>NC_133938.1:18565919-23365919 GCF_031877795.1 Strix aluco | reverse complement strand
CTCCCTGAAAGGAGACAGAATGGCTCCTTTAAATATTAAGCACTCATTTACTGAATATTTGCAGCATGAACTCTAAACAAATTAATACATTTTACTGAACTCTTTCCTAAATGTCCGATTTCTGTAATATGTTAGGCAGAAGAGATCCTTCATTCTACCTGAGATTTTGCAATACAGCCCTTTACCTTTTTGAGTACAAGAAAACTTCAGTTACTGCTTTATTAACTTTACAAATCTGATTTTGTTCTTATTCATGTTTGTACCTCAGGTTTTTTTTTCTTTGATATTTGAAGTGCTGGATCAGTTTTCATAAAAGTCAAGTGGAAATATGACCTGAACTTCAAAAGGGCTTAGAGTCAACTCTTAAACAAGTAAAGTATTAAGTAAATGTGTATTTAAAATGCCATAAAAATTCCAGCTGTTTTTCTTACTATTGTAAAGACTTGTTCCCTGTGGGTAAATATTTATTTATATAACCTTAACTTAAGCCAGTTAGAATACAGTTTGAGTGTTCTATGAGACTTAAAGCAAGAATTTACATTTCCTTATCAAGCTAAAGCTAGGCATCTAGATGTCATCTAGACACTCGGGATTTTTTTTGTCTTCTTTTCAGACTGAAACTTTAGTTATGTCTGCACATGTACATAACATTTTGTAATAAAGCATATGTGTTCTTTCAAGGTTAATTTTTATTTTGCTGTCTCAGTCTGCCAGGTGTAACAGAACATTTTTAAAGCACTTGGAACAGCTCTTAAGATGCTTACAACCCTGAAACACTGTCTTCAATTTATAACAGATTCTGGAAATGATATTTGAGAGTTTTCTTTGTATTTAAAAATATTATCCATATATGCTTCTCTGTTGTACCTGTGTCTCAGCTAAGCCAGAGAGATAGGGAAATCCATTTGGAGTGAGACTGTGGTGCAGTTATCCATCTCTGTCATTTCTGTAGGGCTTCAACATCAACTTTTGATGGAGTATGAATGCTAGGAGGTGAATGATTTTCAGATAGGTAGTTTATTTAGGTTTGGGAAAAAACGCGGTAGAAGTTGCCCTGGACCATTCCCTGATGAATCATTGTGACTTGCTATTTTTAGGACTGATTTCACAGGGTGAAATTGATTGACACATCTATGTCAGGTCCTGCATAGTTTTACAGCTACTGAGGAAGAGAAAAATGAAATAATACTTGTAGACTGCAAGACCTCTCACTATGTTCAAAGGCTAATTTTGCACTTCTAAATACTGGGAGACAGAGCGGTAGACCTGGATGGAAGGGTGGATTGGTCTATAAAAACAGGCCTGCTCCATGTCTGTGCAACAACAAAATTGAGCGAGAGACTTTGGTCATCTCCTTCAAAAAGGGGCGTGATATAGTGCCCCTGAACGCACGCGCCGGACCCAGGAATGTCTGAAGATTTGCACCTATGTACATATGAATGCGTAGTAGTCTGTCATTGAGCCCTACTTCCATATTCATGTCATCCTTCACCTGTGTCATCAAACCAATGTTTGATGTTCAGGAAATGTTTCTGTTGTAGGTGAAATCCCCATGTTCATAACAAGCACTGAGCAGATCTAGGAGTTTGATGGCTAAAGCTTGATTCTGAATGTCATTGGCTTTATAATACTCCTGTTGGAGCATTTGAAATACTATGGGCAACTGTAGAAGTGATCTTCAGTGATCATTTCCCCCCTGCCTTGTTCTTACTATCAGTTTAGCACTTAGGCTCTTTCTCATTAGTATTAATGATTATTAAATGAGTTGCTCTGTGGTCAGTATTTAGCACAGGTTTAGTTATAAATACATCGTGGATTTTTTTCCTGAATTATCTTTAAAACTGATAAAACCTGTGATGAAACTAAAATCTTTCTAATATCCAGGTACTGTCAAGGGAAGTTATTGTAATGAGCAATAATTCTCCTTTCCTCATTAATAAAATATCTTTAATTACATAACAGTGAATCAGCAGCTACACCTTGCAGATATAATCAGCTTGTAGAAAGTGACCGTTTGCAGTGATAGTTGACAATAAAAGTAGAACGAGTACTTTTCTCTCGCTTTTGTTGGCCTCTATTTATTTGCCCTAGTGGGACATGCTCCTTATGCTTTCTTGTAGGCAATGCCTGAAATAGCTCAGACTGTAGAAAACCTCATGGATTAGCTTTGTAAGGATCAGGAGTGATCAGATCATTTTGTGGTTGGGGGTTGTCTTTTCTGGGTGCGTCTGTGTTAGCATTTCAGCTCACACCTGTACTGCTCTTCTGCAGTGAATTTCTTGACTATTGCCCACTACCTTAATTTGGTTCACATTGCAGCGCAGCCCTGGAACCTTCTGAAAGAGATTTCTTCTCGATGATACTAACCCAGAAGGTCACTGCAGGGATGTGCCACTAGTGGCAGTTTATTGGCAGCAGCAGATTAGCACTAGTCTGAGATGTGTACTACGTGGACATGTTTACTTGGCAGCCATAATTTCAATCTACAGATCTGCTCCTGTTGTGCAGCACTGTATGGCACAGCCCTGCTTGGCAATGTAGACATGACTGCTCTGTGAAGTTCTATTTTTTTTTTTTTTTTTTTCCTAACGCCTGTCGGGTGCAATTTGAGATAGACTAAAAGTCAATTCTGCTATAACGTCAGTGAAGTTAGCTATGAAATAAAGGGCTTCTTGGGGAAATAGAAAGTCCTAACTGTTGCCATGACAGACCCTCATCTTTTAATTTATGCTAAGTATCTTCTCTTTGGAAATCGCCTACAAGGATATTAATATGCATCATATGAAGCATTCTACATGTAGCTATGTGACTTCATTTGCAGTTTCTTCCATCTCATTAATGGAATCTACACACCATGTGAAATGGGAAATACTGGTAACTAATGGGTATTTTTATAGAACAGCAGAATAAATAGGCACATAAAACTTTGCAGTGGTTACTGCTGCCTTTCAGCTATAGTGACTCACTGGGGTACACTTTCAAAGAGAAATGGGGGGTCCAGAAGTAAACACACAAAATCTTTATATGTTTGTAGAATTACCATGGTATTGTTTTTTGTTGGTTGTTGTGTGGTGGTTTTGTTTTGTTTTTTTTTTTTTTTTTTTTCCCTGGAATGCTATTTAACTTACTTCATTGTGAAAATTCCTTTTTCCTCTCCAAGAAAAAAATATTCTTAATTTGCAAACTCTTATTTTTCACTGAATTTAAAGACCTTTGGTTTTCTATGCCTTTCTTTCTAAATCTCATACTTGACTGGTTACCATAGCTATCCAGAAATAAACAGTGTCTGATTCCAGTGGTTTTGGGCATTTTTTAACTTAGCTGGAGGTGGGGGGTGGAGAAGAGGAAAAGCTGCATTTTATATTTTTCCAGATTAAATACTCAATACATAAATTATCTTAATTTGCAAAGAAAGATCTATTGCTAAGCACATTTTGCTTAGATTCTAGTCTGAGATTGATAGAGAAGAGAAAGTTATTAGCAAGAAATATATTGCACAGTGGTAAAAAATATTTGCTTAAGAAATGCAATATTCTAAAATGTCATTCTTGTCTCCAGAAATGAGCACGACTCTTAGGGTAAAACCTGCTGCTGTGCTCTAGAGTCATGTCCTACACACTGTGTCTACAAAACCACCTGAAGGCATTTATACAGTTAGTGTGATGAGAGAATGGATTGTGATAAATATTTATCAAAATCATTGTTGAAATCACTTTGTGTGAAACTGCTAACTACTTCTGGGCATTCCAAATGAAAGGCATTTTCCTGTGCCTTTAAGTGCATGACAGCAAAAATACCACTTTAAGGGAGTTCTGCTTTTTATTGTGACCACCATATAATCCAATTAAATGTTTGAGCTTTGAGAGTCTGTCTTTGTGCCATGTCCTTTTATATATTTATGTTACTTATTTCCTGTTACATATTCTTTGCCATTTTCTTTCAGGGTAGTTCTCTGGATGGTCATGTAATTGCTTCTAGAGGAAAATTTCCTGTATTGTTTCCAGGAGATTTTGTTTCAGTAGAAACTGATGAAAAGTGTTAGCTTGTATTTGAGTTCTTTAGCCATGAGCTCCTTTCAAAACAGGAATGGAGTACCACAGAAAAATAGTAAGTGCAGGCTGCATTTTCAAAAAAATGGCATAACTTCAAGGCCATAAGAAAGTCAATGGTCCCATTTGAACAGCTGTGAATTATCCATTTAATGAAGAGATGGTCTGTGTTACGAGAAGTTTGCAAGCTAAATGCTTATTTCTGCTCATTATTTGATAGAGGTGGTGTTCCATGGATAAAGCTCTGCATAAATATGCATTTCTTGTTGGACATCACTCTCAATAGTTCTTTCATAGTTTTAGCATGAGTGATCGCTTTTTGTGGGAAACTGGAATAGGGTTGGTTGATGTGGGGTGTGTGAACAATGTGTATGTATATATATGCATGTTATGGATGATGTATTCTGGCTGAGGTTTCTTTTTGGAATTTGTTAGTACTGCAGATACCATAGTGCACAGCCACATTTTTAGATTTACTCTTTTAGGTACTGAACTGGGACTTCTAACAGTGCTTAAAATAGCTTGTTATTAACTGTCTTTATTTTCCTGTTTGTTTTCATTGACATCTGCATGCCTAATTCCGTCAATCACAGCTCTCTTTGAAATAGCAGCAATTTTCTATCAGTTGAAAGATGGTGTGTTTTAGAGCAACACACAAATATATATTTTAAAGAATAATAATTTAAAAACAGCCTTGTGAAGGGCACATTCCATTAAATACCATTGATTTCACAAGAAAAAAGCCACTCTCTTCTAACAGTAACAGCAGAATTCTGAAGGATGTGGGGCTGTGCAAAAGATTTTCTGGGAATTTCTTCTGTGTTCTGTTCATAGAAACATAAGTAGAAATAGCAGGTATACTGTTTACAGTATGTTTAATTGTGTATCTTGAAAAAAGGGCATGGATTAAAAAAATTTCTATCTTCTTAGTGCAAAACTAAAGTATGTTTGAATTTTTCACATAAAAGACAATCAGTGGTGATTTAGTTTATGTATATACTTGAATGAGTGAAGTGTTATTATACATTTACATGAATATCAAACTACCTGTGCTAACTTTCTTTAGATGAACAGAATCATCACAAAATCTCCCTGCAAAGAGTTCCTCTAATAAGAAGCATTCTTGCTCTGTTTTTAAGATTGTAGGTATTTTGAAATTTCCATAGAGATAAAAAGCTTAAAGTAGCAGCTGAAATTCATTAAAAGAAAAATAATAGAAAAATTCAGATGTTGTTGAAGTGCCTTCAACATTACAGCTGCATATGTAATGTATTGTTGCTATTAAAGGTGGACTCTTCTTTGATATGTGATATCTTTTGATGATATGACATGAAAATTCAGATATCTGAAATTACGTGAAAATGTGGCTATTTTTGTGACTACTCATCATGTGCTTACTTATGTTTACAAGCCCTTTCCATTACAGTTGAGATGTGTTTAAAAAATAAGTTTTTGTTAACAAGAACATTTGAGAAAAAGGCGTAAAAGTTCTGTGAATGTATTGCAATAAATGCTATGTGAGAATATTTTAACCTGTCTGCTTTTAGTAAATTCTACATTTTATGCTCAGAGGAAAGAAGAGTTAGAGTGGGGCAGTGGAAAGGATGTATTAAAATAGTATGTGCTACTATGAGGTATTTTTTCAGTGGGAAAAAGGGTCACAATTAAGAAGAAATGAGAGATTAGATAAAAAATTATTTGTAAACTGAATTTTTATCTGTTTCTATTTTATCTTCATTCACTGCCTATTATGTTCACTTTTAAGGAGCATATTGCACGGATAATACTTGAACAATATTGCTGTTGCTACAAGTAACTATTTGCAACACAGCAACAGCAGAGTCACTCTGTGCTTGACCTGCACATGCCGATTCTGTGATTCTTGCTCCAAATATAGCCATTAACAGGGAGATACATCTGCAAGCAGAAGTGGACATGATGAAGATTTAGCTGGGTGATGATTAAGAGGAAAACAACCTCCTGGTATGGTGACATTTTAGGCGATCAATGTGATGCAAAAGCAAAACAAGTGAATGGAGCCCATGCAGTGGTGTTCATGAGGATTGTACACATTTTCTCACTTTTGAGCAGCAATTATTTGTTTTGCTTAGAAACTTTCACTTTTTGATAAATTATTTTAAAAAAACCCACTAAAATTTAGTAATGTTATTTGGTTTTTATGATAAGTTTATCTGGCTGTACTTACTGTTGTTTACTTATTAGGGATGTTCCATTGTTGGTCTTTGAAAGCTATTCATTTTGAATGATGTGGATTAGAACAGAACTGTGTTCCTTACTTGCTAAAAGTGTAGCTTGTGATGTCTCATCTCTAATTTGCTTAGTTTTTCAACCCTGATGTGAGATGCTGGAGTTTGATGTTGACTATATAGGTTCCTCTGAAAACGTTCAGTGGTATTCAAAAAAGAACCCACCTAATCATAACTCAGCAATTTAATTTTAAAGACTGCTGTTGTTTTTTTTGTCAATATGCTTTTTCTTCTTAGAATTGTTCATCATAATGAAGCATTGTATTTACTGTCACATTAAGATGAACTGAGGGAAGGATTCCTTTCTGCTGATATTATAAGGTCAGCTTCATGAAAGTTGTCATCAATGACTGCTTTTTGTTTACTGTTATTTTTAATGAAAAACTACTTGGTTATTAGGAATTTTGCTTAGATGACTTGCTGATAGGCAGTAGAAAGTTTCAGAGTCCTAGTGAAGTGCCAATTATAAGCATTATTTGACTTCTTAACAAAGACAATATCAAATCGTTTCAGATTTTCCTTCTGTTCAGTCATTATTTCTTGATGTTGTTTTGAATTCAGACAAACAAATGTTCCATTAAGTATCAAAATTATTCATGTGAAAACCACAGTAAAGACTTTATGGGACCAAGCTGCTGCCCATAGGAGACTTTTAGTCCAGTCGAGGATGGGACATGGTGAGACCAGGCTGGATAGGCTTTGTGCGGTGTGCTTTTAGTCATGAAGGAATCCAGCTAGGAAATAGTCATGCACTGTAAGTGTAGTACTGTGAGATAATTGCATGGTTGTGTCACACATTTATTTTTTTTTTATGTTGTCTGCAGTCTGAAGAAGCCTCTGTTAGTTGATGAACTCTTCCATCATTTAGCACAAGCCAGTATGGATTCCTACCATGTTGTCATCTCAGCAGAGAGGTGTCTGGGCCTGACCCGGCATGTTGTTGCCTGTGCCACAAGAGCTGTTGAATATCATGGCCCAAAGTGCACAGGAGGCCTCTATGGACCTAAATTACCCTGAGCAACCTCACCTAGGTCCCCCACTCCAAACCCACCCATTTAACCTCTGGTCCAGGCCCCAGGAGTTGTCCAAGCTATGCTGTAGGGACCCTTGTCTCCTGCAGTCTTCTAGAGAATTTGAGGCTGGTTTCCTGTCTTTGCTGGGAGAGGGATGCAGCCACGCAGGGTTAGCAGGAACTCCTGGGCATTGGCTGTGCCCAGATGGGTTCCCCTACAGAGAGTGGAGGGAGGTAAGCAAGAAGTCTGAGGGACAGTGGAGTTGGGCATTCATTCTCTCTGTGCTAGGTGCTTTCTTGGGGCAGCAATCTACTTGGTACAAAGACTACTCCCCTATAAAGCAATTAGATAACTCTCCCCTCACCTCCCATACACATTTTTCTAGGTTGGTTGGGGGTTTTTTTGTGTCTGCTTTTTGGTTTTGTTTTGTTTTTATAAGCTACCATTTGCATTCCAGGATAATTATAGGGCCTAGGTAGCTACCACCAAAGGGTACAATTCAATTTAAAGAAAAAGTATGTTCAGGCTCCTACATTGCAGATGGTCATGCTGGGCTGCTGAAGGCCTCTGTGGCATTATGTGGGCTATTCTAGTATGGAAGCCAAACAGCGTTACTGATTTGAGACCTAAATGATTATTTAAATTTAGACTGAAGAAGAGATTAATTTCTCTTTAAAGTATGTTGTCAGAATTAATGCAGATTCATTCTTTTCTCTCTCTGGTGTGCCTTCTTATTGGAGAAGACCATCTGTTTGTCAAGGGAAATCATAAAATAATATTCGATGTGAGATTTACACTGAAATCCTGACATCTAGTAACTGCAGTTATGAAAACAATTATCTATAATGTGCCTAATTCATTTATATTTTAATTTCAATCCATCAGTGTCAGATAAAATAAGTTATTTTTCCTTCTATTCCTGGGTGGCACCTATAATAGCTTAATGTTGTCTGGATAGTAAAATGGTAAGTTTTGAAGTCCTGCTGCTAGCCAGGGGCCTTTTTTGTTGACAAGGGCTGCCCAGATGAAAGGTGTTTTTAGAAATAATTAAACTTCATATTTCTGTAGTTAATGATTGCATTTCATTTTTTAAAAATGATTTGCCTATCACAGTTGTTGGAAGCCATATGTGAAGGGAATATAAATTAAGGATAAAGCAGAAGCAGGTAAAAAATTCTGTTTGGATATGAAGACAGTGATGAGAGTTGAGAAGAAACAGATTCTGTTGGGTAATCTGATTGAGACAGTTTCCTTTATATGTTGCAAAATTGGTAAAATACGTGGAAAATTAAGAAAACAATTGTGTGCTGTTCCAGGTCTTCTAATTTGACTCATCCTATTAAATTGGTGATTGCGCTGTACTTTCAAAAAGTATGTATTTACCTCATTTCTTGATTTGCTGAGGTTGACTACCAACCTTTGAAAATATGGGGCTCAGATCCATAGCTTTATAAGATAACCCTAGATATTTTCTTAAGCACTTCTTCAGGAGCTTCTATAATGCAGCCTTTCTGTGACTTTCAGAAAAGATAGCTCTTTCTTAATGTCAGGGAGGTGGTTTTAGAAGAATTCAAGTTGTCTCCTTTTAGCAAGAGTCAACCATTGGAAAACAGTGTTCCTCGCATGATTTTAAGATGATGATCTAGGCTTTAGTCATGACATCATACTGTTTTCCACATTTTGCATGATGATTTCTTTTAAGTAAATTTAATTTCTGGCTGCTATTTCACTAACCTTTGTGCTTTTATATTTTTAACTCTCTTGTTAGGTGTGGCATTGCTACATCCATTGTTCATCTGAGTCTGTTGGCCCTGCCAAATAGCAACAGAAAGACATGTACTTATGTACTTTTGCCCATAATGAAACATCAGGATCCTAAGTCAGGTTTCTAGAAACAAAAGTCTACAGAGCTTATCTACCTCTTTAAGTAGTATGTTCATATCTTGAAACTAATTTTACCTTAAGTACACCAAAGAGTATCCTGTATGTTTCTTCATGGCCTCCCAGCTAAAAAGTGAAAAAATATATAAAGTTCATGCTCCATTAATTGTATAAGTTCATTTTTAAAATGTTTTCTCATATAGCAAAGTGAAAATTGACCCTTCTATTGCCACATAAATGGCAGCTACAATTAACTATTTCTGGAACATAACCCTGCATAAAACTCCCATTTGAATTCCAATTATTTTTACAAATCAAAACTTGTCTCCTCAAAAGGGCATACTTTCCATTGATCTCAATATCAGCCTAAACACCTTTGAAGATATGGGCCCAAGTGGTTTTATCATTTGCAAAACTGCTTGAGCATATTTGAAAAAAACCTGTCCATTTCAGGCTAAGCTGGGTATGTTTTAGGCCTTCAGCAGTTTTCAAGGAGTCATGAATAAACACACATGAAGTGATAAACAGTGAAACGAAAGAGTCCTGCCTTGTTTTGTGTCTGCTTTTGATCTGTTATTGACAGAACAAACGAATGTATTGTAACCATATCCTCTTTTACACAAAAAATGAAAATATGCCAGCTACATCACACAGATTAATTCAAGAACTTTTAATCAGTGAATTATTTTTCTTTCTGTTGCCTCAGACTCAGGTGTTTTCTTCATAATGTGAAAGGCTTTACACAGTTTTATTTTTATAGAATATTCAATGACAAATACTTTAATCTGAAAGCTTGATTTATAGAGGACTGTTTATTCCATTTCATTAAATTGCACTATACAAACCCAGAGGTTCTGACTTCTGATTTACAAGAGAAAAGTGAAGTGTGTTTTATCTGTTGGTACACTAAGCTTCTTTTCTTCACTTGTCTCTAATGAAAGTAATGCAGCTATTTTTGCTATAAAATATCCTTGTGTTACTAGGAAGCAAGTGTGTGGCAAGCAGCTTTGTTCTGAGATGCTGAAAATGTGATTGATTTTCAGTAACTGGTTAATTTCACTATAGGCATACTAAAGCTCTTCTTACGGATATGGTTAAGCTAGGAAAAAGAATATGATTAATTCAGAGTTTTGTAATTTGAACTTTCTGGCTTTCATGTGCCTGAGCAAAAGCTGTTTCCATGCAGCTTGAAAGCATGGCTGATAGCAAGACATAAGAGACAGACCCGTAGGTATTCAGTGTGTCATACCACGGTCTACTGGTCATCCTGGTCAGTGCAGCTGTTTCCTTTCCTTTCTGTGGAAGAGGAAATATCTAGTGCTCATTTGGGTCTCCCTCTGAGATGGACTTTGGGCTGTGTCAGAGCAGACACCTGATGTGGATGTAGAAGGACTAAAAGTTGGCTTTGATTTTGATTTCTACTCACCAAGGAACAGTGAAGTTGGTAGTTTCTTGAATATTAAGACAAGCACCTTTCAAATGTTTTTCTACACTGTTTTCATGAATGAAAGGAGCTTGTAAAAATCTGCAAGACAACTGTTACTCTCCTTTAGGACTGCAAAGAAATTTTACAGTACATGGCAGTCTGAAAAAAACACCAGCAGAAATAGAGCTTAATTGTTGAGGGAATGATTCTATAGTGGCATATTGTTTCTCATCACACTCATCAGGACTTTATCCTCCTTCTCTGTTATGCTCCACACAGTAAAACCCCCCTCACTATCTAAATTCCATTATTCAATAACATATTCCTTTTAGCAAAAAATGCCAAATTTTCAAGAATCCCTCTCTAAAAAAGTAAAAAGTACCCCCAATTCTGTCATCAAATTGGAGAGTACTTACTGTGTAGCTGAACCTACAGCTATGACAGAAATAAAGACATTTTGAAAAATGGAAACGGATTGACTGTCTGCTGTAAAGAAAGAATGCCACATAGATGTTTTGTCAGTTATTTCCCTCCAAATTAAAAAAAAAGAGTATTTTCAGATTCATTCAGCTGTCCATTGCTGGTGGTCATTTTTGCAAGTGAAGAACTCAGTGAAAGTTTCTTGGTTAGAAAATTGTTTGGTTTTAGATTGTTCGGTCAGAAAGAAAATATAATCATCTCTTCCAAAACGTAAAATAAGTGTCCGATCTGCTTCTCGGACTTCTTTTTTATGTACTCTTGTCAAAACAAAAGCATGTGAAATAATTTATTCCGTCGAACATCAAAACACCAGTCTTAGCTATGTCATGCATATAAATTTGAGTATAGCTCATTAATCAGTCTGATCTTTGCATTCCCTGAAAATAAATGCTATTTTCCATTCCATTACTTGCTGTTTTGTTTCCACAGTTTCAAGAGCTGAACCTCAGAATCTGATGTTCAATTTAACTAGACCTAGGTATGGGGCTGGGCTGTTTGGGGGGGAGTTTTGTGTTTATTTTCCCCCATTTCAACATATGTCTCTTCTGCTTGTGCTCCATTTTATTAAACTGTGTTAAGCAATCCAAACTTCAGTGAATTTTTCTATTTTAAAAAGTCAATAGGCTTTACCTACACCCACTGTAAGCTTCTTTTCTTTGTCTAGTTTGCGGCAAGAAATACCTACATTGTGTCTAGAAAAGATTTTCAAATACCGTACTATTCACTAGATACTTAAGGAGAGTACATTTAGAACTAGAGTGGATAATGTGTATTCTTTGCTATCTGCTTTTGACACTATCCATTCAGTCAGTGGTCATGGCAGGAAATAGCTTCAATAGTGAAAACCAGGATTTTGTAAAATACTTAAAGATGAGGAAAGAATGACACTTTCCTTGCCATTTCAGAATCAGTTTTATCCCATGCATACAGCAAGAGAGCTAGTTTCTTTAACTGAGAAATATTTTACTCTAAAAATTAGGCAGCATGAGAATCTGAAGTGGGTGAAATTTTTGTAGATTGATCTTGTATTATTTACTGATACCAGCTTATCTGAAAATGTATATTATTTTTTACTTAAAAAAAACCCCCAAAAATAACTAATAAAAAACTAAAGAATAAGGTCTATAAATAGAGATGGCTTCGATTAATGTTTTAAATATCTTGTCTACCTTTTCCTCCAATGTTAATAACAGTTTTAGTTTTGAAAGTCCTACAGCACTATGCTTTCCAAATGTTTCTCTATTAGGAATACCCTTTGAATACACTGTTGATGCTATCTCAGTCCTTTGATAGCCTCTCCAAATAAAAAGAAACAGTAATTTTTAATATTTTTATGTATGATGGTCAAGATCAAGAGAAGATTTCAGCAGATGGTTCCAGAAGTGCTGTCTATTGTGGTTTCAAGATAGTTCCTTTAATTTTTTATGTTCTAGTCTTTCTTCCTACTGTTTTTCTACTTAGACTGTAAAAACCTTAAAGCCAGACCAATTCTGGTATGTATTTGTTCAGTTTCTGACATGCTGAAATAGTTTTGGTTGCAATCCGTAAATTTGACTGTAATCAACTAATTAAAATGCATGACACCTTCCCCCACCCCCCCATCTATTAAATTTAAGAAGTAGCTATTTCATCTCAAGGATCTGGCCTGGTTATGGATTTGTGTGACTACTGAAGATAACTCAATCATTTCCTTCTTTTAATATAAAGTACATGGCCAACTTACCGAACATTTTTTCATACAGATTCTGTCCTCGTGCTTTTTCCATTCATAGAAGTATGTTTACTCAGCCAGTGTGTTTATTTCTGTACACTCAGGTGTCCCCAAAACACTAAAACATAGATTGAGATGCTAATGATGTGACCTTTTGTCAATTTTTTCAGATCAAAGGAGAAGGATGGTAGATTATTGTCTCTGATTTGTGGTAAGGAGTCTTTGGGGAATGTTTCTGCTGCTCTCAAGAAGTTACTGTGTTGCAGTTTTGGTGGTGACCCTTCTCATTTTTTCTGCATTCAGTAGCATTGAGAAACATCAAACGCATGATACGATTAAACATCAGAAAGGAACTGTGGTATTCTTGTTAGTTTTCTTGGAGACTTTCTTTTTTACCACCTCTATTCCCACTTCTTGTGCTCACCCATGTGTTTGTCTCTTAAAATGCACTGGGGGTGCATAGCAAGGCTCTGTGGCAGGTGCACCCACCCAATGAAAATAGGGCTTCTTGGCTGCTGAAGTGTAGCAGCTCCTGATTGCCTTTGTTCTCAGGGCTTCACAGTAATTGGGACCTTTGGCCAATAGGAGCTGCATGTGACCACAGATCAGATTTGGCCTGGGTATAAATGGAGTCCCCTGGGGGAGCCATTTTGAGCTTGTCCCCTGGAGCAGCACGCTGTGGTTGAGGACTCTCCCCTTGGGTCAGGACGCCACCCAAGGAAACTCCTTGAGGTGACTTGGGCCAGGACGCTGCCCTGAGAAGGTCCTCGAGGTTGAGAGCCCTCACTTGTTAGGTGAGTGTTAGAACATTTTGGGTTGTCATTAAACCCCAGAAAGTGGTGCTTTGTTCTGCATTTTGGGTTGTCATTAAACCCTAAGGAGTTCTTTGTTCTGTGTTTTGGGTTGTCATTAAACCCTAGGAAGTTGTTCTGTTCTCCTCTCACAGACATTTGAACCTGTAATTTGCAGAGGGCTAGTTAATTGTGTTGATAATAAATTTTTAATTTTTGGTGGTTGTTTATTGAGAGCCTCTGTAACAGGCTCTTAAACAGCAGGAGGTAAAATACTGGACCACCCATTAAAAAATAATTTGTCAGTGTTTCAAGGGAAGAGGTTTCTAACATACATATGCCAAGAGCTAAATAATGTTTCGCTTTGTATCTAACTCTTTAACGTTCTGTAATTCTTGACAATTTTTTGTATGGCCCCTTTGTGAATTTCAGACAAAATTTTGATAGCAGGCCATCATGTTTCAGTAATCTCCCTTTCTTTCTACTATTCCCCCAATATATAACTGGTTTACTACATCTTATCTAAAGAGAAGCCTAAATCTATGGCTTTCCATCAGTATGTGAGATTTATGATACCATCTTTGTCACAGTATCACTAAGGGTGCTGCTGTGGCTCCCACTGAACAACTTTTTCCTAAAGTGTCTGCAGAAGTGACTATCATGTAGACAAAAGGTGGGGATAATGAATTGTTAAGTACTGTATTTCTTTGAGATAAAATAAATCAGTCCAAGGTCCCATTGAAAAGTTTGGGCTAAATTAGGTGAGCAAAACTTGACAGCACAGCCAGTCTGTTGCTTGTACCACTAAGCCTATATATGTAATTAAAGATCTGAATTTTGTACTTTCTGCTTCTATCTCAAGTCTAGTAGAATATTCTGCAGCGGGGTGTGAACTTTGTTATCCATAGATGATGATGATGATAAAAAAAAGTACAGGTTGACTCTTTTAACTTTGCTTTGATATCTCACTCCCACTGAATGCCTAAACACCACCACTTTTTTCTTCCTCTGTGAGAACCAATGTGTTGCTAAAGGAAGTTTATGTAAATGTGTAAAATGTGAATTTTTCAAACTTTAATAATGTCAGATTATTTTCTTCAGTACATCAGAGCTCATAAAGTATTCCTCTCTTCTTTTTCCAGTCTTGTTTCGGTATCCAGTGATAGTGATAGTGGTATCTTCTTACTGGCGGGTTTGGTTGGTTGGTTTTTTTGGGGGGAAAGGGTGTCTGGGTTTTGTGTGTGTGTTTTTTTTTTTTTTTCTTTTTTTAAAAAAAAATTTTACTTATATCTAAATTAGCCAAGGACTGTCAGGTACACAAGCAGAACCTGCTGCTAAGCAACAAAGCTGAATTACCTGGAGAATAATATTACACTGCACTGAATACTGACAGAATTGGCAAATGGTCTCAAAAGAAGAGGATCAGTCACCATTCTGTTACAAACCTGTAAATACAGATGGTAACAGGGATTACTGGTCTAGAGGTTTTCTGGCTTAATAACTTGCAGCCCGTGCCTTTTCAAAACATGCATTTCAATTGATGTCTGACTCGTAGCCCTTTAATATATTAAGTGTTATGAAATCTACAGTCTAACAATTTTGAAGAATACAGGTACAATCTATCAGGCTATGAACATTTAGTTTAGATTTTATAGCATTAAGGAAATTGTTTAGAAAAGCCAAACTTGTAAATGTTGCAATTGCCTAAAAGCTAAATTTAAAATCTTTTTAGTTTAGTATCCAGTGATGTGTAGGTCAAAAATAAAGACCATTTGCAATGATAAAATTATCCAGCTATGGATAGCTGGATATTATTCCACAGTAGATGGAATATCACTGAAGAGGAAAACTGAAAATGTATTTTTCTGTGATTTATTCAACAAGCTTAGATCTGGTAATAGGCCATTTTATGCATTTCAATATATACTACTTTGTAACATGTCTTATGCATTTTTCTCTTTATATATGAGATTTCTTTAGCTCTATGACGTTGAGCTGGATAAACCTCAAATCCGTGTCTTTGTTTTTATGAATGCTTGTATGTTTTTAGGAACAAGTTAAAATGATGGAGATTCCACCTCCCTTTTCTTCAGCCTGGTGTGTAGTGCTGGTTAATTGTCCATACCGTTACACCGTTTTTATCACTGGTTGCCGGTGATCTCAAATGTCCCACAAAATAATAATCATAATCTGTCAGTTAAATGTCTTGCTGCAGTCTAATTCTGTTTCTTTTTGACCTTTTCCCCAAGGGCCTAGGGAACAAATTATTTACTTCCTCCTGGAAGCACCCTTTAATGTGTTGGCTCAGTCATGATGTGAAAGGAAGATACAAAAAGTTGAAGTGGAATTGATCAGAACACCACAACTGTGTTAAATATTAAATAAGTGAATAAATACTTATGGTTGCTTCCTTATGCTGTTTCATGCATAACCAGTGCTCAGTGAAGGATGCCTCATTCTGATCGTGCTGTGTAAGACACAGAGACAACCAGTTCTATACCTACTTGAAAGCATATACCCTCTTTGTCAGAGAAAGCTTAGTGTCCTCCTACTTAGTGCACTTTATTCTGCAGAATGAGCTGTTGAGCCAGCAGGTCCATCAATCTGTCCTGCATTTTCTTTCAGAGGACTAGCGCTTCCCATCTACCACTTCCCGTACATGTGGGAATGTGCTTCCCAAACCTTCAGGGCCTGGGGTCACACCTTTCCTCTGCTGCTCCATGTCACAAGCCACTCTAGGTGCTTTCCAATCCAATCTGCAAAAGCGTTCAACCAAATATTACCTTCTTCATATAATGAGTGTTAGGAAAACAGAACAGCTCACCCATGTTGATTGTGTTTTCACATGGCTGTCAGCATTTTTGTAACGTTGTAATGGAGTTTTGTGCATAAGGTGTCCTGCATGTTTCAGGCATCAGTCTGTGCCTCAGCAATGGCAACCAAGTTGTAATTTATCTGACACGCCTTTGTGACTTTCCTCTCAATTCCAAAGTAAATGGCTTTCTCAAATCACTCATTCAAATGCACAACTAGGTTATCAAGTAGCTGCAACTTCTCTGCCTAACAGCACAAAAAGGACATAAAATGTCTCTTAACTGTACCACCGCTCTTTATGTGCTTCTCTCAGCATGTCCAACAGTGAGTCTCTCCCCTTATCCCTCTTCTGAATCAAACTCACAATGTAGTCTCTGCACATCCTTATGACTAGCTGAAAAGGACATGAGGAAGAATAATATTCATCATAAGCAGATCATATGGCAATTAGACCTCCTTTGACCATGCCACCAAATCTATCAGTGTACTAATTCTCCAATGGCAGTTGATGTAAATTCTCCTGGTCTGAATGAACCAGACTTGAAATCATTGGTGTCAGAGCATTTTAATATGAAGTGCTGCCAAATAGAACTGGTTTGTGAGACTCTGTTTTCATAAGCAAAATGGGGAATTATGGTCTACTCCTAAGTCTTAAAAATATTCTGTGACATTGGACTGAGCAGTGCCATTTACGGGTCAACTAAACAAAGAATCCCTTTACTGTATGGTTGGTCTTCCTCAACTGCATTTATTTGCTGTCATAATATCTTTGTTTATTTGATTAAGGTAGAGTTAGCTCACTCATGCAGATGTGCTGATGAAGTCTATTTAAAAAAAAGGCAATGTGAAGTAAAGCCTCTGTTTGTGTGGTTGCAGCCATTGTAGTTACTTGGTGTTTTGACCATTTTCAATTTAGTCTTCTAATCGGATCTAAATTGTCCTTCTTTATGCTGCTTCTTTGTGTTTGAGATCACCGGCAACCAGTGATAAAAATGGTGTAGACTTGACAGAGACTTGAAAGCTAGGTGAAAAGGTGCAATGACTTATAAGAGGACTATAGAATTATTCTTTTTTTATCTTTAATCAGGGGTTTAGGTCTAACTAATTTAACTGTTTTTCATGTCAGCTATCAAATAAGTCATTCACCATCAAAAACTCATTGTTACCATCTTCATCATGAAAGCAATCCCATGATTTTCTTCTTAACAGTTATTGCATGTTTTTAGTGTAAGCGTTAAGTATATGAGATAATTTGCTTTCAAGGGTGAGGAACTGGACCTTTTTTGACTGCATTTGTACCGTGACAGTCCCACAATCCCACACAGGGTTTCTAGCCCATGGGTTGGGCTCTTGGGCACTGCACAATACAATGCAGGAGGTGAATGAACTACTACATCTAAACTTTCAGATATCTGTTGACATGGGTGTGTAGGGGTGGATCTCTCTTCACAAAATACTATCAGGTAGGAAGAGAAGAACATCTTGCTACTTTGATTTCCTTACTGCTATACTTAGCTGTCACTGATGTAGTATTTCACCATTGTAAAACTCATCCCACCGTTGGGTTCAAAGGATCAGGTGTGTTCAGTGCAGGATTATTTTAAGAAGTTTCTGCATGTGCTGCTTGCTTTACAAAACTTGGTGTTTATCCTCCATAAGCAGAATGCACTGTGTTGTGAGTTTAGGGCAAATACTAAGTCCTGGTTTTATCTTTCAACTATAGGCTTATTGAATTGCTTTTAAAATGAACTTTGCCTTCTGCCCAGCAAAGGATCGTGCATCTTTATATGGTAGTACACCACAAATTCTGGGTCCTCAGAGCTCAAGCTTTCTTACAAAGTTACGTTTCCTGAGAAAAAGAAATTTTCAGCTTCTTGTAGATGATCTTTGGCTCATACCTCTTCCTTACCACCTGAGTAAACTTCAGTCTCTTAAATTAAGCTGCTCTTAAAACTTGCTTCTAATTCCTTTATTTTTAAAGAAGAGTAGCTACTGTGATAAGATGATTAAAGAACATTTTTTAGGGTATATGTCTGAGCACATGGCAGAAGATAGCGTTTTCATTAGACAGAGGGTACACAGCTTTTATATGGAGAACTATTTATTACCTTGGTCAGACAGCAGAGTTGGTAGCAGATGAGAGTGGGAACAAGATCTGAGTGATCCAGCTCACTGTCTAGCTTTTACTTCCAAATATTTACAACTTCAGAGAGAAAATAGATTAGGACATGCATCAAAAATGGAAGTCTGCAAGGGACTATACATAGTTGTCAAAACCTTTGTTTTGGTTTGCTACAGTGCCCCATCAACTTGGCAGAGCTTCTGGGAGATGTGTTCATGGTTTATACCCTAAACAAGAGAGAGAGGGAACACATATTGTTACAAAGCAGCTTTCAATGCTTGTATTACATACTCATTCTATGGCTACGTCACCTGGGGTCTATGTTGGAGAAGGCAGGTGTATTATGTCTGAAGAGTTTCAGATTATTTTTAGTACAAAGGTGATATACCCCAGTGTGGCTGCACTAAGCAGATTTTCCCCTATTATAATTCTATGAGCTGCACTGATTGGTAGTGTAACAACGTTACTATAAATTAGGCTATTCCCAGCACTGACTATTATTTATTGACTAGACCTATACCCATTCATTATGTCATGTGCACCAGAAGCACTGACTTTTCGACATAAACTGAAAATTGTTACTACTTTTTGCTCTAGATACATGTTCTAGTGTGGCTTTAGTATAGCAGTGTGATAAAAATGGGTGTCAACTGCTAAGATGTCTGGAAAGAGAGGAATCTAAATATTTAAGCAGCATAAGTAGGCATAATTCTTTGAAATATAAGGGAAAATGCTGACTTTATACAAGGTCAGATTCTGGCCTTTCAATCTTTATCCTTCAAAAACAGTAGAAAGTTTTCAAATAACTATCTATGAAGTCTGTGATGCTGTTAGTTAACTAAGTTCCCTCCCTCTTTAAATGGACCGTGAAAACAATGTCCCGTTATTCAAGGGCTTCTATGCATGCATACAGGTCAAGGATATGCAAGATACAGGTATTTCTGCTCTTTCTATTGCACTTTGTAAAGACTTTTTTGCATTTCATTTTGATTTCTGACCTTTTTCAGAGACACTGGTTTATGTTGTGATTGTGATTCTGATAGATGGTGACATTTTCTAAATTTCCTGGTGGGGTCACTGAAGGGACATCTTCTTTAAGTAAACATTTAATTTATTTTTTTTCCTGTTATTGGTCCTACAGTGCACTCTTCAGATGGGCATAATAGGGAGTGGCTTCCAAGCATGAAGAAACTTTTCAAAGCTATGAAAATAATCCTGTTTTCAGATAGATTAATATCATAGCCTTCCAGTGTCAAGTTTTTAAGGAACGGTCACATGAAAAATTGCATCCAGTAATTTATTCAGTCCAGAATCTGAGGATGATGTCCAACAAGACTACGTCATCCTTCTTTGTCTTTTACAAATTATTCAATATATACTGCATGGACAGGTCTATGCAATAGCCTATCATCATATTAGTACTGTTGTTCTGAATCACTAGTGCAAAATTTTCAGTATTTTTAAATGAACACATTCAGGACTGCAGACTTCTGTAACCTTGGAAACTATGAAATATGTTCATTTTGGAGACAATTGATTTATTACAGCAGTGTTCAAATGTTTTGGATAGAAAGTGAATTACACTGTTGCATTTGTTAAAATATATTTATATGACTCATCTGCTGTTGTTATCACTCTTAAGCTTTTATTAATAGTAGTAGTACATTTAATGAACACTTCCCTGATTTTAGCAGCTAAGAACTTCATTGAGGAGTGAAGCACAAAGTCTTGGATTCTATTTAGAAAGACAGTCTTTGTTTTGGAGGGATCATGCTCAAAGGCCTAATGAAGACAGGTAAAGTTGTTACTTGCTAAATAGATAAGATTTCAGAGGGCTTTATAAGAAAGGTCCCCTTTATAGTCAGCTCGTGGAAGATCAAAACAGTTTTGATAAGGCTGTAGCAAGTAACTAAATGTAAAGATAAATTGGGAATTTATTTTCCTTTTTCACTTGAAATTACAAGTATTAATATTGCATAACATTGATTACACTATTCTAGAGAGCATACTTTCAACCTTATTTAATTATTGACATTAAGTTTTAGCATTTATTTAAAATGGATACGTGTGAAAAAACACTAATCTTTTGCCTGCATCTTTCAGTGTTACTGGTAGCTATGTATATTCAGCAAGACAGAATTATTCTGTGTGCAGATAAATAATGATAAAAAAAATCAATTAACACTTTCTTTCTGTTTTGATACAAGAATAAAATATATTTATAGCTTTCCTTAGCTGTAATAATGTGTGTGTATCAGAGACAGAATGTCATCATACTGTTCATTAGCACATGTGGAGCCACACTCTTCTAAAATCCCAACACTGGTTTTTCACTGTGTTGTCTGACTTAACCTCTATTTCACAGCTACATATGGCTGCTGGCAAGAGACCGAACTTTAGCAGGAACAGTAAAAGCAGCTATGTGGGAAGACTGGGGTCTTCTAAAATATTTTAAGAGTTATTTTATAGAGGTTTTTGTGAAGCAAGTGTGAACTTGATAAATACTAGAAGAATACAGTTGTCACTAGATGTACCTTTGTAATAGATGTGCTTTGCTGTTCACTCCCTTAACACCACGTTTTCTAAAGGGGTATTTTGCTGTTGTCTCCAGTGAAGGCAGAGTTGGGCAGTAAGTGTGTATACAAACGCTTTTGACAAATAACTCATGTTTAATTCCTCTGGAGCTTTTATTGAAAAGTGTTCTTGACACTATCAGCAAACTCCTTTCAGCTTTTTGGGGTATGTCAGTTCTTCCACGCAACAGCTTTGATTTGATTTTTTTTTTTTCACACTGGACTGAAAATAAAGCATTTCAAATATTTTCTTGCAATAGAATTGTGTCAGAACAGATGCTCTCAATTCAGAAGCCATGATTTTTCTCTTCAAAAGTTTCAAAAGATTTCTAACACTTCTTTACTAAAAAACACCGTAGGAAAACAAAATGTTTCCATTACACTTTTGGTTTCAATGAATTTTGCAAAACATTTAAAAGCTTTACCTAAACAAGAGCTTACTTCTTAGAAAAACTTAAATCACTATGACACAAATAGATCTTCCTCCAGTAAAGGTAATGCCAAAATTCATGTGGAAAAGGAAAAATATTACCTCAACAAATAATAATAAAATGAAAATTAGTTATCACAAAGTAAGAAGATAAGGCTTAGTAGTTTAGTGCAATGTTGTTCAAATTATTCATTAAATACAGTTATCAGTATCTAGCTGAGCATCTTGTTCCTCTAAATTTCTGGATATTGAAACAGCTTTTAGCACTGGGAGTAGTATGTGACTCAACATAAGGTTGGGAAGGCTGCCTGGGTAGCCAAGTGGAGCCATTCTTTTTGGATTCACATCTTTAAATAATTGTACCATGAATTCCTACTGCATGTCATTGTAAATGAATGCATGAGAGTCCATGTGCTGTGCAGAAGAGAGAGCAGGAGAAATATTTGAAAACGCTTCCTGTTTTAATGTCACGTACAATTATAGAAAAAGGCAACACACATGAACTACTTAAGTACTTAATGATTTCCCCTTAAAATTGTAGCTTGATGTTTATATGTCCTGAAATAGCTTTTAATTCTTCATTATACTTGTAATTATGCAAATTTCTAGAATACTATTGTTATGTATAAATATTCATTTCCTTATATGAAGGTATTAAGGTACATAGAAATCAGATTAGCATATTGCAGTGAATCACAGCTGAGAAAAACAGCAGTGTAGCTCAGTGTTTTTAACGGGAAATGGGCAGTGAGAGCTGCCGTGGACCGAAAGGACAGCTGGCATGACAGCATTTGACATCCTGTGTGTAATTGGTTTTGAATGCTTGACAGATTTTTATAATGGTACAGAGGCACTTAGACCAGCAGGTGACTGTTGGGAATAGATTGAGTGGTGGTGAGCCCATTTTCATATTACTCTTACTTGACAATCCTTTAGACACACTTGACATCAAAGATATGTTCTCTTTTAAGTTCAAGTGCTTGTCAACTGTTACACCTTTTCATCAAATTCAAGAAAAGCAGAAGAACTTAAAACACCTGCATGTTATTTAATTAAGTGATCATTGTTAAAGATGAAATTTAAAGTGCAGTTTATATATAGTAGGGGTGGGAAATAGAGTATTGGCTGGGCAACCAGCCTTAGATTTTATGTTCAAATTATTTTTGTTGGCAAACCCTAAGCAGAAGATCACTTGTAAAATTGATGTCAGAATTGGATCAGCCAGCCCAACATCTACAATCAGGGACAAGACAAGCTATTTCTGTCTGTTGGAAGTGATGGCATTTTTATTTTTTAATATTTGTGAAGTGGGCTGGTCAAAATAATGCGGCAATTCTTAGAAACCTACTGGTTTTGTTTTCCTTTTGTGTTAGGTGACTGCAAATTGTTGGCAGTAAAAGAAAATAATCACATCTCTTACTAGGTTTGATTTTCACATTCACTCTTCCCATCTGCTTTTCTCCATTCGTATTTCTGATTAAATGAAAGAAACTAGGGTTCACCACCAGGATTTTAGAAAAGGTTTAGTGGAATTGGATACATTCACTCTGGGATCCTGAATTTCTACATTGTAAAGGAGTTTGTGTGGCAAATAGATAAACATAATTTAGTCTCTGAAAATCAGGCTACCTGGAATCAAACACCCAGATACTGAAGATTCAAAAATGACCTGTTGCTGTAAAAATCTAGGTCATACATTTCTAGACTTTTGGTCTTTAAACAGGTGAAAAAGTGTTTTGCTCTTTAAAGATTTTTTTTTAACTCTTATCATTAGCTGCTAAAGGTTTAGTGTTTCACACAGTCCATTAAGGTTTGAATCTGGGTGAATGTTTGAATTTGGGACAATAAAATATCTCACATAACACACTGTAAATATCCAAAGCAACTGCTATGTTAAATTTAATAGACTGTGCCAAGCAATGTTCATAATATTTTATTAATGGCTGTGAATTGGATCTAGAAAATTTTACAGTGGTTGGACTGACCATTCATCCAAAAGCTATAGGCACTTAATTGTGTCTAAGCAGCTGTCAATTTTGTATGCCCTTAAGATGTCCCTTTCTCACTTGGCTGATCACATCATGTTCAGAGCCTCTGAAATGTTCAGACTTGAACCAGAAGGGAAAATTTTGCTTGTGACAAAACCGCAATGGCTTAACCATTGTGGTGCATGTCTACTTCTTTATATTTCTCTGAAAAAAATATTCAGAGTTACAGGAAGGGACAAAGCTAGTTGAAATAAACTTTCATAAAAATCTAAATATCTATTTTGCAGTGGTTTATGTACTTGCAAAATAACTTGTTCAGCAATGAGATGAGCCATTTTGATAACAGATGAGAAGTCTTTCCAAACTGAAAGAAACATCATTGCTGTACTCCTTAAAACTCTTAATTTCACCAGAAATTATCTATTTGGACACAAAGACGAAAACATGGCCCGCTGATGACCACAATTTTCACAGGAGTAGAAGTTAACGACCTTGTTAGTTTATTTTACAAAGTTAGTAAGATAATTTCAGGTCTGGCTACCCAGATCCCTTCAGTTGTACAAACTGTCCTTCATTTTCAGTTTTAAAGATCTGTGTGGTGTTTTATGTCAGAGTAAAGATGCAATGTATTCTTAGTGCCATTTGCAGTTATTGGGGTAGAGGAGGTAAAAAAATTAAATAGACAAAATTTTGCACTAGAGGAACATCTTGTGTGATCCTACAAAAAAATAGTTTAGCATGACAAAGCTAAAAAGTGGTATGATTCAGCTAATAACTACAACAGCTATTACAAATTACTAGAGCGATTATACATTTTTACCAGTTCAAAACTCATTAATTTAGAGCTCATAAACGACTGCTTAAGTATTGCAGTTAATCTTATCAACTCTACTATCATCATCTCCTAAAGATTATTTGTATACTAGAGGCTTCTCACCCCATTGGAGGGAGATGTTTCACTGCCATTAGGTATTAGTTACAAATGTCAAAGAAAAAAATTGATTTAAAATTTCTTTTTAAACATTTTTTTTAAAAATACATAATTTTTTGCAGTTATTTAGAAATTAATTTCTTGGTAATTTAGTGTCCCTAAAAAAGACCCAGAAATCTCAGCTAAAACATTGCTGTAATATCCAAAAATCTGCATGACTTGAAGGGCATTTAATAAAGAAAAGACATATGCGAGACATCCACTAATCTCCTTTTGGTTTAATTGTTCCATTGTGCGTACACAAGAAAGTAGGTGTAGACAACCCTGTGATTCTAGATGAGAAAGGTGTTGTTCTGGTTAGGTCTAGGAGACAGTCCATAAAACATTAGGACTAGTCCATAGAAAATTAGCGTAGATTAGCCTAAAATAACATAAGATACTATTTACCACTAAAAGAGTCACTAATAAGACTAAAGAATGCATTCCCAAAAAAACACATTAAAGTTAAATGTGCATAAAATGCAAAATGTGTAAGCTGATGCACTCTAAACTGTGTAATGCTGGCCTTGTTCTTAGCTATGTTATGCTCTATTAAAATATACAAGATGGATGAAATATTTTTTTTCCTTTTTTAAAGCTGAAATATATGTATATTTTCTTCTGTGGTTTTTTTATGGTTTAATTTCTTTTTTCTTTCCTTAAAATAAGGGAAATCTTACTGTTAATCATAAAAACAAAGGACTAGGACCTACTTGTGCTCTACAGTTAAAAAGTGGGAAAATCCTATGAGTGGACACACTGTTTCTTGCATTAAAATGTGACAGAGCAGTAATTTAAATTATGAAGGAGGGCTCGTTCCCACTGAGGCCTATCTAAGCAGAATTTAGCATACCTGTCATAGTCCATTTCATTTTCAGGACCATTATACATCTGCTGCCTCCCAAAAGATAATCTTGGAAAACCAATTTGTATCAATATTTGACTTACGTATTCGAAACTGCTATCCTGTCCTAACCACTACATGGACTGATTTAAATATACTGGGTTCTATCAATATTGCAGCTGTGCGTTTTGGATGATAAAAGTAAAGATTGTCTAAATACATGGCTGCAAAATTTCTCAGAAGCAGAACATGATGTGATAGATCCTCCCAAAGGTATTTTCTTTATCACAAAACTAAGATAAAGATTTTTTAGATCTGATTTACACTTTAAATTAGGATATAATTCTAAAGGATTTGAATATCCCAGTGTTGATGGGAAATTCTTACCTATAGTCCTCTTTCTGTATATAACTATATATGATTATATTTTGTACAGTTATAGAAAGTACTGTTAGTCTTTAAGGGGAAATTTTGAGGGCTGGCTCATGGGAAGTACTTCAGACCTGAGACAACTTTTCCTCTGAGGGATGTTATAGCAGATTTATACTTCTACTCTTCCAGACATGCAGTCAAATTTCCTATTTTCCCCAAATGGTTTACAGCTATCATATATGGCCATAAGTAGTAGCTGAATCCTCTTACAGCAGTTGAAAATATGCCAGATAAATATTTAAATCAGTTTTAGAAGGTATGTCCAATATAATTCCTCCCATGTATTTGTAGGTCCTGCAGACTTAATACTTGTGAAAGTGATTTCTTCTGATTCAAGATGAGTTCTGCTGAAGAGTGGTAACTTCCTTCCAAGAACCCACAGTTTCCATGCTGCAAGGCTGTGCCTGTTCCTTAGTGCTTTTTCTCTTAGCTGACAGAAGCTGGAAACCATAGGAAGAAGAGATCAACAATTCCATCCCTTTTCCAGAATCTTTTCAGTAATTAAAAACTACTCCTCTTCTTCTTCTGTTTGCAACTCTTTGTCCTTAGTGTCAAGGAAGGAAAAACCTGGTGTTAAGCCTCCTACCCCAAATTTTCTCCTGTCATTTGTGTCAAACTAAACAAATGTGCAAAACACAGATCAGCAGTATCAGTTAATTTTGCCCTTTCCTACCTTCTACACTTTTCAAATTATATTTCTTTTTTATAAAAGAAAGGCAGTTCTCAGTGCTACACAGACTTTAGTATTTATGCAGTTTGTACGTAAAAAACATTTATAGTTGTATCCATGAATATGGTTATTTTTAATTGATGTAAATGTCCTGCTGACTAACCCTTGATCTTAGTTGGAAAGCTTTTGTAGTTATTAAATGCAATTTATTGTGATTGTATCAGTTGTTATATCAAGGCAGTGGATGCTTTCCCTATAAAAGCCATTAAATGTTCCCTATCAGAATGGCCTTACACGACTCAGGCTTCAAAATTATTTACTTCACATGATTACAACACAGTCATTACAGTTTGAAGAAATACAGATTTCTGCCACGCCAGATGGTAATGGGTATTGGTGGCTTTTTCAGTGAAAAAGATAGGAAGCTTCTAAATTCCTTTTCTTCCAGAAGTTGTGTCTTCCCACTCAACTTTATTCCCACCTGCCAGCAAAGACAGGTTTTTCAAAAGTTACTCCCTATCTTGCACCAAAAGAAGTGGCCATATTCTAGCAAAAGTTTAGTGTAATGGAAAGTTCACCTTCGTTTTATGTCTAAAGATTTAAAAATCTCTCTAAACATTTTTGGACAAAAGCTGTTGGCTGGGATTTTTATTGTGTTTATCATGACGCAAGGAGTTGGAATCCAGCTGGTTTGGGATTTCAGCTGTCTGTGGGCAGCCAAGAAGAGTGACTGTACCAGTGCAACTCATATGGCAGCAAGGCAAAGCTGCTGTAGGCTGTGACTTGTGTGGTGTCATTTGCAGTAGGGAAAATCACAGGCTGTATAAGCTCAGCCAGTCTATAGTAAGATTTTACAATTTGCACCAGTGCTTGCTGCTGTTGTCTGTAATTAGGGCAACTCCTCAGGGGAGAACATAACCTAGCTTTGCATGTACTAACTGAAGAGGCCCAAGATATTAACTTTTGTGCATCTTTTTTCTATTCAGTCTTTAAGTTGCAGTTTTGATAGTGAAATCTTGTATTTATCATTAAGTAAATCAGAGGCCTGTTTTTCAGGATAGTGGTGCTGTCTATTAGACTCTAGACTAAAGGAAATCTGACCACCTTGGTATATAGATCAATTAATGTAATTTACTACTACAAATATGTTTAACCTTGAACATCTGACTTATTAGCTCGAGTAATTGTTTAATATCAGCATCTGTAGGGAATAATTTATTTTTCAAAAAACTGAGCTGTGTTATTATTGTAAACAAACTTCAAGTGTGAAGCAGCAATAGGAGAGTTTCTAAAATGTAGTTTTCATTCAGAGAGAAAAAATAGATTTGTGTCTGTTTCCAGAACATACTGGATAGGAAAATGCTGCCTATTCAGGCAATAAATGAAGGTGCTGTACACTATAACAAGTGCTCAGATATCCTGATGTATTTGGAAAAGTAGCCATAATGATAAAATAGCACTTCTAGGGGCTGATTGGAGTCTTCAAGCAATGCAGAAGTTCAGTGATACACATTGCCTACTTGATTTCTTTAGAGTACAAATGTAGTCATGCTTCAGATCTTACAGAATGTGCCAGGATAATTTTTTGTTAAAGGAAATTGTATAATAGGCAGCAGAAAAGAGTAAACATACTGGGTTTTACTGGAACAACCTGATGCATAAGGTAGAAAAGAGAGATCTTGTTTTAAAATTTGATCAGAAAAAAAAGTCACAGAGGATAATTATTGATCAGATCTTAAATATGTGTTGAAACTTGTTTCATTATATAAAATAATAGGAAAAATTAGTCACATGGTGAGAATGGGTCTTGAGGTAACAGAAGACAAGAACATTTCTATCAGCCTAAGATGATCATCAGAACACAAAATAATGATTAGACGTGATACTTAATTCACAATTGAGTAGTTTTCCAAGATATACTTTATTATCACCCTCTTTGTTTTCTCAAATATTCCTAGAAGCTGAATCTTCATTCTAGTCTTTATATTTTTGTAACAGTATAACTCACCTGATCAGATTTACTAGGCTTCTGGTACTTTTCTCCCCGTTCTTGTGAGCTGTGGTAACTCCAGTGAAATCAGATGATTTTGTTTCATTTGCATACACATAGTGCTGCTTGGTTCTGTGGAGCAGCATTGATGCAAGTTTGAGATAATAACGTGATGAATGATGTTATGAAAGTTAAATTGCGTGTTAATCTATTTTAAGCAAGTCTTCCTAGTGTAAGGGATACGGCACTGGAAATTTTCCCATTAAAAGAAAGAAACAAAAAAAACTGAACACAAAATGCTAGCAGATGGGATGGCAGTTATGAGTTTATGAATCAAAGGCCTTAACACATTCAACTCAGTAATCTCACGGTCATTCTTGTCAGTATTTATTCTTGCATATGCTTCTCTACAAATGCAACACAGGGGTTAAAAATACTGTAAACTGTAAGAGTGAGTGTGCAAATAATGCTTTAGATAAAGTAGCCATTCTTAGTAACCAGCTTTGACCAGTGATCAATAATACTTGTTTTTTTACGGTATGATTATTCCATTTATTTTAGTCTATTAATTGCTCATAAGTATTTTATTTAAATAATGTTTAATGAAAGTAAGCTGAACTGTTAATGTGAATTCTCTTATTGTATGCACTGTCTGGGTCATTGTTGTTATGTGGGTCAAATATGTTGTTAAGACTGCTTCTTCTGAACAAAGATATCACTACCTCAGTAATGACCCTTTCTAATGTAGCAAATAGATTCCACCAAGCAAAATATCTGTGTTTATCATCTACTCTAGAGGTTATATGATATTACTAATGAGATTTATCTGGCATTGTTTGTCTTGGAAAGCAGAGTGAAATCCCTGTGTGGAGTGATGCTGTAAGAGCTGCTTCCTAATTGGTGTGCACACATTTGACCTAGTCAGAATTTTGGTTTCACTTGCAGCTCTTCTCCAGAAGCCTGTGTTTGGTAAATGCTCCTGCTGCAGTTGCAGTGGTGGTGGGATAACTTTGTACATCATAACTCTTTATTTTGTGCTGATCTTCCAAGAGTCAAGTTAATTACAAGACCTGATTACAAGCACACAGGTCATGCATCCCAGTCAGTTCAAGACTGTACATAATTCATTGGCATAGTCCACCATTGGGATGACAAATTCACCTGCTGGATGGGTGGGAGGCTGAGTGGATGGCTAGGGATGAGTCTGTGCAGCTGCCACCTGAGCAATGTAAATACCTGGAAATTTGTCTGTGGAGCAGTTCTCTCTTTACTGAGCAACTTCATGGACTTTTTGTAATCAGTCATGTGTGCAAGGCTACAGTTAGAAAAAGTGATGACTGAATAATCTACCATGGTTAAGACCTGACTTTGCATTTTGAAGCAGTCTTGTTTAAGCCCACCTTACTGTAATGTTGAAAATGGACAATTATTTTTTAGAGTGCTGAATACAAAGACAGAAATGCAGGTGGATTTTCAGAATACTCATAGGTTTTTTGTGTTATTCTACTCAGTTATGAAGATGCTACATATTCTGTATAGCACAGTCAGCAAAGGTAATTGTCTTAATTTCCGTGTGGAGTAGAGTGTAGCTCAAGAAGTATCAGCACCAAAAGTTTAATCTGTGTGTTGCAAATATTAAGGGCTGTGTGGAACTGAATGGAAGAGTCTGGCTCTGCTATTATCTACAAGAACAATTACTGCAAAATTTAGTGCAACCTCTGAATGTTCCCACTGTTTTTCATGCAAATTCACTGCAGTGATCAATCCTCCCATATCAAAGAACAGGAAAAAACTGTTTTGTAACAGTTTCATATATTGCTGCCCTACACCATTTTCATGGTGAGGAAATAATGTCCAAAAACTTATTGAAAAGAAGAAATGAAGCTCCTAGAACTGGTGGTTTCAATTTTCCATTTATTTTTTGTATATTCTGATAATATAAAATTTTATTTTTCATAGGAATTGTATTTTAATCAGGAAAGAAAAATGCATTAAGGAACAAAACCTGCCAACATTCTTAGTCCTTGAATTAGGAAATTACATAAGCCAGCAGTCTTACAACTGAATGGGCGTATGGCAGCGTGGGTGGATCTCTGAACTTACGAAGGTACGTCACTGAAGTCAGGTGTAGGATCAGAACAACTGTATAAATGCAATCATTCCCACTCTTAAAGGCAGCTGCTTAAAATTACGTAGGATTTCCTTCCCACATCCTTCAAGTGGTATTTAAGAAGTAATTAATTCTCTCTTGTTTAAAAAAAATAAAATAAAATTAAGGAATCAACGTGGTTGGAATCAATTCTTGTTGTGTAAAGAGGTTTAAGTCAAGTGATACTGTATGGTTATAAATTACATCATAGACCCATCAGAAGTTGCTTCTGTGTAGATTCTTTTCTCATTGCTAACAGATGGCCAGCAATTTAGAATTTCCTTTTAATGAATCCTTAGCCAGATCACCCACATTGATGAATTTGCTCTCAAAAGTAATGCCTACTATGTTCGAGCATTTTCTGAACTTTTATCTATTTCTGACCCTAAAAACTGAATTAAATGATCCGTTCAAGTCACCCAGCTGTTAGCCAACCTCCTTTGAAGTCTAAATGCCATGAACTAATTTTTCTCTCTTAATTGTTGAAATTTGTGAGAACACAAATCTCTTAACTGAACATGACTTCCAGTGGCCAATATTTTAAAAAGTAACCAGCATGAATACCATCTCTGTTTCTTTTTCTGTCATTAGGAACTAGCACTGTTGCAGTTGGCATGATGACAGAGCATCCACAAAACGGTTTGATTCTTCAGGAACACTTGCAGCTTTAACATATGTAATTAAATCCTTCAGTCTCCCTAAAGAAAGTCCTTAATTAATTCATTATGATATATGTAGGTGGACCTCCCAATACAATCTCTAAGAGAACTGCATCCCATGTAGTCCATTAAATACATGCTTTAATATAGGTCTTCAAAGGACTTGCAGAAATAGAGATTCTTGACCCCCATTTAAACTGGATGGAAGATCTCTTTTATTTATGTTTTATTTATGTACTGCAATGACCATGTTTGGAGTAAGAGGCTCAGCAGAATTTGAGGATTTCCCCTCCCCTTGTTGGGGGGGGGAACACTTGTGAGACGTGAGCAAGGATCTTTTCAACCATACTTCTCACTTTATTCTCTGACTGTATTAGGGTAGTTTTGCTTCTACTGCCATTTTGACCTTATCCTTCTCTGCTTGACTGTAAATTCCTGACATGCTACACTGTGTTGTGTCTTTTCCTCATTTTCTCTTGTTCTGCCTCTGCAACCCCTTTAGCTTTCATTTCCCTCTAGTTCTGCTAAATCTAATGTAGCTAAGAACTTGTTTTATTTTCCTATTATTTACCTCCATGATATCTGGACAACTTAAAGCTTTTTGGCTTGGATGAAATAAAAATATGCTTCATCTAACCTAAGTTTCTCCCTGTTATTCCCATTTCCTGTCTTGTACCATTAAAAAAAAAAAAAATCAAGTTTAGTGATGAAGATTAGGATCTCTTTGGTCATTGTGGTTGCTTTCAGGGTCTGCCTAGTTGTGTCTGTAATCTTGAATCTCGAGGTTTTGGCCAGAGACGATGATCTATTCGTACGGAACTCTTGAGTTTGAGCAGAATTTTACTCTGTAGAGGAATAAGGTCTTAGACTTTTCTCACAACAAGCTTTATAGCTGCATTAAGTCTTGGAATAATCTTCCATTTCTATATATCCATTTCTCTTCCATCTTACTTCAAGTCTAGTAAAATTTATTTCTTCCGTTATCATCCTTTGTTATATCTTTCTTGGCTGTTAAAATGGCCAAGACCTCCAGTTAAGGACACTTTGCTGAGTCAGTGATCAGATCAGTGGTGGTATACCATGAAAGAAGTTTCTTCCCTTCGGGACCTGATATCTGCACCATAGTGAAGGCTGTTGTAGGGTACCAAGGTTTCTTAGAGTTATGCTTCTAATCACTAAGCTTCAGGTGAAGCTTTCTCTGTACTTAATGAACCTTAGACAGCTGGAGAACTTTGAAGACCACCAGCACAAAAGAAAATCTGGCATGCAATATTAGTAAAATGTATTAATCTCTGCTAATGAAAAATTACTATAATCTTCTACATCAAAAACAGTTTCAAAGGAAATTCAGAACAATAGAGCATTTTTTTTTAAAAAAAATTACTTTGTGCTACGAATTTCCACTTTCAAACTATAATAAAACCAGGATAGTGTTGAGTGAAAAATGTTGTAAAAATATGGAGATTTCTCATGTCTAGATCATAGTGTTATTTCATAAGAAATTATTATAAGCCTCCAAAATTAATATCCTATTCAGCCATTGAAGGCAAATTAAATGCAAATGAAACTCCTCAAATGAACGCATAATGCTTGCTGCATTGAGGTTTCAAAACACATTTGTGATGCTGAGTACAAAAAAAATCCAACTTACACTGAATGTACTGTGCAAATGCAAATGTCATCATCCATTTCTTTTTATGCTTTTCTGGTTTGTGTTCTTTGTTTTGCAAATATGGTAATTGTAATGCAATTGTATTGAAATTGGAAGAAGTTATGAAAATTCACCCAGCAAGCACACTCTTATTCCCAAGTTGTTTGGCTCAAAAGTGTAAAATGGATTTGGAATTTTAAGTCACCAGTTTTAAAGCTTATTGTGTTACACATATTCTACTATGGCATGAATAAGATCAGAAATATTGACACATATGGAACTGCAAAAAAAAAATGCATGTGTTAATGTGCGATTTATCTTTTTAAACATAAGACCACCTGATGACAATTTTTGGCAATGCAAATATTTTACTGCATATATCAAGGCCTTTACTTAAACTTTGAATGGTGTGCCTATGTTTTTCCATGTTTTTTTTTTCCTTCCAGTATTTTGATTTCATGAGTTACCTTAACATGTCAATTTCTCCGTACAAGCTCGCTAGGAAATAACTTTTTATGCCTAAAAGGATTACCTTTGACTTTTATGCATTTTACACTTCCATTTATCCATATCTGGTGATGGTCTGACAGTGCTGGGAAGAGCTCTCTCGTGTTTCTTACACCAACACTGACTGCACTGCTCTGTGATGCAAACTCAGGAAGTGGAAGAATCTTTCTCCAATACAGTTAAGTTTCTCCACAAACAAGTATGCATTACACTAGGCATTTTAATCTGATCTTGTGATTTTGAAATTTGTGTAATCTATGCCATTGTGATTTGTGGGTAAAGAAGATCCAAATATCAACCTATCATTAACACTGTGTGCTGATGACTTGCTGGTCATGAGTCAGAGTATTGTAACAAGCTGACAAGCTCAAGGCAGCTAGGACGGTTCCACAGCCCAAGTGCTGGCATCTTACCAATTACGTTTTTGCACAAAAATAATACATTTCTAATGTCATATTTCCTGAGGGTGTATGCTGTGCAGAATTTTATTCTTCACCAGCAGGCAACTAGTAAGGAGTTAAATGGTATTGTCCATCCAGGATTCACAGCACAGATTGCAGATTAAGTCCATTAAGAGAGAGAAAGCTGAATTACTCTAAATGACTGACACAGGTTTATTCTGTTATGGTTCAACTGGGAGGTGCTGGAGCAGAATAGCAGTATGTCAGGTATGTGGCCTGTAGTACTTTGTCAGAGATCCTTAGCTTTGTCAAATGCAAAAATAAAAATAAATTTGGAAAAAACCCAAAATGCCACAGTTTTGACAGGTCATAATTAGTGATGAGGCATGCAGTGCGCAGAGCTTGGATAGAAGGCTCAGAAAACTGACCAGCAAGAAAGGTGATTATCACATAACTAAAGAGGAAACACAAGAAAAGAAAGCTTCGTTTCATGCACAATACCTGGTGAACAAGAAATGTGGAGGAACTTTAGGGAACTGATTGTCAGAAAAAAACCTAAGGGGACAGCTGAAGTTAAAACATTTTATGGGAGATTAAAGTTACACCCTGTGGTGAAAGAGGCATGCAGTCAAAGAAAAATACCCGTGTATTTTCATTTTGCAGCACAGCAGCAAAATCTGTTTTGATCTCATTTGTCTTGTTAAAAGTTTCAACCAACTCTGAATGCATTTTCTTTATATTCTGTAAGAAACACATTAAGATCCTGTGTGCTATTTGTCAAATTTTAAGATGTAAAGCAGTGCTCTTGGAACTTGGGAACTTTAGTTAACCACACCAGTGTTATGGTATGTGGTCGGGAGGCTGATTGAATATTACAAGGCTACATGTAAAGCAGATCTTCAGTGATGTGGCATTTGATTAGTGGGGAACTGCAAAAAAAAAAGACATTTTGCAGTTACAATGTTTTCATATTTCTCAGAGCCTGTGCATAAAAGGAGATTGTTTCCTTGCTGTGTACACAGGTACCAGCAGAAAGAAATGTTTTGTGAACAGTACATGCTACATCTGAGGGACTGGAATCAGACTGATTACTTGGAAAGAACACAAAAAATTTTGAGGTTATAGGAGCCTCCACCATCATTTGCAGAGGATTTTAGAATTACTGCTGTTCTTGGGTGGAAGGATAAAGAGGAAGAAGGAGGTATTTCTGTGTGTATGTGTATCAGCTAGTACACATACCTCAGCACCAGTAAAAACAGAACTATAGTTTTGACACTTTCTTGTAATGTTTAGTTGTGTACTCCAGTCTATTAGAAATGCTAAATCTTAGTTCATCATACGCTTGTTTCAAAAAAATCTGTAACTCTGATGACATAAGAACACAAATGCTGTTGAATGTCCATTATACTGGGGAATGTATATTTTATATAAAGTATCTATATAATAGAAATATTGATTGCAATAATTGTTATAAACCACTTAATCATATTTGACCATGAAGTAAAACGTGAGCAGATGTGATCAGCCTCTCAACATACAAATTAGGATAATTCTGCGAATCAGTAGAGTTATGATGGTTTGTCTAGGAAGACTTCACAGAAAATCTGTAAAAGTTGATGTGATTTTTGATCTATATTGGCCAATCCATTCAAAAGAGTTTTGCTTTTCTTTAGTGGAGGAGTTGTTTCTATGTGACACAGATTACAGCACGTACAATAAGTGTTTATAAATGAGGTGGTTTCAGGTGCTACATACACAATGGTGCTTAAATTAAAACTCACAATATCTTTTGTAACAAATTCTGTCATCAAGTGTGGCAGCTGAATCAACATCAACCGGTAAACCATTGCCAGGCAGAACTAGGTGATGAGCACAGACAGGGAAAAAGTTTGATGATACACAAGCTACATGCTACGCCAGCTACGTGGAGGAGGAGATAAGCACTCTGCATTGGAAAATACAGCCTTTGCACAACCACGGGCTGATGGTATTCAAGGATTCAAGTAAGGCTCCTGGCTGACTGCTTTCAATAATCTCTTTGCTTTTTGACTCCTTAGAGTTCCTTAGACTTCTGTTTATGTACGTGTCTCTTTCTTAATGTGTCTGTGCATGTGGGGCCTATAAAAATACATTCTAGTTATATGAATTATGGAAACTAAATACAGCTGGCCTTTCAGTCTGTATGGGTTGGAATCACTAAAATACATAACTGCTGCAGGTAGCAGTTCTTCAGTAGATGAAGATTTTTCTCTGAGTCACTGTGGGTAAATCAATTTTCCAGTGTGGTGGGTCATAATCTATCAATGATTCTGCTGGCTTTAGAGGTGTTCTCATTCAATTGAGACATAAACATGAGGGGAATTCAATGAAAGGTTTACTGCATAGCTTTCCTCCCCCCCCCCCCCCCCCTTTTTTTTTTTTTTTAGTGCATATATGAATGGACTAGAGCTGTTTGCAATTACATTTATATTTTAAAATATGATATTGTTTTATCCAGTATAAACAGGAAAAGTTAAGAGCTTTCAGTTTTGCCTATTCTTAGTGTTACTGTTTTGTTCAAAAATCTGGTTTTAAGAGCTAAATTGTATAAAATGTTTTGGGTTGGGTTCGTAGATACAATTAACTTCAACAATATTCTTTTTCAGGTCTAGCTGAAGCCATAATTTTTCCTTGTTTTTGTCAGGTTAATCAATACTTTAATAATTTTTGCACCCCTAAACCTGAAGTTCAAACTAATAGCATTTAAGATCCCTAAATAGAAAAAAGTGTGCACCTGTCTTCATTTAGAGATTTCAAGTCCTGTTTTGCAGGTATGTTGAAGTTTATAAAACCATCAAGCTTTGATCATATTGGTTAATCCAATTAAAAGATTTTTAGAATTCTTATTTAACCTTCAGCTTGAGATAACCACTAGTGATGATTTCAGAGAAAGGGAGTGATAACATATTCAGGAGAAATACTGTATGTGAGCATTTGCAGCTATTACCATTTAAATAACCTGTGTCAACCTAAACAATGCACAAGGGTTTGGATGACATTTTTTGTGGGAATTTGATTCTAAGGATCTTTATGGATAAGTGCATGATCCAAAATGACATATTATAGAGATATTCTGAGCTGGGGCAAGCACAGATCTCAAGAAAAGGATGACAGGCAAAACTACATCCCAACACAGAAGGAGCAAGAAATAACAAATAGATGGAAAACACTTTAAAGTCTGTCCTCCAATATGTACAGCACTGTATTGTGACGTTCATCAGAGAAATCTCATCTTCCCAAGCTTCTTCCTATTTTCTTCAGCCTATTTGAATAGGTCCACTTCTATTAGGACCAAATTTAATGGACAAGTAGAGTTTTTGTTCTAGCTGCATCAGTACTGCCAGAAGAGTATCTGTACAGATCCTGAACTCTGAGTTCCTTGATCTGTAAATATTATACATTTGCTTGCAAGCTTACATGCCCAAATAACTCATTAATGTTTCAAATACAACTAGGAAAGAGTTTTCAGGATTGAGGTTTAGGGAAAGTTGTATTTTTTTTTTTTTACTTTATTGCTTTTATTGCAGAAAATTCCTCAGTAGATTTTTATGAGAACCTCCAGAGGAATACATGCTATAAATAAACTAAGGTCTGGAAAAAATAGGGTCCAGGAACTCTTGGAGTTGTAAACTTGCACTTGGAGTGTTAGGCAGGAATGAAGAATGCTTACAACCTGCTGGGATGCAGAGAGCTGCAAGCACAGGCCTGGAGGAGTGCTGATGCCCACCAGAGCGGAGCAGGGGCAAATCAAGAGGGAGAACACAACTTTTGGTATCAGAATCTGCTGTCTAGGTTGATTCTTAGAATACTGAGTTTGTGTTAAAATACAGTTTAACTCTTAATTGTATAAGTGTGACACTTTCATAATAAACACAGGCTGCCAGGGTTAATCTCAAAACAATCTTACATGTTTGATTCTTTTTATTCATGGGGACATTTTTTATGTCATCTGCTGAGTGGGCTTGGTGCTTTTCCCCCTTTTTTTCCAAATCTAGCTTTGAGTGCTTGCAAGGAAAGAAGAAAACAGACACCAAGAGGAACTGAAGTTCTTCACTGTGGGAAGTGTGCCTACAAAATTTGCCTTAGAACTTTGAATATTTTATTTTTGTAACAAAAAGACCTCAAAGATTGAGGAACAGATTTTTCTGGCTGTATTCTTTATCTGCAAAGTTGTTTAGATTCTTTGCTTTAAAAGATTTGTTCTCACTTAATAAATGGATGAGAACGGATTGATCAATATTAACATTTAAGATGCAGTTTCTGTTTGCAAGCAGAAAGTTTTACTTAACGCTCCACTCATATGAAAAGTGATGTGTGACACAAAGCAGTATGGACATCATGTTATTGACCTTGCCTTCAGGTTACCATAGGAGAAATAGTGTGAATGACAATATCAAAAATGTTGGTTATGTTGTTGTTGTTAATTTCTGTAGATGTATTCTAAAGCAATCTATGACTGGGAATCTCCCTGGTTTAGAATGTTGCCAGTGCCTTCTTTAATAGGGCTATATGCTATTGATATACTTTGTTATCTATTTAAATGTTCTTTATATAGCTGTCAATCCATTACCTGCCTGTGAAGTACTGTCTGAAAGAAGATTCCTTACTTTTACTTTTATTTTCTTGTTCAATATTATCTATGGAGAGATAATATGTGTGCATACACATATACACATATATACAGGCATACGCACAGTATGTCTGCATTTTTGTGGGTCATGAGAATTGTGGAGATGGTTGTTCACAATTCAACTACTTCCTGTAAACTGATTACAATTTTAAAAGCTCATTGCAATATAAAATATGCTTATAATGATCTTCCAGTTGAAAGCTAGTCTGATGTATACTGATATCTTGCTAATAGATGGTGTATGACACATGTTCAAACAAAAAAATGTACCATTTAAAAAATGGCACTCAACTTTACTGACAATGTTAAATGATGCAACCCCATCAGTTTTGAATCAAGTTAGACTTTATCATCATTTATAATTCATTTGAATTCCTCTTAAACTCTGCTTCAAGCATCTCCTAGGTGTTTAGACTGCAGAAAGATAAAATGCATAGATGTATATTGCTGCCTAATAAATCTCTTTCATGTTTTTTACTTGCAGAGACAGAGTAGCCTGACCTTGGAAAAGGGCTATAATCTAGTGTCTTTATAGAGATGAGGAAGCAGCTTTGACAAGTAGAAGTTAAACCCTGGATGGTCCAGGACTATCTAGCCATTGCTTAATCTTCTTAATATGGTAAGACAAATCCCATTCTTCATTTTTATATTAACATATTTCAATTTTATTACAGTTTTTAACTCTTAAGCAGAGCTGTAGGAGCTTGGATAGAAATGCCAGGCGAGCACACACATTAAAAAGAAAAAGAATTCAGCTCAGCAAGCTCACAAGTTTCAAAAAGCTTATTTTAAATGGCTGTGAGCGAGGAAAAATTAGGGCATTAAGCAAGCCCACATAACTACTGCAGAGACAATATAATAAGGAGTATAAGATGAGAATTAATTAATATTAACAGTAAAGTACATTTATTCTGGGTAGGACGTGCTGTCAAGATAGGATTCCTAGTGGGCACAGGCTTAGAAACAGCCACTTCTGATTGTTACCTGCATCATCAGCAAGTTTCATATTTTTGGGAGCAGGATATGATTATCCCCAGTTGTTTCTGAAAAGGAACATATAATGTCAAGTTTAATCTTTGTGAGGTGACCGCCTGTTATTATAGTCTGTTACAGTGCACAGAGACTGACCAGAAGGATTTAACTTTGAAAACTATTTCTGGAACAGCAGCTTTCTTCTTTCCCACATCTCTTTTTCATTTCTATTTCTAAAACTAGTATAATAGATACTGTTCTGTATTTGAAGAAATTCCCTGCCACTGAGTGGTTTACACATGCCATTAAAGCAGTCAGACAACTGAGTCATGGTTGAAGTTGGCCTGATTAATTATGGACATAAATAATATTTTCAACAATCCATACCTTTTATTTGAAGAATCTTTATGTATTTGATGGTTAACTTTAAAACATTTTAACTCCTTTTGCAAACATAGGGACTGACAGTCTGTGATGTCTGCTTACTGTATGCTTTAGATATTTAGAATTTGTCATTTCAGCTGTAGCATTGTCACTGTTTGTGGTTGCTATCATTACATTATATGACATTTTCTAGGAAACTAGTCCACTTCTGGGTTAATTTCTTCAGTAAAGAATTATTTTTCTTCCATAAAACAAACAAACAAAATCTACTAATAACCCAAAATTCAAATTTGCCAAGATTTGTGTGAGAATTCACACAAATAATATATCATAAACAGTCCAAATTAAAATTGGTTCTGCTCGAGTGAGTTCTTCTGAAAACATGTCCCATGTTTCACTAGCTCAAACATTTACAAACCCACGTGGAATAAAATTTTATAAAACAAAAGATTTTCAATCCAAGTCAAAACACCCCAAATCAAGCTTTGTACCTGGATTGTAAGGGTGTCACTGATATTTGGGAACCTGAATTTTGAAGGAAGGATTTTCAGTCTAGCTGCTCTGATATCAATTCTTTTCAGCATGTTCATAAATAACCTTGGAAAGGGGTGATTAGTTATGAGATACAAGCTGCTGATAGATTAAATATTTTTGAATACTCAGAAGTAAAGCTGATTCTAAAGAGGTAAAATGTAAAGAAGCTGAATGACAGATGAAATTCAATTTTTATAAATGCAAAGGAATGCATGTATTTAAATATGCTTTTTGACTTAGTAGTTACTATTCAGGAGAGAGATTTTAGCATTATTGTAATTAGTTCAGTAAAACTGTCACTTCAATGATAGTTAAAGAGGAAAATACAGTTTTACAAAACATCCAGGAAAAAATAAGAAAAAGAAAAAAATTAGTACAATCCTTTTCAAAACTAGGTTGCATTGTTATCTTGAATATTACAGACAAGACTGGTAAAAGTCCCCAAAGTAGAAGACCTACAAAGGACGAGTACAATAAAGGCATGAAAGGGTTTCTTGTTGAGGACCAATTAAATGGCTGTATACCTTCTTGGAAAAGACAGGACTAGAGTTGCGGTAAAGGTCTAATAAATGACAAATGGTGTAGGAAAGGTAACATTTTTATTAGTTCTTATAACGTGTACTGAATAATATAACCATGCAGCAGTTTTAAAACCAACAAAAGGAAATATTTGTTTTGTAAATTAATAATTAAATTGTGGGGTTCCCTGTCAGAGCGTATGATGGATATCTGAAATGTGAATAGGCTCAAATGGAAGACAATTACTTTGTGCTGTAATGAATAGGCCTAATTGTGTGGATTTTAAAGAACATGCAATCTTCAGATATAATCCTGCTTCTGCCTTCAGATATAATATCCTGCTGAAAGGACATGCCATTCTGTATCTTCCTAGTTTCTTATAGTATTTCCCAACTGTGGGTCTTTGTTCAAACTAAATATGGCTGTTCTTGTGATCTTCAGACATTTGTGAACAGGATTAATTTTATCATTATAAACAGTTTCTCTATGAAGTGTGATATTAAATGCTTACACATGTTTACACTTTGATCCTGTGAAGCGCACCTGCAAGACATCCATGCTAAAATGTGCTGTGCTTGAAAAGAACTCATCAATGGTCCATGTGTTTTTTCAGTATGTTCATGCATATGAGCTTTCCTGCACACTGTCAGTATTTTTGGCAGTCATGGGTGACCATAAGGATAAAAGTGCAGGTGCAGATTTAGGGACTGAGCTTTGTTGCTGTGTGGTTGCAGTTGCATTTGTTCAGAAAATTTGCTTCTGATGAAATAGTCACGTCAGCTGTCATCTTGAGCTTTGGGCTAACAATTTTATGTGGATGGAAATTAAAACCAAAGAAAGAATAACATGGAACTTCTTTTTGCCTGTTTGAGGTCTTGTACCCCTTGCAGCATTTTGTTACTAAGTTGCAAATCAGTCCTTGATCAGGAACTGAAATTTAACCCCTTACATGCACCCATGTTTTTTTCTTTCCTGTGAAGAAGAATTTAAATGATTTTGCAATGCGCGTGCTGCTAGTGATTTTTGGGGTGGTATGTAGCCTGTTTCACTCTATTTGCTTATCAATTTCAGGACCAGTTCATTATTTTAAGGTTTTTATTTTTTTTTCTTTGCTTTTTGTGATCCTTAATAGACGTTCTGTTGCTTTATGGTAAATGATATGTGGATGTATGTTAGGTCTCTCAGTTTACAGAATTCCTTTTCTTGTCAAAAGGAGTCCTAGGGAATGGAAGAAAACGTGCTAAGAGAGAAGTAAGGTGACAAAAACAGAAGGAGGAAAAAATAAATTAACTGGAATTTTGAAATAGCCCATGTGAGAAAAAGTATTGTCAGCAAATTCTACAAAGCTTTTTTGGTATGGAATGAGGAAGAAACATATTTCAGAAGTACATTCCTTAAAGACTCTCCTTTCTACTTCAGCCTAAATTTGACATGGCTGACGACTTCTTCATAGCAAAAATCCTGGAAAGCAAAGAACTATGCAGCTGCTCCCTGGATAGTTCATTGCTTAGGGAAATCTTAATTAAGGCTTTCTTCATTCTGTATTACTATGTCTTTGGAAGGGATCAGATGTTACATAGAATATTCCATGTCAGGGACAGCTTCAGAGAACACTGGGATGGGAATACAAGTTCTCTGGAGAATGAGGTGTTTTTAAAATAGATTGTGGTATGCAGAGATACAGTTTTGGAAAATTTGGCCTTTGAGTTGGTTTTGCAATGGTTTGGGCACTATGCCTATAACTGTACACTCACATCCTGGAATTTCTGCCAGTCACCTGCCACTTGATGTGACAACATCCAGACACGCTTCTTTCCAAGTCCTACAGGACTCCTCGTTGCTCTATGCTCAAAGCTTTAAACAAGATTGAAAAGCAACCATGAGAACCAGATCATGAAAAGAACCCTTAAATATCTGGGAAGCATGCACTGGCCTCTCACAAGTCACAGCACTCTTTGGCATGATACAAATGATGTAAGTGCCAATGAATATCAACTGAGAGCAAGAACAAGCTGGTGATGCATACTTTGGACAGCTTCTGTCGAACACTAGCTCTCTTGATAGTTTAAACAAAATGTTGCATTGACTCAAAAAGAGCATTTTGCAACATTGCAGCTGCAATATTTCAAGCTGGCATAATTCTGCTTGAAATTTATATATAATTTTAATTTTCCCAATTGGAAAATGAAAAAATGTTGATAAAACTGTTCCCTTGCATAGAATACTGAAACTGTACTTTTTAGTAATTGGTTTAATAGAAAGATGCTCAGCTTAGTATCCAGGAGTTTGAGACTAATATTCTTGCCTAAAAATTGTCTCCTCATCCAGACAAAAATTCTTTCACTTTTGAAGTCCCCTGTAGGATGTTCACATTGGCTCAGACTTAGGTGTGTTGACATTAATGAAGAAACAGTGCTTTTATAGGCTTCTGAATTGATAAACCATTGATCTATATGGGTAAAAGAACCCCCATTTTCATAACCAAATCATAGGAGTGAAGAACTTTCAGTAAAATGTTTCATATTTTGCTAGAAAAGCTTTACGAAGTCTTCACTCCTGAATAGATTTAACTTAAAGGATTTGTATTAAGCACAAATGTTTGGCCTATCTGTTTCCTTTTGTGGGTACCTAGCAATGTCTAGAAAGCCCAGTTATTTCTTTTCAAATGTATTTTGCTTTTCCTTGGACCTTTTCAGTCTCAGCTATTTCTTAAATCTTACAGCTAATGTATTTGGAAAACTTGTCTCATCATGATAGAAGACGTGGCTAATCAAACCTCACAAAGCATCAGTCAGGACAACTGGGTGAAGAGATAATTTTCTTGTATACTTGCATTTCTCCAGATACCATTGTCTTACTCTGAGAAACAAGTGAGTCTGGCCAAATACATAAACAGGTGATGCTATTTGTGTGGTATTCGTTAATAGTATCTGCTGGAATACTTTGCTTCTATTTTACAAAGAAGAAATGTGCAGTCATTCTGAGAAATATTTCAGTAGCTGTTCTGTAGCTCAGTGGAATGAAACCTGCAGTATTTTCATCTGTTTTTTAATTAATATGTCCGTGTCTTCATAAAAACAAATCCAATGGGATCTTAACTCTTCTGAGAGTATGCTACATATCAGCAAACTCAAAGGGAATTGGAGGGAGAAAATAGTTACATTCTTAATCAGATAATTTTGAATTCTCAAAATTATTTTGTCAGTTTGGCAGTGCATTAGAAAATATTTTCCCCCTTTCTTCTTGAAAATGTTTGCACGTTTGAAAATGTGTTTCTGCTCAGATATAAGTACTCTTGGCTGTATTTAGCTTATTCTCAGTATTTCCAAGGTCAGGTCAACGGCATCATTCAAGGACTCGGGACTTAGATTCTGATTTGAGCCTCATCAGTGTAAACCCGTGGTAAAACCCATATGACATTTCAGTGGTTTTACTTTTAATGTATTTTTGAGAACAGAATATGACTTTTATTATGACACTGAGTACAATTTTGTATGTTAAAAAAGAAAAAAAAAATTAACAATCTCAACCTACTTTAGAACCATCATTTAAGCCAAAATTCATTAAAAAGAAATTCCACAGAAGAAATCCTATTGGCATTTCAGGCACAGACTGTAACTGAAAAATGCTTTTATATACAGATTCATACCAACAGCTTTCTGTCCAGCAGGTGACTTTCTACATTAAAAGGTTTGTAGAAGTGGAGATTGTAATAGGATGAACAACCTTGATAAAACACTTTGATTCTTATCTTTGAAATTTTTTCCCTATTACATTTGACTTAGCTGGTGCTGCTGCAGTTAAGGCGATGTCAGTGCTCCCATTGTAAACTCCTTTCACAGGGTTTTATGACTTCACGGTAAAAAATAGCTTTTGTCTGAAATACAGCAGAAATTTTTTTTGAAAATAACTCTTTGTTCAGTTAAATAGTGAATGTTAACTTGAAAAAACACATTTATTGTAAATGGAAGGGCAATCTTCAGCTAAGTAATATCACCTCAGATTAATAAAAATGACAGTATTTTAAAAATCCAATTTTGTTTTCACAGTTAAGGTTGTTTGTTTGATTACCTTTTTTGCATTGCACTTTGTTTAGACAGGGAAAATCGATGAAGTTTATTTCAGTGGGCTGGTAATCATTTTCACTCTCAGATTGTTAGTACCACAATATTTAAGATGCAGTAGCTGCAAGGTAAATTTGATGAAAACAACTGCATGTATTGGAATTTTCTGAAAAGTTCTAACATCATATCTGTCGATGTTTGGTTGCATCTATGTGTCACAACCCAGCAGCGCTCACCTGTTCAGTTCTGATTTCTACCCTCTTGCCTGCGAGTCTTGCTGGAAGGAGCCTAGCTTTCAAAGATGCTATCTGCAGTTCTCCCTTTCTCCCGATTCTGAGGGGCTGTTTTCATAAACAAGAGCTGGAAGATGAATGAGCCAGGAATTCAGAGGGGTGAGCTCCTTTCCCTGCCCTCCTTGTCTTGTTTCCTTGCAAGCCCAGGTTTTGCCCTTTCTTGTTGCCTGACTTGTGACAATGCACCTGACTTGTTTGTTGAGTTCTCCCGGCTTTTGGGTTTATGTTCTAAGCAGTGACTTTGCTGTCGTGTAGCTTAGCAAAAATACATTGTAATGGAAATGTCAGTCACTTCTGTCACAGCACCCTTAGTGCTGTAACAAATATTTCTGGGCAGAGGTATGAGTTTAGCGTTAACAGGTTTTATTTGGGATAGCTATAAGGGGATGGAGATGCTTCCTTTTAAATCTTGGGGTTTTGAAAGTGCTTTTTTTATTGGATACAGGGCTAACTGAGGCATCAGATTTTAAAGACTTTTACTTGTTAACTTACTGTAAGAATTCAGGACTTGGGAAAAGACAAGTCAGGGTAGCAGAGGCAGCTTGGAGCTCTTTAGGCAGTCAAATGCAGCTCTCTTGTGGAACAGGTTAGCATATGGAGGGGTTTGCTCTTCCAGTGAATGCTGGGAAACCAATACGTTTTTCTCTTCTTGATGAAAACACGGCAGAACAAAGGCCAGTGTTTACTCTTTCTTTAATACTCTGCAGCTCAGATCTTCAATGTCCTGTGAGCTCATTATTTGTCTTTATGTGCTTGTTTATGCAAGGTATGTACTGTGAAATACACGAATAAGCAGCTAAATACTTAGAAATTTGTTACTAAAGAGGTATCTTATTCCTGATTATCTGGTTTCCCCTTGTTTACAAAACAGAATTAACTACTGTTGTGTAATTCCCTTAAGATGGTTATGCTGGAGTTACCAAATACCTTTCTCTCTTGGAGAAGGCCCTATCAAAGGGTAACAGTGATAGTACAAGGAATAGCCTGCAAGCACTTGCAAAGACAGTATCTAATACAACATGAAATTGTGTCACTACTGTTGTTGGCAAACAGGAGCCATTAGATTTGACTGTGAAGTGTTTTTAAATGTGCAAATCCTTGAAGAAGAGACTTTCACAATGCCTATCTCAGTTTATTGAAAACTACCCTCATTTGAAATTTGGAGACTGAATATATTGCTTTCATAATTCAAAACACTAGGCAAATTTGTTTTGTTTTGTGTTAGGAAATATTAGAACCGTACAAAAGTGATATGAAAGCTTTAACTAGAAAAGATTTAGATTTGTGATGCAAATGAATTCATGAAAATGATCAACTCGCAGTAGATGAATAATGGAGCTAAGTTATTGGAAAGTAAGGATAATAACAGTATCTCTGGGATCTCATTGTTCAAGACCTGCCTATAAATACAGTGCATTATTGCTCAAGCATTACCATATTGCTCAAAATTATGTGAAAGACTTTTCAGTATCTGTGGAAAAATGGTATGAGAGGACCCGGCTATTTTGACTTTTGGTTGTTCATGTTTGCCATGTACAATACAGACTGAAAAAAATCAGAGTTGTGTTGCTAGAGTCAAGTAACATGGTTATCTAAAAATGAGCTTGTGACAGGATTTCTTTGTTGTTCATTCCCTTCAACTATATTGTAATTAATCAGGAAATTCAATTCAACTGTGAAATGAAATAAGTGAAGAGAGAAACCTACTCTGTATGTAGCCTCCACAATCCCTAACACCCCACTGACTTCTTGATATTACTTAAGTGAAAACTGTTCTTTCATTTACAAAACCTGCTCCTTCCACATGCATTTTGAAGACAAGGTTGAAGAGCATGTTAGGCCCTACCTACCAAGTACAGTCAGGGGGGACTGCCAGGAGTGAGAGTCCCAAAGCACAGGGGTTGTCCCTCTTGCCTTCATCTGAAGAGCAACAGCTGGGGCACTATCAGTGGTTGCTTTATGAAAAATATAGTAGAGGCTGAGATGTTCACACATGCACACACCCTGATCACTTTTCCTTCCTGTAGTCCATATGTTCTGAATTTCTCTGTTGTGTAGTGGGATGACTGCAGTACAATTGTCTCCAACCAGTGACAGCCTGTAACTGGGTAGCCATGATTTTCTTTTCCTGATAAGAAATGCAGTAGTAAATCCTTCAGCAAAGAAAGAAAGTACATTTTAATTTTCTATAATTATCTGTATGATCATTTTAACAATAGAGGTATTGACCAGAAGTGTGCTCAATAGACCCTCTTCTCATCAGGCTGGGTTTTAAAAGCAATGTGTAAGTTTTGCTTAGTTTTTTTGGAGAGAGGCTGCTTTCAGGGAGGAACTTCAGACAGCATACTGCAAATGAAGCCTCTCCTCAGCCATCAGTGAAGTGTGGCTGAGGACCCACATGGTTTCAGCCTTTCCCTTTTGCCAGGTTTCTCAGGTCGACTGCAGGCAGCTCTGTTTGCTGTGCTGTACTGGGTGTTTTGTGCTTGGCATGGGCCCTTGTGACAAACTAGGTTTCGATTTAATGATGAGAAATGACACTTAACAGTTAGTAGCCGCAGTATTTATTTTTATGGTATTCTGTTCTTTTTCAGTGTAGCACTATATAGCAAGGGTATTTGTTCTTTCCGGATATGATTAGGTGACTTCTCCATCTTTTGTGAGGCCGAAACTGCAGATATTTTGGGCTGTGTATGTGAGCCTGTATTCTTTAGGGAATAAAGTATAAGAGTCTGTAAAAACTCCAGCTAATGAGCAGTAAATTTATCTGGCAGGTTATTGTCCTTTTCCCTTCGTTTATTCTTAGTCTACAAAACTTAGTTTAGAATACGAATGGAGAAGCACAGATTCCCTTGACTCTCTTGCAGCCTCTCCATACTATTCTCTTATACAGAAAGGTTAGCATTGAATACAGTTGTCCCTGTTTCAAAATAAAATATTGGCCAGTCTGTCAGCAGGGAAAGCATCACAGATCATGTGAGAGATTCTTTTGATTAATTTGCTTTCGTATGTGTCCATGCAGGAGTTTTGAGGCAGGCTGGTATCCTCCAGCTCCTGAAGTCCTACTGGTATCGGCTGTCAGTAAAGTCAGCACTTACTGTATCTCTAGTAATGCTCCCCATTCTAGTCTTGTTTCTGGTTTTCAAGCATTGAATTGTCCTGAAACAGGTTGAAGTGGTGGATGTTTTCTTTTTCAACCAGCAAGAGAATAAACAATATAACCAAACTACTAGAGTGAGAGAATGCCTTGGTTAAGCAGGTGAAAGTGTTACTGTATGAAATAGAAAGTGAATATAACATCATCTTACTGCTTGATCACCTCTGCCTGAGTCCCTCTGACTCAATTTTAATTATGTCCTTGCTTCTTCCCTTTACCATCAAGTTTCTGTTTCAGCAATTATTTATAAATATTTCAATATTCCTGCAACGTGTCAATTAGGCTATACTGGAAGTATTTTATTTATCCATAGAAACAGTATAACAGAGACAGTTGAGCAACTTGCTGTGGTATGAAAGGTACTAGTTTCTCAGTCCATTCTAGTTTTAGCCTTTCTCTTCAGGCTGTTTACTGGCATGTTATTGTAATACGGTGTGTGTGTGGAGGGGTTTTGTTGTTGTTTTTTTTTTTTTTTCACATATCTACCCATATGCTGTCCTGTCATACTGTACATCGTGACTCACAAGGCCATCTGATAATGATGCTTGACTTATGTCAACTTAAGAATGCTTTCAAGTGAGCATTCCAGAAAACCAAACATCAACTCCCAAAGTGGATGACTTCTGTTTATAACTCCTTTTTTTTTCTCATGAAAAATAAGTTACATCATAATCTTACATTAAGTAATTTTTTTAAGTGTATTTTTAGTAGGAAGGCGTAAAGTACTTTTTTTAGATGGAAATCTCTTCCTGGCTATGCTTCAGTAAGCACTTCTCTCCTCATGCAAAAATCCGATTTTAATGTTCCTTGTTTCCGCTTCTCTAAAACATGATCATGGATGAGTTGTATGGCTCTAGTAAACCCAGCAGAAAACTGTAGAGGTCAATTCAAGAAGAAGCCAGAATGCTACTGGCCCAGAATGCACTCCACGTGCTGAACAGTTTTACTTAATTGTTCATCTCTCCCTCTCTTCGTCTGAGACTTACAAGTACTTTCATGTGTGAAGTGTTTTCAGAGGAGTTAAGGCACGTCAAAGCTGGAATACAAAAAGGTCTGCTTAGAACCTGTGTGCTGAAATGGATTTCTTATGGTTATGAAGACTTGGTTGAGGTGCTGTGAATATCTATTACTTATTCCTATGTCTCAGCCTCATTCTTGTCTCATTATTATAGAACATAAAATGTCCAGGACTAGTAGGCCATCCTATGAACCTAATTGTTCACTGAGTGCTGTAATATGTAAGGGGTTGACATTTGGTCTCACATTTTTAATATATAGCCATAAAAAGTTAATTTAGTTCAAGTGCTAGAAATATCCATATTCTTAGCTGTTATTAAAATATAGTTTAAAAAAATATAAACACATCAAAAAATCAATGCAGTGTTAATGTACTAGTCATATGTTATTTAGAATTTGTTTCATTTATTTCCATGCTTATCTTTTATTAAGTCTTTTTCTATACCCAATGCAATTGGAACCTGTGTATTGTAGCTCAGCTTTGTATTTTAGTGATCCTGTTAATACATAACAGACACTTGCTTGCATCTTAGCCCCTATTTCTCTCTGCGTATGCTAAGACAGAAAGATTTGTTGGGTTACTCTATGATTAAATGCTGATATGTCTGTCCCACAGATCTGTTTAAGACCATAGGTTTATTAAAATATTAAATGTAGATTAAAACATCATCATATAATAAACTGCAGTAACAATCTCCCTGGAATATTAAGTAAATGCAGATAAATAACACATTATCTAGGTGTATGTGTAGAGAAAAAATAATTTTGACAGTTTTCATCCGTCGTGAAAGGAGAAAAATGTTTTATGGTACTTTAGATAATGCAGTTCTGAAAGACTTTGCTGCCCCACTTCAAGCATAATCCATATAATGGTTATATTGCAGTGAGGATAAGATCATCTTATAAGTACCATAAAAGTGCAGTCTGCCGTGGTTTCCCAGTTTTTTCCTTTTCCAGTTCCTTTTTTAAATCAGACTTAAATAGACTCCCAGCAGTAGTTTATCTGTGCTGCATCAGAAGACAGATATTTTGGGTTAGTGAGAACCCAATGCCCTATAGGTAGTAATTGCTGCTCTCTCATGAACAGTTAACAAAGAGCATCTCATTCCTCCAAAAACAAAAAAATGAGGTTATTTTCAGGCATCCTCACAAACAAAAATCATCCTAAAGTATGTATTTTAATAGGGGAAATCGTAGCATGTGTAATTTGAAAGGCATATACCTCAATGATGAAAGAGATTTGTTATAATCTTAAAAACCACTAGTGTTGACAAAGACAGCTTTAGAAAGCAAATATTGTTCCGTTTTAATATCAATCGTGGCATTTATTAATATTTTAGAAACCAGGGAGACTGTCTATAAAAATCAAGTACTATAAGAAAGCAGTACTTTACCAAGCGCTTCCTAAAATGGACATATTGTCTAAATATGTATGGTCTGGCTGTGCCATTTATTTGAAACGCACACAGTGCATTTGTTATCAGCATGTCTGATGCATTTAAATAAATGGTAATGTAGGAAATGTGCTTTTCAAAGCACTGAGGAAGAGATCTGAAGCTTTTTTTTGTATATGCTCCTTAACAGAACTATTCTGATGAGGGTATCTAGAACTTTCTGTAGCTATACATCACCATATTGGACCATGTTGGCCCCTCCAGCATTTTCTAGGTGTCTTTCCCCCTCCTCCACTAACCTCTGCAAAAACTTGTGAGTCGGTGAGACAAACTTGTGAGTTTGTCTTCTAAGAATCAGCACATTTTCTCCAATTGAGGCAAGCAGGGAAGACTGTTATGGAAAGTTGTTTAGCATTGTTGTTACCTTTAACAAACAGTAGTGAGAAGGTGGGAAGGGAGGGAGGCTTTGAGACAGGTGTGGGAATGTGATTTACTTTCATTGTTCTCTGCTAACCTGGCCAAATACCTTTATTCTTGTAGTGTCTTTCTCCAGCCATTTGTACCAGTCCATGTGAGTAGTACTTGTAGTAGTGCTTATTTCATTTTTAATGAGTTAAGATTTTACAAATGTAATTTTTTTTTTTAGTTGCAAACATTAAAACTATAACAAAGCAATAATAGAATGGGGGATCACCTGATCACGATCCACCTTCACAAAAAATACAACAAGGCACATCTACGTTTCATCCCATGTGTTATAACTGTGCTTTCCCCCTGCAGTACAAACCTCCACAACCCAAACATATAATTACTGCAACTCTTTCACCTATAGCATTGTCTACAGACCTCAGATGCCGAAGAAAACTTATTTCAAACTATGGACAGGAGACACAAAACCAGAAAACAGCAGGAAGTCTTTCCGAAAGGAAAATATTAGATTATAAGCTTTGAAATCAAATTCAAATTCATTTAGTTTGAATGAAAGAATTGTAGCAAACAGTATAGCCTTCAGTTATTACGAGGTAGTGTTGTTGTATTCTGAATATCTGACAGCAAGAGATGACCAGTTTCAGAGGCAAGTCACTGAGGAGCATAAATTGTACTGATGCTCCAACTAGGAATAACATTTTTCTTCCCGTAATACATGATTTTTCTTAGATAATTGTTAGCTTGTGTCAGGCAAGTGTGATTGTTTCACACTATGTGGACCTGTGCTGGTCTGAAGGCAGTTTTAGAGGCATCTGAGTGCACGTTAGATTTCCGTACAAAAATCAAATGGAGTGTTTATTTTCCTTTGCATACTCCTGGAGGACCATTGGTATACTTGTCCAGAATTATGTGGAAAAGCCATCTTTCGAAGTAATTTTGAGAAGGTATTTGATATGGCAAAAAAATCAAAGTAAAAGCAACTTGTCAATTTCACCAGTTAACAGTGGCTGAAGCTCAGAAGAAGGTTACACCGAGTGTTACTTTCTTCAAGAATTTTTTACTGAGCTTGAGGTCTGCCACCACTGATGTGTGTATCTCAGGATCATGTTTTGACCAGACTGGTGTGAAGCATTTACAGGTGGACAGTTTGGTTAGGTGCCCCTTTGTATTCATGGATCACTTTCCTAGGAATTCCTTCAGAGCACTGGCACAGTGTGACCTTGAAGTACATTCAGGATCCCAAAGCGTGCCCTGAACGAGTGCTGCTCCCACAGTGTGCCAGTGTGCAGGGATGCTTGATTGCATCTTGGACACAATAAAAAGTACTGGCGGCGGCTGCAACCCAGGTTTGAGCTCGACTCCTCAGCTCTACCTTTGGACTAAGTTCTTCCTGTGGCAATTGCTAAGATATTAGTCTAACCAGTAATGAGTAATGGACCCTATCAGTATTGAGTTAAGAATCTCTTCAGCTTTGTATTGGACATGTAAGTCTTGTTGATTCTTTTTGGTTTTGTCTCAATAGTTGAATGGGGGAAACAAAAAAATCCTTTTATTTGTTTAATTTTTACAGGAAGTGTAGTGTATTTCAGATTTCTGTCATTACTTGTGACTAAGTTCTAGCTTATCTCACTGATAACTTATCTATGCATTAGGGCTGAACAGTGTTTAAACATTCCACAACCATTGTCTTAATTTCCACAGTTTTTTCAGTTCTACTAGAGATTTAACTTCTCCCTTACTCCGTTCAGGATTTTATTAGGTGATTTTATTTCTACTACTTCACACTTTTCCAGCAATCAGTAAGAGGCGGGATGTTGGATGGGCATGCTTTGCTCAGGATCTGAATTCTGGCCAGAGCCTCAATGTAACAAAAGATAATTGACTCCAAATCAGTTTGGACCAATGACTGAAAGATACAGTTCCCCATCTGTGACTCCACTCCTATTTCTTGTTCTCTTCCAGCTAAAATGCCTTCAGAGGAGACAAATCGTAGGGGAGCTTTTATCCCTTATAGATAATCGATAATGTTGGGTAATTAATACCAAATCTGTGACAGGTATGAAGCTGTATGTCCTAAAATAGGTAAATGAAACATGGAAACAGCTCATTTCTTTCTCTGGTTTGTAAAACCAAGCAAATGGTCTTTGCATAAGAATTATTTGACATGTTCATTAACACAAGTAGGTGCCTTGTTGCTTTAACTATTTTAAATTTCCACTCTTTCTAACAGGATCCTCCTCTTCAGAGAATCCTTTCTTGAAATGACAATTGAACAATGAGTGAATTCTTGGCCCCTTGGAGTGAAAACAAAAGCTCTGTTTATTTCAGAGTGTCACTCACCATTCTGTCCTATTTCTTGAGCTGACAGCCAACCTTCAGAAGTCTGTGGCATTCCACATTGCAGATTTCTTGGCTTCTTGAATCTGTAGGGTGATTCTCCTCACTGTGGCACTTACAGGCTATGAATTATGAGTAATGATAAACTTTGTGCTTATATGCTGCTGTCCTTTGTTTTCGTCTCACTACTGTGGCTGGATGATAGAGTTTTCTTCTAGTCCCAAAGAAAGTATTTGCCATCCTGTTTGCATAATTCTGTTTTATTGTTTTCTCTTGGTTAGTGTTTTGTTCCTTGGTGGAGCTCTGTATCACCTGATGGATTTCTGTCTGCAAAGGCGAATCAAACCTGGAGGTGAATACAGATTTGCGCTCAGCAACCCCTCCCTTGCTAACCTGGCTTTTTATCCCAATTTAATCACTATGAAGACCAATCTTACTCCCTACAATCTCAAAAAAAAAAATATGCAGACATTTTTTGCATTAGACAAGTTACCTTGCAAAAGCAGGTTGATTTTTGTTTCTTGAAGGGCAGCATGAGTTTTCCATGATCTTGAGAAATCCCAACTTTAGCCATGGAAAAGATAAAGCTATTGGTGCCTGAGGCAATACAAGTAAAGAATTTACCAAACTCAAATGTTTACACTTTGGGGAATATAATCTAACCACTGTAATTTCACAAGATGATTCAGTTGCCCCATTGCTTATTTATAAAATGTTAAACACAATTAGTATAAGCATCCTAATCTCTCTAGAGACTCTTTGCTCATAGTATTGCTTGGAGCCTGTGTAAAAAAGTCTGGAATATTTTATCTTTTTTTGTTTTCTGTGCTTTTTTATTTTTTGAGACTGACTGGGAAAGGAAATCTCAAAGATAGAGTATTTCTTTCTTCTTGCAGGCTACTACATTCTGCTGGCAAAGCTGTGGTAGGCTGATTCCATCCTGGAGCAACATGATACAATTTGGGTACCTGTGGTTTTAGTTGTATGCAGTGATTGGTTTTTATCACCATATGATAAGAACATCATAATGTGGCCTGTGTGGGACTAATTCTTGTCATCAGATAGAAAAGGAAACTGTCAGTTTGTTTATTAAGTAGATGATGATGCTGGGAGAATGTAAAACTAGTATTCTGTTTGCTTCAGTAGTGGTCTGTGTCTACCTAAGAACTCTCAGAAAGTAGGTGAGTTTTTTGTTTGTTTCTGAAAGACTTAAATAGTTCGGGACCTGGTCCTGTGAGAAATTTTTCTGGTGTGATACTGTTTCATTTATAGTCAGACAAGGAACAAATGCTACAGCTCCATCCCTGAATGTATGGCAGGTGGCTAATATATCTTCTGTGCAGTCTTTGATGTTAGAACTCCTTTTCCCTTTAGTGAACCTGCTGGCATCCTTTAACTGCCCTTTTAGTTTTGCTGGTGATGTTGGTCTTGAGTGATTACAATAACTAGATGAATGGGAACTCGGTTATGGTGAGCTTTACCCATGACATGAAGTAATGATGAATTTGGATTTTAGGTTTAGTCATGTGTGCTTTGATTAGTGTTAAAATATCTGGAGTGTATTTAATACTCACTAGTATTTCAAATAATTTCACTTTTCTTGTGATATGCACATCACTAATGGCTAGCAGAAGAGGGTCATCTCTCTAATTGGGACTTCTAGGCTGCTGATAGTTATTCACATGTGGACTCTTACACACTTAATGGTGCGAAAAGAGTGCTTTTAATGGATAGATGCTAAAAAGGACCTGCTAGCCTCTCATCTTTGTGGAAGACTCTGTCAGCTTATGGATTTAGGGTAAGCTAAATTAATTTGTTTATTTTTATATGTTAAGATAGCTAAAAAAAATGTGAACAGGGCATTGGAATTTTTTGGCAGAATGACAAAGGAAAATAATAGGTATAAAGAGCTGTGGAATAAAGAACTCATCCTCATGAAATCTCACAAGTGAGAGCTTAATGACGATCACAAACAGGGCACAGATTCAGGTCACTTTGGACATTGTATTTGTATAAGAGAAGGCCAGGTTAAACAGAGCTTGATGTAAAGGTGATATGACAGTAATAGAAAATTCTTAGTCTTCAGTGTGTTTGGGGCTCACCTTTTTCTGAATTTGTTAAGTGTTCAACATCAAAGGCAATCACACCTTGGATAATCTTAAAAAATCAGGGAAATATTTCTTATTGTTTTTATCCAACAAAAAGTGACTTTGAGTACTAAGATCATGTGTGAACAGAAAAGCACATAATTACAAAAAAAAAAAAAAAAACAACCGTAGACCTCTGAGTAATTCACTCTAATAATTGTTTATGGATGCTGTTTGCTGAAAAGGATTTCTGTTTCTGGGCTTTGTGGAGGAAACCTTTAAATAAGGATTTGTATGAAGAGTGGGACATGACACAGTGAATTGTGATAGATGTTAGAAACTAACGAGAAAGAAGAAATTGGGAAAATGGGAACAGGGGAAGTGAAATAACAGCAGAGGCAAGTTTGTTCTTCAGCTTCTCCTCATAGTTTTTGGTATTGATCTTTTCAGCCTAAGAACAACTAGTAATGTGAAGAAAGGCATTAAAACTTATGCTGGTCATGTTGATAGGGAGGTAACATGTTTTTAGTGAGGATGTAGGACATACCTGCAATATGTTGCCATCCAAAACCTGAAGAAATAGAGTTTGATCTTTGTGTTATCACATTCCCAGAAAATGGTGATTTAATTCTGCTGCCACTGATTTCAACAGCAGTGATTATACCTGTAATTTGTGACTGATATTATGAACATAGCTGACGACATCTAAAATCCCTTCCATTTGTTTCGCTTAGGATTTTCCTGCTGTGCTTTATCTTTTGGCATTTATCCTCACATCTGCAACAAAAATATGCATCTCAAATGAAGATTTATATGAAATGACTTTGCCCATGACAACAACCAGATTGTAAATGAGATGTGACAAGGCAGACGGTGGATATTCTGGTTTAATAAGTACAATTAATCAATCGATCAATCACTCTATGTCCCTAGGGAAAATGTTACATTATATGGATGCAGTTGCCTTATTTTATGATCTGTTGCATTGCCCTTGGGGAAGTTCAGGTTCTTCTGTGTGATAATCATCTGCTCAGAAGTGACAGTGAATTTAAAATACTGCCTTTACAACCTCACAATATTGGTGGATCATCAGATTGGATGACATAGTCATGAGTTAGTGTAGGTGATCTATACCTCTGTTCTACCCAAAGAGTAAGAGAAGTTTTGTTCAGGTTTTCTGAAAATTGACTGTAATAGAGCAAGATAAAAATTAGTCCTTTTAAAATTTTCTTTATGATTACATGCACTTAGTTATATGAACTGGTGAATACAGATAGAAAAATAAATTAAATGGATAATTTAACAGGAAATATATTGAGGTGTATCTTTTGCAGAAATCCTAATTTAATCTGAATTATGGGTATGGTTACGTTTCGTTCTCAATGTTAAACATGGCCTAAAATCTAATTAATTTTTCTTTAAATTTGAGAAGTGATATCTTGTCATGAAATTTTGAAACCCTGCAGAATGAACTGAAAGATAAGAGTTTTTTCCTGATAGTGAATGTTTTGACCCTTTGTCACTAACTCTAACCCCCGAGTTGTTTTAAAATAACACAGATAGACTCTTGTTTGAATGAACCTTGTAGAAAAGTCTGATTAAACAATTTTGTCCCTATGTATCATCAGCAGCCTATTTTCTTCTCATTTGTTTTTCCTGCAGCTTTTTCACAAATAGCAGGATCTTTACCCCTTATTACATTTTATCTATTCCTGCATTTTTTTCCTCACCTGGAGTAATAATCCTCTATTTGCAGCACTGTCAGCATCCCCACAGTAACCAGCTGTGATGTCACAGGCAGCAGTGGGTTATGATTTCGATTAAAGGATATATAAAATTGTAAACCCAGTGTATTTTCATGACCAAATGTACATGCTGATGAGAAACTAGTCTTGATGTTCATCTAGATAATAAAATTAAAATCCAGTGGCTTTGGGTGTCATGGTTCATAAATAGAATGAAGAATTCTTCCTATGGTGTGATCAATGTATTATTGACAAGATGGTATCCTCAGTTATTTCAGTGAGGAATAACTATTCTCTCACTATTATTTAGCTCTGATTTTAATAGACTTAAAGAGTAAATAACAAAGTTGAGGTATAAACAACTGTATTGCTTCAAAGAAGCAATGTAGAGTATGGAAGAACTAATTCTGAACCATTCAATTTAGCACTATTTTGTTTTCAGTTACACTAGCGGGTCTTGCCAAAGCAACTTGCAGTTATCTGTGCTTTAGTTAGGAGCCCAGTTCTGATTTTTTTAGGAATTTATTTTCTTATATCTTTTCATAAAGATTACTTTGTGATTTGAAACATTAACCCATTCTGAATGTGTGAATTGGAAAATCTACACAAATCAGCATTTCAGAGGGTGGTGTTTTATTAGGATAAACTAAGAAAAGTAGGTTAAGAATACTAAGAAAAGTATATTAAAATATTTCATTTTGTTCTTTCCTACTTTCATGGAATTTAAAGTCCAACTGACATTTGAAACTCTCACTGTAAAGTTAAAACCAACAAAGTGTTACTGCCACCTGTCAGTGAGTAGCTCAGAAATGTACGGTATTATTCATACTTTACCCCAGTTATTTTCCTCAAAAAGATCTTATGTGGTCACTGAAAAGTAGGCCTGGGAGTCAATTAATTTGGTCACTCTTCAGTGTGTTTTGATCTGAGCAATAATCAGCTGATAATTTGTACCATGGGTTTCCAGAGATGGAAAGACAATAGTAATAATTGGGGAGCAAAAAAAAAAAAACAAACAAACCCCACTCCAAAATAGTGTTTATTTTTCTGGAGCCTTCTTAAGCTTGCATATTTACTGTCCAAGACGTGGTCTGCATCATGAGTCATACTCCATGTGAGATGGCCTGGCAGATTCAGTGCCAAATACTCTGTCTGTAGAATATGTACAATCACTTCAGCTGATGAGTGATCAGATGTGTCAGTCAAATGTCGGTGGATCCATCTTGGCTATGTGTTTCTTTCAATATAGCGGAAGCATCCAAAGGTAGGAAAGATTTAATGGAGAACTACTAAAACTCAGTATGTATGATATAGCAGTTAAAAAATTTATAGACCAGATCAGGTAATCACAATAGTTTTACTTCACTAATTTGAAATATATACAATATGTTTGAAACATATACAATATGTACCCATAATTTGTGTTGGAATTTGAGCACAAATTCTGTTGATTAACATCAAGAATGTGGTTTGATCCAGAAGATCAGTGAATAAGCTGAAATAGCAAACTGATTCTAATAGGTAAGGAGACATTCTCAGAGAAATGATGGTAAGCACTAGCACTACCTATTGTGTAGAAAATCAGCCAGTAGAAACATGAAGGGTGGATTCATCATTTCTATGCATGGAACACACTAACTTGTGGCAAATTAGAAAGACTTGGTGTTGACTGAAGAACAAAACCTCACTACTCAGGAGCAGCAAACAATTTCTCTAACTTGCAAAACAACTTACCTGTTTTACCATGGTATTTACAGATATAAGAAAAATACCTGGACTAAGAATATAATTTGCAGAAAATAAGGTTGATTATTTTAGCCCTTGGTTTTATTTGCTTTGCAAGTTGAACATGTCAGTTCAGTGGTATGAAATATTAACTCTGGAATTTTATTCCAAGCTATTCAGGAATAATTCATAGTTGTTGTCCATATCCTGTTAGTTAGGTTTAGTTGCTTAGATATATGCTGTGGGATCCTGTTTCTTCTACTTCTTGAATATGTAAATGCTATAGGCTATGCAAGTATTTTTGGTCATGAGTATTTGTAAATAGAACTCACTCTGAAATTCTTCTGTAGACATTAATGAAGAAAAACTTGGTTGTATGAGTGTAGGAGTGTTTTCAGAAAGTATCAACAAAGCTGTTTAAAAGTAATAAGTGAATCTCAAAGATATTGTTACTCTTTTGTGATTTGTTATGTTTCAGTAGAAGAGTGAACAGCTGACCAGATCTTTTGATTGGAAGATTTTTCAGGACGTAGAGTTCCCCTGCTTTACAAGTACAGGTTTTCTCTTTTTTTTTTTTTTTAAATAAATTGAAATGGTGTGCAATTTCTTCTACCTTGAAGGACTTAAGAAAAAGCTCATTAGGAAATCTTTTTTTTTTTTTTTTTTCCCCTCTACCTCAAAAAATGTGCTTTCTACAGGAAAACATCCTCTAGTCCATAATGGGAATTTTGGAGCTTTGACTGCCTAAAGCCTAGTACCAAAATCTGTTCTTTTGTGTAGGTAGGAAATGTCTTTTTCACCCACAGTTTGTTCAGAAGCAGCAAAACATGAAGTAGCTTCAGTAAGATATTTGTGCAAGACAAGAAGACCTCTGAATTAGACAGTCTTTTTGTGGGTTTGAATATATTTCAGTAGCCTATTAATTTCTGTGTTAAGTCTTTCTAATGCTAGCTAAATGATAAAGAATTGCTTTAATTGCAAAGGCAATAAAAGCTTCATGTTCTTACAGTTTTTTTCTTAAATGAGTCACTGCAATTTCATTATTTTTATTTTTATAATCCAGAATAATATTTTTGGGTGTATATTTTGAAATGAAAACCCACTTCAATATAATATCTCTGAGGAGAATTTTCATTGCCTCAGATACTTTACCTGGATTATGGCATGTGTCTGTTTTTTAACAGCATTTTTTAATTTTCTATATATGTGTGTTACACTCATGCAGCATAGTTGTTATAAACAGTTCACTTCCTTTGGTAAAAAACTAACCATTATCTGTGACCAACCACAATGTACTGTATATGTAAGAAAATCCTGGATTTACTTAATATGAGAATGGGTTCTTCTATTGGTCATAACAAAATTTTCATTATTTTAAACTGTCTGTCATTTACATTAACTACGATGTGCATAAGAACCATTCTTAATGACTTTGTGTTGTTTCAATTAAGCTGTTCTTAGATCAAATCAAATAATGGTAGGATTTGTTGATCTGCAAAACTGCCTTCCACATATGGATTGGTATGAGATTATCCCACCAGGGGTTTAGTATCCAGGAAATTAAAAAAACTATATCTGAATGACTAAATGTTTTCAAAAGGAGAAAACATCTACGATAATGAAACTGAGTCTATTTTAAAATGCAAGGCATCCCCTTGAAAGCCGGTACTAAGCACACTCATAGAAAACATTGTGCACTAAACATTGTGCATTATGATTATGAAACTAGGTCTCATTTAATCCATCAATATTTTGGAATGTTTAATATTTAAAGAGTCTTTTTAAACCATTACTCAGAAAACCCTGGGATAAAAATGATTTTAGAAATAACAAAGCATACAAGAATGGAAGATAATTTGACCTTTATCACTGCATTGTCATTAGTAAAAGAAATTCAACTGTAGCAGTAGTCTGCATATATATGTAATCTGCATCTTTTCAAAACAGAATACATCAGAGCATTTTCCATAATTTTGAGACTTTTACAAATCAAGTGCATAATAAAATATGATACTCTAATAAATGCAGTTATGCATCCCAAATATATACAAAATGTGTGTTCTTATTCAATACAAGGAAATACAGATGTTGCAAAAAATTTGTTTCACTGTAATCAACATAACCAATTTTAAAGAGTACTTATGGAAGCTGAAACAGTGAGTCATCACCTTCGTTTTATCCCAATATAGGAAATGTTCCCTTATCAACTTGAGGCACCTGAATATATATTTTTCATTTTCAGGACTTAGTTTATAAATGAAAAACTATTAGAGGAAAAATATATGTTTTAAAAATGGTGTTATGACTGTATTATATAATTTGAAAGAACATCTTTCTGTCAGAGCTTGCCTGGGACATTGTTTCATATGGATCCTCTCTTAGTATGTATTATTGTTACACTGAATGCCATGCATACTGAAAGATATACAGGAGCTACTGAGTTGTGTGAAGAAACAGAAACTGAAGTTGCACTTCTTTTACCCATTCTGTGCTCTGCCATGCCTTATTTCAATAGTGTGTTTCACAGTGCTAACAACTTTCGAGTAGCTACTATATACCTTACACAGATGTTAAAACATATACAAAGAAGATATGATTTGTAAGCATTCTAGTAGGAGGTTGATGATTGTTTCCTTTGGAAAGAGGTCTTAAGTAAGCAGATGTGGCTGGGTAGCCGTTGTCACGTTAAGTTGCATGTGTGTGTATACCCAAATAGTCCCCATGTGTATACCAAATAACACCACAGTGAAATTAATATGAAGAGTTTGGCAAATCCTTTATTTGTGCATTGATATTATGGTCTTTTACTTAGAAGACCACATAATTTCCTAACCCTCAAATGTATGCTGCTTTACTCATCATGAGGATATATGATGAGGATATTAGTGCTTTATGTTGATGGAGGATGTTGAATGTAGGATGTTATCTCTATCTGTTGCAGAATGTGTATAGTGAAAAGGCAAGCCACTGCAGTTAAAGGTCACCTTGAAAAACCTCTGGTCTGTGATATGAAGACACATGAATAATTTAACCTACTCATAGAGATCTGCTTAACGTAATTCATATAATTAGATAACCACGTTCCTGTGAATTAAATGACTTGCTATTAGTTCATGGTTATCTCTCAGTAACCTGTTTTTTGTGTCCCTTCTCCCAGGGTTTCTTCAAGAGAAGTGTAGGACTTTAAACTTCTTATTGAATCCAGAGGCCTGTTTTGCAGAATTGCCATATACTGAGTTATGTGGTATCAGTTGCTTCCAAGTGCCATAGAATTCCAAATACTCAGAAAAAGTAACTACTCTAAAGCAGACTCCTCAAATTAATATAAGCCCTTTACATTTGCAGGGACAATGAATATGCTGTGCATAGCTAGCTTTGGGCAGTAGGATAAATAGACCAAAGTGAATTCACATGTCATAGACAATCTGCTACTGGCTTGTTTAAATTCTGTGGATGCCTTTATGTAATGTTGCTGTCACCGTGTGATAACAGAGTAGACATACTTTCTGTGCCTCAGTTCTCTGCCGGAGATAACGGAATACTACTTTACATCCTGATGGTAAATTGATTGGTGGCTGTTAGTCATTCAAATGATGCAGGAGAAAGCATCACACAAAAAACTTATGAAGAAATTAATAATAAGGTATTCAAAGCAGGGTTTTGTAGTGACATTAAAGATCTGTGGCATCGCATTGAATAATGGAGATAGAATAAAATATAATACTTTTTTTTCACCAGGTGAGTGTCATGCATCTTATTTACTAAACAAGGTGGACTCCTAGGGAAAACCTAATATATGAATTAGTGATTGCAGAGCAATTACTGTCAAATCTACTTTTGCAATCGAGTAGAAAGTTATCTGAGTTATTGCTGTTCAGTTTTCCCTTCAGCTGAAAACCAGTAATCCTTCATTAAACCACAGCAATGCTCCTAGTCCATGTCAGACCAAAAAGGAAAATAGGGTTGCTTAAAACACCTTTGGTGATGGTTAAAACTAAGAACTTCTTCCTCTTGTGAATAGTTACTGTGTCTCAGGGGATATGATGGTAACCACTCCGATAGCTCAGACCAAGTTGTAGAAACAAGTCTGACTGTGCCTTACATTGCAGTGTTGTCAGCCACATATGCTCTGAGCTATGGTCCTATCAGGAGTAAGAAAAGCTTGGTAGCACTGTCAGCATCAGGCAAAAGAACATCCAATTTTATTAATATGCATGTGGATTTTCCAGCCATGATTAAGAACTGAAAGAGTGAAAAGGAGCTATTTTGTCTATTTGTGTTTATTTCAGCCTGCCTCTAAAAATTATTAAAATAAATTCAATTTATGTGTTTGTAAATGTTGTAACATGAATCATACCACTGCTGACAGTCTGAGTTGCTCATCTCAACTGTTTGGAAGAGCTCTACAGCCTAAAGTTTCACACATGTTTCCTCAGCAGAGGATAATAAGAGTTAATTATGCCTGAGCATAGCCTGTTTATGCAGCAAATAATTTTTAGAGGTATTTCTTTCATTGACACTCTAGCTACCTTGAGCAAGCTTGATTTTAATGAGCTCCCCCTCTGTGGTGTTCCTTATCTTCAGTTTCTTTTCTAGTCCCTGAAAAATATTTTGTCCACTTTGTAAGCTTAAGCCTGTGATGTGTCTTCCAGATCTCTTAAAGTTTATGGTGGTGCATATTTGCTTTTCATTAACCAACACAAAGGGAAATAATGGATATTAAGCCTGCATACAAGTTGTCCAGTATTGGACTTGTCCCTTCTCTCCACCCCTTTAAACCTCCACTGAAGGCAGTCCATCATGCCTTGGACTGGGCTGCTGGGGAAAAGTACAAATATTTCAACATGGCAACAGAAGTCAGATTTTTACACCGGAATCTGCAGTAAGGAGTCTTTGCAGTGTCCATTGAAGACCTGAAGGTAAGAGGAGTGTTGCTTGGCCATCTGGGTCTCTTTGGGGTTTATTACATGAGAAGACATTACATGGCTTATGCCTTGGGTTTTTCCCTTCCTCATTGGCGTACTGCTGTCAAGAGCTGTACATAGAGCTTTCAAGCAGGCTGTAGAGGGGCATTTGAGTACTGAATGTGGGGACAGATAAATGTGCACAAGTTAGTTACACAGTGTAAGATGCAAAAAGCTTAAATGAACATGAATGTCTAACGGAAACCAAGCTAATTATCTGTATGCTATATAAAGAAAACAAATAATAAATGGATTTAAGCATGTTCTAAGTTACCATGCATATTTGCACAAATAATGTGAATATTGTGAATTCATGCAAGGGTCACTTAGTATTTCCTTTGTAAAAAGGAGAAAAAAAGAGATGTCACAACCTTTTTTATATTATGAAAGGCTTTCTTCTGCTTGACTGTTTTCAAATATTTATATATATACCACTCTGCATTTGGAACCAACTATTTGTAGAGTAAAAATCTTGCAATTTAAAATCAGTATTTATTTTTGGTGTTAATAAATAAATGCAGGAAACAGGGAGGAATATTTGGTTGCAGAAGGTGGATTTTGTTTTAAACATTTTTAAAACGAAATCGAGGTAAGTATAATAAGAAATTCTGTTTGTCCCTTTTTACTTTAAATTATCTGTTCCATAGGGTATCAATGAAAAATAGTATAAATCACAGAAAGGTTTTAATAATCTGGTCTGGTAAGTAAGACAATTTATAAGTGTGTGGTATTTATCAGTAACTCAGTAATCTACCATAGTTTCGTAATCATGCACTTGTTGCAAAATACTAAAGAGCTTATGTAAAAGGTTAATGCTGTTCTCTGACATTGAGGCTCGTCTCTGTATGTTTGTATAACACTTATTATATATGCTTAGGTTTTTCTGACAAGTGCCAATTTGATTGCAGCTTCTGTAAGATCTCTTTTAAAAACCTTTAAGAGCTGCAAACTATGAATGAAATGTTTATACTGGAAGGTTGGAGAGCCATGTGTTACCTGGTAAATTTTTAAACTTTGTTTCCATCAATGGGAATGTGGTAGAGTCTTAAGAGCTCTCATGGCTCTGTAAACTGCAGTATGACCACTAACAAACCCCTGTCAGGGATATTCTGTCTGACTGCTAGTTGCTGGGATTCTGTTTCTGTCAGTGCTTCTAATGCCTGCTTGGAAGCAAATGGATTCATGGCATTTGAAGCATGGATAAATTATTTTCAAATTTCATTGAGATTCTGTATGAACAACCAAGAAACAGGAGAAAATGCATTTCATTTTCACAGTAGGTCACTGGAGATGATGACCATTTGAAACAGCACAATGCTGCCAAATGATTGCCAGGGAAGACTATTTCATTGACAGCAGGTGCTCCAATGTAATACTTGGCACAAGTAGCAGTTAACACACTGAGAGGGAGAGTGAGATGCATAGGAGTGAGTTGCATTATTTTGCTAGCATTGTGGAACCAAATCAGTTGGGTCTGGTTGATCCTGCAGGGTTTTTATCAGGTAACAATGAAAACATATTTCTGAGTCTTGCTGCCACAGGTTTTGACATAGTATTTTGTGTATTTTTGTCCCGTAGTAAAGGAAGGTGATTATGGTCAAAAGGCTGACTTTCTGAAGCAGTCTCCAGGTACATGTAAATGTGTCCAAGACTGTGTGAGATCTCTCCGGAATCACCAAGCAGAGAACAGTGGTGGTGTCTGGGCCAACTCATGCAAAAGCTACTGTGCAAGTCTGTGGTTTCAGGAGCACTGGGAAAATCGAGGTCTCTGTTGTGTGACAAACTCACTTCAGAGTGTGTTTACTTTATAGGTAGATATTTCCACATAGTAGAGCAGAGAGGGTACCTTTGTGCCATTAAAGGATGTGATTACCTGGATTTTTTTAAATATCTGGCCACAACTAGACTGAAATTGCCAGGTAGCACATAACTCATCAGAAAATGCATGTGTGTGTAAGATTTAGTGGATTTTGGTTACTGGCTGGATTCACAGTTCTCTCAATGTTTGGTAATATAAAAAAAACCAGCCTTCTTTGCCTGTAAAGTGGTTTGATGATTACTGAATCTTTGTGTAAATCAACTGCTGGCTGTTTTCTTCTGCAGTATGGGTATCTATAAACTAGGTCATACCAACCACTACTAGCTGTTTCACTAGAGAGAACAAGTTGAGGATGAACACAGAAAGTTATTTCATCTTTTATCCCTGTGGGAAGGTTGCCCCTGCCAGGTCTGTTGCTCCTGCCAGGTCTGGGTTGAGCTGCATGGCTGGTCAGTGACAGGAGTTTGTGCTTTCTAGTGCTGATTGTACTGAGCTTGTTCTGGGAACAAAAGGATTTGGTTTCTGCTCCTTTTTAGAAGCACTAAATTCAATCCAAAAAAAAGTTCTTTATGGCATGCTTTACCTTAATCTTTACCTTTGTGATGTGGTGATTTTTTTTCCATTTTCCCTTTTTAATTTGATTATTCATTTTTTCTTTTGATTGAATTTGACTTGATCACCTCTATGTCTCATCAAAAAGTGTTTCAGACCTGAGGACAGCTTGACTTCTCCAAGTTCTCCCTTTGAACTTTCAACTCTAGATTTTAATGAGCATCCATCTGATTCTGTTCAAGCTGCAGCAGGTTATTACTTCTCTTGTGGTACTGATTTAATTGTGTGGCTACATTACTATGCTGAGATTCCTGGAATCTCTGTAACCACTTTGATGTAGTGTATGTTTAAAAATTGTGGAAATTTTTTTTTTTCAGATTTAAGGAAAACGTTTTCTAATCCAGGCTGAAATTACAGAAGGAAAAAGGAACATGAGGAGGCAGTGAACGTGTGTAGTCTTACTGATCCATTGGTGGTAAGAGTTTCAGCTGCAGTATTACAGAGATGTGCTTTTGGTAACACATCAGAGGCTTTGTCATCATTGGCATCTTTGGGTTTAAATTTTGTTAGGTGTTTGTAGCCTCTTCTCCTTGATTTATTTTATCTGGTAGCATATCTTTTGACAACTAATGTTATTACAGCTTTTATGCTGCTCGAAGTGTCATGATTCACATAGCTGAAAATCACATATATTTGATAAAGAGGAATTGCTCTTAGGACTATTTTATTGACAAGAAATCTACAAACATCATTAAGATTCTTTGATGCAAATCTCTGTAGTTGATTTTAGCTTCTAAAACTTACTACTGTATGGAGGAAGAGTTCCTGTTATTGTTGAATGCACTGTTTCTGTTCCATTACAATAAAGTCTTACTTTGAGTGTCATTTATATTATTTTCCTAGTCCATCTTTGGGGTGTGTATTTTGTTGTTGTATTTTTTTCCTGTCAAATTATTAAGGGCTTTGAATCAAAACAATGATGGCATTATGAAAATCTGATTTATGAAAAAAATTGTTCATAGGCATAGCACTGATAAAGCAACAGTATGTAAGGAGATTTTTGATAGCCTGGTTTAAATTATTTTCTATTGTTCTTTTGAAGTAATGGAAGGAAGCTGCTATGTAGCACAAATTAAAATACCTTTTGATATAGACAAAAAATTATGTCTTCTATTTGTGTTCTAGTAAAAAATTGACACTCTGCCTAAGAAGAGGGGATCACAATTTACAGAATCAAAACATTATTATGAAAAATGGTCAAATTTCTCACAGAAAAATCTGGGAGATACAGGGACATCTATTTGAAACAGGAATGCCATTGAACAGGAAAAAATGGTGAAAAAAGATTATATTTTTTATTGGGGAGATTTATCCTTCATTAAAGTAATGAAATTGCTTTTCTAATTGAAGGATCTTCCTCACTTTCTGTGTAACCAGCCTGCTATGTTCACTATTTCTTTGATATATTTTTCAAGCTGAGGAGTGGTTTTAATCGTTTTGAATCTCACAGGACTAATTTTGTGTTATACAGTGATTTACACACAGCACTCTTTCAGAAATATCTGGTTCCCCTTGTTTAATATTTATATCTGAGGTTCATAATTTGTTTTTTCTCTTCATGAGGATGATGTACAATTTCATTTGACATTTATCTTGATTCAAGGACAGTGTTACTTCATCTCTGCTTGGCTTTGTAATATCTGTCATTCAGTGAAGGGATTGTCTGCATCTCTGTAGGAAAGAAACTAATTTGTTGACTTGTAATATAATGCTGTTTTACATGGAAAGATTTTTAATCTTTCTTTACATGGTACTAAGTTGATGATGATTTTACTTCAGATTCTGCATTATGCACTGCCAGTTTATTAGCTGACATGTTCAAAAGTCTTTCTTTACAAAACATTGGTGAGTTACATTTTCTCCTTTCACTTTCTGATGATCTAAAATTTCAATTTTCTATTTCAGCTAAGTTTAGGTTTTAGTATGTAGTTACCTTTTGTCAATTAAAAGTAATTTTCTGTGGTAATTTTCTGTCTATGGGTTATGATGATTTTTAAGCGTCCCAAGTCCTTTGCAGGAAGGACACAACATTGATTTCTTCCTCTTCAAACTTAGATACACTTGAAGTTAGTTTCCTATGATCACCGACACGGTCTATTTGCTTGCTGTTTCTCCATTGGTCTGCAGTTCCTTATTATATCTGAGTTTATGAGAAGTGGTATATTTTGCATGTGTTGGATTCTTTGTTTTAGCTAGAACTAGTTTAACCCAAGACTTCATTCTTTGTTGACCAGAAGCTGACCACTGATATGTTGTTTGTAGCCATGAGAAATCCCATATTATCCTATGCCTGTGCTTTCAAGACCTCACCTCTCATCCCATGCCTGTTCTCCTGGATTTTTATTGTGAGATCATATAGATCATTCATCCTGCACAGAGTAAATGCTTGCTATTATCTATTAGTTAAAATATGTATATAACAATAGATGGTACACTATACAGTTGTACAAAGCAAAGAACAGCTAAAACAAATAAGGTAATATTCATTTGGTCTTTAGACAGTGCTGTTGCAGCTAAACAAGCTAAAGCAAAACTCCAGGCAGCCCCAGCAAAGTCCAATGAGTCCTGAATCTTGCATTGTTAGCTTAATGCAAAACCTATTGCTAGCAACAACAGCACCATATTTACTTGGTTGCAAGGCTATACATAAAATATAAATTCATTTTTTGTTTCCATAAAAAAAAGAAAGATTTCTGGTTTTGGAATTAGTTTTGGGAAGAATCAATTGTGGTGTCAGAGTAGAAGACAAAACATCGTTTTTTCCTCATTTCACACATTCTTGAGGGTTTTCCCAGTCCTTTTTCAAACTCTGGCTCTCCCTGTCAGTCAGTCTTTAGTGGTCTCAGGTCAGGCTCTCAGATGAGAGGCAAAGCATAGGAAGCTGCTGTAGGACACCAACTGACCTAAACGATCTGAGAAGCATACATCATGGGAGGAACAAATGGGCTTGTCCAGATGAGTAAAACAGCTCCACTCTGCTGCTTCAAGCAGAAACCATAAATTATGCTCTCATCTCTTCTTCTCAGTCACAGATTTAGGCTCTGTTTGTATGCTGTGCTCAGAGTGCAACCACAACCTGTGTGAAAACAGAAGAGACTTTCTTGCCTTGTATACCACCATGTGTCTGTGGCATGAGATCCAGACAAATTCAGATGCATTTGACCATTCTTGCTATATTACCTTGAAGTATTCAATTACAAAGGATAGCAATTGCAATTGCATGAAGGATTTGTGCTTGTTAGTTAAAAATCTTTATTATTTCTATGTAACAAAAATTATATTATTTCTCTCATCTAGAGAAAAATCTTGTCTAGAAATAATTAGAAGTTATAATTTAAGGGAGCTGGTGCTGTTACTTCTCAAATTTTATAGTAGTACTTTATTTAAAAATATATTTTTTCTTTAGAGTTGCCAAAAAAGAAAAATTGAATTTGGGTCTTTTGAGGAATAAACAGGAAAAACTGCATTTTGTTATTTGCCATCTACTGGGAAAAAGATCCACTTCTTTCCCCTCTGAAGTAAGCAAGTTTATTGGTCCCAGAACATTTTAAGTTTGCACGTGCATGCAAGGGAAAAGATTAATTGAGTTATGTGGGAAGTAACAGAATAATCCAAACTTTTCTTAATAGGAAGGTTTCTGCGTGGCCAGGAAATTACTCCAGCCTAGTAACAAAGATTAATTGCTTCATTTAAAGTTCAAGATAACACTTAACCATATCTGTCATCAGATCATAAACTCAACCCTAATGTGGCCCCTCTGTATGCATCATGTGCAGAAGGTATGCAGGAAACAGAGGCTTTACTCATTTCAGGGGACTGTGAAATATTTTCATTCTTTGCACTTAAGTGTGGTCTCTTCTTAACCTTTTCCACAAGTGCAACAATTATGTGTTAATGTCTGACATTGCACAGTCCTTAACAGTGAAGTGCCTGCTTATGTTAAATGCCTCTTTCTTTCAAAAGCCAAAGCTGGATACTCTACATTACCTTTTAAAGGTAGAAATTATGTTGAAACTACCTTTTAAAATCTTTGTAATGATTCTTCCAGTTGCTAACATATATCAGTCCACATCTTAGACTCAAATGCAGAGAGTAACTGCTCTGCTTTAAGCTCAAGATACTTTGTTACTCTTTTTCTAAAGGTTTTTCTTGGATTTCTAGTCTGTATTACCATTGATTTCATGGTTTCTGCTTTTCATTTTGTTTTCAATTTATGCATTTTGATTTTAGACTATTTTGATTGGAGGGCCTTAAAAAGCTCTGGAATTGTGCAGCTTACCGATAATTTATGCATCTGGACATGCTCTACTACAGAGATAAGTAGGGATTTTATTTTAGTCACTTTTAAAAATATGACCAGAAAATATGGCATCTTCTTGTGATTTTCTTTCCATTATTTCTAATTAATTGCTTAGACTTGCTGAATGATACACCTGTTGCTGATGCTAATAATTCAATATTGATCTATTTATTTTCTAAAGTGACTTCAAAATAGAAGTTGCTGTGGAATACTGTGATGGCGCTCAGTAAACTCATGTTGACAGCTCCAAGGAAATTCTGTAATTAAATTGGTAGACATGACTAATAAGTCACAGAAGAAAACAGTATTCTCCATTTGTGTTTAAACATGGAAGATAAGAGAATTTTTGATACTACATTTACCTGAAATTGTTGTAGTTACAGTTCTTTAAGTTGAATCTGCTTTAAATCTTATACCTTCATTGCCATATAAGTAGTTGTGAATTATGGCTCTCAAGCCTGGGAACAAAAGAATTTAAACAGCTCATTGCAGAAACCACTTAAGTGTTCAACTCCTATTTATTGTGGATCTTCTTAGAATTGTTGTGGAAAAAGAACAGTTAACTGACAAAGATCTTTTATTTTATATAGCATCTGAAATGTTGTTGGCTGTATGATGCATGCAGCATGAATATATGTGTTTATTATAGTTTGAATACTTTTTATTGTAGGTATTTGTAAAAAGTTTCAAAATTTTGCATAACTAAAGGGTGTGGGTATTCTTCCAATTTTAAGCATTCATTCCTTAGATTCAAAACAAAACAAAACAAAGCCAAACAAAAAACCCCAACCACAAAAACCCCCCTGTTTGTCCCAGGTTGGTGTACTGTACCAATAAAATATGATCTCCATTATAATAACCTACTTTATGAAGATTAAATGGTTTTGCAATTCAAACAAGGTAAAATTGGTTTAAAGCAAAATCAAACACTAGTTTGCTAGTTTAGCATTTGAATAGTGGAATGAGAAATCTTTTTTTATATTGCTATTGTGCACTGGTCAGCTAAGAAGTAATTGCTTTTCATAAGGCAAATTTGCTTTTACTTTTCCAAGGTAATGAAATGAACCTGAAACGTTTCCTTTGAAATCAAAGTCACTATCACTCAAATGTCACCAGTAGAATTCCATCATATTGTTTCAGCAAACACATAATGAGAAAGTAGGGCTTGGAAATGATTGACAGAATTCTATTAGAAAGCTTTACTACACATTCATCCCTAATTATCTGTGTTGTAAATCAATAGTGATTTGATTTTTTTCGTATTTATATGTTACTAACATGTACAGCAAGAGACATCTGGAAGCTATTTGGAGAGGAATAGCTTCAAGATGTAAGTTGGAAACTGCAGATGCATCAAGGGAAGATGCTCTGAATTTCTTCTCTTTTTTTAACACCTAATGAAATTCTGTACAAAAAAGTATGCTCATTGATACAAGAAGGTCCTAAAATAGAATATGCAAAAATATTCAAGGAAAAAAATAATCTAAGATTGAATCAAATCTTTAAACAGATATGCATAAAGGTCTAACAAAGAAATTATTCTCAAGAGTAAAGATATATTCAGTTGCATAAAATGAAAGCTTCTTAAGGGTAAAATTATGTCAAATATAGTTTAGCTCCTCTGCAGCCTAATCATCTGTTCAGAAGAGGAGACTGTATCAGTGGTCTGGGAAATTCTTTTTAGGGACAGAAGGACAAGGGATGTAAATTCAATCTCAGTGGGAGGGCTGCATACTTTTAGCAAAATAGAAAGATATTGGAAGGAATGTTTCTGACATATTTCTTCTTTTAAACAAGAATAGAGTGAGGGTGAGGGTCATAAAGTTAAAATGTGAATTAAACAAACATGGTTTCATGCTAATGTAAAGCTATTACAGCATTATCCTGGAGACTGTATTTAGATGATATTCTAAAAGTTGCTCAGCAACCGAGGAGGAAAAACCAACAAATATAATACCACTATGGTAACACTGAAGCCCAGTGGCACGACTCACGTGATTTGATATTTAACATATTGGGGAAGACTTAAGTGGCAGAAGGGGAGGAGAATGATTCTTTATGCCAAATACAGTTTTAGCTGTCCGAATTACCAATAGCTTGGGAAACTTCCAGTGACAATGGATAAATCTTGCAAGAACTGAAGCGCAAAATGGTAACAGTGGGTGTCTGCTTTATAATGATCAGTCCCAAGAACAGAATGACAGTTCTGTAAAGGTTTATTTATACGTAGCAAGAAAAAAATATACTTCACTGTGGAGATCATGGAAATTTTTACATGAAGTTTTCATGCTAGAACCTGCATTCAACTAATTTGAAAATAACTTCAAAATGTCTGAGTATCCTAGAAGACAATTCCTGTCTCAATTACATGCTGAATATTGCTAATCAAAAAATGTTAATTCAGACCTCATCCAGATTGAAAATGAAGACTCTGTCACAGCTTGGTAAAAAGCATTTGACAGGATTCTGCTCACTTAAGAAATGTGATCAAATGAAATAAAAGACAAAATTAAGGTAATAGAATAAAAACTGACAGGTTTGTAAAATATTCAGTGAATTATATAGAAAAGCCTAATGCCACACTTGGTATGGAAGACCCTCTTTTACTTTTGAAAACAAACACCTCTATTTTAGGGAGAAGTTAGATGCAACTTTATAATGTTAGAAAACTGGGTTTAACCAAAGAAGAAGTACAGAAATAGAGAAAATACCAAGTAAGAGTTAAGAATTGCAGAAAGGCAGATGATGGGAAAGAAAAGAATGTAAAAAAATTATCTAAGGCTAGAAAGTTTTGGTTAAATGGGTATAGTCTGATAATATTGAATTGAATTACTGTACATGAAATAGTGAAACTAACCTGTTATGTTATATTGAAATGGAATAGATGTGTGCAATTACCAAAACACAGATGAGAATGAACTAAATTAAACATCTGTATCACACCTGTGATTGATGTTAACAATACATGGAATGTAAATACATTAAGAAAAGGATACATTAAAACATTGTATGGCAAATAACTCAGTGAATGTAAATGTTATGAAAAATGGAAAAACATTCATAAACCCACATAATTTTCAAAGCTTTCTTTCTAAAGAGGTCCTTAAGATTTTAAAATTTGGCATTTTGTCAGTTCTTTTTCAGAAAAATGAAAAACTTTTCTTTCAAGAGATCAAAAGAAAATTAACACTTTTCCAACTGCTATGACTCAGTTTCAGAGTTTTCATCCTTCCTCAGTCCATGAAAAATAATGGAATGATTGAGAAAAGGCTTGAATAATGAAGAACTGAAAATGGGAAGTATAATTAATGACTCCTGAAAAGGCTTGATGGAAGATGAACCTTGCCAAGTTGGCTTAGTATAATTTCTAATGTGATTTTGATAGGCTGATACAGGCAATGGTGTTTTATGTGATCGATTCCTGTAAGCACTTGTTTAAGGTTTTAGTTGAGAAAATGGAAGGATGATAAGTCATGTTGCGGACCTTGAATAAAGTGAATTCATAAGTAAGTTAGTAGTTTTAGCAATAATTGAGCTAGTAATAGCTTTGTCAGATTATTATTTGGAACTATTTTCTTAGTGACCAGGAAGAAAACATAAAGTGATTAAAAGTGATAGTGCAGTAGCAAAGCTTTGTGGGGGAATGATGAATAATGATTGTGAAATTATGCTGGTGCTGATCCATAGTCACTTGAATGTATACTGCTAGGGTGATGATACGGCCAAAGGATAATATATTTTTAGGTGTTGAAACAGAAAATCTAAATTAGAGATGTTATTTTCACTGCATTTGTCACTTTTATAATCAAAGTAGAACAGTGTGTTCAGTTTTGGAGTCATCAGCTCAAAAAAGACGCCAGTAAATTGAGACAGGTTCATAAAGCTGTGACAGTGATGGAAAATGCTTCATGGTGAAAGATAAAAGGTATTCCACACTGAGTGTCAGCAGAAAGAGTGTTAAGGATCAATTTGACCAGTATGTAAGCATTTCCAGAGAAAACACCTCAAAAAAAAAAAAAATGCAGTACTTGGGATTTAGTGTTATGCACACGTTTTTTTTTGCTTTACTTTTAATTGGCATTTTCCACAGAAACTACTAGGCATTGATCTGGTTTTTTTCATCACTGGTGATTTTAGAATTGGATTAATTTTTTTTCCAGAAGGTGCTCTAGTGTAAAAGTTGGGCATGCTGGGACTTATACTGTGCAAAAGACCATGATAGAGGACCATGGTCCCACTTATAGTCCTATTTTGAAGTAACTTGTAAATAATATTCTACTAATAAAGTTTTTGAGGAGATTAACAAAATACAGCAATGTTGATCCAGTGTTCAGTTAATAAAGTACAATGAACTTCTGTCTGTACCTCTCTGTAGCCTGAAGAATGTCTAGGCATCCGGAGAAGTAGGAGAGGTGTGAGGCCTAATTCTGCCATGGTGTGCTCCTTTTGATAGAAAATGCTGCGTAGCATTGTTCTTTTTGTTCCTGGGGTCTAGTTTGTTGAAGCTGTCTGTTGCCCAACCAGAATGGGTGACTGGTGGTGGTGGTATCCTCACTTTCTCCAGAGGCTATGGCAGTGTGGAGCAAGGAGCATCCAATGAAGCTGTGCTGAGATAATAAGGAAAACCCATCTGTGCAGTGGCATGTGTAATCAAGCACACTGCCTTCATGGCAACATGTGTTCTTTCAAAAATGAAACAAATATGTTTCCATGGGTATTACCACAGATTTAGCTGGATCAAGTTCAATGTGGTGGGAGCTCTCATGTAGATGAATCTTGAGCTGATTCTGAAGTTTGTTAGCAGTACACTTAGTCTTTCTGATTAAGGAAATTTCTGGAACCTTCCTATAAATGTGCTGATGTTTCCCCACCCCCAAGTGTGGCCATATCTCCTGGGACAGATTTCCTTTTGATGTTTATCTGAGGCCTGTGGAAAGTAAGATGACATACTGATCCTTTAGGAATTCACAAAGCTGTTTACTTACTGGAATATTCTAGTTTGCAATTAAATCTCACTCAAATTATTTATCAAGCACATTTCTATCCCCCTTGCTTATATTTTGCAGGAAAAGGAAGATACAAATCTGGATTCTTTGAATAAATTTGCATTTTTTTCAATAACTAAATGAAATGATGCAAATTTAAACCATCTGTCCTCACTGTCTGTAAGGATAGGAACTGTCTGAAACTCACCTCCAAGACAGTTTAAAAAGTGTCTTGTGCAACATTAAACCTCCTAGATTTGTCGATGGAGGAAACTTTTCGGCTAGTATATAGGTAAGTTGTTTGTTTTGTTTTATTTTGTTTTATTTTGTTTTCTTTCAAACTAGTAGTTGCAGTTAGACTGTTATGATTTGCCATAACATTTGGAGTCTTCTAGGAGGGTGGATTTTTTCTTGTGAAATTTTTCACTTGGGAATCATTAAAGAGAAGCAACCAAACCTTTATTTGTGCTGTAAGCTAATTTTTTAGGTGGGCACTTACAAGAATATGTCAATAGAAGTGGTAAAACCTGTCCTATATTAAAAAGGTCTTGCTTTCCACAAGAGAAATTTTAACTGGGTTTATGGTAACTTGTATGTCCTCTGCCCTTGATAAAATTCTGTGTGTATTTATATGGCAGAAACCTGAAGAAAATTTACAGCAGTATGTTGCACTTTGATCTTCAGCAGTTTGTTAGCGTATTTACATTTTGGTCCAAGTGTCTTGGGGATCAGTGAGCTGACATAATACCGAAATGTTGGAGTGTTGAGTCAGATTAGCAGAATTCATGGTGATGTTTCTGAAACTAGAAATTTTTAGAAACTTTGCATAACTTAAAAATCAGTCCGAAAGTTTGTGTTTCAAAAATTTACAAAACCATTTTATAAACACTCCACTCAAAGAGACAGGCAATTATAGTATATTAATGTTACTAACATTCAGTAAATTGAAGAAAATATCTACAAAATAGAGGACGCTACAGCTTCTGTTATTAGGATATGTCACAGCTGATTTTTCTTATTAGAGGGGTACATGACATTGATACAAGACATAGATTAGATTGACTCATAAGTAGCTAATATTTTTAAATTGTTTAGCATTAAGGAAATGCTGCTTTTGGATGGAAAAAAACATCAGACCATACTTAAACTGAAAACAGCACTCCTGTCGCCTAGAAGTGTTTGTAATGCATGATGCTGAAAGCTCAAGTATCCCTTTTGTGATGTCATGGTTTACTCTAATGTGGTTTCATGATGAAAAGTATTGACTACTTTCAGTAATATGTGTTTTCCGTAACTGCTCTTAGTTTGGCAGGAAATTTCATGCTCTTTAAAGGTGAAAAGGTTTTCCTTTTCATCCTTTGAAATCTGTGGATCAGCAAGTCTTTAATAGATGAAAAAAATCCCAACCAGTCAACCAACCAAACAAAACCCACTTGCTGGAATTAGGCCTCTTGTTGTTGATAACTGCCAGGGATTTTTTTGTGAGCCACATGGGGTTCCCAATTATGTTTTTCTTTGTTGCCTAGTTGATAGGCAGACCAGCTATGCAGTGGGACTTGAACCACCATGCTGTGGCACTTTGTAATGGTGCTTATGATTGGGCACGTTTAGGGCTGCGTGTAATTATCCTGGTTCAGTAATATGCTGTTCATGCACTTTCTTTAAGTGTAAATATGGTGGAAGGCATGAGGCAGTGAAGAAAGGGAGAAAATAGATGCAGAAAATAAAGCACCTGGCTCACTTTCCAGGTTTATTTACTGAAGTCAGTTGTTGAAACTACTCAAAAAGGGCCTTTAAGCTGGCATTCGTGAAACACATTTCTGAAGTGAAGGAAGTGTGCAGGATGGATTCCTCACAGTGCTGCACTTCATCAAGGGGTTCACTTATGATTTGGTCAGTCAGTTTGGATAGTTTAGAAGCAGATTATGCCACATTCAGTGTGAGGGTCCATCTATATATAAATGGCTCTGATGTAAATAATGCTTTATTTTGTTTTGATCTTACAGAAATCCGCAGTGCTTGTAATATCAATATAAAAACATTTAAAGATACAGTGATTGGATCCATGTTTTCTAGTAAAGCAAGAGCATTAATCACAAAATAGGTCAGTGTTTTAGTACAATATAACACTTCCTCAGAAAAAACAGAGGAGTCTGTTTTGCGACTCAGTAGGCTCTTTGTCCACAAGCAGTAATGTACAGTACAGATTGGCATCATCACCTTTCCGTTCAGTCTGTATCCTTTCATTTATAAAGGAAAGAAAGAAACAAGAGCAATGCAGGATATATGCATTAGGAAGTTTGGACCTACTCTGTGCAGTTTGATTCCTCTAAAACATTGTGGGGGTTGTACATAGTGTGCAATTGTGTGTGATTTCTTATTGTTTTCCACCTCATGGAATACCATGATATTGGCATGGTATTGAAGGAACAACTAGATGGTTATTTTACAGTTAATTTAACACTTGTATGGTCCTTTTACTGTGAATGAAAGGACTTTTGTTTGTTGTGTATCTCATAAATATTCTGATCAAATTTAATTTATATATTAAGCTCAAGTACTGTATTTTTTGCCCTCGTAAGTAGGAATGACTAGTGGCACTTCTTATATGTGGTATATTATCTTATTCTTGTATTGTGTTGGTATAACTATTGATTTCGGGGTATAGTAATAGTATGAGCCTTAGCTTTTTGATGTCTAGTCTCAAAAAGGGCAGAATGAGAAACAAAGGTGCTCTGCAAGCACTGCAAAGGAAGAACGAACAGTTATTGTGAAAACAGCTTTTGCACAATCCTGCTATTATCAGAAGAGAGAATAAAGACCTGTGCCAGAGTCTTCCTTTTGGCAAAGACAGGGCCATATGAGGCCCATATAGCTCTTATGGTCTTGCTGTCATCCGTTTACCTCTCTTCACTGACTGAATTGTCTAAAATAGGCATGAATCAGATGGCAAAATTTCTAGGATAAAAAAAGTACATGATGAACGTCTTTCCTGTGGCTTACCATTCTCTCTTGTGCTGGTTCAGAGTCTAAGTGTATTTGTATAAAAATAGAGGAAACTCTGGTCTGTCTTCCTTTGGCTGGCTTCTTCATTTGAGAAGCTCATCTGAAATCCACTTTGTTGGGAGTCTTTTACCTTTTGTTATCAGCTGTTAAGCTATTCTGCAGGTCTAGCGAAAATATAGTGTATTGTACTGATTAATCAAGCAATATTTTCCATACTCTGTATTAACCTGATATTTACTTCAGTCTGAAGACACTGTTCATATGCTTTGTGAGAGAGAACGAGAACGTTCCAATCAGCTTTACCACCAACTTTCAGGTAGTTCTATTTTTACCTTCCTTGCTATGCTTTACATATTTACTCTCTGTATTGCATTGAATCACCAGAACCATCACTCCGTTTTTCTTTTAAGGGAGTGGAATGTCTGTCAAGAGAAAGTTGGAAGATGCTTCAGTAAATATCAATTTTGATTTCAAATACTAACTTTTAGGAAGGTTAGAAGGAAATAGAAAAATAGGATACAACTTTCTGAATGTAATGCATGATACAGTTGTATTTGCTAAAATGCTGCAAAAATTTCTCTGGAGATTTCTTTGCTTTTAAAAAAAAAAAACACAACAAAAACATTTCATGATTACTGCGTGACCTTGTGTCTGTGAAAGGCAAGGCTGATTAAACCATAGTTGAGAAATAAGATTTCCCATTCTAAAGGATGCTGTAATGTTGTCCAGTTTAAAATGATGTTTGTAAACTATACTTTAACCACGTATGTATAATTACTTTTGTTTTGCCCATAAAGTGATCATTTTGCACTTTAATGTTAATTTTGTATAGTATTAAATAAACTCTGGCATATTTCGCTACATGTGGATAAAACTAATGTAAACTAACTCTTTTACAGATAAGTACAAAGGCAGTAACCTGCTCTAGGTAGAGAACAGTGTGTGAAATAACTGTGCAAGATACTAGCAAAAATTATCCGATTCATTAACATGTTTCCCAAACATATGATACTTATATACACTTCTTTTTCAAAGGAAGAATTAAAATCAAAGGAGGAATTAAGATTATGCTGCCATAAGCATAGGAGAGTCGTCTTCTTTCTGTGTTGCCTAATGCTGCAATCAGAATCGGCTCGTTTCCTGGAGTAATCAATCATGTTGATTTACAAGTGCTGCTACCATCTGTATCGTGCTAATAGGAAGCTCATGGCATCTGTCCTTGCACTGAAAGCAAGCCAGCAGCATGAAACACATGATTACTAGATGATGTACAATCAGTGGATAAGGGAGGGGAAGGTTGGGCAAGATTCTGGACAATTTCTGGATCTTAGTCAATGAGCTGGAATTACTTGATTCTTTTTTCATAAAAATGTCTCTCATCTCCTGGGTGAGGCTATGCAATTCCTTACTGTTCAGATTGATCACAGTGTATTGCATGTTCTTGACTGCATCACAGACTGCACAGGAAAATGTTAATTGTTTGGTTGTTTCTTTCCTACCGTTATGTGTGTCTCTGCTTTCCTCATGGGCCCAGCCAAAACTGCTGCAGTTAGCTCTAGCCTCTTCACTAATCACTGTGAAGATGAATGAGAGATTTTGTGCAACTTCTCCTTTGAATCCTATTCTGTTCTACTTCCTACTGGTTTAATGAATTTGATTTCCGAAATGAAGAATTTGATTTTGCCATTCCAAAGGCAAATCTTTTTCAAATCCCTCTTCTTTTGCTCCCCTTGTGGATTTTTTTTTCTCCTAAATTCAAGATCGTAGTATCTTTTATGTGAATGGGAAACTGCATTTTACTTCTGTTTGTCTTCTGCCATTTCTTCACCTTTTTCTCCATAAAAGCCTCTAATTTTTAAGTTGGAATGTGTTTGTTTTTTTCTGTTGAAGGTCTGTTCAGAAAAGCCTTTTGCAAAGAACGCTGTGCAAAATAACATTTTAGCAGACCTTATTTTAAGTTTCTTTTAAGGGATTGAGGCCATTTTTCACTTCTGGATTCTGAATGATACCTAGTTGACAAAATGAGAGAAGAGTCTGTTAAGAACATTAGACCCTGAAGTGAGAGCATCATCATTCAAAGTTCTGTATATTCTTTCAAAACTGGTATGTCCCTTTCAAAACAGTATGCCCCTTTGGTAAACAAATGGAAGGATTAAAATATGTGTAATTCCTCTTTGTGTAATCTACATTTACAGTAAGAAGTCAGAAATGTTTGCTATCTTTTTGAGAACTGGAAACTGTAAGAGCTTGGTACTCCAGCATATGCCTGAATGAATGCAAGGCCTCTAAGGATTGTTCCATATCCTAATGACCACTTGACCAAGAAAGTGTCCTAATTTAGGCTTTTCTTGTTTAGACAGGCACACTCTGGACCTGAATTTTTGGATGCCTGCTGGTGTCAGCATGTGATTTCTGTAGCTTGAGCTTAAGTGATGTGTTTTGAGTGGTCTTTGAGTGTTTTGATACAACTCAATCATTTTAAATGTCTATTTCTCCCAATAGGCTGTAAAAGTGGATGGTCTTAAGGAGATATGATGGGTTAGTAGAACAGATAACCGCTTGCTGTTCTTAGGGGCAGTAGTGAACTACTGAGGGTTACAACCCATGGGTTTGCCTTTTCCAAGTAGCATTGTTTGGTGGTTAAGGTTTGGGGTATCCTCCCCCACAGTGTCTATGACCAGCAAGAAAGCATGCAAGTAGGATAACATCTGTCAGTACCAACGGCAAAAAAGCCTGGGATAAATGTGACTGACTCTGACACAGAGACTGTTTTAATAATGTATACCATGGCTGTTTTGTACTCTGTAAGAACATAAGCAATTTCATATAGTTGACAGCTTGTTTAATCTAGATTCCCTTTTTCTGGGAATTAATTTGTATAGTCCTATAATAAGGAAATGTCTTGTTTTGCAGAGACTAGTCTGCTCAAAATATCTGCAACTTCTATAGCAACAGGATGGAACTTCAGGAGATGAGTTCTTTTCAATTTCAACTATAAATTGGATTTACTCACTGAAGTTGCAAGTGTTATGTTCTGTAACAAAACCTGTGCTTTGGATGTCTGTCCAACAGCCAGGGAGTACTTAATTCTTTACAACATAAACAAGTAAACCTAAAGAGATCAAGGTTTTTTCTGAAAAGTAGATATTTGTCTGCTCCCTGTTTAGTCATCTGTCTTGTTAGCTCAACTTTCTTGAGAATTCTGGGACTAGTTAATTTTATGGTAGGAGTCAGCTAAAGCATATCTGTATTCCTCCTGTCGTATTTTGAAAACAGGGCTAGAAATAGTACAATTAAAATCAAATGCAAGAACTCGGCAAGCAGTTCATTATATTTTGGTAAATACTCTTAGTAAACTGTGAAAGGCCAGGAATGTTTAATAAGATCACATTGTGGCTATGTAACTCACTTTTCCAATGAAGCTGAGAAATCTCAAACTGCAACTAAAGACTCACATTAAAACATTGGAACACTTTTTAGTTTTTTTAGTTCATATTGAAATCCTTTGGATGTTTTTTAAGGAAATCATGTTGATTGTTTTAATTTTAGAAAAACAAACTTCTCAGTTTTCTTTTCCATGACAAGTTTCAGAACTAAAACAAATCCTGATTTTTTTATTTTATTTTATTTTTTTTTCATGAATGAAATCATACTTTCTAACCTTCCTTGTGTTTCAGCCTTCCATGTTTGGATAAAACTATGTAGAGATGAGTGAAGGTAATCTGTCATCTGTCAGATCCTGTCTGACATCTGTCAGATGTTATTAATTAATTTTGGCAGGACAATGTATTAAAGCAGTTTAGTTAACATTAAGATACAGGGCATAGATATAGGAAGACTAAAGGAAATGATACATGTCTCCAGCTTGATTGAATGGCATAAGAAAATTAAGTATCTTAACTCTGAACTCTTTCCTCCAATGCTGCAAATAAAAGAGGAGGCTCGAATTCTTTTGGGCTTTTGGAACTATTCCCAAGGCTCTGGCTGTCTGAAAATTATGAAAAGATTGCTGCAAGTAACAATCTTAGGTAAAAATGTGTACTGCAGTAAGGTATCGTCAACAGCTGCTGGGATCTGGCACATTAGAATCATTACTGGATTCCTAATTCATTTACCCTCATTCCATTTGTGATTTAGCAAGAAGCTTGAAAACAAATTTGAACATATCATTTAGTTTCATTTTTTAAGAGGAGGACAGATGCTTTTGGATGAAAAACGTGCCTATTAAATGTGTGTATTTTTAGGAACCTGAGAACTAAATGTGAATGTGAATTGTACTCTATTTTTTTTTAATAACTACTTATCCGATAAAAAAGAAAAATGTTTTATTGTCATAAGTTTTCTAGTTTTATATTTCATTATCATCTTTAAATAATTGGTGACAAAAAGTATAACAATTTAGATCTCTCTGTATTTGTTTGGATCACAATGAACTATTTTCCTCACTCTTTTATTTATTATATCTTCCCATTGACAAATTGCACCTTATTAGACAAGATCTGGCATCTGCAAAGCACCAAAAATGTATTAAAAGATGTACAAATAAATCAGCCTGCTTACTTTATCGCTCTTCGATTTGCTTCAGGTGGCTGACATTACTGCAGTTCTTTTGGGGTCATTCAGAGAAATCTACACTGTTGATTGCAGATCTACCTTGTCTGAATGCCTGTGTTCTGCTACTCAACACTTCAAACCAAACAGCTCCACCTATCTTGCATCTTTTCTGTGAGCCATGTTCTGTTGCTAAATGACAACTTTTGAAGAAGAGCATGACTTAACTGAAGAAACTGGTGTGTGGTTGGTGTTTTACGAACATGAAAACTCTACTTGCTTAAAGCTTTTTTGAAAGGAAGTGGGAAAATAAGTTCTAAAATTTGCCTTTTGAAAGTCTATAAAGGTTTGGTGTTTATTTTCTGATTTAAATAAAAGGCATATTGGGCAAAGTGGATATTTGCTATACTTAAGAAAATTGTACCTCAAAACATTTTATGTTTTCAAAGATGTCTTACAGGTGTTGGGTATTTAAGACCATATTTTTAAAATTGTGTGGGAAAGGCTGATATATTTCCATAGGCACCTGTGAAAGCCCCAAACAAAAGTCCAGATTTTTGACTTATGTCAAATATTATGCTAATGGCATAAGTAGAATTACATGTGTCATCACTCAGTACAGAATTTGGGCTTTTGCTGAGAGAGAACGTGGCAAATACTGTGCTGAAGCTGCAAATATTTTTCATAATAGGTATTCACCGAATAACTTAAGAATAACAGATGTGTAATATAACAAATCTTATTTTCTGAAAGATGTGCTCTTGTTTCAAGAGCATAGAGTTGAAATGTTGGGGTTTTTTTAATTTGGTGCACAAAAGGGCATATGAAGACAGAAGAATCCATAAATAATGCTAAGGTCCTAGGCAGCCTGCCATTCTGACAGCATATTTTATAAACAGCCATAAATAACACTCCCTGTAGCATATCAGAGACAATTATACCATGCCATCAGCACCATTGTTCTGATTTACTGGGGTCTTTGAAGAAAAGAAATACTCACCTGTCATGCCAAACTGCAAAGCTCTAATATGGTTGATATTTTTTCCTCAGGGTTCATTATGTTTGGCTCTTGTTTTCTGTGATTTTCTGCTTGTTTTGTGTTTCAAAATACAGTCAAGAACAAACTTAGATAATTTTTTTGGAATCGAAATGCTTGAATGACTGAAACAGAGTATAGGTGCAAATCCTGTAGTACTGCTAAATAAGTATAATGCTCTTATGAGAAGAGTTTTTTTCTTATGGCTCTTCTGAGAAAAATCCTTTTTTTTGGAAGTGTCTCAAGGAGCAGTAGCAAAATAACAGAGGATTAGAAGGATAATGGGAAAGTGGTGAGGCCTGAGGACAGAAGGATTCCCAAGCAAAGGTGATTATTAGGTGTGTATTTCTGTGTGTACTACAGTGTGACGCAGGTGTCTTTCTAGAGGAGAAGTGATGTGATGAAATGAATGGCACTGTAGATTGGCTGGTAGGTTCTGCAGCAACAGATGCTAAATAGCTTCATTGGCAAAGGGGTGACCCTAGGAAAGTTTTCTAATAAGGGTTGGATTGTATGGGGTACAAATTCCTATTGGAAATTAGAACAAACAACAGTCTTGGGAACCTTAACATTTTTCAAACATGAATAGAAATGTCTAGCCCTGTTACATTGGATATCTAGTACTTTGAGACTCACTGATTCTGTATAATCTTTCAGAGGAAAAAGTGGGTGGAAATTCTGAGGTGTTTTCCTGGGTGAAGAGGCCAAACAAAAGTTTAGAAGTTACATATGGTATGGTGATCCAACAGGTGATGTTCATGCTCTCATTTTTTCTAGTGTTAGGGACATGTAGGCTTGACTTTATTGGGATAAGTCTACTTTGCCATCTGTGTGAAGCTTGTGTAGGTATACTTCGGCTCTGCAAGAAGGTGGCATAGGTGCTGAAACAACATATCCTTGACAACCTAGGCCTGAACCTGTGACTACCTATCCAGGGTTTTGACTTGGTGCGTGCTGAAGGTCTTAAAGCCATTCAGTCTGGTGGTGTATATTGGTTGTCTGGTTTGGTTTGGTTTTGGTTTTTGTGTGTGTGTGTTTTTTCTTCTTGTTGTTGGTTTTGTTCTTTGTTAAAATTACCTCTCATGTTTGAACCACAACTACAGAGTAGGTAAAGCCTTGGAAATTTAAGAGGTCAGATTTCTTAACCCACTTGCTTATTAAGCATCCTATAACACTTCTTAACAAGAGGAAGCTTGACCTGATAGCCTGGCCAGAATGCAAGTTAAACAATCTGTTTGGTCTGCTTCCAGTTCCACAGACTGATGTAGTCTTTGGCCAGTATTTTGAAAAGCTCTTTAATGTCATACATAGTTTAAAAGCTGTATTTGTCAGGTGAAATAATTGTATTCTATAGTTCACAAAGCTTTTGAAGAAGGGTTTTGGAAAACTGAAGAGTGTTATCTAATGCCACTGTATTTCAAAGCTGGTGCTGTTATTCTGGAATAAAAAAAAGAAACAGCATTATTTAGCTGGCCCACAGCATGCAAAACTTAGAAAGCAGAATTTCATGATTTATGGACACTCTTGACAAAACAAGATGATCTCCTGTCTTGCAGGAAGTATGTGTCAGTAAGAAGTACAATTCAGCAAATTAATGCAAATAGATAGTTATTAGATGGTAGCCATCTGGAGTAGAAACAATACTGCATGGAAAGTTTCATAAGATTAATTTTGTGTGTAATGGATAGAGGGTTATTCTAAACTGGTTTGTACAAAAGTGCTTGTGTTTTCTGAAGTTTGAGGATTCTTGTAAATGTAGAACAAATATTTCACTTTGTAAATCAATAATTATAAAACATTTCCTTGCAAATATTGTTTACTTTATCACTTTCCAAGTGTGTTGGATTCTTCCTAAGTATTTATTCTACACACATTTCAGATTTTTCCAGTCCCAATAAAATATTTGGAGTATAGGCTTATTAGAATAAAGAGCTACTAAAAATACTATTTGAAGAGTGATGGTGCTGAAAGTTAGTTTGACCAATGAAATGGGACAGATTCACATACCTTGATAAAGAGGAATTCTAGATAATTATGAAGCTGAACTTTGGGCTTATTCTTTAGGATTCCTCTGTGATTACAAAAGAAACCCATCAATGCTTCTGATAAGTAAAAGGCTTGGCTGTTTCTTGGCTTCCTAGGCTGTTTTTTTACAAAACAGACCAATATAAATTGACAATATACAGGATTATTTTTGAAAACTCACTGGGTTTATGATTAAAGAGTTTGTGCTGTGCTTTTTTTCATTCTGCATGCTGATGTGTGCACTAGAATGCTGGCTTCCAATTGTGCAAGATATTCCCATAGGATTTTTCCAGTATACTCGGTGTTTAATCTTTTATAAGACTCTTCTAACAGATGGCTTCTGCATTGTGCATATTCATTGTAATTTCTACGAACACAAACATTTAATCACTTCACTCTGAAACAAATCTAGAGTTCCATGCCACTTTCTACTGAAGCTTCTAATTTAAGGAGGCTTTGGACAACTTCTTACTTCCCAAATGGCTCTTCATCTGTTGAAGTCCAGAAGCTGACCTTTTATTGAAATAAAATCCCATCCAGATGTAACTCAGCTGAAAATTAGTTTTAACTGAAGTAACTGAGTAGAATCCAGCCCCCACTGGATTCACTGGTTCGCTGGACTACATCTAGGTCAACTAATTCAGATTGAATATGTACATATTCACTAGGCCTAAAATAATAATAAAAAAAATTAAGCAGACAGTTGTCATTTTCTGTAGAATCTAGAAGTCCAAATCTGAAACTCATACTGCTAAAAATTGTTTAATAGTTATTAAAATTGATAGTAGGAAGCCTTAGGAGAAAGATGTGATTTTTGTATAGATACAGAAAAGAAACTTTTTTTCTTACGTCCTCCTAATATCTTTTTTTTTTTTTTCCCTTTCCCTGATTATGGCATATGATTCAGGGAAAAATGATTCTAAAAACAATCTCTTTTTGTTATACTGATGTGAATGATGTTCTAGTGAAAATTATGCATTGAAGTATGGTGTTGCCTAGCAAAAATGTCAGAACTGCCTGTGGGAAGTACAAATCATTGAAGAAATTTATTGTAATTTTTTTGACAGATGAATTCTGGAAAAGAGAAGAAATATTAAGAGAGAAAAAGGAGAGTCAAGTGTCTGTCTTTATATAGCACTGTATTCTGGCTCAGGCATTTTCTCAGAACCAGGGTTACTTGGCTGATATTTAATGAGGGGTTAACAAAATAGGTTGCAATACCAAATCAATGCCAGTTTGCAACAATGCCTGGAAACTAGTAATTGCCTCCATTCCATAACTGAAAATACAAAGAGTGTTCTCTGACTATTGCCATGTGTCATAACTGCTACCAGCAAGCACCAAACCTTTGCTCTGGCTGTGAAATGGGATACAAAATGCGAAGCAAGCTCTGGAATACCAAGCAAGCACTGGTCAATACATGGCACAGCATAGATGTCATATGCAGAGACAGAAACAGTGTAGCTGTGTTAGTGTGGGCAGTTTGGCACATTGACGTTAGGTGGGTTGGTTTGTGGCTGGCAGCAGCTCAGTTAATCCTTTGCTTGTCTTTGTCATGTGATGTAGACAGGCATCAGAGTTAGATTTTTCGTCATAGTTCATTTTGTAATAAATTGGACTCAGCTCGATGACTGAATTATAGGATCATGCACATATCCAGAACAACCTAGACTCTGAAACATGAACCCTGTATTGGCCGTGCTGGTTTAGGAATTTACATTTATTTCATTCAGAGACTTGCTATTTGAGTCTTGTCTTCAGTAGTTCTGCACCCTTTTAAGATCTGCTGAGAATCTGACTCACTTGAATGACTATAATGGAGAAGTCTAGTTCAGTAGGTTTTGAATTTGAGGAAGAAAACCCCACTATCCTGAAAGTTGTTCAGGGAAAATTGTTGACTTCTAGTTATTATGTATTGTCAATGAGGAAGTTCAGGACTGAAAATAGTTCAGATAGCCAGTCAATCACCTGTTAGTTAAAGACAGATAATACACACAGACAAGCTAGTATGCCTCTTGGATAGCAGGATTCAGAGGTGCCTGTGAAGTCTGGTGGTAATATACAGATAAGTGAAAGTTGTGTGGTTTGGTTGTTTTTTTTCCTCCCTCTATGCTTCAGCACTAATGTGTTAAATTTGACAGAATTGGGTTTTAGTACTGTCATGATGTTTGTGATATAGTACTATCTCAGGATGACTTTTGCGTGGTTTTGAGTGCAATTTAGGTTAGATAAATAAATAAAGCTGTACTTAGAAATACTTAAATTTAGTATTTTTTAATGTTAATATTCATATACTAATGATTAAGCAGAAGATATAGTTCTGGTTATTATAAGCATGTGCATTACTGGCAATATTATTAGAGCCATTAAACTCTGTTGGTAAAATGGAATAAATGAAATTAAAATGTTTGTTCAGTTTTCCTTGTGTGCTCAAACTCCAAATTTAGCATGTTTTAAAGCCTTTTTAAATTTTGTTGCTGTTAATATTATTGAAGTCAAAGAAGTATAAGTGTCAAATTATACTCATTTACCCTTGCTAATAAAACCTAAATGTATTCACATTATGGTAGGGATGCAATAACTGTGTATGCTAGTAGCAGTTTTTCCTTACTGATTCTCTTTTTTTTGGTTAAAAAAGAATCAAGAGGGACTTGCCTGAGATGTCTTTGTTCAACGTATTTTATTTATAATGGATCTTTTCCATATTCAAAAGCGGGTGCAGACTTCTCAAAATATTGTATTGTTATTTCATCCCAAGAAATAAGAAAAATTTGTGAGATTTTTTTAAACTGTAGTTTTGTGAACCAAAATGCTTAGTAGACTAGTAAAACTACAGTACTTAGAAAATCATATTTAATGTCAATCTTTTAAAGTTTATTTCTGCTTTTCAGCTGCTCTTCTTTTGCTTAATAATATCATGAATAATTTGATATTTTGCTAATTTTGCAAGAGTCACATATACAAGTTGTTAACTGTATCAAGCTTTTTTAAATTTTATTTTAGTGGATTAAGTAGGATCATGAAGTAGAGGGTAGAAAAGGAATTCTGTAATCTTACCCAGAGCACCATGGGTCATGATCTTTATTTTTACTTACATTACTGTCAGAGGATCCTATTTTTCAGAAAAATCTTTCAAGAGAGCGGGGCTGGCAAGATGTGGCGGGAGAAAACAGAATAGAATGGCTAAAATATAGTTGAATTAAACAAATACAATCTTTTTTTGATTCTGCGTATATTAGGTAACTGCATTGCACAGCACACTTAAGTTTTGTGTTACTTTTAGACCCTTTCTAGTTTTGCTTACAGAAAAAACCCTTCAAAGAATCAGGAGACATTTGTAGAAGTTAATATGTTGTTTCTTACTGTCCCCCACCCTCCAACTTCTTTTAGATGTCCTTGTCCTGGTTTACAGAATTTGTGGATAATCTGGGACATCCATATTAGCTGCAATGATGTAATGTGAGATTTCTCTCTCTCACTAATCTCCACTGAATCTTGGAAGAAGTTCTTTTCCAATTGAGTCTCCCTTTCATGCAGAACTTTCTACCATTCAGAAACTTTTATTGGTGCCTGTCATTACATGATCTGAATGTTGTCACTCTGTTATGCCTGTGCCCTCTAACTTCTTGCCAGTTTAAATTTACAGAGGCTAAGAAGGCTTTTGACAGTTTTAAACCCCATACTGCACTGCCAAGGAGAGAAAACCTGCACTGGATTGACCTTTCTTACTGAATTTGTGGAAGCCACTGGGAAAACTCTCTTCTCTGAGTACCATTTTTTGGTGGTTTTTTTTTTGTTGTTGTGTTTGTTTTTTTTTTTTTTTTTAAATTCTAGGCAGGTTTTTATGTAAAGTAAGGAGAACGCAGGAAATACCTTGAAAGAGAAAGATCCGACAATAGATTCTGTAAGGGTGAAGTTGAAGGATTTAAAGGAGCACCAGGAGCAAAGCAAGGTGTGACAGTGGCCGTTTCTAAAGCAGTCTCTTACCAAGGGGATGAGCCTCACAGTGGATGCTTTGACCTAAATGACAACTGCTTCCCAGAAGAGTAAAAAGTTATGATCCTGTTAATGAAACATTGGATATTTTTAAAGCAAAACCTTTAATGCTCATTGCTACTCAGGTACCTGTACAAATAAAAGGTGGAGGAATGAAAGAAGGGGAAAGATGGTGAAATGTGCAACCAAAGGTGCTGAGAGCTGTGACTGCCAATGTGCAATGTCCTGCTGCATCATCTGAACGCACAGGATGTGAGAAATACTGACATTAACTGCTTGGTTAAACTAAAATAGACTGGGCAGTGATACCAATTGCTGGTAGAAGTGGCAGCATAGATCCAATAAGTAGGGATCATTCTGAGAGATGAGCAGAAGGTGAAAAGGGATATCAAAAAGGAGAAGGGGGGGAAAAAGCACATTTTTAAATAGAGCAATGTGTACTGCTCTCAGAATGTAAGTAGTTCTAACTGGACTGGGATGGAGTTAACGTCAAAAGTCAGAAGTTAACCTATAATGAGTTTTCAATTAATGTGTTAAAAAGGGTGCTTTGAAGTGTAAATGAAGGAAGAAAAAGGAGTGGTGAAATCTATGTACAAGTATCATGACTACTATCAGTGTTAAAATGAACTTTGTTATAAAAGAGAGATGGAACCAAAGGTTAACAAAAAAGAATAGGAGACGAATGAACAGTTTTTAAGAATATTGAGGGAAGTTTATTAAATAACAAGAATGCACTTTGTAATAGGCATTTCAGAAACAAACATACTAAATAGCCTTAATATCATCAGAAGATCTTATGGTGGGAGATGCTTTATGTCGGATAACTAAGGTTGATTAAGTCTTAACTATTTTTCTCATCCACTGATATCTCCGAAGAGTAAGTACTCCATTCCAACCATTTGGCTGGAATTATATATTGTTTAACATTGTGTTAGCTGGTTTTCATTTTGTTTTATTAACTAATATGCATATTTGAAAAAATAAACCTGTAAGGGTTTTTCCAGGTCAATTGTCATGGCTGAAATTAAAATCAGATTAAAATAGGGATAGAGAATTAGGTAATAAGGAAAAATAGATCAAGTTTCAGGTGTGTCTATATCTAAACAACAGCAACATTCTTCACTTGGACGAGGATCGATGTTCCTCCTACTACTAATAGCGATCAGAATTAGTAGATTACCAATACTGAAAGCCTATTTTTGTAACATCTAAAATATAATCTATAAATGTATGAAATTTATTGTGTTTATAAGACAATATTTTCAGAGCTGTAAGAAGAAAAGATGAATTGATCAAGTATTTAAAAAAAAAATTACTGTTTCCAAGTGTTTTTTAAAAAAAAAAAAAAAAAATTGTACTAGCAAGTGTAGCTCTGTAACACCAAGACTTCACTTTGTGCTCTCCTGGGGGTATTTTAAAACATATAGTGATTAACAAATGGTGTAGAAATTCACTGTTATGGAAATATCAAAATAATACATATGCATATAGTATTTAATCATTTTTGAATTAGATAGAAACAGTTCTTTTTATTTCAAAGGCTCTGATTTGGTAATTTTCGAAATGTGTTACAGTGTTTCTGATATATGTAGCTATGAGAATGAGCTACCAGCCAGATGAAACTGTCTCTAGAGAAGCTGACAGCAAACAGCAGCTTAATGTGTGTATGAGATATGTGAAGGTATTTGTTTTCAAACTTCAGGCAACTTTTTAGATCAAAATTTGGCCAAATATGATTAATGAATTGGTGTTTTCTAATCAACCTATAATCATATATGTGGAAACTAATTATGTTTGTATATTTATCCAGTGTTTAGAAATTTTTATAAACTGCCTTATTATTACCTGCCTCATAATAGGACCTTCTGTTAAAAGGTGTGACTTTAATTACACTGCACCCTTAAAAGTAACACTGTGGTTTGCAACAACTGCAGGAATGTTGTCCTTAACTTTACAACCTATGGTTGCAAGTTCTATCATAGTGCTTTTGCTGATTATGAAAATTGCATTGGCTATAAAAATCAATCACTTACCTAGTGAAGTAATGGCCATGCACAGTGATAAGGAAATGTGACCCTCACTCAGAGCTATACAGGTTGTCATGAGTCAAGACTAGGCAGGAAAAAACAAGCACACCGGAAAGATATGTTGCTCACTTTTGATCTAGAATAGTTGAGGGATTAGAGAGGTTGTAATATCTTTGCTGTGCTCCTAAGTGATTGCCTGTTGTTCAGGGACTATGAAGAGGGGATTAGAAGCTCAGTATTTTTGCTGTTGCCAGTAGAAGGCCATAGTCCTGGCAGAGCAGGGCCCCAAGAGCTGTGTCAGTTTGTGTTTTCCAGAACTGGTTGGGACTTGTTTTCCCATGTCCAGCAGCCTTGTGCCTGTGATCTCCCTGGCTGTAGCTTCAGCTTTGCAACTGGCAGAGCTGGGAAGGGCTGGCAGCCCCAGAGAGCTGGTGCATCACAGCTCAGGGGGTCAGTGGGTGACAACCCACAGCCTGGTGTCAGCTAAGGCTGGGAAAGGCACATGGGCATCTGCCATGTAGTGGTTGGCATCCAGTGGGAAGGAAGCAGAAAGTGGTAAGAATGTGTAAAAACTAACGTAAGCATAACCAAGACTTCCCTTCCCAGGTCCCTTCCCAGGAGAGACCTCCCTCCTTCCCTGCCCTTCCCCCATCCTGTAAACATCATATTCATCCTGGCAAAGACCTCAGCATACTGGTGACTCACCTGGTTGAGCACTGGGGTGGTTAGCCTGTATGATGCTCTGCCTTATTCTTCTAGCAGAATTTGAAGTAGCCTGATTAAGTGTGGTTTAGGTAGCTCATCAAAAGCTCTGGTTGTAATCTTGTTGTATTGTAGACATGCCTTGATGTAATTAATGGTGGTTGTTTTGGTGTTTTTTTTTTTCTAACTATTGCCTTAAACTTATAGGAAATACTTGCAACATAGACTGGCAGGGTAAACATACTACCTTGGACATTAAGAAGGGGAAAACATCTGTTAGGATCACAGATTGTAGCCAAAGTTATTCTTTATCTTCTGTATACCCTGATGTGCTGATTTTGGCTGGGATAGAGTTAATGTTCTTCATAGTAGATAATATGGGGCTATGTTTTAGATTGGTGTTGAAAACAGTGTTGATAATACAGGCATGTTTTCCTTACTGCTGAGCAGTGCTTGCACAGAGTCAAGGCCTTTTCTGCTTCTCACCTCACATGGGCTGGGGGTGCACAAGGAGTTGGGAGGGGACACAGCCAGGACAGCTGGCCCCAACTGACCCTAGGGATATCCCACACCATATGGCGTCATGCTCTGCATATAAAGCTGGGGAAAGAAGAAGGAAGGAGGGAACTTTTAGAGTGATGGCATTTGTCTTCCAAAGTAACCGTTATGCATGATGGAGCCCGGCTTTCCTGGACATGGTTGAACACCTGCCTGCTGGGAAGTGGTGAATGAATTCCTTGCTTTGGTTTTCTTGTGTGTGTAGCTTTTGCTTTACCTATTAAACTGTCTTGATCTCAACCCACGAGTTTTCTCACTTTTACCCTTCTTATTCCCACCCCCATCCCACTTAGGCGGGGGGAGGGAGTGAGCAGCTGTGTGGGGCTTAGTTGCTGGCTGGGATTAAACCATGACAGTTGAAAACTTTCACCAACTCTGGAAATTGAATTTTGTACCATTCTGGTTTATGGGGGATTAACTTTAAGTAACTTCTTCGATATACAATTCCCTGATGAATTAAATATGCACATAGGGGTTCTTATGGCTTACAGAATGCACTCAACAGAAGTGCCCCAGGCTTTAATGGCATGCAAGGTACATATTATATTCTTAATTGCCATTCTGTGCTGCTGTGGACAGATGCTTCTCTCTAGTTTCTAACTGAGGAAAATTTATCTTGGTAAGAAATGGCCAGGTTTATCGCTTGGTGTTCTTCCTTAGATAGCAGTTTGTCTCTTACATGAACATACATTCCTTAAAACAAATATCTTATATATACTACTACGTTTCAAACATTTAAAGGATGATTGTGACAGCTGACAGTGGAAACATCTACTTCTTCTTTTGGTCTAGCATCAAAATTCAGAATAAAGGAAAACAAAGTAATTCACAAGGTCAGTGCAAGAATTGATTTACTGTTTGAAGAAGGCATTGAAATGTTTGAGTCCATGTTATTAGGAGGCTCAGATCTCATAACTGCTGTTTTATTAGGTGGATTTGTGTTCAAATATGACAGAGATCTCAAGTGAAATTTCAGGATAATATTTAAGCATGTGTTTAAAGTGAGTCTTTCCCAAATAGGCATACTTTTCTAAATAACCTTGCATGGTGTCTAATGTAGAAAGAAGGAGTGAATAATTTTTAATATCTTCATGCTTAGATTCTGTTTTTAATGTGAAACTTGAAATTTTGGGAGGCTCCCTCACTGATAGGTCAGGTCTGCAAGAAAATGAAGGATGCCACCTTTCTTTGCACTGCTGTGATTCAGAGACATCCATTAGTATGTGGGTATATATTTATTTTACAGGAAAACTTTTTTTTGTCCTGACCCATCATGCTACAGTCAGACACATCCTTTCCTTTTGTCTGTGACTGGCTGACAGCTGTTCTGCACGCGCTCTGCTCCACTATAATGCGTAGCTGGAGCAAGGAGATGAAATTGAGATTTACCTTTCTGTCTCCCTTCATAAATTGCATTGTTATGTAAGAGTTTTCTTCTAGTTCTCACCTCTCCTCCTTATTTTTTGCAAAATGAAAGAAAATGGCTTGTTAGGATGAATGTGTCAGGGTTATGAGGGCACTAATAATAGGCCATGAGGAGCCTCACCTGGGGCCTCCAGCCCCTGCCTGCCCAGAGCCCATTAGCTGAGCTCTGGGCCTCCAGTGCCAGGGCCCAGACCCCCACCCTGGGATGGCTTCCCAGCTTGACCTTGTCTCCATGGACCTGCCCAGCAGTCACCACACCGCAGGTGAACCCTGGCTCGCAGAGTGACTTCCCGGCTTGGCCTCAGACCTCTCCCTCACTGCTGCCTTGTGACCTGGGCTGGTGGCTGGAGCTGGCCACCATCTCTGGGCCTGCCCTGCCCGCCGTGCTCCCCGCCCCTGAGGGAGCCGGCAGCTGTCGCAGTGCCCTGGTAGCATCGGTATTTGTGGCCCTCACCCACTGCACCACCTGCCGCTCTAAGCACCAGGGTAAATTGTTAAATATTATCATGTATTTAATCAGAAGATGTGGTGTAGGAGAGGGTTTGGTTTGTGAAGAGATTCACTCAGTTGCCATTTAAATATTAGCATCTACGTTAAAGTCAAACAAATATATTACCAGCTAGCTATAAATCTAGTGAAATTTAAAAATATTTTCACTCATGGGCTTGTGATTGTATAACAAATATGCTAACCAAGGCCCTGGCATGCAGGGAGTGTTTTTTAGAGGGATTAATTAATGTGAGGATAGCGTTCTTCCCAGTGGAGGAGAAAGCTGATTTTATAGCTTCAGGAATTGGTGTCAGTTGAGGAATATATTATCTGTTTGCAGATCAGCAAAACATGTTATACCATTAGGTCAGGAGTGGCCAGCTTCGTTCCCCCCCGGTACTGAACACCTTAATTAGAGGAGCCTTCCTGAAACTTTTGGCATCCTGAAATTTGCTTTAGGGTGGTATGAATTTGCAGCATCCTAAATGAAATAAATTCTGGGGTTCTGGTTTCCTAGATGAAAAATAAATTTCTCAAAGCAGTGAATCACAATTAATGAACAACCATGTGACAGTTATTGACAATCCCTTCAGAATATGCTGTACAGCAGCAAGATACTTTCTTCTTCTAATAAGGCCTAACGTGACATAAGGTTCTATCTGAAGGACCTTCTTGCTTTATTAATCTCATTATGACCACTTGAATTGCTACATCCTCTGTAATGATTAAAACATTTGACTCCCAAGTGTGATATTATAATGAGAATGGAGCTCATAGAATAAAGCATTGTATCATTCTGCAAAGGCTGTCAGCAAATGGAAATATAAATCAAACTCCTCAGTGTAATTTCCCTACTGTTTCCCAAACAAAAATTTTACATACATACCTATATATGCAAGTTTCCAAATCCAACTACAAGTTCTCTCATGGAAGATATGTTTTTGCATATTTAAGTCAAAAAATATAGATGCCTGGAGCACCAATTTTAAAAGGCGCATGGTTTACTTTAGAGTTATGTGAATTGCCAAGTTAAATTGACCACTTGTAGTATGCCTTCCTCTTCCCACCATGTGTATGTTTTTGAGAAGGATTGGGGCTGAGTGTACTAACCAAATTCCAGTTTGAAAAATTATGTATTTTCTCTTGTTCTCTGCACTTCTCCTGTACTTGAAAATTTATAAACTGTTCTTCATTTTCTTGAATGTACCATTTCTCAGTGGAAGGATATAATTAAATATATATTCAGAAACACGTTTTCATTAAAAAAAAATCTTAATCTCTTATTCAGAAAACTAAAAAATCCTGTATGAAATTTGGAATTCATCTTGTTTATAAGTAATAAATCCAAAGAAAGGAAAGATAGGAAATAAAATTTAATTCTGCCACTTTTTCTTCTGCAGGGATCTTGAGGGAGAGAAACTCTGCCATTCTTCATCATAATGATCTAGAATAAAAAAACATAATGCATGTTGGTCAAGCAGTCCTGAGGTACAAAATCAGTTAGTAACTGGGACTGAGAATAATCATTTTACTTCAGGTCTTCCTTGTCTGTTTTTTCACCTAGGTGGAAGGGGTTGTGTTATTTCCCATAGAATTAGTTAATCCAGCATTTTCCTGGTTCAGGAGAAATTTCTGTGGGTACAATTGCTCCCTTAAATGCCTTCAGACTTGGCTCTACTCAGCATGATTTTCTGCCAGAAGTTCTTCTGTCCTATCACCAAAAACCCGGTGACTTCAATTAACTGCTTATTCAATTTCTTTTTTACACTATCCTTTTTGGTCTAATTACCTGTCTAATGGATACATCCAGTTCCCCAGCTATGTGTTGTTTTCTATTCTTGGTGAAAGCAGGAAGGGAGCATAACAGAATACTGTGTAATTAGGGAAAAAAAGTTGATCTTTGAATGAAACTTGAAAAAATATGGAGAAACTCCTGCTTTTGAAACCTCCTGGGAAATATTCCCCAAATAATCAGGAAACCTGGGGGATATTTGTTTTGGGTAAAATTGATCTACAAGGGGCTTTGTCTAGGGCTAGAAAGCTGCTGTCCTTTCAGATGGACTTATTTCCAAATTACCTTTTTATTGCTATTTTGACTTTGAATTACAGAATCACAGAATCATTAAGGTTGGAAAAGACCCTTGGGATCATCCAGTCCAACCATCAGCCCTACTCTACAAAGTTCTCCCCTACACCATATCCCCCAACATCTCATCTAAACGACCCTTAAACACATCCAGGGATGGTGACTCCACCACCTCCCTGGGCAGCCTATTCCACTGTCTGACCACTCTTTCTGTGAATTAGTCAAATCTTGCTCATACTTTTGCCTTTGCCTTGCTATTTGCAATAATTCTGTTGTTCAAAAATATTAAGGGGGTGTGACAAAGAAGTATTTTCAGGCCAGAGAGGTAGAGAAACCACCATCCGTCATCTCAGGTTTAGTCTTGTGAGAGGCAGTGTGTAAGAATGTTAGAAAAACCCATTAGGACCTCAGTCTCTGCACTCCTGAGCATTTCATATCGTATGTATTAGAAAAGAATGTAAAAGATGCTTCCATTCCCTCCTGCCCCTGATTACTAGGGTAAAAACACAGAACCAAAAGGATAGACAGTTATCAACCATTACAAGAAAGTTAGAAAAAATGCTGAGATATACTGAGAGATTTTTTTCTTAGGGTCATTTTTATATTAATTATTTGTTTTATAAGGTCATTTTCTTACGATGCTATTTGAGAGCATCTTGTGCACTGAACTAAAAATAATTTCCTTTATTTATTGCATGAAAGGGATTGTGAACTTTTGGAAGCTGTATGGTTTGGTAATTATATCCTTGTCATTCAGTTGTCAAGCTAACTGAATTTTCCACTTGGTTTAGGATTGGGTAGAATTTGTTCTCATTAGTCTTAATAAAATAGAGACAATAGTTGCACCAGGAGGGATCATATTTTTCTTAATGTTCTTTGAAAACATAACTGCTTCAGGTCATTGCAATACATGTGTGTGATACATAAATACTTTAGCACTGTAAATTGGGATAAGGCTAGCTGTTTTGGCTTAGGACATTGACTCAAATGTCAACAGTGAGCCTGACATCCATATTTTTGCATTGTTTTCATGTTCCATTTTAATTTAATCCTTACTATGAAAGGAAGTTCTGCTGTTCTGCTTTATCCTGTGGTACAGAAATTCATACATGATATATAAGACAGTCATAGTCTTATCCAGAAAACAAGAAAGCTGTTGTTGGGGAAGGTTTTTAGAAGGAAAATTATGGATGAAATAAAGGGGTCTAAGCTTCATTTTCTTGTTCTCATTTCTTAGTAGGCCGTTCAACCTAAAGTTGTAAATGCACTGATGCAAAACTAGGGTGATAACTCCTCTTACACCTTGTGGAGTTTGGAAAAAGGAGGGGACACTAGGTTCAAAATTATGTCCTGTTATAGTGGATGAATTTTTATCTCAGGAGTTCAAAAGATGATTACCATTTGACATATGTCCTAGAAGTTGATGATGCATCTAGTCAGTGACTAAAATCAGATAAATTTGAGCAATCCAAGGTGTGTTGATCTGGTTGTATGAAAGTGGATATATATTAAGATTGTAAGGGTAATACTTACTTTATTGTGACTTGGTATCTTTTATCTGAAATCATCAGACATGGTAGACAAAAGAGAATTTTAATTTATAATTTCAAGAAAACAAATAGGTAAAATGGGGAAATGAAATGATTCCATGTATTGTGAATGCTGAACAAGGTCTTACATAGTGCTATTTTTATTCTATCCCTACAGTAAGATCTCTCTTCAAAAGGTTTTCAGGTGTTTCATTGCCAGTAGTTGGTTCTGATTTGTGCCAAAAGCTGCTAGAAGCCATCAGATGCTATGGACTCTTTTTTATATTACTTTATTTTTTTTCAAATATCGTAGGCTGTTTCTATATCAATAGAGCAATACTTCTAGTTTGTTACTGTCTTTACTATTTAATGACTGTTTAGTCCTTACCAAAATACTGAAGTTATTAGAAGGATAAACATGCTTGTAAGTGGACAGAGTAACTAGGAAGTATTGAAAGCGTATAATGTATACACAGAGTGTAGTTTTCTATGCCTGTAAAGAAATGTAACAGAAGTGTTGGTATGGTGCCATTATAAGACAGTGCCAGCTGCCAGAGGCACACAGCATGATTTTCTATTTAGCTAATCCTATCAGATAGGTAGTTGTGGGCTTGTGGCAAGTGTCCCATTGACAGTGTTGTAACTCCTCCAAGGCTGGAAACCACCACTTCTTCACCTTAATTTGAATACAGTCTTGAGTCACAAAATCATAGGTCTAATTTCTGCCATGGCCCCAAATTAAATCAGCTGTACTATGTAGTCCTAAAAAATATTTATCTAACCTTTTCATAAATCTTTGCAATTATGGAGAGTCAAAAACCTTACCTGTCAGGCTGTGATCTTGTACTATTTTTTCATTAGGATGGCTGTTTTACTTAGTCCAAAAGGTTGCTCACTTTTAACACAACACTGATTACCTTCCATCTTATTGATCTATATGTATATCTGAGTTTATTTACTGCATGCTATTTGAAAATTTGCTATTAAGACAGACATTAATTTCTGAGGTGTTCATCAACAGAAAGATTAAGATTTTTGCCAATTTTGATGCATTTTTTCAGTCTCAGTAATTCAGGAAGGTGATATCTTATAAATTAAGGAGTTATAAAGTCAGAAATACACAATAATGCTGACTCTTACATTTAAGACATTAATTGGGATAAGGCTAGCTGTTTTGGCTTGGGACATTGACTCAAATGTCAACAGTGAGCATGATGTCCATATTTCTGCATCGTTTTCCTGATTCATTTTACTTTAATCCTTACCATGAAAGGACATTTTAGAGTTTGTCCCTCACCCCCAAAGCACTGACCTTACTGAAAGCTTCATTCATCTCAGACTCCTCTAGACACAGGCTCTGTTTAAGACAGTGGTTCTCCTTGACAGACTACAAGAGAGCTCTCACAGGCCTATTTCTCTATCTCTGAGGTTGACTGGAGATCAGTTCTTTCCCCACTGCAGCTCTTACCACACCTCTTCTTGCATCCACTGTGTTATGGGGCAATCTGTGTCCTTTCTAGTTTCTTCTGCTATTGTCCAGATGTGTTTTTGTACAAGATGTAATGTGAATTAGATTGCATGGCACCTGCAAGAGTTACAATCACAGCATGACAAAAGTTCAGCTCTCATGTGGTAATTGTTCCTCAGCATCTGCATAACTAGCTGTCACTAAATTTAGGTATTCACATTCTAACTTCATGAATATATATGCCAGGTAGGGCTGACTTCTGCTTTACTTGAAACTACCACTAAATTCCATGGGATTAAGTAGGACAGGATCTAACTCTTAATGTAATTTGTAGTCCCTCTGGGGCAATGAGCAGACTTTTTTAGTTAACTCCACCTGTTTTCACTTCTGTATCCTTGTGATTATTCTGAAGGAGAGGAGGGTAAGATGTGGTAAAAGCCATCAGAATTTTAGTGCCTGATTGGCTCTTTCTGCAGTTTTGTTCTCCATTTCTTATCTTCTCATGTAAATTGCCACTAAGAGCTCTATTAAAATGTTCTTTGATCAGGGTCAAAGAATTATCAAAGCCAGCAAACTAAAAGTTGAATTGGCAACCAGATGCTTGGAAGAAATGAGCACCATTTGGCTGTGAACTACCTTTAACCAATTTTTAATTACATTATTCATTGCTTCAGAGACAAGGAAAATTCAATATGACAATCTTAAGGGACCAATAGTAATAAAATAATGAATGAAAAATTCTAAAGAATCAGCCAAGTGAGAGAGTATATCTGTATCAGTAAAACAAACTATTATAATTAAAATAGTAATTTAATTTCAAACACGTGATTGTCTTGTGTAGCCTTTAGAGAAAAAGGATAAAAAGAGAAACCACTGAAAAAACACTGAAATATGCCTACTTGTGCTCCAGCTGGATGCTGAAGATTGTTATTCTGTTAGTTATGAGTGCTTTCTCCTAATATGGGTCAATCATACATATATCTTGCTGTAATCACTATAGTTTTTTATTCCTTATTGGCCCAGTACCATTGCTATCACCGCCAATGTTAGATCCCAGACCATTTGGTAAGTGACAGAAGAGCCCAAAGGTCAAGGGTCTACTTTTGCAAAATATACCTGGTGCCTGGTCATAACATCCTTCCTTGCAAATTGCAGATAGTTAATACTTGATTTTGGTTTAAAGCAGGTAATTTACATGCGAGCCACTTGGATTCTGCAGCAGAAGAATATTTTGAGTTTTAATTCAATTATAATTTCTGCAGAATTTGTTTTAATCTTTGTTACATGCTAGCAAATACATTTTAGTAAACTGTATCAGCTCTGGGCATCTCATATACATTGTAAAACTAACCCAGGGGTTCAAGTGTCAAATAGTCATTTTCCAAATGTCAGCAATTTCTGAAACTGCATTCATCCTGGCATTAGCATTTTTATTTACACTATGCTATGAGATACTGATGCTAATCCATTACTGTATATTAAAACCACACCTTTTGTAGATAATATATTCCCACAAAATGGTTGCAGGTGTTGTTTGCTGCTGTTATGTACATCAAACTGCTAAAATTTTCATCACCTGTAAACAGTTTAGGCCTTTCTGAAGCACTGTCATTGATCTCAATGAGGTTTATGATAACCCATGGAAAAGAACAAAGGATAGTACTTTTTCAGACAGTATTTTCAGTATCATTTTTACAGTTTGCTACCTCATCTGCTTTTTCTATTATACAGACTTTACATTTTTTTCCTACATCACAATAGCATAAGTACGTTTTGAAGGCTGAAATATGTATTTAAAACCACATTTCCTTCCCATCTAAAAGCTTTTTTTTTTTTTTGTCATTTCTGAAATGACAGCCTTTCAGGTTACATTGTATTATCAGTCAGTTTAACGAATCTATTGAGGATGTAATTTACTGCACAAGGCATTTTCTTTTCTGTATGTTATATGCATATGTGTGTAAGACTAATGTAGCCCTGTGACTGCTATTATCGCTTTCTTTCATTGTCAAGTGTTTCACTTACTACCCTATGTCCCTAAGGAGCAAGACTGCTTAGTTTCATTTGATTGGATTTTAAAATCTATTTGATGAATTTGGTCCACGGAGGCACACCTCTGATGCGACACAAGTTATACAGAAACTGTGGGAGATGCAAAGAAATGTACTCAGATAATTCTATTTTCAAAGTCTGCCCCTAAAAATGCACTAGATTTAACCTAAACAAGTGAAGAAACAGAAACTAAATATTGTTCCCAACATGTTTTCCACAGCAATGACATATATCTTCTTTAAAGTCAAGCCCATACTTTTATGCTCTTCTATAAATCTCCTTTAGTCAAAGAAGGAAAGGATGTGAACAGAATATGAAGAGGTGGCAAACCCAAGTAATTTTTAATGAACAGTCATTAAATTGTTGTGCTTTGAAGAAAATATATGCAAAGAAAAATCCTGAAGCCATGTGCTCTGGGCTGTATAATGGTCAATAACACTTCACTTATGAAAAACTGTAAAGTGTCTGTATTTTCCCCACAGCCAAATATCAATCTAGATTATAAATAATACAAAAGCAAAACCTGGACCCATATATGGATTCAGCAATCTCTCTGAACAGGTGTTGTCTGTAAAAGATAGATCTTGGATTAGACTTGGCAGCTTGACTAAAGATTTTCTGGTCCCCTATGTACAGAGCCTAAATAATATGAACATTTTTCCAAATATGTTGCATTAAACATGTACATTAACCTGTATACAGACATTAAAATGTATTACTTTATTAGCTTTGATTCACATTATTTTGCTTCAGTAATTTAATCTATTAAAAATAAAAAGCACTTCACTCATTCTGAGGAAAAGAGCATTTTTGTGAATAAATTCCATCAGGATGATTAACAGAAGAAAACAGGGTGCATATTACTCAGAAATTAGGCTAACAATATTTTTCAAATAATATGTATACAAGGGAGGAAGATGGAATACAGGATGACTGCTTAAGACTGACTTTCCATTAGCAATGAGTCTAGTGTAACCTGTGTTTTTAGTTCCATATCATTCATATACAAAACAATTCTACCTCTCAAGGTATTAATAATAGCATTACTTGTTGTAAGTGATGTCAGGAATTCTGGAAGAAAGCAGAAAAAGAATTTATTTTGAAAAGCAAAAATTGCTCTGGGATGTTCAAAGGGAACAGGTATCTAGAAAAGAAAACAGGAAACTGAAACATAACTGACTTAAGTGTTCTTTACATTAATGAAACAAAAAGAGATGGCAAGGCTTAGTCACAAGTTCATTAACTTGATATTTAAAAACAAAATACCTTATAAGGAAAAGAAATATAAAAGCAGTTAAATTAAGAAGGTGGGTTTGTCCTCTTTCAGTGGGGTATTGAAGGCAATCTTGGGAGGATAATGAAATAGATTTTCAGAAGTGGAGAAGCAGATCTCTCTTCTGGAGAAAGGAAATGTCTTTTTGGCATAGATTAAAAAATATATCCTTTTAATTTCTTTCTCTCCTGGGAACTTCTAAACATGGTGCAAAGACATCAGATGGGATAAGAATGGGCCAGGAGAGTATTTTTCCCCAGTCCCTCTACTTTCAAAGTAGAAGTCTTCTTTCAAAGAGAAATCTGAATCGTGTTATGTCAATCTGTATACGAGGGCACAGACTCAGCTTTCATTTGTGCTCAGTGTGGCATTTGTATGCAAATGCAGATCTGTCAGTTAGTGTTGACTTTCATCAATACATTACCTAGGATCCATGCCAGTGGTATCTCCATAACATGAGAGACCAAAAGTCTGTGTATCGCAGCTTCCAAGTCTGGTAGTGGGGTACAGTGAAAGTGTCCTAGGTCCCAGCTGTAGACTTGCATGTCCTTCCATTACCCTTGATGGGACTACTGCTGTGCTTGTTTAAATTCTGAAGTCCAAGAAAAAGATATGACCTCACTGAAAACAGAGCTGTAAGATATAGATGTCATAAAAGTCTTATTGAAGTTTAAAAAGTTGAACTGAAAACTTACAGTGACAAAGACTTTACCTTAGAATTCCTACTTATTCATGCAGGCCTTTTTATTTTTTTTGACCTACTAAGCAGAATTTCTTTGGACACTACAGAAGAACCTTCTTATTCCTTTGATAGGAAGAAAGAGTCATTTTTTAAAAAAAATTTTAAAAAAAGAAGTCTTGCTACTTTGCCAAGGACAAATCACAGTGGACATAAAATTTCCTAAAATCTATTGTATGTCATATCTTTCAATGGAATAATGTTTTGATCAAAACCTCATGAATACCTTACTATTTCTCTCTCAAAACTAAAACCAGACACTATTACAGTAATTTTGTTTCTACATCATTTCCACAGTGAGGTAATGTAATTTATGTTACATACAGTGAAACAATGCATGAAAAAGTATGTTTTCAAGAAGTTTTGAAGGAGGTACATTTGACAAGAAGATAGATGATGTGCAAGTTTTATTTTCTAAATTAGCTCTCTCTCTGCTGTGTTTAGCTTTATCTACATCACATTCCCAAAATGCATTGCTTAATATTTTCTTTTCATTTATTATTGAAGAAGAATAAATGCTTTCTAGTAGTTTTAGATTCTGGTAAACAAGATCTTCCAAACTATGGGTTTTAAGTTCATTGTAATCTAGTTGGCTCAAACTGGAAACAAAGATGACCTGTGATATCAGTTACAAAGCTCTTCAGTATGCATACGTACCATGGATCCCTGTTAGAAATAATCTTTCAGAACTGTGCAATAGTTTTTCCACTGGAAAATGAATTTGTTGAAAAATTGAAACTTCTGCAGGAATTTGATGTTTTCAATTATTTTCCTGTGGGAAACATGGTTTCAACCTTTGCTTTTGTTTTTAGAGGCTGCCATTTTTTACATTTGAGTTTGAATTGGGTATTGCAGTGGATAATGTTTTGGCATCTAAAGGAAGCAATGTTGTAAGCATTTAACGGTAACGTTATAGAATAGTATTTATCTACATGACATAATTAACTGTAGTTTCTTAATTACTTTCTGCTAAATGAAGATTATTTAGAATTCTCAAACTGGAATTAATTCAGGGAGTTTGCATTCCTCTTCTGGCTTCAAAAAACAATAACATATTCAAAACATTGGAAATATCCACATACAGAACACATAAACGAGCATCTCATTGTTCTAACTGCTGTAGAAGTATGGAATAGAAATGGTCTGACATCTAAGGTGTTTATGTCATAAGAAATATCCTACAATAAGGTAAATTGTCTTCTGTGCATCCTCAGTGTTTTACTATCAGAATATAGTGTGTGAAATATCACTGGCTTACTATAAAATTATTATTAAGAGTTGGCTTCAAAGTTAAATTCCTTATTTGTGGAGAATTTGACAGTCAATTCCTTTCTTTTTTCTCAAACATTACCAACATAAAACAAGGGGTGCTTTTAGATACTGGGAGAATGCAGGCTGAAAAGCTGCATCCTGTGGTTTTGCACAAATAAATAAAGGTTTGCTATACTTTGTTGTTACTCCATTTTACAGCTGTAGTAAGACTGAGATAACATAACCTAAATATATGAAAGCTTTACTGGCATTCTTTACTGGCATTCACAATACCTCTATCTCAAACTCAAAGTGCAAGCATGCACTTCATATTATGTTATATTTTGTATTTTCTCTCCACTTGTGCTTACTGTAAGTATTTATTATGTGTATTCAAGGCATATTAATGTATAGTTGAGGCACATTTGCAACTTCTATCACATTGCTACCTGAAGAAAAGGCACCATTATTACCTGGGATATATTTAGCAAGGTGAAATACTACATGAGTAGAATGGAGATTCTCATTCCCATTCACATATAAGAAATGATTGCTCTGATGTACTGGCCAGCTCTACAGTGGAAAAGAAAAAGAAAAGTGATGGCATAAATAAAGTGCTTCATAAAAAAATGTAGGATGTCTATGAGCAGCACTGTGTTCTAGGAGTGCACAACTATGAAAAGGAATATTTAAAATATATACGTAGAACTAGAGTAGTTTAACAATTTAAACTATGTCACTAAATTTATGCACTCCCTCTATTCTCTAAGGAGCCACCGGAATTGAAATGGATTTTGAAATTTTATGAAAAGGACATGTCTGCCTGATGGGAACAGTCTGAACTTTATGACCCAGTATACCCCTCTGTGGCTTGGCCAGATACTATCTACTTATTTCACAGTTTGTATTGCTTACTAGTGTGAAGAATTCAAACCCTTGCTTCTGTCTCAGCATTTCTTATTACCTGTGTTAGCATTTAAGATTCACCTTCTTCCCTTATATGCTCCCAGATCAAATATTCTTTGTACCACTCATCCTATAAGCCAGAATCTACAGTAGTATAGCCTTTGCTCTGTCTAAAGAGCAAAGAATTCTACAAACTATACAACTCTTAACACAATAGAATTAGAAATAACAAAATGGACAGTATGAAAACAAAACTAACTAGTATGTAGGCCAAAATTAAAGTAGAAATATTTTCAATATATTTCAGTAGAACTTCTTGTACACTGTGATTTCCTCTACTGACAAGAATGATTTCTTTTCCCCATCACTAAGAGTATAAATTCTGTGTAATACCAACAGTTAAGTTTCTTTCAACCAAAGGTGATGCATGTCACATGGATTATTACCAGGCCAGCTTGTTTGTAAATGGTTTTCAAAAGTGTGATAGTATTTTCATTCCTTAGCAAAGTGACTTTGTGTGGAGCATCCTCAGTTGCATGGTTTATAAAATTTCATAAGGTAACCAACTGGAATGATGGATGGAGTGGAATCCCTGGCCTGTTATTAGTTTAGATATGTTATAATTTTTGACATGACTGTATACTGTTTTAATAGGAAATTGTATACTTTTTTTTTAAGTAAAGAGATATTCGTGGTCATAATTTTAAGTCTGAAGAATTTGACCTGAGATCAGATAAGATGTTTTTGTTGAAGAAGTTTAGGATTTCGTCTTAAAATATTTTGAATGGTTCCCACAGACTATGTAACTTCTAGATGTTGCTAGTTTCAGCCACATTTGTAGATAGATGCTGGAGTTATGTTCTTATCACTATTATGCTTCTCACTTATAGTTTGCAGTTGGCAATATTAATGATATACTTTTGATTCCATACAGATATCCAGCTGTGAAACATGACCTGTGTATTCCCTGACTGTGTTGCCTTCCATGTCACAGTAGTACTGTAAAACCACATCCATTGGGGAGTGTGGTCGTGGTTGATGACTCAGCAAAAAAAAAGAGCACATTTCTATCATGTGAGGTATTTACTGTAAAGCGGGAGAAGTATTTATTTCATTGTGCAAGGACTATGAGACCATTTCTGAGATACTGTTTACAGTCTGATTATCTGCATACAGGAAGACTCATTCCAGCTGGAATAACTGTGTGTGTGAAGGAGAGGGTTGAGCTGCAAGTGCTTTCAAGGAAAGGGAGAGTTGATTCTATGAGAAAAGAAAGTCTTGGATTATTTAGGCTGGGAGAAGTGTTTGCATGCTAATATGATTGCATTCTGTAAACAGATTGGTATTAAGAGGCAGGAAGAAAGAGAGGGGTTTTGTGTGTGTGCATGTTTAGGCAAAAGTCTAGTTTGCTGTACAAGGATGAAGTACTTTCAAACATTCATACCTAGGTTGGAAATTATAAGAAGTATATATCTGCTAACATAGTGATATGCTCAATGCTCCTCTGAGAGGTGGAGGAAGGATTATGTTACAAGACTGTTGGTGGTAGTAAGTGCTCATGGCCTCTAACATAGATTTATGAAATATGAACTGTTTTGGAGGGGTTGGGTACTTTATTTTTTTGATACCACTGTTGTCTGCAAGAAATCCTTTCATTTGTGTATAATGGGTTTCCAGTGCTGCTGATCAGTGCTAGGGGAAAGTGGGTTTTAGTTTGCTTGTTTTGACCCATTAAATTTTTTTATTGCATCTTGGTAATCTAAAATATAAATTATTGACCAGCCCTTGATTGTCTGTGCTACCTAAGTCTTTTGAATAATTTCATATTAAGGAATTCTAAAGATTTTTATTTTTTTTCTAAATCCATTGTTCTTAAATTGCTGTTATTTACTTTCTGGAAGTGTTTTTGTATTGTTGTGATCTGTGTAGACAGTATCAGCTATGTCTTTACCTTGAGAATTTTCATGGAGATTACATTCCTGAGAGCATTTCAGAAACCTCTTGACTGTTGTACTAAAAAGTTGAGTATACAGTGCTCCTCCAGTATCACAAATTCTTCATCTGACGATGAAACTGTTTCATAGGGTGAATTATAATGGTTTGAGAGTTTTACAGATTAACTGGATGCTATTCACTCTAACACTATTGGAGAATACAAATGACATTGTTTGAAGTGACTGTTTCCATTTTCTTGCTTTCAGGGTCAATGGGTATTTTGGGCCCACTTGATACCACTCACTGAAAATTCTTTCTGAGAGTGATTCACTTGCCATTGACATAGAAGGTTTGAAAAGCTGCACAAAAACAAGCACTCTTCAAAGATTCTATATTAAATTTGGAAAGTGGTTTCCCATTAAATAAAGCAGTATTTTTAAGTGCAAGGTTGGGAATTGGGAATTTACGGCTCTTAAATTGCTACTTAACATACCTGAGATCACCATTTTACATTGAATTCTGTGTGTGTGTGGACATGTACCTTCATAATTTCCTAGAGAAACCAGTGGGAATGTCACATCTTTTCTGGATATGTATTAGTCTTATCATACAATGATGTGTTGAATAACCCTTATAATAAATAGAGATGAAACAAAGTATTCATGATGACATTGTTTTCCTTCCAATATACTATTGAATATATTGTATTGAATATATTGTATATTATAGGTAGAAAGACTTTTATGTTAATGTACGTCATTACACGTATACTGGCACTGATCATATTTCTGTTTTTTTCTCAGATTGTAAATCCCTTTGTTCTCTTGTGGGATCATATAGCTGAGAACACTTCAGAAAGATGAGATTAAAAAGTGAGAGATTTTGTTGTTGTTCTTGGTTTTCATAAATCTTTGAACGAATCTTCATTCAGCAAGGTTTTACGTTCATTCCTGCAAGTTTCCAAACAAGACAGACCACTCATCTTCATACTAACAGCTGAAGTGATGTAATTTAGTAATGGTAGCTACCGGGCTCTTAATAGGACAGTTTGCCAAATAATAGTGGACATTTCATATAGTAGTAACTGCTTTTGTGTGATCCTCTGCAAGCAGCATAAACTTACTACTACATGGGTGATGATGTGTGTCCATGTGTGTCAGTTTGATAAAATGCATGTAATCAAATCTGACTTGATTTCTAAACCGAACTAAAATCTAGTTCAATCCCTGGATTGAAATAGAAACAACCAGCAGCACAGCCACTTTATAAAGGGATAAATAGGGGAGGTCTTACTGGGAGATTATATGAATTTTCATCAGGGCCTTCTGGGATAGCTGTACTGAGAAAAACTGCATTTCAGTACGTGCACAAGATTTAGATACTGCATTTCTACAAGCACATACATACGCAGTGCATGGAGACAGGGGCATCCAACTGTGGTCTCATTCCAGAGCGCTAATGCCTGATGTAGATTCATCCTTTGGTTACTGTTACTCCCTTCTCCTTGGAGATGAATTAAGTTGCAACTGTATAGGAGCTTGTTTAAATATATGAATTAGTATGAACTTTGGTAGGATGCACATATAAGGTATACTAGTTCTTTATCAATATTCATGTCACCATACTGTGTTAAATTTAAGCTACTTTGAAAGTTCCTTATATTAATCAGCAAAAAGGTACTCTTTTCTGGAATAAGGGTAATTTCACATGTGAATAATTTGTAACAGCATATATGTAAGCAAGTATGTGCCTAAGATCACTTTTTGAATCAAAGTATCAGTGCAGGCATTTTATTTGCTTTTACTTTGAAGATTATCTTTGAAGCTGTCTTTGGATTTATCAGAGGTCTACCACCATGTTTCTGTATTTGGTCATTTAGTCTGTTACTAGTTGTATCAAAAATTGGATTTGTCTTTTTTTAATGCTAAAATAATGAGTAGCTTCACTAACTTGTACATAAAAAATGCCCCATTGAGTTCCAAGGTGGGGATGTGACTTGTCCTGATGAAATACAGGTGCAGGGTTGTACTAATATGATATATTGCAAATTTCCCCTCATTCTACTGAAGACCACAAGCAAAACTGGCAAATGGGGCAAGCAGAAGAGCATAGAAATTGGCACTAGGAATGGTTTAGCAAATTTTTAATTGCAACTCATCAAGAATATGAATGGTCCTATGGCCACTCCACTGCTTGAGTTTCTTATGTCAGAATAGTTCACCGACTCTTCTCTGCAAAAAGACACATATTGACCAGGAAACGTAAGGAGTTGGTTCTGGTAGCCCAAAGATGACTGTGGTAGAATGAGAGAAAAGAAAGGAGATGCCCAGATTCATAAGTATATCTTTAATGATTTCATGGACTCCTAAAATGTATATAGATATTTATTTGAAGAATAGCCAAAATTGACAGAATTTTCATTGAGAAAGAAAAAATTATGGAGCTTCACAACTACCTGACATATGCCTGTATATAAAGGTCATTCAGGCATAATACAGAAATGAGAGTAGGAATTCAATGAGGGCACAAATTTATGACAGAAAGTCATGACCCTTTCTTGCCTAGCAGACTAGAGAATAATGAATTTCCTGTGGAGGAAAACACTGTGCCCAGTGAAATAGGTGGTGGCATACTGCCCCATTTTGTAATATATGTTGCAGTTTCGGTCAAGGCATCTATTTTTAGGTTCTCTATAAATGCGAGTACTGTTTCAAAGGGTAAGTGTGCAAGTACTTGTTCTCCGGGTGCTGTGGGATGTGAGAGTGTAAGAACCAGTCAGTATGCAAACAGTGGATTGGTAAATATGAAAAAATTGTGCACAATGCAAATGTGTATAATAAATAAAATATAGTCTAATATCCATCTCTTGTCAAAAGCCTGTATCGTTCTTTTTCTCCATTTGACTCAATGCACTGATTTATTTTTCATGATTTTATCTCATTTTTGTCAGATTTTTATTAGATTTATGGGTGCAAAGAAGTTTTGCAGTCCTTGGGCTGAAAATAGGCATAAAAGCAATTCTTTCACTTACCTATTATGAGCAAATGGACTCAAAATATTAAAAGATGTTTAGTTACAACTTTGTTGCATTTTCTAGTAAACTCAAATATTGTCTTTATCTGATAAGTATTATGCATCTGTAGAAAGTAGGACTATATGGGTAAATTAAATAAAATTGCTATGTGCAGGATTTTAGAATTTCCAAAACAGGTCCAGGCTTAGAGAGAGACTTTTAAAGTAAAAAAAAAAAATTAAATTTGTGAAGTACTGTGTGAAGAATAATTCCCATCACCGTCCCAAATCTATGTGGTATATGCTTATTACAGATCAAAAAAAATTCCTTGCAGATACTTTCCACTTTAATGTGCAGGATTAATTCCAGATGACTCAAAATAACAATGTGAATATAAAGATGTCACACAACTAAATGTTTCTGTAAGAATGATACCTGTGCTTTAAGAATGTTTAGAGTGTTTTACTTTGCTTATATCTGTAGATTTTTTAGGAAAGGATTCTAATAATTGACCAAAGTCTCATTTCATATTCCCAGATCAGCTGAGTAACTGATTTTCAGCCTTCTCCAAGGTGAGTTTTGTGTAAGTTTTAACTACATGCATTTTTGATACATTTGAAAATTGACTTTCATTTCCTGCATGCCTAAAATAATTCTGTGTCTTGTTAGATTAATGCCATACATCATATTTACCTTAATAAGTTAAGAAAATGTCTTCAGAAATATCTCCCTTAGAGCTAAAACTGGAATTGGGTCTTAAAGATTAATCAGTTAGTGGGTATCTGGCATTACATAAGGTAGAAATACAGGCTAGAAATAATCATGTTTAAAATGGCATAGTTATTCCCTGATATGATGTATTTTCATATGTTAATAATCTTTGATTTTAAACTTGGGTAATTGCCACTAGGGCTAGCACATGAAGTCTGGTTTTGGTTTCTTTGGAAAATATTATTGAATTTAAACCCAATTTAAAAACTCTTATTCTGTCACTTTCTATGATTTCCTGCTCTGCCTTAAAATTGTGTTAAATAACATGCATGCCAATGGCAGAGATCAGGCCATTGTTTTTCCCCAAATACTTTATGCAATAATTTTTCACTGGCTTGTTGCTTTCCTTTCTCCAGTTACAAATATGGGTGTATAACCAAATGATACTTTCTCAGTCTATATCGTGGTTCTTATGGAGAACAGTAAAGACTGATATTTTTTCAGTGAAAAACACCCTGAAGAGTAGAGACATGGATCGAAGCTCCATGGAACTACATACAAGTTAAAATTTTAAACATCAAATGTATGTTATTTCAGCAAAATCAACAGGCTTGAAGGTGCATGCTCATACGAAATACACAACATGAATTGCGCAGAAGATATAGGTGTTGGTGAGTTTCATGCTGTAATGGAGAGCAAGGGTTAAGAACCATAAAGTGCAGCCTAGCTCCCAGTTGAAACAAAGAGCTAGTAAAAGCAGTAGAAATTTGTGGTTTAAATTTACACCAACATAAGGCTCACAGGTTTGAAATATTTTGTTGAACCCTTGCCTTAATTCCAGTTCAGATCTGTAGTAGACTACAGAAGGGAGTTCTGTGTGATTATTGGTTACAGGATGCGATAGCCCCCATACTTCCCTTAATGGTTAGGTGTTCACTTGAATTTAGCCTGTATGACCCATACTGCCTGGCCAGAAGGAAGAAAAATGAGTAAACGTTTTCAGTACCTCTCGTAATGCTGTACTGTCAAAGACCAGAATCAGGATTTTGTAAGTGCGATCTGGCACATGGACTACGGTGTTCAGCATGCTTAGCTGCAAGTACTGTTGAAATGCTCGCATGTGTTTAGATGTGAGATGTCTGTTACTATATCTTCACATCTAAGGAGAAGTTTCCACTGACATGAATGGAATTATTCAGAGAAACTAGGTCACTAAGGTGAAAAGTAGTGTCCTTGCAAGGAAACTCCTTGATTTTGTTGAGATCAGAGATTAAATTCTCTTACCTTAGATACTAACTGAAGTAAATATCCTTACTGGGGATGTTAATAAGGTGTTTAATCCCACCTTTATAAGCATCTGCATAAATCTTTTTTCATATATAAGGAGCTTGCATGATTGCTGTGCTATTGAACTAGTTTGTGTTAACAATCTTGCCTAAAGTGTATTTGTCTGATGCTGTCCTCACATCTGCAGACTTGATGGTGTTTGGTTTACTGTGTTCATTTTACTGTGGTGAGATTGTGACATATGTTTTCCTGTCCCCTGCATGCTTATGACTCTATCAGTGAGATAAATTTATCTTAACTTCCCTTGCAAAACTAGTGCATGTGGGGGATGTTCTCCATCAGACCTGGATTTTATCTACAAGTTGAAAAGAATAAAAATATAGCACTTAAAAGCACTGTTTGCCTTCTCAAAGGGCTGCAGGAAGCCTCTTTGTAGAAATTGTAAAGCTTTTCAAAAAGCTTTTTAAAGGTTTTGTGTGTGTGTGTGTGAGGACTTTGTCCTCCTGCTTCCTTTATGTAAAAAGCAGGCTGTGTAAAACAGGAAAAAATGCTTTAAAAGTTTTACTGCAATATATTTCTTTGCCTAGAAGCATGGAGGACTTTATTATATACTTTTTGTTTTGCTCCTTTATCTTTCACAATACATTCCCTGGTCCTTGGGCTCTGTCAGAGGGAGTGGTGACATTCTTGAGATGCATCCTGCCAATACTGGGTCAGATGGTTAATAGTGTTAGATTGGGGAAACCATGCTGCCTGTTTCTCGTATCTGTTTTGCATTTATATGAGCCATTGTTCTGTGTGGTTGAAAGAAGAGCCCCAACTGAAAAACACCTCTCTTGCAAAACATTCAAACAGTTTTAAACAAGCATTTGGCTGGTTTTCAGACTGTATCCTGCTGTAATTTCTGTCCTTCGGGAAGCAGGGGAAGGTTCTCCTGTACAATTGTAACTGTCATTTTGCAGCAATACAAGGATAACCAGGGTGGGGGGGAAATCCTTTCTACAGAATACATACAAAAGCAAAATATATTTTGAAACAGATATGTGTAGGTGCTTTTTTTTTTTCTTTCTGAATTCTCTGTAGAAATGCCAACATAATTTGGAAAACATTATATAAAATTAGAATGATGTAATGTATATTCATATAGTGTTTCCTAATTGATCCCTGACAAATTATACTGTGCAATTACAGGTTTATTCATTCTACAATAAAACTTAAGAATTGCTAATCCACCAGTCTCACATTAGAAACTGGTAATATATTTTCTTTGTTTTATGATTACATATTCCGGATTACACATGACAAATATTTTGCAAGGACAGCATGACTTCCAATTATCCACAACACAGAACAGATGAAGGAGTTGTAGACTGTTAAAAGCCATGGAATGAAGAGCTTTTGGCAGGGAAAGAAATTTTTTAGAATATACAACTTACCGCTGATTAAAAGATTGTATGCAATATATCTAAAAGTTGAAAGTGATTTATAGTGGTAAATAGTTTTACCAGTTCAGGAATGGACCTAGCTCTAAAGCTGGGAGCTTTCTCTCTGTCTTAGACCACCTTGCTTGTTAACTAGCAATAATGATATCAAAAAGAATTATTTTTTTTCTGCCCCCCAGGATAACAGAAAGAAATCTTTGACGTAGCTTCTGTTACTTTTCTATGATCATCAGTTCAAAGGATGTTTTTTCTGATCAACTAAGATTTCTTACCCATTTGTGGACTGCAGTTACTTAACCTTGTCATAAGGTCTTACTCCACTTACTTGTAGCTGTAAAAAAATCATGGAGGAAGAGTTTTTCAATAGTAGCAGTGAATGGCATTTAAATCTTCTGTTTTGAGTACCCGTCATAATATCTATAGTCATAGTCAATGGGAAGAAAGAGGGCCCTCCTTTGAAGGATGGTTCAGAGCACTTAGATTTTTGTTTGAAATGTTCTTTGGAGAGGCATTGTCTCTCATTATGGTGGATTTAATTAGGGTTAATAATCTCTGAATCTAGTAGCATCAATACCTTCTGATATGTTGCAGAAATAATTTCAAAACCAGAAAATTCAAGGGGGAGAAAAGTAATTTATCAGGCAGAAATTAGGCTTGCAGCCTAAGTGACAGGAGCACCTCAGTCTTTGTGCCAAAACTGTGACTGAATTTGGGGTTTCCTCAATTCCATGTCACGAGGGATATATATGCTTTATTATACACAATGGGCAACACTTTACTATTCTTCAGCATATACTGTATATATGAAACGTCCTAGAAAACAGAATGATAGAGTGTGATTGGAGGTGGTGTGGGGAGTGAAGCTGAGCAGCATGGGGGGGATCATGGGTATAGTAGATATAAGAATGAGAACTTCAGCAGGACCATTTTATACTTCCATAAGAATTTTTAAAAAATGAAAAAGTCAGTGTAAGACTAAGTATGGAAAGATAATCATGTCTGTTTCCCTTTACATTTTTTAACTGTTTTCTGCAAGCACATTTTTATGCTGTCCTGGGAATTTGGGTGAGCGAGCCCCTTTAATCAATCACCACCACACAAGCGGAAATTTTTGCCCCTTAGCTGAGACACGATGAGTTTTATTTATGGTCTTAGTCTGTTGCAAATGCAGGGCAGCTTTTCTTCATAGTAGTAGCTTGTAAAGAGAAGCAAGCTTGTTTGCTTGGTATAACCTGAATGGTCCACTAGCTGTTGAAATGTCTTTGAGGGAAGACAAGGAAATGGCAGTTGAAATGTGACTACAATGCTGCTATAATCACTGATGTCCTTAGGATCATCAGATAAGAGAAAAGATGCATACAGAGAACAATACTTGGAGAAAACAGTTCATTCCAGCTTGCCTTTTTATTCATACTAGTGGGTACAGTCATCATCAAAGCTACAATTTTCACATACAAATCCATTGGCTCACAAAACAACTGAAAAGAGAGCAAAAATGAGTTTCCTGCCTGTATGTTTCCAGACTTGCATATGAAATGCCTCTCATTAAGATGCAGCTTTATGGTCAGTTTGCACATACATTCATTTGGTCTATTGAATGTAAAATCAGTATCATGCTGGCTACTGGCTGCCCCTAAGAGAACAGATAGCTGCTTTTTTTAGTTAATAGTATCAGGGTTGTGTTGATGCAATTTACTACAACAGTCTAGTCTGAGACTAAAATATTCACTGAAAAGCTGTTTTGCATTATGTAAGAATATCGATATGTTTACATAACACAAATGAAAAACATAAATTCCAAAGAAATTAGTCTTAGTTCGATGCAGGCTTTTGCAAAATAGTATGGCTCTGAGTTATTTGGAGGAGCTTGAAATGAGCTTTACATATTTGTAAAATATATGTCTTTATGTATTTTAAGCTTTATTTGATCCTTTAATGCATAATCTTCTCCATTTGTTATTTTCTCCTGCTTCCTAGGAAGCTGTTGAGTTCAGAACAGAAGTGTTAATTGGAGGCAACCCAAAGGTGGAGCTTATATTCTAATGGCATAACTTTATTTGATCTTGAAAGGAATCACACTATATTCTCAGGCCATAGGAGGTCAGGATTTCCTAACTCTTAACTTCTCAAATATGGTTTGGAGAACAAATACTGTGGAGAGTGGTAAAATCCTGATAATAATCCTAATACTCTTCAATATTTTATCAAACACATTTTTTCATCTCAGTTTCTGACCTAGCAGGAAACAATTTATTTTAGAGTTCATTATAGAAGTTTGGGGAAACAAAAGAGATCTTATCTTCCTGGAGTACAGTAAAGAATTGGATATGATGTTTCATTGAGTGAATGTTTTCACAGAGCGCTTAAAAGGAATGTAAAATTCTGGCTGGGTACTGCCTTTAGGAGAGGACGCTGGTGACAAGTAGTGTTCCTCAGGGATCCATTCTGGGATCAGCGTTCTAGAGAAGCACTTAATAACTTTGCATGAAGTACTAGTCTCTGTATATTTTCAGGCCACCTAGCAAGGAGGCATGTCAGGTTTTGCTTTCTATTTTGAAACTGCATGAGGTGTTGAACTTACCTGCTTAGAGTAAGCAATCTTTCATTTCCAAATGGCAGCATTTTTTTTTTGGAGAGCAGAAGTTTCATGTTAGTACGTAACAGGTACCCTTTCACTGTCTTTTGTATGGTACTATATCACAGCGGGATTCTTTACCATTTGGTCTTTTTTCGTCCTCATTTCTCTTGTACTTTTGTATACGTCTTTCTGTATCTTTTCTTCCTTTCTTTTCTTTTTCCCACTGCTCTTAATCCTTACAGAATTCATTAGTCTTTGTTTCCTCTGTTGACAATACTCAGAAAACTGTTCTATCAGAGCTTGGACCAGTACCACTGAAGATGATGGAGATGTTTTCATTTAATTCAGTGAGCACAGTTCAAAATTCAAGCCATGACAGTACTTAGGGACAATATCTTTGAGTCTTACCAATACCTAGTTCATGGTATCTACTGCATGAAATTTCAATCTATCAAGGTACTATTTTGTAGGCGGTTATAAATAGTGTCATTACTTTCAAGCTAGCTGGTATGTCCAAGCATGAGCAACTATATGAGGGAGAGAAAACTGAGTAGCAGACAGATTATGTGCACCTTTTAAATGCTCTCAGACTCATGGTACTTGATTTCTTTTCTTAATGTCTCTTACACCTGTATGAAGAGAAGTAGCCTACAGAGAAGAATCCTGTACCTATAAACAAAATTTCAAACAAAATATTGAAGTTTATGTGAAAGGTTATTTTCCTTATAATTTTTCCATGTGGTAAGAGATTAAGTTATACTGAAAAATGTTTCAAATTTTTGAATGCAAGTAAGCTGGATTTTCAACTAGTGGAAATCAATGAAGAAACAGGCCCTCTACCATAAATGTAGTCTTATGGCTGTTAGAATCATGTAATTTCTCAGACAGGTTGATTATCAAATGTTGGTGTTTTTGTTAAGGAATTTCTCTGTTGTCACTTGCTTTTTTTTCCCCCCCTTTGTGGAAGGAAAGTAAAAGAACCATACTGTTTAAGGCAATTAAGTAAACCACCTACAGCTAATATAGACAATGTTCAGAGGTTAATCACAAAATGAGAGGGAACTTGCTTAGAAAATGGAGGCTAAATCTCCCTGTGTATCAGAGAAGAGCTGGATAAGGTCACAGATCAGAGATATATAGGGCAAAACAGTGTGTTTAATTCAGAAAAAAGAAAAAAAGATTGGTTGAAAGAAATCTGTTTGAGTCCAAATCTGGAAAACTATTTTTACCATTTATCTTTCAGAGTTTCTCCTCTGTGCCCTTCCCCTTGTACCATACTAGTCTGGCAGCCCAGAATGTACTTGAAATGTCTTCCCTCACTGCCTAAAATGATAGCTTTTTTTCAGGACTGGGCTTATTATTATTTGATCCTACAACCCCTTAAGGCCAGCATTAGCAGTTGGTGTCAGGAAATCCCAATTCCCAGTGCCAAGGGGTTAATTGCTTTTTACCGTTTGATCTTTTTATACCCACTTTATATGCTACCTGACCCTTTTACCATCTATAGGAGGTACACATACTTCTCTTTGCTGGCCTACTTCCTGAATCTCCCTATAGCTTTCCCCACTGCTGCCTTGCCAATTTTACATTACATATTTTTCAACCAAAAAATTGCAGTTGATCTCATTTTTCCTTTTTACATTTTCCAGTTTTCCTGGCAGAAAAGATGCAGTGTACTGTCATTGTATTTCTAGGAACTGAAATAGATAGATAGGATGGACACATGATATATTTAAAAAAAAAAACCTCAAACCCTTTAATATTCTAAGGTCTAGAATTATGAAACTGGACTGCTGAGGTGTTAAATTTGTATAGCTTTGTTGCATAACAATAATTCTCATGTCTTTTTAAACAATAGAGCTAAGGGGGCGGGGGAGGTGGGGAGGAAGCCTTCAAAACTAAATCAAGATAGCTCAGATTTTATTGCTAGGGTTTTTTTATTTATTTAATTTTATTGCTAAATCATATCTCCAAGCAAAACAAATGATTAGAATTGTCAGGAATACTTGCCTGGTAAGGCATACCCTACATTCATTGAAAATTTTGTTTTCTCACCAGGTTACAACCATCAATTTCTTTAGGGCTGCTTGGTTTAAAATAGTAATTTTATTTATATTTTCTTCATATTCCACAAAGCTAGCAATCAAGCTGATATTCTGCCATAGCATGCTTTTTGAAATCTTTGCAGCTATTTGTAGGCAATTGAAATTTTTGTGACATACTTCAATTTCCTTAAGAAAGTGACAAAATATTCAAAATAACTGAGGGAAAAAAACCCCTATTTCATGATTTTAATGGTTACAATTCTGATTTTTAATGCCTTTGAAATTTTATTGCACCACTCCAAATTTCAGATTTTTTAAATAATTATATCATCTAGTAAAGTAAAACAACATAAATAGGAAGGAAACTTGAATGGTATATCTGTAGGGGAATGGACAATATCAGGTCTTCAGTATAAAAAAAGTAGTTTGATTTGGAAAAAAAATGTTCTACCAGCATTAGAAATTAAACACATTCCAGTGTATCTGTGTCTCATAATAAATTTGCCTCAGTTTTCAATGTTTCCTCCAGCTTGTGATTTTATTAGATTTCTTCCATGAGGGTTATCTGGTCTGACGGGATGGGAACTCACACATCAAGTTTTTTCCTCCAGCAGGGTGCTTAGGTCTTGTCACTAGTCTTTCAGGCTACCTGTTTTTCACAACAGCAGTAGTTATTCGATTCTCTTGAAAACCTTAGTCATATTCAGGTTTGATAAAAAAGTATTGCTAAGTTAGAAAACTATTATTTAGGAGGAAGTGAGAAGCAGAGAAGGAAGCATGCAAAAACCTAGTGCATTCATATGAGACTTATTGACTTTAGAAAACAGATTAAAAATAAGAGTAAAGTTTTAGCTTTTGTGGATCATGATGTGTTTAAAAGCTTAGCTGTATTGTGCTAGTTCTTTGAAACATATTCAGTTAAGACTGTGCAGGTCTTTCAAAATGTAACTTGAAGCAAAATTTACATGCTCTTGAATTTTAGTATAAAAATCTGCAAAGATCATTTGAAAATCCACATGGGAGTTATGAACTTCACAGACCTTTATGCTGGTGAACTTTTCCTATTTTGAGTTCATTTATCTCATCAGCTACAATTTGCTTCCTCTGCAGGGAAAAAACTATATCACCTTAGAAGAGGCCGTTGTTTTCATCCTGGCACTTGCCTTTAAGAGGCCACAAGGACAGAGCCTCTTTTCAGTGATGCAATTGCCTGTCCTCTCCTCAGTGCTGACCTTCCAGCTCTTGTTCAGTGATCAGAGTACATGGATTCACATTCAGATGCTGTTGTGCTAGATCCTTCTAACTCTGGGACTGAATGATGCCTTAAAGAGCATATGGCCCTTAGAGGGAGTTGGGAATTACATTAAGCTTGCATACTGCTCATAGCACTTTCTCTCTTTAGAAGATGAAAGACACTATATAGTAAGGTCCTTCCCATTTTGGCTGCTTCACAGTATGAGACTGCAGGAAGAAGGGGGATCTTAATGTATGTGGGATGGCCTGGCCCTGACGGCCATTGCTTTTACTGTCTCTCAGGATGTTGCATCAGTAAAGTCAGAACTGGCTCCTCCCTGGCTAAGACAAAACTTAGGGTGATAGAGGTTAAGTAAAGCTTTTTATTGTTACTTATGTATTTCTAAAAAAGAAGGAATCATGAAAATGAAGTAGGCACCCTGTGGTGTTGTTAGATAAGTTTAGTATTTTCCATAGATTCTAATAGTGTCTGGAAGTAGAACCCTTCAGTGTGAAAGCAAAAAACCCAAGCCCTGTTTTACAGCTATTTCTGACAGACAGCAGAAAATAGTACCCCATGAATTTGTTTATAAATAAAATATATAATTCTGACAATATAATCCCCAGTTTAAAAATATTTTCATCTTGGCTGCCTTAGCCATGGGTCAAGAATCAGGCTTCTAGTACATTTCTTGTTCATTATCCAGACTTTTATCTTGCACACAATAATATCTAGCTTAATTTCCCTTAGGCACCTATAAGTTTTGCTGTTAGAGAAGTGCAATTGCTGTATCTTTAGATCCTTTGCAGATGTCAGTATATTTTCTCCTCAAAATGCAAACTGAGAAGTACAATTTGTAGAAAAAATATGGGGAAAATAGAAATGTTTCTTTTCAACTTCTTGATGCAATATTCCATATCTTTCATGTTGACGTAGCTCAACAAAATTATTTATTAGAGTTCTTTTCCAAAGGGCAAACTTAAGACTTAATTTTCTAGAAATTATTATAAACCGGTCTGAAATGTTGCAACAAAAGTTATAGTGGAGAGCTTTTTTGTACTGGCAAAGCCAAAACACAGAACAATAGCAAGTTAGCTGTTTACCAGAAATGTCTTGCTCAGTCCCCAGGTTGTTTTTTCAGTGTCATGGAGCTATACCTTTTCAGAAGGCTTAATACAGGGAGAGATTTATGACGTGGTTGGGAAAACTTTCTGTGAGTTCAGGGACTTATCAGAGGTGGATACCCTTCCCACTGGGCTTCTGGCTCTTAGCTAAACCAGAGCTGCAAATGGATTTATGGTAAACTATCCTCTAAATAAATGGCAACAACTCTGAGCGTCTGAATGACCTACTTTTCTCAACTCTTTCGCATTCATATGAGGAAACAATACAGAAAACACTGCTGGTTTGAGGAAAAGGATAAGTGAAGTCCAGTACTCTTCCACTGCATGTTTTGTCTGCTCTTCTGACTACTTCCGTGAACCTTGATAAACGGTTTTTATTTATTTATTTATTTTTGCCATAGTGGCAGATTTCAATCTACAAGATCAAGATACTTACCAAAATCTATGTTTCTGTGTGCTTGAAAGCCAGCAACAAACCTACAGGATTTCCATGGACTATAAACCTCTCTATTGTGTGCCACGTTTACACTGTCAAGCTATTCCCTGAAGTGTCTGGTAGCTATTCCACTTTTAAACTTGACTGTGACCTTTTATTATTTTTATTCCCATGACCTCTTTGTCCCTCTTGTCCAATTTGAAGGACATCATATCTGTCTGGCACCAAATGGTTCCAGTACTCAGGAGCTTGAGTAAATGTTACAAAATAAGAGGAGCTAATTAAAAATCTGTAGTGCTGACATCTGTTTAATATATGCAATAGTTCCAGAAGTTGATAGCAGACCACCTTACAGTAGCAAGGTTCTAAGTCAGACTGTTTAAATAAAGTAATAATGAAGTATAGTGATATGGTTGTAAACTTGGAGCAGTTCCAAATGGAGTCATAAAGTGTGCTAATTGGTTCTGAGAATTGGAATGCAGTAAAAGTAAAATTTTACAACAGTGACTATTATACAGTGGAATTAACTTGGCTACTCTGGAGGTTTTAAATATACCTAGCCATTAAGAGGCAAAGTCACAAGATTATAGGGATTTTACTCAACTAACAGAGAGATTGACATGTCCATTTTAATTGTTGAAGATTAAGATAACAAGAACAACTTAATTAACGTATTTAGTTAAATGAGGGAATGTACAATGCTATTTGTTTGAACAAATTAGTAGTACCTACAGGCTTGATTAGGTAACATGTTGGAACATTACCAGAAATTTAAGTAATGATTTGAGTTGCTTGTTAATGGATCAAAATATATTTAATTAGTTGTACTGCCATTATTTAATCAAAGTTACAGAGCACCTTAATTTCATTAAATTCATTAAGTTAATAAGAAGTATGGCAATTACTACTTTGATAATGTTGAAACATTTGTAATTTTTAAGACTATAAAATATAAGTAAAATCATTTGGCACCAAAGTAGTAATCTCAATGAAATGCATCTCAAATGTCACATCTAATTTATATATTTCTGTAAATTCTAAACTAAAAGGAACTGTTGAAGGGTTTCTATTTCAGTGAATACTGGTACTTAAAGCACTCCATTTTCTGTAGCAGCAACTTCTCAATCCATTCAAACCTTTTTTTTTAAAAGTTATTTTTTTATGTTTCTGGGGATTGATATGGTATTTTTTATTGTAACTTAATGAAAATGTCACCATTTATGTAATTATTTCTGTATCTGTAAGATAATGATTATTGGAATCTGAAAATGAACAGAGAAGTCAGTAAATCATGGCTATGCCAATCCACTATAGTAGTCTTACCAGTTTGGACTACTGCCTGTCCAGTCCTATATCCTTTCTGACAATGGGAGATACAGACCTGGAAGGAAAACACAAAATACGGTTTACTGGACAGTTATATCAAAAGTGGTAGATAAGGGAGCTTTTGGTTGCTCCCCTGTTATTCTCTGAGTCTGTTCTAATCTGAACTAATTCCCTAGCATGAAATTCAGTGTTGGTAGTTTAATTAAAGGCAGCTATGTTCTGTCCAGTCTGTCCTGGTGGGTAGCTCAGAGGTATGTGTTGGAAGAGAACTCTGTTGGACTTTACAGGATCTGTTATCTGTAGAGGCGTCTGCTACTAATAACCTGTTTCTGAATGCAGGGGAACTGTCAGGTATAGAGAAAATGCATGTTGGAGAAGGAAGGCAAGTAGTAGACACAAGCAAGAAGGTCTCTTTCTTTAAGTCTCTGAATCCTCTGTATCTGAAATAAAACATCTTAGAAGAATGCAATTTAAAAGATGAATCATAGAAATTAAAAAGAGACAGGCACTGAATGCAGTTGACTTCTTAAGGTGTAGTGAAGTAAATGAAAAGATAGTTGTAACAGACAATTCTCATTAATAATTCAATTGGAAACAGGTGCAACAGTTGAAGTATTTAAACTGCACAAAGATGATGTTAGTTTAGTATCAATCAACAGCTGTGGAGTAATTTCTCTTTTAAAATGTACTTATAAAATTGTTGGCAACAATAACAGTAAGCCAAATCTGTGACAATTTTGCTAATTTGATACTTGGATCACCAACAGATGCTTAGAAAAGCGGATTTTCCATTGGTAACTGGATTTGTGGGTAGCTTTTTTGCAAACGTTATTGTAGAAATGATCAGCTAATAAAATGTCTTGATTTAGTCTGCTAAATTTAGATAAAAGCTTACATTTTTAATGTACTAAACTGTCAGAGTAATATGATGTGAAAGGAAACCTTGTGCTTGAGTCATTTGCTTTTAGAAGAAAATATCTGCATTTAAACATTGCAGAGCTAAATGAAGGCACTGTAAAAGGAATCTGATTCAAATCAGACTTACTATATGGAATAGCTTATATGATGCTTATATGATTCTTAAGAGGCACTGAGGTAGCAGATGCAAAATTTTTGTTAATACTGTCATGCAGCATACTGCCAGAAAATAGAATATAAAGCTGGACAACATCAGTCGTCTCGATGTGTGAATAAAAAAAGAGAAATGCAAGTTTATTGAGCTGTTTATTGAAAAGTCTGGAAGGAAACTATAAGCTTTAGTGTGTCAATTATTTTAAACTATGTAGTTAAAAAGGCTTCTGGAGGAATTCTGCAGGGTGTTGGGAGAAGAGCACATTGTGAAGACCTGAAATGTTTTTCAGCAATGTGATCACTAGAAACCAAACACAGGAGCTTAGTGGGGGAAAATGGGGTGGTAGTGACCTTTTTACAGAAAAGATGCATTGTAATCAACTAGCCCTTGTCCTCTTATTACAAAATGAAACATGCTTTCGTTTGCTTGTCTGGCACTAAAATGGAAGAGAACAGTGGTTAATTTGAAATCCGTAGTTTTATCACTGATTTGTTAGTATGTCATAGATTTAAGTATGGTAATAAGGTGAGCGGAAGAACCATACATTAGTTTTCTGAGAAACTCATAGACTCAAGCTGTTGAGTCTAAGCTGTGCAAATCTTTATCGAAGGTGGAGTTATCTTTGATAGTACGTAGGTTGATTTACTGTTTAGCATGCGTAGAACAATGCAAATGTTAGGTATTCTGCAGTAGCATGGGCCAGAAAGTATTGTTTCATTTCCAACTTGAAACTATCTGCATAACTTTGTAAACTAGTATGAAGTAGAAAAGAAGTGATTACAAGAAATAATGCTTCATTTTATGATCAAAGCTGCTAGGTCTTGCACTGTCCTAGTCATCAGCTTAGCGCTGAGATCCTGTTTCATTTGATTTCAAAAATAACCTCTCTAGGACAGAGAATGATAATATTTCAAACCAGCAAGTTCCTTGTGATTGTTGCGTTGTTCTGACTGCTGTTCTTCTGGAAGAACTGAGAAACTGCCATATTATCACCACAGAAATAAGAAATGTTGAGAAAGCCATTTAGGTGGTCTCTTCTATAACCTTCATTTGTTTCTCACTAAGAGTACACTGCCTGGCCTAAACACCCATTTGTCCTGAAGTTGTGTAAGCAGCTTCACGTGTCTTGACTGTCAGGTTTACCAGAACTGCTACAGGAACAAATCATCATTGTCTCATTAGTTTGTCTTTCTTAACCTATCATTTTTTACATGTTTTAAAAGACATATAGTAGTTTAATGGCACATATTGATTTCTTTTTGCCTTTTTAAAAAGACCTTTTGCTAGCATAATCCTATTTAGTTCAGCATATTAATTTGACTCTAGGAATCACAGGGTGTTACATAATAAAATTTTGAACATTTAAAATAAAATGCCATTGTGCATTAGTTCCAGTTTTTAATTTTTGGTAAAATGTATCAATAGATTCTATGATACCAAAGCAAGCATGCACAAGCATGAACTTAGACTTTGTAGATATGTTTACAGCTTCTCCCAGTTCCTCCCTCCATTTGATCATCAGGTGAATGCAGCTGTAGGAGAAAAAAGGTCAGGTAGTATTCAGGTAAATATAAATGAAGAAAAGGGACAGAAAGAATTAAATCCAAATTTCTAATCTGAATGTTATTACTTTGAAGCTGTTCTTACAAGAACAGAGATCCAAAATGTAAAGACATTACTAGTATTAACAGTAAAATGTTACCAGTGTTGATGGTGCCATGGTAGTTGTGTACAGAGTAGGGCTTGTTTCTGGTTTTTGAGGGAATGTAATTTGAACAGGAATTTGTTTTTTGCTTACTGCCTGAATGACAATGTATATGAGGTATAAAATCTGTTGATTATCATAGAGGATTTTCAAGTTTATAACTAAATAAACCCTCTTTGGACTGTTATATTTCAGCAGCTTTATTTCAGCTAATTTTCCTGCAAAATAAACTCTATGGTTTAGAAGAAAAGGCTGGGGAAATGCATCTCTATATTGCAAAGAAGTGACGTTGTTTTTCTTCTTTCTGATCTCTTTTTATCTTCTGTTCCCCCACTTTTCTTTTCCTCTCAGGCTACAGATACAGTGCAGAATAGTGATGAGGCAAAATTCAGCATAAATTAAGGCAGTCATTTGCAGATAACTGCTTTGGTCTCTAATCAGCTGAAGAGTGTTTATTTTCAGTAGATGAAATTGATTCTATTCCATTCTCTGTAGATTCCATATGAACCAATATCTGTTCTCCTTTTTTTTTTTTTTTTTTTTAAAAAAAAACCCCCACATCTTGGTGTTACATTCTCTTCCATGAGTAGAGAGAGAAGAGAGTATAGCTCCTCTTGTTTCTAGCTTTCTCTCTTTTTTGTTGAAGTTATTTAGTGGAAGTTTAAGGATTCACAGAAGCTACTAAAACTGCAAAGATCATGCATAAACCTTGCATTTACCTTCAATCCATGTTCTGCAAATATAAAATAGATCAGATTATAAAGAGGTATGAGTTGTGGAGCTCTGCTTTTATCTGTTATGGAATACAAGCCAGTTTATAAAGTTTGGGTTTAGCACCAAACTGTTTGAGTCAGGATAACTCCAGAAACCATTCTTTATGGTGATGAGATTCTTCGTTTAAATATTATCCTCTGATGTGTTATGAATGACAATCATTTTCTAAAATAGACATTCCTTCTGTGCTGCAGAGCTTCCAATGCTGTATGACAGTGGATCAATCACTTCACCTCACCTTTGAATCAATTTTTCTTTGCAAAATACTGGATTTTGATAATCATATCATGGCAAATAGCAAGATGGTGAATAGCAAGAATTACCAAACTCTTTCTTTTTTTTTTTTTTTTACTAGTTTGCTGGCAAACATCTTAACAGGATTCAAAAAGAAGTACATTAAAAGCCCATTGGTATCCATGTATGCTGAAATAAGTAAGGAAACCTATTCAGCTAGTTTTGTTAATCCATCCTGAAGAATTTCATGGTTGGTATGTGTCATGATGTGTTTCTACCAGTATAAACCCTTATGTGTAGTCAGTTTGACTGGGCCAGGTTATGTTGGCTTTGCTGTGCAAATGCACGAGTTGCATGCTCTATGTGATGTGTTGGATTTGCTGTACACAGATAGCAGATCTGATGAGGAATCTGGATTTATCATCAGACTTGCCAGTATGGACAGGTTTACATTTTTTAAGCACAATGAATTCCTTGGTCATAAGAACCCAAACCAGATCAAAAAAAACCCCTTCTGAAATATAACTTCTACGAAGGGGGAACATAACTTCCACTGGGGACATTGTAACTGGAAAGCTTGAGCTTTGTCATAGTTATCAAGAATTTCTCTAGCTGCAGACAGTGCAGGATCAGTACCAGGGGAGCAGGGAATAGGGGGATGTGGTCAGTCCTGCCACTTCTTCCTCCTCAGGGTGGGGGGAACTCCTCACATTCTTCTCCTGCTCCAGCGTGGTGTCCCTCTCATGGGAGACACTCCTCCACGAACTTTCTCTGACATGCGTCCTTCCCACAGGTTGCAGCCTTTCCTGAGCTTCTCTGGTGTAGGTCACCCCCACGTGTTGCAATCCTTCCAGCGCTGAACTACAACAGCAGGGGCTTCTTACCGCAGTCTCGGCCTTCATCGGGCACAGTGACCTGCTCCAGCGTGGGGTCCTCCACAGGTTGCAGGGGGGTCTCTGCTCCACTGTGGACCTCCATGGTTGGCAGGGGAGCGGACTTGCTGTCTTACCACGGGCTGCGGACAGTCTGCACCAGCACAGCCCCCTGTCCTTTCTCCTCCTTTCTTCCGCTGACCTCGGTGTTCTCATAGGTGTCCTCCTCGGAGCTCCTCCTCACAACTCCAACTCCTTCTCCTAGGCTCCCGTTCTTAAATATGTTATCACAGAAGCACAGCCAGCATTGCTAATTGGCCTGGCCTTGGTGCAGAGGCAGGTCCAACTTGGAGCTGGGGGAGATTTCAAGAAGCTTCTCACAGGGGAGAAGTGCTACACTGCTGTAGTCCCCTCCCCTGCTACAAAAAACCCCTGCCACACATGCAAACCCAGCACAATAGGCACATCGGTACCATTCATTTTCCTGCTAATAATTAATTATTTTCCTTTTGGATTACAGGGTCATAACGGTTGAAAACACAGCCTGGCTTAATATTGACCTAAGACTGATCTCATAGTAAGGTAACTTGTTAGGAGCTCAGTTGAGGTAATCTGAGAGTTAAATCCTTTAGGCTGTGAAAATACATTAAGGCTGGGCCAAATATCTTCACTCCTCTTTTCAGGCTTATAACTGCTATCTACCAAGTAGGGGTCTAGTACTTGTAAGCAGCTGGAGGTGTCAAGGGGGAATTAAGAGGAGGAACAAAAAACAACACTTGTTTTTTCTTCATTTCTCAGACCCTCTGCATCTTGTTTTACTTTAGGGAAAATACCCTGCCTAGTCTTGTTCTCTATCTGCCTATAGGTCTCTTCTTTCCCCTAATGTTTCCTGTATTTTTTTTATATTTACAAAATGAAGATTGACGGTAATATCCCGCCTATCTAGCTGGTCTTTTTTGTCCATTTCTACAGTGCCAAGCACAGCAGAACTCCTGTTTCAGTTAAGGTCTTTGTGTGTTGCTGTCATCTATAAGTTTTAAATCAGCCTCTAAATGACTCAATTCCTAGAAAACCCTTTCTGTCTTCTAGTGCAGCTAAAAATAGGGATAATATTTTGATACATTCGCATAATATTTTTCTTCTTCAGGATGTAAGTTTTTATGTAAGCACTGTGAGAAGGTATAAACTTACAAATTTCAGCCTAAATCCTGAATTACATTCAAATAAAAAAAACAAGTGGACTCTCTTTCATGAGATAATTCAAGCTGTCACCACAAGAAAAAAGTATGAATCATAATCTAGTGCCCTAAATCTTTCCATGATAAACAGCAGGACAGGCACAGCGACTACAGTTGACAAATAATCAGTTATTAAAGTAGTTTGAATGTTTTTGTGGTGTTCACCAACAGATTTACAGTTATTTGATGAAGTAAATAAAAATAACAATTTTAGCAGTCAAGATTTCATTCTAAAGGCTTTAGATGTTCTACAGGTAATTACTACATCTACCTGTCAGTGATGGTGCAATATGATGGAAAGCCTAATTTATGGAAGGGATCTTGTGAGTTTCTCCAGAAGCTTTCAAGAATGAAGATGCAGGAAGAAAAAGCTGTCTTTGTGCATAAATGTACTTTGACTCTTCTTTTCTGTTTCTCTTTGCATAGGTTAAAGGACAGTTACTAGAAATCACTGCTGCTTTGCAGCTGGTATGACTGTGAAGTACCTTCTTGAGTGAGAGGTCAAAAACATCTGGAAGTTAGTGTTCAATTTTACATGGTTTCTAGTTACACAGCATTGTGTTGATGAAAAAAAGATGTCTGAATAAGAAGCTTTATAGATACCTTAAAATTTGAATGTGGAAAAATCCTAGTTACAGTTTTGATTTTCAAAGACTTCCGGTTTTTGAGCAAATACATGTGTGGTACTCCTTTAAAGGAAGCATAGCTCCTATTCTGAGAAAATGCTCAAAGAATAAAATATTGGGTAAATTATATATATTAAATAACATTTTTATTAATATATCACAATCCAATTTCAGTAATATATGTTATATTAATTCATATACATGATCATTAATTTCCCAGGTTTTTTATGTTTAGTTAAAACTACGAAATGAAAGAAGGAAATATAATAATTGAGACGAGAAGGAAATTCATATTTTCCTGGGATGAAATTTGGTTACTCCTCTTACTCTTTGTGAGCTTGTTTGAGTAGCACAGAATACAAACTGAAATTGGTCTTCAAATTATTTACTTACCTTGCTTCCTTTCTTGGCTAGATTTCCTTTCCAGAACCTGTCATCTAAAGTACTTCCTCAGTTCCTCATAAATATGTCATCCTCTCACCTTCATGTAAGATAGTTGTCTCCTTCTCTTACTTCCATAAGTATTTTCCCTATTAGGCCTACAAAATTCAGCTCCTTACCTATTTTCTCTTACTTAGATTCCTTTTCTACTATCTGATGCGAACATTTCCATGCTATTTAATTAGTATTCTTGACAAACTTCCTTAACTGCAATTACACTGGGAGGATGTCATTGTTGCTTTTTTTGGCTCTTTTATCTTTAACCTCAAATTTATTGGAATGTCGTTCTGAATGGTCTGGTTTTGTTATGACGTATCATTATACACTTTTTTTATTTACCTCACAGTTTTATATATAGCTTTTAATAGGCAATAACCATACTAACTCTCCAGTTAACTGAAGTGATTGTTTCAGGAGTTAAACATTATAATTATGTGTTCAACTTGAAGTTCTCTATTTTGCTCTGTACTACTCCTGTGAAGAGGGATACAGATGATTTTGGATAGCCAAGCTGAAGAAGTGAGTTTTAGTTAAGCTCATGTGACTGAGGCTTATGATCATTATGGCTTGATGGATGCTGTATGGGACCTTCTGTGACTAGCAGTGAACACAACTTGAAAATGCCTGGTCACTAGGACAGACATGATAAAATGGCAAGTTTCTTCTAAGCTTTGCTTTTGTGCCAACAGGTTTTAGGGTCTACTGAACACCAAACATGCTGAATCTCTGATCTCAGAATCATAGAACAGCCTAGGTTGGAAGGGACCCTGAAAGACCAACTGGTCCAAGCTTTTCAGAAAAGGGAGCCTAGGTGAGATTATCTAACACCTTGTTCAGTTGCGTCTTGAAAACCTCCAATGATGGGGATTCTACCATGTCCCTGGGGATGTTGTTCCAGTGACTGACTGTTCTCATTGTAAAAAATTTCTTTGTTATATCAAAATGAAATCTCTCCTGGTGCAACTTATACATGTTGTCCCTTGTTCTCCCCACGTGGCTCCTTGTGATGAGAGACCCTCTGTTGTTGTAGCTTCCCTTTAAGTACTAAAAAACTGTCATGTATTCCCCACTAAACCTTTTCTTCTCCAGAGTGAAAAGACCTAACTCCTCAGTTTCCTAAAAGGCCAGGTTCTCCATCCCTTTGGTACTATTTGTGGTCCTCCTTTGGACCAGTCTTTATTGAATTGTGGGGACCAGAACTGGACGCAGTACTCCAGGTGCAGGCTGACAATATTCTGGCTCTATTCTCTATATAGCTATATATATTATATTCTATATATAAAATACCTGACTATGTTCTCATTGTTGACCTGCTGAAGTAGATTGTGTTGGTTTTTTGTGTTGACCCGTTGAAGTAGATTGTGTTGTAATGTTTCCATGGTGAGAGGTGAGTGATAAATGTGCCTATAATTACCTGTTATGAGAAAAAAGTTTATGAACTTAGTTCTCAACATAAACCTATCTAACTTGGTTTCCAAAACCAGGATTATTTTCAGTTATGAAGTACATATTAATTCTGCACTATAAGTGGGTCATATATGCGTGCGAGAGAGAAATAATATGGTAAGTATAAAAATAAATTTATAGCACCGAGATTGCATGATGACTGCTGCTCTATAAATATCTTCAACAAAAATTAACATATTTCAGGTGTAACTGGAAATATATCTGAAGATTAAGGGAGGTGACCAAAAATAAAAGTAGAGAAGCCTGTCTAGTAAGAAAATACTGGAGAGGATAGAAACCGGCTTCACAATCTCATGTCCCAGCACAGTTAGAAAAGTAAATAAAACTAGAGAGGAGTTATCACAATAGTCAGCATTAATCTTTATTAAAAGACCCATTTTTAGTGCCTTGGAATGGTTTTGTATTCTGGGGCAATCACCAGCATTACTGATAAATCAGATGAGGCTACAAGGTCAATCTCTTTTGCGATGAAGTCTGTTTGCACCTAAAGAAGCAAATGTTTCAAACTTTATTTCTTTTACAAAGTCATACTTTATTGCTGAATCAAGCATTTGACTTTGGAGTTATTAGTTGAGTGGGATTGTCTGAATCCTCTCCGTTATGTGGAACATGATAAGATACAAACAATGGATTTCTGATACTTGAGGATGTTTTTATAAGCTCATAAACAGTCAAACAAAATTGCCCTAAAAATAGCTGCCTAGGCTTGTACCAGTTAGGGCTTTGTTAGTGTTTAGCACCAAAGCAGTAATAGAGAAAAGGAACACAGATAGGAAAAAGAAAATGAGAGCTGTGAGAGACAAAGTGATGCTTTTTTAATTGAGAAAAAGAGAAAAGAAAATTACTTTCAGAGCGTAGTTTTGGAGAATAAAATTTAGAGATGTGTGGCACCATCGTATTAACAATCTAAACTTTGCCACCATATACCATTTATTAACAAGATACAGGATTAGCATTATGTTGTACTATTCCTATGTACTTTGGATTGCATCAGAGAAGTTTTTATTTCAACATGCATGCAGAAGGAATTATTTTTTAGTTACTTTTTCAGTGTAATAAGTAGTAAATCACAGGTTCAGGTGAGACATGCTTCTTCATGAGGTTTCAGGTTTTTCTGTTTCATTGGGTTTTTTCTTTCCTCTTTTTTCCTTGAAGAGGGAGGTTATGTTTATGGCTGACTCATATGATAGTAATATTAATTAATGCTGCCACATGTGTATTGGGCACCACCTCAGTGGCCTATCCAATAAATATGAATATGTATAAATATGGGTTACTTTTCTAGCAGATTTTGCTTCTGTCTTGGATAAACCAAAACCTTTTTTTTTTTTATTTTCCCCTTGTTTTCAGGTACACCTAATATACTGGGTAGCACATATAGCTCATTTGGTCTTTGATAAATATGCCTGTTTTATATATTCAGTACTGTTTACCTAGTCAGTGACCATATCTCTTTTTCCTTCATTCCTCCTTAAAACAAATAATCCACTGACAGAGGCTTAGTAATTGATTTGAAATTGGATGGACAGAATCATCCGTACCCAACCACTAGCTCTTTAGTTCCTGTCAGCTTATGGTCTTCGTTTAATCGATATATTTAGCAGTAATACGGGATGAAGTAGTTGGGACTGCACTACCCAGTCTACAGTTCTGTATATGGAATTTGTAAAATTGAGAATCGACTTTGTCCCAGTGTAGAATGTTTAAAATAAATTAATTAAAAGGTTGATCTGAACTGTGGAAAACTCTGATTTAGATACTATTACCCAGATTCAGACCAGGTTGGTTTTTCTTCCCATATTATAATGGAAAAGTTAAACAGAGCAAGGATGGCTTTAACTTTAGGGAATGCTCAGGGTGGTGATGGGGAGAGGTATTTTTGTTGTCTTTGTTTTTGGAGTAAATTTCATATGACTGAAAATATCCTGCCTGACCCCAACAGTGCTTTTGAATTTTTGGCATCAGGAATAGTAATGCCTACTTGAAAACTGTATTTCTTTATATTAGTCCAAACATACAAGTGAAAAGAGAGTTACAGAATGTCAGAATCTTCTATGACTACTCCCTTTGCGAAAAACTTAACCTTTTTTTACAAACTTACGTTGTCAGTCAGCTCAAATAGCAAAACTTTTTGCAATAATTTTTTTAATTATAAAATTGCCTATAATAAACTGATGTTTACTACCTGCTCTGCTATTGTTTAATGAATGTTTTTTCATCAAATTCTTGTTAAAATATTTAAGTGTAACTCAGAATAATAACTTTCCCAATTAACTCATATAGAATTCTGCTTTTCATATATGAATTTTCCAATGTTTGTTCAGTAACTTTGTGTCCTTCAACAAATGGAAAAAAACAAGCTAAATTGTCCCAAAGCATCTTGCAGCCCAGTGCTGTCTGTGAACATTAGAAATACTCATTCAGAGTGCAGGAATCAGTTAAGCTGTACTACCTCCTAAGGTCTAGGATTTGTTCTCAGGGATTCAAATACATAATTTTAGTCAACCTGTGTAAGGAAGGTTTTAAAACAGATGCTAGTTTTGTCCAGGAGAATATGTGCTGCTTTGTTTCCAATCTAATGGACAGACCACACCATATCGTAAGTAGTTTCTACTTATTTAAGGCTTTGAAAAAAATGAATAAGTAACCTGTTACATAAAAGAATAATATTAATGTTTTAAAGAGAAAATTATAAAGATGGCAATTTAGCTTTTTTTTTTTTTCCTCCAAGCATCAAATAATTTTCAAACTGTATGCTACTAATGCTGTCCCTTAACACAGAGCTACTACAAAGCATGAGTCAGAAGTTTGGAGGTTTTTCTGGGGGTGTGTTTTTTTTCTTCAGTTTTTGGCGTTGTGGGTTTTTTTCCCTTTTTTTTTTTTTCTTTTTTAAAGTGAACAACTAAAGGTCGCTGTAGCGATAAATTAAAGTTTGTTCCTACAGAACAATTTAAACAGCTAACTCCTTGCCTCTCTCCTTTTGTTCTGTACATTCCAGTTATTCATACAGTATTTCAGCACAGCCAGAAGTCAAACAAAAAGGTCACTACCTGGGTTACTTGTGTTTTGGTCCACCATCCAATAGGTCTGCCTGCTGCATTACATTGTCAAAGTTAGCCTTTCTATTGACAAGCATATTGATTTCCTGATTAATGTACCTCTGTTTTATTGGCGTTTACTACAGGAGACATAATTTTAGTGTTTGTATGATCAATAGCTCTATCAACACCAAGAATTCCTACTGTTAGCCTGCACAGCTCTAACTATGGGGAGTTGTATATTTCTTGATAAATACTACAGGGAAGTTGTAAACATTAGAAAAGCAAAGAAAATTGATGTTCTCTGTAGATTCCTATTGTATTTCACCCCTAGGAGGGAATGCAAAAACTTTCAAGTAATTCTCTATAGGAAAGGCAACCAACAGGTACTAGCTCTCTGGGCTGGAATATAAATGTATGGGAAGGTAATTACTTTTAGAATTCCTATTGTGTAGTCACTTAATCTCAAATGTGTAAATACCCATAAGAGAAATTATGGTTTTTATTCAGTTTTAGATTAAGAAATGACATTTTAAACAGCCTTAGTTAACTTCATTAGAGAAATGCAATTCTGTGGTTGTCATAGATGCTTCTAGACTTGCAGCTGTCCATAAATTACACAAGGTACCTAAAGGCATCTACTTAAAATGTAGCTGAAGCAGTTTTTGTTCTCAGAATTGTAATGGGCTTTACAATCTCCTACTTGTTGCCAAGTAGTTTCTTTTCCTCCTCCTGCCTGCCCATCTGCCCTATTTCTGCCTTTTAAAACCAGAGAAGGAAAAGAAGAGACTTATTTTTTTCCACTCAGATAAAGTACTACAATTGTAACTTTTTTGTTAAGCTTTGAAATTAGATAATCAGGAGAATGACAATAAATTGTGCCATTTACCAGAAACTTTGTCTAAATATTTTTCAGATTAGATTCTTTCATTTCATTACATTTTAGATTCCCCTTTGGTTAGCTAGTTTCCTTGATTATCTGAAGGAGGTATCTCAATGGCATTTCTCAGTATCTCAGAATGTTCTTGTGTTTGAATATTCTTATGAAGAACATAATTTTGTGTGAATGCCCTGGTTAAATCAGTGCTGGGCTATCCTTACAGAGACAGGATGATAATGGCTATTTATGAGGTAATTTATGCATTATATAGCTTACAACCTGTTCTTTCAATCAGGGATCAGAACAAAGGCTATGTATCTTGAGACACCCAAGTACCAACCATTAATTAAGCAAACAGAATGATGAAGTGAAAGCTATTGCAAATTCCCCATCTGCCAAAAAGCAGGTACTGTTCCCTAAACTTTTTATGAATAAGGAATAAAGTTATACTAAAAAAATACAACATTTTCCAAGCATATAAGTTGTTTTGATATTTTGATACAAATTTCAGACATTGGAGTATCACCTGCTGCCAGCACTGACATATTGCGCTGTATGAACCTCTAAAGCAAAAAGAATATTAGTGCCATCATTAAATCCACTAAAATTAGAGCTATGAAGATCACTGTGTAAGGTGCTAGTGATAGGCAGCTAAATCCTCTGGTATAGAGAACTAGACAGAAATGAGATCAATAATGAAGGTTTAGTTAGGCATTGGTTTCCCATATTTGTCCATGGAACTCTCTTCAAATATGCCAGTATTCCTGAAAAAATTCACCAAACTGATGTCATACAAATCTAGAGATATTTGTGCTTCTGAAAGTTCTTGTAGCAGTAATGAATGTTTGGCTAAAACAATAATAGAATATTATAAGTAGGGGCTGCTCCTGATATCTATCTCTGTGGCTGATTTTTTATATCATATTAATTATTCCACTTGCTGCAAGCCAGCTAGCATGAGTCATAGCTTTCAAGTGATTGTTTTAACTGTTGGAAATTCTTTAAAGCCACGGGGTTCCCTGAGGGAATGTTGATGCTGTCTTTTATGTCAGTGACTCTGGGTCCCAACTTCTGTTTCTTTTTCCTCTTTTGTTGAGTAGAGGCTTACTGTTCTGAGGTTTCACTAATTTATTTTGATTGGTGTAGGACTCTCAATTTTTCCGAAGAGGCTGTCAGAAGATTGCAGTCATCTAACTTCTGGGCCATAGGGCAAATGGAGTTACAGAGGGGCATGACTGTTGATGAAGCACTATCTAGGTAATGAATATATTCATACTCCAGTGTAAGTTGGGTTTTTTAGGTTCACCAAGGGAAACATCTGTGTGACAATTTAAGCTTTAAACTAAAGGATTGGAAGGACTTAAATTCTTCATTTAGATATTTGGTTCTAATTTTTTGTTTCCTCTATAAATTGTATGAGTGTATAAATATTCATTAACTGAAGTACAAGTGTCTGTGTACATCCACTTTTTTGTTAAGTAAAGGATTGTAATATATATATATCTTTATCTGAAACAGTAACATAGAGTGATTGAGTTCAGGTTTCAGGAAGCAATGACCTTTTTGGCCTTAGGCATCTTATTCAACTTCCTTGTTATTTATATAATTTTGTGTTACAGGCGGGTAATTTTGTCCCAATTTGATCCTGAAACAAAAAGCCTGCTTGGGCAAGTACAAAATTAATATTACAGAAATTTTTTTCACTGTTTCACCTTGTCCCTTTTTTATGATCACCTCCAACATAGGTACGAATCAGAAAGATTTAACAGAAGAAATGAGCTGCCTTTTTTTCATAAAGGAGAACATACTCCCGTACAAACAGTTCCAGCAGAATTCGGGAAAAATGGTACTTAAACTTCATTTTCAGGATTGGTCATTTATTCATCTTTTAGCCTCAGGGTTCTCCACAATTCAGCTTTCACTTTTTTAAGCAATCACTATAGCAACCTAATGTTATCTGGTGAGCAGTGCACACAGAGGGCAGATACCCATACATGCAGCATAAGATTAAGAACAAAAAAACCCACAAAGGGCCAGGTAGACCAGTGAGGTACCATATTAGCCTGTCACAAAGAAGATCTGAGCCCAAGCTGCAATTTTTTAAGTCTACCTTAGCAGACATTTCAACTTGCTTAGTGGTTTCTCCTATAAAGAAGTCTGTGGCTGAAATAACAGTGTAACTGGTGGATTCTACGACACATAAGCTATATGGAAAATTGATCAGGTTTTAAACACTATTTATGTCCCTTTATTTGTGAGCAATGCAGTGGTACAGATATTGTAGGGATAAAATTCTGTATGTCTCTAGACAGCTGTGTTTAACCAAGGATGTGTGGGCACAATAGGAGACAAGGAAATGTAGGCTTTAGATAAGTTTTAGGTAAAGGCTTGAATTTGAACTTAACTGAAAAGGTCCACAGGCTCTGACAGACTGTGTCAACCTTTGAAACTTGCAGTATCATAATACATAAATTCCCATGACTTGCGTCTTCAATCTTTATTCTTGTTGATTAGTCCTTAACTAATATTAATTGTAACAAAAGACTGAATTGGGATGAAGTAGCATCCAAAGGGCAAAACAGTGCTGCACATCTCCACTCCAGATCTGTGGAGTTAATGAGGCAGTAACAGGCTGTTGTAGGAATGAATCACTTCAAGAAAAGATGCATCTAATTTACCCACTGGTTACTCCCATATTTTTGTCTCTGTTCAGGAGGAATGTAGTGAGTTTTTTAATTACATGATTTTCTGTCCCACCTCTCTCTCCTCCTGTACGACAGGGGACTTTCTATCCCTGTATGTCCCAGGATAGTTTTTACAACTCTACTCATCACCCTACTTCTTACAATATGGTTTGTGCTAGTGAGAGCAGCACTGAGAGCAGGGAAAGGTCAGCACTCAGTTATTCTGCATTTACATTTCAAGGCATGGTTTGTTATAGTCAAGGATTTTGGTTTCACATGTCATATTAGTTGCAAAACAAATACCTGAAAACTTCTGTATAATATGTGAAAAGAAGAGGAATACTAATGTGCTCCATCTGCTGTTCTGGGCTAATACAGAGCCCCTTGTCTCTGTGGTGCCAATTCTGTGTGCAACTGGAAAAGTGCAAAAAGCACATTTTTCACTTCTTACTAAGAAAGAAGGGACATTTTAAATAGCACTTTTCAAGAAATGCCTTTTACTTGCTTTCATGATGTGCGCCAGAACTCTGCCTGTACACATGCCTCGATTGCAAAGTAAGGTTAATTGCATCTCATCCGTCACCTTCTGAATCGACGTTATTTTACATTGATTTATACTGGTATTTTTACTGGTTGGAGGTCATTGTATTCTTCAGCTTAGCAGTTGTCAGTTTACTTTTTCTATCCTCACTCCGGGTTCTAAAAGGGCTAGGGAACCTAGTGAAATTCTGTCAGCCTTCTGGAGTGGCAATGCATGCATCTGCCTATATTTGGTCTCATTATCAGGGGAATGTCTGAGTTGGATGTTTGCTTTGTGGTTCATGAGGTGCGTGTGTGCATCCAAGTTGGGCCATAATACAGTGGATTTGGAGGAGAGACTCTACATCTTTTCAGAGTGTGAGGGCTTGCAAGGTGCTTTCTCTACAGCACATAAATGTGATGGTTCCCTCTCCAAGTGTCTTGCATGGGTGACTGGCACGTGGACCAGAAAGAGAAGACAGTAGGTATTTTGCGATGAATGCTTTAGCAGGTGGCACTGTGGAGGAGGTGATGACAAGGAGACAAATGAGTGAGACTTTAAAGGTCTATTATTGATAACTTTTTAACTTTGAGCCTTAGCTACATGCTCTCCTGCCACATATCTGAGCTCTCAAGACTCATGACTTGCTCAGACCCTGAGTTTTGTTTCCCAGTTTCTCAGGTCTCCTGTAGACCTGAAAGGAGAGAGAATATGTTAATCTAGTGTAATTCTTCATCCTTGAACTCTTGTGGCAGAAGATGTAGAGCAAGAAGCAACTGTGGAAAAAAACATTTGGAGTGTGGGGATATTAGGAGTCTCTTGGTTGTAGGAGAAAAAAGAGGTCTTGTACTCAAAAAAGGCTTCTTTTTCCTTGTATTTCAGAGAAGGGGACAAATTTCATGGTGGAGAGATCATATAATTTGTATAAGTGGGATGACTGTATCAGATCATGTTTTGAAAAACAGTTAATTGAAAGCAGACGTCAGTTTACATTAATATAAAGAAGCTTTTTTCACAACTGTTAGCTACTAGGTGTTTCATACTATACAAAATTTAAAAGAGGAGAGTCTCAAACCAGTTCTGTAGCAAGTAGAAAATTAAGCTACAATTTGTCAATTGCAGACTAAATAAGATCTTTACCTTTAAAACCTTTTAGACCTAAGGTAGAAAAGGGAAGGTTATAAGAATATACCCAAGCACTTAGGTACAGAGTTTATACCCTCTACCCCTCACCCTGCAGGAAAAACTACATACTGAAAAGACCATTTTACTAGTAAAATGAAATTTCTCTTCCAAATCTAAGGAACTGAGTAAGACTTAATGTTCTTCTGATGCTTCTTTATCCTAAATCATAGAGGGAATTTAGACTGCTGGGAATAGCCTGATGTGTTTGAAAGTAGCTTTGTTCTTCTCTACCCTACTTAAAAAAAACATAACAAGCTCCTCAGTCTCTGCTTTCAGCCCAGTTATTGTATGCTTTTAATTGAACATATGAAATCAATATCAATTTAGCAGAGATCTAAAAATCTATGACTTGAACAGTAGGTGTCTGATGTGAACAGTAGGCATTTGATGAATAGCCTTTTAAGGGTAGATACCTAAAGTTCGAATGTTTTTAAAACATGATGCAACAAGCTATAAATGCTGTTATGAAAGGTGGAGAGAGAAAGGGGTGCTGATTTTACCCTTGCAACTGAAATTACTGTGTAAACTTATAAGGATAAACAATATTGAAACTTTCAAGCATGCTTTAGTGTTACCAAGGTAACCATTTGTAATTAATTTTAAGCACCAGCTGGCTTGTGATGAGCATGAAACCTGACAAAGGCTCTCAGAAGGACTGTTTCCCATGTTTTTTTTAGCCACAGTAATAAGAATATGAGAAATTTCTTTAAATAAAGCATCTATAACAACAAATTAAGCCACAGCTTTGATACTGGTCAGTTAAAAAGATCAAGGAATAGTTTCCAGATGTAGACAAGCAGAAATGTGCAAGAGATCAGAAACTGTGAACTTTAACTTGGTGGGCCAGGGAGACTGGTTAAAAAATATTCTTTAGGGTCATATTTTCAATTTTTCTTTCATCCCGTATCACTAGAAATGTTTTCTTTCATTACTAGTTTTTCGTGAATCGATGATAGAATTGCATAATTCTATCATCTAACTTTTTGGTCAATCATAGTGAATATCCAAAAACATCACAGTATAAATAAGTTCTCTTCAAAATAGAATGAGGGCAGGTTTCATAGGCTTTATGTTCAACTATAAGCACAGAAGAATGCAGAGTGCCTGAATATTGAGAAACTGAGCTAAGTTATTGACATGGCTTGATCATTTTGCTTTGTGAATGTCAGCTTTGGTCTGGAGAGCTCGAGTTATTCTACACAGTGGGGTAATACAACGTGAAAGTAATGACAAGTGGAGTGTTTTTTCCTTCATTTTTAAAAGGGAAGGTATTCTAATCCAAAAGATTGCCAATACTTTATGTGAAAATAAATATCCTATTTTAAGTTGAGAAGTTATTAAACACAAGTAAGTAAAATTGCTCAATTTTTCATTTGTTTTTGTTGCTGGTATCCTTAATCACAACTGAAAGCTTAAGATTAGTGAAAGCTAAAACATTACTTCTGCTCAAAAGGAACGTCTTTGAAAAAGGTATTAATTTCCCAATCCTACAAATACAAGCAGTGCTGTACTGGGTATATATATCCAAGTCAAAATTTAGAGTTTCAAGAAACTGAGAGTGAATAAGCATGGTTGTTGCTTCATTCCCTGTACAAGATATATTAAAATCTGCTTGGGTTGACCCTGATTCTAACCTTGTTTCTGCTGGAGCACATCCCCATGAAACTAATGAATGATACTAATACTATGGAAGTCAGTGAAATTATAGCTGAATTATTCCAGAATAACTAAGATAAAAACCTGTCCTATTTATTGTTCCACTTGACACAATATGTCCATAATGAGCCATATTTATCCTGTCTTTTACTGGGTAGGACTTTGATATTGCAAAGTTAATTTACACAAAAAGGTGATGTTTTTAGAGTAAAGATGCAATTGCAAACACTCATTCCACAGCGAAATTCACAGCCAGAATATATAGGACTAGAGGCAGCTGGTTACTGCTTATCAGCTGATTCAGAGCATCCTCTTAGGCAGCAAGTGCTGTGGACATCCAGTGGCTCTCCTTCAGGGCCAGAATTGGATGTCTCAGGCAGGGCCTGGATGGTGTCAGGCAGTTCTGCACAAGCCTGTCCTTTATCTGATGTCTCTGGACACTTACATGCTTGGCTGCATTCAAAACATAAAGAGAATAATTTTCCTGAGATGTTTTCTACCTTATTTTGTTTGTTTCTTCTCATTATTGTGAGAAGGGGATGCACCCTATTTAAAACATTTTATTCTCGTTGTCTTGAAGGGGGGAAAAAACATGATATTTATATCTATATCTCAGTTCTCCTTTGTTCTTGGTAGTTTTTCACAGCAGCATGCTGGAACTGATACCATAGGGAGGTCTGCTGCCTCCCTGGGGCTCGGGTTAGAGATATTAAAAGGAAGGTCACTGCTCTGGTGCAGCCCTCTGATTACTACCCTTTGTTGGTTATCCAGGCAGGTAATGAAGAGGTGGTAGAGAGAAGTCTAAAGTCATTCAAAAAGGACTTCAAGGCACTGGGGTGGCTAGTTGAAGGCTCGAGAGTTCAGGTGGTGTTTTCATCAATCCCTCAAGTGGAAGGAAAAAACACTGAAAGAGAGTGGAAAACACATCTGATTAACACGTGGCTCAGAGACTGGTGCCACAGTTGGAATTTTGGGTTCTTTGATCATGGCAAAGTTTATAAGGCACCTGGTCTGCTGGTGACAAATGAGACAGGTGGGATGCAGCTGTCCCAGAGGGGGGAAAGGATTCTTGGGCCGGAGTTACCAGGGTTTATTGACAGAGCTTTAAACTAGATATGAGGGGTGAGGGGGAGATAACTGGCCCTGTTAGGAATAAGCTCAAGGGAAGCATGCCAAGGCTTGAAGGATGGTGGATTGGTGAGGGCTCTCCCTCTGCCATTTCATTTGAGAGAAGGGATAGATGTTTAGAAATCATAGAAGCACCTGAGAAGGGTCTGATAGGAAATGGGGCCCACAGTCACAAAAAGGTGTTGGATTCATTAGCTCATCTCAAGTGCATCTATACCAATGCATGCAGTATGAGCAACAAACAGGGGGAGCTTGAAGCCATGATGCAGCATGAGAACTATGACATAGTAGCTATAACAGAAACGTGGTGGGACGCCTCACACGACTGGAGTGCCGCAATCGATGGCTACAAGCTCTTCAGGAGGGATAGACAGGGAAGGAGAGGCGGTGGAGTGGCCCTGTATGTAAGAGAATGCTATGAGAGCTCAGAAATCAAGTATAGTGATAACGGGGTTGAGAGTGTGTGATCGTGAGATGATTGAGTTTTAGATCCTTGGAGAAACAAAGAGAGGGGTTAGTAAAACTGCCACCTTAGACTTCCGGAGGGCAAACTTTGACCTGTTCAAAAGACTGATTAACAAAATCCCTTGGGAGACTGCCTTGAAGGATATGGGAGTCCAGGAAGGCTGGACATACTTCAAGAGAGAAGTCTTAAAGGCACAGGAGCAGGCTGTTCCCGTGTGCCGAAAAACAAGCAGGCAGGGAAGGAGACCGGCCTGGCTAAACAGGGACCTTTGGCTGGATCTCAAGAACGAAAGGAGAATCTATGACCTTTGGAAGAGGGGGCAGGTCTCTCATGAAGACTATAAAGATGTCGTGAAGCTATGCAGGGAGAACATTAGGAGAGCCAAAGCGCAGCTAGAGCTCAACCTGGCTACAGCTGTTAAAGATAATAAAAAATGTTTCTATAAATTCATTAACAACAAAAGGAGGATTAGGGAAAATCTCCCTCCTTTATTGGATGCAGAGGGAAACAGTAACAAAGGATGAGGAAAAGGCTGAGGTGCTCAACACCTACTTTGCCTCAGTCTTTAGCAGTGGAACTGGCTGTTCCCTGGACACCCAGCCTCATGAGCTGGGAGATGGGGTGGGGAAGCAGACTGAGGTCAGTACAATTAAAGAGGAAGTGGTCAGAGACCTGCTACACCACTTGGATGCACACAAGTCTGTGGGACCAAATGGGTTACACCCAAGGGTACTGAAAGAGTTGGCAGATGTGCTCACCAAGCCGCTTTCCATGATTTACCTGAAATCATGGCTAACTGGGGAGGTCCCATTGGACTGGAGGGTGGCAAATGTAACACCCATCTACAAGAGAGGCAGAAAGGAGGATCCAGGAAACTGTAGACCTGTCAGTCTGACCTCGGTGCCAGGAAATGTCATGGAGCAGGTCATCCTGAGTGCCATTAAAAGTCATATAATGGACAACCAGGGGATCAGGCCTAGTCAGCATGGGTTTATGAAAGGCAGGTCCTGCCTGACAAACCTGACCTCCTCCTATGACAAGATGACCCGACTGTTGGACGAGGGAAAAGCTGTGGATATTGTCTACCTGGATTTTCGAAAAGTATTTGACACAGTTCCCCATTGAATTCTCATAGAAAAACTGGCTGCCCATGGCCTGGATGAGCGTACGGTCTGCTGGGTCAAGCACTGGCTGGATGGACGGTCCCAGAGAGTGGTGGTCAGTGGAGTTAAATCCAGCTGGTGACCGGTCACAAGTGGTGTTCCTCAGGGCTCAGTGTTGGGACCATTTCTGTTCAACATCTTTATTGATGATCTTGATAAGGACATAGAGTGTATCATCAGTAAGGTCACAGATGACACCAAGTTAAGCGGGAGTGTCGATCTGCATGAGGATAGGGAGGCTCTACAGAGAGACTTGGATAGATTGGATCAGTGGGCCAACGTTAACGGGATGAGCTTCAACAAGGCCAAGTGCCAGGTCCTGCACTTGGGCCACAACAACCCCATGCATGGCTACAGGCTTGGGGAGGTGTGACTGGAGAGCTGTCTGGAAGAAAAGGATCTGGGGGTTCTAATTGACAAGCAGCTGAACATGAGCCAACAGTGTGCCCAGGTGGCCAAGAAAGCCAACGGCCTCCTGGCTTGTATTAGAAATAGTGTGACCAGCAGAAGTAGGGAGGTGATAGTCCCCCTGTACTCTGCACCGATGAGGCCACACCTGGAGTATTGCGTCCAGTTTTGGGCACCTCAATACAAGAGAGATATCAAGGTGCTGGAGCGAGTGCAGAGGAGGGCAACGAAGCTGGTGAAGGGCCTGGAGAATAAATCCTGTGAGGAGTGACTGAAGGAGCTGGGACTGTTCAGTTTGAGGAAGAGAAGGCTGAGGGGAGACCTCATCACTCTCTACAGCTACCTAAAAGGACATTGTAGAGAGGTTGGTGCTGGTCTCTTCTCACAGGTGATTAGTGACAGAACAAGAGGGAATGGCTTTAAACTGCAACAGGGGAGGTTCAGACTGGACATTAGGAAAAAATTTTTCACAGAAAGAGTGGTCAGACAGTGGAATAGGCTGTCCAGGGAGGTGGTGGAGTCACCATCCCTGTTTAAGGGTTGTTTAGATGAGATGTTGGGGGATATGGTGTAGGGGAGAACTTTGTAGAGTAGGGCTGATGGTTGGACTCTGATCCCAAGGGTCTTTTCCAACCTGAATGAATCTGTGTGATTCTGTGATGTAACTCTTAAGGGTATTATTGCTGCCAGAGTTCTGAATGACAGTAGTAAAACGGATCTATCTTACTAGTTTATTCTGCTATTATATAGAAATGTTATTATTGTTATTAATCTTCAGTATTACAGATCCTTCTCCTAACCTGCATCATGAATAGTATTCTGGTTTTAAATTCATGAAAGTTGGAGGATTTTCTAGTGGTGCAGGTCACCAGAATGAGTCCACCCCAGTAGCATGATGACCTGTAACTCACAAACAGAATCTGTAGTAGAAAGAAAAACTGCAGCTTTTTTGTTTCCTTGCTTAATTTTGCATGTAAGGTTTTTGGTTGTTTTGGTTTTTTTGTCCAGCTACAAATCAAGTTTGCTTTCTAAGCATGTTTCTAAACCTAAGTATTTAATGCCTGTTAGCTAATCATGCTTTCAGAGCCTGAAAATGTTGAAAATCAAATATTTATTTGAAAAGTGTTGTTCTCCTCAGCAGTTGGTTTGTCTTATAATTAATTCCTTCTGCAACTCTCACATATTTTTGCTGTAAATTTAGAGAAATAAGAACTGGTCTAGCCAAATAAAATTGTGTATGTACAGGCAGATAACTGTTGCTGAAATACAGGTGACATCTGACTTGGCTTTAATATCCAATAGTTTTCATGCTCAAAAGTATCTGTTTCCTGACTTTCTTGAAACCTGTGTTATTTTTCTTATTAATCTTCAGTGATTGAAGGGAAAACGCAGAAACTTACTCAGGTAGAACCCTACTAAATGCTTTTTAATTGGTTTGCCCAAAATTATAAACTGAAATGGTATAATTCAGTGTTAAATGTCTTTTTTGAAGTCAATCAAGTGATGTTTATACACTCATTGATACACTCATTGAGAAACTGGCCTTCAGTGCCCACTAGCAAAATGAGCACCTCTAGTTTAACAATGAAATACAGTCAGCATGATACATGCATTTTCTGTGATGAATTATTTATAAAGGCAGATGGATTTTTAATTATTTTCATTATTTAATTATTATGCTGGGTTGCATGAAACTTGTGTGTGAGACTCCATGTGATGGCTACACAAAGAACTGAGAAACTTCTAAAAACTTTGAAGGATAATGTTTGAGGACTGAGAGCATTTGCTGCCTCAGGCTATGCCATGAAACAGCCACAGCATTACTCTGCCTCAAAATCCACAGCACAGTTTTAAAGAATCGTTGTGGGAGTATTCAGGGAAGTAGGGGGGAAGGCTTAGAAGTGTTTGACTTCTAGTATTTCTGCATACATATAGGATAAAAAGCATTAGATTATTACCATATCTAAACCAGTTTCATTTTTATGTTACAAAATCTCTTTGGATTTTTATAAAAGGAATGAAAAGATTGAGACTGGGATGGTGGATGGAAAGAACCTTTCTGTTTTCATAGTAAAACATTCTAAGGGTAGGACTTAAAACTGTTCAGGAATGATTTTTAAATTCAGTAGCATACCCACATCATAGTAAAGAGTCTCTAATAGTTTATTCACAAGTTTAATGACACATACTTAACAAACTCACACACACATAAATCAGAATATTAAGATTTGTTATCTAGATTTTTATTTTTGTTTTACTAATCCATGCAGCTGAGCTACATTTTCTCCGTATGTGTGTCTGCTCAGTTTTAAACTGAATCCTGCAAGAGTCTCTGTCACCCATGAGGCTTCCTCTGAACGATTGTTTCTTAATAGCCATCACATTGAAGTTGTTTACTGCCAAGAGTTGAAATTAAGGGTAGTGCCTGGCAGCCCAAGAGAAAAAAAATTTCCAAATCAGAGGCTCAGCACTTTTCATTTCTCGGGGAGAAATGGCTCTCAGAAAGCCAATAAAAGGCACTTTAGCAATTTAGATCTTGGTAAATGATTTTAAGTTATTTGTTTACTAAATCAGGTTTAGTAGTAAAATACTGCTTAAAATCAGTTAGGATTTTGGTGTGTATCTGGAACAGGAGCATGAATGAGAGAATATACTGTGTAAAGCTGCCTAGGTGGATTTTCTGCTTCTCTTTGCTCTACCCTACAGTGCCACTGGTATTCCTGTCCACTGCTTCTTTCTGAAAGAAGTCGTCCCTGTGCTTGTGTACTAGCTGAGGCTAGGAAGAAATTCCTGCCAGGGACTGCTCAAGTAATGAAGCTTAGTCTCAATGTGAAACTGATGTTATACTGGTGTGGTTGACTGAGACTGAAATGTGTAGTCCTGTAGCACAGTTACAGTGTGTTGCCATTGCTAGCTACAGGCCCCAAGCGTTGGACTGTTTGCAAGGCCCTTGAACTGAGACTTCTCAGACTTTGTCTGAACTCATATTGACTTCCCTGGAGCTTTACTTTAACTTGGACTTGCTATGACACCAATTTTTCTTCTGACCAGGTGTCTGTGCCTAATTTGTTTTACCTATGCATATATTTACATGGTACAAAATTAGTTTTCGTATAGATAATAGTAACAAGTAGTTATTCTGTGTAGAATGAGATATTTATGACTCTAGAGCAATGCAGAAATGCAGGGCTGGTGTGACAGCAGAGGCCTTGAAAGTGAGAACATGGTATGCAGTATAGTGGAGTACAAGTAAGGGATGATAGGAGACCAGACACAGGCTAACATTGGAGACCCTCAGGATTGTAAAAAAACCTCCAGTGTTCAGTAAAAGAAAGGCGGGTATGGGAAATGGACCACATAGGCTCTAGGGACAACAAAGAAATAGTATCCAATATATGTAAAGCACACCATATATAGTAAATTTATGTGAAACATGAACTTGCAGACCAATGAGGAAAAAGCAACATGTAAAAGCATGTTAGGAAACATACAGTAATTACCCCATTCAGATCCTGGATTGATGAAGAAGAAACCATCAACATATTCCTCCCAGTGAAAGACCCGGCATGCATATGACTTGCTGTACATCTCCCATGGCCACACTGAAGCTGTTGATATTAGGACCCAGAGGAACAGAGCAAAGGTGAGCATAACATTGGACAGAGGGGTAGGTACTAACAACTCTGTGCATAACAATTTTCACTTGAAAGTTTTAAGACTCCTTTTTTTCTGTGGAGTATTTTTTTTTCCTTTTTCTGTAATAAAGTTGGACTAATAATAATTCTTTGATTAGACTGTTAAGATTTCAATTGTACTAACAAAAAAATTAGAATTTACATATAAGGTATGTTTCAGTTTTGCCCATAACAAGATTTTGAGTATAACAAATAGTTAAAACACTTAAAACTGAACAATACGAAGTAAGGAGGACTACCGTCTCTGAAGAATACACTGCCTGTAGGCCTAGCTGAGCAGCTGCTGAGGTAGCCAGTCACCTTCTTCCTCCTCCAGTTGTACTGCTTTGTGGTTTGCTTTTCGTTTTTAGAGGGGTTGTCATTGTTCATATTCTAAGGTCTGTATCCCTTTTCCTACTTAGAGCAGATGCTTTATTCAGGGAAGCTTTAACACTGTTTTGCTAGAGGTTGCACTGCCTGTCACCAGTAACTCCTGTTTGCTGCACCACCATATTTTATGCTCACTGGTCCATTCTAGTCAGCAGTTCAAGAAATGCTGAGAAAAAACATACTGATGCTTCCTCCTCAAAATCTGCCCCTCTTCCTGTGGCTGAGGAGAGATCAGACAGTTTATTTTTACTTCCAAATTGCAGAGTGTAGACTGATTTGGGTTTGGTGTCTGAGACAAGGAAATGATCACCTGCTTTGTAGCTTATTTACTTTTAGCAACTTATAGCAACTTATAATGATTTCTGAATATTGCTTAATAATCCTGTTTGCCCTGACTGTTCTGTGGAAGCTTACCAAGAACTACTATGTTCAGCAAAAATAAGAGACATGTCATTGGAAAGCAGATGTGTTCGAACAAGTTTAGTCTTTGTAGTGAATAGATAGCCATATATGGGCGGTAGAAACTAATATACTGGTGCTTTTAGATAAGATAGAATGGGTAAACCAGCTGAAACCACTCTTGTTCAAGAAATTGGCTAAGAGAATCTGCACATGCTCCGAGGAAAAGTACAAGGTGAGAAAGACTGTGAGCCTTCCTCCAAAAGACCCCCGAAGATGACCACCAGGAAGCAATGGGCAGGCGCAAAGAGAACATAAACTGCTGACACCAGCCTTTTGAACTAACCCAGCCTTACTTATGCATATGTATATTTGTATTATGTAATCCAATGAATATGTATATCCACACTCTATACGTTTCTGGTAAAATGTGCTGCTGGTGTGCAAGCTTTGTGGAGAAATCCCCTTGCACCCCAGCACCGGAGTAACATACCTGCTTTATAACTCTCTCCGAGTTGTAGAGTCTGTTTCCGCGGATCATGTCTGTCCCCCATCCCCTCCCCCCTCACTGCTATTTTTCTAACTTCTTTACAACTCTCCAGCATGCAGTCTCAGCAACTGAGATAAATCAAAATCTGTGTCTGAGCAGGTATTTAATGTTCTTGCTCTCTATATTAAAAACCAGCTTTGTATACAGCTTTGCTAGTGCTTCACCTACATTCAAATTAGTTTCCTTAGACTGTGGTTTCATGATGTGTGTAATCTACACACACCTGACTCCAGAAGGCTCATCCTGCTCTTGCAACCATTTTCCTTGCGTTTGATCAAATGTCAAGGTGGCTGTGTGTGGAGCTGGATCAGTCAGACTGAAGTTTGTTATATTTACTTTTTGATGGGGTAACTTCCCTTGAATATCTCAGATGGTCCAGCTCCCAGTGTAGTTTCACAATCCTAGGAGTTTTTGGTAATCCATGGCTGAGATCAGGGAGGCCATGGCCATCTATAGAACAACTTCTGGTTAGATTGTGTAAATTCTTTTTAGGAATCAGAGTCACTCTCCTTATAAAAGGAGGCAGCAACACTTTGATTTCAGGGACATAAAATCTGGCTTATTCTACTAGGGGAAAAGATGAGTGGATGAACTTTATAGTATGCGAGAGATGTTAGAAAAACTGGAAGTCCAAGTGAGAACTGGGTACTAAAAAAAAAGGATGTGAAAACATTTTTCTGCTTCACATTCAGTCCTCTGAAATGCATACTTAGTATGGGGGAAGTGTGTGTTGTGTTTGTAAACTATTTACAAAGAAACAAAGGTGATGGTCATTCTTTGCCCTCTACAAGGTCCATTGTTTTCATCTGGTGAACTCAGTGTACAGTTCTGTGTTGAAGTGCTGCATTCTTGATCTCTAGATACCTGCTTTTCCTTGTTAAATTGATGTATTGCGTGCTAGCAGTGTGTTGATAATGTAACTGACAGATATGAATCAGAAGATATGAATAATAGATAAATTTTAATGCTTCTGAAAAATGCCAGACCCTTGGTTGACCACATCTTTTATCTATCATCTATTTGTCTGTCATCTTCTTGCCACTTTCAAACTGTTTTGTTCTGAAGGCCAGAAGTGCCAGGATTCCCTGGCGCATTTCCAAATGAACCTTCCTGTAGTAGGCTGGTTCTTGTATTAAGTATGAATGTTGCTGGCTGTTATTTTTCCTGGCTGTTGGTTGGGGCAGGGGGCTGGGATTAGGTTTTTGCTGTTGTTGTTGGGGTTTTTTTGTTGGGTTTTTTATATGTTTTAACAGGATGTTACTCAGATTTGATAAAGTCCTAAAATCCTAATCCCCTGTGAGTCACGTGATTCTACGCTGCAAGTAATGACCATCACAGAAGAAAACACCCAAATTCTTTCCAGCACAAAACTAAAGTTTCTTGCACTGGTGACTCAAAAATAGGGCAATTCTACAATGTGAAGCTGCTTTAGAAAAGAGAGTGTAACTGGACTTCAGAAAGAGATGATTTTCTTTTCATCCTTAACAAAGTAATGCACCTTGAGATTTATTTCTCATCTCTAATGCATTTTGACAGAATAACAGTACAGAATGTACCTGCTCTTTTGCTTTTATCAGTTTCTTTGGAGCATAGTATGAGCACAGACTGAAACAAATACAAGTGGCAGAGCAGTCCTCAGAATTTTAATTCATTTTTCCTCCTATATAAAGCAGGCCTTACCAGCCACACATACTTTAGATGTATTTATTGTAGAGGGGGATTCTTCAAAGTACCTCAGAGGAGTTGGAAGATAAAGATCTGTGGTAACATTTCAGAATAGATGACCTGGGTAAATGAAGAGGCTTTGTGATTTGATCCAGAACGGAGTGGGAGAGGTGAAACCCCTTGCCTTTTTTCAGTCTTTTTCTTCCTAGCGATGATTCAAAGAATAAGGCCGTGAAAATAATAAGAGTGGACTTTCTCAAATTCTGTCTCTCTTCCCATCCTGTCTCATTCAGTACACAGGATGAATGGCTGTGCTGATCATTAAGGTGACAGTCTCCACCTCTCTGTTTGTAAAGAAAAATTGTCATAGGTATAAGCGTCACAACATTTGTGTGTTCCTAATGTCTGTTGGTCAGCTGAAAGGCCAAACGCCTGCTAAGAGAGAACCTTTGCAGCAGCAGTAACACAAATTGGAGAGACACAGAAGGTCAAATTACTGTTGATTTTACAAACATGAGAGACTTCTCCTTTTCTCGCTGCTCACTAAATATGAATAAAATGTATTCTTTTTCAGATAAGCCTAATAGGCTTAGAAAGATTTCCTTACTTCTGAGCAATGTGTACACTTAATAAATTGTTTCTGAGGTTGCATCTATAATTTTTCTTCAGGATAAAAGCTAAAGTGCAAATGAGGCAATATATTTTCAAATGGATAACCACACTGTTCATGAGGTTTGCTTGCAAAGGTGGAAGAGAAGCATAGGGATGGAGTCTTTTCATGTTACAGAAGACCAACTAATTGACCCATGTTTTTATGCTGTGGAAAACATGCAGATTTTACAAAGGTGTTTGTAGTGAAAGCCTGGGCCTTAGTAAGGGAACCTCTAGTGAGGGAAATAATTGCACAGAGAGACAAACTGAGTTCTGGGTTTGGGGTCTGGTGTAGCATATGGCATGTTTTCTTGAACAGAGCCCTCCATGAAAGTGCACGTATTGTGTTTGTGATGTAGGTGACAGATTCACATGCAGTGCTATTCCCAGCTGCTTGGGCTTCCTCTGAAAGGTTTCTGTTGGCTTAGAAATCTTCATCATCCCCTTACTTCACTGTGACTTAGAGCTTCATGATGGTGAAGGAAGGTGGGCCTTCCCATAATGCTTTTAAAAATTCTGATGGAAACTGTTACAGTTTGGAGACCTGCAAGGTCTGCGTTCATCACAGAATCAAGAAAGGGCAACTTAATAGTGACTGAAGTGATATATATATACATATATGTGATAGCAGTGGAAGTAACACTGCACTGGGTCTAGATAAATACCTGTTGAGGGGGTTGAGGTTTCAGGGGATGGGAAGGAGGCAGGCTGTTTAAAATGTTGTCTAATATTACATGCATAAAAGCAGATTGGAATGGGCTGGAAGAAAGAGCTATGAGCACTGAAAACAGAGGATGTGTAAATAGTAGAAGAGGAGGCTAAGAGTTAAAAAAATATTGGAGGAAGCAGGGATGGGAGAAGAGAAAATTTCCTTTTGGTATCTATTTTTCCCAGAAATAAACAGGTGATGTATCCACTAAAAGCACATTAATTGATACTCCAGGGATTACAGCTAAGTGATAATATCTACACAGGATGTTGCTAATCTATCTCCAACATTTTCCTTTTTGTAGAGCAAGAACTGTAATTCATTGTTTTTACTGTATTTACTTGACACTTTGGAATATATTGTCGATAATGAGTTGTGAACAAGAAGTGCTCAGTATGTTAAAGACTAGAAGTTTTAGGTCAGACACTTATCAGGAAAAGTTTTATTTTGCATTTGCCATGACTATTTCTTGCCATAGATAGATGATAAAAGATGTCTACAAATAGTCTCAAAATAATGAGGAACTGATATAATGCTGAGAATATGCAGAGAATTCAAAAGGTTTGTGTCTGAACAGTGTGTTTTCCCTATGTGTCATGGCAAGTTTTTTCCCCTGAGGTCACTGTGTTAGACAGAATGATTGACCTCTACTGCAGAAGACAGATGTAAATCAGCTGCATATGCTGCTTTCTGGTTTCTAGGTGTAACAGGAGGCTACTAGTTTTTCCTAACATGATATAAGGTGATGGATAAACCAAACTAGATGGAACTTTTAATGTTATCACGTTTTGTCCTGTAATACTGCAAATTCCATGTCATGTAATTTTTTGCATTAATTTGGTGAGCTTTATGTTTAAAGCAGTCAGGAAAACCATGAAAGACATAATTGGTCTAATGGTTAGGATTTTTCTCATTCCTAGCCTAAATTTACTCACAGACAGCTAATACCTGTTTGGGGTTGTTTTTTTCTTTTGTCAGCATTGTCCTTTAGCATCACAGTAGTTCTTCAGAGCTGTGTATGCCTTGGCCCTACTTGTAACAATTCTTTTGTTTATATTTAACACCCCCCCACACACACCCCCCACCCCCCAAAAAAACCCCAAGCAACACACAACAAAACCCCCATATTGTCAGCTCTTTGTTTTCCTGTTCAATCTAGGGGTCCTTTTCTGTACCAATTCTAGATTAAATAACTCTTTCCTGAAGACAGTTGATGAGTGTGATATGCATTGATCCAGAGAACATCTTGTACAATTATATTATTTTTCTTGTGTGGTGTGTCCTAAGGTCATATTAGATTGTCTTGCAGCTGTATCCCATTGGTAAGTCATAGGCATTTTATGATCAGCTTTCCTTTCCTCCAGATCCTTTCTTCAGATGCTTTCCATGCATGAATTCCAAGTTAGCCAAATAAATTACTTTTTATTTATGCTATTGAATTTTTCTGTTTCTCCTACTGCAGTCCTCAAGATTTCCATATCTCTGATAACTTCATCCTCCTCTTTATTAAAGACAGTGTCAGTCACTCACTCCTCTTTGTGTCCATGGCATTGATGAGTACTAAATAAAACACTTCATGAGAATAATCCTTGAGAAATTCAAAAGAACCTGTTTCTTACCAGTTGCGTTCACTTTCACAGCTATTTTCCTTCTCCCTTCAACTCCTTAATTCCTTGCATGTTTTAAGTTCTACTGCTAATCCTCACTTTCTGACTTTACTACTCGCTCTAATGTGACACCATCTGTAATGCTTTACTGAAATCCTGTTAGATAAGATCTTCTTTGTACCTCACTTATGTTGTATTGAAAATCTATTGAAGAAAAGCTGTCAGGTTAGCCTTGTGTGATCCATAGCTGGCAAAACTGCATTGTGTTAGATCTTGTTTTCCAGGTTCAACTAGGTTTTTAATTATTTTTTTTCTTGCAAAATTTGTTCCAGATTTTTGCATGCTCTTGAAGACAGACTATTGCAAAGTGGATCACTTTTGTGTGTGTGTATGTGTGGGGTTTTTATCTCTCTGAGTGTATATTTTCAAAGGGGCGGTAGCATTAATGAGAGTTAGCTCCAGGAATAAATGCATCGCAGACTGCAAGGCTTCTGAGTGTTAAAGTTAATTGGTACTGGAAATTAGTTTTTAGACTACGAATAACAATGCTAAGCCTCTTAAGTATATCTAAATAAACCTAAGATTTACACATATTAAATAATACTGGACTAGGATTCTTTTTCCTGTGTGTAGTACTAGTCACTCAAACGAAATTCAACAGATATAACTTTTCAGGCAGAATTTTATCCGTTTAAGTTTCATCTGAGCCATAGGATGCTATAGGGAGAGCACTTCTGGAGAATTTAAAATTATGCCAAAGGTCAATGAGCTTTTTTGCATCCTTAGAACCCTTCCACTTGATGGCGTGAAAGTTGCCATAGTAACATTAAGAAAACCTAAAAATCACACTTTGTTTTAAAATCCATGCAGTTGAAATATAAAGTTGAAATTATTACTGAAATTTGTTTCCTTCCAAATCCCCCCACCCCATTTCAGTTTTCTTTATACATTGCACCATTGCATTTGTAACTTAATGGAATTATTTTTAGCTTAAATTAGAGCACACAATGCCAAGCGTATTTAATCACAAAACATTTTGATTCTATGTAAGCGTTAATTTAGTAATGCAAGGCAGCTGTGAATGATATTAAGTAATTTGCTGAGTAGAAATAATTGATGGAAAGTGTATTTTAATAATAATCTTTAACCTCCTAGAAAAATACTTCTTCTCATGCAATGAACCAATGTCAATCCCATCATCATCAGATACTCCGGAATGGTTTGCGCAGAGTACTCCATTAAACTATAAACTATATATTCTATGAGTCAGAATTTGAGAAGGGAAACAACTGTGAGTACATCTTTTGGGTCTCCTACAGTAGCTGATCAAATAATTTTCACTGACCACACTCACTTCCATAGGGAATGTATATATTCAATGATACAACAATGCAATCTGCATTAGGTCAAAAAATCAACAGGCTTCATTACAACCCACTTTACTTAGTATTCTATTTACCATCCCTTTCATAGACTTTTGAACAATTTTACAGACTTTTGACTGCTCTGAGGTTTTTAATTCATTTAGAGAGGTTTGAACCTAAACCAATTAATTTCTCCTTTTTTTTTCCAGAGTTAGAAGAAAGAAATGACATCATTAAAACTGGAGTTGTAGTTACTGTTGTATAAGCATTTTTTACAACTTACATATAGCTGAAATGTTTTTGATTTGGTATTCTAGTAGATAGATTAGCAAAGAGCATTTCAATTTGTACTTCTTATGCTGTAATTGTTTTTATTGCAACTTGCTCTGCCACCTGATATACTGTGAATTGATCCCATTGAAAAGGTGGGATACGTGCAAAATTAATTGGTATCGCTCTAAGATTCTGTTAACTGAAACACTTATTTCCTGACCTAAATCTATATCTTAAGGTTTAATTAAAATAATGGCATCTGCTGGTTTTCCTTATTATCTTGAACAAACCCAAAGTTTAATAGACTTTCTGGAATAGAAACAGGCACTATTCAGACAAAAATAAAAAACCCAAACAACAACAATGCAGTATGATGTTATAAACATAGGCCTGTTCTTATCTGAGGACATGCATTTCTGGCATGATAAGAACGGATGTGTTTATCATGTCAATGTATATGTCTGTGTTTATCTAGTGAATAATAGAGACAATATTTATAAGTAAATGTTGAAAGAAAGTAAGTTTCCAGTTCACCATTGATATAAATGAATTTTAAATCCCCAGTCCTCAAATTTGTTGAAATGGAAGGTTTTGCATTGGTTTTCCAAAAACTTAGTTCAGACATTTTAGAATAGTTTTCCAAAGTATAAGGAAAAAACAATGACTTTTTAAAAGAAGCACAGTAACTGCTTTTTCTTTTGTATTTAATTACCTTATTCTGTATCTTGCTTTGTGTTTCTACATTTCTTTCTTTCACTATTTAGAGATATATGTTAGGTTTTACAATACATGGACAGTTGGCATGTTTTGCAGTCTTACTCCTGCTGATTAATATCTCTGCATATTAATCTGTCTCAGAGTTTGGTTCTAGTAGATGCTATTCCCAAGAATGACATGAAAAGGTGATAACATTCCTTAGTGATACAAACACTGTGGTTATAAGAATAGCTGTTGTTACTAGAGTTGATGAATACTTCTGTGGTTAAAGGTGGTTTAGATATCAATTTTTAAGTGATGATATTATGTTGGTCATATGAGTAATTTAGCTGCTAATATTGTTCAGTTAATGTATGGCTTATTAACTGGAAAAACACCTCCTAACATCTTTTAGAGAAAAATTGAGTCTATTTTCAGCTGAAAGTAATTAATATCTAATTCATTGCTTTTTGTCTGACACTTTACTATTTTGATATGTCATTTTCTGATACATATGATCTGGATTTTACTTCAGTTAGCCATTAAGTCATCGATATATTAAAATGTGCAATTTCACTAGGAGTGTATTATTTGATAGTGTCTCATGAGAAAGAGTCAAGTCATTTTGTTATGTTTGAAATAAAAGGGACATAAAAAAGTAATTCTGTTGTATACTGTGTTAGTAGGAGTCATTAAATGTATGTCTGCAATGAGACTATTTTAGGGTGATGGTAAGTGTTGCTTCTGAGCCACATGTATGAACGAGAGTGGCTGCAGGCCTGTACTGAACCCTATGACTTCTTTGTTGCACTGCCTTTTGTACAGAAGGCTCTGAGTAAGATAAGCTTGGCATGAGTGGTTACAGCTTTGTTTCTGAAGGAGAGTGGGCGTTTACAATCATGTGTTTCTGTGTGTATCTGTTGATCCTTTCTAGTACTTTCTGAACCTGTTCAACAGGTCCATTCAATTTGAAAGGAAGAACTGAAATCTTCAGAGACATGAAATTGTTACATATTTACAAAAAAAAAAGGCGTGGGGTTTTTTTTCCCCTCTCCCACATCTAGTAGGTGGTCTCATTTATGGAGTGTATAACATTTACACTTGTTGGATTTTCAGTGGTTGTTGGAGTGCACCTGTCTGAAAGCACACCTTTTTCATGATTTAATGTGTCAGTTTTGCTCTTTTCAGCTGCACAGGCTCATAGTTGTGAAACTGGATAACTGAATATGCAGTAGAAAGCTTTGATTCTGAAAATTGCTCTCATGCTTCATCTTTTGATACCATGACTTTCTTTACTGTTATTTGCTATGGTATCTGGATGCCTTAAGAAATGTGGAGTGTCTCAAACATCAGTAGGTCAAAGTTCCTTCATATTCTTTTCTGTGATAAAAGGAAAAACTGTGTACTATCTATTGATCATGCACACCAAAAATTTACCAGGAATTAATTTTATTGAAAGTGGATCTGCTTTGCATTGTGTACTATGCATCTTTGTGAGGCTATTTTGTGAAATAGTGTGTGTATCTCTGCAGGAATTAAGATGCCTATTGCAGAAGCATGAGGTGTGGTAGAGTTTCCTAATGAACCCAAGCTATAAGGAATGGGTCTTTCTAGATTGGCAATGGTGAGCATTAACACTGTAGACTTTCAAGACTGATATCCTGGAGTACTAATTGTTATCCAGTGAATGGCAATGAAGGTTAAGTAATGCAAGGTCATTGCTGTGTTCTTTTTGGTTTAGGAAAGCTGATTTTAAAAGGTCATTCTGTCCTGCTTTGTGTGACAAGATGGAGGACTTCATTTTGTAATGGCTGTGACATCTAACTTAGCCAGAATACCGGGAATTGAAAATGTTTTCTCATGAGCTCTTGTAGACTTATAAGCATAACTTTGAACTTGCATTCTGGTGATGTGGTTAAACGAACTGGTACTAGTGGAAAACTTCAGTTTTTAGTGTCTCTTAGTGAAATGTCATTTATGTATACATTTGATATTGGACTAAAGGAAAACCTTTCAAAACTTCTTGCCTCCCTCTCTATGTGTTCTGGTCCAACAGCATTTTGGTCAGGGTAATGTAGGAACTTTTCTCAGATCATGTGCATGGACCACTTTGACAGTTTGAAGGGAAATAAAGGAACGACCTTTCAAGCTATGTCATTAAAACCCACACAGCAGTTCACTGAAAACAAAATATAGAGTGCATACAGCTGCCAGGCTCTACAGAGTTGTTACAAACTTGGAGAAGTTTTTATGATAAAGTCAAATTTCTCTACCAGATATCCTGGCCTTCATTCATGTTGACTCAGAAACACGATAAAATGTAATTAACTTTTATAAAGAAATACCCTATTTTTCTGTAGTCTTATTTTTCTAATAAATTTCAATGAAAAACATTGTTAAAATCAATTTAAGGTAGCATTTCTTTCCAAACAAAGAAAACTGAGCAAAATTAATAACTTAGAATCTTTATAAATGAGAACTGCTGGCTACCTTGACTTAGTAAATAATTTTTTAAAGATCACATTTGCAGTGCTCATGCAAAAATTTGGAAAAAAAAAAAAAAAAAGGAATGGTATTTAGATGCCAATCTTGTTGTAAGACGATATTTTTCAGCTTGGATTGCAATTCCAATTTCTTTATTTAGTGGAACTCAGTTTTCTCTCCTTATAAAAGCCACTGTAAACTGAATTAAATTCCATGCCTTTCAGACTTTTATAGCTCCTTGATATCATAGAATCATAGAACAGTTTGGGTTGGAAGGGACCTTAAAGAACATCTAGTTTCAACCCCCCTGCCATGGGCAGGGACACCTTCCACTAGACCAGGTTGCTCAAAGCCCCGTCCAACCTGGCCTTGAACACTGCCAGGGAGGGGGCAGCCACAGCTTCTCTGGGCAACTTGTTCAGTGCCTCACCACCCTCACAGTAAAGAATTTCTTCCTTATATCTGATCTAAATCTACCCTCTTTCAGTTTAAAACTGTTACTCCTCATCCTATCACTGCATTCCCTGTTAAAAAGTCCCTCCCCACCTTTCCTGTAGCCCCATTTAGTTTCTGGAAGGTTGCTATAAGGTCTCCCCAGAGTCTTCTCTTTTCCAGGCTGAACAACCCCAGCTCTCTCAGCCTGTCCTCACAGGGGAGGTGCTCCAGCCCCCTGATCATCTTCATGGTCTCCTCTGGACCTGCTCAAGCAGCTCCATGTCCTCCTTATTTTGGGGGCCCCAGAGCTGGACACAGGATTCCACGTGGGGTCTCACGACAGCAGAGTAGAGGAGAAGAATCTCCTCCCTCGACCTGCTGGCCGCACTTCTCCTGATGCAGCCCAGGACACAGTTAGTTTTCCGGGCTGCAAGAGCACATTGCTGGCTCACAGTCAATTTTCCATCCACTACTGCCCCCAAGTCCTTCTCCACAGGGCTGCTCTCAACCCACTCATTGCTCAGCCTGTATTTGTACTTGGGATTAACTTGACCCATGTGCAGGACCTTGCACTTGGCCTTGTTGAACTTCATGAGGTTTTTCATGAATATGAATTAATTCTCTCCTGCTGTGTAATGAGGATGCATAATCAAAGGCTAGGGAAGCTGCCTGGATTCTTGAAGAACTATTCTTGCCCTAACTTTACCATACTTTGAAATGTTTACCAGGATGTCCCTTTTCTGTTTTCCCTCTTTGTCTTCCAAAAGAAAAACTGTCAAATATTCCTAAAAAGAAACCCCATGACACTTTTTTCCCTAAAATTCCTTGTTAAATCTGGATCTGGGTGAAGTTGTCTTTCTTTCTGACAGTTTTCCCTTCAGAAGGTCAGTATGCACTAGAAAGGACATGCTATTTGCAGATATGTAGTCTTTACAGAAATGCTAAAAATGTGGCAGAAATTAAGAGTTGCATAAGTGAAAAAACTGTCTCCCTTGGGGCATTCGGGTTCTAGCTAAAAGTCAGTGGGTGCTATACCTACAGAAGAATTAAGGAGAAAAAGAAAGTCTTATACTACAGTCATGCTCTGGACTTGGGTTGAAAGGGACCACTCTAAATGAAATTGCAAAGTCAGTCTTCTACAGAGAATTGCCACTGCTTCTTGATATGCCTTTTATATGTAAAATGCCTCATTTTCTGATGTAGACTTGTATATATAAATATATGACTCAGTGGTAGGTAGTGGTGAGTAAAAAGTGGTATCTGGACTTGCACGAAGTTAAGGGCTGGTCTCTGACTTCAAGGAAGCAGCTTGTACTTGGGCTTTTTGTTTAGGAATTTAAGAACAAAAACTCCCTCTTTTTGCCCTACACTTCTTTCAGCTGTCCCTTTCCAAATTTAGATGATTTGACATTCCAAGTTTAGTTCATATCTGAATGACTGAAGCAATATTAGTTTCTTAATTACTTTAAGTAGCAAAGCTCAAACATGGCTATTATTATGGAACTAGAAATGTATGTATGTTGAACATTGTTTTTTTCTGACACTTTTTAAGGTACAAAAGTTTTGCAGGAACACAGCTAATCTCAAAGGGCCTGGAAAAACCCCAAACACTAGAATTAGGAAGATAATATTCTGAGGATCTCTGTGTTTTCGGCCACTGTTTCTGAAATGGACTCATTCATTTCTGAAGCCCAGGCAACTATAGAGCAAGTGTATACTAGAGAAGTGCTACTCAAAGCAGGGTAATAACCTAATGGAGTAACCAATTTGCTAGAGGGACACAGAGGCAGATTTTGAGTGGCTTGTTGTTGTCTTCTTTATCCCTACTGTTATGCTAATAATCAGGGTAATATGTTGCATATGTGCTGGATGTGTTCCTGTTTCCTGCTGACTTCTGAAGTCAGCAGGTCTCAAACATTGTGCCAGTGGCTCCCAGGGAGTTGCAACTGGTACAGTTAACCAGCATTTCCCAAGTTTCTTGGTTGCCTGCTGCATTAATTTTCATCATTCTTCTGACAAGTAGTTTATTTAGTGTGGAGTCGTAGTGTTAAGACAATAAGTCAGCTATAAACTTCAGCTCCCCTGTGAGAGCACACTTTTTCTAAGGAAGTGTATTTTTGTTGTTTGATTTTGGGGAAGAGGAAGGGGAAGATCCAAGGATCAGACATACCAGAGTTAGTAGTAAAATATAACTTCAATCATGGCTTACAACAATTTAAAGGTATTTCCATTACAATCTCCACCCCTGGACCCTTTGGGGCAGTTTATAGGGTTTAACATTGCAATGAACTCCTCCCTTTACTCCTAGTCTGGCTAGCAACAAGGCATTCCTGCTATAGTAATTCCCATAACATGCAACTCAAATCCTGGGTTACAATTTAATGGTATTTCCATTACAGTCTCCACCCCCGGTCCCTTTGGACTGGACTGGGTTTAACATTACAGTGAACTCCTCCTCTTGCCCCTGCTCTGGTTTGGACTTATCCACAAACTGCAGTCCCTTAAGGTTGAACCTTCTCTGAGTGAAGCCTTATCTATGAGCCACAGTCTCTCCAAGGGTGTACCTGCTGTGCCTTACCCACAGCCACGGTTGCTTTGAGGTGCGCCTGTTCCAGTGTGGCCTTATCCCTGGGTCACAATGCCTTCCGAGATATACTTGCTCCAGCCTGGCCTCACCCACATTCACAGTCCCTTCAGGAGTGAACATGCTCCAACATGGCCTTGCCCATGGCTGCAGTCCCTCCAGGAGTCTACCTGCTCTGTCGTGGGCTTATCCATGGCCACACACTTTGAGATGCTCCAGCATGACCTCATGCACCACAACTGATGCTTCAAGGTATACCTACTGCAGCATGGATTTATCCCCAGCCACAGATGTTTTGAGGTGTAATTTCTCTAGCATTGACTTACCCTTGGGCCACAGTCCCTTCAGGGGTGTGTCTGCTACAGCAGACATAAACATGGCCACAGACGCTTTGAGATATACCTGCTCTGGCATGGACTTATCCACAGCCAGAGATGCTTTGTGGTGTCCTGTTCCCACATAGACTCATCCACAGGTCACAGTCCCTTTGACTCGAGTTCACACTGGAGTTCCAGCTTGTCCAGTACAGCAGCGGTGCCCTGGACATCTGCCAGGCCAGGTGCATTGCCATTGCTGTTGTCAGAATGTTTCCAGGCACAGCAGAGTAAGACAATAAGCAATACAGCAAGCAGCGAAAGCAAAAATCCCCAATAACAAGTACTAGACTTTAATATACAGTGAGGCAAGCAAGCCCCGTGGCAAGCATAGAAACCTGCCAATTATAGCTAAACAGCAATAACAACTATAAATTCGATCTAGCACATTCCCATCAAATCTGTTGTTATCTCAAACCCTTCAAGACCCACACTGGGCACCAAAAAGACTGTTGTGGTTTAACCCCAACTGGCAACTAAGCCCCACACAGCCACCCACTCCCTTCTGGTGGGATGGGGAACAGATAGAAGGGCAAAAGTGAGCAAACTCGTGAGTTGAGATCAAGACAGTTTAATAGGTAAAGCCAAACACATGTACACAAGCAAAGCAAAACAAGGAATTCTTTCACCCCTTCCCATCGGCAGGCAGGTGCTCAGCCATCTCCAGGAAAGCTGGGCTCCACCATGTGTAATGGTGACTTGGGAAGAAAAACACCATCACACTGAATGTGTCCCGTTCCCCGCTTCCTTCTTCTTCCCCCAACTTTATATGCTAAGCATGATGCCCTATGGTGTGGGATATCCCTGGGGTCAGTTGGGGTCAGCTGTCCTGTCTGTGTTCCCTCCCAGCTTCTTGTGCACCCCCAGCCCACTCACTGGTGGGATGGGGTGAGAGGCAGAAAAGGCCTTGACTCTATGTAAGCACTGCTCAGCAATAACAAAAAACATCCCTCTGTTATCAACACCGTTTTCAGCACCAATCCAAAACACAGCCCCATAGTAGCTACTGTGAAGAAAATTAACTCTATCACAGCCAAAACCAGCTGCTTAAACACAGAAAGCAAAACCAGCAAGAAAAAGCTGTTTTCTTGTCTCCTCTCTGTTCTCAATGTTATTCATTCCAGTGCATTTTCATCACTGATAAAGGTATGCAAACTTACTGCTGGAGGCAACACTTTTAGCATGAATGCTACACATTGATTTTTCTCCCCTGGCCTGTTTGAAATCAGAATTAGCACATCAGGATATCAAGAGAGTGAATGGTGCCACCTGATGCAAGGGCATTTACAAGTTATCCTGTGACCAGTGGGTTGGGAAGGTTTTGGGGGTAGGTACAACTCAATCACAGCTGTTATTTTGAATTGACAGTCTTGTTGGATTGACCGCATGTATGAATAGATGCGCTAGCTAAAGCAGTGTGAAAATTACATCATGACAATATTGGTTGAAACCACTATAAAAATCGAACTCAACTGTTGATGGGAATCTGGTTTTCAGTCATGTGGTTGAGAGGCTATTAGTGTTTTAAAATTTTGTATGCAAGTGTTTGTGGCAGTAATTCTGAGAAGACTGATGCTGGGAACACAAACTTTGGCATGTGACTTATCATCAGTAGTAACAACATTATATTTTCTTGTGTATTGCCAGAGTTCCTATAAATGTTGACTATGTCAGATGCTCACAGTTTTGCCTTTCTGTGCATACATGTGGTATATACGTATGCACACCTGTGGTTTGAGTACACATGTATGCATGCATGCATACTTTACATGTAAATTCCAACTACCCAAGGGAATTAAGTAACCATAAATATGAAGAATTTCCTGGCTATGAACCATTCACCTAACTCCAACAAGCAGAAATCAGAGCTCAGTGAGCAGAGACTGGAGCTGCACAACCATGAATTACAATGAAACTTGCACAGAACCTCTACATATCAGTCTGCAAGAATTTACATAACTTGAGCTTGAGCCAAGGCATGCCAGGTCTCTGATGAACACAGCACAAACCTGAACTTTGGACTGTAAAACTACATTGTTGGTGACTTATTTTATTAAATGTTTCTAGTCTGGATGAGTAGAAGGTAAAGTCTGTGCTGCAGTGCACTCTCCTGTGCACCATACCGGAGTGTGCAGCTGAACAGCTCCTCAGTGAGGTCTGTAAACATATTCAGCCCTGGGGCCAAAAATCTGGTGATAATATTTGTATCTGGACAATCTTTTGCCTTTGTTTTTCTCAGGCTTTTGAAAGATCATACTCACTGTCATCTGTACTTACTGAAATTTGTGTCTAAGGTTGAAAAGTATAAGGATGTACATGAGGTTTAATCATTGAGTTGTGCACCTTATTGTTACGGCATGCAGTGAGCATTTACCATCGGATTGGATTAACTAGTAAGAAAAGATAGCCTTCTCAACATCTACTGAGATTTGGTGCAAGGTTTTCTTCTCTTTCAAACTTTATTTCCAAAATAAGCAACTCATCCATATTTTTGTCAGTCTTTTCAGAGGTTTTTTTTTAATGTATGAGAGATTAAATTGGGCAAAGTGGAACTTGTAAAGAAATTTCACACTAGTTACCATCTGTATGCAGCTATAATTACAACTTGATATTTCTCACATGTTGATTTAGAATGCGGCAGACTATGGTCTTCTTTCCAATAATTTATCTTCTTTGATACTAAAATGACTTCTGAAAATGGTCAGGAACTGTTTTTGTAGATATCTTTAGTAGAGGTGTTTTCAGATCTGATTATCTTCAGTGAGTGGAATGTTAAAGCTGAAAGAACCCTTTCAGTCTTAAAAAGGTTGCTCTCTAATAGTTTTATTATTTACAGCTGTACACATGCTGAGTGTAGTTGACTTGTTAGTGTGGTGGAGCTTTGAAAGAGGAGTTGTAAGCTGACACAGAGGTGTGTGATTCTTTCTTGTATTGGAATGACAATAGAGTGTTTTGTTTCCTACGAGGACAAACAGTAGATGAGTATGGTTAACCTGCAGTATATAATCCATCCACTGCTGCTAACAGAGTCAACAGTGGATGTACAGCTTGCTGAGACCTGAAAGAATAAATATCTGAAAAGGAAATGGTGTTAAACCCTGTTTTCTCTATTTTTATACACTCTAAATGACAATAATAAAAATAAGCCTTTGTATCAATGCTAGCTAGTTACATATAGTTCAAACAGGCAAGCAAAGTTTAATGGGAAATTTGTAGTGGCTTAGGAATATGCTCAGTTGGTACCTTTTTTAACCTGCCTACAATGTAAGAAATCTGTACAGAATCTACTTTAAAAGTCAAAAAAGCATCCCTTAGGAACATGGATAATCATTTCTGAACCCCTTGGGATATTAAAAATCATTCAGTTTATCTATAGTACGTGGTTCATGATTTTCAGTTACATAAAAAGAAATTAATATATCAGTATACTGTAGAAGATTTTATTAGTTCAGATTCCTGATTTATTTAGATTTTTTGAGGACATCATATTGCAGGGTGGGGATGCAATTCATACACTGAAACTGGTGAAATTTTAGATTCAGTATAGGTCACTTTTGATTAATCTGTCCATTTGACCCTCTTGTGTAGAATTTTTTTCTTCATCTGTTGTCTGTGACCTGTTCCTGTCACTTAATTTCACTATTCACTTTACCTTGTAGATATCGAGAAGTGTTTGCTTCTCCACTTCTGTTTTACATCTTCACTCCTGAGGGCTGCAGTTGTGTTCTGAACTCTCTTTTATGTTAAAATTTGCTTAGTGTCATTGGTTTTACACCACTGTAGCTAACTGTTGCAGACATCTCAGTGTGTGGAGTTATTCTAAACAGTCCCTACATATTTTGATCATGTAATAGTAGTCACAAGTCATGTGTTTTAGTTGCACTAGAATGAGATGTAGGTCACTAAATACTTGATCCGAAGCTGAAAGAAGTCAGTGGAAAGACTGTTGGCTCTGTAGAAATCTGGAAAAAAGTCCTAGGAATAAATGTTCGGGAACAAACTCTAAACCAAAAAAAAAAACCCCAACCTTTTTCTCAAATTTATGTGACTGATTTTAATTTTGAAAATACAAAAAATAACATGCTTTGGGGTACTCAGTCTGTATTGCAGAGCTCTCAAACAATGTAAAATGAAATTTGGATAATCTTGATGTTTATTGTAGTTGGTGCTGACCAGGCACAGGATTTCTCTTTGGAAGTGTAATCCTGTTAGCTTCAAGCTATTCTGCTCTAAATTCTTTGATGTCATTAGGATTTTATCGTAGTGATTACCTATGTATTAACAATGACAAATGTCCAAGATTCCAGCTATTTGTGCATCTTTTAAGAATGCAAGAAAATTTTTAGGAACACCTGTTATACATGCCAGGCTTTGACTGGAGAAGTGTTATGAAAGGTAACACACTTTAGTTTGATATTTGTCTGACATCTTGATCTGGGAGATTTTTTTGAATTTAAGCATGAGTAGCCTTTCTTATTTCTCATTGTTGGAGCAATATGTACATTTTGCATGTATTGAATTGTTTACTAAAGTAATTGTTTGGTGGCACATTTGTATTGCAGTGTTAATGCCACATTAGTTTAAAAACATTCATTCAAAATTTAACATATCTGGTATTTCTAAACTTTCAAGTCATTATCTTTTTCTTTATTGCTCCAGAAATAAATAACTATGAAAGTTATCTGAGATAGTAAAATTTTGCAATTTTCTGTTTAATGGTTAGATGGACTGAAATTACTTTCTCTTGCAAGATAGTTGAAACTGTATTTTTTTATCCATTTTAGGTGTTGAATAGGAACTACAAAAAACCTAAATGGATCGATAACAGATTAATCAAAATCCTGAGAATACAGTTAGAGGGGAAAAAAGTATTTCTGTCAGTAACTCTCATGATGGCATTTCTGTGAGAGACTGAAATGTCAAATGATTGTTTCAAAGTTTGCTTGTGTGTGTGCTTTGAGTCACAGGGTGGTGTCAGTAACGCCTTGACCATTCATCAAGGACCAGACGTGGCCTTAGTAATTAATCTAAGGAATATCACCCAAGGAAGTAGGAGCATATCGAAGGATGCACCCCCCACTCCCTTGCAGTTGCGTTGTCAGCCTCCTTAGAGTCTCAAGAGGTGGACTGAGTGAAACCAGGTGTTCCTCATCAAGCACAAGGACTGCTGATCACTGGACACTGTGTAAGCCCGATACTTTGTGGCTCTACTGTATTGCTAATGACTTTGCGCCTTCACCATTGAACTGAGAAGAGGTGAGCGTTTCTGCCCCAGAAGCCCTATGATTGCTCAAGAAGCATAAAGTCAGCAAAAACCTGTGGAAATGGAGGAAAAAACTGAAGGTCTGCAGATATGCTAATTAGCTGATAAAACGAGCTTAAAAGGCGATAGAGAACTTTGCTCGGTGTGCACCCACCACCGAAGAACTGAAGACTGAGGAGCAACGGGACGTCGCTGGATCCATGGTGGTGACTATTCTTGCTACTCTCTCCCATATGCTTGTTTGATTTCCGTCTTTTCCTTCCATTCTGTCCTATTGCTACCCCTCTTCACTTTCAATAATAAAAACTGTTTTGGGTGTACAGCATTTGACCTCGTTTGTGTCTTAATCTCACTCTTGGGATCATATCGAAACCTTCCCCGATATTGGATCAGGACAATTTCACAAATTACAATTAAAGGTACTAACACTCTGAAACCCTCCTAAAGCTCACTAGTGAAAAAAATAATTCCAGCAGTTTCAACATTAAACACCCCTCCCCCCCCAAAAAAATAAAAATTCCATAATAACTAAAGCAACCTAAATGCAATATTTCACTGTGAAGCATTTGGAAGGTCACAAGATTCAACTGAAACAGATCACAGTGGTGGAAGCTCTTGGATGGATTATTCCTGGGCTACAGCATGCTTGAGGAAGATCCTAGCTTCCATTTACCAAGTTTTCTTTTTCTCTGCAAACTTTGCTCAGTAGAATTGCATGGCTTTGCTGAACTTAAAACTTCTCAGTACGGAAAGGAGGGAATTCCTACAACTTTCTTCATGAAACTTTAATAAAATTTCAGGTAGGACTGACCATTCAGCTTGTTTTGTTTTGTTTTCTTTCTCTGCTCCATGGGTCAGACAATTGATCAGCCTAGCCCAGCCTGTGCCAGCGGCAACAGACCGATGCTATTTTGGGAAAGCACACCAGCTGGACTGCTTCTTACTGTCCTCCCCACTACTATTACTGTACTCCCCACCTCCTCCCAGCTATAATGATCTTACTGGAGGTGTTGGGGGGTGGGATACAGTGGAGAAGAAACAGTAGAAGTGACAGATGCAGCTGTCTAGTGTTCATTCAAAAATTTTTCTCCTTTGTAGTAGAACAAAAATTAGTTTTTTAACACAAAGTGATGCAAAACAGTCTTTTCAGTTCACCCTCACAATCTCTATTACCTCTCATTTATACACTTTTTTAGCTGAACATGTTGCTCTGACTTTATGGCAAAAACCCTAGACCTTTTGGTTAATCCTTACACAAAATATTCCTCTAAAACAACTTGGATAAAAGTGATGCAAGAAGAGAAGTGCAATATTCAAGCAGCTCAGATCCCTGCCAAAAAAAAAAAAAAAAAAAAAAAAAAAAATTCTGTGCCAAACTTTCAAGGTTCCCAAGTTTGTGCCAAGAAAATTCCAGAAAACTAGATTTTTGCCTTTGGCCACGACCTAAATCCTCCTTGACAGGCTGAACAGTAGGTTTTCTGAATTGCACTAGGACCCTGTCCAGATTCACTGATAAGGACGAGAAAGCTTCTCTCTAGATAGGCTATGGTGACAAGCTAGAAAAGCTTGTCTGCCTCTTGTCAGAAGACTGTCTGATCTGAATGAAGTTCTAGAACAGTCTTTGGCCAAGAGGAGGGCCCTACGGTCGCATTGTTAAAGAGTGCTGCATTTGCTTTAGTTTCAAAAAAATGTTTGGAGATCATGTCCCTACTGGAAATTAGTGGGTTTCCCAGGAGTTCATAGACTTGTGCCCTAACTACTGCCAATAAAAAAAAACCAAACCCACCCCAGAAAGCCACCAAACCACAAACCAACCCCAAATGATAAACCACACTAAAATAATTTTTTTTTTTTTTTGGTAACGTAAATTTAGATGTTACGTGCTATTTCTAATGCTTTGGTAACATTAAATAAACATATCTACATTGAGATATGACTGAAGTGTGTCCAAATGCCCTTACTAAGGTGCTTCGGAAATTAGGAGGTACTACTATCTCTTGGTCAGCAAGCAAGAATAATTTCTTCAGAGACAGTGTGTTTTCAGACAATAGATTTGGATCCTTATGCAGAAATAGGTATTAGCTAAAGCCTAAACTGGATTATAGTTACTTTTGGTGAAGTAATACCAAGTCTTTGCTAGAAGGTTTTTAATGCTTCAGTTACCCTGCTTCAATTAAATTTTTTTTTCTAATGCTGATTATGTACTAAACAAGGATCCAGGATTTGTCCTCTCACTTTCTCAGTGCTAAGTAGAACTCAACTGTATTCCTCTCTCAAGGACTGTGAGGACTTGATGGAAGAATTTGGCAGTAGAATACTGCCTCTCCATTTGATGCTTGTGTTTCTACATTTTTATGAAAGATTATACTATCAAGTATACAAAAAAAATTAAGCCCATATTACAAGTCTTGTCCCCTTGGCCCTAAATATATCCCTTAAGTCCCAGTAACGTGAGTGTGAATGAAGAAAACCATTTATTCTCTCCAATGCTTATCTTGTACATGCTTAGTAATATGATATTTAGTTGAAATCTGAAACTCATAAGCAGTATTCATTCATCTCATTTGATAAGATTTTTAGCAAACTGCCTTCTGGCAGATACTCTGTAGCAGCTTTTTGAAGGAAAAAAATGCATCAGATAGGTTTCAACTTCAGGTCCTGCTCTAGGACTGACGGATAATGTCAAGGGAACTTGGAAGGAGTTACACAGTAATGTTCACGACCATCAGACAGAATACTTTGTCATCAATCTCAGCCAAGAGAGAAAGGGCTATTATTTTAATGCTATAGAAACATTTTTAATAGGATGGGGTTTTATACATCAAAGTTTTATTTACCAGTAATATAATGATACATATTAGGGAAACAATTTGCTTTAAAATATTCTTAAAAACTCCAGTCTAGAACTTGCTTGCTTAAATGTGTATCTTTTCAATGACTTTGAGCTTGTTCATCCTCCAGGTTTTGTCTTAAGACCAACTGATAACCAGTTTTTTTCTCACACAAAGTTCAGACTGGACTAATTCTGTAGAAACAGAGTCTTGTGTATTTGAACTTTGTTGGCAAATTTTCCGAGAGGTGATACATTATCTGATTTGCAAGCATGGCAAAAATGGTGTGGCAATTTCAAAAACTGTTTATTATACAGAATAAAGAAATAAACAATTTTAGAAGTTAGACCCCTTTTTCATTACTGTTGTCTGTGCTCTTCTTATGTAGACTAGGAATAAATTTTTTTTTAAAAATCACTCCAACTAGGTTTTTTTTGTGCACTGCATGGAAATAATAGGAAACATTTGTTGTAGTGGAAATCATCTGCCTGGCTTTCCAAGCAGTGCTATTTATCTGTGTCTTATTACATGTCACCTGCAGAGGTTTGCACACTGAGTGAGATGCTGATTAACTTTATGCTGCCTTACACGTGTCCCGATCCAATGTCGGGGGAGGTTTCGATACGATCCCAAGAGCGAGATTAAGACACAAACGAAGTCAAATGCCGTATACCCAAAACAGGTTTTTTTATTATTAAAGAAGTGAAGAGGGGTAGCGATAGGACAGAATGGAAGGAAAAGGCAGAAATAAAGCAAGGATGCGGGATAGGGCTGCAAGAATAGTCACCACCATGGATCCAGCGACGTCCTGTTGGTCCTCAGTCTTCAGTTCTTCGGTGGTGGGTGCACACGGATCAAGCTTCAATGGTAGATGCACACAGAGAAATTTTTAAGTTCATCGTATCAGGTGATTAACATATCTGCTCACCTTTAGTTTTTTTTTCTCTGGTCCAACAGGTTTTGTTGCATCTGGCTTCAGGGCAGGAACCTTTGCCTCTTGTCAGTTCATTAGCAATGCATGTATGGGGTCTGGCCTACACAGTAGGGCCACAAACGGCTACAGGATGGGGCCAGCTCAGCACACCTCTGCCCCTTTGAGGCTTATCTATGGAGTCTTACAATGCAACTGCAAAGAAGTGGGGGGGTGCATCCTTCCATACACTCCCGCTTCTCTTGGCGACATCCCCCAGACCAATTCACAGGCCACAGCAGCTTCTCTTGGAGGTTTGCACAGACACAAGCAAGCTTTGAGACAGTCATAGGACATTTCAGTCTCTCACAACAACATAGTTGGATCTGTAGTTACATGTGTGAGCACTGTACTCTCATGGTGTCTGTGATTGAACTTAGCATATATTGTTGAAAGTTTTCTGGAAGACTTTTATTTCTGGATGCTCAAGTAGTCGGAGAAGAAAGATAATTTTCCTCCTAAAGTAGATGTTTATGTTTAGTCAGTGAGCTTTCCTGTGCATTGCCTTCCAAACTAAAGGGAAAATAATGTGCCTCTTCCAGCTGCTCTAAACCTGCACCTAATCACATGGAAATTCAAGCTCCAGCACTCTCCATTATACCTGTAACATGGACATACAGGGAACCTTCATATTAACCCTGTAGGCAGCCTGCATAAAGATCAGCTGTGCTGAAGGCCTATGGTATCATAGAATCAACTATGTCTCTAGAATATATTACATTCCCAAAAAGGCAAAGGGAAGACAAATCTTCCCTTTCTGAATGTAAGTGCTGGTTTGCCTCTTTCAGTGCCCTTGCTTTGGAATTTTTCATGGGTGGATTTCTCCTTTGTTTTGGTTTGGGTTTTTTTTTTGGTTTTGTTTTTTTTTTTTTTTAATTAATGCATTTAAAGCAACATATTTTGTTTTTGCACGTGTTTAATTATATGTAATCTTGCTTCTTGGAAAGTTGACTTGCATGAGTGAATGTGTTGTAATTTCTTGGAATTTGAAGCTACTGCTTCAGTGTTCATCCAAAGCTCTTTTTTTTTTGTCTTCTGTGACATGTATTCTGTGATGCCTGACTGGTGAAAAGTTTAATCTTCTTGATGAACTGTTTTTTTAGACAATATGGGGCTTTGTATTATGACTGAGACTGTAGTCAGTGGCTGGAGGTTTGCAAAGAGAGTTTATTTATTTGTCTCTGTTATCTGGAATTTGCCTGTTCTTGCAATCAAACAGATGAATAAAATAGAGTTGTGTGGAATATAGATGATGAATAGCTATTTTGTTCTGACCAATAATCTAATGGAAGACTGTCATGCATCATTCTGGTAAGCCTCCAGCTGATTTTATTTACAACTGCCTGCAATTCAGACAGAAAATATTGCTCAGTTAGATAAAAAATTAATTTTTAATTAATTTTTCATTGCTGTCTTGCAGAATTAGTATCTTTGTCTGATGGGTATCTGGAAGTGCCCCCTGTTTACACATATGATACCATGAGATCTTGTTACTGAATTCATCACAGTTGCATCCAAAGAAGATGTGGTATATACCCATTCTCCTCTAAGAAGTGATTGTTGACAGCCTACTGTTCTCTGTATTCTTCCTGTGCACTGGACTGAGATTTTTTCATTTCATGCATCATCATTCACAGCTTGCTGGAGTAATTCCATAAAGTCAGTACATATCCTTAATACACACAAACAGAAGAGGGAACAATATATTTTTGTTGTTGTTTTGAAAGCTGGACACATTTGCATAGATTTAATTTTCCTTTTCACCTGGTGAATTCTATGGAGGGGGTAAAAAAAACCCCTAACCCCTAGTTATTTTAGAATACTTGTAAGCTTGGAGTCCATTACTAATTTGTTACAGAGTTTGTTTTTCTGTATGTTTTTTGTCGCTTCAGTTAATACAGAAAACAATCCTGATTTAAAAAGAGAGGCATTGCTTAGTCTGGCTGAAATCACCTTGATAGTGCTTCACCTGTTGTTAGAGTTAAGGCATTTAAATAATTACTTGTGACATAAACATATTGGTTTTGATCTAGATGTGCTGATGGACTTACAGGTTCATATTCTGCTACATAGTCTTGTCTATAATGCATGACTATGGGCGAGAAACTGGTTCATTGCTCTAAGAGTTTTCTAGTGTGGGGGTGTCCTCAGCTGGTGAGGAGTGACTATAACTGAGCATCAGGGATGTAGGGTGGGAAACTGCTGTTCTATGGGCTTGACCTTAGTAGGCCTTTTACTACCTGGTATAGTTTAAAACACCAAAATTACCCTAAACTATATGAGCCAATATCAAGTTGGCTTTTTAAATCTTTGTGGTGGGAAGTATGTTTGTTCCTGTAGTTGAGGTATGCTGCATGCTGCTCATGCTCCAGGCTGTAGCTGAAAACCTTTGGCAGCAAAGTTGAACTGAGGATCTCCCGTTGCTGATTTTCCTTTCTGTCCCTTCCCTGGTCTCTGTCTACTTGTTTGTGTCTTTGTGATACCCCATCAGTTGTGGAGCCATACTGAGAACCTGGCATGAATGAAGAAATAGTATGCTGTGGCAGGGATGGCAAACAGAAAAATTGACTCCTTGAACTGCCTGTATTGCTACATGTTTCTGAAACCTCAGTACCACTGGTTGGAAGATTTGGAAATACAATGACCAGTGTTTTGTCAGGAGTAGAGATGGACATGTTGGTCCTTTTAATTTGTTATAGGTGTACAAGGATATGCATCCACTTCTGTAAAAGATAGCTGAAAACTGTCATGAATTTTATACAGAATAGAAAGTGTCAGGGTTGAACTGGGGCTGAACTGCATGATCTGGAGACTGATAAAATAAACATGTGATTTAGGTGCTGATTAAAAATGAATGTGTTTATGAGGAAAAACAATAGGAAGTTCTAAGGCAGATAGAGTAATGGGGAGTTAACAGCATCAGTGTCATGTTTTAAAACAAGATGGAAAAGAAGGTGGCTGTTTTGGGGCTCATTGCTGACTGTAAGAGGCACAGTATTAAGAAAAATCCTGATGTTTTGAGTTTTCCTTTGACTAAGGAAAAATGACCTGATATATTCTTTATGAATACAACAACTACATCAAAATTACAGCATCCGATTGGTCTTTCTGATTGGTTATCTTAAAAAAGTTTTGTTTGGATTTTGGTTTTGTTTTCTCATCTGTTTCCAAAAGTTGGATGTTATTTTTTTAGAAACAATATTTCATGCATTCAGCTTTTCAGGTTAACCTGATTCAATGGTTAATATTGCTCACTTAGGATAGGCATGATTACTTGTGGCAACTGAGCTCTGGTTTCTGTAAGTCATATTTTCCTGTAGATTTTTTTGTAGAAAATTACTGCGCTGTGCCTTTGAGGCTGCATCCAAAAAGATAATATATGATCTAAGTAAGCTATGTTATTTCACATTCATATCTCCGTAGATTTCTAGGGAATGATTAATATGTGTTTGCAGTACCTGTAGTATCTCCAGTTTGAGCAAACATTTCCTGCATGTACATCAAGCAAAAGCTCCAAGGATCCATCCCTGGATGGTAGGGTTTGTTAAAGGTCACGTGGCAGCTCATGGTGTTAAGGACTTTTAATAGAAAGAGTTGCTCACCCAAGACTGAATTCTGCATTGGATCATGTGGCAAGTAGTGCTAGAAATGACTGTTTGTGAGTAAACCTCAGACCCTGTGTGCTGTATAGAAAGTGTCCAAGGTGATGTGTGAGTGATGACTGGTTACAGCTGTACCTGTGCAGGTGTGACTTGCATGACATTTGTGTCACATCCCATGGAAAGGGATCATTCTAAGTCAAGGCACGTTCTGTGTGGTTTGAGGTTTTAGAAATAATAGAGAATTTCCACATTTTTAACTGAGTGAGTTTAGTCTCAGCCTTTTTTCTAAGCTCAAGTGTAAAGGGAAATCTAAATATGTATTGTTGTTGCTGTTTCTGACTGTATCTATACTGTGTGTTGACATTCTGAGCTGTCCACAAATATTTTTCTAAGAGAAGAAATTAAATCCTTTTTTTCCAGTTTCAGCAATATTGCTTGACTAATGTGACATGTACAGATTGGAGTCTGCTCACTTCAGCAATACAGCATTGCAAGAAATGGTCATGTACTGTTTCGGATACTTTTTAAGAAGCTCAGTGTTTTGTGATGGAGAATAGTCTGAGAAAATGTTAAAGCAAACCAAGAGTAGGGACCAAAAATATACCAAGAATTGCAGGCATGGCCTTTCCTCAGTACTAACAATTCCTCACTAGCTCCCCAGCTAAAAACTCCCAGTATCTGATAGTGTGTGGCAGGATACTGCCAGTGAAGGGGATGGGCCCAGAGCAAGGTGCTCTATGCTAAGGCAGTGCTGTGGGAAGAGACAGTAGCATGTGGCCATTGAAAGTAACAATATATCTTTAAGAAAGATAGAGCTTGAAGATGCTGGATCTCATAATTTTTCAACATCTGCTAGTTTGCATGTGTGGCCAATACTGATGGAGAAGTTTAAACTTAAGCATTAGTCCTTTCTTTCTTTTTTCTCTTTTGTAAGATAATTTGATCTCTGCTGTGGACAGACTTTGAGATGAGAATGTGGGACCTGGTATCTCGCTAGGGAAACCAAGTTGCAGTGCCTATAAGCAACCTCCCAGACTGTCACTTTCCAGCCTTGGGCAAGACCAGGATCCTGATCTCTGAGACATACTTAGTAGATATAATTGAAACCAATTAAAGATTTGCCTGAGAAGTAATGATGACTACGTTTCCTAAAGGTTGCAAATGAATAGAAGTATTGCTTATACTATCTTTATTTTTATTTAAGCCATCATGTTTTAGGTCAGGAGTACCTGCTAGAGACCTGAAACATTGTGAAATGAAATATGCCTTGTCTCTCCTTCCTTAGAAGATGAACTACTTCCATAAAAATCCCAGCTCATGGCTGGAAACAGTATTTGAACTTATCCTATAGCAGAAAGATCTTTTTCTTAGTGATAGTAGAAAGTTTATATTACACTAATAAAATGTGATTTTAAAAACTAGATATTGTATTTCACAAGTTCAAACTCTAACATGCCAAAATTAGTTCTATAACACCAAATCTTAGGTAGCTAGAACTTTATTTTATCTAAGCTTCAATTCACTTAACAGTCACAACACAATTTGACTTTTAGTTTCCATGAGGAAAAAATAGAGGTGAAATGTTTGTGTAACATTTTTAAATATTGAAAAGATCTCATTAGTTCTACTTTCAAGGATGATCAGGTTGTGTTAGTAGGCATAGGATCAGGCTCAAGGAAATGAAACCAAGTACCATAGTTAAATTATGGTGAGAAATTATCCCTCTCAGAATGTTTCTTCTCTTTTTTTGGACATACAGGTTTTTCCAAGTGTGAGCATGAATAAAATATAAAATCATCAGAGGAATGCAACATAATAAAAATCTGTAACTAAACTCCGAGTACTTTAATCAGTACTGTATAATAGAAATAATTTAATAACAGTTTATGTTCAGTTATAATGAGATATGCACACAAAACAAGGTAGATTAAACCTCAAAGTCCAAATTCTGATCTTATTAACACCAACATAAATCTACAGTAAATTCTCTGAACACAATATTATACCAGGATCACTGAAAATAAATTGGGGTGTCAATGTACCACAAAATACTGTGCTCTTCTCGCTCATTTAACACAGCTCCATTCATATAATAATGTAAAGCTAATTGTCCAACACTAAGTTAACACATTATGTTGGTCTGTAGCTGTTAATTGACAGAACAGGGCTTTTGAGTCATTCGGAAGTACACTGTATTTTAAGTTCACAAGGAATTTAGGATGTATTAAATTAAAGATAACATCACACATAAGTCATTAGAGTGACAACTTAATTCCCTGTTCTTAAATACCTGGTTTAGCAGTACAGTTCACTGTTGCCAACTACATAAACAGTTCTCATGCATCAAGTGATAACTACAACCCTTCTCCCCCCTGGCTGCAAGGGCAGCTCCTGCAGGAAGTGCTTGGAGGGTGGGTGGCTGGGCAGTTGCCAGCTGAGCCACTCTGGATTAAAATATAGAAACCTATCTCCTCTGTCCTACCTCCCCCACAGGTAACTGGCGCTCCTAGATAAAAATTTGACAAATCATTAGGGTGTCAAAACAAGCAGCATAAATTTAGAATAATTATGTTACATTTGTAAAATTCAGCTGCTACATTTTATGGGTAAGAGCAACTTGCAATTTCTTTGCAATGTCTTTGCAGAGTCATAACAGTGCAGCTGTCAAAAGCCTAGTAAGACTATTATTTGGATGAAAATCCGTTGTTGTAAATCTTTTCTCCAGTGTTACCAGAGTTTTTCAACACTCAGTGGTTATAAGGCACCTCATTATCATAACGGCACAATGATACAAATGCTATTGTGTTTAGAATATGTGATAAATGATTGTTGCATCTTACAAAAAAGAAGATATTTGTGTAATTTTAAAGTATCATTAGGATATCAGACATACCATCATTCTTACTTTTATTATCATAAGCTAATAACTATCTAGAGAGACAGAAATTGCTATGTCAGATATGTCTTAGTATCTGATCCAGTGATGAGAAGACTTTAGGCCCACATGGAATGTCTTGCGTTGAAAGGGTGAACCTCTGTTGCAAAGTCAGGATGACACCAGTTCTGACCACTCCTCTTGTGATTTTATAAAAAGAAAGAAGCTTTACAGAAGCTTTTAAAAAAACTGTTTGGAGGTTTGAAGTTGCCCTAGTTGATTGTTAGGAGAGGATGGCACATTCCAACAGCCATGTCTCTGGGTAACTTAGGGCATTTAAGAGTCTCAATTTTTCTCTCCAGTAATTTTTCAGTGGAAACAAAGTTGAAGTGCAAAGGCATATTGTACATCTCCCCCTCGCTCCTCCTTAAACTTCATGTTCTTTGAATAGAAAACAGAGTCTGAATACAGACCAGACATTTAAAAAGAGATAGGGGAGATAAGGGAAAATCAAGACAAAAATTTCCTAACTTGCTTTCATTGGTTTCCCAACACATGAATCTACATCTCCCAAGCGACATATTCTGTTAAAAATGTATAATGTACATTGGGAAGGGTGGAGTCTTGGCTATGTGTGTTTATCCATTTTCTTATTACTTTTTGCCTTCCTAATGGATCTCAGCCAGTCTGGCAGTTGCCCATGTGCCTGCCTCAGCTGACACCAGGCTGTGGGTTGTCACCCGCTGACCCCCAGCTGCCAGTCCTTTCTGAGTTCTAGCACTCACAGAGCTGAAGCTACAGCCAGGGAGACCATAGCCACAAGGCCACTGGACACAGGACAACAAACCCTGACCAGCTCTGGCCAACACAAGCTCAGACAGCTCTTGGGGCCCTGATTTCCAGGACAATGCAAACCTATGGCCTTCTACTGGCAACGTAAAAAATCATGTTTACAGGGCTACACCAGTCATACTTCTGTTGGGTTTGAGAGAAATGTTGACATTAGCATTAGCAAGGACACATTGAAAATGACAAGAAATTGTCCTGTCTAGCAGCCTAAGTGTGAGAACCTGTGTGCCAGTGAGAAATCAAAACTATCTCCGTTTCAACCAGCCTTACCTCTGATACAGTATTAAGGGACTAACTATAACATGCTCCATTTGGATGTGTTCCTTTAGGACCACTGAGCTGCAGAGAAAATTCAATATGTTTTGGGGCTAAAGCAGGAGACATTCAATAGGTATTTTTTCACATTTGCTGTGGCAGAGACTCTGTGGAAAAAGGCATAAATGTATTTTGTCCTTCTCCTATCTTTCTATAATTGCCCAAGCAAAACTACAAGAACAAACCAACCTTGTGTGTCAGAATGAATGCATTTCAGCATATGAATACAATTTTACATTGACTTATCATCTGGTTTTTAGGTTCAGCAGCCAAACTGAATTGCCCCCACCCAAGCTATGATAGACAACCAGGAAAATATTTGCTTATCTTTTTAGGAAAACAGAGGAAATGATTCCTGGTGCTCCTATTTCCTATACAGGTGTTCTAATTATTAGACTTAGTACTGACACCTGAAAAAGATAAATGGGTCTTCCTTCAGTCTTTTAAAAGAGGAGAAGGGAATAGGCACCTGGTTTTAGAGGAAATGTAGGTGTGCAGATCTAAGTTAAGAGAGATACTACCTCATACTTCAGAGGTAGGATACTTGCCATAATTCTGTCCTTATTTGCTGGTTATTGAACAAAATACAATGTTTAAGAAGCTCAGCATCTGCAGTGCAGTCAAAAGTGAATTCTGCCATAGCCTTACATTGCTCTCTGCTGAGAGCCTCAGCACCATGTGTTCAGCGTTCTAGATTTTGTTTACATAGCTAATTTTCATCCCTTGTTTTGCAGGCATTTTTTTATTAGATCTAGTGATTAACATCTCTGTCCCATCCTGAAGTTGAGGGACAAAAAAGAATATGTTTGTACTATAGAGGATATATGCATCAGATGTTGTAAAACATTCAGATAATTTGATAAAACAAATAGTTATGGAGGAAAATGGATATTTTTGGAAATAATAGTCTGAGACTGATCTTGTGACAGCACAGTTAGAACTAATGATATTGATTTTGAAAAGGTATGTTGGTGTTCAGCATGAAGTCCAGTTAGGACCAAGGAAGGTAAGAAACCTATGCTGGCAAATGTGATGGGTACAGAGACGCATGGTGTTTTCTGACTGAAATAATCCTGAATGAACTTAATCTTGCAGTGCTAGCAGTACTGGCATTTGGTATGCTACAGCTGTAATAGCATGCGCAGAAAATGTAATGTAAATTCAGCGTGACAGTTCTTAGGGTGGCATTAAATAGAAATTAGCAATTTGTAAATGCTCTTTCCAGCGTTTTATCAAAGGAGTAGAAGATGCACAGGACAATAAGTCAAGTTTCAGGAAATGTGTTCCAATTAGACTTTTGGAAATATGATTGTTTTTGTTCATGTGGGAATTGCAAATAAGAGCTACTGGAGCAAGAGGTTCACTGACAATCTGAAACCAAACTATTGTTTTTCTCCCCAAGTATTCAACACACTAAATTTACTTTTATAATAGTATCATATTGTAACTTTGGAAATTAATTTTTAAAAATGTGCTCTTTTAGCTTTACATAAAACTGTCATTTGTGTTTCATGAAGGATTGTTAAAGATCTGTAGAAACAGAGGTTTTAAGGTGCCAATTAAGAGTATTTTTCTTTTTATTGGAAAGATGGGTTTGGAAAAATCAAAATCTGGTCATATCTCTGAAACCTAAATTGTATAACTTTGCTCTGTTTTACATTAAATTCCTTTATGTTAATTGTAAATTGAACAGAAATCAAAAAGAATATAGTGAGATGCTAATTTTTCAATTTATTCAGTCACTTTTTCTCTTTGTTACTTCTTGTGTGCTTATGTTTGTGTTCCCTCTTGTGGATTTTTTTAGTTGACCTTTATTTAAACTCAATCTTTTATAGATGAAGATCAATGATGGTTAACCATATTTGACATCTAGCTGTAAACTGAAAGAGGAGAAAAAAAACGGTGTGGTTTTATTTTTTTTGGCAGAGAAATGCCACAGATACAGAAATACTTTTTTTCCTGAAGCTCATTATTATATCTTTGGTGTCATTTCAAATAGATGTTAATTTAGCATATTCTAGCCTTTCATAAAGAGGTGAATTAAACAAAGTACATTTCTGGACACTGTTCTTTAGGAAACACATTTAGGAAACTATTTTGTTTTCAACAGAATTTATTTGCAGCCATTGTAAAAAAAAAAAAAAAAAAAAAAAAAAAAAAGCACCGTTGTAAAAACACCCAAAATCTTTGGTGCCCTTGGAATTCAAATTCTCCTTTGAGTTTAGTCCACTCTTCAAGTCTAGGTTTGAAGATCTCTCCTCTTTTAAATTCTAAATGCTGATTGTAATCCTGAAATAATGGAAGCAGCAGTGGAAATGGACTTATGTGATGTAAAGTGTAGTCATAACAATATTATAAAAGTTCCACTTCAGAAACTTAGTTGCATTATTCATAGACATATATTGTAGATTTTTCACAAATTTCAGGTATTGTTAGGTTCTTAAAATCAAACTAGGGATCAAATGAGCAGATTACAACTAAACCAGTGTTGTGGTTTGAACTCAGCCAGTAGCCAATCACCATGTGGCCAGTCCTTTACTTCTCCCCCCCCCCCTTCCTGGTGAAATAGGGAAGGGACAAAAAAAGGAGAAATTTGTAGGTTGAATAAAAAAAAATATTTAGCAATCGTAACAAAACAACAGTAACAATAGTAAGTCCAAATGGGTAATACACGATGCAGTTGCTCACCAGCCGGTACCCAGCCCGCCCCCAACAGCGATCCCGACTGCACCAAAAATCCCACTGCGCTGACTAGGAAAGAGAGAGCACCTGTCTCCTTTATACACTGAGCATGACATCACATGATATGGAATACTCCAGTGACCAATCCGGCCCGGCCCTTTAGCTGTGCTCCCTCTCAGCCCAAGGAAAGTTAACTCTATCCTGGCTGAAACCGGGACACCCAAGTTACATTGTAAAGAAAGAACCAACATTTTTGCCTACGCATTTCAGTAATACCTTAAGTAAAATATGGTCTTCACATTATGCTTGAAAGTCCATATACTGACACATTTTCATTAACTGGAAAACAGAGTTGCATGATGGATAACGTGTGAGCTTTTGGAGGTCTAAAACTGATCCATGAAAGAATGCTAGGGTCCTGAATTCATAAGAGGAAATTTGACAGAAATCTGAACAAGCATTCATTTTATTGATGTCATTACTTCAGACTGTGTCCATATACTCACTTAATTGTGCTTATAAAATCTTGTTTCAGTAATCTGTATAAGATGGACAATCTTCTGGAATATTAAGACTCTATGTTGAGATACCTGAGTAAGTTTTGGGGTTTTTTTTACTTGCTTGTTTTTGTTATTTCTTATAATAATTCTTAGTCATCCTGCAGTCTAATTGGCATAAAAAATTTATGTATAGTGAAATGTTAGCCTCAATTCTTGACTTGGGAGAAAAAACAGTTGAGTTTCCAGTCAGAACTCCAGTGGGAGCTGGAGATGGTGATATTAAGGTATTTGCTCAGTTTTATCAGTCCTTGTAACTTCTCAATTTCATGAATATAAAAATTAATGCCAAAAAAAAGCTACAGATTTTTCTTCTTTTTAGGAATTATTAATAAGGCTCATGAACTTCCTTTAGTGTCTGATACATTTGGTATATTATTGCTTACGTTACTTGTGAGAAAAGACTGCTTGGGATCTGCATATTTAAATTAGAATTCATGAAGCAAAATTCCAGCTGTTCAACGACCCCAAATAATAACAGAAGTGGTAAAGCTTTTAGTGTATGCATGTTTAAAACAAAAAACCCCCCTTTAATTTAAATTTTTGAGGTTTTTCATTATTTTCAATCACACATTTGGAAGTTATTTTTTTCAGTACAGGAGCTGGTTCTACTGTGTTGAATTGCCATTCTCATTTGAGAGAAGGAAGCCTATCTAGCAAATGGTTTTACATCCCTACTTCAGTAACACAGAAATTCTTTTCTAGATCTACTATGAAAAGAGTTTTTAAAGGTGCTTTGGTATAATCCTGGTAGTCTAAGGATGTAGACATGGCAAGAATTGTTGATTGAGGCAATATCTTTTATTAGCAACTGGTACAGTTGGAAAAATTTAAAGTTTTGGGCATGCAAACCCTTCATGGCCATTCTTCAGAGACATACTGTGTTCCCTGGAGAACAATGAAATTAAAGGACTTGGCAAGATATTTTGAAGGTGTCTGAAAGTTTTCAGTATCACCTCAAAGAGGAGATTTTGTTCTCTTTTGCTTTGCTGCAGAAACGCAAAGATGAAAATAATTCATTTTACCCTTCGGGATCATGTTAGACACTCATGGGCAGAGTGTTTGTTTAAGGAAACCCCTAAGTTGTTGAATTTTTTGCATAGGGTAGCATGCTCAGTACTTTCCAAAAGTCCCTCCTGGAGACATCCTTGTAGCAGTTATTCAAATCATTTTTCCTGAGGGCAGCTAGGATTTCAGTCTTGTCTCCAGCTGGTCTGTTCTCACTGTGTAGATGACTACCTGGAGAGTTTCTGGACCATCCAGGGAATTAAGTGCACTGGGTGTGCACGCAGTCACAGCTCTAATATACAGTTACACAGCTACAACAAAAGAACAAGAATTTCATCCTCTATCTCACTTACAACTTAAATTCAATAGTTCTTGCCCAAGTGGGAAAATTGTTCTCATGTGTCACAGTTAAAAACAAAGCATAGGTACAAAATCAGTTACTTGCTTAAGTACATGAATATACTTTTGCAGTAAAAGAAGATGGATAAGTGAGAAGAGACTGTTTTCCCATTATTTTAAAGTGAGGTTTTAATCTAAGTTATGAAGGTTTCTTCATATTTAAAGGTTATATCGGCTCATTGTGATTTGCTTTTACTTTAAAAAGATGCATATTGGCAAAGGAATTTGCTAGTCAAGTACTTTCAGTTCTTATCTTCTACCATCTGTGATCAACATGACCTTGGTTCTTACCCTTTCCAAATAAAAGCTACAGTTCTTTTACTGAGATTTCTCTCAGTAAAAACTGTGACCATAAAGTAGTTCAGCATTTTTGCTGAATGATAACCTTGAAAACAATAGAGAGCTGAGTGAAAATCAGTCCTCAAGTGTTATACCTGTGTGTAAGAAGTGAGTATCCAAAGCTGAATTTCTGCTTTCTGTGTTTTGGCTTTAGACTTACAACCACCCTCAAATGAACTACTTCTTGTTTTATAAATAAGAGTAATTACTGTACTATAAGTAAACTTGTGATTTGTCACTATTTACTTAAGCTTTGACATCTTAAATTATATTACATTAAATTAATTACATTAAATTACACATACATTCATTACATTACACTAATGTAACTTTCTGATTTCGGGGATCTCAAGTGGACTGCAAAGACAACTAATTAATTTTCATTATTATTTTTGTATATTTTTAGATCCCTTTTCTATTTAGAATTTAAAAAATTGAAAAAAATGCTTAAAAATACTTCATAGAGTAGTTGGAAAATCTAAAATCTTACTTGCTCCTCAAGGCCTAGTAGTCCTATCCCACTCTCAGCTCTTGATTACTTGCTGTAGAATGAATTTTTTGTAACAATTTGGGGCACTAGGGTAGATAAAGACAGATTTTTCTAATGCATGATTGCTTATCAATAATTGTTAGGGTTATTACATAGAAGGCTCCAGCCATAATAGATCATATTAAAGAAATTCTCATTGAAGACCATAGAAAAATCCACAAAACTAGCAAATTAAAGTTGACAGTGTTCCTGGTACATGAAATACATGGTAGATTTTTTATTTTGATCTTAATACTTTTTGCATACAAAGGATGATGGATAGAAGAGTGGTTACTGAACGTTTTGAAATCTTGAGCTTCTGTTGTAGTAGACTGATTCTCTCCATATGTATGTACAGGAACAGAGCTATGGATCTCAGTGGATTTTTATGGTTGCAGCTGAGATTTGTCACTAGTAATAAAGATTAGATGGCTTCTGCCTTTGCATAGCATTAATCTCTCATCACTTAGTAGTATGACATTTTATCTTGTGTCATATTAATTCATGTATTTGATCATGTTTGGGATTTGTGCTGTCTTTTAATTCTGCTTATGCAATGCCTTAAATTCATGTGATTCTTGAAAGGTACAGGTTTTTTTGAAATTAATTTTTGCTGCATCTTAATTCTTTTCTGTAAGTTAGCATGTTCTTTCTGATGTGTTCTGACACATTTTCTTCATGTCTGGTAGTAATAGTTCAGTGTGGTATGAGGAGTAGGGACCTGGAGTCTTTGTGTCTTTTTCCTTAAAATATTCAGGTAAGACAAATACATATTTTTACTGCATGGTTTAATATGTGGTTCTTCTAGGACCTCGCAAGGATCTGGCTGTCATTACAGACAGTGGGGTTTCAAAGCTCTGCTGACTTTACCAGAACTCTCTTTATCTTCTTCCTGCCCCTGACACTGCAAAACAAGAGCTTTCAAAGGATTAGTATAATGAAAAGACAATAGATGATACATATTATCACTGCAGATAACTGCTCTTCCAAGCCACCCATATTTTCAATATGATTTTTATAGGAACTTCTGAATTATGCTCAGCCAGGACCAAAAACTACTGGTAACATAACTGGTCTTTAATTATCAGAGTGACTTTAAGAATAAGAGCACATTGGAGACGACACTAGGGGTATTTCATCCTAAATGTCAGTGTCTGTGTTAGAGTGCTTGGTATCTCCTTGCAACATCTCACCTATCACTGTATTTTTGCCTAGCTCTGCTCTGCTTTTAATTCTTAGGTACTAAGAGAAAGATATCATAAAAACCCAACTTAGAGATGGTAATAAAATTACCTTATTCATTGCTTTAGGCAGTTACTGAAATTTCTTGAAAATTCTTCAAAAGTAATTCAATAAGATAAATCCCTTATATCTCTTAATATTAAGTCATTTGCTATAATAACAGGCATCTAGTGGTATAAATGATGGGTACAGCCTCTAATGGCTAGATACAGAAGAAAATGATCCTGTATCTGGATTCAGATGATCTTATTGTAGAGTTTAAGAAAAGTTGCAATCTGCTTTCTGCACTGGGTTTTGTAAAACTGAAGTAAATCTGTTAAGGGCATTGTCTCCTGTATGACCGCTTAATAACTGAATTACTCATTTATGCTGTAATAATACATAGTTTTTGTATCTTCAGACAGTAAAACTGATTCATCCATGCTAGCAACTACACTTTCTCTACATGTAAGGGAATTAAGAAATGACTTAATTTTCACCTAGTCTCCCTTTGGTATAATTTATTTTTGGGTGAAAGCTAGCTTTCGTAATACTTGCTAGAATGCTTACCTAGAATGTCCTAAATTGTTTACACTGGAAGGTCAAACTTTTTCAAAAGAAATTTTATAGCACATTAAATTTTAGAGGAGAGTCTTCAAAGACATATAGGTTCTTTGTGTTGACCTTTTGGAATTCTGTCTTGGATACTTGAGGACTGCCGTGGTATTGCATAAGAGAAGAGGCTGTCTTAAGATGAACTGGAATGACCTATTTCAGATTTCTAACACAGATCAAGTTTAAAGCATGAGAAATAAATTTGGGAAATAAAATGCATGCCAATGCAGTTTAAGTATCATTTGGTCCCAGCAACAGCACTTTTTATACATGGGTTACTGCTGTCTGCCTTGACTGATCCTCCTCACTGGCCTTGGCTCAGGGAGAATGTAGCATTTAGAGCCCCTTTTAAAGTGGCAGTGATGCTGTCACATGGTGCTGTCAGTATTGTCAATCCAGATCTCTCTGTGTGGCATAGATGAGAGATAGTTCATAGTTCAGGAGATTATTTCCAGTTTGACCTAAAACTTTACTTAGAGTAAGATGAAGTGCAGCTGACTGCAAGCTAAACTAGTTAATTTATGGCTCCCAGACAGGTTTTTATTCAACATGTTAATAATTTTTAAGATATAATTTATCTTGATCACTAATGAAAGTTTATTGAAGAAAAACAGCAAACATGCTCTGAAAACAACTGAAAATCTTTGTCTTAATAGAGACCTAGAATTAGCTCTGGTTGATTAATTTTTAATACATTACTATATAAAAATTAACTTGTCTGAAGAGGAGGACATTTCTTTTTATTTTTCCCGTTTCACAGTCACTGCAGCTCAGCAGCTTCCTCTCTGAGTCAGGTTGCCTCCTCAGCTGTGTCCTTTAAAAAGTACTAGATTCTTCCACTAGGAGAACATGAGAGTCAAGACAACGATGTTGATGTGTTGTAGCAGCATTTCCAAATTGAAATCTTTTGGGGTTTTGTCTGTAATGTTTTGGCATCCACACTTCTGTTTAGAATCTGGTGCCTGATTAAAAAAACAACAGCTAGAAAGATTGAACCCAGGTTTTGAAACAACAAATGTTGCCACACCTACACAGATGCAGCTGGGAATATTTTAAACTCCATTTACTTCATTTTAACTGAGCTATCTGAAAATATACATGAATGTAACTGTGCCTGCTGGTGTGTGCTGTTACCTGCATGAGTCTTCCTGTACTGTTGCATGTGTTTTTTTTAATAGTGGGAGCGGTCCCTAATGTCCTGAGACCTGTAAGTGTGTGCAAAAGCTGCTCAGTGAGAAAACACACCGTAGGCTGCCCTTAGCAGCAGCATGTGGTTATGGATTTGGAATGGCAATAATTGCTAAGTTGAGATACACGTTGATCTAGTGAGTACAGATGCATACAAAAAGTTTAAGTAATAGCTACATAGAGTTCAGCTAATGATAGAGGTATACAGAATTTTTCTTTGATATAAGAGATAGAGCAAACGAATTAGTTTAAAAAGGGTTGTTTCAGTTCTGAAAACTACTCCATGAGAAATGTAAAGCAAAAAACTTTATCAAGTACTGCAAAGCGAGGATGCTATTTTTTTTTTTTTTAAATTGTGTTTTATGTAGTCAATTTCCTTCAGGATTTTTGTAAATTTATAAAAAGTCAGTACTTTTCTAGTTATTTTTTTCCAGCTTTATAGGGAGAAGAAGAGAGAACTTGAGCCCATTCTGTTCCAAAGTTACATTTATAGGGAAGAAGTAACAAGTCTCCCTGCTGAGCCATGATTTACAAGGTAAATAGCAAATGACAAAGATTAAGTGGTGGTTTTCCCTTGTTTGGTGCTTAAGGAAAGAATTAGGGTTACTTCTATGTTTAACTTGGGCTAAGTATGCCATTCTTACAGTGTATCATTCTGTGAAAATGGTTCAGTTCTCCAGTATGGTCTTCCTGGGAACTAAGTATGTCAGATATTAGTGTTTTAAGCATGATGCTCTTTTTAGTCAAGGGAAATATCTTTTTCCTTGTCTTTTTTCGACTTCAGACTGCAGCTTTTAAAATTCCTCATCAGAAAGATAACCTTGGAGGAGGGGGGAACCTTTCCAGCCTGTCTGACCATATAAGATGCAAATTAAATGTTACATGCTTGATTGCTGCAATATCAAAAGCAAATATTAACATGAAGATGATAATATTGGATTTTATATGTAAGTGAATTATACAGACACCAGATGCAGCAGAAATCCTGAAGTAAAATTCCTTAGGCACAATAAATTGTCAGGTTTTCTCTGTATAGAAAGCTACTGACATGGAACTAAGAAAAACAGAATAATTCTGGGCATATTGCATGTGCAGACAAAAAGCCAATATGCTGAGCCAGGGCTGCATATTTTTGTTGTTCTCCTTTGGATAACAGCAACCACTGCTTCACCAGCTTGGAGCAGCGTACAGACAGGATTATTACTTTGGGAACACTTCATATGCCAAGGGAATAAAAATCTACTGTGAATTTTCATCAGCAGCAAGAAATAAATTGAGTAATAAGAGCTTTAAATTTAGGGGGCTGGAGACCAAGCCCACAGATGAGGTGCGGTTAAAAGGGAAAGCATGCACAGGTCTGTGGGTAGTCAGGGCTATGGCATTACTGGAATTACAGAACCAAAATAGCTCACATAGCTGAGCACTCTCTTGGACAACTTCAGGGCACTTTAAGAAAGTCCAGAAAGACTAGAGAGTGGGTTGTGCTATAATGCATGGAGGTAGCAGGTGATAAACTTGTTGATAGCTTATGAGTCAGGATGAGATTTGTAACAAAATATTTCTTCAAATTATAGCACAATTGGGCATTTTCAGGCAATGGTGTCCTTCATACTGACTTGCTTGTGAACAAAGTGGAGCCTGTTGCCTTACTTGTAGAGACTTACTGACTCTCGTGACTTGCACGTGTATGTTACTATCTAGTGGGAATAGAATCTCCAGGTGCTGTACCATCTGTTTGGGAAATATTGCCCTGTACCTGACTTGTAATTTTGCAAATTCAGAGTGATGCTTAGTATTTGGGGATTATTTAGAGAAGCAGAGATGTTTGTAACTGCTAGTGAATATCTCTTCTCTCTAGGAAGAAGGCTTTTTTATTTTGTTTAAACAAAAAATTGCACTGGAAGGTCAAAGACTTTCAGTTCTCTTTTCCTACTGCAGATAAAGAGGAGCCTGTTTCCAGGAAATTATAATCACGAGGGCTTTAGTAAAATTAGTTTGGACCTAACAGTTTACAAGTAATATTACTGTTTTTGTTAACAAATATATTTTCATGTGCAAACTACTCAATATAATCATTAATATATGTTAGTTGAAAACTCTAAATATTCTGTACTTGGGCTGAACAGTAGAGTTGATGAGAAATAGTAGTATTTTGTTTATGCAGGGTGAATAGGAAATGCTGGTGTAGGGTTTTATCTTGTATCTTCTGTACTTTAGCATTTATTTCCCCTGAAGTCTTTATTTTTATATCTATTAGAGGAGTACATGCAGTCTCTCAACAGAGATTGGAACTTTGTTGTATTGAGTACTGCACATGCATACAGTAATAGATTATTATCCTACTCCCATCTAAATGGGCAAGACAGACAAGTCTGGTATTCAGGTAATAGTTCTATCCCATTTGAGTTAGGGACAATGTTGCTCTTTTCTGCACTTTCATCTATAGAAGTCTTTTACTTAAGACTTAAGTAGAGTTACACAAGGGGTGAGGTGACATTTTAATGGGACAGCAACAAAATTTGGACCTTAATCAATTTTTTTAAGGATTACAGTGGAGGTTTGTGGACAAGCTCAGCACTGAATCCTAACTGACTCAATTTTTGTCTTGAAATTTGAATTCCAAAGCCATCTTTCCTTTGTACTTGAGTCAGTGGTGCTGCATTGTTCTTGAAGGTAAAAAGGTGCCAGCTTACTCTTGTTAGAGTAGCTCTGCACCTACATGTCCTAGGACATTTCTCTCAATGTACTTTTGGTTCTATAGGTAATTAAAAATAGGAGACCCCAGAGATTTAACAAATGAGTGGGTTTTTTTTCTTCACCTGGTCCTTTCTTCAGTCAGTTCTGGAAGTAGCTGGAGAAGTTGAAATAAACTGTTTCACTGTGTAAGATACTATGGGTAGTTCTTATAAATATATGTAACTTACCTCATTTTGATGCACTTATGGGTACCCATACAATACAGACTGAGCTATGTGATACAGTGAATTATTTATATGTACTATATATATATCTTCCATTTTAATATGCTTTTTCATGCCAAAGCTGATACAAGTCTAAAGGCATAAGGCAGTGTTCTTTAGCTGTTCAGCTACCAATAGATCTCAAAGCAAATTGTGTCAGTTCTAGTAAATTGAGTCAGCAACTAGTAAACTAATTTCAGAAATACTAATACCAATGAACAGCTTACTTTGATCACATTGCCATCAAGCTCTTTTCTACTCCAAGACTTTTAGAAATGTTTAAAAGGCAGTACAGTACACAAGTGTGAAAACATCTTTATGGAAACTCATTAAAACAGTGCATTTCTGTAGCATTTAGTCATCACTACCATTTGTAAAGTTTAATCTCGCATTGATAAATATGCTGTCCCAAATGGTTTGTCTGGATTCTTTATTTTTTTTTTTTACGATCTGAGAGGAACCATATACTAGGTTAATCTTGAATTTCTTAATTGTGCATATTTCCCTAATGCTAATCAAAGTTTTGTCCAAATTAAACCTGAGTAAACGTCTCAAGACATATTTTATACAGAACAGATAAGCCAAGAATCAGGCCACATGATGAACACATGCTTCACAATGTGTTTAGATCTGGTTAAATGTGATTTTTGGTCTTGGCCTTCTGAAGCATTTGCAAATTAAATTGCATTTAGAACACCAGTGGAACTAGAATACAACTGGGCAAACAACAGTTTGTTGTTGCTGACAGTTTTTAAAAGATCTTTTTAATTGGGTCAACAGTCCAATGACAACAGCAGGTCATTAATTGTATAAAATACGTTCTGTTCTTATGGTATTTTTTATTCATTGCCACCAAGAACAGGGATAGTGATTTTTCTCTGTGTTATAGAAACATAATGTATGGTCCTTTCTATAAACAAATGCAATCTCGTGAACACTGAACTGCTTATAAATGCATTTTTTTATAGGAGTGTTAAAGCTCTATCTAAATTTTAAAAACTGATGAGATTGAAGCAAGAAAAAGAACTTGCAAAGTCTCAGTGTGAACACCTAAATGTTTTCTTTCTAAAAGTATAGCCTTTAGTTTGTTAGATTTATACTGCACAAGAGCACTGGAACTATTAATGCCAGATGTGATTGGTTTCCAGCTTTTTTCACCTAGAAGTATGATGACATGTTTTATTTTCTTTAATTATGGCACAATTATTTGCCACTCATAGTATTTCTATTATAAATTGAGTTACCCTTTTGGCCTTTTCTGTTACTAATCTGTCTTTTGCCTCTCGAGGTGTGCTTTCCAAAGTCTGAAATACCTAGAATTTATCTGCACCATTATCTTTGCAAATCTGCAAAGTGAAATATGACATCGAAATACCATCAGCAATATCAGACATTTAGCCAAATGCTTTTAACCAATACAAGCTTATGATAGAATGTTGAGATAAGTGCTATATTTCATGAGACAACACAGATTGAATAGATCAATGTAGTAAGCCATTTACAACATTATGCAGAGATATTTTTAGACACTGTGGCTGTGCTTCATCCAAATGTGTCTATCATCTTCTTCCTCTTCCTATTTGAATCCCCTCACTGGCCTATGCATTGCTGTGGTACCATAAACTTTCAAACTCCCATAGAGCTACAGTTTATATATACACTTTAATGTAATGATTCAGATAAATGTAAATACAAATGCAGCTCTAAACTTTTGACTTGCCAGGCAGGACCACTTGAAGTTTTATCTTTCAAAGTACTTATTTTATGTTCCCATTTCAGGCCAAAGAGTAATGGACTAATTAATAATTCATTAAATACTTGGCACAATAAAGGGATTTTATTCCACGTCAGGTTGTTTTAAATAATATCAAGAATCCTGGTACTGATTTTTGAGACAATGCAAAAGCTACAGTATCAGATCATTTTTACATCTCCTTGGAGGGATTGTGAAAGAGTATACTGCACCAGAAAGGCTTTTAATGAGATGTGTCCCTGAAGGGAACAAGTAGATAAGCAAGATGATTTCACTTTTTGTCACAAAATGCAGTGATTTGAGCACAACATTAAGAAAAAAGACCCATTTGAATCAAATGGGAAGACAGCTGAACATCATTTTGGGTTAAATGGTGTATACATTACCAAAGTTTTATTTTGTCACTACTGTATGAACTGATGCGCAAAGAGCAGAAAATAAAAGGATGTGATCTAATATCCAAGGTGCAGAGCTTTCCTGCAATGGTGTAGGCATCCTACTTATTCATGATTTGTAGTAGTCCTCTGAGAACATTAGCAACAACCTTTCAGAACTACTGATTACAGGGGGAGATGCTGTGCATATTAACAGTTGGTCTTTACCCAAGAGAATCTAAGCAGACTGACAAAAGCAAAAAACAGAGCAAGCCAAGGGAAAAAACAAGGCAACTGGTTTTGAGTAGAATGATAAAGATGCACTTGAACTACACCACGTAGATAATGTTGCAATGGAAGAAGAGAATAAAAAGAGAGTCATTTAAAGCACCTCTCACTTAACAGATTAATAGGCTTGGAAATGGGAAAAGTGAGAAGCTAGTAGGTTATGTTCTGTAAGAATCTGCACAGTAAGAGATCTGAATTTTGTCTCTTCATTTTAAGAAACATGCACAATCTTTGTCCCCTGCTTGCTTTATTCCGGTACAGAGTCTTTCAGAATGGAGTTACACGGTATTTACACTGCTATAACAGAAATTAGTCAAGACCCTCACCAACCTAAATTGCTTCAATGAAAAGTAAGACTACTTTTCTTATTTGAAAATTAATGCAGAAATTTCTATAGTTTTGATTTTAACACTGTTTTTTTCTAATGAAAAGGTAGCCAGTAAAATGTGTTTTTAAAGGCTCATAAATTTATCATTTTACCTAAAGGAAAAAGATTACATTACAGTGTCTGCACTGATCTGGCATGAAATAAAATCTAGGCTTTCCTAACAAAAACATTTTATCATTATTCTCACAACAAAAATTGCTAAGAACCATTGGTTTTAAAACAGTGTTTGAAAACTATGGCACTACACTGCAGTGCTGGAACTATTTAAATTGGGCATTTGGTTACCCGTACGTTTAGCTTATAAATCTTGTCTGCCGCAAGGAGATTTGGAATATTAATCAGTATGAACAGAGTTATGCAAAAAGAAATCAAAATATATTATGGGGTGAGATTAAATGTAACTGCAGTGATGTTTAAGATGCTTGAGAGAATATAGTTTAATTAGGGATTTGCCCTTGTTTTTTACAGTATTAGCTTTAGTCTCACTTCTTAAGGAACATTTGTGACCTAGCGCGCCCCCCCCTCCCCCCCCCCCCCCCCCCTTAGTATTCAAGCGTTTTTAGATCCACATAATTTTGGTGGTGCCAGCTGTGTCTTGCCTTCATTTTTTTGGGTGCTGATCTCCAGGCATCTTGATTATGAAATTTAGCCAGGGTAAGTGACCTGATTTTTCCAGCCCTGGAATGAGACCAGCAGGAGCTGATAATCTTGATAATTCCTTCACAGAGGAATAGACACAGTGTCCTCCTTTGCGTGGGCCGAAGGCAGTGCAGCCTTTGGGAGATATATGGAGGAGGACTGTGTCCTCACAGAGGGTTGCTCTCCATCTGTGGTCCTGTCAACACTCTCCATCTGAGAGGTTTTAAAAGACATAATATGTGGAGATGTAATACATTCAGTACAAACAGCTCTCATTCGGTTTTGCATGTGTGCTTTACATGCCTTTAAGGAGTTGTTCAAGAACCCATTGTCTTTTTCCTTTCTGTGAATAACTCTGAATGTAGTGCAATGCCTCATAAAGACATAGGAAAGATGACCAGTACGATGGGAGTGGTATCTCCAAATCCTTTCAGCTAGATGTTGCATCAGCTCCATGTGAGCAGAGGGGACAATTGTGACATATTTGTTATTTAGAAAAAAACAAAAATCTCCATCAGTAGATCAGAAAATATGCATCATTCCTGTGCAATGGGAGAAGAAAAGATAAATAGAAAGCTGCATATATTTTTCATTCCTATACTTTTCGGTGCTATTCATCTTTGCTTTTAACCTTTTATTTACATACCTGGGAGAATATTATGGCAGTGGTTTTTCATGGTGGTAGAAGTGCTTTCTGTTTATTTCTGCAGATTGCTAGCCTTTCTGAATTGTGGCTGAAAGCATTTCCTTCAGCATAGTTCTGCTTATTACTTTCACATCTTGTCAGTGCTGGCTTAAATAATTATTAACTAGGAGAAAGCAGACAGGGCAGTTGTTTAAATTTTTGAATGATCAGTTCCAGGTCATATTAATTATTCTGAAGAGCATTTAACAGCTTAATAAGACAAGGGTTTAACCATAAATGTCATTTTCATTTGTTTGTGTTATTTGAGACTGTTGTAACTGGCTGCTTAATGGTCTGTGTCATGCAGGTGTATTATTAGCTCTCATTGGCACATTTTACTCAGTTGTCATTAATGGCACAGAATGGCTTTCCCATCATTTTCTCTTGGAATCCCAGACAGAGAGCAAGATCAGTGACAGTTTTATCAGCGAGTTAGATTAAGCTGCTCTTTGCCACTCATGAATCAATGTATTTTCATTGCAGACTGGTCTCTGCTCTACATATGTCAGTGCCACTCCACTGTCTCATCTGCCAAATGAATAACAGAGTTCTCATTAAATTAATGCTGTGATTTTTTTTGCACTGCATTACCTGCAATATGTTCAGTTTGCTCTTTTGATTTTACTGAAAAATGGCTCTCACGTACCAAAGAATAAATAACCACAGTTAAATAAGAACTAAAGAAAATAAAATGGTATTTGAGTTATAAAATCAGTCATGGTTCTTGACTGAAAATTCAGCAGTAATTGGGGAGGTTAGAGGCAGTGGAGCACATTATTTCAGCTTCCAGATCTACAGCATGGTCACTTGTCTTTTTATTTGTGCTAAGTAATACAGTAGGGAGGAGGGAAGAAAGAAACAGCTTTTTAGTCACTCTCCTCTTGGATAAGTCAGCACCTGACAGGTTTATAGTAAGAAAAATCAAGGTATGTCTTATGTATCTAATAGCTTTAAAGGAATGAATTTTCATTTGCTGACTAAAGAAAGCTGAAGCACTTAAGTATTTAACCCAGAGAGAAACAACAATTCTGCTACAATAACTAGAAAATGAAGATGTGTGCTCTTCTTTCATCTTAGATGTGGAGGAGGGCAAGCAGAAGGAGCAGCAACCAGTTTGCAATACTCCAGTCATGGAAATTGGCCAGAAAAGCAGGAAATCCAACCACACAGCCATTCCTCTAGCATGGTAAGCCCCTTCTGGTTTGAAAGTAGTTCCATGTCAATGTTTGTTGACCATTGGTCAAATGTGAGTTATTGCCAGAGGGTTGTACTAAAGGCTATTGCAAACCAGTGTAAAATAAAGTAAAAAGAATATTAAACTGTCAAAGAAGAGACAGGGAAAAAGAATGAGGATGTTCATGCAGGTTTTGGCAGTCAATTAGCATTACCAGTCAACACAGAAGCTGTTAGAAGGTAAGTAAAGTAAGGTGAGCTTGTAAAAAGCATATGGTATGACATGAGGATGAGAGAGTTAGAAGACTAAGTGTTAGAGATGGCTCTGAAAAGAGCAAAGGCTTTTGAAATCAGGTAATTTCCTGAATCACAAATTAATTTAGATGAAAAAGAGCAAACGGAGCCATAAGAATGCAAACCCAGGTTTCTAGAGTTATTCTGGATTTGGGTTTTGTTTAAATTAGGCACATTACTATGTACCATTGATCACGCTGCCACATCTGAAGACTCATGACCTGAGCATCCCTTCAGGTTTTAACTGTTATGATGTCTCATTCTGACACCACAGCAAAACGGTTCTGTGTATACAGGGCTGCTGTGGCTGGCATTACTAGACAAGGCATCACTAGTGCTGGAAAACTTTAAAAACTCAAACAAAAAGAAATTAATAGTACAAACATCTCCAGTGTAGAGGATATCTCTTATCTGGGGAAGCTGGTGCCTTGCAACATTTGATGGTGTTAAGGATATATATCATCTAGAATTGCTAAAAGGAGCAGGATACAGGAGCATATGCTCTCTCTGAGTAATTTCAGCATTTCTTATGACTTATTCAGAAGTATTTGTGACTAGTTGTTAGGCTAGATGCTTTGCTATTCTGATCAAGATTGGCATTTCTTTACCTTGTTGTACACATTGGAGTTCATTGAAGAACCTACCATTTCAAAAATAAAATAAAACCAATGACAAATGAAGCAACTCCTAAAGAAAATTTGGAAAGCAGTGATTAGTTTTGGAGAGCTCAAAAGAAATAAAAATTTTAGATATTTTCTCACTTTCAGAAAATGAAGGACCATACTTCAAACGCCTTCCTTCGATTTTAAGGGCTACTAATCTTTTTATGCCAGGATCTCTTAAGGGAAGGAGATGAGACCATTTTCTTACCATTCTTTGTAGCAACTAGCAAATACATACATCTGCTTCCTCTTGAAGATGCTTTACTCTGCAGGAGATGAGACACCTGCTGTGCTTCCCAACATAATATGCATCATTGTCAGCTTCCTGCTTTCTGCACTGCCCCTTTTGTAGGGACATATAACAGAGTCCCATCTCTTCAGTGCCTTTTTCAGTGTCTTTTTCATTTTCTTTTTTCAGTAGTGCTAGAAAATTGTAAAATACATTGTTATAAATGAAGGAAAATAATTGGAAATAAGAATTCCTCTTTAAAATATGAGGGAAGATACCAACTGGTTCATGCACTGGAACAGGTTTCCAAGAGAGAATGTGGAATCTTCATCCTTGCAGATTTAAAAACTTGCCTGAGCAAGGCCTTGAGCAACCTGATCACACTTTGAAGCTGCTTTGAGCAGGCCTTTAAATGTGCCTTCCAACTTAAACTTTCACACTAATTTGAAGCACAAAATCTGGTTACGAAATTTTAAACGATACTTCCTTTCTGTCTTGCTCATTTGCTGAAGTCTTTGTAGAAGCATCTAAGAAATGGAGTTGTCATGTTTAAGCTGTCATTGCACAGGTCTCAGTTAAACAGATGGATGACAAGTAATATGATCAAAGGAACACTTGTTTTCGTGTCTATTAATGGGATCTATAAAACTGTGGAAGAACTTTATGATAATCCTATAATATACATATAACAATACTCATTTGTTTTTCTGCAAGACATATATTAGCATGATTTACATGTATAAAGAAGCAATATAAACTTATATATTATTTGTTTCTATCATAAAATATTTCTCATTTTTCTTTCCTAAGAGACATCTTGCTGTTCACAATTTGTTGCAGAATGCTCTAAACTGTGAGGGTAGATCTTTCCTTTTTAATTCAAAAAGCAGTACCCTTCCTAGAAAGGAATATAGAAAAGTAATACCTTTCTTTTGCCGGGAAGATGGAAATTTGTTCCTCATTTTATTCAATACTAATTGGCTTCCAATTGTAGATAATTATATGAACCATATGAAAAAATTATTTTTAAACATGTTGGCATATCAGATGTTAGCTCTGGAGTTTTGTCTGGCATGTCAAGAACTCTGATATTTGGGTCACTTTTTTAAACATCTTTCTAGAGACTTCATATCATTCATTTTGTAATTCCATAAATGTATTCTGTCACACCAGCCTTCTTGTTGGAAATAATATTCTCTTGGTTAATAGAACAAGAAATTACCCTTGAGATATTTATTTTGCTATAAATTTTCTTGGTCAGTAATAATATGCTGACATTTCTGCTGAGAGAACTTGATGAAATCTTGTGGGTTTGACCTATCCTTGAGAAACACTCCTGGGAAAAGCGCACACCACAGCAGAAAATATTGGAGTTCTGGTGTGATGATGTCATGTTAAATTCATTAGAAATACTCAGAAATTGAAATTTTGTTAGCCTCAGAAAAGGATGAAGTATGAACCTCTGTACTAGAGAGGAAAGAGATGAGTGGAAGGGAAAATGAAAAAGTATTTGTTCTTGCCTGTTTTCTGCTCTTCTTGGGCTTATGCTGTCAGTACAGATAGAGAAGACCAGTGAGCTTTCTTGCTTTCTTTCTTTCTGACCCTCATTTTGGATCAACCTAAATCTTCTTTCAATTCATTTTCTACCAAGTGTTTTATTATGGTTTAACTTTACGGTATTTGTTGTTAGTTTGTCACTCAATTTTCGATTTTAATAATCCCAGCAATTATCATGAGAGCTACAGAGTTCCTAGAAAAAAGCTTTCTTATTCAAACTGTACCTTAGTTGTCCTTCTGTACCTTAGTGCTGTATTCCCAAAATATCAGGTGTATTTAAGTGAGTAAGGTAGGATCTGTCAGTCTAAGCAAAGACATCTGTACATCAAGATCTTTGGGCTTTAGTCTCTGATGCAGATTTTTAATCTTATCCAAAGTTAGAGGTCTAACATAGGTCAACTGGATAGCTTCTGTCCATGAAATATTAGGGAATGATCAGCACAGATAGCTCTCAGGAGTTAGGTGAGGTAGATCCTTCTCCTGCCCTTTACAGATAGGGAACTAAGGTAATGCTTATATGAAGGAACTTGTAAGGATAAGCAGAAACTTGAACCTGAATTGAGCAAATGTGGTTTTAAAATGTTGTCTTGGGGTCAAAACTAGATCCCAAGAGGTAACAAAATGGTTCACAGGTTCAGACTCGGTTATGAGAGTCCTGAGCCCTTGTAGGGCTTAGTTTCTGACCTCCTTATTTGGAATAGTCCTGTGATACAAGTTCTGCCTCAGTGTCCTAGCCACCAAACTGTTTTTCATTACAGAATGTTCTAGCGTTAGGACTAGCAATTTCTAAAGTAGTGACTTCATTTCAAGTTATCTTTTTAAAGGGGAAATTTTTGAAAGCTGAATGAAAGATGGAGAGCTCTCTCTCAGTGACATGGCTGCATCCAGAGCCTTTGTTGAGACTTGCTAGAGAAAGACTTCAAAGTTGAGAAAGGCAAGACCTCATTGCCTTTCCAGGGCTCTGACACCTGGCAGAAGTATTGCACAGAATATCTCTCAGTTGTAAGTTCTATGTGAGAAAGATTGGTTTTGCTTTATTATTTTTTCTTTTTCTTTTAAGAATTATTACCACCAACAATAAAGTAATACTGTTTCAGAGTACACTATGGAAAAGCATTAAGGTTTTTAACAGACTGAAAACTGGTCTAATTACCAGTTACTATATTACTTGACATGGTTTGGTTTTTCTCTTCAAAGTTTCCAGGTTTGTTTATTCCTTTTTAATGCAGTGCTTGAGGAAGGGCAGATACAATGCACCAGTTTATTATTCTTTAGCAAATAGTTTAAACTCCTTGGCATGCTGTTATTGAGAAGAAATTCATTAATGAGTATTGCTTACATAAAGTAATTTTTTTTTTCCCTTTAAACTTGTGGTTGGAAGTAGATTTACTTTTGCTTGAGGCAGTGTCACTGCATTTTAAATCAAACAATACTGCTCATTTTTGAAATGCCATGTTCTGTGATTCAAAAAAATTGTTTTAAGATTATATTTAATTAGGACTGACTGTGAATGAAAGACATATCAGTATCCAGGTTTGGGACTTTTTTCTTTGTACAATGAGAAGGAGCACATTTTATCTGATGGCAGCTGGACTTTGCTTTCAATGTGACTAGTGGGCTCTGATTGGCTTCGCAATAAGCATATTTTTGTTTATATCCTGGATTAGGTAACCAAAATTGTTTAAATACAGTGACATGCTATAAAATATATTATTAGCCAATAAACTGCATGTGTTCACCATGCAAATCCAAAACCTATTGCAAATATAGGTTTGCTGATGCAAGTATTTTGGTTAGTAATATGGTCGCTTGGTGGTGAAATTAGTTTTGAATCTTTTACTCACAACAGTCAGCCTTTTGGAATTAGACTAGAAGACTCAGTTTGATGGGGAATATCAGGTTTTTTAAAGGTAAGGTGTCAAGAAATGTAAATAAGCTTTCCCATGTTAAATAATTTGTTTTCCTTGGGACCAGTGTGTTTTCCTTCTTTTCCTTTCCCTTTTCCCACATTTTTTGTTTACTTTATTTTTCAATATTACATTACATTTCCTATTAGTCTATTTTAAATGAAAGGGAGAAAACAGGAAAAGGGAAAAAGAACGGCAGCTCAAACAGTGCTTCCCTGCAGTGGGGTAAAAGAAAAGGAAGAATTAAGACTAAGTCATCCCTCCCAACTGTGTTTATCAGTCTCTGTAAAAATCAGCATGTTGATCTTCAGAAAATCTGTCTAATCTTGACATCTACCTAATGTTGCCCCATTGGAAGAGTCAGAAGTTTCATAAGGATTTAATCAAACTAAGCTAAAAATAAGAAAAGAGAGGTAAGCTGGCTGAACTGTGATTTCTTCTGTGTAGCTACTTGCATTCAGGTAGCATACAAACAAAATACTTCATTATTGTATGTCAGAGGCATAGGCTCAGATATTAGAACTCTTCTTCCAGTAACCTTGTTATAGAAGCTGTGAACTGAAATGAAAGAAAAGGTTAAACATTTCTTCGTATTTTTTTTTAACAGAGCAAAATCAGAAATTTCCAGTAAAAAGTTCAGGATTCCATTAGGGAAAAGATGGTTACAGTTTAATTGTTTTTTATTCTTGATGAAAAACCTAAGACAAGGTTTGAAATGATTAAAAAAAAAAAAAAGCCATTGTTGAGTTTTGAAGCCTGCAATAATGCGTTAGTTGCCCTTTCTGAGACCTGGTCTATTGTGCCTTGGCTATCTCCAAGGAGATGTAGACATGGTTCTGCATTTCTTCTTTTTCCTCTGTAAAGCGATGTATCTAATCGTTCTCAAGTGTAAATGAGTAACAATGGCCTGTCCTTTCCTAAGATTTGGAATACTTAACTTTTTCAAATATAAGACAGAAAAAGTACCTAGTGAGACACCCAAGATTGCTGAAATCTTTTAAGAAATGCAACAATTCTACCATTGTGAGTAGTGCTTTTTGAAAATATAACTATGAAACTGTTTGCTACAATACATTTCATGCTGTATTACCGAGACACCTCCCTTGTCATTCCATTTATTAGTTCAGAAATAACCAGTATCTGAAATTCATTTCATGACTACTATTTGCCACCAAGGTATTTAATTCCCTGTGATCGCTACAATTTGTTTGTATGGTATTTTAATTTATATGTTAGTGAAACTTGCTCTTGACGTTAAAGTACTTGAGATTCTCAGTTCTGTTCAGTGCATGATAGTATTTCTCAGAGTCTCTATTCCAATTAGAAAACCACTCTCAATTCTAGGCAGAGGAGCACTAAATGATTAAGGGAGCAAAGCATCTTCTGTAGAAAAAAAAGCATTTTTTGATATTGGAACAAACATTTCTGTTAGTTTTTTGCTGTGACACATTCAGCATAGCGTTTTGGTGCTGAGAGACCTGACTAACTCTGTTGTATGAAAATACTAAAGAATTACAGTCAAAGTCTTTCTTCAAACAATAAACAGGAAACTTTATTGCAATAAAAAAACCCCAAACTCATGCCAAAGCTTTACACATTGACTACTTTCTTCTGCTACTTTCAGGATTCATACCATCTTACCTCCAGGAAAGCTGTAAAGATAGAATACTTGATCTCCTCCCTCAAAAACTGCAGCTTGAGGAGAATGTTTTACTTCAGTGCTGATATGTGTTTTAGAGAGTAAAATAGTTCAGTTCAGATGAATACGAATCCTTAATATCCTGTCAATATCCAGCCTCTAAAAGTGGTCCAGCTGAATTTCAGCCGCTTCTGGGCCTCAGGTGCCACAGTTACCTGAAGACATGTGCCAGTTCTCCTCTTACTGGGGGCACTGCATTGTACACTCAATTCTCAGTAAATACTACCTGCCTTTGCTGTGTGTCAGGGCTGAAGAAATAAGGTAATGAAGGTGGCACTTGGATTGAAGGAAGGGCAACAGAGACTTTCAATTTTCAGAAAGGGTAAAAAATACCTCTAAGTGAATTTATGGTATATTATGGCATTTATGGTATATTTCATTGGCATCCTGCTAGAAAGAAAAAGCATTATGAAGTAACATCTCCCTGTATGTCTAAGTACTCCTAATTGGATGTACAGTCTCCTGAACTGTGGGCTGTTCACCACTGCTGTTTTGCTAGCTGGAACCTTGGCCTGATAAGTTAGCTACACAGCTGCATTTCTGTGTAACTCCAAATGTTAGCCCCACGAATATCAATCTGTATGTGAAAATCTGTATTCAGATAATATTTTGTCCAGTGGCAGACTCTTGGAAACTCTAATTTAGTTCTGTGGTTGCAAGAAGACATATTCATGAATGTGATCAAATATGTTGGGAACTGAGAAATCCACTGAGCCAAGTCAGACAGACATAGCTATCTGGCACCATTAATTAGACCAACCTTTCAGCAGTATTTCTGACTGTTATACACAAAGCTTTTGGTTATGCAGCTCCTATTTCCTTTTAAGCTGTCTAGAACATTTCCAAACAATAATAATATCTTTCTTTAAGTTATACTTTTTGGATATGACCAAATCTTTTGTCATTGAGGATAACTAGAATTATGCTTTGGCAGTGAACTTGCTGCTTCTTCATCTACAGAGCAACTTGCTAAGAAGTTTGTTGGGACTAGGAAGTACAGGAAAAAGAGAGAAATACAATTTTACCTTTAGGAAATGTTTCTTCAAAGAGACGTCCTTTCATCTCGTCTCTGTGTTTTTCCTGTCCTTCATGGTGTGATACTTAGTTCCAGGGGGATGTAAGTCTTTTTCAGGTAGGTTTTTCTGAGAACTGAATTTGACACATAGTTCTGTTTAGAGAAGGGGCCATGAGACGGCATTTGACATAGTTATGCATGTTGATATAATTTTAATGAAGAAAGGTAAATACTTATTAGCTAGAGAAACATTTTACTCAAACCCAGAATGCTTATTCTTATCCTTTCGTACATAGCACAGGCATGCTATGATAATGTTGAAGGTTTTAAAGATTTGAAACTGGGTACTGAGATACTGTGATGGCATCCATAACTCCTCAGATTTCTGGCCTACAGATTTCTTTGCTTAGTATTTTTCAGTGCTGAGATTTTTACTTCTGAGGGTTTGAGAAAATTCTTTCATCCTTTTTAATTATGCTGGAAAATAAGGATTTCCTGATTTAATGCAGCTGCTTGTTTCAGGAAGCAAAAAAATTTTAAAATGGAACAAACCTTAAGACTAAAGTCTTACTCTGAATAAAATTAGTGAAGATTTAAGAAATTATTCTTAAAATTAAATATGACTAAGCACAAACTAAAAGCTGCAGTGTAGAAACCTGTTGGGCTGATTTTAAGATGATTACAGTCTCTACTGCGGTGCCCCATAAATGACTTTAAAAGTCATTCTTTTTCTAGATATAGAAATAGCAGTCTTCATCTTCTTTGCCTCAGGAAGTTTTCAGAGATCAGGTCTTTTGTGGGGTCTTTTGTCTGTCAGTGGGATAACGTTATATGTAAACAATCCAGATTGGAAAAGAGGCTGGTGCTCATTGTGTTTCACAAACTAAAGGGTTTGGTTCTTATTTCTTTAGTTGTTAGGTAATGTTATCATATGCTAACATTTTATGTGAATACCCCACCTAATCTAGATAGGACCAAAGAACACAGGGCAGTATGGTTACATGCCTGCTCCTTGTCACAACGCATATGCAAACAGTGCTTTCCCACAACCTGCAGCAGTCCAGAACTGTGCAAAACAGTCTCTCCATTTCACACAGCTGTGAGATGGTACAGTAAGGAAAAGGGGCACAAGTAAGGTATTTCCAGGTGCTCCCAGGAGAAGGCTGTTATTGCAGCTGGCAACAGCCATTTTTCTGTGTCTTTTTTGGTTCCTGGCTTCAATCAAGAGCTCCAGCTGAGTGAGCAGCATGAATGCAACACTGTAGTTGCAGCCATCTTCTAGGTATCCTCCTTCCCCTGCCTAGTCAGCAGGATAGAGTGGGGTTTAGCCATGTAAAATAGCCCAGGGAAGTTAGGTATGAGCAGGGGAGCTATTTAGAGGAAGTGTAGGTGAAAGAAAAGTAATCATGGCCCATATTTGTGATATTACATATTCTTGTGAGAGAAACTGAGTAAGAGAAAGAAATCAGTAAGTGCTACCTTACTAAAGGCACCTCAGCATGTACTGCGTCATTACTGCAGAACTGCCCCTCTATCTGTTACCACCAAAAAGAGTTCAAATGCACTCTAGCCCTTTTCTTTCTCCTGTATTTTCTGCTGGAGGAATAATATACCAATCAAGTCTCATTTCCTTAATGGTTGTTGTCATTATATCTAATAACTATCACAAAGAGAAGAAATGATTAGTTTTGCATATTGTAGGCTGTTAACATCCTTTGCTTGTCAAATTCTACAATACTACAGACAGGGCTGTCACTCCGTATTAATTTGCCCCTCAGCAAAACAAAGGTACATTCTGTACTAAGTGTAAAGCTAAAGTGACAGAGTCCTTTATGCAACTAAAATAAATACATCCCTGTCACTTTGAAATCAGCAGTGTTCTCTGGCATTATTTTACAGATACTAGTGGAGATTAAAGGAGGAAATGAGAGAGAGCAAGCTCATTGACTTTCCTTGCATATATATGTATCTATACTGATTTTAACCTTGCCCATAAAAGGTCAAGCATAAAATTATTTCCTCAGAGCAGCTGTCTTCAGAGGTTTGAATTAACATAGATGGAGAGTGCCATAGGAAAAAAAGTTCATTTTACCCTAATTGGATTAAGATAAGTCTCACGCATACTGCAAGGGTGAGGTTTCACTAGAGTACAAACTGCTGGCTTGACAAAAAGGGATTAATTTATGTGCCTCTTGTCAGGTTGTTGACTAATAATGTATTGATCGTATCTGTAAGATATGCAGAGTGTCTGTCAGAAAGGAAGACACTCTGGAATTGAAAATTGCTAGCATATCTGACATGATCAAAGCTAGATTAATACTATTAAGTAGCAATAAGTAGGCTGCAGCATATATCAGATCCAGAGTTTTACGTTGCATGTCTCGGCACAGACATCATAGCCAGGCATAATACCTAACCTCAGCAATGACTGACTGATTTGCGTAGTTCCTGAAATTTTTTTCCTGCTTTTCTTTTATGTGTTCCAGCAGACATATTGAACTACCACAGTTTAATCCCAGAGGAGCCTGCAGGTGGTATTGTCCTTGCATTGAGGAGTTATTAAATTCTTAAGGTCACCATAAAAAAGGTTCCATTAAATTGAGTTAATAAAAACATTGGGCAAAGGTTTGCTAAGAGTGCAGGTGTCAAAGCCTTGGGAATTAGACTGTCTCTTATAACATCAAGCTAAAGGAATATTTTAAAACACATCACAATATAAAGATTCTAGAAATGTTGCTTCTGTGAAGTTTTAGCTTGGGTAGGATAGACACACTTGCTCTTTGCTGAAGGAAATGTCCTATTTAATATTCATAAATTTTTGGAAGGGATGGGCTCTAGCAGTTTTTACTGATGAAAGCTTTAAACTTTCTACAAAGAAATACTAACTCTTCCTTCTGTTGTTGTCTTCACATATGTATGCATAGAGAGACACAAAGATAAATAGGTGTACATAAAAATGTAGATTAGATATATAGATCCATGGGTGATCTGTTAACCCCTGTTTTGTACTTAACGAGGGCAACTGCACCTGCTGTTTTTCCAGTATTACTAAGATATGCTGGATGTTTTTTATTCAATGAAGCTCCTGAAGAAGAGCAGAATTTAAAATCATTTAAAGCTGATTTCTTTAATGGACTCTGGGATGAGGCCTTTGATGAGAAAAATAATAATAAATTTACTTCTCCTATTTAATATGTTATGACTGATGGCTTTTTTTCTTTAAATGTTAGCATAAGATTCCAGCTCCACTGAGGTAAATAGCAAACCCTCCATTTATTTCAGCACAACCCAGATTTCAGCACAAGGAAATGCATGTAGTTTTGCTGAAATATTTTATCATGGCTTTAAAATTAATAGCTGATGCTATTTTCAACTCCAGAATATTAAGATTTGGTGAATTAAAAACTTTACTGCATTTATTGGGCAGCAAATGAAGTAAAAGGAAATTGCTATATTAGCAGTTAATTTAGAACCAATCTCTCTAAGGGTTTAGTTTTGGAATACAGGGCATGCAATAAATTACATATTTAATTATATAAAACAATACATTTCTTTCATGTGCTGAATATGAGTTGTATAGGATAGTTTTTAGTGATCAGTTACTTCCCTAATAAACATGATAGATTTCCATTTATTTGCAATGTGACTTTTTTTTTTTTTAATTGAAACAATTTAACAGCTATGTGGGGGGTGTTTTTTTAAGGTCTATTTTGTAAGCTATATTAATTTGTCTGTTTGCTTGTTAGACTTTGAGATATTCTAAATATCAGGTATAAAATTGATAGAAATTCTGCTCATATAGAATCATCAAATTTCATGCATTCATATGTAGCTTGTTGCAACCTGCAAATGTCAAGCATACCGACTCTCTATTGTTTAATGAGTGAATACTGTGAGACTTGATGCACAGCGTGTTAATAATGAAAATGGATATAAATAAAACAGTAATAAAGAAAACACAACTCAGAAACGAGTTACAGGTGGAATTCAACCCAATTAGACAGCCTTGATCTGGCAATCCCCGTGACTGCTAAACTCAGAAGAGTTTCCCTAATTTTTCATATATATTTTTAAAAGGATGATTTTTCATCTGGTGTCTGCTTTTTCATGGAAATGTGCCAATTTAGCCCTTGTCCTTAGGTATAACCTCATATTAACTCAGACTGCTTAAGACTGAAATAACATTTTGACATTCTTTCCATATTTCCAGTCACAAGTGCATATATCTCAGAAGTTTCTACAAGTTAAATTCTCTTACTGTATTCAGAAAGCAAAAGTAGCAATTATTAAAGAGAACATATGGCAGGTGCCTTAAAACTCCAGGGTGACACTAAAGCATATGACTTCAGCTCATTAAAAGTATTTTCTAGGTTCTTCTTAATTGCTCTAGTAATTAAAATTCACCAAAAATTGTGAAAATGCCAAACAATTAAATAAGACATTCCTAATGTATGTATTGCAATATTGCATGTAATAAAAGGGATGTAGTTTTAAGATTTTGAATTGACTTAATCATCTATGTGGTTACAGGAATCTATTTATTTATTTATCTATTTAATTTTATTTTTCAGTTTTTTACATTTGTTTTTCAATTAAGAAATTATATGTTTGAGCATTCAGGTAAAATGTAAATAAAACTAATGTAACTAAGGCTGTCATTGGAAGCAAGGGTAACGTGCAATAAATGAGAGATTATGTCTATGGAAGTGATGTGAATAGTTAACAGTAATGAGAATTACATCTGTGGTCAATGAAGAGCCTGAAAAAGTTCTGCTGAGATAGTTTAAAAATAAAAGTCTTAAAAGACTTTGGGAGGTCTTATTCAATCTGATATTTCATCCAAACCACTGATGTTAAATAATAACTTCAGAATCAGAGAGTGAGGAGTATATGTTAGAGGCAGAGTTTGAACAGTTTGGGCTGAAATGTGAAGACTGGGTTTATAATAAACAGAGTTATTTTTGTATATGAAATTGGATTCTTAAATGCAAACCTTTAAATGTTTAGTGGTATTAGAGGTTAGGTAATACCCTTGAGGAAACAGTTATTTAAAAAATATAATCTGAAATGCATGGCAGCATAGCCATTGCAAATTGCCTTTCAAGAGAAGGTTTAGTTATTATGTGTTTAATCAATCCTAGCTGTAAGGAAATTAAGGGAATAGTGTAAACAGAAGAAAACACAGTTCTTTCTTAAAGGCAAAGAGAGAGAATTACAAATAACTGAGCTTTTAAGAGGTTTACAAAAATTTTCCTTTGAGAGGGAAGGAGGGGGAAGTGATTATCTACAAGCAGTATTTTATTACAGCCAAAAAGACCTCTAGCCCTTCAACTGAACAGAAAAATTAAAAAATTACATTATGAAGCTAAACACTCCATCTAGAATGATTGTACATGTAGCCCAGGTAGTGTTTTCTGGGCACCCAGAAAATGAGGAGACTATAATTAGTAATTAGTTGGGAAAAAATGGTGTATCATCTCTGCTTTGTAAAAATGTGTAACTATGTTTTCCAGGGTACTACTGAGCTACTGCAAGGCTGAGACTGTAATTTCACTTTCTCATTTACTGTGTAATTTGTGAGGTTGTGAATGCATTTTCACCTGCATCTTTACCCAATTCAGGGGTTTTACCCCTCTACAGAGAAAAAAATCCTCTTGGGGAGGAACCTAATGAGTAGGGATGAAAACAGATTTTTAGACACCTCTGTGGAGCAGTGGGTGTTCTCCTGGCTCCTCCTTTACTGTCTTCTGCACTTCTTACTCCTGTAGCATTGCTTCCATCCCTGTATATGTATTATTGTCTCCCTACAGTCATTTAGACTCTGATTTTATGCTTCTTCCTTAAACCTGTAGTAACAGACCTTTAACTGATCTTCCACCACATTCTGTAATAGAGAAGTTTGTAATATCTTCTGTATAACATTAGCCTCCTGTAAGATATGACCTGAGTCACTGTGGAATACACACCATGTCTGTGGAAAATAAAGTGTGGAATTGTATAATTTAGAGTGTGTCTTGCAAAGCGTGTATAGTCAGAGACAAGGGAAGGCTGTGGGAGCAGCCACTGTTGTGATGTTTTCTAAAGTGTGCGTGCTCAATTTTGTAAGCTCATGGCTCCTCCAGCCAATGCCACCATGGAGCAGCTGCACGTTTCAGATCTGTGGATCCATAGGTCAGGGTTGTATTGTTCAGCTGGAGAAAAAGATTAGTACTAAGAATACGGTAAAACCACCAGAACTGCACATAGTTTTTCCTGGTTTGCAGATGATGTTACTGCAGTTCCACCTTTCATAAACTCTTGTAAGGGTTTTTTTTTCAGATTTTCCTTTTTTTTTTTTTAGAAATGGTGATTATTCAAAGAAGAATGCTAAGGCGAAAACATGTTAAATCTTCAATTATGCTTACAAACTTCTTTACTAGATCATTCAATCAGACTTACAATAAAACACCTGTTTTCTACTTAGTTTAGCAGCTGGACTAAATCTATCATACATACAGCTGCTTATGAGTATGGAATTGCTATCAAGCAAGTCTAGACTTGTTTGTTCACAGCTGCTGAAGGAAAAAAAAGAAAGAGGAAGAAAGCAGGTTGTCCATATGCAAGGTTTCATCCATCTGCTTAGGTTTTTTATGAGACATAAGAGTCTTAGACGACGTCCCTGTTTCCTTCATTTACATCCTCTCGGCACTTACCTTGCATGGTATGTTCCGCACTCTTGCTATCAATTCAAGGAGGAACCCCTCTACCTGTAGGTGGGATTGCACATATGCCACATGAATGGCATTTCTTAATGAGTTTTTGACAGATTACTATGAATCTGTGAGGGGTACAAGTAGAAACTGAGAAGTCTGAGGGAGATCAGAGGTATTTTGTGCTAGATTTACATGAAAGTGACACTGAGGAAGTTAGTATAGCTTGTATATGCCAGAAATTGAGAACAAGTCAAGGAAAATGTTAATGGCACAGTAAAAATTGTCCTGTACCGTACTATACTATTTTAGCTCAAAAAAGAATGAACAAAAAAAGAACCTGTGGAATACTTTAATTCCAGTCTCATTTCTGTAAGAGTTTTGCTGGAAGATATTTCAACAAAATGGAGAATTGCACTTGATTAATGTATTTTTGCTTCACACAGAATAGAGTAGTATTCAACAGTATGCCTCAACTCTGGGAGCAAAGTGCAGGATTTTTGCAATGACATCTAGGTTTACATATGAATTTGGGTTTGACCACCATTGTCCACTACCTCAAATCCACTTCAGCATTAGAAGATTGCATTGAAATATTGTCAGAAAAGTCTGTGGGTCTGATTTCGAGTGGTAGTTGGCACTGTTGTTACCTAAAAAGTATAGGTTGTCTCTTACAGATATTTGCTTAAGGAATGTCTGAGCTTAAAGTAACTAGGGATTTGCAAAGTTACAAAAAACAGAAATAAGGCTAGAGAAGTAGAGAGATATGATTTCGGGTCTTGGGGAGGCTGTTGGTTTAAGTCCAAGTACACATCTTCACTGAAATTCAGTGGGTACAGGCAGTGGCTTAGCTAAGCACGGTTGCCATGTACACTATGAAGAGATGGGTAACACCTTTGCTCATAATTGAGAGCTGCATTTTCATGTTAAGTAAAAAGTAGAATCACTTGTCAGGTAGTGCATACTTGGTGAAGGAAAGGGTTCTTCACTGCCTAAATTACAAATGAGTAAATTTTAGTTAGTATTTCCTCTTGACTTCACTACTGGGAAAAAGTGTGAAAGAGTACTAATATTTAAGAAAATGAATAACAATGACTAAGACGATCAAAACAAAAGTATTGTGTGACAGATGAGTAGTGAGGAGCAGGAGGTGGTAGAATGATGAATGGGAAGAAAAAATAGCTTAAGATAAGATTATAATGGATTTATAACTAAAACTGGAATGATACAAAAGTGAACGACAGTCAAAGGACAGATCTATGTGTTCGGAGTATTCTTTCATTCTTTAGCAGCTGACCTGTGATCTGTTTAAAGTCTCCCATTCTTCAGATGGTGAAGAACCTAGACATGATATCTCCTCCTTGTCAGATATCCCTTCTGAAAAGCAAATTAGGAATTGTTAAGATGGAGCATCTAACTATTATGCAGTTTCATTCAGTGATTTGATTCAATGACTTTCTGTAGCAAATGTTTTTGAAGTATCTGCTGGGTGTCATTGGGTAAGCAGACCATGAATAACTACTGAAAGTGGAGGCGAGTGTTCTGCTTCAAGCATAGCAGTATGCATCTATGTTTTGACAAACAAAAAGTGGTTTCAGAAACAGTTTAATCTACACCTAGTTAGTCATAAACCAACAAAAAAACTCAGATATTAATACTGCGTACTGTGGGGAAGAGTACTGTGAAATTTGAATACCTGATGATTACATGCAAGCTCAAACTTCCACAGGGATATAATAAGTATTATTGCTTTTCTGCAGGCAACTTTAATTTAGAGCACTATTTCATCTAGAGCAGAAATAGCAGATGAGAAATCTGCCCGTCAGTAGATATTCTGAGGAAAACTCTGTAGCAGTAAACCACTGCGAGAACACCAATATAATGAATATCAATAGAACATAAACAATGAACATTCAGTGTTCAGATGTGCCAACGAAAAGACCCAGAGTAAAAGCAGTACCTAGTTATGTTGCCTCTGGAAGTGTAGCTTAGACCTACAGGGAACATGGGCGATTCTGCTGTTTTGAGCCATACACTGGGAGGATGAAACCAGGACTTCAGCTGTTCCGGCTGCCAACCAGTTCCCTGTGTGTGCACTTACCTGGGAGTGAGAAGTGCCACTGCGCAGTACTGGTGGTTCTTGTCTATGAACAGTTTAAAAAAAAAATAAGAAAAAAAACAAAAGTGAAAGGAATTAAGATCCTCCTCAGTTTTCTGTGTAGATGTGTACTGCAAACTGTTGTGTTCATATCCCCTTCAATGCCAATCAGCTACACTTACATGTTGTTTATTTAACTCTTTAACTCTTTTTTTCTTCTCTGTGGCTCCTCTGCTGCATCCCAGTGATAGCTGGGATGGTGGTCATTGCAAGTGGCAAAGTCACAGTTTGCATGGATTAAGTTTTGAATTAAATTCAAGCTAATGGCTATGGTTATAAATAATTTTAAATGGATGGATTAATGTAGAAATTGAAGTTTAGAGAAGAAGGAATTAATTTTGTCAGAAAACAGTGTATTTGTTATAATTTTTCAATCAGAAGACTTTTTTATCCCATTTGAGGTGTAGATCTTCAGTAAAGGTGCTTATGAATGTGCCAGTCAAACTTGACGCCAGTCAGAAATCAAAGTTCTGATGGTTATAGTTTTTCCTTTAGTTTAAAATAAAGATATGTAAACTACTGCCAGGTAACTCAAATGTTAATCTGAGGGATTTTTAATGTCTTCCAAAGCAGCATAAATCTTTATTCCTTCATGCATACCTCACTGCTATCCAAATCCATATACAATAATTTTTCTATTGTTCCTAAGTACTCAAGAAACTCATGTGCATTTTTAACCATGTATTCTGTAATTTTACATTTTTATCACATAAATTGTGTCTTAACACTGTGGTACCTTTCTTAGCTGATAAGCGTAACATTCATGCAAGCTCATTACTTTTTTTCTTTTTGTTTTTCTGCAAGGTACTGCTTTCTATATCACCATTAATCACATATATGTGAAAAATCCATTACTTAAAACATTCATTCCTATTTCACATCTCTGTACATGTTTCAAACAAGAGTGTAAATGAATTTCTGAGCAGTGTTTCTGGGGAATCACTGGATTCCCCAAAGTATTCATAGGTATCAACGTTATGAAAAAAAATATAGATTTTTCTGAGTGGTATTAACTTTTGAGCAGTATATGTCATCATGTGCTTGCCCCACAGACTTCAATCTGGATAATAGCTTTTGCTGACTCTGTTTTATGCAGACTGGAATTAAAACCCTCCATGTGGCATACTGGTTTCCCTTTTTGGGGGGAGCTTGTAGAATGTCATACAACAGAATTTAATTGTAACCCAAAATTTGAGTATGGTATATTACTGATAACACAGTTTTGAGCACATTTTCACTTAGAAATTGTGAAGTAGGGTGCATAGTTTCTTACTATCCATCTACTTTTCCTTCCCAAGCATTAAATGAGACATTTCCTTTCTTCTGAATAAAGATGATCTAAAATAGGAGAAATGTATTGATAATAATACACTTAATTTTCCTAAATCATGGACAAACACTTCAGCTGATACAGCAGGACATTTGTTAGAGAAGTAGTCCTGAGTTCTCATTCTCTTGGGTTTTCTCTGGTCTTTATTTGGACCACATCTGAATTTCCATTTCACTCTTTTTTTTTGTTGTTTGGTTTTTTTTTTTTTTTTTGTTAATGCTACCCTCTTACAAATGCAAGTAGTGTTAACTTTCTGTAATTGGTTACATTTGTATGTATATGTTTATGGAGAAAGAACTGGCCAAGGTGAGTTTTTCTCGTAACCTTTGGGTATGCCATGATAGAACCTTGCTCACTTGATTTATGAGTGACGGCTCTCATTACTTTCTTCATCTTGAATATAACTTCCAAATCTTTGGTAGAGGCCTCCTGATTGTGTGTATTGTACCAACGTACCTTTCATGAGCTCAGACTCTCCAGGCTTTTGGTGGTGTGCTTACTACTTCTCTGAGTAATGGCATAATTTCTTTTTCTCTTGCCAGTTCCTTGCTTTTATTGAATACTAAAGACTTTGTTACCAGAACAAGAGATAAGACTTCTTTAAAAATAGTTTTTAGTAGAACTATATTTGCCAAATATGTAAATGTGAAAGGCAGACCTTGGTAGATATCTTTCAAGCAAGGAATAGGATTAACTAAATAGTGGAAGAAATAAATGAAACATGGAACTGTGAACCTTCTGTAATTGCTGGAAAATTCAGTTATATTTATACTCTTTGCTGTGGTCCACGTTTGGCCCATACGTATTAGGAGGACAATGAGGGGAAAACAAATAAACCCCTCTGAACTATGGTGTCAGACAGTTGGGGGCAGTGGGGAACAGTGAGGTTAAATGTAAAAAGTACTGCAGACTCCCCCTCTGTGTCTTCAAGGTTCTTTCACAGTAAGATTTTCTGTTTATTCTAATGGTTCCCTGAGAGCTTATAGCCTTGAAGAAAGTAGTAAATGCCAGAAGTGTCATCAGCAGCCAGCAAGTCTGTCAGATATACTTTACTCATGTCCTAGCCTGTAAAACGTCTAATCTGACACATCCCTTGGCAGTTCTGGATGTCCAGCCTTTTTCCACCCTGTAATTCTGCTTGCTAGGCTTGCTGTACATGGTGTTAACACATGCAGGAAAAATGAAATAGTTATTGGAGTGATAAAAGCAGTTGCCTGTGATAACGTAAGAATGGACTTGATGATCCAGGAGATCCTCTTCACATCCTGTGTTTTCCTTAGTAGATGGGATTCTGGCTTCAGCTTAATATATTCTGAATAACAATCTAACAGCTTAGAAGGTAACAGACTGGCTCCAACTGACTTGTTAAATTAGAGCCTGTGCAAGTATTAGCCATTTCATATGTCCAAGAGCCAAATCCTTCCTTTCTCTACTACATTACTTCTCCCTGCGTGAGCCCAGTCACTGACCCTGCACCTGCATCTGCCTCTCCTCAGTGTTTTCTTTCTCCTTCCACCCCCTAAGCTTGCTTTATTCCTTGACCCTGACCACACAAACAGCAACTGTTTCTAGAACTTCAGCTCTTTGGTTCTTGCAGTCCTACAAACCACCATCAGAACAGGCTCAGGGGCAGGGCAGGCCTTGAAGCTGGATGCCATTCACCACCTCTCTGACTAGCAAGTCCCTCCCTTCTCAGAGTATTTTCAGAGTGTGAGTGTTTCAAATGCAATAAAATTTCTGGTTCTCCACAGGACAGACCAGACCCATCCTCCCTATGGTTGGGGTCACATCTTGCACATTTGAAATGATTTACCTTTTTTTTTCTGCTTTGAAACTCTATGTCTTGGATGTAAGAATTTGTCCTAATCTGTGATGGAGATCTGTAGGGAGTCACAGAACAGGATGGAAACTTTGGTACTGCAATGTGGTTGTAAGTGAGCTTCCTTATTCAGAGAAAATTCATTGAAAGCCACATGCTCAGGCCCCAGTCTGGTTGTCAGCCGTGTTACTCAAAGTGTTTCCTTTGGTCTCTAGACAGAGATGCATAAAAAACACTCACAAAAGAGATGAGAAAGCTGCTGGCCCTCTAACTGTTTTCATCTTCTTTAGAACCACCATTTTTATCTCTCTAACTTTTTTTTGAGCTTTGGCAAATTGTACTCTTGTTCCTTTTGTCTTTGTGCAGTGTCCTCATGTGCTTGCCTTAGGCTCATCTTAGATGCTGCTCCGTATGGCTAACATGTTCTTAATGTATTTTGCCAAGAGAGGGTTCTCCCTTCTAGGTAACTCTTCAAAATACTCCTATTGCAGAAGGTGTGTAGAAAAGTGCTTCATTGCGCTGGGATGCAATCACTTGGACAACTGCAAGGTATAACCACAGGAGCTATGTGGTGAGTTGACCATGACCAGCAGCTAAGACGTCTCCCAGCTTCTCAGTTACCCCACCTTGCCTTCCCCTGCAGCGCGATGGGGGAAGGAATCAGAAAGGCAAAAAATTTGTAGAGTCAAGATATAGATATGTTATAAGAAAAAAATCCACACCAAAAAAAGTGATGCAAAGGCAATCATTCACCACCTTGCACCAGGAGACTTAGTGACACATCATGTAATACATAAACACCAAAATTACAGAAGTGGCACTCCCAGCTCCGGGTTCACTGATGTCTTTTGCTTGTGCATTGTCCCCGAGTTTATAGAATACCGTTTTCACTTTGGCAGAGTAGGGGGGGAAAAAAAACCCTGGGTTTTTTTTAAAAGCTTTTAATAGTTAATGTTTTATGAAGCTTCCCGTACCGTGCTAATGCTGATATTTCTGTCAGCCACTGTTCACAGAAAATGTATCTTTGCCATTATTCTTATCTATGTAAGTGCTTGGTAATGGGGCGGTTAGTGGTTGAACATTCAGGGAAGCTTGTTTAAATATATATTTTATGATTGGGTCTAGGCTGAGTATGAGCCAATGCTGAATTCAGGTGTAATTCCCCTTATTCCTGAAGTTACCTCTTTGTCTTATTAGACTTTGTATTACAAGACTCCTACAGGGCTTCAGCACTGCTTGCTGCTGTTTGATCCATAGGACTTATGTTCAGTAGGTTACAATTTATTTGCGTCTTAAGTAATATACAAAGATACACTGAAAATGTAAGACATGTTAATCCTTTATCTTGTAATTAACTATTTAAAATAGTCAATTAAATAGCCTTTAAATAAATTTATTCTTAAATCAAGCTTGTATTAGGTAGTTAACTTTGGACATTAATATTTGAATAATTTGTCCTAATGAGTTGCTCACAGTTAAACAGTGTCCACACTAAGATTAAATTTGGGGTCTCTGACTGGATCCTTCTACCCATAAGAAGTTGCTGTGTTGTTTTTCTGTTCTAATTCCAATAAAGCTCTAGTAGACAGGCTTAGTTTCAGCAAGTATTAATGTCTATACACTTTATTTTCTTTGAGGTCTTTTGCAGAATGGTACAGTTTTCAATTAATATAGATTGCCATGGTAGCTTGGAGATCTTTGGAGAATACTACTTTCCCCCTCAAAAATAATAATAATAAAAATGTTTAGCTCTGTGATTCTTGTGTTGCTTTTGTGGAAATGGTATATCTGATAGCCAATAATATTGGTTTTCTAGGGCAGCTGATTAATTAATGCATTTTTTTATTTCAGATTTAATAATAATTTTTATTTTGCTTCTCAACACCGTTGTAAAATCCCAGAAGACCTTTACTGAAACAGGAATGAAACAAGTTAGCAGCTGTTATTAAGAGAACGTGTCTGTTGCTTTTGCAAAATGCCAGAAGTTGATTGCAGACCAACTGGGGAAGACCTATGAGATCCTTCCAGTGTACACAAAAGGAATGAACCTATAATTAAATTACAGTTAAACACAGATGGTTATTTTACAGCAGGTGCTCAACTTTGAAAGAGTATCTCTGGACTATTTTTGTTCCAACATGGTGTTTGGTCCCTGTTGGATTTCTGGCATGATTTTATGGTTAGATAAAAATATTCTGTTGTAATTTTTTTTTTTTTTTTGCCAGGATACAAAGCTGTCAAGTGCTGCTATGTTTTAAAGGAATGTTAGAAGAGAAACATGAAGCAGAGATTAAACACAGCACAGGGAAAAATAAATATTAGATTATAAAAAGGATATCTGCATACCATTTATGAGATCTAGAGGACTTACATGTACAATTAGATCTAGAGCTCAGAATTTGTAGTTATCCAAGGTGAAATTATCACTGCGCAAATATTCTATGTGTATCTTCTAGTTGAATGTTGAAAAAGATTACACTAGAATACTAAATCATTGCAAGGTATATTTCTGTGATTATTTGTGTATAATAGAAACATTTCAAGGACTATGTAGTCTTCATATGTGACCTGTCAGCAAGATGTGAAAAATGCTTCTTAGAAGTGCCTCAGTTCAAATTAGAATCATTCCCTTAGATATGTGCTGAGATAAACATAATTTTCATGAAAATCAAATTTGATTTCATATTTGATTTAAAATATGACAAAAATCTACCTCACAGATAATGACACGTTCACAATCAAGGGAAAATATGAAAGCTAGTACTGCAGTAACCTTGCCTTTCCGTGAGTATTCAGATTGTGGATGTAGGTTGATACTGAGTGAAGTTTTAGTGAAATTTGTGAATCTATTATTATTATAAGATTGTATATCCAATTAGACTTTAGAAGTTTGGTTTGTCAAGATATTGCCCGAATAGCTCAGGTTAATAGTTCAATTTGGGCATATTGATGAATGTCCAGAGGGCATTTGGCTTACTGTAACCAATCAGGTCAGTCCATATAAATAAACAAGTAATAGAGACTTGGGAGCTACAGAATAGTTTTAAGAGCAGCTTGGGTAAGCTTCTCTTATTGTTCAGCTCATGTTTTTAATGTGCACCTCCACCTTCAAGCACAGAGTTAGTTTCTGCAGCCCTGAGGCTGGACAAATCTCATGAGATGTCCAAAGAATGAGAGGAATTTTGATGCCTTTACCAGCTCAAGTGCTGCTGAAGAAAAGAAGTTCACCTTTACCTGGACAGTAAAGTGGTTCCTTTCTGTAGCTGATGAGGTTACTATTTCTGGATCTCTAAATATCTCCTTTGTAGGAATAATCTGTCTAAATATCTTATTTCCTAAGCTATAGAAATCCACAGAAAGATATTTTCTGGTAATATCCCCTTTGACTTATTTGCTTAACTAAGTAATGAAGATGCTAGAATAAGAAAAAAACAATTTGTTGACAGTGGACAGATCATCACTTATAAATGGCCAACCTGTCTCTTCTTTAAAGAAAAAACCAGGAATTTTTAGTATGATCAATTGTGCAAGATGAGGAAAAGTATTCTACTCTAAATCAATGTAATAATTGTCTGAATGTTCCCCATTCATCTCCTCTGCAATTGTTCTTCCTCTTTACCTTAGTGATATCAGTCCTATCTTTGTCTACTACTCTCCCTATTTGTCCTCTCACCCTTCCTTCAAATGTGATACAGCAGTGCAGACCACTCTGCTCCCTAGTGGTGCAGACATAACCTTTTATTTGTACTGACATATCCATTCATCCCATTCTTTATTTGAAAATTTGTTTATTTTTTGTCTGAGATCCTCATTCTTATTCTTATTCTTGCTGTCTCTTTGTCAACATTGACCTTCCTAATATATCTGAAATGTGTTGACTTCATTCTTGGAATATTCTTCATAGATGTGAATGCTTTGCAACTGTGTTGCCCTCCTTTTTCTGCTGCTGCTTTTGAAATAATATTTGTTGTATCCTAGCGTACAGTTGTTGGTCCAAACAAGTCAATACTAGGTGGGTACTGTGCATATATGGTAAGAAGCAGTCATCTTGGAGAGTCTGAAAGTATTTCTAGCTAACAAAGCTCATCCACTGCTGTCTCGCTTTCCTCTCCTTTTTCCTTCTCTCCATCTGCTCTCATTTAGAATGGAGAAGTGGAGAAGTACACAGGCACTTTCTGTCTCATTTCCCCATAATGCCCAACTCTTCTTTCATGGTCTTCCTAGACCCTGATCCATCATGTGGCCTCCTCTGCCCCCACATAACTGTACTGGGCTTTCTGCCCCACAAAAGCTGCAACATTCCTCAGACAACTCCAGTGTTGGACCACCACTCCTGGGGGACACCCTTTAGAGGCCCACCTTAGCACTGGCCCCGGCTTTGCTCACTGTCGTAGCTCAAACCCCAGACTGAATTTTAGACAAGACGCACCTGCTCCTCCCAAGACCAAATATTGCTCAGAGGGGAACAGCCTTGGGCCCATTTGGGCTCCAAACTAACTGCAAGTCTGGGCTTCCAACCCTAACCCTCTACAACTGACTTTTAAAACTCTGAAAATATGGAACTTCTCTACATTCTCTTATATGTATGTGCAGTGTTTAGAAAAATCTTGCTTTGCAAATAGAGCAAATCCTGAAATATTTTTAAAATATTTGTCTTTGCGTTTCTCCCTTTAACCAGTTTCTGCAGTGACCAGTGATGTTATTTCAGTTACAACTTAGATTGTTTTCTCTTATCCCCCACTGTCACAAGATGACATTTCTAATAAAACTTAGTTTGTTTACAATTTAAACTGGTAACTTTTAACGACATTCCTTAGTGAGCTTTAATGCTTAGAAGTAACATCTTAAAATTTTGAAAAATATACAAAACCAGAGAAATATCAACTGCATTTTTGTGCATTATGTGTTAAAGGATGTAATTTTTTTTAATTCTATATCAACATTTCCTAGCTGCTATTTTTAGCACACATCCTTAATTTTTTTTTAATCTGATCTGTAACATTGAGCGCTGAGATTGGAAATTTCCTTGTTGAAATATGACAATTTTGCTTGAACTTTAATGACATGAGATTCAGTGATTATTTTTGAGATTTAGGATGAGTTGCAGGATTTATTCTGTCAGAGTTATGTGAAAAGAATACAGTGTTTTGAATTAGTATTATACAGTTTTGTCTAGCTGTGCATTGTTTCTACTTGAGATTCACTTTTATGGATTTTAAATTAAAATTTGCTTAACCTTATTGAGGCAAACATTATAGTTTTATCATAGGTCAATACAATAAAATGGAAAATGTAATGGTAGCATGACAGAAAACATATTTATAGCATAATAAAATACAAAGCTTTTTTTTCTTTTTTAAGATCAATTCACATTCTTTGCTAATATTTAATCAGTCATACTGACATAGTGATTTACTTGGCATTACCTCTGAGGCTCTGATTCTTAAATTATTTGTCTTTGAACTCACCGTGACCTATATTCAGTCTTCTGTGGCTGATGAAAATTACTCCTTTACCTTTCACTGCTGATGACTAAACCACCAAGAAAAGAAATATGCGTTGACACTCTTAATAGGCACATTAAGTTCGTCTTAAAGGATTAATATACGAGAACTTTTTCATCTTGTATACATAATGTTGCTGTAGCAAAGAGCAGCAATCCAGGTCACACAGGTATGTATGACTTCTAAGCCTTGTTGTAAGTGCAGCCTGCCACATGCATTTCAGCCATGGTAGCAAGGAGAATAGAGATGCTGGAGTTTGAGGAGTGATCTCCATCTAACAGTGGTCTCTGTGGGAAGCTGTCAGGAACAAAGAGAGCAAACCAAGTGTGTCACAACAGCAGTATGATAGACACAATCCAATTACTGTAATATTATGCAAGATAAATTGAACTGTTAACACTAATTTGGATTCTTGAACTTTCTAGTCTGTTATTTCCCCTTTGTCAATTTGGTTTTTTCCATTTAGCTAACGGACATTATTTCTATTACACGGGAGGACTTTTTTGCTCTCTCTACTTGCTTTTGCTGCCAACTGCTGCATCTCATAGCTGGGAAAGAACAGGTGTGTGAAAAATACTGGTTTTTGCAAATATTAATTTAATCATACATATTTGTATAATTTTAATTAATTACCATATTTCCTGGAATCTCAGGCAGACGTTTTCCACAGATTTAAAAAAATAAACAAACAGAAGTTAAAGCACATTTTGTATCCTGGAGCTGCTTTCCTCTGTTGCTGTTATTGCCATGATCAATGGCATAGTGGTAGTGATGGAGGTAATGTCTGATGAGCTTTTTGATGTGGTAGTGTGTCTTATGCACAGGTGTAACAGCCTGTAATGAGAAATAAAAACCAAGGAAATATAGACACTCTGTTTATCTTCTTACTATTTACAGTGTAAAACATCGCTCTTGTAGAAATCCTAGTTCTTGAAATGGATCTCCTCTCTCCAAAATCTTGGCTCTGCAAATTGCATGCATATGTGTCTCCAAGTCCACACAATCAGGTTTAGACATGCTGTGATGCACCTGCATCTGCAAATCTTTGTTTTCCCCACCCAAAGAACAGCGTGAAGTCCTGTGTCCTGTTAGCTACCTACCTTGGGGCACCACACGGTTCAGCAATGACAGCTAGTGCATTAGAGGGCCCTTTCACAAAGGCATCTGCTAAACAGTGTAGAGCAGGGACAAGCCTCCAGCAGCCCAGGGAACTGGTTCTTAGTCACAGGAGGTGGTGGGCACCCACTCCAAGTCCTTGCTTACCTGGCAAGAGCTAGAAAAATCCCTATTTAGTGAGATCATCCTGAATGGAGAGAGACTCTAAACCTCTTCCCTCTGAGAGGAAAAAGCCGGGAGTTTTTTGTGGGGTTTGTTTCTGTCTCCAAGACCCACAGACTGATATGAAGATTTGGCCCAAAGGTAGCAAGAAGTGATCAGGAGACAGAAGAGGAATAACTGAAAATCAGTTAACTCTTTAAAGATAAATAAATTTATTGTGAGAGTTAGAGTTCTCAAGACATTGAAACAAGCTGTCTGAAGGCTCTGTACCTGAGTGAAGGAAGAGTGAGAAAAGGTAGCTGCATGGTAAGTGAATGTACTGCCTGCCTACCTATGAGAAAGCCCATGGTACAGCCTCCTCCTCTAGCCTTTCCTCATTTGTCTTATTTAAAATTATTTTACTGTTGATAACTGCATCTCAGGACTAAGCTGCCTTCTCCTCTAAAATGCTCTATCCTAAATTGTCTGTTGTCCTTTAAGCCTGTCTTCTCTTTTTGTGCATTGTTGCCAAGCCTTCCACTTAGAAATTGGACCTTTCTCAGAGAAATTATTTCCTGAGTAATTTTTTAAAGGAATAGTACACATAGCCTCATGGCTCTCAGCTATAGTTAAACAGAAATAATATATACATTAAAGACCAAGCATGTTTCCTCATTGACAAAAATCTTGTCTTCTGGCTGGCATTTGCAGCTAAAAGTCAGAAACTCTCAGCGGATAGATGTTGTCAAAAGTTTTCTCACATAGTTAGATTCTGTTATATTACTAATGCTTATCTACCAATAAGATGCATTTCATGCTCTTCTTAGAAGTAAAGGTATTATGTTTGTCTCCTTTTCCTCTCTATATATACACAATATGAAACTGTAAAGACACCCTACAAGCTGGGACCTCCAACATTTCAAGATGAACCTCTGGGACTGCTATTCTAGAGTAATCTGTAAAAGGTAAAATGGTTTCAGTGCTTTATCGATGAGATGCTTGACAATCTCTGCCTTTGTATCTGACTCTCATGAAATGAACTCACATTATTATTATATTTTCTCCATTGTTGCCTTTAATTAAATTGTAAAGCTGTCGTCTTTGTGTACTTGGCTCCCAGAGGGGGAATTATAGCTAGACAAACTATTACTGACAATATTGTCAGAAGAGAGATGTGGAGATATTATGTTCATGGTAATAATAGAAAGGAATTCCCAAAGCTGACTTTTAATGTGTATGCCATTCCCATTCAGACTGCAGGGCCCATAGCTCAAGTCTTCTTTTGGGTAAAGAGAATGACAGCATGAGTTAATTTGGCCTGATTTCTTAGCAGCACCAAACCTTCTCTAAATCAGCTACACAGGGGGTCTGCAACATTTAGTCTGAGGCCATGGGGGGCCAATACTGAGTGCCGGGCAGGTACACCTACCACCGCTTCTGGTAACTGCTTGTTACCAGAAACAATGCATGTTTTTCATGAGGGAAGAAAACAAAAGTTATCTTTAAAGAAGTGAGCTTTTGCATAAAAAACAAACCAAAACTTTAGAAATCTAATTTCTTGGTTGTATCCCTAGATTTGGGAAAATTAGACCTAGCTTTGCTATAGTTTTGCTTGTTTACTGGAGATAGGAGTGGTATTTTGGGAGACATTGGGGAACTGAATAAACACTGCCTGTTTAGGATGCTTGTAAGAAAGTTTTTCAGGGTATAACGAGCGTTCTGAGGAAGCAGCGATTTCCAAATGGATTCTGGAAATATATGGAGTTATTTGTATGCAGCATATTGAAATTTAGTTCATGCAAACAGGACAGGAAAAATATCCTCTCCACATCTATGTATTCCTGTGCTCAAAGTCTTGTTTTGGGCAAAAAGGGGAACGCATCAGGTATATGAAGCCAAGAATTTATTGTTTGTTTAATTAAGAGTATGATCAAAATACCACAAACAGTGATTACTAGTTCAGTTAAAATGATACTACTATGCACAGCATTATGTTAATTAGATAATTTAGCTACATTTAAAAGTTAGGAGAAAAAAACACCATGAATTATTGAACCTTTTTGCTTTTTGGTGTTATATTCAACCTGCTGCTGCTCTTCCAGGTCCAGAGGCCATCTCGAGATTGCAGCACGTTGTCAGCAGCCTGCAGAGGCCCTGCTGGGAAGGAGACGTTACTGATGGATGTTTCTTCCTTATCCTCTTTGCTGGGAGAATCATGCTGATGTTTACTCTCCTCTCCAAAGGTTTGGTCATTCCTGTGTTTTTCAGAACACGCTATACCTTGCTCTTCATTGGGCTGCAGCTTCACGATCTACCTGGTTTTGCTACATGTATGACACATTTTGAATACACTTTGGCTGCTACATCTCTAAGGCCTCTGCCTCCACCTAAGCTTCTTAACGCTGCAGCTCTATTTTAGTGCCTGAGATAATTCACTGTATGGAGGATAACTTATTATTCTTATCTGTATCACAATTATTAACAGCGTTGTCTATTACTATAACCAGTCATACAAAGCTAAGTAAAACTAAAATGAATTAGGCAATAGCAACCTTCTCATTAGAAGCTTGTTGTAAAGCTCTCTGCGAGCCAAGCCCAGGCAAAGCAAGTCTGGCAGTTCTTGAGGCCTCTGTTAGCTAATCACAAAACCTGTGGCAATAGCATACTGGAAGGGCTACATTATAGATCCAAATGTTGAGAGAGGTTTGAATAATTTTGATTCATCACTGTTAATAGTCCTGGGCCCATAGACAAGGTTCAAGAGCAAGGTAGGATTGTCCTGCCTGGGGAAAGCTGTGAGCTGCACCCTGATCGAATGGGACTTTCCTTCCTACCATGCTGCACACAGCAGTCTGCAGAGATGCGTAGCATCAATCGAGAAACTAGCTAGCTGTTTTAAACATAAATCAAATAAAGAGTGAATATGAGCCAATATATATTTTTTAGTACAATGCTTGATATCCCATCAAATAAGAAATTTGTGAATTATCCACATGTAATTCAGTTAGTGGCTTGTGCAGAGAAAAAATGTACTGTATGAGTTAAAAGCTTATTTTTTCTGGAAAATCTCCAATTGTTTGTTTGAGCATCTAGATGGTATTAATATTTTCATTAATGTGGAAATAGTAAATCCCAGCAAAGTTGGGGATAGTGCTGTAACCATATTTAGAAATTGATTCCAGAAGAATTGTCAGGCAAAATAATAGAAAGCTCAGATTGTGTTATCATGGGTAGGTGCCCTAGTGCTTTTAACCAGCTTATATTTACGTGACTAGTTTGATGAATACAAAGAAAACATATTACTCTTTTTTCTTCTTTTGAGATATATTCTAAAAGACATTCACTACCAGATTATTTGTTTTCAAATTAATGTCTGCAGTTAACTCAAAGTTTGTGGGGTGAGAAAATAAAATTAACTTAATTGAGAATTTTCATATGTAAAGAAAAATAATGCACAGATAAGATCCAGCATGCTGTATTTCCAAATCACTACTTCTAAAGCTAAATGAAGCACCTAAATTAGTGCATGAATGGTTATTTAGAAGCCAGTTTCTAGCTGTATTTCATCACTATATTCTACTGTGTAAGAAGCATAGGATATGAAAACTGTGATTTTTGTAGAATATAGTACATCAATTTCAATTTGCTTTAATTCAGTATTGTAAATCACTCTTTTGTAACTTAAGTAACAAACTTAATATTAGAGACTTTTAAAATACATTTACATCAATAGTGATATTTTAGCAATATTATAACTTGCAGCAGCTTTTAATTACTGTGCTTGGGGATGTGTTTGCTTGAATAAAATAGATCTCTATAATATCCATAGTAAGTTGTTTAATACTTGGACTGTTGGTTGAATCACTGATGAGGGGCATAGCATGTTCTCTAAGGTAATTGGTTGATGAATCTGCAGCCTAAATTTATACAATTTGATTAGTTCCACTGGCAGATAATTGGTAATTAGATGGTACACAAAATGTCATTTTCTTCCATGCTTCATCTTTCAATCTTATTTCCCAAATAGCATTTGCTGGAATATAAAATCATAGGCTAACATGAAAACAGCTTTATATCCTAGATAATGCCATGGAATAGAGAATTTGGATTGACTGCTACAATTTTTTATACTGATGGTAACAATTAATTTATTCCTTTTAAAGAAAATGTGATTTAGGTTTATTTTTCAGCATAACATTTTAAAGACAGATCATCTAAAATGCAAACCTTTTATCTTGCAGGAATAAAGCATGCAATGGAGCTGCCTGTGTTGTTTGTCATGTTCAATTTTGTTTTGTTTTGTTTTTTTATTAAAAACTGTTCTCTTTTTAAGGTTTTTGCAATGGATTATTTTGACATATATGACAATCTTATTGAAAGTTTGAGATATCCATTACTGGTTAGTTATAAGACTAATGACTGTAAAATTTGCTTATTAGCAGAGCAGAGCAGTGGTGCATGTCCCATTATTTCAATAGGATAAGGCAGCAGTTTCATTAATTTGGAGACCAACAGTAACTAGACAGTCCAAAAGTTGTCTTTAGACTGTTTAGCTTCTTGATTTCTTACCGAATGCTATCCTAAGCTGTGGCTTCCATTCAAGGATAAAACCCAAGGAAATGAAACATTGCTTAGTATGGGAAGATGTAAAACCCTACATTCTGATCCTGGCTTCAGAAGTGAGTTAGCAAGCAATTCACTCCTGGGGGAAAAAAAAAAAAAAAGGCAGAATTGCAAAATAAATAGGAAATAATCTGATAGAGAAAAGAGTACAGTGAAAGAGTGTGAAAAAAGTTATGTGATTTGGGCTGTACTCAAATTTAAAAGGCAGCAAGGCCCAAGTACAGGGGAAGTTATACTAAGTTCTTGAAATCCCTGGTGTTTCTTTGGCAATGTATACTTGACTAGGTTTATTTAAACTCTTTGCCTCCACTTCACTCATAATTAAATAGCAACAAAGGGAAACAAAGGGTTTGAATCTGCAAGTTCTTGCACTACACATATTCACCTGTGTGCTAACACTTCATAAATCATTACCCCATGAGGATGTTAGTACTCTGAACCCATTTGGAGCAGACATAAATTACTTTGCAAAGTTAAAGTCAGTGGAGAAGCAGGCTATATTAAGCTTATATAATTTTTCTGGTTCAATTACTGTTTGTAGAGTTCAAACTCAGAAGAGCAGAGGAAAAGCTCCAGTAAGAATCTGCACATCTTTATATTGATTGTGTATAAACCTATTTATGAAGGATAATTATTGCCATGAAGATCACAGGGCATCCTGGTCCTCTGTGTCTTTTGCTGGGACAGATCAGAAGTAGCTCTGAGTCACTCTAAGTAGAAGGAATGAAAACCTGGCTGAAGTGAGAAGCAAATCTGCAGCCTAACCTAAAGCAAGGCATAAATGTGTGCAAAAAGAAACCAAAAGTGTGTGATGTTATCTCCAAAATGAGTGTGTGATTCAAAGCGCTTGCTGTATACATGACATTTAGATTTAAATCTTCCTTGTAGTTTAACGCATAACCTCAATGGATTTTCAATAGTGCTAGTTCCTGTGCACGCTTAGCCAGTGAGGCTTTGCCACCTCAGGGTACCTCCTCTCCTGTCACACACTTCCTCTGCATCCTTTCTGGCACACATCACACCTCTTGTTGAGTCTATTTAGTTCACTAATCTGACACGTGGGTTTCTGCTTGCTCACTGACTCAAGGTTAAATCAGTGTTGGAGTCAGCACTTTGCACAAAGAGAAACTGTTTTGCACAGAATGAAGATGGGGGCCCCAACAGGGGATGGTTCCCACAGAGAAGCAAAGAGAAAGGTGAGACAAAGAGCAGACTCTATTGGGCCTTTTGTTAGAAGGGAGAAGGACAGAGCAGAGAAGTGCTGCTTGATGCTGAGTAATGTCTGAATAAAGTGGAAGCTGACTCCATTGATACTTCTGCAAAGCAAGACCTGGCAAATTTGCATATATACCTGTTGGTATATATGCTGCTCTCAGTCTGGGAGCAGTTGCTGTGTTGCAGCCCCAAGACCCACTGGAGGCACTTACTACTTGGTTTTCTGTTATACACCATCTCCAGCCTGTTTGTGCAGTACAGAGCTTTAGCATCAAGAAACTTAGGAGGAGCACATTGGTGGAATTTGTGCCATCTTTGTGCATAGGGATACAAAGGCCAGGCCATATCAAGTCTGAATGAATACTCTGAAAATCTGTAGAAAGTTTGGATGATCCCAACCTTTTAATAGTGGTTGGGGTTTTTTGTAGAATTCTAATAAAAATGGCCCCAGTTCTGGTGGAAACATTCACCAGCCACGTGAAGTCTAGCAGCCTGCTGAGGCTTCTCAGTCTGTTTCACATACAGCTTGATGCTGAAATGAACATCATCTAAATATCAGCTAAATGGCTTACCTAGCCAATGACTTGCTAAAATTTAAAGCCAAGTACCTTTCACTTTGGGTTATCTTCATACTCAAAGTTGGAAGGTTTCTTAAGTCGTCATAGTGAATAATGACAAGATGATGTAGTTTGTTCAGTGGACATTTAAATGCACTTTTTTACATGTGTTTTAACATTGTGGGTACTAGTACATTGTGTTCATGGTTGGTAGATGATTTTACAAGATGCTCAGTAGTACACACCCACGTATTTGAAAGGAAGATCCAAGCCTTAAACCACTTTTGGCTTGCTAAAATCATCAGAAACTATTGATACAGTGCTTTTTTCTTCTTAGGGTTTTAAGGAAAGAATGAGTATTGCTTGATTGTACTGTTATGTATTAGACTCTCAAAATATGCTCAATATTAAATAAATTCTTCAACATATTAGTATTTTATTGATTAAAGTCAAAGTTCTGTCCTGCACAGTGTAAAGGACATGGTGTTAAAACATCTGTCAGTCTTTGAATAAAAAATGGATAATATCCAGCAACAAATCTGGTGCACATTTAAATGCCAGGATTTTATTTCATTTAAATAAAAAAAAAATGAAATTCACTTCTGCTGCCATTATGGGAATCTTCTAAGAGACTAAATTGATGTGAATCACTAACCTAATTACTGTAATGTCAGAGCTCTGTTTAAATGCACAGGAACTTTTTTTTTCCATGCCTAGCTAGTTCTCTAATAATTACTGAGGTTTGGTGATGCTTCTTGTGTAAGCACTGACCATAAGTTATACTTAGACTAAGTATCTTTGGAAGATAGAGGCAGGGCATCTGACACTCTTCACTTACTGATTCTGCTGTCATTAGCGTGTGTAAAGTCAGTGGCAAGGTGAGAAGAGAGTCAGGGCGAAATCCTTCGCCTCGTTGGGAGGCTGCCAGGGAAGGCAGCCGGCTCTTCACCCGCACCGCAGCCTCTTAGCACGGGTGACATCTGCCGGCACCTGCGAGCAGCCACTAACACGACAGAGCTCCGTGGTTTTTTAATAGTCGAGCTAGTCTTGATCGACAGCTGCCAGATCAAGTGGGAGATAAATTAAAAGAGTCACTGAACAAAGCGGCATGATAGGTGCTTGTTAAGTCTTCAGTCATTATCAGACTTCTGTATCCATGTAGATGGGTCTCATGGCAAGTGGGCTCTATAGCAAATTAATATCAATATACCCACGTCTGACCTGTGCAGATCAGCCCATCTTCTTTTAACCTCTTCTTTTGAGTACTCAAAATTAGTCATTACTGTGCCTGGCTTATTTTATTAGTCTAAGTTAAGGAATGCATTTTAATTAAAAAAATTATCTTTATACAAATCTTACAATCAAGATGCTACTACATGTTATCCATGGGCTGAAATACACTATCTGTGGAGTTGAAGATACTCTGATTTTATGAGGTGGGATTTTAACTTGAAGGAAAACATAGCATTAGTGGTGTTCTTCAAAGAAATAACTTTTCATACAGTTCAAGAGCATTATAAATCTCTTGTATGCATCAGTACTGTCAAGATTATGCATTCAATCTTCAGGTTGACATTGTCTTGCTTTTGGGACTTAAATATTGTGTTACACCAATCACGTTTGTCTCTCCTCATATACAGAAGTTTTTATTAACCTTTGAGTGCTTGACTCTCTACTAATTGTTTATTAAAAGCAGTTTTATATGTTAAGCTATTTAAGGTGGACTGGTTTATATCACCAGCCCTAGTCATGTTTTACAGCAGTAATGTGGAATTTGATTCTTAACAATGTATTTGACCTTTTTTCTTTAACTGTAGCTTGCTTTTTTCTTTTATTTCCCTATAGTAATTTTAGGTTCTCATTTGTAGAACCTTCCAACACATAAATTTTAAGTTTGTTGTTCATTTAAACCAAACAGAATTTTTTGCTACCTAGGAGACTGCACTACTTTGGTTTTCATGTTTTTAAACAATTTTGCCTTTATATACGTTTTAATTTCCTGCTGTTTGTTGTTGGTAGAAGTCTTCTTTAATTATCCTTTTACTGGAAGTTGAATGGAAATTAAGATGGAATTATGGAATTATTTTGTGCTTTGCTCAATTAGTTACAAAGGTTTAGATATGTTCATAGAATTAAGTTTAGTGAAATTTAACAAATTGTTGACAAGACTGATTTGTTATGCAGGAGTTATATTGCACAGTTAAAATGCTGAGCTACTCAGATCAGAGTTCCAGAACTAGTCAGAACTAGTATATTTCATCCTCTGAACCTCTTTTTTTAAATTGGATTATTAGAAATGAGAAAAATAAGGTTTGTTCTTTACCTCCTTCTTTTTTTTTCTTTTTTTTTCCCTTGAATAAACTAAGTACTAATTGTACCAGCTAAACCTTCTATACTTCCAGGAGGGAGAGTGTTTTTAATCAAAATTTTCAGGTGTGAAGGTGTTTGCAAGTTTCCAGTTCTCACAACTGTTGCTGAATTTAGGTGGTTTTGAATGCTGGAACATGATTGTAAAAGTACATAAGGTTTCTAGTGTTATATGAATACATTTCAATATAAATACATTCTGTAGAAAAAACCTGAGAATTCTCTATATGCTCAAAAAACAGACGTTTATGCTTAGATGCAAAAAGAAACCTAGATGGTGGTGCTTGTAAAAAGTCACGGGTTTATATTATTCTTACAGTTTGAGGAAGCCTGTTTTTTGTTTGTTTGTTTTTATGCATGCTTCATGTTGGCAGAACTATATTGCAACAAGAGTGTGGAAGGAGGTACTCAGAATAAGTGCAGGGGTTTGGCAGCAAACTAGCTTATCTATACTGACCAAAACAGGCTGGAGAATGAAAGTCTCATACAGGAACAGGTCTTCTGACAAGTGTAGTCCCTGTCCCCTGCTTTCCACTTCTCTGTCCTGCCTCCTGTTAACAAACCTAGTACTAATGTTGCACATCTTTATAAAATGCAGTGGAGTTTTCATAATAGAAAAGCAGAGTCAATATGGATAGATCGAAGGCGGTTGTTCACTTTGCAGTAGAATGATGTTTTTTCTCCTTTTTAGAACTATATGGAGTTATATAAAAATGTAAACACAATGTGCTTATGTATGTTATTCTAACTATACTTTGGGGTACGTTGTTTATAGCAAGTTCATGTTTAGAAAGACTCAGCTTATGTTTGTAAAACAGATGTTATTACATAATATTTCTACACTAGAAGATGGTGTTGGTTGAAAAGGCTAAAGGTTGCAAATTCTTAAATGTAGCTACTCATAAGCTTCTAATTTGCTTCTCTTAATTTTTAGCATTACTGTAAGTTACTTGAGGAAGGGTATGGTTTGTTTGGGTGAGTTTAAGTCTTGATAGTTAAAAGACATGATAGCTTTAAAAGGAAGGTTTTGAATATATGTTGGAATCAGGATAACGAGTTTGTATACCTATTTATCCAGCTCTTTTATCACCAAGCAGTTTTCAGTGGCACAGCCCAGACTCTGGAAAGTAGCTTTTAAAATAGCTGCATTGCTCATCTTATTCACTGCAATTAACATCTCTCATTCCCAAGATTGCACAAGGCAATTAATTAAATAATTATGGCAGGAGTTATATAACTTAGAAGTTATAACTTAACGACTAGATAAACAGACGTGACAAGAGTTCGCTATTTTAACAGAAGTTTACAGAAACTTATTAAATGGCTTGTGTTGACTCAGGAGATTTCAGTTTGATGTTAAAATGTTCATCAAATTTTAATTTTTTAGGATAGGGGTGTGTGTCTCTAATACAAAGAGTACATTATTACCTTTCCTTCCTGTCAGTCATGCACCTGGATTCTTTCATTTTGTCTTGCTTGTGGTCCTAATAAAGGAGGAGGAGCAAGGGTTGCCATTTCTTTCTTCAACCAGTCCTGCAAGTTGACCAAGCTCATTTACTGTGGTCACACTTTTTATATACAAATGATTCATAGTAAAAGTATCTTTGCAAATGCAAAATAGTCAGAAAGACATTCATTGCTCTCTGTGGATTCATGGGTTAATATATATGCCTTGCAACAGAAACAGTAGGCAGCCTATTTTTTAGAATATCATCCCATTCTTCATCTACTTCAGTCTGATTATAAAGGTTAGAAACATCTTTCCTTCTGAATTTGTGTAAGATGACCAGTGTGATTGTCATGCTTGCCAGATAGGTTTATTGTCAAGCTCTTCTCCCTTGGTCATCGTAATAGTCATCTTTAACTTCATAAACTGTTTCCTGAGCAATAGGTTTCTTGTAATCTATATAAAGATACATTTTTCCCCTCCACTGCAATTTTTGCTACCTAATAAATGCATGTCTTCAGGTTGCCTTTGCTAGATCTCTTGGCTTAACTCACTCCCAGGGTAAAATCCCGAATGAAACCATGCATTATGAATGCACTATGGAAATAAGCTGTATTTTGAAAAACAGCCCTTTCTTGTTGCCTTAATGTGTCTTAAAATGAACCATAGCTAAGCAGGTTACTTAACAAACCACTATCTTCACAAGCCCAGATCCCTTTTTTGTTACAATTGGGCCACTCAAGCATAAAAGGTTTGATTATGCAGAATAGATATTGTCTTTATGCTCATTGCCATAAATAGAAAAGAGAGGAGAAGCAGTGATGTCTATGACTTTTGCTATTCTTCATGTAGAAAACTCTATTTTTGATGAGCCATATCCTTTCACAGAAGCAATGCTCTAACACAATAACATGTTTCAAATGACAGTCAGTGTGGCATAGACCAAATGGATCAACTGCAAATCACAGCTTATATTTTCTAGGTTAGGGAGGGGAGCGAATGGTGGGGGTGGAAGGAGGCAGTACAAAATTCCAGTATGACATCTCAAACCAGGCAAACATTTCAAAACTGAAGCCTGTTTATGCTCTATGACTTACTGTGGGAATCATGGCTGGCTTGATTTCATTCCCCCTCAGGGCCATAGAGAAAGAGTTTAGATCAGTTAGTGTCCTAAACTCTGGTGATGTTCTGTGGGAGGAAGGAGAGGATGAAGAAGGGAGTAAATTGTTTTTGACTGTCTAACAACTGGTAGATTCTATCCTGGAGGAAGTTGCAGTTTTATAAAAAATGAACTTCGAGTACCTCTGAAATATAGGCTAAGTACAGCAGCCAGTAGGTTATTACAAAGGTTGTAGGCAACATATTCACGTTCTGATTTAAAGTCATGTTAAGGAAACTCTGTTAGCCAGAATATTGAGAGAAAATGTATTTGAAAAGACTCTTTTCTTATTACTAAACTTTTGTACTAGGTAATTAGAGATTATCTCATTTAAATTTTTCATTTTTGCATCTTACCCCTTTGATCCTTTTTCCTTTAAATTATCCTTTTAATTTTTGTGCATGCAAAACTTTACGTGCCCTTAAGCCAAACTGTAATGATTTTTGTTGGAGACGAATCCTGGATCCCCTAGATTTTGGGAAAGTCATGAATTACAACTTGGTTTTGCTCAGCCTGGCATATCACGAGTCACATGGAAGCACATGACTTGCTGTTTCAATCCATGCTGCATGTTCACAGTGCCTGATGCTCTGATGGCAATAGCACACCACTTGGTATCTACCACTGTGGGATCTGGTGTGGCAGCTGCAGCTGGATACATGTCTGTGGTATATGGTACTCTCCAGAGAATGTGGTCATAAGTATTATAATGGGGTGGTTTACTCTAAATGCATCATATGGTTTGCAGTTACCCTTACTGTTCACTGTCATTACCATAAGCATTTCGAAGCAGTTGAATTTCTGGCAGCGCACAGATGTTACTCAGTAGCAGCATCTTGCTTGTATGATGAGGAGGGTTTTTTGTGTTCTCTTTGAATATATAATTACAATTACATGTGATACAGACATCATATTAATTTAGATATCCTAGTGATTGGTTTGTTATTTCAGGTAAGCAGTTTTCTCATTTACAAAGTCAGGAAAGGACATGGTGTGTCTTTTATGTAAAATGAGTGCAACTGTTGTGACGTCAACTGTGTTTCATCTAATATATTTCATTATTTGGGAGTTTAGAATATCACATCCATATAACATCTGGTAGGTCCACTGGCCTTTGCCCAAATGAATCTCCACTGAGTGGAGGGTATGCTGGTGTCCCGGGTCAGTAGGGTCGCTGTACTTGCCATTCATGTTCTTTATATTGTTTCCATTGAGTCAATTCAGTATATTGCACTGGGATAAGAAAAATGTTTTTTTCTAAATGTTGCTGCATTCCCCCCTCCAAAAAAAAAAGTTGGTTTGGGGTTTTTTATGACCCCAGGACTTTTTTAAAGTATGAGATTTGTTAGTCTTTGTCTTGACACAAAAGTTATTTTAAACAAACTGAGCTGAGCCTACATACCTTCTCTTCAAGTCAAAATTAGGTAGGGAGTCTTTCCTCGGGGCTCTCAATGTTTATGCCTCTGACTCTTTGAGTATTTAATGTTCAGGACTCTCCTAGAAAAACTGTGTTTCAGTGCTGAGTGTCATCAAAAGCAAAACTGCAAAAATGTAGTCTGTGTTATGGTGGTTAGAGACTGTCAGAAAATCCTAAATCATTTGTTCCAAAACTACAAACTTGTATTTATTAAGCCGAAGGAAATTAGCTCTTGGTAGGATTTCTCTCTCAAGCTGTTTGAAAAGTCCAGTTTCAGAAAGTCTCTTAGAAATGATCTAACCTGATCTAGACAGTGAAGCTTTTAAGTTATTTTATAATAAATATGAAGTACGGTAGAGGTTTTCTTTCCCTATGTTTCCTTTCCCTCTGCTTAGTGCAGAAAAATGAGTGTAAATCTCAGGTGTGGTCACAGCCCTGGAGTCATATGAAGATTGTAACAGGGAAATCTGAGCCCCACAACTAGTTTATCCTTTGTTATGGATCTGTCCTAACTTCCTTATGAGCTTGCTCATATTTCACTTTCTTCTAACAGGAAGTGTACACCAGGTAAAGTTCACCTTGAGTTACATATACCTGCTATATGAGACTCTCTCTCCCTTCTTTTTGAAGGGAAATTGAGACGTCTTTCAAACAGAACTATATCCACGCATTACAACTCTAGCTGAAGGTGTAATTTGTACCATCCTATTTTAAATTAGGCTTCAGTTTAAAATGAAAGCGTCTTGCTTGCTCTCAAGTGCAGAATGTTTAGGTGAGCAAGATTCCTTTCAGCCTGCATAGAGGGGTGAGCAGATGCAGGGCAGATACCTTTTATGTAGAGGTGTTACTGCACTGTCTCCCTGTGAAAGCATTATTTTAGGCAGTAGCTTTAAAATTTTAGCGGTGGGTGTTGACGGCATTTCTTGCATTTTTAAAAAAGACTGCCAGCCAGCTAATGACATGACAAAGAAACAGCAGCTGCTTAAGGCGTCCTGCTGTTTCAGCAGTTCAGGCTGCTGGGACTGATTTTCTAGGACGGTTTTCAGAGGGACACCCCAGGACATTGTAACAGCTTCTCTTCTTATTAGTTTAGTGCTTTAGAAAGTGAGAAAATGATAGGGTTTCTTTACCCACCCCAAAGTAAGCCTCATATAAACAGGCTCACAGGCAAGTCTCCCTACCTGCTGTCTTTGGTACAACACTGTTACTGGCACTTCTGACAGTGACTCTTGCCTTTATGCAGACTGCTGGTAGACCTGTGGCATGGTGGGCAGTGAGGACAGTCGGGACACAAATGTGAAACTGGAATTCTGCAAAACAAGAAAAAACTTTGTTCTGTTAAAGTAGGAAATGTTCTTCTGTCACTGTACATGTTTCAGTCCTCCCATTAGTTATGACTGGAGTGGCAAAGGACAGAAAGACACACTGTATAGTAAAGACCAGTCCTATGGAGAAAGGTGATCAATTAGATGACCCAATTTTACATTGCTAATATCAGTTTTATCAAAATGCAATTCACTGCATTTCTTTCTTACAGAGTAAACAATCAGATCTCAGTGGAGAAAATGGTGCAGCTGGCCCCTGCATGCATACTCATAAAAGAGCCTGGCTCAAGACTGAGAGTATACCAGCTGTAACCCATATAAATTTTGTCTTTCTAAAACCCTTTGGGACTTACATTGTCAGATTTTTTAAAATTGTCTTTCTTGCTACATAGAGGTGGAGTAAAAATGAAGAAGAAAAGATTTTTCTGGGAGTGTAATTCATTTACTTTTTTGTCTTTCCATCTTTCCATTTTTGTGACTGGAATATATTGGTTCCAAATGATATGGCAAATGGTTCAATGTGAGATCTAATTGGAATGTAAGGCAGAATAAATACTTAAAGGTGTGTGCTTTTATTGCTTTAGAGAGGGGGTTTACAGAAAGAGATGGTAACTAGTCAAATTCATGGAAGAAAAATACACTAAGGGGCACAAAGACACAACTTTCTGAGAACTATATTGCTAAAGGATAAGAGAATTTGGACTAAATATCACTACATACTTGCCTTTTCCATAATCAACTTTTGGCCACTATCAGAGAAAGGATACAGGCTATATGGAGCTTTGTTCTAACCCAGCACAGCTGGTTTTATGTTCTTACTTGTTTTCATTTTATCACATATGTTGTCAGTAAGATTGTGGACTTTTTCAGAATATCTCTCTGAAGAGGTCCTTACAGGAAGATTTTCTTGTTTAAGAATTATTATCCTATACAGATAGTCCTTTATTCATTTCCAGGTCTTCAGGAATGGTGGCAACTTATTAAGAATTTTAATCAGAGTAGCATATCGATGACTTTTAAAAAATTCCTGAATAATTTTAATGTATCTTAATAATAGATAGTACTAGTTAATTGCATAGAAAAGGAATCAGATCATGGTACATAAAGGAGCTAGTCTGCTGGATAATTCCATAATCTGTGGTTATAGTTGGGATTTGGGATTAATCATGTGTCTAAGGCAGTTTACATTGTAAAAATTTGAGGGAGAAGTATGGTGCATGATAGAAGAGACTTATTCTGGGATGGATGAACAGAGCCTGAGCTACATCTTACATAGCACAATGTAATGGTATTTGCAAACACAGTACTCTGTTATTTGCCATACCTTCAGATTTCTTCTCACATAATAGTTGCACCAATAAGAAAACACTAAAACACTATCATACAAATTTAGAACTTAGTATGAACTTGTCTTATAATTTTTTACCCCCCGAAAGTAAGGTGTTCTTACTGAAAAGGTGTGGTATCTTCGTTTCTGACCTCACTGAATTTGATCAGAACTTTTCCTTCCAAGTATAGTCTGTCTTTGAGGAGAAAAAAAAAAAATATAAAGAACTGGCATCACACAGATATTTTAAGTGTTTTTATTTACAGCTTTGAAGGCATAGAGAATTGCTTGCTAAATTTCTAGACAGTACCAAGCTAGGAGGGGATCCAAGCACTTTGTGGAACAGAATTGCAATTCAAAGCATTCTTGACAAAGTGAAAAAAAGGTCTGATATGAAAAGCTATAGTTGATTAAGGAGAATTTGAAGTATTACTCTTAGGGGAGAAAATTCATGTATAAAAGTTAGCGAATGACCCATTAGATAGCAGTATTGCTATCGTAAACCTTGTGCTTTATAAGTCCCGCTTTGTGAATCATAAACCAAACATGAATCGATAATCTTCTGCCATTGCGGAAACAGGTAGGCCTCATTCTGGGATGTGAAAGCAAGAGTGTGTTCAGAAATAGGAGGTAATCCTTCTGCTCCACTCAGTGTTAATAAAGCCTCTGTTGAAGTCCTTCTGCCCCTTTTTGACATAAACTTCAAGAAATGTAGGTACGAACTGGGGAAAATCCAGTGACGCAGAGAAGGAAGGATCCAAAGTCTAGAAAATGTAACTTCTGGAAAAGAAATGGAAGGTTATTGTGGGTGTTAAGAATAGAGAAGAGAGGACATGAGACATGGCAGGTCTTCAAATGCTTTAAAGAAAACTCATGAGAAAAGCAAGAAACTTCTCCCCACTCCCCACCAAGGACTGTTGCAGAAAGTGAGATTTATATAAAGCCTTAATAAAAACTTCCCAAAGGACAGTGGGAGATACTCTCTCATATAGGTTTTATGGAATTCAATGAAATCTCCATCACTAAGGGCTTTTATGAACAAGATATACAATCATCTGCCAAAAATGGGTTAGATATTTTTAATCCTTTGTTGTGGTAGGAGTCTGAGTAGAGGACTGCTTGAAGTCTCTTCCAACTATTTTTTTCTATTATTTTCTGCAAGTATTACCTATACAATAAAAAAACACTTAGGACTAAGCATTTTTCTCTCTGAAAAGGTATAGATTTTCTTTTTATAAACTTTTTGGCAATGATAAAAAAAAAAGCATGGATTCCACTATCAAATTTGACGTCCAGTTTGCAAAAATACATGCACCTTGCTGAAGGACAATGCAATTTAGGCTTCTACGATAAACATGCTCTTGTGAATTTTCCCCTTAGTGATATATATGTATTAAAAACTATGCAAAGTAAATATGTTTAATCAGTATTCATAGAATATTTCCCCAAGGGAAAAGGTACTGATAGGTGCTACCATGCTATGAGTGCTATCCTTGACTTGAGAAGAGGAGCAATAAACAGGTTGAAACGTTTTGTAATGCAGAGTGGAAGAAATACCTTAGCATTTGAACTGATTTAAATATTCTTGAAACTAGCAATTTTGATGCTTAAAAAAATTGCTTCTGTAAATTCGCAGCTACTATTAAGACAGCAAATTCTCGAGCATCTGTGTGAGCAGCAGGGTTTACATCTTCCCATATAAGGAGTTGGGGGGGCAAAAAACAGTGCCCAGAGGCTGAAATTCAGTGCTAGTATAGACCTAGCCAACACTGCAATGCATACTTTACAAGAACTAGAGGCAGGATTAAAATGTCAATTAAAACTGTTAACATTCTTGTCATGGAATGAGTGTGTGGCAGGTCACTTTGTCTGACATTCTTGCAAATGATATGCACTGGGCATAAATACAAGATGTTACAGTCATACTTTTCCACTGCAAACCATTTAAAAGTTTGATGAAAGGAGAAGAAAAGCCAAGTAGACAATATTACCAAATATTCTATGCATCTGCTACAGCTGTTTACTAGGGTCCAGAGGAAGCTATTCAGTTGGAAAATATGCCCTCCAAATTACCAAATACGAGCTTTTCTGTTCAATCATTGTTTTAATGTTTATCACAAAGACTGTGGAAAAACATGGTCTCTCTTTTTGATGTCCTGCTGTCATTTTTGTGCTTTTTCATTGGCATAGATTGGAATATATTTTCAGACTAGCCTGCATGTATGTCTACATGCATATACAGAGGTATAAGAGCCTGTTGGGCACAATGCTTGCTACAGAGCATTTGCCTGAATCTTCAGTGGTTCCAGCATTTTGTTCATTGAGCTGTTTCCAGTGTTGGCAGAAGTTATTCTTGAGGGAAAAATCTAAGCATCAACAAAATGTGTTTCTGGTTAGATAATAAAACCTTGGTGGAGTTGATCAGTTGGCAGTCTTCCAAATCAGAATCTGACATGCACCTGCTTCATTTATTTGTTTTATACAGCTTCTCATTTAACATACTGTAATGTTCAGGGAAAGCAATCAGGTTCTACTAATCAAATTGCTAACGCTTTCTTTATTTAGTTCAAGAAACTGCAGACAGTAATGCCAGGCTGCAGTTACAATACGGGGATTTTCTCCAGAGGATTGGAATATAATTAGAAATATGCCAATTTTTTTCAATAGAAGTTTTCTAAAACAGAAGCCTGTAGGCACTGATGTTTTTTGTGGCTAAAATTGCTCTGTAGGGATGGATGAATATTAAAATACAGCAGAGCTGAAATATTAAAAGACAAATGGACCTACTACAACTTCAGTTTGATCCTTCATGTTTTCACATGGATAAACATTAAAAATATTAAAAACCCACCCCCCAAAATATACACAAAAGTCAGGCTTAAAAACTAAACATGTTGTTTAGACTAGCTTAAAAGACATATTCTCTTCATCTGACATTTCTCCTGAAATCTTATATTGTATAATCTTGTTCTGCCTAGAGGCAAACTTGCATGTTTTTTGGAATCTAGAAGTCCTTATAGTCATTCTATTTGAACCCATTATTGTGTGTGTTGTAATTTGGAGTTGCTTGAATAACAGAATGTTACTAAAGAAAAAATACATGAGCTAAGAAATAATAAATTTCTGATTGTACTGTGTAAGATATATTATTAAAGAAAATAATCAAGCAACAGAGCTTCATAGGATGGCTAATGAATTCATGTAGCATTTATGTTCACTCTTTTGACTCTTCCCAGACCTCTCCAATGAATCTGTCTAGTAATGGCAATGGAAATCATGGCTGAATTCCACTTACTAACAGGGGTTTCAGGTAATAGCTATTATGTATGTAGGCAAGTATGCATAATATATGTGGAAGTACTTATCTGTCTATCATATTCCTAATTGTTATGATAATCTGGGTATATTGTTAAAGATATCCTTTGCTTAAATCTGTGGGTCTTATAAATTTGATTTAATTATCTCTGAAAGTAGCTGAAAAAGTATTCTGTCCTGCTTCAAATTCCAATTGATTTTCCTCTCTAATTAACCTTTGTTCCCTGCTTCATAGTCATACTTTTTAATTGTTTAATTGCTTGTAAGGCAGTGACATTTTTGACTTAGCATTCAACTGTGTCCCAAAATATGTTGTTGAGTTTGGAGCTCAGGGTGGGAATTTGGAAGTGCTTTTCCATGCAGCACTGTTTGAACTGCAGCTGCCTGCCTGCTGACAGGTACGGAAGTCACTGTCAACAAGATTTAAAGCTGCTGTCATGTTTACAGAGCCACATAGAAAAGGTTGAGAGAGGATTGTGATTTTGTTGAAATTAAGTACCAACAGTTACTGGACCATAGCATTGTGTATTGGTTATGATTAATGTTTGACATCTGCATCTTTTTGAGATATTTTAACCACTTCCATTGTCAGATAAAAAGTGCACTGCAATATGTTTCTAATCATGAGGTTTTTTTTCAGTGTACTGACATTTCTAGCATTGAGACTGAGCTATTAAAGTCATGAAAGTACTTAGTTCTGAAACCTTGTAAGGATTTTCAAATATGTCTGGGCAGCTGGGAATTACATACTTCAGTCTTTAAAATCCCACTAGACTAAACAAATTTTTAAACTATTAAATACTCTCCCTTGGCTCTCTCTGTGGTTTCTGTTTTGATCCTCTGGTAACTGGTGATAAGTACTACCAATTTGGATGTGTTAGAGGAATTTTTTGCCTCTACATAAGAAAATTGCTACCAAAATTGAGAAATGTTTCAAAAACTCAAAGGTTTTCTTGTGACTATTTTTACTTCTGACAGATACTGAGATATTCAGAACAAAGATTTGAAAATTTAAATACAATTTTTGACAAAGTTTACATAGATTTTATTAAAAGTTCAAGAATGAAAAAGACACCACCAGTCTGATTCTGCAGGAAATTTTTATCTTTAGTTCTATTTTTAAAATATGTTGATGTTTTCTGAAATTTGGTGAGATTTCTTTCAAAACCTAGCCCTACATTTGCCATTAATTTTTTTGACAATTAATTTTATCTTGGTGCACGTATCCAATATGGCCAACTCACCCATGAAAAGTTTAACAGAAGTTTTCATTCAGTGAAGTTTAATGACAAATATTAAAACTATTGGGAATGTTCCTTCAAAAAAACATTCCCAAGACACCTCAAAAAAAGAGCATCAGTGCCGAAGAGCACTGGTTCAAAGCTATGGCTGTGTACCTGGACTCCTTCAGGGCCCAGGATAGCACCTTCAGTAATGCGAAGTGTGAGTCAGAGCAGCATGTCCCAAGGTAGCCCAGAAATGCTCTTCTGTGCTCCATTGCACTGTGTAGACATAGCTATTGCTAAAGAAACCAATTTACCCAATACTTTTTTATTTCTCTTTTAAACGAACAAATGTTACAGTAATGTTTTTATGGAGCGGGTTTGATGGATGCTGTGGATGCTGTCCCCATGGTAATTAGTTGGGGAATACAATTAGGTGTGTACATGTAGCTGGATCAAAATGATTAACTGAAAGTTCTGGCAGTCTTTACCCAAAAAAGAATTTATCAAATCAGGATTTCTGGAATATGGTATATTGTGTTGCTAAGGCACTGGTTTGTCAGGGAAACAAAAAAACACCAACCCAACCCTACCACAACTCTTAAGTGCATCTTTCTGATTGAGACTAGCAATATTGATCTGCGCTGAGTAGGCTAATTATATGAGCATCAGACTGACAATGTTTCCTTTCTTGAAACCTTGACAGGTACTAAGAGAAAGAAAGGACCATACAAAGATAACGAAAAGGTAAGCCATACAGAATACAATTTTTAACATCCTGTAAATTGCTTAAGTTATAGAAACACTCAAATTTCTTATACAGGATGTGTATAAGAAAATGCAATTACCACTGCCTAATGAAAGAAGTAATTGCTCTCTACTATTGGTAAAATCATCTTTTTAGGACTACCTGAAGACTGTGAATAGTTAGTATTCTATCATATAGAACCACAGGTTCACAGTTCAAACAACTCAGGCTGATCTTAAACTACATGGAATGACTAATTTACCACCACTAATTTCATCGTTTTAATGCCTGTTAGCAAGTAGCAGACGTTCCTTAAAGTAGTTGCCAAAAAGCTTCCTTTGATACTATTTAAATCCTCCTCCTTCAGCTAAGCTATTAATAGCAACTAGGAAATTAGGACTTCATTTAGAAAATTAGGACCTCAACCCTTCATTTTATATCTGTGAGAAGTAGATAAATCTTACACTATATTTTAGAGATTTCCTATGGAAACAAACACTGGACCTCCATGAGATAATGATCATGTTCTTTTGCCAAGATTTTTCAAATATCTAAAAGTAGGATGGAATTTGGGTAGGAAGCCAAGTAAATATACTCTAGAAGGTTCACAGCATAATCTATTCAGATGGTGTTTGTTATATTGTTAGGTTTGAAAGTATTAACAGAAACAATTGTTGGTTTTGGTTTTCCCAGATTCTTCAAGAAAATATGTGGGGCCATCAGAAAGGAAGCAGAGGCTTGATAGTCACCATCATTCTGGTTTTTGCACTGAAAGTTTGAGACTTGGTTGTAGCCATTTGTATCTTACTAGATCCTCCGTTATATCCCCTTGTCTCAGGAAGAGTACATGTTTGACTTTCTCCACAGGAGTTTGCTAAACTGCATGTGTATTGCATGGAATATTTTAAAATCTGTCCCTTTCAAACAACAATTAATGTCTTGGATCAGAGGAGGAGAAACTGTCCAGTGTGGCAGTGACCATCACTCACAGTATAACGGTGCTGGTACCTTGCTCTCATGGTAAAAACAGAATAGAAAGAAGATATTTTTCATGTAATTTTGTAACTTTCCCATTTTGTGGTGAATTTGTATTTCTTTGAGTCACTGGGGAAAATATGCCTCGAAACCTGTGCGTCAGTCCTGTGGAGGTAGTTATGTGTAGCAGAGCCACAGTCCTGTGTGCTTAATTGGCTCTGTGACACCTTCTGCTTTTGTTCTTGTGTTCTAAATGGTGCTGGCATCAGCTTTTTGTTGTTGTTTGGTAATGCTAATTGTGTTTGATGATTGCTGCCACATTCACTAAAGGGGGATTGAACATACTTCACTACAATAGCAAGAATGCAGACCCATTTTGCTTTGTCAAAAATGTGTAAACGTCTTATGCCTCTTTGAAATAAAACACAGCTGTTTATATTACCAGGATTGCATTTTTTGACTTTGATGCCCAATCCTGCCTTGAGTTACAATCCTGTGTAGGTGGACGTTGCCCCTACTGACTGCCATTTCAAAATATGACCGGACATTGTAAGCTGTATACTGCAAGTCACGGCCCCTCACAGCTCTGTGTGCCTCAGGCTGCACACTTTAAACATCTTGCTTTGTTTCCCTGTGTTTTCAGCATGCATTGAGGTGACTCTAAATCAAAATGCATATATCTAGATCCCTCTGATATTTGGACTAGTTTGAAATCCAGGTGCAAATTTTGAAATTACTGATTGAAACTGAGATTTTGATCCTGAGTATCTATTGATCCAAAATGTGTATTTTAATATATATTTGATGTATCCAAATATACCAAATTTGGATATAATATGAACTTGCCTCTCTGCCAGGACTGTCCAGTTCCTTTCTTGTGGGTTTTCTCCTATGGAAAAAACCTCAGACCAAATTAATAGTAAGCCAGAAAATGCTCTCTGTATTTCTCTTCCATTGTTCTCATTTTAATGAAACATCTTGATGCTTGCAGTTTTCTGCTGGATTTTTGAAGAGCTCCCATAAATATTCTATTTTAGTCACCTAGTAAATCTGAAATTTACCTCTGTGCCTTACTATGTGTCATAATCAGTTACGAGGTTAATCAGCTGTAATGACATCACTGTCAATGAGTAATACTTTAAGGTTATATATCTGGAGTTGATGACCTTGCAGTCAAGGCATACACAGGAGACGCATTCAGGCAGGGGGAAAATATGTGTCCTTTTCTGTTTTTGTGATTTTGCTGCTGCTTTGTCTACTTTGCATTAATATTGATTTATATTTCACTCCCCTGTATGTGATATGATACTGATGCTGGAAGACTACACATGGCTTTTACTCTAAGTCATAAAGGATTCTCTTTTAAATTATTAGAAAAATATAATTTATTTGCAATAATTATTTCCACAATGAAGTAATTATAAACCATCCTTCATTTATGTGTCAATAATAATGATACACATTCATTACAATAGTATTAACAATGCTTTGCTTACAGGTTGTTATTTTTTACAGGGTTTTTTTTCTGCAATATGATTTGGGTATGCATGATATGTTGAGAGAGATGTAATCTGAAGGTATGTTGTTGCTTATTAATGTTATGCAAAACATTAAAAACAAAATTAATAATCTGTTTCAGCATTGTTCATAACCTCATGACAAAGACAAAACAGTCTTAGCATGCAAAAGAGTTAGAAGGGCTAGAGGATGTACAAACAGGTAAAATGTGAAAACTGATAAAATAGTTGTGAACCAGCTGTGTGTCTTGGGATACAGACATCAGGGAGCAATGTTAAGCACTTCATCATTCCTGCCCTCCGGTGTCTGATGTTTCTGATTTCTTCTTTATCGATTTCAACTAAAGAATATATAGAAGAGTATAGAGGTGACCCATTTTGTTGACAGATACACGTGTTAGTCTTGTACTCCCAGCAAATAGTTTAGATGTCAGGAATAACGGCTCATAGGTAAGAGATAAACACAATTTCCTGTGATTTTTAAACCTAGTAAATCAGCAGGCAGAAGTTAAATACACGGTCTGCTCTCATACTTGCATTTGTTTGTCTTTTATTCAACAGACAGAAAATTTAACAGGGCACTGGGAATTGTAAAAAAGCAAAAAAAAACCACAAAAAACCCAACCAAGCGACTAACCAACCAACCAAAAAACCCACTAAAAACCCCCTAAATTACTAAAACTATTGAACTTTCATTGCTTTGAGAACATATTCACACAATACCAGTGACAAACTACCCCTCTCAACCTTGTGTGATTTTATAAGCCTGAGCATTTCATAAGTTTGATGTAACTGATGTTCTGCACAATATATGATTATTTTATAAAAATGAAAATTGGGCATAAAATGTTACTGTTTAGATGTGCTGGTACACTTCATCTACTTTTCCTTGGGTCAGATGCTTCCAGGGCTGTGGTGAATTTCAGCCAAGGGCACTAGTAAAGGATTTTCGGCCGCATTACATATGCAGTCAGTATCACATCTTTCCACACTGTGGTTATAAAATGTCATTGGCAGTTATTTGGAGTCTATGTGTAATATTGTCCATCAGGGAAATAATTCTTACATTTGTCTCACATGGTGAAAAAGAATGCCATACAGTGAAGTAAAAATACAGCATCTGAAACAGTGAAGAACTCTTGCACGGTGGTATTAGTATCATTCATTTCAATGCATAAAACAGTCATGCCCTACTTTCACATGGCTTCCATTGTTTATTTACAAAAAATGCTCTTTTCAGGTTAAGTTACATCTGGAAATGCATGAAATCCCCTTTCCTTTATGCTCAGCTAGTCAGTTTTCCAAACTATTTACTAAGGAGGTGTGAACTGTGGAAGATAAAGGAATTCCCAGATTTTTAAGGAAAAAAATCTTGTGGGTTTTTTTTTTTTTTAACGCTTGAGTGTGTCCTAGATATTCAGGGTATTTCAGTGTGACCTAGTTCCAGGGCACAAAAACTGTCTGGTTGTATTTTATTCCATGTTAGAAGTGATTGTGAATGAGATCCAAATGATTTACAGCTGGGACTTAGATTTATGCAACAGTGTTGAGATTATGTTTCTGGGATGGGAGATTGTACCTGGTACTTAATAAACTGTACTGAATGCTTTCCACACATCATTCCACAGCCTGACCAGTTGCCATTCTGATCCTTGAAGATCAGACGCTGTTGATACAGGAACATATGCATAAGTTGTGGAAAGTTTAGCTGTTGGCATTTTAAAAAAAGCTGTACATACAGTGCAGTTCCTAAATAATATGAATGAACTGGATTTTCGTATATCTACGTACCTTTCAGTGCATGTTCATGTCTTATGCTTTCAGATGGTTAACTGGACTGTTTGTGTGCGTCTACCATGGGATATTCTGTGCAGGTTTATGGCTTGGGTTTTTCCTGTAATCCAAGTGGAAGCATTTGTTATTCCTGAGAGGAAAGGCTTTTCCCTGTGGAAGACAAAAAACCTTTTGGTAAGTCTAGCAGTTTCTAATCTGCCAGAAAGTTGTGATGGGATGCCAGTTGCCCCAGGAAACTTCTCAGTACCTTTATTTGTTGTAGAATTGGAAACAGAATGCAAGTACAAGTTAAAGTTAAGGCCAAAACCTTTATCAGCTCACCAGCATTTCTTCAGCTGAAGACCTAATAAGCAAATGGCTATGAAATTTAGTCTTCTGCTCCCCAAAACTTTTTCTTTTTTAGTTCCCTTAACAGAATACTTACCAAAACATTTGGTGTAATTTTTCCCTGATATAAATTGTTTATAACACAGAAAATAGGTTTTCTATTGATGTAGCATTGTTTGTTTTCATTTAAGTGTATACTGTCCTTTGATTTTGCCTATGTCAATGTAAACTGTAATCTAGAAATTTATTCATGTTCTGTAAGACCCTGTATATTCCAGTCTTTACAAAGTTTTCTTGCTAATTTCTGTTGAGACTGGAATGAAAAATTATTACATGCAGAGATCTAAATCTAGAATTATAATTATCTATCTGGTAATTAAAGGGGAAAAAACCATTAGAAAATATTGTAATTTTTTCTGTGATTACAAGCACAATGTCAGCCTGGATATTCTAAGTCAAAGTTATGGAATTACAAAAAAAAAAAAAAAAAAGTAAAATTAAAAGGTGAAAAAGATTGGAAATACAGCTATCCAAATAAGTTTAATGGAACCCTCTTCCCTTGTGATTCTTTGACTGAGATAGTTGTGACTTTTTTCTTGTGAGTTAAAGTTTTTTAGAAATAGGGATTTGGGGATATTTATTTCTTTTACATAAAGACTAAGACTAAAAATTTTTATGTTATACTTTGCAAAATAAAAACAAGAAAAGCTTAGATTTGTTACATATAAATAAATCCTTTAATAATCTTTATTTAACATGTGTAACATTTAATTACCAGTACATTCTAAAAAAAAAGGCTGGAAGCCCACATTAAAATATTGAATAAAGATGTAGGTTAAAACTGTGTCTGTTTTTATAAGTCTTTAAATGACACTGCAGGAAACCAAACACCTTCTGCTACTATTGAGCTGCAGTATGTGGGTACAGGTTAATATCACAATATTTTAAAAGACATTAGTCTTTAGTTAACCTTAGTGAACCAGTTAATTAGTGAACTATAGTGGTGTGTACACACAGAAACAAACCAATTAAAACCCCTGGAAAATCTACATGGACCTAAAGGAAAAATCTTATAGGATCTGAAAAAAACCTGTTTCTTTAAGCTTTCTTAAGCAGGGGTAAAAGGTCATTTATACCACTCAGTCTCACATATGCTTAGCAAAAGATTACATTTTGTCCTTAGCTTCTCAATTTCTGGTGGCACGTTCTCATTTATAAACCTAACGATGGTGTAGTTCATAAGCTAATAACCACAGGAAAACTGAAGAAATATTAGTTATTTGTGGACTGTGGCTGATCTAAAAGCCCCGATGATTAAGAATAAGAATGGTGTTTCAGAACCTTTATATCACACTCTTACCATCAAACCTTAGTGGGTTTTTTTTCTCCATGTATGATTGTTTCTCTTGAACCAGAACACCAGAACCTTTCATTAAGGATTTCAATTGCTACCAGGTTTCTGTCTTTACAAAGAAACCAGAGATGCATTAGTTTGCATATGTACACTCAATCTGGTCTTCAGACTGTGCACAGCAAAGTTGGATTAAATGATAAACAATTAGAGCAGGCTTAAAATCATATAGTGTCATTTGAATAATTATTATTATTTGTATTATTGTAGCTCAATTAGATCCTAGAGCACAAACATAAATACATCATTAAAGTGTGATAGATTATTCATAGCAACACTTGCAATGAGAACAACATTAAAAAGTGACTGGCAGGTTCATGTGATAACAGGTTTAGGGACTAAGTCTTTCTTAAAAACCATTAGCTCCCCAGAAAAGGGATTTAAATTGAGAGAGGAGTGAGTTTATGTGTTTAATTGGGCTTTCAAATAATACGTCTTCACCTTAGAAACCTTGAGGTGTATGACAAAACTCTCATTTACTTTACTGAAGCTGAGAATTAGCTCTTTGTTCTTAATACCTTGTGTGTCCCTTGCCTGACTTACTTTTCATTTTTCTGGGTTTGTTTGTTGATTTTTCACATGCAGTAATTGACTCTGGACACTGATTTTGTATTTTCTTTCTCTTTTCTCACAGGTGCCTTTTCACCCTCATCTTTCTTCCTCATATATGATATAGCTGCTCTGAATATATTTCTTTAGCCTTCCAGTATAAGCATAGAAGGTCCATTTGTAGGGTATGGCACCTAGTTCAATTATAAGAGAATAAAAATTGTAGGAATGAAATGTATGAAAGAACATATATCCCTTCATACTTCTTGGAGTGTTCACCGGTTTCTCATAAAGGGTGAAGTCTATTGGGTTTTGAAGAGTTAAGGACAGAATTTTGCTGAAAACTTTTGCTTTTTCCTATTGGCTGCAGATCAACTGTTATGCCCAAAATCAGGTGAATAATGTTAAATATTTTACAACTCCAATAACATGAAGAAATAGTAGATAACTTTTTTTTCAACACATACTTTTCTGCAGGTGCCTTTCTTATTGAAACAGTATTTCATATGCAAGATCCAAATCACCTTGATAAAATCACAGTGCAGCTCAGAACTTTCCATAAGATATAGTTGCTTGATCAAGACAATTGTTGTTTGGTTTTTTTCCCATAGTTAAACGTTTGAAGATGTTTCAAGTACCTGTTAGAGAACCAGATGAAAAACACAGAACTGACAATAAGTGAATTATTGAAAGTCTTGCTGTTTAATGGATAATGCTAGCATTTTTCTCCTGGTGTGGTCTGTAGCAGTGGAACTCCAAAAATGTCTTCAAACTCAACTTTGGTATGGATGACAATAAAGACCAAAAATTATTAGTGAATTCTGTGGAATTTTGTATCCCAGACTGTATGACTATGTCTGCATTAGTGACTAACATGACCTCCACAGAGGATATCTGTGTGAACTCCTCTGTTGGCCCATAGAGCTGATAGATGGGGCAGAGAACCTGACATCCACACTGTGTCATTTTGGAGAGTTTTGCTTTGGACTTGCTTAGTCTGTTATCATGGGCTGAATGCCAGTTAGCAGTTGGAGCCCTTTTATCACTTTAGTTTGATCCTCTTCGCAATGTAAAACAAGAGGCAATTTAGAGATGCACTTCAAAAATGCACTCCTGACCCCAATGAAATTCCCAATGTAGGGAACACCCTTATCTAGCAGTTAAAGAAAAGGAATCAGGAAAACAACCTCTCTGGATCTCACTGATGAACACTCAGAAATACCTAAAATCCTGTGGTCTTCGAAGACATAGTTGGGAAAATTATCTGTTGAGAGGGGGACAAGAGAATCATTTTATGTTAGTCTTTACAGGAGAAAATATATAAAATTTCCAAACCAGTAAAAAGGAAATGGAACATAGAGTCAGGGGCTGTTTTGGATGTGGAGAATTAATTTACTTCTTCCAAGGAAATGAAGCTCAATTGTAGTTGCCTTATTCATGGGACATGGGCACTTACCCTGCTAAGTACAGGTTAAGAATAAAAATCCACTAACCAAAAACTTAGCTGGAAAGGAGCTCACATGATGGTGGAAAGGAGGTCCTGTGCTGCTGCAAGATTACTCTTTGTATATTTGTATATTGGAGAAAATACATTGACAGTGTTGGCATGAATAGAATGCCATGGCTCCAAATTTCAGCCCTTTCTTGTCCTGGAGTTAAATTTCGTTGTAGACTGTATTGCATCTAATGATAAGTTGATGGAAGCTGTAAAAATAACTACTGTGAGCTAAGTATCTAAGTCATAGTACTTTCAGGAACTCACCATGGACCAGTCCAATTACATGCTATACTTTCAGCAGCTCTGCAAATAAGCTAAAAATTTAAGACCTTAGAGAATAAAGTAGATTACTTTCTTGTGATCATTTGCATTAAAGAGTTAGTTTCTAAATATCTCTGATCAAGCTGTTTCTCCTAATTGGTACATGTAAAGCATAACATGCCACTTACCCAGCAGGGTCATAGTGGTAATATCCTTGCAATGGCTGGTGAAAATTCCACACAGTGAATACAGTATTCTGATTCTTTTCATGCTTTTTTTGCTCTTTTATGTTTTTTCTTCAGTGGTTATTTCTGGAATGAACATGATTACTGTTCTTTGAGTGCTGCAGCATTCCGCTAGAAAATATACATGTGTTCCCCCAATGAATGATAGTAATACATCTTTGTGTTCAGATACTTTTTCCTGTATTTTACATATATTTGTAATTTTATCTTTGAAGTCTGAAGAATGTTCCTCATTATATTTTGGGTGCCACTGTAGATCAAAGTAATTTCTATATGAACAAGCTTTGAATTTGGCAGTGAGTGAGTGACTGACAATGAACAGAAGAATGTCTTAATTTTTTTTGTGAGAGTTGTGAATAATTTAATCCGGAAGTATTGAAGGGCTTTTTCCTCTCTTTTTTCTTTCCATGCACTACTCTATACCCATCTACTAGATTTTAGCATATACTTAGGTATTATAGCTTGAAAGTATGAATAAGAATTTTGGAAGTGAGTGCTCTCCGTTGCCATCATTGTTTCCCCTTACAGACACTCTAAGAGCTCCTATGCAGTGATTTAATTGTGCAGCTGATGTTCCTCCTCATGTATCATATTTTACATTTATCCTATTTTTTTTTTACCCCAATTTATGCAAGCCTTCAGTTTGCAAAGTTGGAATTCTAGCACATACTTGCAGTCCTTCCCAACCTCATGCCATCCTCAGGTCTGGCAAGTACACACTTAGCTGTTATTAGGATTATTAATGAAAACTTTGGTTTCTGCCAGGTAAGCCTCCTTTGCTTTTGGTAACAAACTATGGAAAAGTAGTTTTAGGCTATGGTTATTCATCCAGTTTTTGCACCTATGTTTTTTTCTGGTTTACCTGGCCAGTATGCTTGTCAAGTGCTGATGAGAATGTCAGGTAAGATTCTGTCAAAACTTTCCTAAAATCAGGATTTAAGAGGGTTTATTTCCTGTCTCTTAAACACAGAAGGTCCACTAGCCTGTTGGAAAAGGAAAATAAATTGGTTTGACTTTTTTGATGTTGACATATCTATACTGTCTGCATTTTTTCTGTACTACCTTCTAGTTGGTGGATAATTTATTGCAGAAATTTTGGGGGAACTGAAGTTAACTGTCTGGCCTATAATTTTTCCTTTACTTCTTCTCTTTCTTGCGTCTTATTTTTTTTAACACAGGCACTCTGTTCTTCCATTTTCCATCTTCTGGCAACATTGCAAGTCCTCAGAAATAACTTTAAAGAACTCAGAAATCACTTTGGCCAATTCTTTAAGTACCCTAGAATAAAACTGAGAATATTCCAATAATCTGGAAACAAGCTGCTTTTCAGACAGCTTCCTACACTGTTTACTTTTAAGGATGCACACCATACTTCAAATTTCATTTCAGCTAACTTTTTAGTACTTAACATTCAAAAAAGCCACAGTTTTTCATATTGTGAAAGTCTGAGGCATTCCTTAGTGGATTTAATTTTACAGCTACATTTGTATGAACATTATAATGACCCATTAGAAGGAAGCAATAAGAAGGAAGACATAAACAAGTTTTCACTCAAGAACTTAGGAGAAAATGAGACTAATAAGTCAGCATTGCATTTTATATGGCTGCAGGAATTTATTTAAAATAGGCAAATTTATACTCTACTTCTAGCGTCTTTACTGATTATTGGTTTTATTTAGTATTTAAACAGTATCTCGCTATTTATAAGGTTTATCTGACCATTAATGCATACCTCTTGACATCTCCAGGACACTTTAATGGAAAGCATCATTGATGCAACTGTTTCCTCAAGGTGTAAAATCTAGAGAAGGGATAAAATGATTAGTCACAGTGACAGAGTGAACATTTGGGAATCACTTTTCTGTGCATAGCATTAAAAAATCAATAAGATGAATATATAGAGGCCAGTAGTATTTACTGTAGAAGAACAAGGGAAAATAGAACAGCCATACTTTGCATTACTTAGATTTTGCTCTGTGTTCTAGTCCTCTTGTGTGATGAAACTTTAAAGGGCTGTAATAAAGGTCACCTTTGCTGTTCGGTGTTTGTTCTCGTCATAGTCCTAGTGCACATCCATGCCTCATGCAGAATGACAGTCAGATGACTTAGTTTTAAAATCACAAATTTACCTTCATAGATTGTATTCAGAAAATGAAATTATTCTTTAGCAGCCTGACTTTTGCATCTCAAAAATGTGTTTATTGTACTTTATTTTGGATGACTCTAAGAACATAATTTTCCTGTTCAGTGTTGATGTGTGACTCAACACATACATAAATCTGAAAAAAATATAACTGCAAATCTATTAACTTTTCATCCTGCATTGTATATCGGAGATTATGATTTGGTAGTTCCTCCCCAAAGGAGAGGCTAGATAATGTGATACATCTGTGGCTAGTGTTATGCCTAAGTAAAACAAGCATATTACAGAGATGGGGAGATTAAATATACCTACTCATACCCAGGTATTTCTATGTTTTGACCAGTGCTTCCAATGCTTGGCTGTATGCTTACAGGAAAAACCCGAGACCTGTATGTGTGACACAGACACATTCTCTACAGCCATGCAAACCTGCACATACATTTGCCTGTAATTTGATCTGATATATAGTTTTAGTAGTCTTTGATGGAAGATCCCTTTAAGGATACTAATACTGACTAGTCCTGTAAACCAATTGTGCTAACATTTTAGGCTAATGTGTTGTTAATAATATCTATAGCTATTGCTTTCTTTGAGGAAACTTCTTGGTTTCACACCAGAATACAGGCACTGATATTGACACTGTCATAGGTAATGAAAGAGCATAGCATGTTAATGTGAGAAAACAGCTAATGTATATGATAAGAATAGAATGTGGTAGAAGAGTCAGTAAAAATGGTTTTTAAATCTAGCTTAAATGGTGAAGGTTGTTTCTGACCAGGAGTAATCAAGTGTCTTCACAATATGGCTGTTTTAAAATTTTTCTAGATTTTGGTGCTCTTTGACAAGATCTTTTATCCCTGTGGAAGAATAAGGTGGATATATACTATGATGCAATGTGCAGAGATCTACTGATACTTTCACTATGACTTCAAAGCCATGTCCATAACTGCCCACTACAGATGCTGTAGGAATAGGCCTACAAGTTCATTAGTAAATTTTATTTTTCTGTCAGATGTAGCATGTACATGAATTGCTTACACTGTAAATCCCATTTTTATTTATCTTTACAATGTTAATGTAATGGGTTTGGATCGTTGGGTTTTTTTCCCCTCCTGCAGTATTTTTGCTACAGCAATATGGGAAGAAAGCTGTTCCAGGTTCTTCTGTCCCAACTGAGGACATGAACTACTAATGGATTCCAAAGGCATCGCTTCTCATGAACTGTTCTGCACTGCTGTGAGTACTGATCTATACTGATAACTTCTGTTTGTGTGTACATTAAGAATTGAAGGATGAAGTTAAAAAGAGGCTGACCAGGAACAGGAAGAGCTTAGTGTCGATTACTGAAGCTCAGCTCACTGTTAACTTCTTTAGCTGTAGCAGCTTTCATTGTGTCTGTACTCCTATTTGCTGTAGAGTGATATTCACAGGAGAGATTCACAGACTCCTTTGGCAGGTATGAGCATTAACTGTGGTGGTATGTGATATTGCTGAAAATGGCAGCTTTTAGCTCTGTGACAGATCGTGCAGCGTTTTTGAAGTGTCTTGCAAACCACTGTCTGGGTCAGGACGCTCTCCTGTCCTGCAGTCACTGTGCCATCAAGATTGTGCTTTAGTTTCCAGTCCTCTCAAAAACTCAGAGGCCTGAATCTAGGTAACAGGAAGGTGCCTACATTAGATTTGCAGTTCTCAACACTAAATGGTCTCCTGAAATAGGTGTCTGTCAGGCATGGAGCAGTGGGCACTTTTTTTTTTCCTCTCCGTTTTCTTTAAAAAATGCTGACGTACCTTTGTGCATCTGGGCCAGCAACAGAACAGCAGTCCTGTACAGATAAGAAAACATTTACTGTCCAAGTATATGGAAATAAATATCTACATGATCTTTAAGAAATACACTTCTAGTCATTAAGCCATCAGTGGTTAATGGGAACCAATAGGGAATGCTTTACTTTTAACTTTACAAACTTACAGAGCCAACAGACCTCCTTGAAGTCGCAAAAAATGTCTTGTAAAAGTGACACAGGCTCAGACCAAATTCTGAAACCTTCATAAATGAAATGTAAAACTTTAAAAGTCTAGATTTCTTTTTAGTTTCTAATGAGAGCTCATCTCATTAAAAATTAACACCTTTTTATTATACCTAATTTACTTATAAATCTTATTGCCACCCATTATCAACTTTCACGGACATCTCAATCAACCTTATGATTAAATCTATTTTATTCAGGCTATTCTTTTCCCACTGATTTTAATTCTACCTTAATGACTTTTTTTTTTCTTTGAAAATTCATTCAACTTTGGATACTTTCTCACTGTTTCCTGTGTCATTATTTTCATACCTTTAAACTTGACTATTGTACTTTCCAGCTGGGTCTTTTTATTACAGGTATGCTGTGTTGAGAAAATGTCTCCTAACTGTATAAACTCTTTAGCATCCGTGAATGTTCTTTTGTAAAAAGTTTTTTCTGACCTCTCACAAGAGTTTAAATACAAGTAATGAGAGCTGCATTTTACATTTCACTTCCATGGTTTTTGCTAAGCAAGGGGGGCTTTAACTGTGACTGAGTAACCACTGAATGTCAGCCCTGTCATGTGACAGGGTATTAAACTCGGTAATCCTGACCACGTACAATGACCAGAAGCAAGCAAAAGACTCTATCTATTCCCTAGTGTTCTGGTGTGCCATAAAATTTTTGGAAGTGCATGTTAGAAGATCTCCTATAGAATCTGAAAATGAAGTAATTATTTTACCTGATTGTCTCCTGCTCTCTGACACATCATGTGCACTAAGAGCTGATAATAGACTATACAAAAAAATAAGAAGACAGAGATTTTTAACAAATGTTAGGCCATCTTGCAAATAGAATTCATTCTTATTCAATTCATCATTATTCAATGGGTTCATGCAGCATACTATGTCTCTGTGCTTCCTAGGACAAGTTGTTGCTCATGGTCAGCCAAATGAATTGGTAGGGGCTTCCCCTTGTCCTGTTTACATATTCCACTCTACTTTGTCATGTTCTTGAAAGTGTGAATTTCAGCTTATTTAAATTGAGTTAAGCATTATTTCTTCCAAAAGAAAAGATTGTGCCAATTATTTCTCTTTGTTGCAGTGATATAAAACAGAGTATCTCAGTATATCTCAGTGCATTTCTTCTTATTGCACGGGGATTCAATATGGAATTTGCCCCACTGAGTGTACTTGCAGGAATATGGAGCACTTCTGCTATTGGCAAGACAAAATCCCAGTAAAGACAAATATCTCGGGTGTTTTCATAGATGTGTGTTCTAAGAAACATCAGTTGTTCCACTAAGAGCTACAACAAAAATAAAGCATAAAGAGGATGGTGTTTTGAAGGGGTTAAGGAAACAATACCAAAATGTGTTGCTCTTAGTTTATTTCCACAAATGCATACTTAATGATATTTTTGTCTTATTTTGCCATAAGTTGGTTTAGTCTTAGGAGCACTTTAGGTAAGTGTTTAAGAACAGGTAGACATTTAGCACATACTTTTGTTTAAGCATCCTCCAGAACACCTGAAATTTGAAATACAGCCTTTTTTTAATCCAGTAATGGCTTGGTTTAGCATCTGTATCTTCCAAACTCCTGTCAGTCATGACAAATAGTACAGTTACTTGTTAGTTTAATTTTGTACTGGTTTTGTCTGTACAGTAGAAAACTAGCTATATTTTAAAGGGAAATACTATATTATGCCGTCATTCATTCACACTGCTCCCATGGCATGATATTGTTCCTTTATGCTCTGTTGTTAGTCTGCCAACTTGGATGAGATAATAATCAGATAATAATCATAATACAAGTTTTCTGTAAAAAGCCTACAAAACTTGAAGTCTCCGTTGTATGTTATTTGGATAAATAGTTTTAATATTTCTGTCTCTCTCAGCTTGCATGAGCAATATCACATTACTTGAAATTGTGTTTTCCTGCAATGATTCCCATAGGTAAGGATGCTCCGCACTTCAAAATTATTTTGTCCCATTTGGCACAGGTAGATTTTGCTGCAGAAGCTTGTCAAACACATGAAATAATGGAAAATGTTGTTTGGTTTTGTATCCAAAATGTTCCTCAATTCTGTCTCTCTAGATCCTGCCTTACTGCTTCTGACCTTTTCAGACAGAGGATGGCTGAGTCCTGAGCTTATGGATTCCCTATGAGCCTATGTTTGAATAAAAGTGAGATGAGTAGATGTCTTACTACATATGTGACATGATAGGATATGTTTCTATTACCATTTCACTTGGAAGTGAAGTAAAATTAAAATGTTTTGAATTTAACAAACATCCCTGCTTAAAATATTTATCATTTGCTGACCCTTGGGTCATCACCATCTAGACTGCTTCAGGCTGCTGCTGCCATTTAATTTATAGACCTTTTTGAGAGTTGCCTCTCTTTTTTTCTAATAACAGAAATTTGTTATTCTTTGGGAGGAACTGAAATTGTTAGTTTTCTCCCCTCTGCTTTTAACTATAAGGTTTATACTTCATCATTCAATTTCTTTTTGAATAAGTCTTCATTCAAATGAGACTTTAGAAAACGTTTTGGTAGCTTTCTTGAGCAGTATTTTTCACCAATATGAATAAAATAAACTAAAGTAGAACTCCCACTATTTTGTTTTCTAGGGAGTAGTCTTTTCTGCTGCACATTTTGAGGGTTATGTAGAAAAACTGATCAGGACAACTCCAGAATGCTGCACATTCAGGAGAATTATGAACTGACTTACACTTATGATAGCTCCCTGTAGTCAAAAGCACTTGAATATTAGAGGTCTCTACCTGAGAGCCCTGGTTGCCAGCCAAACAAAAAAAAAACTTTTAGGTCACTGTGTTGGCATACATTGATTGACTGGATAGAACATCACTAGTTTGCCTTCAAATGCTATGCAAGCTTACTAATAACAAACTGAAGCATTTTAGAAATGGTTTCTAATCTTCTAACAAAACCTACACTGCAAGATTTGCAAATCATATTCCACTGAGACTGCATATTAAAATATATTTAAAATACTGTTCAAATAGAGAGTTTTGACGCAAAATGAGGTGTCATAATTTAAGCATATTATCCTGAGGCAATTACATGATTTCTAATTTGATAATGGCATACTGTATATACAGTATATCTAGCAGTTACATAAAAAAAAAGCTTAGTTGTGTTCATAATAAAGCAGTGACATTGACATTAAATAAGTTCACCGTGATGTTCTAATCATATAATTGGCATTTATTCAGAAACATAATTCTCTGAGATGTCTTGATTGTATTCATTATCACCAGTTAGAGACTTCTTAATGTTTTTATCAGCCTGATTCAAAATGCTAAATTGGAGTACAGATGTTAGAATTTGCTCCTAAATCAGTCTGCAGTTTAATATTTTTGTATTTTAAACATTTCTGAACTTAATTCCTGTCTTGAACCTTGTTCTGAAAACCTGTTGCCATCTGAAGTTATCTGTGTGTCAGCAAAACTAGATGAGCTTATTCATACAATTAAAATAAACCAATCTGAAGCTAGTTTGTTTATAGTACCGTCATTCTCAAATCATTTCAGGTTGGTATGACTATTACTTTACTGCCATGCATACCCTGAGACAGCACCCATCTCTTGATTTACCACTTCAGGAATTGGCTAATGACTCCTCAGGCCTTTAAAAAAATCTTGCTGGAAGAATTTTAAATTAAATATTAGTAGGTAACAGAAAATTAGCAGTAAATGCCTCCTGGTGGCCATACAAAGGACAGTGAAAATTAACACTTTACTGCAGACTAAGAAAAGCTGCCTGATATATTTGCTGTTAGTTCTCCCAGTCAGAGCATCTCTACTAGCTAAATATGCATTTACCCTTTGAACTTTGAAGTAAATAATCATTTACCCTTTGAGACATTCTTGACAGACACTAACTACTTTATAACACTGCAGAATTACATTTATCAAGCAGTTATAAATGATTAGATGTGCTTCTTATTGTTGGAAAAGGAAAGGCGATGGTGTAGTTTCTCTCTGGTGTTGGTAAAGTTTTGAAATATTCTGGAGTTATTTTGGACAAAAGGAACAATACAATCATAAAAAACCTACTGAGTGACTTGAGATAAGCCATGAGTTGATCCTGGTGAACCCAATGTTAATCATATTAGCATTAGCAGAAAGTTATAGGAATCCTTTATTCATTAATGGTATGTTCCCAGTATTGAAGTCAGTAGAAGAAAGTGAAAGGGAAGATAACCTAGATGCACAAACCTGAAAGAATGTCAGGCTGGCCCACACTGGGGCTACTGCTATTACCAAGAATCTGAGACAGGGGAATTCTCTTGTTCCACTTTTGCCTTGCTTAGACTCAGTCTGCATTTTACGTACTAGGAGGCATGGGGAAAAAGCCACATGTCCGCTGGTCGTTGCAACTAGTGGTGAGGAGCACTGCAAAAGCAGCAAAACCTGGGATGAGTGCACTAGGGGAGAGAGAAAATAAACCCAAAGCAAAGGTACCTATTCCCTAGGATCCATTATCCTTAGATAATGTGCATGTTTTATGCCTATATTATGTGAGACAAAGGCTCTCTGCTTTTTTGGGTTTGTGTAATGCTTGTCATAACATGTTCACATTCTGGGTTAGTCCTTGGACGAGACCATAAAAAATTATATCATCAAAGAATAGCTGTGGAAGTGCATGCCAGTAGGGTTTATTTTCAGGCGTGAAACACAAATTTCTATACCTTAGAAAATAAATAAATTTCTTCTGTGAATATTAGATACTAATATTGCTGAATAATAACAAAAAATCAAAATACCTATAAGGTACCTTTAAGGTTCAGTGCTTGAGTAGAAGACATCTCCAGCATTATTGATCTCATTCCTCTGCTGACTTTTTTTCTTCCCTGCTTATACAAGAAAAATCTAGGAATGAAATTCCCATGGTGGCAACTTCATTTAGTTTGTTCTGATGCATGTATTTATCCCCAATTGAACACAAGCAGAAAAGGTTGTTACTTTGCTTGTGTTCATTCTGAAGAGGCTGCTTTTGCTGCATCCTGCTGCATGTTTGCACGAGTCTCTCTTTGGCAGCTATTAGTCTTCCTGTTACTAACTTCTGTCAGTAACTTTCTGTTACTCTGTATTCAGTATGTTGGTGATAAAGCATATTATAACCCACTGAGGTTCAGAGGAAATGTAAAACAGAGATTGCAAATCATGTCATTTAAGAAGAACTTTTCCTAAGTGTACTACAGGTTGGGTGGCACTTCTGTGTCTTCTTAAGATGTCAAAACTGGAGCCATTGTCTGTAACAGTTCAGTATCCCAAACTATTGTTGTGGTGACATTTGTTAGTGAGACAATGATATTTTTTCTAAGGAAACTGGTTAGGTAAGTCTATTGCATCAACCATATTAAAGTATTTTGAAAATGTATTCCTTGGGGAGTCCTAGATTCCTTGTTTATGGAGACTTAAAAATCATTCTGTGTGCCAGTGATATATGCCTTTCCATTTCTGTAAAGAGCACCTGAACTTGGTCAGGTTTTGAATGTTTAAAAATATCTGAGTACTCACAAGACTAGGAAGGATAATCAGATTTAAAAATTGAGTACTGCGAATATTCTTTGCACTGTTGCAATGTTCCAACACTGAGCAGGACTTTCCCTGCTATTAGACCTCTTACTTGTTGAGAACTGTCTGGAGTCTGAGCTCCCAATCTGTGAACACAGGGATTTATTTTCCTCAGTATCACATGATGATGATGCCAGCTTCCAGATAACAGAGGAAGAAACTGTATTGATACACTTGCTGAGGAGAGAGGGCATGATGTCTGGGAGATGGAGCTGTGGGAGAGACTGGGATTACATTTGCCAGAGGGCTGATTGCGTTATTGTGGTGGAGAGACAGAACAGCGCTGGGGATGGGGAGCTGAGGGGAAGAAAAAAGGGAAGACTGTGAGTCAACAGTTAAAGGAAGACTGAGACTGGGTGTTATAATGCACAGGTTAGATCTGCTCTTGTTTCTCAGAACTAATTCATAATGTGTCTATGCAAGGAAGCTGACCAAGGCTTCATTCCCAGCCTTAATGTGCCTAGTTTCTGATGGTTTAACACTGTAAGCTTAATAATAATCTTATAATTACAAATCAATATAATGAGGGTCAATACATATATATGGACACTAAATATAAATTTCTAGAAGTAATATTGTGAAACAAATGAATTGATATACACTAATGCTGTTCTCTTGAAAGATAATTTATGTATCTAGTGATTCTCTTATATAGTCCCTGTCTGGAGATTAAACCCAAGGGTTTAAGGTATTAATTAATTTTAAATATTTGACTCCATCTATTTATTTAGAGGGTAACCTGGTACCTGTGTCCTATTCATGCCAGAGCTTAGGTATTATTCTTGATTAAAATCTGTCATTTAGAAAACATTCCTGCGCATAGAGTGGCTGTGTCAGGGCTGTGGGTGTTTTGAGACTTGGTGCATCCAGAGCAGATATGTCTCAATATACACCATGTCATTCACCCTTTTTTTCAGGAGTGTTTCTGAGAAAAACAACAAAGTTTTGACTGCTGTCATTTGACTAATGGAGCTACAGTACCAGCATAAGGTCTTTTTTCAACCTTGCTTGTAGAGGTATTTGTGGTGAAGTCACTGGGTGAAATCATGACTGTATTGAGGTCAATAACAGAATTTTAGCATTCACTTCAGCAGGAACTGGAATTCACTCAGTAGATAAACTGCCAGGGCCAGGACCTGTGAGTTTTTCCTGCAGAGGACAGAAATAGGCAAGTGGTTTTTGTCTGTTGGGAGGAGCTGGGAATGAGACAAACATTCAGAGGCTATGCCCAGTCATCTGTTACCATCCACCACGAGCCTGCACACTGTTTTGTTTTGAAGCACATTTTGAATCCATGGTTTTATTATCTTAGGAGATAATTTGAATATAGATATTTTGAAGCTAGATTCTTGTGTAATAAACTTGTCATTACCAGTTTCCCATATTCTGGTTTTTGTGCTTCAGATTCATATTTGTAAAATAGATGTACTACTGGTCATCTGTCAGAGGTGTTACAGCCTTAAGCTAACTGAGAAAAAATGCAGTACATAAAAGAAATCAGGAGATAACACACAAGTGATAAAATTCTCTCAGGCTCGTCTCTAGTGAAGAACTGGCGGAGAAGCTAGTGAAGAATCTAGTGAAGATTGTGGACTTAAATGCAACTAACTTGCATTTGTTTGTGAACTTAAATAATGGAAATTTAATGTATCCAAAAAGGGAGTTTCCAAATTGCTTTGCTACTTTTTTTGCCTTAGAATGAGATTAAGATTGCTTTATGAGATTAAGGTAAAATTACTTTAGATTACATACCCAAATAAACAAACTGAATAACCTGGTACACATGGGAACCTAATGGATACCATTTTTGTTCTGCCAGTGTCAGAAATAAAGTCTTTATAAAAGTGTTTGAAAAGAAATATCATATTAAAGCTTTGATAATTCTGTACAAAACACATGGAACCATTTCATAAAGCACAGGAACGAAATTCCCAATTTGTGCAGGTTGGGAGCAAAAATATTACTGATTTCATCTACATATGTGAGTGATTTGGACCAGTTATCTGTACAGTGAAACCAGTGGCCATACCATATAAGTTTCAGGGGAGATTACTTCAGACTCCACCTAGTGCTGTCCTGTAACCTGAATGTCAGTGTTTGGAGAGAATTAATTGTTCCCTGGACCACATCTGGTTAAACTACAAGTGAAAGGAGAATCTACTACCTTTCTGTTTCTTCTAAGACCACTCTGTGATGCAAATGCAACTGCATGCTGTCAGGATAAGTGAGTCATCCTTTCCAAAAGTACAGTCTTAGTCTGGATTAAATGCTAACATAATCTTGTCTGCTATTAAGTAGTCTATCCATGTAAGGATTATCCACCTTATTGTCATTGCCAATAGTCTTAGGGTGCTTTTTCCTGTCTATGTTTTTCAAGGAAGAAGGAAATATGAGACTATAAAAGATTAAAAGAGCAGCTGATATTTTTTCCTTCAGGAAGAATGTTGCTATTTTCTGCACATTAAGCGCTTCTTTTGTTGTTTGGGGGGGGCGGGAGGGGGAAGATTTAGTTCCTCAAATTGTTTTAATGGAAACATCTTGAGATGTAAAATATTTAGGTTGAGTCCTCACTTTTTTTTTTTTTTTTTTTATGGAAGAGAGGGTTTTCTAGACAGATGACTAGTCACTGAACTGTAGCTATTGATGATATACAAAACATCAGAAGCAAACATTTTTTGATCTTTCTTTCAGTTCTCTTGTTTCAAATTCTCATGGATCAGATTTTCAAGACTTTGAACATTGATTCACATCTGATTGCTAGAGTAAAGTTTATAAAAATCAAAGACAGAAAGACCACAATGGTTTTCAGTGAAATCCTAGCACTTATTGAAAAGTCTGACTTTACAGTCTGTTAATGCATGGCAGGGGGAGAGGGGGTTATAGTTTGGATTTTACATTATGTGGGAACATTCTGCTTCAGATTTAAAGAAGAAACAAATTATATGACTTCCTAAAAAAATATGGTAGAATATAAAGAGCATTCAGTAAAAAGGAATACAAATATCCAAAATAAGCATAAGAATTCACCTTTTTATTTTTGGAATTGTGATTATATGCTCGCTGGGGGCTTATTCATTAAAATAGTAATAGCCATTATTTACTCTCTTTCCACAGTGAGAGCAAAATGACCGTACAAAAAGGAACTGCCAAAGTGATAATCCAGCTGTTTCTTGCTGCTTTTACTTTGAGCATTGCAAAATTTGTAGGTACATTAAGCAGTAGGAAAATATTTATAAAGATAGGATTGCATCTTGGGGATAGACGTAAGCATGGGTAAAACCATAAATGAGTAACTTTGTAAGGCCAGGGAAAATGAGAGTCGTAATAAAGCAGAGTGTCTTTGGGAAGGTCTTAGCATAGTTCAAAAAATATTGGTTTTTTTTTTGCCATTGATTGTGCTTTCTTTTGTCCTGTCAGAGCAGAGCCCTGGGAACTGTCTGGGCTTGTGTTGGCCTGAGTTTATGGGGCCTGTTTTCCCATGTGCGGCAGCCTCATGCCCGTGGTCTCTCCAGCTGTAGCTTCAGCTCTGCATGTGCCAGAGCTGGAAAAGGACTGGCAGACCCAGGGGGTCAGTGCATCACAGCCTATGACCTGCAAACACATGTGAATTGCTAACCAGCTGTGAGAGAATTAAAACCAATGGTCAGATTTAAAAACTAGAATGAAAGGCATTGAGCAGCTAATTCAGAAGATCGGTAGTAGGAAGGACATTGGATTAAATGGAGGGGAAGCAACATTTACTACATTACTTGTTCCCCCAGAGAAACAGCTTTTGACTAAACTTGTTTTAGAAATTTGCGGAACTGTCTTCTAGTCAAGAAATTGAAGTCCTTCCTAGGATAGTGGAGGAGTTAGGAAACAATGTGAGACCTGAAGATTAAGAAAGTCAAAGGGAATAAACCGAATTTCCTGGATATGAAACATGACTATGCCCAAGCAGACGCTGTGGCAGGTGCATCCGCCCAGTGAAAACAGAGCTTCCTGGCTGTTGAAACGTGGCAGCTTTTGGCTGTCTTTGTTTTCAGGGTCTCGCGGTAGCTGAGACCTTTGACCAATGGGAGCCGCTATTGACTACAGGTCAGATTCGGCCTGGGTATAAATGGAGTCCCCTGGGGGAGCCATTTTGAGCTCGTCCCCTGGAGCTGCACGCTGCGGTCAGAGGACTCTCCCCTTGGGTCAGGACGCTGCCCAAGGAAACTCCTCGAGGTACTTTGGGTCGGGACGCTGCCCTGAGCAGGTCCTCGAGGTTGAGAGCCCTCACTTTCTAGGTGAGTGATAGAGCGTTTTGGGTTGTCGTTAAACCCTAGGTAGTGAAGTTTTGTTTACGTTTGGGGTTCCCGTTAAACCCCTAGGCTGTGAAGCTTTGTTTTTCATTTTGGGTTCTCGTTAAACCCACGAAGTGAAGTTTTCGTTTGGGGTTGTCGTTAAACCCCTGGGGTGTGAGGCTTTGTTTTACGTTTCGGGTTCCCGTTAAACCCTAGGAAGTGAAGTTTTCGTTTGGGGTTGTCGTTAAACCCCCCGGGGAGTGGGGCTTTGTAAAGTATTTCGGGTTACTGTCAAACCCCAGAAAGTTATTCTGTTCTCCTCTTGTGGACATCCGGATCTGTAATCTACGGAGAGCTGACTGGTGGTTTTATGGAAAAAATAAATCTATTTATTTTTTTAAATTAGTGGTGGGTTGCTTATTTGGAAGCCTCCGTAACAGACGCAGGGTTGTAGCTAAGGATTAGTGAATACAGTGATAAAGGTATGAAGAGCGAAAAGAGGGGAGGAAAATGTAGCAGAGCCATAGTCCATGGAAAGCTGCATAGTTCCAAGTAGCCTTCATTTTCACAGATAAGAAATGTAGCCTATTAATATAAAAAAAATTTATGGGGAAGGAGCCTCCGCAGAATCTGCATTTCTGGAAATCAGTTTCTTTCAGAAAAAATAACAATTGTGTTGTTTGAGTCTATCCCACATGGATGCCTGTAGGAGCACTTCTGATTCTTGAGGTAATATTTCCATTCACAAGCAGAAGAGGCTGGGCAACATATAGAGTGTACTATGGTTTCTGGGCTTTTTCAAAACCAGCTTCACAGTTAATCTGTGTACCCTGTGTGCTGTATGTAAAAAGTTGATCTTTTAAAATTTAAGCTGTTATTTTTCTAACTATCTGACAACCCACATAAATTCACAACTGCTTTTATGGTGCTTTTCCATTATTTTTTGTTGCTTGCTAATTACTTTTCTTGCCCAATTTCATTTGCAGTTTGAATAAATAAACTGTTTGGTTCTGCCTTCAGGTTGTTGTAGGAATAGTCAATATGCAGCTATAATAAAATCATAAATTTCTTTGAACAGGCAATTTCGAACATATCCTTCCATAGGGTTTTAAAGTTCTATTATTGTAGAAGCAACTTGCTTAGGAGCTGCAAAGTTTCAATGCTAATTTCTGAAGTTTGAAAGAAATTAAAACCATGCATAGCTCTATACACTGTACAGGTAGATTAAATATTTGTGTGGCAAATTAGGTGAAAATGACTCTGTTATGTATTGGAATGTAGAACACTGAACAATTTTATCCCCTTTTTATCTAAATTTAGGAAAGTTTTAGGCCTTGATCAATATGCTGGGAGGAATCAGACTACATGTTTACTGCATAATAGACAAGATTTCATCATTTTTACCCTGGGTAAAATTTTATAAGCTAAATACATCCTTTTCCAAGGTGATACTTTTTTAAGTGCTACTCTAGCTGATCATATAAAATGTCATTATTCCTTTCCCCCCTTCAAACCACCTGAGATTATCTTTGTTACTTGGATGGAATTTGTCTCCAGGCATGCTTAAAAATCTGTAGAAAATAGGAGAATCACTAACTTCCAATAAAATATCTCAGAAATTGCACATTAACATTAAGGACAGGTGAATTCCTTAGAAGTAGGACTCATTTTCCCACTTCTGTCAGTGTGGCAACAAGTTAGGTCCTGCTGGGTATGGGTACAGTGAAGGGAGCACAGTGGTGGCACACAAACTTCACTTAGTTATTCTGTTAAAAATGCATAAAATGACTTTGTTTCCTACACAGGTTCAGTTACATGGCAGTTACACTGCTCTCCTGAGATGCCTTTTTCATTTGTAGTTAGATATTTATTATTATTTCTACACTTTTTGGTGACTGTTAACCCAAGTGTTTTAGACTTGATGGGCTTTGCTCCTGCAGCCCAGTGAACTCGTGACTAGCCTTGGAGCATGTATATCCCATTTTCTCAAATACTTTGTTCCCTCTCCGTATCCCTCAAAGCTGTGTAATTAGATCATAGAAAAGAAAATGACAGCTCCAATAGCTTTGCGTGTATAAGCTTGAAAATAATAAGGCATTAATTTCATTTTGTCTAGCATTTATATCAACACAAACACATTTGCATTTGTAACACAAAGCAGTGGGCATAGATTAGCCATGATTTGGTATATCAAAGCACCAAGAGGCATCGTTACCAGCACTATAAATGCTAAAAATTACTTAAGTATATCTAAATAGTCACAGAGATAATTGCTTTTTAGCTGTCACACAGCTATTTAATATTCTTTAGAGGTCAGTTTCCTAAGCCATATGTATTACTACATTGTGCAAAGGCAGTTTGTAGGAGCTGTGAGTAACAGAAATGTATGAAAGACCTTATAATATATAATTGCTAATAGGCCACTAGTGGCTACTGCCTCAAGAATAAAAATTAGGACGTCTCAGGAAGCGTAATACACATCTGGTTGATGTTCTGTGGATGTAACATGACCTTGATCTCTGGACTAGAAAAAGATCATGGTGGCAAAGAAATTAATTCAGCTTGGTTAGCCTATGTTAGTGGCAATGGATGAGGTAATTTGTCAGGCCACAGCTGAGTTCACTGACTAATATTTCCTTTCTTCCTCCTCTTTCTTCAAAATAACAGAGGGCTAGTAGGATCTTTAGCTGTTGCATCTAGAGGAGATTTATAATCATTGTTGTGTGCTGCTTGTGTAATGTATAAACTTTGGGAATAGTCCAGGTACATACTTTCAATACCTGCCATAAGTAAAATATTTTGGTAAACACTGAATTAATGTATGTTTAATCAGCTTGGGAGGGGTTTTTGAGGTCATGGTGACATCTAGACTTTTTGTATTCAGCCAGAAAATTCCATTTTGTCTCTGTTTTAAGGCAAACACTTAAATGTGTGTTTCTGTTACTTCCGTAGATGTGCCAAATAACCAGCTTCCTACAATATGATGGGCCAAAACTCTTAAAGGTTGAAAGCTTGAAGTTGTTGAGATCCCAATGAATGGTGCTGCAGTCTGCAATGTCATATGAGTCCTAGACCTGAGAATACTGTTTTCTATGCTGCTAGCTCATGAATGATGAAAAGATGTAAAATGTGTGTCAGCCTTTTAAACCTGTGTACAGTTAGAGGGAAGCAGGAAGATGAATGGTCTACAGCATGCTTGTAAATTTTGTACATAAATGACTTCTCTGCTGCTATTACATTCCACATCTGGAGGCTGCAAATCCTTGTGGTTGTCCATGCAATCGCAAAATATGGTATGTATCCCAACTGATGTGTGTCAATGTGTATCATGCCTAGTTTTCCATGAAGGGACTACCTAGGCATCGGAGGATTCAGCTAGATTTCTGCCTTCATTTTCTCTGTTATAACGTGCAATAGTTTCTGACTGCAAAAGTTGCAGTAATGCACTTAAGCATCGTGATATACAGGATATTCCAGGTCCCCAAATAGCATTTTTCTTCTCTTCTTTCCAGATAGCAATTTTAAAATAAAACACCAAGGGCAAACTGAAATAACAGGGAAAAAAGTGGTCACACTTTGTTTCCATGCAAAGGTGAATTGTGCAGCTGGTCCACCCATGTATTAGGAAGTATCCAAAGTGCAGACAAAGGATGCAAAATAGAAAGAATGTGCCAGAAGGGCCAGATTTCTGGAATACAATGACTTTTAGAATGGGGAGGTCACTCAGGTGCCTAGGGGCTCTAGCAAGCAAGCTCTGGTAGATCTGGTTGGGGCAGAAAAAGAAATTACAGCCCTCACCAGACTGTTCTTTTCCCCCTCTTGCATCTCATATGTATTTAGAGGTATAACTGAAAAATAGTCTGAAGCCATTTTTGGCTGGATGCAGAATTGTTTTCTTATAGGTTATGACATGGGGAATGGTCTCCACTCAGTAAAATGTTCAAACACAAGGCTAGACCCACAGAAGTAACTTTTACTAGGTCTCCAAGTTCTCAGTGAGATCTAAGTAGCATCTTAGATTTATGATTATTATTATGTTTATTACGTTTACAGTACTTCCAATAGCAGTTATAAAACCCTGTATAGGCTAAGCAGCAGAATACAGTTCATTTGATTGTCTGTAAGCCTTGGGATGGTACGAGCCTGATACCGTACAAAGGCAAGAAACAGAAAACCTCTCTCAGCCCTCGTGGGAGGGAGACAGATAGCAAGGGGTGAGGTCAAGAGGTTGTCTGAGTTTCACACTTTGCGCATATAACTCAAATACAGCTTGTGTGACTCTTAGTTACTAACACTGCGTATTGGCACAGCCACACTAAACTGGCATGAATTTACTAAGAGTTATGATGGAATAATATTATACTACTGGATACTGAGTTTAATCTTGCTAACTAGAATCAGTTAGGATTTAATAATAATCAGGATTTGGTCAATTCTTCCATTAATGAGTAATGTCAGTTAAAATATTTCTCTGTATTACTTTATGTTATGTGAAATATGACACTCCATTTTATATTAGAGATACTGTTTTCCATTAGTAAATACTTATTAATAGATGTGAAATATCTAGTTTTCTAAATGCAATAATGTTTATTAAATGTAGAGTAAGCACTATAATCAAACACTGTAACCAGTCTAGACCATTAGAATGTATTTATATCATAATGAAGACAGTAATTTATATTCCAGCGTTTACTGTAAATTCTTTAGTGAAACTGACCCTTATAATATAAAATGACTTAATTGTGTGAATAGAGTTACGTCTCTGCTTCAGTTTGTACAGAACTGAAGAACAGTACATTTCTGGAAAAAGATAGGAAAAGAAATTGTCATCAGTTCTAGAAAACATACTCAGTTCATTGACATTGTATGGTTAATGCAAATAATTTCCCATAAGAATCTCTCTTCATAGGTTCATCCATCCTTGAGAAACCCTGAGTAGCTCTTTTAATGTATTAAATTGTTTTAAACCTCCGCAATAAGAGTCATGAAAACAGTACCCTTTATTTAAAAGAAATACTTATTTCACCCCATATGAGGATACTTAATCAGTTGGCCTATTAATCACAGAATCGTAGAATGGTTTTTGTTGGAAGGACCTTAAAGCTCATCTAGTTCCAACCCCCCTGCCATGGGCAGGGACACCTTCCACTAGACCAGGTTGCTCAAAGCCCCGTCCAACCTGGCCTTGAACACTCCCAGGGAGGGGGCAGCCACAGCTTCTCTGGGCAACCTGTGCCAGTGTCTCACCACCCTCACAGTAAAGAATTTCTTCCTTAGACTTAATCTAAATCTCCCCTCTTTCAGTTTAAAATCATTACCCCTCATCCTATCCCTACACTCCCTGATAAAGAGCCCCTCCCCATCTCTCCTGTAGCCCCCTTTAAGTACTGGAAGGCTGCTATAAGGTCTCCCCGGAGCCTTCTCTTCTCCAGGCTGAGCAACCCCAACTCTCTCAGCCTGTGAGATTATTTATTAATTTATTAATTACTTATTAATTTATTTATTATTTGTTAATTAAAGTCAGTCTGATTTATGAATATTGTAGCTTGTTTTTAACAGTGCCTTTAAACCGTGCTCTTATCTTTGCCTATATGATCAGTCCCATTATATTGATTATGACTGAAAGTCAAACACTGGAACTGACAGTTTATTTTATCAATAGTCCTAGATTTAGTTTTCTCTAAACTTGAAGGTTTTCTTCATGTCATGCTTTTCTGTAGTGATTAACACATGAGTTGATTCACCTTCCCACAGGAACATTTTCATTCCTGATAGAATTTGACATTTAAAGTGTAAATCATCCAGCAACAACATAGGACAAAAACTCTATGAGACAGATTCTTTTAAAAAAATATTAAAAGAAGATGTCACTGAAAGTATAAAATGGTAAAATTGCTCCTGCTTGTGAACTGTGACTAACCCAAGTGGAGTCAGTTTTTCCAGTAGTTGGACTTGAAAATTATTTTGTAATTTAACACTCTCAGGTGTCACTGTTAGATAAAGAATCCTATTCAGCATGCTATAGCGTGTCCCTGGACAGTGTGAAAACCTGAGCCTGATGTAATTCTGATAGGTTAAAGTTCCAGTGCAGAAGCCTGATTCTAATATTTTTTTCCTCTTTGGCTACAAGGCTTAGTAATTATTTCAAGATTTTACGTCTTCTACCTTAGAGGCATATACATTTAAAAATACTGAAGTCAGGTATAAACTCGTTCATAGGTAAAAGTTTAAACCCTCTTGGTTCTGACAGAAGTCATGTTCTCCAAAGCATCATAGCTGGCAATATAAAAAATTAGGATATGTTTTAGAGATTTCTGAAATTACTGTCTTCTTCTAAAGTGAAGAAAAGCCACCTGAGTATATCCATCTACTTCCTGGGAAAGACATTTTATACCTTGTGAGACTGACAGAAGAACCTGGAAAATGTCAATGTGTATAAGCTGCCTTCGCACTATGCTGGCAGGAGTTGGCGTGTGTCCTAGGAGGGTATAAAAAAGATTATCATGATTAAGAATCAGTGCATTTGCACCTTCCCATTTTGCTGAGGTAACTCCAGCAGCACCTGTTCACTCTCACTGTTGAGTGGGGGAAGGTGTAAAAGAAACAAATAAGAAAAATGCTGAAATCAAAACAACACAGCAATTTCCACAACTGCAACTTACTTTCTGTCTAAGAGCTGATGGTTAATATGATGAAGCCTCCCAGCTGTCCCCTCTGTGGGCAGAGAGATGCTGGTACTTAAGAGAGGAGCCATGCTCACAAAGCTCAACATCAGCGCTTTCTCTTCTGAGGGGCTTAAGTACCAATGCCACAACTGCATCTGGTCAAGGGCCAGCAAAACAGTCTCACATTTTGTTCAAAGTGGCTAAATCCACCATAAAAATGAGAGATGGCAAAATATGGAATAAAGATAAGCCTTCCACAAAACAAGACAGCTATAATAGCTTACTGTGTCTATAAGTTTTTTTCTTTTCTTCTGCTTTCCTTTCTCTTCCTCTTTTATGTCTTTTAGTCAATCTTTTGTCCTAGCTGTGTTTCCCTCCAGGCTGTTCCTTTCTGTAATTTTCAATCTTCTTTAATTGTTTCCAGTTTTTCCCCTCTAAAACACTCTTTCAGTCTTTAAGACATTTTAGTATTCCTAATTCAGCTTTTCTTTATCAATTCATCTGTTTAGTTTTTTGTAGGGATGCTCTTTACTTTGGTATTCAAGTGACATTCCAGTGCCATTTTATGCCAGGATTGAGCATAAAATCCCCCCCGAAAGAAGTTTTAAAATTATTGCTAACTTTGTTGTAACTACTATTTAGGCAAATATAAAAAAAGAATACTGCTGTGACCATAATGGTTATTTCAGGAAATCTAAATTAGTCTTGGATTTATACTTATATTAGGTATATATATATATATAACTATATATATATATATACTTAGCCTTTTGTATTTAGCAAGTAGACCAACTTCTGTCTTTCTGTAGGATTCTATGGAATTAAACTCCTTCCCCCTACATCAGGGACTTCTCTGTAAGGCAGATCAAGAGGTAATTCTGTCCTCTAATTCCATATTCAGTATATATTTGTACATTCTCTTCCGCCTGCTTTTATTTTCCCTGTCCTCTGCATTTTATGGGTATGGACCCTGGAACTTAACTGTTCACAGTGCTGATACATCACTGGGTAGCAAAGTGAAAATAAAAAGCAATTCTAGATTTATACCATCAACCTAAAAGTGGGATCAGTCATCTGTGATTTTCTAGATGAAAAAAAATCTAGGAAACTGTAGTAAATGGTAAAAATTGAAGTTTTCTGTAATTGTTTATGTTGATAAACATTGCTGACTAAATTATAGGAAAAAGTATTCCTGAAATGTAAAAAACCTGCTAGTTCATATACAAAGCTCTCATTTGCCTAGGCTATGAAAAAAGTAAACCAAACCCCTGCAAACAATATAGATAATTATACTGCAACTGGAAGCCAACCAGGGCACATACCAGGTGGTGGTAGGAGATGTAGAAATATATTATAAATCACTGTCCCTGCATGGATTTGTGAGCTAAAAGCTGGCATAAAAGGTGGTGAGAAGAGAAGATGATGGCTGGGGTAGAAAGACACCTTAGTGGTGGAAACTGGATATGTTCAGTTCTTGGCCATGCAGCAGCAGCAGTCATGCTTCTCTCCATGGGGAATCATATTCATGTTTGCATTACTGAAGAGGTGAGAGAGACATGAAAGAGGATAAAGTGGACAGAGACTCCTCTTTTGTAAAGCTATAAGCTATTAGGTATGAGAGAATTTTGAAGATATTTCTCACAGAAATATCACAGATCATGCATCTTTAGTATCACTGCACTGAGAGTTGCTCTAGAAACAATGCAAGGAGATCAGCTTAGAGAGGCCTTGTAACAAGGGCCAGAAACATTTATTTCATGTAGTGGAAAACAAAGATTGAGGGGGATGTAAACTGTGTTATCTAGTCCAATAAGGAAGCAAGATGATGATCTTTAGAATAGTGCCTAGAGCAGATTTTAAAGGATGAGGTTTCAGACATCATGACCACAGACAAGGAGATAACAATGATTCCAGTTGGAGAGGAGAAGGGGTGGACGTGTTAGTTAATAGTCTGGGGAGGGCTGAAGGGTTAATTCCAGAGGGCTTTGGAGGAAGAAGCCTCATGACTTCTATTCAGTCTATGCAGATGAGAGAAAAGCAACAAAAGGTTAAAGTTGAAGTTAAAATTAGAAGTAAAAGCAGCAGAAAGAACTGGTGGTGATGTTGAGTACAATAATTCATGGGGGAAGCTGAAAGGACATAGAGTAGTATTTGACAGAAAAAAAAATCAGTGAACATAAGGCGAGAGTATTCTAAATGCCAGGCAACAGCTATATTTATGTATATCACTGTAATTGAACCATACTCTGATGACACAGTAGCGTTCAAATAAAATTAGCCAGCAGTTGTAGCGATAGACCAGTCTAGACTAGAACTTGCAATATTGATATGTTCCTTGGCATAATATTTATTCAGAAAACATAGAGGTAATATAGATATATAGACATAAATATTTCATTTCATGCTATACCAATTTTTTAAGTAAAAATATGTATTTATACTTCTAAAGTATCTTTCTGCTGTGGTCAAATTTAATTTCTTTCTTCTCTCCTTCATCTATAACGTGTGTAAGTAATATTAAGAATGTCTGTGCATGATAAAGTTTTCACTGTGGAATGTTAATGGCTCTATGTACCTAAGCTCAGAAATGGCATACAGATTTTCCTCATTTTACCTTTTTTTCCTCTTTGCTGCTTGTCAGCTGTTTTCTAGATTGATTTCACTGTGAACAGATAGAAGTTCTAATCTAATATTAAACCACTGCTCCAGGGCTAATTACTACAAAACAGAGTCACAGGCCCAGCTCCTGACAGTGTAAGCTTATCCTTTTGTTTGTATTCACTGGCTCCCAGTCATTCATTGGGCCTCCAGTTCAGCTGTAAAAGTATCAAATCATAAAATTTTATGAAATACATTTAAAAATAAACATAGTTGAACATGCCACACATTATTTTTTAGCATAAAACCAAACAGAATTTACTCTGCCATAACAGAAGCACCGTGGTGCCACATTACAAGAGGATTGTGTTCCTTGGGCGAAACTGTTATGAAATGAAGGCCTAGACCGTGGTGTCTATCATGATGCAGTCCTTCACTAAACACACTGAGATTCGTGTTCTAAATAACAAAACATCATTGAAGCAAAAAGGTATAAAGAACTGACAAAAGCCTACCCACTTCCCCAGTAGGGACAGGGTTTTTGCGTTTCAGTTTCATGCAGCCAGTTTGTATGTCATTTACCTGCTCTGTTCTGAAGACTGTTCACAGGAACAAAGGTATTTCTCCTTCACTTGAGTGTCACTGCTGTTCAGGAGGACACGTAAAACTTGTAAATCTATAAGTCCCATTAATGCAAAAGGGGACTTGCCAGCTGTCTAAAACTGTATATAGGTATATAGTGCTTTCATGAATTGTTGGACTGAAGCATAAATGAGCAGGAAATCAAACTTAAAATTTTTTCCTTGAAAGTCTACAATGTGAATGCAGAAGAGGGATGAGGAAGAGCCTGTGCACAATGAAATTTGCTTTTTTTTTTTTTTTGAGTTAAAATTCCACAAAGCTTCCACTTTTATTATAAAAAGCCCCTGGTGCTTTGTTGTAAAGAACCTCTTAGCAGGGAAAAGATTAGTATTGTTGGTAACCTACTCTTTCACTGTTGCTTTATGTTCCTTTCACTCTTCTTTCTCTTTCCATCACTTTTATGGGCCCAGGTGTCTTCTTTCCTAGCATAGCTCAGCTTTACCATCGTGTGTGTCATGATGCTCAAAAAAGTAAATAATGCTGTTTTGTACGTAACATCTGTAGCCTATGACATTTATGATGAGACAAGTTCTTCACCAATTTTGCTTCAGGTTCTTGTCCCTGATGTGATGAAAGGGAGACAATCCTTCAAGAAAGAAGTGAATGATGAGAAAATAGAAAGAAGAGAAAAATCCGTAAAGATCAGTAACAGGAGTTTTATACATTTCATAGGATCATAGAATGGTTTGGGTTGGAAGGGACCTTAAAGATCATCTAGTTCCAACCCCCCTGCCATGGGCAGGGACACCTTCCACTAGACCAGGTTGCTCAAAGCCCCGTCCAACCTGGCCTTGAACACTCCCAGGGAGGGAACATCCACAACCTCTCCAGGCAACCTGTTCCAGTGTCTCACCACCCTCACAGTAACGAATTTCTTCCTTATATCTAACCTAAATCTAGCCTCTTTCAGTTTAAAATCATTACCCCTCATCCTATCCCCCCACATAAAGAGTCCCTCCCCATCTCTCCTGTAGCCCCCTTTAAGTACTGGAAGGCTGCTATAAGGTCTCCCCGGAGCCTTCTCTTCTCCAGGCTGAACAACCCCAACTCTCTCAGCCTGTCCTCACAGGGGAGGTGCTCCAGCCCCCTGATCATCTTTGTGGCCTCCTCTGGACCTGCTCGAGCAGCTCCATGTCCTCCTTATGTTGTGGGCCCCAGAGCTGGACACAGGACTCCAGGTGGGGTCTCATGAGAGTGGAGCAGAGCGGGAGAATCCCCTCCCTCGAACTGCTGGCCACACTTCTCTTGATGCAGCCTAGGACATGGTTGGATTTCTGGGCTGTGAGCGCACGTTGCTGGCTCATAGTCAGTTTTTCATCCACTACTCCCCCCAAGTCCTTCTCCACAAGGCTGCTCTCAATCCACTTATCACCCAGCCTGTATTTGTGCTTGGAATTGCCTCGACCCATGTGCAGTTGTAGAAAAAAAAAAAAAAATTGCCCAGCAGCAAGCAAGCAGAGGGAATCTTCTATGGGAATGTTGCATAGCAGAATCCATAATATTTTACCTCATCGAGGATTATTTCTTAATTTAGAGTCAGAACTTGCATTTTTTACTTGAGTAGAAGAAGAGAGTAGAGGCAAACCATTACTCACAGCCCCCAGACATGATGCCATCCCACCATTTATGTATGAGGTTAAAGTAAGTAGTCTGGTAGCAAGGCCCCGTAATTCTTTTGATTAACAGTCTGGTAGCAAGGCCCCATAATGAGGCTCCTTGACTGCTGACAGTCTGCCAAATGATGTAGTTTACTACATGCATATTGCCTATTCGGAGACCTGGCATGGTTTCATCTGCTGCCTTCCATAAATCTCTTCTGCCAACAGAATGGACCCAGTCACTGGTAGAGCAAATTTCTTTCAGTCCAAAGGCTCTAATTTGCTTCAGGAATTTGTATCTTTGTCTTCTGTCAAAATATACATTGGAAATGTTCTGTGACCCTTTTATCTCCATTTCCAAGCTGTTTGGACTTCTTAGCAGTTCATGTAAATGAGTAGAAATCCAACAGGTCACATCATCTCCAGCAGTGTTAGGGTTATTTGAGTGAGTTTTGGTTTTGCTGAGCAGCAAGAAGACAAAGTTTATGATTACTTCTTGAAGAGATTTTCTCTCTAGAAATGAGTGAACAGTTATAGACAAGTATTAAGAAAGATTATGCTGACATTTACTGTTTGATATGAAAATTCTGCTTCTTCTGCCATAGGCACTACGTTTTTCAGAATTACAGAAAGCTGGGCTGGCTGAACTCTGTACCTGGAGCTGTGTTCCAAAATGTTACATGGCCAAGAGTCGCACTGTCCCCTGACTTTCCATGTCTGTACTCTCTATATCTTTGCAAACAAGGACTATGTCATTACCAGTGTCTTCTAACTTCTTGGGTATAACCTGCCTCTGCATGTGCAAACTGCACCTATCTGTGGAATATAGAAACCCTGTACACACACGTCTTCTGACTTAGTCTCTCGCACATCTGGTTTTTGTATCAGCAGCATGAAGGCTCAGAGCCAGGACCTTCCAGTAGCAGGGAGCGTGGTACATCAAAGCTTGAAAAAAATGCAGCTTGTCTCTTGTTTTTTGATCCTGTGTGTCAGATACTGGGGACTGACATGGTCTGTGCTCCATAATCTGGGAAGATGAGACCAGGGTTTACACAGGTCCTTCTACAAAATCAGTGTTCCAGAAAGTAGTCTGAAAATATGACTATATGCATACCTGTCACTCATGACTAGATGCATCTGTAAATATGCCACTCCTTTTTTTTCTGAATCGGGGTCTGCTTGGGTGGTTCTCATGTGGAGTTAACATATAAAGCCTACTGAAGAACAAGAATGGAAATCATTTAAGTGATTTATTTAGGGCTGGTGTCAGTCAGGCACTGACTGTTTATGGCGATACCTACAGCAATTGTTTTTTGCAGACTTAGCCTCCTGTAGCTGAGATTTTTTAATATCTCTAAATCTGCTGTAATCTTTAGTATTAAACAATACAGTTTCTCTTAATGCATTGGCATTTATGCTCATACTTTGGAAAGCAAAAATTTGTCTTTCTGAGAACATGTCAAAAAGCCAGCATGTGGAATGATGACAAAGTGCAACCTGGTCCAGTAGACAAAAGCTGAAGGAAAGACTATAAGCCCAGATCAAACATTCAGTCAAACTGCCCCTGATAGACCTATTTTTCTCGCAGTCTCTGGCCAAAGGAGTTCCTAAGCTCCTAGAGCCTGGTGTTCAGGAGAACCTGGTGAGTTTTTCTTCAAATAATGCTATTAAAAAACCCCACCAAAACCAACAAAGACATGCTTGGTGGCTCCAGAATATTGTGCACCAATGAGTTTCTTTATTTACTCATGCATTCTGTGTGATAAGTACTTTGGATAGATTTATGTTTGTTGCCTAACAATATAATTTTATGCTCTCTATTATTTTGCTGTAAAAATAATGTAAGACAGTTATATATCATTGTTCTGTTCTATTAATTTATTTAATAGCTTTCTATCATATTTAACTTGGGACATTTCTTTTCCAAACTAAAGCATCCTGTTCTGTTTAATTTCTCCCTCCACAGAAGGTGATCCATTACCTCTAATCATCGTCAGTCTTCATGGTATCTTTTGAATTCTGCTGTATCTTTTTTTGAGGTGAAGCGAACAAGCATGCATGCAGTATTCAAGGTACAGGTAAACCAAGGGATTATGCACTGACCCTAGTGTCAGTTTCTGGCTAGCTCTTTATTTCTTTTTAAACAATTCTTAATCACCATCTTCCCTTTTTTGAGCTAACCCTTTCATTGACTGACCACAATAACATTAAGATTTCTTTTGTGAGTGCTGGCTAATTTAGAAGCCATCAGTGTATCCATGTGATTAAAATTGGGTTTCCTCTATGTACATTACTTTGAATTTATCAGTACTGAATTTTATCTGCCATTTTATCTTTCAGTCACTCTGTATCATAAGATTCTTTTGAGCTCTTTGCAGGTATTGTCTTTAGTGCCTTTGAATAATTTATCCCATCAGCAGACTTTGTTCTGTCATTACTTAGGCCCTTTCTGGGTCATTAATAAATATGTTGAGGGACACCAGTTCTCTTACAGATACTTGTAGATCTTCATTGCCAGCCCCCTCCCACCCATTATGAAAAGACACCTTTTGTTACCAGTTAGATATTATTCTGGGGATTTTTCCTTTTACTGTAGGAGAATTTACTTGCACTTAAGTCTTTAGTGGTCAAAATTGTAAGCAGCATTTTCAAAATTCCTGTAGACTAAATCAACAAATTTGTCCTTCATGTGCTTGTGGATTCGCTGAAGAAAATTCTGACTGGTTTGTGAGATACAATTTTTCAGTACAAAAAATATCCTGTCTCTTCTGCATTGTATCATATGTATCAAGGTACCTTCTAACTCAACATATTACTAAAATTTCTGCCTGGCATCACACTAAGGGTGCTGGCACTGATTCTACTGAGGGCACAGCTGAGCCATAAATGCATATTTAGGACCCTGCTCTCAGTTTGTTCTACACTGCCTAGATGTATGTTGGTGTTCATGTGTTCGGCACCTGGAATTTAGTATGTGATAAATTTAATTATTTGACCATACACTGTGGAGAATTGTTCATCAGTTATAAAAGATAGCATGTATTTAAGATGAAACCTGACAATAGTTACTTTAGAAAAGTATATCTGCCTTTATAATATCTAATTGAGATTAGCAAATTGGAGATTAGAGATTATTTTATGGATGATAAAGATAAACCAAAAAATACAAAAGTCAGAAAATGAAAATTACTCTCCACTTTCCAGCATTTTTTGATATTTGGTGAGAATGTACTATCTAAATGTAGCACATCTAGTCTAGTTCTTTTGACCCAACCTAGCTGAAGAAGCAGGGAACTCAAACTACCCCTAATTTTTCCTGAGTTGTCTTCAGGCATGCTATAGTCCCAAAAGGTTGCATTAACCAAGAAACTAATGACAGCACTGAACTCGGGAAACATACTAATTCATTCTTGTTTCGAAGGCTACATCTAATACTGTTTAAGATTTTTTGTAATTATTTTATCTAAAATTACTTCATATCTTTGTGGGAACTGTTACTTTGGGGTGAATCTCATTCTATAGACATAAGAGGATACAGTTTAACGGAATGCATAGAAGTGATTGAAATCAGATGTTTTATTCAGAATAAACACACTCATGTACACTCAGATAGAGAATATGTTTATGCTAGCAAAAATATATTGAACTACAAATGTTTCCAAAGCAGAAATAAAGGTGAAGTGATAAAATGCAATGTGACTGTAATTTGGTGATATGTAACACTAATATCGCTGTAAAATCTAAGACGTAAAACTATCAAATAGTCTCTAGACTTTATCTAAAAAACAGGAAGTTGAGTATATTGTCTTATTTATTTTCATTTTCTAACCTGTCAGGATAGCATGATGGCCTTTCAAAGATGTAGTTCTTGAATGAGAGTCAATATAAACCAAACTGTGTGGGATTATATATCTTTAGCTAAATGGATGCAATATGATACAGATCATTAGCTCTAAACACCTAATCCATTAATCTTTACAACATACATATTGAGGTGGCTGGATGAGAAATGTTATTGAGGGTACAGACCATTTTTAACAGTGATAGAAGAGTAAAATAAGTTAAAAAATGAAGTTCCTGTGAATTCTGTGTGAATTATTTTTTAGTTTAAATAACATTTCCTACGTATACTTCTTCCCACAAATTATTAGTATATGTCACCCTGAAATATGAAATGGGGGTACATTTACTTTGAAGTGCTGGAAAAACATGGAGTGGTGTGTTATTTTCCTTGTGTGTTATACATTATATTGTTCTTTTTATCTTCCCACAAAGAGGACTCATGTAATACAAGGAAACAGTTCGCTGGCATATTACTAACTTCACCTAATCATGGTAAGTTACAGTATGTCATTGCTGTTACCCACAATTCATATTAAGATAAATTTTGTAACCTTCCAAGGCAAGGTAAGCCCTTATTTATAGGCTTCTAAAGCCATATTTCAATTTCACAGATAAAAATTTATTTGGTAGCAGAAAACATCCCAGCACTTTAAAATATAGATTTGCAACTGCGGTGTACTGTTAAAATTTAGTACAGCTTTTACGTATAAGTACTTCACAGTTGTAGATTATGCTTTCTATTATAAAATACATTTACAGATTACCCTGTGGACTTCACACTCACTATACCAATTTATTCAGACTTCTTGTCTGGACTGTAAAAGCATTTGTTCCTCTCTAGCTAAGGTTAAATAAATGCAGTGTTAAATACATGAAAGGGAAACTTCTGCTATTAAGGTCAATGAAATAATAAAAAATATTAGACTAAATGAAAACAAGAAGGAGAGAAGATGTAAGATGTGTTCATTTTAATAATGAAAAAACCACTGTAAAATGCAGTCACAAAAAGAGATCATGGTCAAAATATGATTCATGGAGGAAAAAATACTGGCTGCTATGTCAGTTTATTGGAAAACTAACAACTGTATTTGAAATCAATGTTATTATTGTATCTTTTGGTTGAGGTCACATTGTAAGGATCATTTTCAGCAATGGAACTGACAGTTTCTCAGCAGTACTGGAGAGAACAGTGATTGATCCAAAATATATACAATTACTGGCTTTCCAATTGTTCCCAATAAAATACTACCCATACCCATGTGGAGATTTCCTTCGAAACCTTTGAATACTAACAGCTATTGCCTACAGTTATTTTTGGGTACTTCATCATGCAAACATTGGTATAACCATTTCAAATGTCAATGATATTTAAGCTATATATTTACCTGCTAATGATAGTTGAGTGTTAAGATTTCATAATAAATTTAAGTTTTTACTGTAATTCCATTATATTTGTCCTTATAAACTTAAACGTTTTTGTCAAGGCAAAGATTGAAAATCTAGCTCCTCTTGGTATGGAAATTAGGTAGCCTGGAAAATCTGTCTCCATTTGCCCCACACCATTCACAGCTGCCAAATCTTGACCTTTCAGTATCAGATTTAGCTGTTTGGCTTTTGTTCCCCTCTTCTTCCCTTGGCATGACACCAGCATTTTATTTTATTTATTTATCAAGAAGAATTTCAGCTCCTTTTGCTTTTATTTCTGCTAAAGACTCACAGAGCCGTATTTTCTGCATTTATTCCTTCTATACTTTCCCGCAGGTAACATTGAACTACCTGAATGTTAGAAGGTTTGGTTAATAGACCTAACAGACTTGGCCCGTCTCCTGTCTAAGTATTGTCAACAGTGAGTTAAAGGGTGGGAAGAAGGTCAGAAGTAAGAGATGGAAGATGAGTGTTAGGAAAAGAAGAGGGGAGAAGGAAGTTTTATTTTTAATCCATATAATTTCAGTGAGGCACAGTGTCTCACAAATAGCCAGATCAGTTTATCCAGAGGCAGTGAATATTGGCACAATGGTGAGAGCAAATATTCCCAATATGCAATACATTTTGAAACTATAGGCCATGTATCACCCAATGCATCTTGAATCTCTATCTCATAATTTTATATGGGACAAGGATTCATGAAATACATAGTTGCATATAAAGATGGCACAATGCATAACACCAAGTGAAGTTAGAATCTTTTGTAGACAGATACCTGTCTAAACCCTGTTATTTCTCTTCAAACTGCATGTAACTGCAGTTTATCTTTTACATTATCCTTCATAAAGCATGCTGTAAAAGAAAAAGCAATACATATGTCTTAAACTTCAATGGAATTGTTCAAACATACACAAAACAGCATAAGTAGATTTCTGGGTTTTGTCCAGGTCCTTTGATACCTCTTTTGTCAATCATTTGGTGCCCATATTAGACAACGCTAAGTCTTATCAGAGTAGCCTTTGCTATGCTCTGCATAATCACTGTATGGCTGCTTTTAAGCATATATTCCTGAACCAGACAAGCACTGAGTACATCTCATTTGTACAAAACCTCTAAAAATTGCTTGCAATTTAAATCCAGGAGAGCAATAATTAAAATAACTGCATGAAAGTTTTTTCAGTGTTGGTTTGTATTTTATTGTATTACCTTTTGTCTCTCATGTTTACAGGCTGTATATTTGCAAAACGAAATCCCTCTTTAATATAGTCTTTGCTTTTCAAAGAACCTATTGGTTTTCCCTTGTGCAAGGGTTTAATAATAACAATAAGAGTGATGGTTAGGATTACAAAAATGTCTTTTCTTCCCTCAAACCATTTCTTCCCAATGGCAGATAGCAGGAAATAATCATTGCACCTAATGGCAAAGAACAGGTAAATCTTCAAACCTTGTGGTTCTATTGTACTCCCTCATATCATCCCCTACTAATATTTAATTCTTTCAAAAATCTTTTGACTGGCTTTTTTTTCTCCTCTGAGCTTCATTTTCCTAACTCTTTTCATGACTTTTGATACAGTTAAGAAGCTTAAACAGACTTAGGAGCAAAATGCCTGTCTTTTTTTTTTTTTTTTTTTTTTTTTTTTAAAACACAGGAAGTCTTCAGGGTGTCTCTTAAGAAAGCTATTTTCTGAAATTACAGTGATTGTGTCAGCAGTCTGTACAGCCACGTGGCACGGAATTCTTAATGCAAAGTCCATTTTATCTGAAGGAGTCATTGACTTGACTTCATTGGGATTAGGACCAGGCCCATTCCATCCATCACTCCCCACATTTCAACATTTCTTAATTAAATGGAAAAGAAGTGGACCAAGTACCAGTGCCATGAAATACTGACTTTCTAGCAAAGATACATAAAAAGCACATCTGTTCAATCCATTACATCTGAGGCTCCCAACAGTGGTATTTGTACCGTACTAGCACATCAAAATGATCTTTCTCAGAGAGTGACCATGAGGCTATTGAGCTGGTCTAGGTGTGTGTGACACACAGGAGAGCTTCTCCCAAGGGAGCCACTGGCTTCCTCTTCATCAGATGAAGAAAATTATCTGGGCAACAGCTACAAGAAAGAAGAGTTTAAAAAGCTTAATTCCCTTGATTTTGTCTTCAGGCTACAGATTGCTCCATTGCCCAGATTGGGCAATGAATGCTGCCTTCCTCAATGCCTGTAGTTGGCACAGAGCTCTGCTGGGAGGAGCTGCAGCAGGATCTGTTTAGGAGTCTCTGATTAACAGCTTCTAAAAAGTGCTGTTCCCCCATGTGCGCTGCATGTTTTTTGTTGAGTTATCCCATGTCCCACACACTTCTGTGATACAAGGAAACAAGGCAATAATAATAACACTAGAAAAAGTTTCAATCTTATAACACAGAATGGTGAAAGAATGACTGTTGAAAGGCAACAGCCATGTCATTTCAAGATTTCAGTTTGCAGTTCAGTCTGAGTTTCTGTCTGACCTTGACCAAACCCAGTTCCTTTGCTTTGTGACTTCAGAGAAGAATAGAAAATCCCAGAGGTAATCTGCAGATAAAATCTACTAATGAGTATGAGACATTCTTACTATGCAAATAAAAGCCCTAAAAGTGTTAAGATATAAAATATGCTTCCAATAAATACTAATGGAAATGATATTTTTTTTAATTTTTATTACGGTTTACCTGTAATCAGACTCCAAAATGTAGAGAAGGTAGATGCCTGCCTACTCACAAAATGTTTGTTCTTGTTGCGGTTTCATATGTTTCACAGAAGGTCTGAGATAAGGTTTATGTGTAAGTGGTTCTGTAGGATAGTAATGCTTACCAAATTGTCTTGTATTAACAGGTTAATCCTGATAATGCAACTGCAAGCCTATTGCATGGAATTTCTAAATGGTACAGGGGGTCTAGCTACCTGAAATTAGGTGATTTAAACCATAATTGGGCTCCCTATCAAAAATGTTTGGATTTTCAGTATGTTTAGCACCCACAGATCCTACTAAATTAAACTTCATTAACTTCTCTAAAGACACAGTGAGAACACCAACACCAATAACAGAACTAGGGCATTTCTGCCAGCCAATATAGTGTTCACACTATTGATCTCTATTATAGTGAAGGCTATATAAGCAGAAGTTCAGCATACACTGAAGATCTTAAACATAAATAATGGAGAGAAAATGAAATTTGGGGTTGACTGAAGTCAGTGGCTATATTGATCATAATTCAGTTAGGGCTTAATTTAACCCTTTGGGCTCGATTCCCATGTGCATTAAGCATTTACATGTCCTTGGTAGCAAACAATGATTACAAAGTATGAAAACGCTCTTCAAGTTACTAGAATGATGTGAAGTAACCTTAGAAGATAACCAGGTCCCTGTAAGGAAGTTTGGATACGATAAAGCAAAGATAGTGTTCCCTGTGGAAAGTTACTGGTTAAAGTAGTTATATGCCTACTACAGGAGAGTATTCCTGCACCAGAAGCAAAGATGTAGTAGCAGTAAAATGAAAAAGTGGGGGATACTGAATAATAATGTAGAGTAGTAACTGGAAAAGAAATCTGCAATATCCCACAGGAGGATAGTAATCAAAGACAGTTTAAAAAAAATGAACTTGAAGTATCTTTATTTTCACAGCATGCAAAAAGTGAGAAATTAATTTAGGATGACCTGAACACATTTTGCAAAAGGCAACACTAGCAGAGTAGAATACTGATGATTCACAAATGTTATTCATATTTATAATATTCAAGCTGATGAGAAGTTGTCTATGGTATACACACACTATTGGAATATCATTAGTGTTAAAGGGTACAACATTCTAAGATTAAATTTATAGAATGTTCAGACTTTGTGATTTTGTTTTAATATTGCTAATCATAGATCTTTTGAACAAATGTGATTAGTTAGACTGTATGTTACATATTTAAATCACCACTACTCCTCTATTTCACAGTAACTAAGAGCTCTGAGGAATAATAAAATGTGAGTAATGACCCTTTTCATTTCAACAGTGTAAGCAAGAGGTAGAAATGCTCACTGTTTATGAGAAAATTTTGATTGGTGGAATGAATAAATTGTAATTGTTCTGCATTAAGTAAACAAAGGAAAATATCATATATTAATGCACTGTTTTATTACTTATATCAGTCAGATACTCTAATCAACTGCAACAGGAACTGAATGGATTGGCTGCACCCAAAGGTGCTGTTTATTAATTTATCTTAACAAATTATGATGGTGTGTCAAGGTAAACTATGTCGCTTAATATGTTGCATGTCTGTATTGAAATACCAGCAGTGAAAGAGATTTTTTCACTTGCCTTTTTCAAAGTCAGAAGTGTTAAGCTAGTCATGTGTTGTTGCGTTTTATGTTTCCCTCCCTTTTCCCCATGATCCATAGGATAACTGGGTAGGCAGACAAAAATAGCTGCTCACGCACATGTTCTCCCAGACGCTCTCCCTATTTCCATATTCCTTTGCTTCTGCACTAGGATAGTTAAATTCTGAGGAGATTATTTATTGTCTGTTTTATATAGCATTAGTGCTTGGAATCCACACCAGAGATTGCTTTTCAAGTGGAGATTACATTACATGTGTATGTGTCTAGATTAGCATTTAAATATGTATTATATATACACATGTGTATTTACACATGCACACATAAATTCATAAGCTAAGAAACTGTTCTTAAAGCTACTGGACAGCCATCTATAAGGGTAGAAAGAAAGGATTAATTTCTTTTCATCCATGAGGACCAAAACATGAAACCTTAAATGATTTGCCTAGTGCCTGAAAGTAATTTAGTGTCACAGACAGAAATGTAGCCTAGATCTTGTTCACTCCAGGTCTCAACTGTTTCAGCCTTTTTTTCCTTCCAGTAATATTTCTGATTTGTTTCTCCAGCCTCGTGTACCAGTGGTATCTTAACTTTTAGAAAAAGTCCTTTTGAAGTCAAATATCCAAAATCAGAGTTGATAGAGGGAAGAACAGTTTTACTGGCTTTGACTTGTATTGAACTGATACCAGTTCCCTGATTAAAAGTTACATGACTGAACGACCACTTTGGTGCCTATTTTTTTCACTTTTTTCAAGTGTAAACTTTGAATCACTGCATTTGTATTAAATGGGAATTAAATTTGATCCTGAATAGATGAGATCTTTCTGACAAAGATAAGGTGGAAAAATGTGCACGTGTGTAATGTAAATATCATTGCCTTGAATTTTCCTAACAAAATCTAATTTAGTGCCAGATACAAAAATTAGTTTGTAATATTGTCCTTATAGCAAGTCAGAAAAATTGTTGTATTAGCTGTCTTGCTGTTCTCAGAGATTGTTACAGGACATTTCTGCAATGCATACAATTTAAAAAGTAGGTGGGAAAAGACACGTCTTATTGATGTTATTATAAGGCGTTAAATGTTCGTTGTAACAGCAGTTAAGGATTTAAAATTAAACAGAATACTCAACAATATATACAAACAATATGCACAATCTGCTAATTAGGAAAAGAAAATGCTGGGAGATTGCATCTGTGAGCCTAGTGGTAGGATCTGCAGAATGTTCACATTGCCACGAAAATTCTGCCACAGACCCTGAATTCTGCCTTGCCTAGCAGTCAGGGCAACTGCTTTTCCCCAAACATGTCTGCAGATCTTGTCAAGACCCGTTTCGCAGGGTCACTGCCATCACAGCCTGGACCTCCCTGTTTGCCTAAACTGAGCTGCTTCTTTCTGCTGTATCCGTGGTAGAAAACAGTGGTAAGCAGTGGTATCCCTGGGCAAGTGATGCTTGGTCAGACATCTTTTCAGATGAATCTTTTCAACTTCAGCTGAAAATAAATAATATGAATGGAAAATAAACAAATATATAAAAAAAAGTGACTTGTCTATTGCCGAGTTATATGAGTATCAGTATGCCACTAAACAAAGTGATTAAGGAAAACTAATCCAGAGAATTGCAAGGAAAAGTATGTTCCCAAAACACTTGGCTACTTTTTAAAATTTTGTGCTTCATATGCAAACTGCTACATGTATATTAGTAGAAAATATCATTGATATACCTCACAGCAAAATCCTAAAACTAGCATAAACCAACTCATTTTAGTTATTTCACATTTTGTTCTTGATTTATGTATTCCCTTATTAGAATTTCTATGTTGTCAGTAAAATAGAACACAAATGCTTCAACATAAAATGGAACACATGTTTAGTTACCGTAGCCTTGTTTTGCAGAGTGATTCTGGTATTTTTTTAAACCCACAACAGCATGGGGAAAACTGTTAGCTCAAAAGTGTTTCATCTGGGTAATCCACTGCTGGGTAATTCTGATAATAAGCTTCAAGAACTTTGTCAGAAAGGCATCTTTTGTGAAATATATCTAAGAAATCTTAGGAGAGTCTAATCAGAACATGTTAATACTTTATATAAGCTGGTAAAAACTTCCTTGTCTTGACTGTGGAAGTGCCACAAGTAGCAGAAAGAAATGTGGCTATATTTTTTTTCTTTCAACAAATAGGTGTATAATTTACAATGGTTGGAAAATTGCCCTGCTTAGAATTACACTTCTCAGAAAAAGAAGAGTTTCAACTTTCACTGAATTGTGGAGTGTATAGAAAATCATGATGATGGCATTTTGACTACACAGAGAGGAAAGCAGTGGAGAAGAATAATGCAATTGTTTGAAAAGCCTAATAGGTTTGGATTATTGCTTCTCCCTGTTTAATATTTCAGATACATTATTCTTTCAGTTGGTGGACATAATAACAGAATTTCCCTAAAGAATGAATAGGAACTCCATATATCAGGCCAAAGATTCTCAGAGAAATTACTTTTGGTTTAGATGTCTAAGCAAACTGTAGCTGTAGGATTGGGTTTAAAAGCAGGTGATTGCAACAACTAGGCAAATCAGCAGTGCTGAGAGTGACTCAAATGTGCCTGTTTAGTGTGCTCTGAAGTCCACTTCTTTATTGACTCATTTAAAGGGATAGCAGCTCCAAATAGCACTGCATGGCCAAAGCCACCCAGTTTGAAAGTTCCCCTTCTTTTCTTTACATTTTAGGATTAGGGATATGAACACGATCTGTCTGAGGTGAGCTAATCCGGTGTGATGAGAGAGAACATTCTTTAATTGTGATTTAATTAATTGCATTTATGCTTTTAGATGTGGAAATTATTGATGCTTAAAATGAAATCTGAGAATTAATAGGACCTGAAGTATTTTGCTGTATCTATTATTTCTGAGAATTCATCACTTTTCCAACTGTGACGACTCAAGTTTACTGCCGTGAATCCTCATCTATCTAACTAGATCATAAATCTTTCAGGGGATATAAACTTGAGCTATGGATCTTGGTCAACATGAAAATATATTTTATTTCTGTGGATCTTTTATATTCATAGATGAATTTACAAAAATTTAGTTGAGGCTCTTGCATCTACAAAATAGAGGATGATCTTTGTTGGGGTTTTTATAGTGCTAACTGTGACATTGGTAGCTTGTGCTATAGACCATTCTTTCCCTGTGATACTTTGACTATACAACTGTTATTAATGTGGGGTAGGTTTAAACTGGATGTCATACTAAATTAAGGTTTAAGATTGAATTAAACCTTAAATTAAATTTTTCTTTTACCAGAGAATGGTCAATATCTGAATGTGAGTAGAAATTAGCTTCAATTTATAATCTAAGTTGTCTGATATTTAAGTGTAATCAAGGCTTCAAGTGATTTGCCAAATTGGCATGAATAACATCTGTTATTTATAATAAAACATACACATATAACAAAACATACACATTTAGAACTTTTTTGTATTGTTTCAATCTTCAGCTACTTTTGCTTCAGATCCAATGCTAGGCCAAAATACTTCGCACAATTTTTCCAAGAAAACTTGATTACAGTTCTCAAGTATTTCAGGAAAGATTGGGATAAATAAAACAAAAAAAAAAAAAAAAAGAGGTAAACAAAACTACCTACAGCTACTACTGTTTGTTCCTTTTACTGGCATGTTTTGAAATACATGCATGTTTATTTTTTATATGCTCACATACATACACATGCAGAGAGGTTTTCAGCTTTTACAACATTAAGATTGTTAATATAGCAGGTGTTCAGAATTGTAATAAAAAATGGGTAACTGAGTTGGGAATTAGGGAAAAGAGAAAGAAAATTTTGAGAATGAGGTGAATTGTTCAGTGTCAGCATCTGATGTGAGTGTTATGTTTTACTGTCATGAGACAAGATAACTGTATTATGAGTAGAAGACTGATTTTGTATTTCAATTGAGCTTTCAATATATGAATTCTGTGGACATGTGTTTGAGTTTAATAACCTTCAAATACATGTTCAGATTGAATGACCAAGTCAATTATTTCCTCAAAAGTACTTATTAGGATTGTGATGGAGGCATAAAAATAGCAAAGGAAACATACTCATGAATATGCCACTTGTTTTCAAATTAATTTCTCTCAACCTTGGCAGCATGCTTTTTGTGAAATAATTATTCATATATCTGAGGCGTTCTTGTACTACTACAGCAAATGAACGTTGCAGCACTCTATGTATTTGCTGAATAAATGAGCTTACAATTACAATGCCATCTGAGTCATTGCTGTATTCTCAAATGTGGTGAATGTATCTTAATTGGGTAGTGAACAAAGGAACCTTCCTGTAATTGTGGTGTTCAGTGCCTTGGTATGTTGTGTTTTCTCCCAGACAGTATTTACCAGAAATAGCTAGGTAATTCTGGTATATATTAATTGTGGGTGAGAAAATGGTAGAGGGGTGGCAGAAGTAGCTTTTATATATTGCTGGACAACCACTGTCATAGGACTAAGGGTTCTTTGTGGAACACCTTGCAAAAGCAAATAGCATATTTATCTTTTTTTTTTTTTTCAAAAGTATTGAGCAGCCATGGTTCCTTTTGTACTGAACTTTGAATTGCACTACTGCTTAAATGGTTTACTTTGTCATCACTCACCTTTTTAATGAGCAACAAGGTAAGGCACTTTGTGGAAAGAAGAAAATGACATGTTCCTTATTAGTGCATGTTCCTTTGTCAGTTACAAGAAAGCAAACTATGCTATGTTCAGAAGCACCATTTCTTGTACTGGGTAATTTAGCAAAATTTGTCATTGAGAAAGGCATATTTTGATCATAATGTGTTTCCTTAATGCACTTAATCTGCGTGTCATGAGAACACTTGGCCTTCGCCCCTTCCTTCTACTCTATTAATCTTCTAGTCTTTTTATCTCAGCCCTCACACTGAATAATGCCATAAACTATAAAACCAAAGGATGACACCAAAGAGAAACAAAGAACTATTATTGAGTAAGATAAATGTAGTGCCACTCCTGCTAATTCTAATTTACTTAGAATTTAGTGAGGATTCTTCTGTCACATCATCCATCACAGACAGTCGTTAGGGTAGGAGAGAAGTAAGCAATTAAAAACATGTTCTTCATTTCAGGTATTTTGTGATTTCTTATTCAGTTCAGTTCCATTGACTGTTTCGCTCTTCCTGCCAAGTATAAAACCATTTGTCAATTTTTGAGGTTAAAACTGGTGTCCCTGAAAGGACTTGCATTGACAACCACTGAGGATGGAGGATAAATATATTTTACTTCTAGAACAGGTGCTGCATTAACAATGACAGTTGAAGCTTCCCCAGGCTGCCCCCTTATCATGTGTTTCCACCTTGACCAGTGGTGTAAACTCTTACTGATGAAATCTAATATTTTGACATTCGGGTCAGTGGACTTTCACATGGCACAGCCCACCTGTAGCATTCCCTGCCTGAAGAAGCTATCAAGTCAAGTGCTGTGCAGGATCTCTAACAGGATTGAAGTATTTTATATGCAGTAAGGACAGTCAGAGCTATGCAAGCTAAGATAATAAGTGTAATCAAATTTCATACTCCAAGGAATACACTGATTGCCTCAAGGATGATGAAAAATTTAACTCTATATCTTCACCGTTCATGCTGCTTCATGCAAGCAGAGCAGATGTAACAGGGCAGAAAGTCCTCTAAGGCATCAGTTGCTGTCCAATTTTTCTGGCAGGGTACCAAATTGTAGACCAGTAGTTCAACAAACTAGAACCTCTAGAAGAGAGAAAATCTTTGATACTATTAAAAAAATGACCATTTGGGGTATGAGAGATATTTTCTAAACTGGAGCAGCTTATGTTAGAAAATGCTTTACTTTAGACTTGTGTCTTTGATTTGTCTCACATCGCAATCCTAAATACTGCAATTCCAGTCTTCTAGTTAATATTTTTGCATGTAAATGTGTGTGTAAAGCTGTTGGCATCAACCAAGTATTCCCTGAGTCAAATCCAGGCTTATGCAAACCCTTCATCACACCAGTTAAATCAGGGAGCTAAAGCACTTTACACCAGCTTAACATCTTGCTCTTAATTATCGAATTTCTTTGTTTCTTGATTTGTGTGATAGAAAAACTCTGCAGGTACTTTTGAGCAGGCTGTCTACTCACCCCACATTTTTCTGTTCCTGTAAAGGTGGTGAGGAAGCCTGCTTACCTTACCCCAGCAAGGCTGTTTCATCCCTCTTGGCATATAAAGTCAATTTGGAAGGTGCAGTGTGTGTAACTGATGTATTTGGCATGCCTTTCGATCAAGATGAGGGTTTAGTTTAGGGGTACCCAATTTCTGACATTTCTTTTAGCCCTAAATAAAGTTGTAAGATAACAGCAAGCTCCTTTGTTAAGAGTATAGGGGGCATTTAATGCAGGATTTTGTGCTTTGAAATGCTATTGTTGAAATCAACTTCCTCCTTTGTAACAGATGTAACCCTGGCTGGTGAAATAAGTGCATTTTGTGAGGGTGCTGAGGGCCCCAGCAGATGTTAATGACCCTGATCAGCCCCACCTGGGCCCTAATTAAACTCAGGCCAGGGGCCTCTACTCCTTTGCAGCAGAGCTGGGGGCAGTTTCTCTAGACCTCCTGGATTTTCCTCTGATTTCTAAGGTTGTCTTTGGTCCTGATCTGGATCTATGACCCCTGAGCCTTGAGGGAGCTTATCACCATGAACAACCCCTGCAGGTATGGGGGTTGGTGAGGTCCCTGTCCTGCCAGTGTCACCCAGGGTCCCTGCTTGCCCTCCCTTGTGCTGCAGCCCTACTCACAGACCTCTCTTTCATGGTGATCTGAAGATGGTGGAATGAACCCCTTGTACAAGCAGGTATGTGCCTGGTTTCATAATCCAGTTTTAAAAGTCTGGGGTTTGTAATGTTCATTTCTACCTGATTTATCTCATCAAAAGGTAACCTGAGGCCTCTTGAAGTGATGAGGGAGCAATAATCTCCCTGGGGGAGGATGGGGGTTGAGATCTGTGTTTGTCTAGTTTGGTTTTGTGGGTCTCTGCTGTTCTAAATTGATGTCCTGAAGCATGAAATTTTCTGAAGGACTTTGTGGTTCCTTACTAGTTTGCTTTTTTTCCTAAAAATAACTAGCCTAGATGTCTTTTTCATTTGTCTATGAAAGTATGGGTGTTTAGGTGATATGGTCTAGAGAAGAGGTGAAATGGGAGCTAAGATGTCTGGCCTTCCTTACATGTTACTAGATTGAGGATAACTTGCTTAAGTCAGTGATGTTGTACCAGTATAAAAATAGTTTTTAATCAAGAAACTGATAACTGTCTGTTACATTTTTGCACCTGTGTACTCTTGTATTATCTTTGATAAGTCTTCTTTTAAATTTTGGTCTTTGCTTTGTTAATTCTAAAAGAATATGCATTGTACTAGCGAGAGCATTTGTGGAGGTGTAGGTAAAGTCCTTGAAAAGGAAGGTGGTGAAAGGTTAGACTGGGAGATGATATTCAGAGCTCAGAGAAAACTGGGGCAGTCTGTGGGCAGAAGAGGGAGGAGGGAAGCGGTTGATGCTGTGAGGATGGTCATTACTGCCTGATGGCTGCCAGCAGAGGTGAGGATGGAAGAAGTGCTGTAACTGTATACTTGGTGTGAATGCCACAGCAGCTTAAGTCAAGGAAGGTGTCCTGGTAATGGAAATAAATTGTGTGCTGTGGATTTACAGAGGAAAACACAGTGATGGAAGGACAGAGAATAAGATGTTAACTGCACTGGACTGGGAACTGTAACTTGGATATTGAGCTGAAGTGAAAAAGGCAGAAGTAAAATTAGCTGACTTAAGAAGGGGGACATGTAATGCTGAAAGCAAAAAACAGGGAGACTGCCTGTCTATAGAATATAGTAGCTGAAAGGAAATGCAGCTTTCCTGGCTGTGGACCTGTAGCTACCCATCTGAATATCTGAAGAGCTATACATCATGGGTAAAAGTCAGCTCTTCCCTGGTCTTTGCTAGGAGAGATATATCCTGCAGGTATGAAAGTACTAGCTAAAAGATAAATAAGACTGAACCAATTTTAAGGATTAATATTCATAATGCTGTTGTGTACTGCAAGGGTAGCTTTGCTGCTGGTTTTATCATAGTACAAAATGACAGCATGCTGAACCCTTGCTCCCAGTGCTTTTTCTCAGGGCTCCCTGTGTCTCTCATGAGTCAGCTGGTAGGTCTGGGATGCTAGCTTCCACAATTACATTTGTTGTTTAGATTATTCAGGTGTGACTGGGGGAACAGAAAGAGTTTGCTGGTGCAGCTTCTTTCAGAGTGGTTGCAGCTTGTGCTGGCTGGGCTGCCTTAGATGTGCTATTAAAATCAGCATCTTATTCTCTGTACTGCACAGCTTCTGTACAGAAAATCAAATCACCTGGGCAGTTGCTGCTGATTTAATAGTATAATTGAGTAGTCTAAGCAGCATTTTAGCAGCTGCTCCAAGAGGCTTTAACCTCAGTGTATACACATTTCCTAGGATTTTGTTTTACAAAGAGAGGGATTATTGTCATATTCATTGTAATCACTCTAAGTACTGTAGGCCGGATTCCTGACTGCCTTCTACCTTCTGCAGTCATTTACAACTGTCTAAAAGAACTATAAAATGTGATGACACTAGAATGGCTGCAATCTTATTACGTTTGCGGAGAGGTAAATGATTGTACATTTTATATGGCAATGGAGAACCAGGCCATGTGCAGAATGAGTAGAAAGTCAGTACAAGTATTAAGTCATTGAGGTGTGAGTGCATGGGTAGAAAAAGGCAGTGGAAGGAAAAAAAGTCAGTGGAGACTTTATACTGTAATTCTAAATGAGGTTTCTATTCAAATCTATCTTCATGTCTGCTGTGGTGCTTGGGAGTTGTATTGATCCTCGAGGCAATCCTTACTCTAGAAAGTGGTCTGAGCTACTTTTTTTTTTTGTTTGTTTTGCCAGACTGTATTCAGCAGACATCTTCAGCTGTCTGCAGTCTGCCATGCAGGGAGTGGGACAGGTGTTTGGGAACTGGCTGTAGACAGTAATGATTTTAGGTAAACGTAAAGGAGAATCTGAAGCTGGGGTTTGCAACTAAAATGCATCTGAAGCATGCTTAAAAAAAGTGAACATTAGACAGACTTCTGGCAGCATCAAAGATTGGATTAAGCTTGCAGAACCCCAAAATTTGAGCTAGTTATGGTGATACTGCTTCAAGGGCAAAGTTTGAATGGCAGAATTTCTCTGTCCTGAGAGCCAGCTCTCTCCAGACAGAGCAATGTACAAAGAGCACAGACACCTGGAGGTTCAGGCTGTCAGCTGAACCTGAGCTGACAAGACACCCCTTGGCTTGTGATTAAGACAAATCTCCCTTGCCCATGTATATCTAGTTCAACCTCAATGTTCTAGTTGTATTTTCACTCAAGCTGTAAGTAGCTAGATATCCTTACAAGTGCCAGGGAAAAAAAAAGGTTGAGTCATCTCTTAGGGACATCTTATATGTCACTGTCTGTGACTCCACTAGCCCCAAATGTCTCAGTCATAAAATGCCGAACCTTAAATATGACAAATAGTCTCAAATTACATTAACATTTATTAAGGGGAAGGTGGAGAATGCATTTCAGAGATGTAGTAGGAGTTTTAGTTAATTTCCATATGAAAAAATCACTCCATTATTATTATTGTTGATGCCATATTTCCAAGGTTATGCTGCTGTCAAGGCAAAAGGTTCCATATTGCATTTCCAACCAAGCCTGACTGATTAAGGGTGTTGGGAGGAATATGTTTTCCTTCCAGAATCTTAATTAGGTTGACTTTAACTCACGACAGGAGATTCTGCCAGCTGTCAGCTACTGCTTGGATCTCTTACTAATTAAAACTCTGAGGAAGCCTATTAAAGGTGTTCAAAAAGCCAAATCTCCCTTTAAAACATCTCTGGCACTGCAACAAAGAGTGTAAGACAGTGATATTGCAGCATCGATAACTTGTCTTTTGCTTTTCATCTTGGCAATATGCCAGTTATACTATCTGGCTATATAGGCTCTTCATTCAAAGCCCTTACCTGTCATCTTCCTGTGAATGGACAAAAAGGAATTCAAGGTGAAATTTTGCTGGTATTCAGTTTCAATATATCTGATATTCAGATTTTCTAAAGCAATGAGTATGGCTCATGCTGAAATACTTCTCTTGAGGTTTAATTTCTGAGGCAGCAACATCCTGTAGTTTGTAAATATTTTGAGCATTGAAACAGGTGATGATATAACTTATAATTAACAGCATTGTTGTGCCATGCTTCATGTTGTTAATTAGATGCTGCAACTGGGGTATATCTGTACTTCAAAGCTTTTCCGGTGTATTTGTTTTGGAGTTAGGTTTAAAAAAAAATTGTCCTTGCATACCTAGGCAATTTTCTAGACCAGCAAAAATTCTAAACAAGGTACAGATATATTGCCAAAAAATTCTTTTTGGCAGTATATTTCTCCACCGAGGATCTGGCAAACTAACTCTAGCATTTGTAGGCTGCCTGCAAAGGCAAAAATTTGCTATTATAGCTGTATGTTATCTTCTCAGGTACAGACAGATAAAAATCTAAGAAGATTTTGCAGAAAGGAAGGAGTTACTGGAACTGAAGAGATTTCAGATGGCAGGGACATTGGATGGGTGGAAGACAGTGTTTAGTTTTCCAGGAGGTCACTGAGTTTAGAACTTCACTCAAATTGTTGTTATTCAGTTCAGACATGGGTTTCTAAGCACGTTGCTGGCTTCTTGGTAAGGAAGTTGGGAGCTATGAGATACACTTTTGTGGCAGAGGAGAAAGCCTCTAGGTGAAGTTATTCTCAGATGTCTGCTAAGAAAATTAAGTAACCATAATAAGTTCTCCCCCCATGTTCTGGAAGGTAGCATGTGGCAAGACTTCTGATTTGTGGAAGAAAAAGCTTAGAGCTGCTGCCAAGATTTAAGGTAACCTGCGATTACTGAGAAGTGAGATGTAGGATTTGTCCAGAAGTGAAGTTACAGTCCCTCTGACTTCACATAGGACCTTTCTCTGCTCCATATTCTTTCTCCTAGTGAAACAGCAATATCTAATTTGCTTGTTTTAAGGGGGGGGGGAGGGGAAGTGCTCTAACAAGGTTATTTGAGCACTCCCAAAGGGATAAACTAGTGTCATGCCTTTCTAGGTAATACTCCCAGTTTATGCAATTCTGTTCTTTGATTTAATAATAGAAACAAGTTTAAGAATGAGATTACAGGTTTTTCTTTTTTTTTTTTTTTTTTTCCTTCCCTTAAGTAATACTGTATTGTAACAAAACCTGCTTGGTATGTGTTTATATTTACACAACAATATTTTTATTTTGTACCTCTCCCTTTCCTCCTCAAAAGGAAAGATCATAGCTTCTGTCTTTGTCATTATAATGAATTATCTAGTTTTCTCAGGAATGAAGAAGCACATTTATTTTATAGATGATTCATCTAACTACATTTGGGTTTTTTGTGTTAAAGTTGATTTGAAAACCATATCTTTAATAAAAATGCATTATTGGTAAAAGCTTCACTTGAAAAGCACTAAATACTCATCCATATATTAATTGACTTGTCACCTGAGATACTAATCTAACATTGTAATATAGCTCTGTTAGTGTCTTAACTTAGTGGTGTAGAGTTATTTTTAGGTATTATGTGGGAATCTGGTAACATTTCATTGTGTAAGAAGCAAAATAGATCATAAAATTATCAGTGCATCCATACAAAGCTCACATGGCAAGTACTCACGTGTGGAGAACTGAGTGGAAAAGTTGGTAGCTCTAGAAATGTGTGCTTACTTTGCATCATTTGAATCTAATTAAAACCTTGTGGTTAGAACCTCAAGATGACCATTGCGTTATCATGATTGAGCGTTGCGTCTTTCCATATCTGCCAGGGAAAAGTTTGCAATCATGTTTATGTAGATATCTACATGCACACATGTAAAATTTGTGTTTTTAAATGGGTTGGTGTGAAATCTGAAGTTAACAGATTTCCTCCCTATGTCCAGCTAGAGCTATGTGCCACTTCAGTCCCTTTTGGCAGCATGTTTCCCAGTTTTCACATCAACACAGGTACTGATTTATCTCACTGAAAGATAAGTTGCAGCAAGGATGCTTTACCGTTTGACCTGTGATAGTAATACAAGGTGTTATAAAAAAACCACCACGAGTTGTAAAATTCACCAAGGTGCTCTAATAAGATATAAACTATTTTTTTCCAAGTAATGTGAAGACAAACAACATCAAACTACAGAAGGTATTGATCTCTTTTATAGGTAAACTGTTTTAAGTGATTTAAGCTCTAGACTTTAATCACTGTGTTTTACATAAGTTTGATCTGAGGTGTTACCACTTTGAAGTAACAGCAGCCTCAGAATGTTAACAGGGTGTCAGCTCAAAGCTCTATTCTAAACTTCGTGATCGGTATTTTAAATTGGAAATTTGCTGTTCATCAGAAGGATATCTCTGCTTTCTCTGCCTCTGTGAAAGCCCTGGTGACTTGGGTTACTAAGTGCCCCTGGGGATGGGCCAGGAGCATGTGGGTCAGCAGCTACAGCAGACTCCCTGTCCCAAGCCTGACCCTCCTGGGCATCTGGCCTCCTGTTTGCTCCTGGCCTGTTTCATGGCACTGTCATCTTGGCCCCCCATTGTCTCTGTGATGCCCTCCCTTTGCCCACTGACAACTGAGGATACCTGCTGATCTTCTTGTCAAGGACTTTCTTCCCAGTACTCCTGTGAGGTAAGAAAATTTTTGAGGCATATGTTTGCAGGATGTGGGGTTTACTTACTTGTTCCAGGTATCACAGGCAATAATAAAAAATGCCTGAAGCTCTTGTTTCTGAGATCTGAATGCATGCTCATACACAAGACCACCTTTCCTCTATGGCCTGAAAACTTACTGCTCTTATCTTGAGAGTAACACTTCAAAACTCAAGGTAGTACTAATAAACAGCCTTTTCTAGCTTCCAACATCAGGTAAATAAAAGAAATCAACAGCAAGAAAACCCTTGTGAGAGTAATACCTGGCTCATGAACAAACAACGTCATCCTTACGTTGAATTACATTCACTTGGACTTACAATTCCTTTTTCTGTTTTATGGTCTCTTATGTGAAATGATTATCCCTCCTATTTTAGTGTTTGGCAGGTGAGCGTTTATAGATTCTGTGCAAGAATGATTTTCTGGCCACTAAATTCATTTGCTTTATTGTGCGTGTAAGGCACACTAATATGCCAACGAAGAGGACCATTTAGACAAAAATTAATTTGTTAAACATTTTTAATACTTCAAATATAAAAATGTTAAGTGTATAATTCATCTTGATTCATCTGTTCAGGTACAACTCAGCCCTTCAGGTAATTCACCTTGTTGAATCAGAAAAATAAACCCAGTAGTAGTCATCTTGCTTTCTTGAAAACAGTGCACTTACAGGCGATATAGGAGTAATGAAAATCAGAAAGTACCATACAGTGTTTGTATATTGGATAGTCTCGTATTCTAATAACATGTGCCATAAGAACGTGGCATATCAGTTTTATAGGAATGCCTGTGGAGAGTTTACCATTTAGACATTTTCAGTAACATTTTAGCAAAACTATGGAAAAAAAAATGAAGGCCTTTTGTTCTCTTCATAATGCCTTCCTTGACTTTGTCCTGCTCTTGATTCTGCAGTTTAAATTAGTGTACAGATGCCTTAACTTTAAGGGATGCAAAGGGTAAATAGTTTGATTTTTCATTTCTCTTCACTAGCCTGTGTGTCCCACAGCAGGACAGAATGACTCTTCTCTGAAACTTGCAGCATTTTTGGAATATTCTAGCGCTAAAACCGGTTGCCATAAGCATCTCCAAGAACTGGGCTACTAGGCTACATAAACAAGTTTGTGGAGCCCAAGGATGTGCCTTTTTTGTTTTATATTAGGAAAAAAGTTTCTCTGTTCAAGGAGACATTTCAGGAAAAGTCTGTACAGACTACAACAGGAAAACAAATTGCACAAATTGTGTATACAGTATTCGAAGGCATGCTTCTAATTAACCTCTGCAGTTAATATGTTATTCCATTAGTGTAATTATTGATGTTATTGAAGAGATAACAAAGTCCTTTGAGAAGCTGTAATAAACACTGTTCTTCTGTTGAATTATTGCCTAGATGTATCATCGTGCTGCTTTCATTTTTTGAAGAACTGTGCTATAGGAAGAAAGAAAAGAAGGTTAATATACACTAAAATCTTCAAGTCTAAATTTATTTTACTTTTATGTGTGACTACAAAAAACTTTCTGGCTATTTCTTGTAGTATTTGCTTGTATTTAGTATAACTGATTTTTTTTCTTCAAGAGCTTCAGTTTCTGGAAAAATCAAACTAGAGAATGAGCCTCTTTCTTGGCAGTTAAGAGGCAAAATGGGAAATGTCAGTGTTACTGACTATAAATGGGTTGATGAAGAGTAGGTTGCTGCTTTAACCTTGTTGCCTAGAGAAGCAAGGTACCTATTTGTTACCATTGGTTCTCATTGTAAAGGCATATTTAAGCTGCAAAGTGTAAGAAAGACAAAGTAGGTATTTATGGTCTGTTTAGATGGTACGCAAGTCTTCAGATGGTACTTCCAATGCTGCTTCCATTTTTGTAAGCCTCCCATGCTAATGTACGTAGGGATCTGCTGATTTTAAATGATGGGGTTCACTATATAAATGTTAAAATCTTGCACGTTTTCCCTATTTCAATTCTCGCCCCCCATACCTTTGGTGAAGGCCCTGTTAAGCTCTTGCATTAAGCTAGAAAACTAATTGCTTTTTTGCTTAAAATTATTTTCACCCTCTTATTCTATTAAAGGGTAAAAAATACTTGTAAGAAAATCATCAATTCTGATAAAATTGTATGCAGTTGCCAAGTTCACTATTGTGTTTTATTTTGGGGTGAACACAGAAAATCAGGCATGAATAAGACAGAGGTTTCTCTGTCATTTGTACTTTCAGAAGCGATGTGATTCATTTGACAACAGGTGTATCTAGTTTTGCAGATATCTGGAGTTACATTGAAGTGTTATGGGACACATACAGACCTGTTTTGTTTTCTGCCATATCCTTTCTTACTGATCCCCCTGTTAGCTTTTTCGGTCTCTTGTACCTGTGCAGTTAGACAACATCCCTGCTAGCGATTTTAGCCTCTCTGCAGAGATTTCTGCCTATACTTGCCAACTCTTTTCTATCCCCTGCTCTCTCTGCTTTTGCTAAGAGCAGGATGTATTGAACGTGATATTAAGTGCAGAATCACTTTCAAAATTGGGAGTCAGTGCAATAACCCCAGGTATGTTGTCTGGTGGAGGGATCATGCCTAGAATTCCTTGTTTTAGAAACTTAAGCCACTTTTGCCCAAGGAAGAAGTTACTGGGTTCCTGGTTTAAAGGCTTGTAAATTCTTCTGTGCATTGACAAAGGGAAGGGAAAAGAGAACCTCAGAGCACCAACAACTTGTGTAAGGTATTACTAGTAGTGTCATAAAACTGATACAGTTTGAGAGGTCAGAAATCCAGAAGGATATATGTCATAGCATCATTATAAGTTCATTGACAATTTTTTCCTGCTCAGATTTAGTCTAGAGGAATGGTAAGAAACTAAGTTTAAAAGCCTATTCTTCCTCCAAACCAAGTCAAACCTAAACTTCAAAAAAATCATTCAAGGGAAAACCTTTCAAATAGTCATGCTGATATTAAGTTGCATCTCATGTTGGAATCCTCTATGCCATTAAAAGGGTGAACAGTGAAAAGACAGGGTGTGATTCCATGTTGACACAGGATCACCTGTTACTACTTATTTAACCCAAAGTGAGTATGTGCACATGACGATACTTCTGTGAAAGTAGCCAGAGCTAGGCCAGTTGATGCTTTTTAAACAGGTTTGTGCTGACAGAGAAGTTGATACTTAGCACTTGATAAGTTTGAGTGGCATAGATGATACAGGACTGATTTTAAAATTTTGAGACAAAAGTTCCTATCAGAAATGGGAACTCTTCCAGCAGTATTTTTACTTGTATTTATCATTATTTAACATGAATGTTGTACTCTGGCATGTATTGGTAGTTCTGGGGCTAATATACGTGCTAAAGAAAAAAGTGGTACAGAGAACTCAGCAGCACAAACCCCATTATTTTCAAGGGAAAAGATCAATGCATTGCTCTTCTTTTAAAGAGAAACCTACAAAAATATTGAGCATTCCTGTATTTATATAGGCATAATTTATCAGTGTTTATACATGAAATCCCAGGTATTAGTCACAATATTATTCAGCAGCTGCAATCTGAAGGGTCTTAATAGCAACATGTGTGATCAAATGTGTGTAGAAGAGCCCTAAGGCTATTCACTGCTCCAGTCACACCTCCATCTGCTATCCTGTTGTTGCTTCACACCCCATTGCATTTGTGTATTCTGCACCACATCTCCTACTGGAGGGGTGTCTGAGGGATATGTGCGTTATTTCTTCAAAAAGAAGAATCCTAGTCAAGATCCTTGATTGCTGCCACAATAGAAATAAAATTAAAATAATGATAAATTAACTTCTGGCCTAAAATGTTATAGTAAGTAATGCATGGTTAGAAGGTTTTTCGATAGCAGTCTGGTAAAGCTGATTTCTCTCTTGATTTGGAACTAGAAAAATAAATGATTTTATATGTGAACCATTTTGAAGTAAAAACATGGTGGTTTAAACTGTTTTATTTATTCTCTATGTAACTGGTACATATTTAATATCACAGATATGGTTTTGCGGGGACAAATGATAACATAAATGAAACGTACGTAAATAATATGGCCAACAGTGCATATTCTTATTCTGAGCATAATGCAATGTACTCTTCAGATGTGCCTAAGAGATGAGAGGGACGAATACGTTTTTGTATTACGAATGCTATAAGGTAAGATGTTACTTAACGCAATATGAGCTCAGTATTGCATTAGAGCCTCTCAATGGGAAATCAAAATCACATCCTATTACTGTGAAATGTGATCTTCTGTTACTTTCTTTTAGCTGGTTAAACCTTCTCTTTAGCAGGATCTGCTGCACTGATGTAAACCTCATGTTTCCCCCTGGAATTCCTGAACATTATGTAGCATTAAGGTCTAATAGCATACACTGCTACTTTGCTCTTGCTGAGCACAAGACAATGTTTTTATTATGTTAACATCTATTTCACTTGCAGAGGCTTTTTTACAGTAAAAAGTTCACTTGGTGCAAGTGAGCAGTGATGATATTCGCAATGTAACACACATTACTGGTTCCTGTGATTGGACGTAGGTCACATTCACCTCTGGTGCAACTCTGCAGCTATATCTGGGGTGAATTTGGACCTTAATGAGCATGTGGAAAGATATTGCTAGCATTCACAAAAGGCATTTAGGACTCAGAAATATTCCATGTTAGTCTAAGCTGCTAAAAAATAATGGGGGCTGCGGGGGTGGGGGAGTGGGGGCGTACAAATTGTTGTTCAGCAAAATGTAGCTTGGGTTATTTTTACCGAACTTTTCTTTACCTACCAAGAGTTAACATGAAACACTAATGATTTGTAAATTGCTGACTAAAGTCAAAGTTTCTAAAATGTTTACAGTAAACTCTAGATGCTGCTGCAAAAGTTAATACTGCATAGATTTTTCCTTTAAAGAATCCTTTCTTGATAACTTTCATTTTTATTTAGGTAATGATGAAGGTGGAAAAATCACACTTTCTCTACCAAACTCCTTTGCTGTTTATGCTAGCATTTTTCACTCTGTGTTCTGAATAAAGGCAAACACAGTTTGGCTATTCTAAGATTCTTGTGCTTACTTGTGTCACCGGTGAAATACACACAGAATGAGAAATATGCTGAGATGATTCAACAGAGCCACCAGGTTTGCTAGTGTTTTAAAAGCACATTACAACATTTTACTCTGGGGTAAATGACTGTGCTGAGATCTGATGAAATTGTGAGTTCACGACGCTTTGTATTTTAAACCAGCAACTTGCATGTTTATTTTCTGGTGAATGAATTTAAGACCATTTTCTATTACCCTATTTTTCTGTGGGTTAAATGTGTACACCTGAATAGGTAGCCCAGCTCAGCTGATGTCTTGTGTTCTATAAAGCTGTGGGTAAAGCAATAGTGTATTTGAGCCTGTCAGAGGCAGGTTAATTTAAATTAGGTCTATATAATATATACATTGGCTAAAATTCTTTTTGTGCAGAGACTGAATACTTAAGTTTTGCATAAGTAGCAGCTGAACAAGCCTTATGTTGACCCTTTGCACAGGGATGAACTTTGCCTAAGGAAAAAAGGATGGTAAAATGTCACAAGTGTCACATATTCTGCCTACATTAACTTCACACAGAATGTAGAATCAGAATGTGTTCAATCTGTTCTCTGAGGAGGAGGAAAGGAAAAGGTGCTGAAAGAGTGAAATGAGATTATAAAACAGATATCAGTGCTAAAATGGGAATGTGACCCTTACTCACTTTGCTAAAATGTATGTAAACGTTAAGCAGTGAACAGGTTTAAAGTGTCCATTTATGTCATGTGCAAGCACAATATTTGATAATTAAAGTGCAATGAAAGCAAAAAAATGGGTGGTTGACATTGGACAGACTTGATAAAGCCCATTGCTCATTCTCAGTGACATGAGTGAGACATGTAGTCACTTAAGCCAGACGGTAAATAGACCTTATGAGTATCATCTATACATGACGCTTGTTATTGCCTTGAATGTCTGTAGTGGTTTTGGTACTTACAATTTTGTTTGTCTTAACTGTCCCTCTTTTCCCCACAACTTCTATCTTGTCCCTACTATCCATATAAAACACATCAATATCCATATTTAGAAATAATAATACCAAAGTCACTCTTGATTATTTTCTATGTATTACCATAAATTGTTTTAATTGTATTGTCATGAAAAGAAGATTCATTCAATACCCAACTTGTCATAAAAGCTATAAAAACTCATCCTTTCAGTTATTTTTAAAGCAAGCACCAGAAAGAACTACGGTTGATACCAAAGGTTGCTTCGCATTAAAAATATTCCAATGAGTTTAAAAATTCAAGCATTTATCTATTATGGACTTATGGCTGATGAAATGTAGGATAGAAGTCCACATATAAATTTTCATGAGCCGCTTGCAGTGTTCCTCTGGTGGTGTTAGGATGTTCAAGATGCACAAATTATTAGACAGATACCAAGAGAATGGAACAAATAGGGAGACAGCCATGCTCATTAATACACTTCTAATGTATAGTACTATTGAAATAAACCTCTACAGATCAATACTATTACTGTCCAGTAGCGACATCTTTGTGAAACAATTAAGCAATGTCACTGGCATAAATAATAATAAAGATATTGTGAACAGATAGATCAAGCAAGCAGAAGTTGCTGTCAGGTGCTACTAGGCTGCAGCAGCATGAAAATTCTGTTTTCTCTTAAGAAATCTAGCCTAACAGCATCCTATAACATCCTGGCATTTTTTTTTAAACTTGCCTTCTTTCCCCAAATGTGCAATACAAATGAAATGTTTTTACAGCTATGGCTAAATGCAGCGGGAGCTTTCAGGAAGGTGAAGACAGCAAATCAAAAACATGATTTAATAATGTATTTTAAAAAAAGGGCCAGATCTTACACTTGTTTCATGTTGCACTTGTGCTAAGCTCCATCCCAGTTATGCATTGCAGGTGCAGATCCCAGGCTTATCCATTGCCATACATACAGGCAGCATCATCAGAGCTCAAACTCCTAAATTTTGGGTAGAAATATCATAAGCTTCTATCACTTATGCTTAAGAGTGATTATTTACCAGTAGCAATCCCAATGGTACCATGACTTACTTTTCCAAGCCTTTGGGGGAAGAATAGATAGTAATGAACACTGTTTTTGTATAAAATAAAATTCCATCAGAGGGATGAGTTTCTCTAGTTAATGGCTGTATTAATTTTTCAAAATGTTCATGTTCGTAACTGTGTAAGCTATGCCTTCCTCTCTTGTAGGTATAATTCAGAAAATGATTAACTAAACCAGCTGGGATCTTGAGTTGTTAAGCTTCAAGAATTGTGGGAGTATTAACATTTTTCCTTGTACAAATATAAATTAGATTTTGAATGCATTTGTCTCCAGAATAGTTAGGTTTTTGCTATCAAAACTTCAGTGCAGTCAGGAATGTCCAATAACTGAGGGCTAGGTTCCTTCAAAATAAAGGTAAAGATGGAAATTCTAGGTAGGTTTTTCCCTTTTCTATTTTATCGGTGGTTAGGAGGTAAAAAGAGTTTAGTACCTTTCATTTTATGCATTTGGGCACTTGAACTAATTTTTGGTGCTGATGTTTGAGCTACCACTCAGTTTATACTTTATATTCTTGGATAAAATATTTAAAACAAATTTTCCTCATGTCAGGTGAGAATATCTTGGTTACACAACTAGTTCACTGCTAGGAAAGGTGTGGGGTTTTTTATCTCAAGGTAGGTATCACACATTAGTTATTCTGAGTCAAAGCTCAGACAGGATATGCCATGTTACTTGCACTGCAGCATAAATAGATAAGGTCATCTACAGGTGTGGAGCAGAGTGAGACAAGGTCTATAACAAGTTTCATTGACCAAGAGGGCAGTGAGACATGAGCAGTGAAGACTACGGCAAAATGCAGGGAGCAAGAGGAGGATAAACAAAGCAAGGGAGTTAGTACTAATACACTTCTGGGAGTCAGGTGACAGTGAGAATGAAAGTGATTATTTCAATGCATATTAATTAGCTATGCATGGCAGGGAGAGGGGAAGATCAGTAAGCAGTCCACCTCTTTCAAAAGATACATTGCCATATGGGGCATCAGAATAAGGGAAATGCTGTCTTAAGAACAACATGAACAACACTTGCTTCTAAGAAAGTTCCTAAGACTCCTGACAGCAGAGTAAAGCTTGAAAGTAGGACCTGAATATATTCAAAAAGTAGAGTCTTATCAGCTGACATGATAGGAATTGAAGGTATCTTTTAGAATAAGAATCTTCATGAACTTTAAATTGATTACAAGACTGTAGGGACTGTGGATAGTGATTCATGATTTTGATACACCTGCAGTTGATGGTTGCATTCTGGCACAAAAGAAGATGCTAATTATTTTTATTAAAATTTCTGCTGGTAGTTCAATTTGGAGATGTTCAGCTGAGACTATATGCTTGAGCATATTGTCTTTTTGGTCTTGGTATCTGCAAGCAAATAGAAACAGAGTAAAAGAGCCGTGTGAGAGTGTCGCACTATGCGACAGCATCACGCTTTTAAAACTTAGAACCCTTCAGCTCTTCTTGTGTCCCTGCTGTGTATTACTGTCACGGATCTTACATTATCTTCAGAGAAAACCAACCATACGATAACCTCAGCAGCAGTCTTTACAAATTCTTCTCCCATTTGGTAGAAATTTTCAAACAAAGCTCACAGCTTCACCTAATTCTCCCTTTCAGAATGCCACTTTAAAAAAAAATGTTATGCTTGCTTCCTAATTTTCCCACAGTCAGCATTTGCAAATAGTGTTACTCATTTTTTCTTTAGTGATGAGAGTCAACAAAGGGTTGGAGGATTCATTAGAAGAACAGGCTTTTGCAGCCCTAAGAACAGAAGCTGTCCTGGCGCTAGTTCAAGACAGTACAGGCCCCAAGGTCTAGGAACAATAAATCTTAAAATGTTAGCTTTTCTTTAAAGGAAATAAATCCCTTCTTGTTATTCCTTGTTGTTGATGAAACCTTTATGAATATCACTTAACTATGCAGTGATGAAATCTCTTTGGGTTTTTAAGGCAACATGACCATAAAAGAGATGCTGAGGTGTCTGAATTGCTTCGTGCACCTGTAATTGCAGGCCACGCAGCCTTTGGCATTGGTTGACATAGCTGATGTATTTTATGCTCAGCTGAATTTTTATTTCAGTGAGAAACCGGATGTGTATCAGTCTCTGCTCCAATTAAATCAGCTGCTCTAAGAGCTATGTGTGAGGAAGGTATGATTTGATGTACTTACTGCTTCCCTTTGCTTTAATCCTGTCTCAGTTTGATTTCTGACATGAGGTGCAAGCCATGGTGCAGACTAAAATTGCACCTTGTGAAAAGTATAGACAACAGCATTGTCCTGTTATCTTACAAAGTTTCATATTCTGCTAGGCTATCTTCCATCTTCCAATAAGCAGGGTATGTGAACTTGGAAATGGGGTGAGCGAGACAGCGTTCTAACACAATTGTCCTTTTCCTGGTATTAAAGCTGAGTTTTAGTACCTTTTCTTGACAGTGTGTCTACAACATTGTATCTATTTGACATGATCAGGTAGAAGCTGCTTTACTTTCAAGCCTGTTCTTCTGTCCAAGACATTGTGACATTCATATGTAGCTCTTCCATTTTACTTACTGCATGCTCAATACAGGTGAATTATTGGATTTACCAGTCTCAGTGATGTTTGCTTTTTCTCTATCCTAAAAATAGACTACAGACCAAAAGGAATGTAGTCGGTTCTGCCAGAGCTTCAGGGCAGCTTCTGTGGTGTTTAATAGTAGAAAATGAAAATGCCTTACCTAACTTGGATGGTTGCATACTATGGGGATTAGAGATAAATCAGTATCTGAAGAAACTTATTCATTCTTCCTATTGGAGATAATGATTTTGAGACCAGAAGTGCCTTTCTTTGACAACAGAGAAATTCTCGGCTGGGCCAGGTTAGATATCTTGCTTTTACTGGCTAAAGTTAAATGAGCCGTGTCTCACCCTTGATGCCCAACTTATTGCAGCTCTGGGTAGGCACTTTCTCTTAAATACCAAATGTGGAAATGAAGACTCAGGCTTCCATGAGGTACTTGTGAAAGCATTTTCTCTGTTAATATTAAACACAGATCATCCTAAATTAACCTTCTGAACCTGCTCCCTTGGAGCACTTCAGATTCTAGTTTTTTTTCTTCCTACAGCATGCCTTCTCTCACAGGACATACATTATGTAAGTTTTTGTTGTATATTATACTGGCTTTAGAAAGCAACAGGATTTACACAGATGCTGCTTACTGCCTTGGTAGAGCACACACCCATACACGCACACATATATATATGAAAACTAGTATTCAAAGTTTCTGTGCTGAGGTGCACATGACTAAAATTCTTGGCAAAATTGCTACACAGAATTAGGTAAAACACAGTTGGTTTTCTTCTTTAACAAACCTTTTTCTGTGTTGCATATCTTACTTAACTGGTAAGGATTTCACCAGGATGTCTGCTTTATTGGGACATCTCCCAGGAAACCAATTTAGTCTAATGATAGTGAATGACAATGACTGCTGTTTAATTGGGACATTATTAGCCAAAATTCAGCTTGTATGAAAAGTAGTTGGCTGGTGTGGTGAGGTTAAGTAATGTTTAACCAGGTGTTAAATAGGCCTACAGGCCTAAGCTCTCCTCTCTGAAGAGGAAGTAACTGGATTTATTTAATATATTAAATTTGAAGTGGATGTTATTTCTACTTGTTATGCTGTTAATACAGGACAGCATAATGCACATGTTTATTTTTTTAAAAGCAGATTTTAAGTGGGCCAGCTGTACCTCTACAGGACAACCTGCAGCCTGAAAATGGTCTGCACTGCACAGTGGCTTTGAATTGTCATTGCTTTTTGACTTTCCCTCAGTGGCACTTGGCATGATGTTAGGGAAGACAAATTTTAACACGTTTTTGGCACCCTAGGAAAGATGCAGCTGAGAACTGCTAGCAAGCAGTGTTATCCTACCATGGCTGAATAGAGACCCAGGCTGGTTCTGTACTTGAAGGAGGAATACACAGATTAAAAGAGAGTGAGTTGCAGACTGCAATTGGTTGATTCAGCTAGCAGAACTGTCTTAAACAGGTGTCCAGGAGGTTGCTAGCAGCATGACAGGAACCAAGGCACAGCCCCTGAGATGGTACAGACTTAGTTTGGGATGTAGTAGTAATTAATAAATGCAGAAGATCTAGATGAGGTCTCCTGTTTTCTGGTTGAATATATTCCACATTAGTTTAACTGTAAAATAGATGGGAGTCCTCTACCTTACCTCTAGTTGCTGTATCACATAAGAGACTGGGCCTGTACTTGGAGATCACTGATGCCTACCTCTGTTAATGTCAGCTTAACCATTCTTTGTTCTAGCTCTCCAACCATACTTTTCTAACACCACAGTTCTCACCTTTTCACTTTCTTTTCCACTTGAATTCATATGGTATCCCACAATGGAGCAATAAAGGCACATTCCTTTTGCTCCATTCATATTTTGGCCCTGATGTCTTTAATTCTTAAATTCAATTTCTGAAGCAGTTTGTATTTAATCATTAGCATTGGATCATACTAACGTTTCTGCCCCATTAAATCAAGCACTTCTGTTAAGAAAATAGTGTCATTGGTTAGTGGAGCATTTGTTTCATCCCTTCTTCCTCTGCTGTGTCTGGGGATTTGGGGACCCTTTCCCAGTGCTATGTTGCTGTGGTTTAGGTGTGCAGTCCACTTGAACTCCTTGAGTCTTTCCCCTGGGTAACCCCTGGGTAAGGGTACCTGGCCCCGTCCCAGCCCTTCCTGTGACAGGAGGGCTCCACAAGGCAAGAAACAGCCCTTCAAATTGGGAAAACACATTGGGGAGCTGCTCACCACGGCAGTCGCCCAATAGGATGTGTCTGAGATGCATTATTACCAGAGAGGGAGGTGTCCCATGTGCCCACATGTTCTGTAGAGACCTCTAAAGTAGGCATCTGTTTCAGGATTATCCACAACTGCGAAGAACTAGACTGTAATACAGTAGGTCTTTTCCAGTCCTATGTTTCTATGAAAATTCGGCTGAATTAAACAGTAGCTAAGAGAATGTGGGGATCCCGTGGTCTGAACTCATCTTGTTTCCCCTCTGGAGGAACTTTGGTGCAGTTTTTCCCAATCAGCAAGTCATCTGCTTTTGCAGGAAATGGCAAGTCTGTTACTCCTGACACTTTCAGAAACTGAATCTTGGAGATAGGCTGATTACAATTAACTTCATGCATGCAGTTTTAAAAAGATATGATAGGGCAAAATTCGACTAGCACTTAGAGATAGAGATATGGTGTAGTTGGGAACTGTCAGTGCTAGGTTAACGGTTGGACTAGATGATTTTCAAGGTCCTTTCCAACCTAGATGATTCTGTGATTCTGTAACAGTGAAAGATATTCCGATATCCAGTTCTGGTTTTCAAGAAAAATTTCTGCTTGTGCAGCTTAGTTTCAAGGTCTGTCTCCTTAAAAAACTGTGAAAAGGTGGCATAGAATTTTTTATAGCAAAACCACTAACTAAAAATTTCAAGCTAAGAATGTTTTTATAGTGTTTGTTTAAAAAAAACCCAAAACACAACACATATACAAAAGCTAATTTTTAAGGTCCAGAGGAACAAAAACTAAATCTGTGTGAAATTTAACACTAACTGACTGCTTCATCTGACTTTTTGTTAGAATAAAGCCTTGCTTTCAGTTCTTCTAGAAAGAAACCCTAATTACAGGGCTCCTACAAGGTGTTTTAGTTAATACAGAGCTGAGTTTACAAGCTTTAATGCTTTCTGATTTGTACTGTTTTCTAATGGGAAGCCTAATTTGGTCCTGTTTTGCTCAATCACATTGATCTATCAGAACAGTAATTTCCTATTTAATTGAATAGATAAGTATAACAAGATACTTTTTTTTAGCTATTTACTTTCTGGAATAATGGCATTACCATTGGAATAAAGTAATACTCAAGTGTAAATGAATAAGGATCTGGCCCTAAAGTACTTGTTATAACACAAGATTGTATCTGAGTAAGAAGGGCATAAATGTAAAGCTCTATCTACAATGACTAGGTAAAGAGTACTTAAATGTAAAAGCGAGTCTCAAGATCACTTCATCATTCTTGTTCTAGGACCTTACTATTTGAGTTGTGTGTGTTTGTATACAAAAATGGCTATCCAAGTCCTAAAGTTTTGATTGTGCCTCTACTTTTGCAATACTTCCATTTTTATGAATGAATTAAAGATTTATCAGACTATCAGCAGACTGAAAGATTCAGCTGTTCAGGGCCTTCCCCTGTATTGCTTATGTGGATGTGTCTCAGTGCAAAGGTGGATGAAAATACCATAAAGGAAGAACTAGATGAGCTTGAGGACTGTAATAATGGGATAAAAATTGTAATTCAGTTGTATAAAATGCAAATTCATGTATTTTGAAAGTAACAGTAGAGATTTCTGCTCTAAGTGAAGCTCATCAGCTGGAAGTGGCTGAGGGAGGGGAGGACTTTGTGTACTCTTTCATGGAATAACTATCAGGCACTAATGAGACAGAGCCATAAGAGAGAGAAATGTGATCCTTCAGGATGCACCAAAAGATGTTTTCTTCCCAACTGAGAAGAGGAAATATTAATGCTATTGTGGAAAGTAATGTAGTGACATTTCTCAGAAAAGCCTACTGCAACTGAACATGAAGGTCTAGTAGTGTGAATGGGGGGCTTGTCATGGAAAAGAGGCTAAAAATGTGCAGCTGTTAGGCCTCTGATGCACTTGTAGATAGTGGGTGCTCTTTCACCTTTTGTTTTGCTTTTCTGGGAAGAGCTATGTAAATTCAGAACAAACGGGTGTTCTGGTAAAGAGTAGCTGTTTAGCTGAGAAGTAACTTAAGAGGTTCTTCAGCAGCTTTCCAGTAAGTGCAGTGGGGGTCTACAGACTCTAATTGGTTTGAAAAATAGAGCTGTATCAGCTTGTGAGTGTGATAAGGTGAGGTGGTCATGAAGACAAAATGTTACTAGAGCCATGGGATGCTTCAGGAGGAATGAGTATTTGGCAAGTCCTATTGCCCTCAAGGGTGTCAAATCCACCCTTGAGAGGTGAAAAGAGACCTGACTGTCCACACACCCTTGTTTTCATCCAGCTGGGCCTCTCAACACAGCAGAGGTGTCCTGAGAGCCACCAGTCACTGAAAACTACAATCCCACTCCTGTCTCCCAGCAGTTTCCTTTGTGCTTGTGTAGTCCCACAATAAGCCCCATTTAAGGTGCTAAACTGAAAGACAGTAAAGCCTTAAAAAAGTATGTTTGGGGGAGAGTATTTTCTGCATGGATGATTCACATCTGTGAATGCTCTCATAATTGAGAAAAGTGTTGATGTGCAGAGGGTGCATGTTAGAGTATGTGAAGAGGGAGACAGGCCAGAGCCATTAGGCCACCTTCTTTGTTTTCAGTTTAAAAGATGTTCTTAATTCCATTAGTACAAGCTTCCTAGGAAAATAGTGAGCTGAAGTACCTCTACCTCTTCCCACCCCTCTTTCCCCATTCACACATTTTTCTTCTAATAGTTGCAACTGCATCTTAAAATTCAAGGATAGAGCTCACTCAAAGCTGTTAACACTGGCCCAGGAGAGGGACGTGGTTTAACACACGCTCCTGCCATTAGTGTTTCTTGGTGGCTACTACATTCACAGTAGGTGGTCATGGTGAATCTGACTCTGCAGTATTCTTTGTAAAGATTAATTTTTAACCAGTTCTGATTCTTTTTAAACTATTGTAGAGTGATGTTTTCGATATCTTAACCATTACACTAAATTTAGGTTGTTTATCTGTGACTGTGATCACACAAGTGAGGTATTAGATTAGATTTTTATGGATTCTAATACACAGCTTTTACTGGTTGAGCAGGAGTGACAGTAATATAACTTGCAAGAGCACCAATAAATAAATCTTTCAAAACATCCCCATGTATTAGGAAATGTGTGCCAGGTTCTAAGCAAGAGAGAGAATAAATACAAGGTGTGGAGTTGACCATAAAAGGTACTGAATTCTTTCTGAGAGACAATCATTTAGCAATTCTCAGGAGAATATTGGCAACTGATAGGAGTGCAGTTAGAGACAAAGAGAGACAGAAGCATCATTTGGTGGGCAATAATAATGGTGTGTTTATTCATAATTACAGGAAGATCTAGAAATGGGCTAAATAAGAAAACACATGAACAAGCAGGCTTAATGGAAGGAACTAATCCAGCTCCTATTTATTGAGCTATGAGCGTGACAGATTAAGTGCTTGGAAAAGCTCAAATTAGTTTGGCTTCAGGGTAGTGTTAGGCAGTGTTTCAGGTTTAACTTTAAAAAACCCCAAAACTATTCTCAAATACTTCTTATCTTATCTCTTGAAAGATCTTTTTTATCCCAAGTATTTTTAGGTGTATAATAAACGTGTAGTATATCTATAAAATCATGTATATGTATACAGTTATATATAGAACATGTATATGTATTAATTATGTAATAACAAGAGAACTGCATACTTATAGGCATTGTTGTACGTGCTAGTGTCTGCTTCATACCAGAGGGCGTTTACAACAATCTCCTTAGAGCTATCCCCCTGCCCAAGACCGACCTTGCTCAGGTAACACACACATACTACTTCTTTGCCATGCCTCCATATTTTCATTTTTGTGGGACCCCATAGTAATATGTCTGTAGCTAGTACAGGCCCCACTGATGTCTCCTCCCCAACTTTCAGCTTCTAGCAAGGCCTCCTATTGCAAACCTGAAACTTTAATAATGAAAGATGTTGAGAAGCATGGATGTGGATCTGCAGACAGCTCCTGCTGGAGGAGGAGGCTGGTGCCACTGCAAGCAGTGCTATGGCCAAGGGCTTCCATTTCCTGTGCTCTTGCCTCTGTTCCCTGGACAGCAGTGACTCAGAAGGATGAAATGGTGGAGGCTTGCAATATCAAAGTACACGCCTGCATTGCTTCAAATGGAGCCCTTTAGGAGAGAAGTTATAAACTGGGACACACAACTAGCTGGAGATATGTACATGTGGCCTGTACAGGTGGAGCGCACCTGGAATTTTCCAAATTGTTCCAGTAAAACTGATATATAATGTTCTTCTGGTTATAGCAAAGAGTAAGAGGAAAATCCATAAAACTATGCGCCTGTATGCACTTGTTAGTTCTTACTGAATGATAAAGTTCAGTAACTTAGTGATACTTGTATTGTGCAGTACAGGAGTTGGCACAGTGGTAAGTACTCTATTAAGTCAAATATAATGAGAAGCCTAAGACAGATAATTAATGCCACATCATTTTGGTAAGTTCTTATTTCCTTTTAGTAACAGAAATGCTGGGTGTGGGTGGTTTTTTTTATAGGTGGGAACGTGGTCAGCTTTATTTACAATACAGTTAACATATGGCATAGTACTGTAACATAACACTTTATAGACATTGTAAATAACATGGTTACAGGAACACTTAAAGTAGTAAAGTCAAGCACTCAAAAGTTAGGAATTACAAGAATTAAGGCTTGCATATTAAGAATAAGCAACAAGTTGCAGACTCATTTGTTGTTGTACTATGGTGTGGTCTCTAACCTCAGTGTTGCCATTAATCTGTGATGTCTCTGCCTTATTCAGTGTGCTACTGGGAAATGCTCACAAGAGTGAGCAGTCTTCAATATTTTACCTCACCCTAACTGTACATAGTATGGCCCCAGCCAGCTCTACTGACCAACAGTCATGTGAAGGCTTCAGAAATCTTTTTGTCTTTATGCATCCTCTGGGAAATGAATGAATGGCATTATCCCCATGTTACAGCCAGAAGGGAGAAACAGAAGAAGTATCTGCTGAACACCGGTACCCAACATGTCTTTATTTTTCAGACAAATAAGAACACTCTTAGAACCATGGAGATGCTTTTATCTATGACTACATTCACATACTTAAATATCAAGTCATCCCTCCAATACCCTGGCTCCTTCATAGCAAGTATTTCAAGCACAACATCGTATAAGGCAGAAGTTCTGGGAAATGCATCTTGCATCATGTGACACTTTTTCTCCTTGCCCTTGGCAGCCTCAGTTTTGTGAAAACTATGCTACCTTATCTTTCAGAGGGTTTTGTTGCAAGCTGATTAACTCAGTATAGCAGTCATCTTTTCCTAGAAGATAAGTCGCTATTTAAATGAGTTACATCTGCTTGTCAACTACCTCATATGTCCTAAAATGGATATTACTTGGTTTGAAGTAAAAAAAGTTATAATGTCTGGTGTTGCTCTCTAAAATGCAAATATGGGCAGCTCAAGAGGGAGGCAAAGTGGAAGATGTAGCTGCCTGCCCTAAGAGAGAAATTAGGAGAGAGCAAAAGAAATTTCTCAAACGTATCCATCATTTAGTAGCAATAAGTGTTACCTGAAAACATTGGAAGTTGCTAAGGGAGAGTAATTTGGCTGAATATATTGATTAGGGAGCTTGGAAAGTAGTAGTGGAAAGAGGCAAAAGAAAAACCTTGAATTACCTTTAAAAAGAATAAACTGACTAAGGCTTTGACTTGAAAGTGAAGAATTGAAAGTGAGTTACTGATCTAACATGGGCTTGGTGTCTCTCTTATAACGGAAATAATATTACAAAGACACTGCAAATTCTAATAACCGTCATGTTTCTATCTCCTGCAAAAGAGTACATTTTGTGTAATGCAATCATCTGTTTGAGAGCTCACTGAGGCACCCTACCTCTTTATTTTGTTTTCTGAACTCTAATTTTGTGGTGAAAGAATAAGACTGATTCTTCTACAAGTCTTTCTCATTAGAGATTGCTCAGATGTTCCCTTGTGCAAACGGTGCCAAACTGGAGGTGTTTCTGGTGAAGGAGGTGTAAAGTTTTGATGAGTAGCTTTTGTGTAAGCCTGCCTGCCTGGCTTTCTCTTTGTGAAGACTTTGCATAACTTAAGGTTACTTCTAACATACGTTTTCCGTCTGTCACTGTGACAAATGTACTCTAATAGTTCTTGATTTCCCTGTTTTGTGGAGAACTATCATTCTCTACTTATTTGAGGGAGGAGCTTCACTCTTGAAGAGATAATACTTTTTTGAACGAGGCTTTTCTTATTATGGCTCAGTTAATTGACTTTTCTCGTATTGCTTGCAGTTCAGCTGATTGCAGTATTTTGCAATTACAAACTGCTTTATATGGTTTCTTCCAGATCGTATATTGAAAAATGTTTTATTACAATTTATACAAAAACAGATTATGAATTCAAAGGCAGGTGCACAGTTTATGTAAAGCAATTACGTACTTTCTTTGAAATGGAGCACCTGAACACTGCAAAATGAATGAGGTTGACAGTTTGTGTTAGACTGAGTTTGAAGGAGTTCAGTGTTTTGGAGTGAAGTTTAAAGTTCAAGACAAACTGAAGCTTATTATGTGTTTAATTATGGGAATAATAATGGAATTACATATATAAAGCTAAGATTTCTGATCTCAGCAACTGCAGTAAATAAAGGTATATTTTCCTGTACTATGAACCTTACATCTATGAATCTCAACCCACTTGCAGAGGAGACCGAATTAAAATATACTGCTCTCCAGCTGTATGAAAAGCCTGTGTGCACTCAGCATGTGCTAGTGTGAATCTCTACCTTCTAGGAAATAGCTTAACTATTGCCGCAAAATATCAGGGTGTTTTTCCAAGGAAAACAAAGTGTGTAATAAAGTTGATAGTGCTGGCAAATAGATTTGCTCGTGATGCTCACTGTTGTCCAGGTGTGGTGCCCCTGTTGCAAAAAGGGGTAGTAATAATGTCAGTAAACATCTAATGGCATAGAAATGCAGGAGGAACAAGCCCTGCGGTTTCCACTGGTGAAGAAATTTTGAAAGATCCCGAGTTTTGGCTTGCCTGTGTTATAAATGTGCTTTCTGGTTTTGCCCCCACCTCCCAATCTCTTCACTCTCAAGAATAAAAATCTAGGGAATTACTTTCCCATCGGGACAACGTGATAAGATACTGCCATCTACAGGTGACACATCTCCTCCTGCATTTGTACCGTGCCCAGAAATATCTTTGGAATTGTTGCTGTGTAGAAACTCTTTCTTTTGAACTCTCAAAGTATGCTTGTTAGAGAGTCCATGGGGAATGCACGTAGCTGCAGAGTATGTTGCAGAATATCTGTTGCTTTTGCATGGTGTCTGGGTGCAGGTATTTTGGAAGATACTGAGAATTTAAGCTTATGTCTGAAAACATTTATGCATGTGAAAATCTTTGTGCCCTGAGAAGAAAGCTGGTCACAAGCAGAAAAGCTAAGCATGTATTCAGTGTCTATTCATCGAGGTCTGAGGTTGTTATGGACTTCCCTGATCTACTACTCCCCAACCCCTGTTAAGATCATATGACAAAAAAGCAGAATTCTGATGCATTATTTGACTATTAAGCTTTGAATATGACCATCATTTTTTAATAATAGCCTAAAGTTAACCGTCATATTGAATGCTAAGATTTTTATCAATTCATTGGATGAACAAAAAATCAGGGTGCTAGAAGAGCAGTACTGCTTAATTTAGCATTAGCCTAAAGATTTTGAAACCATCTTAATATTACCATTTCTATGGCTTTTCAAATGTCCTCAGTTTTAAGGTACTTGTTCGCTCAAAGGATTTGAGGGAAGATTTGAAGCCATTAACTCTATATCAGACTCTGTTTCAAGCTTAATTGATTGTTAAGGGATATTACAGAATAGTCATGCTCTAGGAAGTAATGTGCTAGAAATAATCCTCTGAAGAATTGTATGGTTTGATGTACGCTGCTGAAGCAGGAAATGGTGACCTTTTATTAAACAGATGAAAAACCTGAAAAATAAGTTTAACTTGTATAGATTTATTTTGGAAGCAGGATCAAGTATCAACACAAACTGGTTTTGGACTTGTATCTCAAGTGCAGAACAACTTCTTGATTAACTATTATTGATATTGTTACGATAAATTGCAAGGAGATCTGTACACAGTGATGAGATATTGAGGGTATTGTGTCCCGGTTCAAGAAAGCATTTAAATGCTTACCATCAGGTAGGTCCTTAGGTCTGACTTGAACTTTTCTGAATTGTGGCATGCATGGAAAATACTTTTTACTGCATATGTAAAGCTACTGGAGTAGTATGCAGATCACCATAAACATATGACAGTTAACGTCTTATTGAAGTATACCATCATGCCTTCCATGAACACTGCATTTCACAGAAATGTCACTATTAAAAACCAATAATACAATAAGCAGGTTTTAGCTCTGATTTTCACATATCTGCAAAGCTGTTCTGCCTTGTGCATTTAAATACGGCTTTTCAGGGAAGATAGCTAAAACATGCAGGTAAAAATGTTTTAAGACACAAGGAATCATGGTGTGTCTTTGCATATTGGACACTTCTAGAATTTTCTTACCTTGTAATCCATCTTGAAAAGACTTGCTTGGTTTTAGTGGTATCAAACACCTGTTTCTAGCCTTAATTGCTCATGATATTTTTAAAAACACTAACTACTCAGAGGCGACCTCCACCTCCTGAAAAAGGCTATTTTAGTGAAATTGTACAATTGAGAAGAAGGATGGAGGGGACATTTTTCAGTTGTTTAAAAATAAATTGTATGTTTGTTGGGAGCTGATTGGGGACTGTGAGTATGTTGGAGAAAGTAACAGCAAAATTAGAATGCTAATCAGGGAACAGATACTCTGTCTATCCAGTCTTCCCTATGGCTCTTTACTCAGTTTTCTACCCTAAGTACCCTCGTAGCTGTGGAAGCTTTTTCCTTCTCTTTGATAATGTTCATCTTTTTCTTCCCCTTTTCCACTATGCTTAGCCACCTCTTTTCTTTCTGTCATCCTTTCTTTTTCTCTTTCTCTGTTTTTCTTCATTATAGTGATCAGTCTTTCCCTGCCTTTTCATTCTGAATAGCTCAGGACTTCTCAGAAAAACTAACTTGATAGCAGGGATTTTCTTGACCAGACACCTATACTAGAAATGTTGTCTTTTTGCCTCATTAGATTTTTATATTGTTTCATCACCACTTAGTTGAATCTTGGACCTTGCTAGATACAGGCTGTGGGAAGAAGCCCATTGTTCATGATTTCAGCATTCTTCATGTCCAGTGGAAATACAGAATCCTTCTAGGGAAACTCCAGTTTACATTCAGCCAATTACTTTCATTTTCTGGAATTTTTATGACTCTTCAGATCTATTACACGAACTGAACTAATTTGGCTGAGACAAGTCCACAACATTCAGTTCAATGCTCCTCATCAGAGTTTGAAACTGGCAAAATCCTGAGCTCTTGAACTTTGCTGAAGCACACTTGTCTCCAGGCAGCGAGAGACACATGGCGAATGAGGTGAACTGAAGGTGAACCCAAGGCAAGGGGAAGCAGGGAAGGGTGAGGCCCAAGAGAGGGGCAGAACTGTGTATGGTGGAAGCGGGGACCAGAAGGAGAAGAAAGATTACCTCATGTGTTGGCAAGTAGAGAACAGAGAGACAGTCTGGAAAGGTGGAGGATGAAGCTGAAGAAATGAGGACTTGGGAAGAGGTACAAGGAGGGGGTAGGAATGTCTAAGGAAGGAGGAGATATCTCCTGGGAGGAGGTCCCAGTAAAATGGATTACCAAGTGCTGATCCAGCATGCTCTTAACTTCAAACATATGAAGTCAATGCATTTAGAGTAAGTGCATTTTAAGTACCTTATTGAATCAGGCAAAGTGTGCAACTCCATGTTTAATTTTAGCCCTTACTTATATTTAGCTCTTCAGTGGGACTTCTGTCAGCTATATGTTATAAAAAGTTTGCAAAATAATGCATGTGTTTTTGTATGAGAGAAATTCACCCAAAGTAACTTTATTGGTGCAGCACAAGCATATAGCATACTTGTTTATAAAATTTTGCATTTATCTTTTGGCTATTTGACTTAGCTTATTCACTCATTTGTTACTCTTTGTCCGGAATACCTGCTCTGTTTTGCATTGTGCTGTGATAATATATGGTCTGATCCAAAGCCTACTGAAGCTAGTGAAAAGACTCATTTCTTCATAGCTTTTAGATCAGACCTGTAATATACACAGAGGCCCAGACGAAGAAAGATATCTTTTGAATATCTGCAGCAAGACAGGCACATTATGCAGCTTTAATGTTGTAAAACCCCAAGAACTTTTTTTGCCTTTTTTGTAAATTAGAGCTATTTTTATTGCATCTATAGGTTTGTAAAAGTGCAATTATTCCTTCCACTCTTAAAGGAGAGGTTAGCACTCTCTGAAGTTAACAAGATCACTATGCTAATTAGTCCTTCTGTTATTTCCATTTATAAAGGTCTACATCTTTTTATTGCTATCACTACTGTTGCCTCTAGGGTCATTTTCAGGAACGTATTCTGAATCAGGCTACAGATGTGTTATTGAAATGCATATGAAATGGGCCTGCTCTGACAATAGGTATCATGCCAGGATGACAGAACTGGATCTGGTTAAGTTTGCTCCCCAAACTTATGACACTTCCTCAATCACATTTCCAGATCATTACTCTCTATCAAATGTGATAGGAGACTTTCCAAGACAGAAATTTGAGCTAAATAGCCAAACTCAGGAACTTTCAAGAATTTACATCCTTTAGGCTTACTTGCACAATCCTACCCTTAGTTGGTGGGATGAGTGGCAGTGGACACAGAGCTGGGAGTTGGAAATTGTTTGTGTTGGGCTTACTGAATTCCCTGAACTGTACTGACAAACTGTGAGGCTTGCAACTGCGCTTCTGCATCGGTATGCAGCTGCAGAAATCAGTAGGCTAGTTTCCAGAGATGCTGAGTGCAGTACACTTTCCACTTTCATTAGGGAAGAAAAAGTTTCTTGTGAACAAAATACTCAAGATTTGGAGCAGGGCTCTGGATGAGGTAAAACCAAAGATGCAGTAGGAAAATATAGTGAGCTGTACTGGACCATTCCAGTGCCACTGTGAGGAGTAGCTCTGTCTAGCTCAACACCGAACCTGAATTATGCTTAATATTTTTAATAGTGAGGACAAGTTTTTCTAATGTGTTTTGACATGGGACACCTCAACCCGGTGGGGAGTATAAAGGCTAAAAAAACACCCAAAAACTTAATCTTTACGTGATTTAGTGAAAAAATAAGAACTTGCACTGGTCTTTGGGATGGGAACAGATTTTTCGGGCCAGTTTCTAAGGGTTATCTGTGATCTGAGGTCAGTAGAGAAACTTTGCTGTGATTAAAAGGTGGTTTGGAAAAAAAAAAAAGTTGTTGAGTATCAAATTCTTGAGTCCTGCATGCTAGTTAACCCTATAAACTTTGAATTACTTGGGCATATAGGCCTCAAAAATTGATGCTAGGTCTATTTCCCTTCAGCCTATTTTTTATACAGCTTCAGCAAATGTAAAGCAGCTTTCTCCAAGAGCCTAGTATTACTCATTTTTCTTTCCCGGTGATAATTACTAGAGTTGCTAAGAGTTAGCAAGACCTGTGTGCTCTGCTGTGTTTCTATTAGTAAGATGAGAAACGGATACTACAGCAGGAACTCCAGTTGTTTGGTTGCCATGCTTAACCATGGCAACTTCCGACTTGAAGCATCAACTCCCCACCCCAGTTTGAGCTGTTTCAGCCATTTCAGTTTATACTCCAAAAGTCTTACCTTCACCTCTGTATGCCAAGGGCTGTAGGTGACTGCTGCAGGAATTTGGAGGTGTTTCAGCTATTCTTAATTACTTCACTTATTTCCAGTTCTTGCAGAAGAATTTTCTAAGTGTATCAGACAAATGCAGAGTATTTCAGTGTCTTGAGTGCTGCACTGGAAGGGCTAGGTTCATGCTTGATCCCTGACACAGGTCAGATTCTGTAGGTATTTTTCTGTATTTTGCATGTTTGAGATATGGTATGGTTTCTCTTTATCATATTCAGGAAATGCATCTCTCAAGTCGATTACTGTCACTTTTTCTTTCATTCCTGGCTTCTCTGTTTTTCTCTTCTATTGTAAACATTACAGTATATCCTGTCAAAATAGCAATTTATTTTGAGACAGACTCTGTTCTCACAAAAATTTCCATCTGAGAGGGTTGGTGGCTGCTATGTGCTGACTGTTTAGTATTACCAAGTAACAGAGCTAACCTTTATTGTAGTCGGGATACCTATATTTGTAAACCATCCTCAACAGGTAGCCCTGATATACTTTCTTTAATAGGATTTCATCATGTTTTTATGAGCAGCTGAAATAAATTGCTTTAAAAAAAATGCCATATTGCATTAAATGGGGTTATGTGCAGTTATCATCTGTCATGTGAAATAATTCACAGTCTCACAAAATGCAAGCTGGGAAGCTACCCCTAGGCATTTTAAGATTTTTTTTTTTTTCTTTTTTTCTTCCTAGCCTTGGAAATACTGGAAATAGCAATTTAAACAGAATCCATAGCCATGTACAACGGTAGTCTGGTACTTTTTTTTTTTTCTTTAAGTCTGATCTTGCTATCTTTAATATCAGAAAAATATGTTAACTTAGAAGAAGTTTAGTGAATTCTTTTCAAGCTGTTTTTTATGAGGATACCTTAACATTTCTTGGCTTATAACAGATACAAGTGTGGTATAAAATAAACTTTAGTCAAAATATAACAGTATCCTTTAGCAAATATCAGGACTGAATAGCTGAATTAATGTTATTGATAAAACTATTTTATGGGCACACAAAATTAGCATAATAGGTCTCAATTTATTGTGGACTGTTAGGTATTCTCTTATAAGTGTCTCATTGAATTGTCAATACTGTGTTCAACAGAAGATTAAATGTAAATGTTTTATATCTTAGAAAACTTAAAGTAGGCAAGAATGCATGCAACTGAAACTCTGTGCATTCTTGACCTCTGAAACCACAGAAAATATTCCAGAATGAAGGGCACGGAGTCCTTTTTTTTCTTTCCATCATCCCCAAAACTGGGACATTTTGAACCTAGTGACCTGGCACCTGGTTTTGAAGGAAGAGCAGTCAGGTTTAAATTTTTATTCTAACAAGGTAAGGTATTGCTAGCTTTGCAGGCTGTCATCTTGTAATATTTGAAAAATAATTTATTTGTAAATAAAATAGCTGACTTAAGAGCATTTTTTTTCTTAAGTATAAGCCCGGAGTGCATGCAACATGACTGTATGTATTGTCTGTTTATTGGTCTCTGACAAAAAGGCTAGGTCAGAAATGTCATTATTTATATACAAAGATACTTCTGTGTAGAAATATGTTGGTCTAGAAGAGTCTGTCCCTAGTGCCAGCTGCTTATGCTAGAGGTACCATCACCTTGTGACTCCCTCCACAGAGCTCTGTGGAGGCCAGAGGCATGGTAGGCTTTTGGTAGACCCCAGCACTGCTGGCAGTACCGCTGCTATCATCCCATAGCCTGGGCCGTGCACCCCAGTCTGTGGCATCCCAGCTTGTAAACAGTAAAATGAATATGGTTCATTTTCAACTGTGTGAAACTAGTTTCCCTAAATTATTTTGCAAGTACTTAATATGCTTCAAGAGATCCAACTGAGTTTGTGGACTACTCACAGATCATAAAACAGAGTATATTGCAATGAATATTCTGATTAGTTCTATGCAGAAGTTTTTGAAAACAATAGTTCAAAACGTTGCTAAAATGGGCCCTGGCTAAGCTGAGCATGTGCTGCTTGTATATTCTGTAAAACATGGGTTTGCTGTTTCTTTAGTTGTTACTACATATGAATCATCATGAGAAGAGGCAGGAAACTCAGATGAAAGTAAGGGTGCATACAAAGGTATAGTTTGGTAGATGCAGATGTAGTCTTGTCTCAGCATTACCTAGATGGCTATTTTCTAACTTGTTTCTCTGTATACATAGTACCTGTCTATCTTAAATTTAAAGAATATATACAGACACTATAGTTCTAAAACTGTACATACTCATGTGTATGAATATATGTATATAAAAGTGATAAGAAAGCTGTTTTCAAATTTCCATAGGAGCTTAGTTAATCCATTAATTCCAATAAGAGTGCCCAAAAGGTTAAAAAATGTAAGAAAACTATACACCTGAATTAAAAGGTATAGAAAGATAACTACACTATTTTTGCACCTGATTGACCCATTGTGGAATATCAAAAAAGTGCTTGGAGAAACAAGACCAAATAACTTAATGAAAATGGAACCATGAAATGTGATTTCAAATAAATCTTTCAAATGAGGATAAACTACTCTGAATACATGTGGCTTAATAGAATATAATTGTTTTAATCGGTGTTTGACATATGCTGTCATTAACTATACAGATAATTTCTACCTTGTTTAAAAGGATATTAATCCCACAACTACGCAGCTGTGTGTGGAAACTGTGTGGTATCCAAAGGGTAGTGTCAGTTTTCTTTTTCCCCAAAGCCTTATTATGGAGAGCAAATACTCAGATAGTTACTGGTTTAAGAAGTTGCTTTGATTTTTATGTGTAGGAGTTTAAACTGGTGTATAACAGTACTTCAGCAGCGCTCACATTTGCAAAAACAGACTGTCCTTCAGACATCTGAGGCCCATTTCAGAAGCATTTTGCTTTGCTGTTTCACCAGCAGAAATTACTGAAGGACACAAATCTATCTACTTTTCCTTGTACACAGAAAAAGCCTCCCAGGCAGAGGTTTCAGTTCAGCACATTCATTACCTTTTAATTGCTTCTAAATTGCATTGTGACCTGCTGCATCAATACCCGAATCTAACGGAAACTAGCACAATCTGAGCGTATGTGTTGTTAAAAGCTTAACTGGCAGTTGTTTTGCTACTGGACTGCATAAAGGACACTGCATGAAGGACAATGTCATTTTAGGATGTTTTTCAACAACTTATCATTAATGTTGTTTGGAAGCTACTTTAAATATCAGCTTGTTTATGTACCAGAAACATTTCTTTTGGGCAACGAGCAGCATAGAACCTTGTTATATCACTATCAAATGCAAATATATATTTTAAGTTTTACTTCTCACTGACTAAATGTAAAAGTTTCAATGTCAGCTGTGGCATGTAAGAGCTTCCATGGAAAATGTACTTGCATGCAAAGTCACAACTGAATAAAGCATTTTATTTAGGATTCTAAGCCATGGTATAAAAATCACCCTTGGAGAAAAGATAAGCTTGAATACGTTTTAGGCTGAGCCACAGCAGGCTCGATGCCATAAAAGGTAAGCTATCGTACCAACCACTGTGGAAGCTAAGGTATAAAAATCATTGCTCCCCTGGAAGACTTATTCAAAGCTTTTTTGCAATCACTTATAGAATGTAACCACACCATCCTACCTACTAATAATTTCAGCCAGCTACTATGTGTGTGTTATTCCTTTGTTTTACTCCTCCCCAACACCAAAAAAAAAAGTACAATTACCATGAGGCCTAAGTGTGATGTTCACTCTGTATTGCAAGTGCACGTTTTCGTTCACCCTTTACATTTAGTAATGCATGTGTATGGGGTAAGTGCAGGTGCTGCTCCTTTACGATTTTTTTGGAGGATGCTCTTTGTATCTCTTTTGTTGGAAGGGTGTTTGGTTAACAGTGAAGAACAGCACTATTTTTACATGGCAACTTCCTTTGAAATTGCCCTACTTTAAGGATTGTATCTGTTATAATAGCTTAACACCACTGACTTATCCATTACAAAGACTGCTGTGGCTTCGTTTCGTAAGACATTTTTCGCTTCAGAGCCAGGCATCATTTGGACTGCTCCACAGGCTGCATCAGTCTCTGCAATGTGGAACAGTAGAGGGGGACTCAAAGGAAAAGTGGTTTGACTCCATTCCTAGCTGGTTTGTCTTTGGCTAACATACACTAATATATACAAACGTTTAGATCATTCTTGTGCTGTTTTCAAGTTTTGAGGCCAATGTTTATTGAACTCTTTCATCAGAATAGACTTTTCCCAAGCAGGCTGGGAATATTAGAAATCCTAAATGTCCTTGAACTGCAATAGCATCACACAACTGCTCCCAGGTTACTAGAGGTCATTTCTTCTACTGTGGTACGAGAGAGACCCCTGGAGGCAATGAAGTGCTGGAAGTGGCACATGGAGTAAACTGGCAATGCTGACAATGAGCAAAAATAGCAACAGGCTTCTGTGCAGTGTTTCTTGGTGGATGGAACTGCCAGAGACCATGGAGGGGCACATCATTACGTGTTCAGTGTAGAACAGATGGATACCACATACAGACAGAGGTCAAGTCCTCAGGTTATATTCCAGTTTAGCAGCACTACTGTTCGGGTTGTATTCCTGAATTCATGTACTCATTTGAATGTAGATGCCTGTTAGGATACTGAGAGATAAGCATGAAGGGTATTGCAGCTGCGAATGATTTTTACTTTCCTTTGGACTACATCTACCTCAGCTATAAATGTCTGCAAAGCTTTCAGGAAATGTTGCAGACTGAAATGAAATGTTTGGCTGGTAATCATATAGCAGACTATTACTACCTTTTGTCTACTTAAAAGCATTAATGAAATTATTAAGCTAATTTCCATTACATATAAAGAAAAAGGCTGACTGAAAATCTATAGCCACAGTTATGTAAGTAATCAGACTACATGGTTATACTCTTCAAAAAACATAACATCTATCAAATATATGAAGCATTGCTTCAAAGGTACTTTCAAATTTATCATAAGGATGAGTAAATAGATTATTCACAAGCAGTAGCCTGGTTAAAGCAAAGTGTTAGAAATATTATCTATATCTATATTTATCACTTGCTTCTCTTTAGAAAGCATTTTGCTTTTTGCTGCATTTTAAAAAAAAGAAGGCACATTTCCTCTCTGTGCCCCAGAAAGCTCTCCTAGTACAAAAGATATCTTAGACTAATGCATTTCAATAGAGTTCAATGGAGTATTTCAATGAAAGGTCTATCCCTATTTTTCTCCCCATACAGTAGCTTTCATATGTTGACAGATGTGATCTACTGCAATGCTCCAAAACTGTCTGATTGAAATCAAAGATAAGTTTTTTTCCTCTCCTTGAGCTGAGCAAAAGTTGACTGACCCTGCTAAATAAAAAGCTAAATTCAGAAGCATTTTTTTAAAAAAACAAATACCAATATCTTAATTTCAAAAGCTGGATGAGTCACTCCAGGCTCAGGCTTTCACAGGGATTAGTCATTGCACTGTGGGTCTCCACTGTTCTCAATCAGCACCATATGATATTTGAAGCAAGGACTCAGTTGAGCTTAGTGTTGTACTCTGGCTCTGCCTGCAGGAAACCAGCTGGAGGCAAATGAGCTTGGACTTGAAGCGGCATCTCTCTAACTGCCCTTCATGAGCAGAAGGAATATCTGATTGTCTCTACTTGTTCACTTATGCACACTCTTGGACATATTGATTTTTCCAGTGAAGCATGGGTCACTAAAGGCAAAGCTTACAAAGCAGAGTTTAGGCACAACACTTGTGCCTAAACACCGGATAACTATTGGATGTGATAAGCACAACATAGTTTATCATTCACAACTGTGATATCAAAGTACTTGAGGAAAAAAGCGTTCAGACCTTCTGCTGTCCAAACATTAGTCATATGGAACACAGACCATTTTCTTTAAGCCTCCAAGCACTGTTTTTGTTATAGTTCCATTCTATCTTCCATATAAAAAAAACTTCTCGATCACCATGCTTGGTCACCTAAGGCTTTCCAGCTTTTCATGACTGTCACCACATGAACTGAACAAGCAGCTCAGTATATATTACGCATAGGTTATCATTGCAGCTCATGTGCTAGCCCCTCTGTATCACTCTTGAAGTGTAAAAATGTGTAAACTTGTCCAGCAGACAGTGACACTGAAGGTATTTCCTTGCTGGTGTGCATCTGACTTGTAGCTAATCCAGGTCTCTGTTGTCCCACTTCTTGGCAAAGGGGCAGAAAAGAGTGAAGCTGCCTTGCAGCAAGAAGATGTGAAGTGGTGTTGGGTCCCCCTGACAAGGAGGCAAGGACAGATGTCTAAGCTCTTTGGTATCAGCTTTAAGTTGCACCAAGACCAGTGTAATAGAGCTGCCTTGCTGACACTTCAAGTTTCTTCAGACTGAGGCTCAGAGGTGTTTTCACTTAATGTGAGTTAGGCTTGTTTTTCACTTTCTGACAATTAGAGAGGTGACATCCTTTTTTCCAAGGGCACACAAGAAGATAAAAGGATCCTGGGAAGAGAACCCAGGTGTCCTGGCCCTCTCTCCTGTACATTACTCTCAAAACATCTTTTCCTTCTTTGCCCCTACACATTTATCTCTCTGATGTCTTTTTTGCTGTACTGTACAAAATGCCAAGCTTTGAAAACAGTATTGTAGGTAATGAATGGTATCAATTTTCTTGCAAGTACTCTGTATACATAGTATAACCATATTAACACCGATGAACTAGCTTTTATGATTGCTGAATAAATCCTGAAGACTAGGTCCTAAGCAAAGTTAATATCTGCCATGTAGATATTAACCAAGGGAATAAACTACTCTTCTTTCAAATAGTTTTGGTCTTTGTAGGACTGTGAATGTTTAATTTACCCCATAATCTGTTATCAGAAAATATTCACAGAAAAGCTCAAGATATTAAAACAAACTGAAACATCCTATATTTTTTTCTAGATTAAGATACTGAAATTTTGGTGTATATTTAAAATATGAAATGGAAATGAGACAATATGTAGACAAGTATTGCATAATGAAATAAGCACACACCAATAAAATCAAGTAACTTTGCTATGGAATCCTTCCATCCTCAAATTTACATGAAATAATTCTGTTTATAACTTCAGCTGAAATGCTACGTAGTGAAAATCTCATACAGTTTGAGAACTAAGTTCTGTGGTGTCAGTGGTGTTTAGTGGGAAAAGTATAAGAAATTACCCCACATATGAAGTAAATGGGGGGGAGGGGGGTGGGAGTGGGGGGGGAGGGAAATGCCAAAACAGAGCAGGAAGAAAATTCTGAATTACGGCCATCACTGAATCAATTTTACTTCATAAGGTTCATGTGTTACAGTAGATAATAAATACTGCACAGTGTTCTGAGCCTACCTAAAAGTGCTCTATAAAACCATCTCCGCTAACCTTCTGTCCTAGCAGTGGCAAAGTGAGGCTGAATATATGTGGGTAGCTGAAGTAAGCTCCTCTAATTCTGGGAATAGCAGGGGTCAAGATGGATCCCTCATTCTAATTAGAGTAGCCTCTTGGTTTTATGCTCAGCTGCCTGTGTTCTCAGGAGTCCATGAGGAAAGGGAGGTTTTCTAGGGCATAATGAAGTATAATTACACCTGTAAAAAAAATGGGAGTAGCAGATGCAACAGTATTATGTTACTTGAGGACCATCTCATCCTGGGGAAATTCTTGGGAGATTACCAGATTTAGGTGGAATTGGAAGATGAGATTCATCATTCAGTGTAAACTTTGAGAGTTAACCAGTAAAAAAATGTTTACCCTATAAAATCTCACAACCCCACACAACCATGTAAGAAACTAAAAAGAAAGCTGGGAAGCTCAAGTGACTTGTCACTGTGGAGGAGCATTTTAGTCTGTTCTAATCTAATACCTGAATGAGGATATAAAAGTAAACATGTACATTTACACATTTAGGGGTGAACCAGGGGATTTTCAATAATAAATATTCCTTGGTCTGTAGCTATTGATAAGGGATTCACAGAAATGAATGGGATTTCCCAAAGTACTCTATATATTGTTGTCTATCAAGTTACTCAGTCTCTTTGGAGTTGTCTCCCATCTCCCACCATATTTACTTGCTCTTTTTTCTAAGTCTGCATTTGTCCTAACCCCTCTTTGGAGTAATTACTCATGTTTCCTTTATTCTAGAAACAGTAAGAAAACCAATGCAGCTGGGAGGGCACAGCTAACACCATAATAGTTGGATATAGATGTATACATCTAGCAGCTTGAGTCTAAGTACAGTCAGCTTTGCATGCCCTCCTATACAGCATGCATCCTAATGCATCATAACACACGTTTGCTAATTGGTTTCATAGCTTATTCACTTGCTGCCTATACCAATCATTTTTCTTACTGTGCTCCAGGCTGTATTCCCTGATTTCACATGTCTTGCTGTGTAACCTTGGAAGAGGCATGAACATTGTAAATTTTGAAATTAGATTTGAAATTAGCTTTCTTTGTGGGCTTTTTTCCCCTCACTATAATTTTGCAAGAGAATCACCTTTAGGCTTTTACTAAAAGAGTTTGGCTTCTGAAGTATTGGCTAATAATTTGTACATTCTAATGTTATTTCTTTATGGTTGCCACAAAATTGTTTGTAAGTATAAGAAAAATTTGCTTGTGATCTCTTTAAAGTTGAAAGGATGAAAAACAGTTTGACTGGCACACCAGCACAGTTTGGTTACCTCATCTATTAAAATCCCAATGTTCCACCTGAATACATATTTCCAGGAAAGTAAGAGGTGGTTGAAGAGTTAGAAACGTCTCTATGGGTTGCAGGGAAGTGCAGCTGGAGGAGAGTCCTGGACACTAGTATCTATTCTGTAGTCTCTCATCTGTTGATTTTTTGGATGATTAAAATTATTTAGTCTGAGAGCTGTCTAGATTCTTTCTGTGGGCAATTGACATCCAACATGTTATCAGCTAAGACAAGTGAAATTATCTGTTGCTTGGGGATGCGCTTTCTTCTTTTTACACAATACTGTGAGACCCTAAATAGTGAGCATGTACTGCATGCTTATGCTCAAGTAACTACAGGTAGGTGAGGGTGAAACCCATTCCTGGAAAATGCATTTGAGAGAAACACTGATAGAATAAGAATATGCTAACAGGTTACTTTATTTTCATTTTTCCTTCAATATAAAGCTCTTAAGAAAAGTAGCTAAGAAAAATCCTGTCTGGGAGATTAGTGAAAACAAATCCCTGAAACAAATAGTGAAATAATTAATGAAAATTAATTGTCAAGTAGAATAGGTGGAGATTTCATTGCTTGGTTGCTCACAGTGAGGTTGGACAAAACATTCACTGTCTTTAGTGAATTTGAAAGACTTGCACTGGTAACTGGGCTGGAGCTTCAAATCCTTATCAGCCAATCTGAATGTGCTTCTTTTGCCTAAATCAGTGTCTCAAAAAAAAAAAATCAAAGAATAGTCCTGAGTGTACAGAGAAATGAAGGGCAGAAAATATATTAGTTAGTCCTCATATTGTGTTATTAATATTGTAGGTATTAAATTTTTACACAGACAAGATAGTGCTTTATATTTTAGGCAGTTAAGCTTTTTAATTTTAGAATTGGTAGGGAGTTTTATTGTGTAATAAAATTTTGTCTAGCTCCGTATTTGCTGAGAGTTAGGATCCAAATAGGAAAAGGTCATCAAAACTTAAGTAATTCAAGCCTATCATTTTGTGCTTATAACCCCATAACATCTCAGAAAAGAAACTCATTATTGATTGTGCCTAAGGCTTAGGATAAAGTATGTCTCTATATAGTTAATTGTACCCCGCGGTACTGCATCATTTCTGCTGTGGCAAGCTCAATTTAGTTTTGTGAAAGTATTACCCAGTAAGATTTGCAGATGGGTCTAATAGACACCCATTAATTAGGTGACCACAGGAAATGTGGAGCTGTCCATTTGGGAAATGGGACTTCATAATGAATAATGTTTCGATGTGCCAGTATTAATGGCATCTTGGCATTTGTTGGTATGTACCAGGGAAAGTAAATCAAAGAACTACTTAAATAGTTTCAGCTGAACTTGGGTTTTGCATTGCAAATAGGTTATAAGTGACTAGTTCAGGATAAGATCCTAATCTGTTTCAAGTTAAGCTCACAGCAAGTTTGACACTGAACCTTACTTATTGCCTAGCCATGTACCAGTTGTAGAATGAAGAATAAAAACAGTGTTTGAAAATAGCAAAGACCTGTCAGCCTGTATCTTTCTCATTGCAACCATAAACTTGTTTACATAGTAGTACCCAGTTGTCTGGGTGAGCTCAGCCCATATGCTCTTGTGAAGAGTCAGGAAGCACAGTGTTTGTAGGAGCATCTAAGTACCCAGTCTGACAGCACTTAACTTATCATGGGAATTGCTGCCTTTAAGAACCATTTTAGCAACAAATCTATGTTTCTACTGTTCTTCCTGCAAAGTGGCTTGAAACCAAATGTGGTGTATCACACACCGGAGCTGTGTTAAAGTAGTGTCCTGACTTCTGAAGTATATGGCCTCCAAGGAGATGCCAAAAATCTTATTCTTTAGAGTAAGTCCCCTAAAACCATAGTGTACCAATTGATTGCACTTTCCTTGTATTGCATGGCACTCTTACAAAGTGTCACTAATGTGACACTGCTCTTCTAGACATGTCACTCTCCTCCTAGCTGCTACTTGCCTGTGAGTTCTCTTTTTCAGCAGGTCAGACATCAGTCAGGATTTACAGTCTAATAGTATAAAACTTGTAACATCAATTTCTATAGTTGTATTTTTCTTGATGTATGCTTTGCTGTGGCACTGTGGAAACAGAGTGGAAAACAGCTCAAACCTAAGAGGCTCATGCCCACTAGGACAGTGTTTCTGCAGTAGTTATTGACCTTCTCTGATTAAAGCTTCTTTTCAGAAATGACTGTGGAAAGACAAGGACTACCTTGAGCAAAGGACTTCATTTTTATGAAGATTATTTTTTAAGCATAATTAGAATTAGCAAAATTGAAACACAGTAAATGTCTGTAATAAGCATCCAAATTGATATTTGAAATAAGCAATCTGTTGTACCTTTGTTTTTATAGCAAAGAAAATTGATAAACTGGAGGTGTTTAACATTTCAGATTACTACTTTAGATTTTATTTATACTTCTCAGGGTTTTCAAGTGTTCTGTGGAACTGCAGATTACTTTGTCTCTTGTTTTGCTCAAAATAATTTATATAACAAAGAGTATTGCCAAGAAAATGGTTGCAAATGTAGTGAATGCTCTTTGATATTACATCTAGTCTTCTTCAGCATATTAAATCAGTTTTTGGACTCTTGGACTAATTAGTGCCGTATCAAGTTATTTGGAAAAAAAAGTAAACTGGGTGGAATTTGCAGAACTGTATTTTTGCTCAGTGGACGGTTTCCATGGAAAGCCCACGCTACAGCAGAAGATTCTTTTGGGGGGAGGGGGCAGCATTTGAAGAAAAATAACACTGCATGAAAACAAATTCTCAGATTTATAGATTAAAAGAAAAAGCTAAAGGTCTACTTTGCTGCAAGCATCAGTTAAAAGCTCTGAGTTCTAATTCATCTAGCATGCTCAGGTGGAAAACCACTACTTTGACCAGAGTTAAATATTATCTTTGTCCAGAGCTACACCTACAGATTGTATATCATTTCACTGAACTGATTTATGGTCCATGTTGTATTCTTTTTCAGGATGATTAAGCAATGAGACAAGAACATGAAATAATGAAGAAATTAAATTGGCAAGGATTCTATAGCTACAAATCTTATGACTCAATTGTTTAATGGAATTGTGATGAGGTTTATATATTCTTAACCAGAGGAAACTGTAAGGTGGAATGGTAATGTGGCACTTCAGCTGTCTGAGTGAGTTGTATGTTCAGTCCATGTGTACAAAATTTTAGATTAGCTTATTGATTGAGTTGAAATACCTACCATACAGAACACTAATTTTGTCCAAGAAAAAATTAAAAGAAACTCTAATGAGTCTTGCACAGTTCTGTACTTATTGAGGCAGTGCATTCATTTTTTAAGTGTGCTTAGTTTAATGAGGCTGCTGCTGCACGTTTAATGTTTACCATCTTTCACTTTATAAGCTCAGTATTAGTTCTTCACTAATTCTGCATTTAAAGAAATGTATCTACACTTGCAGACTACATAGATAACTTCGTTAAAAATTTGTTTTCCAGTGAAGCAAGAAGCAAGATAAGTTTTTGCAGATCAGAGAAAAAAAAATGGTTTATAACCTGTTTGTAGCAACTTTCAATTTGGATTTTATAGAATTTTATTGTTTGTTATTTTGAGTATAGTTGAAAAACATTTTCCTATATTGTCTAAGATGACAGAGAAATGTAAGCATTGCCTAAGTAGTCCCTAAAACAAATTATAAAATATGGTGGTTTGTGGAATATAATGAGAGGGCAAGCACAGGTTCACTTTGGTTTTCCATCATCTAGTGACCAAGAGTGTCTGAAGATGATGATGCTGCCTCATGAGTTAGGTGACACGTGCCTGAAACCAATTAAATGTTTCAGTCAACAAATTAGGGTGTTCCCAAAGACTCTTGCACAACCAGCAACTGTTATGCTTTCAGACGCCAAGAGTGTGTTCTGCTTCCTGTGGTACCTTGAGAGCAGTCATCAGTTCTTTGTTCTACCTGTTATGATGTTTTATCTGTGCAGAAAGTATGAGTCCATCTGTCTGCTCCACATGCTGTGGAGTGTAGAACAAAGCAGTTTATCTGTCCCATGCACCATCAATGCAACAATTGCAAGAAGCACTGTAGGAAAATGTAGTAATGAAGACAACGGAAGACTCTCATAACTGTACACTTACAAATGGAATCTTTAATTTCAGTGACTTTTTACTGAAGCTAAGTGGATTGGAGCACAACAGGCTGATTATGTAAAAGCAGAGACTTCAAAGCAAATCACAAACACAAACTGATTTTTTTAATGCAGTTAAAACTGCTTGCACAAGATCCCCCTTTTAGGGGAAAGGAGTCATCAAAACACATTTAAAATTAAACTTACTGGAGTATGGGCATCTTTCTTTGAAATGGGAATGCAAATGGATTTTTAGAGAAAATTAAATTAGATACCTATTGATCACTCGGTATCCCCATGGAAGAATTGCAGAAATTCCCGTTGATTTCTGGTGGTTGTTTCGCTACACCCGCATATCTACCTGGGACCTTCACCATTTCTCTCTAATGCATAATATCCAATGGGGAATGCATCTTCTTAGGAAAAAGTCTGATGTCCTTCCTTACTTAGGTGACATCTCGATCAATGTAAATTGTAAATAAGAACATGGCTACAGGACCCCTGCTGTTCCATGATACTCAGCTATAAGTGAAAATTTTTGCTAAAAAGTTAGTAACAAGGAATCTGATTAAGAAATCAACGGGTTCTTTTTACTTAGCAGAAACATGAAATACTTAATAAAATACTTAAAATGCATCATTAACACTAACAAGCTTATGGCACCTTCAGCAAACACATGTGACTAAAGTGTGGCTGGTTGTGATTATGCCTCAGGGGACAGAAAGGAGGCTTTTTAAAATTTCTGTGAGAAAACAAAATAATCAGGGTGGGGAAAAAACATTGTGCCAGCACACTCACTGGTGGTGGCACACTCTATGCTAGCCTCTTTTTTTCTTTGTTGTTGCACTTTGTGAAATACAGGAGTAAGAATTAAAAATATATTAACAGACCCAACATACAGCTGTGTCAGGGAATATTTACAGTTGCAGATCTTTTAATGAAGCTGTTAAGTAAAATACATTAAATGGGTGAATAAAGATGCTTGCTGTTGAAAAAGAAGATCAAATGAGAGATAAGCCACTATATTTTTTTTTTTAGAAAAATTGGTTTTGTCAACATAACTTCATAGAATAAATATGTATTGTGCTCAGTGACGCTTCTGAATTCTGGAAACTTATGCATTTGTTCCTACACTGCTTTCCCTTCTCTCCATTGTACCTCAACTGCTTTGCATATTGAAGTGGGACTTACAGTTGGCTGATGCATTTGAATATATTATTTGAATATATATATTTTGACACCTGGCAAAACTGGTGCTGTGCAGATGAAGTGCACAGCATCAGCAACTGTGACGAACATGCCTGTTTTTACTATTACTACTAGCTTTGTTTCTGAAAGATTAAAATTTCAGATGGTGTGCAGATATTTAAATTGTCACACTGCATTTCCATAGTAACATGGGACTACTAGCTGACATACTATTGAACCTGAATTTTCCATCTGATGCCATATCTTGCTTACTATTACTTTCCTTGGTATGTCATCCAGTTATTTTAGACCATGCTGTTTAACCAGTCCTCCTCTAGCTAGAACAACCACCTGGAGTTCCTCTGTCATCCTCTTTCTGGTATCTTTCCATGCTTTCTACTTCAGTGTGGAGTTTCAGCTGCACACACAGCTATGGTAAGAAACAACAGGGTGACTGTCAGAGAAGGCAGATTATAGTTTACTTCATGTGTGCTCTGTTTCTTTTGTCAGAACAGAGGTAACAAGAACACCTGCAGGTGAGGGGGTGGCAGAGATCTTAATGAAATGGTAGTTTGTGCATTCTTGTCTTGAAGCCACTTCCCTGCGCATTAAAGTCTAAATTGCATGGCAGTTCACCAAGGTCGTAATACAGGAGTCTTCACATAATCTGGCATTTGATATCGTGAAGAAACCAAGAGAGAAGGAATTATAGGGGAAGAACCTCTCTGAAACAAGTACCCTCCAAGTTGTTTTTGTGATATGCTGCGTAATGGTACCATGTGGTAGTCAGTATTTTATTCACACACTTAACACAGTTGTGAGTAATATGTGCCAACAAACAGAATTTCTTTCTTAAGTCATGACTGTGCACCAAATTCTAGTTGCTGTTCTTTAATTACATTGACAGTTCAGTTCATGATTGTACCTTTCTGGCTGATCTTGATTTTTAGTTTTTCACAGTATTTTTCCTTCTAGTAGTTTCTGGCTGGTGTTGATTCCCTGATGATCCTTGATCGGACCTCAGTGTCCAGTGAAGCTTTTGAAATTCTCAAATGTTGGTTCCTCCCCATCAGCTTCAGCTTGGGTGTCTCTATTTTCTCATGAGCATGCATGCTTACTTGCTGTGCTCTGACTCTGATTCTGCCTTTTGGCTCCTCAGTGTAGTCACTAATAACAACCTAGAAGCATCTCTGCTCATATCATTCTCAACATAAATTGCTATTTCTTTTTCATAAATATCACTGTTATATTAGAGGCCAAAGATTAATGTTCAGACTGGGATGATGGGATTCTGGAAGTCGTTAAGAGACTCCTCTCACAAATGTCTGAGGTCACCGTCTTGAAACATTTCTCTTGCATTCATGCCTGCATTGCACATCTACAGATCTGTGAAGTAGAAAAGAAACATAAACTTATGCATCAACAAGTTTATCCATGTCTCATCACGCGGGACATGTCTCCAGTAGTATCAAATAATACCTTTTGTGGTGACTGCCTTCCAGAAGTCCTCTTCAGTCTTGGTGTATTGGACATTTAAATGTCACTCACTGTAGCTTATAGCAAATATTTGTGCACCTCAGAATGAGTTCAGCCTCGCAACTGAGGGTTAGATTACGAGCTTGTTCTCAGTTTCAAGTTTCATTGAATTGGTGGTGTGGCAAACAGTGGTCAGATACAGGTTTTGCCGTAATGGGTAAAGCACTTAAAACCACAGAAAAATTTTGACTACACTTGGCAAAAACCTAGAGATATAACACGGTTGGTCTCCTTGTATCCTATTTTAACTCAGGGCACTTGTAGTCTAAATATAATGCTTTCTGGCTTATAGATTCCATGAGGTATCCACAGATAGTACAGCGCATGTAACCTGAATGACAGACCACTTTTGTTGCTGACAGAATTTATGCTATGTATAGTGTACAGAGAAAAACATTAATTGAATAGATATGATCTAATAACATTCAGTAAGGTTTAGATTAAACCCAAGAGGCTTTTTGTGTACTAGGCATAATATAAATACAGTGGAAATAATTTAAGTATAGAAAAACCATGGGAAAACAATTATTTTTATAACTCTGCTTAGTCCTGTAAGAAAAAAGAAACAATGCAGTTTCCATCTGAGGGGTTTTTTTGTTTAGTCAACAGTTTGATATGTATCTAATTGAACAGAAGGTATATATTTTTTTGGTTTCTGTCATTCTAAAAATTGTATTTAATTTCTTTCTATCCAATTAAAATTCAAATATGAAACTGCCCTAGAAAGTAGATGAATGTCCAAAGCAGTACATGATGGTACTAAGTTTAGGGTATCAGATTTATAGGTTGATATCTTCAAGTTAGGGCATAACGTGCTTTTTGAAATCTTTCAGCTGTCCAAAAGATCTGTTTTCTAACTTGCCACAGTATGTATGAATTCATCAAGCTGGGAGATGTCAAATTTTCAATATACGGTTCTTTGAACTTCCTGACACTATAATCATAATATATACACAAAAGGCAAGTGCTCTTTCCCTGTAATGTACTTCTAAAAGCCAGAGAGAAAATAGTGTATTCTATAGAAAAACATTCATTCTAGCTGGGTGGGTTCTCTAAGGTTCCCAGAAAGCAGTCAAGCCTCAGAAATGGTTCCTTACACAAATTGATCTCTGAGCAGGTATCTGCTCTTAAATATTTCTCCACCAACCCTCAGATGTGCAGCAGTATTAGTAATTTAGTTGTGAATACTTATACAAGTATGGCGTAGTTAATTCAGATTCTACTGCTGCGTTCAGCTAAAGATGCTTAGTTCTTTTATCAAAGCGCTAGTCTTATCATAATGGCAGTTTCACAGGAAAGAATGTAATTAAGGAAAGCATAAATCTATTTGAACCACTGACACACAGTCACATTCATAGAGATTATTACAAGAGGCATAATAACTATGTTATTACCAGTGTGAGTAGAGCTTTTGTGGCAGATAGGATCCTATAGTAATCCTTCCTTAATTTTTTATATGAATCCAAATTATTTTCAGCAAGTGTTGTGGTAAGTTGAAGTAGGAAGCAATTAAACAACTTCTTTTCTCTTTCAGCTTACACTGCAATATTTTATTTCTCAGGTGGTACTTCACTGTAGAGAAATATGATTGACTCATTGCTTCACTAATTGTCTGCCTCTTATGTTTTGTACTGGAATTAGCTGAACTCTGTTTTCAATATTCTCTATTCCCTTGGTAATGGGATGGTAGAAGACCTGAGGGGCGGGGGGGGGGGGGGGGAATTAAAGGTTTAAAAAAACAAAACAAAACAGACCAGAAAAAAACCCTAGGGGTTCTAACAGCAGTAGTCTCTGTAGATTTCTTTGTGAATATTTTTTTGGAAGTACTGTATTAATGGTAATAGAAAGTCTTCTGATTCTGCCACTAAGAATAGCGCCTTGGAATACAACTTTGTATAAGAGTCAGTAAATTACACTGAACTTCTATTGCTCCTTCTGTTAATGGGTCTGGTTGCAGTTCTGCGACATGGTCTCATGAGCTGTGACCTTGCTGCTGCACAACATGTTTCCCTGCTGAAGAAATGAAATAACCTGACTGGTTTCATTTTAGCTGGACTTGCTAAAGTACTGTTGTTCTTGAGGATCATAAAGACATGCAGGTTTTCAGTTAATAAGCAATAAATTCCAGAGTGGAAGACCTGCTGGAGGTGCTTTGGTTCTGTGTAAGTGCTGAATTCCAGAAAGATGCAAGAAAACTTTAGTAGAGGCATCTCGAACTAGTATGTGATTTGGCTTTAAACAACAAAATCATCAAGTTTTCCAATCCCTAAATAATATTCCTTTCAAAATCAGGACTTTACTAAATTCACAGAAGTAAATTTAGGAGCTAAACTGTAATTTCATCTGAGCAGCCCACAGCCAGAAAAAGATTTTTTTTTTTAAGAAGTGATTTGTATGAGAAGCCTGTTAAAGGGGAGCCTAAGCAGTTTATCTGATTGTGACTAATGCAGAATAAACAAGCGAAGGTGGTGTTGAATGTGCCACTGTGCCTGAATATGAGGAGGAAAAGAACCTTACACTGATTCATGTGCAACTAATTCTGTATGCATGCTTTGTTATTCACAGCTGGCTGAAAAATATAAGGAATTTGAAATAAACTTGATGCAACTTTCATGCTGCTAGCATATGATACCTTTTTAGACAGCAGGTAGGGGATAGCTGGAATGTACTTTTCAGTTTCTGAACATTATGATTACTACAGGCAGTCAGGAGCTAGCTTCTTATTCCTGTAAACACCTGTGCACAGATGAAGGGCCAGTACTTACTTTATAGCCAAGCCAGTGCATGTCTGGATTAGGACTGATTCCAGAGCAGGAGCACGGAGCTGGAGATGGATCATATGCTAGGGAAATGCTGCAAAAAGTGGTTGAAGGTGTGATTGTTAAAGTCAGGTGTTGATGGGTAAAAGTCTGCTGTTGGGGAGGGTGAAACGGTGTGTGCTTAGAGAATACGGTTGGGAGGGGTGGAGAAGCATACCTGATTTGTATGTGCACAGGGCTGTACACATACAGACCTGGTGCAGGGCTGGTATCTATAGCTGCTACCAGCAGTATATGTACTGTGTACCACCATTTCTTTCCCTACATCAGCCATGGCTGGCCATTGCCAGTACATGAGAAAAGCAGGTTTGGGAATCCCTGAGACAATCAATATCCAACCATGGTGATTTCCACTAGGAAAAAAAAAAAAAAGGCACTGTCAGGTTTTTCTTTTTTTTTTCTTTATAAAATGCATACAAGTTATCCTGCTCCACTGAATACAGTAGACGTTTTCCTTGGTGCAGTTTCTAGGCATCCCAGTGCTGCCTCAGGTTTATGCTTCTTTTTAATGTCTTCTCCCATGTTCGGAGCTTTCTCCTTGAGTTCCTGTATTTTTCCTGATGATTTCAGTTCAAACTGAAACCCATGTGCCCACTTCTGTGTGTGGAATTTAGTCACTTGGGAAGTACTGCTTTTCTCTCTCTTAGTTCTTGCTGTTATTGCTATGTAGCTCAATATCTTCAATGGTAGCATCTATTATTTTATTTATTTCATTTTATGAAGAAGCTTAATTGTTTTGTTTCAGGCTTTTTATTTAGCTTGAATGATGAGCATAGTAACTACGCTACAATTTCAAGGTCTGTGATTGCCTATAGATCAAAGACAGTTATGATGCCAGACACTAACACTTTCCAGGAGAAGGGGTGGTTTAGCTAGCTGTATATTAATGCCACTTAGCAGGTGGATGTGAAGCAAACCAGCATGATGAGATAGCGCCCAGCAAACCCCCGCAATGTTCCACAAACCATGGTGTTTGAGAGCTATTCAGCTGCATTACCTGGGCTGACTTTCAGTGGGTAATAAAGCCCAAAGCAATCGCTCTCTTTGTGTGTTCATATTTCATGTTGCTTTTACAGATATACAAGGATGGCTATTGTGGCCTTTCATGTAACTTGTCAAAATCACAGTGCAAACAACTTTCTTGATTTGTTATGACTGGAAATAGATTATATTGCTTTTTCTGAAGAGTATTCTCCATAAAAAGATATTTCTTATGTATCAATGATTTCTATGATTGTTTCCATAATACTTCATATCTGTGAACACTGATCTAGGTAACTTAATTTGGACAAAGATAACAAGGAATTGGCCTACTAGGAAAAGAAAAAAACACACTACTTTGCTACTCATGAGTTTTTGCTGGGGTTAAAAAGATCAAAGAAGGCTGTGCCAGAATTAAAGCATGGCTGTGTAGCTGTAACTTCAGTGAAGCTATCTAGGATTTGTTTAGAAAACAAACAAACAAAACCAAAACAAACCCAAGCAAACAGAAAAAAAGCCCTGCCATTGGAAAGTACCCTGAGCAAGAGTGTTAGGAAACAGTAGATGAGGTATAGCCTTAGAGTGTAAACTCCTAAATCATTTTTGAGATTTCAGTAAGCCCATTTGTGAAAAATGGTAATTTTTTCTCTAGAATGAAATTGATTTTGAATCTGGGGAGAACTGTTTGGACATGGTAGTCATTTAAAATGGATGATAATGCCAGGAAAAAGGGGAAAAAAAAGCTTGCAAATAGTTCAAATGAAAATGAGGAGTTAGTCAAATGCATCAGAAAGCCCCATTCACTTTTTTTAATAGATACTGTCAGGTACCCGAGAAATATTTACCCTTTTTTCTTTTTCTTTTAACCGGAAATATTAGAAGAGTTTAAATTGGATAAATAGAACCTGTGAGGACTTAAACGGAACAGAATGAGGAATATACAAAACATATATAGGAAATAATCACTAAAACTATAAAACACCAAAGTAGTATCCCAATTATCTGGATAGAAGCAAATAATCTGGACAATGTAACCTGAAATAATAGATAAATAATACAAATTCTAATGATACAGGAATAAAAACTATATCCTAATACAAATTCCAAGGGGTGTCTTTGGCATTGAGTGTTCCCTAAAGTTACAGTGATATCAACCCTTTTAATTACTGTTGTAAGTAGTTTGGGGAAAGATATGCAGATAGTAATAAACCAGAATCACCATTAACAGTCATTAGTGGGAAAGCTATAGGACTAAAAACAATGCCTAGAATTTCAGCTAAGTTGGTTACTTAATCATTCAATGCAATATCTTCTTATTCTGACTGGATGTGTCCTTCTTCTACACCCCATCCCCTTCCCTCCCCCTGAAAAATATATGTGGCCAAACTTAGTTGAAGAATGAGAAGCCTGCTGTCATTTGATAACAGTAAGTGCAGTTTTTTGTTTTAATCAAAGGTTTTTGCAAATATTTTAAATGGGACTCCAATAAAGAAAAAGAGCATAATGACAGACTCCTTCCTGTTGTGAAAAGGTACATTTTATGTTCCTGATATAAACCTGCTAACTTGTAACTAACACAGACATTTTAGAAATTGGGAGAGAACCAATCTAAACTGCTCATATATGAAGTTTATTCACAAGGACATTGTCTTATATATAGATAATGTGGTGTATATATACGTATTTACCTCTGTGTAATGATGTAGCTCAGGGACTGAAATTCCATCACTCATATCAGAAATGATACTACAAAGTTTTTTCTCTAGTCAGTGCAGTGTAAATGGCTTAGCTGATTCAAAACAAATCATTAAATCCTTTCTGGTTTGCATGACATGGTTATTTTTATTCTCTTCCTTCCTTTCTGCCATCTGTCTTATAAACCTATTGATTTTCCCTGTATTCTCTGTTTTTGCTGTTGATGCAGTATATCAGTTTCCTTTTTATTACACTTTTTTTCCCCCTGATCTTTGGAGGACATTTATGTAAACTGAAACAAAGATTAGTTATAATGATGATGTAAGCAGGGGGATAAAACTGCATTGATCCAACATTGACTACAGTCAGGAGGAATAAATCACACCCTAGAAAAAAGGGATGGGGTCAATAGTTTTGAGCCTCTTGCTTATTTCATATAATTTTGATACATTAAAGATTGGTTATTTTTTGTCTCTATATTACCATTTTATTTACTAAAGATTATCTTGAGAGGATTAAAAGAATCTTGTCAAAGGCCTGTTAAATATTTTTAAAGTGATATATCGCATGTTCTAGTATGCACACTCAGGTAGTTAACAGCCTTCTGGATAGGCTGTGCAGCTCTATCAAACCACTTAGAGAAATGATGGATCAGTCTCTGCATAACTAAAATAGCCTTATTATATAGGCACAGAATTAAAGCAACTAGTTTTGTGAGGCTTGTTTACAGATTCCTTTTAAAGTTACCTAGAAAGCCCTGTTCATTGAAAAACAAGGCAAGTAGGGGTTGATCCTAAAAGTCAAGGTTCAAATTAGAATGGATGCAATAAATTGTGTCTCTGAACAGAAAAGCTGTTTTCAGTATATTAATCCTTATGAAGACTACACAGGAATTAAACCTAGCAGTGTAACTCTAGAAAATCAGACTGTAAATATGATTTCTGGCACTTCTTGAAAGTACTGTTGTTTAGGTCAGAGATACCTTTTTGTGGTGTTTTGTCAGATTTTTTTTTTTTTTTCCCATGCAAATATTACATAAGGGGAGTGTTCTCATATAATTGCTCTTAGTTCCTTAATCCGGGCAAAAGCCCTGAACATAACTCTGAAGGAGTGCCAATAAATTACATTCATAAGTACAGATCATCCTCTTCTGTGTTTTCACATCACACTTTTCTTATCACTTAATAAATTGGTTTCTTCTTGAACACAGAAATTACTGACCTCTACTCTTTCTAGTATTTTGATGGAACTCACAGAACTGATTATTTCTAAAAAAGGATATTTTCTGATATATCCAGGCTCACTGATTCATTCTACTGTGCTGTAGTTTGTGGCAAACTATCTTCTAAGGCATGATGTTGTGGAGGTCAGTGCTCCAGTGGTGGATCCAATCCTGTGTCACAGCAAGGCAAAAAAGAATACATGGGTTCCAAAAAAAAAAAAAAAAAAGTGACATTGTTATGGGATGCGTAGCTACTAATCCTGTTCCCTAGATGTAACCTCCAACTTGATAGTGCCTAAATTGCTTGGTGGAGGCCAGAAAGTTACTTTAGGCTAGTATTATCTTCTACATCTTATAATCATTCTCTTAGTATCTGCTACTAGGTCCTTTCTGACACAGTGCTGAAATATAGCTATCTAGTGCTGTATGGCCATTTGTTGCTCTGTATTTTGGTTCAAGATCTAGGATTGACTAATTGTTAAGTTCATGTAACTACATCTGGGAAGGAAAATCTTTGGCTATCACCAGAACTAATAAACCTCTTGCAGAACTTCTTAAAGTTCTCAGTATTCTTTCTCAGAAATGCGGATTTGCTAAAATCAAGTCTTTGTTGCAGGAATTATATATTAGTTTTGATAGAGATAGAGTTCTAAATCCTCAGTCTCCACAGAATAGCTGATGGATACAAATGAACCTGCATCTTACGTGCCCACAGAGAGTGCCTCAGGGGCTTTCCTTCTTTCATGCATCAGCTCTATTTGAAATGGTTCTGAGTTCATCTTGATGAGATATGAGAAAACTTTGTGAGATTGGAAGAGTTTCATACCCAGATTTTTCTTTTGTGATTATATACTTTCTATTTTGTTAACACCTTACTGAACAGTTTTCCTTCACTGACTATAAGGAAGGCAAAGCTTTCATTTTACCTTCCTCATGTAATTTGATTGGAATCGCCAAACAAAAATGTAACTGTTCATCTTGAGAGTGAACATATATTCATAGACTGTGATGAAGGGACGTGTCTGAAAAACATTAATTAGTTCTTCTCAAAATGGATATGGATAATTTGGACAAATTGCATATTTCTGCAGAAAAATTTAATAGCACCATTGTGCTTAAACCCTGTATTTTTGGAGGACCGAACAGCCTAATCTAAACCAAAGTTTTGTATGTTCTTGAATTGTGAAATTGAATAATTTGCTTTCATAAGACGTTTCTTAGCAGGGTGTTTAATTAGATGACTGGAATTACCATTCAGACTCAGATTTTCTAGAGGAACCTAAGAAAGTTTAAACAGATGGTTAGAAAATATTTTAGATTTGCAGGGTTGATAGCCTGCCCCTAGGCTGAGATCCTGTGCTCTGCATTGCCCTTCGCTGCAGGGACATGTTAGGTCTCCAGAGCATACCTGAGGGTGTTGCATGTAGTTCTATGTTAAGATGTTGCATTGTAATTTAAAAACACAAAGCAAAAATCCAACATCAAAAATACCTCACCACCTTTTCATGGCAAACCCCTACTTTTTTCTTCATTAATGAAAGAACTAATGAAATTTTTCTTTCTTTCACTTAATTTTAGGCTAGCTTTGTTTTCTTTTTTCTAGAAATTTTTATTCTGAACAGACACAACTAACATAGAGGGCTGTTTCAGAGAGATATTTTTGCAACAGCAGTTCTCTTGGAAAGGGTGTTAATTTGCAAGTAGCTCTTGGAGGAAACTTTTTTTTTAAGCTTGGGAAATCAGCAGCTTTTGAAAAATGGCTGTTTGGAGTCTTCTGTGGTCTAATCTTGTTTCTTCCTCTGTTGTAATAACAATCTTATTTTTAGAGAGATAGCAAAATCCTCCTCCAGCCAGTTGGCACAAGCACAAATCATTCTATGGAAAGCTTGGGCACCTTATGGTTCTTCTCTTATAGGTGCTTTTCTTTCTCATTGAGAGTGAGGGAATATCAACTTTGGTGGTCTTATCTGACTTGTCCTTGATAATGGATCCTCCTTGAGAAAGGAAGACTTTGTTCTCCATCTAAGGAAAAATATTAAGACAGCTTTCTTATAACAATGCTGTAGTTTCTGTTACCTTAACCTCTGGAAGGGAGAAAATATCAACTGCTGCTGCCTTCCAGTGCAGGAGTGTAAGGAGGGGTTGTGGAGTGGTTTTTCGACCCACCAGCTGTCACCCTCTGCTCTGGTGGTGTCTGTAAATGAGAGGGAAGTATTGGGAATGGGCGAGGGAGCTCTGTGGTTTGTCTTCTGGGGGCACCTGGGGAGTGAAACCCTGAATGTTTACATACATAAGCAATGGTGGTGGTAAGAACACAAAACTCAAGGAACTTATGAGGAGGGAAAACAAAAAAGTATAAAAGGATACACTTACAGAATAGAAGAGACACTAAAAAAGAATTAAGAACTTACCAGAAGGAAACAATTGTGAAAATTCAGAGGGAGTATAATAGCTTGTGGAAGAAAAAGTTTAGGTTCATTTTGTTCTTGTATTTTTCCCTTAGGAAAGGACATTAAGTGAAAAACAATGAAGAGGGTAGGCAAGAAGAAACATAAAAGAAGAATAGGAATCTTAGATTAAATGCATAATGATAGAATTCATGTGGAAAACATTAAAACAGGTGACCATATGAAATATTTCCTTTTTCAGTATAAAGGGATATGCATAGGGATAAAAATTCACCTAGTGTACAAAAAGCAGTAAGGACAGCCTTGGGTGCTCTGTCTATTTCTCTTTCCAGATCTTAGTTCATTTTTTCACTACTGTATTTCTATACACCCTGTCTTAAGTTTTATGAAATGCAGAAAAACTGTTTTATGAAATGCAGAAAATAGTAAAATGCACCTAATTATACAACTTCAAACCTGTCTCTGCGTTTCATATTTGGGACATCAGCAAGATCCACACCAGTTCTTAGGAAATTGATTTAACTTCGTTAACACACAGACTAGCTACTTGTATCGAAATTTATTTTATGGCATTTCATTCAATGAAGTTATAACATATTCTGCCTTTACAACATATCATATATCTCCTTGTTTATATAGTGTCTTCAATAATGGTTTGTATTTTGAACACATATTGTGAAATCACATGCTATATTCAGTGGATGAAAATTCATTGGAAAGTTGGCTTTGTATATCTCTAGTCAACGTGGATTTAATGTAGACTATTATCTACAGCTCTGGTAATTACCTGAGACCTCAGGTACAGTACATTCCTGCCAAAAGGTCAAGATAGTGAATTACTAGCCTGGTAGCATTCTCCTTATGACTTGCAGTATTTAATTTTTTCATTATTCTCTTTTTAAAAAAAAAAAAAAAAGAGACACACAAACTATTTGTGGAAGGCAGTAGCATAGTAGTTAAGGCAAAGCTGCCTGCTGTAGCATGATGAGAATACTACCTAAAATTTAACAATGTGGTTATGTGTAAAAATGAAATACATCCAATTTCTTTTTCAAGTGAAGATGTGAATGAGCTTGACTTTGCTTTGTATACTTAGCTTTAAATATGCATTTTTGTTTGTTTTTGTAATTTACCATGGGAAACTGATGTTTGCAGCTATGAATTTTTCATAATAATCCATGTAAACTTCTTCAAATTATTTGACATCAGTAAGCAGAAGATATTAGAGAGGCTATATTTGAAAGTCTTGTTGACAATAATAGGGCTTTTAAAAATATAGGAAACCAGATCAGTTCAGTCATTTAAGTAATTTTTTTTTTCTAGAATACTATTTAACAAAATATAATATCTTTCTCTGTAAAGGTTACTGCAATGGCTATGGAGACCTAAATCCCCCTAGCTCTAATTCAAATAACTAATCATATTCCATAAACAGTTAAAAGCCAAGAATTTGTTACAGGGAGAAGCAGGAGATAAAAATTGCTAGTAAATAACATTACAAACAGCTTTGCATGATCACACTTCAGTGGTTTTGATTTGGTAAACAGCACAATGATATTGAATTGAACTACTTAGTCATTAAATAAAGAAATGTGACCTATACAAGGTAATTCTAATTAAAATCCAGTGTCTATGCACTGAAATTTATTGCACCCTTTGCAAGCTTTTTCTTTCAAAACTAATTAGTGATACAAAGTGAATGTGTTTTGATTTGGGGGACCTCATATTAATAAACATCTGGAACCTAATGCCTGTTCCATCCTCATGTCTTGCCTAATTTATCCTAAAAAAAATATGTGCTTTGTGGCCTGCTGTCATCCTTTCACCATGACTTTACCCTCCCTTTCATTTTACATGCCTTATTTTGCTACCCTCAAAACATTCTCTTCAAGTATGTTTTGGGTTTTTTTTCTGGGGCGGGGGGAGTTGTGTGTTTGTGGGTTGGGTTGGTTTGTGGTTTTGTTGTAATGTGGATAAGTTAGTAAAATATTTCTTGGCTTACCATAAACCATTTGAGATCACAGGCTAATGGAGTAATAACAGCTGATCTTGTTCATCACGTGTTTTCATTGGAGTTTGCAAACTGGATTAAAAAAAGACGTTTTAGCATCAGGTAATCTTACAGAATGTTATTGCAGTAATGGTGTGTTTTCAGAAATCTTGATAGGCTGATGTTTGACAACCCTGTCTAACCAGGGACATGACAATATTTAAATGCTTTAAGGGGAAAGTTTAACAGTAAAATGAAAAATACTCTATCTGGTGTGGTGTGCATGGCCAATGACTGCATTTGTAAATGCATGTGCCAGTTACAAGATTTAAGAATAAAACAGCATATTTTAGGATTTAGTTTAGAGTAAGGAGAAACAGGTTCCCTGAAAAGAAATCTCTGATATCTGTTGTTTGTTTTGCTTTTATGAAACCAAAGGAATTGTGAATGTGACAACCAACCATTAAGATTTGATTCTTTAAAGTAACTTCTAAAAATTACTAACAAAGTACTGGCTTATTTAATTGGTTTTACTTGGTGTACATGTATAACATTTTCCTCATTAAAGCTTCCTTTTTTATATACTGATGTTACAGCCACCACCACAGGCAGACTTGCAGTTCTTGTTTGAATCCTTAAGGATGCTAGAAATGAGGCTTTCTTCCTTCGTGTACATCCTGGCTGATATCCCTCCAGACTAGAAACTTTCAGCTGTTGTCTGTGTGGATTTAGCATACTTTCTTTGATGACTTGTTCAGATCCAGGAAAACAAAATTGAGATAGAATGTGTTAGGAGCTTAGTTTGGGAGCTTAGAGCAGTATTTTGAGATTCAAAATGTAGGCACCAAATAGACAAATCAGATAATAAAGTTGGGTATTGACTATGTGGAAGTCAGTGAGATACTTTTAGTATTTTCTGGAATAATCAGAGAAAAAGAAAAGCCTCTAATTTTTTTTGCAGACTTAACAGATGAAGCAGTATCTGGGGAAAATAAAAAAAAAAGTGGTTACAAAAAAAAAAAAAACTGAAGAGGATTTCTAGTTCTCAATCTCTTCATGTAATTTACTATAGATCACTTGGGGTTTATAATCCTTGAGCATTTTCTTCACTACTCAAGAAAATGTATGCACATAGTATGGCACTATAGTATCTGAAGATCAGCGTTTGTCTCTTTATTTTAGCTTTTAGTATTTTTCATTCCTTCTTCCCCCAAGATTGATTCCTTTGATTTGTTAAAGCATTCTCCGCTCAAGATTTAGGAGGGTATTTAACAATGCCATCAGCCTTTTACTAGGATAATGGCAGAGATGAAAATGCCCTTAGCAATCATAGGTGTGGTGATACAGTCTGACAAAAATAACTTTGTCGCAGTTTGTGTACTTAATATCAACCTGACTTAGGACAATGTAAACTTGTGTGGTGGTTTAGCCCCTGCCGGGGTCTGAGACCACGCGGCCGCTGCCCCTCCCCCACAAAGGGAGTGAAATACAAAGCCCCAAGACTGAAATAAGGAAAGGTTTAATACAACAATGCAATAGCAACACAACCAACAACAACAATAACAATAATAGTGATAGCAGTGAACAGAGCAAAATAGCTACCAAATACAGCAGTTTGAAGCACGATGTACAAAACCACGAGTGCACCGCGCTCCGCGCCAGGAAAAATGTGACCTGCCAGGATGTGACGTCTGCATGGTATCTGAATAACCCAGCTAGAGCTCCCCCCCCACTGCTGGGGAAACTTAACCCTATCCTGGTTAAACCAGGACATAATCCACCCCTTATTCTATACCATGTGCGTCACATCCAGCTGCCACTTAGCAATTAGCATTGACAAAGAAAAATTAACAAAAGCACAGTATAACTCACGGTGTGTTTTCACCCACAATCAAGTCCCCTTGTGGTACGCATCGGACCTCTCCGTCCTTCTGCATCACCCACCAGGTGCACCCAGGTCCTTGAGCAAAAACAATCCCGTGGATGGGTTTGCCTTTGCCCGGCGCAGGACTAACCCAGACCATTTTTCCCAGCAGGTCCCTCATGCGCACCACAGGGACTCTATCCCCGTCCACAACACGTGGAAGTTTTGACTGAGCCGGGCCAGCTCGATTGGCAGATCCTCTTGTGTTCACTAACCAAGTGGCCTTTGTCAGATGTGTGTCCCAGTGTTTGAAGGTTCCACCCCCCATTGCTCTCAAGGTAGTTTTTAACAGTCCATTGTAGCGCTCGATCTTCCCGGAGGCTGGTGCGTGGTAGGGGATGTGGTAGACCCACTCGATGCCGTGTTCTTCTGCCCAGGCATCTATGAGGTTATTTCGGAAGTGAGTCCCGTTGTCCGACTCAATCCTTTCTGGGGTGCCGTGTCGCCACAGGACTCGCTCTTCAAGGCCCAGAATGGTGTTTCGGGCGGTGGCGTGGGACACTGGATAAGTTTCGAGCCATCCAGTGGTTGCTTCCACCATTGTGAGCACGTGGCGCTTGCCTCGGCGGGTCTGTGGCAGTGTGATGTAGTCGATCTGCCAGGCCTCTCCATATTTATATTTCATCCATCGATCTTCATTCTGCTGGGGCTTCACCCGTTTGGCTTGTCTGATTGCAGCACATATTTCACATCCGTGGATGATCTCTGCGATGGTGTCAATGGTGAGGTCCACCCCTCGATCTCGAGCCCACCTATATGTTGCATCTCTGCCTTGGTGGCCCGAGGTCTCATGGGCCCACCGGGCTATGAACAGTTCACCTTTACGCTGCCAGTCCAAGTCCACCTGAGCCACCTCAATCTTAGCGGCTTGGTCTGCCTGCTGGTTATGCTGATGTTCATCAGTGGCTCGACTCTTGGGTATATGGGCGTCCACATGGCGCACCTTCACAACAAGGTTCTCCACCCGGGCTGCAATGTCCTGCCATACTTCAGCGGCCCAGATGGGTTTGCCCTTGCGTTGCCAGTTGTTCTGTTTCCATTGCTGCAACCACATCCACAGGGCACTTGCCATCACCCACGAGTCAGTGTAGATATAGAGCCTCGGCCACTTTTCTCGCTCAGCAATCTCCAAAGCCAATTGGATGGCTTTCACCTCTGCAAACTGGCTCGATTCACCTTGTCCCTCAACAGCTTCAGTGGTTTCTCGTGTGGGATTCCACACTGCAGCCTTCCATCGTCGATGTTTTCCCACAATGCGACAAGACCCATCAGTGAACAGGGCATATTGTTTTTCTTCCTCTGGCAGCTCGTTATATGGTGGGGCCTCCTCAGCACGTTTCACCTCTTGTTCTGGTGACATCTCAGCATCTTTGCTCTCTGGCCAGTTCATGATCATTTCCACTAATCCTGGGGGGTCGCGGTTCCCTATTCGAGCCCGTTGTGTTATCAACGCAACCCATTTACTCCACGTGGCATCTGTTGCATGATGTGTGGAGGGAGCCTTTCCTTTGAACATCCATCCCAGCACCGGCAGTCGAGGTGCCAGGAGGAGCTGTGTCTCAGTGCCGACCACTTCTGAGGCAGCTCGAATTCCTTCATACGCTGCCAGTATCTCCTTCTCAGTCAGGGTATAGTTAGCTTCAGAGCCTTTGTATCCCCGGCTCCAAAAGCCTAGAGGTCGGCCTCGGGATTCCCCATCTGCTCTCTGCCAAAGGCTCCAGGAAGGGCCATTCTCCCCGGCTGCGGTGTAGAGCACGTTCTTAATCTCCTGCCCTGTCCGGACTGGCCCGAGAGCCACTGCCTGGGTAATCTCCTGCTTAATTTGTTCAAAGGCTTGTTGTTGCTCTGGGCCCCATTTAAAATCGTTCTTCTTGCGGGTTACGTGGTAGAGAGGGCTCACAATCAGGCTGTAGTTTGGGATGTGCATCCTCCAGAACCCCACAGCGCCCAGGAAAGACTGAGTCTCTTTTTTGGTGGTTGGTGGGGCCATGGCTGTTATCTTGTTTATCACCTCCATTGGGATGTGGCGACGCCCATCTTGCCATTTTATTCCTAGGAACTGAATCTCCCTTCCAGGCCCCTTAACCTTCTGTCGCTTGATGGCAAAACCAGCCTTCAGAAGGATTTCAATTATCTTCTTTCCTTTCTCAAAGACTTCCTCAGCTGTGTCCCCCCATACAATGATATCATCAATGAACTGCAGGTGTTCTGGAGCCCCACCTTTCTCCAGTGCAGTATGGACCAGTCTATGGCAAATGGTGGAGCTGTGTTTCCACCCCTGGGGCAATCGATTCCAGGTGTACTGGATACCCCTCCAAGTGAACGCAAACTGTGGCCTGCACTCTGGTGCTATTGGAATGGAGAAAAACGCGTTAGCGATGTCAATCGTGGCGTACCACTTGGCTGCCTTCGACTCCAGCTCATACTGGAGCTCTAGCATGTCCGGCACTGCAGCACTCATCGCTGGCGTAACTTCATTCAGGCCACGGTAGTCCACAGTCAGTCTCCATTCGCCATTAGGTTTTCTCACTGGCCATATAGGGCTGTTGAAAGGTGAGTGAGTCTTGCTGATCACCTCCTGGCTTTCTAGTCGACGGATCAGCTGATGGATGGGGACCAGGGAATCTCGGTTAGTACGGTACTGCCGCCGGTGCACCATCTTGGTAGCAATTGGCACTCGCTGCTCTTCGACCTGAAGCGACCCCACCACCGAGGGGTCCTCTGAGAGGCCAGGTAAAGTGGACAATTGCTCAACCTCCTCCAGGGCAGCTATACCAAAGGCCCACCGGTACCCTTTTGGGTCTTTAAAGTACCCTCTCCTGAGATAGTCTATACCTAGGATGCACGGGGCATCTGGGCCAGTCACAATGGGGTGCTTATGCCAGTCCTTCCCAGTTAAGCTCACTTCAGCCTCTAATAGGGTTAGCTGTTGGGACCCCCCTGTCACTCCAGAGATGCAGATGGATTCAACCCCACTGTGGCTTGATGGCATCAGAGTGCACTGTGCGCCAGTGTCTACCAAGGCCTTGTATTCTTGTGGTTCTGATGTGCCAGGCCATCGGATCCACACCTTCCAGTAAATCCGATTATCCCTTTCCTCCACCTGGCTGGAGGCAGGGCCCCTCTAATCCTGCTCACCATCACTCACTTGATCTAAGAGTGACTCCTGCAGGAATGACTTACTGGTCCCCTCAAGAGGGTCAAGCATACTGCTGGCCATTCTATTCTGTTTGGGGGATTTCTGACTAGACACTGGAGCTGCATCTCTCTTGGAAGACTCCCCTTTCATGGTGGTCTTCCCTTTCAGTTGCTGTACTCGTGCAGCTAGGGCGGAAGTGGGCTGCCCATGCCACCTTCTCATGTTCTCCCCATTGTCGCGGAGGAAGAACCACAGGGTGCCCCGTGGTGTGTACCTTCTACCGCCCTTCTCTTGGGTGGGGAAACGCCTGCTTCTAATGGCTGAGACATCGGCCCGTGCAGGTGAAACATAGGACATGTCCTGTTCCATTTTTTGGAGCCTCTGAGACAGTTCCTCTACGGCTGAAACCCAGGCATGTTGGGAGGAAGGGAGACTTCCCTCATAGTGCCGGAGATGCATAGTCACTTCATCCACTGTCTGATTGTCTCGCCACCAGGATGCTGCTGCTAATGCTTTGGAATGTGCCTCTGGTCCACTTTGCAGGAACTTCCGCCACATCAGTTGTGTGCAAGGGACCAGATCTGGATCCAATGGTGACTGCTCATCATTCAGATCACCATAGATCATATCAAACACAGCCATTTCCCTGAGGTTTTGGATGCCTTTCTCCATGTCGGTCCACTTGCCTAACCGACATAGAGAATCATCCTTGTAGGGGTACCTCTCCCTCACAGCGAGCAGGAGTCGCTTCCAAAGGCTGAGGGTTTGAGCCTGTTTCCCTATTGCCTTGTCAATACCAACCTGCTTGGCCAAATGTCCCACCTGCTTGGCCTCTCTCCCCTCCAATTCCAAACCAGCAGCTCCAGTATCCCAGCACCGGAGCAACCAGGTGCAAATTTGCTCGCCTGCAATGCGGCTGTAATCCTTCCGCATATCTCGCAACTCACTGAGGGATAGAGATCGGATGATTACCTCCGGCTCTTCCTCCTGCTCTCGTGATGGGCCTGGTTCATTATCACCCTGTGCACTGCGAGGGGATTTTTTGGTATATTTGGTTTTCCGTATCGGGGCAACTGATACTGGTACTGCTTGTCCCTCCGGCTCAGCTGCTGTGCTGGTGGAGGCGACCGGTACTGGCACTGCCTGTCCCCCTGGCCCAGCTGCTGTACCAGCAGGCTCACTTTCAGACCCTGCAGCTCTTTCGCCCCCTTGAGGGCAGTGAACAGTGTTAAACATGACACGGTAAGCATGGGCAAGCCCCCAGCACATCGCAGCGAGCTGCATCTCCCGGGGTTTGTCAGATTGGCAGCACACCTTTTTCAAACACTCCACCAGTTTATCAGGACTCTGCACTTGTTCGGGAGTAAAATCCCAGAACGTTGGGGGTGACCACTCACTCAGGTACTTGCCCATCTTCTCCCACATACCTAGCCATTTATAACTATCTGCCCCCGGGGCAGGTTTCCGGGTGGTGCTATTGTTGGAGAAGTACCGCATGGCCCAAAACAAGATCTGGCAGACATTTAGAAAGCATTGTGCCGCGAACACAGTGGCCTGGATGCTCCAGGGATAGCTGAAACTCTCAAAAACCGAGAGAATCTCTTCCCCTGGCTCACCCATAGAGGAGGTGAGACCCCAAACAAAAGACCAGGCAGCAAACAGGTAGCGGTGCACCCCCACAAGCAGCGAAACGAGCCCATTATAAGCAGACAGTAACCAGTAGAGCAAAACAAGTCCCTTGATACATTTTCCACCGAGAACAAACACCAGTACTAGGAGCACAGAGTGGACATGAGGATTAATCCAGCCCCACCACGCAAGCAAATTGCCCAGCATTGCAAACATTTCCTATCAAACAATACAAGTAAAACAGAAAAATTACACCTAACAGATTGCTCTAACACACTTCTCCTTTTGTCCTTATTTCAGTCTTCTCCAGCCTCACGTTGGAGCGCCAAAGTTGTGGTGGTTTAGCCCCTGCCGGGGTCTGAGACCACGCGGCCGCTGCCCCTCCCCCACAAAGGGAGTGAAATACAAAGCCCCAAGACTGAAATAAGGAAAGGTTTAATACAACAATGCAATAGCAACACAACCAACAACAACAATAACAATAATAGTGATAGCAGTGAACAGAGCAAAATAGCTACCAAATACAGCAGTTTGAAGCACGATGTACAAAACCACGAGTGCACCGCGCTCCGCGCCAGGAAAAATGTGACCTGCCAGGATGTGACGTCTGCATGGTATCTGAATAACCCAGCTAGAGCTCCCCCCCCACTGCTGGGGAAACTTAACCCTATCCTGGTTAAACCAGGACAACTTGCTTGAAACAGATTTTTTTTTTTTTAATACGATATTCTTATAGATCTCTATAAACAGATGTAGACATAGAATAGGTCTTCCTGTGTCCAGAAGGTAAAAATTTATCTATTTCTTTGAGCCGATAATTGGTGGTTGTTTTAGTTTTATAGAACAATAATTAAAATAAGTCAATATTTCTTCACGCAGATGAGATATTTAAGCCCAGGTTCACTTCTGTCTAAGCATAATGGAAAGCAAGTTTTTCAAGTGCTGGACATATACCTGCTGTCAGTAAAACTAGGAAATCATTTGAACAGAAAATGCTAGTATATATAATGCCCCCCCCCCCCCCCCCCCCCCCCCCAAAAAAAAAAACAACTTTTGATATGTAGATCCACACTTTCAGATGCATGTAGTGGTCACATTTGATTGTACCTGGATATACATTACAGTAGTGACATGGTTTTGTTCTAAGCATTGCAATCTCCAAGGTGTTTCTGTGACTAAGGTGGTTCGCTTCATATGTTTTTGGGGCAAATGAATTCTGGATTTCTCTTTCTTTGTAACAGCTGGGGTAAAAATCTGCTTTTATATTTCCGTTATTGGTTTTGGTCCCTTAAAAGAATGAACAATTGGTATTTTCTGTAAATCCAACTCTGTTGGGTTTCACTACCAGCAAACATGAGTACTAGTGGCAAGCAGTAAGATTTGGCTTAGAATTGAATTTCCAGTGCTTATTTCTCTGGTTCTTCTGTAATGAAGTCTTAAAGTATGAAATTATAAGAAAATATCAAACTATTTCTGGTGCAGCTGTATTTACTAAAACAGAATTCCGTTTTACTGACTTCCCCCATCCGATTTTTAACATATTAGATCAACGTCATATTTGTTTTTCTGTCAAACAATACTGGAATATAATTACAATTTAAAATGTAGTCCATGTTTACATGCTGTTTTTTTCTTTTTTAAAGTGAAAATACATTAAAATGAAAGATTTGCTGCTTTTTAGGATTTTGTTGACATACAGCAAGACTCCTGCCTAATCATGAGGAGATGCTGTTTATTCAGACTGTTGGATATAAATCCATGTAGATTGCTTATAAGAATATCAGCATAAGTGTTTAACATTTCCAGCACAAGTTAATTTCTGATCCAAGAGAAATGATCCTCAAAAAACAGAACTCGATGTAGTGTGCTGAAATGGGAATAGCTGAGAAGGGTGCACAAGTTCTACATTATTTCAGTGTAGTTCAGCTAATTTTTGATTCCTATTGAGTTAGTGGATTTTTTCAAATTCATGATTTCTGGTATTTTTCAGAGGTATTTTAAATTTCTGAAAACTATTAGATTTTTGTGTCAGTTTGATATTTTTAAGAATCTTGGTATAATACTGGAAGGACGTCCTGGTTACTTGATCAAATTTTGCTGTTGTAGATAACCATGTCATGTTATCCATTTTATAAACCAAAACATATGCAGTTGTCTTCAGTTTTGGAGCCAAACTTTGGTTAGCTTTAATTACTTACCATTCTTGCTGTAAAGTGACCTCACTCCATTCCATTTTTTCTCTCCTCAGTTTTCAGGACAAAAAAGACTTTTTACATCACATCAAGCAATGATCTACAAATAAATGTATTTACCTTTAAGGCAACTTCTCTCTAAACTCCAAAGTTCTTCCAAACTCTCTTTCTCTCCCTCTCCCCCTTGTCCCCTGCCCCTTACTTACTTTATTTTTTGCTCTGGTCACGGGGTCTAATCTTTGTAATGAAATACCATCCTAAGTGGATGGGAGTCTTGTCTTTTGCTGAAATAGCCTAGAATGTCAAACCTAGTCATTAATGCAGAGCTTTGGAGGAAATGAGGATGAAAGGAATGGATTATTATAAGATTGTAAAAAGCTATCTAAATCACTTTGAAACCTCAATGAATGAAGCAACATATGAAAGTTAACTGAGAACTCTAAATATACTGAATATCATAAAACACCTTAAAGATTTTGTCTACCACAATTCAAATTTGTCTCTAATGTTTCCTGTTAAGGGAGAAATGACAGAGGATGTTGCCTTGTTGTGAGAAGCATGAGGAATACAGAAGTGTCATTCATGTTCCTTTAACTTTTACCATACCTCTGAAAGGAAGAAGTATAAAATATCAGCAATCAAATGAATCTTGAACTTTGCTAGCAAGGTAGATTTGATGCTTTCTATCAACAGAAGTCTTGTTTGCCTGGAAAATATCTTGCCTCCAATTTCTTGTCAAACGTGTTGGTTTCTTGCTGTCAAGAAGTGCTGTTCCATTTCTGGTATTTCAGCATCAATCTTTTGCTATTACAAAGCTGGTGCCGTTGGCTGTCAGGCCTGCACAGTCTCAATTGGCAGACTTATCTGTCTTCAGCAGGATTATACAGAAATATGTCTCATTCACATGATGCTCCAGCCTTAGGCTGCACCAGCCCCGGGAAATGAATACATTAGCTTCAAAGAAACTGTCTGCAACCTCTTCTGACAGCATACTCTACAAAGTACTGTCCAATCTATTCCTCAAGCTCTTTTCTCTGTGTCTTTAATATTTACTCTTTGTATTGTATAAATACTTTACCACTTGTCTCTGGCAGTTAAGTTTTGTAATAGAAAGTGTTAGATCATTCTTTTTCAAATTTACCTTAGTTATGTGCTAATATATTTTAAGATATAATGAAAAAACAGCAGCTGGTCCAGTACAAAATGGTCCTATACTTGGAAGCAGGAGATGTCATGCTGTTCATGCATAAGACAGTGCTTATTAAAGACCTTCCCAAAACTGCCACTGTATGCCACTATTCACTGATAGGTACAGTTTTCTTCAAAACAGTTAATATGCTTCATGGCATTATTTGGTGGACAAAATAAGAAATAATGTGACTATCATGTGTGAAGCTCTTGTCATCAGTTTATTTAGGCACCACTTCTATTATTGCAATATTATATTAGAGCAGAACGTAACTTCAAAACGTAATCTTCGTTAGTCTGTGTACATGCAGTCATGCTTGTGTATTTATGTATGCATGCACACACTTACAACTGCACGTATATAACCTTGAATGAAGATTTTATTTTCTAGGAAATAACATCTCACAGAGCAGTCCTAGTTTGCATGTAAAATATTAGGCTATAAATTGTGTTTATTCTCTTTAGATTAAGCTATGTCATTCTTCAAATAGCCTGGTGTTACGTATTATAGAATTTAGTGCCTGTGTAAGCTACTTGTTATCAGTGATTGCATTGCTTAAAATCTACATTTTCTTAATAGTAACATAGCCTGCCTTGTATTTTATGTCATTTCAAATTATATGTACCTCAACAACAGCATATCCCAGCTGAGCCATGATAACTAAATAAAACTGCAAAACTTGAAGTCAATAATATTACAGAAACCTTGATATTTAGGTACCATATGAGGTTACTTACTGTTCTGATGCACAGGAGAAAGAGAAATGACATCTGCGCTTCACTGAGAGGGTTACTGGTTTTATTGCTCTGACTACACAGGGCAGGCAGGGGTACAGGGAATATGACTTTGAATGCATCATGAGAACATGATGCCTTGAAATTCCTAATTCTAGCTGCAACTGTGTTCACAGTGTAAAAACCATTGTACAGGCAAACGTGAATGGCTGCAATGTGCCTGTCCATTTCTACTGTGAATACTTTAGCTGAGGGGAAAAAAAGGAAGAAAAAAAATGTATCCTTCTAAGGGGAATAGACTTGAATTGCAATCCAGCCCAGATATAAACCTATAAGCCTCCCTACAAAAGTTTTGAACATAAAATACAGTGATGTTTAAGAGTATAGAGTCATATACCCCTATGAATACACATACAACTTTTTTTTCTCCAGTGTACTTGGAACACGTCACCAGCAAGTAAAGGTGTTTCTGTTCTGATACACATGGAGAGATATCAATACAATTGACTGCCACAATATTTTTGAAGCTGTTCCTTTGCTAGCATACCGTATAGTGGGGCTATCTGAAATTGCATTGGACTTTCTCTTGTCTCCACCAACAACCCAAAGGTGCAAAAAGGAGCCAAAGTGTCTTTTTCAGCTTCAAGCCTGTACAGCATATAGTTTTGTGGACAAGAAGGAATGATCCTTCTTTCTTGGCTTCTTGTTGCCATTGCAAAAAATTTCTTTTAAAAATAAAGAGACTCTAAATATTTGGCTTCCCTGAAATAGTGGTTCTTTTCCATGAAATTTCATATTCAGAGCAGACATGAAGCTACAAGAGACTATAACTTTTTGCAAATATGACACTTGAGCACTGAGATAATTTTTCTATAATGCGGGTTTCTTACAAGCATACTTTTACAGCTAAAACCTTACAAATCCAATCTTAAGTGAGTATTATAGAGCATGTACAAAAAGTAATTATTTTGGAAAACTTTAACTCTTGGAGGACAATACACAAAGAATGTGTTCAGCATGTGTTGAGCTGATTCTTCACAGTAATTCTGATGGAAGTTTGTGGGGGTTTTGGTTTGTCTTTTTTTTTTTTTTGAACACTTACACTTTTGCATTAGCAGTAAGCAAGTTTTGTCAGGAATGCATCTGCAACATTTTCTATACAAAAAATATCTATATTTTGTTGGGATAAGCTTTGTGATTCGCCCCTGCTTTGATCGGGCTTTGCACCTAAAGATCTCTGTGGCTGATATGCAGCAGCTCAGAACTGAGTATGACTTTCTGAACAACTGCAAGACTTAGCTGGTTTCAGTCATGCTGGGCTTGATTTGAAAGCAGGAAACTTGTTGCTTTTCTGCTGTCACTACTAAATGGCAAGTCAAAAGGAGGATGTAGTTGCCAGATTTTAATGCAGAAAGAATACAGAAATTGGACGGTGGTTGAGAGTGGCTAAGTTAAAATCTGTGGTGTCAGAAAGGTAGTGAACCTAGTTGTTGGATAGGGAGGAGAGGCTAGAAACCTGCCAAGATGAAAGGAACAAAAGATACACATGATAGCGGGGAAAAAAATAAGTCCAATTTAGCATTTAGGGTACTAATTCAGAACCACTGCAGGTCGATGTTTTAGCAGCACTAGCAGAGATAGTGTTTTGGCCTAAAGCAGTTTATGAGCCCTAGCTATAGTGTTGGAAGACTTATATATATGGAGGATTTGCTGCAGTGACAGGAAGCTTAGATACTCTATGTCTATGATGCATTTTATATGAAGGTATGGGTATCCTTGGGTTTTTCTGCTGTGTTTCACAGTATATGTATGAACTGGATCCTTATTTATTCTACAGTATGCCGTTAATCAAGGGGCATGGTTTTAAGGCAAGTTCTGTCATACACAGTAATTAAGCCAGTTTTTCTACTGATAGCTGTCCTTTATTCTTCAACTTCTGTGAATAATCTTGTTTTCTCCATTGCTAGTCTGGAGCTTTCTGTGTGCTGGATGGCTTGCCATTTCCAGAGTGTAGATTAGTCAGTTGGTATCTGCAAACAGGAGATGAGCCTACCTGCTTTCCCATCTGTGGGAACACTAATTAGAGTTTTCTATTTAGCCACCTCTTTTTTTTTTTTCTGAAACTTGTAGGAACTAAATTATCTCTGAGAATTTTGGTGTCCCCTACCCCATATCAGTTTAATTTTATCCAAATCCAACAGCAGAGTTTCTCAGTTATTAAGGTAAAAACACTGACACAGACAGTGCAGTCACATAAGTTTCATTGCCCTAGGAACTGAAGCTAATAAGATTATTTTATGGCAACACTTCACTGATACAGCTACAGTAGCCCTAAACCATAGGTTTTGGTGATGTACAAATTTTTCCTTCTGTCAAGTATGCATTGTCATAATACAATGGTACAAAAATCAGATTCTTCCCATAATCAACAGCAGTGATACAATTGCATACATTGGCAAGAAGATGGGTAGGATGGAGTACAGATGCTGCCCAAGTATTCATTCTCCCTGACTCCACTGGGTTATTTTTAAAATATCCTTTGAGTTAATGTTATATAAACAAGATAGTTTTGAATGGCTTCTTCTTTTACTTAATCTTCATGAAGGCTGTCAGCAAGGAGATTTACCTAAATGTCTGATCTGTGCTGTTCTGAAAAGAAGCTGTTACAACATTAACTAGACCTTCATTTGTCCTTTGTCATATGTTAACATCGGTAATGTTCTGATTTTGTGACTACAATATAGTTCTCTAGGGAGTAATTTGTCCCAGCTAGACCATCTGAAAACAGGTACTTCATGTTCATTCTCCTTCAGTAATTCAGCTATTCCTTCAGTAATTAATGCTATTTTAATTAAAATTTTATATATACCTCTTTCCATGTACCTAGGCATAACCTAAAGGTATCCCGAAATTTTTATGTCCCATCTTTCTTATTGCAACTTTTTCCACAAATGTTCCTGATTGTTACAATAGTAAAATAATGAAACTAGAGCTGTACAACTGAAGGGCTTATTCCTGTTTTTTGCACAGGTTAGTGTATGTGTCTAGGATCACTCAGGATCAGGCTACACACTTATCTCTCCAAATAAATATCTAAACTGCAGTTAATATCAAATTCTGTACATCTGCTAGTCTGGGTTTTGTTGTGTTGTTCTCTTAATAAAAAATAATAAAACAAAAAGTAATGCCAGCACTTGCTAGTATAAAAGTTTGTACAAACACCCAGGAAAACCTTGCAGCAAGGCGTATGCAGTGCAATAAAATAAACCATTTTTCTCAGCATGAAGTTGAAGCCACTCTTTCAGGTTGCAGTTAAACAAGCACTTAAATGTGTGCTTAAGCATTTGAATGAGGTGTATAGTTATGGCTAGGCCTTTGCTTTGCATGTCTAAATGTATAAAAAAAGTTTGATTTTGTTTCTGCTTATAGTACTTACATAAGTGTGTTATTTATGAAAACGTCAACATTCTGCTATGGGAAATTCATTTAATTTGAAACATCTATAAATTACCATCAGGGTAAAAGTTTTTGAATGTCTCCCTTACACAAACACATGGACTCATTTTTTTTTTTATGAGGTTACAGATAGGCATGTCTTCTCAATAGCAGTGCTACTTCTCGTGCAAGGAGGTTGTTGAGCATGTTTTCTTTATTCCGTTTAAGAAACTAAACTTAATAACACACAAGAAAGAAAACATCTGATACCTTGTGCTGGTTTTGTCCAGGATAGAGTTCATTTTCTTTGTAGTAACTAGTATGGGGCTATGTTTTAGACTGGTGCTGAGAACAGTGTTGATAACACAGAGATGTTTTCCTTACTGCTGAGCAGTGCTTACACAGAGTCAAGGCCTTTTCTGCCTCTCACCCCACCCCACCAGCGAGTGGGCTGGGGGTGCACAAGAAGTCAGGAGGGGACACAGCCAGGACAGCTGACCCCAACTGACCCCAGGGATATCCCACACCATAGGGCATCATGCTCAGCATATAAAGCTGGAGGAGGAGGAGGAATGGGGGGGACTTTTGGAGTGATGTTTTTTCTCTTCCCAAGTTACCGTTATGCATGATGGAGCCTGGCTCTCCTGGGATGGCTGAGCACCTGCCTGCTGATGGAAAGTGGTGAATGAATTCCTCATTTTGCTTTGTTTGCACATGCAGCTTTTGCTTTACCTATTAAACTGTCTTGATCTCAACCCATGAGTTTTCTCACTTTTACCCTTCTGATTCTCTCCTCCATCCCATCAGAGAGGCATGAGCAAGTGGCTGTGTGGGGCTTACTTGCTGGCTGGGGTTAAACCATGACACAGCTATTACAAAATGTTGTCTACTGCTGTTATTTGAGGCTGATACTAGAAGTACTTGGATCATTGCTACATCATTAAAATTCAGAAAGTGATTCTTCTCTACAAGCCGTTTTTGTGCTTTAGAGGGAAACAACAAATTTTTGCATTAGGGCAAAACTTTTAAGAGCTGTTTGTTGTTTGTTTCTGTTGCTGTGCTCTGGGTTTTTTTAACCTTCCCTCCACCCTAAAAATTTCTCTGTCTAACCTTGAATCTGAAATTCAAGGTAGGTTCTTCCTGGCACATATTTCATCAACAATGAATTTTCTATAATCAGAGCTTGGAAGTAAAAGCATGAAGACACACAGCAGTTTTAAATACAGTGTCTTTGGGGAAAACAAAAAATAACTGATGGTTTAAGGTCTGAACCAGCTGCTTTCTGGAGTCCAGGGATCTATAGGATTTGCTGATGCTTCTGTACTTTGACGGTTTTGTCATTTAATTCCCTGTTCAAGACTGTAAATACTTGTGACTGATAGAGACACTATTCTCTCTGTCTCCACTTTGCTCCTAAAGGAAGAATGATTCAATCTTGGGATATGTCCTTTGCCCTTCCCTTCCCTCTGGCTTGGCAGCTGTGACAAGTTTTCTCACCCCTTTTAACTCTCTAATACTCAAATTTGTGCTCAGAAAATAGACACTTTACAGAAGAGCAGCAACAAAAGGCACAGGGCTGGATGATTTCAACAAGGGGGAGCTGAGGGGGAGACTGAGCTGCCTGCCCTTGCCTCTAAAGCACCACATTATCAGGCTTCTTCTCTAACAGTTGCTGCTTTGGCTAAAGTTCACCCACGCACAGCTTGTCTGGATATGTCCTCACTTTGTTTCTTCCCCAAAATCAGGAACATCTCTGGCTGCCTTGAGACGTTATTGCATCTGAGCAGCAGAGCTGGCGCAGGCTATAAGAAGGGCAAACATCTTGCTGGCAGCCTGTGGGAGCGATGAGCTGCCTGCTTTGCACAGGTCTCACAAGATGACCATCATGTAAGTTTGTCCAGACCAAGTCCCTGTTCCTTGCCAAAGCATGCTGGGCAATAGTGTGTGTAGGGAAGCCTCTCCCAGCACTGCCATTCCCTCAGCCAGCCTCAGCAGCAATCCCAGCCTGGCCCATTTCATGCTTCCACCTAGAAGAGCAAGTCCTGCTCTTGGTCCTTTCCTTCTCAGTCCTCATTCTAGTGAATGTGCTGTCACAAAGAGTGAGTGTGGGCTCCTTTGCAAGGAGAGAGAAGTGGCTCACCATTTGTAGCTTACACCTAGAGATCAAAAGGAGGATGATCATACTAGATCAGCAAAAGATTGTTTCAGCCCAGAATAAGGATGTTGGGACCATCCTTTAGCTCAGGGATGGGGGACAGTTAAGGGAGGATGTCCATGCTTGAACAGTGTGGAAAAGAGAAGGTCCTGAGGAAAGAGCACCAGCTGGAGAGAAATGCCTGTAGCAGTGGCTACTCTTAAACTCTACTGCCTTCTTTTGACTTTGGTCCCACCCAGAGTCCTTGAAACAACACCATCTTCCTCGAATTCCTTTAACTTATTTCTTTGTTTAAGAATTTATGGTAACATGTAGCTTTATCTCATCACCCTTGAAAAACTCCCTTATTTACAGGTCAGAAAGCCTTGAGATGGCTTTGCTGATTAGTGTTGTGGTACCCTACAAATACACCATGCCCAGATGGCAGTCAGTGCTGACAGTGTCAGCCTTCATATTTCAGTCATGTGAAATGAAGAGCTTCATGTGAAATAAAGAGCTATTTTACTGTGCTGGCAAGAAGGAGAAAGCTTGCATTACCCTACCTATAGCAGCTTTAAGAATTACTGTTCAGAAATACAATTTCTTGTTTGAGCCTGCCTGAACAGTGCAAGCCAGGTGAGGATTAGGACTGTCAGAATATAGGCATCTACCCTTAGTCAGTCTTCTTGGTAAGAAACAAGTACAGAGCGCAAAGCTGGGAGGAGGACCTGGCTGTCCTCCCTTGCCAGGTTGTCCAGTGTCCCTGCCTTGCCTCCACAGGATGCTTTGGAAGCATGCACAGATATGAATGCAGCTTGCAATGGCTGACAGTCCAGTTGCTCCCTGTCTTGGACTTAGTTCCCCATCAATTTCTTTTGAATCCAGTTTGTCTCCTGCTTCTGACTTGGTTTGATGTTACTGTTTCTCCAGATGCAAGGTCACTTGTTCAGTCAAAGCTATGCTGTATTTTTTCATATTCTCTCTCTTTCTCAGCCAAGAGAAGAAACATTTGGTGTCCAAATGGAAGTCTGCAGGGGGAGCTGACATTGAGACTGATTGTTCTTATAACAGCATAATAGATCTTATTTGCTATATACTACTGAAGTATGTGAACTATAAGCAATGAACAGGCAGTGTCCCACTATGGCTATTGAGGGCAGTGCAAGCTTGTATTCCTGTACAAGAAATTAAAAGGTCAAGATAATCTGAAATAATCTCTTTCAGAATTTCCCTTCCTGCAAAATTTCAGAATTGCCTTCCAGCCCACTCTGTTTATCACTGCAAATGCCTTGTCTCATACTTGTGACTGATGTTTCATGTTTAGTATGAACAACAAATAGCCCTGTAGCCAGCTGTGTGCTGCTGCCAGTGCAGGGCAGAAAAGATTCCTTCTCAATCTCATCAGAAATCCTATCTTGAAACATCCCTCATTTTATTATTGCAAATACCACAGTCCCAAGTGTGATTGGGATGACACATTGTTTAGAAAACAATTAGAGATTTCGAAACCCCCCTCAAGATTCTCCTCAGATGAAGCAAGTCCTGCACTTCCCATCAGTCTGCCTCTTTATACAGATTTCAACCTTCAGCAGTTTTTACTTAACTGTCTCTTCACTTTAGCCAGAGAACAGCACTTCTCCAAGTGCTTAAACAGCAGCTGTTTGGCTCTTTCTGTGAGTCTAGGTTAACACTGAAACACTCATTCATACAGTGGTAAAGCAGTCTGCATGTAACTAGGAACGAAGCGATGTGGGGGGAGAGATACTGTTTTAATGGTCTTCTTGTTGACATCTAATTCCCTGGATACCCTTTGAAATAGTTACTTTTCTATAAAAGCGACACTGTTGTTGCCATTAACAGACTACTTGATGTGTCTTGCTCCGAGGGAATTTTTAGTAGCCATACATTATGTACACATGTGCATGCCTGTGCATAGAAATACAGTCACTGAATTTATGGCACGAGCTATTACTGCTTTTCTTTTTAAGCACTCACAAACGAGGCTATGAAAAATTAAAGGCAGCTACTGTGAAGCTGTTGATCCACTAATGTAGAATTACTCAATCTATGTCTAACCAGCTTGATCCATCCTATCAATACCAAGATGAAAGGATAGTTTCTGCTCTTCTAGTAACTGGCCTTGCAAATGCCTTTTTAAAATTCTGTCATGCTGAATTACATGGCTCTTATCATTTGCAGATCTTTTTTGAAAGCAGCCCCAGGTTACATGCATATTGGATTACCGTGCATCAAAGAGATTAAAATAGGTGTGTTACAAAGATAAGGGCTTTTTCTTATTCTACTTGCAAAAAATCGCATTAAAAAGACCCTTCAGAGAAAACAAAAAAGGGCTCAGAGGAGTCAAACTGGAAGAAGCAGCTCACAGAAAACTGCAGAATGGCTGACAGATTCCCGAAAATATACACTGGTGCTTTGTTTCTTGCTTTAATGTGTGTTTTATATCCTCGTGAAGAAGCATAAAGTTGGGCATTAACATATGAGAATAGAAACTACTTACACATTATTGGCTCATTTTATGGTCTTGTGAAATTATAAAGAAAATCGCAGTTACTTTCAGATGCTAATTTTCTCAGGTACTCCTCACTGACAGACCTGATGTGAATTTATGGGTCACAAAATATCTTTGAATGCACAACATGTGAATTGATTCAGCAATTTTAGAGGAAGAGTTGAGGTGGGGCATCTATATTTAGAATTTCTTTTATCTTGAGGTCTGGAAATTTGAGGGTTGCATTTGATCCCGTAACCTATTAGCATTAAAAAGCCCACAACATGAAATTGTGAAGAAATTATATATTGCTGTTCGTAAAAGCAGTTCAAAGACCTACCTGTGCGCAAAAGAATCAAAACGAATTATGAGATCATTGAAACTGCGGTTAAAATACGAAAGAAGAGTAAGTTTGTGGCAGGAGGGGGCGGGTGGAATGCTTTCAAGAATGACATATACATAGATGTCTGCCTCTCTTGTTGACTGAGAGACAATTCAGTCTCTGAGAAAGGCTCTTGCCCTTTACATTGGTAATCCAGTTCTTGAAAACTGACAGATTATCTGATGTGCATTCAAGGAGCATTGGAGGTGCAATGTTTGATGGAAAGGTCTAGGGTACTGGGTAACTCAACTTGGAACATAAACAAAAGCATGAAACAGTGTGAACTGTATCCAGTATAAACCAAAATATGTTATCTGTGATTCAGGATGTTCTCTAGACAATCTAAAAAGGACTGGGTTTGGAGGCTTTATTATTTATACAATCTGATTTGACTGAGCTTTAGTTGATTAGTAGTTATTTTTAAAGTACATGTACCTCCAGATCTAAATATTTTTATTTAGAGCATTATAAGGAATGAAATGTGCTTGTCTATCTTACCAGTGTGATAATCTACTGGGACTAAAGAAACAGTATTAGAAAGAAATAGAATGTAAATAAGATGCTAGAAGAAGGGGGCGGGAGTTCACTTGGAGAGGATTGCATATATTATTCACCACATCTTGGCAAAGAAGGACTATTCAGATTTAATACTAAAACTGAAACAGAGGGAGAAAAACATGAACTCTGGTGGTCTGATCTCCCTAGCCTGTCCCAGGGTGCATGGGGTGGGAGAGAAGGCGCTGTCCTTGTCCCTCCTGGCAAGGGCCACAGGAGGAGGAGCTCCCAAGCCAGTTCCTCTTGGTAAAGCACATCTGGGGGAGAGAGAAAAGTGTTCTCCATCTGTTTGTGCATCAGCACAATAAGCTGTTTGCTGTGAGGGAAAAGGTGGTTTGGCACACAGTGTCTGGAATTGTTACAGGGCTCTGCTCTGTAACGCTGCTGGCTTTGTAAATGTATTGCCCAATCCTTCCCACCCTGCTGTCCTTTCTGCTTACAGTAGCATGGTTTGCAACTCAGATGTAGCTGTGTTTTGTACTATGCTCCTTCTTGTATGTATTTGAGTACCTCCTCAAGATTATAGGCTTATCCTTGTAATTAAAATGTCATTCAGACTGCATTTCAAAACCAAGCACCTTGTTGCTCTAGAGTGATTAATCTCTAAGACTGCCCAGTACCAATCACTAAATCCTATGACCTGGGAGCACTGACTGAAGATTAACATATTGACCAGTCAGCTTTCCTAAAGTACCATAGAATCTTAACATTGGTCTGTGCCTCCCACATGTATGACCCTGGATCATAATACAGCAAAGGGAAAACAACATCTGACTTTTTCTTAAGCCTGCCATCATCTTATAAGCCTACAGATAGTAACTCTGGACACATCTTACAGGGACTGTATTCATGCCAGCTGGCTTCTCTAAAATGGTTTCTGACAAATTTACGCCTTCCTAGGGAAATGGCCTGCCTACAGGTACAATTGGTGCTGGACTTTGTGCCATTCTGCAGCTTTAGCATGGGGCCAAGACTGGGATTTACAGAGGAAGAACTTAATTTTCTGCCTGTTTATCAGGCAGTATTTGAATATGCTATATGAATTACTTTGTAGGCACAAGCTAGTAGTTAAAACTCTAACACAGAAAATACTTCTAGATCTCTGCATATAAGATTTTCTTGTAAACTCATCACTTGCAGTGTTCCAAAGATCATTATTTTAAAAGTATCTAGCAGTAGCAACCTGCTTACTAGACCTGGTAATTTAACCTTTGCAACAACATTTGACAGTAATTCTATTTTTATAAAAAAACCCCCATAAAATTAATTTAAACAGGAGACTGAAAAAGTCTCAAATTCACAGGGCTGCATCAAAAATGTCAACTAATGCATAGTAATCAATGGTTTTGTTTTACACATTGATGTTTCTCAGCAAAAACAAATCTCAGCCAGCATGGGTGGTTCTTCATGTAAGAAAGTCCATGAAAATGTGAATGTGCTGATTCCAGGCTAAAAAATATTGGTAAATTTCATATGAATACAATACAGTAATGAATTTTTTGAAGGCTCCCTTCCCATTACCCTGGAATTAGTTACAGCACTAAGGTTTTATTTCAAGGGAAAAAAAGTAAGTTTGATATCTTGCTTTACTTATTTTTCAGATAATTTATTAGTATTGAGGTGGGCAAGCTGACTAGTTACTGCTGGTTCTATTACATTATCTCTGAGCTTACAAAAGGCTTTATGTTCATTTCTTTTAAGTGGTCTCTTAGAAATTTTGTGTCTATGCTTTGGACTCTAGACAAAGTGAGAAATACATTTAAATAAATTTTAAATACATTATTACTTTTGAATAAGAAACTTCCTGCTGGATTCTTGGGAGCTTTTGGGTGTTGACTGAGGTGACAAGGGACTTTAGAAAATAGTGGACCTCACCTGGAGCTTTATTAAGATTTGCCACCCACCAAACTAAGGTACCTCTTCCTTACAGAGAAGGCTTCTTGTTTTCTTGTTTTGCATATCTTTAATTATGAGATTTTACTCCCCTTCTATCACTTCCTTGAAAGCTCATGACACTTAAGCCTTTCAATCCTCTGCTTTGTGCTGCTGAGTCCTAGCCCAAATAATCTGTGTCCAGGTGATTAAGATGTCTTCATTCAAGAATTTTCATTTCATGTGAGGAATAAGGATCAGATGAATTAATAGAAGCTGATGATCTTTTTTTCTTTATGCTAATAATTTTCAAAATAAATGGCAAAGGAAGAGAATCACAAGAGTATATTGCAGCAGTTTAGTATCCTTAGTGTAGTGTCTCAATAATCAATCTTGGGGCTCTTTCATTTCATATTTAATTAAGCTTTATAATTCTAATAGTAATTTCTTTGAAATAAATACATTGGTGCATTCAAATATTGGACATCAGCATTTGGAGTGGAATTCCAGCCTCTTTGAAGATATCACAAAAATCGTATGGCAGCACAAGAACTAAATTCATATTTCAAGAAGTAATTTCACACATTGCTGTCTCATTCTTCACAGCTACCAGCACCTAGCTGAACAAAAGGTGCCTGGCTGACTGTTCAAATGTCTGAGTTTTGTTAGCTTTCCTCATATACGTGCCACTTATCTCCAATTCTCTGGATATTAATGCTCGTATTGTGGGGGAATGATTCCTGAATGATGAGTTTTGAAAATCTTACATGGCTAAGAGCCCCTGGAGAGACAAAAGGACATGAGTGATGGTTCCTCTGCAGTGTACAGAAATGGGTCTCCTGGTGGAGTGTCAGTCCATCATGGGAAGGGCAGGACCAAGGTGATCACTGCTGAGTGCAGGGACTAGCTTCAATCCTTGCTTTGCTCCTTCCCACGGTCAGGGAATGGGATTATGAGTAGCTCTCCAGGAGGTTCAGTCCTGTTGTCAGTCAGACAACAAATCCCCTGCATTATGAATGTGACTGGCTGACTGAGAAGCCATGTGCAGCTCAAGAGCCAGAGTTTGGCCATCCTAGCTGTAGCTTCTCATCTACATCATTCTATTGCACACAGTCATGCAGTCACAGATCTTATGTTTTGTTCACAGCACTGGTTCAATGTGTGATCTTAAGGAAGTCGCATCACTTATGATTAAGTTGTCCTACTGATCAAATGTTTATGACTGCATCTGTGTTAATAATAAGTAATGTGTGGGAAATATAATTATTGCCGTAGAACAACTCATGGCAAATGTTATTCTTCATGTTTATTATAGCATCTAAATTTTACTCAAAAAGTTTCCAAACAATAATTTTGGAACCCTGACTTCTTGGAAGCAAAATATTCCATCTTTTTTCAGTTCATCCAGGTATTTTTCCTGTAGTCTAGTTCATGGGAATATTCCTGGGTTTTCAGTAACTTTCTATCAAGAAAGCATCATTTTCATCGTAGATTTTTTTCAACAAAGTTTTTAAACTCAAAATGCAACTAGAATGCTAGTTCTGTTACTTAGTTTAGCTGTTCTTGGAAATGCTGTTATGATAGGTAGGTAAATGACTTAAATGGTTCCAAAATCTGCAGTAAAAACCAAGCATGTGTCAATTTTAGCCCTACCATTAGACTCTCTTGTCTCTCTTCCTACTCTTACAAGAATTCTGAAAACATTGGGAAGTACTTGCTGTAATTGTATTTTTGATATATTGCTGGATTTTATTTTTTTTACCAGGCACATGTAAATGAATGTCATTATTGTTTTTCATTAAGAGCAGAATAATTCTAAAACGAAAAGCAGGTGCTGCAGTTATTCTTAATGCCTAAAGAGTTACAGATTTGGCAGCAAAGTGGGGGACCTTTGGTTCAATACTGAGCATGCCTGACAGTAAAGCTGTGCTTTGATAAATGATTAAATATGCTGAAATGTACATTGCTTAAAGCATCTGTGGTTGAGTAGCATTTTTTTAGGGCAGTATATCAAGGGGTTTAAAGTGAAAAGGAGTTCTTTTCATATGATAATAAATTTTGGAAATAAGCTTTAATTCCTGTTGCATGCAGGAAAACAAAAATACTGTGATTTTTCCTCTTCACTGTTCTCAGATAACTTCTGTCTTTGTCTTTATACAACTGAGTTACACATTCTTCTGAATAAATTCCAAATGGCTGGTTAGCAGGAAAATAAAAGTAAGCCTGACCTCTTTATAGCATTAAATTAAGGACAAATTACTAGGATTTTTTTGTGAATACTATTTGTAGTAGACTTTAGTAAAACTAATCACACAGTGGAAGTGTGAAAACTTTGATTAAGAATTAATCTTTTGTAGTTCAGATGGCATTAAGTTATAACCTGTTACTGGGGAAATGGTTCAATCTGATTTCCAGAATGGCGATGGTTTTCCTCTCAACCAAGAGAAAAATCTCAGTAGCTAATTAACTTAAGGTTTTAAGCTTCTCTGTCTGGAAGAGCAAGGCTAAAAGGTATTTTGAAGTGAAAGAGCAGAGCAAAAACCAGTTTATTTAAGTTTAGATTTTTCTGTAAAAAAAAAATGAATTTTCAAAAAGCCTACTGCAACAATAGAAATGGAATGTCTAAACAGGTGCAAGTAGGTACAAGAGTTTTGATTAGCAAACATACATCATCTTTCTTTCAAACTTCAGATCAGTGCTAAAATTACTGAACTAGAAATCCAACTATATTTTATATTTTGTTAAACATAAATCTAGAATTTTGACGATGACTAAACAGATGCTGTAAACTGGAATGTTAGCTATGATATTGCTTAGTAGAAGGAGGGATGAAGGACTTCAGTTCTGTGTAGTATTCAGTAATGACTAACATTTAGGTTCTTTGGTGTGTTAAAACCATTCTATATTTGCTGCAGCACACAGATGTTCTGTTAGAAAATGTGTTTGGTTTCTCAGTCCTTCTTAAGATTTTATGATTGGTCTTGAAATGCCACCAAATTTTTAAGGCATAAAATTATTGTGAAATCACTCACTTTCCTTGAAAGGTAATAAATTTTAAGCTTCAGTAATGCTGAAATTTTGCCAATCATGTAAGATTTGATCCTGATATCCATTGAGGACAATGAGTGTGTTTGTGATGGCTTCAGTGGGCATCAGATCAGCCCGTACTTTTCAGCCTTCACTTATGTGATTAGTGTAGTATTTAAAAACATTTTTAAATATTGATCAAGTTCTTAATTGAGATAAATAATGGATCAGAAGCCATTTTCTTTTATTTTTTAAAAGGAAAGGGAAAAAATTGTTAGAGGTATTAGAAGGAAATTTAGAGTCCAGTAAGTAGTAGCTACCGTAGTGTTACCTGGAATGGTATGGAGAACGGGAGAAAGAAAGCAGACAGGCAAAGTCAAACAGGTTTAAATTGACTTGGGGAACTGCTAATAGCTGTTCTGGTTGTTCCAAAAGACAAAGATGGAGATAAGTCAAAGAGGAAATAAATATGCCTCTATAGCTCACGAGTAGCTTTTTGTCAGGAAATAACATGAGTGTGTTAACTAGAATAGTTAAAGGTTCTTGTGTTGTTAAAACCAATTTCCAAGAAAGTCAGGCAGTCATCAGAATGAAAGGAAGTGAGGATTTCAAATTTCCATTCCATCTCAAATTCCCATGCTTCTTTTCTTTTGAGAGAAAGAGTGCTAATATCCTAGTGAAAAATCTATATATGCATTTTGAATTTTTAGAATGAGGTAAGTCATTATCTACCATTGATGAATGAAGATCACGATTAACAGAGACAAAAACAGTGTTTTCCACAGAATAGTCTCCCAGCTATTACCCCACAGGTATCTGTGGAATATTGCAGAGAATTGAGACATTGAGAGGACATTTAAAAAGGTAACTTGCTGTATTCCTTTCTTTTTGCCACTTAAAGTTAGGGTGGGACAGCTCCAAACGTGATGTTCAGAAGAATACCGGTGCCTACACAATGAATTAGTAAACTATTCAAAACGCTATCTGTTCTCTATATCAGCAGAGTTTGATGTTTCTGAGGCAGGAGGAATGTTGACTGCTTCAACCTATGCAAACAGGGGAGACTGTTTTAGCCTGATGTCATCAGTAATTCCTTATCCATCAGGGACAGTGCCTATTTGTTCACACATAACTACTGAAACCATTTAATATTTGGCCTAATGAACTTTAAAAGCTTCTGAAAATACGGACACAGTAAGCAAGACTATATGTCCCTGGATTGTCACTAATATGTGTACAGTTCATAGTCTTTAAAATAAAATTCTCACAACGTTTTCTTTGATGCAAGGGAGGTAATATTATTTCTATAAAGTAGAATGTATTCTGCTGAACTTTTAAAATCAGAGTAGATACGATGGGTCAAAACAAAGTTTTATCCAGAAATGTATCTAATGTTAGGAAAGGTGAGGGCTGGAATTTGGAGTAGGCTACAACACGTGTAGGTTGATGATTTGGTTTGAATGTAGGAGAGTTGGGTTCAAATGCATAAATTAAGCAAATCTGGCTATAGGAAGCTTCAGATAATCTAGTTTGCATTTCATTTATAACAAGGGAAAGAAATGTGAACATTTTCTTCACCCCCCCCCCCCCCATGCAGGAGAATTCAAGTTTTCTTCTTCAGTTAGCTCAGCTTCACATACAGGAAACAAGGTCTTCACAATTCCCTAACAGACTTTCTGTGCATATCAGACACTAGCATTAAACTCTTGCAGTAATGTATTAACCATTGATTCACCTTTTCATTCCATTTGAACTGCTGATGTTAGCGGTTGGGGGTTAGCGGTTGGGGGTTAGCGGTTGGGGGTTAGCGGTTGGGGGTTAGCGGTTGGGGGTTAGCGGTTGGGGGTTAGCGGTTGGGGGTTAGCGGTTGGGGGTTAGCGGTTGGGGGTTAGCGGTTGGGGGTTAGCGGTTGGGGGTTAGCGGTTGGGGGTTAGCGGTTGGGGGTTAGCGGTTGGGGGTTAGCGGTTGGGGGTTAGCGGTTGGGGGTTAGCGGTTGGGGGTTAGCGGTTGGGGGTTAGCGGTTGGGGGTTAGCGGTTGGGGGTTAGCGGTTGGGGGTTAGCGGTTGGGGGTTAGCGGTTGGGTTTTAAGGGTTAGGGTTAGGGATTAAGGTTAGGGTTAGGGATTAAGGTTAGGGTTAGGGATTAAGGTTGCGGGGGTTGGGGTTAGGAGTTAGCATTTAGGGGTTAGGGTAAGGGTTACGGTTAGGGCATAGGGTTAGGATTAGGGTTAGGGTTACAGTTAGGGGCATGGGGTTAGGTTTAGGGTTAGGGTTACAGTTAGGGGCATGGGGTTAGGTTTAGGGTTACGGTTAGGTTTTAAGGGTTTGGTCTAGGGTTAGGGTTGGGGTTAGTTTTAGGGGGGGTTAGGGTTAGGTTTAGGAGTTAAGGTTAGCGTTTAGGGTTAGGGTTATGGTTAGGGGCATAGGGTTAGGTTTAGTGTTATGGTTAGGTCTTAAGGGTTAGGTCTAGGTTTAGGGCTAGGTTTAGGATTGGGGGGGGTTACCATTAGGGTTAGGGGCATAGGGTTAGGTTTACGGTTATGGTTAGGTGTTAAGGTTTAGGAGTTAGGGTTTAGGTTTAGGAGTTAGGGTTTAGGTTTAGGAGTTAGGGTTTAGGTTTAGGAGTTAGGGTTTAGGTTTAGGAGTTAGGGTTAGGGGCATAGGGTTATAAGTTTAGGATTATGGTTAGGTTTTAAGGGTTAGGTCTAGGGTTAGGGTCAGGGGTTAGGAGTTAGGTTTGGCACTTAAGGTTAGGGTTTAGCATTAGCATTTAGGGTTAGGTTTAGGGTTAGGGTTAGGTTTTAAGGGTTAGGTTTTAAGGGTTAGGGTTAGGTTTTAAGGGTTAGGCTTAGGGTTAGGGTTAGGTTTTAAGGGTTAGGGTTAGGGTTAGGTGGGGTTAGGGTTTAAGGTTAAGGTTTAGGGTTAGGGTTACGTTTAGGGGCATATGGTTAGGTTTAGTTTATGTTTAGATTTGAAGTGTTAGGTCTGGGGTTAGGTTTAGGGGTTAGGGTTGGGGGGGTTAGGAGTTAGGTTTAGGAGTTAGGGTTAGCATTTATGGTTAGGGTTTAGGGTTAGGGTTACGGTTAGGGGCATAGGGTTAGGTTTAGCGTGATGGTTAGGTTTTAAGTGTTAGGTCTATGGTTAGGGTTAGGGGTTATGTTTAGGAAGTGTTACGGTTAGGAGTTAGCATTAGGAGTTAGGGTTAGTGTTTCGGGTTGGGAGTTAGGGTTAGTGTTACGGTTAGGGGCATAGGGTTGGGTTTAGTGTTATGGTTTGTTTTTAAGTGTTAGATCTAGAGTCAGGGTTAGGGGTTAGGGTTAAAGGGGTGTTAGGGTTAGAAGTTATGTTTAACGTTTAGGGTTAGGGTTACGGTTAGGGGCATAGGGTTAGGTTTTGGGTTATGGTTAGTTTTTAAGGGTTAGGTGTAGTGTTAGGGTTAGGGGTTAGAGTTGGGGGGGTTAGGGTTAGGAGTTAGGGTTAATTTTAGGAGTTAGCGTTAGCATTTAGGGTTAGGGTTTAGGGTTAGGGGCGTAGGTTTAGGTTTAGCGTTATGGTTAGTTTTTAAGTGTTAGGTCTAGGTTTAGGGTTAGGAGTTAGGATTAGGGTTAGGAGTTAGGGTTAGGAGTTTTTGTTAGTGGTTAGGGTTACGGTTAGAGGCATAGGCTTAGGTTTATTGTTATGCTTAGATTTTAAGTGTTAGTTCTAGGGTTAGAACAATTAAATTGACACTTCTTTGAAGTTACTTTACTTTGGAGGGAGATAGTAGCACCTGCAGAAGAAAAAGACTTGGCAAGAGGCAGATTATTACTGTCACTGTAAAATAAGAGAAAAGGAACAAAGCAGAGAGAGACTCATAAATGTCAAATCATAATGGTGTCACCAGGAATAGACATTTTTCTGTGACAATGTATACCTAGGTCTTGACTCTATCATGAACATGACATAGAAAATTCCTTCAACATCAGAAAATATACTATCCAAAAGAAAAATTATTTCCCCCTAAATGTTGTTAACAAGCACTCCATGAAAATATAGCATATGAAGAAGATTAATGTAAGGGTTAAAAACCTGGATGCCCAAGTCACCTCCTGTGAACCCACTGACACTTTTCTTTTTAAGCTGCACTTTTTCAATTACACTTAAGTGATGACATTATCCTCACACCGTGTTATGAAGAGTAAAAAAAAAAAATTTTTCTGAATGCTGTTTATGAAAGAGCAGTACAGGGCAGCTGGAGTCATATTTTCAAGGCTTTTTAACTTTGCCTGAACAATAAGCCATTCATTGATGTGAACCTTCTCTTTTTCTCTGACTGATTCTTTTTGCTTTCTTTTTTCACTTTCACGTTAAATGTTGATACCTGACACACTGGAGTCATGAAATAAAACAATAGAGAGAATTCATGGACTTTATCTACAGAGATGCTGAGGTTTCACTAAGGCTTGATGAACTGAGGGAGAGAGAAATGAGAGATATTAGGTCAGGTGGTCCAGAACAGTCTCTATAACATATCTTTGAGCAAATTGTCTCAATCCTAATGTTGGTTAGAAAAGCTACGCAAATACTGTTCTGACGAATGGTGCTTGGTACAAGACCTTATATTCCCTGTTTCAGAATGCCAGTGTCTATTCTGGTCAGTCTCAATATAGTCCTAAGCAAAATCCCATGTTAGCAACACGTATGAAAGCCCATTCTTACACTGAAGCAATGACTCTTTTTGCCTCAGAGGTGCTTTTTACTTCTGGTGTGCTTCGGATGTGATACAAACATTTTCTGATGATTTAGATTGTGTCCATACATGGTCCTTAGTGAAGAATTAATCCATTTTTTAATTGGATGGAATATTCATTGAAAACAAATGAATACTCCATCCAATACTCCCTTTCCTCCCTGCCGTGTGCTGCTGAAGGCTGTTCGAGTGTGGGAATGTCAGTGACCCAGAGAACTGGACATAACTTTCCTTTCAGCACCTGAATTGGGGTGATACCCTCTCTCTAGGGAGTCAAGTGTGATATTTAAAAAAAAACCCCAGGGGTGTTAGGACATGGTCTTGATGTTGCAATTATATATAATTCAGTCTAACCAAATGAGTATGCAGGGCATTTTCACAGATTTTGAAAGAAAACAATAGTGTACAAATTAAATGTATTAATAACATGACTCATTAAGCCTGGAATGCAACAAAAGAGCTATAATTTACAAAGTGCAAACATATGCACTTAAGTAAAAACGAGAAATTCAGCAATAAGCCAGGAATACTTCAGCTGAGGAGGCCAGAGGAGCTGAAGAGCCTTGGAGCATTAATTAATTAGAGATTGGCTAGGGGCCAGCTGTAAGATGCAGTTGTGAAAAACATAGATGTATCAGCTGAACTTTTTTCAGCTGAGGTAAAGACAAGTCTCATCTAGAACACTCTACACTGATGTAGTTAAGCATTTTTGAAAGGTGTTGGAACAGGTGAAGCAGAAAAGCTTTGACATGGATGCAAATAAGGGTCTGGAGAGCCCTTGCTGGACTCCAGAAAGGGAGGGAAGAAAAAAGATCTTTACTGGGTTACAGATCTGCCCTTGAAGATTTTCTCAAGCAACAGCACAGTACCTTGTGACAAGAAGAGTCTTGCTGGCATTGTGGTGTGGAGTTTTGCTTCTGAGAAGTTCCTCTACTGTTTGGTCTAGGTTAAGGGACTATCTTTTCTCACCATATGAATTCTGTCAGCAGGGAGAGGAGAGAAATGTCAGCCTCCATGTTAGTATGTGTGCAATATCTACCGTGCAATATCTGCCTTGCAATATCTAAGATCCTTTTGGGGATATTCTAACAAAACAAGAGCTGGGTGTAGATCACTGTCCAGTGATCAAATCAGAATGAAAACGGGGAGAAGAAATTGCTTCAGGAAAACAAACAAACAAAAAAACCCAGAACAACAAACACACAGCAAAGCCCAAAACAGTGTTGATGCACTGATCTGATCAGTTGTTGTGGTTTAAGCTCAGAGGGCAACTGAGCACCATGCAGCTTCTCCCTTACTCTATTCTCCTTAGGGATGAGGAGGAGAAAATAAAACAAAAAGCTTAGGGATAGAGACAAAGACATGGAGGGATGATTTACCAATTATGATCACAGGCAAAAGACAGACTCATCAGGAGAACTAAAAAAGGACATTAATTGAATTTGAACACCATCACCACTTAATTTACCAGTCAAACAGAGTAGAACAGTGAGAAATACAACCACATCTTATAAAATATCTTACTTACTCCTCCCTTCTTCTTGGGCTCAGCTTTGTTCCTGATTTTCCTACCTACTCCCACCAAGAGGGACAGGGGATGGATGTTGTGGTCAGTTCATCACACATTGTCTCTGCCGCTCCTTCCTCCTCAGGGGAAGGACTCCTCACACTCTTCTCCTGCTCCAGGGTGGGGTTCCTCTCATGAGAGACAGTCCTTCATGAACTTCCTCTGACATGAGCCCTTCTTATGGGCTGCAGTTCTTCGTGAACTGCTCCAACATGGGTCCCTGCCATGGGCTGCAGTCCTCCCAGCAATAGACCGCTCCGGTGTGGGCTTCCTTCAGAATGTCAGTCTTCTTCAGGTGCAGCCACCTGCTCTGGAGTGGGGTCCTCCACAGGCTGCAGGTCAGCATCTGATCCACTGGTGACCTCCATGGGCTGTTGATGGACAGCCTGTCTTCTCACCATGGGCTGTAGTGTGGGGGTCTCTGCTCTGGCACACCTCCTCCCCCTCCTTTCTTCAACTGACCTCTGTGTTTGCATAAACATCTCTCCCACAGCTCCTGTTCCTTCCAGGTTCCCTTTCTTAAATATGTTATTGCAGAGGCACAGCCACCATCGCTAATTAGTCTGGCCTTGGTGCAAAGGTGGGTCTGACTTGGAGCCAGGGGAGCTTCGAGAAGCTTCTCACAGGGACCACCTGTGTAGCCCCTCCCCTGCTACCATGAACCCACAACACGCAAACCCAACACATCAGTATACATTTATACAAATATAACAATATTTAAAATTATGCGTATAATCACATGGTATGAATAAATGCTGTCTGAAAATCTGAATTTCCAGAGCCCATAAACTAATATGTATATGAGTGGGATTATATAAAATGTAGGAGTTTGCACTGAATGGTATTGAAAAGTCCTTTGGATCACATGGACATACTGGGATTTAAAAGTTTGTATCATGCATACAAACAGTGTTTGCTATTTTCTGTAATGGAAAATTTAACTTAATCCTTCCCATAAGCAGCACATGAAACACCCTGCAACAGATAAACTTCAATTTTATAACAATGTTCCCATAAACTATGTATGTAAAATGGTAATTTCATGCAGCCTCAAACTCCTAGATTAAATGAGGTTTGGTAATTAACTATTGGTTTTGTTGGACTATCATTGGATATATTTGTCAGAATGAGTCAAAAAGCTAGAAATGTCCTGTTGCATGGTTGTGTTCATTAAGATACCTGAACTGTTGATGCTGTTAGTGCATCAGTAGAACAAAATAGATTATTGATTTGCTCAGCTATTAAAATGCATGGATTATGCACTACAGTAGGGATAAAGATTTGCAAAGTATAGATCCAAAAAATATCTATTGCCTTCAGAATCAAATACAGATAATCATGTGTAGAAGTACTCTTGAGTGGAACAAAGAATTTCAAAGGTGATGAAAGCAGAGTTTTCTATAAAGTAATTGGGACAGGGACCTTTTCCCCCCATCCTTTCCTTCCATTCTTTGAACAGCTAAGTTCTGAAATTTAATTTTTAGAGCAGTAGAAATCTATCATAAATGTCAAACTGTATAGGACATTTAATCAGATAACTTTTGCAATCCTATTACAAGTGTATTACAAGCACCTGTGTCAGGTGCTGTATTTCCTCTTTGAGTGAGAATTAGAAAATGTCCATGTGGGATGACATACACAAGGAAAGTTTCAGAGCTTAAAAGCCCCAACAATCTTATAGCACTATTTGCAACATTCAAGTGTCTTGTGCTTCAACACTTAAGTTAATTATGGAAAACGGTGATGTCACCAAGAACCTTTTTGTTTTAACTTATCACCAGAAGCTGAAATTCCCTCTGAAGGTGATGAGAGTAGCAAATGATGTAAAATATCTATCTGAAAAGCTTTGAGCAGGTGTAATTTGCTGTTTTTTCTTGGTAGCCTGTTGAGCCTTTTCAGGTAAGGAATGTTAGAGTTAGGGATATTAGAGAGAATTACACATTCCCATTTTCAGGGGAGAAGAATGAATTTCATTAGTTTGGAAGTCTTATTTTAATGCAGTTGTGGAGGCACTCTGCACTAGAGACAGAGGGTGGTATTTCTCCCACCTACCCAGGGGCGAGTGCAGCTGGGTGACTGCAGGTTCAAGCACTGCATCCCAAAATCTGGAAAATGATTGCTGATAGCAACAGAAGTTTGATGTTGATTTAAAACATTTCTGTTTTGTTTCATTCTGGGGTATCAAAGAAGCTCACTCTATGTATTTGTCTTTCCAGAAACTTTATTCATATAGGATGTTTGTTGGCCTGTTTTAGTGTGTACACAGAGCACTGGGAAAAATAGATGTTAAGGATGGAGGCATTGCAAATGCTTTCAGCAAGCTGCCCTGAGTTTTTTCATCAAACCTAAGTAAACAGTTATGTATTGCCAACCCCCCCATGACTATTTGCTTGCAGTCTGAATAAGACTTAAAGTATGCTGTTGGCATGCAGAAAGAAATGATGGTATTACAGTGGATAGCTCCTATCCCCTTATTTTCAGATAAGGGGGAGTTTCCACTTGTTCAAGAGATTTGACATATTTTGAGGGCTTATTTTTGAAATGTGTATATACAATAACCACTGGGTAACCTATGTCATGATTCAGTGTTTCTGTTTATAATAGCTTTTGTTATAAGTAAACATTTTCTTCTGTATGAGAAGAGCCTATGTCTCTCTCCCTGCTGGACAGGTTAGCTCAGATTTCACATAGGTAAGGTGCTGTGCCTATCTCATTGCTGTGAAGCAGATGTCTCTAAGTCATTCTGTATGAGTATCCCTCAAAGGGGAAGCCTAAAAGTGTATGTTCTTTGTTTTCCTTTAAATTAAATTTTACCTACCTGTCTGTCAAGTATCTGATTTTATTCATTTTTTCATTTTGTGTAAAACAGTGGCTCTTATCTATAAACACCTGTGCTCTGGAGATTGAGGTTGTTTTGATGTCTATCCATCTCTGTTTTTTAAAGAGTTTTTGTTTTATTTACAGACATGCATTTGGAGGCATTTTCAAAGTGGCATATAATAGATGAAATTATAAACATTTTATAGATTGATATGTTAAGACACAATGTCATAGAATCATAGAATGGTTTGGGCTGGAAGGAACCATAAAGATTATCTAGTTCCAATCCCCCTGCCATGAGCAGGGACACCTTCCACTAGACCAGGTTGCTCAAACTTGGCCTTGAACACTTCCAGGGAGGGGGCAGCCATGGCTTCTCTGGGCAACCTGTTCCAGTGTCTCACCACCCTCACAGGAAAGAATTTCTTCCTTATATCTAATCTAAATCTACCCTCTTTCAGTTTAAAACCGTTACCCCTCATCCTATCCCTTCACTCCCTGGTAAAGAGTCCCTCCCCAGCTTTCCTGTAGCCCCCTTTAAGTACTGGAAGGTTGCTATAAGGTCTCCCCAGAGCCTTCTCTTCTCCAGGCTGAACAACCCCAACTCTCTCAGCCTGTTCTCATAAGGGAGGTGCTTCAGCCCCCTGATCATTTTCATGGCCTCCTCTGGAGCCACTCTAGCAGGTCTATGTCCTCCTTATGTTGTGGGCCCCAGAGCTGGACACAGGACTCCAGGCAGGATCTCACAAGAGTAGAGTAGAGGGGGAGAATCCCCTCCCTTGACCTCCTGGTCATACTTCTTGATGAAGCCCAGGATACAGTTGGCTTTCTCGGCTGCAAAGCACACGTTGGTGGCTCATAGTCAGTTTTCCATCCACTACTTCTCCCAAGTCCTTCTCTGCAAGGCTGCTCTCAATCCACTCATCACCCAGCCTGTATTTGTGCTTGGGATTGCCCCAACCCATGTGCAGGACCTTGCACTTGGCCTTGTTGAACTTCATGAGGTTTACATGGGCTTACCTCTCCAGCCTGTCAGGGTCCCTCTGAATGACATCCCTTCCCTCCAGCGTGTCGACCACACCACACAGCTTGGTGTCATTAGTGAACTTGCTGAGGGTGCACTCAATCCCACTGTCCACGTTGCCAACAAAGATGTTAAACATCACTGGTCCCAGCACTGACCCCTGAGGAACACCACTCATCACTGCTCTACACTTGGATATCGAGCTGTTGACTGCAATTCTTTGAGTGCGACCATCCAGCCAATTCCTTATCCAGCGAGTGATCCATCCATCAAACCCATGTCTCTCCAATTTAGAGACAAGGATGTCATGCAGGACGGTGTCAAATGTTTTGCACAAGTCCAGGTAGATGATGTCAGTTTCTCTTCCCTTATCCACCAGCGCTGTAACCCTGTTATAGAAGGCCACCAAATTGGTCAGGCACAACTTGCCCTTAATGAAGCCATGTTGGCTGTCACCAATCACCTCCTTACTTTCCATGTGCCCTAGTATAGTATCCAGGAAATCTGCTCCATTATCTTACCAGGCACAGAGGTAAGACTGACATGTGTTGTGTGTGTAAATCTAAGCTTGCTGCTTATTTTCATAATCAGTCTTGACTTCTGACCCTCATTTTTTCTGAGTAATGTTTTAAGAAGGGACATCAATTTTTTCAAGCTGTATGTTTTCTGAAAATAATTGTGTGTTAAAATTGCTAAATATAAAGCAAATATTTATATAACTGATTGTAAAACGTTCAGTAATGTTGAGTATTGCAATGTTGTCTTGTTTGCATACATCTTATTTTTATTACCTCAATATCTTTCTATTATTGGCATTATTTATCTACACTGTTTATTTTTATACTATTTATTTGTAGTTAAATTAGAATATCTTCATTGAAGGTCAAATTATTCTAAGATTACAGTCTCTGTCAATGGTGACTTTATTTCTTCTTTTGTCTTTTCCTAGATCTTTTTGAACGGTACATTTGAAATTACTCTCTCTAGTTTTGGCACAATAAATCATGAGAGTTCAAATTACCTAAGGTCAAAAACCTTTTTCCAGAAGGACTTGCATGCTAAATGTATTAAGAAACATGTTGTAACTCTTAAAAGGCAAAGTGATGAATAAGTTATCAAAGGAACTTTTAACAAGAGTGGAAGTAATATATATCCCAGAGGAAGCTATTATGAGCCCATTAATATCACAAGCCAAAGTTTTACTTACTGAATATAATCTAAATTGCATTGAACTCACCAGCTATCAAGGGAAATACTTAGTTGCTGCGGTCTTGTTGTTGATTCATTCCTTTGATTTCTCCAAATGTATTTCTTCCTTCCCTCTTTGTTTACAAGAACAGTTCAAATTCAATTACATAAGCCACAGTGATTTGGAAAGTCATTGTTCATAACAGGGTGCTGTTCCTTAATGCCTATGAATAATAGACAAAATTTCCTTGATCACACATGATGCCTCCAAACCTTAAGGTACTGGGACTCGAGCTGTACAGTGCTCTGCATGCAGTGCCCTTTTAGCCCCTCTGAGCAGTTGAGTTTTGGGTGCACCCTTCACGAAAGGCTGGGAACAGTGTGGCCAGCACAGTGCTGAAGCAGCTTCTTGGCTTTGCTGGAACTGTTACTTCTCAAGTTGAAGGCGTGCTTGGGTAATCTGGTACCTCTTGGCCAAAGGCATCTCATGACTTACTTCACCTATATATAAGAAACAGTGACTAAGGGATTGATTTCTCTGTTGTGCAAACCATCCATAAATCATGAATACTAAGGTGCTGTGGGTGCTAAAGTGAGCATCCATGCGCAGGGAGGAGATGAAGACTGTTTCATGTGTACAGTGGGCTGATGTACCTCTGTGTGTCTGCATGCATCTAAAACAGTACCTCATGATGGAGAACTTGTCTGTGTGTGTGTGTTTTGGGATGAGGACAGCCACACCTGGCGTTGATGGGGGCTTGAGGCTCCTGGAATTGGTGGTGGCATCTCTTTCCTGACCATGACCAGGTCAGTGGCTGTGGTCAGCCAAGAGCATTGTCCTCTGCACAGGCTGCCAGCTCGAGGACCTGCATGTGCAGCATCCCCAAAGCCTCTCACTGTGGTCTTCACCTGCTTTGCAAGCCAGGGCCGCCCGGGGGAGCGTGGCTGGTGTGCTGGGCATCACAGCTTGCCGCAGCCCTTGTCCCAGCTGCGCTGCCCATCCGTCACCCAGCGGTCAGTAACGGAGCCTCACCTCTGGTCCTGCGCTGACACCTCATCTGTCAGCCCCTGGGCCATCTCCTAGCTGGTGATGACTATTGTCTGACATCCTACCCCTGCAGCTAGATGATGTCATGACTGAGTATGACTCCATTTACCCTCATGTGCCAGGGGATAATGGCAAACAGCTGTTTCTTTGTGAGCCCTCTTGTGTGAGCACACATACTGGGGCTTGCCCAGCCCTGCTCCAGGCGGTTTTACGGCACGTGGTAGAGAGGTTAGCTCATCCTCATGAATTAAATAAATGGGTCCTCAGTAGTTAACTATAGTAAAATATCTATTCTACCAACATTGATTTAACCTGGAAACAGTTAACTTCATTTGTTCTCACAAAACCTCAAAAAGGCATATTGTTTAAAGACAGGATTTTGCACTTTTGCTGTTTGGGAGAGTGAGACCTAGTTCTGGTACCTTTAAGGAAAATGTCTAGCTCAAAGAAAAAAAAGGTTTCTGTTTGGATAGAATTGTCTCCAGAAGGCAGTAGAACAGGGTTAGGGCTGCACAACTGCACTTTCCACCCCAGGTCGTTAAAATTTCTGGCACTTTGTACAGCTTTGTTTTTAAACCAGGTTTCTTGTAGTGTTCTCACACAGGAAAATTTTTAAAAAGAATATTAACTAACTTGAGCATGTTAAAATTCCTCATGGCACATAAACATATTAATATATATTTCTTGTGTGTGTGCATTTACTATTGCTAAGTGGTGAGAGGATCTCCATTGCGAAGCATACCAGCTACTGAAAATGGTCAGATTTGGCCTCCCTGCTGCTGTGAGCTGAGCCAGACAAGGGACTGACTGAGGGAATGTCACCTACTTCAGCAGTTCCCATTTGATCACTACCATTTATCCTTCGCTCAGACTTTCTTTAAAATAGGATGAGCATGGACTAAATACGAAGCGAAGAAACTTGATCCTTCATGCTTTACTCAGGCAAACTCCCAGCACCTAGGACGTATCTTGAGGCAGTAGAGAATAATCCCTAAATTTTGTCTTCCCTTAGCGGGGTGGCAAGTTTATGCCATTTCTGGTCAGTGAGGGAAACCTTTGCAGTTACATTTTTTTTTTTATCATATAGGGGCAAAATATAGGCCATATATTTTACATTACTAGTTCCTTATGAACCAACCCTGTCTAAAATATTTATTAGTGTCTCAATTACATTTTGGTAGGACATTAACCCCACTTTCCCTTTCATGCTCACCAAATTAAAACATTATCCAAAGATACATAAGAAAAAAATCAATTAAGTAGGTTGAACTCTCAGACAATCCCACCCCCGCAATGGTGAGAACAAAGCTGAGCATTGAGATGGTTTTGTAACAATTAGCTTCAGTTGGACAAAGGCTTTTGAAGGATTCTACTTCTTTATTTATCCTTTCTGTTCTACATTTTTAGATTGGTGCATTCAACAATCGATCGTACAGTACATACCAAATAGCCAAGCAGCCCTAGTAAGTACTTATTATGTATGCCCTTCACATTTTTTGGCAGCTTCAATTCTATGACTCATTTTATCATGAGCTTCCACTTTGATGGCCTTTAAACTATCTATCCATAGCTGTTAAAATGACTGCAAAGTTTGAAATCTTTTCTTGGCACAACTTAATTCTATAACCCAATTAAATCAGATGGTGTGAGCTGTTTCTTGAGCATTCTTGCTTGTATCACTTACTGCTCTATCTTCAGCTTTTCAAATGTTAAAGTTTGAGGAAGCCTAAAGTTTCTCTCTCCTTTGTTATCATGCAATGCAGCTAAAGTCTCTTTGTCATGAAAATGTATTTGATAAGCACTTAATGGTTAAAAGATTTAAAATAGAATTTTTCATTTGCCCATGACAAACCAGAAATGTACTTTTGGAATACTCATTAGATTCTTATGAACATGTCTAGATCAGATTAACATACCCTGATGGGTCAGATATGGGCTCTAAAATGTCCATTTATACTTGCTGTTGCTTTTCCTCTCCAGAAAGAACCCTTTACATGCACTCTGTATATCCTTTTCAATTGCAATGTGTCTGTAGAATGAGAAAGTGTTCTGCATGACTCTCTCTGTATTGTTACAGTAGAAGATGGCATACATCTCTTTAGCTTACATTAAAATGGTCATGCTAAATAGAATGACCATCTGTCTATGCTTTAAGTACACCCTAATCCCATTTCTCACTTGATTCCTATGTAGGAATCTGCCACTGCCCGCTGTTGGAAGCAGAACAGCAGGTCTGCCCACGTGTGGTAGTTTTGCATTTCAGTTTCAGATATTGAGCCGTATGATCCCAAGGAGACAGTCTGTAGTTATTTAGCTTATTTGTTACATCTAGGCAAATGTGAGAGCAGGTTAACTTTTGTCATTCACTTCAGAGTAGGGAGCAACATTTGTGCCTGCCTGGTATTCTGCTGCTCTGCCTCCTGCCTGCTTAAAGTACCTCCAAACTGACTGGTGTTTTGGAAAGTTCTTGACAGTTGTCATGAATATAGTGACAGATGTCTCTGAGGACGTATAATGCTAGATTTTTCTCTGGTGTGTTATACGTGACAACTAAAATTTATGACGATGACGATTCTATTTTAAAGAATTCATATGTGATGTTATATGATGACATTGTTCTCACGCTTAACTGAAGTGGGAGGGAGTTTTGTCAGCAACAACAGAGAGCTAAAAACATTCTTTAACTATGCTAGAAAACCTGCACTAGCAGCAGATCACCCCTACTGTAGATGTAACCAATTATAATTTGGTAGTATACTAATCCACACTGGTGGCTATGTGAAGTTAATTTTATAACTTGCAGCCCTTTTGTGACACAAATTTGGGTTTAGGTGTTTGATCCAGACAGCAGAGAAATAACTTTGACATCATTTTGAGAACTTTAATATGTTTGGATAACCTCATGCAATGCATATTTCAATACTAAGATGAGAATGTTGCATGTATTTGTGATGGTTCTGAGCAGATATCAACTAATTTTTATAGTATATCAACCCAAAATTGGCATTAACTCTTTTTTTTCCTCCAAGTAAGAGATGAGCAGTGACAGCAGGTTGACTTATACCAGCTGAAAAAAGGGGTTAGTGAGAGTGCCAAAGTGTAATTATTGATAATCCCAGGTTCTCATACATTTAATTGGAGCACAGCTTTTTCTTGTTCAGACTTTATTGCTGTGGAAAATAATTTAGGGAATACTTGTCTTCCTTGATTGTATTTGGGTATTATGTCAGATAGATTATAAAAATTTAAACTCCTCTTCAGGAATTATGATGTATCTCTCTGTTCAACCAGCAGCACGGGAACTGAGGAGTTTTTAATTGACAATATTGGACAGAATCACACTGCTAAACAGAGATTTGAGGGATGTCACCCTTCACTAGTATTTTCTATTAGTTCAGTTTTAAATGCGTAACACTTATTTGAAGAGTTACTAATGAAATACAAGTGCAGAAGCCAGATTGTGACTTTACTCTCCTGCTGAGTTCATGGAATTCAGAGGAATCAGGATGGGTTTGTATTGCTATGTTTCCAGTTTTGAATTTCTATCAAATAAGCTATTTATAATTCAAACCACTTTCTGTAGCAAAACAAAACTTTTCTAAAATAAAAACTGCTTTATACTAAAAGTGTGGGGGTTTTTTGTAGAATCAAGTTAAAATTATTTATTGTCAGGACTCTTTTTTTAAGGGATGACTAAGAACAGAACATTTGGGATAACAGAGGATGTACCTGTACCAGTAGTTTTAAATGTAAAGTATATTTTATAATTAGAAACAGAGAAGTCTGGAGGAGGTAAAATACTGGTGATTTAGAAACAATCACCTAATCATGATTTGAAAGCTATGCCCACTTAGGATTTTCAAATAAAAAGGGTTTGTAGAGTTTTATTTTCTTATTAATGCATAGGGAATTTATGTGTATTCTGCCAGTTAGCATTAACAGGGGATACCCAAATAAATCTCTTATTGCATTGAAGGGATCTTACGGAGTGTAAACTACCAGTGGCATTTTTATACAAGTGGAAATGCAAAAATCTGTCTTTACAGACCTGAACATTTAAAGTGAGGATACCACATTAGGTGTTTATGGTGCATAGCCAATAACTCAAGGTACAGTTTTCTCATGATCCAAAAAAAAGTGGTGACGTAGCAAAAATTCTAAGTGTAAGTAAATATAATATTAAATATGTAAGAAATCAACAGTAGTAATTTATGAACTTATCTAGATGTAAATTAGTACATTATGTACTTACTAAATTTTAAGGACAAGTACATAAATTCTCTGAGTAAATGAAATGAAGCAATTTTATTGTCTCCTTAAGGCTGATACAAGCCATTGGAAACAGAGAAATCTTGCCCTTGGTCATACTTTGTGCAAATAAATGTATAAAATATCATATCCTAAATATGTATGAGTAATATAGCACAGTGCTTGATAGGATGATAAACATAAAGATCTCAAAGAACAGCTAAGTATAACTGAAAAAAGTAACCTTATTACAAGAAAGTGTTAATGGCAAAAATACAATTTGGGTGGTCTTTGGGTTTTTAAAGACAGGAGTTTCTAATGTTCCACTTAATGTTTGTGCAAAAGGGACTTGGCAAGTGTGGTAAGTGCCTATACCTAATCCAAACTCTTCTCTACTTCCCTGACAAACCTCTTGGTGCATGGTGCCTTAGATGACATAACCTTTGCCATTCTGAGGACCCTCCTGTTTCCTGTTATGTAGCAGGTCTTCCACTCCCAGCGCTGTAACTTTGAAATAAGCTGTTGTAGCAGTGTTGTTTTTCCAGGGCCTCTGTGGCAGGATTTTTCCCTTGTTTTACGCCGCTGTTGTTTTGCTGTTATTCTCATGGCCTTGCACCTGCAAACCCTAATACTGCTTTTATGGCAGATTCTCATGGGAAGCAATTGCTACTCCTGTGAGAATCATTCCTTCTTTCCCTGCCTTTTCTTACTCATTATGAGCTTTTTTTTTTTAGAACAGAGGAGGACCAAAACTTAGTGCAGAATACAGAAAATAATAGGTATTTGAATATCTGTTCAGTATTACCTATGCACAAAAGCTGAGTAACCAGTAAGCATGCAATGCTTGTGTCAACATGCACATTAAGGATGCTTCAGTCCCACTACAGACATCATAAATAGCAACTACCAACAGGGATTTTGAGAGGATCCTGATTAAAAGTGTATAGGGCTGGGGGAAATCATGGCCATGTTCATCGTTGCCACTCTCTGCTCTGGAGAGAGCAGCTGGAGGAAGATATTGTCCGGGCAGTTCATCACTGCTCTTCCCTGCTCACCGCTGGGCAGAGTTTTCCTTATCTTCCCCCTGCCACCCCCTTCTCACCTCCATTTGTACTCTAAGGTAACACTGAAGTCTTTGAACTTTGAATGTACGCCATGTGCCTATTTCAACATCTTTTGTGCAACATTGTTTTCCGTGTATACATGAGAACAAAGATGTACGTGCCAGCTTTAAGAAACAGAGAACTATTATTTATGCAACAGTTATCTGGAGGCTCAGACTAAGTTCAGGACCTACTGTCTTGGGCATGTCTGGGCACATAATGGGTGTGTTTACATGATGTGGTGCAGCATTATGGACAGATACCTGAGAAGTACTTTTACTACAGGCTTGCTCAGGTATTTGAGTTTCATAGCCTTGACGCTGTTGAGAACACAGCCTGGGAAAAGCTCTGCACTTAATAGCTGTGTGCCTTCTGCTACCCAGATTTACCTGAGTTTCTCCACTTTGAACTGAATGGTGGACATTAACAGTAGTGATCATGAGTTCCTCTTCTTAGGGTCTTGTAGTTTAAATAGAAAAGATGGTAAACATTCCATATAAAACATTATTTCAAAGCAATAAATGGTGAAGCAAGAACCCAGCTTTCTCAAATCCCATACCGGTGTTCAGCCTACTGGTCTATACTGCTGCAGCTTACTTTTGCTCAAATATGTTACATTCAGCCACAGATTTACATATTATTCAGTTCTGTGCTTGGCAGCTTTTCATCCTGTTGCATAGAAACCTGTTCATAAAGAAGCTATGATGTTACTATATAAACATTAGCACAGTTAATCTGTTAAACGTTTGGTTGGAGTTAAATTACTAGTTCAGATAAAATGAATGTGTTTTTTCCTGGCTTAATTAAAAGCACACAATACAGAACCACTAGTTACCATAAAATTAAATTCCTCTCAGTTTGATATCTCTGTTTTGGGGACTTCTTATCCTAATTTCAGATTTCTATATGCCTTCAAAATATCTTTAGAACTAAATACAGAACAGGGTCATGATCAGGCTTGGCTAGTCTTTAACAACATTTTCAAAAAGGTTTTTCAGAAGGCTAGAATGGTCAGATGGCTTGATAATTCTGCTCGCTCTTAAAAAATCTGATACAATCTAATCTTTTGATGTCCCTTAACTCCAAAGAAAATGGAATCTTTCCGGAGGGAGGTCCAAAGAAATTCCAGAAAGAATTTGGAAAAGCTTTGAAAATGATAACCAGCTGGTTGTGAAGCAGCAGGCTGCTACTACAGAAAGTGCTGCAAAGCTAATAATAGCCTGGAAATAATGGCTAGCTAGCTTATGCTTTCAGAATATCTGGCTGAGTATATCCCCTTCATCCAATAGCTAAGTATTTCAGCCCAGAGACCATCTGTGTAAATCATCCTTTTCAAGAATGTGAAGGCATAGAGGCATACCATGTAAAGTGTGCTCTTCACAGTAAATAATCCTGTCATATTTTTAGTTGAGTGACTTCTGACACACAACATAGAAGACCATATTATTGTTGTTTAAAAAAGAACGCTGTATATACACACAGAAAATTACTTCTCTCCTTTCTCTAAAAGATGGAAAGCTATATAGCTTTTAAAATGACAGTTTGACTGAGTATGCTTATAAAATTATACACTTTACTTTGAATGTCTACTCTGGTGGTACTTGGGCTCAGACAGGACACAGACATATGGGAAGACTTATTTAAGACCTCAAAGCTTTACATCAATGCTGAATAATTCAACCTTTGCTGCATTATCCATGTGAAATAGGTTACTGCTAAATGTTATTCCACAGACTGGCTCTTCCAGCCTCAGAGAGACTTGAGGGTATGTGTACACTGTGTAACATTAACACTGTGAAGACAGAGAGATCTCTCTTGAATTAGGTCAGAAGCCTGTATATGATACAGACAGTATTAGGTCTTAGCTATCCAATAAGGAATATTGATAAATATTCCAGAAAGGTGGAACTGCTTCCATTTTTAATTAGTCCTACTTACAGGTAGGTATTTTGATAAATTGAAGCCATGAGGAGAAAAAGTTTCCTAATGTGACTGCTCAACACTGAGAAAAGGTGAGCAGACTAGCATGGATTGTATAATGCTTTGAAATAAGCAACTGAATAATAAGTAGATAAGGAACTAAAGAAAGAGAAGAAAAAATGAGAATGAGCAACTGAATAATAAGTGAGTAAGGAATAGAAGAGACCTAAAGGGGAAAAAAAAAAAGTGAACACAAGCAAAAAGAGAGGAGTGTTTGAACTAGAGAACATAGGAGGAGTAGTGAGAACTGATTTCTCACAGTTAAGAGTCCACCAGACTGGGGTGGGGAAGAAAAAAAAGAAAAAAGAGAGTTCTGCCATAACTTCTAACCAAGGTACCCAGAATTTGAAGTCTAAACCTAAACACTACAATCAGTGGTCTGATTTCATACAGGCTTTACTGGTCTAAGTTGATGCAGCACTGCAGACACCCACCCATAGGTGGGATGGGATAGTCACACTGGTTTTTGCAATGCTTAAATTCACTGCTTTATTCATTCAATTGTAAACAACAGGTCCTCTGTTGCAGTATACTAGCAGTCATTATAAAAATTCTGTAATCTGTCCCACTGACTTTTATATGTAATTAAAATCCTGGGTTTAGAAATATTAAAGGTTTGCCATATTTATTTGTTCATAGTTTACTGTTTTCCCCTGTAACTGAGTTTACATTTTTTATTTTCTGTTAATCAGAGAAAAGAAGGTGGCAAATCTATAACCTTTTATGTGACACAAAGAGACAGTGAATGTTTGAGGTGGGGCAAACAGAATGCTTGTATCAATACATTGCTTGTAATTCTGAACTCTGGAATTCCCACTTCTGGATTTTGCTATCCTTTCCAAACAGCTTCCAGGTTTGCCTTGCATCAGGAAATGTTATGTCATAACCAATACGCTTTCACTCTTTAAACAAGTGACAAGTTTTGAGGTCTTCAGCCTATTATTTGACGTTTCTAATGCTTTAAATCTGATCAGTGAAAATCATCTTGCCTGTGCCTAAAAGACAGAGATCTCCTGGACTTCTATGAGAAGTCCAAAGGAAGAATGAGAAGCCTTCTATGAGAAGCCAAAACTGGCTGCTCATGGCCTGGGTGATTGAATGGTCTGCTGGATCAAGCACTGGCTGGATGGACGGTCCCAGAGAGTGGTGGTCAATGGAGTTAAATCCAGCTGGTGGCCAGTCACAAGTGGTGTTCCTCAGGGCTCAGTGTTGGGACCATTTCTGTTTAACATCTTTATTGATGATCTTGATAAGGACATGGAGTGTATCATCAATAAGGTCACAGATGACACCAAGTTAAGTGGGAGTGTCGATCTGCATGAGGATAGGGAGGCTCTACAGAGAGACTTGGATAGATTGGATCGGTAGGCCAACGTTAACGGGATGAGCTTCAACAAGGCCAAGTGCCAGGTCCTGCACTTGGGCCACAACAACCTCATGCATGGCTACAGGCTTGGGGAGGTGTGGCTGGAGAGCTGTCTGGAAGAAAAGGATCTGGGGGTTCTCATTGACAAGCAGCTGAACATGAGCCAGCAGTGTGCTCAGGTGGCCAAGAAAGCCAACGGCCTCCTGGCTTGTATTAGAAATAGTGTGACCAGCAGAAGTAGGGAGGTGATAGTCCCCCTGTGCTCTGCACCGGTGAGGCCACACCTGGAGTATTGTGTCCAGTTTTGGGCACCTCAATAGGAGAGAGATATCGAGGTGCTGGAGCGAGTGCAGAGGAGGGCAACAAAGCTGGTGAAGGGCCTGGAGAACAAATCCTGTGAGGATCAATTGAAGGAGCTGGGACTGTTCAGTTTGAGGAAGAGAAGGCTAAGGAGAGACCTCATCACTCTCTACAGCTACCTGAAAGGACATTGTAGAGAGGTTGGTGCTGATCTCTTCTTACAGGTAATTAGCGATAGAACAAGGAGGAATGGCTTTAAACTGCAACAGGGGAGGTTCAGACTGGACATTAGGAAAAACTTTTTCACAGAAAGAGTGGTCAGACAGTGGAATAGGCTGTCCAGGGAGGTGGTGGAGTCACCATCCCTGGATGTGTTCAAGGGTTGTTTAGATGAGATATTGGGGGATATGGTGTAAGGGAAAACTTTGTAGAGTAGGGCTGATGGTTGGACTGGATGATCCCAAGGGTCTTTTCCAACCTGAATGATTCTGTGATTCTGGGAACAGAAATGTGTTTCAAATGTGTTGTGGTCAGACTCCACGGGAGCTCAGGACAACGTCCACTGTTCGCAAGTCATGTGGCATCTTAGCTCTTGCATGTGGTATAAAATCAGCTGTTTATCATCTTGGTGTTAGGTTCATACCTGATATGTGTGTGTATATATAGAGACAGATATATATATATACACACACACACAGCCCTATAACTAGTAGTTCTGGGTGATTTTGGCAAACAGAGATCCGTATGTTTCAAAGGAAATAAAAGTATGTAATGCAGTGGTCAAGCTGACCACTTCAAACATGAACACAAAGATTGCTTAGTTAACTTTAAAAGGCCTACAACTTCCAAATGCTTTTATCCTTTCTTTTGAAAGGCAAAATAGACTTCATTTTACAATACGATCTCTGTAAATATAAGGCAGATTTTTTTTAGAGATATTAGACACCCACAACACCCATCACTATTGATTTAGAATAGTTAAAAATAACCAGTATAAAGATCACTAATCTTGCTTTACAGAATAGCAAAAGAAAGTGCTTTTATTAAGAAAGTGCATATTGTATAAAGTTGTCAATCTTACTAGGGGAATTAAAACACAGAGTGAAATATATTTAGTCTCTGTATAAATGCTCCAGCAGGAAGAAGAATGAATTGTTTTAAGAAATTTTTGTCTCACATTTCTGACTGAAGAAAAAATATGTGTTGAGGTTTCACCAAATTGAACTTAGGTTTGCCACATGTATATTCTCTATATTTACAAATATGCCAGCAGAAATAAAACAGACATAAGTGGCAGGAAGCCAGAGAGGAATGAAGCTGCAAAAAGTTCTATATAGAAGCACTAGGATTAAGCAGCTGTAATGATAGCACTATTTGCCTTGTTCCACTAGGATCCTTAATCAATTTCCCTTTATCCTTCATTGTTATTGCACGCACGCATACAAGTGCAACAGTTAAGTAGTGCAAAGGCAGCACAGAACCCATCTCCTACCAGTCTAATCTTTAATTGTGAGTAATGAAGAATATAAAATAATGTGCATGTAAAAGTAGGAAACATCTTTATATATTTCAATTCCCATGGATAGCAAAATCAAAGTTGTATGTATGTGCTTTACAGCATATCTTCAATATCTTTCTTTGAGAAGCAGCCTCTCTGTAGCAAAGTTTTTTACCACCTTGGAATCTGCTCTGGCAACAAAAGCTTGAAAGAAACACATCTGGACTTCAGTAAAACTTTTGATATGCTATCACCTGGGAAATCATGTAGATAGAATAAAATGAAGACCAGGAGGAGAAATGTAATGTGACTGAAGAGCTGCTTGGAGAGAGGATGATGAGGTATATGGAGGGGAATTTACTGAACTGGAGGAGTTTTTTAAAGATCTGTGTTGGACCGGTCCAAAGAAGCAATAAAATAGTATGGTGATGAAATTTCTTGGAAATAAAAGCAAGCTGGAAGAATTATTAGAATATTACACATGAAAAATTGAATTATTTTGGTTAGTGAAATTATAGAAAGAAAAGTAAGTTTAATAACACTTGTTGTTAATGCACATTCAGGGTTTAATCATGAGGTCTTCGACTGGCAGTTCTACAAAGTGGAGGTTCTCATCTTTTGATGATGAGTGGGTTATCTGAATGTATATTTATGCATCCCAGATGACTGGGAGCCACAAGTGTGCCAAGACTATGAACAAACCCACTGTGACCTTATTGTGTGTTAGATGATCTGTGTTGAGTAGGTGTATTGTAGGAGTCTGGGCCGCGCTGGGAGAAAGTTAGTGCAGACAGAAGAATGCAAGGACGAAGACAAGGCCAGCAAAATAAGGCTGGCAAAAACACACAAGATAGCAGATAAGTGAGAAACACCTGTGGTCAGCAAAAGCACACAAGTCTGAGCAAAACAGGGTATGAGATAAGGGAGTTTTGGCAGGTTTTGGGCTTTACATGCTAATTGCAATTAACCAATGCAAATACTTGTAGAGGCGCGTGAACAGCGCATGTAGATGACCTGTAGCCTATTAGAAGATAGATGAGTGCGTGTATGGAACTTAGTAGAATATAAATGTAACCAGAAAAGGAATAATAAAAAAAGATGGTCGACCTGATCATCACATTGGTGTTGCATCATTTCTGTTCCCGCACGGAGAAATAAGGACCCCGGCTAATGGTGACCCCGACAGTGTATGGAACTGAAACTATCAGTGTTCAAAGCACTGTTAAGTTCTTACCTGTGCATAATTCTGGAAAACTGAATTCAAACTAGAGTGGGCAGGAGTTGTGGTATCTAAGAGTGATTGCAGAAATACTAGCAGCTAACATGGAATGGTAGCTCCATACAGAGCTGATGCCCACAGAGCACAGCAGAGCTGTGCAGTCTCACCAGCTCAGTCCTGGAAGCTGTACAGTGCCCTAGCACAGCAGTGTGCTCATCCTAACTAGCCTGGGCTCTCTGCAGGTGTATTAACTTGCAGAAATTCAAAAGAACTCTTGAAGTTAAGGGTCAATGTTGGTACACAAACAAATAAGTATTAAACTGGAGATAAATAATTTTAGGCTGTAAATAAGAAAACTGTTTCTAGCCATGAGAAATGACACCTGAACTTCTGAGGAACAATCTCAGCACTGGGAACTGAGAAAGAACACTGTATGCGGTTTAAAGATGGATTTGGTATATTTAAGGAAAAGACTACATTTAATATTTATCAGCAGTGTATGGGATTGAATCAGAGGCTGCAGGTCCTTTCCCATTGACCTTGTGGTGAAGCTTATTTGTTAATTCCTAGGTACTGATGTTTAACTTCCACTTTCTTTCATTCAACCTGACAGAGTTGTTAATAATTTTTGATTAAACTAGTATCAAATTCTCTTTCTTTCTATGCACACTATAGCATCCACACAATGGGACTGTTGACACAGGTTGCCTAAGTAGATACAGCATAATACTTCTGCCTTCTTGCACATCTCCCTGGTATTTGCTTTCAATGTAATGATAAAGCAAAGCCTGGTCTGTTTTACTGCCTTTCTCTGGGCAACAAGAAATGCTTTTTTTTCTACTGATGAAAAAGATTTACACTTAATGTATATTTTTATATGTAAAACTGAGACTGTGCTGTGTGGAAGGTCTGAGACTCCAATGTTTCTAGCTATTAGTTCTCGTGTCATGTTTGACAGTATGCAATAATCTAATCCAGTTGTAAGATATGCTTCTGACCAGCTTAAACAGACGTAAATGGAACACTTTAGCTTATTCTTTAAATTGTAGTGGAAAGTCAAGATGTTGTTAAGTAGCATGTTAACTAGCTGGATTTGCTTCAAAAATTAGCTTCAGATAGATTCTTGTGATGAGGTTTACTGTTCTGGTGTGGATGTGACCCAAGTATTTCCCACTTTTTGATTTACTCTAGAAGTGGTTCTCTCACCCCCAAACCCAATCCATTCCCTGTACTCTATGGATCAGTTTTTGCAATTCTAGTGTCTGTACAGAGGGATCAGTAAGTCAAAGTGTCCTGTCAGACACCATCTCTGCTCTGCTACTCGTCAAAGACATTCAGCTCAGGTCGCTGCTTTATCTAAAGAGGGTTAATAATAAAAAGATCTATTTTATGTCGTATTAATATTAATGAATGGCTTGGTGTTGCATTAAGCAGTGACTCCTTGGGCAACACATCTTTGTTTCAGTTGCTTTCTGTTGTAGTTTTGGTTAACGTTGCTTATCTGCTGGAGCAGTGCTCTTTCACCTTTCAGGATTGAATCTGTTGTGCCTATTAAACATCCCTTGATACAGTTTTGTGTGTCATAAAGGCCCTTGAAACTGAATTTGATGTACTTGAGAATAACCTCGATTCTTTCAACCCCCTTGTGTGCAATTTGAGGAAACAATGGTATCTGTTAAAAATTTAGGGGAGGAAAGCAGTGGATTTACAATCCCTGGGAGAAGGTTGTAAACTCTTACTGGGGTGCTTATAAAAGGACATTATCACATTTGAAAAGCAGAGGCAGTGGAAAACAACCTTCAGAGCTGTAACCTTCAGGGCTGCTTTTTCTCCTTGAGAAAACCAGTTTTCTGTGACCCATATTTTTTTTTAATGCAAGAAACTGTTTTTTCTTTCTTGTTTCACTTTTTTAAAATTATCATTCCAGATATTGTGGTGGTGCAGTACAGCAGACACTAATAGCTTTGCAAATAGTAATCCTAACCCTGCACTGATTGGCATCCAGTGATGATCAAGTTTCTGATAGAGATATAGAGAGAACTAAAAAGACTTTTAACAGTATATGAACGCTTTATGGTTTTAGGCTAGGATAGTTCAATGCGTGTGAGCCTCAGCTAAGTGTGGCATGGCTGAAAGACAACATAATTGCATTACATAGCCTGCTTTAAGAGAAATTAGTAGTCAATCTCAAGTTAGTTTTTGCTGGTCTCGCTTCCACGTTACAAGAAGTGAAATCATCATACTTCCCACCTTTTTTGGTGATAGAAGAAAAACTAAACAGGAATGAGACATGAAGACTGAGCCATCCAGTGATGTGTCTTGCTCAAGCTCTGAGCTTGAGGTAATGAGGCCCAAATCAAGTAGGAGAGAGGGGTAGTATCTATACTTTATAGAGGGAACTGCTAATAATAGTAATATTCATACAGAATTGATTCACATGAAGGAAAGAAACACCAGAGCCTTCTGTCTACCTACCTGTTTCTGAATATTAGTGACTATTACTCTCCCTTTTATCTGGGCACCTTTAGCACTCAGTTTTAAGCGTTCATCTCATCACTGTTATGAAGTGTTTTATGCTTTGTTCCCAAAAGATATCAGAAAAATATCTTGACAGATTATCATTGAAGATAATGCTGAGGATAGTCAGGTGTAATTGCAATTCCTCCTTGCTGCAATATTAAGAAAGAGAGGAAAATAGTTGTAGCTTCAAAACTGTTAGCAACTTGTATAGCTGCCTATGGTTCCAGCTTAGAAATCAAAAAGCATCCTGTGAAAAAAGGAAAAATAAATAATCCCTTAACTATGCTCTAATATAGTGGTAAATAACCTGAATGTGTGTAGAATTATTAACTGAACAATAAAGAATACAAACATTTGCCAGTAAAAAGTTAAGCTTCATTTTGTTTAACACTATACAGACAAATAATAGCAGATAGCTCACTATCTGCATGATATGGCATCATTAAATTGTTTGACTATATCAGTTAGCATGATAGCATAAAGGATTCTCATTAATACCTGTCTATCATATTTAGGTAGAATCCTGAGATTTGAAAATTTTATGCGTGAGCCAGGAAAGTATTGTACTAAGACCAGTAATTAAATTGTCTCTTCAGTTCTAATGGTCTAATATTGAAATTCCAGCTGTGTGAAAGGCTTGTATGACTTTGTATCTCTGGCTTGAAAGAGCTGAAAATTTTTTATGTTCAAAAAAGGATAGGCTTTCCCTGGGGAAGCTATTAGGTACCTTTCTTCTGTATGGTTTTCCCCTAGTGTTTCAGTTCTTTATAATCTTCAATTCTGTAAAAGTTAATATTGTCTATTAGTTTAATTTGTGCCAGATAAATGGTGATTCTTTTATAAAGTAAAGCCATCCAAATGTAACTGAAGGTATTATATCTTGGAAATACTTGAAGTTAACAATCCCCTCTTTACCTGAAATGAAAAGTCCTTTATTGACACTCACCAGTCTAAGTTTGTCAGTCAATTTTTTTATTCTTTTGTCAGTCAATTCTTTTATATTACAAATACAGTGTACTTATGAGGAAAAAAATAGTAAATATTTGAACATCAGTAAATATCTTGTGATTAATATTGTGATAAACAGAGAGGATTTACTGTGCTAGAATTATGAATTAGCAATTCTTTTTCAAGGGAAGTGACCCCTTTTTTTACTTTGAATTTTTTACATAAGGATTTTTCTATTATTTGTTGTATACCTCCACTAACTTTTTAATTCTATATGATCCCTGATCATGTCTCTGCATTTCCTTTTACTCACAAATGAAGATCTTGTCCTACGTTTATGAAAATAACACAATTGTCAAATGTCCCATAGAAATGTATTTAAGCTACTTTAGCTAATTCTTTTTCTTTCCATTTGAAAACTGACAATTTTAGGGGGGCTTTACGAATAAGTTTTGACAGAACTCTTGGATACATATTGACACTTCTAAATGATCAGCCTTTCAAAAATGGATTAACTGCTATTGTTATATGGTATTGTTTTGATGTGTGCAGGAGTGTTTCTGACAGAAGTATGACTTGATCCCATCAGTCTAAATTTTTTCAGATACTTACAGGTACTATACTGACAAATACAAACACATTTAGTGCAGAAAGATCCATCTTGAGATTTGGAAGATGCAAATTTATGCAGCTACTGTTGCGTTGTCAAACGTGTGGCACTTTCTGAAGAATAACATAGAGGTGTAACTCAGGTCAGACTCCTACTTTCTACCAAGTAAAAGTATCTACCTGCATGAAAAGCTCTCCATAAACATCTGATTTGATTTTGACAATGAACTCAACTGAGAACCTCCAAATTGCAGATGATATACTTCTGCAGTAAAAGGTTTTGAGGTACAAAGTTCTTGTTCAGATAGAAGAAATAGTCCACTTCTAGGAAGCCATAGGCAATATTTAGGGCAGGTCAAAAGGTGTGGAAAGATAATATAATTTCTCTACTGGTGCTATAGCAGTATAACTTAGGTCACTTTAGTTGTTGCTATAAGGCTAGGACTGACCTTGCCTTTTGCTGTATGCACACAAAACAGGCTCAGGAGAAAATGTATCCTCTAATTTCTTCATCTGTGGCATCTTCTGTAGCAAGGAGTCTGTAATATTTTTCATAATACAATTTTTATCAACCCAGAGCTTTTCAAACTATAGGACATGGTAGACTGAGACCTTTAGCTTTTATGTTTAGGAAGGCTACTTAAAATAAAAATAGCTTCTGTAATCCTCATGATCTGATCTAGTAGAAGCTGTATCTTAGTTTTTGGAAAAATGCTACTGATTTTCAGATCAGTTTTACCAGATACAAGATACACACGGACCTGAACACCTGGCCTGCAGTGATAGTCAGGATCTGAATGGACTTCAGCTTAGCTATAAAGTGAACTGAATGAAAGTCCTGGATCTGAGCTTATTATAATTTTTCGATACTTGAAATTAAAAAGGTTTATATTGTGCCTTTAACTTATGACTTCTGATCTTTTGTTTCTGCATTGTTCTTTTAATTAAAGATCTGAACCTTTCACAGAACTGGTATGTATCCCTACGTGAGTGACTTCCTGTAATAAGACAGATCTGGAAATGTGTATCATGATTTATTCCCCTAAACAGCAGTATTTCCCACATTTAAATGAGATGTGAATACAGCTATATTTGAACAGTTGAAACAAACACTAGTAGATATTTCATAGTGGAAAATTATCAAAATGCCCCCATGTGTTTTAATTTATAGCTTTTTTATATCAAAAGCTGAACTAATTGTAACCTATACTACTTTTGTTTGCATTCCATATGTATGTGAAAAGTATTGGTACCATAATTGTCTCAGGAGAAAAATGGCTTGACTGGAATAATGGCTCTTTATTAACATTCTGGAGAAAGGATATGGTTTTCCTCAGCTGCTCTTTTTATATTATGGTTTTACACCTGTTTGAAGGTACAATCAGGAAGGACGTTTAGCAGCTGTGACCAATACAAACACACTGGGTTTGGATACCACAGTGTCCCTATGCTGATAGGCCTGATATTCTGGTTCAGACTGAACTTTAGTCTTCGCAGCTGTCCAGAGTCATTGTCTTTTCTAACCTCCTTGTCTTTAATCTCTTCTGAAGTGTCAACTGTTCTGACTTGTGGTTGGTTATTCTAAATGCTTTTTCTTCTTTTATTCAATTATTTTCATCACCACTGTATTATGTCCCTCCAGGGAACACCTGATGCTTTGGGCACAGTGCTTTGCATGTGAATTAAACTATTCTGTTCTGTATGAATTTTTGTAATGTGTTTATTACCTCAGGATCTGAGCACCTCCCAGTAGTACATTAAGTAACCAAATCTGTCACAGGTTATTTGCTTCCTTATCCTCTCCCTAGACTTACAGTGGAATATTTTCCTTTGGTATGGTTTTCTGTTGTTATTTTTTAAATGTGAGACCTATTTATTTGTGCTACAGAGAGAGAGATGAAAGAATTGTGGTTTGCACTTGTAGCAGAAGTGTTGAGTTCTTGGTTCCCAGGGATATTCAGCCCAAAGTCAATTCCCAAATAAATAGGAGCTGCCTAGCTTTCACTGAGGCAGAGCTGTGATGCTTTTAATAAAAAACCAATAATGACTACTACTGCTGCTATAGAAATATATTTTTGGCTACTCATGGAGTGCTTTTAATCATGAAATTCACAATATTTTACTGATGAACCTTAAGGAAAATAAAAATTCTAACTTGCTATCTAGCAATATGTCTAAAAATGTTTCCTGGAATGTCGAATCTAATTTCTGTTATAGGTAATGTAGACAACAATATTGCTCAGAAAGAGATATAAGTTTTGTTTCTTAATATATACTTCCTCTTGACTTGTCTAATAAGTTTAGTAGTGGTTATCTTTTGTAAGTGCAGTTATATATGCAGGCTACGCATTATTTTCTTTTGTATTATCTTCAGATGTACTATACTAGCTTCATGACTGTCATATTTATGTGCAGTGGTACTGTCAAATGTGACACCCTTGAAATGTGAAATACCTATAATGAAAACACAGATGAATACTAGGAACTAAAAAAAGTTATTTTCTTTTTCATGAACATGTTGCATTATTTGTTTTACAGATTTTTAATGTAAAATATTATGGGGGAGCTAATCCATTCATAGATGTCAGAGAACTGAGTTAGAACTGGGTTTGCATTTATTATCTGATAAGGACTGTTGATGGTATCGTCTCTCTCCATCCCCTGAATAGTGAACACCAAGGCTCTTCGTACTCAGAAAGGCTTATTACTGTTAGATTGGCTTCTAAACCAAGCTAATACAGGTCACAAAGTGTAGTAAATTGGCAGCTGCTCTAACTGATGAAAAAAATAATTGCAGTGTGAGGCAGAAGAAGTTCTAAACTAATTTTTCCTTAGCAGAAAATAGGTATTATCAAATACAGAGAAAGCTATGTTAAAGTAACCTTGAATTTTTGCCTTGAAGCCAAAAACAGCTGGAATTTTCAGTCATGGTAATGGCTACATCTGAGCAGTTGCATAATGAAACTCCAACATCTAAAAACTTTCTTGCATATCCCCCACCCAATTTAAGGGTGTTATCTTTCTGGGAAGGAAGCCTATATAGCTAGGGCTTTCTTTTGCACCCTTCAGAGCAGTGTCCTTGAGACCTTTTTAATGCTTTGATGTGGGCCAGACTGGTAAGGCTGTGTATCTGAAATTGGTACATACCTTTCAGAACTCAAAATCAGGTCATTGTCATTTCAGAAGAGCTAACGTTGAGATTATGAGTATAGTCAGGAAATTTAAAAAAAAAATCAGGTCATTTTCAATATTTTTCTCAAATTTTCATAGGTAGTCAAGAGACTATGTCAATTGCTAATTGGACAAAATATACAAGTTATAGTAGGAAATATAAGGAGATAGTGAATCCATACTGCTTTACATTATGAAGATCAGAGGCTGTTGGGACAGTAAATGTGAATGTGGTCAGAAAGGGTTAAATATATCACCAACAGGTAGAAGACCTAATATAATCTGAGGAGCAAAATTCCTTGGTTTTTTTCATCTCTGATGTTCAGTGACCCAATAAGAATTGTAAATGGGTAGACAACTGCTGGCAGCAAAATTTTATTGCGTATTCTCTGCCAATCCTAGCAATAATGCCTTTTAAAATGCCTGCAGATTGTTTTATCACAAACTTCAGTATAATTTCCTTTCTACAAGACATACCATTTTGCTCTAACAGAATGAATACTTTCAAAAACTGAGGTAAATATCTGATGCAGCTTAAGGATACACCCTGAAGCAGAACATAATATTTGCATAAGAAATGACTGACTTATCACATAAATTTTCCTGTGTAATTTGCTAGCTTGCCCCAAGGGGCATGTAAACCTGAAAGAGAGAGAAGTCAAATGTAAAAGAGGTATTTCTGCTTCAAAAGAGCAGTCTTATCTGAGGGGTTAGTATGTTGTATCCTGATAGGAAGGGGTTTGTCTCTCTGGCATACATGGAAAATTTTGTAGGCAACTTGTGCAGCTACTTAGTTTCATGTATTGAAGATGTATTCCCTGTATGTTATGCAGCAAAAGTATGGTATCTTTATATGTCCTTATGCTTCCTAGAAACTGAATTGCAACATCAAGGATATTAAAGATGACAAAAGTATTTCTATATAGCTGAATTGCTAGGAACTGGTAATGGTTTATTTAAAACCTGCTTTTAAAAGGAAGAACTACTGATATACATGAGATAATGTCATGGTTTAACCCCAGCCAGCAACTAAGCTGCTCACTTACTCCCCCCTGGTGGGATGGAGGAGAGAATAAGAAGGGCAAAGATGAGAAAACTCATGGGTTGAGATCAAGACAGTTTAATAGGTAAAGCAAAAGCCACATACACAAGCAAAGCAAAACAAGGAATTCATTCACCACTTCCCATCAGCAGGCAGGTGTTCAGCCATCTTCAGGAAAGCCGGGCTTCATCACGCATAACAGTGACTTAGGAAGACAAACATCATCACTCTGTCCTCCCACCTCCTCCTCCTTCCCCCAGCTTTATACGCTGAGCATGACGCCGTATGGTGTGGGATATCCCTGGGGTCAGTTGGGGTCAGCTGTCCTGGCTGTGTCCCCTCCCAACTCCTTGTGCACCCCCAACCCACTCACTGGCGGGGTGGGGTGAGAGGCAGAAAAGGCCTTGACTCTGTGTAAGCACTGCTCAGCAGTAAGGAAAACATCTCTGAATTATTATCAACACTGTTTTCAGCACCAGTCCAAAACACAGCCCCATAGTAGCTACTATGAAGAAAATTAACTCTATCCTAGCCAAAACCAGCACAGGTAAGAATGCAATTTAACTACATACAGTCATCCAAATCATTCAAGGTGCATACAGTGAAAGATTGAAGAAAAAATTGTGACTGGATGATGTTGAGCATGCACATAAATAGATTACTTGGAGCTGAAAATACAACTCTAAACTAATAGCAGAAATGAAAGAAAAGTGTAAAAGGGATGGGCTAGTAGTGCATGATACTGAACATCACTGCTTTAAATAATTATTTTTATAAATGCTGCTGGTTGGTGGCCAGGAAAATTGGAAAGTATCTTTCCACTCAGTATATTTTATTAATCACACGGGTTTTTAGAAAGGAGCATAGTTGTATGCCATTGATGAATTGTGAACATGATGCCTCTCCTGCTTCTGACAGTCAGGGGTTTTTGTGCGTGTAAGCCAATGTCCATTTGAAATCAGTAGAAAAGGACATTAAGTTCAATGGGCAACAGATCAGATTCTTACTCGTTGATCATCGGAGATGCTTTTATCATTGATTCTCATTTGCTTCTCTCAGTCAATAAACTACACACAGCACTATCTGAAATATCCCTCTTTGAGGTCAGGTGTCTTCCATACATCATCAAGTTCATGATATGAATGACTCAGAGGTGTTTTCTGGAGAAAGGCAGTGAACAGCTGGGATGTGATTTAAGGAACCTTAGCCTTACTAAGCACAAATAACAGTTTCTTTAGGAATTAATTTTTAAATTGATACTTATTAATATCAGTGAACCAAAACCAGGCTGTATCACTGATCCATTTCCCTGTGCAGTGTGCATATTTTTTCCCATTTATCCAAACCACTGAAAGACAGAAAGATGCTGTTTCTGTAGGATTGCTTGTAGTCATACATTGGAGAAAACTTATGCAACTGTCAGTGTCTGTCTTGTGGCTATAATTTATTTGTAAGATGCAAACTGTGTTTTTTACTTATTTGGCATTTGTGCAGAACTCAATGTGCGATTGTTTAGACTCTGTCACTCATGCTCCCAGTGACGACCTCAGTGGAGTCAATGGGTTTACCTCAACAACACAGAAAGGAAAATGTAGCTCTTGAAGTATCTTCAAAATGGTATTGTCTTTGTAACTTATTAAAGTCTGGTTTTGTACAGTTGTGCTCAAACCACAGTGCTCAATAAAGAGAGGTTCTGTTGAATAACTGGAAAGAATCTTTCCGGCCAGGCTTTTGAGAACCATGCCACGTTGGTCTCTGCTGGAAGCTGTATTTTGCATATCTTACAAAAGAAGCATTTTCTGTCAATGCCAGAGCTGTTGTAGTCAGTCATCACTCATGGAAATGTAAAATCTTTGTAATGCCAAGTGGTAGGACAATGATACCAGACTCTCTGCCATGCATGAAACATGCATATCCTAAACACATGGAAATGTCTGTGACTGCAGATGGCCACCTCCAGCTCCTTTTAAAGTAAACATTTGATCATTTGCACATCAGAATGTGTTTCGCTAGACTGTAATGCTGTAAGATGATACAATATAATATTTTTTCTGCCATTAGGTTGGCCATGAAATCTTAGTTCTACCAATGTATTATGAGGCAAAATGACCCACCAAAGGACTAAGAACAGACTCCACCTTATTAAATGAGTGATAAAATTGAATAATATCATTACTAAAATAAGTGTGAAGGAATCAGGTGAAGGTTAAGAAATACTACACTAATTTAGCAGTCACAATTACATGTCACAAATTCAGCTTTTGGAAATGTTTAAATGAAATAACAGTGCAGTATTACAGATGGCAGTTAACATGTCAGTGTTGTTCTTGTGATTAAGAGGAATACTTGCAAAATCTGAAGCAGTAGTAGTATTCATATTAAGGTTGAGAATATAGTTTGAATGCAGCTGAAACCAACTCAGCCTGAAACAGAAGCTTTGTTGTTCCAGGCAGAATATACAAGGAGAGATTACAAAGTCATAATTGCAAAGATCACACTGATGCCACTGCAATATATACTTTATAGTATCAAAGCAGAACTCACATCTGACTGCCATGCCAAAGGTTTCCTTGCTTCACTTTGTTTCAGAAGCTTTCTTTTTCCTTTGCTTCATGAGGTGGTGGCATTGCTCATCTGGGAGATGGATCTTACAGCTTTGTAGAGTACAGTGTTTTCACGCATTAGGACAATCCTCTATTTGCCTGTTGTGAACAGACTTGTGTGCTTTACAATGTTCAGGCTATGTGAAGAAACCAGATCATGAAAAAAATCTCTGGCTTTCTGAATGTCTGCCTGCATATTTCTCTCCCAGTAGTTTTTCCTTGGGAATTCAATCTGTACTGACAACCGGTAACACAAAGCCAGATTTTGAAAAGTATTCTGTTGGCTAACATGCAGGTGGATAGCCAGAGGGGCTTCTGAGTATGCCTGGGCACAAACTCCTGTGGAAGTTCTGTCAGAACTAAGCTTTCTATTGGGATCTATCAAGAATTCCTTCAAAATAAGAAATAAAGCCAGAGAGGGGCCTTAAATAATGTCACAAAGAAAAAATATCAGCTGGTTTTCTCAGAGTACAGTGCCGTGAGCCAAGCCATCATTGGCACATCTATAGGCTGTCTCCATCAGCTGCTTTATCCTGGAAGAATGCTTTAATATTGACTGTTCATCTTTTCAACATCTGCTTCTTTCAGTCTTGTCTCATCAGCTCTTTTTTTCTTTTTTACTCTCATCATTTCTCCATGAAAGGATTATTGTAGGTGAAAATCTTTTAAACACGTCCCATTCAGATTCGGTTGAAACTCACCATTTCAGAAGCCTTTAAACCTTTATTTAAAGCCTTTAAATTGTTATCAGCGCTATACTGATCACTGCTAGAGACCAGGTGTATGATAAAAACTATGTGCTAGGGAAAAAATTCATAATGCCACAGTGAAGCCAGCAGGGATTCTGCAGATCATAAACCTGTTTCCTTCTGTAAGTGTAGCAATTGAACTACCAAACCCTTCCATTCAAGGTGGCTGAAATTGGAGGATTTTTTTTTTTCTCTCTCTCAGAATTATGTTGAGCACTTGCACTGACTTTACCTGAAGCTATGGTACTTGGCAACCTTGGAAATGCAGTCCCTGCAATTCACTGTAAAGAGCCCTTCAGGGAGAATAATTTTGAGTTCATATGTGTTACCTGGGCTGATAAAGACTTGTTCACCTTGATGAAGTACCCTGAAAAGAGGTGAGTGTTTTCTCACAGACACTCAACATTCAAATGTTCATCTAAAATTACTTGAAGTTTTCAGGTGTGGAAATTGGCCTGAGGATGTTACAAGGTCACTTTGTGTGTCTGTGATCTTCTGTGGATACAAGAAGTTCCTCCTAGGGATATTTCAATATTTCTATAGCAAATACAGAAGCACGGATAGTAAGTAAACTAAAGCAGTAACTATCTTTCATCCTCTGTATTTCAACATCCGATGCATATGAGTTTGGCAGAGATTTTCAAACTTCAGCTAGTATGATGTCCAGATTATGTCTCTGCTGTGTCCCCTTAATAAAATAAAATAAAAAAAAAAAAAACACAACACAAAAAACAAAAAAAAACCCAAAACAAACCCCATCCAACAAACCACTTTTGGACATTATTATATTGGTTTTCTACCTTTAGGAATTAAATGTTTTATGGCAAACAGTTCCTGTGAGTATTTGATATGTGTTATATGACACCAGAATGTGTTCTGATTGTAACTCTTCACCTAAATGAAATGGTATATATTTAATTCTGCCTTGTTTTGTCTCCTAGCTGGGTCTACTCTGATTTTGCTAGTTGGGCTGAAAAAGCAAGGAAATTAGTGGGCCCTTTTTTCCATCAGGGAGAAGTGGCAGGAAAAAAAGGACTCATTTTTTTCTTTTAAATGTATATTTTCTACTACATAGTCCTCAAAGTCTATGTTGTTGAAAACACTGGTCAAAGTAGATCAGTGAAACTCTCCAGGAAGGCTTAATGTTTTTGTATAAAGCTAAATTTTATCTACTTTCTTCTACTGAGAGAAATGTTCTTCCTAAGGTGTGTGGTTTCTTCTGTGCTAGAGCTGCATAAAGGAGTGTGAGTAGTGTATTCTTATCTATCCATGCACCATCATGCTTCTTGCTTCCTGAATTTATTCATCTGTGTTCTCCTCTGGTTTACAACCTGTTTCCAAATTTTTGTGATACTTTGAGGAAATCCATAAATAAGCTTTTTTCAGTCCTATTAATAATCTTTGCAGACTATTCAAATGTCTTATGCACACTCCTGCACATCTTTTTAATAAATATTTTTCTTCATTAAAATATTTGTATTTTTTGCCAGTCAGGGAAAAATATCTATCCCAAGTTCTTTTCTTTCAGTGGTTGTTTTCTTTTGGAAACATGTATTTATTTGAATGTAGTTGCATTATTTCAGTACGTATCGATATTCTCCACAGATTATTAAGAGTGAATCCTTTCCTAGGTAGATACACACTAATTCACTGATACTCATTAGTGCAGAAGTATGTTTGTTTCTGCTAAAAATTGAGCCAGAAAAACTTTCTTGCTTAGTATCACTGGAATATTGAGTTGATTAATCAAAATATGCTTAACAGAACATCTGCCCTTAACAACTGGGCTGCAAAGGGATGCCATCTTCATGCAGAGAGTACAGCTGGGTATGCCAACTCCATCTACTCTGCCAGCCAATAACATTTTTTCTAATCTAACCATTTTTCTTGGATTATGTGTAATTACATTATGGTCACTATTCTGACTGCACAGGTTAAGAGGTCCTTGTTATACCTGAAATCTCCTACAAACCATCTGCTTTTCTCCTACTAATCTGCACTTTCTGCACGGGTGAAGCCACTTATAAACCGGTGTATTATCCTGACAGTACATGCTTTTCTGACTGAAATCTCTTAGAAACCTGCAGAATTATAGAAAACTAACAGTGGAAGAAAACTCTAGAGTGAGTCTCCCTTTTACATATTCTAAACTGATTTTTGCCTATTTCACAGTAGCTGGATGGTATTGGTTCATGATTGTCCTGTGATCCACTGCAGACAATCCAGGTAATTGTTACTGTCCACCTTAGTATTTAGGAAGGTCCACTGTAGCTAAGGGTGGCAGGAAGAGTTCCTGTAGCTGTATGTAATATAATAAGAGAACAGGAATACCTGGATCATGTGTGGAGCTGTCTGGAGTATAGAGTAGTCAGCTCAATCCTCCTATATTTCTAAGTTCAGTCGTCTCATGTGGGAAAACAGGAAAAACTCATATCCACTATCTAATTATCAGCAAATGACACTGCAATCTGTGTAAAGGCAAACCCTTCCAACAAGCTTCAAAAAGACTTTTACCTCACCTTTACCATTAATTTTGTTTATGTCATTCAAGCTTACCTATTTCTATTATTCTTTTGGTATTCACATACTGTGGTAATGATAACAATGTGGAAGTGGTATATGATGAACCATTTTCTACCAGAAATTACATCCTGTCCATGGCTGGCAAAACAGTATATTGATTCTTATGTGGGCATCAGAGATATCTAATTATATGAACAAGAAAACCTTTATGAAGAGTTGTCATAGATATTTGCTTATGATATAAGGATAAAAAAATAAAGCTTCCTAATAATCATGCTAGCCTAACATGAGAAAAATATTTTTCTTCCCATTTACTGTGTATCTAAGCATCTGATTCTCAAACCATTTAAGAAGTAATGGGAGTCATGACACATACCTGGTATTCTCAGCATAAGTAAAATACATCCATTGCCTGAAGCTGATGTGAAGTGGATCTGAAGTTATGCCAACTGGGAGATACAGCTATAAAATTGCACCTTTCAGATAGACAAAAGAAAAATACTCTAAAGAACTCAGAACTATGTTCTCCAAAAACCTCATTTTTTTCAGTACTTCAGTGCACAACAGTAAACAAATAAATATACCAAGTAAGACCAGAAGAAGCTGGTCTTTACAACAAAGAAAACTAACCACAGTGCAAAAGAGATTTGGATTGACAAGTTGAATGTTGTCATGTGATAGATGGATTTAGCACTGATGCACAGAACACAGATTCCAGTAATAGAATGAAATGAACGCGTTTTTACCCAACTTGCATCACTTTTTGCCTCTTTCCTTTTGACCTAATACTGAGGTGGAGAGCTCAATTAAAATGGTTTATTAAAAGTGAGTCCAAGCACAGGGACAGAAAGATTAGGAAACAGCAGGCAAGCAAGGAAGAGCATAAAAACTAGAGAGACACTCAAGTTTTTGAGAAGAAAGTACTGTGGCTACCACCCCGAATTCTCCTGCAGTAGCTTTCCACTGAATAAATAAAGGGAGATATATTATATTATAAGATATTATAAAAGGCTACACAGGTCAAAACATGAGTTTACTCTTAACTGGAAGATGGATAGCAAATACTTTATCATCTTCTGCAAAGATTTAATTGCTTAGACTTTTTCTGGTTTAAAATCTATATTAAAGGGTAGGAAGACAAAGAAAAAAGGATTATGTAAAATGAAAAATTCATGTATATGGATAAAAAAGGGGACTTTCTTAATTTTGGAAGTGGAATGGGATCATTAAACAAAGCAAATCTATAAATTCAGCTATGAATTTATTATTGATTTGTAGTGTGAAACCAAGCTAGATTTCAAAACAAAAATTAAGCCATGTCCATCAGTGGAAGAAGCCTTAATAAAATAAAGGCTTCACATTTAAAAAATATGAGAGTTTTTAATTCTTACTCATGTGCTCTAAAATCCCTAGTACATTAAGAGTTTTGCAATAGTCATAGGAAATGGTGGTCTTGCCCTCTACAGGCACATAAGGTAGAATAATAATCAGAAAATTACAGTTTTGTTTTCTTTTCCCCTCCAGGGCTTATCCAGACACATTAGACAAAAATCCTGTCTAAATAGGACCAAGATTCTACTGGATTTTAGTTTTTGGTTGGGTTTGGGTTTTGGGGTATTTTAGCTAATGAATGCAATTAGTATGACTCTAGTATCTACATCAAATATAGTGAGACAATGTAATACACAAATAACAAGTTTGTTTGCATTAATTTTGTTTGTTGTTACTGTCTTTCAATTTTTTTGTCAAAAAGTCTGAAAACACATGCTCTGTGGCCTTTCACCTTTATCACTGATGCATTGGTCTCCTGCTAACCTGAACAGAGATTGTAAGGGATAGATTAGTCTTGGCAGAAAACCCCAGAGGAAATCTAAGTTATCTGGGTCAACTGTTAGCAGGAACCTCTGCAGTTACAATTAAAAAATCTCCAGACAAATATATAGATGCTTGATGATCTTTCTGAAGACAGTGTGTGGAAGTGATTCTTGCTGATTTTCAAAGGAATCTAGGGTTGGTTTTTTCGTCCATATCTGACTTGTAATCTTGTTTCCATTTCTAGGTATTTGTATCAGTATTTGTATACTCTGATCATTTTTTGTCACTTGGATAAAATGAATTTGTCTGCCAAAGTTGCTAATTTAGTTTCATTCTTAACTATACCTTATTCTCTTTGAAATTAGTGAAAGCTTCCCATTAGTGGCTTTGTAGGATATTCACTGATGATATACCCTTATCTGGTATGGTAAAGCAGTATGTAATGAAAATGCCTCATCTGTCCTTTGAACTAAATTTAGCTCTGTGAACATCTCAGTTGCAATGTAGGAACTTCTGGGAACATGGACAATGATCAGCATGCATCCCCAGGGCTATAGCCTTGTGTGAGGACACTGTTGAATAACACAGGTTATTCAACAACAATTCCCACCCCTACCAGGGTATTTTCTTCCCAAATTTGCATGAGCAGGGGCAAGGAGTGTTGTGGGTCACAAGGTAAATAGTGCTTTGACTCAGCTCTCTGCTGCTGAAGAGATGTGAGGTTGTTGGAGAAAGCGTCCTCGCTATTTCATCTCCACTTGAGCAGGATTAGGTTTGACCTGAATCAGTTTCTCAGATGCAGATGATGAGGCTGCTAATAACATGACACTTGAAACATACTGCTCCATTACATAAGGAATGCAGATGCATAAAATAAGTGTGACAGTAAAGCCTTTATGCTTTTTACCACCCTAGAATACAAGAGGATCTAAACCTTGCCAATATCTTAACATTTGTACAGGTATAGACTCCATAAATTAACTTCTGGTGAATTATAATGATATTTTGTTGCTTTTCTTCTAAATATCATATACAGTTATGGCACATTAATTCTGGATTGGACTGATAGTCACTGTTTGCTGTGCTGACTTTCCTTAAAATATTATTTTCTGGTATCTTCAGGAAGAGTAACATCACATTATTATGATGGTCCAGAGGGACAGGTGTCAGGCCATACCTATTAGTACACTGTATAAACACTGTCATTTATTCATTCAAATATAGTTATTACAGGACTTCTCTACAGCAGAAATTCATTTTTACTTTAAATAGCTTCACAAACTTTGACAGTAATTTCTTTTTCACATAAGACAAGATGTGCAGAGGCGCACCTTTGCTCACGTCTAGTGTTACTTACTAAGTGCAAGAGCATACAATTTTCTTGTCAATGCGACTACTAGAAATGGTTAGTGGGGTTGTGAATGAAATCACACAGAAGGTTAGCATTCCACAATTTCACTAGAAATCTCACTAGTTATTTCCTCCTGTTGTGTTTTTAGATACGTTATTTTAAAAGGAATAAGTGAAAAACATTGCTACCTAACAAAAGCTGAAACATAAGTGTAACTTACAATACACTGAAACATAAGTAACTTACAATAACCTATGCTTGTTGTAATCTGTGACTAATAACCATGTGTCATGTAAATCGATGTCCTGTTTTACAACACACTCTGATTTCATATACTATGTTTTAAGCTTAGACTGAAACCCAAAATCTGATTAATATAACTTACTGGATTTATAAAATTGGTGGAGAAGTGACAACAGCCACAGAGTCTACATAATTGCTGTGTGAAATTCTGAGATTAAAACAAACTGGTTCAAATGTGCACAAACTAATTCAAAGAAATCCTGCAGCACTGGACAAATTTCAGTCTGAAACAGCCAAAACAAAAATCCTTGTATTAGCATGTCAGAAATGTGATTTACTATAGTTTTTAAATTTATGATCAGGCTTTTGAGAGTGGGGAGAGAGAGAAGTCTTTTTAGTGTTTTCATAGGCGACCCTTGAATAACACACGACACTGAATATAGTAAACTTTCTTTGAACCACTTGCAGCTCTGAAGACTTTGAAAAGTCACCAAATTTTTCCATGTAACTCACAATGAAGATCAGAATCAGCATTCAATCTTCGTGACATCAGACCTGATATTTGCAATAGAAAAGCAAAATTCAGTTATGAGTTTATTACACTAAGGACTAATTTAGAGCTATCCTTTTTTCTTAACTGGGGTGATTTTATATTGATTAATATTTCAGAAATTTTGATATTTTCTAAAAAGAATACATAGTAAAGTGTATTCAATTACATATTTAAAAATGTCACTGGGCTTGGTAGCTGAAATTAAAGACATGGTGCAATTTACATCTCATAAAAAAAAAAAAAAGCAGTTGTTCATAAATATGCATGATTCCTGTAGTTTTATCTCCAGCCTTCAGGTGTATCAGTAAAACATCTGAACTCTGTAGAATAGGCATCTTAAACATTTGTTTCTTTATTTGCTACAGATTTTAATACTTGTGATGACCATATTACACCAGAGTGGCTGAAAAGCTGGCTTGGTGCTGAGGGCATTTCTGGCTTGTCTGCCTAATCAATTTTGCTGCCCTGCTTTGGCCTGGAAAGAGCAAACAGTGACTGTATATAGTATAATCTCACAAATTCCTGGAGCTAGCAACGCATGTTATATGCTACTGGAAAGTGTGAAATCCACAGTTTCCAATGCTAATAGATATTTGTTTATTTTTAATTTTCTGGTTCATGAAGTGCAACCCCCAGTCTTGTGTGATTCAAACTGTACTTCTGCCTGCTTGCTGTGGCCTGCAGTTGTCCAGATTTCTAACCGTCTGGTCTTGTATCAAATGAAAATTTAAGGGGAAATATTTCAAAAGTACCAGCTTTTTGTAGCTAGATGACTCTGCTATTCCTATCTTTGAATTTTTCTTTTCCTTGTATTTATAACTTGCTAGCTAGAAAAATAAAGAGGATGCCGTATTATTAAAAACAATAAATAGATTGATTCCCTATAAGAGTCTTCTATTCTTAGTTGATGTCCAGGTTAAGACTCATCTTGTATTCATACAGAATACCATCCAATCATTTTTTTTGTTCAGTTAATCTGCCTTTCCATTAGCTCCTGAGAGTAAAACAGTAACACACTAATATTCTTTTGGCTTCGTGGCCAAATATGGATATTTCTTCAGGCTCATTCTTTACTATTCATCTAATAGCTGCTTTAAGGTTTATGAGAAAAAGTAAAACCTACCATAGGGATAATCTCAAAGATGGCAAGCAGCTTTTGCCAAATGGTTCACAGCAGCCCTGCAATTATTGCTTTATTTCTCAGAAAGGAAACACTCTTCTCAAGCTTTTGCTGTAAAAATTGTGAATCTCTAAAAAAATTACTTCTATTTTAAAGATCTGATTTAACATGAAAATTATATGCATTGTAAATGTTTTCTTGGCAATTTACTTGTCATAAATGTCTATTGTACTGAAAAACTCTACAGGGAATTGGATGTATTTACTCTGCATCTACTTAGGAATTTGTAAAAAGACAAAATGACAACAAAAATAGAAATATTATGACTAGCTGCAAACTCCCAGATTGGTTTCAGCTCAAACGTAGCTTTCCGAGGTCTGAGTTTAAACCAGGCTTCTTAGCAAGGATTAGGTGCGTGCTATTGTACTTTAATAATGAGAGCACCAAACCAATTAGAAATATTGCGCATTATTGACAAAAGACATCCAGAGCTGATGCACATAAAATAATGCAACAAATAACATATAACGCTCAAAACACTGCTGTGTTTATGCCAACATTATTCTGAGTGCAAATCTCAGCTTTGTTGCTGAAAAAGTGGTACAAAAAGAGTTGCTGTGGCCCAAGCTCTGCTCCAATTCAAAGCCTGCAGCCAGAGAAGCTCCTTGGAAAGGCCTTCTCAGATTTTGCAGGGAAATGTGTCCAAAAAGCAGTACCTTCAGTGGAAAATCTGAAAGAACTTGATTTTTAGATATTTGCTGAAGTGAGCCTGAATCCAGCCCTCAGCCGCTCTCATCAGTCAGTATTTGCAGTCGCTCAGGGGAAACGCAGCAGGCTTTGAAGTGGAAGAGAGTCCTTCCAAGCACTAACAGGACTGAGATATGAATATTTTAATTCATATTGGTGAAAACTCTTTCAATGGATGTCTTTTGCAGCAGCCTGTATTTCAAAGACTCTTGATTTTTTGTTTTTAAATGATTAGCTGGTTGATTTTATTGAAATGCTGTTGCTCATAACAGACTGTGCCGCGTGCAGTCAGATACAGTGTGTGTGGGAGGGTGGTTGTGTGTGCACTCACAAGAGTGCACTGATTTCCAGAGTGCTTCCACTTCCTAATGCTAAAAATTGGCTTTTTATTCTCTCTATAATCTTTGGACCATTCATCAACTTGGGAGAAAGCAAAGGCACACAAATGGAGTTCGGAAGTGATATTACTATTACTTGATTAGAATTGCTTGGGAATTTTTCAGAAAAAAAAATGCTAGAAACTGTCAGTTCACTAAAACTAATCGTTTTTCTTCAGAAATGTCTCCTTGGAAGACTATTTTAAGAAATTATACCTAATTTGTAAAAATATATAATTCTGATATTTCCTGTATGGAAGGTACTAAGAGGTTTAAGTTTAAAATCAAACTTTCAGTTAGGAAGTATTTTTGAGGTTTTTGTCTGTCTAGGCTTTTTAGAACTGGGGTTTTCCTCTGTCAAGATGAAAATAACTTGGGGTGGAAAACCTTTACCTGTCAAACCTTATTTACTCTGTATTGTTGGACAGAAGAAGAATCTAATTAGAGACTAATCATGTGAGATGTTCCTTCCCCAAGAATTTTATGCCACCCAAACAGTGGAAGAAAGCTGTTATCATTAAAACTCTAACAATGAAAGGATTATGATATGGCCAGAGTTATTCAAGAGATCCCTGACAGTGCCGAAAAATACCCCAAGGTATTGCTGGTATGTCAGACCTGTCACGTCATCTCTGGCATGTAGTTGTTGTGCTCGGCAGGTGACTCTGGTTTGTGCTTTAGTATGCACAGTGATGCTGGTGAACTTCTGGAATAATTTGGTCTAGCACCTGGTTAGATTATCGAGTCAGGAGAGAGCAGCTCTTCTCGCCTGGGTGCTGGGGCTGGGGTTCACGTTGGGCTTGGGCTGTGTAAGGGCACTGGACGGGTGGCTGCCGAGCTCGGGCTGTGCCAGCCACGCAGGGGCCCACAGGTTGGCGGTGAGGGCAGGCTCAAGCTATGCCAGGGAGCTCTGCTCGGGCTGCCTGCCCAACAGGGGACCCGTCACTAACGGGGAGCCTCCCAGCAACTTACCCCCCAACTGAAAAGGACTAGCTGAACACCTTCCTGGCACAGGGTCATGCTCTGCCATGGACCTGAATTTTGCTTCCCAAAGGTGACAATAAAATATGAATTATTTTATCTTCAGCCTTGGGGCAGCAGCACTTGCTGGGAAGAGCTGAGCCAGCCGCTGGATGGATCCGAGCTGTGCAGCTTCCCTGAACTTCAGTATGACTGCTTGTGGGTTTATCATGTTTACACTGGGGCGTGGTCTGAGTGAAGGCAGTAAAATCAACAGACTTGCACCTGTCCACAGTGATATGGGATCATACCTGGGTTTTTTTATGTTACAGTAGGAGAGATTGCCTAACTGCATGAGGAATTCTGTTATTAACAGATCTACCGTAAAAATCTTCAGCTAACTTGATGATACAGAACAACTTCACCAAAGACTTCAGGAACCACTGTTTTCCTGTTGAAATTAGTTCTGGTGGCACAGGATTGGTCTCTAATTAATTTTACCGCTTGCCAGCTGAAGCCACTGCTCAGCCACTTTCCTGCTGAGCTCTAATGTTGTACAAGAGCCCTGCAACAGGGCCCTGTTAGATAGCACCAGAGCGACTTTTTTAGCCCCTGTACATTTGGCAACCATGAAACAACTGAGCTGGCACTGGGCCTGCTCTGTAGTCATCTCTGCTGAAATGGGCTTGAGTAAAACAATACATAGATCTAATAAACCACGTAAACATAGCTCCCGCAAAGGCTCTTTCCAGTAAAGAGGAGATGTGCTGTGCCTTGTGGTGGGCTCATGCCTAAGCCTCACAGAGGAGGCCCAAATTAAATCATATCTCCAGAAGTTGTTGTTCCCTAGATACCAATATGAAAATAATCCATTTCTAAAGATAAATTTTCCCCACACCTCAAAAGTAGAGTACATCAAATGTTGCAAGAAAGAAAAAAATAGTAGCTGTAGGGATGGTTTCAAAAATTTCAGTGTGTGTAGAGGAAACCCAGGGCTGTTAGCATATTTTTTACCCTTTTGACAGCAAGTAAATGTTCTGTGGCAGACAAATCTGCAGGAAATAAAATTTTATGATGTGCTGTAGCCATACTGGTTATATATCTATACACTACTGGCAGACTATCAAAAGACGCACATTTTCAGCGTTTCTGAATGTGACTTGAAAGCAGCTTGACTTCTGTAATCATAAACACTGACAGTGTACTCTGCATACGTGGAACAGATGATGTCTCTTTTCATATTAGCATGGTGGTGTTGTACAACCAGTCCAGTGGAATCAAAATGAACCAAGAGAGAAAGGGAATTTTCTATCTTGCCTAAATATTGATTACAAACCAGTTGGCCTATAAAAGAAAACAGTCAAGCATAGCACTGTAACTCCTTCTGGTTTCTAATCTGGTTTCCAGGTTACCATTTAAAATAGCAACAACCATTGCTGGCAATTACTTCTTTTCCATTCTATGCATTTTAGCAATCTGGAACCGAATTCTCTTTTCATTTATCCTAGGATAATCCCTAATGGGGGGGGGGGTACTTACTGAACATGAAAGCAATGATAGGTAATTGCAGACATATAAATATCTTTCTTCGTGTACATATTTATATTTACAAGAACTCTGACCAATCTATACTGTACAGGTAAACCAGATTTTGTTTTCTCGTGCTCTCTAGGCCGGTACTGTAACACAGAAATACATAAACCAGATGTAAGCATGTCTTTCAAAAACACCTCCCCTTTTCAGCTGCTGTTCCTACCTACTAGAAATTATGTACGTGGTTTCTAGCTCAGTTGAAAATCAGGGGTAATTCATGATGTCATTACCTTTCTTTATGGAAAAGTAGTACATCCAGGTAGAAATTACCATTCAAGAACGAGTGCATGATGAAAAACAAAACCAGACATACCAACTTAAAGAAATCCAGTTGTATTTTTGAGCTCTTTTGTTTTAAAATATAGTACATTGTTGATGTATGCATAATTACCACACATAAGAACGTAATTGCAAGCAGGTAAAAGTAAACGTAAACAATTTGTCTCTACTGTTGTTGTCAAGACTTCAATCAAATCTCCTTGTCCTGGCTACTATTGCTTGGTTTGATGAAAAGTTTTTCTGTCAGTGTCATGCACAAAATTTTTTTTGTTGTATAACAACACTGTGGGTCATTGATAAGAGGGGGAAGCAAGACAAAGCTGAAAAAATTAATTTTTGTACTGAAAACATGCTTACTACTATAGAAAGCTCAGGTACAGGAAAATGACATTGCCAGGGAAAAGCCACAAACTACAGCAATATGGGGTAAATAAAAGTAAAATGAACAACTGCGCACAACTTAATGGAAATGACTGCTCAGTTAAAAGATTTCAGAGTAGTCCTTGGTTCTGGTATTTTAGTTGCAGGCATTTGTACTTTTACATTTTAGTCTATGCTCTTTAGTCTGCTCTTAATGTAAAAATATGTTAGGTAATCTTTTCTAATGCTTGCAAATCAAGCAAAGTTTCAAAGATGAAAGTACAGCTCTTTCTGGGTTGCTTTTGTCTAAATGTTCTCAGCTATAATATACTGCCCATGAATCAAAGAGAATAATTTCACTAAAAGTAGGGAAAAGACTTGGGGAAATATATGTCTGTTACTTAAGAGGCAGCAAATAATGGATGATTTGAAAAATATTTAATGTTTAATGCTCGTTTGCTGCTGACTTACAGAATGCTTTAATGTAACTAGATGTTTAATAGTATTAAAACTAACAAAAAAGGATTAGGAGGATATTCCAACAGTAAGGAAAGAATACATTGCAAGATAATTTTAGGGAAATCAGAGGTATTAAGGTCAACAAAAGAAAACTTGCTGCAGAGCTCTCAAGGAACTAGCAGAGGCAGTCTTGAGGGACAGAAGAGACAAAGTAGAGAAAATCAGGTCTCACATCTATATTTAAAATGAAGGAACTAATGTTCTGTAGTGCATAACTCTCATCATCTGACTTGCATATCCAAACTAGAGGCCAAATGTAGGATTCTGTCACTGTCTCTGTGACACATGGCATGGGTAGGGTGTACAGGCTCCTGTAGCTATGGGAATGAAGCCTGCCTCAGTGAAAAGCTTAATCTCCATAGTGGGTACCTAGGGAAGGTCTTGTTGGAATCATTACTGGAAAATTTCTCTGCCACCAATATCGAAAACAGCTCAGCGAAATAAATACAATGTTCTTCAGAGAGAAAAATATAGAGTGTACCAAAACATTCAGTGTACCAATTTTCAGCATGCTTTCTGCATAATTAGCATGCTATTAGAGAAAATAACTAGAAGGCACCTTTAGAAATCTTTTTTGGCTCAGGGCTCTTCAGTATACAAAGCTGATAGTACCATGCCAGATTTTAAACAGCAACTGCTATTTATGTTGGTACTAAAAAACCTCCTGAAGTGAACTTTTCTTTAAACCGCTCAGTTTTAAACCTCAGCTACACATAGTCACTGTGATTTACCTGTGGATGCCTAGCATTAGCTTAGTCAGGAATGCTGTGTTTAGCCTTTGTTCAAAGTCAAGTAAAAATCTACCATGAAAAACTCTGTGCAGTTGAATGCATTAACATTCCATAGGTGAAGTCAGAATATACCTGTACACTGACCTCTATTTTGAATCAATTTTATAGCCTTAAATGATTAGGGATTGAAATAAATGATTGAATATGCCCTGTGAGAAAGTGTGATGAATGAAAAGATGACAGATACTTTGTTTTGTGCTGAGACCTGGAGCAGATTTATCTTGTTTTAAAAAAATTACTAGAGTGATGATGAGGTAATAACCTGAATTTTCATTTTCAATTAACAGAGAGATTTGCTAAGACAGAGTTTTCCTGGAATGTTTAAAATCTTTTCTAGCATAGCACTGTATTTTGAGTCTCCTGTCCACTCCTCCTTTTATCTGGATAAAGTTGCACACATACACTGGAGCTGCTCACTGTTAGCAAAAAACTTATGACACATGTTCCCTGCTGGAAAGGGACTGCATTGATTTTCCTATGGCCAGCTCTTAAACTGTAAAATCATTCCACTCACTTGACCTGTGATTTGAAAAGAAAACCTGAGAATGGATCCAAAATCCTTAGGAGTGCTATTAGATAATGCATATGAGGCAGAAAAGACAGTAACATCTACTCAAATCTAGCAGTGGTTTTAAGCATGTATTTCTTGTGAGGCCCAGCATACTGTATAATTAATTCATACAGTGATTTATCTCCTAACTCTGTGGGAAATAATGCCTTTTAACTGAAAATAGAAAGATCACCTTTTTAAACTTGCTGAGCAGAACCTGAGGAGACCAGCATCTCCTGCCTCCTTTTGGACTAGAAAGTATTTCCACCCTTTGCTTGTAACAGTCCTTATTTGTCCGGACATTCATATGATTAAGTGCACTGCTAAAGAAGCATGGGCTTTATGTTGTACTTGTGCAGGGGAACTTTAAAGAGTCCAACCTTTTTATGTTGCCTGTTTGCTGTGGGAATAGTGTTAGGCAGCTTTCCTAACCCAGGCAAACTGACCCAGTGATTCCAAAGCTTGTGCATGTTTACTTCCCAGGCAGATAGAAAGACAATTTCAAACAAAATAAGTAGGCAAAAGCTTCCATTTTGAAAAGACTTATTAAGATAAACTTTTACTTAACCACAGAAAAATCTTTCTTATTGCTTTTTGAAAAATTAGCATGCCATTAAAGAGAACAACCAGAAGTCACCTTTATAAACCTTGGATTGCTTTGGGTATGGCCCTTTCTATGATTTTACCTGCTAGGGATTCAGACCAGTGTATTTCATTAATGAAAGACTGTTCCCACGGAGAATGGATATCCTTGAATTTAGCACTATGCCAGCAAAAATGTGGTGCTTCCACAGGTCTTCATCACCGGTATGCTGCTGATCCAGCCCCTGAACTGCACACCCTGCTGTGTTGTGCTTCCTACCTGACAGCAGAGGAGCTGGGACAACTGCAGACTTTGTATTTTTGTCAAAAATATAATATGCACTAGACATATTTTGAAGGTATGCATACCATAGCTTAGTCAAATAGGGACACCAGTGAAAGAAAATATACATGTCTGATATGTCCAAGCTGTATTCTTGAATGCAACATTAAAACTCCCATCCATAATTGTTCTTAAAAATCACACAGCTGAAGCTCATAGTCTGTCTCTTTCTTACTAAAGTAGATATTTTGTGCAAAGCACAAATTAATTCACTCATTAGTAATTTTCAAAAGCCTTTGTCTTTTTCTGTAAAAGCAAATGCTGTAATTTATCCACTTAGACTGCTATGATACTTACAGTCTTTCCCATATGCTGATAGCTGCTCATTTATCTTGTACTAGTGATAGTCTTTTTAGCTGACCTGTGGTGTGACTTCAGCTGAATAGAATGCAAAACAGGAGCTGATAAAGAGCATTTTTACATCTGAAGGTCATAAATATTGAACAGATTCCCTGTCATGCTTGTAAAGAAGAGCATCACGCCTCTTTTGGTTTTGCAGTCAGTCTTTGAAAAGCAAAGGCCTAGCAGGAGTACTGGGGTATATATAGAATACTTCACACTTCTAAAGGAGTACAAACCCACTTCTAGAAATTTAATAATAAATACAAACAGTCTGAGTTTCAAAATGCTACATTAATGCAGCACTAGCACTGTAATATCAGGCACTCAAAAATCAGAATATTTTAGAAGGCAGGGCTGTTCTAAGTTTAATGTGGCTAAGCTGTATATCCCACATTAGATATAGCATATTTTAATAGTAAGAATGTATTAAAACTTACATTTTAAAAACCACTTCCTTTTTCAATATGTGAAGCTTATGTTAATGAAGAGTAAGAGACAAAGTCAAATTTGAAGGTGATTTGTTCAGTGGTTAGGAATTTTCAAACTCCGTAGTTTCACATCTACTTTCTTTATCCGTCAGATTTTTCATTTAAATAAATATTAAGTGTGCTGGCTGAAATAACTAATGCTCTCCTCAGAGTTAATCAGTGTGCTGTTTAAATAACATCAGAAACCCTGAAATTTAGTTTTTTATTTTTCCAAATAAGAATTTTTTTCTATATTTTTACATTTTTTTAGAAACAAACATACTCAGAGATTTTTGAGAGTATCAGCCATCTTTGAGATGCTTATCCATAGCCTTCCTAGTCAAAGTGTACACTGGGAAATAGAAATGGTTGAGGGATATTTCACACTTTTTGTTTGGCACCAACACTGAAAATTCTAGGTCAAATTGATTTTATGAGAAGAATAAGAGTGGATGTTGTTTTGATGTCATCCTTTGTTTCATGGGTGCTTCACTATCATCAGTTTGTAATCTGTTATCTGGAGTGATTAAAATGTGTGAGGTATCTTCTCTCTGTTTAGGTACACAAAAAGCAGCATCAGTGTGCATTTCAGTTTAATTCTAGAACCTCATTTTGAAGAGGTATGCATCAGACATTTCATGATCTTTCCATAGTCCTTAAAGAAACAATATGCTATGGTGGTTAACCTTGACACCCGACTTTAGGAAACTCATGTCAGCTGGAGTCTTCACACTGATTCAATGTGGGCTTGCACTCTGGCTCCAGTTGGGGGAAGCCAGCTGAGAAAAAATGTAGACGTCTGAGAGACCTGACTGAGCAGACACTCGTCCCCATGTATCCACTGTGCCACCATCAGGCCCAGCCCTCTGGAGACCTCCCTTGAGCCCACAGAGTACAGAGACTGCAGTGGGGAACGGGACGCTCCTGCCCCACGTCTCTCCCTCAGGCTTTATGATTTGTGATCTTCCGTAAATCACTTAAACCTTTATTTTCATCTGTAAATATTGTATCTCTTTGGAAGGCTGAGTTCAACCTGATTTTAAAGATGCAGTCTGTCTTAACTACTGCTTGTCACATTACCTGCATAAGGACAGCACATTTAGATTTCGCTCTTTTAGAAGTGCGTACTTTATTGGTATAGATGGAAAAGTGGAAATTGGGGACGATTGAATTCCTGTCTGCTTCATCTACTAAAGGGCCTTTTTTTCTTAATTAAAACAGGGATCTCATTATCAGAGACATTAGTGTATCAGTTTTTTAAATGGTCCTTAAAGCAAAATAAACTGCCATGTAACATGCCGATGTCCAAACACAGTTGATAAAAGCAGTCTATAGTCTGACACAGGTTAAGTTTTTAAATAGTTATAAAATATCCTTGACATTTTAAAAAATTTCTGCATGCTATAAATGGTAACATTCTTCCCCATTAGCATGACTTTTTCATCGATGGCAGTGACTGAAGGCAGAGAACGTATTCCGGATAGAAAATAATCCCATTCATATTCTGAATTTAAATAAGATACCGGAGTCTTAGTTGTACAGATGTCTTTTCCCACTCTGCACAGATGAAAGTCATGAAAGTTTGCTTGCTATGCTTGTCAGAGCTGTAGCATACTGTCTGCATCAATATAGTTTGTATTCTTCAATTTCAGGTATCCGCTTTGCAGTTTGTGTTGCAATTGAGTAGCCATATAAGTTTAACAGTAACCAAAAAATATCTCATATCTTTGCAATGGTATGTAATGTCTTGGCATCAGCCTGTTTATCAGCGAGTTCTCTCTCCTACTGAGGATGTCAGTTGTTCCTCTCCCAGAATCACCAACCATCCAGGCAAAACTGGACTTTATCATTGTTGAAGTTTCCAGAAGAAATAAGTGATGAAAACAAAATTTAACTGTAAAAGTGTTTCTTTTTTCCTTTTTAGGAGCAACTTCTGCAAGATAAACCTGTTATAAATCAAGACATATTTTGCTAATCAGTGAGCAACATACTTGGATTTCATTTTCTGCACCAGCCTATTCTCAGTTAAATTATTTTTTCCTTCCTTGCACATCTTGTCAAAGGTCATTTAAGCCTCAGGAAGCTAAAGGGCCACTGTCACTGAGGGCCATTCATCCTTTATTCACTGAACAACATAATACCAACCAAAGCTATGAGCAGTTGTGTGCTCCTGAGACAAATGGGAGTGTTTGAGGCTCCTGAGACAGAAGGGAAATTGGAGCCCTGATGATATGCTTTGTCTTGAGGAGTCATGATGACTTGGTGAGAACCGTAGTGACAAGGTTTTAGGAAGGCTGCTCCTCAGCTGGCAAGATCCACAGGCCTTGTTGAGGGTCTAGAGCAATTTTCCAGCAGCAGGGTTTAAAACTTGCACCATGGAAAGAATGGTTATGTTCACAGAGCCACAGGAGATTTCTTGTCAGAAACTCCTGAACCGAGCTCTGCACAGCAGCTTCCCAGCTTGTGTTCTGTGCCAAAGACTGACCCCTTGAAGGCATCATCTGCTACCGGCTTCAGCAGGTGGAGGAAGATGGTCTTCACACATTTTGTGTCTGAGTGCCAGCCATGAGAGGGCAAGCACAGAACGAGCCATGAGGGCTAGCCTGAAAAGTTTGTTCAGCCCTTGCTGAAAGGACAATGCTGTGCCTTAATATTTATTAAGGGGGTTAAGAGGGAGGTGAAACTTAATCTTTTGGTAAAGTCAAATAGCTGAACAGTATTAGCTGAAACTTGCTAAAAACCATTTGCCCCTGGGCTGACACAAAGTAGGAAAATATCACCAGAAAAGAAGAATGTTTCAAAAAGTTATCTGTGTGAAAGAAACAGAAGGTTAGAATGACACTCCTGACATAACCTTAACAGGTAGTACTATCTGGAGCTTATTATAATAATATATCTTATCCAACCCAAATTCAACAACAAATAGTTCTGTTCTCTATTCCTGTGCATTTTCCTGCTGGTCATAGGTAAGATTGAGCATATTTCATTCAGAGAAAGTCAGTATCTAGATACCAGTTATTCATCCACTCATAGGTACAAAAGAAATAGCAAAAGGTATTCACTTCAACATAATGACTTCATTAAGCAAACGAACACAAATAGCTCAATATTGTAGGAACAAAGAGTTTTCATAAGTTGAAGAACAGAATAAGGGTGACTGCTCCACTTTCATGGAACAAAGCTGGTGACTCTGATAAGCAGCATCACAAAACCAAGCAGGGTATAATTAAAATCCATCTTGAATTTGTGAAATTGTGAAGACAGTGTAAATTGTTGGCATTATTTTGTTCATATCCATCAAAATATACTGACTCCTAATTCATAGTTTATAAGCATAGCCACTCCAGTGAGTTACTGCAGGCTACTGTGACTACCTTTGCAACCACCAGAGAATGCTAAGCAGAAACAGCAGTGATCCTTCTGGACATAAATATTTTTTCCCCATATCACTTTATAAATATTTTTTTTTTTTTAAATCTTTGGACTATTAAATCCTTTGCCCTCTGCCACACAGGATGTTAGCTGGTCATCTCCACATTGTTGTAAAGATGAAAAGACTGGAAATAACACCTAGACATCTTCACTGCTTCATGCTGACAGGGCAGAGGCAGCCTGTATCGATCGTCACGTCTAACTAGTAATAAGAATGTAAACTCAGCCTTGTGCTGCTTTCCATCAAAGCAGTGCAAGTCAAGCTTTCCTTTTGCACAGGCCTGCATTCATTTCTCCAGTTGTCAATATGTCCTGATAGAGCTTTTAGACACTTATCAATATTTAACTGCACTCCTATTGACTCAGCAATTACACAGTAATTGATTTAAGATTGATTATCATCATGTTAACATTTTAATGGTCAAAGACTAATATAACTAACTGAATGTGAAATTATGTTAGGTTTTTATTACCTTTGTGCATGCACATTACTGTTCCTTGTTTTACTTTAAGTTTTACTTAATGTTGTATGGTTCACCAAAAATAGTTGAACTTATTGTTTATGGCCTTTTTCTTTACCAGAATTAAGCCCTATTTTTATATAACAACATGTTTATTATAATCAAAACATTCAAATGGACCCCTTCAGAATATCTCTTTCCTGGTTAAAACATACAAAAAGGATAGGTACTGGCAAATAATGAATTAATCCACTGTGCCAAACATAAGAGGCAGTTAGCTAAAGGATAAGACAACAAAGTTATTTTATCAACTGCAGTGTTTTATCTAAGAGCTAGATTTGATGAATGATGCTTTTCATGAATCAGTTTTATTGATTTCTTGCATGGAGAGGTCTGAGGTGTAGTCAGAGTTACGACAGGTTTGAGGTCTGCCAGCTGTGGTGGATATAAATATTGTTCAAGAAAAATATGCAATAAATAAATCCAAGAATGTAGAAAGATGGGATCTTTTTTCCAGTACGACAGTCCTATTGGTTTTGTTAACTCTTCAGTGCTCTCGGTGTGTGAGATGGAGTAAGAGATTGTGTGCAATCCTTTGTGTACAAGAGCAGTGGAACAGGAGGGCAGGACCACCTGCAGCCAGTACCGGTTCAGGATTTTACATGTTAGACAGGAGATTACATCACAAATAAAGGGCTACTTTTTTGGAATAGCTAATTAAATAAATAGAAGTCCAACAGAAATCTGAGAAGAGAAAGGAGTGGATTACAGGTGTTTTGAAACTGTCACCGTTTACCATTTCCTACCCAGTCTTTTCTGAGACCATCAAAGATTAATTTAAGAAAATCTAACACTAGTTTTTTTAGCTCTCTTTTGCCATGACTTACCTTACTGGGGCACTTTCTAAGAACCCACTTCTGAAATTTTTCTCAAGATACAGAGGCCAGTTGCTCTCACAAATAGACCTTGGTAGGCTGAGTGTTAGATCTGGGCCTTAATCAAAGGAAAAAAAGAGTAAAGGAATCTTCAAAGGACTCCTTACTATGCAAATGAAGAGTTGGTGAGCTATTTCATTGCAGAGCCAAGTCTTTTTCACTGGTAATAACTGAAAAATGATACCTTCAGCAGTAAAGTGCAAAGGTTTTAAAAGTTTTTGGAAGTTTGTGAATCCTGCTTTAAAAAGCTATTGAAGAACTGCCACTTACTGGGCTGCTACGGAAAAGATGGCAAATCTTACTCTTCAGCACTGTCATTATAGGATTTTGTCAGATCTGTGGCTATTTATGGTGTGTATATTTGTGTCATCTTTTCCTGTTCTTTATTAATCATGCAAGTTGGGTTTTGCAAGTTTCAGGCATGAACAGTCCTGCAGACATCTTTAGCACAAGTCAAAATTTTATGCCAATGTTCTTGTTGAATGGAAAACATTTCTTTTTTTAAATCAAAGAGGAATTATCCTGGGAGCAAGTTTCCTGGAATATTGTCACCTCAAAAACCACAGTAACTTTTTGGCTCAGTTGCTCTGGATTTGAGCAATAACTGACTTTCTGTGAGGTAGCCTTCAAACTACATTTACCTTCACCTGATCTGTGCTTGAAGCTTGGTAGCTTTTTGGATTGTTCCTGTAATTGTAGTTTACCCTAATGAGTCTCTTTACTTGTGCTGTAGGAGCACACCTTGTTAGAAGGAATGGAAACTCTTCTAATGAAGAGGAGTTTTACTCATGGGTTTTTTTTTTTTTCTTCTTATTAGCTATTCCCTCCTTCTTCACAAAGCTGAAGTACAATCTGAGATAGTATTAAGGGTGGTATGGGCAAAATACAATAGAAGGAAGTTCTTTATTTAATATTAATACAGATTTTTAATTTGGCATGAGTGAGAAAGATAAATCATCAGAGCCTTCACTAAATACTGGTTGCTTCTTTTCCGTACAAAGATTCCTTGAGATACGCAGTTTCAATGTACCCACCTGCCAATGTGATTTCACCACAGCAGCTTGGACTAAACATGATAATTAAAACTTGCAGTAATAGACAGTGATACAGTAAATCTGACTTCAGGACTTTTGTGTCCCACACAAAAATTTCATGTTAACTTCTCATCAGTCAATGTAGTGCCCGTTGTAGCTGGTGTAAGACATGAAGTTGTCATAAAATACAAATTTTGGTTAATTTAATAAGAAGGGGATCTGATCCAAATCAAATCTGGTGATCTTTGTGATCTTGTCTACCTTTGTATTAAGGACTGTAGTACTGCACCTTAACTTGAGCCAAATGACAAAATGTCATTATTATCAAATAATCTGAGAGGTTTCATGAGTGCAGAAAACCTTGAAAAGCAACAGGAAGCTTTCTCAAAGAATCTAGGAGAATTATTGCTGAAGATTTGATAAATTTATATTTCACAAAGATATTGGTTGAATCGCTCTAGAAAGAGCCTCAAACTAAGGCTGTGTTTTGACAAAAAAAACATTAAAATATATATCAAATTAAATTTGTAAGAGTAGAAAAAGTGTTTTAAACATACAAGTGACTCAAATATTCTTGTTATTACTAATATAATAATTCAGATCAATAGTTTTCTTGTGTTAAGGTTTCCTGTGCATTTAGTGAATTTGGATGGGAATTACACTTTTGGGTAGTTGTTAGCACAAAACTGATAGAGGTTGCACCATCGCTTATTCTTGGTTCGATTTTTTTTCTAGTTTTTAAAGGAAGCGTGCAGTAGGCACAGAACAGAACTATGTATATCAGGCAAAAAAGTTAATTCCTACTCAGACTACTGATGATGAAATGAATAAAACATTTTAAAATTACAAACCAGTCCATGTGTCTACAGTTCATTTCAGTACTTCATATTTTATTTAAAACTCTTATCCATAGGTAGAAAATACTGAGTTTCATATTAAATATTTCATTTTAATTAAAACTCAATAGCAGGGGAAAAAACCAAACAACCTCCCCCCACCCAAAACCCCTGACACCACAGAATTGAACAAAATTCTTAGAGCCTCCTTTTCTTGCTGTCCTCCTTGAAACTCTGAGAAGTTGAATTTTTAGAGCCATTTTTATGTCACAGTTTTATTTGAAAGTAGCAGAGGCTGCAGCTGCCTCTTATTCCTCAAAGTTATGTCCAAGATAGCTTAAAACACATCTCTGACATGACGTGACCCTGAGAAAAAATGGTGCTTAAGTTCTGGATCCTTGAGTGCTGTATGCAACCATAGGCTCTTTTCTTCTCCCCTAACAGGCACAGCAGACCTCAAGGGAGGCGTTTTATTTATTTATTTGTTTCTTTGTTTGCTTGTTTGTTTCTAATGAGCTTTGAGTGTAATTTAGATATGGATATGCTCTTCCTGGTTGCTGGTCAGAGCTAAAATGAAGCATGCTGAGCTACCACAGTTCTCCTGCTCTTCAAATTCTGTCCTGTGGCACCTCTCTCTGACATTTGCAAAGCCACTGCTGCTGTCCAGCCTTTGATCTACCTCTTCTTCTCATGCTGCTTCTTCCTATCTTTGTGTAAAAACTAGGTGGAGTCTTAAATGAACTATGTGATGATTAACTGCTGCCAGAAATGGTGATAATACTTTCCTTTCACAGAGGATTTTAATGAGAGTTAGTGTTTGAACAACTCTGACAGCTGTGATACATGAGATGTCTCTTTATTGTTGCTATGGTCCAGCACATTATATTTTTCTTTAAATGATCAGTGTTCTGTTTCTATTTAGCTTCCTTAGAACAACTTTTTAAATTAAAAAGTTCCTTTAAATACAAATTTAACACTGCAACAAGGTTATCTGTTCAAGCTGGTCAAAAGAATCTCCAACCTGCAGCTAAAAGAACGCATACGCCAAACTGAATCTTACATATGACACACTCATTATAATATGGCTCTGCAGAGCCATCAATATTCAAAAAGCTAGAGAGAGAAGGCAGTAAGGGCAGTACTGAAAAGAACTTTTACAATGACTCTTCTACTCTGGTTTCATCTCTCTTAGGCCCATATTAAAAAGAAAAAACACCTTAGATTGTAATTTATTATATGTCAACATTCCTCAGCTCCAAAAGTATCCCCTTCCCAATTCCTTGATTTCAGTGTAACAGAAGATCCAGAAACAGCTGTTCTGCATGACAAATTACTCTGTTACAGCCTCTCTTGTAATTAGGATGGAAGGTAGATATGTTAGGTCCACATTTAGGAAAAAAGTGACAAAAGATTAATTGCCGTCTATTAAAATTCTAAATTCATCATCACTGGAAATTTTCTTCACTTTATGCCAGAGTGGAAAAAGTCCAACACTTCTGTGAAATGAATCCAGTATGTGCTGAGCTGCCATGCCGACCTCATTCAAACTTGAAGGCCCAAATGTATTATAAAGCATAATTGCTCTAGAGCTAAAATCTTAAGCAAGGCTTTGAGGGCCATGTCTGTGAAACACAAATTGAAATTGCCATGGTTCATGTATAAATAGAGAACCTAATCAAGTAGAACCCATAAAAGCAAGGCCTTCTTAAATTGCCCCAGGTATCAAAACATAAAAAGTATTATTAGAGTGTCCATATTTCATAATGTTTTTGAACACTGCTCCTTTTAAAATGGATTTAAAGACCTACAATGCAGTGAAGATTTCCATATGTTTTAAATTATGCATTTTTAATTTCTTTTATATTGGCTAGTAACTGCCATAGTAGAATATGTGGGGTTTTCTTTTTTTTTTTTTTAAATAACTATGTATGCAAACATGCAGCATTTGCATAGATTATTATGAGTCTATGTATCCTTTTTTTTTTGTTAGGGCTATTAATCTAAGTTCATTTGTATCATAGAATACATAAGATTTTTAATAATATGTTGTCAGTCACTGAAGTGTCATAGAAGGGGAGATGGTCATTCTTTATTACTCTTTTTTCAGGATAGCAGTGTAACTTCTGAGAATACCATTCAAGGCCATTTATATCAGTACATCATTTTTTTTATTGAAGGTAATCATAGAAGTCTTCTTTCAAAAAGTAACCTGATGAAGACAAGTGGGGTCAAAGCTGACAAAGGCAAATGATTCTGCACTACTGGGAAACCCATTTGGTAATGAAACATTCAGTTTAAACTAGAATTTCTGTTCTGAATTTTGGGAAACTTTTATTTGCTTCTGTCCTGGTTTAACCACGATAGGGTTAAGTTTCCCCAGCAGTGGGGGGGGAGCTCTAGCCGGGTTATTCAGATACCATGGGGATGTCACATCCTGGCAGGTCACATTTTTTCCTGGCGCAGGAGCGCAGTGCACTCGTGGTTTTGTACATCGTGCTTCTCACTGCTGTATTTGGTAGCTATTTTGCTCTGTTCATTGCTATCACTATTACTGTTATTGTTGTTGTTGTTGTTTGTTGTGTTGCTATTGCATTGTTGTATTAAACCTTTCCTTATTTCAGTCTTGGGGCTTTGTATTTCACTCCCTTTGTGGGGGAGGGGTAGCGGCCGCGTGGTCTCAGACCCCGGCAGGGGCTAAACCAACACAGCTTACTACAAGTGAACAGAGGTTAAGCGCAAAACAAACCTCTTCTGCCCTTCTTGTCTGACTGGGCCATATAAAAAAAAAAAAAAAAGTGACAGAAAATCCCTGGCACATTAGCACTTCATTACTTTTCTATAATATCCACAGCTTAATTTATCCTGAAATGATTATAGCTTGATGATCAGCTAATTAGAAACACTCATCATAATTTTCATTGGCTGTTTGCAAAGTATTACATCTGGGTAATTTAATGCAAGTTACTTCATGAACGCTTGCTTAAAATAAAACACACGCACACAATGGAAGCAGAAAAGACATCTCATTTCATGATAGCATTAGTAACAACATTTTGTAACTGGCTATGAAACTGCTTATAGGAACAAACTAAAATCACAGGAAATACATAATGGAGATCCCTAATCTGCAAAAACATGTTATGTTTGTTTCTGTGCAAATTGTTATCTCTCTCAATAGCTTTTGGGCCATATTTTTCCCTGCTGAGATGGTTGACTGTTGAAATATTTCCTTTTATTTCATATGCATAAAATTACGGGAGTAATTTTCTACAAATTTAAGTTTACTGTTAAGTGTTCACCATATGTGACTCATGACCTAATGGGCCTTATATGTGCTTAAGAAATTAGGGGAAAGTATTAAATGTCCTGAAATCACTAGAATGGATTTGCTATTTGTTTCAGTGAAGATGCTGTCCAGTCACCTAATAATTATGACAAATATTTTAGCCATGAAATAACTAAAAAGTAGATGACCCTTTGCCCTTGCTCAGGGAGTGACTCACATCCATGTTAATAGCACAGAAACAGTTTGATATTTAGTTTTCATAGCTGGCCACATTCGTTAGGGCATAACATTTCTTTCCCTCTAATGCCATTCCTTCTATCTCAATTCTGGATCAGATTTTGTTTCTCCAACTATCTTCTCTGATATCTTGAACCCCTTATCCACCACTCTCTAGTTGATAATCCACACTGTCCCCATTCTACATTTAGAAGAAAAACAACGAGTTGCTAAATGTTCCCTTAAAATTATAGACATTCATTGTTCACTTTCCCCTTCAATCTGCCCCTGTCAGCTCTTGTGCTCCCATCACAAGGTTGCAGTTGCCCGAGGGATGGCCTCTGGACATAAGGCTTCTTGTTAAACTGGTGGTGACTGGAGATGGGCAGAAGGGGGACAAAACCGGAGGGTGACAATGTCATAAGGAAGTAAGGGAAAATTGAGGAAAGGAAAAGAGGAATGAAAGAGGAGAGAGAAAGTTAGTGGGCAGAAGGTGATAGAGAGGGTCAAAATGGTGAGAGAGATGATAATGAGAGAACTGGGGAAAAAAGACAAGCCAGACAACCATGAAAAATGGCCTGTGCATAAGGCAAAAGGCATGGACACACGGAAAATTAATGGTATTAATCCTCTAAGATGCCATAATGTTACAAAGAGTCAACAGGACGACTGTTTAAATGGACATAGTTTGAAGACAGGGCTATAGCACACTTCCTACCAGGGCTTTTATTACAGCATTGCACAGGTTGATTTTATGCATTTAGCAAACTAATTTCCCAATTTCCTTTTAAGATTGTTCATGTAGGGGTCTTGCACCTCAATAGGTTAATCTGTATTCCTCACACAATCTTATTTCTGTTAGCAATGGAGTTGTTCTAATATTGCTTTAGAGTGGTATTAGATCTTTGTTTTCTTTCCGGTATGCTCCTGTAAACCTGGAAGAACATCACTGAAGTCATTGCAGTTCCATGGGTGTGATATCTGTTGAAGTGAGAGATAAATCCAACCCTGTCTATGGTTCTGGAAAACATGTTTTGTAGTATGGCAACGGCTCTGAGCATTTATAATAAATAAAGCATCATTACAGCAATTATCAAAACTTAGAAGCTACTGAATTTTCTGATTTGGAAGGGAACCTCACTTGTGATTTGATGTATTAATCTAAGGGAAATGAAAGAGAATGTTAGATTATTTAACTCCCTGTCTTTAGATAGAATTTATTTCAGGCAAAATTGTAAAATTCCTAAAGGAAAGCAGAAAGTCTCTTGGGGTGGATAGGGCAAGCTGCAGTGTGAGATATTTGCTGCCCTGGAGCTGCACTAAGAGGATGAAATGAGGCAAAAGAAAACTGTCTATTCTTTTGATCTGCACATTATTTTCAGTTTATACGGCAGACACAGTCCACTCCAGGATTCAGTAACAAGGGCTCAGTGGAAAAGCAGGTGAGGATCCTCATAAAGTATTGTAGGACTTAGTCCAGTTGCTGTTATATTGTGTTTCAAATGAAGAGGATTTTATCCAGGACATACATGTACAGAACATACATTTTAATGTGTCATAATTACATGGAATGGTTATAGCAATTAGACAGATAACATACAAAAAACAGGAGAGATTATATGAATAATAGTTCTTTTTCTAAGATCTTACAAAATCAAAATATGTGTTCTATTGACAAGCCAAAAATTTTACACAAATTTAAATTTAATCATAGTTATTTATACAGGCATTGCCACATGATCCACATTGAAAATATAAGAAACTAATAAATTTTTTCTATGTATAGAATGAAAAAGTATGTTGAGAATCAACTTTAAAATAAATAATATTCACTATTTATTAGCAGTATTTATACAAATATGCCTGTAAATAAAAGAGGAACTCTGCAACAGGGACTTTTTTTTGTGCTATAGAGCCCAAAATAAGCTGCAGGCACTACAAAATTAAACAAAATAAAACAAAAAAATTCACTAAGTGTAAAATAATGTGACTCAAACAAGATATAAGGGCATACTGAATATGCATCTTTTCCACACTGTGTTCATTGTTATGTAAATTTGATTTTTATATATGTATAAAAAAAGGTTCATGAAATTTTGGGTTTGCAAAATGAGAATTTGATCTTTAATCAATCCAGAAGATAAAGAAGCGGCTGTATGAGAAACCAAGTTGATAAACACAGATTTAAAGGACTTGTGAAAATTCTAAATGGAAACATCTTTTGATACTTAAAGTTTTACTGCTCTGTCAATGTCATTCATAATTTTGGCTGTCTTGTCTCTTCCAGAATAGACATAAAAACAGATAATAAAACCATAAAAACAGACAATAAAGATACTGTCAAAAGATTGTGTTAATCATGGATTTGGACCTAATGCTAAACTGAGAATAGGAAGGTTTGTTAGGAATAGATTATAATCTCACAATTTTCCCTCTCACAGCAGCCAAAGGATTTGCTACTGGGAAGGATATTCAACAGACCAGTCTGCCTTGGAGAGGCCATAACCAAACCAGGCAAGAGATGTGTTGATTTACTGCAGTCTTCTGGCTACTCTGGAGTAGCAGGTATAGATTTATTTTATATGACTGAGACAGCAGTGAAAAAAACAGATACTGTTTTCCTTCAAAGGCTAGCAAAAAACCAAAATATCTTTCCAAGCAAATTTGAAAGGCTAGTTCTGTCATCACTGCTCACTGACCCTTCCATTCAATGCTCTCTGTATTTGCACTCGATTCTTGCATTGTCTAAACACATCCCAGTGAAGCGAGACAGGCTCAAGAGAACTAAAAGTAATGCATCATTTGCTCTAGTTGAACAGCAGTTTTTAGCGTGAGAAAGTGTTGACCAGAATAGTTTAAAATGGCCACACGGTTCTTTGCATTTACATAGCAAAAAATATGGAAGATGATAATTGACGGAAAATAACTTATTTTTCTTGGACCCATATAAATTTAGTCTTGGAAAAGACACTTGATTCAAAACCTATTTAGTCTTTGAGTGTTTTTCTGTGAAAATCAAATAGACAAACTGCCTTCCTAAAATCATGCCTTATTGTATATGTTTTAATGTTTATATGGGAACTGACTTGACAGCTAAAAGAACTCGGTGTCCAGGTATTTGTCCAGTGTTTGCATTGCTTCCCTAATGTTTATGATAAATAGTACCTTTCTTAATGCAGTGCTTATTTCCTTCAAGTATTTGTAGACTGCTGTCATGTAGCCACGTGGTTTCTGCTTAGTTAGTCTCCTGTGATATATATTCTTCTCCTAAACATTCCTCAAAAGTCAAATACACCAGTTCCTTCTTCTGCTGTGTTTGGCAGTGTTTTCTAGTGCCTGGTAGTGAATGTAATATTCTCTCAGACCATGTAGAAATTATATAAATGCATTAAAAGCATTAAGATATTACTGTGAATACTGCACAAAATTAGATATCCTTTTGGCTAGTTCCTCGAAAGTTTTAAGCTTAGTGCAGTAGTGCCTGGTGATTAGGTACCTTGTAGCTCAATCAGAGCCAGAGGCAGAGAGAGGTGCCCTCAGAAAGATAGACAGGAGCTGAAGGAGGGACACCTCCACCCAGCATGCCAAGAAAGGACTAGCTAACGTAGGAAAATAGAGAAGACTAAGACGGGCATGATTTTGTCTCTACTCACCAAAGAGAATTAGCTATTCAGGCCTGCAATAGACAATTATGAACCTTTTTGTGGAACTACTCAGTAAATTAAGCTGTGATATTCTCAAATTAGGCTGATGACAATAGTTCTGTTCCTTTCCTTTAGCCCTTAATCCTAGTGGCTAGAACATTCAGCAGGCCTTCCTCCAACAGACTGGATTTCATATTTCCCATTATAGTCCCTTGAACAAAATGTAGATAGTAACTCTGTTCCTAAATCCTTAGGGAATCTAACACTTGGAGTCAAGTGCAATTAGAGCATGAGTATATAAATCTTGTAAGAATAGACTTTAATTCTCTAGAAGGAAAAATAGACATTCTTTAATTACTTTTGCTTGCTTTTCTTCACTTTAAATTTGCTACAAATGGTGAATTGCAGATACGATAATGTTATCCTCCTTAGAAAATTATTGTTATAATCATAGAAACAGGGATATGGTTGTTCTTTTGAAATTCTCTCCTTAGGATAGAGAAAAAAGTTGGGCTGACTCAGAAGTTGTCAGGTTTAGTGTGTTTCATTTTTATCTCAAAGGGGAATTCTTGTTAAATTGTAGGATCAGATACAAAAACTGGAAACGTGACTACAATTTGAGAGCTAAAAGTAGAAGCTAAAAGTCTGAAGACAGACAGACAGAGAGGCCTTAAAATGAGGCAAAATAATTGCTAAAAATTGATAGATATTCTAAACAGTATGTCAAAAAATATCTCATTCAAGTGTTCATGGGTGTATCTGTGTTTGTAGGTTGTTTATACAATTATTATTCTTATTAGTAAAACATGTCATAATGACTGAATTAATAGGTGGAGGATTAATGTTAGGTATATTGAATATGGTGTACAAACATGCCTTCCTATCTGAGACATGAAGTACAAGCTTTCCAGAACAGCAAAAGTCCTTTATAAATGTCTCTTCAGGATCTGACTGGTGGCTCATTGGATTGGGTTTTGATGAATCAAGTGAATAACAACAGCAAAAGGAAAACAAGTTGCAACAGAAAAGTTAGCTAAACAACTAGAAGAAAACAAAAAGTAGCGCAGTGTGGTGGGGTGACCATGATGAGTAATGGTATCGTTACTATTATGAAAGCAAAATATAGCAGAATTACACTAAGCACATTGTCAGAAGCTATTGTGAGATAATAACTTACCAGCACACTACAGCTTTGACAGTAAACATTGACTTGCCTGTTGGGTTGTCCCAGAGCCCAGGTGTCCTGTTCGCAGCAAGTGTCCATCTTCCCACTGGAAGCCATGGAAGCTCTAACTGCACTATGGTGCCTGCCTCTGTTTTTCCATAATTCCAAATTACTTTTTCCAGAAATTTGTTTTTGAGAAAAATGGAAAATGGCAGAAATGTTCAGATGTGGAGCTGCACTTGGAGAATTGTTAGTTCCCAGTTTGCTGCTTCAAAATGCTTTTTGTCATATTAAACTAGGACATAGATTTTAAGAAAGAGGTAAAGTCTGTACCTTTATGTAGAATATTAAAATAATTGCTTTCTATAGTTGCTTCCATTTTAAGTCAATTCATTGTCTAAAAAGCTACGATACGATTCAATGTATTTTTTTTCAGATACAATATTTTATAACACAAAAATTCCCTTTTGCAGGTCAGTGAAGAATGCACTGAGTAAGAATCTGCCAATTCCCTTTCATGTTTGATCTTTGCTTCCTTGATCATTTCCGTAATCTCTATCACTTTAGCTGTCTATGCCTCCACTTGTGGCATTAACCTTGATGTTTTGTAATAGATGTCTCTCATGGCCTTTGCTCTTTCCTGTTCTCTCCCTTAATTTCCTTGGTTATCCACACTAGTGGTTTTCTTCTTTTATAGCCTATTTATTTCCCAGTGATATGTTCTTTCCTTGGACTCCCATTTAATTAAAGCTGTACTGTCAACTTGAAAATCACATTTCCATCTGAAAATGTTGTGTCTTCTCTTGTTATAAGAAGCCCTTGAGATGACTCTAGCTAAAAGGCAGAGCAGACTGGGGGAGGGGGGTTGCCTTCCCTTTTTTAATTTCGCTTAACTTGTGTAACATTCCAGCATTATTTGAGTGCCTGGTATTTCTGGGACCTGAGAGGATTCTGCCACTGGCTGTTTGCGTAAGGAGGAGAGAAATGACCCCTCCATCCTCCCTTCATTTCCCCTGTGGCCTTTCAGGAACATATGATTCGAGATCTAGTCAGTACTGAATGAATTAAGCTGTATTACAAGGCTGCTTTAAAGGAAAATGAAACTCAAGACCTCTTGTTCCCCCAGTTGTTAGGAAAGGGCCAGGATGCGTGTGGGCAATTCTGAGATGTTTTCATTAAAGTTTTTCATGATTTCTGAAAACATAACTGCTTCTGTTTGTTCTCTATTTTTCCCTGCTCTGTAATTCTGTACTAATCACAGACCAAATGCATCCCTCAGATAAACCAAGTGTTGAATAAAGAACAGTTCCTTTTGTTTCTAAGTATTCTTCATTAAGAAAGAAATTACTCCTGATGCACTGAAGCTCTATATTCTGGGGTAGTATTTACTTTTTAAATTTCTAATTTTGAAATCTCATCCAAGACAGTTTTATAATAGTATTGTCATCTCTTACTCACTTCAGCAGATGCATATATACTCATATCATACAAAAGATATTATGTGTTTGATAGTTCAAACCCATTTGAAAATAGACACTGAAAATACTAACAAAAGCCTCTGTCTTATTATAAGTATGGAGATATTTATGTGTTGCTGTAAGACAGAGAGATAAAATACAGAACAGATTTAGGAAATGTGGAGATGATTTATATCTAGTAGTTAGTTATGGCCTGCATAAATTAGGAGTCTGGAAAGATGTACCACAGTAACACCACAATTGATAAGAGCACATAATTGATCCATCCAAGTTCACAAGACTCTTTTTTTTTTTTTTTAACAATACTTTACAGTATTGATGATGGTGAATACAGATTGATTGAGTTGTTGTAACACTTAAGATCACTTTGCAAGGGTAAGATAGAGAAGGAATACAGAGTACAGGGTCATCTCTTTGTATGAAAGGAAAAATAAAATTTCCTTTCAGGTTTTTTTTTTTTTAAAAGTTTTGTACCCCTCATGAGTGTCTTGCTAACTGGCTCAGTCATGTCTTTTCCTCTCTCTTTTACTCAAAGCTAATGAATTTCAAAGATTTTTACACAACAGGGGAAAAGGGTTTCTGAGAACCTAGTACACTAGACAACCTTTACTGCATAGATATCTTACCCACCAGGTTATCATATGAAAGGGAAATTTCTCCAAGCTAGTATTATGAATTAACTTGCCTACATTTTTCAGTGGGTATTTAGTCATTTGGAGACATGTTTATCAATATGTTCTGCTTAACTGCAACAACAGATTTTGGCAAAAGATCTTTTATCAAAGTAACTTGCAAGCTTGTCCGTAATATAGAAGGTTTTATTCCTTATGGTAAAAGAATCATCTCAGTTCTTTCTAAGTACATTAAATTCTGTATTGAAAAATATTACAGTAAATAGGAATCTACTAAGTTATGGAAAGCAATGGCTTCCTCAGTGTGTGGGTGAATTCCTTAATAAAGGTACTTGGTCAGGGTTAGATGTTTGTTTACCAGAGAGGGTTATCAGTGCTTTGCCTCATGCATTGTCACACCCCTCAGCATTAGATCAAGATGTTATTGCCTGGCAGTATTTCTGTTTGTAGTCCGGAAGTGCTGTGTCAAACACTAAAAAAAAATAGTGTAAGCTTCTTTCATGTTTGGTTTAAACACATTTTCATATTTCCTATAAACCTGACACTTAGAATTCAATTAGTATATTCATAAAAAATTATTCCTGAAATCTAGCATCTACATCAAATTCATAGTTTGTTAAAATTTTTATCCTGCACTTAACTAATGGAAGAAAGAACAGCACTTGTTGGACTCAGACAATTGTGAACACAGGCAGCCCATGTGTAAGAGAAAAGAAATTACTTGCCTATAACCAAGGCTTTTAACAGTGGACTCTGCTCATTCACAGTCACCAGCAGCAGTTCCCTTTTGCTTTGAGTTTTATTATCAGTTCTGCTGTTAGGGAAACTGTGCCAGTGCCATGAGCAGAAAACCCCCGAGCCCCCCAGGAGGCACTTCTAGGAAATAGCTCTGCTGTAGCATTCCCTGTGACAATATGCCCTGAAGGATGTTCATTTCAGGTGAGTAACTTTCTTACATGCAAAATATACTTTCAGTGACAAATCTGTGATCATTTCCACTGAGAACTACTTATTACAGTTTTATTTTGCAAATTTAGTAATGTGTAATACCAAAGATACCTCTTACATGGAGTAATCCCTCTAAAGTCTTCCACAATGTAACATATCTAGCAATAAATGTTTATGAGACAGAACTCTAACTGAACAAAAGTTTTACTGACTGCAATGAAAAGGGAATATGGGCACTAGGTGGAGTTTTCTTCCATAAGATGAATACTAGATACCCTCATGACTAGGAAAAGGAGGCAAATTTTAGTTCTTTATAGAAGAATTTATATAAACATCATATTTTAACACTTTTTTTTTCACATTAATATCTGAGCTGTTCCTCTCTGATTAAAATGAAAGAGTCAGCTTAGATTATCTATTGGGAGAAACAGAGTAGGGTGTTTTTAAGCCTTAGAAGGGGCAATGGTAGCTGAAGAGCTTATTTAAGAAAACATCAAATTTAGGAAGTATGTCTTTCTCCATTCTAAAAGTCCCTAAAATTTTATTTTAAAGTTTGAAAGAAAAGGATTTTATTTGTGAGGAACTTTCAGAACATTCTGCTGTCCTCCACAGTTCTGACAGTACTTGACTTTGTTCAGCTTCTTGGAAAGGATTTACAGAGCAAATGTTTCATTACCTGTTTCAAAATCTCTGGGACAGATCTTTGGTACCAGTATCTCCTGACACTAATGGACAATGATATTTTGAGGATGTGAAGGATTCTTATTATTTAAGTTTGCAGTGAAACACCATCAAACACTGGTGTTAAAATTCTGATTTTCTCTGCAGTGCTGGTGAGATATATGTATAAGAACTCAGACATATTGTAGCTGTGACTTGAAACAACTGGGGCAAATAAGGAATAAGTTATTGGTCCTTTTAATGGAAAGACTATCTGAGCAAAGAGCATACCATTCTCTTAATAAAACTCATAGTCAAAGTGTCTTGCTGGATATTCATCTGCTTCTGGATGCCCAGACAGCAGCCAAAAGCACTTTTTCCATCTTCAGTTGCCAAAGAGCTATGGTTATCTGCGGCTTTTTGTTCCCAGGTTAAATTACACTAAGCATCTTGTGAGGTTCATTTTCAATTTTCAGTTCAGCAGCATTGTAGGCACAGAGCATATTATCATGTGTTAGATAGATTTTATGTACTGTTTCCGTATTCAATGCAGGTTCCTGGTTTCAGTTTCTTCTTTGGATCTTTCAAATCTGCCTCTCTTGTCATGCTCTGCCCTCGTAACTGAGGTGAGCTGAGGCATTTGAGATAACCCTCTGCAGGTATTTTGTCAGTTGGAAGCAAGACATTGCATTGGCAGGGTATAATTCAGCATTTTCTTTCACTCTTGATCCTTGAAGATTATTGACATACAGAATACATAGCTCACCCTATTAAGTATATTTTTTAGTTACTTTCGTGGTGCACTTGAAGACATAGTGAGGTATGAAGGCAGCACTATGATTTTACCTGCAGTCAAACTAAGTGAAATTTATTACAGGGAAACTTCACAATTAAAGGTTTAGTACACTAATATGATTTGCATTTTTGATTAATCTGATTCTCCTTTCAAACACCACAGAAATAAAAAGTAACTTCAGCGAACTCATTGGATCTTCACAATTGCAAACAAGGACATTGTCTGACTACGTACCTTAGCATTTTTAACACTAACTGCTGGAAAAAAGACGCATATGCACATACTCAATAGTATGCACTCAGTCTTTTAATTTCTCATGGCAATGTAGGAAGAAATAATGTGCTAGTTATTTCTAGAATGCCTGGTACCTTAATGTGTAAGATATAACAAAGTAAAATGAGTTCTTCCTCTTTCATTTCACAAGAAAATTAATTTTGACTATTGCTTTATATGAATTTGCATGATGATAACTTAAGTTAAATAGACTTCTCAGCTTTTCTACCCAAAGTTATGACAGGGACAGTTCCTTGTAAATCTCATTATCATAATAAAATCCTATTACAGTATGCTGGGGAAAAAAAAAAAAAAAACACAACCATTTACATGCAAGTCTGCCTTAGTGATTGGCATCTTTATGATACCTAGGTGTTCTTCATGCTTTTTTATGAGAATTGAATTAAATTACCTGGAAGTTCAGAGTAACTGTTTAGGCTTTACTAGTCCTTGAAAAGTGGTAAGATGGAAAAGATGATGCAATACTTGTTAGTGAAACTATTCAGAAATTGAATTACAGATGCTTTCAGGGCCACATCCCATCCTTACATAATATACAGAAGTAAGTTATCTCCCTGACCCTCAAACCTCCTGAACAGCTACTTTGTTGTTTAATAAAAACAACTAGATCATCTACTTTGACAAGCCAAAACTGGGAGTCAATTTCTAAAGCCCAAATCCATCAAGTTATTAAATGACACTTGCTCAGTATTGCAGGCTCTCACTTCCTTCTGCAGCTGAAGGCGCTCCCTGCCTACCGCACTGGATGATGCTTGCAGTGTGTATGCAGCGAGTGTGGTGACTTCATGCTTTTGTTCTGTTAGAAGTGGTTAACTGTCTCTGAAATCTTCCAAATGCAAAATTCACTTTGAAATGGGTTATTTCTCTCCAAGTTTTCTTGTTACCCTTTCCATACTCCCTGACTTTGAGGAGAGTTTAGTAAATGTTCTGGAAGAGCCAGATAACATGGATGCTGCAGCCTGCATTTGAACTCCGTTACTAGGATGCACAGGTTGTCTACACTACAAGCTCAAACTGATACAGCTGTGCTGCCAGTGCACATAGTGGATGTGAAATGTGCTGATAAAAACATTTTTCTGTTGATGTAGATAAACTATTTCATTGAAAGGCATAAAGTAAATGGGAAAAAAACATTCCTTTGTCAGGATACTTTCCTATCAAAACTCAGATACTTATAAGTGGTCTCCTCTCTGTCTGTCCGCGACTTCAGAGTTGGACCCATTAACTTACTAGCTCATTCAACAAACTGTTTAGCTGAAGTTCTAGGTATTTTGTGTTACTGAAAGTGAGATTAAGAAAATGGGATGATATTGAAGAGCAACATTATTAATTCATGCAAAGAAGATGTCAAAACAGGTAATACAGTGGTTACAACAAGGTTTTTAACGGATTCCCTTAATAATTTAAATATAGAAGAATCCTGATGTATCAATGGAAACTAAGATGGGAAAGTGAAGAATAACTCTTCTGAGCTAACATATTATATTATACTATGTTATATTAATCTGAAGTGTCATTTTTTCTCATATCTGATGTAGATGGAAATTTGCAGCACAATTATACATTAATATAGGCTATTACAATCAGTTCAAAAAATTTTGGAGAGTACAGTTTGTTTCCTACAGGAGAATATTTATACTATAAATAAAGTTTTGTAGACAAAAATAAAATTCATAAATGCAAAATCTGCTAGATAAATTATAAACGTGTCAACTGGATTACAGCAAAATAATGTTTCATTAAACTGTAGTGGACTACACTCCTCATCTTTGAACTTATTCCAACTTCATTGATAGGGACCTCACTATTAAAATTCCATCACGACTGGTTCAGATAACTACTTTATCTTGTAAAAATGCTAAAAAAATAAAACTGTATCAGGAAATTTAAACAGTGCTAGTGATGCATAAGTTACCTGGGTCCTTCATCTTAAAAGCTTCCAAGATACAAGTAATCCTTTAATCTTCTGTGTGAGTCTCAAGGCTCTCGTTTTTAATGCTGTACTACATTTTCACCTGTTTTTTCTTCTCTGAATCTCTTTGCTAAATCTATTCTGTGTTTATAAGGTGGTAGAGATGTCCCTTCAACCTTACTGACAGCAAAGGCTTTGGTGAAGTATTTTTTTATATATAAAGAAGATGATTTCCCAGGGTATGCAAGGGTTCATTACTAATGGTGAGAAAAAGATTTTGAACCATATATTGGTTGAATGACGGGACAGATCAGTGAAAGAAAACATAGGATGTTACAGAAAATGGGACAGGATGGCAAATGGAATATGTTGCCTGAAGGTAAATCTTTTATATCTAGGGGTTGTTTTCTCATTCAAAAATCTGAATTTAATAAAATTCAATTAAATGTATTTATTAGCTTCTGGCAAATTATGGGGTTTTATTTATATTTTCTTTTTTCTTCCACAGTAACAACACTACTTATCTTGCACCACAGGATAGCAGCTAGTGATGAACAATTCCACATGCATCACTGTATTTGGCCAAGGAGCAACTGATGAATCTTTATTGTGTTCAACAAGCTCTGCAATTTCTAGCCCAGTGCTGACGAGATTGAGATGTTACAGCATCATAAACTACCCTAATGTTGATAACATATAGGTGACAATAAGGGTAGGTATTATGTCACCTTGGCAAAATTACAATTTGGAATATAACTTTAATTTTGAATAATTGCATCATAAACTGTATTTGGGGCTCAATTCTGTACTACCTCCTGAATTCCATACGGATGTGCAGAGCAGGTGTACAAATGCTATGAAATAAGGCTAGTACATAGTACCTAACAGAAGAAATGTTAAATATAATTCATAGACTATGTTCACACAATTACTTCAATCACTGCCTTTGTTTGTGCTTGAGTCCTGACTCAGGGACCCTCCAAACCCATTAAATTTCTGACTCCTTTTCCTAGTACCTGCCATGATTGTGCTTGGAAGCTCTCCTGGGAGGAAAAGCCAGTGAAAGATGAGCCTTTCTTGCTGACCATGAGCTCCTTGTCTGGATCCCAAACACTGCTGTCTGGACAAAAGTGAGCTGTGCTAAAATCATGCAGATGGATAACAGTATTATTTTTCACTTGCACTGACTTTGTACTGGAACAGATTAGTAGCACCTTCATGGTCAATTATTGTAGAAAAGTAGTTCCAGAAGTTCTTCCTAGCTGAGACAAAATATCTGGTTTATAATTTTATAATAAATTATCCAGTGGCTGGGACATCTAATTCTGTTCTAAAATTTTGACAATTGCAGCTGTGCAAGAACTGTCTGAAGTAGAGCTATTGCTTAACCTGTGCAGACATACATTTAGAAGGCCTCAGGAATAATTTTGGAAAAAACATGATATAGCGACATTTCCCCTTAGATCCCCCAAGAGCTCTTTAGGATCAGTATACTTATAAACAAAACTCAGAAAACTTATTATCAATGTCCATGAGTGCAGGTAGACTTCAAAATGGATAGCGAGATAATTTTGCTTCCTAAAAAAGTAACTAGCTTTGGTCTTATCATAGCCGGATTTCTACTGTTTTCTGTAACCTGTCACTTTGGAAATACCTTCCTTTAGTGTGACAGTTCCACAGACTATTTTGGATGATGATGTCCAAATGCCACAACCTGGAATTAGGCTGCGGTTGATTCTGCCTTCCAACATAATGTAGCCAATCCAAACTGACTCAGCCCTGGGAAAGTTCCTACTTCTATTCTGATTCACCTGCATCAGATGTGTTTGAATTCTGTGGTTCACTTTTTCCTTGTTTTTGATGCAAGACCTAGTTCTGAGTTGTTCTCTGTGCAGGATCCCACAGAGAAAGAATAATGGTAATTTGTACAGTGTCTTTCCATCTTCTTATTCCAGCATTGCCCAATATCTCTCTTGGTGACCTAGAAGAGCATATTTCAAGAACAAAGTTGGGAAAATTAGGAAATACTTTGTTCTTTAGTGAATTCTGATCTCCAAATAATTATAATTTAAGTTGAAGTCACATTTAACATGAGGCAATTATACATGCATCCTTTACTGCTTCACATTTTGAAGTTTTCCAAGAACTCTTTCTACGAACTTTCTTCCAACTCTAATAAAAGAAATATTTTTTTTCTATCTTGGTTTTGAAACTACAAAGTTTTCTTATGAGTTAGTTTATATATCCTTTTCCTTTGAAAATTATTTTAAATCTATTCTGTCAGAGAAATCATCAAATATCCTGGCGATTTCTTTCACACTGTATTCTTTCTTGCTATAATGCTAATTAAATGTCTGGTGAAAACAATGGACAAGCAATGTTGGGCAAATTCCACTTAGCCTGAGACTATTTGTCTTATCTCCAAACTGACTCCAAAATCCATGATTTTAAAGTGCCATAGCAGTAAAACTGCTAAATAAGTAGAAAGCTTAAACTAGATAGTAATATCTCTTATTACCATGTAATGTGAAGAGGAAATGATAGCAGAAATAATATAGCTAAGTATGAATTGTACAAATTAGGATGCTTTTCTTAATTTAAAAAGTTTCAAAAAATAGAAAGGGTTTGGTACAGATTCATTCATTACAAGAACTTCATAAAGATACGTCAAGTGGATATTATTGAAATAATATGCATATAAGATCTGACTTTACTCCAAGTAATTATATCTGAAAAGTCATGTACAACTTTTTATTTGCAGATAATTGAAAAATCACACTTGGTATGTGGGATTGAAATATTGTCTCGTTATCTTCTGTGAGCAAGCTCAGCATAGCTTTCCCATGCCTTTCAATGCGGTTTTCATTATATTTCCCTAGCAATCTCTTGACCCTTTCCTGTTTTCTAAAGTATTAGTTATTCTGAAATTTTAAAACTCACATATGTAAGATTTATTCAGCCACATGTATTTTTAAAAAGCTAGTTTATATCTTCATTAGAATTATCTAGAAAAATTCTATCAGCATTGAAAATACAGGGAATAAGACTGTCTTGTGGGTAAGCCACTAACTGGATGGAACTTTCTAGATCTGACTGCAGTTTCTACTGCCAACACCAGTGATCCTGTGTCATCCTGAACATAGGCTTACATTTTTGTTTAGGAAATTAGATGTATGAATAACTCAGAGAGGTCTGGGTCTCAAAACCTACATTCCTCGTTTCCCTTATCTGTAAACTGGTGCTGTTGCCCATCTTGTTTTTTACATAAAGATGAAAAACCAAAGTTTATCAGACCTCTAAGGTAGTTAGATACCAGGTGTATGGAATAATGCCTGTTCTCCTGAAACTTTTGTTATTGATTGTTTAATTCTAATGTGGGCTGGACTGAAGTACTGTCCTTTAAACCAAAGTCAGAATGATGAAATCATACACATACGCACAAAGATGGTTGTGCAGTAATTATCTGTGGTTTTATCTGGCTTCATAAAAATATGAAAGGCAATATAATATATTCTCAAATAGTCTTTAGTTTTGACTAAAGATTATTTTACTCTTTTAACTATGTGGTGGTTATCTTCCCTTTTGTTCCTCCCTCTCTCTCTGTAAATCCATGTGCAACAGTATTTTAATTATACTGTTGATTTTCCAGCACAGACACAAAATTCTATTTTCCAGAACTATATCAAAATCATCATAAAGATGGAAAAAAATGTTTTTTACACATACATAAAATAAAACATATGTTCTTCCTTTTCCCCTATGCAAAGAATAAAATCAAAAAGGGTTTCCTAAATTGACACATGTAAAGAATGCATGTTTTAAAGGGAAAGAAATAAAACTCAGACTTTTCAGTTTACTGTAGCTTTGAGATAATTAGTCTAATTCAGATGAGCTCAAATCACCAATAAATCAGAGTGTCACTGGCTATTTTTGGGGAATAAGGGATTAGGACCCCCTCCTAATCAGTAAAAAAAAAAAAAAAAACTCATTTTTTGTGCCTCCAAGTCATCTTTACAAAGGAATACATTTTTTTGTCATGCACATCTATTTCATCTTGTTACTGCTAGAAGTTTAATATCTAGGTAAATTAGCAGCAATGCTCCCCAGTGCATGAGGATCTTTTTTTAATGCTTTCCATGCACTCAACTAGAGATAGTGGTTATTACAGGAAGTCTCTCTTTATATATGCATTTGCTAAGAGAGTTTAAGTGATGAACAAAAAAGAAGTAGTAGAGTTAATACAATTATGGTTTTTATTACTTGGGGTTAGCCAGTTGGAAAACGGGCTGTCTTGCCTTAAACTGTTTTGCTGTGTATCAGCACAATGTTCTCAAATATCTCTGTGGAATATAGCTTTTATTTAATAGAAAATGCATCAGATTGCTGATATCTGAGTGCGAGGTGGTATGTTGTTTAGCGATTAGTCTTCTGAGGTGCTAAGCAGTTTCAAAGTTCACTACAGCAAAAGACAGGATCTGGGCCAAAAAAGGAAGTGCTGGATGTTGGAGCTGCCTGCTGTGAGATCCTGGTATCTTTGGAAGATGGGGAGTATTGGAGGATGGGAGAACTTTGGAGAGATTTTTCTCAGTAGCATTGCCTTTGAGACATTGGACTAACCAAGTACTAATACCTCTGCAGGATAGCTAAAGTGATTTTATGATTAGCAGAGGGCATTTTGGGAGGTGGTTCAATATATACTAATGCCCAGTGTCTCGGTTTCTGGCACTGGCTGAAAAAAACAGCAACCCCTGCAAAGCAGTTGAGATTAATGTTATGGTAGTGGTGGAGATTATATTTGATGAGGAACACAACGATGGATGCAACCATCAATCTCAGAGTCTTTTCTCAATGAGTACAAGTCTCATAGCAGAGAAAAAAGGTTGTAAATTCACTGGCTTGTGTCACACAGGGGCATAGGAGATGTGATCTGCCTCCTCTCTCAAACTCTATGACAAAGTATAGCTTTAACTGCTCTGAAACTCAGGGACTGTTTTTCATACTAAACTGCAAAGGCATACACTGATGTAAATCCATTTGGCTTGACTCCATCCTCATATTGACCTGAATGAAAGTACACTGCAGTCAAGTGACTTACCTCAGGATAAAAAAGTAGAGTTAGATCATAATCAGGTCCCTGGCTTGCTATTACTGTTCTTTTTTCTCCCTTTTGATTTTGGATGCTTAAAAAGAAGAAATTAGACTGCTTTCCCACTGTGTTACGTTTTATATAGTCAAATGGACTTGTCCAGAAGTAACGCACAAACTTCCAACAGACAATCACTTTTTACTTGGAAAATATCTTGGTTTGGGCATCTCGGGATTCACACTTAATTGGAAAAAAAATATTTTTCTCTCATCTGCACTAGAAATTCCGTGGTGCAGCCCTTCAGCCTAGGATTAAAATCTCCTCTGCAGGAAGGAAATGATACAAGATTTTCTTCTTTCAGTTTCATTTGATGAAACCCCACTACTTTGTATCACATAAGGCCTGTTGAACCACTCTGAGGGTCCCTGAGGTCTTTTTACATTACTACTCGCAAAGACTATAGGTCCATCCTGAGTGGTACTGCATTTTGTCCTAGGTGGTGCACTGGTTTGCCTTCTTTGCTCTGTGGTTTATTTTAAAGCAAGGGTAATATAAAATATGATTGGGTAATAAGAATATTACCTATGACTACCTCAAGAGATCAGCTACATTATTCATGAGACTTTGTGCCTGAAGTAGGGTCCTACACCAGAAATAAAATAATGAAATATCAGATAATAAATGGAGTTATTCATGTTTTATTCTGGCAGGAAGAAGGAAAAATAAAGAAGGAAAAAAAAAAACCTCAAGCCAGTGATTTTCAGTTAAGTCTACTTATGTACGGTATCTTTTAAAGAAAATGTGTATTTCAATTTAGCATGGTTCCCAGGTCAAATACTGCTGTTTGCACATGTGACTGTAGCAGTTCTGCTCAACTGTTATCCATACATTGTCCTTTAAAGAATGAAATGTATCTGGAGGCAGTCTTTTTTAACAACAAAAATCTCCTTGATCTGTCATTGAAGGTGGGGTTGAGAAAAAGCTCAGCTTTATTAAGTGTTGTGAGAAAGCCTTTATGTCCCTCACAAGATTTAGACAGTGCTTGTGCAACTCCTTTGTATGTTTCAAAATGTATTCAACGGGAAATAAATGGAAAATTTTAATGCTAACCTTCAGATCATTTTTCCCCAGACAAAAAAAAAAATTAAATAGCAGGGTAAATTAATGCAATACTGTCTGTGTTGGTGAGACTTCATTAACAAATGCTTCTATAATATAGATCATACGTTTTCACTGAAAGAATGAAGTGTGTGTGATAGCTGTCTATTAACAGATAATTTAAGCTGACTCCAGAAAACACTTGGATTCTGACTTCTATTGATATCTTCTTTTACTGTCAGTTTTGCCTGCATTTTCATTGCTAGCAATGGCCATTTAAGTGGAGAAATGCAAGTCCCAGTATGAAAGGATTATTTTGCTAATCTTCCTTAAAGCTTCCCCCCGCCAATTATTCTATCAATATGAGGTTGCTGGTAGGAGACAACTCAAATAAACTTAATATAAATCCTGGTTTTCAGAGCTGTGATTTGAAGTTGCAAGGCATTCCACAGTCATACAGAAGGGTATTTACTAAAACTGGTTTTATTCATTCTTTCATTCTGCTGTACCCTAAATCTGAGACCCAATAGGAATAATGTTTTTCTATAGTTGCCCTGGCAAATATTGCTTTTATTACAAGAGATTCACACAGTTTTCAAATCCAATTAGACTCGCACCATCCTGCTGTGACATACATTAGAATTTAGCAAATGAATCTTACGGAATGACCTCCTGCTTCTGCCATAGTGTTTCTTCCTTTTATTAAAGGTTTCTTCAACCTGAATTTTACTTTTTCTGTTTTCCTACAGCAGGTTCATTTAGGAAAGAGAAAATGTGGAAAGGCAGAAAATGTATTCAGCAGTGCTGTAAATGTTACCATATGTTCTATCTGAGATAATAGAGATGACCCACTGGTTAATAAAAGATAAAACCATTTCCAGGGCCCTGAACTAACTGGCAAAAGAACCCACAAGGCAAATATTTTTCTTTGTGTAGGCTTTTTAGAAATTAAACCAAAAAAATCTATCCAACACCCCTCCCCCACCATTTTAGCTATCCTACATGTGCATTGGAAATATATGTCTCATTAAGTAGATGAAGCCACTGTCCCAAAGGTATTTTGTGATGTGATTTACCAGGAAAAAAAGATTTACTAAGATCCTTCATAGTAAAAGAGGCCCTGACAAAATCAAGATCATTATAGCCAGAGTTGGACCTGATAGATTCTTGCTGTTTGACCAACTTTTAATTTTGTTAGGTGTGAGAACTTTTCATCTAGCACATCAGAATATGAACTAATATACTAAATATTTTATTCTGTGCAAAGTTAAGTATTACGGGCTTTAATTCATCTTCATCAAGAGTCCTTATTGAAAATAAAATAGCCACAACTCAGGGGAGTAGGAGAGGAGAGGCATAATGATTAAAGCACAAATAATCAGAACATGTGACTCTTAAAATATATTATTAAAATATGCTTTGTAAAATCCTTTGTACCTTTAGAGGTGCTTTGCCTTGATGAAGTGTTCTAGCCTGGGCCACTGGGTTTTTGGATCCTTGAATCTTGCAAAGCCAGTCCAGGTAAGTGCCCTGTGTGGCAGCATAAAGCCCCATCATGCTCTTGTATGTCCCATCAATTGACCTGCAAACTGCCCCAGAGCATAACAGTGGAAGTCTGTACCCACAGGTGCTCCATCTCTAGATCCCTCCCTTATGAGCCAGAGTGTGCCTTTTCTAGTTGCCTTAGGGAAAGACTAGACTGGTTGGAGGACAAAAGGATGCTGGAGATAACAGTTCTCAGTGATTCCCCAAGGGTTGGCATTGGCATAAGATACTATGAACCCTGTGTCTGCATAGTGGTGTGCCTGGGACTGATCGATTCATACGCCAACTCTGGGATTAGGGAGCCTAGCACTACCTTTGCCTCTGCTCTTTCCTGTGCCAAGCTCAACCACCATGTATCTGAGGCTTGTACCTGGCTGCTTTGTTCTTCAGATCTAGGCCTGCAAAACAAAATCCCACCAGACCTAAGCAGGACCAAAGGTGTTTGCTTTAACACTTTGATAAAGACTTTTCTGATTGTAACAAAACTTTCCAGATGACATCCTGGTTGAGCTTTGTTTATCTATTTTGTTATTTTCACTCCTGCATTTTCATTGTTTAATTAATTTTAACTTGTGGTGTGGTGAAATTCTTATATTGAGACCATTCTGTTTACCTGTGTACTTAATCTGTCCCTGCAGCTGCAGTCTGAAAACCTTTTCTAGCTATAGCTGTCTCGCAGGAGCAGGCTGCGTACACTGTTGCTCACGAACATTTTGTGTCATATTTGCTTTAGTGAATAATCGGGTATCAGAGTGTACACTAACTCTTTCTGTCATTTGTGTTATGATTTTTTTTCAGAACATGGAGTCTGAACTGAATGTGTAGGGTTGGGATTGTGTTAATTTTGTTTTTCTGCCTTGTTACCCCGTGATGCTGTGGTTTTACAACTTTTACAACTTTGCCAATTCTTCGTCCAGTCTCTTCCATTTCCAAGAGAATGTGCCTGGAAATAATCATCCTTTTTTCCCTCTGTGATACCTGTGCTTTCTTGTCAGTGACTCGCTCAGCCACTGTTCCTTTTTTGAACATGCAGTTTTAATAGCAATGCCAAAGGTAGTGAGTCTACTTTAATGACTAAGTGCATTGAAAATCACGGAGTGGATGCATTAAAAAGGAGTTGAGAGCTTGTCCCCAGAAAGCCTTTGAAACCCCACCAGAAATAAGACTAATCTTAAAAAGCAAGCTAGTGACTGGTGTCATGTAGTAGGAAGCCCTTTCACACCCCAAGGGAGGTAGTTTGTATCTCTTTTTCCAGAGGTACGACAATATCAGAGAATTTGCCTGCTTACACACTCTACCAGGCAAGTGGGTGGGTGGGAAGGATAGGCAGGAAAAGAATGCAGCCTTATTTTCTTCTCCTTCCCTCCTAAAGGGCCTTTGTTTCTGCTTTGGAAGCATAATAATGTTCACTTTTGCTCAGGGATAGATACACAGGCAAAATCAACCTTCTGTCAGGAATTATGTGAACTAGTTGGTTTTTAAGTCATTGATTTATCAATGGCACTTTTTCCAGCTGAACTGATGGTACTCCATCTAGCCATTCTCCAGTTCTTGTTTATGCTTTATTTACACCAGCTCTTCTCCAGAGCCAATGGGAGCAATCGTTAGCAAGGGTTTCTTTTCCTCTTTCAGGTTGGAAATGCCTGTGTAAAGCTCCAGGCTGTTACAAAGGTGTAAGAAGCACCAGGGTGTACGTAGGTGGGGTCCTGGCTTGCTTTGCACAGGGCAGTCCCTCTGGAAGCAGGGCTCTGTGTGTGAAACACTCCTCCTTGAGTTATTGCCATAAAGAGGAGTGATCTGACCCATATATATTGGAGTTGAAAAGACCTCTGGAGTCACCTACTCCAGCCTCTGCAAACAATGTAAATTGACATGATCCTCAGGGATGAATGTTTGCCATGAAATCAGTGACCCTCTCTGACATATTAGCTCCATCTTTTCTCATTTTGTACTATTTAATCCACGTTTTTCCCTTCAGTAATTTTGAGCTATTACTATACTTCTACCTGCTTTCCCTATGCTGCCAACAGTCCTCCTACTCCACCTTCTTCCTTTTATTAATCCTTCTTAAGTACTCACAGCCTGTTATCATGTCATCTTCTCTCTAGACAGGGCAAATTCAGCAGTTGGTTTTCTTGCTTAACTACTCTTAATACAATAGTTACTGTCTTCTGAACTTTGAGGATCTTTTTTTTGTTTGCTGGCTGCCCTAGTTAAGTCTTCTTTTTTCTTTAAATCTACCGCAACTTCCTAGTAGGGAATGCTCAGAGCACTGCAGAGGCAGCCTTACCAGCAAGAACTGTGTAAAACATTATTTCAGTTCCATGTATAATACCTTTCTTCATGTAGCCACAAGCACAGCAATCAATGGGATAGCAGAAAACACTGAATTTTACAGAATTCAAAGGAAAAATCACTGAGTGCTGTAGAAATCTGTGAAATATGAATTAGGACAGAAAGATTAAGAATTCATAGAATGATGTACTATCTTCTTAATAATCCAAAGACAGATATCCACCTGTAGATTTATATTTATTTTTTTTATTTTTTAGAAATAAATATAAAAGCTTTTTTAAAAAAACAAACTTAAATATAGAAGTTATGTTTAAAATCCTTTTTTCCTTGTGTTCTCCACAAAACGCTTTGGGCCAAGGTCCTTTACTGAGTTATCAGTCCACCTTGAGTGCACATAGAGCTTTGCACCCTGGTCTGCAGGGCACCCAACTTGTACCACCATGCAGCACAATACCCAGAATGCTGCCTCCTCTCACCTGGCTCATGCATCATGTTATAAGTCACTCCATTTACTGAGTGCAGGTGAAATAACTTAGCATATAGGCAAGGTCCAGTTTGAAAGAATCAGCACTAATTTTAGTTTGAAGTTAAGAGCATATTGGTAGTAATACTGTGAAAAGGAAGACATAGCCTATCTTTTTTAAAATTGCTTTTAAATTGAGGGGATGGAAGGGTTGACTTATGTATATATTACATGGTTTTTTGCTTTCATTTTAATTGCAAATAATTTTGCATAATGTGCACTTAAGATTGTTTGAAACATATACGATACCTCATCATATTTCTCTCTCAACACATTGTGAAAAAATAAATGGGGGAGAAGGATATTCACTAAAAAACATAAAACTTTAATTAAAGGTATCTATATGTGAACCATCTTTCTTCAGAATATTATTCAATATTGCCACCTTCAGGCCAAAGTGTATCCAAGCATTTAAGAAGATTTCTTCTACATGGAATCTTACAATTTTGCATGTTTACAGTTTTTAAAATCATGCTAGTGCTTTTTCTTCTGAGAGTTGGGAGGGAGAGGGCAGGTGGTAGTGGCATTGTGAATTTGGGAAAATCAAATTCCTTAAATTTAAGGAAAGAAAAGCAGAGGGGAAGAAAGCACCACAGTTAATACGTTAAACCCATATAGTGTGTGGTTTCCTTTAACAAATCATCTCAGAGAATTAGAGTTATGCTTGTTGGTCTTCTGCCGTGTATTTTTCTGTTGCCTTGTCTCTTGCAAAACTTCTCCCAAGCTCTCCCATTTTCCTCCTGCATCTACTCTGGAGGATAAAGATGATTTGAAAAGTGAATAGATTTGGCTTGGTTGAAATTCAGATCAAAGTTAAACCTGAATTTATAAGAGAAATTCACTAAATTAAAGCGAAGCAATGAATTCTGCTGGAAAAGAAAAGAAACTTATGTGATAATAACTAAACTGTTATCTTAATCTATAACAAAAGTGTCAAAGCTATTTGGTTGTACCAAACATTTGAATCTCTCTTTAGGGGTTCAGTGAAAAAATTGATAAATAAAAGTAACCATTCTAGGTAGGCACTCACATTAAGTAACATTCACTTTGTCCATAGTCTTGCCTCTACTGGTTTCTTCCAGTGTTAAGTAAGGAGATTGGTCCATGGCAGCGAGTTATTGATTAACTGATGGCGGGATCCCATTTCCTGTGTATCCAAAGCCAAATCCTTTTGAAATATAGCATTACACAAACAGTGACTTCAACCCAGAGAAAAACGTCATGCTGTTCAGTAACAATGGCAAACACTCCCTTTGGACTGAGGCATAATGCTTCACTTCCCACTTAAATGGTTTTGCACTGTTGCACTAAAGAGTTGGCACATTACTCCCCACAGGTGGCTGCATTTCAGCAGCTGGGTGAAGTGAGTCTCTATTTCATTTTTCAGCTGTAGTGAGTACTAAACATAACATAGGGCTCCTCTATTTCCACAGGCTATTAACCTTCCAAAACATTTACCTCTGAGGCTAAACTTCACAGTACTTCAACTTCGATTCTGAAAAATGTCTCTATTCAAAAACACGCATTAAGTGAGAGTGAATTAAGTCCCCTTACAACAAATGGTAAGCATATGCCGGAGCTAAGTGGGGGCTTAAACAGCTTTCTGAACTTAGTCCTTCTCAAAAGTAACATTTTTATTTTAGCAAGTTTGAGCAAAACCTCTTCATCCATTTTTGAATAATGAGAGAATGGCAATAAAACACATAACCTTACTGAACTTCAGTCTGTAAAAGTATTTTAAAATATGGCACTTTATCAATAGTGTTTACAAAACTCAGGAGATGTCCAGAAGAGTTGAAAGACGACACCTCCATAAGAAAAAGGTAGGTCTGCAAGGACTTATCAGCATCCTTGATATAAAAAACTCTAGCTTTTTTCTGGGGAAATAAAACCCTCATGCAGCTGACAACAAGACCACCTAAACAAATAGGTTAATTTCTCTGTTAGCTGAAGGTAATATTTGCTTAATAGGGCAGATGGAATGGGTTGTTCTCAAAAAGTAGTTGGGCTGGCACTTCAACAGCTTCAAGTGTGAGTACAATCCAAGTGAATTTGGAGGGAGAAGTTTTACCAAGGAAAGGGAGGTATGTATATATGTTAAAGCTGGACGAAACAAGATGCTGTATATGCCATGCCTATAAAGTATTGCACAAAACTTGCAGAGAAAGGTAATAGCTAAGCGTTCAGTACCTCATTTTCATTCCCATTGTCATTTAGAAAATGTGTCTGAAGATGAGATATTCTCTGCATTTATAAAATGGAGAATTATTAAAAAAAATGAAGGGCTGTAGAAGTGGGTGGTTAGTCAGAAATACTTTCTACGGTGGAAAGAGGAAATAAAAGTGAAATTAGATACTAAAGGGAGGAAAGCACATCCAACAATAATTCAGCATTCAGTCACTGGCAAAGGGAGCTTAGCAGTCCAACCAGCAGATTTTGAAATATTTAATCTGCAGGATCTGTGGAATTATGTATAGGAAGAGATATCTTGGCTGTTTTTTCAAATTAAATTGATTGAGGTCTGTGCATTATATTACATGGATTTATTCTGATTAGATCTAAAGCTAAATGTCTTTCTTCCCAAGGGAGATTCAGAACTCAAGAACTTTTTTTCTCTTTTTTTTTTGGTTTGGTTTTTTTTTTTTAATGTTATGGGTTTATCTCAGGGACACTGCAGCATTGTTCCTGCATCCATGGTAGCTCAGAAACTGGCATGCCAATTGGCTGCTGCCTTGCACTTCAAAAGCTGCTACAGTTCAGTGTGGCGACATGGAGGCAGTTATAATACACTCATCACAGTGGTATCTGAACACTGTGTAATCTCTAAAGTGGTTGTGGATGAATGGCTTATATAAATGTAGAATATTATTACTGTATACTCTACTTAATTGGGACATACTGAATAGGGATAGCTGCTTTACTGGATCTATCTCCGTGGAAACTGATGACAGTGTGTAGTAATGACCATTAGTTAATCAAGATGGTATTGGCATATGTTCTGCCTAAGAGGTCTGATTAGTTTCTACTAAATAAAGTGCTGTTTAGCCAGGTGACAAAGAGGTGTGAAATCCTGAACTGGTTTTTAAATATGCAAGTTGTCAAATAAAGACAAAGAAGAGTATTTTTCTACATCCTTGGGTAGCTCAGTCAAGGGTGGCTGAGTTCAGTGGTGCTGGCTGAGGGTAGGAGCAGTCTGTCGGCATCATGCCAAATTGCTTTTGATCATGACACTGACAAGCCCACTGGCAGCGGTAATTCTTGCTTGGCATTTCTGTAGCTCATAACAGGTGAGTGTGTGCATTGCACTGCATGAGCAGAGGCACACCAAATACTGTATCACACCATCTACTTATGGGCCTGACCACTCCAAAACCCAGTATGTGTGGTGCACCTTCTTCACACATTTCCTCAGTGGAAGACATCAGAGCTTTTGCAGTATAGGGGGAGCATGTCACTCTCTTCAACAGGCTGTCTTGTATTTAACTTCTTCCTTGCTAGCTTCAAGCATGCTTGGGCCTGAGTAGACCTTTTCATGTGCATTCAGTAAGTCTCCTTGTACTGTGGTTCAGTGAAGTGCAAAGCAGGAGTTCTGCTAAATTAAACAGCAGTCTGTGGAAGAACTAATTCATTTTTTAGTGTTGAGAGGCACTGTGGCTTGATGGACTTGGCACATGTGGAAGTGATACAGCTTTGTCTTCTCAGCCTTAAACCATTTGCTTAACTGTAATATAACAGTATATGAGTCCATGCCTTTTTCCATAAGAATGTTGGTCTTCTCTCATCTGACAAATCACATATCCTCTTCACAGGAAAGAAACACAGAGTCTTTGATTTCTCTATTAGAAAGATAATCATGCTAGTAAATGCTGCAAATCATTGTATTCTTCATAATGGGGTATTAAAATTAAAAGCCCACAGATGCTCCATAATGATTTGCAGCCTTGCTGGTTTATTTTACCATGGAGCGAAAGATAATTTAACATTTCTCCTGTATGGAGAAATGCTGAAGATACTGATAAGGCATTTCTCAGTAAAAATATGTACAGTCACCATGAAACCAGTAGGTGATCTCAGAAATTATTTAAACATTCTTTTCAAAATTAGTATTTCATACTAATTTCATACTAGAAGTATTGTTTTTCCATATGAGAAATCCTTTTAAATATCCTGTGCAGTGGATCTGGTAACTGCTGGAAGTGGTGTCATCTCATAGCTGCTTGAAATATCCATTGTAAAATTAAAATCATTCAAAGTGTATTCTGCTTCTGAGCTCACAGAGTTTCCATAAAAGTTTGGTGTTTCTATGGTTTTCATAATGTCAGCAATTTCTGGACTCTGGAAAACTTTAGGTTTGTTTCTTATACTTCACTGAAAGACACCATAAATCTTGAGCAAATCCTGGTGTGCAGGGTTTGTGTGTGTGGTGGGGGTTTTTGGTAGCAGGGGAGGGGGTTAAGCGGTGGCCCTGTGAGAAGCTTGTCAAATCTCCCCTGGCTCCAAGTCAGACCTGCCGCTGCACCAAAGCCAGGCCAATTAGCAATGGTGGCTGCGCCTCTGCAATAATGTATTTAAGAAGGGGAACCTGGGAGGAGGAGTTGGAGATGTAAGGAGAAGTTGCAAGGAGGAAACCTATTTGAACACCGAGGTCAGTGGAAGAAAGGAAGAGAAAGGGGGGGATGTGCTTTGGAGCAGAGATACACACCCCTTTTATCCTGCGGCAAGACAGCAGGCACCCCCCACCCCCGCCACCCATGGAGGTCCACGGTGGAGCAGAGACCCCTCCTGCAACCCGTGGAGGACCCCAAGCCGGAGCAGGTCTCTGCGCCCAACAAAGGCGGACACTCTGTGGTAAGAAGCCCCTGCTGTTGTAGTTCAGCGCTGGAAGGATTGCAACACGTGGGGGTGACCCATGCCAGAGCAGCTTGGGAATGGCTGCGGCCTGTGGGAAGGACTCATGTCAGAGCAAGTTCGTGGAGGAGTGTCTCCCATGAGAGGGACACCACGCTGGAGCAGGGGAGAATGCAAGGAGTCCTCCCCCAGAGGAGGAAGAAGTGGCAGGACTGAAAACACCCCCCATTTCCTGCCGCCTGGGCTGCTGGTGGGGAGGAGATAGAGAAATCGGGAGCAGAGCTGAGACAGGGAAGAAGGAAGGGATGCAGAGAAGGTGTTTTTAAGATGTGGCAATACTTCTCCTGGTCCTACTCTGTTAAGTGTTGTTGTTAGTGTCTGAATTAAATTAATGTTCTTTTTCTTCCCCTGAGTCTTTTGTCCCTGACCATAATGGATGAGTCATCCCTTTCTGTCTTTATCTCGTACCCTGAGCCTTTTGCTTTATTTTCTCCTTCCCATTCATGAGGGGAAAGGGGAGAGTGAGCAGCTGCATGATGCTCAGTTGCCCTCTGGGCTCAAACCATGACACCTAGAATGTTATCACCAACCATATCCTGGGCTGCATCAAGAGAAGTGTGGCCAACAGGTCGAGGAAGGGGATTCTCCCCCTCTACTACCTGTCCCAGTGGGGGAAAAGGATCTTGAGGCAGGAATTAGCTAGTCTTATTGAGAGAGCTTTAAACTAGATTTGAAGGGAGAAGGGGACAAAACTGGAACTCCCAGATATAAGCCCCAGGGTAGATTACCAAAGTTTGTGGGCTGTTGTGCCAGCGACGACCCTCACCCTGCTATCCCAGTGGAAGCAAGGGATGGAGACATGCAGCATAACAAACATGCAAGGAATATTGATGGATCGGTAACTGTGGTAATACCTGTGAAAGGTCAGGTCGGACTTAGGACCTCTAAATGCAATAAGGTGCATCTGAAGTGCATGTATACCAATGCACACAGCATGGGTAACAAACAGAAGGAGCTTGAAGCCATGATGCAGCAGGAAAATTATGATGTAGTGGCTATCACAGAAACATGGTGGGATGTCTGCCATGACTGGAGTGTGCCAGTTGATGGCTACAAGCTCTTTAGGAGGGATAGACAAGGAAGGAGAGGTGGTGGGGTGGTGCTGTGTGTTAGGGACCGTTATGATTGCTTTGAGCACCAGTATAGTGAAGACAGGGTGGAGTGTCTTTGTGTTAGAATCAGGGGGAAGGCCAACAGTGCAGATATTGTAGTAGGAGTCTACTACAGGCCACCCAACCAGGACAGAGAGGTGGATGAAATATTCTATAGGTACTTATGAGAAATCTCATGATCACTTGCCCCTGTTCTTGTGGGAGACTTTAACTTCCCAGACATCTGCTGGAAATACAACACAGCAGAGCAGGACCAGTCCTGGAGATTCCTGGAATATGTAGGAGATAACTTCCTGACGCAGCTGGTGAGTGAACCGACCAGAGAAGGTGCCCTGCTGGACCTCCTCTTTGTGAACAGAGAAGGACTGGTGGATGATGTGGCGGTTGGAGGCCAACTAGGGCACAGTGATCATGAAATAATAGAGTTCTCTATTCTTAGAGAGGCCAGGAGAGGGGGAAGCAGAACTGACATCCCGGGCTTCCAAAGGGCTGACTCTGTCTTGTTTGGGCACCTGCTTGACAGGATCCCTTGGGAGACGGTCCTGAAGGGTATAGGGGTCCAGGAAGGCTGGATACTCTTTAAGAAGGAAGTCTTAATGGCACAGGAGCAGGCAGTCCCCAGGTACAGTAAGAGAAGCCGGCAGCAGAGAAGACCACCCTGGCTAAACAGGGAACTTTGGCTGCAACTCAGGGAGAAAAGGAGAGTTTACGGCCTTTGGAAGAAGGGGCTAGCGACTCACAATGATTACAAAGATGCTGTGAGGCTATGCAGGGCAGAAATCAGGAGGTCTAAAGCCCAGCTGGAAATTAATCTGGCTTCAGCAATCAAGGACAACAAGAAATGTTTCCATAAGTATGTCAACAACAGAAGAAAGACCAGGGAGAGTCTCCATCCCCTGCTAGATGCGGGAGGAAACATGGTAACAAGTGATGAGGAAAAGGCTGAGGTGCTTAATGCCTTCTTTGCCTGAGACTTTAATAACAAAACTAGTTGTACTGAGGGAATCCAACCTCCTCAGCTAGAAGACCGAGACTGGGAGAATGACCCCCCTGCAATCCAGGAAATTAGTCAGTGACCTACTGCATCACATAGACATACACAAGTCTATGGGACCGGATGGGATACACCCGAGGGTGCTGAAGGAGCTGACTGGGGTGCTCACCAAGCTGCTTTTGACCATTTACCAGCAGTCCTGGCTGACCGGGGAGGTCCCAACAGATTGGAAATTGGCCAATGTGACATCCATATATAAGAAGAGTTCGAAGGATGATCCAGGAAATTACAGGCCTGTCAGCTTGACTTCAGTGTCCGGGAAGCTGATGGAGCGGGTCATCCTGAGTACAATCACACAACACGTGCAGGACAACCAGATGATCAGGCCCAGTCAGCATGGGTTTATGAAAGGCAGGTCCTGCTTGGCAAACCTGATTTCCTTCTATGACAGGGAGATCTGCTTATTGGATGAGGGAAAGTCTGTGGATGTTGTCTACCTTGACTTTAGTAAGGCCTTTGACACTGTTTCCCACAGCATTCTCCTGGTGAAACTGGCTGCTCATGGCTTGGATGGGCTTTGCTGGGTAAAAAACTGGCTGGATGGCCAGGCCCAAGAGTTGTGGTGAATGGAGTTAAATCCGGTTGGTGGCCGGTCGTGAGTGGTGTCCCCCAGGGCTTGGTTTTGGGGCCACTCCTGTTTAACATCTTTGTTGATGATCTAGACGAGGGGATCGAGGTCACCCTCAGTAAGTTTGTGGATGACACCAAGTTGGATGGGAGTGTTGATCTGCTCGAGGGTAGGGAGGCTCTGCAGAGAGACCTGGACAGGCTGGAGCGATGGGCTGAGGCCAACTGTATGAGCTTCCATAAGGCCAAATGCTGGGTGCTGCACTTGGGTCACAACAACCCCCAGCAGCGCTACAGGCTTGGGGAGGAGTGGCTGGAGAGCTGCCAGTCAGAGAGGGACCTGGGGGTGTTGATCGACAGCTGGCTGAACATGAGCCAGTAGTGTGCCCAGGTGGCCAAGAAGGCCAATGGCATCCTGGCTTGTATCAGAAATAGCGTGGCCAGCAGGGACAGGGAAGTGATCTTACCCATGTACTCGGCACTGGCAAGGCCGCACCTCGATTACTGTGTTCAGTTTTGGGCCCCTCACTACAAAAAGGTTATTGAATTATTGGAGCATGTCCAGAGAAGGGCAACGAAGCTGGTGAAGGGTCTGGAGCACATGTCATACGAGGAGCGGCTGAGGGAACTGGGGGTGTTTAGTCTGGAGAAGAGGAGGCTGAGGGGAGACCTCATCGCCCTCTACAGCTACCTGAAAGGAGGTTGCAGAGAGATGGGGATGAGTCTCTTTAATGAAGTAACAAGCAATAGGACAAGAGGTAATGGCTTCAAGTTGCACCAGGGAAGGTTTAGACTGGGTATTAGGAAGTATTTCTTTACAGAACGGGTTGTTAGGTGTTGGAATGGGCTGCCCAGGGCAGTGGTGGAGTCCCCATCCCTGGAGGTGTTTAAGAGTCGGGTTGACATAGCGCTGAGGGATATGGTATAGTTGGGAACTGTCAGTGTTAGGTTAATGGTTGGACTAGATAATCTTCCAAGATCTTTTCCAACCTAGATGATTCTGTGATTCTGATACTCCACTCTCGTGAGACCCCACCTGGAGTCCAGTGTCCAGCTCCGGGGCCCTCAACATAAGAAGGACATGGACCTGCTCGAGTGGCTCCAGAGGAGGCCACAAAGATGATCAGGGGACTGGAGCACCTCCCTTATGAGGACAGGCTGAGAGAGTTGGGGTTGTTCAGCCTGGAGAAGAGAAGGCTCTGGGGAGACCTTATAGCAGCCTTCTAGTATTTAAAGGGGGCTACAGGAAAGCTGGGGAGGGGCTCTTTATCAGGGACTGAAGTGGTAGGACAAGGGGTAGTGGTTTTAAACTGAAAGAGGCTAGATTTAAATTAGATCTAAAGAAGAAATTCTTTATTGCAAGGATGGTGAGGCACTGGAACAGGTTGCCCAGAGAAGCTGTGGCTGCCCCCTCCCTGGCAGTGTTCAAGGCCAGGTTGGACGGGGCTTTGAGCAACCTGGTCTAGTGGAAGGTGTCCCTGCCTGTGGCAGGGGGGTTGGACTTTAAGGTCCCTTCCAACCCAAACCATTCTATGATGATTCTATAAATATTCTTCAGTTCTAACCTGGACACAAAATTGTTGTTTGTCAGTAAGCTGTGATGCCTTGTATGCTATATTTGATGTATTTTTTGAAAACTCAGCTGCTGAAATCATGTGTAGAATTAATCTCATTTATACTGTCTGAAAATTAAAGCATCTGCTTTAAACTGGTTTCCTAAGTGCTCCCTCTTCTATACACAGCTGTGTAAACAGCCTGTTTGGTGGAGTTCCAGGACAAGGTGAGGTGTGAGTGTCTTTCTGGAGATGCTTTTCTTTCTTTTTCCACTATCAGAAAGGAACTTTGGCTGGCACACTTAGCCTAAACATTACCTCTTCCCTTTCTGAAACTCATTTTTTGGGTTTCTTATGTTAAGCTTCCATAACTCTTTGCATACTTTCTATTGTCTGTCTTTAAGCAGAATAGTGCATTGCTGCCTGTTTCTCTTTGCAGTTTAAGACTAGCATACTATTTAATGTATTCTACTCCTTCCCACCTATTTTGCGTTTAAGTGAAGGTGAGGCTGTGAAAGTCTGTCTCCAGTGCTCTGTAGCCCACAGGTGCTTGGGGCTCTTACCTGCCTCCCAGGTGAACAAGGTTGTTCAGTGCAGAGGCTCTCTGTGGAGCCAGCTGACTGCTTTTTGTGGGTCAGGAGTACCTCCTCAAGGAAATTCTCAGCAGAACTCATAAGACAGGCCATAAAAGTATTTCATACGCAAATATTCTACTCACAGTTGCAGCTGTATAATCTAGAGGACTGTCTCCTGATTTAGGGATGTGAGAACAAAATGTAGCCCTATTAACTTAGCTGTTCCTAGGCTGTGAGAATGTCAGTTATGAATGGTTTGGCCCTGGATAATTAGACAACAAACTTCTTGTTAACTGCTAGTAGGAATCAATTCTTTGCATGGTCTTAATTTATTGTAGTTCACAGAGAAGGTGAATCACACTCATGATTAGTTTTATTCTCTGTAAGCCCTTTCAAGTCATAGGATGAAATAAAATCATGACTGAGTCTGATGATGGACATGGATGAAGATGTTTTTTCTTTCTGTCATGAAATGGACTGGTATGAAAAAGTATCCTTTCGTTGCTAGTTTAGGAAACGAGTCAAGTTGAAAAATAGAACAGAAAATAAAGGGAAAGTTATAGTCCACAGTAAGCGGGGAGAGACCATTTCAGCTCTTCCTAATTTGCTAGAAAATATCTTTGCCTCTCTCATCATCACCTTTTATTCCCCCTGCTCCCAGCTTGTGTTAAAATATTTACTGTGGCTGTTGCCTAAAACCACAGCAGCTAAACCACTTTTAGAATGGGGTGAATTTGCAATGGGATTCTTACAATATGCGCCCAGGGACTGGAAAGAACTGAGCATCATTATGCAAGTGGCCTATGTAACAGTCAGGCTAAATGGTGAAACAAAAAGGAAAAGGAAGGAAATCACTCATGGACATGCCTGAGAATTGACACAATAGTTTTCTCTGAAGCAATTCTGTCATATTGTGAAAATACATGCTTGGACCATTTTAAAACTTTTTATTATTTACTCAATAGACCGTAGCAGCTCTGAAGCTTACTGCAGTGTTTATTCAATAGACCAGCTCTGTATTTTTGGTCTATCATGTAAATATGCATTTGAGCAATTCTAAAAGGGCATATTTTACTCAATGGACCATAGTGGCTCCTCTGGAGCCTGTTACATTGTACAGCATTTTGTACTATATTGCAGTTCCAATGTTATCACAGGCGTACTCATCTCCATGGTGTGCTCTTTTGGTATGCTCTAAGGACTGATTCCCTTCTAACAACTCAGGTGCCTGCGTGGAGATTGCTCCAGGCAGCATTATATTGTGCCAAGCTTCTGTCTCTCTCTTTAAAAAAAGAGACCCGCCTTCTGGATGTGAGCAGGTCAGTGGGAATTAATGCCACTGTCCAAATTTTAGTGGAGGATTGTATAGTTAAACTAACATGAAAAAAACCACAACTTCCTCCAGTCTTCTGGTAGCCCCTGCATGCCTGCATGAAAATCTTAGTTTTTTGGTGTATCTGTGAATGTCTCAACGACATTATCTTAAGCACACAGAATTTGTTGTCTTTTTCAAATAATGCAGACACTTGGTTTCGTCTTACACTGATTCTTGTCAGCATTCCTCTGCATCTGCATGTTTTTAGTGACCCAAAAGGGAAGGTGGAGCAGCAAACTGGAGCATCCTGTGAAAGCCTGATGTGCAAGGGTTTACTTCTCAAACCATAAGCATCTCTCCAGGTTGCACAAGGGAAGAACTCTTCTGTAAACAGCAGTCACTCAAGACTACAAGGATTTTCACCTATGCCTGGCTTTCCCAGAGAATGGCAAAACCTGAGCTTCAGTTATTTACCTCAGACCCTGTGACAGGACAAGGATCATGTATGAACTATGAAAATACCTCCTTAGTTAAAAGCTGGACCAGAATCTCAGTTAACACATGTTAGCTACATGACTGGAAATAATTTATATTGTTATCTCTGTTCCTTCCCATGCTTTAGTGAAACAAAATTGATTAATTGTTGGATTTTTTGGATTTCTCCCTTTTTTTTTTTGTTTTCTTAATTCTTTCAAAGCTGCTGGCATTGCTGAGGCATTAACACCAGTAAGAGAGGAGTTTGGATATGCAAATTTTACTCCCTTAATTAAAATCAGGAGCAGTTGATTACACTGCTGAGCCCCAGAGCTGCAAATATGTAAACAAAGGTTACATGCTCAGAAAGGAAAATTGAGCCCTAAGTCATGTTTTTGTGATAGACTTTTGTTAGTTCTTAGTCTGCTGTTAATGTGAAGCCCAGTGCCAAATTAAACTTCTTATTCCTAGATTCAAGTGCATGGTGTTCCAGGAGCACACTTTGTGCTTATTTTGTTTAGGTTTGGGATTGTTTTGTTTTCATTTTGTATTTGCTCCTCTGACTTGGAACACCCTTGCTTTCTGATTGGTAGGAATAAAGCAAAACAGCAGGTGTAGCTTGAAGAATGTGATGGGGCATCTAGATAAAGTGATTAACAGGAAAAATAAGCCTTGGGTTTTCATTTGTTTTTTAGTTGTCCTCCAGTTTGTGGCCTTAGCCTCCAAAATCCAGAGACTGTTGTGCTTCTGCTGCCTCCAGAAGTCATGAGGACTGTCACCACTGGACCCGAGAATGTGATTTGGTGAGACACTGTCTCTTTGGGTAACCACCTTTCCCTAAATGCTTGTTCCTGTCCTTGCACAGTAGTCTTTAGTCCCCCTCAGCTATGTTGATACAACTGTCCTTGATAAATTGGATCATTCAAATGATCTAGTCACAAGAAAAACAAAAACCACAGCAGAGCACCCTACTTCTGTGTGCTTTTTCTAAAACAGATAATTTCAATTTATAACACAGTTCTACAAACAGTGCCGGCAAGACTGAGAGACCTGTGCAAGCCAAGGAAAAAATTGGCTGGGGAGGGATAAGTTGAGGAGCAAGAATTTCTTAGACTAGATATACCAATGTCATGATCACACTTTGCAGATGGACCCTCTCTGATAAGGACAGCAGCATTACATTTCAGTTTTCCTAAGATTTTTTAAGCATAAAACAGTGTAGCAGTGCAGAAGGTTTGCTTTCCTCAGGAACACGTGTTTTATTGAGCTGTCAAGTTTCCATTTTGATCAGTCAATTATGTCCCAGTCCTGGAACAGATATGGGAATTAAAGGACACAAGCAACTTACACTGCTGTAGCCCCTACAAACTCACATCTTCCCTAGGTGTTTCCATCAGAAGCCATGTATATGGTGCAAAGTAGGTGAGATACTCTTCCATGCTGTTTTGTTACACTTGCTTTGCAAGGCAAAAGTGACTGTACACAGTATTAGTCAGCAGAGAATAAGACTGTTGTTTTAGGCAAGAAGCTCTGAGATTTTCTAAGGCTATTGTGTGATGTGCCCTGTTCATATTTTTAAAAAAGAATATTTCAGGGACTTATTTTTTTAACATTGATCTTAATTTTAACACTTTGAGGTCTTTTCTGCTTTCTGCCTGACTACCTATGGGCTTTTGCTGATATGAAAGATATGTAGCAAAATTCAGTATCTGAACAGATGATCCCCCAGAAACAGCAAAGGCTGATGCCAATATGTCACATTTTCAGTTTGTAAATTCCACTAACTCATTTCACTTAAGGATACAATTCAAGCCTCTAATCAACTAGGAGTAACTAACTATAAAAGAAAATTTATAAAATAAATTTCCACAAGCTTCACAGGTCGGATGAAAGCACAGCTGGCAGGACCTAAGTTCAAGGCAAATCACAGCTACCCAAGTGCCTATCACAGTACAGCCTTGGGTGAGATTTATTGCCATTAAGAAAGACAATTTTGATCAAAACCCATAGAATCAAAGCATGTATTCACCAACTCCACATACTGACCCCAGCATAACTATGCAAATTGCCGTACTCTGATCTGTGACATAGATAGAGACTTCATGTCATTTGGAAAATGGATCTCTGCACTTTGTCTTAATTTTGCATGGTACTTAGTATACAGCCAAAGTAATACCCAAACTAGATTATTAATAGAAAGCAATGCGTTTCCTCAAGATGAACTAGAACCCAAACACAAAGGGCAAGTTTCTGTTATCAAGATAAAGTATATTCTTTTGCCAGTTCCTGCACACATTGCATTAACATTTAATGACAGTTTCAGCCACAAGCATGTATATCTCTCATTAACACTAATGGGCAATACATGCACATAGATCTCTGGTTAATACTGATGGGAATTACATATACGTGCAACACTCATTAGCATTAATGAGGGTTCTCCTGTGGATATCTAATGATCATTAATGGGAGTTACACGCATGTGTATTTCCCATTAACATTAGTGGCACGTGCATCTCTCACTAATATTGATGGGAAATACAGGAAGCCATATCTCTCATTAATATTAGTAGGAGTGACGCACACACTGCAAGGAGAAAGCTATCCCTGCTATATCCTCAATGAGGAAAGTTTGAGCTGTTGATAATTCTGTTCTAAGGCAACTTCAGCTTGTGCTGTCTTTCAGTGAATTATCTAAGGTCTCCCTGACCTTGGACACGAGGCACAGGTTTTCTTTCCACATGAATGAAATATTTCTGAAAAAGCCCAAACATTCTTTCCTTGGTACCAGACAGCATGTCATCTTTGCAGGTTTTTTTAAGCAAACATATATCTGAATTGCTGCTATTTCAAAGAACAGTCTGTATATGCTTTTCACAGCATAGGGGTGCACACACCAGATGCTGAGTTATTGCTCACAGGCACAAAAAATTTATTATAAGTTCTTGTGATCATAACTCCATTTTACATCATGCACTAATGCAGTATTGTGTTAAACTCTGACATGGTTCCTGATGAATGTAGTAGAGACTAAAGGCCATAGCTTCCCTTTGGAGTAAAAAAAGGTATGAATTTACTACAGTACTGAGCTTTTTATCCCTCCAGTTAGAAAGGGATTGAACTTCAGTGCCCCTTTCAAAAATGTGTTCTCATGCCTGCCAAACTGTTTCTATGGGCTTTTCCACAGGGCTGTATTTTAGATCTCCTTTTGAACATCTGCCACTGCTGTTGCATTGTGTCAGTGCAGAGCTCAGGGTTTCATGTGGTGGGGCAGCTGAGGGGTCTGCTCCTGTAGAGGAGTTCCCTCCCTCTCCTCCATGGGGCATTGCTGCCTGGGTGGGTGCTGAAAACCTAGGGCAAACCTGCAGCTCAGCACCAGGAGGGCACATGGTGTCCACATGATGTGAATAGGGATGAGCAGGCAGGGCTAAGGAAGAATGTTGATCTCCCTATCGAGTTACATATATGGAGGCAGAGGAAAGTGATTGCATAAAGCTCTGGCCTGGGAATCAAGTGATTTGCAATCAGTTCTCACCTTCATATCCCACTGTAGGATAAATTCTTCTTTTTCTTTTCTTTGATATACCTACCACCTTGTACACAGGAATTATAATGCAAAATAGGATCTCTAGATGCCACTGTAATGACTTAGCCACAGTTAATACTAACAATAACAGCCACATCAGATATATGCTATTTAAAACAGAAAGCAATATATTTAGTTTTAAAAATGCCCTTTGGTAAGATAGTCTTATTGCTTTTCTCATTACTGTACAGAATTAGAATATCCATTGTCCATGCAAATTAGTTACGAAAAACAATGTTTGCAAATAACAGATGAAAATTAAAGGATTATGTTTGGCAAACACAACTGTACTACATCAGATTCCCTAAGGCTGGGGGAGGTATATATTGCACCTTCCTATGCCAGTAAGTCCCCTGCTGTACAAGAAGGTTTCAGTGCAGGGACTGGCAGGCTGTATCACTGTGGCTGCTGCTCCATTTCAGGAGCCTTCTGGAGAGAGGGAAAGGGAGTGTGAGAGCAGTTTTAACTCCCACAAGAGCTGTGCAGACAAACTGCCTCGCATGAGCCTTTTCCACCTGCCCTGGCTCTGCCCCTTCAGCAGCATGTGCTGAACACTCTTTTGTTGCATATTGGTTCGTCATCATTACAGTGGTGTAAGAGATGTTGTTGCTGCTTTCTTTACCAGCAGATGTTTTATGGCCAGACTCCCTGACCCCAGTGGGGTCTATATGGGCCCTGTATGTAATCTGCTTCAGTTCGCATGAAAATCAACAACAGATTTAGATACAACAGGCATAAATGCATAAAACTCTTTATAAACACAAACATAAAAACTCAGACATATGCTTGCATAAGATGCACACACACACACTTATCCACACTCACATTCACCCATCCTGAAAAGTCTACTGCAGGAAAGGTGATTCTAGTGCTAAAGGATGACAGATGTCAGAAGACATCAAGGAAAATCACAACAATAATATTCTGTCTGGCTACAGCGGCATTAAAGATTCTAATCTGTAACTACAGCTTTCACTTATAATTCAGAATTCAGCTACTAAACAAACTAAATAATTTATCAGGTACAATATGTTCTAACTCTGCAGCTTGCAAAAGCCGCAGCCATACCTTTGTTTCAAAGAGTCACCAAATGGTGGAAATGTCAAGCTCTTCCTTAAAGTGCATCTTCCTCAACTCCCTTAGTAGATAGCACTGATTTTTTTTTTTCCTAAAGATGTTTTATTGTTTTTCTACTTTTCATCAGGGTGGGGTTGCCATGGCAATAAAGTAGGATGTCTTGCTGGATTTCACCTTTGCTGTCTTGCTTCATATGGTTTTCTCTCCTCAGAGCAAACATGGTGGATGCGATGCACATACAGATGTCTGATTTCAGATTTCTTTCTTGAGTGTGCTTGGCAGCTGCTCTCCTGAGACAGGCAAAGCACCACTTCACAAGCAAGATTCACTTCACATTCATCCTCCCACTCTCTAATGGCCACCATCACATGTCTCCCTTGCTTTGTGGGCTCTCTTTTAAGATGGGCGAAGATTTTCCTGAAAGACGTGCTTCCAGTGTAAACAGAAACTTCGGTTTAAGCATTTCAATTAACTAAATAACCAAATCAATTCTCCTTCTCTTGAAGTTAGTTGAGGTTAAATTGTGAAATATGCCACAATAGAAGTTGAAAACATCTATTTCATATTCCAGCAATATGCCCAGAGTTAAGCCAGTTACTGGTTTTAAAAGGGGGCGTTAGGTTGTGACACTGCCATCATGACTGGGTCTCTCCCTTTCTCTCTGTCAATGTTTATTGTCATCCCAGTTTTTGCAGTTAGACTTTTAGGACTTCTCCCAGAAAAAAAGGTTCAAAAATTAAATCACTCACCAGGATGAAGAGTTTTCATTTTATATATCTCTCCCGAATCTTTAAAAAATAGATTATAAATCTGTTATCCATATCTGAATTTCACAGTGGTAGCATCCCAGAAATCCAGATGAAAAGGATAGTAAATGCAAACTTAAGTCACAGTTCTTCAGTTTGAACCTTGCAGATCAGCTCTTCTCTCCTTGTGGAATACCATCTGTGGAAATAGCTGATATTTCAGGGTACACTAATGAATAATGCATCCCATGAAAGTATCACTAATGTAATCAGAAGTTAAAACTCCATATCCCAGTAACTTGATGTCACAAAAAAAACCAGAAAAATATATAGCATTTTTAATGTGGTGTGAATTTTTCCCTTTAGTGTTTGGATTTCTCTTTGCAATTCAAGCAAAGTAAAACAGCCATGTATTACATGAACTCCTATGGATTAGCCATGATGCCTTTCTTTGCTGCTTTTCAATACTCTGCTTGTAATGGCCAAGCTGAGAAAATGTTTCCTGATTTCCAGTTCCAGGTATTATCCCCTGTTTTCCTCCTGTCTTACTCGCTAGAGTTGCATTAAATTTCCCTCTGATTTTACTAATGTTGCTCTGGCAGAACATCAGTGTCATTTTAAAGTATCACTATAATATTTGTTCTTCTGATTACACTGGTCTCTGACTGTCAGTCCCACTTTTTCTCTTGAACAGATACTATTAGTATAATTATTATTCAAACATTATAGCACCCAAGACACATGGGCGTTGTCTAGCTTTTCCATTTAGTTAATGCCTTAGAAAATTTACAATCTGGGTAGAAGACAAAAAGCAACACATGGGTATCAACACAGAGGGGAAGAAGGCTGCAACAAGACTTACATGACTTTGTATGCTAAGCAGCAATGTCAGTACTGTGATATTATCTCTTACTTGTGGGGTATTATGATAAAAGAGAGATTGAAGAGGAACCTCCAGAGCTGTCAGATGGTTGTGCAGTTGTACCTTCAGGAGCTCTTTCATAGGATATTGTGGGGCAAAGAGCATGAAGTTATTTGTCCGAAAATCTTGCGGTTAGCACAAGAGGTTGGCTTGCCAGATGAATGGCTGGTAGGAATTGATTTCTTTATTAAGAAGTCACTCAGAAGATTAAACAAACTTTTCTGTGATGTGAGAAAATTTAGTGCACATTATTTTGCTGAACTGGAACTTCTGTTTTCAGCCTGGAGATAATGGCCCACAAATACAGGTTCGCTGCTGCCATTGTGACAAGGACTCTGTACTTTACAAGACAGACTCTGTCTTTTATTTCTGTCCCAAACTAATACTTCTGAGCATGGTATGTCGCAGCTACAGTAATGATCATGGTAAGTAAGTAAGCTGTGCTTTGGTTGCTTCTCTCCAGGTTGCTTCTCAGGGCAGAGGCCGAGCTTCCTGTTAGTCATTTGGACAGGACCAGGCAATCCTGTGTCTTTTAAACCAGACCTCAGCCCAGTTTACAAGGCTCAACTTCACCTAGTACCAGTAAGCCTTTCCTCAGAGCAGCTGTGACAGCACCTGATTATAGTGACCCAAAAGCACGTTCTTCACAAAAAAAACAGTGTTCATTCTGTCACCTGAAATGTGCAGGGTCTGTAGGTCCCTTGTCTGGGAAAACTGAGCTGCAGCTGCTGACTTGCTGCTATTTTAAGAATGCGCCAAACTCCAGGCAGCAAGTGGGAAGAAAATTGTAATGTTTTTAAAGGTAGTTACATTGCTTAACATTTTTATGAGGAAAATTTTGACGTATTTTGTGTATTACTATTATCCCCAGGTTATACATGGTGGGACTGAGATAAAGTACAGATCAGCTACTTCCTCAAATCCATGTGAGAGTTAAGTGATGAAATCAGGAACGGGACCCCCCACCTTGGCTTTCCATTACATGCTGTAACTGTCACATAGCCCCATGTCATGTACATTTCCAGTAGCTACGGTTCTAACTCAGCTGTTCTCCCTGCTATTTAATTCAATGACAATATGTGCATTTGGGGGGAAAAAAAGGCCTATTTTTTTGGGCAAGCCATGTGTGCTGTTTATAGTCTCAAATGCATTTAGTGTGAAAATCTGATGGCTCTCAAAAATATTTTCCTGGATTTCTTGCTGAGTCTGCCAAGACTGATAATTAACAGAAGTAATTTTTGTGACAGAAACAAAAAGGCTGACCATATGTTTTGTTTGTAGTCCTATACTATTTCTCTAAAAGAAAAATGGAACTTCAACCTGTGTTAAGAAGTATCAGAACTGAAAACACAGTTCATTACTTACTGGTGTTTACACTCAACAAAAGTAGAATTAAGCTTTTATGTTCAACTGCATTATTAGAAACACCTAATACTATTTGATTAACAAATTTTTATAGGTCCAAGGACAGCTGGCTGAGCTGAGATGCTGAAGCATGTTTTGGTGTGGTATTGCCTGTGTGTCAGTGTGTGAGCTCTATCCATAGTTGATTCAAAAGGGAAAACCCAGGAGCCAAATATCAGCCTTGCCATGTGTATAGTAACCATGATGTTTGTAATATCACATCACATTACAGCAGAGGTTCAGTCAGGTACTGTTATATTCTCCTAACTCTGTATAACATTAAAAAAAAAAAAAAAAAAAAAAAAAAAAAAAAAAAAAAGGTAGCTGCCTCAGATGCTTTATTCTGGGGGAAAAAATCAACATCTGCAGTTGAGGATGATTCCTGACTGCTGCTGATAAAAAAATTCTCATAGTATTCACTGCTGTAGAATAAAGTAAATAAAATGCAGCAATGCAACTGTAATAAAGATGGACTACACAAAAGTGTTTAACGTGTATGCATGTGAACACATTTATGAAAAATATTTTATTGTAGTCCTTCAAAATGTCTTGCAGGACGGATAGTGAAATGTGTTAGATTTTTCATATTTAATATTTCAATAATACTGACAATGGTAATGGATAATTTGCACATATAATAGCTTCTGTGTGTTACAATAGAAAAGTTATTTACAGCTTTCATCTAAACAGCAGGTTTCTTTTACATGCACCATGTATTTATTTGGCAACTGGAGTAAACAGGAGTATTAACAACCCTTGACTAAGGTATGGGAATGACTATTCCTAAGACAATAAATACTCAGTCACCCTTAATTCACTTTCCAACCCTTCTGCTGAGGTGCCCAGTAAGTCTGTTAATTGGTAGTGGTCACTCGTGACAGGAGCAGCGGTAGCCAGGGAAGCAGAGCGAGACCTGTGACCTCCTTCTTCCAGCAGCTACAAACAACTGTCTGTTTAGGAGGATAATTCCAGCTCCTTTCTGCTGACCTGTGCTGGATTCAAATTACTGTCCTAAATGGAAAAACCTGTGCAAGGGCCATGACAAACTTTAAATGCATTTATTTTTAGGACACTTTAGCAGAGGGCAAGCAGAGATGAGTAAGATTTTGAACCCAGGAGATCGCTGCTCTTCACACAAACAGTGAGTATCTGACCTATAATTGAAGATAGGTCATGGTATCTTATTTCTTGAGGGTATTATAGTACCCACAGGCAGTCAAAGAGGCAGAGGAGTTATGATATTAACACAATTCATATGCTGATGAGCCAGAGCTCTTTCACATAAGAACTGAGTTACAGTTTGTGCAACTGGATGAGAACCATTTCAGTGCATGTTATCCTGTTATTCTTCAGCTGTGTGATGTCTTTAATATTAACCATTGTCTTTATTTCTGTATCTGAGTAATTCCCTGAAAATGGACACAATATTAATAATCTTGAATAGTTTAAAAATTTGCTGATATGTACTTACAAATGCTTTAATCACCTTGCCAAAGAGAATCAATAAGCAAATATCTGTTGCCTGGAAAATGGTTCAGACAAATTAAGTGGTATGCATTTATTACTGCAACAGTATCAAACAGACCGGGTTAGAATATTCTTGTTTTCAGAAATTCGATGCAATGCGGCTTACTACAAGCAAGAAAAAATCTCCTTTCTGATTAAAGAGTACTGCGAAGGGCAGGTCAGCCATCGATGCCAATGCTCATTTTAGACACATCCAATGTGAATACAACACTAATACAAATCTGAAGGATTTAAATCTTGTTAATATTAGAGTGGACCAAACCCACAGCTCTTGCCAACCACACTGCTCAGCCTGAGAGAGAGCAGGACAGTATTCCCACTTTCAGAAACTCAGAAGTTCTCTCTCTGAAAACAGAAAACAGTTTGTGTCATCACAACGACACAGAGAGATGTCAGTGAGGGCTGTAACTTCAGCCAAGCATCTCAGAGCAATCAGACAAACTCTAGTGACAAAGATTCAGCGTTAGTGCAAATGGCCCCAGTTATAAAGTAGTGAGGGGAAAAAAAGACACGCTGTATAGGTGAAATCTCAGTAGACTGATTCAATTTTTTCCATGAAGCATTAGCAAGGTTTTAAATAGCTGCAGCCTGCATATTAAAAATGCCCATGTGTATAATACATGAATAAGGGCACCTTGGCTGAATACATTATGGAACAGAACTGTCATCTTCACCCCCTTCACAATCATACTTCTGCTTCCTTATGTGAATAGACAAGAATAGTGAGGAGCACTTATCAAAAGTTAAATTAGACAGTGAATCAATGTATTAAGACCTTACTTTTAAAAAATAAGCAGCATCCCTCCACCAGTTCCTTTCTTTCCACCACTTTCTCAAATCAGGCCATTTCTCTGCAGCTCTTTATTTAGACACAAAGCCTGGTAAATGATCATGTTTTATCCACAGACTGACTGGGGCTTTTTTGTGATTCATTCACCTGCTGCTCCTGCAAAGATGTAATCCCATCTTCATTTATATACCTAAGAGACAATTCAGATACAGGAAAGAATGTATGCTACCAAAAGGAGGCTGCTACATCTGCTGTGCTTGATATATGTGAAGTGTGGCAAAAATCTCTCTGCAGCTGTTTGTCTTTGTATTTAGGATGAGAGGATATAATAATGCACTTGCAGGGCAGAAGTGACTCACTGAATATTTCTACAAGATATGTAGATTTTATGCTGTGCTATTCAATAAAATATATATATTTATTTTGACAAGCCATATATTCCTGGCCCATAAGCCTATTTCAAGAAACAGAGACAGAATTTTTGGATCAAAGTAGTTTGACTTTTTCCCCTAAGTATTGATTCCCCGTGTAACCATTATTTTGCAGCTTTGTAGAAAGGCTAGCAATTCAGCTTTTTAATGACGCACTCTCTCTAATGATGGAAGGAAAAAAAAACCCAGTAAGTTTTCTTGTAGAGGTGGCTCTTGTCTACGACACTGGTTTTTAACTCTCAAGCGAGTGGAACAATGTATAGCTCCAAGTGATGACACTTATGAATTGCTGTTATCAGTAAGAGCTTGCTGAGAAAATGAAGCGCAGGCCTACACTTCTACTTTATGTTCTATGGAAATTAAAACCATCTTACGCCCTGCATGCAGGCCTTTATGGATATCTGAACTGCATTTTTTCCATTTGACTCGTGCCTCCAAGTCATTTATTTCACTTTCATATGCAGAGATTTTTTTTTTAGGCTATTTATGATGCTCCTTTGAGTGCACTTAAGCCCTCCTTTTTAACAGGGGCAGGGCACACAAGGAAAAAAGTTTCTTCTGGACAATACTTTACAATAATAGAATTCAAATGATGTTTAGGAAATGGAAATCTCTTCCTATTGTAAACACAATCAGTTTCTAAGTAGGAGCAGGCTTTTACCTGTATTTACTATATTTCATCATAAGTAAGGAAATCTGGTTTGCCTCTTCTTGTGTGACCTTGACAAATCATGTAATCTTGGCAACCCTAAGATTTCATATGGCCCCAGAGCTGAACAAAAGTCCCAAGCTTCATGCAGCGGCAGGGTAGATTGCCTCAGCCCTTTGCAGGCTGTGCTGTGTTCAGTGCCAGAGCAGTAGCTGGCGGGGAGGACGGAGCGACAGAGATCATTAGCAACCCTGTGAGACAACACTTTGGCAATCTACATTGTACCTGGGAACAAACATCAGTACTGCAGGGAAAAAAAACAAAAGATGCAAGATCACTAAAATGGCAGAACTACCGTGTTTGCTTAAAGAAAAAATAAAATCAGCAAACAAAGGTATTGGCAAGCAAAGGACTCGAGGTTTACTGTTACCTCCAGTGGAGGTTTCACTGTCCTTGTGTTGTGCACCATCCTGTTACACTAAGGATATGAAATTAAATTTCCTTTCTTCTCCAGGACTATTTGCAAGCTGTTCCCAAGTCCCACATCAACACACACTTCTTACTTGAAAACGGCTGCCAAAATTGTGAAGATAAGAAAACAAAGTGATCAATTCCTGTTTAAAATGATCAGATAAGTTACCAAAACCATTTTTTTTCTGGCTGCCTTTTCAAACCCCTACTGAGATAAAAGGGGGGGGTGGGGTATGAAAAAATCTGAAACCTCCAAGACACAGCCCTTTTGTGGGAAGGTTGGAATGGTCTTTTCAGTGCTTTTTCTTTATCTTTAAAATTTTTAGAAATAGAGATTAGAACAGACTAAAGAAAGGGATGAGACACCCTAAAAGGAAAGCATGAAACAATATTTAAATGATGTGTGTCTTCATTCTTGCCTTAAGGCATGCTGAATTCATAAAGAAAGTCCCCGGGGGTATTTCACAGTGTGGTGGTACACAGCCTGCTTCACTGACAGGTCATTACTGCATATCATGCTGGGATCCGGTACACAGCACACTGGTGGCTGCTTTACCTACCTTGGTCTCAGTGTAGCCCCTGTAAATATAAGTCATGGACTCCGTCTTTGGAATCCCAAGCGTCCAGGCAGACTCACAAAACAATAGGTGATTGATTTTCACTACAGGATAGAACTGTCAGAAAAAGTTATCTTGAATTCAGAAGGCTTATGGACAGGGTCTTTGCAAAACTTAAGTGTATAACATGGACAACTGTGTGGCGTTGGCTTATTGAAGTGCTCCTTTCTGACTTCATGCAAGGTAGCAGACTGAGGGACTGAAAGAAATTCATTAAAAAGTGCATAGCAGCAAATACAGAAGAATAGGAAGGCTGAATGTAAAATAGATAATAGAGATGGATGAAACTGAGGAAAAAATACTCCATTAGTGGGACATGGCAAAGGCACACCTCACAGCTAGCACAAAAACTGCTTTTCTGTGTTGCATGGTATTTCTCAGATAAGAAAATCCGTGGTTGGTATGAGAGTTTTGCATGGCCATTTTGAAATCTAGGCTGGCTCCCCTGGACTCACAGGAGGTGTCAGCAGCACTGATGACCCTGAAGAGGGAAGAACTCCTCTCCAACCAATCTTCCTCTAGAAAGAAATTGACCCTGGCCCAGTTAAGTAGCAATGTAGTAATAGAGTAAAAACCACAGGTACTTGGAGATTGGCCTAGGTTTGATGATCCACACCTTTTATCAACTCTAGAGCTTTGGAAATTTGCATTGCTTGTACAAACTCTTAGTGAATAAAAGCTTTTTAATAGTGGCTGATGCCTGTACAGATTTTGAGAGCAAATCAGTCAGGTTTTCTGATTGAAAACTAGTGCAGCTGTGAAAGTTTTAGGGATAGATGGAAAATGGAAAATAATTTTACTTCTTTCCAGTAAAATACTCAGCTTTCTGGAAGCAGGCAAAATTTTAAGGCTTTCAGACATGCTGGTTATTTAGATCTGTTTGCATTTAGATTCAGAACCTGAAAAATTAGTCTTCTGGCAGTATTAGTACCCTCCTAAAACTGAAATACTGGTACGTAATAGTAACAGATACACTCTCAGGACGTGGCCATGCAATGAGTAAAACCCAAAATATTCAATTTTTTTGCTAGATTAACAGAATTTGACTTTTGGCCAGTTAAAGTAATTCTTCAAATCCATTGTGGTCTTCCTGTAATTTTTCTGACTAACTGGACATTGAAATCACTTTTTGAAATACAGTAAGAATGTAAGAATCTACTTAGCATTAGAGTGGGAAGTGTACCCTGTGATCTTATTGTTCTTATTTTAAATCTGAATGAACGTTTCTTATTATAGTGGAATAGAAAAACACGTGAATCAATAAATGGTGCTTCAGTATTAGCTGGAAGAATTGAGGAGGCGCAGCTGGGGATAAAAAATAGCTAGAGGCTGCCTTGTAGTTGTTACTAATCTACCTTGTGAAATCTTCACCTCTGTACTTTTTCTTTCTTCCTTTCTTTCTTCTTTCTCAGAAATAGCCTCAGTCAGTTCATTGATTTGTTTTTACCCCAGATTTTTAAATTGTAAAAGTAGTTGTGACTCCTGGTTTGACCAGATACCATCACCTTGACAGCACTTGTAGGCTTGAATCACAGCTACCTGCTATGTTTGGAAAAGTCCTTAGGTTATGAAGACCCCGCTAGATCATTGCATGGGAATATAAGAAACTAAGGCTATCTTACTGCACTTATTTGCAACATAAGCTTTAACAATAGTTTCTTGTTTAAGCACTAGTGTTTTTAAACCAACAATGTGATAATATGAAAAATAAAAGACAGAGGGTGTGGAAGGCAATTATTTATCAATGTGGATTAAGGAACAAGTGAAAGGGTCAATACGCTTATTGTATGATGACATGACTAATCAATGCATGCTCATTCTCTGTTTCATCTGCGTTACTGAGTTAAATCCTGCTCCTTTGTGGCTACAGAGGACTCCTTTGCATTGCAGCCAGCCTGTTTTTTTCTACAGAAAGGCAGAAAACAATGCATGGCCACATGGGGATACATGGCCAGTGGACTGCACAAAGCTAAATTTCTTCACTTGCTCACACAGTAGTAATATCAGTAATATAATGGAAGTAAATAGAAGAAAACCTAATAATTCTAGAATAAAGATAAATTTAATGCTACATGCACAAAAAGCGACCAGGCAAGTAAATGTGCAGTCATGTTGCATCATGGCAGGGAATGAGGATTCTCTGCCTCAGCTTCCCCATCTGTAAAGGGAGTTGGTCCATGAAGTTTCTTGACATCCAAAAAATTTTTAAACCACTCTATAGATCAGGCAAGTTTTCTTTCAGGAGACTATTCCTGATTAAAAATGGTTCCTAGTTAGGACACTTTCCTTCATGATCATTTGCTTTTGTAATATCTCATTATTTCTGATTTCTGTATTCCATTATTCTCTCAGCCCACTCTCTTAAGTTCTTCTCCCAACATGGTGATAGTTACCGTGCCACCCTTGGTCAATGTTCAGCTACATTACATAATTCTCATAGATGTTCCTCATCAGTCAAACTGTTCTGGTGCTTAAACATTAACATTGCTTTTTGGGTTTTTTTCCCTAAGCTCAATATCTTACCATCTATCATTGCCCTTTGTTTATAGCTTGTCAGCCAATTTTAATTCCATGAGACAGTGCTCATTTCCAACCCAACTGAGATTAATTTTCCAAGTATGATTTCTGAGGTATTGCATCTGAGGTCTACTGATGCTGGATACAAGATCCAAAATTGCTCTGTTACAAATTTGTGACCCCCACTGTAGTTACCCTGTGTTCCAGCACATATGTCTACTATCGTAATTTCACTCATTGCTGTTTATTGCTCATGTTTTTGCTGTCAGCTGCTTACTTTCCTTTTTAAAAAAATTTTAAAAAAAGAACAATTAGAAAAACCCCCTCACTTCCATTATTTTCCTAGGGATTGTAATGTGATTTACCAGATGATAATTTCCACGATTACTCTTTATTCATCTTCTAAAGTTCAGTGCCATCCAGCCATCTGTTGTCTCATTAGTTCTGCAAAAGCCCTAGCCTACAAAGAAAAAAAATTACTCACATGGATAATTTTAAGTATGTGAATCGTAATGATGCAAAGGAGACTGCTCATATTTTTTGAGCCAGGCATATAGATAACTTTTGCAGGACCAGGCCGTAAAATACTTTCAAAAGATTTCTTTGGTTACTCATATAAAGTAATTAGCGTGAACACTGCAATGTACTTCACAAAGACATGCTAATAGGACTGTATTATGTTCTTCTATGCATTTCTTTACCAGTTTTTTATCAATCACCTAGGCATCAGATTTTTGACAATATGAAGAGCAGTGTAAATCTGCGTTAACCTGAAGCATGTTGGTGGATGTATGCTTTCAGGAGATTTGGAATCAGAGGCAAAGTCTTCATCCTTTCTTAATTAGCCATTTTGCACTCTCTCTCTTTCTCTCTCATGGCACTAGAGACCCACATACCAGCACAGTCAGCTTAGAATCAGCATGATCAATTTTTTGGTATTCTTCCTTAAATAGCACATTTTCTCCCTTAAACTACTTGTCCTCATCGATACACATAAAACCCCCCATCTTATTTGACTTATGTTCTGCAACCAGAATTCACTTTTTTCTGCCTAGAAAGGTGTTACTGCAAAGGAGCAGCTCTTTTCCATACCCCCTTTTCTGACTATATCTGAGAACCATCTTTCAATTTGTTAAGGCACTGCTCAGTAAAATCATCTACCCTACACCAATTTTAGAGTGCCATTATTAAGGTGTGAACCATTTTGTGAAAGGCAGCTTGTTATTGCTATATATCATAAATATCCTTCAAACACCCACTCTTTGAACTTGTGACTCATCAGTCTGGCATCTCAAATTCCCTTCTGCTAATTACAAAATACTGATCTTGCTCATTACCACCATAACAATAACACCTAGTTAGAAAGAGACTACTTTTTCTCCTGGCAAACTGCAATGTCTCGTGTTTCACTGCTTTCTGCCACTTAGCTTATTAAATCAGTTTGCAGATAACCAGTTTTCCACATGCCGCTGCAAAATCTTGAATGTTCTTTTGTAGGCCACTGAATTCAGACTAGGTGATGTGGAATATGCAGTATGAATGTCACTTGTTATTGTTGACTTACAGAGCCTACCCCAGCTCAGAAATGCATTTAGCCATGCATTTTATTAAGCGATATAAGAGATTATGTATTTTTATCTCTCAGTATGGATCAATGAAACAAAGAGAAATCAGGTATGTTTTCTCAGGACCTGTAGTAAGTTTGCAAGTGAACTTTCTGAAACTCAGCAAATGTCTTAACTGCAACACTGTTCCTCTTGAAAGGGTAAGGCCTTTAAGTCAGTCATTTACTCCTAGAAACTATTAATCAGAAAAGGTAGAGACAAATTCACTTACCTACCTCTAACTGATTTGAGACAGCAGGGAGTAGTTCAGGGTTACTTTAGCTCTTTTATATTAGTTTGTAACCTGCATTTTGATACAAGAACCGGCACTTCATCAGCCTGGGAGAGAGGAACATCCCAAAGACAACTCACCCAGGAGAAACTGAGAGACTGGCCTAACTCTGGAGTTGGACTGTGTACAAACATAAAAAATCAACAAATACTGCTTCCCCTAAAACAAAACCAAAGCACAACATATCCCCAGTGGGCTCTTTCAAAGGTAGAGATTTAAATTCCCACATTACTCTTATTTAATCATAGTCCAGATGAGTAGTTATTAATGATAAACAAGTGTTTGGTCTAAATACCAATATTAAACCCACTCTGCAGAGTTGGAAGTTTACATAGTTGACTGGCTGTGAAATAAATGCTAGAATGAACAACTTTCACAGGTCAGGAAAGAATTTGCATGTAAACATCCTGACAAAGTAAGAAAGCCACTTTTAGACAGCCTCTAGATTAAAAGCATTGTGAATTCATTTCAGACTTAGCATAGCAGTCCTGATGGACCAGCATGCTCTCTGGGATAAGAAAACATAACATCTCCGGAAAGAAGAGACTTCAGTGGAGCCAAGCCAGTTCAGGATCATTTAATTCAAAATCTCCACGTAATTTCCTTTTATTGAAACCATTATTAAGAAATACCCTTCAGCTTATCACATGTGAAGCATAAGCTTTCTTTGGTATTAACTTTGACACTTGGGGGATTATATTAATTTTGGTGATAGTACCTGTTAGTGAGCATTTGATTGCCCTCAGTGCAGAAGGATTTACTCTTGTTATTGATTTGTTGGCAAATATATTGGGTGGAAATCCCCTGGTATTGTTGGTACCTGCGGATTCCAAATTTTATTGGATTTGTGAGCAATTTTCCTCTGTGTTTAAACTTGTGATCACTTTATAAAAAGAAGAGCCCAAGAGTAAGGTGAAAAACAAATGTTTGTTTCTATTTTGCTGAAAAGGAAAGCTGCCTTGTTTTGCTTTGTTCCTGGTTGTTGATTGCATTAGTCTGGCTTCTGTCGTGGTAACTCTTGAGACAGAATACATTGCTAAGAGAGCCAGCAAGAAAGAAGCCATTACCTCTAATGGGCAAAGGGTCATCAGGGAAAATTTTGTTTTGTGCAGAGGATAGAAATCAAACTCATCTACCCTTTAGTTGCCACAAATAAGTGTACGGGCTGATGTGACTTCTTTTATGGCACTATTTTCCTCCTAAATAATTTTCTTCAATCCTTTAGGCAGGAGTTAATGAAAGCCAAGAATAAGCTAAATTTGAATCCTTGCCATCCCGACCCCTGAAGCCAGGGTCGTGGGCATCCAGGCAGCTCCTCCTCACTCACACACACCATGGCAGGTAGGTCCTGGGGCTGATATGGCACACAGAGGGCTGCCCCTTGCCTGCAGGCAGGACACAGCCAGGGAGCAGGTCCAGGCATCCCTGGGAGTGTGTGGTGATGACAGTGAGTGTCCAGCCTCCCCATTCCCATGCTGTGCCTTTGTCTCTGCTCCAGCAATCAATATATTTTTAGTCCTTAAATCAGGCCCTCAGGAGAGCTAAATTGATTTATCTTTATCAATTCTTTCCCAAGGCGTAATCCCTCCATCCTTACACACTGAAATTTCTGGTAGAATACCACAGAAGTGTCACAAATAATAAATGCAGAATTGGGCTCCTAGGAGACAAAATGTCTCCTCTTTAGCTATTCTTTAAGACTGATTCATAAAACTTGATCAGAATTAACAACAACAACAAAAAAGGGAGTTTAATTAAACCCATATTGGGAAACGTCTAAAGAAATAAAGTGTTTCATTATGTTCTCTTATTATATCCTACAATATTCATCCAATTAAGGTTAGCACTCAAGTTATTTTTAAGATGTGGCATGAATAAGATAACCTAAGATATCGTATGATTGCTCCAGCTGAGACATAATAGTTGAAAGTCATTTTTTCCAATAAAATAACAGTGAACAGTGCTATTAATTCATGGTAATGATGCTACTGGGAGAAGTATATGACTTCCACTGCTGAATAATCAACAAAAGTAAATTAGCTTTAAGCAACAGAATGTGTATGTATGTCTGTGTCTCTGAGTGTAAATGACCTTGAAAATAAAGAATTGAGAAAAGAAAATTAAATACAGTTTTAAGCATCATAAGAATGTTTTTTTAAATGACGTATTCTGAAATGTAGTCCACGTGAATTTAAGACTCTGCAAGGCAAAAATAATTGTCATTCTCTTCTTACATATTTTAACTAAAATGCACAGGTGTGTACTTCTACCTGAAACCTTTCAAAATTTTAGCTTTATTACATGAAGAAATATGGTTCCTGGCACATTTCATTTTCACTTGTAACTCAACAAAATCAGAAGCAAAACATTACATTTAATAGATCTGCAGTCTCTCAGTCCTCACTGTCTCTTTCAAGTAGTCTGTATTTAAAGAGAAAGCATTTATCTCCATTGGAGATGTTTTTGATCAGCCTTTTCAAGCTGATTTAAAAAATCAACTTCTTAACTTAAGAAATTATTTAGTTGTATTTATCTATTAACTTGATTTTCTTTCTTTCTGCCTCCCAGAAAGTAGATCTTTTCAAAAAAACACCTACTTTTCACCTCCAGTACTTTTTTGTTATTTAATCAGGTGTGCTCAATTTGCACTTTTACCTGTTCAAACTTAATGTGTAAGTTCAAACCCCTCTTGTCACCTTGGAAAAAAAATAATTTTGCCTTTTTTTTGCAGACCATTTCTTACATTTTTTCATATGTAGGTACTCCACTAACATCCCCTTACTCAGTGCTGCTTTACATTTTTTCAGATTGCTTTCCTTACAGCCCTTTGCGTTGCTTCCACATTCAGTCCCTCTCATCAGATTGGTAGATTGGTAGCTGTACAGCAGCCATATATTTTTTTCTCTATTAGACAGTCTTAAATATGTTAAATGTGTTGTTATGTGGAGTGAAGCTGTTGTGTTGTGAAGCTGATTGACACAGACTTTTACAGAAAAGAAAAAAAAAAAAACACCAACTTTTGAAGACTTCGTATTTTTCAGTTCAAATTTGAAGATTTGAACCTTTTCCAGCTATGAAGCTTCAATCTTCATAGCTGGAAAACTGGAAATACCCAAGTGTTGATTATTTAATTTAAGAATATCCCTCTTTTTTGTTTGTTTCTTTTAAGATACCCATTTTCCTATGAAAACGTAGATGGAGATACATAAAGTAGAATCACGGACTTATTGAAATCTTGAGTTTTATCTTGACTTGAAAGGAACCAGCACCTCTCCAACAGTTTATGTGCTGTAAATGTTCTGTGTATGAATATATATAAGCAGAGTATTTTTGTACATAACCTCAGAGTGGCCATTGTGAAATGGTTATATTGGATTGGTGTAAAATTGTTATTGACGACAATTCTTAAGCAGAATTTAGGATAGCTTTGTAGCATCAAGGGACATGTGAATTCCATAATACTTCTACAGCCTAAAAGTGAAATTTGAATAATGATAAATGTATGAGAGAGACATAATTAGAAGCACTTTAGAAGCAGATTTGTATGGCCATTCTAACCATGATTTATTTTAAGAAACTGAAATCTTACAAGCATGGTACCATAAAAGATACTGATATACTACAGCGTCCTACTATTTCAGGCAATTTTGAAAACAAAAGCATTACTACAACAAGCTACTGTGTTATAAGTTTTGAAAAAGTTAATGAGCCTTTGTGTTGTTTTGGTGTCAGTTTCCTCCTGTAAGAAACACCACAAATGTTTTATAAGGCTTCCCAGAAAAATATGGCTGACTGTGCTGCGCTGTTCTTCCTTCTGCTCATCTGGTGTGCCACCTTCTCCAACGAGTTGGCTGTTATGGGGAAGGACTTGTTAACTAAGAAGTTATTAAAGTCTCATTTTGGTTCATGGAAACTTCCTACAGGAAACCTGCCTTACGTTTTCATTTCAGTCATGCAACAAATAAATTTGGGACATTAACTGAGAATAGAAGAAGAAAGAAAAAGGACAAAGGAGAACAGAAGCTGAGCAGAAAGGTAAAGCTAGGCAGAATCTGAAAGCTAGGCGCTTTCTCTGCATGAGGCAATCTATACATAGTGTAAGTAGGTATAGTGTGTGCATGCATGTCTAGGTACATGCATTTTATACTTTCTAACTATACCTGGGTGAAGAATCAACACTCGGTAATCAGTTGTAAGATTCAAACTTCTTCTGGTGATAAAGCATCTGAAATAAATATTGCAATGTGCACATGTATCTCTTATATGGTGTTATTGACTGAAAATATGTAAATAATTTTGAGTAAGTAAGATATATATGATAAACTAATTGTGACTGCCCTGGATGACACTGGCTAAGTAGACAAATGTGTCTTTCATTGATTATGATGTATGCCTTAGAATTTTTTCTCTGGAAAGATCTAAAACTACAAAATTGTAATTAGTTTAAAATTTACTCTTTCTGTTATGGCTCTTAGTGATAAATCTTTTTAAGGGTATTTACAGAAGACAGAAGAGTCTGGACATGGACAATTAGAAAAAATCAAGACCTGTTTTGAAATGTTTTGCGATGTTTTCTGAAATTGACACAGAACATAGTATCAATAGGCATTCTCCCAGCTGAAATTTGGATATCCTACATGCATTCCTACTGAAGACATGGCAAATAAAGAGAGAACTATTGACTTTTCACTAAGTCTAAATTTGATACAGTGAAGACATTAAAGTAGCATCTAAGAGGGCTGAGGAAAACATCAGGAAACCAAGAGCACCATCCAGGAAAGCCCACTCATTAGCTGATTGCCACCTGAGATAATGATGAAGTTATTCAGGTTAAAAGGTCTTTATTTCATTTTCATCTATGTGCAAGCTAGGCAAATGACAAATTTCCACTAGCAGAAAGTGGTAAAACAGATTTTTGTCTTTGCAAGTGGGGACTTGCTCAAGGAAAGTTTTCACCATATCACAACTGCAATTATTTCAAAGTCTTGCAGGTAGTTTGCCAGTGCAATGGATGTTTCAAACTGAATGAATACCCTATTATGCTAGATTCCTAACATATCTGTGGATTTTTATTCCTGTTCTGAAAGAGTTTGGATCTGATGCTGAGTAATCTGCATGTCATAAGTGTGTAGTTTTCAAAGCTTTCTGTGTACAGATGTATTTGGAAGAAAATGGACTTTGATTTAGCCATATCTCAGTGTACCTTAGATTCATGCAGCATATATACATAAAAGTATTACACCTGCCAAAATTTTCCAGCCCCGCAAAACAGAGTACAAAAACTCTGAGAATTCTGGAAGCTGGTGGATATATGGAGGGCAAAAAGTAAGAATAACTTCTATGCTTTTCTTAAAGTATGTTTATTTAAAGCCTGGCATATAGATTTTTTAAAGATATATCGATTTTAGATATATGGATTTACATATAAAGATACAAATTTATATATATTATATACAGTTAGAGATTTAGATATAAAGATATATATTTTTAGATATATAGGCTAGATATTTAGATTTTTTTTTAATGATCAGATCAACGATATAAGGAATATTAATTGAGATCTGTTGGAAAATGAAACACTTTATGTGTTTCAGAATGAAAAAACACAAAGGAAAGCTCCTGACCTACTTCAGCTTTTTTGGAAAGAATACATGTTAAAAATATGTGACTAAATAAGGTAATATGTTAATAAAAATAGAGAGACTTTTTATGAAAATCCTTGGAACTTTTTAACAATTAATTTCATGGGTTTAATTCCATTTTGGAACAAAAAGTCTTTGAAAGCATAAATTCCCCTGCAGAATAGATACTCTGGATCAGCTGTAACTTTGTGCTTGTGAACATAAACGTGTTCTCAAACTGATTTTTCAATGGAAATAATGAACAGGTAGAGGTTTGTTTAAAAACTGGATGGGAAAAGCTAGGCTCCTAGTAACCAGGATGACATTACCATTGTCAAAATGATTTGGGGATATCTAAGATATCTAATATCTAAGAGACCAAAGTGGTACTTCTGAATTTTGGCGAGATTCCTAAGATGCACCATCCTAACTTTGAGATAGTTTAGAAAATTGAACCATCTAAGTTTATGTTTGCATTTTCAAATGTGCTAAATACCTTAACATCATTATTAACTTTATTGTTGCCCAAAAAATTTACTTCTTTTGGCTCTCCCTTATATAGCCAGATGAACAAATCTCGTCAACAAGCTGACACAGAGCTGCATTTAATGCAATATTTGGTGTTTTGAGAAATATTTTGCACAGATTTTTTTTCATAACTACCATTCTATCAGGTAGTGCTCCTGCTACTTCTGTAATATAAAATAATAATAATAATAATAATAATAACAAGAATAAGAATAAGAACACAGCTTAGGAGGACAGAAAATATTTCAGCTTTTGCCACAGATAATAATGTAATTTAGAAGGGAATGTGCAATGATCTAGACTACCCCCAAACCATAAGGAAACTATTTTGTAAGTTGTAAACTTCTAATTTGCTTTCCTTGGCAAAGTTAATACATACCCTATAGTGGACAAGATCCACCAGTGTATTCAACACCAAGTGATCTTAACTTGTTAATTCTTCATTCGTTTCAAACTGCTAGAGTACATGAGAGTTCAAATGCATCTGATGGTGCAAGTAGGATTTTCATGTGGTTTCCACACAACAGAAATAATAGATGAATGAAAATCTCTGCCATGCAAATTCTTTTCTGGAATGGCAAATGAGTTTGTGACATAGTTACTAAGTAGAGGTGATCACCACAGTATTGATGATATATGCTGTTCTGAAGCTATGATAATTAAGGAGCTTTGGGCATACAGTCAAAATTTCAGGGACTGATTAAAATTGGTGGATGTTTATCTTATTTTTTAACTCCTTGGCAATACCATATACTGCTTTCTTAAAATAAAAAAATCTTCAGAGTGATTTACTTATGTTTGTCATAAGAGACAAAGAGAGCTTTGTGGGCACTCATCTAAAGAGACAGTTAAATATTAAGCTACAAACTATCAGTGTCTCAGGATACATTTGCCATTGACTTTGCTATCTCCATCTTCAGTTTAAAATGAATGCCATCTTACTAGGAGAGTGATTTAAACATGAGAACAGCTTTATGTATTTTTGTATGTTGATCTGGTTATAGTTAGATGTCCCAGAAAAGACAGACACTCAGAAAAATACATTCACACAGCAAGTTATTTATGAAAAGTTGGAAGAGGAAGTTCCTTTACTTTTCCTCGTAATGAGCAGATAATTCATGCTCAACAATTTCTTTGATTTGTATAGCCTATTTGTGCTCAAGGAATATTCACAAGGACATGGGGATTTTTCTCAGATTTATTCAATATTGAATGTATTCTCCAAATGTTTTTTAAAATTGTTTCCTCTTCAGTGTGATCTCCAGTTCATGTTGTTTAGCTGTGAGCTGCCAGACAGGGCTTTGAGGTTTTTTTCCCACCCACTCACTCATTAGGTGATCATTCACAAATTTCAGATTAGAGCACTGAAATGGACTTTCGGCAAAAGTTCCAGGAAAGGGCAGCAGCAAGCTGTCAGTTAGAAACAAGGGCAGGAGGACTGCAAACTTCAGCTAAAGAAAATTAATTCACAAACGCTTGTGAAGAATTATGTCATTAGCCACCTTGTTCTAATCTTACCCAGTTATACCATACATTAGCATAAGACTTAAGCTATTTGCAGACTATGTTCAACACTTAATGTTGTGTGTGAAAACAAATGCTCAGCTTTCAGCTCTGTAAACAAATGAGGGATATCCAGAAATAGTTTATGTTCTGTCCTTATAAAGAAAGAGTAGGTAAGAAAAGATGACTATATCAGTAAAGGAACAGCAGTTTGTGCAGTGGGAGTCTGTAGGCAATACGGTGTTGAACTGCACAACAGATTTCTAGGACATTTCACACTAAAGTGAGAAGAATGGATTTCTGATATACATATATTGTCTGCAAAAATCTAGGGAGCATTTCTGCTGATGTTCTTTATAATCTTCCAGTTAAAAAGAGTCTGGTTCAGGACAACATAGAAATGACTGCTAATGGCCAACTGAGATGAATGAGAGGGAAAGGCATGCATATGTGTCACCTTCTTAGTCCCACCAGGGGGTCTCATTAACACTTTGCTTTTAGCAAGTTGAAGGCAGAAGTTTTTTAAGTCTGTCTAAGGATATGCCCTGATGGGAAGTTTCAGGCATTGTGCTGGTTTTGGCTGGGGTAGAGTTAATTTTCTTCACATTAGCTAGTATGAGGCTGTGTTTTGGATTTGTGCTGAAAACAATGCTGATAATACAGGGATGTTTTCCTTATTGCTGAGCAGTGCTTACACAGTCAAGGTCTTTTCTGCTTGGGTTGGGGGGTCCACAAGGATTTGGGAGGGGACACAGGTGGGACAGCTGACCCCAACCAACCCCAGGGATATCACATACCATATGGAATCATGAAGAAAGAAGGGGGGGGGACACGTTCGGAGTGATGGTGTTTGTCTTCCCAAGTCACCGTTATGCATGATGGAGACCGGGTCTCCTGGAGATGGCTGAACACCTGCCTGCTGATGGGAAGGGGTGAATGAATTCCTCATTTTGCTTTGCTTGCACATGCAGCTTTTGCTTTGCCTATTAAACTGTCTTGATCTCAACCCACAAGTTTTCTCACTTTACCTTTCTGATTTTCTCCCCCACCCCACCAGGGGGAAGTGAGTGAGTGGCTGTGTGGAGCTTAGTTGCCAGTTGGGGTTAAACCACGACAGACATTTAGATCTTGTGGTCTTCTTTCTTCCATAATTTTTGCAACATAGCTTTTTGCATATTGCCAGATTTTGCAATACTTGCAGTAATGGGAAATGTTCAGTCTTTCTGTAGCATATGCATGACAGTTAGTCAGAATATTATACTATTTATCATCAGACTATCCTTCCCAGAGAGACCTGTGTACGGCGTCTCAGAAAAAAAGAAGAAATAAAAACCTACAGCAAATTGGTTATCATGGGACCATGTTAATTGCTGACTGTATAGGGGATGGAATTTGTTCTGTTTGTCTAGCTACAGGGGATTGGCAAGGGGGAGGAGGGGGAGTTTTGTTTATTTTTCAGTTTTGCTGTTGGCTTTTCTGTTAAAGATAAGATGATCTGGGTTCAAGTGCCTGTGACTTGAACTGTTTAAACTGTCTTGCCAGAGCAGAATAATATTCCAGACTTTGGCACAAAACTTGGAAAATACTTCCAGGTTTTAAATGGCACCTCTGCCCAAGTTTGAGGCAACGTTATGTACCTTCTAATGGTCCTCACCTCAGATTTGCATTTCACCAATACTGAATTATTTAGTCACTGTCACTCAAGTATAATAAACTGAATTAGTGATCTTCTAACAATAGAATAGAATAGAATAGAATAGAATAGAATAGAATAGAATAGAATAGAATAGAATAGAATAGAATAGAATAGAATAGAATATTTCAGTTGGAAGGGACCTACAACAATCGTATAGTCCAACTGCCTGACCTCTTCAGGGCTGACCAAGTTAAAGCATGTTATTAAGGGCCAAATTGTCCAAATGCCTCTTAAACACTGACAGGCTTGGGGTATCAACCACCTCTTTAGGAAGCCTGTTCCAGTGTTTGACCACCCTCTCGGTAAAGAAATGCCTCCTAATGTCCAATCCAAACCTCCTTTGACAGCTGTGAACCATTCCCACAGGTCCTGTCCTTGGATGCCAGGGAGAAGAGATCAGCACCTCCCTCTCTGCTTCCCCTCCTCAGGATGCTGTAGAGAGCAATGAGGTCACCCCTCAGCCTCCTTTTCTCCAAACTAGACAAGCCCAAAGTCATTAGCTGCTCCTCACAGGACATTCCTTCCAGCCCTTTCACCTGCTTTGTTGCTCTCCTCTGGATTCACTCAAGGACTTTCACATCCTCCTTAAATTGTGGGGCCCAGAACTGCACACAGTACTCAAGATGATGTCACACCAATGCTGGATATAGTGGGATGATCACCTCTTTTGACTGGCTGGTTATACTGTGTGTGATGCACCCCAGGATGTGGTTTGCCCTCTTGACTGCTAGGGCATGCTGCTGACTCCTGTTGAGCCTGGTGTCAACCAGCACCCCCAGATCCCTTCCTGAAGGGCTGGTTTCCAGCCACTCCTCTCCCAGTTTATGCTTGTGTCCAGCATTACTCTATCCTAGGTGCAGAATCTGGCATTTGGACTTGTTAAATTTCATTCCATTAATCATAGCCCAATGCTCCAATCTATCTAGATCCCTCTGCAAGGCCTCTTGTCCCTCAAGAAAGTCAACAGCACCTCCCAGTTTGGTATCATCAGCAGAGTTGCTAATGGTGCATTCAACTCCTGCACCCAGATCATTGATAAATATATTGAACAGGACTGGCCTCAGGATTGAGCCCTGAGGAGCACCACTGGTGACCGGTCGCTAGTGAGACGTAGCCCCACTCAGTACAACCCTTTGAGCTCTGCCCTTCAGCCAGTTTTTCACCCAGCTCACCATGAACCTGCTCATCCCAGAGTTGGACAACTTGTCCAGAAGCACGTTGTGAGGGACAGTATCAAAGGCCTTACTAAAATCCAGAAAATCTACATTCACCGCCTTTCCTTCATCTACTAGGTGGGTGACCTTATCATAGCAGGATAGCTAATTAGTTAAACAGGACTTTGTGAGCCCATGTTGACTGTGCCTGGTGAGTGCATTATTCTTTAAATTACTTTCAACAGTACTCAGTATAATCTTCTCCATAATTTTTTCAAGAACTGAGGTTAGACTAACAGGAAAGAGCATTTAAATGGCATCAGCTCTTAAGCTACTCTGCCATCCTCCTTCTCCTCCACTTTCCATCCTTAACTTGTGGCCATGTGCCTTCCCCTCTCTCACATAAGCACAGGGCATGGGAAAGCTATCAATTCAGAACTGAAAAGCGATTGTGACTTTGCTTGATTCACATCTTATTTGCAGGCCTTGTCAGTGTCTCAAAACCTTTTTAATCTGACCTGTTAAGACTCTGGTTAGAAGAAAAGTTAACCCTGTGTCATAGCTGTTAGTATGCAGAGCTCTATATGCTAGGCAGAAAGACAAATTCTGACTTCTATGGCTGTGAAAGGCAAGACAGTGATTACTCAGTGGGGTCAATATCTTTCAGAGGGCATCTTGCTTCATGCAGTGTGTGTGTGTGCTGAAGTTCTAAGGTTCTTGAATGGTTGGCTGAAAAAAATCCTTTATGAGGTTTTATCCAAAGTATATTGATGTTGACAGTTGCATAGTAGCAACGAGGAATTGTAGTGTGCTTCATCTGTGTCCCAGGAAGACCCCTGGCTGAAGCAGTGACTCAGAGACCTTCAATAGACTACTGGTGTGATGGAAATGTGTGTCAAAGTGTAAATTAGTCAGACGTGAGAGCCCTGGAGACCTAAACAGCTGAAAAGAAAATAATGTTTTCCCTAAATGCAAGCCACTATGTAGTTTTAACAATGGTTTGTAACTTGCTGGATAAATCTAGATATGAAAACCCAGATCTGGGGCATCAGTTTGGCACCCAAACTGATACTTGGGTATTCTAGGTTTGCCTGAATCCTGTCTGGACCATGAAATGGCTCAAAATTTCCCCCCTTCCTATCATCATACATCATGTATTGCTTGCTGAAAAAATAGCACTGGCTAACATTTTTGTATTTTAATCTACAAATTGTACATACGAATCCATAAGAACTAAAGTGCAAGAACAATTCTAAATGGTAAAGCAAAAGCTTGTTTTTCAAATTGTCTTTTTTACCTATGAAACAGCACATAAAACTCATTCACGGAGATTAGTTTTTTACTAAAAAGCTGCAGGATCTTTAAAAGAAATGGCCCTTGATTATGTGCTTATCTAACATGTGGGGAGTTTTAAACTGACTTCAGTGATTTGCACTTTGACCCTGCCTATTGAAACAAAAGTATGCTACAGAAGGAACTAGAAGAAGCCAGTATTAATAATGGATGCTTTTATTATTCTAAAGCAGTTGCAATCTCATTTCTAGTTGGGCAAGTACTTATAGGGGACTGAAAGGGCTTTTAGACAGAGATATGCTACATAATTTGTTTTGCATGCTCATTTGGAGTTCTAAGAGAAACTTATCGGGACCTGAGCTGAAAAAGTCTTCCTAAGCAAATAAAACTATAATAGTGATCTAACATATGCCTTCAACCATCTGTGCTTTGCTGGCTTATAAAATTTCTATGAGAGTTTGTTTTGATGATGTAAGCAGCATTTTCTCATGCTTTCTATGCATGAAAATACAGACAAATGCAGGGATATTACACTGCCTTTCCATAAATGAAATATTGTCAGTAACCTGTTTTCTTTAGGAAACAATGCTATACTGGCATTCCATATCCTCTCCACTACTTATAAACCAATAGGCCCAAGACTTAGGGAAAAAAAAAAAAAAAAATCAACCTTCTCTCTTATTCATATGGATTGCCTTTTTCCTTCACCTTTCTTCTTTTAAAGCAAATATTATCAATAAAGATTTTGTAAGTAAGTCTGACGTTCATGTTTAACAAAAGCTAGAAAGAGCTTAGAGAACTCATCCGATATAGAACAGGAACAAATTAATATTGTGATTAATGTGATTTTCTAGAACTAAAACTTTCTCCTGAAAGGAGATAACATGTTTTTTTTTACAGAGAGAAGAGTAAGAGGACTCTAATATTAAATCTCTTTGGTGCTTTAAACAGGCTAAACATATTTCCCTTTGTGTAAATATGAAGTGATGAAATTTTGGTTTTATTAAACTAGGTGGTACAACCACCATTGCAGATTTCTCTAAAGTTTCTAGCACTATCATTAAGACTGAGCTTAAAAGTGTCCATGCTCTCGAGAACCTTTCTGCTAAATGTAAGCTTCCATTCTTCTGATTTAGCAATTCAGCTGAATACTTATAAACACAAAAGTAGCCCCTAGAGAGCTCTGTCTGAAGTGTTCTCTGGACTATGCATTTTGCAAATGTGCATTAAACTTTTGAAGCTAGCATACCTGTAGGGCTGTTCAGTGTAAGTACTGGCTGTTTAAAGAACTGGGAAATCTGCTCACTTACTCATCTGTCTTTTCTAGTCAGTATTTCGATAACGTGTTGAGAAATTAAATTTACAGTGCCATATTTTCTTTTATAAAATTAGAATGTTTGCTTACTAGATCATTTACCATGCAAAGATGTTGAAATTATAATTGTCTATTGACTTTTTCATAGGTATGACAAAAATCAGACAATTTCTGCTTTATCAAGTGTGATGATGTTACAGCTTTCTCTGAACCCCTTTTTGCCTATTTTTAAGTTTCCTCTGTGGGTTTTGAAAATTAATTTCTCTTATTGTTGGTTTTTTAGTTTTCTGAAAAGGAAGGCAAGAAAAGCAGAGAAAGATATACAAATACAAGGGCAAATGAGAGGCAGAACTGTAGTGAAGTCCTCACAGCATCTTAATCTCCCCCAGAATGGATTTAGTTCAGGTAATGTGGGAGAAACAGGGAGGGTGAGTGAGAGGAATAACAGCTGAGAACTGTTCTCATGTATATGTTTTATTTTTAAAGACTGAAGTTAGATGTGCTATTCGGAGGTTGCTGGAAAATTGACCATTTCTTCCTGCTCATTATCAACTACTCTTCCTCTTTCTAGTTCTAGCAATTTTATATCATTCTGATTTTGTATGGGGAAAAAACAAAACACTACTGTTAAAAGTTTTTAAAATACTCTAGAGTAGAAAGACACAGACTGGCGAGATATTCCAAATATTGCAATGCCAGCAAATTTAAACAGAGAGTGATTTTAAGGGCATTGGAAGGGGATTGTTGAATCTGGAGTGGAATGGTGACTCTACACTAAAGTTGAATGCAGCCAGAACAGTACATTTGACTGGAGCCTTGTACACAGCATTGCCTTTCTTTTGCTAGGAAAACTTTCAAAAATTCAGCTATCTTTGAAAAGCAGAAAATAGATTTGACTACCAAGGGGAAAGAGCATGAAGCCTTGCAGAGCTTTTGCAGTCTCATAGAAAAGATGAAAAAAAGGGTCTACAAGAGAGATATAGAGATATAGATGAGATTCAGCCAGGTTTTGCCAAAATGATTGGGGTAAATAAGTCTACAGAGACATGTTCAGAAGCCGTCTTTTAGCAGATAATATTTCAGCTGTAAACCACTTATAATGAACAGTTCAGGTTCTTGTTGCTGATTGGTGTCTTCAAAACCTTTCAGTGTCTCAGCAGTATTGGTTTTGGACTATTAGATCTTGTCTATACAGGTAGTTACTGCAAGGTAAACATAAAGATATGATACTGTAGTACAGTGAGCTTTTCTGCATATAATTTCCTTTATAGGCTACCTGTGGGCAAAAAGCACAAGCTAACCAATTCCACTTTTAATACTAGCCCACGAGGAGTAGCTGTTGCATGTTGAATGCACAAAACAGACTTCTTCCATATCCTAATGCCCTCATCTGTGTTACTTTGCATAACTTAGACCAGTCTTGTGGCCCTAGTGTTACTCTAATTTTCTGTTGGTGCTATGAAGCAGCAAATAGGATGTATTTTAGTAACTCAGCCCCCTCAACCAATGCCACTACAACTGAAATCTCAGTTTAGATTTTGGATGGCTTGATTCTTATTTTCTCCATGCTACTTTATCCATTCTTTACATTTTTTCATCATGTTCACTGTAGGGTAGTCAGAGCAGATTATGGGACGTGTCATGGTTCCCAGAAGTACTCTTTGCAAAAGACAATTCTTCCCAAAACAACACTACAACATTAGGCAATGGGTACATTCTGAAATCACTCCCATATATATGCCTTGCTGGAAACCTTCTCTGGATATTGATTTTTCAGATATGCCAAAGCTTAAAGCTTTTATTTCCTTGGGTATCTTTGAGTTCCATGTCACCTGAAGAGTATGCACGTAAATGAACACACAAATACACACACCCATTCATTTTTCAGCCAGTGTGCTGGGACCTCCAGAGGATGAAAAACACTGTAAAGCAAAGACAATTTGACCCTTATTCTGGTCTCTCTTACTCTGTCCTGTTTTTTTTCTTCAAGGTCAAGTGTCTTTTGCACCTCTCAAACACAAAAATAAAACCTGTGCTTCTTCCTCTGTGGCAGAACTGTTTCTCTGTAATAGCACATTAAAATGGTAACAAAAATGTTTGTTGCTGTAGCAAGGATTCTTTAACCTGAAAACATTGTCAATGAATAATCTAGATTATATTTAAAATAGGATGAAGAAATGCAAAAGCTAGAAACCTTTGTGCTTAAAGGCATAAATCAGCTACTATTTTACCTAACTAAGCAGTTCCTCATATCTAAAGAAGTTATTCTGTAATTTTCCCTTACATCCTTTTCTTGCACTTTCCATAGAAGCTGGTCACCTTCAAAGACAGAATATTGGACAAGATATGTGGTGCTTCTGCTCTGGCACAGCTGATTCAGTGCTCAAATTCAAGGTGACATATGGCACAGCTGTTGTCCTTCGGTCCTGTAGCCTGTTCCCTCTGTCATCCTCTGGTAAGGTACAGCAGAGTGACAAGTCACTTAGATGTATTTAATGTGAAATGAAATAGGTTGCTTTTTGTTGCTTCTGTTTATTAATTTTTTATTTTAATGGTGTGTCATCTTAAAATATATACTTGAAAACACTTTTGAACTAGGGAGCATATTAGTCTACAGGTCACTTTTATTATTTATTTATGCTTTCTTCCCACACTGTCATGCTACCAAAATTGTAGCAAAGAGATTCCAATTTTTAGGAGAGCTAGGTAATGTCTCAGTGCAGAGTGAATAAAATCATAATATCAGATATTATTATCTTTTTTGGTGTGTTTCCTACTGTTTTTTAAAGACATATATATATAGTCTGGCCCACAATGACATTCTTCTACATTTGCATAGGAAAATACTAAAAGTTCTGTTAAATCCTTTCCTGTTCCAACCTTCCAGATCTCCACTGCTTCAGTGGACCCCTTCCATCCTGACCCGTAGCAGATATGTCCTGTTATGACAAATCATGGTAGGTTGTTTTTAAGTACCAAGGCCATGCAGTTTTCCATATACTTGATACTAAGGGCTTGATGTTCTCAGCCTGCTGCATCTATATCCTTTTTCCCTATTTAACTGCATACAAGTTGAGGATTTGAGTTGCAAGGTAGCTAAGACAGCTCTCTGCCTAATCACTTGTAAAGGCAGAATTGCCCATAGGGCATGGAAACTTGCAACTAGGTATGAATGTCCAACCTAAATGCTGGGCATATAGGAGAAAATTCAACTGCTAATACTTGCGTGGGGAACTGTTATTTCTTTCTCAGGAAAGCTTGAATTATGACAGAGAATTTACACTGAGATCAAGCTGAAGTTTTTGCTTTCATGAAGAGTAGATATTAATGGCTACTGATGATAATTATTTTAGCATAATAATCTAGGCTAAAAATCATGCCTGAGATGTATGCCCACAATGCCCAAATGTTTAGGCAAGCAGCGAGTAGGAAAGGTGGATGCATCTGTCACTTTATATCAGCTCCTTGAAAAGAATTCTACTTGCAAGGGTGAGACTGTGCAATTCAAGATATGAGACAGATGAGACCTACTGAAATAAGTAGGGTGAGATACTTGTTGGTTATTTTGAATTTAGTTGTATGTAATACAGTATCTCATTGCCTAATAAGATTTTGTTTTTAAATAGTTTGGTTTAAAACATATTCTTAGGAGTTGCTATTTTCTGGAAATTCTGTAAGACTTTTCCATGGGAGTTGAGCTCCATTCCAGACCCAGTAGAGGAGGCATACTTAGGGCTAAGAACTGCACTCTTACATTAATGACAATATGCAGCTGTGCATGAGCATCCAAGGACAGACTTTTTTCCTCAGGGTGTGTTCTACTTTGATGTTCCTAGAGTCTATAACCCTTTAAAGTTAATGGGAGTTACATGTTATAGTATGCATCAAGGAAAAAGATATACCCCGCAGTTAAATATAACAACACTCCTCTTCATAGACCAGTACGGGGCACTGTGTTCACATTGCTAAAAAACATACCTTGAATTAGGCTCTGAACTAGCGATTTGTGTAGTTATTTGCATCTGTCAGTGTAAACAGAAATAGATATGTTGAGTTTGTCATAGCAGTCAGTAGACTAACAAGTTCTTACTTCACCATGACATATCTTTAGCATGAAAAATCAGCAGTTCTGCTGTCTGCAATTGCCAGCTCCCTAGCAGAGTGCTGCCTGAGACAGGGACTAAAACAAGTGCTTACCTGCTGCAAGTGATTTCCCTCACAATTCTGGAGGCATGTGGGTGTCTAGGAGTCTTCTTGCCCCTATACAGTGTGCAGACAAGACTAGATTTTCTATTTTTATATCATGATGCATGTTGCTGGAATAGAATTTCTTTGTAATTTTCCATCATTCTTTTTAGCACTGCATAAGCATACATGTGTGTGTTTATGCACATTTCCTAAAGAGAGTTCATATGCCTTTGATGAAACTCTTTGGCTGTGAGACCATCTAGTTCTTACTTTCATTACTGTTGAAGCTTGCCACCTATCTTCTTTGAGCTGCTTCTGCATAAGGGATTTGGTTTGGTGTGATTCTTTGTTTTGTTATAAGAGATAATATCAATAACTATTCAATAACATAACCAGGCTGTGCCCCAGAAATGGGAATACGATGTTTACCCCTGAGTATATATCTGCTTGTTCTGAATGACACCTTTTGTCTGCAACACATTTTATATTGATGAAGCAACAACATAGCAGCTTCCTGCATCTGCTCTCTGCTGCCTGAAAGTGGCTGTAATTATTAACATGATAGCTAATCAACAAAAATAGCTGCCAGACACTACTTAATGGCCACAAATTTCTCTTCTCCAGAAACTGAGGACATGAAGGAGAAAATGAGTGCGCAATATGTTCGCTGATTGCAATATGTTCATTCTTATCTCTTATGTGTTTTGTGTTGAAATCCAGCAGCACTGTTCCACTGGAGTCTGAGCCACGATACTGAACAAGAACCTGTTCCACAGTACTTGTTAAAAGAGGAATTAAAACAAACCCTGTGGATACCGCTAACTTGTGATTATCTTCCTTGAAAATATCCATCTTACACTGTAGTTATAAACAAGTGGTATGCATGCTACCTGCTATGAATGGTCATAACACTATTGTTTTAGTTGAGTAAGCTTTATATTTTAAGCAGTATTGCCATCTTGTGGTTCTGACAGGTTTTATCATTCTGTTTCTTTTTGCAACCCTTTTTTTCTTTATTGTGTTGGCAAGAATTCCTGAAATGCCAGACTACATACAACAGAATTGGTATTCCTCAGCTGCAAAACATTCACTGAAAAAAATTAGAGAGTATATCTGAATGTCATAAAATATTTCATCAGCATTTCAACAAGATCAATTTCTCTCCTTCCACTGAAAGGGAGTAGATAGTCAAGGTTTTTATTAGAAGGGTCACTGTGAGACACCTGATTGTAAGAGCTGCCTCATTAATTATCGCCCACTTTTGAAATGGAGTTTGTTCCAGACACACATCCTTCAGAAAGTGTCTGGACTCTTCATCAATGGCTCCTGGATCACTGATAGCCCACAAGATCATCCACAAGATCATCCACAGTCCAAAAAGAGATGTGTACTACCTTAAGAGTACTTTTATTTCAGACATTAATGGTAAGAGCTCAGAAAAATGTTCTGAATTCACAGTGGCAGAAGTCCTATGATTTTTTTTTTCTCAAAAAATCATGTTTTCTGTTTGTACTGTGCTGGTATTAAGGGACCGTGCTCTGACTCTCTTGTGGACAACCTTAATCAATAATAATGTACCACTGCCACTGGCCTCAGAGGATGCCCTGTCAGAGTTCAAGACATGCAGCCCATTTGGCAATGGACAGGACCACTCAGTGCTTCAAAGAGTGAATGCAATTAGCCTCTTGGTCCAGAAGACTGTAGATACAATGCTTTTGTCACCTTTGGTGACAGGAAAGGCTCAAGCCTTTTTACTGCACCAGTCACTTGTCAGATAACTCAAGAGCTCTGCCTTGTCAGATGAGTTGCTGAACACCTGATGGTCCCACTGAAAGAAAGTTGCTGTGACTTCTGTTGGTGCTTAACAGAATCACAGAATCACAGAATCGTCTAGGTTGGAAGGGACCTTGAAGGTCATCTAGTCCAGCCATTAACCTAGCACTGACAGATCCCAACTACACCATATCCCTAAGTGCTATGTCAACCCGCGAAGAGACAGGCAGGATTTTTTTCTCTCTCTTTTCTATGAAAAATGTCAAACTGCTCATTGTCTGCTCAAATTTTTATAGAAAATAGCAAGTTTCATATTAGAACTACTTATATTCTTGGTATTAAATCTTCTGGTGACCCCAAGAGAGTGCCACCCCTCATGTCCAGAGCCAGGGCTTTCCATATCTGAAGCCAAAGCCCTGTAAACAAGCGATGGTTTCCCTGGGGCTTCGCTCTTTCCCACTCATCTTGGAATTGTTCTACCTAGTATAAAATCAGTAGTTTTCAATATTCTGGATTTGAGGTCCTGTAGAAATCTGCCAAGTACTAAGCAGGTACCTCTGAAAATCCCACCTATGTAAAACACTGTATAGTGTACATGAACTAATGAACTTGCTGTTTTTCTTGCAGGTTGAGCCTACGAACAAGGATTTCCTGTTTGGCAGGTAAATTCCAGGGACACCACACTGTCGGGGGGGAAAGTTATTGACAAAGAGCTTTTCTTGATAAACCAAGGATTCCTGACAAACTTTCCCCATATTAAAGCTTATCAAAGCTGTACATGTCTGTGAAGTATTTTGTTTTTGATGAATCGATATCATCTCATGAAAAATCCCCATAGACTCAGAAATTCGGCAATTCTTGATTTACAGTATGATGTGTGAAAAGATATGTATATTTGGCATCTATGCACTTCACAAAATTATGCTCTAAGAGTCTATTCTGAATATTTTGTATTGCTAGTAAAAGACAACACACATCCCCCATCTGCCCCTCAAGCACCAGGCATCTACAGCAAGTGCTGCCATATAGTGGTGACTTCTCAGGCTGTATTACAAATCCTACACCTCAAGCTGTCCCAAGTTGAAATATTGTTTTAACTTTCCTGGTGATGAATCGAAAAAGATGAGTTTGTGGAATTAGTATATTCAGACTGAAAAGTCCCCAGATGAGTAGCCTTCTAATGGAAGTAAGCTAAACACAAACAACAGGATCTGTATTTATGCATGAGTTTCAGGGCTGAGTTATAATACTTATTGACATCCATTTTTTGTGCTTGAGCAGTGAGCACTGCTAAAGGAGCCGTGCTACATAGTTCCTATTTTTATTCCTAAAATGAGTGGCCTATCCTGAAAATACCATTTTGATATGTAAGAAACTTTCTCTCTGTAATAAACCATAAGGCAAATATATGAAAATAGAGATTTTAACAGTATTTATGTCTTCTGATGGATAAAAACAAAAGACATCATTCTTTCACTGTAGTGATACCAGAAAATGAAGAGTTATCATGGTTCAGGTTTCAGAACACACCACGCATGACATACTGCACATCCTTTACACCTAGAACCAGATTGGGGGAGATAAAGGATGAGGATTACGTTTATTTATGCATGAATGTAGTGAACATCTGCCAAAATCTATCCAGTTATTTTAATTCTCCATTTCAAAAAGTTGACCATCTGCTCTGTCATCAGCAAAGATCTTGTTCTAAAAGCTAAATCAAAAGATCACCTGTCTTGTGCATCTTGTTCTCACTTAACACAAAAAAAATTTTAATGGTAGCCATCTGTAAGTATGATGGTGACCTGAAGCAGGTACATACTCATTGAGTCAAAATTAGCAGCTGGAGTTGTAGTAAGCAGAATGACAATTAAAATGTTTAGACTCTATCAATAACTAAAAGGCATGAAATTAGGTGTATTGCTTAAAAGAGTCACTCTGTATAATTGTAATACAGAATCTTCAGACAGCTATAAAAGCCAGTGACACAGAATTAAAACATATAAACTTTCCTTAAGGTGATGCTAAAGTCTGTAATGAAACTGCTGAACTTTTATTCTCTTTATATGTACACATTTAATAACACAGAAAGATTATATAACTGCATGAATATAAAATATAATACAATAATACAACAAATTGTCAAATTAGTTTTTAATATGTGAAACTGAGTTTTTTAATGTTCTGATTTTTAATATAATTGCTCAAACTCAGAATAGTATATTCCATTTTTTGCCTTCTTTTCTTGTTTCCCTCACTGGCAAAATGAGGGAAAATAAGAGGTAGAACCTTTTACACGACTTCAGTGCTCACTAACAGAAAAGGAAAATGTCAGAGAAGAGGCTATCATATCGTTTGAGTTAGTTAATGGGCTTGCACAGCCCTCACTGGCCTCGCAGAATTTTATTGTGTTAGTTTTAATAAGAAGGTGAAAGCTTTACAGGACCATAAAGACTTCAATAAACTGTTGTTTCTCATAGGAAAAAATCTGCCAGAACCAGTAATCATTGGGGATGGACACCCCCCACCCCCCCCCAGCCCCGGCTCAGGCTGTCTGAGGGACTGTGCTAACAGGAAACGCCATGTGTTATTGCAGCTCAGGCCAGCTGAACCTGGGCCTCCAGACTGCTGCCAATATTTACAATGGTTTTCTCTAGTTGAGGCTGCAGATAACAGTACATTGTTGATGCTTAGCACTTAGCAAAGAGGCAGCATTTATGCTATGCACTTATTTGCAATTGACTAGAACTGTTTCATCTAGCATTGGAGCGAACTTGTTTCGGTGCACTAAATATAGTAGTATCAGCAAAAACTACATGACTTCATCACTCTCTCTCAATACCAATTAGTGGTTCTTTTCCAGAACAGTCCAATTTAGATTAAGCTAAACTATTACGTTATTAGTACTTACATTATCCTGATGATCATGATCCAGTTTCTTTAATTAGGCACATCAGCACGTCTATGTAAGATTGCTCTTTTGTACACAATCTTTTCACATTTTTTTGTTGGAGACTCATTAGCACATCACTTTCTGTTCCAAGAAACACCTAGGAATTGGGCTTTATTTCTGAGTTACCCGTCTTCTTGAAATATATTTTAATTGAACAATAATAGGATTGCATTCAAGGAGTAGAGGTGGTCTGAAATTAAAAAAAAAAATTCTAGTTATGCTATACTACCTGTAAATTTAGGCTGTAGATTAGTAGAGGTAACAAGACTAAAGCACTATATTTACTCATGATGAAAGTAAATTTCTTTGCTCTCATACGAATTTACCCTGTCTCTTTCAAAATATTCCTCACAACAGCACATTCACCAGGTCCGCCTGCAGGATTAGCTTTGCTGGGCACAGGGAGGCCATGTGGGGCCCATCCCGTAGTACTTCCACAAGGCAGCCAGGGCAGGGCTGGCCAGGCAAGCAGCCACAGCCACCACCACAGCCTGGGACGGCCAGGCAGGTCCTCGGTGAGGCAGCCAGGCTGCAGCCATGGCAGGCAGCTGAGATGACTGGTTGGGGTGAGGCTGGCTGAGGTGCAGGCCTGGCCAGGGGCATGGCTGTGATGCAGCTCCGGCAGAGTGAACTTCAGGGTATCTCCACCTGCTCCAGCGTGGGGGTCTCCACAGGCCGCAGCGGGATGTCTGCTCTTCCACGGTCCTCGATAGAGGCCTTTTAAGTGATATACCCTGAAATACACACTCTAAGGCAAAGCTTTCCTGTCCATGACAACATCTATATTTTAATATTTAGGTTTGCTGGGTCATCTTACTGACTGGCTTCAGAGACCAAAGGATAGCAGATCCAGTATTTAGCTTTAAAGAGTTTTAGGCCTGCCACATTTTCAAACACAGACTAAGGATGACTGCTTAGTAATGCATGTGAAATAAAGATGTTGACTGACTGTCATCAGCAACTGTTACAGGCACAGTTACTCACGTGAGGTTAATCTGCTAAGGCCCAGCGCTGGTGGAGCTGTTTTCGACCAGAGTCCATGGTGAGAGGCAAATGATGAGAGACCATCCACCTTGTCTGAAGCAGAGAGAGGCAGAAATCCTAGATTTTTTTTCAGGTAGTGTTTTAATAACGTTTTTCTCTTAAGTTTTCCAGAGACTGGAGCCATGGCCAAGTGACAAAGAGGTAACTCCTGGTGTACAAGGTCCATGTGCACTCCCGGGGGCCCAAGCTCTGTCACTGCAGCAGGGCTTTCTCCAGGGCTCAGCCTGTCCTCGTCAGCCTCTGGCCAAGCCACTGTAGGTAACTGCTCAGCCAGATAATACTGGGGAAAAAAGGTCTCTGATATTTAATATACCCTTGACGCAATTTTTTCTCCATAAGGAATGGCTTGTTTGAATATATCAGATGTTCAAATAGATGACATTAGCATACTATCTCTGAACAAAGCACTTTCCTCTGCATTAAAGTTCTCCAGGTAATGGTAAAAAGTAATTCTGAAGGTTGATATTAAGTGTAATTGAATGCATTCAGGGCACAACTGCAAATCTCTTGAAGCTGTCATAAACCATGCAAAACTACTTCCTTGGTGACAGTTTGTTGAGCATAAAAATGGAATTTGAAGAGCCTAAGCTATTTATTTCAATTCAGTGAGATACTCAGTAAAGCTTACAATTCTGTTACATTCTGTAGAAATTCAGTGTCTCCTGAACATACAGATGATGCCATCTATATTATAAATATAGATACAACACTGCCTTTGTGTATATGTGTGTATATATACAATATATACACACCAGTAGCTAGAGTAAGAATATATTTCTTTTGCACAATTTAAATACTTTCAAAATTAGAGATCAGCAGAATTGTGGTTTTATATACAGTCTACCTCTGGTTTAGTGTATATTGTTTCTAAAGTAAATAGCAGCATGGTTTAAAATAGCAAAAATGTGACCATGACCTCAATGGCAGCACAGATGGCTTCTCTAGAATCTCTAGATATTTGTTTTAGAAAATGTGTTCATTCCCACATATTAAAAGTTTGGGATTTTCTCAGTTTTGCCGATACAAGCATTTGTTGGAGCTGTGTGGTATGTCTCCAAGCTAAAAACAAGCAAAAGATGTTATGAATGTAAAGAGTACTTTTTTTTATATATATATATTGCAGGATTGAGAAAATTCAGTTCATGTTTGAGATACTGTATACTGGAAATCCCATGCAGATTTAATTTCATGTAATCACTGTCATTATAGCAATGAAAAAATAGTTTTCTAATGGCATGACACAAGGAAACTTTTTTTGATTGCTTGTTTTTTTGAGAGCAGAATATCTACTATTTTTCAATGATAGAAAAATACATGGAGCCACAGACTGAAGAGGTGTTGCTAAGGTGCTTTACAGCAGTACATTCCTAAAACTTCAAAGTAATTTTAATTAGTAGCAGAACAAATGTTTTTTGAACAGCTGAAAAATATTATCATGAGTCTGCAAATACTAATTAGTGGTCACATATAAACTGAGTAGCGTTTCCTAGGAATTGTTTGGGGACAAAAATCTTTACCTAGGTCATTTATAAAACATAATCGTAAAATAATAGATTTATTAATTATCTATTTTCTGGTGGGTGAATATGCCAATAAAATATCTTTATTGTCAATCAGAAGACAGCTTTTTAATAACAGAAGAATTGAGCTGTAGATTTACTTGGAAGTTTTTCATTAGGTCTACTCTAAATCTGGCTTGAAAATATACACTTTATTGCGGAACAGTTAAAGCATAAAAAGGCACAGTGTTTTGAAACTGTTAAGAATGTGGGAACATGAACACAAGGTTGTATATATAGTTAATCAAGTAGTCAAAAAGCAATAAAGTCATGAGAATAGACCATTGTGACAAAATAACTCTCACTCTCATAAGATGAATTTCTTGACATTGCGTTGATATTTATTTTTTATTGCTGTCTTTGGCATTTAGATTGTGGCTTTATCCATCACTGTGATCAACTTACTGAACATTTATTCCCTAAAAATAAAGCACATTTTGTTGAAATGGATATGGCTAATATCTTGCCATTGAGAATATAATTTTTTTTGCGTTATTCATCATTCCATTTTAAAACAGGATGCATGCACAGTTGAAAACCTTTCCATCAAATATCTCCTCTTCCACGTATTCAGTGAGAGCAGTGGGTTCAGTATAAATAAGGAAAATTAATACAATAACATTAATGCTATCTTACATTCCTAATTGTGAACAGTTTTCAAAATGGAACCTGTGAATCAGGCCCCCAACATTGTTTGTTCTCAGGTATACAGTCTAGTCATGACTTAGACTAAGTGCCCCAAATAGATGTTACATCACCTAAACAAACTGTAGATTACATTCAACAGAAAGACTTAAGTGGTCCAGAAAGCCACAGACCAAGCATAGCTGCAGCTTAGGCACCAAAACGGACTGAAAACAGATTGGTTTGTGTTCCCATCCTCCATCCTGAGCTTGGATTCATTCAATCTGAAGTTCTCTTCGGAATGCAGGATATACGAGCAGAATTGTTATGTGCCTGTGGTACATGAGATGAGTGATTAGAGGACCCATGGGAGGTGGGGGAGAAGGGAGGGGAGAGAGAAGGAGTGTGTTGGGGGGTGTGTGTGTGTGTGTTGGTGTGTGTTTGTGTGTTGGGGATTAACATTGCTCTACTAGGCTGCAAATTATTTGGGAGGGGCAGGAAAGGTGTCCTTTATCTTTTGTTGAAACGGTGTCACTGGCTGTCCAAAGTTCAGTGACAGAGAGACCAAGCAAGAGTAAGACTGATTGTGTGTCTAAATGAGCCAAAGACCAGTAGCCAAAGACCAGTTTCCTTTAAGAGGAGGAATGCTAGGACTCTGGCTGCATGTGGGGCATTACCTTGAAAATACTTTTTGGCCTAGTGTTTCCTCCTGGGAAGAGATGTGTGGCTCTCAGTTTCATATTCAGGAGCATGGGAGTGTCCAGAAACACCCATGGCTCCTGTACAGGTAATAATTTTCTGGGCCTTAGAGAGCTGTTCTAAGGCTTTCATGACATCACCCTATTCCCTCCTGAGTCTGTCCTGACCAACTCTTTATTTTGGCAGGCTGAGAACCAGGCAGATCCAGGCTGTTTATGCCTCAGTTACCCTTCTGTAACACAAATCCTTCCCCAAAACAAGTTGCCATGATGATAAATTTGTTCATATTTTTCAGATATTTATGTATTCGAAGGAGAAGGAAGGGATGAGACATAAATGCAAAGATGAATAGAAGCAGCCTTACTCCACTCTCAGCCTTAAACTGAACTAATTTTAGGACAAGTATTACTTTAATTAAAGTAATTATTTCATTCCGACCGCCTTGTAACTAGACACCAAACAGACCTGTCAGCTTTCATGCTTTCTTTATGACGCTCTTCCACATGGGCTCCATGTGCTACTCCCCAGCCACAGTATTGGCATTATAAGCACTTGCAAAGCAACTCCCTGGCTCCAGGCTGCACACCAGATGACCCATGATGCTGCTTAGTGCTACAGTAGTGGTGTTGTCTCCTGCTGTAATCCCTGAACTCAAAAGCATCCTGCAGCACAGTTTACAGCCCTTGACTTGTCTCACAATACCACAGCTTCATCATCAGATCCTTAAGTGTCCACCATCAGAGTACACAGAAGGCAAGAAAAATCATTTTTCTATTCTCTTTTCCTTCTTCCAAATCTCAAGTCACTTCCCACCACAGCAAATATTTCAAGTAGCCATGTAGAAACAGAGTGTACACCTGAAAAATAGTGAAGGGAGAAGGGCAGAAATCTGGTTTGCTTAAATACAAGTTTGAAAAGAAACTGCCATTTCTGTCATTTTTGAGGAATAGAAGAGGAAGCAGAGAGAGTTCAGACTGTAGATATTTTACTGTGTAAAGGGTGTTGGACTTCAGTAAAAAATTCTCCACTTATTCACTCATTTGTTAGGATAAGGGTGAATTAAAATTCCATCTCACTGGAAAATCATACAAGCATCTTAGAAGTTGAGATTAGAACTCAATATAAAAATAAGACATTATTTTAAACATTTTTTGGGAAATATGCATAAACCAAAAAGATTAGTGTATCTGATCGGTCTGGTCTAAGTGTTGGGGTTTTTTTATTTTTTCATACTGATGTCTTAAGGAAAATTCCGGATGCACAAGAATTATGAGACCGGACCATTGATTATCCCAGAAATAAAACCTTATTTGTTAATTCAGATCCCTAAACAGTTATAGCAGAAATTTAACATCATGTAATTTCCATAAAGGATGTCCTGCAGGCATAGGGAATGGAAATATATATACACATGTAGATGTGTATGTGTATGGATACACACACACTATACACACACATGCTTATATGCTATTTGATTTTACATTAGTCAGACTACTTCTTTCCTAATCTTTTCAGGGTAGACAGATACATCAAAACAAGGTTATGCCTGCAATGATTACAGGTTAACTAACAAAGTTTGTAAGCATATAAGTATCAGATCATGTGAGGCCAAAAATCTACTGAATCATGTAGGATTAGAAAAAATCTATTGCTAGATTTTTGTGTCTACCTAGATGAAAAACAGGAAGGGAAAATTGAAAGTGGCTTCCATTTTGTGACAGTGGACTTAATTCTGATTAATCTACATTACACTGACATTCAGCATACACTTAGTTTCTCAGCTACTGATAGGAAATATTGTCAGGGGAAAGACAAGGCATTATTTAAGGTGATTAAAGAGTAATGAACTATAATATCAAAACGTAAATTTTAGCTTACTGATAAAAAGAAATATGCCCATAAAGTCCATTAGGCAGTAGAGTAGCTTTTCAAAAGAAGTTGCTGATGCATCAACAAAACTGTGTTCAAAGTAGACCAGATAAAACATTTAAGAGAGAAGTGAAGAGGATCATCTTGTAATTATAGTGCAACTGAAATGACCCCAGTGGTCTTATCCAACCTTCTGATCTCTAAGTGTGGGATAAACATGGCATTTAGGTGTGAAGATCAAATGAACAGAAAGCCACCTGTGACACTAGAAGATGAATATTTTTCCAAAGTCAGCAGGCATGGAAAGAGCAATTGTATTGCATCCACGACAAATGGGAAGATGGTAGTAGTAATTCAGGGCTGGATTACGTGATGTTTCCTTCTTTTAGAAAAACACTGCCTTCCACAGTGAAGTTATATCACTTCTCCAGTTTGCCAGCTTTGTAAATGAGCTGCAGACTTGTTGAGACAAACATTCTCCAATCTCATGTGAGGCAAGAAGATGACTTGACTGGTTGTACAATGAGTTTATGACACTTACACAGTGCCACAAGTGAATATCAACAGAGACAATATGTGGTTTTCCTCATGAAGAGGGTTAGAAGGCATTTTCCCCACAATGTAGAAAGTCAGGAAAGTGATTTTTATTGCAGCTATTTTGAATTCTGGTTTTGTGTATGTAGGGACTTCTTATGCAGGGCTGCCATGTTCACTTCCCTTGGCAAGCAACAGAGTACTTATCTAGAGACCACAACTTACTTTATGATAGTAAGGCTGGCAATGAATGTGGTAGCTCTTATATGTAAAAGATGGCTAATTTAAAAAAATCTGTAGAAGCAGATACTGAAATGGATTCCAAAGAAAAGTAGGGAACTAGATCCAAATCCACTGCTCAAATTTTTCTACCACATTTACTTCTGTCTTGTATCATCTGAGGTCTCCTATCAGGAGGTTTTAACATCCCATTCCTCTTACACAGTATACGATCCTGACACCAAAATGTGGCAGTCTATTGTCAGCACAAGGTCATTACTTTTATTTTCATAGAGTAAAAAGACAATTTGCTACAGGTTACAGCTTCATAAAGTTCTATCATCACAGCTGTTCTAAGATATAATTTCCCAGTTAAAGCATGAAAGTCCTATCTACAATACATAAACACAGCATTTGCTGATCCACTTGCTTTAGTCCTGTCTTTTTTGTTGTTTCAATCATCTGCAATTCCTACCCATGGATACACAGTTTGGTGCTCTAGACATGTCATCCAGGAGGAGTTTGCCTATTCTCTGTATTCTGTCTTGTTATCTATCATTTGTGTTTATTCATCTCGTCAATATCATATTTGCCAACATTGGCATTCATTCTAGCTTACCACCTATCTAATTCTTCTGCCATGCAGTCTGTCCACCACTGACTACTCTGTCCTGTCACTGTCACCACTGTGCATATCAGCTGTCCATTGCTAACTGCACTGTCTTGGAAAGGGTAGATTCAAGGACTATTTGTACGAAGGCAGAAATGTGCACAGAACCCAGATCATGAAAGCTATTTTTTTTTTCCCTTCCGTCTTAGCCTTTATTTCCTTAGTTACTGCTGTGTCCCATTATCTGACCTGATAGGGTTCAGAGGAACTTGTTTGAGTTGCAGTGAGTTTAGTTCATGGAAATTCACATTCACTTTATGCCAGTTTAGCCACCCTAGGGTCCATCTCAACAGTAGGGTTCTGACGTGTTATTGATGCCTCGATTATCTTGCTGCAGTTTCACAGTAAGATATTGTCCTGCCATTTTCTACCAGACCATGCAAACTATATATGTTTAAATACAATCAAAATGGTGATTACAAATGCTGAAAAGCAGGAGAGTAAAAGACAAATGTAGAGATCTTCAGATGTCTGTGGAGAGGTGTGGATATATGTTTCTGAAGCTACCGTTATTTCCATGAAACCTCCATTTAGGAAAATGCTCTTCTTGCAATTGTATTGCTTTGTGGGAAGCATTAGTAGGTCTATAGACCAAGGCTGCTGCTGCTGCTGCATCTGTTGTGCTTTTAACAGTGGGCTGTGGCCCCATAACTTCTTAACAAATGCTTGCTTACTTCACTTTTCTTGCTAACTAAGGCTATACAAGAGACTTTTTCCATTCACTTTGGTTTTAGTGCCAGAAAAGAAGACACAGGAAAAAACAAGAAGAAAGCACCCGAGAAAAAGAAAAAATAAAAAAGCTAAAATTACCCTTTTGCACTGGTGTTAATCTGGCCAGCTCAGTGGTCTTTTCCTCTTCTTTTTGTTGTTGCTAAACACTATGACTGGTGAGATTCAGCTTGATTAGTATCTAAATGACTTACTTAAATTCAGTCAGTGGCTATTTTGCAAGTGAATGTTTTTATCCTATGAGCTCAGGCAGCAATTATTTAAGCTTAGTCTTGACAATTACCAAGACACAGATACGCTTACAAAATCTTAAAGACAAAAATCTTAAAGACAAAATCTTAAAGACTTCGGACAATACAGTTCATTTTAAATACAGATGAATTCCTATACTTAAAATATACATGAGGTGCTGTAAGATAATGAATCAAAATTTTAGTGACTGCCTCCCACACACACTGTAAGGGACCACCTCAGGAATAATACCAGTGTAAATTGGGCCAATATCTGAATGTTCATTATTGTAAACATAATGAGTTCCCTGTAGTCATCTTGCCCAAATTCTAAAGGTTAACTTTCTTCAAGGGTCTTCTAACTGACTTCATGCTCCACAGAGTATTCAGAACATTGCAGAAATTAACATCCATTGTTATTACCATTTGTCAACTACAAACACAAAGAAATTGCTAAGCTTCCAAAGACTGGAATGAAAAATAAAATGTGATTGTAGTTTTGTACATTTACCATGACATCAGCCTTTCTTTTTTTCTGGGGAAGAAAAAAAAAAAACAAAAAAAAACAGAAGGAAAAAAGTAATCTTTGGAATAATAAGGAAGTATAATATAGTTAATTAAGCTGGCTACTTCTCAGTCTTGGTGGCTGGATAAGGCAATCTAATTCTTAGTTTAGGATCAAGGAAGGCAATGGAATTTCATTCTCTGAGAAATGTTTGCTATTTCCATTTTCAACTCACAAATGCCACAGAATCTCTCACACTTTACTGCTCTCCTACAGGGTGTAAGTCACTTTCTTAATCGTACATTAAATACTCTATTTAGCCCAGAGCACTTAGTGTGTCAACTGTGTGAAAACCCAAGCACTTTCACTTTGACTCTAGTAATTGGAGATAATTCACCACTATCATCTCAAACGGTGTCACTGTAGTATTTATGACCAAGACTTTTGTATTAAATGTTATCTCAAAAGCAACATATTTAGTAGTATTTTTGCTAGTAGCATTCTTTCTTACCACCATTCTGATTTAACATCAAGGCGAAGTGAAAATTGCCCTGGCATGAAAACATTTGTGAAGGAAATATCTGTGTATTGTTCAGAATACATTGTGCAGCAAGACTACTAGACTAAGACTGTTAAAAACACAGATTGCAGATAAAGGAACAAAACACACAATCAGTAATTAAAAAGTTAGTGTTATGTGTTGAGTTTTTAATTTGTTTCCTTTTAAAATGGTAACTTGAATAAAATTTTCATAGTCTCTATAAAAAAGACAATAGACAGCTAGCTTCCCTTTACAGCACTCTTTCTTCTGTTAGAGAAACAACAGTGATTCAGGGAAATAATGAGTTGACACAGAGGCATGCAGAGCTGAACAAAAGTTTCCATTTTTGCCATTAAATTGAGCTGAGATAATAAATTGCCATGAATAATTTAGTAAACTTAACCTTCTGGTCCACTCATAGACAATCCACTATAAGCTCATGGTTTTTCTAATACCACTGTTTATTTCATCTTATCTGACAAATACATAATTTTAACTCTGTGAGTTAAACCCACTAAAAGGACAAATCATCTTGTGATGTATCATATCCATCATTTCTCTTTTCTGATCAGGTGACTGTGAAAGTTTACTGCCTGAATGTGTCTCTATATATAACTTAAATATTCATGAGCAGTTGCACAAACAAGTAGCCATTCACTTTGCTTTATTGTGCATCACTTCCATTAAATTCAGATCACTATTATGCTGAAAGCTACATATAGAGACAGAAGTATGGTGAGAAATTAAAAAAGAAAAAGAAAAAAAGGAAAAAAAAGGAACAGAAAAAGGAAAAAAAAAAAAAGGAAAAGAAAAAGGAAAAGAAGAAAAAGAAAAAGAAAAAGAAAAAGAAAAAGAAAAAGAAAAAGAAAAAGAAAAAGAAAAAGAAGAAAAAGAAAAAGAAAAAGAAAAAGAAAAAGAAAAAGAAAAAGAAAAAGAAAAAGAAGAAAAAGAAAGAAAATTTAAAAGGAAAAGAAAATTTAAAAGGAAAAGAAAATTTTAAAAGGAAAAAGAAAATAAAACAAAACAAAGAATGGGAAAGAAAAAAATGGGAGGTAGTTGAGGCTACTAAGATGTCAAGTCCACTGGTTTTATTAGTTTTGCATTTCTCAGTTACAAAAAAGGAACAGGAAACAATCTTTTAAGTTTTTTTAATTATATGGATATAAACAATGCCATACTAGTCATATAGAGAAAGGTGAAATATACCACATTTTCTTTGAGCCACATCATTGTCTTTGAGTCACTTTGAATACTTTGCTTTCCCTACCAGTGAGATAAAATATGGGATTTGACACTAATATATTTAAAACTGACCTTATTGAGAACATGTTTAGCTGATACAGAAAGCTACACAGGTAGTTCAGAAAAGTTGCACAGCTCAGTAGTGAATTCTTTTTCCCAGTTCTAAAGGAAATGCAGATGCTGATGTCTTCAACTTGATAACTATTGGTTTAGTCTACATGAGTACTGTACTATAAATATTCACTGAAAATATAATACTGCTGTGACCAGATCAAGCAACACAATAGCTGACAATTTATAGCATAATAAGTCATATAGCCCTAGGCTCAATAATTCATGTTAGGTTCTAAAGGGGACTGAGGAACTTTCCTTTTGCGAGGACATTTCTATACTTTACTTTCCTCACATAATCTACTGATAACATTAAAGATGTCCAATTTATAACTTACCTAGATAGCTTCTCCACTAGTAAAACCGCTGTGTTCTGCTAAATTCAGTGCAATGTCCTTTGTTTACATATATTCAGAAAAGACATGGCCAAAACAAATGGACATAACAAGAAAATAACATTTATTGCTATGCTTCATTTTTTTTTGTTCTTTTCCTGTATTTTAATCACGAGAAGTTTAAGTGAACAAGTGTTTTACACCTACCAAACTGACAACATTCCATTACCTTTCCCACACCACTACAATTAAAACATCACATTTATTTAGAAAACAAAGGACTTTTTTTCTTGTTTTACCACCCAATTAAACACAACTATAATTAGTTAAATGAGAAAAGTATAAATTATTCCTCATTGATTTTGCAAGTTTTTACTGTTCAGGATCTAACGTCCCAAAACTTTCTTAGTGTAGAAATGAAAGAAGTTAAGATGGTCAGCTAGAGGGCCATAATAAAATTTATAACAAGAATTGGTAAAGTCTTTAAACTTTCTTTGTAAAACCATTTAACTACTGTCCCTAAAATGTTCTCTGAGGGATACCATTGACACTAATGGATACTTATAGACCACTTGGGAGATATAAGTCAAGGAATTTTTCTCATACCTACACTGCAAATTAATTATCTCTTCATTGATCTTCCTTCTGTTCCAGTCTACTTTACTTAAATTCCTCCATATGTTGTATGGCACAAAACAAACCATGCTTGAACAACATGTTGATATATACCAAGTTCTGTTTAATTTGAATTATGGTACCTATGAAATGTAGCTATTCCAAATCATACCGTTACAGACTTCATATTGCTTGAAGAAGGTAGTACAGAATAGTAGTTACAGCCAGACTCATTCCACTTTTGCTCCAGCACAATATAAAGACAATATCCAGCTTGTTCTTTATTTAAAGGTTTCCTCAATGCTCACTACTGGTAGCTAAGTTACTTTACTGTTTGGTGTACCATAAATGCAAAACCTACCACAAAATCATCATTGCTTTGGGGGGTTGTTTGTTTTGCACATTATCCAAGAGGACACTATATTTCTGTAAAAATCATATTGTTCAAACAGTGGAGATGAAAATGCCCCTCATATAGTCTGCAACATTTCATATGGGTTTCCTATCTCACAAACTAAACAAATATGAGGAGCATTCCCTCTTCATGGCTGCCTGAATCTAACACAGTTGCTCTGAACTTTCCAAAGAGCACAAAGAAAGAGCTGACTAGGCCCAAAATGGTACTCAGCATGTGACAGAGGAGCAGGAAAAGCAAAAGTGTGGGGAAGTATAGCAGAAGAGGGTAGAACAGAGGGCAGTGGGACCAGCCAAACCAGAGACAAAAGAAGGAAGAAAGAAAGGCAGGTTTCTCAGATATGCTATTATCTTGTTTCTCATAAGTGAAGATGTACAGATTCACCTTCTGCTCCACAAATGTCAACTGAGTGGTTCCTCATGACCCAGCAATCGTAGTCATGCTCTTCTGCAGTGAAGCAACTTGAAAAGGAAATTGTGTAACAGAACTGGTTAAACTTCTCTGGAAGAGAAATCTCACAGATCCCAAAGGAAAAATAAGCTCTTACTATCCCTCATCTTTCTTTCATTCGCTTTAAAACCAGTCTGATAAACTGATAGTATGTGAAAAAGGTAACAGTATTTACCTTTGATCATAGTCAAGATTTTTCCAATCAGCCACATGGTATATCACTAAAAATGAAAATGTTTATTTTTATGTGCTTAATCCCAGCTGGTTAGGTTTGGGGGCTTTTTGCATGTTTAAATTCTACACCAAATTTCAAATAAAAATATAAAACCAAGAGAGTGTACCTAGAAAATTCAAAACTTGGAGTGAAAATAAAAACCAACTCTAATTCAAACCATTATTTTAAATTTCAGAATTTCTAGGGTCTGAGATATTATTTTGAAGGCTTGAAACTGGCAATATTACAACAAAATTTAGAGTATCAGCCTATAACAGGTTTTGACGTTACTCAATTAAACTCACGGTTCAACAAATGAACATGAGCACTACTTTGCAACAGAAAATGAGATGTTACATAATGCTCACAAAATTCTGAAATCTTACACTTCAGCAAATCTGTTAGATATCCTGTTGTGCCCTAGCAAATACCTTACTTTAAACTTGATAAATTTCATAACAGGATTTCAAATTTTCATTCATTACTGTCATACAAAATTAAAGCCTTTTTGACATCACTTTACATATAGAAGAGTAGTAATAGAAATGACAAAAATAATGATAAAAATTTCCTAGTGCTAATAATTTTTGAAAAAACTTAAAGGTCAATATTAAAGCTGGCTATAACTCTAAGTATCATGACTCATCTGAAAGACCTCGTGTTGCTCTGTATGACACTGTTGCTTTTTTCATCTTCTTTGTGCTCAAACTGTAAGGCAATGTGCCAGAAAGCTTGAAAAAAAAGGAACAAAAAAACAAAGTCTGGAGACAGGTCTGATCTTTCAATTCGGTGAACATCTGGCCCACAATGTTTTACTTAACACCTAAGGAAACTGTCTCATGCTTTCTTTTTCTCCATATTGTATTTAATGCCACTGTTAAATGCAGAGCTATCTACCTACACCAGGCAAAACACTCACTGCACTCCAATGTAATTGAAAAGTGGATCCACATAGGTTCACAGGCACAGAGATATCCTTCTCCATATTCAGCACCTCCTGTTTATTTATGGATACCTCACATCAATGTGTGTCATTTCAATCATTTACCACAATAGCCAGGGGGCTTCGGTGTGGATTTGTAATTTTAAGGGTAGACGGACTATTACATTTGGGATTAGGTAATGTCTGAATAATAGCTAGCATAGAATCACACATTTTCTGAGGGTTAGAGATGAATGCATGGCTTAAACAAACAAAGGAACAGTAACCCAGAAAGAGCAGGCAATGCTATTCTAGTTCAAAGGGGCAGGAGGGCTCCTTGACCTGACCCTGGGGGCACACAACAGGTTGGCAATGGCTATTAACATCCTGCCACATGGGTCTCCCAACCTTTGGCACCGCTCCAGCCAGCAGATCCAGGGGCTGCACTTTGCCAGCAGCCCCCTGCCCTCAGCAAGGTGGTGCTGGCCACAGCAAGCAAGGGAGCCCGGCGGCAGGTCCAGCCTCTGGGCCAGGGACACTACCGGGGCCCCTCCTCCCACACCACGACTGCCTTGACAGACACTGCAAGCCCTTGGGCACATTGAGAGCCAACAGCTGCCCCCAACACCCGCGCACTCACTCCCACTACAAACGGGAAACAGGCCTTAAAAATACACCTTGACCTCAAAAATAGTAAATCCAAGCATTCCTCTTCCATTTGCTCCTCCAGACTGGGTCACAACGAGTGCTTTTGGCCAAGAAGACATTCTGACTTAAAGCAAGGGCTGCGCTCTTGCGTTTACCTCGGCATTTTCTCATGGCTGACCACAAAATTGGGAAAGCTGCCAAGTCTGTACTTTGTCTGCCTAATTCTCTGAGGTATTACAGAATAAGCAAGCCTAACGCATCACAGAGACAAGGATATGCCGTGCCTCAGCCACTGTCACGAGGTCTAAGCAGTGCGTGGATATACAGCACACTTCTCAGACACCTCTGGAACAGCCACCGTGAAGGGTCATTTGCTGCAAGCCATTGGGGCTGACGATGGAAGAGCTGTGGTTTTGATTTGTACAGGCACAAACTGACCGGGAACCAGGCAACCCGCTGGCTTGACTGACGTCGTAGGATGGAATAATTGATTGGCCCAGCCCACCTTCCTCTGATGACCCAGACCCTGAGTGTGGTTTGTCACAAGAATCGGATAAACCGTCTGTGTGTGTAGGCACTGCTCGTAGCTGACTGCCCACAGTGTGTCTGCCCTGGGATACAGATGTGTGTGTATGTACCGGCCGTGGGAATACAGACGGCATTGTAACTTACCCAGGTGTTGGTCTGGCTCCTTTCTGTTTATTTTATTTCCTCCCATGTTTCTGTGATGTGGGAAATGGAGTGCTGCATTACCTTAAAACCCACCACTGCATTGCCACTAGTTATGACGTGATAAAGTTACAATCCAACTCACTAAGGAAAAAAGCATTACTCTTCAATTTGATTGCCATTTATTACTCACTAGATACAGAGAATCATTCATGCTTGAATACCAGGGAATTGCATAGGGGGGAAACAGTAAAGGTACAGAGTAAATAGAGAAGGATATTTCTCCTGAGTTATAACTTGGAATTAACATGAATTGCAACAAATGGATCTTCGGCATTGTTACTAATCTGGAAATTAGCCATTCCATCACCAGAAACATACACCTGTTTTCCAGTACATTTGTTGCCCTCCTTTTGTCCAGAAATAACATCACAGTAGGTACCAGCAGGCAGTCCAGTTTGCAAATTGACGTTCATATTCCTATGTGAAAACAAGTGAATGCTATTTATCCAGTGTTTTCAAAACAGTTATTTCAAGCTGGGTATAGGGTTTTTGAACTTGTTGCTACTCCCTTACTTTGAAGGGAAATGTAAAGGTGTGAGCTTTCTGATCCTACCCCTGCTTCCCCCCCTATGCTCCCGTTTTGGCTCTCTAGACCTGGCGTGCAATTGAATGTCTTTAGCTCAGATGGTAGTGATCGCTCTAATTATGAGAAAATGACATTCCCCTTCCCATCAGTATCGCTATTGAGGGATGCTATAGTTCTTTTTGAGGACACGGTCTCTCCCACATACTTACCAGTCATCATTATTGAAAACGATGAAGCCTTTATTACCACGGCCAAAAGCTACTTGATTGCTGCCATTGTCCCACCAGTTGGAGAAAGGCTGACCATCCACCACATTACGGAAGATAACCATGTTCCTGAAAATGCAAGGAACGGCTGTCACTGTGGCTGCAAGAGCTCTAAAGCCACAAGGAACAGGAAGCAAAAGCAACTGCTTTTACTCATGTTTTCTCCACAGTGTCCTACTTTATTTGACGCCAGCGATGTTCACAAACCCAGTCGTTGCCACAGGTAGTGTCTGCATTGATTGTAACAGGCTTTACTGACCCATCCGAGTTACTTGGGGGGCCAATCCAGTCATTGACATCCTGTAATGAAAAAGAGAAGTTTATAACTTCTCACTGAAAATGCAGAGAGCCTATCTGCAGAGAAAAGCTGGATGGAGCATCAAAGTTCCACCTGCTAGATCCAGCAGGGGACAGAGAAATCACTCAACAAATTTAAATGCACTGGACTGCAGCTCTGGGCCTGTTCTGATCCTTATTCACCGTGAACGTATCTTCAGCATTACAAGCTTACCCGTCCATTTACAAAAGATCTTGGCCAGCGAAAACTTGACATCACACGTGTGAACCCATAGGGATGAGCAAGCATGAAACCAACTGCCATTTTATAAAGCCTGTTTGTTAGACAGAAAAAGTAGTGAGACGTGGAAAGAGAAAGCATGCCAGAGAACAGAAAGACAAGCAAGCAAAAGGAAGAAGCATCACCCAGACAAGAGCAATCCTTTACCTGGGGTCCCAGAAGGTTAGAATGGAAGCTCCACCGGCCCCATGCCCCCGCTGGTTGTCGTGATTATCCACAAAGACCAGGGCTCTGTCGGAAGGCACAAAGCCCCAGCCTTCTCCCCAGTTCCTAGTCAAAAACACAAGGACTTGAAGCTACCCTGTCAACCTGTGTATCCAGCGTATCCTGGATAAGTCGCAGCATCTTCAATCTTACTTTAAGTAGGCCATCTTTTCCCCATTCCACTTGCGGATCACTGTCCCCAGTTTTGCACCGTATTTGAATTCCGTCACTCGGCCATTTCCAAAGTAGTCACTGCCTTTGATCGGCTCTCCGCCCAAGTCAATTACCTGGTACACAAAGGAGAAACTGTGCATCTGTTCATATCTCAGAGAGACAAAAATGCAGTGTACAGTCCTCAATATTAGTTCTTGCTTTACATTGAGAGAAAAAGTACTCAAATATGTTTATTTCTGCTGTGTAGATCAACCCAAAGTCAGTATAATACATGATGGACACATGTAAAAACATAATTGAAGAAAGAAAATGTAAAGTTTAATGACAATCTGTTGAGGAGGTATTTTTAAAATGCAAAACTACTTATGTCTGCAGGGCTGCTCCAAAGATAGCTCTTTCTGGGGTAAAGTTGGATGAAGATGTAATCCCACCATTCCTCTGAAGGAGGAAGGTAAAAGAGATAGCAAAGACAAAGACAAACATAAGGGAAAAAACACAATTACCTCCTGGTAAATGAAAGGTTTTGTTCCTGCAGAAAACCATTTAGTATTTAAATTTTTCAGCTTGTCCAGAAAGGCTCTTATGTCCCCAGGCCACATATGCTTGGCAGCATCAAGTCGGAAGCCTGCTACACCAATATCAATGAGATAGTTCATGTACTCAGCAACTTTTGAGCGTACATAGTCCTTCTCCAGGGCCAGATCAAGAAGGCTAACCAAGCGACAGTCCCGGACCTGTGTAATGAAAAAAAAAATTTTTTTGAGGTGCCACTCTGTCAAGCTTGTAAAACCTGTCAATGAAATATTTGCATGTTTTGAGACATAAAATCAAGTTTGTTTGGATATCTAATTTGCACAGAAGAGAATTATGCCAAGGTCTGTGTGCTGATTTTGGCTGGGATAGAGTTAATTTTTTTCATAGTAGCTAGTATGGGGCTACGATTTGAATTTGTGCTGAAAATAGTGTTGATAATATAGGGATGTTTTTGTTATTGCTGAGCAGTGCTTACACAGAGTCAAGGCCTTTTCTGCTTCTCACCCCACCCCACCAGCGAGTGGGCTGGGGGTGCACAAGAAGTTGGGAGGGGACACAGCCGGGACAGCTGACCCCAGGGATATCCCACCATACAGCATCATGCTCAGCGTATAAAGCCGGGGGAAGGAGGCAGGGGACATTCAGAGTGATGGCGTTTGGTCTTCCTAAGTGTCTGTTATGCGTGATGGAGCCCGGCTCTCCTGGGGGTGACTGAGCACCTGCCTGCCGATGGAAAGTGGTGAATGAATTCCTTGTTTTGCTTTGCTTGCACACACGGCTTTTGCTTTACCTATTAAACTGTCTTGTTCTCAACTCATGAGTTTTCTTACTTTTCTGATTCTCTTCCCCACCCTACTGGGGGAGGAGTGAGTGACTGGCTGTGTGGGGCTTAGTTGTCGGCTGGGGTTAAACCACAACAGTCTGCACCAAGACATAGGTAAACTTACTATGCAGCTCAATACTCAAGTTAGGACAGTTGGTGAAGGATATCACCTCCCTGTGCAGATGTCATTCAGAACTGAGGATGAGAAACGGCACAGTATATTGTTGCAAATTGGCCAAAGGAAGAGCAGTAACCTTGAGAAAGAACTGACATATTCCATCTACCAAAAAGAGTAAGTTGCTCAACCAGGGTAGCACCTTGCACTCCTGTCAATTTTCCAAGTGGGCTCCTTATCAAGATCAGCTGAGTTTACAAGCTAAAAGAAAGAGCTCACCAGCTGAGCTGAGTACACTGGGCTCTGTTCAGGAGCAAACTCCTGCACATGCCCATATGAAACGTGCAGGGAGGGTTCTTGATTTCTCAGTACTTAGGGTATTTTGCACCACAAGTACCTTTCCAGTACCTGTGTTCACTACTTCATTCCCTTGTCAGGTGACTAAGCACAGGTTTTGTGAGAAACTACTCCCTTTGTTTGGCCTTACTTTAATGTTTACACAACAGGTTAAAAAAAAAGAAAAATATTTCAAACTTTTGCCAGAGAAAGTTACCTGATACATGTCACCATAATTTTCAATATCTCCACTTCCAGTTCGACATTTGCCATCATTGAAATCCCAGCCAGAGTAAGGCACAGCTGGAAAATCTCTGTTCCCAGCATTAAAATAGCTTCCACAGGTAGAATGTGTGCCTGAGCCACCTGCAGCCCCACACATATGATTGACAACAGCATCCACATAAATATGAACCTGGAAAAGCAGTAAGTGCATTTCAGTATGTTTTATAATGATGGTGAAGTGATAGCCAGAGCTCTATCACACCACTATTAACTCGATCTTTTTTTTTCCCCTTCAGTTTATTCTCAGTTTATGCCTCCTTTGAGGACAGCAGCAGTAACTTCCCTCAGCTGACAGAGCACTTCTTGCCATATCAGATACAGATTTTCAAGGCACTTACTCCAACATTGTTGCATCTGGTCACCATGTCTCTGAATTCATTTTCATTTCCTGATCGAGTGCAGAGCTTGTAGCTGATGGGCTGGTATCTTTCCCACCAGGGTCTGTTCGGGTTAGTAATGACAATATTTTCATTTGGAGGTGAAACCTGTAGATGAAATTATGTACTTTGATAAGGAATCAGTTGAATTTATTTTAATGTTTTAAGGGCAAAATCTGTGCTCAGCACCTCTACCCTTAGAGACAGGCTACCACTCAACCCAGTCTGTCTCTCTCCCACAGCACAAGCTCAGTCTGTGAGATGTCTGTCTTACAGACTGGCAAGAAAGAAGTTGTCTTTTATTCCTGTGGGCTGCTCAGGTCCAGCATGGGCCTGCCTTCAAGGACAGGCACATGGGAGGGCTGAAGCCACAGGAATTATTTTTACCTGGAATGGTGACACCCTTAAGGAAAGACTTATGCCCTTCCCTCAAACAACGTAAAGAGGAGAACTTAGCTTTGCAGAGGAAGCCTTTCAGAGGAAAGCATGCCCCTTTGTAACTGATATTCTAGAGATACAATATCGTTCATTGGCCCTGTGGGCTCTTGTGTCTAACAGCAGCTACTACTTCCATCCCCCCCCTTTCCAACACCAAAGTTACCCAGAGCTGGCTGTTCCCAATTCAGGCATTTTTATTGATTAAATGAATGCCATTTATTGAGTGCCATTTTCCTACCTAGTCACAGACAACATACTTACCTGAACTCCTCCAAATCCATTAGGACCTAAATAGCGTTCACATTCAAGAGCAATATCGGCCCAGCGCCATTCAAAGAGATGTACAATAGACGTCCTCCCAGAGAGAGTATTGGGGTTGTACTGTGCCCAGCAAAACCCTACAGCTGTGAGCAGGAGGAGGACTTGCATGATGACTTCAGTATAAGGCTGTTGTCTCTCCACTGGCAATTTATACTCCTGCAAGTTGACAAAGTTCCTATTGCAGCTGTCAAAATTCACACAGATCGATGCTATCAGTTATTATTTGGCTAGCAAGCTCGATATCATTCTTCTGTTTTGTTTTTTCCTGGATTGCCCAGCAGCTGAAGATAAAATACTTTTTCACAATGATTACACATTATCATAAACCAAGCAGTCTGTGAACAGTGCACCTAAATTCAGAATTGTACTCTTTCCAACCATGTAAACAAAGATACTTTATCAAAACTATTCCAAAACATAACGCATAGACCCTCAAAGGGGGCTCTGGAAGGTAAAAGGAAAGATAGGTGATTAAAAGACAACTGGAAATCTAACGGCTCTAGGAGAATGCATGAGTTTGCAGGCTATCAGAGGCGTCTAGCTCTCAGAATTAGTCCAAGCTCAAACCAAGGTACCTGATCAGCCGCTCTCAGTCAATAAGAGATGTATCACACAACACATCATGGGTCTTCACCAGGTGAATCACACTGGTAACTAGAAACTGACTCCTTTTCATGCCTGCAGTTTTCCTAGCGTCATTGCCGAGTCCCTGCTAGTAACTGTTACTGGTTCTCTTCACACAGTCATGCAGAGCACCCGTTGCTCGACCTGACTGAAAGTGATCAAGCTGCAAGTGTTCCCCTCTCCAACAGACAGTCTGCATAAATGTCGTGGTTTAAGCCCAGCTGACAACTAAGCACCACACTGCCGCTCACTCACTCCTCCATGCACTGGTGGGATGTGGAGGAGAATAGGAAGAAAAAAGTAAAAACTCGTGGGCTGAGGTAAGGACAGTTTAATAGGACAAAACAAGCAGAGAAGAAATAATAATAACAAAAACACTAATAAAAGAATATATAAAGCCAGTGATACACAATGCAGTTGCTCACCACCTACAACCCGATGCCTGATGCTCAGCCTGTTCCTGAGACGCAATCCCTCCACCCCCTGGCCAGCTCCCCCAGTACATATACTGAGCATGACGTCACATAGTATCAAATACCCCCTTGGCTAGTTGGGTCAGCTATACTGGCCGTGTCCCCTCCCAGCTTCTTGTGAAAATTAACTCTATCCTAGCCAAACTCTGGACAATAAGGTTTCATCTCACTTTAAATGACCAATGATTCATCTGAGTCAAGGAAGGAAACCCAAAATCAGATGAAAAGTGATACAGAGGATGAGTTTTAGCTGCCTGACATAAAACTGAATTTGAAAGCCAGAGCTGTTGCCCAAGTCCCTTCTGGCTTTTCCTACACTTTCCTCTTTCAAATAACCTTATGACTTTTGTTCATGACATAATTTCAGATCTTCATTTGGAACTGACTTATAAGATCAAGGTCTCAGCAACAATGCTCCATGAATAAGCTTGAGACATGCCAACGATAAAACAATACTCTGAGAGAACACGAAGACCAGAAACTGCCTGACATTTGATGAATATCCATGACAAAAACGAAAAGTCCACAAATTGGCACATCTACTCCAAGAAAAAAAAAAGACTTTTAGTTTTTTAGTGCACTTTGTACTTGAACTGCCTCTTGTATGTTCTTTCTGAAACCAGCTGTGCCATTGAATGTCACATGCATCCTTCTGTTTCCCAGAATTTGTCTTCAAGGATGAATGCAGCTCCCATTTGCCCACCTGTTCATTTTCATATCACAGACCTTATTAAAGGTCTCTTTTTCCACTATAACAATGAAATAGTAAATTACTGCAAATGACCTAATAACAAGGAACCAGTGAGATGATTCCACCTCATGATTACCAATTCAGTGAGAACAGACCCCCCCTGTCCCATTCCTCAGTATTACTGAGAGCAACCAAATGTGCCTGAGGTTAATTTCTGCATCACCATTCCCTGTGGGGTTCCACTGATGCAATGGCATGTCACTGCATAACATTCAGTTTCTAATGACATGCATTTTCCACTGAAATACACTGCTATCAGCCAAGGACATAAGGACCCGTCCTTGATAGCCCAATGCAACGGATGGCCAACCCACTGGCAAGGGGACTGGGAGCCCTCATGTGACAGGCTATTCAGCAGCTCAAACTGAGCAGGCTGCAGTATTTTAGCATGCTGAGGAAATGCATGAGAGCAGGAGAGACGGTGGGCATCCAGCACTGATGATTTATGAGTCTTTCTGTAGCATAACCCCAAGTAGAAAGTATTTAATGTGCACACATTCAAACACAGCATCTCTTTCAGTATGGTAAAAACATCAGCTACCTAAAAAATTGGCTCTGATTTTCCAGGGAGTTTTAGGGAAGTTGAAGCTTTGGGCAGATGAGACGTTGGAGGGATTTGGCTTTGTTTTGAAATCTCGTTTTAATCCATTTGATCCCCCAGTATTATTGGAAACTTGGTTGTGAAGAACTAGAGGATGTGGGTTTTAGACACTGAAATGAGACTCTTTTATTTGCAAGCTTTTACACTGCAAACCTAAAAAAATAGGCCTGCTCTTATATGTCCCTATGTGCTCATAGCACAGCTCTGTCAATCAAATACACAATTGATACTATGCTGCAACAGCAGCGTTTTCCCAATACACTGCTGCAGTGTCAATGTGCACACAAGACATACCACCACGTGACTGACCAGTAAACCCCTCCAGAGGAAGCAGGCTCAGAGGAGACAGGCAAGAAGGACTTGCCCATGAAGCTCATGGAATAATGCAGGCTGTGACTGGCCACCAGTGTTGCAAAGAATGCTGACTTTATCCCAACACAAAGAGGGCTACAGGGTGGCCTTTATTTTAGATAAACAGCTATGTCAGTTGAATGTATCAGCTGGTAGTGGAACTGTTTATCCCCGAGTAAATTAAAAGAGTGTGAATGTCCCCTGGTTTAGCCAGACCAGCATTTGGAGGAGTGTACACGTGGCTCAGCACAACTGAGATGATAAAAACTAAACAATCTACAAAAGATTTCTGAAGATAGCAATGGACTTTAGCTGGTTTCAACCCACATATTCCCTTCCACTGACTGGGGACACCCAGCATCCTGTAATGGAGATCACATTGATATTGTGATTGACCTGTATATTGCAATTGTTATATTTTGCTATGTGTAGCTTGCATTTGGATTGTGATTTCAATATATTTTGTATCACTCAGCTAAGTCAGAAAAAGTATCCAGCGTCAATTATCTTCAAATAAGTAAATTTCATATTAAACATCACACCCTCCACACGTGGAATATCTAAAAGAAGCTGGTCAGAGTACTGGACTCTGACACAGTCAGAGCACTTACAGTGCAATCATCTGCCTGACTGCTATTTAGCTTGACCAAATAAATAATCAATATTGTCTTGCTCTGTTATAAAAATGGCTTGAAGGGTATGAAAAGGTGGTTAAGTGTGCCTGCATATTAAACACAGCATTGAACCATTCCCAGACAGGTTACTAGAAACAACATTAAGGGAGATTACAGTCTTAAAGATGCTCAGTTAGAGATACTAGACTTGAATTATCATCTTTTTAAAAAAAAGAACGTCAACATTTACTGCTATTCACCAGACAAGTGAGTATCATAACATGCTACAAAGTTGAGATTGTCCTCCTCTCAGGAAAGAAACAGTTCTCAAATTTTAGTGATATCTGCAATAGCAAGTCCACTGGAAATCCCAGGAAGGGTGGCAAACTGTGACTTCAGAGAAGCAGAGAAAGAGACAGGACAAGAAAGGATTAAGCTCTCATAGCTGTAGTACCTAAAAAATCATGCCAGTTTCTACAGGAGAGGCATATTCATCATCTTGATTGTAAATTTTCAACTGCCAGGATACTGCCACTAAGAAGCACTACATGAGATGTCATGCTTTTAAACGACTTTTCCTGAAAATTGACTTCAGGACTGTTCACAACAGATGTGAACCCATCCCTTTGCCACGCCAGTTTGCACAAACAAGTGGAGCCAGTGTGCTTCAAAGGGGCAGGAGGGCTCCTTGACCTGACCCTGGGGGCACACAACAGGTTGGCAATGGCTATTAACATCCTGCCACATGGGTCTCCCAACCTTTGGCACCGCTCCAGCCAGCAGATCCAGGGGCTGCACTTTGCCAGCAGGCCCCCTGCCCTCAGCAAGGTGGTGCTGGCCACAGCAAGCAAGGGAGCCCGGTGGCAGGTCCAGCCTCTGGGCCAGGGACACTACCGGGGCCCCTCCTCCCACACCACGACTGCCTTGACAGACACTGCAAGCCCTTGGGCACATTGAGAGCCAACAGCCGCCCCCAGTTTTAAGGGAAACAGGCCTTAAAAATACACCTTGACCTCAAAAATAGTAAATCCAAGCATTCCTCTTCCATTTGCTCCTCCAGACTGGGTCACAACGAGTGCTTTTGGCCAAGAAGACATTCTGACTTAAAGCAAGGGCTGCGCTCTTGCGTTTACCTCGGCATTTTCTCATGGCTGACCACAAAATTGGGAAAGCTGCCAAGTCTATACTTTGTCTGCCTAATTCTCTGAGGTATTACAGAATAAGCAAGCCTAACGCATCACAAAGACAAGGATATGCCGTGCCTCAGCCACTGTCACGAGGTCTAAGCAGTGCGTGGATATACAGCACACTTCTCAGACACCTCTGGAACAGCCACCGTGAAGGGTCATTTGCTGCAAGCCATTGGGGCTGACGATGGAAGAGCTGTGGTTTTGATTTGTACAGGCACAAACTGACTGGGAACCAGGCAACCCGCTGGCTTGACTGACGTCGTAGGATGGAATAATTGATTGGCCCAGCCCACCTTCCTCTGATGACCCAGACCCTGAGTGTGGTTTGTCACAAGAATCGGATAAACCGTCTGTGTGTGTAGGCACTGCTCGTAGCTGACTGCCCACAGTGTGTCTGCCCTGGGATACAGATGTGTGTGTATGTACCGGCCGTGGGAATACAGACGGCATTGTAACTTACCCAGGTGTTGGTCTGGCTCCTTTCTGTTTATTTTATTTCCTCCCATGTTTCTGTGATGTGGGAAATGGAGTGCTGCATTACCTTAAAACCCACCACTGCATTGCCACTAGTTATGACGTGATAAAGTTACAATCCAACTCACTAAGGAAAAAAGTATTACTCTTCAATTTGATTGCCATTTATTACTCACTAGATACAGAGAATCATTCATGCTTGAATACCAGGGAATTGCATAGGGGGGAAACAGTAAAGGTACAGAGTAAATAGAAGAAACATATTTTCAACTGAGTTACAACTTGGCATCAACTTGAATTGTGCCATGTTTCAGCACAAGGGTGTCTTCTGATTTTTGGACACGTTGTTAATTCCCAGTCCAGCTTCCCCATAAAGAGAACTACATTTTCACAGAAGCACAGAGCAGCACAATTTAATATTCAGTCATTTCAATTTTCTTCTCATTTTTTTACGAGTACCTTTAACTGAATAAAGCGCACTTACAAAGGCAAAGAGGTGTATACCACCTCTTCCAGATCTCCACTAGCACCACTAGCTCCTGTCTCTGTATAGCAGCTACTCAGTATTTCATTAATCTAAGCTTTGCTCTGTTGCGGTTCATTTGGTGTTGGAGAGCCGAGACAATCAGACCACCTTGCGTGCTACTAGCACAAATACAGAGAGAAGAAACAACACATGCACAACAGGTCTGGTTACAATTTAGCATCAACATGAATTGCAATGAATGGGTCTTCCTCTTTACTAATCAGGAAATTAGCCATGCCATCAGCAGCAACATGAACTTCAACTGCTGTACAGTAATCACCTTCCTTTTGTCCAGAAATGACATCGCAGTAAGTGCCAGCAGGCAGACCAGTCTGCAGAGTTACATTCAAAGGCCTTTGGAAAATATTGAAATGCATTAAGGATTATTTGGACTCTCAAATGCTTTGCAACTCATGCTAGAGACCTTCTCAGATGTTAAGTAATTCCAGAGTTGTTATGTTGCAGCACTTCTCTGGACACTCCAGAATCTATTCTCCCACAAAATGACAACACTCTAAGACTACTGAGTGAGGAGCCGAGAAAAACATCAAAGGTTCATGCTGTGCTCAGGCATCGTAAGGCTAGTCAACACACACTAGTTAAAATAATTTTTCATGTGAGCTCCTTTAAATTATGGGCACTTAGAGGAATTTGGTTCTAATTACAATCCCTTAACAATGAAGAAAAATAATTACAAATAAATTAATATAGTAGTATTTAAGTATTTACCAGCAATGACAGGAAGCTTGGGTGTTCTCACTCTCCAGGAACTTTAGGACTTGACCTCCAGAACTTCAAATTGCACTCTAGTGCAATTTTCATTTTTCTGTACCAAACCCCAGTTAGCTTTTTTAGATTATCCCATTACAAGTTCTCAGAAATGTCTCTGTTAGTAACCTGTTTTTTAAGGAGTTTAAAGGTACTTGAGAAATGCCAGATTCCACGCAAATATTGTATTTCTGAAATCACGGTACCCTAGAGGAACATATCAAAATAGCCTAAAAACTGTCAGCCCTAATAAAACTCCCCTCAAATTGTTGCAGGATGTCCAATAGGAACTTCTGTAATGGACAGCACATTAAGCTGGAAAACAAAGGTAACTGAGAACTCAGCTACTACATCCTTCAAATTGGTCCTCACCCCAATCTACTTCTAATTATTATAGATCTGACACCCTCCCGTTCTCTTAAATAATCTCACTCTTACATATAAGATTGCAACACAGTTTTTAAAACTGTCGCTTTTGGACCATATCCCCGAGACCACAAGTACCCCCATTTCTGTAAGTTCAGACATTGCTGGCTGACCATGCTCTTCAGTGACACAGCCAACTCCAGGAACTGGGAAATAGCAAGAACACAGTATAAGGCCTAAGCTTGGATAGTGAAGAGTGCTCCTGGTAGAGTGGAGAATGCTAAGCTTAAACTGCCAAGAACTGAGACTGAGGAAGCGTCTGTTACAAAGATCTGTAAGACCTCGCAACACCTTAAAAGCTTTCTCTGCTAACTAGAAGAATTATAATGTATTCCTCTCTTACTTACCAGTCATCATTATTGAAAACGATGAAGCCTTTATTACCACGGCCAAAAGCTACTTGATTGCTGCCATTGTCCCACCAGTTGGAGAAAGGCTGACCATCCACCACATTACGGAAGATAACCATGTTCCTGAAAATGCAAGGAACGGCTGTCACTGTGGCTGCAAGAGCTCTAAAGCCACAAGGAACAGGAAGCAAAAGCAACTGCTTTTACTCATGTTTTCTCCACAGTGTCCTACTTTATTTGACGCCAGCGATGTTCACAAACCCAGTCGTTGCCACAGGTAGTGTCTGCATTGATTGTAACAGGCTTTACTGACCCATCCGAGTTACTTGGGGGGCCAATCCAGTCATTGACATCCTGTAATGAAAAAGAGAAGTTTATAACTTCTCACTGAAAATGCAGAGAGCCTATCTGCAGAGAAAAGCTGGATGGAGCATCAAAGTTCCACCTGCTAGATCCAGCAGGGGACAGAGAAATCACTCAACAAATTTAAATGCACTGGACTGCAGCTCTGGGCCTGTTCTGATCCTTATTCACCGTGAACGTATCTTCAGCATTACAAGCTTACCCGTCCATTTACAAAAGATCTTGGCCAGCGAAAACTTGACATCACACGTGTGAACCCATAGGGATGAGCAAGCATGAAACCAACTGCCATTTTATAAAGCCTGTTTGTTAGACAGAAAAAGTAGTGAGACATGGAAAGAGAAAGCATGCCAGAGAACAGAAAGACAAGCAAGCAAAAGGAAGAAGCATCACCCAGACAAGAGCAATCCTTTACCTGGGGTCCCAGAAGGTCAGAATGGAAGCTCCACCGGCCCCATGCCCCCGCTGGTTGTCGTGATTATCCACAAAGACCAGGGCTCTGTCGGAAGGCACAAAGCCCCAGCCTTCTCCCCAGTTCCTAGTCAAAAACACAAGGACTTGAAGCTACCCTGTCAACCTGTGTATCCAGCGTATCCCGGATAAGTCGCAGCATCTTCAATCTAACTTTAAGTAGGCCATCTTTTCCCCATTCCACTTGCGGATCACTGTCCCCAGTTTTGCACCGTATTTGAATTCCGTCACTCGGCCATTTCCAAAGTAGTCACTGCCTTTGATCGGCTCTCCGCCCAAGTCAATTACCTGGTACAGGAAACAGAACATTCCTTTCTGCTTAAAAAACCCAAACAAGTAGAAGGCACTGCCCTACACATTGTTCTAAGGAAGAGGCACTACTTGAGCTAAGTATATTAGGTGGCTTACTTGCAACATTGTATTTAAAGCTATTTTCTACATTTTATCTCAGGCTAGCTGCGAACTTGTTTTCCCTCTCCATCCTAAATTTCCTTACCCTGATTCATCACTACCACATATCTAAGGCTCGGGCTGTACCAACTTTGTATTTAGTCTAGTGACCAATGCCTCTGCTTCCAGCACATGGGCAGCCTCATTTCACTATGTAGCTAAAGAATGTTTCACTATTTGCCATAGACCTTGCAGGCCAAAATGTGTCTAGCAACTTTAGCTTCTGCTGACTGAAACCAACAATTACCTGCTTCTTAGGTCTTGTCAATATTTGCTATTCAAACACAAAACCCGATTTTGGAATGTCAACTAACACTGGTTATGTCACTGAAAAAAAAAGTATCAGGCCATAATCACCATTTATATCTTCTGCTTCAATTTATTATCCAGAATTTAAAATTCAGGGAGTAAAATCTCCTTTTTAAACCAACAGAAGTTTTCAATAACTTCTCTGCAGTGAATTTCATCCCAAGTGAAATTTCCAGCTTACCTAGTTCCAGCAGGTCCAGCTGGGGCAGTTTGCATGTCAATTACCATTTGTAGGCAGATCAGATATTTGTAAATCATGGTTATTAAATCTCGATGATGATTTCTATAGATCTTGAGACTGAAAGCTGCTCCAGCCCAGCTCAAGTAAAGCATCACTTACAGTGTGGGACTGAGTCTATACTGTGTCTGCAAGAAATATGTTTGTAAAGTACAATTAAAAAAATAAAGATTACCTCCTGGTAAATGAAAGGTTTGGTTCCTGCAGAAAACCATTTAGTATTTAGATCTTTCAGTTTTTTTAAAATTGCCTTCACATCCTCAGGCCACATATGCTTGGCAGCATCAAGTCGGAAGCCTGCTACACCAATATCAATGAGGTAGTTCATGTACTCAGCAACTTTTAAGCGTACGTAGTCCTTCTCCAAGGCCAGATCAAGAAGGCTAACCAAGCGGCAGTCTCGGACCTATATAAAAATTCTGAAATGAGTAATTTCACCTAATAAACTAAATGTAGTGTTCTACATACATTTTTGAATTTTGTTACCTGCATTACAATGCCAAATAAAACCTTCACTAGCCATTGTTCACCATGCATATCTTTGCCTTGGACAGTTGTCTGGGACAGTCATCTACACAGAAGGAACATTAAGAAGTCTGCATTCACCCAGCTTAAACAGCTGTAGGTGCTGAAGGATTATAACAGAGTCAAGCCATTAAATCTATAATCAGCTTTTTAATGCAAGTACAGGGCAAAAATATGATAAATTGTAGTTACTCCAGTGTATTGAGGAGCAGATTCATTACTATTTCAAATGCTCTCATTTCTTCTCTGATGTAGGAAAGGTTTCTAGAAATTGTATTTGTAAACCGTTTAAAAATCTTGAGTTATTATAGCCTTACGAAACATTAAACTTTCGTTTTCTGTCCCCTTTTTGCCTTTGTTTCCTGTAAATACAAATTGATGGGCATCAATTTTCATCAAAAGAATACTTTAAACATACACTGAATATACTGAAATGCTTTTTTTAATAACTCTTATGATGGGTTTCCATGGCTATGCACATCTGCCTAGAGAGAGCAAGGTGCATCAGCCTATGCTGTAAACTGCACTAAAGAATTGGCTATAAAGATGCTCCTTTAGAACTGCTCAAGAATTCAGGGACATTTAAAGTCTCCCCTTCTTCTGCCATTTCTCCGTAAACCCTCTCCCCTCAACTTAGACTCAGGAAAGATCAGATGTATTTGAAAGGCATAAGATATTATTCAAGAAAGATAGGTATTTACCTTTATAAAATATTTTTTAATGCTGTGGTAGTTTTAAAGTCCTGACCTTGTAATCTGATATAGAGGAACAGATAGACTCCTAGGAAATCTCTAAACAGAAGCTTAATTTTCCAGATTCTATTTTTCTTTATGAAATGCTAATCTCTCTCTTCTGAAACTAAGACCAAAGAAAATTTCCAAATTACAATAAAAGGCAAATAATAACTCCTACTGCAAATAATAACTATTTTTTTGAACACAAAAACCCCACACAAGATAATCCCTAAATAGGTATTTATGAGCTTTAAAACTGTTTGCATAAAGTACCTAAGTACATTTGTCTAAATCTGAAATTGAGCCATTGGCTCAAGTAGAGCTATCCCTTTAAGAAGTGGTGTTCCTGATAGCAATGCTAACCTCTATTATCAATTTGGATGGTTTTCCATGAGGGTTTTTGTTTTGTTTTGTTTTTTAAAAGTGTCTGACACTAAAGGGGAGCAAGGAAATCACAGCCCAGGAATGGATGTACGTGAAAAATATATTTATAGGTCTCAGTTTACCTGAGATATATCATGGTAATTCTCAATGTCTCCACTTCTAGATTTACATTTACCATCATTAAAGTCCCAGCCAGAATATGGCACAGCTGGAAAATCTTCAGTCTTCACATTGAAATAGCTTCCACAAGTAGCATGGTCACCAGCACCAGCATTAGCTCCGCACATATGGTTGATTACTGCATCCACATAAATATGTACCTAGAGAACAGTATTCACATTCCAATTTGAGAAAGCTACTTCCCACGGCACCACTTATCAACATGCTCTCTCTCTTACCTCTTGTCCTATCCCCCTATTTCTGCTTGTTTGCTTCCCCCAACATCTTATTTTAAAAATTTCTCTATTATTAACATATAGCGATGGTGATACAACATGCATCTCAACAGACAGGCAGATTAACATTGTACCCATTTTTAAAAAGGGTAGATATGAGGACCCTGGGAACTACCCACCTGTCAGCCTCACATCAGTGCCTGGGAAGATCCTGGAACAGATCCCCCCAGGAGCTATGCTAAGGCACATGGAGGACAGGGAGGTGATTTGAACAGCCAGCATGGCTTCACCAAGGGTGAATCCTGCCTGACCAACCTAGTGGCCTTCTGTGATGGAATGACTGCATCCGTGGGCAAGGGAAGAGCTACCAGATGTCATCTACCTGGACAACTGTAAGGCCTTTGACACGGTCCCTCACAACACCCTTCTCTCTAATTTGGAGAGATACGGATTTGATGGACGGACTGTTCAGTGGGTGAGGAATTGGTTGGATGGTCACATCCAGAGGGTAGTGGCCAACGGCTCAGTGTCCAGATGGAGACTGGTGACAACTGGTGTCCCTCGGGGGTCCGTACTGGGACCAGCACTGTTTAGTATCTTCACCAGTGACACAGACAGTGGGATCGAGTGCACCCCCAGCAAGTTCGCAGACCTCACCAAGCTGAGTGGTGCGGTTGACACACCCGAGGGACGGGATGCCAGCCAGAGGGACCTGGACAAGCTCGAGAAGTGGGCCCATGTGAACCTTGTGAGGTTCAACAAGGCGAAGTGCCACATCTTGCACCTGGGTTAGGGCGACCGTCGGTATCAGTACAGGCTGGGGGATGAAGGGGTTGAGAGCAGCTCTGCAGAGAAGGACTTGGGGGTCCTGGTGTATGAAAGCTGGACACGAGCCGACAATGTGTGCTCACAGACTGGAAAGCCAAGCATGCCCTGGGCTGCATCAAAAGAAGTGTGGCCAGCAGATTGAGGGGGTGATTCTGCCCCTCTCTCCACTCTGGTGAGACCCCACCTGGAGTCCTGTGTACAGCTCTAGAGGTCTCAGCACAGGAAAGACATGGACCTGTTGGACCAGGTCTACAGAGGGGCCACAAAAATGATCAAAGGGATGGAACACCTCTCCTATGAAGAGAGAGTTGGGGTTGTTCAGCCTGCAGAAGAGAAGGCTCTGGGGAGACGTTACTGCTGCCTTTCAGTACTTCAGGGGGGCCGATAAGAAATATGGGGAGGGACATTTTATCAGGGCCTGTTGCAATAAACAAGGGGTAATAGCTTTAAACTGAAAGAGGCTAAATTTAGACTAGATATAAGGAAGAAATTTTTTACAATAAGGGTGGTGAGACACTGGAACAGGCTGCCCAGAGAGGTGGTAGATGCCCCATCCCTGGAAACATTCAAAACCAGCTTGGACTGGGCTCTGAGCCACCTGGTCTAGTTGAAGATGTCCCTGCCCATGGTAGGGGGGTTGGACTAGATGACCTTTAAAGGTCCCTTCCAACCCAAACTATTCTCTGATTCTACGAAAAAACAAACATCTTCAGTACTACCATGTCTTCGCTTCTAAATTACTGGTTGTCTATATCCTTGCATTGTTAACACCAGAAGGTTTTTCAAAGCACTTACTCCAACATTGTTGCACCTGGTCACCATGTCTCTAAATTCAGTTTCATTTCCAGATCGTGTGCACAGCTTGTAGCTGACGGGCTGATATCTTTCCCACCATGGTTGCCAGGGGTCAGTAACGATAACATTTTCATTTGGAGGTGAAATCTGTGAATAAGATGGTATCTCTTGGTAACAGGATACTGATAATAGTTTATTTGTTTCCCCAGTATTGTTAGAGAAAGAATATTAAAATAGAAAATCAAGTCCCTTTAATGGAAGACGCTCACAATACCTAACCTATATAGATCCTCAGTATTCTCTGCTTACATTGTAGGGGGCTGGAAATAAAAGACTTAGACCTGTACCTTCAGCAAGTAGAAATGTACTATAAAAATGAGGTCCACGGACATAGTGTCCTATTTATCCTCATAAATGCAGGCTTCAAAGATCAAAAGAAGGATCTGAAATCTGAAGGACTAGGTCAGCAGAGACAGCCCAGAATCAAGAAGGAACTGCAGAACAATTGACATAACATCCTACCCTTAAAATTGATCAGACTTTCATTTTTGTAATGTTTTGGATAAAAGGGTTCTTGATATGAGACCAGCCACAGCTTCCAGATAAGCTGTACCTCCTCCTTTTATAGACTTTTTCCAGGTTACTCTTCAGGCAACAAGCTTTTGCTGCTACCTCCAACTCTCTGGGCATAATCACCTGATCCCACCATTTCTCACAAAGATACCTAGCTGAAACCTACTTAGCTGCCACGCCTTTGTGACCAGCTCAGCAAGTCTGCATCTGAAAAAAACTTTCTCTCTGAGACCCTGTCACAGCATGGATTAAAAAGATATCCAAACGTCTACCATAGTCTGAGAAATCAGTTTAAAATCAATCGGGCCTGGGTGCCTGGAAAGAAGGCTGCAAAGAAAAGATGTATTATTTGCAAATTATGGGAAAGTTCTCACTCAGGCCAACTTGAAAACTCCTGGGCTACAAGAGACAGGCAGACTTCTCTCACCAGTTTTTCGTGAGCAATCTGACAAACAAACTGAAATAGTTTAATGGGTGACTGCTCTCCAGCTGTAGAATCCCACCCATCTGACACTACTGGTTCCACAGGAACACGTGTTTGTTGTTCAGACGGAATAGATTCACATCGACACACCTCCACCAGAACCTGTGTTCAGTTCAGTTCTGCCTGCTCACACCAGGTTCCTGCAAAGAAGGTCTATTAATGGCTTACTCTGACTCTAGGCTTTATAGAGAGAAACTTGCCAATTTAGGTGAACACAATTAGCAACTTTTTATATTTGTTCATTTAAAACCTTCAGCACTTTGATATTCTCTTTGGAAGCACTTTTTTTTTTTCCAGTCATAGTTTCATTTTATGTTTATCTAGCTCTTAAGAGCTTCCCTTGATTTAAATAATATCAAGCAGATAAACGCAGGTTACTCTTCACAGCAGTAAAAAAAAGATTTAGCCAGTAATATGCAATTCTAATTCATCTAAATGTAACAGCACAGAGTGCAAAACATGCACTTTGGAGCAATGAAATAAATTCATGCTTACATGATGATTGCTGAAGAATATATTTGTCAGCATTTACTACTTCCATTACCAATTTCTATTTTTCTTTCTCAGTACCTGTCCTTTGGTGAATTGAACATTTTCTCTGAAAAACAAATTATCATCCATGTAGCAATTTTACTACCTACTGATAGGAACAGACATACCTGAACTCCTCCAAATCCATTAGGAGCTAAATAGCGTTCACATTCAAGAGCAATATCAGCCCAGCGCCATTCAAAGAGATGTACAATAGACGTCCTCCCAGAGAGAGTATTGGGGTTGTACTGTGCCCAGCAAAACCCTACAATTAACAGAAGAAAATAGATACCCATCCTGTGCTCTGTGATCAGTTGCACTCTTCTTACTGCCAATTGATGTTCCTGCAAGAGGGTAAAGTACACATTACAAAATACACTTTTAAAAGTAAATGCCCAGCTCTGGCATCATATTTATTTAACTTTACTTGATTGTCCTTTAGTTTGAGAATTGGACTCTAAGCTACATCAACCTCCCACACTAATGGTAACTTTGTTTTTCTGAAGTTAAAATTCAGACATTGTCTAACACAGGCTGTCTTTAGTGTCCAAAAGTTGTATTTTTGTTAGTACAAAGCCAAAAACAACTCCAAAATGCAAAGGAGTACTCATATAGACTGAAATGGACATTTTAATGGATAGTATTTTACATTCTTATTTATCCTTGAGAGGCATCTTTTTTTCCCCAATCCGTGTTACTGTGACTTGTGCATATTTAGACAAGGCCTTGGGGTAGCGGCATGTTTTTTCTTGTGAGTTGCTGCAAAATCCCAGATATTCTGGACGTCTAACATATGTGAGGCTGTCATTTGTGATACACATGACATCTATCATTCAAACAGCCCTAATATTGGAAGGACTCTCAGATACAGAAGCGGCTATACTGACTCAAAACCAGAAATGCTAAACGTTTAATCTCTGTACACCTGTACAATTTGCGTGGAGATACTCTTCTTCCAGAGAACACAGTGCAATGGCATGCAGAGGTCTGAAGTGCTGTGAAGCTCCATAACCAAGAAGTCTCCACAGTGCCCAGGTACAGAGTTCTGCAAATGCACTGAAGGAGCTTTCGAGAGGAGGAAAACTAGCTGCATTACCCAGGAACTATACTATCCAAATCATATTGTATTTGTATTTACTTATATACGAACACAGATGATGAGCCTATTAAAACTGCCTCTCCTTTTTTCCAGGCAAAGAGAGATACAACTTATAACAAACCAGAAGTTAAACAACTATCAAGGTTTGCATTACACTGTTTAGGATCCCATTTTGCACTCTTCATGTTTAGAAGTTGATTTAGAGAGACTGAGATACAAAGAAGTCCTACAAGATCTTTTGCAAACCCTAATTTTTATTTCAAGGAACAGATGATCCGTATCTCTCAGTCAGTGGAGCTGCACTCTTTGGAGCAAATTCAAGCACAAAATATGCCAGTTTATAAAGTGTAGAACCTGTCTCCCAGAGCCGGTCGCTATCAGCTGTCACTGTACTTCACAGGCAGCCAGAGTTATTGAGAATGAATCATTCGGTAAATTTTGCTGGTTTTTCTGCTTCTGAACAAAATAATTTTAATGAAATTATTTACTTGTAGATCTTCGGTATAGTATACAGATAAACTTCAGCCATAAGCAGTTGCTCTGTGTGCTTCCATTTTCAAGAAAGAATGCTCCTTTGCCCTGATAGGAAGAACATACATTAACAGAAAACAAGCTAAGAAAGTTTGATCTTCTCTGGTGAGAGAAGCCATTTATCAGATTAGCAACCTTTATTTACAGCAGTAAGTACACAAAGCAGTAAATTACAGAAAGCAGAAAGAATAATATACTTTGACCCAACCAGCTCCAAGGCCTAGTGCTTGACAAGAAGATTCAATATCGTTTTTCATTTCTTTGAAATAGGTTTACGGCTGCTTTGACTTCAGTACAAGTAATGACGAGAATGGAGATGTTGAAATCCCCAACACACTCTGAAGGCTCTAGCTTCAAAATGCTTTTGAAACTTAGAAAAAGGAGGCCTGTATTCTCCTGTGGAAGAAAAGGGAGGACAACTGATAGCAATTCAAAGAACATGGGAGAAAACTGTTTCTGAAGAACGCTATTGCTGTCTTGGACAACGTGAGAATGTCTTCTGCTGGGTTAAAATCTGTGGTACGAAACTCAGCTGCTACCTCAGAAATACTAGCAACAACCGATATCTAAATTTGTGACAGGTTTGACGCAGGCCTGCTGAAACTTCAGATGTTAAAAGCTGTTACAGAAAAGTAGTTTCCATGTGAACTTCTAGGCCCTCCCCGAGGAACTTCCCTCAGCAGCGGCATGCTTCACGCAGGCGAAGCAACTCCGCCTCGGCTCTGCCCCCCGCCCAGCCCTCGCCGGGAGCAGCTCTGCCCGCCACAAACGCACACGCCGGCGATGAACCCACCGCACGCTCGCAGCCGCGCTCCTCACGTACCTGCGGGGGCCACCGGCCTGGGGCCCGCCGCAGCCCCGCCGCGCCCCCAGCCCAGCCCCTTCCGCTGGGGCGGGCCAGGCCCCGCCCCGCCCCGCCGCTCGCAGCACGCGCCGGCCCCTCAGCCTCGCGCCGGGCCTGCCCGTCAGAAACGGTTCATCCGGAGGCTTTGTGTTACGCGTGATTATGTTGATCCAAGATAAAATTACATTCTGGAATATATTTGTTCTCGAGATTTGAGAAAGAAAATCTCTCTGCCTACAGCCTGATCTCCCCTTTTTTTTCCCCCAGAAGTATTTTTGTCTTTGAATATAGCACCACCTTGCTGTTATCCTACTCCACTGCTTTGGAAAGCTACTTGGCTTTTTATGCAGTACGGTAATCGCTTGGTTCTGTGGTGTCGGGAGGTAGGGCATGGTTACTATACACCTTTTTACATGCAATAAGTTGAGTCACAAAGCTCTGTAAAGTGGCTCCATCCAGATGCAGACTGAAAATGTGGTAGCACAAGGAAGGGTTCTGCATCTTTGAAGGCTACAGTGGATTAACTAGTGTTTCCTACTTTTAATTTGCTACAGTGGCTTTGCTATACCAAGTAACAAATGAGTTTGTCACTATCAGAATAATGCTGCTTTTCTCTAAGAACAGTCAAAACCACAACGAAATATTTGTCTGTATGTAACAAAAGGATCTTGCCAGAAGCTGCCTGCTAGGCTGGAGTAAGACTCAGGGAGGAGTTGCAGGACTCGGGTGTTTCTCCTACAATAGGAACTGTAGCAATGTAGCTACTTAAGGAAACCAAAGTATTTACAACGACAAATGTGTTCTCTTCAGTCTTGTATCGAGGGAGATATATTTAAGGAATAAACTGGAAGCAGTTGGAAATGTCCTAGAAAACAATAAAGGAAAAGTGATTCTCTGTTTGACATTAGGTGCCTGCTTAGCTGTCAACTTCCAAAGATATGAAGGGATAACAAAGATGCAAACTAGATAAAATGAGCAATGTCTTAGTGAATTTTCCAAGTTGCTATTGTCGCAAGGGTAATTTAACTAGAAACCATTCATTTCTGAATGCACATTAACTCCACTTTGCAGATGGCATTATTATTTTTACCTTCTCAAAACCAAAACTTCTTTTCACGACCATATAGTGAAGTCCCTAAAAATCGAAGTTTTTGAGGAACAAACACTCAAAAGACTGCAACTGAAGGGGAGCATTATATATCAAACTCACACTGAGGACACTGGAGAAGTGTGCATGCTTTTTAAAAATTCATCTCTTTAAAATTAAAAGCATATTAGAATGACCACCTGAATTTGGCTTTCAAGGAAAATTCTGACAAGGCATACAACTCACATTTATATATAAACAATAAATCTAATTTAGCTTCTGCTATCACAAGACCTTTGCTATATCAAGGAGTCAATTTATACAAGAGCACTGTACAAAAATTCTTGATTACTAGATTATGAGTCAGCCTCACCTTGAAAATTAGTGATATGAGTATATTCAAAAGTTTAATTAAATAAGAAATGTTGCTGTGTCTATATGTCATTAGCTAATGAAGAAATTGTGAAATAAGCCTGCATTCACTGCTTATGTGTGATCTCTGAAGCCTGCTCTAATGACGTGTTAAAAAAAAAAAAAGAGGTCATTTGACCTGAAATATCAGATCAAACAGAACAAACATTCTAAGGGAAAAACAACCCCACCAACCCAAAAACCACAAACCAAAAACCAACCAGCAGAAGTGGGTATACAAAAAAAAAGGGAACAAAAGCTTTGCCTTTTGACTTTAAAAAAAAAAAGTTCTCAACTGGACTGAAGTTTCCTTGAGAGATTATCAATAATAGGATGGTGGGCAGTATGTTTCATTTGTTCTTTAATAATGACCCCACCAAGAGCACAGCTTAGCATTAGCATTCATAATGGAATGGCCACAGAACACTACAAATTTTTTTAAGCCACTTTTTTCTCTTTTCTAAGCACCATAAATCCTTCAGAAGTTCTCATAAAACTTCCTCTAAGTGTATTTTTCCTGGCCTACTACTCCAAATACAGGTAAGATAAACTAACAAACAACTACACAGTCCATATGGGAACACAGCAAATAAGCTAAGCAGAATTCCAGTAAAAGCATTTTAAAGTAATCTGCTAAATCAGTTCATATTGAAAAAACAGCAAAGATACACTTATTTTGGTCCAGCAATCAGTCCTAGTGATTTAGGTTGTTTGCAGCTGGAATGATGACAAAACAAGTCTTTACACCAGCCTGTTACCACACCATTAACTATGAATTAATATTTTATGGAATAGTTTTCTGCTTAAATCCATTGGACTCTCTTGCCAAGTAAACATCATTGCAATATTTCCCAGGCGGTTTTAGAAAGTCACACTGATCTTCCTAGTATGTAACAAATCTTACTATGCAAGCTCCATAGCATTGATTTTTCTAAACACAGTTCAACCACACCAACACTGGTTTAGCACTGTTTTAACTGCTACTCTTGTTTTAATGACTTTAGGCTCACTAGTGATATTTTTCAAGATGCAGATGAACAATGAAAATTAATTACTGAAGAAAAAACAGTGCCTAATTTCACAGTACAAATTCATGCCAGTGTATCCTCCTGCTTCATCTCCAAGACGGAAGGAAAGGATTTACACTAAAATGAGATTATCCTTAGATCTTCTTATCTTTTTACCCTGAAACACTAACAGCTAAACACCACGCTCAAGGAGGTGCATATGAATATACGCTCTGAATCATGTAGAACATGCTGCACAGTTACAATTGGACTCTTCACCCTTTCAAAACAAAAAAAGTGTCTTCTTCCTCCTTCCTGCTCCCAAACCCCACAACAAAAGACAAGTCAAAATGAAGAGAAAGGAAATAATTTATTAGAGATTTCACAAGCAAACTAACGTACATTTATCATATAAGTCTTGTGACAGTTTAAAGATATCTGGAATCTTTAAGATGAGAAAATTTATACTCTGCCTTAAATACTTTAGAAACGCTACTACGCACAGTTCAAAGAGTCCTGATGATTACACTGCTTCTTCCCCCAGCTTGATAATACTTGAAAGAGATGGAACACAAAAGGGACCTGGAACATCACAAAGGCATGTTAAAAGTAAGAACAATCAGGAAATAATAGTGTTATGCTTTCTTTTGACAACTAAATTTTTCAAAAGATGCTTAGTATTTAGAGAAGTGCCGAATGTCTGAAAGAAATCTAACTTAATAGATACAGGCTGTATTAATTTTATATTACAGTAAGTTAAACAATAATGTAATATGAAACCCACAAGAAAAATAAGTCACTAGCTACAACACTACCTCAGTGCAGAGACCAATCTAAACAAAAAACATCCAATAAAAATGTAGCGTTGATAAATAGTTCAATTCCAAATACTTCATTGCGAGATACTGTTAGATTTTCTTCTCTAGTCAAAAAAGAAAAAGTAAGGAATGTACAAACTAAGTCAACTACAGATCATTTCTCATATACCAGGACAACAGTAACCATCAAATGATCTAAATTACTGGTCAACCCTTTAATATTATTAAGAATTGCTCTGCAACATATTTTAACCAAAATATTATTATATTTATTTAAAGAAAAAAAAGAAGACATCCTCAGTGTGAGCTCAGCACAGATCCACACACATCAGTGGAACACTTCTAGCTCATATGAGCTGAGGAATTGGACCACAAATTAGCAAGTTATATGACCTCTGAGGAAGAAGGTAGAGGCCACCTTTTAAGAATAGAAACCTTCATTGTGTCTATTCACGCAACGTAAACAACGCATTGTTTGTTTTTTTTTTTTCCTTCCCTTTTTTTCCCCCAAAAGTGCTCTTTGCTTTTAAAATTACCAGATTAGTTCAAGCTCTAAGACATGTAAAACTCCTCCCCACACCTACTCTATATAAAACTTAGATGTAGTTGAGTGCTACGGGAAACATTGCACAAAAAAAGGATACAACAAGAAAGGATACACTCTGCATGACAGTATTACTGCAGTATTTACGCAGGAATGTTTCTAAAGAAGAACAGCAGAATGTGGTTTAATTTTACTTGATTCTCAGTATTGCATACACATAACTTTATGCTACCTATCAAAAGCAAATATGCCTCTGATAAAATACAGTTTTGACCCCTTATGAGATTTAATGAGGGCTGATGAGTCCACCAACACAAAACTCAAAAGTAAATACATTTTTTGATAACTTGAACTAGTAGGACAACACCAGATTTTTCTGTCTCATTAATTCTCTTTCAAGTCTTTACCATTTTCCAGACTCACTTTTTCCATCAGGTTCATAACCCAATCATGTTTCAATTCAATGCAGACTTTCAAGTCACTTCTTCTCTATGAAGAAGCTGGAGACCTCTCAACATCAGTTTCTTCTACATAACCTTTCTCCCAAAAAGCTGTATTTTAGCTACAGAAAAAACAGTCACCCCAAATACTAACTGAAATTTTTGCCAGTCCCTCAAGAAAAAGACATTTCAGCCAGCAAGGAGTTACATAGTAATTTTTATAAACCATATGTATTATTTTCTCTACAAAGGATAAAATATTTGTAGAGAAAATACTAAAAAATACTAAAAATACTTGCAATAACATTCATGAATTTAACATAGCTTCTTCCTGTTTAAAAATAATCAAAAGTTAAACTTATGTCAATTTAGTTGATTAAAAAAACCCGAACAACACTGAGATGCAGAATACAGATCAAATTTGAAGTCCCTCAAATGTTTGCATAAGCTTGTTTATATGCATATTTATGTTTCACATGAGATTCTGACACTGTTCTTCCTTACAGACTCAGATTTCTGTCATGGAATTTTGCATCATAAATCAGCATCCATCAGAATATTCCATCAGGAACAGGAAACCATAACAGGGTTCAATTTCATCATTAGTTGGGAAGAGAAGTAAGTATTTTTAGTTAAACCTCACTGATCCCTAGAAATCTGTATCAGTCTATGGCACATTCTGTGATGTTTACATACAAATGGTCAAGGTAAGGAAGAAGTCCTGCCCATGACACATTAAACCAATGACACCAAGGTAACTCATGTCAGACTTTCAGGTGCACAAATAAGTCTTACATAAGTACATGATTGCTCACTCTAAAAGAAGCTGCTGAGTTGACCATCAACATGATTAATAACCAAATAAGCACCTCATTATATTCTTTCTGTAATTCAAGTATTTTTTAGCATGTTTAGTGAAGTCAGAATTAGATTTAATGTACAAAATTAGTTGGAAAGACGTGAAATTCCTAAAAGAATAAAAGTGTTCAGACTTTGTTTATAAGGCTTTCCAATAGCTAAAATACTTCAAGTTTCTTTTTTGCATTTAAAGAAGCCTTAGTAATTTTCTTATTAGACACTGGATAAAATAATACAAGCTTTTTTCTAACGAGGAAGGAGTAAGAAACAAGACAAACATTCCCATAAACTTGAGCCAAGGCTCATTTGCCTCTTTTCAATGACCAGTACAGAAGAATGCCTATAAAACCAGTGATCTTTAACTTGATAAAAGTAAAATACAGATTTTGCAAACCACAAATCAGTAACTCAAAAAACCCAATAGCATCTCAGAAATGAGGAAAACAAGTTCCAATGTAATCTGATGTCAAAAATCCTTAGCCAAGTGACAGAACAAGAAACCTACAGTTGAAGTAACTGTTATAAATACTACCCTCCCAACAACCATACTGCAGAGCCTCCAACCAATTTTTAAAAATCAAAACCAGCTTTTCACATCCTTTATGTCAAACTTCAGGGTTTTTTCTCCGAAGTAACAATGATCAAAACATCCAGATTAGGAACATGTTATGGATTAAGTAGAATGTTTCAGAACTTCGAGTTCATTTGGTTTTAGGTGGAAGCGTAACCAGAGTGATGCCCTTTAAATCTGAGCTGGCTGATCTATCAGAGGGTGCAGATTGAGAAATAAGTGCTTCTAATTCTTGCACCAGTTACTTCACATGCTAATTTGAGACAGTTCACTTTTCAAGTGTTTTTAGGCCATGAAACCCCTTACAGTTAGGTTAGAGCTGATTTTGCTTGAGTTACTCTCATATAAAAATAATCAGAAGTAAAGCTATATGATAGGAAATAAAGTGATTACTTTCTGCTAAAAGTTACTTTCATATCAAGTTTAGACACTAATACCAAAAATCAGGACCTCTGCATTCCACAGCAAAAGCCTTGATCAATGCAACATTAAGTAGCACTTTCTGACACAATATATTTTCCTAAATCAGACAAGTTTAAAGGATGCTGCAACAGCACTCAGATCTCATTTTTCAAAGTTAGCAAAGCCAAAGGCCTTTCACAGAGCTAGCAGAAGTGAGTTTATTGCTGCAAACAGTTCTTCAGGATCACTTTAAAATGGCAGGGACAGAAGGGAAGGAGACAAGAAGCAACTCTTTTCAAAGCCAAAACCCCGAAAGATTACTAAAAGGTAAATAGTCCAAGTCAACAGAATTATTCTCCTTAGCTCCCGGACTAAGGATTAGACAAACTGACAACTACCCTAGGATAGCAGGATTAGGCAAATGGCAGTCTCCGAGTTTCTAAAGAGAGGAAGAAGCAACATTTAAACTTACACCAGCTATATCTTGCATTCTGGTTTTCTGATGTAAGTGCACATTTAAGAAATTAAAATTGTATAGAGAATTTCCCCTCTATTATCACTATTCCTAAAGAAGTCATTAAAAATATAATAAAAGCAAACAAACAACCTGAAGAAAACAAATGAACATAAAACCCCAGCCTATTTCTTATTTTTATTTTCAGGTAGAGAATCCATACCTTATGCAGTGTTCTACTTTTTTCTTTTCCCTTCATTGGCATCCTGTTTTGGTCTAGCTGAGCGAGCAAATTGCTGAGATTCTGTTAAGGACTACAAGTGTCAATAATAAACAAAAGCCAATCAAGAAGCAAAGTAGTATTATTTCAGTAAAAAGTGGCCTTTATCTGTGAATCAACTACAGTATTAAATATTATAACAATAGTGTCTATTGTCTAAATTTTATAACGGTAGTGTCTATAAGTCAAAGATTAGGACCTCACTGATCTGCAGTACAAAAAATTTTAAGTAAGCCTGTCCAACAGTTTACAATACTAAGTAAATAAGGAGGACTAACTGGGGATGGGTTAGGTGCAAACAGAATTAACTGCAGCAGGATAAATGCTTGATATTTACAATTCTTCATCCCAGCATGTTAATTCCATAACTTTGATGTCTCAATAGGTATTTGGGAGGGGAAAAAAGCTAAAAGGAACAGAGGTTGGGGTGCACAAGACTACAAAGAAAAGGAAATAAACTGTGAAACATTTAAGTGAAAAATAAGAAAGGAATTATAGACAAAAAACAGGGCAATGCAATCAAAAAGTGTAGAAATCTCAACATGTTACACAGGCCTAAAAAGTAACTGACAGTTCCAACCGGAAAGCTAAATATGGTCTAAATAGAGACCACTGACCCTGACAGGAACATTTCTTTATGTTCTTAATTCTGTAAACACAATCTTAACCAAGTCAAAAAGGTTACTTTATTTAAAAACAATGGTCATACAAGCAAAATTATTTTTTCTATTGTGCTTGCAGGATCAAAGAGCTAAAACCAGACAAGACAATTTTATTGTCTTCAATAAAGGACATTTACTTTCCTATTTCAGAAGAGGTGCCTCTATATAATTTTCAGTTATCATAAAATTAACAATAGTAAGTACACTATGCTATGCTGCCTGGTTTTCTTAAGGTTTTTCCCCTTTCCATAGATTTCTAATAAGTGGAACACTATGACAGCAAAACTAGAGCTTGAGAGACAGATTACAAAGAATAGAATGTAAATGTTTGAAGAAAAAGATACAACCACCATGGGTTTTTCAAATAAGACATATCCATTTGCTTCTTTTAAAGCCTTAGCAGCTGCTTTTTCATTAGGAAGTCCAATGAAAGCCTGTCCCTTCATACGGCCTTCTTTCATCAAACGTATATCAAACCTAGAGGCAAAATAAGAGAACTGGGAATTACTCATGTTTAACCACACTTTCATATTTCACAGAACAAATATAATTCTCACGCTTCAAGTTGGAGAAATAACAGAAATGGGAGCAGAGCCCACAACCAGGAATTATGTCATTTGCAGACCATTTTGCCTGGGGCAACCATTTAGTAAAAAGTGACATTAGACTGCAGGATGGCAAACTGGTGTGCAACTGGAGTAAATATGACATATGCAAGATAATCAGATACACACAATCATCTACACTGTTCATTCTGTGTTACTCAGCCAATAAACAGTAAATTTGGTAATGAAAATATAAGAGGAAAATAGTAGGGTCTTCAGACACTGTTCAAAAAAATAATTCTATTTCTGTACCCGTGATAAATGAAGATTTTCAGGTGAAACGCATTTTTTCTTTATGCAGAAGCATAAAGAAAAAAGATGACTAGTTTCTAAATCACAATTTTCACCGTATTATAGAAGTTAACATAAAAGGCTTAATTTTAACCAAGTATCAAATTAACTTACATATTTCGTTCCACTTCTGACTGGAAGTCAACGTATCTTCCAAAAATGAACTTGAGATCCTGAAATTAAAGAGTAGGCATAAGAGAAAAGCTGATAAACAGCCCTTTTGATAAATATTTACTTTTCTTGTTTACCTACCTTTTCTTGAACTTGTTTAGCTAAATTCTTCACATATATCCTGCAATTTGGATCACCTGGCTCATAGTTTTTGAAAACAGAAAATTTTTCCATTTCTTGAAGACAAAAACAGACAGACAACGTTTTAGCTCATTTACTTACTTTGTATTTTTGCTCAGTATAAAATAATTTAATATATGATCAATTAATAAAGGAAATACTTATTTAAACTATTTGTTGCAACAAATCAAAGAACTATTAATTGATAATTTATTCTGACAGTTATACCTTCTCTAGAAAGTCTGTTTTTTTCTAGATCCTTTCTAGAAATAAATTCTGATGGTATTTCATCATCCTCCTCTTCAGTTTCCATTTTATCATTTGAACTAGGAGTTGGGAAGATCCTTCCAAAGCCTGTATTATTGATTTCTTCTGTGGTTGCATAAAGGTCTGAAATTTCAACACATTATATAAAGTGGTTTGTATGTTTATTCACAAAAGGATCAACAGCAAGCAAAAAAGTATACTCTTTTCATTAATGTTTTAATATAGTAGACTTTGTAAAGAAATCTGAACATATCCTTAAAGAAATGTGTCTTAATCCCTGGTTTGACAAACACACCTGCTCTATATGGTCCTATACAATCAACTGTACTACAAATAAAAGCCATGGCACGTGCCAGTGAGGGTAAAATTAACCTTGCTGTTCAAGCCTGTATCCATTTCAACGGTTTATCTAATTTTCATTCAAAGAAACTGGATATTACTGTGAAGTACCACAAAACACAGACTGACCATAACCCTGTAAGAAACCATCACACCTCATTGCTATTATCGCCCAGCATTTTTATAGCAGATAATCAGTGCATCACAGAGAAGGAGATGGCAATCACTTCAATGCTGCTAAGAGCTGGAAAAGGAAAATCTGAAATTAGCCTGATATATTCAATTGCACTATATAATACTGAGAATGCATTTTTAACATTTGTTAAAAACACCTTAACATTTAAAAGAAAGTGCAATTCACCATAAACCCACAGATCACACAGGGGAGAAAGAGACCTTTAAAATCCTCTAGATCCTTTACAGTACCAAAGCACACAGTTCTGTGCTTTACCATGGGACAACCAGCAAAAATGCAGACAAGATGCAAGTTGGTGTTCTCAAATTCTGATGTATACTATTTATGAAAGCTCTAGTACAAAAGAAGAAAAGATTTTCCTGGCCTAAATTTCAGCAGCCTTCTACACACTGAAACCATGAGTTTAATATTAAGTACGTTTGAAGAATGAACTCTCTTACCATTTTTCAGTTCTTTTTCCGAGTTTATCTGAAGAACAGCTGGGATGTCAGTAGTAATATGGAACTCTATTTTTTTTGGACCTACATGCTGTGGCTGCTCAAAGACATCTGAAGGTGACAGCGTAGGGTGCAAATTACTGTTTAAAACAACATGTCAATTAAAGATTTGGACACTGATGAATGCATAGTCAAATACAAGATTTCTTCCAGATAGATTTTATGCTGCTGTTTACCACAAATACGTGAGTTTTCCATTTCGTAAGTTTCACCCAATACAGTTCAAGTTGATTAAAACACTACAAATACAGTACGTATGTCTGGCAGTGAGAGCAAAACCAAGAATTACATACCGCATTACAGTACAGACAGGCACTTATGAAAAGCTTTATCAGTAACGTAAATATGAAAAATAACTGGCCTTGCCACTGCTCTCACAGTGTATAAAATATACCAAATTTTAAAAAAATATAGCAAATCACTTGGAGTGAGAAGGGTATTAGTGAAAACGCATTCACAATTGATGATCACTACACAGAAATACTACACTGGTGTCTACTGTGCCATAGTACTGCAGTTTCAGAAACCAAACTTATTTTAAACTAAATAATTTTTTCTTCTTCAAGTATCATTTTTTTTTTTTTTATTTTAGTAAGTATCCCAAAAAATAAATCCAGATTGCTTCTGTCAGGGCTGTGATATGAAACTGTGTTACTTTTTTATGAATAGAGGATTTTTGTTAGTTTGATAGCAAGAGAAACACAGGGCTTGAACCAGTCACACTTTACAGATTTAGACTGTTGAGCAAACTTGAGTTCAAATTACATGGAAAATCTGGACCTTTAGATCAGTAAAACCAAGCATGACTATAAGGGAAGTCCAACTCCACTACCAAATTTACATATCAGTGAAGAATGTTTGTTTTAAAACAGCAACACTAAAGCAAACATGATAAAGAGAACATCATTTAGTAAAAGGAACAGTCTTCTGAAAAAGTGCAAAAACCACAGAAATAATACAAACCTGTGGGGAGTACACACAGGAAGATTCAATAAGTCTTTAATTCTTTGCTTTTTTCTAACACCACGCCTCTTAGTGTTTATTGGTCTTTTAGGCTGAAGAGTTGCTAATTCCATCAACTTGGTCATTCTATTTTAAACAAAATTTAAAAAAGAACCAAAGTGGTTTACAGTTTATTTGAAAATACTAATTTTGAAAACCCTTCCCCCTTCCTTAAAGCCCCTGAAATACAACTTTTCAGAATATGGTTAAGACCAAAACTACATTACTAAACTGTAACACATAGCAAATCAATACACACAGAGCATTTAAGTGACCGATCAAAATCTGTTTCCGCTTGACAGGAGTGCCTTTTTCCAAATGCCATGTATTTTTCTGAATATAGCATAGGGTCTTTCTGATTTACATTTCAGTTCAAATAGCAAATAAAGAAAATTGCTTCTTTGTTTAGCAGTAGTTTAAAAGATTAAGAAAACCAGATAAGATGTAATTCAGTCCCAAAACTCCAAGAGAATCCTCAGCACACACCACCTCCCATTAGTATTATTCCTAGCAATACACACTGATGTGCAAAGAACATTTGAAGTCAAGAGTGCACATATGATTCAGGCTGAGTAGCTTACTCAGTAAAGATGTGGAAAAATGAAGAATTCAGAAAACAAACTAATTATTGCTTCCTTATATCTACACACCCTCTTCACTCTGAGTTTTTGTTCTGTTGGGTTTTTGTTTCTTGGACATGGGAACAAATGATCTGCATACCATTTGGCCATTTTATTTCTCTTGCTGTGATTCATAACAGCACTGTCCTTCTGTTTTTAAGTCACTCTGGAGCTTCCTTAAGCATCTGGAAAGATTATCTATATACTGCAAACATTAACAGATTCCACCATTTGCTGAACTAGAAGCTAGAAAAGTAAACACACCACTTTAAAAGAGCCCAAGAGCTTGCAAATGACTAAAATGCATACCTCTCCTTTTCCTCCTCATCATCACTTTCATATTCTGATTCATCTCCACTAGATAGTTGCTCTTCTTCCTCTTCAGGCAAAGGAGGCTCTTCAGGAGGGAGAGGTGGGACTGGGGGAGGTGGCACAGGCACTGGTAAATACTCTTCATACTAATAATGGGGAAAAAGTTCAAAAAGGTAATTAAATGTTTTAAGAAAAAAAATCTGCATATCTTTTTTTCCTTTACGTAATAAAAACAGTCAAAGCGATAAATTAGAAGATGACAAGAAGTATTTTTTCGAAGTATGTTTATAGGAATCTAGATGCTATTTTGCTAAACTACATTACTAATGAAAACCTTTCGACAAGAAAAAAACATTTGCTGCTTTCTGAAGCATAACAGTGAATGTTTTAATTATTTTGAGAAGAAAAAATACAGCAACCACAGCCCTGAGTTTTCACTTTGCACTCAGCTTTGAGGACTTCCCTGAGAAGAATATGGTCAAAACATATGGGAGGAGGCCTAAGCTCCCAAGCTATCTCAGTTTCTACACTGAACCTTCCATCACCTATCAAAGTTACATTTCTATTTTTGTAAGGAGTTAAGATTTCATGAAAGGAATCAGTTTTTTCATTGAGACAGCAAAAAACACACATAAGGAATTCTCTATGTACAAAATCATCTCCAGCCCCACTTTCAACAATCTCACTACACTTAACAGCTACTTTTATGTACCATCAGTTCCATAAGGCACTGATGTCTTCTGGCATTAGATACGCTCTGTGCCCTTTCGAAAATGCTCTAGGAATTTCAAGGACTGACTTCTCAACTTACAACACTTTTTTGCATGACCACTAAATCTGCAGTGCTTAACCTGGTCGAATACCAGGCAACTAGGAAAATTATTCCCAGAAAATGAGTGTGAATGAATTTATTTGACAGATTTCAGTTTTCTTTACCAGCTAGCTCCCCTGTTATTAGGAGCAGGTGTTCTGTGAGGGCAAACACAAAGTGTAGCACAGCACAACTGCACTATATTCAAATATTGTTAGCTATCGCTATTAATTCAAGCCCTCACTTGCTCTATCTTCCATTGGCAGTCAAGCTACTCTATCACATCAACAGAGAACAGAGACCACAGAGCTGGTATTTCTATTTCCCTCGAGAAACAGCTCCTCCTAAGCCTCTCCGAGTTTCCCTCAACCCTGTCTCTTTCAAAAAACATCCCTGAGACTGAGCAAGTTACATTCAAAAGCACTGTACAATTGCATTACCAATCTGAATCTAATCAGAGCTCAAAGAAACACATGGATCAAAGGACTTAACATATCTTTGTAAGGCAAAAGGCTAATGGTATTGTTTATTTCCTGGAATTGTAACATGATGCTACAACCTCCCATTTTTTATACTCAACAGTTTAAAATATTCCAGTGCTACTGTCATACATTTATATTTCTTTGTTCTAAAGAACATAGTTAAAATATTTCTTTAGAATAAAGATGAACACATCTTCTAAGTATAGTTAAAAATATTTCTTTAGAACAAAGAAATATAAATGTATGACAGTAGCACTGGAATATTGTGCTGCTGCTCAGACAGGACCTGTCTCAGGGAATGCCTCTAACTTCCACTTCGGTGAAGGTCACACTGTGTTTTGAATAATCTGCTCCTATGTATAAGTAGGAGGCAGCGTGGTCTCATGTATAGAGGATAGGCCATGGAACTGTTGGAGTTGTTGGGTTCTCTTAGCTCTGCCATGCAGTGAGTAGTGCCAGAAAACTGATTGCACTTATTTTCTTCTTCCCTTATCCTAAAAATTGAAATGAATGCATTTGTTTCTGTCCGCTTGTGGAGATCCAATCTAAGGACCTTCCAAAAGCCCAACATCCTGCTAAGGTGAAAAGATTGAGGAGCAGCTGAGGGAACTGGGAGTGTTTAGTCTGGAGAAGAGGGGGCTGAGGGCAGACCTCATCATCCTCTACAGCTACCTGAAAGGAGGTTGCAGAGAGCTGGGGATGAGTCTCTTTAACCAATTAACAAGTGATAAGACAAGAGGTAATGGCCTCAAGTTGCGCCAGGGAAGGTTTAGACTGGATATTAGGAAGTATTTCTTTACAGAACGGGTTGTTAGGTGTTGGAATGGGCTGCCCAGGGAGGTGGTGGAGTCCCCATCCCTGGAGGTGTTTAAGAGTCGGGCTGACACAGCGCTGAGGGATCTGGTGGAGTTGAGAACGGTCAGCATTAGGTTAATGGTTGGACTGGATGATCTTCAAGGTCTTTTCCAACATAGATGATTCTGTGATCTTAGTCAATTAAATGCAGCAGTATTTGCTATCCTCTAGAGATCTCTCCAACTTCTGTAAGTTTGAACTTAGATCTCCTACCACGTTGCTAACATTTTAAACTGTGAATCCATTTTACAGTACTTAAATCATATATTAAAAAAGTTACCATGGGAGGGCGAGCTGTAATTGGTCCAAAAGGTGGAGGAAGATTCATTTTATTCATAAGATGAAGTACCTGAAATAATTCAAGATAAGCAAGATTTCCTTTAAATAGATAAATGAGAACAGTTTCTTGCTAGGTGTCATAGCCGATAACTTATGGCAGGTGTAAATCAACATAATTTTAATGAAGACACAACTACATTGATTACTAAACAATGTGAAAGCCTGCACTTGGGATCCAACACTAATGGTCAATATGAGCAACGCCCTAAAAAGGCTAATCAAGAAAAAGTAAAGCATCTTCTCAGAACGAAATTCCAAGTACTCAAGTGACATCCCAACTAGGAAGATCATATCCAGTTAAGTCTTCAGCATCAATGAAGCAAGTTACTTCTGGTCAATGAAATCTTATTATCTCAACATAATAAAAAAACAACACTGGTTAACACCATCACAGGAAAACTAACTTAATATTTACTATGACAAAAATGATTTCTGTGGATAATTAAAAGAGAAAAAAAGATAGATTTACTTTTACACTTTTTTGCCATTTTTTACTTACCTGAACATAAAACTTGGGCACACTTGCCAAGGCATTTGCTATATTTGCTAGAATTGTACTTGAAGGTGGTGGATACAAATATTTGAGGCAAGAATTGATGGGAAAGGTGAGACTGAGGAAAAAAAGATTAAAAACAAGACATCTTAGCACCATTGCCACATAATGGCTGATAATAATTAATGGTTACTAGAGGTTTAACTATTGATTACATCTGAAGTACCACAGAAATATTATTTCCCTTGTAACAGTTTTGATCCACTTACATTCTGTCTTTTAACATCAGGGAGCAATCCCCTCACGTATGACAGACTGACTGGGCTTGGGCACAATGAAAGTACCAACACACGCAGAAAGCCTAAAACGATCCAGGTGTTCAAAGTCAAAAGAACAGCATAGCATGCTGTACAAACATCATAAACTCAATGCTCAAAGTGCTCAATTTATTAGCCCAAAAAGAAATTTATTCTGCCCATATGCAATCCACAGCTTCATGGCTCAAAGTACCAGTCATTACTCAGCTGTGAGGGTTCTAAACTTGAATAACTAAAATTTCATCTTTATGACAATTCCTACAGCTATGCATGTAGAACAGCAGCACAGTATGAAACAAAACAAGAAAGAATGCAGCACACTGCACTCTCTCTTGTTCCAACAGTGTGTAACACTGATTGCAAAATAAACTGTAACGGAATAAAATAATTAAGACAAAAAACAACCCACTAACCCATGGTTGGGTGCAATTCCATTCTCTATTTTAACACAGCTTGGTTCTTTCTTCTCTTCTTCTTTCACTGGCTCTTCTGAACTGAAAATTAATTTAGCATATATTAAAAAACTGAGCAAAATTTATGTGCCTTACATAATGTATGAAATATGTTTAATCTCATATATTAAAAATATAAGAAATTGGTTAGTATTGTATTTTTAACATCTTTTATCAATAGCATTACTAGAGGCATTATTAATTCTTAAGAATTAATACATGTGGATAATTATAGTAGCCAGACTTCTAAAATCAAGATTTATGCAGATTTAAGTAAATCTCTCTGTATTCAAACACTTTGGACTTAAATCTACTCACAGGAAAAGAACTAAAATTATTTCATGTTACACTCTGTTCAGAGACTGTATAAAATCAAAGGTATTAAATTATTGATTTGATCAGAGAGTGGAATAAATAACTTAAACCCTCTATGATTGATTTAATTAAGCACTATCACATAGCTTCTGTCACTTAGTTACATATTACACAGGTAAACCTGAAAGTCTAACTAGGCAACTTATTTTTTTAATTAAGTACTTGATAGACAATTGAAACCCAAACTATCACAGTTCTTGGTCACACTAGCATTAGGATTCATTGATTTTTTTTTTATTTTTAACTATTTAAAGAGAGATTTGGACAGTTTTGTGTTTGTTCTGCTCATGCTTCAAGCTAGACACACGCAAATCAGCTCTAGCTTAGAAGTCAGTGACTGTAACTATAGTCTTATACAGTTATGCTAGCAGGTGTCAGTTCTGCCTGACTCTCCATTAGATTAGAAAGAAACATCAGGAAAGCATGGCATGCACTGTTTAACAGCAAAAGAAAATTATAATCCTAACAAAAAAAAAAGTACAAGTCTTTTTTTTAACACAGGAAACCTGTGCAACACAGAGGCCAGCTTACGCAGACTGGAGTCTTGCTCTGTATATGAGAACAAACAGGACCATCTGCTGATTAAAGATATTAATTACTATAGCAATAAGGATGGAAATTGTTTCATGATGATACTGAATGAAACAATACTAATGGGAGGAATGCAGTCACCTATCTATAGATCTGAACCTGCCTGTTCACACTTCCAAATGGTTTCAATTTAGCCTTTGACTTAACAGTACTACAAAAGTATCATGAATTTCCTTTCCTTGACCACAAACACAGAAACTAAATTATTACGCACATACCTTTTACACTTCTCTGAGACAGAAGGCTGGCTAAGTACCTGCACACTATCTTGCTCCTTCGCAAATTCAACAACTAAGGTGTGACCTAAAAGTTTCAGCTGATGCAGTCTTGACAAAGCCTTCAAATAATTATAACAGAGAAAAGAAAGGGAAGAGGAAAAACATCAGAACTATTTCAAGGCATCATTGTTTTTTCTTTGGTTGGTTAACTAGCCATAGGATGCAGTCCCAGCTGCTTTAAGCTATGTCTGTGCTGCTACAGACACAGGTAGTTCTGCACTGCTCCTGCCTTCGCTGTCCTGCTTTTAGCAGCCTCTTTCCTGCTAGCAGGAAGGAAAAAGAACCATTGCAGAGGCTTAGGTCATCTGAACACAGTAGCGAGACTGCGACCTCAACAATGATACTTATTACACAGCCTAGCATATCTCTGATTTCAAGTAACCAACCTCTTGCTCGTGAACTACCAACACGATGAAGTCCACTAGTAATAGCTGGGAATTTTAAAATCAAGGTTCTTAACAGTGATGCTAGGAAGCGCCAGCACTCTGCAAGTCCAGATGCTGACAGGCTGCTAACAACTGACACAAAGCAACCTAAATTCGCCACTGTTCACCTCACAGTGTTTGTAACTTTTTGGAGCATGGCCTAAAAAAAAAAAAAAACAAAAACAACACCTAAAGAGCCCACTAAAAAAATCAGGGCATAAGAAATTCAGGACACAGTCTTTTTACCAGATTCATATTTAAAAAACAATATTAGTATTACCTTTTTGGCATCCATCTACCCCATTAACATGGTAGTTTTGTTTTTGTTATCAAACTTGAGCATTCAAGGCAGTCTTGAATGGTGCACATCACTATGTCTGAATTTTATGGCAAGTATGCAATTATGCAGGAGACAAGTAAATTATGTTTGCTTTATAGCTTATACATAAATGCACACACACCCCCTAGACAAGGCCCTGAGCAGTTTCAACTCACATAAGCTTGCAGCACTCTAAGTGACAGGTTGGATCAGATGATTTCCAGAAGCCCCTTCCAACCCACCTTTCCTATAACTCTACAGAAGCGTTCGTTTTATCAAATCTCTCAAGCACCTCCTGAAATAGAACTCTAATATTACATTGCTCTGCATTTTTTTTTCCCCAACACCAAGTACTAGGTGATGTGCAAAACATTTTAGAGCACAGCTGGCAATTCAGAAAAGTACTTTGCTAAAACTTTCAACAAATTCAATACAAACCTTCACAGCTGCATTTTCACTAGGGAAGGTAGCAAAAGCAGTATGTTTCTAGAAAACAAAGAAAAAGAAGCACCCCAGTCACACTGAACTCAAATCAAAAAGGTTAAGAAATTGCATGTAAAACATGAATCCACAAGTAATGCCAAAGTTGAAAGCTTCCAGATAGTAGTCATCTAACTCCCATTTGGGGTAAAGGCAAAGGACTAGAAACGTTTTTCTTAAGAATTTAGGACAAGCACCTCCTGCCGTCAAAAATTAAGACAGGATGTCAGCAGTTTGAAGAATACGAGTGAGCAAAAGCCATCCTAAACTGCAAGAAGTATAGATTGATAAAGAAGTTTAATCCTCTTTTCAAAAATGAAAATTTATTTCAGCACGTCTCATCAGAACATTTTCATCAAAGTAACTCCTAAAGGTAATACCTTCCCTGCTACAAAAGTCATAACTATTGTTGTGCTCTGAAAGTTTGGATGGCTTCTAACTAACATCTTCTCTTACTTTTTAAGTTTCGAAAAACTTTAAACTTTCCAAAATAGATCAAATCCTCACAGAATACACAGTTAATCTTAAATTTGTTTTAACAAACTTTACCACTTCATCTTGCCACTACATGATTCGGTATTAAAAACCCAAAACATTAACTGTTGTAAAAGCAGCTATCAGGAAAATCATTGTAATGAAGTCAGTATTTTTAACATCCTGTAAAAGAAAGCATGACCCTGACACAAGACGCGGCTGTAATTTATCTGCCTTTCTGCAGGAATACAAGGCTCTTTACAAACAGCATCCATCACCAGACAGATACTCCGATGCTTTTGTAATTTGGAAGAAAAAATAAAGATTTCGAGAGACACACCTATGAAACCGCATCCCTACGCCTACCAACAGACCCTTCCCCACTGCTTTTCCACAGCCTCACTCCTAACAGAGCCGAGGCCAAAGCCGCGGCCAAGGGCACAGGACTTGCAGCCGGCGGGGAGGCGGGACCCCCGTGTCAGCCGCTCTCCCGACCGCCCCGGCCCGCCGGTGCTCTCCCGGCGCGGCAAACGGCCCAGGGCGGCGGCAGGTCTCTCCTCCCGCCCCCGCCGCCCTCCTCAGGCCCCGGCCCTCACCAGCCGCCCGTGGTCCGACAGGACGCGCACAGACACGGCCCCGAAGTGCCTCAGCAGATCCTCCTTCTCCGCCGCCGCCAGCTCGGCGGGCAGGTGCCGCACCAGCAGCGTCCGGCCCCGCCGCCGCGCCACGCCGGGGTGCGGTGGGACGCCGGGGTGCGGCGGGACGCCGGGGTGCGGCGGGCCGGCCCCCAGCCCCGGGCCGGCCCCCAATCCCGGGCCGGCCGCCCGCGCCTCCTCGCCGCCCGGCGCCGCCATCGCAGTGCGCAGGGCCGGGGCGACAGCGCGCGCACCCGGAAGCCAGGACACAAATCTCGCGAGAGCGGAGGCGGGAGCTGGGGTCGCAAGTCTCGCGAGACTGGCGGCGCCGTGGGACGGGGCTGGCGCGGGCGGGAGGGGCGGGAAGCGCGTGCTGAGGCCGTGGTCGGGGCTGGGGCTCTGCCAGCAGCAGGGGGCGGAGAGGGGCGCCGCGGTGGCTCCTGTGCTGACGGGCAGCCTGAGCCAGCCGCCAGGGCCTACCCCCACCTTCGGTCTCGCCGGGGCCGTAAGCGTTGTGGTGAGCCGCCCGTGAGCCGTTCTTTAGGGCCGTGACCCTGTCAGGTGATGCCTTAGACATATGATATACCCAGTCTGCCTCACTCAAATGTGAAATAATGTTCCAAAGGAGAGATGACCCTTCCCTCCTTCCCCTCCCTTAACAATTAAGAGCTTGTCTTCAGACTAAATAGTAAGAAGTTGTATTGCTTTGAAAATACCATTCTCATTAGCCTTTAGCTGAAGAGACTTCTCTTTTCCTCCTGCCACTTGAACAGTATGGTATCAAGATCTTTCTGGCATAGATGTTAATACGCCACTTCAGGATAGCAGCTGTGTCTGGCCAAGGCAAGCAGCACGGGTGAAGCACAGCCATAATTACAACCTGTAATTATGGGCATGAGACGGGATTCTGCAGCGTGAGCAGTGAGTACAGAGGCAGTTACCAACCAGCTACTACAGCAACCAGACAGGCTGATCCAAAGGCTGCCCTTTTCTCTGAGGCCAGAGGCTGAGATCTCAGAAGGGAGAAAAAAAAAATCCCTAAACTTGACTGATGAAATCTCAGGTCTTAACATATTTAATTAGCTGGTTGCTGGCTGTAAAAAGCGTTGCCTGCCTGGATCACTATTGCCACTGGCTCTGGGTCTGGCAGAGCCATAGCGCCTGATGCCACCATGCAGAGCCTGAAGGACTTGCTCTGCCACCAGGCAGCAAGAGCACAGCAGGAGACCCAAGCGCTGGGACTGGTGTCTGGGGTGCACTGAAGCTAGCCACAAAGAAAACATGTTTTTGTAGGCTGTGCAGTGTACCTGCTGAATAGAAAGTATCGTTTGTTGTATCTTTCAGTAGAAAAAATAAGGCCTTCAGTCCATAAAGTCCTCAAGGCTACTTTTCCTTAAAGAGTCATGACGGACCTGGCACTGTATGTGCAGAATACCTGAAGGGTCTTGCACCATGCTTTTTTCGTGACCTAACACTGACAATCTGAGGAAAGATCTGGCTGTTGTAGGTGGTCACAGCTATTGAAACTAAAAGTAACACTGCCCAGACTAGTAAGTTCCATGTGTGGCTTGTGGTTTGTACAAAGTCCAGAAAACTTTCTGGGATATGCTGGTCAGCATGCAGTTGCAGCAGATGGGAGCATCAGGATTGCAAAAACAAGTCTGTGATGGCTGTGCTGCTGTATCCTGTTTAAATTGGCCTGACTTTTAGTTCGCTCCTGGGTAATGACATGGGGGAACTTTTTATGCAGCATATCTGTGAAACTTGTAGACAAACCAAACTTCCCTGTTTCCCTTATAGCTCTCTAGTACATTCCAATTCTTAATCTGCACATCAGTCACCAGATAGGGAAATAATGATATAATTTCGAATATGTTTTCCTCTCAGAAGTAAGAAACACTATTCTCAGTTCCAGTCAGGGTAGGCTGAGAAAAACATGTATTTTGTAGTGATGTTGAACACTAAAGTAACAAGAACAAGTTCACAGGAAACAACTGTAATATCTCATGGCTGTTCAGCCCACCTGTCCCTCTCAGCACAGAATCCCCCTCAAAGAAAGAGAATTTTAAAGTCTGTTCACCCTGATGGACCAGGCCACTGAAGCTGAACATCTCTAGAGCAGAGGTTTAACATGCAAATCAAGGCAAAAAAATGTGGAGTTTTTTTTTCTAAGATGCAGAAAGAAATTTTTTTTTTCCTTTCTCTCCCCCTCATCCACTTATTCAAAATAGACTACTAATGTGTTAATTTTTTTTACTTTCCAAGATTTGTAGATATTTGAACTATAGGGTTATTTAACACAAACACATCATGGTTTTGTGTTGAAATTCTGTGTTCTGGACTTCTTTGCTTATCCAGAGAGAAATTTCAATGTAAGTGTTTTTGTAATACCAGTATGAGTCAGAACTACAGACTCATTCAGGTCAGAAAGGAAGGAGAGGAAAGGAAAGGAAAGGAAAGGAGAGGAAAGGAAAGGAAAGGAAAGGAAAGGAAAGGAAAGGAAAGGAAAGGAAAGGAAAGGAAAGGAAAGGAAAGGAAAGGAAAGGAAAGGAAAGGAAAGGAAAGGAAAGGAAAGGAAAGGAAAGGAAAGGAAAGGAAAGGAAAGGAAAGGAAAGGAAAGGAAAGGAAAGGAAAGGAAAGGAGGAAAGGAAAGGAAAGAAGGAAAGGAAAGGAAAGGAAAGGAAAGGAAAGGAAAGGAAAGGAAAGGAAAGGAAAGGAAAGGAAAGGAAAGGAAAGGAAAGGAAAGGAAAGGAAAGGAAAGGAAAGGAAAGGAAAGGAAAGGAAAGGAAAGGAAAGGAAAGGAAAGGAAAGGAAAGGAAAGGAAAGGAAAGGAAAGGAAAGGAGTGGAGTTTTTTTGTGGAGCTCTCTAGTCCAGTTTCCTACTCAAAGCAGGGTCAGCACTGAATTCCAACCACATCACTCAGGACTTTCTCCAGCCTGGTCTCAAAAGGCCCTAAGGGTGAAGATTCTACAGCCTGCACAGACAAGCTTTTCCACTCCTTAATTAACGTCCCAGTGATTTTTTTTTTTTTCTCCCCTTTTATCCAGTTGGAAGTGACTATATTTGCATAGATGTGTGGTAACTTCATAAAGCCAAAATTTCAAATTCCCAATTAAAATGTAGTGAGTTGGTAAGAAATACAAGCTTTTTAAAAAATCAGGAAAGCTAGCTTTGCAGACTTCCCTGATGTTCTGCACACCATTCATTACCCACCTCATAAAGTTGTCCATTAGTGACATTAAATCAGCAGTGGCCAGGGGCAGATGCAGTTGTCCAAAATAATAGAAGCCCAACTCAGCCCGTCCTTTAGTTATTTATGAAAGCAGCAAATCAGTGACACACTGAATGGTAAACTGGTTTTTTTAAATTTATTTAAAAAAAAATATGTAAGGGCCTACTTGAAACAGATGAATTTACTTTTAGATGGTATGAGTTAGCAGGCTCACAATTTTTTTGGAAAGCATTTATCTGCATCCTTAAACAGGGAAAGGTGAGCATAATTTTGAAAGCAACGATGCTACTGTTTCTTGGAGCAATTAAGATACACAAGGATGCTGTTACATCATCATCCTAACAAAGTGAGACCAGAAAGAGGCTAAATGTTGAAGAAAGGCTGCAGTGTGGGATTTCTGGACCCTGCTATTATAATTATTGATTATGTCTCTTTTTTTTTTTTTTTTTAATGCTTCTAGGTATTTTCTGTTGTCTCCAGTGAATGTTCAAGTTCACTGCACACAAGCAAGCTCTGAGTGATGAGACAAGTAGCTGCATTAGCATGAAGATAAGCCCAAGGTAGTATGGCTTGTTTTACCTTGTCTACAAAATACGGTGTACCCATGTACTTAAATGTATTTCTAAGGTCAACCTACATTTTGGAACTCTCTTGTACGACTAGGATCAGAAAGGCCACTAGAAGCAGAGTTTTAAATGGCCCCCAAAACTGGTTGCACAATCCACAGATTAAATAACACTGTATAATGGGGTCACATTATTTCATTAATTAAATTGCATTTACACAAAACTACGGAGTGTAAAATTGAATTTACTGACTCTTCTGGTTTTATATTCATCCTTTACTGACACAAGAAAAAAACCTTCAGATTACAACAGCAGCAACTCCAAATAACCTTAATTCAAGTTTCTTCCCCCAGAAAGAACAGACAGAACTTTTAATACAATTTGAGAGGCTGTCAGAAAAAGCTTCTTTAAAGAAAACAATCTCTTCACTAAAGGGAAGAAAACAATGTTTTCCTCAGTTATATGATTGTCTTTCTTGTTTTTTTTTTTTTCACTTTAATAAAACACACGAAAGACTTGTTACTTTCCATGTATTGTGTACATTATTCAGACTGTGGCAACTGGAATTCCAGTATCAGAGTAAGAAAAGCATTGTCCCTGCACACTGAGAAGCCTCAGCAGCAAGTTCTAATAATTCATTTATTTTTTAAGCAAAGTTCACAGAGTTTGTGCTAACAGTGGTGCCTTTTGTCATTCTTTCCCTGTGCAGTTGTGTGCTGGTTGCTTTTCCTCCAAGCCTTTGTTTGAATAAAATTTTTTGTAACAGCATCTGCATGTTTAAGCATGTCTTGCAGCATAGGAGTAAGAAACCATTTAGTGTAACACTGTATTATAAAGTGCTACATTTTAACAGTAACATGTCAATCAAAACAAATTATCTTTCGCTCAGTGTGTTGAGGGGCCAGCTGTGTGATGCATTTTGTCAGTTTTCAAAGTCAGTTCTCAGGTTACATGTCTAATGCTAAGGTGATGCATTTCACATCTTAAAGCAAGTGTCAACAACCTTTCATGTGAAAGCATAAATACACTCTGCATAAGCTGAGTGCCTGGGTTTTTTTACCCACAGGGGATCAGGTTCAGGACCAATGCCTTTTGTGTGTTATACTTCTATGTAAGACACTTAGTGTCTTTTTCCACCAAATACAATTGATACTTTATATGCAAGTACAACTTCATTCTAGATCATTGGGCTATGAGTTTTCAGATATGCTGGCTTATATTGAAATGAAGAGCCTGTACACTCAGATACATTGCCATTCCAGAAGTAATTGAGATTTTACTTTCAGCAGGCTGTTAAACACCGCAAGATCTGGCAAGTGCAATCTGCAGTTTCCCCTCTTTCTGTTCCTCCTGCCTTGTGGAACGATATCGATAACTATGTAAGAAACAATTATAGGTGACAAAAAAATAGCTAGGGGTGGGGGAATCTTTGTTTCCTTCAGAAAGAGGAATGTATAACAAGCAAATGGCTTTTAGAATGATATCATCCACAGGAATATCATTTTAGATGTCCAGAGTTGCAAATTTGGCACTTGTCAAAATTCATTCTTTCACTCTCATCCTGTTTTTTCAATTAATATATTTTCTGTCTTATTTCAAAAGTCATCAAAAGAGACTTGGTTTAATCAAAGACCATCTAGTATAGGACATTCATTACTTGTGAATCAGAGTTAATTCATCATATAGGATTTGGTGACATCATTACTCTGACTTTAGTGCTAAAATTGTCTAGTTACTTTAATATTTGCATACCAAGTGTTTGGCACAAGAAACCAAGGACATTCAAAGCTCTACATAAATGTCATTGCATTCCAGTTGTATGTTGATATGTGGATTTTCTCAAAATATCAAAAATGTTGACCTGTTCAACTTTGTTCTTTAGGATGGTATCAGTGCTGACTTTGCTGTTTCTGCAATTGCATCCTTTAAAGCAGAACTCAGTTTGTGGATCATGGTGCAGAGTAGATTCTATCGGTTGGCTGACAAGTAAATACATTTCCTCTGTGGAAGAGCATGAATACCTCACAGGAAAATACACCATATAGTTCTCAAATATGCCCTCATCACAAGTAGAAGTCTCTGTATCAAACCATACCCAACATTAGGGTACTCAGCCTTAATCTTGGGACAAGTATCAAAGAAATACTAATATTATTTCAAAGTACAGGTTCCATCTTAGCTCTCAAACTCCGCATGAAACAGCTGATTTGTAACTATACTAACAGTGACTTGCAGAACTGTAGAACGTGCAGCCAGGACTCTTGACTGGTTCTCTGAGGGAAGTCTGCTTTTACTTTTCCTTGATAGATGCAAAATACAGGTGTGCGTACAAATACTGTGTAGCATTCCAGTTCCTACAAAGCTTCTACAACCACTCTTGTATGTTTGCATACAATTACAGACAAATTGAGAGGTTGATAAGAATGTCTCCATACACCTCATTGATTTCAAGGCCTCTGCTGTTATACTAGGCCTGTGTTTCTGCATGGTGGTAAATGTTTCATTCTAAAGAGAATGACTACTTGTTACTACAGTTTATATCAAATCTATTTTTCAGTACAGAGGTAAAAAAAAAGTAAATTAAATTAGGCATAGCCACCTGATAAGAAAAATTAATGTTGCATCTAAACGAATCAAGACAGAGCTCCAGACAGGTCTAGATGAATTCAAGCAAATCAAGTCTGACATGCCTCAGTGCTGAGGCTTTGCAAACTCAGTGAAAGCCGGTGGCTCGTTATTACTAATGGCAATACTGTATTTACTGGCCTACAGTGTAACATCCTGTATTACCAGGTCATTATTTTAATAACTCTGTAGATCAGGAATATTGGAGGTATAGGCAATATTACATGTTATTCAAATTCAGTTCCCAAAAGATATTTTTTCTGCCTAATTGCTTGTAAGCTAGTCAAGGCTAGCAAGGCATTTGTTAAGAGTTTTAGAAACCCCAGGACAAAATGTTTTAATTACTAAGGAAAAAAGAAAACCACAAGAGCAGCTTTGAGACATAAATGGCAAAACTGCTGGGGAAAATTTGATTTTCATGGTGGTAGTTCTGTAACTTTCTTCATATTAATATGAATAGTGTAGTGTAACAAAGTAGCCTTAGAAATAAGGTCTCAGAAGGACCAGAATACTGCTGACATGATGCTATCTATTACTGCTAGCATCATGTATACATGTTACTGAAGCTTCAGGCATGGACAAGAGCTGTATTTTGTTAGGTACTATTGTATTGGGATTGCATGGCAACATTTTGGTTGCAGGGGGACTACAGGGATGGCTTCTGTGAGAAGCTGCCAGAAGCTTCCCCCATGTCCAACAGAGCCAATGCCAGATGGCTCCAAGACAGACCCACCAGTGGCCAAGGCTGAGCCCATCAGCGATGGTGGTAGCGCCTCTGGGATTTAAGAAAGGGGGGGGGGGAATCCCACGGGAATTGCAGCAGGCGAGAGGAATGAGAATATATGAGAGGAACTACTCTGCAGACACCAAGATCAGTGCAGAAGGAGGGGGAGGAGGTGCTCCAGGTGCTGGAGCAGAGATTCCCTTGCAGCCCGTGGTGCAGCCCATGGTGAGGCAGCTGTGCCCGGCACCCATGGAGGTTCACGGTGGAGCAGATCTCCACCTGCAGCCCAGGGAGGAGCCCACACCAGAGCAGGTGGATGCACCCAAAGGAGGCTGGGACCCTGTGGAAAGCCCATGCTGGAGCAGGCTCCTGGCAGGACCTGTGGCCCTGTGGAGAGAGGAGCCCGCACTGGAGCAGGTTTGCTGGCAGGACTTGTGACCCCGTGGGGGACCCACACTGAAGCAGTCTGTTCCTGAAGGACTGCACCCCGTGGAAGGGACCCACGCTGGAGTAGTTTGTGAAGAACTGCAGCCCATGGGAAGGACCTATACTGGAGAAGTTCATGGAGGACTGTCTCCTGTGGGAGGGACCCCACAGTGGAGCAGGGGAAGAGTGAGGAGTCCTCCCCCCTGAGGAGGAAGGAGTGGCAGAGAAAACGTGTGATGAACTGACCACAACCCCCATTCCCTGCCTGCTGTACCACTGGTGGGGACAAGGTAGAGAAAGTTGGGAGTAAAGTTAAGCCTGGGAAGAAGAGAGGGGTAGGAGAAAGCTGGTTTTAAAATTTTGTTTTATTTCTCATTATCCTACTCTGATTGGTAATAAATTAAACTAATTACCCTAAGTTAAGTCTTTTTTCCCATGACAGTAATTGCTGAGTGATTTTCCTGTCTTTATATTGACCCACGAGCCTTTTGTTATTTTCTCTCCTCTGTTCAGTTGAGGAGGAGAGTGATAGAGTGGACACCTGGCATCCAGTCAGGGTCAACCCACCACAGCTATGTAAGCATAAATATAACCCTAAAGAGACTGCAAAATGATTGCTGAATGTCATTTCACTTGATTGTACATTTCATGGGGGATTTTATTTCAATTCAGAGTATATCTGAATACAGTTAAAGAAAAAGCAAGTAAGAGTACATGATGTCTCCTTTATGAGTATGCTTTATTAAATTTCTTTTCTGTGAAAAGAAAAAGTAGATATTTAAAAAAGCCTCAAGTCAGGTAACTGCTTTCCCGCACCTTGCCTACAATGCTCCCTGAAGTGTAAGTAGCCATTTGCCTTCCACTTTTAATTTTTCTGTCTGAATAAAGTACCAAAACAATGGATAATTCACTTAGAATTCTGTTTTTCATATTTCACCACTAGATGATGCTGTGACTCTTAATTGTAAATGATACTGTACTGTTAACATTTTGTTGTTATTCTTTCATTTTATAAAACCCTGCAGCATTTTAATATATGAAAAGTTGGTATTTTCTTTCTTGTTCTTACATGCATTGTAGCTGTTACCATATATAGACTAGTTATATTTTCTACAAATCCATACAGACATCTTAACAGTAGCTCTTTCTGCTAATACTGAGAATTTCACGTGATTCTAGAAGCTGTGTAAATATATATTCTCCATAGATGCATATGTAAACTGCTTTGAGTAAAAATTTTTGCAAAAAGTGAAAAGTATACTGAGAAGAGATTTGATATATTTAATTCAGATTTATATTTATTTCATTCTGTTTATCTGTCCTACATAATTAGTTAGAATGGTGTTTTTAGTTTCAGTTTTAGAATTTATTTTTCTAAGCTGTAACTGTATCTAGAATTAAGGGTGACATTTCTATTTTGCAACCATTGCTTAAAATGAGATGATCTTACTTAGTTTCATAAGCATTATTTCTGATTTTTATTGCCATAGGTCATTCCCCTTTTTATATTAAGAAGTGCAGTGGTTTGATCCACACTTGGATCTCTTAGACAAAGAATCCATTAGACTTTCAAAGATGACACCATTTTACTGATGATCTTCTCAAAGTGATTTCAAAAGAACAACATTCTTTCACTTGAGCTAATTGTTTTTCGCCTTTTGTCATTTCTATGAACTCCTACAAATGCTTTAATTTCTGCAGTAATTCTTCTATCTTCTTATGGGAAATGTTAACTACAATAAGGTTGAATTGATTGCAGCAGACAAAGCATACATACTCAACTAGCCACCTCCTGTATAGGAGTGTTAAAAGCACAGCTCCATTCAGGTGATCCCCATATGTCAAAAAAAGCACAGGAATGCAAACAGGTTATACAATTCAGAACAGCCTGTAAGCTAGGTCCCTGCCTGTCAGTTCCAGCATAAAAGAGGTTTGGAACTAGCTTAATACCAGCCTTTCCCACTCCTAGATATGCATATAGTATACTTCCGCCAGTCAGAGATCTGGATCTTATTTTCAATATGTAAGCAAGGAAATTACCCTCTTTGAGAGATAAGTAGTACATAAAGCCTATTTTGCCCTCACTGAAATAGAGTCTGTTAGTCACACTGGGGTCTAATCAGGAAATGGCTACATTGCACTACAATGCCAGCTTCACCATGATGTTGTTACATCCACAGCAGGCTCCGAGTCCAGGTGTAATTCAACATCCATTTTAAAAGTGAGCTTCCTTTTTGCAAACTCATTAACAATGATATTGAAACTGAACTCCTGTCACATAAGCATGCTAACTCTTGTTTTGGTGTATGTCTTTTCTAATTTACTTTGAGGTAGGCTTATATAAAGGACACCAAGTTGCAGTAGTTATGCTCAGTATATAGGATATTACTCATTTTACTTCCAAGTAAAACCTTACCGGCACCTGCAAAGACATCTAAAACTACCTTCCAAAAATGTCATTATATACCTATATAGGCAACAAGTGCATGAAGTAGAAGTCCTTAAATGAAATATTTACCATTAAAATTTGTTGAAAACTGTGTGCCACTAGATGACAGTGTTAAGGACCTCAAATCTAAACAGCATGCTTTACACAGTTACAGTGTGCATGCAATAACACATTCTAACAAGGCAGCACAACAATCATAAGGCTTCTTCAGGCTTAACCAGAGGCTAGTCTTAGGTTCTAAGAGACCTAGAGCAAAGACTGAAAGCCACTTGTTTTTCTTCTTCTACCCCATGACTGGGCAATTTAGAACCTTGTTTAGACTGATATCCAGGTACTTCATGAAGTATTTATTCAATATTAGTAAGGATATCAGCATTCTACCTGCACTTTAGCTGGTTTTAAAACTATTGATGTACTGTAAGGAATAAAACTGATACAAGAGGCTTCATCGCTAGAATTTCCATTTAAATAAATCTATATATTTCATACAATCGTAGAATGGTTTGGAAGCGACCTTAAAGATCATCTAGTTCCAGCCCCCTGCCATGGGCAGGGACACCTTCCACTAGACCAGGTTGCTCAAAGCCCCGTCCAACCTGGCCTTGAACACTCCCAAGGAGGGGGCAGCCACAGCTTCTCTGGACATCAGTTCCAGTGTCTCACCACCCTCACAGTGAAGAACTTGTTTCTTAGATCTAACTTAAGTCTACCCTCTTTCAGTTTAAAACTGTTACCCCTTATCCTATCCCTACACTCCCTGATAAAGAGCCCCTCCACATCCCTCCTGTAGCCCCCTTTAAGCACTGGAAGGCTGCTATAAGGTCTCCCCAGAGCCTTCTCTTCTCCAGGCTGAACAACCCCAACTCTCTCAGCCTGTCCTCACAGGGGAGGTGCTCCAGTCCCCTGATCATCTTTGTGGCCTCCTCTGGACCCGCTCGAGCAGCTCCATGTCCTTCTTATGTTGGGGGCCCCAGAGCTGGACACTGGACTCCAGGTGGGATCTCACAAGAGTGGAGTAGAGTCTTTTTATTTCCCAAACCCTGAAGAGTTTTGAGTTGTAAGAAACACTTATTTTGTCTGAGAGAGTGATTTTTATTTTTTTTGAAAACTTTTTTGTGTCTCAACTATTTTTAGATGCTAGTGCTAGTAGGTATATCTGTTTCTACTCTGGCAGAATTTCATTGGTCAGAAGAAGCTTCCCTGCTGCAAAAAGAATTTTCTTTGATAACTTTAAAAAGTCATCTGGACATTTATTGACTTGAATTACAGCAGCTCACTTATCACTAAGACTTTGTGTAAACCACAGAAGAAGATGACAAATATGGGAAGATAGTGGATTTCACCCATTGTCACTGATAAATAGAAGAGCTCAAACAGTCATTAATATCAGATGTCTAAATCTACTGTATATATTGGTGCCAAAGTCAACCTGAGATTGGAGTCAGGTCATACTTAAAATGAGGAACAAAGAAGAATGAAAGGACAATATCTTAAGTCAAACTGTAAAACATAAGGAATATTAACTAGTGGTTAAATTCTTTCCAGTGCAGTGTCTATAAAAGCTCTTTTGCAGCTCTGCTTCATTTAAGACAGTACTATAAAAGGCTGCATTTCCCCCTAGGTTCTTATCCTTGTTGTACCCTAATTAGAGTTTTTATCTAGTGTGTATTATTCTGATTCTACTGAATAAGATCATGACTGTTTTGGAAGGCTTTCAAGTGCACACTCTCATAACTCCACTTGTTTTTTTTCTGGCTTTTATAAAGCAAATTATTTTTATGTTTATATGATGATATTTAAGTATTAATCCTCCCCTTGAGACAAACATTCTTCTTTTTTGCACACTAGTTAAAAAAAGCTGTGGGGCTAACAAAGCATTTTGTACACATAGAACAATATTTTTTGTGTGTAACTGATAAAATCTACACAGTGAAGCATCACAATGCCTTCATCTGTATGCTTTCAGAATGATCTGGCAGAGGTCTTCAAGTGAAAGATCATCATCTTACTAGACCTTTTTTCCTATAAGGTTAATACTTTTCAGACCAGATTACCTTAGGCTAAGACCATTCCATGCAGTTTCACTGAATCCTAGTAGTTGCAATAAGTGTTACACATAGATTTCTCACTTTGCCAAAAGTTCTACATGCGTGGTGCTAGGCACACTACTTCAAATAAAACACTCCAAGCACAGGCTGTAAGCACATTAGTCTCATTAATTAGTGGCTGGATTGAGGTCTAAGTGTTCAATATAGTTCAGACTTCAAATCCACTAGGAAAATGCAATTTGAGTTTACAATACATTGAAGGAGAACATGCATATGGCATACCCTGGTCTAGGGAACCACTGGAATTTCCTAATCTTCATTCCTTAATTTAGGAGGAAGAAAGGACATACTGTCTTTTTCAATACTAAAGTAACCTTTGTGTCTGCTATAAGGAGACAGCAGTGAAATGAAGTGGTAGAACAAATGGGAGCAAGGCACTGTTGAACACAGCCTTGGGAGCGTGGCCGTCAGGAGGTCATAAAAATAGTTATTTTGATGATCACAATAGTAATGTAAAGAGATTTGGAACTGTAAAGACATTGGCTGCTATGGTTTAAATCCTGTCATAGTCATAGAAAAAGAATTTACCAAAGAAATACCTAGCACTCTCAATCTCACCTAGTAGAAGAAAACTACATGATCTCATGTTCAGCAAAACACTTGCATCAGAAAGATGCAAAAGTGAACACTGGGGGAAAAAAAATATTTTCTTTCTTCATCAGAGAGCTTCCACAGTGACAAGAGTAATAGGAAGAATCTTCTCTGGGGCTCAGAGCCACTATTTCTAAGAGCTGTGCTGAGGCAAAACCCCACAATGTCCCTGTTGTTGTTGCATCTTTTTGTTTTGCGGTAGTTTGGGGTTTGTTTTTGTTGTTTTTTGTTTTTTTTTTTTTTTTTTTAAACATGTAACCCTTTTGTTTGCAAATCAGTTCATCAGTGTAGAAAATATACCACAGTACTTGGACAAACAAAGCTTGCATGAGTTTCATAAAATCTATTAGTAATATTTCTGGTTTTGTAGCCCCTGATGAGGGATGGAAAGCAGCAGATCCTTATTTACACTTCACATAAGCTTCAGTTAGTGGTGGAAGCTTCTTGTCTGTTCTGAAAGAAACACATCTGTCAAACACTACATTTGCTGCAAAACATTCTTCCAGCTCGTTGCAGAGTCTTGATCCAGAAAAAAAAGTGTTGATATTTTCCTCTGTTAATTCAGCATTAAGCTTACTGAGACAAAGTTTACGTGCAAATTTTAAAAGGAAAAGGTTGAAGACTGTACACCTAAAATTCTATTTAAGGGAGAACTTTGCATTTTAGTTCCTCCACCCGCAAAATACAGTGACCTTTCTTAGATGTCACTAAGAGTTTATACTAAATTATTACTTATCTTCTAACTCCCAAGATTTTTCTCTCCCTTTTTCACTTATTCTGTAAAATGATTCTGATGTATTTTGTGAGAAATTCACTTTTATTGATTCAGAAACAGATCAAGTCATGAAACCATTTTAATCAAGGATGGGCATGAAGTAGTTCTACTGAAGACAACTGGTAGGGATTTCCTAGTGGAGAGGGACAGAGGGATTTGAGAAAGGAGCGAGATCCACAGCCAGGAGGCCTAGGGAGAACCTGAGAAGGGTATGAAAGGAAGGGCAAACCAAAAGTAAATTGGAAACCTGAAGAGAAAGAAGTGGAGAAAACTTAAGAAGGAAAGATACAGGTAAAACATAAGAAAAATCACTTGCTGCTTCATAATGAAAAAGTATACTCAAGACTACAGACAAGCTGCACAAAAGCATCAGGGAACAGCACTAGCCAGTGTCTCTCTGAGGATACAGACAAGCTGGGAGCTGGGCATAACAGAACCAGCCTCACCAGCCACAGCCCAGCCCCCCATACCTAAGCAAGGAAAGCAGGGCATGTCCAGAGATGATCACCACATCCAGCCAAGGGTCCACATTGCAAGACAAGTTCATTATGTTGATACAGGTCTGAGATCAAGGGAGAGAGTCAATCCACACACATCAGGATCAGTTCCAGTTGTTGCCAAGCAGGTCTACAGCAGTATACTAGTCTAAGGTGAAGCCAAGAAATCACTTTGTAGGTCAAGGTCTGAATTAAGGAGCTTGATAGCCCAGCATAGGTATGACTAGCACTAAATTGAGACCAGTACTCCTCCAGCAGCATGGCTTAGGCCACTGAAGGACCAAGGCTGAGCTTAAATAGAGAACCTGGGCCCATGGGCAAGGGATGTGAGTGGAGGCTCCAGCTGAGGCTGGTCAGGGCCATTAAAGCCTATTAGTGCTTTAAGGGCTCTGATAGTAAGAGTAGGTAAGTTCTTTCTTCACTAAAGAGAGTGTGCTAAGTGTGAAGAGTAAGGCTGGCTGATGGATGTGACTAGTTGAAACTCAATGCAGTTAATGGAAGGGTTAATAGAGGCTAGAGAGTATTACTGATAATGAACTGCTGCCTGCATGTTTTCTGCATTCCCTTTCATGAATTGCAGGTAAATTCAGTACAAATATCATCTATGAAGTTTTAGAAGGAAATTTCATGAAGGGAAAGCTTCACAAAATGCAGTAATTTCCTTTTTACCTATTAACTTCTATTTTTTTTCTGATAAATTTTGTAAAAATATTGTCAAAGAGAGAAGTGGAAGAGGCATAGTAAGGAAGGAATGGGAGGAAAAGATCTTTGACGTTCTTAAATGACTTGCTCAGATGGAATCTTTCCCTTGCTTTTATTTCTGTAATAAGTTATATCTACTTTTTCTTTAGATGATTTTTTTTAAATCTACTTAGTTGTGAGATAGCTTATTTCCTTAAAACTGTATGTGCTGGGATTATGCTGGTTTTATTTTTTCTTGCAGTGATTTATGCCACTTCCTTATGAGGGCACTGAGACATGCATAATCCTAAGTTTTCTGTGGTATTTTCTTCTTATTCTGTATCTTCCTTACAGTAAATCTACTTTCTGTTAAATATATTTTGTGGACAGATTATTAGGCTTTTCATTTTGTGTCAAACTGTGTTAACCAAGAGCACACATGGTTAATGTTTTCAGTGATCATTGGTGAATAGTTGCATATTGCTAACTTCTTCAAGCTTCTCATTATGTTTGTGTCCCCTCTCGAAGGCCAATATCAAGACCAATACCATATGTGCAAATCAGCTAGACTTTTAAATGGATGGAAGGTTTGCCAGCTGTTAAACATTCCTGTTGTTTGGTGTCTACAATGGTTAGAATTGTAAAATATACCCATCTTGGAGGCGTATTTTGAGCCTTGAACTGTAACTCTCAAAGCATGTATTGTGAGATAAATGGATCATTTAATACAGTAAAATACGTGTCCCTTCACATTCTTAAATGCAGCACTGGTCTATCCACCTAAGTGCACCTGGTGGAGGCAATAGGTAGAACTGAGGAATGGTCTGGAATGGATACATATTTGACTGACTCCAATTTTGCAGAAGGGTCATGTCATCTGCATAAATTGAAGACGTATTCATCAGGCAGCTTTGATGAGATGCTTTCTGTGCAAGCTAAATTTTTTCTGATTCAGAAGAACATATTTTCTACTTGAGTACTGAAATCAGCACGTTCAAGTATTTCAAGGATACCTGAAGTGGGACCAACCGAAAAAAAGTTGCAATTTACAGTAGGGAAATGGAACTGGTATTGCATTGTTTGGTTATATAATGTGCTTATACTTGAATGCTGTAAAAATAACTCTTTGCCCCTTAATGATAATAGATTAAAAAACCCATGTCCCTTTGTTAATTATGGAATATGTCAGTTTTTCTAAAGACTATTCAATTTTATTTTAAAAAAATCTGTTTTAAATTTCAAGCAACATTCCTGCTAAGAAAGATTAATTTAAACTGACGTAGCATAGCCAAGCTCCTGAGTCATGCTTCTGCTGTCAGAAATAAACTTATTTTCTTTTCCTGTCTACTTTATAGAATCTTGTAACATCAAAGGTAAATTTCTATTAAAAAATTCTGTTGCAAGAAGCTGTAACACCTCCAGGAAAACATGTTCTACTTCACAAACTGACTTTGATAAATAAAAAGCTACAGTGACCTTGGCATTTGTAAATCCTTTCAAATGTACCATCTACCCTCAGGACATGAAAATCCATTTTAGAACTAATTTTTACATTTGGCACTAATAGGTACCACTCCAGCCAATTTAAAATGAATTTGGTGTGCAGCAAAAATGCTTCAAAGCATCCTAAAAAATGGAGCACATATCAAATGGCATCGAAATGAAGATGATATTTGTAACTGAAACTGCATACAAGTGCAAGTTTTAGTCACCTGTTTTCTTTTGTGTCGTCTTTGTGTACATTACAAGCATATCATTGAAAGCTGAAGACTTCACCCATCACTGGCTCTATTCCCACTGAGGTCACATAATGACAGTGGAATGTAGGGCAAATATATTTCTTAATGGTTTTTTGAGTCTGTATGGGAAAACAATGTTATTTAATTTGAAGTGGTCAGGCTGTTGGACTAGATGATCACTGCAGGTCCATTCCAACTGAAATATTCTGTTCTATTCCACAATCTTTATAAGCAAAAAGAATGTAAAAGTCATGGCACAACCCACGTGTCTGGCCTGTGCCCCATGCTGTTCTTCCATGAGCTAAGGACTGCCACAAACCCCAGATAGACTCCCTGGGGAAAGTAGAAGATACTTTGACTTTACAACCTGTGTATTTGACAAATAGCAATAAAAACCAAAACAAATCCTTCATCCAGATCCTAGGAAGTAGATTGCTGCACTTCACACAAAAGCATAAACTGAGAAACTGTCTCTTGTGCCTGAAATCCTGTAGCCCCTTTTATAAAAGCAGATAAAGAGCATAAAGTTGTATGGCTAAAAGTCACCTTAGCCGCCACTGTAATTCAAAAATTGCGTTAAATTATTTCAAAGCAGAAATAGGACCAAGGCCAATTTACAATTAAGAAGTGTTGAAAGCCCCAAGACTTCTCCAAGGCTCTGGGATTTCCCAGCTGAGATTTGGCCCACCTGACTTTTGTAGTCAAGGAAGGCACTGCATTACAGTGCAAACATATCTTTAAACCAGCATGCTTCTCACAGTGAGGAGTTATGTTACTTGAAATGGTGCTACAGCAGTCTCCTAATAAATGCTTTTTTGAGCAGTTATAGAAGACTGAGGTAAACCATACTGTGTGCAGAATAACAAACAGAAAACTGCTATTAGAATCACACTTGGAAATCACTTACAATCCACTTTTTTCATTCTTTAAATAATTTTTCAAACCTCGAAAGTCGCCATACACTTTTGGTTTGTGAATGAAATATTCTACACAAATTAGTGACACACAACTGCCGGGAGAGAAATATAAACTTCCTATGCAATCCAAAGCAGAGTCGAGGAAATGTTATAGCAAATAATCTGGCTGGATCTCTAATGTTGAAAGGAGAGTTGTATTATCTGGAAGCACTCTAGTGCAATTTGGATGACTGTTCTGGCAGGTTGGCAGGAAAGACTTAGAGTGTCATAATCAGCTCAAACCGACTAATGCTGCTGTCAGAAGCGGCATTCCCTCCACCCTAGGCCACATGTTCTGCCATCTTCCTTGTGCTGGCAGACTGCTGATACAGTCGTGCCACTGGGTATTTCTGCTTGCTGATCTGGATGAAAGCTGACTCAACAAGAGCAGAATTGTTTAACTTTAGGCATATGCCTGAGGTGCTTCTGCTACAAAACAAACTTCCTTGTCCTAGAAGAGATGTATAACCCCTGCAGGGGTAATGCAGACCACTTCTAAGTTAGTAGCTTTTTTCTGCATTGGTTTTAGGGATCATAATGCTAGACTTTGTGAATAATCCCTCAATTATATAACTATGAACATTAATATTTATTTTCATTTTGAACATAGTGTTTGCATAGTGCCTGTGTGAGGTGTCTACATGTTAAAAAGCAGACAGAGCTATTCTGAGATAAAATTATTCCATGCTAATGTCATTTGTCCCTTGGTAGTTGTTCAGTTTTCCATCAAAGTTGAGCAGACAAATCATATGCTCTACTCATGCTGTAAGCCTCTGCTTCTACTCACGAAGAAGGATGATTCTTTGGCTATTAATTGATAGAAATAACAGGTCACTGTGTGTCAGAACTCCAAATGGCTTGAATGGCTTTTAGATAAATAATTGGATAACTGTGGGCAGGCACGTAGAGTATGTGAAAGATGATGTATTTTGTTTCCAATTAGTAAGTTTTCTACAATCCATTTAATCCATCTGCTTTGAGCAGATGTAATGATATTTATGAGGCTTATGGTATTTTTTTTACATTGAGTAGGCCTCAGGAATAGCAAACTAAAAGTTTCACTAATATTTTTACCAAAGTTTTCTATTCTAAGTATGTACACTTCTTCTCTTGTTTTTTCTTTAAACATTAATAAAGGTCATATTCTTGCATGCTGAATCAACTATAAGTATTTCCTGTGAGTTGGATTTTATTTCCAAAGTTGCTGACCTGACTTCTGTGTATGACTTTGTATCAGATGACCATCTGGGAAACATCTGTTAAGCTGTAATATCTCCCAGACAGGGAACATATCCTACATTACAAATGTAAAAAGCTGAGTTAACCTTCCACCTCTATACAAGTGTTCTTTAATAAATAGCAAACAATAAATAATAAAACAGTGAGCAAGTTACTTGGATTCTGTCCGTAACTGTGGATAAGACCCACTTATGAATTTGGTGACCTTATATTTGATTACAGTAAACAATAGTTCAACATTTTTGTTGCACATCTATATGACTTTCTTATAGCACTATATCCCCTTATCTTAGAAAATAAAAACAAAGTTCATGTTGCAAATTGAGTTGTCTCACTGCTTTCAGCTATCCCAACAGGCTGTAAGAGATTAATATTTCAGAAAGCAACCATATACATTTTACCGTATATATTCAAATGTGTTTGCTGGTTCTCCAGCTGTATTTTTACAAGTTTTATTAGTTAAAAAAATATAAATTCTATCAGAGCAATGCATACACAATATAAGCAAAAAAAAATCTCAGTGGAGATAGAGGGTCCACATCCATAAATATTGAGTTTCAGAAAGCTGACCAGTGAAAAAAGTCTGTTAGCTATATTTTCACTTTATGCCAGCACTCTCTGTAGACAAATTCATGTCTTCTCATTATGAATCCTTTGATTTGGCTTGTTTTATTCTAGCATTATAAAAGTGATCTAGCTAGAAAAACAGAAAAAGCTCACTACACCACAGACATTGTAAGGCTTGGAATAAGTTTTATCTCTTAAATTCAAACAGTAGGTTTCAAATTAAGAAAATTTATATTTTCCTTGAGGAATATACTAGTATAGCACATCTTATATGATATTAGCTTTATTTTGTTCATTAACATGGCATAACACGTAGTCTTTCTGCATTTAAGTCCTTCACCACCGAAGAAGAGTAATTCCCAGTGAATATCACTGAATTAGAGTAATTCCCTGGAGTATTATACTGTGAAATAAATCTGTCATTGGCACTTAACACTGTAGTTCTATGCAACAGCAGAAATGGACTTGCTAACATGGATGTTACCATTGAACACACAATTTTAGTAAGTATAATATGACATGCTTGCTTGACTTACTGAGAAGATATGGAAATGAGTTACAGGAATATTTTTTTAGTAATTGAACTTCCATATGATTATGTTTAAATAAAAGTAAATCCAAAATTAATATCTTTCAAAAGTTTGATATATAAAGGTACTTCTTTTATTATTTACAATGTACACACTGCAAATTATTTCAGTGATGAGAGAAATAAAAGTAATTCACAGAAGCCTAATAGTCAGTGAAGTAAAAATGGTGTAGTTCCATATTATTTTATAGAGTGAGAGCTGTTACTACAGAAAATTTGAGAAAAGCAGGAGTCTAGAAAGCATTATGTCTCATGTTGGTGCTATATTACTAGAAAAAATGGGAACAGACATAATTTTATTTCCAACGTTCTAATAATCACTTCTGCTTCCTGCTTATTGTTTAGCTGGAAAGTGTGAGGACAAGAGTGCGAACATGATCAACCTTCAGATGCAGCATTGCAATGTCCTGACCATCCGCTAGACTGACCATGCTGCAGATCTGCTTGGGTTTTCTTAATTATCTCGGACAGCTCTGCTTTCCATGGTCATTAGATTGTGCTAAGCTGTTCTCCTGTACAGTGTCTAGTACAGTCTGTGCTTTTATTACTTAATTTTAAAACACTCAGAAAACAGTCTGTTCCTGTTCTTCAACAAAATCATGCTACAGCTAAAATGTCACCAGAAGTAAAGTCTGTAATAGGTCTTCATCTTGCTTTAATTTAGGACTGAATCATCACTGAACTTTGCTGCTTTTGCATCAAAAATACAATTAAACAATATTTTCTAGTCCATCCAGGAAAAAAGCTGGTTTTCCCTTCCTTTATGCTGCAGGCATCCAGAAATGACAGGATATTGGGTCTGTGGGCTTGCCTAAACTAACGTCACATCTAAGAACGGAGGAAGGCATCAGGAAGCAGTTATCTGAGTGAAACCAGACATAACAGATATCATTTTCTAAAATGTAGCATCAGCTAAAAAGTCTGCTGAGAAAGTTGTGTCTTGCTGATGCTTCACTTTTGCTGACCAGGTACATAGCAACAAAGATCAAAGATGTCTTGGCAATCTGGAAAGAGCTGCTGCAAATACAGCTCATCCATCAAATGTAATACAGTTTAAGCCAGTTGGCATCGGGACAAGTATCTACACAAGGTGCAAGACAGCAGGGAATCAGTGCCTTACAGGTGCAAGACAGGTACACTTACAACAGGTCCAGTGAGTCTGTGACAGGCACGCTTAAGTGTGAGCAGAAGCCACGGGCAGTGTGCTGGTGCTTAGCTGCTGGCTGGGGTTAAACCATGACAGGCAGGTAGTGGTGTCTGGTGCTTTCACTAATTTATCTTATTTACATGTAAACATAAAAATATCTCTGACCTGTAAATTCTATTCTTATCTGGTCCTTGTATCTTTATTTTTTTATCAGACCTTCTCTTCGTCACGCATATGGGTGATTCATGTTCAGCCATATTCACAAAGCTCAAAGCTACTGCTTCTAAGCGATAAAGTTTTAAGAGAGAAAAGACATCCTGACATACATATAATGATGCATTTAAAACATCAGCATATCTGCAGTCATCTGAGCAGGTGACATAAAGATGTTTATCTCTGCCCATTTTGTTTTAACAAGAAATAAGCATAATTTCCAATTATGAAGACTTTCCCTCCTTTATAGAGAAATATACAGAAATGTATGTTATAATTCATACATTCCAACTCCTTCTCATTAAGGGTCATATCACATATGTATGATAGCAGGAGACCAATCAGTCCTGTTAGGGAAAAGTCTAATAATCTTCATATTTTAAGCTATTCAACTCAGTAGAGTAGGACTTTGAGAACAACAGAAAATCGTTACCCTGTCAAAATGACAAAGGAAAATTAAATTTCTTTACCTAGAGTATTTGGATTGACAAGCTGTCAGAACTGTTTTTCCTGATCCAAAAATGAGAGGCTTATAGATCACAGAATAAGAAAATCATCTTTGGATTTTCTGACCTTGGAAGACCTTCTTATCAGTGATTTTTGGTAGTATCAAATCAGGATATAAAAAATTGCATTCACTATGAGGAAACAAAATTTTTTATTTCTCATTTTAGCATTTCCTAGCAAATTTATTACAGTCCTAATCTTCCTATAAATGGCATGGCTTTACTGCATCTGATGATATTCATATCAAAGTTGGTAAATTTCCAAGTAACAAGTGTATAGATAGATTTACATAGATAAAATCGTCATATTATTGGTAAATGAGCTTTCTCTTTCTTCCATGTACAAGATGTCATCCGATTGGAACTATGCTTAGAATTAGGCACATTTCCACTGAAATGTTGTCTTTATTTTTTCATGCCTGCATAACTTCAGGCATTACATGAAAGAGAGGACCAAGGACTTTAGTTACATAAATAACAAAGACCTGATTTGCATCCAAACCCCTTGTATTTTCCCAGTTTACTTGGCAAAATTACCTCATTAGGCAGGCAATTATAAGAATGTATTGTTGAGACTTACTTCAAATGTTTGTCTATTTAAGGTATTACAAAACCCTAACATATAATTGGGAAAATGTAAATGCAATTTCCAAATAGCAATTTGGCAAGTGATCAGTGGCATCTATTGGCAAAGCAAAATGTGCAAGAAGGGGCAAATAAAAGCAAAATACCGAAGGTAAGTTGATGGCTATGTGAGGAGATCACAAGCCAGTTATGAGCCAACAGCAAGCTTTTATTTTAATTAGGGCTTTGTACAAAACAGGATTATGATGCTCATAAAGGCTTCATAATTATTGTATGGAAAAAAAAGTAGTCATTGTGCATATTGGGATATAAATTCTCAGCCCTGAAATTTCCTCCATAGTGTATAGCAAGTGGCATGTAATTGTGGAGGAGCACATCAGGATTCCCTGTGTTGCCCAAAGCATGTCTAACTGAAGCATACCGCCAAGATATGCCAATCAGAACAAGCAAAAAAAACCATGACACAACTAGGAGGCTCAGTCCTACAGTTTAGGTACAGACAATTTAGTAAACCCTGCAGAGGATGTGTAGAATGGAAAACATCCGTGTCCACTGATACTTTTAGACTATCTCAGACTACGAAAACACAGGGAATTATGTGAAGAAAGATTCTCACTAAGGAATACCTTGCATTATTAGAGGCAGACTTTGGGATCATTATCACCTACATTTATGTATCTATCTTAGGTACTTACATTGGGAGCTTAGGACTCTTAGTAGGCAATGAAATAAAAAGTCACTTTTATAGGACAGATAAGACTGTCATTTCATAGGGGAGCTAACATCTGAAATGGCATCTAAGTAAGGCAATTAAAACAAGCTGGTATGAATATGCCTGATGTTGGGCACACTGGCTACAGCCAGAAGTCTGCTCCATATAAATATAGGGAGCAGTGAATTTCCACAGGATATCTCAGTAGACTAATTTAGGATGTGTACATGTATTGCAGTATGTAAGGTGCACTAGTCAAGTATGCATAAGGAATATGCAACCTTTACAAATCCAGGTCTTGAGAATTGGGCTAGACAAGGCATGTAACTTTTTTTGAGTTAGGCTTTCCCACTTTTTAAAAGTAAAACCTGTTTATCAATTTCAGCACGTACTGTAGAGAAGCAAAAGTCTTCTGACAAAGCTGTGCTTATAAATAGCAGATGTTGAGAGCCTCCTGGACACAGGATAATCTTCTTTCTTTATATTAAGTTTGTGTAGTCCTAAGAATGGAACTAAGCCATAAGTGTTAATATTTTACTGAATATTACTCGAAATAAAGTTGTAACATGAAGAAATAGCAGCAATGACTAACTGTAAACTATTGCATTATGGAAAGAAATTATATTTGTCACACGCCATTTCCTCTTTTTGATTGCTTTTTGACTATGGATTATATTAGACCACTGGCCAGGCACAGTAAATAAGGACTAAGTTTTCTCTGAGACACTGAATTGGAGAAGTATGCCCAGATGCTGTGAGCAAGCTGTGCTGGTGCAGTAAGTTGTGCTGATTCACTGGAACTCTTACCCCCTAAAAGTACCTTGCAAAAGTAACTAAAATCCTTGCAAACCCCTGTATGAGAAACTGTCATGCCCAATAACACAGTGAAATCCCCGCTTATTCTGCTAAGTGCCTAACATCAAAGATAATCCATTTAGGTCAGCTCAAAAAGCCCTGCAGCTGTCACCAGGACCTGGATCAGGCTCAGTGCCCAGCTAAGGAACTTGATGCAGAGATTAGTAAGAGATATTCTGTAGCCTGTGTCATATTTGTAGCTGCGAGCATAATCTTATTTTGTGACCCAAAGCCGGAAGTCCACTTGCATGGAATTTCAGCAGTCTCAGAGCAAAGCTATGCCCTAACTTTCCTGTTTTGCTGGCACTACAGTTCAGTGATGGGCAGTACTCCAACTACAATGCTAGTACAGAAGGTTTAAAGGATTGCCACACATTATACTACTTTAATGCATGCCCATGTTACTGCCTGGATCAGAAGTGGGAGCAAGGAAATTCTTGTTGCTGTAGCTCTCTTCATGCTTAATGTTGGTTGAACAACAGCAAGTGCCATAGTGTTGCTCCATTCCTGACAGGATTTAATCTAGAGAGGGAGGACATTGGTGCCTCATTAGAATTATGGGGTTTTTAAGTTATCCTTACAAAATTATCCATTTATTATGAAGCAGCTCATGCTCCACAACATATTGTATCACTTCTCAGCCTTGCTTGTTGGAATGGGAGACCTGGATCCCTGAAGGGTTTGCAGTGCTGTCTGAACAAGTTCTCTTACTGCCAAAGACAAAGAAACTGAAGGGGAAAAAACCAGTCATTGACTTTATGCGACTGTAACAAGTGTTCCACACAGTCTGTGCGAGGAACTGGCTTTATATCATCCAATAGTCAAACATAACTAATGAAAAATATTTATTGAGCACCATCACTTTGGGGATTGCTGGGCAAACAGGAGGATGCTGTCTGTGTTCCAGGACACCACCTGCAGTATATAAAAGACAGAACTGTTCTTACCTTTATCACCTTTACTATTATTTAAGTACCTAACCTCAAGAAAATCCAGCTTTTATAAAAGACTAGTGTAAATATGGGTTAAATAAGTTTCAGCTCATTTCTAATAGAATTAAATAACCTGAGAAGCTTACTTAAAGAAAGCTAATCTTTACTGTCTGGCAGATTTAAGACACTATCTTAGAAACTTTATCAGAACTTCTGTGAAATACAGTTTTACTTCAAGTGTGCAAAAGTGCTGACTGGGAAAATAGGTCTTCCTGTATTTTTTTCTCAGTTCATCATTTTTCTCAACTGACAGACTTCTTGTTATCACTAGTCTTTGATCACATCTTCCATGTTCTATCTAGGCTCCCACAGTCTGCTTTAAACCTGGTTTTAAAAACCATAAATCTAGGACAACAGGTCAAGCAGATACATACATTTGACAGAGGAATAAAAAAGATTTGTTTTCTTCAGCATCATCAGCAAGTATGATGGCAGAGGACAAGTAACCATACTTCCTGCAAGGTTGTTTTGTGTATCATCTGAAGATTTACACAGAGGGCTGTACAGGTTATTTAGGATGCTGGACTTGAAGCAAGCCCATATTGTTAGATTTGAATCCAAAATAGCCTCATTATTCAAGATATTCTTTGAACTGACATCTTCATCAGACAACTATGACATATTCTTAGAACAAAACGTGTGATTTTATAGTAGATGAGTTCTGTAACACTTTTCATGCTTACACCACTAATAGTCTAATCTATAACACCATTGTACTATACTTGCATGCTCTGTATTTTTGCTTCAGAATGATCTTTGACCTTTTTAAAAACACTTATCTCTCTTTGTTTTCTTCCCCATCTTTTGGGCATTTCCTCTGCTTGAGGAGATGACTGTTTTGTCTGATTAAGTAGCTGAAGAGGTGCTCAGCAAACCCATTTATTTCCACATGTCCAAAGGGCAAGCCTATAGTCTTCTCTGTCTTCAGGATGTAATTCTGCATTTGGAACTAGAGCTTCCTGCTCAACTATACCCTTTTATCCAAACAATAAAAGTCTTATGGTGTTGATTTGAGCATTGGGACATCTTGTTTTAGAAGCTTTAGGAAGAAAGAATACATCTGTATTCAAGTTTTTTACCTTCAGGTGATTGCTAGGTTGGCTATTTTGAAGTTGCATCTTGGCATTTTGATGGGACTGTTCATAGAATTTGAAGACTTAATGAGCTGTGATTAAAATTTTCCTATTTCATTGTTTTCTAATTGGCTAGATTAAAATGTAGTTGGATTCATCATTTCACAAGTTGAACTGCTGACTGCAAATGTTGTGTAATCACCAGAGCAAATGATATAAAACTAGTGCCAATCTAGTAAATTGAATTGTTTCACAATGTGCAAACCAAATTCAATCATCCTGTAACATGTAAAATTTCCTGCTTTATCTGTTTCCACTCTGTGTAACCTAAAAATCTGTGTAACAGATTTCTAATGGTAATGGTAAAAATATACTAGCAGTTTGGAAGAAAAATTACATGAATTTTATGCACAGCAGCTATCAATTAAACATACAATATATAAAGTATGTTGCCAGTCAATATTTTTGCTGTGCTTCAGGACTGTTAGTTTTGTACTGTTTCTTAACCATAGCAAGCTAGAAAAGGGTTTTACACTCAAACACCATTGTATTGTGTTTTATTGGTTTTAGTTTAAAGTCTTAGTTACTCAGTGATTTACAGTGCTGTTATGTATTGACATTGTTTTGTCGGTGGATCTGTGCCAATTTAATACTGCCAGAAGATCTGGCTTTACTATACTTATGGTATATTTTTGTCTTCCATCTTTTTCTTTTTAGGAAATTCGAACATCAGGTGCACTCAAGATGTAAAGTTGCAATGAAAATGAAGTACTGTGTAAGTACATAATTGCTGAATATGTTCTGGTTTGCTGGTTTTGAATTGAGACTAACTTACACATATATCCAAAGCGATAGTGTTATTTTTAATATATTATATTGCGTTTGTTAAGACAAAAAGCAAAATCTGTCACAAATAAGTTTTGATTAGTCATATCCTGCTAACTGCGATCACAACAAGTATTCAGATTTCACTAGTTCTTACACATTTTTTAATGACAAACCTATTTGTATATACTATTAAGGCCTTGTTTGAGAGGCAAACTAAAGTTTGAAGGTCTCTCAAAGACTAAATATAAGTTATTGTAATACAAGTATGTTACTGTAAAATGAGTCTTTTAAGATTGTTGACACCCTGGTGAATTTTAAATTCCTAAAATTTAGCAGGTTCTGGGATAATTCTCAATAACTTTGTTCAAAATTCAACATTTAAAATTAAATTTCTTGGCATTGCATCTGAACTTTAATTTTTAATTTATTTTTCTATTTCTATAACCTACTGTAATTTTAGAAGAAATAAGTTGTCAGACACAGTATATCTGTATATGCTGTATGAATTCTATGTTATATATACTCAGATACAGTATTTCTTTATGAAATATTTTGAGGTTCTGAGAAGACTTAGGACTTACTGAGCTATTTCACAGTCTTCACTGTGTCCACTGTCCAGATGATCAGCTAGTTTTTCACTGATGTTCTTACTATCTTAAGTGATAGTAGCAGAAAGATACAGTTCAGTTAAATTATTGTCAATTATATGGTAATCTGATTTAATTTAGAAGAAGAAAGGTAAAGTCATGATTACACAAGAAACCATACATGAGCATCTTTACAAGATGCATATTTATTCAGTGTAGTCTAGAGCATGTATGTTGCTTCAGAGTACCAAAAATCAAAGCGATTCTATTTTTGCTTTAAAAATGAATACATTTGTTAACTGCAATGCTTGGTATGGAAAAGTTGCCAAGCAGACATTTGCAGATAAAACCAGCCAAAGGAATTAAGAATGACACACAAAAGAAAAAAGGAAAGAAAAGAGAAAGAAAAGAAGATTCAGCAGAGTAAAAGATGAGAAATAAATAGCAAGGATTAAACAAAAAATACCAGAATACAATCATTAAACATATCATCATTACATACAGTGTCAGATCAGAGCCCTAAATTAATTATGGCTGATTAAATTTGCCATGAATATACATCATTACTATTTCACAAAGTACATAAAAATGCTAATCATATAAAATGTACCTCCAATAATCAATATTTTGCAATTAAGTACAGGGTGGATAGAAAGACTTGTTTGAACGTTCAGAGTGTTAATTATTTTCAATTGCCAGTTATTAAAAATGTGTAAGATAGAGTAACTAAATAGAGAGGAGGTGAAGGACAGATCTTATTACTTTTCCAAGCGTTAATTTGTGATATGCTGGTAGCTGTACTAATCATCTGAAACTGCTGTCATGCCTCCAATGATGCAATAAGTAAAGGCAAAATAATTGTGATTGCTACATAGGTTTTTATTAAAAGAAAATAAAAATGAAATAATGAGACTGGAAGCAGGCATAAAGAAGACTATCCACCATTTTTCCTGTATCTTTTCATTTAGACACTTTTCAGAGAGGTCTGCTGTGAGAGCATTCATTAGATACTGTATCTTGAAACTAAGAAATTACCAAACCATTTTATTTTCCAACCAGTGTGAGTCCTGTGTCATGGTACCAACCAATGTATGGGTAGGAAAGCAACTTTAGAGTAGGCTGTTTTTTCTAAGATAACTACAGTAGGTATGTTATAGGTGGGCAAAGACAAAAATATTAATAATGTTATGAAAGCAAAGGGAGTTGTTTTATCTCGTTAGAAGCTGTTGAAGCAGCCACCTTGAAGCAAGTAAATTGATAAAATCCTTTGTAGTTTCTGTGATTACTGAGATCAGTTTATGCCTCATTTCCAGGAATACACTGATTAATCAAAAAAGAGATATCAATATTTAAAATAGTATTCAAAATGCTACTAAAAATAATAAAATCTCTTGACAATGCTTTGGCAAACCTCTATTGCCTTAATGCTGTTGAAGCCCTGATGATATTACCACACTGCAAGAACCGGTAGGGCTGAGCAGTTAGTTTGTGCTGTTGTTGCTTTTTCTTATTATTACCCATGAGTTTTTGAATAAATACATGAATCAAATAGACTAACTTAAGATGAAGTTCTCAGACAGGAGCCTTTCTTCTTTGGTGTCTTAGTTCATAGAGAAGTACAACTTCTTTGTGTGGCCTCCAAGGTTATGCTTCCTTCTGGGGCATGGATGAACTCTAATAAGAATCTTAGTAGTTCACAGAGCCTCATACCTGCATTGCCTGTGTTGACAGCATGGACTGCCCATTAGCATGCTATTTCCTGAGGCCTATATGGTGATATAATAATTACTTTATTTCGGACAGAAATTTCTTGGACTATCAAATAAGACTTTATTTACTTCCTTTGAATAATTTGCTTTCTGACATAGTAGTTTAATACTATCATGAGTTTAAATTTTATTTTTTATTTGTATGAATAAACATAAGCTTTATGTAAAGATCTCTCCAGCCTCAAAACAATAATTTTAATCAGCTTTGATACTTAAAGGAAGTTTTTAAATGTAAATGATCATCAGTATTTAAAGTTCTTTTTGTCTTTGCATTTAAAAAATATTTCCTTAAACCTTGGTGGATAATTAATTATTATACAATTAATAGCAATATTTTAAAATTCCAGTAACTTATTACACTCGTTATCAGTTGTATCACAAAATTACCTTGTTGTATTTGTACGTAAACAAGTAACTATCTACAAAAAACTGTTCTCAATTAGATATTTTATGAGACTTGCTATAAAAATCTAAATATTAAAACCACCCAGAACTCAATGAAAGCATTTAAGGAAAACAAAAAACATAAGAAATACCCTGCTGGTTTAAACAAATAGTCCATCTAGTCAAAAATCTGCTCTTAACAGTAGCAGTAGGAGATGTTATTTAGGGAGAATATTAAAGTCTGGCCACTAACTGCAATTTGTTCCTTTCATAACTCTCCAGCAGCCATAATGTCTGCACTAGGAACAGGTACTAGTGGATACATAATCCCTTTAGTATCCATTTACAATCTTATCACCTCTGAACTTGTCTAGTCCCTTTGTGAACATGCTCATACTGTCTGCCTCCATGAATGTCTGCGATACCAAGTTCCAGAAGCTGCTACCCACTACATTAAGAAGTGTTTTCTTTAGTCTGCTATATCTTTTATCATGTATTGGGGCATTTGGTAATAAACAGTTCTTCATTCACCTTATGCAGCACTTTAATAGTTTTGCAAACCTTGTCAATGCCCCCTCAGCTTTATATTCTGCACACTGAGGAATTGCAGCTTTGTTAGCCTTCCCCATAAAGTATCTGCTGACCTCTTCTTTATCACTTTAGATGCTTTTTTCTGTACCTTCTTAGCTCCCTTTTGCTTCTCTGGAGTAGACACAAGATCTGCACACACTACACAAGATGCAGATCCAACAAGGGTTTACTTAGAGCCAAAATAGAGAGATCTCTCTTATCCAAAGTGGTGCCAACATTTGTTGACTGCTCCTTCACACTGAGCCAGTAATTTCAGACAGCTTACAGTGATAACTGAGACTTCTTTCCTGAGCTGTAATTACCATTTCTACAATCAGTTATTTTTTCTTTACTTTCCATTTACACACATTGAAGCTCATCTGCTTTTTATCCATGCAATCACTTTTGTGAGGTCTGCGTGGAGTGTCTCACCATCAGCATAGTATCTAGTCAAATCCTTTGCAGCCTACTGTCATCTACACGTGTGGAGATTCAGTTGTGCAGTCTCCTTCCATCGTCAGTGAAGACATCAGACAGAACTGGTGTCTTCTCTTTTAGGTGAGCTTTCCATTTTTTAAAACACCAACTTTTCCCCTACATTAGTTGCCATTAATTATATATTGATCCATAAATTAAGGCGAAAGTTTAATCCATTTGACATAATTTTGAATTGCAGTACACATTTTATCTGGTCTTCTAATACAATATTTTTAACAGCCTCTAGACTTGAAGAATTCTTGAATTTTGGACTTTAGATTTTTTTGACTAATTACCTCATTTTACATAGTTCCTTTCTAGTGATTGAATAGATTTACGTGGCTTGCTCTCTCCTGCTACCATGTGAAACCTGATTGTGTTGTAGACATTACTACAGACTGGCTCCTGCACTGGCACCTCTTGAACCAGGTCCTCTGCACCAACCAAGACCAAATTCAAATAACATGTGTCCTTCATCTTAAGTTTTATGTGGGGAGAAAACCTTTGCTTTTCAGATTTCATATGAGATAGAAATAAGAATTTTATGTAAAAAAAAAAAAAGTTGCAAATGTTTTTCCTATTATTTAAATAAATAATATTTTAGAGCTGCTTCTAAAAAAGTCTTTAAAGAATTTGTACTAAAGTTTAAAATTAAAATTTTTGTTTGAGTAAGGAATATGTGTAAAATGAAGCTGTATTCAGGACTAAGTATTCCTTCTGTTGTGTTATATAACCAATAATATGCTTTAATATAAGCAGTTTTTTTCTGAATCACCAGAACTTCTAAACTGTTTTACAAAGTTGGGTACAAAGTGCAGAAGTGCTATGTTCTATAACATTATCTCATAATAGTTTCTCTTTAGACCAAATTATCCCTGCATCTGCAACCTGTAATTTAAGTACATTTACAATTCATTGTTAAAGATTCTTATCAAATATGCTACAAAAAGCACAGATCATAATAACTAGTACATCCATACGTCGTTCAAAGCATAATGTAAAAGAGAACAGCACAGAATGTTAAAGACAAGTAAAAGATATAATGCTGCTTTTAGGACTGATTGTCAAAGCAGAAATTCAGGCACCAAATGTGCCCACAGAAGCATCAACCTCTTTGATCCATTTAAGTTCTGTTATTAGTTTAATCAGCTGCAGACATGTCCTTGGAATTTCTGCAATTACCATGCTTTATTGTATATTAAGTAAAACCAATTTACAATATATCTTTTCTCCTCAAAAAAGAAAATTAAACTTATAGCCATATTTTCCAAGTGTTACAATAAAATAATAAATCTTTTACTTAAAATTAAAAAACCCCAATATAGTAAATTAATTGAAATAAGATATTTAAATATATATCATATATATAAGGTATGTGCTATATATATCATACAGATGTTATTTATTTAAATAAGATATAATAAATTTATTTTAAAAATAACGAGGTTTTGTATCTATATTAAGGTTTACTGCCTTTGATATGTTTAAGGTAACAAAATGAGTATTTCAGAAAAATCCCACCAGCTGTTATACTACAGGTACACTGAGTCAGCTCTACAGAAGATACTGTACTAAATAAAGTGAATAAAAGTAAGGATTAATTTTCTAAATACAGTCTCAGCTTTTGTATTATCTAGCATCCACTGAAATAATTTGAAGCACTCCTAAGAGTTTCATCGCATTTTAAAACAAGCCCCAGGCAACTCATCAATGCTTCTTTGACTCCACTTACAGAATCTTTTCTAACGGCAAGAGAGTATAAGAAATGTCTAACAAGAGCAGACTAATTGTTCCATCTTGTTCTCTGCTTTGTATCTGGCTAATGACGGGTTTTGAAGGAAAATTAACAAGCATTAGATTGTATAACATTGTTATAAACACTCCTGCTTCTGTGCAAGGGAAGAAAGATATTCCTAAAGCCTCATGATTGACAGACCTTATTATAAATTTTGTCCTAGCTACTGCTACTGCAAGTGTTATCGCTGTTGAGCTTGATCTTTAATCAGCTTTTGCATCTGTCAGAATAGTAGCCTGTGCCAGTCAGTTTCACAGGGTAATTATACGCGGGGCACAAGAATTTATCAGCCTTTTCAATGTTTAAAAATCAAAGGCCAGATTCCCTTCCCTGGGCTATTAACTACACTGATCATAAGCAAATGTATAGCAAAGGCAACTTGATTTGTTCAGAGACAGAAGTAACTCATCATTAACCAAACTGATGTTAATGGAGACACACTAACTCACACACTCAGAATCAAGCTCATAAACTCATGTACACATTTTGTTTACTGATTTTTCCAGTTAACCAGGATGTGCTGTATTGATGATTGGAGGGTTAATCCCACTTTCCTTGAGTTGACTCAAGATGTACATTTGCGTGAGCAAATGTTGCATATAGTTATTTTTCAATTTCTGAATGTCTTTGCACTGGGAACTGAGAGATTTGACATTTCCTGTGGCTTAAAGAAGCAGCATGTATTTATATCTCTGTGAGTCTGTACAAGATATATTGTTTCTGTCACAAATTTCTTGCATGAATATGTATTCTGTATGAGACTACAGTAAGACTATTGCTTCATTGTTAATGTTTGCTTTTGGCCTTCCCACATATATTGAACATGTCCATGTTTTTATCAGCATCAGGTGATCTGTATTTTCCAGAAGTGGCAACTGGAAATCTTTACAAAAAAAACCCCACATCTTTTCAGTATTCCAGGATCATATAAGTAGTTCTATTCTTTGTTGAGTCTTCATAAAAGATATGCAAACACAGTCTCAGAAGTGAGATAGGAACCATGATTTTCTTGCACAAAATTCAACTGAATTAATGGAGGATGAAAGACAAAGATAAGGTTCCATTCTTGAGCACACTTGGAAGAGTCATGTGAATCCAGGGTTGTACAGGGACTGTTCCTATTTGCTTTCCTGACACTGCAACTAAAGAGGTAGGAAGGCATTATAGCCGCACGTTGCTCTTGTAGTGCATTAATGACACAGTTGAGAAGTGAGCTGAAACCTATACTCATGTGTCAGTTTTACAGCCTTACTATAAGTTTGGTAAGCAATGTTTCCCCATTTGACCTTTCTGGCTGACCTTGTTCCCCTCTGAATATAAAAGGAGCTTAAGATCTGAAAACCAAGGGTATTGTTTATAATTATTTATTATGTCCCTAACAGCATTTACTTCATAGTTCCAAATTGTTTCCTCATGCACCCAGGTTGGCAGTTCATGCAAGGCTTGATCACATCAGGCAGGTTGTCCTGGCAAAAGCAGCCACACTTCTGTTGTGATGACAAGCATGCACAAGCACTCCATCCTTCTAACACCACCTTCATCGCAAGTGTTGCATAGACACAGACTGGAGACTTTGGCCTACTGCTGCCTTCTTTGTCTTTAAGTGTTTTTTCCAATGCATTTTCCCCCTTTCCTCTTTATCATCACATTCTCCAGTAAAGTGAGGTCCACTTAGTAGGAGGGAGTGCATCCTGTCATTAGACCTTGAATTGATGGTGTTGTGTGGAGTAAGTTTTCTTTCAAACCCTTAGTGCAAAGATGTGTTTTGGCTGTTGCAGGTATTTTCTAATACTTACTTCAAGTCAACTGCTTCCGTGAATACCAAGCAAACTCATCCTCTGTTACAGAAAGTAGATGCAGAATGGCTGAGAGCACAGTCAAAGAGAATTTGTTGTGAAATATGAATTAATAACTTTTCAGATATTTCAGAGTTTTTAAAGCTCTGTTTAATAAGAAGTAGAAACACTTCCATAAATACTTGTCCCAATTCTAGAAAACAAAGTAATGCTGAAAAACCACTGTTAATATCTGCCCAAGCTCTTTTTTTTCTTAGTTTCTCTAAAACCAGAATAATTTAAGAGGTATGAGAATATTTGCTCTGAATTTGCACTGTAACAAGAGAAAGAACTTTCTGGCCCTGTGTCCCCACCCCTTTCTTCTCTGTTAATTTTGGGAATGGGTTCTTTCTTGATATTCTTACCATGGAGATATTGCTATTCTCAAAAAGTTGTTAAATTTTGTTAGTACCGTATTTCAGCATGACCATATAAGATGACAGCATAATGAATCATCCAGTGACAAGTCAAGCCTCAGAATCTGGAAAAGACAAATCTCACTAAAAAGCTTCACAACAACATGTTCTCCAATCAAGAGGCATTCAGCGCAATCATAGCTTAGAAGATATTTGGCAGGGATATTCATACCCCCTGAGTCTTCTTTAGGGTATTTTGATATTGATCATACCCACCTGATTTATTCATGTCTGTGTTTCTGGGATGCCATCATTTACTTATGACAGCTCTCTCCTGACACTTGAAATCATATAGGTTAAAGAAAGAATCCATTTTAAGCATCTTTTGTATTAAATCAAATACAGTGTCAGATGAGACAGCATTAACAATGCCTTCCATATAAATAGTAACTGCACAGCATCATTTCTAATGCTTTTTTGTCTGGGCTTACTTCAAGCATCAACTAATTCAGCTGCATCAGAAACAAAAGAAACAGTCTTAAATCGTTATCTCCCCTTTATGAAGGAGGCAGAAACTGGGCATGTGAACTCCATGGCTCAGCATTAGAATCATTCTCAATCAAATTAATCTGAGACTCTAGAAGTTAAAAAATCCCAGTTAAAAGGGATTTTAAAACATCAGAAAAATATTTAAAATTTTCGAATAATTTTTTAGATCTCAGAAGAGGAAAGATGACATCTTTCTCTAGGCTTGGAAGTTGTGATAAAGCTTTAAACAGTTCTGCAGTTCTGACACTGAGCATCTGTCTCGAAGCTGAACGCCCTGTTACAAAAGCACAGCGATCTCTTCCGTCGGGCGAGTGCGGTTTCCTCTCTCACGGTTAAAAGAGCCCGTGACGTTCGCGGCGCGGCCGGTGGAGGTCACTGTTAGCAGGGAAATGCGGGACTCGCGCAGCGCCGCGGAGGCCGGGCGGGCGGGGCGGGGGGTGGGAAGGGGCTGTGGGCGCGGAGCGAGGCACCCAGCAGAGAGGGGCCAGGAGGGCCCTGCCGGGGCCCGGGGGTTCACCGCCACGGCCCCGCCGCACTAGTCACTCCTTAGGTGGGAGTTTATCCTAAACATAATAGAAAAAAGGAGTTTACTCCCACTACTTGGTTTGGATTAACCTCTTGACTGTACTCTCAAACACTGCCTCTGTGATTATCTGAGCAAATTGACACAGGCAGGGGTGCAGCAAGGATGAGCTCCTGTAGGTTTGTATTGTTTATTCTTCTCCTTTCTCATATTTAAAATTTGAATCTGCAGTTTGAGAGGACTTTAACTTTGCAAGAGTCAGTCAGTTGCTATTCTCTATGTAAATTTGCACAGCTCGTGCAATCCGTGAGGTTAGGAATATCACTCCTCTGAAAGAACGAAAAAAGTGGGGAGGGGAGGAGGGAAAGAAAAATGCAATTGGAGGCTGAAGTAACAAAGAACTCATCTTTAGGACTTCATGCAGCTGAAGAGGAGGTAGCGAGGACCTCCTTTACCATTAACATTACTAAACTATTTTAGCACTAAAGGCAATCTGTCATTTTGAGTAAATTCTCTTCTGCTTCTATAAACACAGCCGTAATCAATTAAAGACCTACTTGTGAAGGAGCTATTGTGTGCAGTTCCATTCAGACATTGCTGAGTTGTCTTTTAGACAGCCTGTGGGGAAACACTGGTAAGGTGATGGGAAAGTTCAAAGTGCCTAACTTTTCAATGTGGATTTTGTTATTGAGACTTTTTTCCCCTCTCTTTTTTTTCCATATTGCTTATCATAGCCAGGGTGAAAACTGGGTGATATCTCTCTAGGCATTTAACATTTATAACATGTTCTGCTTGGGAAGTTCTGCAAATATTTTACATGATTCTATAATGTAATTCCTTGGGGGACTTATGCATGGCAGCAAATCAATTACTAATTTGAAAGTACTGAAAGCACAAACAAACACAATAGAAACTATACATACTTACATATAATTGTGCACGCGGGCTGTTTCTAACATGCTAGGCACCAGTCCAATGCAATTTTGTGCAGTGAAATATAACCTGATTTACAGTAGTGTGAAGATGAGAATTAATTTCTGTTTGACACAAGCTCTTTAAAAAGTCAGGGTTCAATTTTATAATGAAAGAAACAATCAAACAGATCATTCCAATGACTCAGACTATTTTTTTATTATCTTTCTATTGCACTTGATCACGTGTGCCTTCAGAGTCCATGAATGTTACCAATCTTTGCTGAAACAACCAAAATAAACATGGAAACTTGAACTTACACTTTGGTTATTTTATTCTCTTTTATTTTTCACAAGGAAGGAAAAGGTAAGGTTGAACAGAAAAGTGTGTATAAGATTGCCACATTCTTACTCTTTAGTAGCTTTTTTTCCACTGAACATTGGCTTGGATTTTAGGGACATGAGTGAGGACAGAAAAACTGAAATACAAATGGATTTTAAAAAATTTCCCTATTTCTTTGTGTTTGCATTAAAAATAAATGTAATGAAATTTTAAGAATAGGCCCTATACAAAAAAAAAAAAAAAAAAAAGTAGAGATTTAGAGATTCTTGTGGAAAGAAAATAAAAGAACAGGCAGATTGTACCTGTCAAATCTGGATTTCAATATTCTTTCTGATGTATTTACTTTTGGATCTATTGTCAATCTTCACTGAATAGTCAGTTAGGGGTAAGAGCCTCACAGAGAAGTATAATTGTACCACTCTCTTAAAATTCATAAACACACTGCCTGGGGACTCAAGAATGACAGTGTCTTATTCCAGGGAAAGTCACTTAAAATTATCATTAGGCCATGTAGTCTTTTGGCATGGTGTAAATTATTTTGAAGGGGTGGTAGAAAAAAAGGAAAAGAAGGAAAGTGTGAAGATCATAAAGAAATTATCTTCCTTCAAAATGTAGTAAAAAAATCAAAGATTATGACAAATTTAATTCTCTTACAGTGCCTTAGCATCTACCAGTTAAAAGAAAAATGAACAGTAGCTTTTTCTAGGGCACTCAGGGTGGACTGAAACACGGTCGTGTGCTATACTAGTGCTAGCCAGCAAACTTTCTAAACTTCATTTTTCTTTGAATGACAGCTTTTTGGAAGTTATACAGGAGAGCCTTGGTGCATATACCAGGCACTTTGTAGATGAGTCAGGACACCTTAACTAAATCCATTCATTACCCTGTCCCCATTGGGACAGGCAAAAGCTGCCAATTTGATGTTGGTAATGTGGATGCTGCATTAGGGAATTGGCTAAGCCTGCCAGAATTCATTCCTGAACTTTAGCAGCCACAAAAGAGTATTTCTCTGTCGTCTGTAATTGATTCAGAGCCAGGTCCCAAAAGGACAAGCTTCCTTTTGTGTGCCATCTATACCAGGGTCTAAGGACACACAGTGCTACAACTTTTTTTTTTAGCTAGATCACAGGAAACATCTTTAAAAAGAAAAGAAATAAAATCTAAAATGTCATAAATTATACTCCTGAGCTTTCTAAAATCCATTATTTATTAGCTTTATTATTACATTCTGGTCCATACTTTCAGAAAACAGTCACAGTCAGTTTATTATAATCTGAGTATTTAATGTCAATAGAGTGTTACCGTTTGGAGATTAAATGAGGTCTGAAACCAAAACAGAGAAGAAATGTATTTGTACAAAAAATAAAATTTCCAGTGCTTCAGCTCAGTGAGCACAGTACTTATTATCATCAGTTCATATTCAGGTCAGATTCCTTCTTCCTTTGAAAAACAGGTTGAAAAACCCTTTGAAGGCTTCTCCCATCTTCCCCTTACCCATCTGGTTACAAATTCACTAATATTATTCATCATTACTTTGTGTTTCATATTTGCATATTCTGTATCTACTGTGTAATGCATTAAAGATTTCATGACACTATCAAATACTCCTAATAAGAATTATGAAAATTTACACACCTTATTAGCATCATCAGTCCATCATGGCAACATTCTCAACTCATTCTGTAGAAAATATCCCAGAAATTTAACAAGTAGGACTCTTAGATAGTAAAATTGTTAGCCAGTCCCAGTATATTCCTGTAGAAGTGGTTGGCCTATGTGCTTTTGTTTCAAATGGTTTTAAAAATGCCAGAGTATCCTCACAGCTTCTATTCCCAGTGTTCACCTGGGACTTTTGATTTGTTGAAGCAGGCATCATCTGTGTGAACTTGAATACGTTCACTGTATCTTTTTCTTGTATTCAAGAACAAGTATATTCTATTAGAAATGTTTTTCAAAATGCTTGTTAAACATACAGACTTACTCACATGAAAGCACACAAGTGCTATAAATGCTTAGGATAGAGCCAGGAACAGAGAAACCTGTGTGTGGAGGGCTAATCATAGTTCAAACCCAATGGTTTTAGTGGTGAAGCCTTCCTTCTCCTTCCCACCCACTCAGCAGGGGTAAGCAAAAGAACCCAGAAAGGGTGAGGCCCAGTCACTATAAATGTTCAGATGTTTAATGAATGTGCCATAGCTTTCCCCTACTAACTGCAAGACCTTCTCAAGCAGACTCCAAATTCCTGCTGAAATGAAGACTTTCTTTCCTGGAGTAGGCCTGGCATTCCTGGGAAACAATGGCCCTTTTCAAGTCGTCTCTGAAATTTCACAGGTGAAGGGAACAGGGCAGTCATTTGATCCCATCCACAAGGAGCCTGTTAGCATTTTAAAAAGTGAAGACAGAGTCTATCATGGAAGCACTGGCAAAACTGGTTAGTGACAGAAAAAGCCAACCAAGACCCACAGCCCAGGAGACCCCTGTGAAGCATAAATCAGTTTGTCTTTTACCTCATGCTACGACTTCTTAAATTTTTTCAAGCATGGGCTCCACGGCCCACAGAGCTCAGGAGACAGGTCTCTAAGTTGTATCACATGCTTTGGAACAGTGGCTTTTATGCTTCCTTTAGCCAGAACTTCACTTTGAGAAAGTACAAATTAAAGAAAGCCATTGCCAGGATATAGTATTGTGTATAGAGAACACTTATAAGTGATACGTGAATTCAGGCTTTTGAAATGTTCTTTAGTGGCCTTATTTCAGAAAGACAAGCATGTCACAGTAATTCCAACTGATTGGTTATAACAACATTATCAAAATCATTAGAAAACATTCAGAAGTACATTCAGAAAACTTAGGAACGGGATGCTGAGTGCTACCTGTGCATTAGTAACACAGTGCACTCAGAGCATAAAAAAATTGGACTTGCAGATCCTGCTCTACTCCAAACATCCAAATACCATATTTTGAAGTGACACAAGGTCTCTCAGTTCTGTGAAGAGAACCGCAGAACGGCAGAAGCCTCACAGATGATTTGAGGGATCATAGAATCATAGTTTAGTTTGAGTTGGAAGGGACCTTTAAAGGTCATCGAGTGCAACCCCCCTGCAATGAACATCTTTCACTAGACCAGGTGGCTCAGAGCCCCGTCCGATCCAACCATGAATGTTTCCAGGGATGGGGCATCTACCACCTCTCTGGGCAACCTGTTCCATTGTTTCACCACTCTCATTGTAAAACATTTCTTCCTTATCTCTAGTCTAAATCTATCCTTTTTTAGTTTAAAACCATTACTCCCTGTCCTATCACAACAGGCCCTATTAAAAAGTCTGTCTCCATCTTTCTTATAAGCCCCTTTTAAGTTTGAAAGGCTGCAGTAAGGTCTCCCTGGAGCCTTCTCTTCTCCAGGCTGAATAACCGCAACTCTCTCTTTGTAGGAGAGGTGTTCCATCCCTCTGATCATTTTTGTGGCCCTTCTGTGGACCTGCTCCAACAGGTCCATGTCTTTCCTGTGCTGATGCAGTACTCCAGGTGGGGTCTCACCAGAGCGGAGAGAGGGGCAGAATCACCTCCCTGAACATGCTGGCCACAGAATAGGAGGTAAATATTCAGAATCAGCACTTCTTAAACTGGAATATATCACCAATTCATGTTACAGGAGATTATTTTCTTCCCATACTTAAAAAAACCCACCCAAACCCCACAGAAAAACCCCAACTTACTTTCATTTAGTAATTGTTATACTAATAAGTATTTTGCCTCTAAAATTCAGACAACTTATGCACTCCCTGCCTACAGCAGATATTATAGGGAATATTATGCTTAGTTATCTTTTTTAGGAGAACTTGAAGGTTACTTGAATACTGAAACTCATTAAAGAGTTCAAATTTGAAGAACTTTCTGAGAGCAAACATGGGTGAATTAACCAGGTCATTTGATAAGCAAAAGTACCAGCATGGGGGCTATATACATGCTTGAGACAAGCTAATAATGACTGACTACTAAGTAAGAGACCAGTATTTCATATATGCTACTGATCTAACTCATCCAGGCAGGTGAAAGGTGCCTTGGTTTTATTCAGTGTTTATTTTGAAACAGCTATTTCCTAGTATTACAAGGGGAACCTTGCTTCAGTGTCTCCTTCACTTTGTGTCTTTGTACCATAACAAAGATTAGTGTTTCATTGCTTTTCTCCCATAAAATATCCAACTTACTGTCAGGGAATAGATTCTTGTTTAACATTTTTTGTGAGAATCAATGAAGATGCCCATTGTCTCAAGTGTAAAGAAAAGTGAAAAACAATTAGCTTAACTAAAAGACATTTTAACACTATGGCCAACCTGCATTTCCATCTTGAGTCCAAATTTTGCTCTTTGACAAAATGAAGGTCTGCCTCTTCATTTTTTCCAGTCCATGTCATTAACAGAATTAATTTCCTTTTATCCTCAGGAAAAAGTCAAGTTCATAGGTAAGCTGATCAAGGAATAGTGAAAGAGAAAATTTGAGGTGGTTCATGTGCCTAAGATAAGAAGCCATTACCTTGTGTAACCTATAGGAATTATGAGCAGTTTTGTATTTAACATGAGGAGGATTCCATTTTAAGTCCATCTTGGTTTTACAGCATAGCTATTTATAGCCATTTCACTGAGATGTTAAAGACAAAATGGACTGTAATCACTAAGAAGAATTTCTGAAGAGAAGTAAAACTTCTATAGCTTCCTCTTTCCATCCTTCATCTTGTCTTCTCTCACATACATGTATATGGTCTTTTTTGATTCTTTTAGTCAAAATCACAGGGGCAGATATGTTGATTGGTGCTCATTACTATGTAAAGAATATACTTTTCAGTAAACATGATGCGGGCATACCGCCCTACTTCAGGTGTGATAGTACAGGTTAGAATATTGCTAGGCCTATGCTGCAAATACTCAGCAGTTAGTTTTGCTGTTGTGAGGATACAGTAGTGCTTACATTACCGTTGATGAATACCTGGACAATTATTATATTTGGTCTTGTATTCCTTGAGCTCGTCCCAGCATACTTTGCCATTACTGGAAAAATGCATCTAGCTTCCTGCCTGATTTCTCGGACACCAAAGAGCTGAAAATCACACCCTGGGTTTCTTTCCCCATTATTGACAGCTGTCTCCACATCATTAAGCTTAGCAGTAGCATAGTCAGAAGGAAGCCCTGAGAGAGACAGTCTGTGCATGCAGAGTGAAGCAGTGGGGGAAGCTGCCAAGGAATTGCTTCTTGGGTGAGCAGGGAACAAGGGAGCTCTGGAATGTGCTCACAGAACTTGTGCTGAGGTGCTTTCCAAAGAAAGTGGGTCAGTCATGCCACCCTCACAAAGACTGGTACAATCTCCCGCAGAGAGAAGATTGTTTTACACAGGCGCTCCACCCATACTGGCAGAGAAACAGGGCTTATTGGCACAGGGAAGGACTAGTTGGTGGTCAGCTCTCCTTGGAGCAAGTCTGACTGAAAAGGCTGGAAGCACTTGCGGAGGTATGTGAGGCAAAGAATGGTGTTAGAATACTAATTTTTTTTTTTTTGTTATAGAATTGAGTTTAATAACTACGATATTGGGTACAGCAAAGGACTTTAGAATGACCTGAGTAGCTCTTTTGGCAGCCTTGGTCTTACTTTACCACAAGAAATCCTGAAGATCTTTCAATTATTGTCACATCTTGGAGTTCCTTTTCAGTTTTTCTGCAAGTCTCCCTTCTAGTACTGAGTTTGAACGGTTGATGGCTTGTGACTCTGAAGAAAGGAGGAGGAGGAGTACCTTGCTATTTGGGGTATCATTAGTCCCATTCAGCTCCTCTATTTGTATGTGTGGAAGTTGGCTTTTGTTCGTTTACGTTTCACCACACTGCTGTTTGAGTTGGCAGCATTATACTTTTTATTAGAACATACGTAGGTCCAGAAACTGATGAAACAGAAATAGAAGGTTCACTGTAGTCTACTCTTTTCAGGGAAAATAAACATCATAGGATGCTTAAAAAAAATCCCATGATACATCTTTCTGATTAGCAACTAAAACCTAAATGACTCCTTCTTACAGGGAAGCCTAACCAGAAAGATTATGCTAAGCTTTGCTTAAAGGAACCTATTTATCTCTCTATTTTTATTGTTTTCACAAGTTCCCACTACTTCAGAAACATGGCATTGATTATATATTTTGCTTTAACACTATGTGTTTCTGTAAGGCTCATCAATTAGAGAATGAAATCCTCAGGATTTTAGAAAGCAGTTTACTGCAAGCAGGTATCCTTTTCCTTTTCCTTTTCCTTTTCCTTCCTTTAAAGTAATGGAAAAGAGTGGGGATTTTTTTCCTTAAAAGAAGGAAAAATAGTTTTAAACACTAAAAAGGCTATGTTCAACGTTTTGTAGGAATTACAACTAGGAAGAGTAAGACAAATATTATCAATTATATCAGTACTAACTGTGGCAGAATGTGCTGTGTATTAGTGTTCTTGGTGAGACACACAGTGCCTGTCTGTTAGCAGATGCTTTGGATACTTTCCTTCACTGGGCTACCCAAAAGCAGCTATTCTCATTTTTGAGTGCCAACCACTGGAAATGGGCTAAATTTGTAGTACCCATTACCTGTAAAGAGTACCAAAATAGCCACATGAAACCTGACCCACACAGAACCTCAAAACGCCAGGGCTGAATGTTTGCTGCTCAGAGCTGAAATGTGCTCTCTCTTCTTCCCCACCTCTCCCCAACTCTTGGAGGAGTAAATAGGACCATTCATACAACAGAGACAGAGAAATAATTTTGAAAGTTATAAAAAACTCCCAGTATGTAATGATACCTCCTACAGTGCTAACCATGATACTAATGATGAAAAAGCTACATCCTGCATGTGCAAGCTGGCATCCTTTTTACTGTATATTACTTTTTATCCTTCCATGATGCTTAAAGACAGTGGTAAAACTCCCATTGGACCTAGCTGCCATTAGATGTCTCCAATCATATTTTAGAGCTTAAACATACATAGGCTTTTTTCAAACATAGCACTATATATTCCATCAGTACACTGCACTTTAATTGTGCCTCTCTCTTTCTCTTTGTGTATTATTTAATGTATTACTCTAAAAGCTCTTTGGGTCATGGGATAGTGTCTGCCTGCATGTTTATGTAGGCAGAGCTAGGCTTAACGTGAACAACATTAAATATTTTAGCAACACTGTCCTGCAGAACTGTCTAGTCTAAGATTATATCAACCAAAGCCCATTATTCAACTCACATGTGGGTTTGTTGGGGCTGGTATAACATTTTGGCCATAAGCAACAGCAAAGTGTTCTGCTCACAAGACCTGCTCTCTTCCTACTGAGATGCTTTAAAACTTAAAGTGCCTTTCTATTTTTCCCTTTTCCTCTCCCCATTCTTTCCGTCCTTTCCTCATTGGAAGCCATGCAAGAAATCAGTGCTGATGATAGGGCAAGGAAGCATAGTAATTATGCTCCTATTAATGTTTACCAATTTTGCTGGATATCTTCAGCTTTTACAAAACTGGGTTCTAGATGATCTGTAGCAAAAAACACAGGATTGGAGGTATTCTTTCAGAGTTGTTGGCAAGAGTAATTGCTCTGGTTCAAAAAATATTTTGGGTGGCAAATAATATTAGTACCCTCCTCAGAAGATTCTATGATTGTAACCCCGCATGGTAATGGGCGGGAGATGTAAGAAAATGTATGTTGTCTCATTGAGTGAACGCTAAAGGAATCAAGTGAAGTCCTCATTAACATGGAATGGAGAAGGAAAGGGTAACGCTTCCTTCCTGTCACACTCTCAGCAGAGAACCAGTGTAGATGTCATGTAGCACCTACAGGTTTGCTTTTAATGACTGCATTTCATCAGGAGTATTTTTCTTTGTTGACTGATTCCCATTCAGATTTGCACTGGTACCTAATAAGTGGATCCGTATCTCATAGGTCAGGGTTAGATACAAAGCCTTGCAAAAACAACCCGCTCAGAAAACAACAAAATGGAAAGAAAAGAAGGAGAAAAATGGAAAGAAAAGAAGGAGAAAAAGTATTTGTTAATTCTGAGCTGTTGGTAACCCAAGGAAATCTGTTAGAGGATGTACATTGCAAATACACCCTGCCCAAACAATAGGCCTAGAAAGAACTAGTAGGATGCAGCTGATACACAGAGCAATTTTCATCAGTTCCAAGCAAACAACATCAGACTAAAATCCTCATTTTCCTCTGCAGGCATGAAATACATAAACAATCTCTGAATCAATTTAAGATGTAAAACAGTCTCACTTTATTAGAAAAGCCCGAGGACATTTTGACTGAACTTCATTCTTTGTCAACAGCAGAAACTGCCTCATAATTAGTTAAGTATTGGAGCCTCTCTCTTTTCAAAAGAGCTAGTATAAAATTTAATTATAATGAAACTACAAGGAAAGTTGCATTACTGTCCAAGAAAATAACAATTTAGATTTCTTATTATACCATCAGTCATGTTTTTAGTAGGAATATACTGGTAATGGCTTAGCAAATGACAGTCAAATACATTTCTTGCTCGCTTCATAGAACAAGTAGTATATTTTCCAAAGAATGGCAAAGGTACATTATTGTACAGTTTAATGGGATCTCACATTATGAGCAGTCCAGAACTGAATTATAGAGATCTGTAATTCCCATCATGCTAATAGTCAAATACAATCCTAACATCAATTTTTTTTTTTTGTTGAAAACAAAAAAGTAATCCCTTGTTAAAGCTGAAGTCTTTCAAGGTTGAAAAGTAAAGAATTAAGAAACATGCAACCATATTTTAATTGCTATGGAAGGCATCTCCTTCATTTATGCTTTGCAAAATAGAAGTAATTCCACAGAATTTAGCAGAGTTTTACCTAATTCAAATTTGTGCAAAGTCATTATGCAAGTCATATGTTATGGAGTTTATTATAATCTGTTTCCTTAAATAAATTTGTGATGTGGGTTAACTGGACTCCATGTAACATCCCAGATTAATAATTTTGGAGTGTGAAGACTTATTAAAGAGTGACAAATACAAACCAAAGTTTTTATGCAATGTTCTCATTTAAATTTATGGTTAAATAATAACTTTTGTTGCTGCATTAGTAAGATAATGGGGTAAAATAGTAGATTTTGGTAAGATAGTAGATGTTGTCATGCTTTAGTAAGAGATTGGGGGTTGCAATTGTTTTTGATCTTCTCCTGAAAATGAAGCAAAATGTAATCAGAATGTTCAGATAAAGGTTTTTCTACATATTATATTTTTTCCCTGACTTTTCTATAATTATCATTCTCTTCATGGAATTTCAGCTATGTTTTATATGATGCAGGATGTGAAATTTAGGACATCAGCTACGAATAAACAATTAACACTGCTCTTGAATAATTATTATGTTAAAACTGTATTGGAAGGTTGCTATAATTATCTAGTCATGAATGACACCTTTTAAAGGAAACATTGTGTTGAGGGGTGGACAGGTAGTGCGACTCTGGAATGTGTCTTCTGACATTCTACAGATCAGGAATGCAAAATAAGGCTTGGAGTTTCTTCTGACTCACATCAATCCCATTTTGATTACATTCTCCCTCAACGTGCATCATCTGTATTAATGAAGTATGGTGACTGATTTCCAAAGATGTATGTACAAAGCAAGTTTTTAGAAAGATCCTAATCCAAAATTTGCCATGTCATTGGGGCCCTCCTTTTGACTCATGTCAAGAAGTCCATACAGGATGGATTACATGCACTACCAGATAATTCCAACTATGAGAGTGGCAAAGAACTGCATATCTTAGGGCATAGCAAGTAAAAACTGAAATGATGCATACCTTTTAACAAAAAGGAAATAGAGAGGTTTCAACACTTGAAAGAAAACATATCATCCTTCTAACGTTATGATCACATTTCTGTCCACTGTCACTAGTAAAAAACTGTAATTACTCTATTGAAAACATGCTGTCAGTAGAATTGGAACTATACAGCTAGCGTGGAACTGGAAACAGGAATAATGCACCTTTATTTCTATTTTCCTGTGTTATTATTTTAACTATCCTATACTACTCTCTGGAAGAGGTATTTTAAGCCTCCATCTCACTTTTGTACCTCAGAAAACATGGTATTTTATTCTTAAAGTTATGGGACTTTTCAGATTATGTTTTGGCATCACCTTAAGAGCCGTTGAAAACTGCAGAAGAACATATGTCTAAAAGCTTGGATCTTACTCACTTTGAAAATTCACAAAGGCAATAATGTCCAACTTAAAAAAAGAAGAAGCAGCATGGGCAAAGGAAAGCAACTGGAACTCTGTTTGACCTCTGAAACAAGTGGGGTTGTTGATTCAAATCCTTCGAAGTATGAAATTCAGCAACAAATACCAGGCAATAGGTTTCACTTGAGTGAGGACTACAGGAATTTGGGTAGCTTATTATTCATTCCCTTTCTCTCCTTTTCTTCACTGGTGTATAGTAGCCACCCATCCCAGGAGGGGAAGCTAAAACCTACTTGTCTAGAATTATGACAGGACCCAGGTCTTGCAAAGCCCCTTCAGAAACCTTTCTCAAAGGTCCACTGAAATGAGAAATGAAATAAGCTTCTCTAGATTCAGTCTTCTTCAAACTTGTACGGGAAAATAGAGCAAATTCCTTGGGAAGTATTACTTTATGATGTATCCCATTAATTATGGAATTCCCTATGGGGAGCACTCTGTGGGCAGCCCGAGTTGTAGAAGAATTTAGACTCCTTTTCCTCTAACAAGTTCACAGCTGGGCTTTTAGAGGATTCTGTGATAACAGTGCAGCAAAGCTGCACCAAATTCTGGTACCTGGGAGACAGGAGTGTTGATCGACATAGACGGGATAAGAACACTCCCTTAAATACATTTTAAAATGTTATAGGCTCCCTTCCACCTTCGTCCCCTCCTCCACTTAATTCAGTTTATCAAAATCATAAGCCTAAATTAAAGAAACCACAGATTTCACTGTGTAGTGTAATAAATGGCTTAGTTGAGCAAAAACCTTACTTTTATTCGTACAGTGCCATGAATGCACTGCTGATGATCTACTTGTCTCTGCATGGAGTAGGGAGATGAAAATGCAACTTTACTAACAGAGATGGTAAATCTGTAACTTAGCCTTGTAGATTCACCTGTTTTTACTGTTAGGATTAAAAAGTGAAATTAGTGCACTTCTTTAGCTAAACTTCCAAGAGAAAAAGCTACCAAGATTTCGGAGAATATCGTGGTAAAAAGAAATGTCTAAAAGGAAAGCAATTCATGAGAAATAGTTGTACAGTAGAGGACACTGCATGGACCTTTTCCTTCTGTGCTCTGAGTCTGTATGGGCCCATTATTGGAATAGTATGGATGCCTGACCCAAAACTTACTTTGATGTGGCCAGTCAAAAGATTCCATTCTGCTTCCTAGCTGAAAGATAGGCACATCGCATAAACGTTGATTTGTGTGCTCGTTAAGTACCTGCTATTAGAATTTCCATGCCTTGTCAATCTTTTTTATTTTAAAGACTGAGCAAACCTCTTTCTCTCAATTTGTAAGTAATATTTCCAGACAAATATTGAAGCAAACACCATCTAGATCAGGCCTGCCCTTCTGTCCAAAGAATATGTGGGGGCATACCGTGGGTGTCACTCTTTGTTAATCTGTGAACTCTCCAAATTATTTTTCTAAATAACTTTTTCATGATTTAAATGCAGACCTAAAAATACAGCAACACTAAAAGACTTCAACAAAAGTTCATTTGTACAGCTTACTAGCCCACTATACCTTTGTAAAGACTCTATATATGTTTGTAAACCATAAATGCTAGAAAAGAATGTATATTACTGGGTGTCTGAACAAGATTCAGAATGAAAATAGGTTAATACAAGGTCTTTGTACTCTGTCTTCAGCTATGTCTGTTTTAATTTTCCTCTTTATAAGATAACACACATTTGTCAGCGCACATGCACACACATGCATAAACACACACGATGTGAGTGGATACTAAATAAACAGCCCTATAGAGAGGGAGTACAATATTTCACTGACTGTAGAATGAAGCCCAATTTTATTGGCAGACTTCAATGATGTTAGACAATAAAACATTTGTAAGTTTTGCTGCAGACAGTCTGGCTGGCAGTTTCAGCAGCTCTAATTTATTGTGAATAAATAATTTCCTGGAATCTCTGAGGAGTCATTTTAATGCTCTGAAAAAATAAAAATCTGGCATGCCATTAAATTTGTTTTCCGTTGTTTTGAACCAAAAATACTTAAAATGTAAGAAGTAAAAAACACCACCCTAATTTCAAAGATAGTATTTTGTAAACGTCAAATCTCCCAGTTTCACACTGGTTTTACACATGAATAATTTGTGTTTACTCCATCTTTGTATTTAAAGGCATGCCAAATACCATCTGTTTGCAGTTTCCTTTTTGTGTGTTATTCCTCAGTTCCATGAAGAGAAACTGTCCAGATTAAAGAACTTCCATATTTCTGTAGAGTATATTTAGACTCTGTTTGTGTTTCTATCCTACCATAAATTGATTATTACATGTAGCACGACGGTGATCAGACCATTTTCAAAGGCAGTGCATTCTTGAATCAGAAACAGAAATTCAAAAAGGCAGTGTAAAATCCAACTTCAGAATATGTTAGAAGCCAACTGTAAAAATATAGACGGAGTCAATTAGTTGATTCAGTTTTGCTGCCATCAGCAAAAAAAAAGAAGCTTTAGTTTCCACAGTTGCTGAGTACATTTTTTCCATGAGGCACCTCACAGTTCCTGCCAGTGGACTAATATATAAGTACCTATTGCACTTTTATTCAATTCTTATTACCTTGAGGTATCCAAAAGATTCCAAATAAGAAACTGAACCAATAAAAGGGATAAACTTTTATCGCCAATAGCATCACTTAGATTTCTAACATCAATCCAAGAGACTGTACCGCTTTTAGTTTTGTTGATACTCCCCATAAATAATCTCCATACAATCCACAGAAATATAATAAAGCTAAAATCTGTAGTGGTAACAGGGAATTATAATGGAAAACACTGGGTAATTTTAATTGTCGGTCTCACTACCTGTATTGTCCAAAATGCTTTCTACAGACGAGTATCACTGTGAGGAAACAACCTGTAAATCTGCAAAGTAAATTTGAGAAGCAGAAAAAGGCTACATACACATTTTGTGTGACTGGATAGCATCAAAAAGCTAAATGCATATTTGAACACTAGTTCAAAGAAAAGAGGACTCTCTTTCTGCAGAGAAGTCGCATGGCCCTCTCTTCCTGGATAGTCACTATTTCCTATTTGTTGCCTGTCTTTATAGGGAACTTCTTCCCAGTTCAAGTGCAAAACCAGCATTACTCTCATCAATGCTCAGCCGGGGTGAAAGCCCTTGACACATTTGGATGAAAACGGGCAATAAACAGTAACAGGCTTTTGCCTGTGCCCTAGTAGAGAGTAATATACCTGCCATTAGCTACTGCCACATCTATTTCTTTCAGTTGACACTAAGAGTGCAAAAACTATTACCAATAGCAAAAGGTCCTTCCCTCTGACTGGAGAGAATCAGTCTCAGCCCCACCAATGGTAGTACTCACAGTCCACTGAACAACTTGGCTACAAGCAAGTCAAGTCAAGTACAAGCCACGAATTTCTGCTTCCTTTTGTCTACCTGTGCTCAAGTTATTGAATAATGTGTGAATTCAGCGAGACAGAGATGTTGAAATTTTCTTATATAAATATTTCATTCAAGTTTATTAAAGTCCAGTCTCAGTCATGTTGTTTTTTGGTTGCTCAAGCCTACACTTTATCTTTCCTCTGCTTCCCTTGTTGCTGAAATGAGGTAATACTTTCTCTCTTGATATCTGCTTAGCAGTTTAGAATCTAGAAATGCAGAGTATACTCTAGTCTTCTAAGAATGACATAGGGTACCATATCCTAATTTACGGGGACTTTGAGAGTCAGTGTATGTATTGCAAAATCTGTATAGGGTATGTGATTCCTTATTTCAGTGTGTAAGGCATGAATAACACACTTCAACATGGAATACCCATTGGCATTTACAAGTGCCACGATCTGTTGTTTTCCAATAGTGCATTCTTCCATTGATTTCAGCACAGCTTGAAGAATGGTGTAGTGGTGTAAAGTATACAGACAGTTTTCTGGACACAGTGAAGTAAATCTTTGTTATAAGTGGCATCTAATTTAAATTAAAACCAGGATAAAGACATGTATCACTGCAAGTAGTTGTAATCCAAATATTCCTGCCAGTGACCAACACCCTTTACAGATAAACAGGGATTCCAGTTAATTTTTTGATATGTGAACTGCTTCTAGGTCAAGAAACACTATGATGTTCAGATGCACAGTTTGTGAATCTAATCCACCACAGACAGTTAATTTTCCTTGATTAATGTAAAATTAGGTGCTAGTTAACTTTGTCAGTTTGGGGGTCATCATTTTTATGTTTTGTGTCATGCAAAAACCTGGATGTAATACAAGTTGTATGAATAGGTCAACAGGACCAGTTAAATCTTTGTGCTGATAAATTCAGAGGTCAGTCTTATAATACAGTACTTTGGCACTGTGCTGTTTCCAGTTTTAGATATTTACAGTCAATGACCACTAAGTGGATATTAACTTCATATTAAATGTTATTTGCATAATAAGCTTGCAGGACACTTTATTTCCATTAGGTTAGAATTTATAATTTACTGTACTTAAGTCTGAGCAAATCTCATAGCTACTCAGATGAGTTCCTGAGACGGCCAGAGTCTTGAAGTCGAATTTCCTCTCCCCATCCTTGAAGTGATCACCTCAAAAAACACCCAAGTAGCCTTTTTCTGTTGCAGCAGCATTCAGAGTCAGTCAGAAGATATTTGTAAAAGAAACCTGGTACTCAGAATTTATCCTCATGTTTGACCCATCCCTATTAGCATCTTCCTTTGCTTCACACTACTTATTTTTCTGACTTTCTCACCCCAAATTCATGTATCTAAGAATGCATGGTCTTTTTGGCACTCCTGCAAAACTATAGTAAGTCTTTTGGTTCAGAGATGTTTCTATGAAAATATTTTCTTTTTCTCATAATGTCTTTTGTCTCAGAGATGTTAGTGTCCCTATTTGTTTCAATTTAAGATTTTTAAGTTTAGGCAGATTCCTTGGGATCGAGAGTTGTTCAATCATGGAACAATAACATAAAGTTTTGATGCCCTTTCTAACATGCATTGTTTTATTGTTTTATAATAAAACAAATTTTTGTTAGGAAGAGAAGAAAAATAAAACAGTCTTCATGATAAAGGCCTCCAAAGATGAAGGACCTCAGAGAACTCTGCACAGTCTCTTCTGACTGGGCAACAAATGTACTTTTGAATGTGAAAAGATGACTGCCTGAAAGATCATAGATTAAATGCATATTCTCAATTGCCAGAATCAACATTTTCATCTTCTTTTTTTTCTATTCTGTGAGAAGAGCCTCTATTATACCTATGCACAAAGGCTTTTACTTCAGCCTATTGGTTTGCATTAAGAAAACAAAAAGTGCAGTACTCTTAGAAAAATGGGACTTGAAAAAAGCAATTCCTCGATTTACTTAGCCTTTAAAGACTCTCTGATTTATTATTTAGTAAAAAGTTGGATTGAAGTTAGTCTGAACTCAGGAATTAGTAAGCCCCCTTCCCAGTTCAGAATGAATCATTTTTTTCCCCTCAATTTGCTGCTGTGTTATTTTTTTTCGGTTTTGCTTCTTTATTCTACAAAAGATATAATGAATATATGTATTCTTTATGTTATACGAGTGATTCTTTCATAGAGAATATCTGTTTATCCCACATTGTTAGAAGGAAACTGTGTTGTCTAGTAGTATTTTTAACAAATGTTTTGAAAGCCAACTATGTTCAGGATACATTAATATGAGGAGCTTTAAACTGGCAAGGATGAATGAGAGCCTGGAGATGGAGCAAAAGTTAACCTCTGAGATCTCTTGTGCATTGAAGCTATGCTGTAACCTTACAGTGAATAGAACAGCTCGGATGGAGGGTGGAAGAAGAAGCAAGGAGATAACAGTAGATTTACATATATGCTTATCCAGCATATCAAGGAAAAAAATACAAAACGGGCTACAGTCCATCACTTCCAATATTTCTCACAAAGGGAGAAACAATTATTTCATGTAGATGCCTTTTTCATGTAGGTGTCTTGTCAAGATATGTCTTGCCATAAGTCCTATGACTCTTAATTACTGGACATATTTTCTAAGCAGTTGTGTTTTTTGGTTTGTTTTTTTTTTTCTCCCTACACACACAGCTATCAAGTTTAGGGTTATATTAGACTCCTATGTCAATGGAAGAAAAGAGACTCATCAGAAGGGTATTCAAAATAACTGAATAGATATCTAACAGGTGGTATGAATATCTTTCATAAGTGTACAGACTCACATATTCATACTCATAATATATATTCAAATACTAGTGCAGTAGTGATGGGAATTTCTCAAGGACAACATTTGTAAATTAAAAAAAAAAAAAGATATTGATTCTACTGAATGTATTCCTTATAAGCAAACATAACAGACAATGAATCTCATTTCAGAGAAGTGTAATTTATATGTTCTGAGACCTAACAACAGTAATCTATCTATTGTATCCATTATATTATATTCTGATCTTCTGAGGAAATCATACTGTTTCATTACCCAAATATTAAGAAATTTGTGAGGAGAAATTGAATGTTAGAATGCTACTATAAAATAGTCTATTAAAAGACTCTGAGTTTCTTAAAAAAATCTTGATATATATTTCTACATGTAAGTTAATATGTTTGTATATTTAATATTTCTCTTCCCAGTTGGAAGCAATTTTTTTGCATTTACAGCACAGTTCTGAGCACATGGAATTCAATAAAAACATTCTCATCAACTTTAAATAGATTTTGGATTAGGCCTTTAAAAACAAAAAGAATGCTATGTAAGTCTCTAGCAGTGCTGTTTTGCTAAGTATGAAATCTTTCAGAAATGTTTTTCAGAGCAATTTTTGTTTGCCTGAATGTGCATAATTTTTATTCGTGTTCCATGAAAAAGTGCAGATATGGCTAAAGCCAAAAGTTTGAAAAATTCAAAACTCCATACCTAGATATAATTATCATACATGCTCACTGATTGGTTTGTAATTTCATTAAACATTAGCAATATATTTAAAACATGCGATTGTTCTTATGGGTTGTTTTTAGACTAATACTACGTAGGTAGATGAGTGTTTAATAGTAAATCTAAGATTTTTTTAAATGCACTGCAGTATGCTCTAACAAGTTGTTAAAACCATGTATAAAGTTCTGGCATCTTTCATTTTATTCCAAGCATTCATTTGTAGAATAATACAAAGATATTGGAATCTTGACAGGCTTGAGAAGTGGGTCCCTGCAAACCTCATGAAGTTCAACAAGGCCACGTGCAAGGTCCTGCACATGGGTTGGGGCACTCCCAAGCATAAACACAGGCTGGGGGAAGACTGGATTGAGAGCATCCCTGTGGAGAAGGACTTGGGGGTACTAGTGGATGGAAAACTGGCTATAAGTCAACAATGTGTACTCACAGCCCAGAAAGCCAACTGCATCCTGGGCTGCATCAAGAGAAGTGTGGCCAGCAGGTCGAGGGAGGGGACTCTCTCCCTCTGCTCTGCTCTCATGAGATCCCACCTGGAGTCCTGTGTCCAGCTCTGGGGCCCCCAACATAAGGAGGACATGGAGCTGCTCGAGCGGGTCCAGAGGAGGCCACAAAGATGATCAGGGTGCTGAAGCACCTCCCCTGTGAGGACAGGCTGAGAGAGTTGGGGTTGTTCAGCCTGGAGAAGAGAAGGCTCCAGGTAGACCTTATAGCAGCCTTCCAGTACTTAAAGGGGCCTACAGGAAAGATGGGGAGTGACTCTTTATCAGGGAGCGTAGTGATAGGATGAGGGCTAACAATTTTAAACTGAAAGAGGGTAGATTTAGATTATATCTAAGGAAGAAATTCTTCCCTGTGAGGGTGGTGAGGCACTGGAACAGGTTGCCCAGAGAAGCTGTGGCTGCCCCCTCCCCGGCAGTGTTCAAGGCCAGGTTGGACGGGGCTTTGAGTAACCTGGTCTAGTGGAAGGTGTCCCTGCCCATGGCAGGGGAGTTGGAACTAGATGATCTTTAAGGTCCTTTCCAACCCAAACCATTCTATCAGTCTATGGTATTCCACAAGGCTATGTATGGCAAAAGTACCTGCTGTATTTTTTATGAGACAACAAATGTTCTTTGAGACTCAGTATCTCCTTGAGACTGCCTAGAGGAAAAATAAAATCCTCTCCTGTTCATTCCTAGTCTTTTGGAAACAGTCAAGTAATTGATATACAGTGAGGTAATTTTATGTGTCATTTTATTTCTGATGAGGTAGCATAAAATTTCCTTGATTTCTATAAATAAAAAAAATCTATCATTGCTGTGATATAAAGTAACCTAGAAGAATGTATTAATGAGAAGTGGAACAGTGTTTTGTAGCACACATTTTGCAAGAGATGACACTGAAATGACAAAAATACATACTCTGAGGCTAGATCTTTAATATTTAAAACCTCTTCTGAAAAAGGTATGTCTGTTTACTAGAAATGCAAAAATATTCAATAGAATTTACCTACTTATGAAGGGTATAGGTTCTTACTAAACCAGGTAATGCTATCTGCTAAGGTATCCATTCTGATATTGACTTAAACACTTTTACCAGAAACAGACAAAAAGATAGATAATGACTACTTGGTTTCAGTGTGCAGAAAGGAAGATTTTGGTTAGATATTGGGTAAAAGCAGTCAAATCATAAGAAATATCAGATTTCCACCATAAGGAATCAGTTAGATGGGCATTCTTCAGCAATGAAATAAACATATATTCAATCTCTTTTGGATTCTTCCAGCCATATGGTAAACTTCCACATTGAGACTAGAGGGAAAGCAAACACTAAGAATAGTGAAAAGGCCAGTCATTAGCACAGAATGATCTTCCCTTCTTCTTCTTCATGTAGGTGCTTATAGAATTTCTAAAAAATAAAATGTTTTTCTTACAGCAATTAATTCAGGGAGCTCTTTTGGCCTTTTTATATGGCAAGACATACTAGATAAATGAAAGACTCCCTTGTGGCTTTATAGAATGTAACATCCTCTCAAGTGGCAAAAATGCTCCAGGCAGAAATGAGACTAGCAAAAGAGTTTTTCAGTTATTTAACTGAGGAAATTGATGTACCTATAAACTGCGGTTAGGAATCTTCAGCAGATCTTTGAACTGAACCCCTACTTCCTAATTTTAACCAATGCCTTAACTGGAGATTTTCTGTCCTCTTTCCAAAATGCATAGTAAACAAACCCAAAGGGAAAATAAGCTAGCTAATATGTTTTTGCAAGTATAAGATGTATAAATTAGCTAGCAGATCACAGTAGACACTTCTTTTCATTATTATAGTTCCTGAAATACATTGTTTTGGACCTGCAAAATGGAGACGGTGTCCAGTTTGCTTAGCAGCACTGATACTTGTCCCTCAGGAACATTAACTGGGATCATGGTAAGATCTGGCCCCAACTGGATTTTATTGCAATGACGTACAGAGCTGACGGAGATGTTTCTGAAACTGGAAATTACAACCCACAGGAATTAGAGGATTTAAAAAACCCTGGTGAGATGTAACATTTCTTAAGAACAATGGATTACAACATTTTTATTCTGTACTCCTTTGGATAATTAGTTTAATAAGTCAGCTTGTTTGTCATTCATGCATATAATAAATTAATATGCATGTTGTTTCCTTATTCATTAGGTCTTTAAATTCAGCAGATGAAAATCTCTTTCCTCCAGAAAATACACTCGGTTATAGATGACTGCCAATGAAAAGTAAACAGCCAGCTCCAATGAAGAAATGTGCTGAAAGCGAATACCTTTTGAACTCTGAATCTTTATTTCCACTCTTTATGGAAATAAACACATTTATGGTTTGTTTATTACTTGCAGAAAGAAAGCTTGTTCATCCTCCTCCCCTCCACCCCTTTCATTTGCTGGTCTAGCTACCGAGCAGAGCCTAATCACAAGATGTCTGTGTATATCAAGCAGATGTTCACTGGCAACAGACAATCAATGTCTGGCATGCAGTTATATTGTGTTTTTAGCCTGCATTGAGCACAGTTAGTTGAAAGCAATGTTTTGTGTCACTATATCTGTATTTCATAATAAAGAACAAGTGCCCACTTCAAGTTATGGATCACCTCTATTGTCATTCCATAGCAATGTGTTTTACAGATGTCTGCAAATGAATTTTAGGCTGAACTCCCTTTGCTTCTGAACCATAAGGAAGTATGATATGCTATCTGTCTGGTATTTAGATATTAAATTTATTTGAAGAGCAGTTAGAATCGCCTTGAATTAATTTAAAAACTCCTGTATAAAACAAGAACTCTGGCAGTTAAGTCTGACCGATAGGTCTGACAGGTTTTCAGCACATTACCTTTAGCTGGTGGTGATGTAGTAACAGCATTTTATTTCCTGTGAAGCCAACAACTAACTCTTAACTCCATGTGAAAACTTAGATGGGGCTTATCAGCTCTTCCATGGCACTTCATGGCACTCTGCTGCTCTTGGGATCACGGTCTCTGTTATTATTGAGAGGAACAGTAATGAAACAACGGCAGCACCAGGAGCCATCCTTTCAGACTACGTCTGACACAAGCGCTGAGCGTTACATTATCTGCTTCAGTGAAGCAGAAAGAGGAGACCATCAGGGAGCTGGCTGTGCTCCCTACTTTTCTGTTCCCAGTTTTGGACATGTTAGTGCAACCTGTGGACTGCTCTAACCTCTGCCAGCTGGCAAGAGTTCCCAGAAGACAGTCTGTCACTGAGAGTAGCTATGAAACAGCCTGGTATCTTCACTTTTCTCTCTGCTGTACTGTGCCTGCACTGCCTATGATGGGAGGGCTGGGAGCAGGAGGCACTTTCACAGTGACACCCATGAAGGAGTCTCCCAATACTGGGCTAAACATCAGCACGGGGAAATGGGACCTGCATCACCTCTCCGTTCACCATTCCAAGTGGTATCATAGCTGAGATACACATGCCAAGTTTCATTCTGTCTTTCTGGAGAAACTTTAAAACAAAATTTAAATCCAAGCACTGTTTTTGTAGAAGTTCTATAGTATGTTTGTTGCAAACAGCAACAGTCTGTTCTACCACACTAGTTCTCATGAGCTACTCTTTCAAACCACAGACATTGCCTCCATTTTATCTTGTACGTTAGAACAGAATACTTTGTCAACCACAAAAAAACAAACAAACAAACAAACAAAAACAAACAAAAAAACAACTGAGAAAGGGATCAGCAGATAAGTGGAAGAGCAACATATGGAAATAAAAATCTGAAATTTTGCATTAACAAATAACATGTTGAATTCGTATTTTACAACGCATGTTGCTGGGCTGTCTACCCAACTGCAGACACTGCAAAATTCACTTATACTAGAGATGCTTAAGAAACAGTCTGCTGAAAGATGTCTAGCACAGTTATGCACGTAGGATCTTCAACTGAAATGACCTGATTGAAATTGTTAATTTACACATGTAATCTTAGTCAGAAGTTCTGTATGTGAGTGGATAACAAGGTATGGATGCTTGGGCTATGAATATGCTCTCCTTCCTACCACAAAATGACATAGAAAATACATTTCAGACATACCTTGGCAACTGGAAATAGAAATGCCATATACCAAATATCTAAGTAACTGCCAGGCCAGTTCCTTATTGAGCACTGGTCTTCCCTATTGCAAACACTTCTGAAATTGAGACAATTATACTGACTGTCCAGAACCTGGGCTTCAAGCTCAGATCTGCCAGGCTCTTAATCAGCATAGCTAAGTGGTAGCACAGACAACAGTGTTTCAGGGCTGCTGTACCTTGGATCAACTTGAACTCTTTCAGTAATGCAATATATATTCTGGCCTGAATCTTTTCTCCCCCTTCAGTCTAAGTTCCCAAATGCCTTTTGCAGTGGGTAAGCAATGAGAATAACGGCTGGCATAAACTAACTTCATGCTGTCTACAGTTTACCCTAGGGAATCCTCATTTTCCCTGTTAGGAATAAGTTAGGCTGAACATATTAATGAAAAAGGATTCCTCCTTGAGCCAAGGGACTTGTTTTAGTACAACCACTGTATTATACTTATTGAGGCAGTATGGTAGACACTGGATCTGTTTACTCACATGAAGTATCAAGGGATAATATTAATTTTTTGTGCAAATGTTGTAAAATAGCAGCAATGTTGTATATTGATGAGTCTGAACAATAGTTTCCTATTCTTCTTAACGAAGATTTTAGAAGACTGGTGGGAAATTACCATCCTAGCTTAGATCTTATTTCACTTAGTCAAACTGCAGAAGGATAAACTGTCATCTACTTTGTATTGTGATGTTTCATCCCTCAAGTTATACCAACAGCTGGATTTATTCCTCAAACTCTCTTGTCTTGATAATGACAACTCCTTCTCTCCCTTTTACCTTTGGACAAATCAGGAAAAAAGTTGTCAGATGGACTCAGAAGAAACACAGCTTTCTTCTTTAACAACAAAAAGGAAAAGGCATCCTGTAAAGAAATATGACCTCTAAACAAGCCTCTTCTTCTGGACAAAGCAAAAGTGCAGGAAGTAGACATAGCCTTTGGATTCCATTCCTCTCCAGGGCAGAGATAAAGTAAAGCTCTTAATAAGGTAAGCAGGAGAGTCTAGAAACAAATGTTTCTATATTCAAATGGAGTTTAAAGTGTTTCCTCAGTTAAGGGTAGATTTCATCTAATTAGACTCATTTTAACTCAAGACCTCATTTTAACTTTTGCTTCTAATTCTACAACTTCAGATAGGCTTTCTGCAGAGCTAACAGGTACCACTGAGTTGTGTCCTGCTTTTTAACTCTTGTCTTCACAAAAGCGTTGCCAGATGTCCTGGCTGCATGTTCTCTAGCATGTCCTTTCTGGACTCCATGTGAAGAGGATACTGAAGAGCATGTCTTAAGGGTAAATCTTAACCCAGATGATCAACTTTAGGGATTACTGATTCACAGAGAATTCCTGGATCAGCTTGAGACGGGTTTCATCAAGCAGCAGGCACTTCAACTTAGCTATCACGCTTATTACTGAAACTAATGGAGGTTACATAGAGCCATCGTATGGATTAATGACTGAAGCCATGCAGAGATGAGGTGGTACGTAGGCTCAGTGTATGTGGAATATGCCAGTTACCTATTCCAGTAGTTTATAGCAATGGCTCCTTACAAGAAGGGATAGCATAAAACACAATGTGTATTTTCATAACCAGTTCTGTGCATAGTACTATACAGAAATAACAATTATATTCTTAGGTATTAGGAAAGGAACTGAGAATGAAACCTTAGAGGCATTATAATGACATTGTTTAATCCATGAGGCACACGTCTTGAATAACTTGCATACTTCTGGTTCCTCATCACAGAATAAACATGTACAGACAAAGGTATATAAGATAGCAAGGATGCTGACACAGGACTGTCTCCATACAGGAATGAATTAGAACTACACCCTGAGAAGAGGAAAATGAGAAGGATTAAAGTCATAAAATGAATAATGGCATGGAGAAGGTATATAAGAAATTTATATTCTCAGTCTCTTCTAGTACAAGATACAAGGAGCATCAAACAAGGCAATAGGATCAGACCAAATAAAAAAACAATTCTTCACAAAATCCATAACCAGTTGGAACACAGTGCCTCAGAGTGCTGTGGATTAAAAATACTTTATAGCTCCCTCGTCTCTCTGTTAAAGAGTGCAAAGAAAATCAAGTCATGTAAAAAAGGTTATTATCACATAGCTATTTCCTCAGACCAAACCTCACATTATCCTACTGTAGCTACTCCCTACTCCTAGCTACCCCACTATTTTCACGTTTTGGCTACTGTTTTCTGTTCTTCCCATCTGGTGATCTGATTCATTTGTGCCACCAGAAGACCTTGGGTAATATGCCTCTTTAGCTTTTCGGCTGCCTGACAAACAGGCAAGTGTTTCCTTTCTGTCCTTCTGTCTACCTGTCCTTCTTCTTAAAAGGATAGAAAGTGTGACAATTACATACAGTGGTCAACAAGCAGAAACTAAAGAAAAACGTCCTACTACTCAGTCTTCATTCAAGTCTTTTTCAGTCACATGGAATTTCAGAGAAGTGAGAATTGAATCCCAAAAGGAAATACATTATGGAGAACACCTAAAAGTTTCCTGAAGCACTTAATTCCGAATTACTAATGATAAAACAGCAAACTGTAATTGGATAGTGTGAAAAAGCCCACTGTAAAATTAAATAGCTGTCTTTTTTCTTCATATTCCTTTCTGCCTTGGCTGCCCATGCAAAGTTGAGTGCTTCAGGGTGTTTGTTTTATAGCTGGCACATTTTAGGAATACTATAGGCATAAACAGAATTATTGCTGTTCTAGTGTAAGACATCCTTGACTTCTCTCCAATGAAACAACAGCTCTGAGACTGTCACTATCTCATGGCTGGCCTATGATGGGATCAGAAGGTTCTCCTTTGGTTTAAATGAGGAAGATCTTGGGAGAGCTTAAGTGGAAAGTTTACTTTACCATTTTGCAGTTACACATAGGAAATCTCTGCCAGGCTGTATGTTAGACCACTGACAGGGAGTCTATGCAGCCAAGGAATCACTTCACCTCATCCCACCACTTACTGCATACAGTTTCCCACCCTGGCTGATTAATAGTGTGCTGGCGCCACAAGGCAGCCTTGTTCTTTTCCAGAGTTGTTACACGTCAGTGGTCATAAGTTTCGTTCAAAAGTGTCATAATTAAAGACATGTTATAAATGCCCCATTTCATTTTGTTTCAGGAGTCCATCCTGGTGCTATATTATCCAAGATGGACATTGAAGTTAAAAGACAAGCTTCTTTAGCCAGGATTTCTTTTGTCCTTTCTACCCTTCTCCATCAACATCCCTGACTTCTCCTTTCAGCACTGATGACTTGTAAACTAAATATAACAGTAAGTACAAGATTAGTCCAGACAACTCCTTTAGCTGTTCAGTGTCTTTTATTTCACCCTCTCTCTTTCACCTAGTTCATTGTTCAGTTTTATACTCCACTGAGGGAAAAAAAAAAAAAAAAAAAAAAAAAAAGACTCTTCTGACTGTTGTCTCTGTTACTGTTCTTGGTTTTTTTTTGTGCAGTTATTAACAGTTGTGCATGGACATTCTTTCTATTGTCTTGCTGTTCAGGACTTGAAAAATGTTCAAGAAGCCTTCTTTCCCCCCTGATACCCCCCAATCCCAGCTGCACCTCAGATGAATTAGCTAGGTAAAGCCAAAAGCTCAGAAATGCACACAACTTTCTGCTAGCACTAATACCCCAGTGTAATTTACATCACACAATGATAGGAAAAAGGAGCAAGAAATAAAAATCACTGAATGTAGTGACAACAGTGAACTTTTATGCAATATGTAGGATTAAAACTATTTATTACACTGTAGGACACTCTGTGTAAATTTGTTACCAAAATAATTAATAAATAAAATAATTGATAAAGCTCAAGTACAGACAGTACTTTAATATCAAGGGAGCCTCTCATAATTTCAGCATTTACATTACTGTCTTCTAATTATGCTTTTTAAAAAATGCATACAATAAGATTTTATAATGGTGTTTGCAGTAAAGTTACCTGGGAGTAAAATATTATTTGTTTTGCTTTTAAATTAAAGATGAGCAACATTCTGGGGAAATGCAATATCGATTAATATTGGGGTTTTTTTTCATAAATGAAATCTGAGCTTATAAAGATTGCGGTTGAAATATATCATAAAGAATGTTATCCCACTATGGTTTGCAGCTCTGATGCTGTTATCTTGATGAAGATAATTTGCAGCTTCTGTAAATTATCGGCTTCTCCCGGTTAATTTGGAGATGCTAGAGCTCCACATGATGCTGAGAAATAGGCGAGTGCAAAAACCAACATTTCTTTCCATAGAAAATCAGACTTGAATATAAAACAATAAATAATGCAAAGTTCATATATACCGTATGGACTTGATGCTCCAAAAGACATTGCTGTTGAAGCCAGTGTTTTCTGAAAAATTGTAATTAACATCCTTTGGTCATATAATGATCTAAGTGAAAATTTGAAGAGAAAACATAAATTCTTCATTGAGAGCCCAGTTCAAATAGATGAATATGGCATGTAGGACACCAATTAGTGAACAGAGTCACTATTATCCTCTGCAATCATTTCCAAACAAATGAAGAAAGAAGGCTGCAAAGACATATGGTACATATATTATAAAGTAACCTGTTCCATTCTTTAGACTTACTATTACTACTTTTGACACAGCTACAGGAAATAAAAAGCTACTGGAATGCAGACCGGGAAAAGGTATTCCCAGAAGGCTTTGCAAAACTAGAGACTGGAATCCTTGAGTGGAAACAGACTTTGAAAAGCAGTCTCCCATTCTCTGCAGCTTAGAGGATCTGATCAAATGTAAAATACATTCTACAAATGTGGCCATATTTAGTAGCTGTGCTTTTAAGATACTTATGGAAAGAAAGGAAAAGAAAGGAAAAAATAAAAAGACATTTAAAAAGGGGAAGTCTCCTCATGGAGGACTGGAATGTAGACTAGCAAAGAACTGTTTTCAAGAGAGGAAGCACAAAGTCAAACAACTCATACTTAGTATTCAAGATTTGATTATTTTCTTTCTCTATCATTCTTCTTAATGCACTGGTAATCTGAATCAAGTCTTTTGGTAACACCGATTTTCTTTGGTCATCAGTACTCTATAATTTTTGTTGTTGAGCCTAAGCACCGGACAATATTATCACTTTGGGTCTTTGGTAAATTTGCCTACTAGCAAACTAAAGTTGTATCTTTCCTCTCTTTTCCGAGACTCAGTACTATAAAGATAGGATTTGTAGGATGTTTCTAAGAGCTATGTCAAAATACTAATACTAACAATAAGAAGATTCTGCAAATTAACCTTCCAGACCTTTTGTCAAACAAGTGGCATACACATAAGAGAAAATTATAAAGTGCAATACATAAGCACCCAAATATATGGGGAAAGAATACCTTCAACCAAAGTTCCATATATTGATTTTTATTGTGTGCCTTTTCATATCTTTCACATATTGTACTGCCTCACCAGCTATACTTAGTTAGCTGGACATTTTAAAGTTATATTAAGTCCACTGAAAAAAACCCCATGACTGATAATGCCTTTGAACCACATTATTCATCTCATCTGCCTAGCTTTAGACATCTATTTATTTTTTAGCAAAGCGAGTCACAGAAATATATATTGCTGACACTTGATACTCAAACAACATTACATAGAGGCTTTTTAAATTTCTTAAAATTCCATTATGCAGGATTGCCTTTCCTGGACTGGTCTCTACACAAGAGAAATTCAAAGGACAGATAAAAGTTATTTTCTTAAAGATTTATTCTAAAACCCTTTTAAAATGACATAACATGCATTTCAAACCTATGTTTGTTGGTTTGAAGAGGCAGAACTTGGAAGAGCTTATTAAAGGAATTTACTACATATTAAAAAGCTATGAGCCACAAACCAGGTAAAAATTGCTTTTGTAACATTGAAGAGTATGTTGCACACATGCTGAGACACTTAAATCAATAATCCATTAAAACCAGTATTTTAAAATATGATTCTGCTTCAAGATATCTAGCATTAGTCTAACATCCTTGCTCTGAAATGGCAATCATTAAACTACAATGAAAGTATACATACTATAAATGAAATAAATCTTGTGCAAAAAAGTGATAGTTATACTTAATCTGGCAATGACTTCAATTACATTGCCTACTATGGTAAAGTCTTGGCCTCACTAAAGGCACTGTGTCTAATTCCAACAAATTTCATTCTGTGTGTTCTGAAGAATTTAGCAAAAATCCTTACATCTTGTTATAAATATAGCCTAGAAACACATAAGCCTTCATCAATAAAACAACAATGGCTTGTGCATGACATTACATTATTTGGTCATTTGTCATTTAGCTGTATTGATAATACTGAAAATTGATAATATTGATAACACTGATAATACAAAAAAGTTTGCCAAAAATTGTCATCTTGGTAAAATTAAGGTTCTTTATATGGTCTTACACCAAAGTGTGTAGGTTTGTAAAAAGGGAGGTAATTTGCTGACTTAAACACATCAGCAAATATTTATTTGAATCATTTAAAGGTATCACTGGTCTCCTGAACAGTCACACATGGCTACACTATGCTTACAAGAACCAATCCAAAACAGGAGCTACCTATATAACGGTAGTTGTAGGATATTCTATAAACAGCTGTTGGCTGAAGAGAGCAATATTCAGTCAGTCCCAGCTATGCTTTATCACCTTCTGCTAAAGGCTTCTACTAATCAGGATAGTGTTACCAAAGGTTTAAATTTCCCAGAACAGATCTTTTTATGCATGGAAATTCTGTCTCTGTACAAGATATGGCCCTGCTGCTAATTACTGTTTACTTCAGAAATAAAGAATCATGAAGTTGTTCTGACACAGGGAAAAATAGATATTAAAAATTTGCTGTATGTATTTTCTATCTTGTCAAGCTTGCTCAACAAGTTAAATGAAACTGGCTTCTTGTGATTACTGTACACAAACGGCTAACCTCTCCCCTTGAAATATAAGATTAAACAGTGAAATACTGACAAAAGTAACAGATCTCCAAGGTATTATATCAAAGATGTAGTCACATCCGGTTCTGCTGACACAAAAAATCATGAAAGGGGTTGCACACCAAGCCCAGACCGAACTGGTTAAACACACAGCAGACCACTTGCTGGAAGGGTGGTGATCTCGGCTAGCAGGGGGCAAGGAGCAGTGACAGGGTGTAAACTCTCCTCCAAGATCATCTGTGCCTGGAACAGGTGGTACGACCACAGACCACCTTTCCCCTAACCAGCATCCCCAGCATCCCTTTAGTCATCTTACTGGAAATCTGCCTGATACAAAGGAAGGCAGGCCAGGCTCACTGTTACTTTGCAGCAATGGCTTGGGAAATGAGATCAAGATGACCTGCTGAACTTTAACACCGATATTTCTCTTTAGTCTGTCATCTCACATTCACTGCCTATGCTTCCAGTATCCCTGTGGTATCATAAATACTCACAGAGCTATTCAGAACATTAAAGCAAAGGTCCCAAAGATCCTACAACTGAGTTCATGCAGGCCAGACAAAAAATGGGAAATTTAGTTACTAAAGGGTGAAGAGTGACAACATTAGCTTTCCTTAGGAAGATTGCAAAAAAGAATTAAAAACAAAAGAGACAACTGTATACTGGCAAAAAATTGTGTTTTCTTCCCTCTGTATTTCATTGAATTTCCAAGAATCAGGGATGGTAAGCAACAAATCTAAGCCAGGGAGAGGTAGGCAAAGGGAGCAGTAATGAGATATTAAGAAAAGGAAACGGAAGAAAAAGAGGGTGTAGGCCAAAGCAAATTCTGTTTTGTGCAGCATCTTGAAGGTAAAAACAAGAACGATGTGGGGAGTAGGTGGGAAGTCAATGAATGGGTTCAAGATGCTGAAAGAAAAAGTATTTCGAATAGAAGATTATGGTCATGATTTTGGCAGCAATACCTTAGACTGGAACAGGAAAGAGCCTAGCCAGGGGAAGGCAAGAGTTGTCAAGGAGATGATGAGGATGAAGCAATAGCACAGGAAATCTAAAGAGTAATAAGACTAAGTCTCCAGAAACCCATCACACTGGCCAGATTTGAGTCTACTTTACTGGGATGTATCCTTTGGCTTCTGTGTCTACTGTGGATCTATGTCAGGGCAAAAGACGTTATTCTTTAGTAAAACCCTGATTTATGCTTTTATAAAAGAAAAAAAATCCCCTTTCAGTTGTGCCTCAACACTTGGTGAAAATGGAAACAAAGAACTGGAAAAGTGTATATTTTTTCAGTTAGTGGATAAATTTCTAATAGGACAGATACATATAGGTTTGCTATTTGTTCAAAGGAATGAAATGTCATCATATTTAGAACAAAATCTCAGTTTGCAAAAAAACCAATGAAGTTTCACTTGGTTGAAACTGAGGAATGCTAGTGACAACATTACATTTTTTGTAATGTAGTAGGTTAGAACAACTGTTGCTGTCACCCATAGTTCTTTTCTTATTTTAGTCACTGTGGTTCCAGAGGTGCCAAATCAGCCCTTCCGGCTAAAAATTCAAAGCCTGCAAGAAGCAAAAACTATAAAACCTTTTAGCTAATAATAAATGTCTTAGGTCTAATCCTACAAACATGCATGTAGGTAATTTACTTGCATAGTGAATCCCATTTACTTTTCTGAGATTATTTCTGTTACTAAAATTCCTCATGTATGTAGGAGTTTAGAAGCCTGGACCTGTTCTTCACTTTTCCTGCCATGTGCTGGCAGTGTTTTAGTAAGGGAGACACTTAAAAAAGATCCTGGACAGGAGGTAAAGAAGTCCAAAGGGAGCAATTAAGAAATGACCAAAGCACTGTAACAATTAGGATAGCAAGGTTTGTTCTATAACTGAAGCTGGTGACTTCTGTAGGAGCTATATAAATGCACTGAGACCTCTTTAAAAATTTTGCTCGGTCCTTTCCCTCCTTTTTGCAAATGAATAGAGCTATTCATTTCAATGGAACTTTTGTCTGTGTGGGTCTGGAAAGCTGTCTGAGCAACTCACACAGCTCCAGGTAGCAAATGTTTGTAGAATCCCAAGCATTAGACAGCCTGTAATACTAATCGGGATGGCCTCAGAGCTATATAAAGTGGTTCAGTAGAGATCACCCACTATAAAGAATAAAACAAATGAAATGATTTGCCAGACCAAATAATTTAATACTTTTAATAGATTAGAAAAAAGAATCAAAGGAGAATTGATCTTCCTTTGCCTAGGCCAATGTACAACAGTATTGACATAGATGGCAAGAGGCACATGACTTCTAAATGTTGATGTCAAGAAAGAAAATGAATTTAAGGAAGTCCATCAATAAACATTCAATGCAGTCTTCACTAAAACAACAAAAACTATAAAACTAAGTGCTTACACACCCTCAGATGCACACTCAAATTGAAAGTTCTAAGTCTTTTGCCACCATATGCACTTTATTTCCACAACCTCGGTATCAGCTATAAGCAGGATTTGATGAAATACTCTTTACTATCTGAAAAGACATGCCAAGGATTAACAGGACTAGCTCATGCAGTGGAACACAGGACACCTGTAAATTTATGACATTTATTTGTCTAATGGCATTCTCCTCACAAGCTCTGCCTGTCTCCCATCTAGTTAAGATTTTGTTGTGCTTTCAGAGCCATGAATAACTCCCTCTCATCTATCCATCACTGTCTCTATTCATTTTGTCCTTTTCTGGTCCCATCTCTTTTGGCAGCCTCTAGACAATGTTTGCCACTTCAACGCATGCTAGCTAGGGGGTTTTGGTTTTCCTTCTATGCAGCTCCCAATTCTTAGGAGTTATCCATGAAGATAGTTCCTCCCTGACATACCCTTCAGCAAAGTTGATAATTTGTGAAGAAGTAGAGAGACAAACAAGGAATAAATTTTCAATTGAAAAAAAAAGTCCATAACAAATCATAGCAAGGTCAATGCCTGCTTAATCATACAACTTACATGTTGAATTAATCTGGTTTTCTTTCTGTAATCCCACAGTTTCCCTTCTGTCTGTGTAGTTCCTAATACGTTGCTGACCTTATCAGAGAAAAGCATTAAGAGCACATTTTGGAATTACTACAGTTCTTGAGCTATTCCTTTGCATAAGAATAATTCCCCTGATACTTAAGTGCCCCCTAAGGAGGTGCATTTAAGACCCACAGAGCACACAATTTGATATCTGCATGGAAATAGCAAAAATAAATAAATTATTTGTTTTCTTACTAGACGTTGGTTACATGGGTAGTGTATGTGACCATGTCTTTCCATTATAGAAAGCTACCTGTTTGCAGTGAGAAATGATGCATTTTATTTGTAGCTGGATTTTAATGGAGCAGGTTTAAGTAGCTTCCAGCAGTCTTTGTAAGGACTCGTCAGAACTTTCCTCTGAAAGGAATTTAGAGATATTCAGGAAATAGCAATAGCTTTAATAAATCATAAATTGAAACCTGTGAAAGCTGAAACTACTCAGTAGCATGAGGTTGAAGGGGGAGGGGGAGAGAGAGGGAAGCAAGGGACAGAGTACGATTTGGGTTTAAAAAAGCATTTTGAAATATAACACCTCCTGTTGTGCAAAATGACTCAGAAAGGCACCAGTTATTTCAAAAAATGTGCTGCAGCAGAAAGCTGATGACACAAAATATCCATCTTCCCCGCAGGTGAGCAGGTCATGTTTTGTCTGACACACCTCCCAGTGAATGCCTCTTTGGGTGTGTACATATACTTTCATACACAGCTGCATGTACTGGAGAAGATATAGGTATTTACAGAAATTGTACTGAAAAAAAATAGAACAGTCTTATTATAAAAAAAATTAACTTGTATCTTTTAGGGATGCATTTTGCCTGAAGTTTGTACTTTCAAATTTCCTCACTCTCTTGCTGGCTCAAGAACATCTTACAAAACAGGAAATATCTATAGTTCCTAGTGAGAGGCCAGAGCCAGCTCACAGGGTACACATGAAGAAGTGTGAGTGCTACAGGCTTTTCTGGACTCTGTTGCAGTACCATTCCCATATTACTGAGGGAAAAGTGATTTGTTGCTGGGGTACTCCAGAATATCTGATAAAATATAATTGCTTTATATCAACAACATGCTTTTAAGATTCTCTACTGGTATGCTCAGAATATGAAGTTCCTAAGATGTAGCTTTAAAAAAACATCAATGAAAATGGACCTTTATAAACCAAGTAAGGAAAGAAAATTCTTTTTCTGTTTATTATAATGACAGTCAGGAGGTCAGCTTCAGTTATCCCCACATAACCCCACTGAACTTGCTCAATTGGGTCGCAGTGCTGCAAGCCAGGGCAAAGCTTAGCCCAATGTGTAAATTTCAGGAAGAACAAACCTTCGTTACAGAGCTCAAAAGAATCCTTGTGCTCTCTGAAGGAAAGGTATAAAGGGGTACTTGTTAATACTAGTCAACACAGTCCACTTTCTGGAAAAAGAGGGGGATCTTGGTAAGAACCTGTGGCGCTCATACCCAGCAAGGCAAAATTTCTCCAAGAGAAAAAATAGCCAACTAGAATTTTAAAAAACACTACGTGCTCTGTACATCTTTATAACTGTATGACACATTCCTATGGGATAGACTTTCTGCAGGAAAAATCAACAGCTCAGTAACTGACACTATTATGTAGTGCTTTTAACTCTTCATCATATTTTTCCTCTTTAATACAAAATTTATTCTTTTCAGAACTCAACATTACCAAATCTTATGTTGTGCTAGTATTATCTCATTATCTGTGCAAGCCCTGTTTATTCCAAATACTGGAAATTGCTTTAAACTGTCTCCTGGTATCACTCCAGAGGAAGAAAGAAGCAGCATAGTTGTATGTGTGTGAGGAAGAGAGAAGACAAGAGAGATCTTTTGTATGGCTTTAAGAGAAAATCAAATTTATTTGAAGAATACTGAAGTCATCTTACATCTGTAGGTGTCTGCAGGTCTGACATAAAATCAGGAGTGGATGTTACCCTATTTTATTTAGTATTTAGCCACCCTCACAAAGGAAGCTCATGCCGTCAACATGTCAGTCACATTTGGTCTCGATTACTGCCTGGAAAATATGCAGGTGAGATCCCTTTATAGGTTAAATAGTACACCCCCCGGGCACCCTGTACTGACCATGCAGGATAGTCATCGGTAGGGATTCCAGTTTGTCACAGCTGCTGCACTTGGTCCCATTTGCCTGAGAGGGTTTGTTGCCAGGAAATCTGCAGTCTCATTCCCTCCTCCTACACATCAGCTCCAAGTTAATAGGCTTCACGGTTTTGTGACATGGAGAATGGAGGTGGGTTTATGTGCCTGCGTGGAGGCTCTTTTTTCCCCCATTTTGTCCCAGTGTAGTCACAGCATGACATTTGCATTGTTTCTTGGGCTCTGCATGCCTGCAGAGGGGGCCAGAGAATTTAGCAGTCTCTGACTACCTAATCCCAGTGAAAGTCTCATTTTAGAAAACCTGTGAAGTATATAATACTTTGAACAGAGACAATAGGAAGCACAATGTAACTCAATGTTTTGATAAAACATTGCCCCCTAAGGCACTCTGCTCATCAGTTTTTACTTTAGTAATTCACTAGCCATTTTCAGTGCTCCCAACTCTTTGAAAAAACCACCGATTTTTCTTATTATCAGTGGTCTATATTTTTCACTTCAGCTTTTGTGGAAAGTGTACCAATAATGTCTTAATGATCTTGGTATTTTTAAAGAATTTTGTCAGAAGTTAAATGGAATACGACTTTTCCAAAACAGTATGGAAAAAGAAAAGAGAAATCATGATCCATCTGTAAATTCTCTGTATACCACAGTCATTTATTACTTCATACTGAAATCTGAAATATGAGAACAAAGCAGAGGCAAAGCCAAATAAAAAAGCCACACCAGAAAGGAACATCTGCAAAATTCTATGAAAAAATGCACAAATGTTATGAATTAAACCTTTTCTGGCTTTCCGTACAGCTGCACAACCTCACACTCAGCAAGACAGGAAGGACTTTCGAAATATTTCCTATTCAATCTTAAGAAGCAGAAGCCCATGCCATTTATTGGAAACATTAAATAAAAGCCTGTGTGCTGGCATACTCAAGAAAATGTAACAGCTGATAAAGAATAAAAATGGGAATCATAAAATGCAATATAAAGTGCAAGTAATTTCAACTTTTATCTTTAACACAGTCTTTACTATGGCTACAGTTGATTTTGCTAACAAGTGGTAAGGACCAGTGGAGAAGATGGTGCATCTCACACTGAGAGGGCATACAGAAGCTTCTGCAAAAAGCATTTTTTTATTGGAAAACACCAGCTTGTGGATAATGAAAGCACTCATAAGAACAGGCATGTCTCTGTGACTTTTAATTTTGGTAAAGAATCCTATGGAATTTCAAAAATAATGACAGGTGCCTTCAAACACTTCTTTTGACATACCAAGTCATTATTTTAGGAAAAAAAAACTCCACAAATGCATAAAAAACAAAACATCAAAGAAACAACGAGGTTGAAATAGTACAAATTCAGAAGTCCTTTACATTCATCTGTAAACTCTTTCAGTCTATTGGTTTATGGACCTTTTCCAAAGTTAAAGCTTGTCTTAATGTTTAGGAAAGGAAACCTCAAAAATCTGGAGAAATATCCCAGATAAACTGCTTCACAATCAGTAACTGGTTGCTTACACTGAAGTATGGTCTGCACCACTGAAGTCAGGGTGAGAAGGATTGGGACTCAAAATAAGGCAAAAATTTCTAGCCACAGACCAGACACTGCAGGGCAAAATACATTTCAGAAAGATTTTCAGTGGTAAAATTCTAGATTACATACTTGGTAATTTGTGGATTAGTGTAAGAAAATTAATACAGATATTTCTCTTATCAAGCATGTAACCTTCCTCAAGGCACTTTCTAATATCAACATCATAATTATTTTATTTTGACAAATAATAATTTGAAATTCTTCTTGTCCAATATATTACCTACTATTATACTGTAGGATTTTGCAGGCAGGTATTGTGTGAATCCCGAAGAAAGGAGTTTAAAAGGAATATGATATCACTGAAACATGCTGTGAAACCTCTCTCTGCAGTGACATATGAAGAGTTGCTCATGCAAAGTCTTCTACCAAAGGGCCCCTCAGACATCACAGCTGTCATGGCATTTCCCATGTGAGAGAGCGCTTTGAGTTTTCCTTCATTATACGTTGCTTTAGGGACCCTTAAGCAAGAAAATATCTTGTTTCCAATAACTGGGCAGAAACTGGAAAGATCTCTACAATCTTTCTAGGCAGATGCATAATCTTTTAAGGAAAGCCTTAATGGAAGATAAATGCTGATGGTAGGGAGACATTTACCAGTAGATAAAAACATTCCCTTATGCTTACGTATACTCTCATTTATAGTTTTGCAGATGAAAACAGAATTTATTTATAAATAAAATACACCACTTTTCCCAAAAGCTAAAGTTATTCTGGAAGATATTGGTGTTTCTAGAAGTGACACTGAAATTACATGCAACAAGAAAAAGTCCCAAACGTCAGATAAACTCTATACAAGCTGAACATTATGTGTTTGTGTTAAACATTGTATACCTTTACCACTGCTATTAAATATAGTGAATGATGTATTTGCATATAGGTTTATGCTTTTGGCAAAAATAGATTTGCTTGTAAGCCAAAGGCTGGATATTACATTTACAAAGACTGTGCTGTTACCAACACTGGAAGCACATGTCCATGTCAGAGAGTAAGAAGCTTTCTTGAAAAATGAAGCTGATGAAAGATTCATAAAAGCATGCATCAGGGGAAATCAAAGATTTGCAGGATCAAAATAATTAAATACAGAGAGAGCACACTAAGTATTTTTCACAGCATATTAAAATCATGCATAGAAATGAGCTGCCTGAGAGGACACAAGCTGGGCTGTACCACTGTCCTTTTCATCACAGAAAGATGAGAGAGAATGGTCATAAGTGGTTATCAACACACTAAAAAACCCCAACCCCCTGTTTCCTACCTCTGACTTACTCTTTCTTCAAATCTAAACTCGCTGGGGTACAGCAGCACAGTGGTACTGTGTCAGCCCACAGAAGGAATGGAAACACTAACTGACAATGACAGTTATATTCAAAGCTATAAAGAACCATATGTCAAAGCTGCAGATACTAGTGACACCTTTGTCACCAGCTTTTAGTCACGTTCCAACCTTTAGACCTTTTTATATATATAGCCAGGGTTGCAGTTTCATGATATTGATATATTTCTAAAATCCTGGAGGAGAGCTCTATATTACAAACACAAGAAAATGTGTATAGACTGCATAAATTGAAATATTCGCATTAATTTTCACAAATAGGGACTTCCCTTAGCTGGCTCAAAGGTTTATGGTCTTTGCGGTCATGATAAAGAGAATCGCTGTCTGTATTTGTAGTTCGACTTGGCACTGAAGTAGAAAATAAACTTTGCTTGTGGCGGCTTTCCAAAGCAAACAGAACTTTTATCTCCACTTGAAACTTTTATTAAAACAATGAATATCACATCTAGTATTTATAAATTCCTTATGCCTTGCACTAAAATGAACTACACAGAGGGATAATTTGGGTAATTAGCTCAAACTGAAGCCAAGGACAGAGGAAAATTTGTGCATAGTGCAATGTGTTAGGGTGGAGGGGTGATCAGATCTTGTGCTCCTCTATTCACCCTCTTAACTCTACAGTCTCTAGAAGAAGAAACTTGACTCAGCTACAGTTCTCCTGGGAACCCTGCTCTGGCATGACTCCTTTTCTTCCATTCACAGTGAACCTCCTTTTAAAAGTCATAATCTGCCCTGGAATCTGGTTTCGTATTTTGAGTCAGAAAAATACTAGCTCATTCTTCTATTTATTCCACAACACGTGATATGCAATTTTTCTGACGCTATCAAGTATATTTAACACCCCCATAAAGGTAGTAGGATCAACGTTTTAAATATTTAACTCTTCTATAAAGCTTGGACTCTTCTGTACATAGAAAGAGCATTTACTTAATGTTGGATCCTTGATATTCGACACTGGTAATATACTGTTCACTGTTTCCAGCCATTCATGGATGGGGTCCAGATATTTCCCTGACACATAAAAGAATTTTATTTTATTTGACTACTCTTATAGTAGCTGGAAGGATTTTTTGACAAAGGACCTCACTCAGGGTGATATATTTGGTGAACAGGCTTTACAAATAATTCTTCATGAGCCTGTACTATTCTACTGTACACTGATGATGTACATGTTAGAGCTGTTGCACTGAGCACAGATGTTCCACCAACAGAAGTACTTCAAGCTGAGCAATTGCCTGCCATTAATCATACATTATTAAAAAAGAGCCTTGTTTTATCTACCAATCCACTGAAAACCAGTTTATATATCTACTGTTACTGTGAGAAAGTAGTGAAGCTGAAAATAAGTGTTACTGTGCTATGAAACTGAAATAAAAAGCTTTTGTGGACAAACAGGGGAAAGATTTTAGAGAATGCCAACTATAACTCTTGGCTTCTGTTCCTTTAACAAAACAAACCCAGGCATTTCAAGTGCAGGCAGGCATCGATTTGCTTAGGGAGGTAGATTGCCTGAGCAATACTCAATTTTGTAGCACATGTGCTCCTTTCACATGGCAGAGGAACTGCAGCAGGTCTATCCAGCAGCACTGACACACTGCAGCCATATCATCCCCTGTCAAGCCACAGTATTCAGGAAATTAGGGATGCAAAGATGCCCTAGGTCAATTGGTTTTTTTAGTGCAGGGTATTTCCTTCACTCCTTGGCCAGGTCATTTGGAAGGATAAGAAAATTTCCCAAACCTCACATTTTTCTACACAATGCTCTACTATTTCCATCTGTCACTATCCCTTTTCTCCTATTTGTGCAAAAATGAGTATTTTTATTCCAGCTATTGCCACAGTAGCAGAGTCAGCACAAATTCTTTAATGAGTACAGGACTCCAATGCTTTTATTACAAAACAACGTTTTTCAGCATGGTGCATTCCTGCTAATATCTGTGCTACCATTTCTCTCTTTCTGGAAGTCATCTGAGAAGAACAGTATGTTACAGAAGATGAGAGGCAGGCAGAAGCACAGCCACACTGACCTGGGCATAACTGGCTATGTAGCCATGGCAAAACTCAAGAACCTACATAAAAAGCTAGTCAGATAATTGGATATTAGCCTGAGATGGTATCTGTGCTGTCATGACAGCATAGGCAGCGCAAGACTGGCTTTTATCTTTCAAACATGACCATTTCTTCCTTTAGTGATAACACTGTTTTAATCAGCCTTTTTATATCAAGCTGTTACTTATGTCAGTTGGATGTGTGCTCCCTGTTCATGACGATGAAGTGTTTTAAGCTAGAGAAAATTTTCTTCATATAATGGCTCCTGTGGAGCATTTGCTTAGTCTTTCTGTCCTGTGCCCTAGGAAGAAGGGCAGCTTGCAGAAGCATGTGTTTTGCCTTATGTGCAGCCTGAGCAGATTCTCCAGAAGGAACTGAGAAGCAGAATGGGACCCTAGGAGTTACAACAGCTTCACTCAGTATCCCCAGGGCCTCTCTGCATTAACACACTTGATTTCAGACCTCCGTTCGGGACTGGATTTATAAGAATGTTCCAGCCCTTTGGGTCTCAACTAAAAATAACTAGAAGTTTCAGAGAATGGGACAGGAATAATAGAAGGGTGACACAACTTCCATTAGAAAACTTTAACATAAAACAGTTTGTGAAGAGAGGGATCTTTCTTCCACTAACATGGAGAGAATCACACCTCTTTCATCATCCTGTGATTAATGCAATCAGAAATTACCATTGAATGTCATGCATGGGTATATAGAAACAACAAAAGGCATTGGCTCAGCTCCCTTCTTTTGTGCAGAATATACAACTTTGTTGTCTTTTTTCCTTTTTGTTATGGTATTGCCAATCCTGAATGAAAGAGCTTACAGATATATAAAAAGATTTGGATGGAAATATAATACCTGCAGTTTTGTAATTTGTCATTTCTAAAAACCCAAAACACCATGCTTAGCCTTTTTAAATTGAAATCTTCAGTTATGTCCCAACCACAAAAACATGCCTATGCTATCATGTGGATCCCAGAAATTACAGTTTGTTTTTATGATCCTAACTGTATAAAATCTCCAAACAGTTATTTTGGACAAAACATTTCTATGTTGTTATTAAACCTTTTAAGATCACTTTCTATGAATTCTATTATTTCAAGTAAACGGGTTGGTATTTCAGTAGGGGTTAAAAAATAGGTAATTTAAAGAACTTGATAGTACCTGTTTGGCTTTGTTTTGAAGAAAGGATTAGTAGGCAAGTCTTAAATTAATGCAATTACCTAAGTAAGGTCTGGCCAACCTGTGACCATTTATGTCCTGCCCATACAGATATTTCCTCTCTAAGCTGCTCTAAATGTGAATCCTCAGCGCTATGAAGTTTATCAAGCTCCATTGTCTCTGGATTGGGATTGCATTGGGATTTGTCATGCTTCTGCCAGCTAAGATTAGAGACCTCTTATTAGGCATTTATTTCATGGTATGTGTTATACTTTCTTGTCACTTACTATTATCCCTTACACAGTGCTGAGTTCCTGCTGTAGTCTAGGTCATCACAGTGGTATTTGTTAATGTATCTGCTTATATATACACCATACATTGATTTAATAAAGCAGTGCTAATTTTTTTTGCAAAATCTTCATTTAAAATTACGTGTGCTTCAAATCATGGCAGGATATAGGAAAATTAGAAATAAGCCTTAGGAAAGTAGTTTAACAGGATGCTTGGTTACCTACATAGCATTATACATTAATGGTTCAAGAAAAACAATATATTCTTTGAGAAAGAGTTTAAGAAAATCAGAAAATTTTCTTTCATTTATGCAACCACATTCCACTAGGTGGGGATTCCAGGTAAAAACAGAATGGAAATTAAAATCAGTAACATTCTAAATCCATTGTGGCATGGAACCAAAAGCAGAACATAGCAACAATGGAGAAGATACCCAGTGTCTCTTCCAGCAAAAATTACCCCTGCTAATATTTATGGCATGAACTTTTCTTTCTTATGAAATTTGTATCTACTCACCCCATTTTTCCCTGAGGGAACCTATTGCCTTGGTTATGACAGATTTGTTTAAAGACAGATTTCACCTCAGTAAGAAAATAAAATTTGCATTTGATAGGCACAATGCAAGAAAGTAGGGAAGATTTAATTTTCTTGGTCTTGACAATGATCTTTTTAGAGGAAAAATGCATACATTTTTCTTTGACCAGGGTGCTTGTATTATTATTGCTTACTCAAGCAAGTGCTTGAATAAACATGAATATCAATGAACAAACCTAGGATAAATATCAAGTTATGCTTTTTCATGTAGCATAATACCAGTTCATTTGTTAATCTGTATTCTTTTTTTCACAGAGTTTAACTGTAAACAGCTGTCTACATTTCATCCTAATATTTTTTCAACTTGTATTACCATAAACCAACCTTGATGCATCTATTCAGGCTAGAGTATTCCATAATTCTTTCTTATCAAAAAATCTCTTCTTCAAACAACAGGCCTGAATTTTGCTTCAGTATTTTGAATAAATTCAGTTCAATGTTACATTTAAGCAGTATAAAATTCCATATATAAAGAGCATGCAGCAACACGATGGACAAGATTTTGCAATAGCAATGTCTTCCTTCATGTACCGCTTCATTAAAGATTAATAGATTTTTTGTTTAAAAGTTTTCAACGTACTGCCTTCTCTTTGAAGCTGATTCCTGCCAAAATGAAATCAGTGTCTGTTTTATATGTTGGTGTAAAGAAGATAGAGGCAGGATTGACCTGGCCCTGTAATTCCCATCCCATTAAAGACTGGCTACTGGAAACTCTGGTTTCCTGTCTACCGGTAAAATCATTCAGATCACAGAATGTGTTTTGGGTCAATCTCTTTTCTTGAGATGAAAAGCAGCAATGGAGGTCTGTACAAAAGTATGGCACCCGTTTTTGTGATTATTATTTCCAATTCCAGCTGAATTATGGAACCAAGTCTAGAAGCACAGTGTTCACACGTATAAGTGAAATAAAGGAAGAAGATTTATGAAACTGGTTGAGTGACATAGGACCATAAATGTATTTATCTTCCAGTATCAGAAAGCTCATCAGATAGAGATGCATTCTGTTGGTATCTGATTCCATAAGTTTCTGAGTTGCAGGAAAATATATCTAATTTCTGGGCACAATCATGTGTTTAAACAGTATCAACTGTGTTGACAGATAACTGAAAATAATAGATTAAAATGCAAATAGAAGGCAGGTCAGAAATTTTGTTGGTTCTGACTCAGCTGATCTTGGCTGAGCTTTTCTTGGCCTTTTTCTTTCTGCAACAAATTCCCATTAAAGATCCTGGGCATTTGAAAAGTGAAAGGATGTCAGATTTGGTGATGTTGGTCTTACATCATCAGCCATGTTTGAGACAGAGATATAAATATAATGGTAGTCCCGTGGCAGTGCAGCACAGTAATGGATAGGTATCCAGTCAGCCAAGAGTGGTATGAGATCACTGTATGATAAAGTAAGTACAAGAGATTAATTAGATCAGATCCTCAAAGGTGATTTGCCTTTTAAGCAATGCCTCTGTCTTCCTCATTAAGCAATGCCAGGAGAAGCTAGTTCAGATGGTAGTGTGGTTAACACATACTTTCTCAATGTAGTAGCTGTTCTGTCTTTCCTGTCATGAGGATATATGGATTTCATTTTGTCACTCTACTCAAGACTGAGAGCAGTAGGGATGTTCTATCTGTTTTCATGAAGGTAGAACAAGGTCTTTATGAGAAAAAGAAGCCTTATATTTGTGCCTTTAAAAAAAAAAAATTAAAATCTAAATAAATTGCAGAACAGAAAATTTTAGATAAATTCCTCTTAGCCTTTGACACTTAGTCTACATTCCCCTCATCTTCAAAGACAGATTTAATCAATAGTCCTCTTTGCCCATGTACTGGTAAATGTCTGCATAATTTATAAGCCACAGGCATCCAGGACAGAGTGAAGGAACAAGCAGTACCTGGTTAAGACAGAAAATACCAAGTGTTTATGAAAGGGACGATGAAGGTTTTCATGCGGCACAGTTTATCCAACTGTGAAAATATTAGTTGGGATATTACTGAGCGGGTGCTCAGAGCTCTTTTGGCTGCTGACCAGGATAAATGGTCCAAGCAGAGAAGCTGACTGATTAGCTACATATAGAGAAGACACAAAGAAACAAGAGAAACATGACTCAAGAGAGAGCAGCATGTGGGTTGACAGATTAATGCAGCATTTCCTGAGTTATTTTCTCCTGTGCCCTGCTCCTCAGTCAACTCTACTCTTCTTTCCACCTTCACAACTAATCCCACCTTGCACTATCCTACAGGTTTATACCATCTACAGTTGCAATTGTTATCACATCCTTTTCTTCAGGATGCTCTCTGCTTTGAGACACAGGGGTATAATTGCTAAGACAAAAAGTTATCTCAACACAAGAAAGGCACAGGGTTCAGCTAGATCACCACATCTTTTCACTGACAGTATAATCTTAAAATCCCAGACAAAAAAAAAAAGCTTTTCTCCTTCATGTGACATCTCCCTCAATCACACTTCCATGACTTTTTGCACACTCTAAACGTAATTCTCACATTTGATTCAATTGTGTGTAAGTTTGCATCTTAGACAGGCTTTCTGCACTCGTCAGTACTCTGGACTCTCTGCTGAATGCCCCTCTCAGACCTTGCCAGTCTTCCCATTGCCATTCTGCCCTGTGCTCAAGGAAAGTTTAAATGAGATTTATTTTAGACAAAGTGAGAATGAGTTTGTTCAGCTCTCTGACAGGCTGGAAAGGTCTCCATGTTCTAGGATACTCCTTTGTATATTAGCTTTTAACCCTGTTTGGTTCTGGCTGAATACCTTTATACAAAGCCAGTATTTTGCCACAATCTAGTAAGCAATATTTAAAAATACTGTAATCAAATTATATCCTAAAACCAAAAGAAAGCTGACACCTGACACATCCTGAAATCTGTATGGAATTGGATGCTCTTGTTTGCTCTTGATTTTATAAGCAAACTGCTTAGGTACTATTCAAGGTACAACAATGTGAAACATGGGGTACCTTTAGGTTATTTTCTTTGTCATATATTAGAATATTCTTTTGTTTCTGATAATTTCAGAAGCAAGCTGGAGATCATCCGTTACTGCTTCCAATCTATCCAGCATCTCTAAAATATTAGGTGTAACATATATAAGCATACATTACTTAACTGCTGAAGTAATATTGCACAGAAACCACTGAAATATAAACCTACCACAAAGACAGTTAAAGTTTACAGCATTCAGGACACGCTGTGCTCAGTGCTTGTCATATCACAGAAATACACAACTGTAAGAGATTGTCCTTGCGGAACTGACCCCTTAGTGCAACAAAACATTATCAGCTACACATAGAATGAGGTTTTATCTGGCCTTATCCCCAAACATGAAGGATTGCATAGCCTTGAAGGGTAGACTGGTGCAGTGTTTATTTCCCATTAAGGTATTCTTAATAGCTTTCTTAATGGATACTTCCTACTTAGTTTTCCTGAAATATAAGCTAAATATTCCTGTTGTAAATTAAAGAGTATTGTTCTTATGATTTTGTAGTCAAAGGCCATAGAGGATCAGCTCTCTAACAAACTTTTGTACATTAGAGAGTCTCTCACTGTAACATAACATTTGATGTTGTTTTTCACAAGCCTTTAATAATTTTGACTTTGCCAACACATGATCACATTTTCAACTGTGCCCACTCAATACATTTTTCCTCAGCATCTTCTAATGTTCTCCTATGGAAAGTCTGATTGATGTTTTTTGTACACAGATAAACTCAATTTATTATTGCCAACAGTTGCATGTTCATTAATGATAGACTAGTATCTCCATCAGTATGACATACTTTCTCCTTGCTATCCCATCTTTTAAATATTTCTATAATTAGCAGTGTTTGACACCTGCTCCATACACCTCCACTTGCATACCTACATCATCACATGCATTTCCATCTGTTACACTCCAGCCTATGCACAGCCTTCTGCTCTGTAAAATATACCCATTCAGTTCAAATCTATTGTGTCTATTTCTTTATGGTATTTAATTTTCAAAACAGTATGGCTGCAAGTCACTTTGACTCTATCAAGGTTTTTCTATCAGTCTTGCTTCATTTGAATATTATTTTAATTTGTAGAAACCAGTAAAGAACTCAGACATTTTATTAGCAGTAGCACCGATTAACACTGCTTAGGATGTTTTTTAGTGTAGTTCTGGATTTCACAGTTCATCAAGTTTACAACACGTTTTTGTAAATGGTTGCTTTGCTATATGCACGCTGTGCTTTACACAACCATTTTAATGTGTTGGTTTTATTACAAACAAATCTATTCTCTGCTGAGCATTTATCACTTGTTTATGATCAGTTCATCTTTCTTAATTAAATGGTTTTTTAACTCTTCAATTGCAAACCACTATTTGAAGATACCCTTTAAAATTCACATTCCTGTGTTGCAGAAATAATGACAGAACACAAACGGAATTGTAATTCCCTGTCAGAAGGACAAATACAAAGGAAAGGATTTCAGTAGGACTGTCACTATTCAAATTCCACTTCCATTCCCTTATTAGCCCATCCACTAACTCTTCAAATTCAAATATTTGTTTTACCCTGCAGTTCTATACCATCATGATTAATGTTCTCCTCTGTGGACCATTTTTAGTAGGTATGTTATACCTTTCTCACAACATCATTTTGTGTGGCTTTCCTAAGTGATAGAAAAATTGCAACCCCCATTCTCATTCTTTGCCAGGTTTCTGTTTAGATAGAATACTTTGATTACTCCATTCTTTCCAAACACTACATTTTTAATTTTCTAAAGATATAATAAGATGCGTAGTAGAAGACTGGTATGAAATAATCTTTCAGCTAGCCTAATTCCATAATATGTGCCAAAGCTATACAAAGTTATAATTCCAGCCTGGATAAAGGCCATATATTTTGGTCTTAATGACAACTGTAACCAAGTTTTAGGTATAACTATGACAAATTCCTCTTTTATAAGTGAGTCTTTTTATTTGTTTGTTTGAAAACTGGGGGGGGGGGGGAGGTGTGGTGTTGTTTGGTTTTGTGTTGTGTTTTGGTTTTGGGTTTTTTTTTTCATAAAACTACATGACTGCATGCTGTTATTTGGAAAGCTCATTTGAGAGGCCCACAGGACCTTGAATTCCTTCAAGTTATTTTCTGGCATTAAATCTCTCTTGCCAAATGCAAGTATAGAGTTGTATTTCTAGTTAGTAAAGCATTTTAGACATTAAATTATTGGTTACTAAATATTAAACTTGAAAAAGGAAGTGGTCCTTTATATTTAGCTAAGGTTAGTCAGTAAAAATTGTAGATTTGAAAGGTGTAGTTCTATATTTATTCTAAGCTGAATCCACTAAACTACAAACAAATGGTTTTCTATTCTTCTGCTTCTAGAAAATCAAATAGAACCTTGCAATTACTTGAACTGTGCACCATCTGCTGCAACATATATCTGCATAACACCTTCAGCAGGCGTCAGAGGAGCTAGAGGAATAGGTATGTCTGTAAAGTAGATTAGTATTCTTGAGGCTTAATTTATTTCAGAATAATTCTTGTTAAAAATATTGTTCATGGCGGTATGAGGAATTGAGAAGCATTCATGATGTGCTTCTATTTGAGCTCCTACTGTCAAAAACTTCAATATATAGCAATAACAGGGAATCTTTCCATTAATTTGTTTGATTTGGAGCGGGTCTTTGGAAAAAAAAAAAAATTTCTCAGTTCCCCACAGATTTTGAATTTTTATATGGTTTTAACAGTTTGTTTCTTTTTATCCGATTAAATGTCCATGGAAAACTATTTAAACAGGTTCATCAGTAATATAAGTCAAGCCTTATAAAATTTAGAACAAGCACTGGCATCTGTTAGCAGCTATTTTCTTAGCTTGGAAAGTTCAGAAAACTAAGAGCAGCATAGAAACTAGTTCTGTGAGAGAGTATTGAACATTTGAATAAGTCAGAGGAAGCATTCTCAATAACACAAAAAGGTAGCAGAATATCCCATCATCACTTGAAAAGCAGTTGTATGCTTGTTTTCTGTTGGACTCTACTGAAAACCTTTCTTTGTATCTACTGTATAATCAACTTCCAGTATGAAAACTGGACAGAGCCACTTTTCTCTCTGTAAGGAATATTTTTTTATCAGAAAAATATTTTTACCCAAAAGTAAAAAGTTTTGGCACCTTTTTTCAGATCCTTTAAAGTACAAGAATTTGATTACGTTGCTAGAAACACTGTAGGTCAACATATTTTTTTAAATAATTATACAGTCTGTATCTAATGGATAATCTCTTCAGACTGACATATCATTTGGGTATGTATTTATATTCAGGTTTACCTAGTGAAGTGAAAATAAAACGTGAGAAAAAGAACAGATTTGGAAGAAAAAATACTGAAAGTCTTTTTTCAGAATACACAACTATTAACATTCATGGAAGGATTAGTAGGACACATTTCTATCCCTTACCACATGCTGGATTTTCTTAAGTAATTGCTATGCTGAATGCTCAAATTTATTTCCTTAAGTATTTCTTTTATTCTAATAAACTCCTTCTTCTGTCAGTTTATGAGCATATCCCATACAGATTCCATCATAATGATTGATGCAATTTGCATTTTCTTTTTAACTGATTTTTTGAGATCTCGCATATTAACAACAATATTCAAAAACTGGAGCCAAAGAATCTTGATCACCTGAGAAATTCCAGCATTTCAACACCTAAATTGCCCCATCTTGATATAGATGATAGAAGAAAATAGTTTCAAAATGGCAATTCTGAAAAAATCAACTTCAAAATATTAGTCATTTCATGTTATTTTTGTGATATTCCTAGAACTGAATGGTGGGTTTTTTCAGTTTCCAAAGGTGTCCTGAAATGTTTTGGTTTTATTAAACTGATTTTTAAATTAATAAATTAATACTGCATCATTATATCTGCAGTACTACTGCAGCTCCAGATCTTGCAAATCTTATATAAATTATGGGAATTATAGGCCACTGGGCAGTCCTATTTAAGATGATACAGACTCAATATACTGAGAGCGCAACACATTTATGTAGTTTATTAGAATATTTTGAATTCACAGTTTAATTCAAATAAGAAAGAGTAAGTTCTGATCTGGGTCAAGCAGATTTTAGAGAGTTGAATTCATTTTTAATTTCCTCTTCTGAAAAAAAAAAAAAAACTTAAAAAAATTAACATCCCTTAAAAAGTCTAGGTTGTAGAAACTGCATTATTGATTAAGAATGTATTGTCACATGGAATTTCCAACCATTTCTAGTTGAGACATTGTATAAAATGCTGCCTCTACCAATTAGACATGCATCAGTCCTTCAGCATAAAGCCATTTTACCATGTGATGTTCTAATGCAAAAGGCACGACATTCATGAGAAGAGCACTGGGTTTGCCAGAGTGAATATTTAGTTATTCTTTAGGTTGTCATTTGTGGGTTTATGAAAGAACAAATGTTAAAAAAGAGAGAAAGGCATTCTCTTGCAAGTAGAGAGGGACACAGATGATTACAATACGAAGTACAACATAATCATATATTTACTGCACAAAACCAGACACAGAAATATATAACAGAAATATATACATCCATTTTGAGAGTCACAGCAGATGTTCACCTATTTGAAGTGAAGTCCAACAGCTTTCCCACCCCTGAAAGCCCTGCCTAAGGAAAAACAAACAAAACCAAACAACAAAATCAAAACAGACACACAGACACTTTTCCTATATATGGATCCTAGTTTCCCAGCTACTCAACTTGAGGCTTTTGGGTTACAGAATGACCTAAAAGAGATGAAAATGTTCACAAGATGCAGGTAGCTGCTTTATAACTTATTTCAACCATTGCATTACAAGAGTTTTGAAAATTGCCAAGCTGCAGTAAAAGCCATCCCCACCCCACCTTCTTTTCAAATGTCATCTGCAAAGCGAAAAAAGGAAGAAAAGTTGTTCCTCTCTTTTACTACCTAATGATAGGTTATTTGCCCATGAATGTCCAACCAGGTAGTTCTTCAGCTTGACAGGATTCAAGTGTATGTTCCCAAGTGCGAGACGGGTATGTTGGAGCCCATTGTCATGACCAGGTGTCATGACAATTTTCCATTAAACAGACATAGGTTAAAATTCAGAAAACCATCTGGAGAGGGAAAAAGTAGAGTGCATTTTGTTTGCACCAGAGCAGAATAGGTTATGGACTGGCAGTGCATCCCCTGCAAGGCAGACAAGGAGGCAAATGAAGTCAGGAAAAGAGGGGAGAAGCACTCATTTCCTAGGTGAGTACTATTAACATTTTGCCCATCTGCAAAAAGGAACTAGACATGAGGATATTGCAAGGTACTTATGTTTGAATGGCCTAGCTCTGGATTATAAAATCCCAAATCACTCCTGGCATCTCTGAGTGTGCAAACCAGGAATTAAGATTTGTATCTGCCTTCTGCATTTGTTGTGACCTAACTCCAAGCAGCTGCACACTGGGCTAATTCAGGTAAAACATTCATAGATTTCAGTTGGAAAAAATAATCTTTAAACCTAAAAATTGAGATATAATGCACATTTACAAAAGAAATCTATGATTCTAACTCTAGTGAAAAATACCACTGACCAGTAGGGCTATTCATCTGAAGGCTGCTACCACTAGAAATTGTCAGTGATGTATTTAGAGCCAGTATATGCCTCCAGAACCCATATCTAAATCAGAATCCTGAGGGAAGGAACATTTGTGGCTTTGGGCATAATGAAAAATAGCAAGAACAGACTCTCAATACTAAATGTGGCTACCATATTTATTTTTTTTTTTTTAAAAAAGAAAATGAATAGATTTTTAGAGCATGTTATTTGATCGAATCTAATAATGAGCTTTTGAACTGGTTCTGAAATGTATTAATAATCACACAAGAAATTGCAGAGATACTTGAAGTTAGACATATGTGCGAGTGCCTTAGAGACAACTTATTGTACTCTTGCTCACGTTAAATAATTCCTTTACCTTTTAACTCTGCCTAGACGAATATTCTTTAGCTAATCTTACTCCCACCTCAGTATTCTCTCAATATCATCTCCATGATTAAGTATTTATTACTAATTAAAGAATCACTTTGTGGCAGACTATGGAGCAGTAATCACAGAAAAAGCTCTTAGAATATTTTTCCAGAGTGTAGGCAATGCTGTACCTTAAGATACAGTTCTCCAGGGGTGCACCATGGTTTGATTCCACAGCAAGTGGGGAATAGTCCTCATTTCTAGTCTGTATCTACGAACTACACTACAGATCTCTACTGCCCCCCTGCCCGCCCCCCCCCCACCATTACCTCTGAGAGGAAGACAGGCCAGGCTCAGGGAATAGATGTGAACAAAGATTAGCTCATCTGAATCACAGGGACTCACCCAAACCTTGCTCTAGAATTACTTCAGTATTCTCAGTATTCTTTTATTCTTAGTATTTCCTTTTACACATTTAATACTGGTATGGAGCATGCTATGAACAGCAAAGAAGGGTTCCCTGGCCAAAAAGCTCTGAAACTGGTTGCTTTGAAAAATCTAATTATTCACAAGAGGAGATGACTTCTGCAGCAATCTATGTGCTCTTCTACATGATCAAAGAGTATGCTTTTGTTTCCAATTCAGAAAAAGGTCTGTTTACTAAGAATAGATTAAACTGTGAAAAGAACATTGATTTGAACTGAGGAAAAAAAAAAATCATCTTTTTTTCCAAACTGAGATACTGTCACAACAGTCTCTTTTTGAATGAAACCTTCATGAGATGTGATCTCAATAAACAGGCATTTTTAAATAGAAATATATTTTATTAGAAGCTCCTGAACAGTTCAAAATACGTATATTGTGCTATAGCTAAGGATTCTGAATCAATACCTCTCACTACAGTATTGAGAGCTAAACCAGTGAAACATTTCCTAAATTTACTCAGCTGTATATAAGGAGTTTCCTAATCTCATAGTTAATGGAAGGACTGGAGGAACAGGGGGAAAGGGACAAGTATTCAATTCTGAATTATCATTAGGTAGGAATGATACTTTTTTTCCATGTTTCAATATTTGTAAGCTCTATTTGGAATAGATATAGATTTTGGATTAGTCTGAAGAAAAAAAAAAAAATCACAATAAAAGAGTAGATTTACTTCCACTTATATTCCATACTTATCACAACAATTTCCAATACACCTAGCAGAGCTGGGCTACATGACAGCCTCAGGAGAAAAATCTCTGCCTAACTCTCCAAAAGAGAAATATTGGCAGCTTTTAAGAATTAAGTCTAGTTATTCCAGGGTTACTTTGTGATAAAATAATAATAATAATAATAATAATAGAGCCTATCAGTGTCTCATTTCCTAACACCTTTTTCACTGACTTGATCCCTTCTTTGTAAGGAGGAAGTCCTGAAATTAGTGAGAGTATTTCAGAAATACTGAAATACTGAGTATTTCAGAAGTACAGTTCGACATACAGTAAGGGTGGCAAAACCGGACTTGTTCCAAACGGGTAAATACATACTGTGTGCATACTATGGAAAACACGTATTAGTAAATTCCTTCATTCATCGGTTGTGCAAGCAAGTTGCAGAAGTTTGTGTTGTGAAAGTGCTACCTTCAAGGGACTCACCTTACAAATCTTCCTTATCATGTATAGGACTCTGCTACCTTTTGTGGGAGAACCTTCACTGTTAAAGTTTGCTTGTGTGAGTAAAAGTGAAAAAAAATTATTCATCCTTTTGTTTTTCAGAACCAGACTTCACATAAAGTCATGAACAAGAAGGACCTCACAGGGTTTGTCCCTGTGCAAACACAGAACAAAAAGTTGGTCTTAGAGTTTACAGCCCTAGCTTTCTGTCACAAAGTAGACCTGCATACATGTAAAAAACCACACATGAAACTGTAAAGGAAGCAAAATTGAAAGAATAGCATGGGGTCAATTCTGGTTTGAGCATGACTGCAAACTAGAAGAATTTCTGCTTGCTCTCTCACTAGGCAAACTGCAATTCACATATTGGCCTCATTCCTTAGTTCTGAGTCAGTAACTCACCAGTACAATTTCCTACGGCATGCAAGCAATAAGTAGCAGCTAGGAGAAAGCCTATTCTTCCCTGTCCCTGCCACTCTTACCCTAGTGCTCAGGTACAATGAAGCAGGTCACTCTGTGCATGTTCATACTAAAGGTTGGCTATAAAAAGGACAAAACAGCCATCCACATCACTTGGTCAACAATCCCCTCCAAATTTGCAGAGATAAACACTTATTCTCCAAAAGCAATATATTCCTATTAAAAAGTGTGATGAATTGAATAATTTTAGGGGTTTATTTGAGGGAGCTGGAAATAAAGAGTGAGGATACTACTCCTGCCTTGCAACTACTGCTGTAAGGCCTCACCTTCTCAGACATTTGTGTCTATATAGGAATACAAGAACAGGAATTTCTTTATATTCTTTCCTACTTTTCCTGTTTGCCTTGATAGCTTTATTTCATTATTTTAAAGCCAGTGTGCATTCATAAGAAGTTCATTATCACAAGTTTTTCCCATGTCTACATTTATTTACTCATTTTCCCATAAGAGGAGACATAAATAATGCTAGAAATGGATTGGACTCAGTTCATGTACTAATTGTGATATATAGACATACTAAAGATTTTTTTAAATGGCTTTGCTGTTGCCAGTATCAACATAATCAATAAATAGATTCTCAGACATGAAAATACAACATTTACCTGAAGGAGGAAAAGAAAAAGTTACTTCATCTATCTATTGTCCTTTTAACATACTCAAATTAAACGGCTTTGAGGGAAGAAAAAAAGAGAAACATGCTCTAGATGTAATTGATGTTATGGGCCAGCTAGTCATGATATGCTGTGTAAGTCCAGTTCCAGTCTTCCTTTTTGCCCACCAAAATTACAGTTTCTGTAACTAAATACTACTATTCAACTTGTTCTTGGATACATAAAATGATGTCTTCATTACTAAAAATTCATTGAGGGCTACCAGTTGCACCACTTGAAAATTCCCTACTTTACAATTCAAGTAGAGAAAATTACTTTTAAGAGCAATAAATTCTTTCAGAAAAAATATAATTTTTGGAGAAGATGTTCTGTGAATGCTGATGGAATCCTCTTATTAAATACAGATATATGTTTGCTTTCACACTCAGCTAGATTCAGCTAGCTTGCCACAATGAATTATTTTAAAGGTCAAGGAGCAAGCAGTTTCCATCTACAGAAGTGCATAATGATTGAATAATCTTTTTGGATGTTGCCAGTATTAAATATCTCCAGATTCTGGCTCACATATCTTTGCCTTAATGTCTAAGGTGACAAGTAAATTCAGTTTGAAAGGCGTATGAAATACTAGTGCCAGCAAATAAAGTCAGTAGACAGCACATCCATCAACATCAGTACTGGTACTCAAAATTGGATTATGTATACTTTGTCCTTTAGGTCTCCTACTATCCATTTCTAAACAAAAGGAGTGAGAAACAAGACTGTATTTCTCTGTCTAGGAATCTTTTTTCTTCTTTGCTTTAAAAAGCTATTTCTTGTTCACCCACTTCACATAAGGTTATTATCAAGTATATACTCTAATGGTAATGACCATGTCATATCCTTCAGCAGTAGTGAAAGGATTTTAAGCAATTGAGTGGGTCATGGTAATGGCAGGGATCCTGCCACCATATATTTGCAGTTAAAGGAGACAACACACAGGCATGGATATAACAAAAAAACCATTTGTCATTCAGTTTTGCTCTACCTTTTACACACATTTTATGTCTGGGTTATAATTATTAACCATTTTATGAATGCAATGTTTACTTTTCAAGATGGGCTGGAGGAATTTGGAGGTAAAAAGTGTGTTTCAGGTAGGGACTTAAAAATTAAGACCATGTGCAGTGAGGTCTAATTTGAGAGGTCTAACATTTGGAAAGGCAAATGGGATTTTTTTTTTTAATGTTACACATTTATTTGGCTCCAAAAGTTGCTGGTAGATATTAGTTAGCCTTTGGAAGGTGCTTAGATAAAACCTGCCCTGTTTTAGCTACTTGCAAGATCCCAGTCTGTAGATGAGTTTGCACAGATCAGTGCTGCCTGACCACAACACAGTCTCTTCTTTTCTCTTCTCTCATATTTCTTACTTGGTATACACTTTAATTAAATGTATGAACTTCACAGAAAAGAACTATTAAAAGATTTATGCTAATGAAAGTTCTAGCATAAGGGAAAAGCGAGGTACATACCTTCTTATTGACAAATAGGTTTTACAATGAGTACAGTTTTGTTTAGGGGAGTAAATACACTTTATAATAATAAGTAAATAAATAATTAAATGTAAACTGTTAGGTCCAACGCCAAAATGAACATGTCTGGGTCTCTCTCATGACACTCTAGAGACTGGAAAGAATAACCCCAGTAATGCACAATAGTAATTCCATGGATTGACATTTTCTGCTAAAGCAATCACTTTAACACATAAAACATTGCATTTGGACATAAGAAATATCCTGCAGCAGGTAAATTAGAAATTCTTACAGATCGGAAACATTTATTGTCAGTGTGCTACATATCTATGTAGATTTATTTTATTTCCCACCAGCATCAACATGGGATGCCAGATAATAAGGGTTGTGAAGGGAAAATATTGTTACAGAATTCAGTGCAAGAGTTCCATGTCTGAGTCTCTCTGTGCCTTAACTATCAAAACTGCTGACTACTACTTATCTGAGTTGCATCTGAAGTATTGCCTGTATCAGAAATCTCTCAAATTTACTAAAATTAGTCTTTAAAACATGTAAAAATACACCATTACAATGTTTGTGAACTCATTTACATAGTTAATATGAATGAATCTAACAATGAAAAATGTGATTCACCCAGTTAACAATATAGTAGTTTCATCAGGAAGTAATAAACACTAAGTTGTACCTTGGAGCTGGTATTTTTTACAGAGGCAGAATGATCTTCAATAGAGCCTGAGAACCATCCTACCAAACTATACAATCCTCAGACTCTACACTAATCAAAGCATCTGAGTGCCACAAAATTGTGTCAAAACAGTTAAAATTTCAGTATAATTTAAATTCATTTTAGTCTGGATACTGTCTAATTTGGGGCTGGCAATATCATCATATTCTGTTAAAGAACTGCAAGGTGCCTACCTCCGGTGAGACACAGATTGGACAAAAGCCAATGGGAAATTTAAGTTTCACTTCCTACTTTCACTTCACATGAAATCCTGCCCTCTCTGGAAGTTAAGGGGAGTCTCACTCTTGACTGCCATAGGAAGGATTTAATCTCTGTTAATAAAGGAAGACTTCTTTTACTGAACTTCTTTTATTTTGTATCCTGTTGGCCGATACCTTTTTTAAAAGGAAATGAGATCCGTTCAGTCACAGTCCTTAGTTTTGCAAAGCTCGGGTCCAATTAGAAGTAGAGAGAAATTTAAACAGCTGTATTTTGCCACTTAACCAAGGAAAACTGTTTTGTACCAGACATAAAAAAGCACATTTAATTATGCCAATGAATCTGCCAGTATGAAGGAAGTCAAAGTAGCATGGTTAAAAGGTAAAATTCTTTAATACAGTACTGTTCAGTTTTGTGGGCTTTTAAACTCTTATCTGAACTATTCACATTAGCTAACTGAACCATATAATAATTTATCATGATTTTCCCTAAGTAGGGAAAAAGCAATTATATTTTATTTACATGTGTTCTACTCATTTACCTGTTAGATTACTCTAATTGTGAAATCCAACAGAATTTCACTATTTAATGACTGACATCAAACACTGAAAAACATTTAATGATTCTTTCTGCTAGAGTCCTTCTAAATTACAAAAGGAACAAAGTTCAGTGCTGTTATTTAGTTACATCCTAAAATGTTTCTTGGACTCTCTACAATCATTTTATTCTCATAGACTGGGTGATGTTTCCAGCATGACTAGTCCAGACTCTGGATGCACACTCTCCTGACTTTATAACAAATACTGGTCATCTGCCAAACCCAACTTGCTAGGGCTTCATCCACACTGTAACTGGAATGGAAAAAGCTAGGATCTCCAAGCAGAGAGTTTGCTACGGAAAAACAAACAAACAAAACTCAGAAGGTAGCCAATAGAGGCACTTAAAAGATACCACAAACTTTTAGGGAGAAAGCTCAGCTGAGATGGAGTTCAGAATATGAGAAAAAGTTAAAAAGGAATCAAATATCTTGTTATCACCTGTCAGGCAGCTCTACTTGTAACATGCCTGTACCTGACACATTGCTGTCTTCCCAGGAGCAAAAAGACAATACAACCAATGTTAGTATTTACACTAAACAGGAAAAAATATCATGAACCACCACGATGCACAGGAGACTGAAGCAAGCAGAAGTACTAAGTGAAGTAAGTTTTGGACATGATCACTAGCACAGTCCACTTCTCAGGTCCTCCTGGTACTAGTGTTCCTTACTTCTAATCAGGTCAGTTTTGTAGTCAAATATCCAATGCGTGGAAATAATTGTGTGCAAAATACCTTTTTGGCAGTTCACTTTTCCTCAGAATGATCCCTCCAGAGTTTTTGAACCTCATCATTCACCTCTTCTTATCTACTTTTACTGGTTTCTGTCTCTCTCTGGTATAAAAGCTCCTTCAACCATTTTGCCATAGTGCAGTCCAAGAAATGTTATGGTGATTCCTGAAGTGTGTGACAATTTACGTGAAATGTTTCATGTTGATTAATTTAGGTTGGGGGGTTTTTTTTGTTTGTTTGTGTTGTGGGGTTTTGGGGGTTTTTTTGTTTGGGTTTTTTTTGTTTGTTGTTTGGTGGGTTTTTTTGTTTGTTTGGTTGGTTGTTTTTTTTTTTTTTTTTTTTTTAAATGAGAAAACCGGGACTAGTGTGGGATGTTTTCTGCCAAGAGAGGATCTGACTCTGGAGTAAGTTTTTATGAGAAAAATAGTGGTCAGCTTGGACTCAGGCATTAGATGAAAACGGATAACTTCTCAGGTAGAAAAATTTTAAAACCCTTCTATCACTTCCTTTATGAAACATTAAGAGAAGTAAAATATGTCAAAACAGAAGAGCTGGAAATAAGCAGTGCTAAATACAGTGGCCGAGTGTGTAATTTTTGGTACAGACTGTTGAACTGTTACTTTTGTACTTCTCTCAGCAGTCTGATCTGGGCAAAGCATAACAGCCAAGTGTGCAGTGTTGGGACAACGCAGAAATAATGAAGTGTTACAGCCCAATAGGGAATGTAGGTTAAGGATTTAAACAGGCAAAAAAGCAAAATGGGAAGGGCTGATGCAGAACAGTCTGTCTGCCAGAAAAAGTAGTCAAGAGGGAAAGGCACCTGCAGTAGCCATGTCAGAAGAGGCTAGCCAGGCCTCCAGTCAGGACAGTGGCCAATCATTATCAGTATTTTGAAATCTGATTTCAGGTTAAACTTCAGTAAAGCCAAGCTAACAAGTCATGTTCACTGGATTGAACAGTGAATTTGAAAAACTCTGAAGTGATCTAGAAAAGACAATGTGAAGCTGTGGATATCCCACAGTGAACTTTTAATAATGGCAGTACAATAACAAAAAAACCCAATAAAATACATCAGTGTATGCTCTATAAAACTGCAGAAGAGTTACTTATATCCTGAAAAGAGTAATGACCTAAAATTATTCAAGCACCTATAATAATAATTATGCAGATCCAGTTTAGGATAGTTTAAAAAAAAAAATGAGAAACTGTTTACAATAATATCTATAAACATGGTAACATGAGGGGTATGAAAATATTTTTCTTTGGATCATTTAATCTGTGGATTTACTTTCTTCCTGTTAGAAATATAATACTGAACTGAATAAAGCCCTGATGCAGGACTGAAAGCAAAGGAAGCAGGAAGGAAATTAAGATCCCAAAGGTAAATGGGTGTAATATTGAGAGAAAAATATAAGATTTAGATCTACAGTCTTACTCTCCAGTCAACTAAAGAAAGTGCAGCCATTTTTTTCTACCTTTATTACCCTTCCTCCAGTGCAAAGGTTTTAACTGGGTTCCTGATAAGCACAAAAACGTTTGATGCATTTGAAGAATGCATTGAAGAATCTGAAGTTATTGAAACTAGGCATTAAAAAGACAGGTGCTTCTGCCTGAGAGTGGCAGCTGTTAAGTATACTAAAAAACATCACACCAAAATTTAGGAATAGAGAGGATGGCATGTGAGAATGAGCAAGTCTGCAATTAAAGGAAGTATGGTACTACAAAATTCTCTTGCCTTGTTTTATGAGTGCAATGACCCAAAGTCAGAGACCAATGTCAAGTTTTGGGCACCAGCGTGGCACTGGCTGAACACATCACACAATTGCCATGCTCAGGCTTTAGACAGTTCAGCTACCCTAGATCAGCATATTCTGCCGTGAAGTCCAGCAGAAAAAAAAAAAAAAAAAAAAGGTATCTGCTGCAGAGGTAGCAAGAGGGGAGCCTGCCAGATTAACTTTTAGAAAAGCCAGGGGAAAATTAAACACAGCAACAAAAAGCTATATATAATCGTGTATGAAAGCGAGGATCTTGTAACGATATAACTGAAGTGCTTGGGATTTGTGAGCCTAGCAGTGTGCTAGAAAAATACTCTCTTGTTACACTAAAGCTAAGGATGGAATGGGTTCAATTGGCTGCTGTAAGGGCATATCAAGAAACCTTTTTTTTTTTTTTTTTTAAATGGGTGTTACTTTCATAAATTGGCTCACTGCATTTGTATCTCCCAAAATGAACAGGGTCAGGTTATACAGACATGCAAGAGATCAATTACTCTAATTAGAAGGGTACTCTGTGATTAAAAGTTTAATAACAAAAAAGAACATAAATATCCAGCTGTTCAGAGCAGTCCAAGAGGTAGGTATTATTACAGAAGTAACTCAAACATTTTGCTACTCTACTGGAACATCAGAGGTGTGAGCCCTTTCTGTTCAACTTTCAGATCTTCCAAATAGCTCAGCATACAGAAATTGTCTGCGTTTAACATTGTTTCCAGATGTACTCTTGGCCAGCTTTCTTCTATTTGGACTGATCTGAATGACCTGAACCTTGGGAACACAGTTATACTCTGGGATAAAAATGTTATTCTCTGCTAATAAAGAACAAAACGTTGCAAGGCAAAGATACATGGTAACTTAACATCTAAGCTACTCTCCATCCCAGAATAAAGGGCTGCAGGAATTTTGATTACTCCACCCATACTAGAGCTTCTATGCATGAATGCACTCCAAAATATTCAAGGGGTTAATTAGATGACTTCCAATTTAGTCTTACAGCAATGAGTGTCCACTGAATCACAAATTAGCAATTGTGTTATTATCATACTAACTGGAAAAAATACAACTGAGGTAAATAATTAAGTCAAAGCTATAGACTTTGCACTTTAACAGTGGTGACTAATCTCTCTGGTAGGGTAGGCAGGACATATTCATATTATTAGTATGGGGGCTATAACCCCAGTATGACACTAGTGTGTGTGACATGCTGGTCTGTGGGAAGTATAATCAATGTGCAACAGATTTGTCCAGAGTCTGCTTTCAGCCCACGCACAAGACTCTTTGGCCCAACAGTGACAGAGGCTGAAAATGGGCTGCAAGAGCCAGGGCAATTAAACATGGCCAGCTCCCAACAGCTGTCATTCCCCAGAGCCCCATGACTGCCTCCTGGCCAGACTGCCTCCTCCATAAAGCCAGACCTGCAGCCAGTACTTGACAGAAGAGGACTGCTGGCTTCCCAGGAAAAAGCATCACTGTTAGTGTATCACGGATCCCAGGAATTATCCCACTGACCCACAAAGACTCCACAAGCTGTAGTTTAAGCAAGATTGGTTTTGACTATTCAAATTTCAAGCAGCTGGATTCCATCTTCCAATCAACCCCTAAACTAAGCTATTGTTAGTTCAGTGGGAGAATATTTCTTTGGACCCAATGGACAAATGACTAGCCAGTTATAGTACGAGGAATTGTCTGCTGACCTCACATCACATACCAGGTACATATCATTCATCTAATAAAAAGTATATTTCATCACTATACAAGAAACCATATCAATAAAGAGAACAGCACAATACCAACTGCTAGCCAGTTTTATGTCAGTCAGTGCAGCCCAATACAGAAGTGAAATCTAGACAACACAACACTGCTCATTTAGCAGCGCCCCAAGCTTTACTCTCATTATTGCATTTATTTCAGTAGCCATTTTACAACTACTTTTATTTGAGGTCTTTTACTGTATTGATTATTTGGGCAATCTATTCCAGACAAAATTCATTCAAGCTATACTTCCTATGGATGAACTTAATTCAAGCTACTTGGTGTATTAGAGGAATAAAATGCTGAGAAAGGGCTTCATCTTGCTTGTGGATACCAGGCTGCTTTTCAGAGAGTGTTCACTGGGAAGAAAGCAGTCCCTGTTTGCACTGGAACCAGCAATCTTGCAGTGAGCTCAGAGACAGTTTGTCTCTCTTGTCAATAAGAATTGTTCTTATAAAACAAAACTTCTTCCTAGTTTTTATGCTAGAGTCTGTGGGTCTGTTCTTCATGGAAGAACCATTCATGTGCAGCTCACAAAAAATCATAACTATTTAGATCACTGCAATTTCCAGCTTCCCTTACATATGACTAAATATGAATTCAGTGTGACATACACATCTAAAATGAACCCTCCTCAGCATTCACAAGTGGCTTATTAAAATCACTTGACATTTTAAATTTAAGGTGTGATATGCTAGATTTTTTAAAATTAACTTGAAAAGGTACATTTTTTACTGTAAGTGTATCCAGTTTGGTTATTCAAAAAGTTATCCTACGTACCACTGATTTGCACTTAAACAAAAAAATTGTTCCTTCCAGTGGAAGGCCACTATGATGTCAAATACATTTCACATCTCCTTTTAACAACTGATGTTTTCTTTTCCCTAAGGGCAAACATTAATTTTGAACACCATAAAGTTAGTTTCCAAGTAGTATTACAATTTAGCTCACTAGAAAAATGCACAGAATTTGCTTTTCCAAGCACTTGAAAAAAATTAATTCAGATAATATAGCTGCTGAAAGTGAGCATCATTATTCAATTTGTTATTACAAACACAGGTAATGTTGCATTGCTCAGGTAGAATTTGAGAATATCTTTCCCTCTTAACATCTGATTTCTTCACCACAATTTTTACTTCTTGAGAAGGTAAAGCTGAAAAAACATGAGCTCTCCTGCCAGTGGGAAGCTCTGTCGCATCAAGAAAGAGGTCAGCAGTTTACAGCTGTGGAGCCAAATATGGCTCTTTCACAAATACTTGCTAAGTATTCTTTTTTTGTTTGTTGGTTGACTGGTTGGTTGTTTTGGTTTTGGGGGTTCTGTTGGTTGTTTTGCTGGGGTTTTTTTTGGCATGGGGAACAGTATTTTCAAAAGTCAAGAAAACAGTTGCATCACCATAGGGAGTTGTATATACTAGGAACTACAGTCTTTCTCATTTTCTTAATATCTAAGACAACCTTTCACATCTACCACATCCCTGCCCCAAGAAAAGTTCAAGAAGTTCTTGAGAGGATATGAAGATTTGTCATAGCATGGTACTTCTGACCAGATAGAGACTGATGATAACTGGGGTCATGCATCAGACAGCTCCCACAGCATTCTACCTGGCTGGATGATTTACTGTTTTCAAAAATAAAAGCATAAAAGAGTAGCAGAGGGCAGTGCTTTAAGTTGATTTTCTCCTGCCCATGCAGCTAGGGTGCTTATTTTGGTTTGTCTTTAGAAATGAAATAGGCTGATATGTTTTCAGTAGGTGGGAAATCAAACACACTAGACCAAAAAGTCAAAGTGAGTTGGATAAGTAAACAAAATATATCAAGGGAACTTAACTCCTTGGCAGTGGTACCAGTGAATTCCAGTGGAGCTTGTGTCTGGAAAATTGGACTCCAGGGCCCAAAGGGATTAATTTTTCATATTTATTTTACTTTCTTGTAGCAGATTTGGAAGTTTGTGCTGTTAGGTCTCTCACTCATTTTCTTTATTCCTCTAAGAACTGGATAGCAGGCCAGGAGAAAAAAAAAAAAAAAAAGAAGAAAATATGTACTAATTATGCAGTAGGTTGGAAGACTTCCTCTCAACTTGCTACTATAAATAGGACAACAAATGGGGCTATTGACATTATTCACTATCAGAAAGGAAATTATTTCTGTGATTATTCCACATATACTGTTTTTCTAAAGTTGTATATTAAATGCATAATGTTACTACAATATACGAGTTAATAATTCTGTCACATAAGTGTTATGAAATGTTATTTGACATCATTGTAAAACTACTTACAAACATTCCTAAAAAGAGAATGTGAGTACTTACATACGGTAAGGCCATTTACTAACAAGGACCTGATAACAACATCCTTCTGGGATACAGTTCATTGTTTTGGGAAACTAGTAATCTTAAATTCAAACTATAAATTACAATGACTGTTGTCATTCCAAAGTGAAATCTTTGTTTGCAAGCATAGCTATTTTAGTTGTGTCTATTGAATTATCAGAAGAAATGAACTCTGGATCCTCTGTGCAAAAGTTAATCAGAAGAAACATGACAAATTTCAGACTGACAACCTTTATAGAAAAATATGCAAGGCTTACAGGATGCTTTTTAATCTTTTATTTGAATGCCTGGATTTCTTAGGGCCTAACAAGTCTCATACTTAAAGTGAAGTTTTACTGCTAAAAATCCTCTCTAGCCATTTTATAGAATCATAGAATGGTTTGGGTTGGAAGAGACCTTAAAGATCATCTAGTTCTAACCTCCCCTGCCATGGGCATGGACACCTTCCACAAGATCAACAGATAAAGTAGCTAGAACCCCAAAATAAATGTTTTTATTTAATGTCTCCATTCAGGTCACTTAAACCCAAGGAAAAAAAAAAAAAAAAAAAAATCTTCATTTACTTCATTATATCCTGAATGCAGCTCTAAACGAGTGCAAGCTAGCAGATAAAAGTTCAGTGCTACTAGCTCATAGTAAAAACAGTCAAAACAAAATCCTACAGATGACTCACATGCATATGTGTATTGTTTTAACTAAAGTATGATTTTTAAGCTAAGTTCAGTGAAAATGATCTTCTATTTATAGACAGGTCCATCATTAAGAGGTATTTTAAGGCAACACACATTATTACATTATGCCAATTCTCTGTTGCAGACATGATTTATTCTGATTTGAGTGAAATTTTAGTGAGCTGCCAGGAGAACAAGTCCTTCACTGATGGCATTCAAAACCAGCTCCAATACCCAAGCCGCCTGGGGAATTAGAAATGACATGTTTATTATAGCTCTGAACACAAATATAATGCTTTTTTATCTTGCACAGCTGAAAATGCCAGCTTTCTGTGCCTTGAAAATTAGCAGAGATTAATCCTAAGAAACAGCTTCAAACTGTATTTACAATTAAATGGGTAAAGTGCCACATGTAGATGCAGATAAGCAACAACTTGAACTGAGCTCAGAGGGGGGCTTTCAAAACAGCAATTACACTAAAAATCACAGATTGAACCTAAATCACAGAGTTTGAGAAAGTTTTATTCAAAGAAGACATATCCTATTTGGAGTATAGACAGGGATGCCGGACATAACACAAAATGAAATTCTTCTACAAAGCACAGGTAAAGACTTCACCAGAAAGTCACATCGCAGTCTGGGCATCCCACTTCACGTAAGATGTGTGGAGAGAATCCAGAAAGGAGAAAAAGTACAAGCTTTTCAGGCTTGCAGAAAGCTTGAAAGAACTGGATTTATTCTCTAAAGAGAAGACCAAGGAAAAGGTGCAATAACGCACTCTAAAACATGCTGAAAAAACAAGGAAGTAAGTTGATCTTTATGTCCACAATAAGACCAGATAGGTCATTTTTAATCTGCAGCAAGGGAAGTTCCTAGCTGTAAAGCCAGTGTCACTGACAAAAAAGAAGATTGTATGGTACCTTCAGAACTTGTAGTTTTCCTCCCTTGGGACAGAGAGACAAGCTACAACATTCTAGGTCCCTTGAGCCTTATTTGTCACAGACCTCATAATAAAACAAGATTGGACTCAAATGTGTGTTAGCCTTAGATAACATATATAAATAAAGCTGTGTATGCAGATATGGAAAGTATTCTCTTGAACAGGAATCAACAATCACAAAGCTAGTATATCAATAGTTACTTCTTCACAGAATGTGGCTTACAGGTCACACCTAAGTAGGGCTTCATCAGTTTAAGACAGAGTAAAACAAGCTCACAGTGGCTCAGCACACTACAACACTATTGTAGTAGTTGCTAACTTACCCACTCCTTGAATGTTACTCAGTAAGAGTGTATTAGTCCACTTTTAGATCTGTACTCCCTTAAGACTAGGATAATAGCACAATTTAGTTTGGGAGGGACCTCCAGAGATCATTTAGTCCAACCCCATGCTCAAACCAGGTCTAATTAGATCAGGTTGCTCAAGGCCTCATACAGTTGGGTCTTGACTAGCTCCAAAGATAGAGATCCCGCCACCACTCTGGGCAGCATATTCCAGTATTTAACCACCCTCATAGTAAAAACTTCTTGCTTAATATTTAACTTGTGCTCATAGCCTCTCATCCTATCACTGTGCACCTCTGAGAAGAGTCTAGCTCCACTGTTTCTATATCTAAGTTGGGGCTAGACCTTTAACTATTATAGAGCTTTTAATGAATTTCACCTGCTTTTCTTACTTTGAGGGAGGTTAAAACCAGTATATGTATATATTCTTAAACTTATCTTTAGGGGATTTAAGACTGAATATGAACAGATGTGCAAAAAAGCCATCACTAAATGTAGTAACAGTGCTAACGAGGTAGTTTTACTAGGCCCATTATAATATTATTACAATAAAAACTGCAGATGCTTGATGAATTATTCATAAATGAGTGTTTCAATGGGTATGACCAAGATTGCTCTGTAGTAAGAATCATATGTTAAGCATTCCTGGGTTTTGCAAGTTTAGTTTTTCTAAAAAATATTGGGTTTAATACATTTATTAGTCAATGTTAAAGTGTTCTAGAAGCAATTGGATATTCTCTCACATACTAAATACCTTTATTTTCCTCAGCATTTGTCAGGTCTATTTGGGTACTGTTTATTATGATTTATTAGAAAAATACAATTACCCCCAAATTGGATTATGGAATCCTTAAACACTACATGAAAGATGCAATCCAACTTCCAGTCAGAGTCTGGCATGAAATTGGTAAAGTCTGGGAATTGTAAATCTAAGATTTTATACTGCACAATCAGAGAATTTGTGAAACAAAATTCAGCTTTGTTTCCAAATCTCACATCTGAAACTTCTGCTTGATTGTTTAAGATGATCATAATAAGTTTCCTGTGTATGCATCTGTGATTTATTATCAGAAGTTAAGAGGGCTGAGTTAGAATGACACATACCCAATTTCTTTGCCTGGTTAACATATTTCACACCTCCTGCCCGTGCACAAGTACAGCCTGGATATTCTATAACTAGTGATATCCATAACCATCACTTGCCTGTGTCCAGCCATACTCCTAACTATAGAAATAAAAAAGTAGAATCCTGTAAAGGTAAAAGTAAGTATTTTGTAAAATATACACCGACTTTGCTGTCTGACAACTTTAGGGACCAATATACTCATAAGTAAAGTAAAATTTTTAAAAAGTTAAGTCCTGATAAGATTTTGTCACTAACTTTATTCTGTACCAAATGCATTATAGCACCATTCTAAAAGGGAAAGTAGGCATTCTCCCGGTTTCTCACAGGTGGGAAATGACAGGGGCATACATGAAGGAACTAAATAAACTTCATTCCTGGAATTCTTAAATCTTAATCATGTTCTAAAGAGAAAAATGAAGAACAATTAAGGTCATAGCTTTGTCTTCCTAAAATGTCTAGCTTAGTGCTTGTTGCAATGAGGTACGCTAGACTCCTAGATGTACTTGAAAAAGCCATGCAGCAAACTATGAAAATTGATTTTTAAGTACCAGATTTTGTTCATACATTTTTCTTTTAGTGATTTATTTAAAGCAGTTGAAAGATACAGCAGTGGTTTTGCAGTAATGAAAATTCCACTTCTTATAGCACTTGTGTCTTGGCTCAATAGTTGCTGATTCGCTCCAAAATATATTACATAATAAAATGGAATTTCCAGACAGAAGTCAGTACTTTACAGCTAGATATATATCAGGGGAAACCTCTTCTACACTATGTCTGCTAATTATATGCCATTGGTTCTTGACAGAAATACTTTCTGGGTTACATTTATTTTTTGTTCCTGTGAAGACATTTAAAGAAGACTCTGTAACATGCTACCATTTTATTTTCCACATAGTTGCTAATGCAAAATCGATCCATTTTTTACTGTGACAAAGTGAGAATTTATAATGAGCAGGTAAATTCAGACTCCAGAAGTTGGTTTGTTTGTTTGGGGTTTTTTTTACATTTTTTCCAAAAATTGACAATCTGGGGTTTAAAAAGTGATTTCTGAGGAAGGCATATATCAGAAATAGCAGAAGCAGCATGTTTAGCAGCCAGAACAATCTAATATTTGATAGCGGAGCAAGGAAGAATCACCATTTCTAAGGGAAGGTGGTGTAGTATTCAAACTTAAATATTGGATCAATGTGAAATTCAAGATTATAAACAAATGATCCACAAAGAATTAGTAGAAGTTTGTATATGGAATACATCTAAGAAATTCAAGGCAGGAACTGGAGGGAAATCCCGATTTTATTTAATGTGAAAAAACCCAATGAAGTTTTCGACAGTTGTACTGATCACAGAAAGTACCGCTCCGTTTTCAAAATATGTCCCAGTGGATAATTTAACAAGTAACATGGAAAAGCTTGAGAAAATTAGAATAATGTCAGTGTAAACAATTATGTGATGATCTAATTAACTGTATGAAATATGAAGGTAAAAAAAAAGCAGCCTGACCATAGTCTGTTGAAATCACAGATGTTTGAATCAGAGAGGAAGACTGATTCATAAACTTGGGTAATCAGACTTCCATGACACATATAAAATGCAAATAAATCCACAACAAAATGCTCAGGTTCAGTGCATGGTAAAAGTTATCAAAAAATGCAATCTATCATATATCTAAGTCTATAGACCTAGAATATTACATAAAAGAAAGTTAACCAGCAACACTTGAATCTTCCACATCAACCTTTAAAATTTTTAAGTTTCATCTGCTGTTACATCATGCTTAAAGAAGTCTAAGCAGGCAATAGATTTATTTGGAAAAAAGTCCCTCTCAGACATCAAAGTTAAAAATAATAATACCAAATTAATTTTAACTGAAATTTAAAATTTTCCACAGAAATTGTAAATTAATATGAATCAGGTTTTGTCAAAAGTGGCATGATTTACTTTTTACTGAAGACCCTTCAAAAAATAAAAGTACTTTCTTCAACGGTAATATCACCAAAAGCTCTAATTTTTCCTACCAAAGAAGAAACATCCGTGAAATGCAGAAGTTTCTAAACTATAGGTTGTGACTATTCACCAAAGACAAAAAAGCTGTCCTCTGCAATGACTTTATCAGAAATCCAATTAAATAAAAACTTAACAATAAAGGCATTAGAGCCAATTTTATTATGAAATAAAATTAAATGAAAAGGTATTTATAAAAAAGTGTTAATAATAAATTGTTCACAAGTTTTCATCAAGTAGTTACCTCTGTACAAATATTAAAATAGTGAAAAATTTAAGTGATATGTATCTGGTAGAAAGGAAGCCAAGATATCTACATCTCCAACAGAAAAAAAGCAGTGTTGGGTGGAAGAAAACCACGAATCCTAAAGTTTTAAGACACCTTGCTTTATGGCAGAACTTCACAAATGCTTTTGACTCATGAATATTTGTTAATCATGTCAATCAAATTTAGTATTCCAACTTTGCTAGTATTTAAAACCAATTATGTTTTCATGGGCTCAGTATTTGTATCAGGGTTCTTTAATGTATTACATCTAAACTTAGAGGGAAAAATAGAAAGGAAAGTATATCATCAGCAATTGATAACATTAGGATAATTGGTATTCCTTGCTTACATTTCTTCGAGAAATGAATTTGTCCCCTCTCCTCTATCCTTTCAAGTTAAAAATAAATATGTTCTTGTAATCTTGCTTCAGCTTTTTTTTTTTCTAGACAAAACACCTCAGAGATGTCTTTCAGGAGATTCCTCCTGTACAAGATACAAGGCATTACATCCTACCCTTAGTTTACTAAGGGGACAAGATGCTGGAATGATGAAAAGTGAATAAAGAACTTCTACATATATCCAGTCCACCCCTTTATATTTCTTCTCAGTAAATACGGATAAATCAGACTATTTTAGTCAGGCCTGGTCTAGTGGCTTAGTTAAAATATACTTTCAAAATTAATTTAGAAGGCAACTATGTATTGATCAATATACATTCATCCATATTTTTGACCATTAGTTTAAATTAAACCTCCAGCTGTTCTAAATATAGGGAGATAGGATCAATTGCAGTCTCTCAGACTAAGGTGAAAATAATCTCCCTCCCTTTACTTATATTTGGTAAAGAAAAAAGTTTCACCCTGTTTGTCCAAAATAATAGCACTTAGAATGCCATATAAATCCCAGGCATAAGATGCAATATAAACACATTTAATGTAATAAGTATATCTCATTTTTAGGAGGAACTCTTAAGCTACATTTAATTTTTGTGGAAAAAAAAAATAAGAAAAGCCAGTATTGCAATGCAGGGAGTAAAGTAATGGCGTAAAACTGGCAAAATATATTATTCAAGTGATCTTGTACACAAATGATCCAGTTCTTGAATACTTTAATGCTGTGTCTTCACCTGTAGTAAGCCAGAACTACAGTGTTACTGGGACCACAGGGAGCATGGGCACTGTGCCACACCACCAGGCAGGGTCAGGCTGTGGGGGACAGTGAGGGCCCAGGGAACACAGCCCTCCTGCAGTCCAGGGCCTGGCTCACACAGCTGCTGCCACAGCTGGCACAGCCCCAAAGCAAGTCAGCCCGGGATCATGCTGGTGCTCAGAGACATAGCTCCAGCAAAACAGTTAATACCTCCAAAAGACTCGTGCTCTGCCAAGGAACTTTTACACTAGGCATTTATTTCACTCTCCATTAAAAGGTGAATCTTTCTGAAGAAGAAACTTAAAAAGCTTGGAAAGATTGTTTGTTGTTCTGTTTTTCTTTTAAAGTCTCTAAAAAAAATCTAATTCTTTCCAACAAATGCCAGAGAAAATAATTTGTTCTTCCCAGACTCCTTCCTTCAGTCTTCTCCCTCTCTTCCACATTTCAGTTAGCTCTCCAGGTACCATCCTCACCACAGGCAACTTCTAGCTCTCCTGTCTTGCACTGCAATACTGATATCTACAATTTAATTAAGAGATCTAGGCACAGTTGGATGCTCATAGTGACTTTGAAACAAATGAGGTGGATATTCTTCTAGCTATCATTTTTCATACACAAAGTTTACTTTTGCAATTCTTTCTTTAGGATTTTCCACAAACTCAAAGTACCTTGAGGTCTTTATGTATGAAACTAAGGCATGATATTCTGAAAAACTCCATTCTCACTAATAATTAAACTTAACAGATCTACTAGCACTCTGAGTGTTTTTGGGAAGCTTCCCTTTTTATAACCAGAATCCTGGATCTCCTTTCCCCAAAAGTGTGAACCAAGTGGAAAGACTTTATTTTTAACCTATCCCAACTCCAAAATCCCTCCTCACATCTGAGAAAACTATCAAGCAATCCACATGGTGTTCCTTGAAAAAAGTGAACTTTAAACATCTTTATTGGACCCAAATGCTTCATTCAAAACAGTATTGAAAATGAAAAAACCCACAAACCTAGAGATTTTCCATACATGTTCCCAATCTCTCTTTCTCTCTTCTTCCACCATAAAGCCCCACTGGAAAAGCAGTCATGCAGACAACAGTGCACAGAATAAGAAAATAATGATTTGTATTTGGTCATGAATTTAAAATCTGAACTGAGCAAGTGGCATCACATTTTGTGAAACCTCTGAACATCCCATAAGGAAGAACCACCACTCCCTCCTAGGCCTTTTTTAGTTTTCTGTCCCCCAGAGTCCAGTCTGTAGATCTCTGATCTACAGCTGGCATAATGTTCCTTTGTCACAAGTAGCTAAAGGCATTGCACAGATGTAGTGAAAATAAGATTTTGCTTCCCTGTGAATGAGCCAGAGGTGATCTTGCCAGTGGATGAGTTAGAGTGAGATATTGCTGTAAGAAGAAATTCTTATTGCAACAGCTACTGCATTACACACCTTTACACCCTTTACCTTCAGCAGCAATGAGCATGGCTTTGCAGGAATCTGGACTAGACATGGGTGTTTCGTCTGAGGTAGGTATCTACTTAGACCTCACCTGAAGTCAGTCCTCCCCTCTGTGTTATTTCTGGCACTTTAGCTGGACATTACAAGGGGAGTCAACAGCCTGCATATGCTCCAATCACATAATAAAAATGAGTAAACAAAAGGAGAAAAAAACCAGCGCTTTCAGAATATTTTCAAGTCAGTTACAACATCATCACTAGGCAAATATTTTCAGCTGCAGTATTTCCTTGGGAAAATAAAGGTTTGAATCAAACAAAACTCATGATAGTTTTTGAGATTCCAGAGCTAGAAGGCCAAATGGCCCACAAAGCAAGTTTTAAATATAAATGGGGGAACAAAGGAAATTGAAAAAATTAGGAAAAGGAAGAAAAGCTCCTAGATATTGAAGGAGAGACAAAAATGTAAACCCTCTTATTTTCTAATTCAAAAAAGAATAAGATTGGACATCCAAGAATGTGTAGCTGAAGACATTCACACATGACTCCACAGTTTTTCCCCAATGCTACACAAAGTCTCCTTCTGAGTGAGTTGTAGGACCTTTCTTGAACCTCAGAAGTAATTCTCCTTTGATAGGTCTGATTTTAAGACAGAAGTAGAACTTCTTTAAGATTCCAACAGTAAATATCTATTATCTTTACACCTAAGTGTTGTGGGCTTTGTCTAAATTCTTGGAAGAATCTACTTTACTTGTTTCATTTCCTTTGTGGCACAGAATACTTCTGCATTTGCAGAGATTTGTTTCTTTCTTTCTTCACTCAAGCAAGACATCATATTTCTAAAGACCTTTTGGATTTCATAGATTGTAAATGATACATGGGAGCCAAGATTTTAGATAAACAGTTCACGTTGGTATACATATGAGCAGTGTCCTACAAAAATTAAGAATATTTTGTCTTCAGGGAATGATTCTGCAAATGATATTCGGACTTATTTCTTTAAACTGTTGTGAATTAAAAATCTCTTGTTTACTTTCTGCTACTTCACAGTTCTTCTGGAGGAAAACAAGCCCAGTAGAAGGGTACCAGCTGGTCCACTCTTGCTTGCCCATTAGGCAATGCTGGTGTTAGACTGGTGGGAATCATGGAAGGACAGATGTCATGAGACTTGCCTTGACTGTACCTAGAAGTTGGATGACATTCACTGTTATCTGGCTTGCAGGTCTCAGGCAACTCTGCTGATCACTTATCCCTAACATTACCCATTACTTTCTCCTATTAAGCCACTCCTATTGCCTATTTCCTTTCTGAGGTCTCTCAGCTAAAGGAACAGAAACATCTGTCAAACTACTTAGTACTGTTTAAGAAAACTTCAGCCAAAGCCTCCTGTCTGTTCCAATGAGTTAGCTAGATTTTAGCATGCCCTACTGGGTTCAAATCTCATTCTAAATTTCTAAACATGACCGAAGTTTTCTGAAGAAACAAAAACCAAAACTCAACATGCTAAATTCTCTGTTCACCTCTGCTTCTATTAGACAGTGTTCCAAACTGCATCTTCTCACTTGGATTACATACATCTGATGGCAAACTTCCAGCCTTCCAATGTAGAGTGCTCTTTGCCCCACCAAGGAAGTGAGTTAGTAAATGTTACACTAGATAGCATTTCTAAGATTACAGAGTTTATATATCTGTATCACCTCCACAAAAGGAAATTATAAAAAATATTCTATTCATCTTTGTTATTGCAATATTGAAACAAACAAAAATAATCAATTTACCAGAATTAATAATTGAAATATTGAATTCTGGAATATTTCTGACTTGATCCTTTTCCCATTTATCCCACCTACTTGAAATGTCAACACTAATCCTAGGCAAGATGTTAAATATTTTTAGACGGCCTGTACTTTTTGCAAGCACATTTTATGTTATACCTGCAATTTAAACATATGCCTCACCTAAATTTTGCAATATAGTCAAGCGGTTAAATAGTTGCAGCACTGTGACTACTATAGTCATGAAGCACTTTGCTGCCAAAATTAAACATCACTAGAAGATGAAAGAGTGGTTTTGGATTACCTTCCAAATCAGGGACTGAGAATTATGTGGCCCATATGAAAATCATTCAACAATTTTTCCTCTCAGCCAAGTAAGAAATAAGGCTAAGATAACTTCTTACTATAGTGTTACCTGTTGCTTTTTTAAGTACCAGTTGTTTGGTTTGCCTAAGTAGAGCAACAGATTCCACAGATTTTGTTTAGTCTACAGGTCATCTTCTGGGCAACTATTTCAAGAACATATGCCAATAGTTAGCTGAATAACTACTGTATGCCAGAGGCTGTAAGAGAAAAAAAATCCTTCTACTTACTGTGAATAACAGAATAATAATATGAAATAAAGAGAAAATATACAGTAATATTCTGAAATAGGTATTTTACGGTTACAAATTAACATTTTTTGCATTCTGAATTTATCATGATCTCTGCAAAATATTTCACAAGTTGCCTCAGAGGCAAAATATTCAAAGTGTCTAAGGAATGTAGGTGCCTTAATCAGGTTTGAAGATGTGACTCAAGTTAGTTAGCTGGATATTTTTGAAAATTATATTCTATCCTATATATTTAAGGCACATCATGTTAGTGACTGTTTTAACATCTTATAATTCAAGTAAAACCACTTTGGGTAAGTGGCCAAATTCCCTCATATTCTGTAATGTCCATAAACCATCTCAAATCTTTGTGATTTCATGTGCTTCAAAAGATGTGAGCCCATGCAAGAAAGTTCACTCAGAAGTACCACCAGTAGAACACAGATTCTACAAAATGCAGAAATAAGTTGTTGTGGGTACCCCCAAACTCCAGTTTCATATTAACCCCTACATAATGACCATATCCCAACTTCACATGTCAGGTTTTGAGTCCTGTACATGCTGTAACTTCCAGGAACTTGTCTACAAAGCTCTCATTTTGGCTTCACTTAATACTCATGAATTGTGTTACTCAGAATGAGTCAAGCATGTGTGCATAAGCTATATAATTTGCTGATTACTCCTCCCATTTCCTTTTTTCCCCTTTTAGCTAACTCTGACCCAGCCTGTTTGTCCTTCTTTTGTCTTTTTAGAATTGTACTTATAAGCCACACTAAAGAGAAACAATACCATAATACCATCACCATTTTCCTCCTCATATCATAATGGTAGTAATTCTAATTTCAGTTCTTACGTAGAAGTCCCTTTTCCAACATATATGCTTTACTTAAGATGTAATTAGAAGCATGAGGCATGTTTCCCCACTTAATTCTGAAGCATATGGCATTGACCACTATTTGCCTTCTGTATGTCAACGTATATGTTAGCAAAATTAAAACCAGACTAAGATAATCCTTGACCAAGCAAAATGCCAGAAATGAATTCCAGAATCTAGAACAAATCTATGTTCACTTAATGGCATAGGCATACTCAGCTTCTTATGAACCTCTGCCTCTATTATAATGAAAAAGAAATTAAACCAAAGGCAACAAGTAATAAAAACAGTAGATAGATGACAGAGCAGCCTGCTAGTGGAAGCATTTATTTGCCTCCATTCTTTTCTCTGTCACACTAATTTGTGCAAGCAGTGGCAAGAGTAGAAGAAAAAACATAAAATCAGTATCCACCACACCTTATGCAAGTGTTTGTAATTATATTAGGCACAGAAAGAAAGAATTTACATACTTGGGGTATATTTTCAAGTTATATCTGTTTTGCTGCGAAGTATATTCCAAAGGAAATTGTTTACCCCACCAGACAGCACATCCTGCAGATCTGAAGTCAATTCATACCACCACATTTTCAACATTAATTCTTAAATCTGTTAATGAGTTCTACCTAAGAAACCCTCAAAGATACAAAAGGGCAGGTGATGCTAGTCCAGGGTGCAGAGTCCAGGCCCAGGCCTAACCAAAGACAGCTATGGCTGCCCACAGCTATCTCATGCCTGCCAGAGCTGTGGCAAGTTGGTACAGCTGCTCTCACTGTCCTGCAGGGGCTCAGGCAGTCCTGTTCAAGAGGGCCTCCTCTGCTCCAGCTCCACTGCTGCCTGTCTCGACTGCCAGCAGCCTGCCACCTCCTCCTCCTCCCCATCCTCCCCAGCAGCCTCGCCTGCTCTGCTAAGACAACTTGAGGTAGGTCTCCAGGTTCATTAAAGGAACTGAATCATCAATATGCAAAAGGACAGGAGATATCGTAAGCTGCTAGGGTTTGGTTTATTTTTGGTTATAGGAGGAGTCTTGCTGAAAGTTACTCACAGATATTCTCTGAGACTTGCTTCTTTTTTTGTACGATTAGGATGAATAGAGAAAGCAGTTTCCATTGCCTGTCTCATCCATTCCCTTCTCCATTCATATCCACAAGTTCTGTTTAGCTCTTAGGAGAATTTTATTAGCGGGAATTAAAAATGTTCCTAGGAAAGTTCAAAGTTGACATTTGTAGCAGGTGCCTGTGGCAGGGTGCTGGCAGCGGGTGGCTGTAGGAGCAGCCTCTGTGAGGAGCCGCCGGGACTGGACACAGCCAGTTCTGGCCAGTTCCGCAACAGCCGCATAGTAGGGGACAGCTGAGCCCCTCAGCCAAACTGGTAGCGCCTCTATGAAAGCACATTTAAGAAAGGGCAAAACACCACAAAGGTGGTAAGGAGTGAGGAAATAGTGTGAAAAACAGCCCTGCGACCCCCAAGAAGAAGGACAGGGAGGAGGAGATACTCCAGGCACCACAGCAGGTATTTCCTTGCAGTGCAGGGAGGACCCCTCAGCTGTGCAGTTGGATATTTGAGTCTTTTCAGGCACTGCATTAGGAAGAAAACATCAGATGGTCTTTGCCAGCATCCCTGCAAAGTGCTAAGGTGGCAATATCAGAGAAACCACCTGCCTCTTTACTAAAGCACTGGCCTTTGGCAGACTGCCCTAGAGCTCTGTTTCCACCTCCATCCATGTAAATCTCCAGCACTAAAAATTCCTGCACACCAGGCCCTGTCCCCTGCGCACATTTCTCTTATAACCTGAACCTCAGTCTCCCTCTCATGTACCATCCACTCTTACTCATCTCCTCTGTGGGTAGTGCTGTCAGCATTTTGATATGCCTGGGAGAAATAAATTATAAGTTTAATTCTGACATTTCAAATATGGCTTCCCTTGCAGATATTACTGTGTGCATGCATCTGTGTGTGTGTGCTCACACAAACGCATGAAGTTTGGAGCTCGTGGTAACTGATTATCCAGCCAAGGAACACACAAAAAAGGAAAACTTTCCTTTTTAGAGCAAACTTTCAGAAAAGGATCACACATAAATCTTTTGTCAGTATAAATTGTTATATTCTTCATTAAAAAAACCCAGAAAATTCATTTTCAATATAGAGATTGAATTCAATTACTAACAGTTAAAAAGTAAATGTATAAATGTCTTTTCAAACAACAGATTGACTAATGGCATTTCCATAATCTGAACTATACATAAAATACAATTTCCCATTGCATTTTCCTTTTAAGTTAATGTTATCTTTCTTTCATGAGATAAAATGTTAACACCATCATGATTGTGATGTAATGTTATGAGGTGAATAACTAGCCAGTCCAATTATAGCACATTTTTTAGCTAGACCACAAGTAAACCACAACCATTTTTTTCAGATGTGTCAAAGTGAATAACAGGTGTCCAAAACTGTTAGTCTACTGTTGTGTAAACAGCAAAACCATCTGAAAGTCTCATGAGAATTAAAGGTCAGTATGTCGTAAAGAAGCTTGCCTGCGAGTACCTTGATATCTATTGTTTCCATAACTAATAACTAATCAGGTTAGTGTTTTATATGTTTATTTTTCTAAATATAAAGCATTCTTTCAGTTGAAGATTAGACTTTTAAAGAAGTTTTCTTTTTCAGTGCCATTTGAAAGCATAATTTACTGCAAAATACCAGTTTGTTGCAAGTACAGTCAAAATATAATGTGATAACATTGGTTTTTAAACCCAAATTCTGACTCTCTGCACAGCTGCATGTATGCAAGCAAACTGTAATATTCACAGCTGTTTAACAAGTTTATGTACCAAGCCATACAATTCACCACCTCAATGGAAATTATATTTACAGGAGTTTCCACATGGTATGCCTCTACATAAATTTTTTGCTGCTTTTCTCATGGATAGCTGACTGTACAATAACACTGTCTTGATACTAGTTATCTCACCTAGAACTGATGTTTAATTTTTATTGTAGAGACTGGGATGAACTGCCATTTTTTTCTTTTTCCTATGTTTGACATCTGTATGGTGTTTAAACAAAGATTTGAGCTGTGATTGGAAAGTTAAGAAGCTCCCCATTAATGTTTTTTTAATGATAGCTCACTAGGATTCCTGCTGAAAATGTTACATATGATTACATATAATGTTTTCAATTTACCCATTTTGAATTAAATCATTAGAAACTGTTTATTGCTAATGTTAATTCTTAATGAAGCAGAAAGTGAGCATAAAGGAGTTGGGTCCATACATCATACACCTCCTCTGCTGGAGACATAACCAATCTTTCTATATGGTTCCAAACATAGGCTATTCATTTCAGTGTAAAAGTAACAGGTTTCACTAGAAATTAAACTGAGATCTCTGTCCTATGCTCTTTGCTTAAAAGTTATTACATTTTTATCTTCTGAACTCTATGTAATATCTGTTCACTGAAGAGTTAGCTTCATGGCAGATAATAAAGAAATAGGCACATGTGTATAGCAACCTTGTAGAAATGATCTGCATTAGCTCTCCTTCAACTTAAAGCGGCATATCTTTATGTTTATCTGTTTGGCATTCTGTTTATCGTTGTGGGAAATATGGTATCTGCCAGCTATGCTTGTCTGTGAAATCCTCTCAGCTGCTACTTGTATGCGCTTGCCAGAGACATTTTATGTGCTGTGCCCTGGTGAGACTCACTCCCCTGCTCCAGGCAGGCTTCCAACTTTTGCCTTACTATTCCAACTAGAGATCTGCCTATGCAGCTCTGTTTCATTACTGGTCAATGTCCATTAATAATACCACTTCACCTCACTAGGCCAAAAACCATCATTACTTAAATAAAACACAGTCAAAACCCAATAGCATACCACCCTTATGCTGCTAGACACAAAAGCAAGTTAAGAAAAAAAAATCAGTTTAAGAAACCTGCAGAAATAGCTACAAATAGAATTTGCCAATGTTCTGATATTAAAAAACCCCATGAAATAAACCTAGCAGTATATACACTCCCTTGTAATGAAGTTTCTAATGGCCAAATTTTAGTTTTAATCATGCTGATGTGGCTCTTCAGCGATTCTACTGTTTTCACAGATAGCTGCTCTGGATTTGCCCTGCTGTAGCCAAGATCAGCATGTGGCCTTTGAACTCCATTCTCTTGCTTAAAAGCAGCTGATAGAAAGTATGTAGTTATTTCACTATAAGCTTTCCAAACTTCTATTAACTCTTTTGTCTTTTAGGGAAATTTATTCCTTGGATCTCACTTAAGTTACTATTACTCCTTTCCTTGGTAATTAAGATTTATATTGAGCAAGGGAAATAAGCAATCTGCTGAAACAATTCTGAATGTATTTTTTTAACTGTTTAATTTTTATATGATCAAGAGTACAAATGTTGCCCTTTCTAATGTTTGCCTGACAGTCCTGTTGGGTCTGGCACAACACTATCCAGCCTTTTACCCTACACAGAGATAGTTGTGGCAGTCCAATGAAGTCCCCCGTGACTGGAAAAGGAGAAACATAACCCTGATTTTTAAAAAGGGAAAGAAAAAAAAAAAAAAGAAGATCCAGGGAACTACAGGTGAGTCAGTCTTGCCTCTGGGCTCAGCAAGATCATGGAGTGGATCCTCCTGGATAATATGCGAGGGCACATGGAAAATAAGGAGGTGATTGGTGAGAGCCAGCATGGCTTCACTAAGGACAAATCATGCCCAGTGAATTTGGAGGCCGTCTACAATGAGGTTACAGTGTTCGTGGATAAGGAAAGAGCAAACTGACATCATCTACCTGCACTTGTGCAAAGCATTTGACACTGTTCTGCATCACATCCTTGTCTCTAAATTGGAGAGACATGGATTTGACAGATGGACCACTCGGTGGATAAGGAATTAGCTCGATGGTCACACTCAAAGGATTGTGGTCAACAGCTCAATGTCCCAGTGGAGAGCCGTAGCGAGTGGTGTTCCTCAGGAGCCGGTCCCTCATCGGGACCAGTGATGTTTAACATCTTTGTTGGCAACATGGACAGTGGGATTGAGTGCACCCTCAGCAAGTTCACTGATGACACCAAGCTGCGTGGTGCAATCAACATGCTCGAGGGAAGGGATGTCTTTCAGAGGGACCTGGACAGGCTGGAGAGGTGGGTCCTTGAAAACCTCATGAAGTTCAACAAGGCCACGTGCAAGGTCCTGCACAGGGCTTGGGGCAATTCCAAGCACAAATATGGGCTGGACAAAGAACAGATTGAGAGCAGCCCTGCAGAGAAGGACTTGGGAGAAGTAGTGGATGGAAAACTGACTATGAGCCAGCAATGTGCACTCACAGCCCAGAAACCCAACTGTATCCTGGGCTGCATCAAGAGAAGTGTGGCCAGCAGGTCAAAGGAGGGGATTCTCCCCCTCTGCTCCGCTCTCATGAGACCCCACCTGGAGTCCTGTGTCCAGCTCTGGGGCCCCCAACATAAGAAGGACATGGAGCTGCTCGAGCAGGTCCAGAGGAGGCCACAAAGATGATCTGGGCATGGACCACCTCACCTGTGAGGACAGGCTGAGAGAGTTGGGGTTGTTCAGCCTGGAGAAGAGAAGGCTCCAGGTAGACCTTAGAGCAGTCTTCCAGTACTTAAAGGGGGCTACAGGAAAGCTGGGGAGGGGCTCTTTATCAGGGAGTGTAGGGATAGGACGAGGGGTAATGGTTTTAAACTGAAAGAGGGTAGATTTAGATAAGATATAAGGAAGAAATTCTTTCCTTGAGGGTGGTGAGGCACTGGAACAGATTGCCCAGAGAAGCTGTGGCTGCCCCCTCCCCGGCAGTGTTCAAGGCCAGGTTGGACGGGGCTTTGAGCAACCTGGTCTAGTGGAAGGTGTCCCTGCCCATGGCAGGGGAGTTGGAACTAGATGAGCTTTAAGGTCCCTTCCAACCTAAACCATTCTATAATTCTATATCTACTGAAGCTAACAGAGACCTCCACCACTGAAAAGCCTTTAGTTAAAAAAGGAAAAAAATCTCCATCTGGGACCACTTTGCTATTTTCAGTTTTCCAGCTCTTCACTAGAATCAGAAAGACTCAGTTGCAAGAAAGAATTTTCCTTCTCTTGTTGAAATTCAGAAACATATAAGTCAGCACCACTGTGGTTCTAAACTCAGCTTTCAGCTTGAGGAGCTGAACTGTGGTCACTTGTTCTCTGTAACTACCAGAGAATTCAGGAAAACTGTTAAGATCAAATTATGCCTTTTGAAGGGCAGGCGACTCAGATGGTAATGTGCTGAGCCACCACCAAGGAATGCTCTGGATTCTATTAATACAGGGGCAATTTTGTAGCATTTTCTCTAAATATGTAACCTTACAAAAAAGCCTTATTTTCATGTAGCTAACACAGTGGAAAATGTGGCTAGAAACTTACTAGTTAAGCATAGTAACTTTGGCTTGAAAAAAAGGAGAATTATTGTAAAGCTTATAATTTAGGAATTAGCAGTTAGATCATAAAGTCAGCTACTGGTAAACACTAAGTATTAAGGATTACAATAATACATATTTCTTTGTTACTGACACCAGGAGACCAATTCACTAACTGTAATATGTATGCATGAAATGTTTAGACTAGGATTCAGTTTTGATATGTGTTCATGAACTAGGTATTCATTTACATCTTCATTTTTTCTAAAAATAGGCTCTTTCTTACATGACAAATATGGAAAAAATGATGTAATATCATATTACTTTTAAGATAGCAACACCTAACAAGCTCTTGAAGAAAGCAGACTTTATAAGCATGTATCAGTTCATAGTAAATGTTTTGACAGAAAGCTTCCAAACTGATTTCTCAACAGCTTTCTCTCACACAAAGGCATACAAAAATTCTGTTATATATACTGAAATATTTTAGATAACCTGGGAGGAGTATTACATTTCTTAACTGCATATTACACCAATACATCTTTTCCATGGCTAATCAAAACTAGAAAGCAGTCGTAGTAAATCTGCGGTCACTATGAGGGGTTTCAAACTGTTCATCTAGAAAAGCATAGTTCCATTTGCAATCCAAATTCTGCATAGCTCACAAGAACTGTGACCTGTGAGATCTGCTCTGTGTTAAATACCAACCCTCCCCTGCTACACACACACAGAGTTATGGTGTGATTTCACTGTGTAAATGTGGCAGAACACTTAAGCCTTTGTAAAGAGACTTCTATTTCTCAGACTGAACATACTACTTTAATATGCACATAACATGTTGGGATGTAAACTATTACCAAAAAATTAAGAGATCTTAGAATTAATCTAGATAATTTTCTGAAAACTATATTTCAGTACTCAGATGCTGACAAAAAGACAAAGTTAAAAATTAACAGGAATGAGATAGCAAATGAGAAAAATTGTTAAACACTGACTGGATCCCTAGAACACACATCTGAGCACTGCTACTAGTGATCACCTTTCACAAAAGGATGTTTCAGTATCACACCAGTAGATCCAAGGTAACAAGTTTAAGCAGAATTATGGAATGGTTTCTGGACAAGGATAGATTTAAAAGATCAAGACTCTTCAGCTTTGATATGAGTTGCTCTAGACATAAAAAATTAGAAATTATAATAGAAAAAGTAGTCAAGAATTATTTCTTACTGTTTCTTATCATTCAAAAAAACTGACAGTCACTTGAAGAAGTTATCAGTCAGTAGATTTAAAGTTAAAGAGAAGAAATACTTTTTCACATATTACATCTCAAAATGGTAGCATCTGTAGGTGCAATAGTTTGAATGCCAAATGTATAAATAGATTCAAAAAACAATTAAGCAAATTGGTGTAAAATAGGTTTGCCACTAGCTTTCAGACTTGATGGTGAAGATGCTTCCACTTTAGAACATCTTTAATAGTAGATCCATAGAAAGTGGGACAGAGCACTGGGACACGTTCTTACACTCCTGTAAGCTTCCACTCCTGGCCTCTCTCTGCGACAGGATCCTGGGTTAGATGGACCTTGGATCTGACACAGTGTAGCCATGCTTATAACTGCATGTGAATGCTACGAAAGCATCCTAGTGCTTTCTATAGATACTACAAAATGAATTTGCATGATCCAGCTGTTTCAACAATCATACGGTATTTAAATTGTAAGTCTTTAACTTAAGTTGTTCTGCCTCTGGCTACTGTATGCTTCCTCAATAGACAGGAAATCTTCTCTAGTTCCTGAGTAGACACAAGAAGGGTCCTGGGAGTAGATAGAGTTTCAGAATGGAAAAAACTGAGAATTACCAATTCAAATAATCCGTTTCCTGTCTTTCAGGAGCCTCGTGCCTTGCTGTATAATACAATATAAACATGAACTCTGTTTTCTCTTAGAATTCTCATTTCAGTTCATAGTAAAATCGGTCTCCTTATTCATAAAAAAATCTAATTAAAATGAAGTTAACACATTACTTTGGAAGTGAGTTTTATGCCAGTGATACAAATGGATCCAAACCACGTGTTATTTTTTCATTCCATTACGTTATTTAAAAGAACTAGTAGCACGAATGGCCCATTACTTCTTTTAACCACAGAGTCCGACATGTAAAACTGATGTTACAGAAACTGACAGAAATTAGTTATTTCTAAACTGGAATTTCAGTCTATAGCCTGTTCTCTCCCATCTCACGCACTGTTCCTGCTGCTCCAGGAGACAGCCAGAGCCATCAGCATAGCTGCAGAGAGCCTCTAAGAAAAATCCTGCTAGTGGCCTGGGACTTGGGTGTTGCTAGGAGGAGTCCTACCAATTCAGATAGGCAGGCTGCTGGGGAACAGAAAGGGAGCTGACATTATAAGTCCCTGGCACTGCCTGGGCCAGGAATCAGGAATGCAGTATTTTTCAACTGATTTCCTACGGACTACATAGTCATGCTACATATCTGTGTGTCCATCAGATGGGTTTTGCTCAATTGCTCCCGTCTCTGGGAAGGATGACTGAAGGTTTTATAGGCAGCTCTAGAATGCAAAGCCATAACAGGAGGTGCTTCTTAGCAGCTGGTTAAAGGAAAAATGTTTTCTATATTCTGAAACCTGAACTTAAATTAATAAAAAAAAGACTTGGACTTTCAATAGTCATGACTCCCATCAGCCCACCCTGAGAAACTTCTGTTAGAGAAGAGTTCAAACCCCTCCTTCTCATCTCTCTCTCCTATCCTAGGAGTGGGAGTTTCTCCTCACTCATTCTTCATTCTCTCCTAACCTTGTCTGGAGACACTAACCCTTTCCCACAGGGCCAATTTCAGTTTAACAGCTTTCTCTCTGTCTATGAGCTTCTTGTGGCTGTTCTAGTGACTTCTGCTCATCACTACCAGAGCAACATGAAGTATTTGCTTTCTCCAAAAACTGGAGGTCGGACTGGAAAATGGGATGAGCCATCTCATGTTTTAAAATCTAAAAAACCTTTAGAGGATTTGTGGATTAATGTACTTGCATTCTTTTGCAGATACCATAAAATATCAGAAGTAGATGATAGTTAGGAGCCGTCTACGCTTCAGAGATTCTTTTAGTACGACTTGCTCCTGATAGTAAACATTTCTCCTAAATTGTACAGTTTACTTAGTATTTGGGGCTTTATATTCTTAAGATATTTATTCTCCTTTCAATGTTTCTTTCACAAATTTTTCTACAGTTCGTATTGTGTGAGATTTACACTGCAAATGCTAAGAGCTGTGCCAAGGCAGTTTCTTCTTTTCTTTAAAATGAATGCTTCTATCTTTGAGGGGGGTGGGGGTGTTGGATTTTTTTTTTTTTTTTTTTAAAAATCGAATGACTTCAACATATTCAGGCTGTCACTAAAAAAGCTAAGCACCCCTAGGACTATAATGCTTGCCCAGACAAATGCACATTCCTGTCTGTAAAGACCTAGCCGGAATGTCTAGCATCAGAATTTCACATTTTGTGCAGTCAATTCTATTTCGCATACTAAGCCACAAACCCATTATAGTTGAAAACAGCAGAATGTCTGTTTTAAATTAGGTGACGCAAATACAGTAGTAACAGAAACCACAGAAAAAGCACAGATGTATAGAAGATATGTACATGCAAGGCAATCAAGTATGAAAGGCAGGTATCAGTTAAAATGTTTTCTAAAGGATGAAGTCACAGTGTTTAGCAAATAGTACTAATGAATAAAGCAATATATTAACTGAACAAAAAGGAAGTGCAGTGTTTTACATTTCCCATTTACTGAAGTTCTACCAAATATGAAAGCAACAGAAACAGGTAAACCCAGAATGTCTTCTATGAAGACATGTTATATTAAAGCAAGGGGTGTCTTCCTTTGAATGTACAACTAGAAAAGACAGTACAATACAAACTGCTAAAGAAGGCAAGGCTCACAAAGTCATTTAGACTCACAAGAGACATGATCATTTACCATGAATAAAGCAGGAGAAAAAATGATGATATAGGTACAAAATTAGACACTATTGCATTTTATATCTTTAATCTAACTCCTTAAGAGAGCAAGTTGACTGCCTGCATCAATTTAATTTTTATAAAGAGAAATACCTGAGATGGATCTAGCTTTAATATGGAAAGAGAATCAAATGGCTCATTTTTTTATAGAATTGTTCTGTTCTCTAAGTAAGATTACAATTGATGCTGTGATTTGACATAAAATATTTTTCTTTGCATGAGGAGACTAAATCCATACCAGTAAATCAGTGGGTTAAATAATTCAGTCACCTTTTAATACAAAAGTGCATGAAATTTTTAGATTATTAATAGAAAGAATTAATTTATTTTAATATTGGGAGTATTTGAAGTGACTTGTCATTTGTCCAGCTCAATTCTAGCCAGCTATGGTTCTAGCCAATTGTTCAAGGACAAAGGAAGTTATTCACAACAGGTTAGTGTCTGCAGAATCTATGTGTCTGCTGTGGTTTCAGATTTTTTAGGCCAAGAAAAATTGCCCCGTTGAGGTGATAAAGCCTTGATTTATATTAAGGAAGTTCAGTAATTCAAGAGGAGCTGGCACAAAGACTAAAGAAGCTGTAGCTATTCACAAAAAAACCCTGAAGAAATATTGTAGAAATATTGTAAAAATCCTGAAGAAAATAGTATTTGCAGTTTTTAAATCAACTTTGAAAACCCTACAGAAATGCTCTACATTTAAGAAAACAATTGCATCATGCACATTATGAATTACTAAGTTAAATACTAATGATGCAGTAGTTATGCAAAATTCCTATTGTACAATCACCAGTTGGCTCAGAAACAATTGAAAAACTAGTATCTTTTCTGTTGAAAAAGGTTGGCTACATAAAGCAAGTATCTCCTCCACTCCTTGAAAGGCGCCACAGGGTATTTATCTTGCATCAGTACTGACACTACAAACAGATATTATACTTTGCTTTCATGTCTTTTTTGCATCCCAGTAAGGAAAAGAAGTCAAAGAATGCCCAAAATGGCTTATTTCTGGTTCTGTATCTATCATCTAGCCCTTTACTTTTACCCATGTCTGCCTCTTCTAGAAATTTTACTTGTACAAATTTATTTTCTATAGTATCTCCTTCTCCTTTATATAATACACAATGTATATTTAAAAATCAATGCTTCTCATAGAAATTATTCTCGCAGATTCTTCAAATCCACATGCCAATGTAGTATGTTTATTTTAAATTCGTGTGACACTTTAAAGATAGCCTGTCTTATGATATTTGACTAAGTTGAGACAACATAGCAAAGAGGCAATAACTTACTATTCTTAAAATTTACATACTTTTTGATAAATCAGAAATATTTCCTCTTCAAATATCACTGTAGCATGTCCACTACATAGTTGATCCCTCGTCATTATTTTACCAGAATAGGTATTGAAGAATAGCGTGGGTGAAGCTAGAGGTTAAAAATAATTAGTCTTTGATGTTAAAAAGAACAGTTCAGTAATAAATTTATTGGACCTTGTCTGACACAGTCAGCCCATGATTCAAAAAATTAAGTCTGTAGCATACAACAGGACTGACAGAATAATTAGATAGATTTGTAGATTTTTACCATCTGTCATTTTTTCACCTGTCTTTGCACTTGGTTTCTCTCAGGTGTCTCATACTGTCAGCTGGGGTAGCTTGGAAATGACATGCACAAAGGGTTTCCCTCTCCCCCCTTTAAAGTATCAACAATTCAGTGTTTTCATATTCAGACTTAATACATAATAAATAAATGTCTTCCCAGCTGCACCTGTAAATAATAATTGAAAGTAGAACAGATCTGTATAATTTTTTGACTTAACACAGCAAAGCAAGCATACTTATATCAGGAAATTTCCTAAAAATATCCTCTTTTTCAAATATGTACTTTTTAGTGAAACGAATTAATGAGATTTTAGCTTAAAACAAGGAGTTTTAGCTCTAGTTTATTATTATGTCCAGATATATTTGGGCCTTTTAGAAGCTTGGTTCAATTTCTCGTGTCTCTTTCTTCACATTTTAATTAATTTCTGCATTTTAATGAAGCTGGAGTGTAAACCCAATGGGATTAGAGTTTTATCATCTATGCATTTGTAAAGTATAGTGCAAATTGGGAGCAGATCTTGGTAAATATGGAATAATACATATTTTGAGAACCTGTTTCATAGCTTCCTCTTTCATACCTGAAAGGTTCAGAAGAAGATACACGGGACCAAACTGTTGACTCCGGTATACTTTGTCAACTGACAAAATAATCTGGTGAGGGCAGCAAAAGTATCCAAGATTTGCATTGCACCAGGAAATTTGGATGAAGACAATTCACTTCTTTTGAAACCAGATGCTACAGTAGGCTGTGATTTTTTTTAATGCATTCTGAAGGATGTTTCATAACAAAAATAACACATAAAGAGAAGAAAAACTCCACAAGCAGTATATATTATCAAACTATCTATAAGTCACAAGTATTCCAGGTAAAGGCTTTCACCTAAAGACCCTAAGCATTTCTTTTAAAAGATGCATTCAAAATGGAATGGATGCAAAGAAGTAGCAGGGAAAACGAGTGCTCTTTTTACAAGAAATGACTAAAAATACAACCTGATTCAGTCTACCAAAGCTGATGTTAACAGAGAATAATATGATAACTTTCCATCCATACACCAGTTGAATGAGTGGCTGGAGGGAAGAAGAGTAATCATGCATTTGCACAAAAAAATAGGTATAAATTAGCCATGAATAAATCTAGTCAGCAAATCAGATTTTTTTTTTTTTTTTTTTTATGTCAGGGGTGGACTTCTAGAACAATCTTTCAGTTACAGGAACAACTGAACTCATCTGAGATGAGGCTTGATAAAATACAATCTCTTTTATGAATTTAGGAGTTGCCTGAAATACCAGAGGAGTCGAGTTTGGGAAGTCCTTTCCCATAATCCTGTGGCTTTATTTCCACATTCTCCTGATCCCTGTGCATTCAAACATTCGGCTTGCTTTTTGAAGCTGGCTGTTCTTTGAGCAAAGGACTTGATTGTACTAGAGCTAGCTAATAACTGCATGTACTTTTAAAAAAGAACAGAGGAAAAAGTCACTTTATAAAATATTTTAACTGTGCAGACCTAAATGTCAACACTACTTCACACCTCACACTACTAAAGAGATGCCTATAGCAGCTGGAGGAAACTGTTCTCTCCAAAAATGGAAGGACAGTAAGAGGGCTATTCTGTAGTTGTTGATGGTTGTCCCAGATTTGACACAACTTGACAATTAGATCCTTTCGTAGCATGGAGAGGGGAGATGGAGTTTTTGCCCCCTCGTGTTTCCACACACCAGTTTCCCTCACGTGACACCAGCTCAAAACGCAGCCTATGAAAACCACACTGCATCTCATTTGGTTCCTTTAACAAGAGAAAAGTTGCTATGTGGGACTCTGTGTATAGCTGTCATACTCTTTCTCTCACATCACACTTCTGTGGGATAGGGCTATATCAAAATAGATAAAAAGGGGGAAAGAATGGAAAATGGCCCTATTGTGTGATTAAGAAGAACACATGCCAGTGTGGAAGAGTATCTAAGCCTTTCTGCTAGCACTGAAGTGTCATCTGCTCCCATGTCCTCAGCTAGAATGGGAAATACAGGGAATCAGTAGTAACCTATCTTAGTTACAACAGTTGTGTAAAGTTGCTTTCATGCCAGGCATTATATATATTTAATTTAGTATAGGTTAACCTTGTTTAATTCTCATTCCACAAATAGAAATTAGCATTTTAGAGAAAAAAAAATGTTGAAAATATCTATGAAAGTTAAATTTTTCTTGAGATTTTACAAATTTCTTAATCTCTCAAGTTCAGGAATACTCCCCTAATGCTTTAATGTTTTTCTTGGTTAATCTAAGTTTTGTATCATCCATTTTATGTTTCATGGCAGTGTAAAGAAAATGCAGGAAATGGTACATAATGATATGATTCTGGCACTGTAATTTTGGTCCTGTGCATCTCAATGATCACATTCCTTTGATATGCCACAGTAAGTTTTAAAATGCTGCATTTAATGGTAAGTCTGGTGAACCACAATTGTAGAGCTTGGTAATGCTTGTTTTGGCTTTGCAAAGTGAGATATCAAAGTGGTATAAGACCAACTTGCCATACTTGGCACCATCAAGTTTAAGTTAAACTTGTATCCTAGGTGAATGGATAGTCAAATAAAACCATCCCTCTGGAAATAGCAGGGTACTGTATATAAACTAGAAGAATTATTGGTTGTAAAGCAGTCTGGATTGAATATAACAAACTCAGCTGGCCTGAGCTCAGGGAGCTGTTTCTTTTGCTTCATAACAGAGCTTTTGTTTCAGAAGCTGGAGACTCTACATTTAGGCCAGTAACCAATTCTTAAATGAATCACCTATGTGTAGGTTGGATAGCATGTTTACCAAGACTTCCAGATGTGTATTGTTATACCCATGTACCTTATGCAGTATGGTGTGGTTGTCTGTGTATTATCCTACACTAAAAATCTAAAATAAACCCAAGCCTTCTCTTTAAAATATCTAAAAAACAACTGTGCCATAAAAACACATTTCTAGTCATCCAGAAGACAAATCTACTATCATAATAGCTCTCATAAAATGGCTGGTCTACCCCATTCTAAAGCAATTCATCATGGGTGTTCCTTCTTTCTTGCTGGTAAATAGGTCATACTCTCTATGACCCATTCTTAATTCCATATTTCAGTTACCAATATTTTCCTTCTCCCATCGCCATTTTAATCTTCTTTCACGGACTAAACTACTTTCTACAATCCAAGCTTCCCATCTCAGGTTGTTACTATTATTTTAAGGCAATTTCCAACTTAAATATATACCCACCCTGGGGATAAATATAACTAGTTGAATGTGGAAGTACAATTCAGTGTGAGGAAAGGTTATAGAAACAGTCCTTTGTACATTCAAACTTCAGGCGGTGTGTTCCACAAAAATAACATTTGTGAAATCATTACCTTGGAGATGAAATAGCACAATGCTTGAAGCATTCAGCTAATTCAGTTTTATAGCCTGAATTTATGATTTATAATAATTACTTAAGAACATTGCTCAAGAACAGAAGAAAGACGGAAAGCAGCAAGCTGCATCTATTTTATTTAAAATGCTTTCAAATCAGCCATGTCTTCAGGTTCTCCACGCCACCAGGAAGGGCTGGGAAGCTTTACCTATCGATACTGACAACTGTAACTGGGACCTAAAAATATGGTTATATAGATGCCTGCCTGACAGCAAATAAAATAAATTTTATTTGTACTGACGGACACAATTGTGACTTGTATTTTATACACTCCCAAGGGAGAGATGTGCTCTGCTTTCTAGGCAATCACAGTGCAAGTCAGTCTTCAAATCCTGCACAGGTGAATAGAACTACCAGGCAAGAAGTCACAAAGGGGTGCAGATCCTGACACGATTTACATGCAGCATGGTGGCTGAAACATTTTTCAGCCCTGAGAAGGAAATCCAGTTAAGATTTAGAAAAGGGACTAAATAATTTGTCCAGTTTGATAGGCAGATTTTTCAACAATCCACAATCTTGATTTTATCTGTTTATAAATCAGGTTATTTGGCATTTTACTAAAATACAAGTTTGTAACCCTCACTTTAGTGCTTTGAATGAAAGCCTCGTGAGCTCCACTACCCAGTCTTACTTGCTTTCACCACTACTGAATAAGGCAAGAATCTACTATTTTATTCCTTATCATACTACTGTAAATATCTACAGGGAATAACTCATCAAATGCAGACTACTAAACTCATCCTAGAAAATATTCACAATATCAGCCTATGGTTATATGGTTTACTAGAGTTCCTTCATCTATACATTTCAAACCTCTTCTCAGCTTTCCCCACCCTTTTCTTTCAACAGACATGACAGCAAAAAGTTAAAGTTCTAAAATACTTGGAAAGTTCTTCTGGATTAGTTATTTTATATATTTTCATGTGTAATTATAACAGGGTACTACTGTTACAGCAAGCATTTGCTTACCTCTCTTCCAATATTATAGCATTACAGAAATAAACAATGTTGTGATAATACCTTTGCTGTTTGTTCATCAAACCCATACTACCAGCTAACATAATCAAATTGTACATTTGTTACTGTGAATTTATTTTCCTAATGTTTCAAATCATTTAATAATCCTATATAATATGAGATTGTTAACACCACTATCTTAGTTATTTTCAGACATGAAATTGAACCTTTTATTTGCAGAATAAAAAAATTACAGATTGTACTGTGGATAGTTCATAGAGAAAGTCAATTTTCCATACTACCCAAGTAATAGGAATAAACTGGTGATTAAGGACTACATCTAAGTCAATCTTTGCAGGGTCACTTGGGAAAACAATCCAAACTAAATTTCAAAGTCACATTGCAAACATCATATCAAAAGGCTGAGTAGACAAATTTATTCAGAATTAGCCTTCATAATTAGGTGTCATTTAACTCACTTTCCTTCTAAAACACATTAGAGTTATGCACACAGTTTAATTCTGAATGAGAGCATTTTCTAGGAATAAGATTTTTTGATTAATGTTTAACTTGTATCTTTAATAAATCTGAACTCCTTTTTCCTCTGTCATTTTACAGATAAATTAAAAAATGATCATTTAACATGCAATTCAGTGTTAGTAACTGAAGAACGCTAGAAAAGAGGGACACTGACACTCATAAATCTAAATGGAAGTTCTACACTGAAAGCCTTTTGGAATAGAAATAGCATCTTTGCCTACATATTATTTCAGTAGAGATTTTTAATTTTTTTGTTTCCTTTTCCCTTCCTCCACCACTAACCATTTTTCAAGTGAGAAACTGGAAAAACAACACAACCAAAAGTAGAGAAGAACCCAGGAACAACTTTTATTTTCTCACCAAATCTTTTTTTTTTTTTTCATAATTTTGGGAAAATGGTGATAAACATTATATATCATTCATATTTTTGTTTGTTTTCTCCTTGTGAAAAAGTAGACTTGAAATTCTAGAAAATCATGAAGAATTTGCCTGCCTCTTGCCACTACACTGACCAGTGTAAAAAGGCAGTGTTCTATAGAAATTACAAAACCAGTAAGTTTAAGAAAATGCAACTGAAAATATGGAATATAAACATACAGAATTCACTTACCTCTTAAGGCCGTTGTTGAGTAATACTATACTGAGGCAATAAACAAGGATACATTTTTGCACCTGTCAAAAAACAATAGGCAAATAACTCCTAGTAACACACTGGCAACGAACACAAAATTTCATAATATGGTTATAGTAATCTGGTAAGGATATATGCAAAAAACCCAATACTTCAGATACATTGATTTTCTTAGATTTATAATGAGAAAATGAGTATCATAACCTCAGTTAATGTACATCACATCATGTGCTTCTGATATCATTTATTGATGACTTATATGGACCTGTCTATTTAATCAACCACTTAAAACTGGTATGAGGATGAGATTATGCTCTGCACAGACTGAATTAAAATTCTCTTAGAGATATTTGTGGTTGAGAACTCAAGCTTGTCATTACCTATCTTCTTTACCATCAATTTCTGGATACTTATTATACAGTATATATCTAGATACACAGAGTGTAAAGGAAGTAAAGTCTGTATTATTTACTACAGCAGGATTTACAGCCAAATTATGTGAGTTACGGCCCAATGATGAGTGCTGAAAACTCCATGGTAAACTACACAAATATATATTATTTTAGAGCAAGCATATAACATTTTTAGGTATTTTCCTCAACTTAAAACATTTGAGTTATATTTTTAAATGCCTGTGATCGCAAAACAGTCTGATGAGTGCCATTTTGGAAGAAGAGAAATAGTATAACTGAGAAATTGTATTTATTGGTTGCTTTTAAAAGGAACCAAATCCTTTTTATTTTACATAGGAATGTTAGGCTTTAAGTTCTGGCATCTCAGGACTCATTAACTCAGTGTAATTTCCCCTTTTTAATGACATCAGTCTCCTAGTTCTAGCTCTCACTGCTTGTTTCTTGCTCTAACAGACCATCTCAAAGCAATTCAACATAAGTAAAAAATGGAATATTGCCCTTCTGGGCTTCAGGTTAGCATAACTGCAAGGGGAAACTCCATAGCTGGCACAGGGAAGATGGGAAAAGGTATATTTTTGGGGCAGTTTATTTAAAGAAAGAAAAGGTCACCTGACTGAGACTGCTCAAAGGTTTGGAATGTTAAAGGCATATTGTGGGAAGCTGCTGAAAAGGCAAATGCAGGTGAAATCAAAGATGCATGTTAAATGAAGTTTATCATATGACCCCATAATTCATTGCAGGGATACAAACAGCTATATGCTAACAAGCAGGCAAGGTGACAATTCTATCTTAGCTTCACTACAAGAATCAACATATTTGCCTTAGAAGAGACTGCTTTTATGACCCTGTGTGACAAGGCAGTAAGAAAGCCAGGACTTTAAAGTAGAACTGTCTGCACCTTCCTTAGAATTAGCACTTCAAAAGCAGTTGGAGGTTTTTAATTGTTAAACTAGATTTTAGCAGAACCCAAACTGGAAAAAGGTAGCTTTCCAAATAGATAAAATACAAGTCTGTTGAAAGAGACAGGTTCAAATACAACATTTTGTAAACAATCTCCTTCCTACCCTTGGTGCCTATACGCCCAAATCCTGCTCCTAGGTCCAGCAGTTTTCAATTCTTGGACTGCTACAAACTCAGCATTCCTTTTTAAAGCCTAAGGAGACTTTCCCTGTCCCTTCACATGTAGCTATATAGCTGCTCCCTGCCTCTTGCAGGAATTTCCCAGGTCCTCCGTGAACTCCCCAGCTGCTTGCACTGAGGTGGGGAAGCTTTGCCAGCTGACCATGGCCAGTAACACTCAGAAACTAATTCCAGGGAAGCCCCACCACCCCTTCCCTTTGGAAGGGTGCACCTGAACTAAATAAATCCCTCATCAGGCCTATTTTCACCTTTTTATAAAGCGTAGCACACAATAAGCTGTGATCAAACAAGTGACACAATACACCGTTCATCACACCATGGATGAAAGACAGTGCTTAACTGTTAATTGTTAACTTAAAAATTATGTGACTGCTGAATTTTACAGTGTGGCAGGATGTTATGTACCATGGAGCCCTCCCTGGTTGTGCTTCCTGGCAGTACCACAACAGTGGAGAATCCTTAGAAGTTCTCATATGTGGAACTCTACAAGGCTTTTCTTCAACATGTGCTTAATCAAGCAGAGCTCACTGATCTCTGTTCTTTTCACTTAAAATGTGACCTTTTAATTTCATGCTCAAATATTTGCTGGATGGATATAAGAGCATATTTCTGTTGCAGACAACAATGCTTTAATGGAGAAGGAACAGCAGGGCAGAGGGGTTTTTTTGAGACAGGTCACCTTTTCCCATGAAACAGCATTTACTGATGTTAAGAGAGTTTGCTGTTTTGTTGTTGAGTTTTTTAAAACTCCTCAGAGGTTTGGCATAGACCTATGGAAGGCTGGTATGGGCTTTAATTTTTACTAACTCTTGGCACTTAACAACTCTTCTCCAAACAAATTATTGAAAACCTTGGATCTGAGTTATCTACCAAATTATGACCCTCAGAATACACAGTTTAATTTGATTAAATAAAAGCAGCAGCACGTTTTTAAGAAATGAGGATGAACACATTTTTTTAAAGTGAGAGACCTAACAAGTGAGAGAGGAAGCAAAGCACTGAACGTCTATTTTTAAGGGGAATTTTTCAGAAAAAAAAATAATTCCTGCATTTCTTCCTGCTGTGTTCTGCATAGAAAGAAGCCACTGTTTTACAAGCCAGACCATTTTGCCTTTGGGGAGGGGAAGTCAGGAACAGGGAAACTCCCTGTTGAAGGGACAGCAGCAGCATTCCCATGCCTGCAGCCCATTCCTGTGGCTCCCACAGCTGGAAATTAAACAGAAAAAGTGGGTAATGCAAACTTGTGGTCAGGTTTCAAAGTTAGTAGATTGTACTAGCTTGACATGTTTGAAATCAAACTGTGCATTCTTTCATTCCATTTTTTATTGTTTGATTGATGTAGGTGTTTGAAATTTTATGAATATCTGCTGTGACAGTGTACTATTGCTCTCTCAACCACCACAATTTTTAAAACATTGTTTGTGTTCCTCTTTCTCAATGCAGTATTAGATTAAATTTCACAATGTGACTAACAGTGTAAGGGCAACTAATATTAAATAAATTAGCAGCTTCATTTTGTAGGGTAATTTCGTGGGTCTTTCTAAATTATTTTTTCTCAAAAACAGTAAGTCCAGTGAGTTACAGAAACATATCATAAAGATATGCTATCACAAATTATGTTTCTAAACAAATAACGGGATGACAAGCTACCCTCTCTTTCCCATTACTTTTTATAATAAAGAAACAGCTCCAGAGCTTTCTTGGGAATTTAAGACATATTCACAGATAATAACACGTAAATTCCTTACAGGCTAAGGTAAGCCATCGGGGAAATGATGCCTTGGAGACAAAGTGGTTCTGAAAGATCAACCCTGACAGAGATGAACAAAGTGACAGACCCACAGGCAACTCTGAAGTCAGCAGCTCTACTGCTTGTGAAGTCTGCCAAGAAGCATAACATGCCCAGGTATTTCCAGCTGCCTGTTCATTATTCTCATTCCTGTCAAAATGCATCTTTCTTGTGACACTGTCATTCACAAAACATTCACTTTAGGCTCCAAAGGCAAACAGGCCAAATTCAGAGCTCTAATGATCTGACATGAGTCTACTGAAGTCAATAGTTATGCTTGCTTATATTCATGAAGAAATTTGTCTCAATATCTTAAAATCTGGGAAATTCTGATCCTATTCAATTAGGTGCAATTTACCATGAGTTTCTAGGAATTTAAGGGATTATTCCAAAAGTTAAAACTGTAAGACTGGACCTTGTGTTAGATACTATCTGAGATTGTTCTACTGGGTTTTAGCATCACTATTTCATCAGTCTCTTTCCCTGGGCATTAGCAGCACAGGCATCACTGAATGGTGGAGACTGAATGTCCATTTTCATTTAGTGGTTCTCTCCCAAAGCAGAGCATTGCAAATAAGTATTTCTCACTCTCATTATCCTATAGGTCTTTCCAGGTTTTTCAACACCATAATCATTTTGGGTCCAACAGAAGAGTATTTACAGTGAACTAATCCATTTTTTTTCTTTTTTTCATCCACTTCAACTCTCCTCCAATTCAAAATAATAGTAACATCATTCCAGTTTATCTTTGTCTTAGCCACCATACAGATGCCCAAGAAATATATATTGATTCTACTTTTCATATATAAAAAATACCACTTACATATGATGATTTTAGAAATGTCTAACTACCTTGTAGTAGTTGGAACTAGTCCTGGGGAGAAAAAGATACATATATATATACACACGCCTTAATGGGATACAAATATACATTTACATACTTAAAAATTAGGCATCTGCCAAAATAGTAGAAGGATCAGAGTCATAGCTGACTTGCAGATGTGGGAACAAATAAAGAATAGAAACAGTATTTATGGTTAAGATAGGTTGGATGTTCTTACCTAGGGGAAAGTAAAAGACAAGATTGCTATATATCATCTGGGATGAATTTTGAGCTTTTTACATACCTAAAAATAAAAACAGATGTACAAAATCCTATTGGTGTAACAAAGCTCAATTTTGAAAAGGCTATTGTCTGCAAATGTGATGATCCTTCAGCTCTATCTTTAAGAGGACTGAAGGATTCTGAGCAATCTAGGGATGATAGCAAAGTAGCTAAATAATAAATATTTGGAATCAAATATATTTTTTTCTCATTTTTTTCTCTCCTTTTCTGTCTCGCTCTCATATCTGATTATAGTTTGGTAGAGAATTAGAAAACTAAACCATATAATAAATTTTGGAAAATTATTGCAGTCATCACCTGGAATCAATCTGGATACAATAAATTAATCCTTAGTATAAAATAGAGTAAACATTGCCTCCTACACTTAGAATCTGCAAACATACATTGTAGATGCTTTAAGCATATCTGAATCTTGATTTCTCTGAACATTGAGAATTTACACTAGTACTGCACCTGGCACAGAGAAGTGATCTCTGGTTTCAATGTCTGACAACAGTACAAACAAATAAGTATATGTCAACTTTCATTATTTTGCCCAGTGTATTTCAGAAATTCTGCATCTTGTTTTATAGACATTTGACAATACTACATTTTGGAATGTTCAGATTTTATTCTGATTGATGGTTTGCTTTAGCAATCTAATCTCAAGGCATTATATATAAATTAATGAATTTTTTTTCATTATACCTGTAGAACTTTCAGTATATAAATAAGCAAAATATTTACATTCTCACAATCTATATGAAAATTACCAGAACAAATTTAATATTGAAATAATTGAATTCTGGACCCCCTAGCATCTACTGAAGATTGTTATCTAGTATAAAATTTACTTATTACTGTGATAACTTAATAATCAGTAGCCTGGTACTTTAATCGTGAGTGTCCGGATCACGTAAATCATCAAATAATATAGTAGTAGAAGAAACAATGTAATGGAACTTGCATTTCTTTAATCCAAATGTGAAATTTTATTTTCCTATATTTTTATTGCCTGTTTTATAGTATCTCATGAACTTAATATTAATAAATTAAGATAGATTTTAATCTAGAGTTTAACATTTTGTACTTTTTCCATTTACTGCTTTCATCTTCCTCAACTATCACTATGCAACTAGACCTCATTAATTTTTGCTTCAGTCCAGACTGGCTACAAATGAATCTAATTATTTTATAGTTTGGGCAACGTGCCTGGCAGACAGCAGGGCTTGGACACCCACTGGTGCTTTGAAGATACATGTTGAAAGAAAAACTTGACATTTTTCTGATAAAGTTAATAATTTTCATGGTATTGACTACAAAATAATCACTTTGTTGAAAAAAAATCAAAATATGGGCGGTTGAGATTATTACAGACTGCAACAGAGATACTGAAACATTGTGAGCACCTGTTTGATAAGTTTTTTAAAGTGTTAAGAGGAGATGAATACCACTAGGAGTGAATGAAGTAGCAATCAATATATTGATCATTTAGTGTAACACACATTATAGAGAAAAAAGTGAACCACAATTTCAAGATATCATCAAATAGGACAAAATGTATGTCAAGATGTTCTGCTGGTCCTGCATTTACTTATTCTTTTGTGATTCTCACAGATCTGCTATATTGTCTTCTGTTTATCCTTATATCAGATGCAAATATTCACATTTTATTATATTAAGCAATGATTAAAATAGTATTTTCAAGAGACTCGCCTTTTGAAAATCCATACAAATGCACAAACAACATGTAAATACACTGCCTTTGAGAGAGGAATTATGTGCTCTGCAGAAATCCATGCCCATGGACAGGAAGCTCAAGGCAATTTGGCAGTTTTAGTGCAATCCTTGTTTCATTATTCCCTGTCACATGAACTGCTCAATGCCTTCTGGGAACTGCTGTTAACACACACAGCCCACTGGCCTCCTGGGACTGGTCCCCAAGACTTTGATAGGGCTTGTGTACTGAAGGCTGCCTCACATTTCAAAAGGGCATGGTCAGCCCTAAACAGAGTTTTCAAATCTTAAACAATTAAAAGGCACCCAATCAAATTAAAAGCTTTGCCATGTCTTAATTTTAAAGCTACTACATATAACTCAACCACTTTCCTCAGAGGGATTTCTTTTTTTTTTTTTCTGGGATAAATACAGAATTATGTCTAACAATGAATTATTACATGGCATGATAATGCATGGGATTCAGTTTTCATCAGCTAGTACTATTAAAATGGCCATTATTTTATGAACTGAGGTGGATAATGAGAAATATTTGAACAAGTCTGCCAGCACTCTCATATTCCAAGGCAGTCATCCTTTGACAACAAGTCCTTTGACAGGATGTGTTATTCTGGAGGAATATCAGATAAATATAATGCAACTTAAATATTTATTGAATGATAAACTACTAATGTATTTTTTCTTTTATTTTTATTTATTCATATACACATTATGTTTTGGTCCTTCTCTTCTCAAACTTGGGCAAATGGGAGGGCAGGGATGAGACGGGGAGCTACCTGAGGCAGAAGACCTCCCTGAAAGGTTACCTTTGTTTTCTCAGTGCTCTTTCTTATAGAACAGGATAAACTTTTATTCTACTCCAAAGTACTTTAACAAGTTCTTCAGTTGTGAGGTGTCTATGCATAGGAAGAGAAAGTACAGGACTGTCATGACTAGGCATAAATTAATTTGTTGTTAGCTATTCATCTTCTTAGTTGTCTCCCTGTCTTAATTTCCACCAGTTAAAAGGAACTGTGAGGGTGGTAGCATTTTGTTGCCAGAAACTAATAAACATGCTACAAGTGTGTGACACATGCAGACCATTAGTCTGTGCCTGCACTGCCTCCTTGTGTATTAGATAGGCCACCAGTACTCACCCAGTACAAGACAATCCACAAAACAATGCAGAACAGGGACTGTAAGAGGCCTTTTATACTTAAACATCTGCATTCGTCATTTGTCATAATTAAAAATGGACTGTGGTATGCAGATATTGGCCCACTGCTTCAAGAACAAAACTGATTAAAGCAGAACTGATCATAGAGACTCTGACAAGATAAACAGTTGGCAATGAGAGTAACTGATCCTGTTCAAACTGTCCCCTGTTCGTTCCCCCAGCCCACGTATCTGTTTCAACTGGTCTGCAGCAAAAGAAAGTCTCAGATAAAAAGTAAAAACAAATGAATAAAGGAACCAATTAGACACCAGCAATTAAAGGCAAATATATCAAAGTGTTGTGTTGCAAAACCATGGCAGACTTACAATTAAAGGTAAGTTTCAGTTAGCTGTTGAATAAATTCAGAAACAGCAATCAAAATGTAGATTTTTGACAGTTCTGGTATGTAATGGCAACATCTAAAAACTAGACAGAAACCGAGAAACTAATCCCTATATCAAATATGTATGTCAGTTGACTTAAATGAGGAAAAAATCTGGTATCCTTAATATGTCATGTTTTAGGACATGTATTAAATATTACACTAATTGCTCATATGTTGTCTTCTTTTGAATTAAGTATAATTGTGATTACATCAGGTTATGATCCTGAGAAGAAATTTATGCAAATGAAAAAGGAATGGTGGGTTGTTGTATCAATTACACTGTGCTATGCTATAAAGTATCAGTAGGCGAACCTTGAAAGATTAGGGAGTTTGGCTATTTCAAGCCCCAAAAATTTCAACCAAATTACCAAATTGAGCTGGCAGTGTTGCATGATACTTGATACTTCCTGCTGCTCACTGAACAGGATGGAAAAGTTGCGCTGTTTATATGCTGTAAAACACTGTTTCATTAATATTTTTCTCTCTACCAAGGGAGGTGCAAGAAAATCAGACTATTCCACAAGACAGTCATGATAAAGATCCAGCAAAATCAATGAGACCAGGAAAGATAGTGATTGCTGCTTTTCTTCAATGATCTTCGTAGTTTGAGAGAGACATTCTCTTTTAACCTTTTAACCAAACACACAGCACATTTCCAGAACAATTCCCATCAGAAAATCTTCCATTCACAAATGTGTGGTCCTATGGATCCACAATCCACAGAGAAACTAACGTCCCAGCCATACCATGTGCTGTAACTCCTCAAATAGGTCATCTGTATCAGCACCAGAACAGTGCTTACTTTTGTGTATATTAAGGCTATGTAAAAGCAAGAAAGGAGGAACTTCACAGAGAATTACATATTTGTCAGACTACATCTTTGAATGAAAAGAAGAAAGTTAACGAAAAAATTGTGCTCCTTAAGTGTGGCAAGTTTTTATGTAAATGAAGTCAGCTACTTCTCTCATGTAACAATGTAGATGCACACTGATAAAGAGGAGGTTTGGGGAGTAGGACACATGAAGGAAGGCAACTGTGGTGACATGGAGGTGTGCATCAAAGTAGCAAGGGAGTAGGAGGCTCAAGAAAAGAACACATGCCCTCATCTTGTCTGCACAGACAGGTCAGAATCAAGCAATAGACTGTTTTTTTCAAAACAATTCTGATCTCAATTATGACTAAGTAAACAAAACCAACAAAAAATGAAAATAATGCATTAGCTTCTGATAACACCAGTTACTTTCCTCTCTCTTTGATGCAGAGGGAATCCACATGGGGAGGGTTCTTCATCCTTTTTTCCTAAATCACAACAATAATCAGACCAATAGCCACAGCAAACATGAAACTAAGAGACTGACTCCTATTACTATCTCTGAGGCTCACACAAAATCAACTGATAATTCAGGCTCTCCAAGTGAATTCTTCTCAAACCCAAGTGTAATACACAGCTAGGTAACCAGCGCTTATAACAAAACTAAAGATGAAGCATTCTTGTAATATTAGCAAGTTCTGCAGTGTCTGGGAAAAGCAGGACTCTTGAGTTTTTATTGCCTTAAGCACTAAACATAACCCCAATCCTAAACATTACTTTCATTGTGGCAAGGTGATGGATCTGTACAAACTGTGCTAAGGTGTAACCTTAGGTGTAGTCCATTTGGCAACACACCGTATCTGAACTAAGACAATGGCCCATGAAAACATCAGAGCTGTTCTTATCTCAATGAGCTGTGCAGAATCCAACAATTATCCAGCATGCTCAAGTTTTCATTTCCCAAATGATACCTCCTAACTCCACCCCATCCCCTAATTTTATATGCATACATACGGTTTTCAGAATAAATATAAGCCCATGACGATTCCATACAACATCCTATTCCTGCAAGCTTTGCAGAATCTGCCTATCAGTGTGGATCTTGAAAATATTTTTTTTCTGCCCTAATCTTCAAGTCAAATCATATCCCTAACATTCACTATACCGAGTCCTAAAAACAAGGCATTGGCCACTGATAGCAATAATCTGCTTTCTATTCCCCAGCAATAACCCAGTCTCCTGAAGTCATCTTTTGTAGTGTAACCTTAATGACCAATAGTATATAAACTTGGCAGATAAAAAAGATAGCAAACTGAAAATAAGGTGCTGGATCTTGATGATACCAGACCACTTTGTATCTCTAGATCCAATCAACTGGGTTGCCTATTAATTATGCTATTGACGCCTCACCTAAGCCTCTCCTCCTCTTGATAGCAACCTTCCTAACTCTTCAGATCTGTAAAAATTGATGGTGAACTGGGATCTTGACACTCCCCTAATCTTAATCTGAAAGATAGTAAATCGTTACTGAAAGAGAACAAGTGTCATCAGCTTGTAGCGTCACTGGTTTCTTTCCTGCCCCTGAGAACCTTCCAGAGACTAGCAATAAATTGGATTCTAGATAGTAAATCTAATCTCAACCCTACCCAGGAGACCAGACACCTTAGGGCTACAGAACAGTCCCTGGCCCATTTTATTTACTAGATTCAGTCTAAAGATTCCCAAACATTAATCCTAAATTCCTATACCTCCAATTCTAATTCTTGCATTATAGTAACTACAGGATCAATTACTAGAGGAAAAGCCAATGGCTTCTATTCATATGAGCTAAGTCTTATTAATTCTTATTGCTGGGAACACTGTAGATTCTACCATAAGGTATGCTCTTTATATTTCGGTCGTTCATTTCCAAAACCCTACCCTTAACCTGTTTTAAACACTAACAACACTCTCCTAGGGCAAGTACTCCTACAGAGACTGATGGAAGAAAAGACAGTGAAAGCTTCTAGCAGTTATCTGCCCAATTCTCACCTCTGTAGCCTCTGCAGAGTCCAATACTAATTTGTAATTTATACATAGGAACCTACTGATGTAATATAAGACAATATCAGTCTCTGGTTTTCATTTGTACTGTTTCTATGCTTACTTGCAGGGGACCCTATAGAATAGAACAGTACTCAGGGATGCAGACACATTGCATTAAAAAACCTAGCCTGAAGTGTAACAAAGGCCTTGTTCATATCTAGAGAATGAATTCCAACTGTAAAACAAAATATAGACCCTTAGCTTATTTCTCCATCTGGTGTAGAAATATTATTTTCTCTTGAGGAAGAAAATGACGAAAGGCTTTGGCTGCAAACTACATTAGCACAAAGCTTGCTGGCAAGATTTTTGCATTTATGAGAAATGAATTTACCTGTTGATGCATTATTTTTCTAAATCTTAAACCCTCTGCCTAAGACTAGACTTATTCTCAGCCTACAGGAGACTAAGGCATTGGTTTCTGTCAGTTGTTATAAAGCACTGGTTTCTGTCAGTACCTACCTCCTTCTTATCTCCTTGTTTTCCATAGGTTCAAAATGCAAGTGGAAATTGTGATGATTTAGAATACAAGTATCAGCGTTAAACTAATTTCTAGTAATAGTTTTATTTTTTAGGAAGGGCACCAATTTCTACAGGAAATCACAACACAATACATCAGATTCTATTAATACCTCCCTGCTACTCATCTTGGGCAGTCTTGCATAGCTGAACATTACTCAGGGTTTAGGACAGTTACGATTCCCAAACCCTAACACTATTACTTGAACACTAACTATAAATTGAATTAACTAGGACATAAGGGAATAGCCCCCATAGTTAAAGACAATATTAGTCAATGATTTCTACCAGCATACTTAACTTTGGGGGAACTTTTAGAAAGGTATCATACCCTGAGCTCTTTGCTAAAACCTTCAGCCTAAACCTGTCATATCTACCTCCTAAACAGATAGTCTGCTAGTTCCTATAGGACTCATGCAGCTCAAGGCACAGGTTTCTATCAGATACACAGTTACTATCTCCAAGGGTCAGCAGGGTCCAGGAACAATCTGGTTTCTTAAGACTTCAAAATCATGAGCCCTAGCCCTGTGCCAAATCTTTTCCCTTTTCTTACTGTTAACAGTGATGTGAACGCCTACAGGGAGAAACTTTGTCAGGTATCGGTTTCTATCAACATCACTCTCTGCAGAGTCTACAAAATCCAAATTCAAAAACAAAAGAAAATTTCCCAGACTGTGACCAAACCCCATGTATAACCTCTCATATATAAATTATGGAAAGACAAGGGATAATCACTATAGTATAAAACTGTAAGGAGTAATAGGTTTTATGACTCAGGCCCCTTCAAGCTTCTGGGGGGACTGTCAGATCCACATTAGAGTTCTTGATAATTTCATTTCCAAACTCTCTCTTATTTTAACATCCTACACTAAACTAGTACCTTTATACTTCATACTCCAAAACCCTGACTTAACCCTATCCTAACCCTAATTTTATGAAACCTGGCAGCTGATTCCTAAAACTGAAGAAAAACACCATACACTTTTATGTTCTCTCCCAGAGAACTCTAGAGGGGAGCAGGAAGTGATGCCAGAAGCAGAAAGGGAGGAGGATGTAGGAGCACACAATGGGAAAGGAAGGAATGGCTACTGGGAGCAGAGAGACAAGGAGTTACCAGAAAAGCAGCAGCTCCAAATGGGACAGCTTGAATCTCGCCTTGCTATCCACAAAGATTTGATAACCCTACATTGTAAACTACATGTTACTGCAAAAGGAGGAAGCAATCAACTGGCCTAGAATATGCCTCACTGGAGAAGACTGTGAAAATGTTATAGTTAGGAATTTTGTATCACGTATTATTCTGTTTATCTTCTTTGTACCCATCTGCAATTCACTTTCAGAGCACAAAAGAAATTTAATTTTCCTGGTTTTCTAGGCGAGGGCTTGAGCCTTTGTTTTACTATCAAACTCCCTTAAATACAAAGATATTCCTTCTTTCTGTCAACCAAGTTCTGGCAGAAGGATTATATTTATTTATTTGAGGAAACATCCCTAAAGTAAAACACAACACAGGTTATTGTTTTGCTTTTATCCAAACCTGTTCTTATCTTCATGATCCTGAAGAACAGGATGCAATTTTGCTGGTTTACATTTTAACACTCAATGTTAACAACATTAAGAAAAAAGGGGATAAACCCTGCAGCAAAAGAGAGGTATAAGCTCCTACCAACTACAACGCCCTTCCCAAATCAGCAGACAATCTGTTTCAAAGAGTAGTCATGTCATTTAATCCTTTAAATCCCTAACTCTATCCTTAACACTAACTTTATTCCTTACACGGGCCTAGAAGAATCTCTCATGTTGGTGTTTCTGGTAGCAACTCCATTTAGTGCACATTCAGTTTAAAAATGTAAGGAATTTTCCACCAGAAACTGTACAAATTCAAACTTCAATATATATACAGCAACAAATATGTATCCAATTTGCAGACACATCACAGCCCTGCTTTTGGAGCTGTGTAAGGTTGCACAGTGCAGCTGCATCCAGCCACTCCAGCTTTGCCAATGTCAACTGAAGAGGCTTCTTTACATTCTCAATAGAAAAAAAACAGTATTGCTAATGTTTCTGTAGTCTTCTGGTACTGAGCTAATGAGTACTGAACTATGCTGGTTTGTATCAAATTTCTTTTACTATCATCTGTTTTCTCTACTTCTTGGGAATCTGAAAGAATCAGTGGACACTGAGCCATTCCCTAGCCAAAAGAGTTTGGTGAGGCACAAAGAAAGCCTTGGCTTCATCCTTCAAAACCTTAGATAATGGAACTGGGGAAGTTCAGTGAAGCTGTAAGCTATTGCTGGTAGTAGCAAATGCTACATTACACTTCTTGAAGAAGGAATCATGGAAAGAAATACTGTCATTTATTTTGTCTATATGCATGTGTTCATATATTTCTCTTGCTTTAAAACTACAAAAAGAAGTCCATTAGCATTTCACCTAGCAGAGATCATTCCACTAATCTCCGTTTGTAAGACATCTGTTTCTTACCAAGGGTTCACTTCCCTGAAGCAGTATAACTCACTTTTCTTCCCGGTATTAATCATACCACAGAAAACTCTTAGAAAACATGGATCTGCAGCACAAATGATACAAGGATGAACTACCCACCTGCATAAATCAAAATAATTAAAGTCATAGAGAAGGCAGTGGTTGATTACTTTTAAGACAGCCATTTATTTTGCAGTATTCACTTCTGTGCTGTGAACAGAATTGGAGAAAGAAGTTCAAGTTTTAGAAGGCATCAACATCTGTGTGAAGCTAGAAACACAGTTTTAAGCCAAGTCAATGACCCTGAAATACGTGGAAACCAACAATAAAAGCATACTCTTCCTTACAGCGCGTTAGTTATTCCCAGTGAAATGACCCCTTCATATACAGAGAAGTGTCTTGCTTTTGGTGATGTCAAGGAATATGCTAGGAAAAACACAGCAAGACAGCCAAAGAACATCACATTTACAGTTACATTTCACTACAGTGCCTATAGTCTGAAGACTCTGAAAACGCTGCTGCTGTGAGTTTCTTGTATGCTATAGTGGTCCAAGGAAACATATTCTCATCTCCATAGTTCCTAACCCCTCCCCCTCTCTGCCCCAAAATACAACAATGACCCATCTGTGCACATACAAGAAAGCAATTCCTAATATTTAAACATGGACTAATCTGCCAACATTGATGTATCAGGGACAGAACATAATGAATGTCACAGTGCTTAGTCTTTCTTTTCACTAAAACTGTCTTGAAGAGTAATGAGGAACAAGAAAGACAACGGAAAGAACAAACCACTGAGGATCACAGTTGATTTAAAAAATAACATTATTCTCTTGTTTTTCTGTGAAAACATTTTCATGTTTTAACCCTCTTTGAGATTCAAGAAAGAACTTATTTCTCTTGAAATTACATCTAAATGCTGAAATTTTCTACCAAAATCTTTTAAGAATATTTTTATGGCGCTTGTAAAGCTTATCTATGCTCTAAATTGTTATTTATTCTTTGACATATTTTCATTGCACCTAGGCTGCAATTACTTCACTCCAGAATACTATCACGGTGATTAAGAAGATTACAAACTAAGAAAATCAGTTACATGAAAATCAGTAGTCCTTAAATACTGAATTTGATGGGCTGCAAGATGCAGATCTTCACCTACACAGCATGTAACTTTTCTCTTGTAACTGCAGAATCTGATGGTAATTTATTACATGTCTGTGTGGCTTGATATGCCAGCATGCAAAAATAACTGAGCTAGCTCTAAAAAAATGTTTCTGGTACTGGAATTAATATAGACTTATACAGAATTGTGTATTAATATAAGCATGCTGTCTCACATGGATTAATATATTTTCCTTCTACTGCGTTGTGGGGATCTAAAATTCTCAGCATTTTGTTCTATTTGTTCTGCTTTGGGTTGCTGTAGGACCACAAAAATCAGTGGGTATCTTTTCACTGATACTTTGGGGGCTGAACAACATCTCCTAAAATTTAAATAACTGTAAAGGCACTGTGTTAAATTACTGTTCCCCACACTGTGAGAATAACTGGTTTTTACTACCTATCTTGGGCAGAGACAGAAATTTTTCTTTTTACTAGGATACAGTTTAGATTCATTTACACTAATAGGGAGGCTCAAAAAAAAAATGTCAGAGAGGCAACATGTGATAAGAGACTGGAAACAGCAAGAATACTGGTGACAGAAAGATGTGTAATTTCTAAGCATCAAGAGGAAACTTGAAACTTCATAGCATAGGAGGTTTTCCAATGACAAAGTATTAAGTACAAAGAATAAATTGCCATCAGGACTGCCTCCTGACATTGTAATGAAGAAGGATGAAACATCAAGGAATTAATTGATCTGTTCTAGGAAGCATCTAGTAAACAACTGAGACCACCACAGACTGGCAGGGCAACAATAATAGCACTAATAATCAGTTCCTGACTTCTGGGGACCTGTACATGGTTAGGGTTTAAGACAGACAATTGTAAGACCAGTTCTGAAGGAGTAAGCTTTGATACAGAAAAGCCTGATAGACATGGCATTTTGGTGCTCCACAGCTGTACTGTGGCTAACTCCTTGAAGTGCCAGAAAAAACCTTTGCATCTCTTCACAGAATGGCACCCGAAGCATTTAAGGGAGCTTAGATGTAACTGTGCTATGCACCTCGGTCCCCTCATTTCTAAATCTAATGACAGTAATACCAACTATTTCAGCAAATCAAGGATGGAAGGAGATAGCTATATTAATACAGTGCAGTAAAACGTAAGATACTGCAGGAAAGGATAATACATTTCTGAAATTTAATTTGACACATAAAAGCAACGTGTTTTGTGGATAAACCATAGGTTTATTAATTGTTGTAAGGCGTTAGAGTAGAAAGATCTCAATCAAGGCAAATTTTGAAGAACTGATATATACTTCTACTAAAATGTGACCATAGTTTTCTCCCCTTTCCCAGAGGAGCCGGGCAGAGCGTGATCCCTCCGGACGATCTCGACCGGACCTGCTGCGCGACTCGGCTCAGGCACAGGTTTCCTCTACCTACCTACAGGTCGGTGCCCGGTACCGATTGCTGCACTAGTGGGACAGCAGGACACGGGTGGGGATGGGAGGTTTCTCGGGGAGGAGCTGTGAAACCTCGCTCCCCGATTTCCAGGATGTGGTGAGGCGGGGAATGGGGATGGCTGTTCGGTGGCGGGCTTTTCCTTCATCACCCCGCTCCCTCCTTTCTTACAGCGCCCTTAAAGCGGAGTCCCCGGAGGTCCCCCAAAGGGGTGTGTGTGACCACCAGCGGCGCCTGGGAGCGGGTGTGAGGGGGTACGGGCCGCCGGGGCCGGACCTGCCGCCGCGCCAGCGGGCAGAGTTTCGGGGCGCCCGAAGGGCCACCCCGCAGCAGGCCTTCACCTCAGCGCCCCGGCTCCTCTCACGCACGTTTCTCCCCTCAGACATCCCCCGCCTCGCTCCCTCCCCACCCGGCGCCCCCCTCCCTCTGCCTTCCGCTCGTCCCCAGGGTCGCCCCCCCCGCCCATCCCCGTTTCGCGCCGCCCGCCCCTCCGCTCCGAGGGGAGCCGCGGCCGGCACTGCGCATGCTCCGGGCGGGCGGGGGGCGGCGGTGGCACTGGGGGGGGCAGCGGTGGCCCGGCGACGGGACCCCCCCGCCTGGCGGCGTCCCTCGGCTGGCTCCCGCCCCGCCGCCCCCCGTTCCCCAAGCGCCTCCCGGGGGGCCGCTCTCCGCCGTGCCGGCGGTGCGGCGGGCGGCTGGCGGCCGTGGAGCGGCCGGTGTGCCGCCGCCGAGGCGGAGGGCGGTGCTGTGGGCGGCCGGGGGAGCCGCGCGATTGGCCTCCGCCCGGCGGCTGGCTTGTCAGTTGGGCTCCAGGGGTGGCCCTGGGAGGCTCTCGCCCAGCCCTCTGACGGGATGAAGCCTTTAGGGGGATGCGGCGCTCTTCGCGTTTTGATTAAAACCCCTCATCTCCCTTCAGTCTGAAGGCAGGGCACTAGGGAGGACGGGTCGGAGGGGCCTGCGCAAGGCCGGGCAGAGAGGGAGGGAGGGGGGTGAGAGAGAGAAAACCCCTCTTGGTATACCACGTATGGCTCTATAGGAGAAATAATCGTCCCTGGGAATATAGTGGAGAGGACGGAGCTGGTATAAACTGAAGGCGCCCGGGTTTAATTCACACTTGTGGGTGCCCAGCATGGAGATGCAGAGATGGTCCACAAGGTGGAAAACGAGAAGGTGGCCCTGGGAGTCGGCCGTAACCGTGCTCATCACCTTCGCTATCCTTCTCCGGGCTGCAGAGGTCAGAGGAGGTAAGAAAGCCAAGGGGAGCCGCGGAGGACAGTCACCTCTCTCCCCCCTCAGGGGGAAGGACCCAGGGCACGGCTGGGGCCGCGTTTCAGGGGAAACCTGTCAGCGCGGCTCCCGATGCTGGGGAGGCGACAGGGCACGAAGGCGCCCGGGGCCGGCCCGGGGCGCGGGGACCCGCCGGGAGCCCCTGGCAGCGCGGGCGGGGCACCTCCCTCCCAGGTGCCGCGGAGGGGTGGCAGCCTCAGCGTTTAACTTCGAATGTGGTTTTAATGCAGTAAAAGGGACGCACTGGCGGGGTGGGAAGATTAAAGGAATACTTGTTGAACGGAGTGAATTCACCTTTTCCAGCACTGAACTCAGTTTTGTGGAGCGTGCGTACGATTTTCGGTTTTGCTGAACCTACAGAGTCGTTGCTCCGCTCAAGTTCACCAAGTTGTGGCTGAAATGGAGCGACAACTATCTGCCTTCTCCTCGGAGGGGCGAGGAAAGGGAAAGTTGGGGGGTGGAGGCTCTCCCCTCTGATTTTCTCCGTTCTCCGCTTTTTTCTTTTTTCCCTCTGCAAAGGGTTTCAGTGGGCAAAAAGTTTTCCAGGACGAGAGGAGAGAATACATTTGGAGGGGCCCTTCGCCAGGCGCTGAGGAGAGCAGCTCCCGGCGGCAGCGGCGCCCCGCAGGTGGTGCCCCGGCGGGGTGGGGGGGCTCGGGGGGGCTCAGCCGGACGGTCGCTGGGCTCCACACAGGCGGTGGCCGCACCGGGGCGCCGTCCCCAGACTCCTTGCCTCTTTGCAGCCTCCCTGGGGGCATCGAGTGGTCCCTTAGGTGTCCGTGGCCCTGGTGGGCAGGGTGCAGCCCGCGGGGGACTTGCAGTGGGAACACGAGCCAGGCGGCAGCTTCAGCAGGAGGGAATCGCTGCCCCCTCCCCCGCACCACCCCCTCGTCCCCGCCGCACCGCTCCCCGCCGCACCGCTCTCCCCCGCACCGCTCCCCGGCACGACTCAGCCCTCGGCCGCCCGCCGAGGCTCTCCGGGTTTTTGAGCTGTGCTCGCACAGCCGCGGAGCTGCAGTGGCGGGAGCCCTTTCCTCTCCTGCCGGGGGTGGAAATGCTGCCTCTTCCTCCCTCCCTCCGCCTCTCCATCCCACCGGAGCCCGCAGGCGCATCTGGGGGCCAGTCTGGCTGGGATCGAGATTTTGATTTTTCGGTGGGTCTGACATCCATGGAGGGGCTTAACTCTCCGACAAGAGAGGTTTCATTTTTATGCATTTTCTATTCATTTTATTCATTTTTTATGCATAGGGAGGTACTTCTCGATCTGAAGTCCCATTTTCTGAATCCGCAGGCGTCCCAGAGGGAGCACAGTAAGGTGATCGCTTGCCATTCAAGCCCTTCATACCTGGGCACAACCTTGACGGTGTCAGATCAGTCAGGGCTTCTGCCCTCTGCTGGCCCCATTTCTGACAGGGACTGGAAGGGTCAGATTTCATCCCTGTTGCGATTCCACGGACTCCAGCGGAGTTACGCCCAGGGTGAATTAACCTCGCAGGGCTTCAAGGATTCGGCTCCTTATTACTATGTCGAAACAACACTGTCCGCAAAGGCATGGTAGATTTCTTAGGCCACTTTTCATGGGGCCATTCACAGTAGAACTGACTTGATTAAGTAGGATTTATGTTGATTATCTTTACATAATGGTTGGATGCATGTGAAAAGTTAGGCAAAAATCTAAAGCCAAGCAGCCCAGGAAAAATCAACAGAAGTTATCTGGTACTTACTGAAATATATTCAGCAACATTGGACAGACTACTTTGGTTTTGGTAACTATTTACAAAGCTACGTTAAAAATCTTTTCCTCTGGTCTTCTGTATAAAGGAGATTTCAGAAACATAAAACTACAGGCTTCTCATGTTTGTGGAAGCATTCTGAAAAGAACTTAGTTCTCGAACTTTTCTGAAATACAGTATGCCATCTGCGTAGAAACTACAGGGAGCTGTGTGTTTAGGGCTTGATCTGTTATTGAAGTCAGTAAGAGTTTTTCCATTGACTACAGAGGCAATAGAATTTGACCTAATTTCCCTAATGGAGTACAAGTGAGATATTTCTGAATTGTCTTTTATGGATTCTAATCTTATTTAAAGTAGTTAAAAGATAAATTAGGACATTAATGATTCATATTTCAAAGTAGGAGAAGGAAAATACTGGGGAATAAAATAAAATAGCATACTACAGCGGGTAAACAATATGACTAAATGAAAATGCTGGGTAAGATATGAATCATTGCCCTTATAAACGCTGTTGAATTAAATCCTATATTCTTCAATTGTCTTTTCATAAGCTACCCCTATGTAAAGAAAATCACATGGTATATTCGTATAAAGTGACTTCTTTTTAAGACAACAGAATCCATTCCATGTAGAGAAACCTCAAAAATTCCTAAAATTCTTGACTTTTTTTCAAGTTTCTTTATTTAACACAAAAAAGAAAGAGAAGTATGGGGTGTCTTTCATAGTACCAAGAAAGGGGGTGTGAAGATCTGATTGAGCTCTTGAGCTATTTCTTCTTTAGAGAGAAAAAGTTACAGAAGTGAGAAGCAACTGAATGGGAAAACTAGTGACTCATACTTGGTCAGCTCAGTGCCCACCAGCTCTGAAGCAGCTCTTTTTAGAAAATATTTTTGCTTTATGACTTGGCTAAAGTAAACAAAATACAGTATTTTAAAAGACATCCTTTGATTTCCTTTCCCCTTCCTCACCTTTAATACTAAATCTGTTGGTAATGTGTTTGGAATGAATAAACTCATTTAGTCAAAATGGCATGGCTTCAACACTATAAATTTTTTTGTAAGGGCCTGGCATCAATGCACTGTTGTGATACTGATTTAAGTTTCATGGGCAAGAAATGAAAAATCAGTCTTTTTATTATTTACAAGCTTTTTCAAGCAAATGGAAATCCAGCTCTTAATCTGAGTGCAAAAAGATTTAAGAATCCTTACTGAAAATGAGGCTATGAAGCTATATATAGAAAATACACTTTGGACCTTCTGTGTAAGTGACAAGCAGATTTGTTTGTAATATAGAATAGATACTTTTTACAGTCATCTTCAGAAATACAAAGGTTCCTTGTGCTTCCCACACACAGGCTTGGAAACTAGTGGGAGTTCTAGGTGCAGAAGGAATGAATGCAGAACTGGGCCTGCTAGTGATGGCAAAAGGAGAGTTTTCTTTGTGGATGCACACTTAACACTGTTACTTATTTGTAATTGCTTAGTAAGTTACACTGGGAAGATACGGATCTGTTTCGTGAATGAAAACTGTCTAATGTATCTGGCTAGTCTAAGCCTGTACAAAAAGGTGTTTTAAACTAGAAATGTATTAATATCTTCTCAGAACTGTTAGTGATATAAAGCACTTTTTGGTGTTAACTGATCAGTTCACTCTTATGGTTGAAAAAGAATATAAACATTTTCATTGTTCCTTTATTTTACAGTGAAATAGACTTGTGTGTTAATTTTAGTTTAACAAAATGCCTTTAACCTTCAGAAACAGAGGATGTACATGGGTTTCTCAGATAAATATTCACAAAATGAGCAAAAGTGATTAAATCAAAGGGCAATTTCACTAGATTCAGCCAGTGGTCCTAGCTGAAGTTTTTCTGAGTCCCAGGGATCTGCAGGTGAAATGGTCAGTCTTCCCAGTATAGAGCAAGAGAGACCTGCATGTATATGTCTGTTTTGCTATATAATTTAGATTTTTAAAAATTATGTCAAAGGTAAAGTAGTTATTTCAACTTAAGCAGCAGATATCTGACACAGAAAAATGACTGATAGGTGTTTTAGATTCTCTAGAGTGTGAATTTTTGCATTTAATTTAGAGGGAGACTTCACAAGGGTCCCAGAAACGACTATTCAGACTGCAGGAAACTGTGTCTTTTTACTAGCTCTGCAGAAAAGAAGTTTCTTAACTTCAGTTTTGTGTGTATCTTAACAAATGTAACTGTATATAAGTACCTATAGAATACCCACAAATATTCAGTGTTTTTGGCTTGAAATAATGTCTGTGCCTAGTACCAATTATTGGAATGTCACTAGGAAAAATAATCTTTGATATAAAACTTTTCCTGGTGCTATGGTGTTTTCTGATTACTTAAAAAAAAAAAAAAAAAAAAAAAAAAAGCATTGTTGGCAAAAATGGTGTCTGTAGCAGTTGCAAAATGTAGGAGAGGAGTTGTACTCAGTTTTACAATTGTCTTGCCCAAAGTTATTTGGTCTCCTCCAAACAGGGCCCTTAATTCTAACAAGGTTGCAGCATGATAAAAGAGTCATGACATTACTACTGAAGTGAAGTTATACCTAAAACACACTGGAGCAATTATGTCTCTCCCAGATTTGTTTTGTACAGTGGTGAACAGTAGGGTTTCCATCTGCCAGCAAGATTAAGAAGTTGCTTTTCTTTTCTCTGTAGAGCTCTCTGCTTCTTTTCAGAAGAAATCCTCCTAGCATTGGTTAATTTATTGTTGTTCTGAGTATTTGTTGGTAATAGGGGGGAATAAATTAAGCAGAGCTTGGGAGAAATCTCCAATGTTCTAAGAATGTGAAGTCTCATGCAGTGATAAAGATTTGCCCTCTGGATGGACACAATAGAGAGCAGTGGTTTAAAAGGAATTAGTTGAACACACATGCCTGTTGCAAGGGTTTCTAACTGTACTACTCAGTATTAAATAGCAAGTTTAGAGACTGTAAATGTAAGGATTAATTGTTGACCCCGTTATTACAATAGTAGTAGAATCTGGCAGAATCTGAATTCTTTTTAGCACATTATCACACATAAGAAGTTGTAAAAACCTTTGTAAATTCTAGGTCTGGGACTTCACTGTATGTCAAAGTTAATGCATACAGTATGTGAAATAGAAGTTATTTGACAGAGCTGATATTATGGAAGCAAACTGTTTGCTCCAAAGCAAATTGAAAGATGTATTACAAAATATGATTAAAACCCAGAAGATCCTGATCCTGCTATGAATAATGTCACTGGCAGCTAAAATCAGCCTATAATATGAATTAAGTTAGTTCTGAGTCAAATTATGGTCACATTGTTAAAGTATTACTCTAGTCTAAATTTTACCTACCCTCTCCCTTACATGTGTATTAACTGAAATTATCGTAGTAATCTGATAGGTTATCAAACATTCATAGTTTATGAAAAAAAAATAAAAATCAACATTTTACAACCTTGCTGTATGTTTAAGTGGAATTCCTGCTAATATCAGTAGGATACAGAATTGGGTCTGATTTCCTTGCATTGCTCTCCAAAGGGACATAATACCTTTGAAATTTTTTAGTTGTATAATTTAAAAAAAACATTCAGTTGTTTGTCAAATTAAATAGGGTTACTTTAAATGGTACCATTTGTAAATCTTGTCCTTAGCTGTTTTGTTTTTTTCCTATGCTTATAGCTGAAATAAATGTACAAATGTTCCACAATTTGAAACTTCCATATATTAGAAGCTATTTTGGAAGTCTATTGGGATTATTTTTTAAATAAATACCTTGATTGACAAAGCTTTTAAGTGGGCTCAATTTCTTTCATGTTCAATTGTTAAGGGAACACTGTGTCTCTTCCTGTAGCAGTGACCATTTTTAGACTGTGTATTTTTTTGATGTGGTAATAGAAGCGGGATACTCCAAGAAGTTAATACTTGTTTTGCTGATTTTTCACAGGTGGAAGTACTGTCTCCACTGTCTGCACAAAAAGAACTTTCTTAATCTTTAGCAGAGGCCTCAACATAGTTAGACACTTGGACTGCAGTTCTGATATAATCTACTGTGCTGTAAAATAGGAATAATTCTACAGAAATAATGAGCCAGATGTTAAAATATTGTCAACTGATGGAACAATACAGGTCTGCACCAGATGATGAACTAGCCCAGTGGGTAGTGGGTAACAAGCGAAACATTTTATGGAATCAGGGTCAGGACTTTAGCGCTTGATTGTAGCCAGTGTTGCTGAACATGTGATAAAAGTACAACCTATCTAGTCTCAAACAAGGTTTTAAGTAATAAAAAAAGTCATGTTTTGTAGTGAAATATATAAAGCAAGTATGAAATATCAGTCTCAAAATCTAGACTACACTCCAGAATTGTGCAATGTAACAAAACCCAGAAATATTCTTATTTTTTGCTGAATGTGTCCGGTAAATAAATAAGCCTGCAAGCTAACCTTATGAAAGACCTGAGTGTGTAGTTGTATATAGGCAAGTTTTCCACTCGTTTCAACGTGGCATTTAAGTGGTTTGTTGGTTGGTTGGATTTTTACTCTATGAGCATTAGAGATTGGTCTTTAAAAATAGCTATAGTTAGTAGCTGGTGATTATCAAAATGCATCTCATATGCATAGACTGTCTTTATTGTCTTTGAAATACTATTATGTATTTAGTAGGTTTTGCAACATAGGAAGTAAATAAAAAATTTCCAAATAACTGGTGTGGAAAGAGCAGTAGCCAGTTCTGAGCAGTTTCACACAACCCGTCTGTTGGTGAACTCGTCAGTCATAGGCCATTTAAAGCATTCCTGTATGCATCTGGATAATCTCTAGTTCTTGTAATCATTAAATATGAAAGCACTGCAATAGCACCTTTTTCTAAAAATGTCGCCAGCCAAGATCCCAATTACATGATTCATCTTAATGCTAACATGTAGGAAAAATTTTAACAGGTAAAACAACCTTGTAGTATGTCTCTAGAAATATATACATGGGCAATATCTATTCAGTTAATCTCATAAACAGCTTGATTTTCAGGAGCACTATGTTAAATAACATTACTTTAGGCAGTTTAATTGGTTTCATTTTTGTACCTGGAGGAAGATGCTCTGTAACTCAGTTTTGCAGCCCACAAAGCAGAGAGTTCATATTATCCAGTTCTGTAAAGTCCTTTGGTTAACATCTATGAAAAGTATTAGAACCTTCATAAAGGGCACTGCAGAACTGATGCTTTTGATGCTTGCTCCCAGAACAGTCTTCTGTTACATGCCTGGGCTCTCAGTAGAGTTGGGAGGCAGGCGATTCTCAGACTGCCAATCCCAAAAGCCTGTGAGAAAGCCCATATGTGCCCAGAGCTAGCCAGTAGGAAATGCTGAGGACAGGAGGGTATCTGATCCTTTTCTGGTGCTTAGACACCTATGGCAGAACTGCAGGGAATCATTTCTTGAGATACAGAGACTAGAGCCTGCAGAGGGAAGGTGATAAGAGTCCTTCGTAAGAACTGGGAAACTCAGTGAAGCATTTTGGGCATAACATGCTTTTGAATTCCTGCTCTTGGATGTTTACTCCTGTATTAATGCTTAACAGATGAAAAACACAGTAAATTAGTAAACACTAATAATAATTGTATGTACTTCTGTTTTTAAAAGATACCCATCATGCCTGCCCACAATAAGTAAAAGTGTATAAAGATAAAAATAAGAACAAAAATATTCCTACCACATTAGAAATAGCACAGATTTCTAGTAGTAGATGGGTCTTGTATTGTATCCTAAAGGTCAACAAACTAACAGTTTAACAAGTCCATATTCTGGCGCTGCTAGTGAAGACTTCCTTATTGATAATTTGGCAAAGTGGCGGCACTTATTACTCTTTCTGCTCTAGCAAATTTAGGTCTAGCTGGTAAACTAAACTGCTTGCTAATTGTTGATAGAATCAGAAGCTGGACTAATAATCTGGGAGAAGGAATGCAAGGAGGGGAAAAGTTATCAGGTTTCACAGTAGGAGAACTGCTGAAACAGCTTGACAAATGGTAGCTAAAATAAACCTATGTAGAAGAACTTTCACACAATCTGTATTTAAGACTGTTTTTAAAAGAAAAACATTTGTCCCTTTTTCTGGCCTGACAGCACTGTTCTGAGAGGTCAACAGCAGAAACCAAAGACTAGTTACCTCTTCATATGAGTTGTTCTTGTTCATGAAAATATTTTCACCTCTTACATTCATTAAGCCTTGGACTGTCTAATGAGTGTCAGTTAGAAACCTTCATCTTAGCAGTTTCTTACCTTTATGCACCCATAGAATACATGCAGAGTCCTTAGAATGAGCACTTATAGTTATGAAGATTCAGAATTTTAAGAAAAGTAAATAAACTAAGTAACTGTAGGCTATTATGCCTTTATTAGGTAGCATAGTTTCAAAAAACTGTGGAGCAGCCACTACCTTCTATTTAAGTTCCTAAATATATACCTAAAAATCTAACCGTAGGTAGCCTATTTTGAAAGTCTTGTCCACAAATATAAGGAGTCCCTTCATCAGAACTCACCAAGTATGCATATTTTAGCCTACCAGGTTATCATAGCTTCTACTCTTTAAATGATCTGTCACAGTGAAATAAAACTGGACTAAACTTTAAAAAAACCACTCCATTTATAATAGAAGATTAATGTTTCAACACTTTTTGAGTTTTAGTTTTGCGGGGGTTCCATTGGAACAGATTACTGGCAGAATGAAACATATTTCCATGGAAAAATATGAAGTAAAATAATATTAATTTAGAAACATTAGTATTCCTAAATTTCTCAGATAATTCTTTTCACTGGGGCAAATTAAGCTCTTTTCTACTTCAGGGTTGTATCTCAGTAATTACAAGTTATTGATTGTAACTCTTACAGGCTATTTGTGGAGTCTTCTCTGATAAATTTTCACTTTCATATTAATTATAAGAAGGGCATTGCTGAAGAATTATGATAGCTTGAAGTTACCTGTTATATCTAAAAAATATAAAATACTGTTTATTATAAAAATACTGTTTATTATATCTGAAAAAGGAAAAGCCACAGTTACCCAAGTTATTAACAATACAGCAAACTGTTGCACACTCAGTTTGCTAAGGTATATCTGTAAAGTAAAGAATAGGCTCTTTTTTTTTCCCTTGAGTTTTTTATTATTTGCATTTAAAGTATGTCCCCCAGCATGCAATCTGGGAGCATCTTGTAAATTATGTAAGTGAACATAGCCTTTGAATAGGGAAGGATCATTGTGCCTGAGCTCTCTCATAAAATTAAGAGGCTAAGACCCAAGAGTTACCCAACCAAAATCTAAATATAATAGGATCTCAGTTTCTATGCTTTATTAGCCATTTGAACAGAAGGAAAAATATTTTAGTCTGAGTCATCCCCTGAACAATTTCTTATGGGAATGAATTTTGTAGCCAGAAGCTGCCGCCACAGTCACTCTCCTGTCAGTCCTGGAGTCACTTTGAGGACTGACAGTGAAGTCCTTCCTTCTGAAAATACAGGTGATTGTTTCCTCTGTATACCCTATCTTTAATGAAAGTCTGTTTTGAACTGCTTGGTTCTCAGTCACCAGCATCTTTAACTGCAGCTAAAAATGCTTTGCTGTACAGCCCATGGAAAGAAAACAGATGTTGGGTTTGGTATAGCCTACCTAAAAAGGTCAAGGCTATATTCATTTTTCACTGAAGCTTCTGAGTGGCTTGCAGCATATTCTGTGTAGAATAGAAGAAAACTCAAGGTGTGGGACCTTGTAGATAAGAAGGACACTTGTCAATTCTGACTTCCTTGGTTATCTCTTACGGAGTAATTAAATTCACTCCAAAGAACTCTTAATTCAATGAATAATATCTTTTCAATCTGCATGTATTCCCAGGCTACTGAGGACCACCGCATGCATCTGTGATAGGATCACTCTAGATATTTGACCTCTTAAGATCCGAGTAAGACAAAATACTGAGATCCACGCTCAGTTGGGAATTGCAGCCACTCATGGAATTGACCCATAAACTGTTTCTCAATACAGCTGTATGTAGGAAAGGATGATTAGAAACCTGTCTGATAACCAATTAGCCTATATAGGTTAAAAAGAATTTCTGAGGAAATACAAGTATGCAGAAAATTTTTTCTTTTGTAAATAACAAAGATTCTAGTAATAGAGTGTCCAGGTAATTTGCAATCAATGAAATAAATCTGACACAGAATTCTTCAATTAAATTTTGACAGCAGCAGACTTAAATTACTAGTAAGATACTGTGAGTGGAAGCTGATATGTATGCTAAGAAACAGGAGCTCAAGTATTTCATATGTTTAAGTGTAAATTTATTGACACATACATGTTAGCTGCTTAGAGTGATATGGGACAGATCATTCTTTGCTGGGTAAAAAACTGGCTGGATGGCCGGGCCCAAAGAGTTGTGGTGAACAGAGTTAAATCCAGTTGGAGGCCGGTCACAAGTGGTGTCCCCCAGGGCTCGGTTTTGGGGCCACTCTTGTTTAACATCTTTATTGATGATCTAGACGAGGGGATCGAATGCACCCTCAGTAAGTTTGCCTGAGGGTAGGGAGGCTCTGCAGAGAGATCTGGACAGGCTGGAGCGATGGGCTGAGGCCAACTGTATGAGCTTCCATAAGGCCAAATGCCGGGTGCTGCACTTGGGTCACAACAACCCCCAGCAGTGCTACAGGCTTGGGGAGCAGTGGCTGGAGAGCTGCCAGTCAGAGAGGGACCTGGGGGTGTTGATTGACAGCCGGCTGAACATGAGCCAGCAGTGTGCCCAGGTGGCCAGGGGCGCCAATGGCATCCTGGCTTGCATCAGAAATAGCGTGGCCAGCAGGGACAGGGAAGTGATCTTACCCCTGTACTCGGCACTGGTGAGGCCGCACCTCGATTACTGTGTTCAGGTTTGGGCCCCTCACTACAAAAAGGACATTGAATTACTCGAGCGTGTCCAGAAAAGGGCAATGAAGCTGGTGAAGGGTCTGGAGCACATGTCGTACGAGGAGCGGCTGAGGGAACAGGGGGTGTTTAGTCTGGAGAGGAGGAGGCTGAGGGGAGACCTCATCACCCTCTACAACTCCCTGAAAGGAGGTTGCAGAGAGCTGGGGATGAGCCTCTTTACCAAGTAATAAGCGATAGGACAAGAGGAAATGGCCTCGAGTTGCGCCAGGGAAGGTTTAGACTAGATGTCAGGAAGTATTTCTTTACAGAACGGGTTATTAGGCAGTGGAATGGGCTGCCCAGGGAGGTGGTGGAGTCCCCATCCCTGGAGGTGTTTAAGAGTCGGGTTGACATAGCGCTGAGGGATATGGTGTAGTTGGGAACTGGCAGTGTTAGGTTAATGGTTGGACTAGATGATCTTCAAGGTCCTTTCCAACCTAGTTGATTCTGTGATTCTGTGATTCTACTTATGTGGAACAATACAGCTCTATTTTCAGTGTGTGTTAGTGGCCTAACATTTACATACTTAGCATTTCTATTAATGTCACCTGCTAGATTGATTTGAGTAAGCCTATATGGAGAACTTACTTTGGTTTTGGGTCATTACTGCAGTTGATCAGTAGCTAGAAAACTGAAAAGCAACTGTTGTAAATCAAAACATTTTCATAAATGCAAAGTCATTAAAATAAAGATAATTAACTTTACAACATGATTATAGCTAGAAAGTTAATATGTATGGATTTTACCTTTTTGTCCAAAATGATTGCTGCTGGTGTAATTCCAAAGATGACATTGCACTGTTAGATGCACTGCTGATCCATCTTTTTTGTGTTCTGTACAGTTTGCTTTTCCAGGGTCAGATGAGCTTTATCACAATGCAGAATTTTAATGGTGGCTGCTGAAGCACAAACAAGAAATTTTGTTGCCTATCACTGAGATACTAAATTTGCCTCAATCTCAGTTACAGACAGGATACATATTTTATAAACTAAGAAAATATGATTAAACACCATTCATTTAATTACCATCTGCATTTAAATAAATCCAAATGTTATGAACCAGACCTGACCATTCCAATGCAAATTTTCTGGCATCTGATATAACTTGTCCCTGCTTGTAATGTATATCCTTTTACCCAGGGTTATGTGGTCATTTACGAGAAGCATTCCCATAAAGAGATGTGGAAATGATAAGCATTTGTAATGAAAACTGAGGTCAACCTTAAGACAAGGAGGCTTGATGTCACATATTGAGTAAGTCATCAGCACAGACTGTGTGGCCAAAAGACTTCAGTTTCTGCATTGTCGTACAGTTTCTCAGTCCCTCGTTTCTCTGATATCATCACCTGTGTTGTTATGGCACCTGGGAACTTCCCTCCATGGACAGTTTCCACCAAAAGAAAGGGAGAGCCCTATTATGTAATAGATTCCAGCTCAAATGCATCAGGAAGTCAAAGTGAAGGAAGCAAGTCCTCTGAACTTGTATAATGAGTGCTGTTTATATTTATGACATTATAACATATTAGAAATGAATCTGCATTTTTCACCAGCTTCTACTTAACTCCAGAAGAAATCACAGTGAATAATGGCAGTAGTTTTTAGGTATAATGCAATATAAAGGCATCAGAATTTGATCCATATGTGTAGTATCAATATCAGTATTAATAGGAATAATGCAGATTTTATTTCATTTTAGAGATTGTGGAATGAAATGAAAGCTATGATATTTTCAACTGTGAATATATGACCAAAATGTAGCCTGGATTTTTACAGAGGTTCTTTTTCAATCTATAATTGCATTACATTTTTAAAAGATGTGATTATTAATTCATTGAATAGAATGCATTGTAGTAGCCTTTAAAATAAGTGTACCGTTGTATATACAGGAAGACTAGGCTTGAAAATGCTAACCAAAATTGGAAGACAGTTTTTATATGCACTTTCCTCCTCTCCAAACAAACAGAAAACACATGAAATTTCCCTCATGTAGTTCATTCCTGATATTCTGTCCTGACCTGGCAGTGTAAAAGTGTGATCTAGCATCCAGTTTACAACTGCTTAACTCCACTGAATCCTTTTAATTCCCAGCAGAGATCTGCTGACAGAAGGTTTTTTTGTTTCTTCTTTTTAGTTAACATGCTTTTACACATATTTTAGTACCATTTAAAGTAGCTTAGAAGATTCTATATTTCTGTCAATCTATCTTTTTTTTCCCCTAAGGTTCCTATTTAGTCCCTGTGAAAGAAAGCTAAAAGCAAAGCCAGGGAAGATTAAATAAGGCTTTGGGGTTATATTTAATGTGAAATGCTCTGTACCAAATGTTCTTATCCATACCACTATAAATATGGAAAGCTTATTGAGTGAATGGATCTACTTCAGTCATGCCACAGTAATGAAGACCAGAATTTGGCTTTACAATTTTAAATATTGCAAGTTACAAGTTATATCAGGTCTTGAGATGGTACACCACTAATTTGTTTTTGTGCTTCACTGTCATTACTTTTGAAAACCAGAAAGTTATTCTGGAGCTAAATGATTTCACAGTTTGATATCTTGAAAGGACACTAGGACACTCAGGTTCTTACTACACTTACCAGGACACTCAGGTTCCCATCTCACACAATTTTGTCTTCTAAGAAGGGATTTTTGAAGAATTCTCCTTTCATTGCAGAAATCCCAGCGCTTTTAAACCCTTCTCCTCTGGCTACTACTGTATAGTCTGTTAACTGGCAGTGAAACTTGCACATGTCTCTCTGAACTTTTTTGAATCAAGGACATATGCTGTTGAACTTTGCACTATAATATTTAGTGAGAAGAATGATTCCCTGCCGTTGGTTCTCTGTCAGTGGAAAAGTAGCACAGTGGAAATATTCTTTTTGATTGCGGTTTGAAACTCAGGAGAGCTTAATCTGAAAAATGCAGACTTGCCCTGATGAACACAGGCTTTGTCTGGCTTGCCTGCAGGAGGTGGCCTTCAAGCAGCAGTGCAGTGTGGCCGTAAACATCTGCATGAAGGGACCCACTTTCAGGGTCTGGATCTTGCGTTTTATCAAATTTGCCATGGCAAATAGAGTTGAGTTTTCAAAGCTGATGTCTAACTTTCATAAGGAGAATTAACTGCACCCCAAGAACTGGTGAACAGAGCGGTCTGCATGATGCTTATTTGCTGGTTGTTTCCTTGCTATCTTAAATCCTAGCACCAAATTGGAAGGATGCAAACTCATTTCATCATATATCATGAATTTACAGTTTTCTTTACTTCTCTTATGAGAAAACTACCCAAGGAAATTAGACTAGAAGGTAAAATCATTTAGGGAAGCTGCTTTATGCACTGTAAGGAAGTTCTTGTGAGAGACCCTTGATCTGCCAATATATGGGTTACATTAATGTTGCCCCATATAAATACAAGCTGTAATCTTAATTTGTGGACCATGCAAACAGGCATGGCCTGTATGGCCTTAGCACTGGTACTGTTTCTGACTATTTCTTACCATTCCCAGAAAACGTGTGGGAGCAGAATGCTAAAGAGGCAGTTTTCAGGAAGAGCTGAAGCTCCCAGGATAGTGACACTGAGCACTTCAGAACCTACAGAAAGTGGCAGAGAGAAGCCACAATTTCAGCTGATAGCTTCCAGACTATGCTCTTCCCTGGATCTGTGAGTTGTCTTCCTACTGCTCTACCCTGGTCTTCTAAACAGACCGGTGTTGGCTGTGTGAGGACTTCTCATTGGCCTTTATACTTCAATCAAGTTACCTCTAACCAGTTAGGATGTAAGCGCTGCCGTTTTTCGGGAGCTGATTATTTTTGACTGGATTCCTACATGTGTGTGCTCTGTGGCATACTGAGAACAACTGTGTCTAGTGCTTTCTGTAGAGGCACTGAGCAGATCATCTGAACATGCACAGTGAGCTCATCAAGAATTTTGGGACTAATGTCATGGCAGCTTGGTCAGTGCTACTAAACACTTGCTCCAACTAGGTTGCCATAGTTCCAGAAAATGTAAAAAAATCCTAAAATTCACTGAGACAGAATTTTCCCTAGCAAAAAGAAGGTGCTTCTGCAGAAACCCCAGTATGTAGTAGCCCTGTGCGTGACGCAGGAGGAGTGCAGGGAAGAAGTACTATACAAAGTGAGACCTGTTTTCAGCTGGGAGGTGGCAATAACAGCTGTGAGGAGACTTCCAGGCCTGCTACCTCCCAGCTGAAATACAGGATTCCTTGCATCCTGATCTGGGCATCTGATGAGAATCAAGTCCAGGTTAAATAATGACACGCATAAGATTGTTGCAAAAGCATTTATGAGGAAGAGGCACAAACTCAGTCTATTTCACAGACTGAATGATATGTAGGTTTCTATGAAAAGCAAAGTTTTGTAAAGCAGCATATTAAATCTTATAATTTCCTGCCTGGTTTATGTAAAGACTTCTAAAGAACTTTACTTTTTAACTGTTGATCCAAGTGGCTATCTGAAATTTTTTATATTAATTAGGGAAGCAGTTTCTGTTATTTGTGATCTATAACTAGTAAGTCAGCCACATTATCTTTGGAGATAGACTAATTACCTTTTTTGTGTAAGTTACTTCATATAACTTGTCATTCCTACGACAAGTTACATTTCTAGAAATCCTTGTAAACTGACTAGTGTTTTTGCTACTTACATTTTGTGAATCACAGTTTGTGGAAATAAGTCTCTTCTATGGACTATTAACAAAATGTTTGCTCTTATTATTTGGTATTTGTGGTTTGAAGATTGTTCTATTATTATTCTGTTTCTTGTCTGGAAGTTTTTTAGCTTCAGAACTAGCAGGGAGTAATGAATAATCTTGTTTATGGGTGAATACTCTGCCAGTCAGCCAGGCAAAGAACAGCCATTATTCTAAAAAATAATGAAGAATCTGGTACGAATTATGGGAAAGAGCAAAGGAAAAAGGAATGTAGTAGTGGTTGACTTATACAGTGACTTACAATTTTTACTAATATTTCCAGTGATTGGTTCTACATTGCTTTACTAGTTCAAGTTATTAGAGGTACTGCAAAAATAGCCATTGGTTACCAGAAGAAAGTGTGGCAGTTCTTTCAGTATGGTAGTTACTTTAGAATTGTGTGGAATGTCTATAGAACATACATTATATCCATTAAAATTATTTAGTCAGTACTTAACAGAGAGGTGAGACTAATGTTTCAGAATTCGCACATTATTGAAACTTTCATTTTTAGAATTTTTAAACGTAATTTCTTGAATCTGCAGGATATGTAGATTTTAAATGAACTCAGGTGTGTACTGTTATACTCATTCAAAATGTATTAACTTGCAACAAACATTGGCTATTGGTTTTAGATGTGATAACATGATCTGACGGAAAAAGGAAATGAGAAGTTGCATGTGAAAAAAATTTAAGAAGCTCACAAGCATTTTCTTGTGAATATATTTTAAGACAGAATAAGTTATGTGCATTCTAAACTGATTGAGAAAACCTCAGATTTTATTTTTAAAGAATATACTATCGGTGTTATTAAAAGATAGGTTTAACCACAAAGCTGAGTTCTTCATATTTGGCAATGCCAGGAGATTAATAGGATGAGCTAGTTAAACGTAACTTTGTTCATATCTGTTATTGATAGTGAATATACTGACGTGACTTCTGAGATACTACAGTGACAGAAGTAGTAACACTGCTTAGAACTGTGCAAATAATAAGAAAAGAATGTAGAGGTGTTTTCATCAGTGACTCTAGAATATCACTTTGCCTGTGTTTTTACACTCTTTCACTTGTTGTTTGTAAATTGTTGTTGAAATAGATGAATATTCACACACAGTGAATTTGGGGCCTTAAGTTGATATTTGTTGACACATAAAATGAATAATAACAGAGAATGAATTCTATAGTTAATGCCACAGTGTAGTTCAGAGGCATGAAGAAGGGTCATATTTACCAAACACATTTCTTAGTTTTATCAGTGAAAGTCATGTAAAACTTTGTCTTTCCAGATAAAGTGGTTATGAGTTTGCCAACATAAAAACTGCAGAATACTCCCAGTGAAAAAATGGTCTGTTGAAATTCTGTTTCCACTCAAAAAAATAAATCTGAAACCATGATCTCTAGGGAGTATGAGAGTGAACATCTTAATTTTTTCTAAGAGAAAAGATATGCAGTAGGCAAACTATGTTCTCTCACTGCTTCTGTTGAAGTGCTTGTCCATTCAGTACTTGGCCCTTTTGTCACCGTGAACTTTTAAAGAATAAGGCTTTGTTGTCGGCTTTATATATATATATCTATCTATAAAAAATTTTGTATCAATATCAGTGTGGTAACAGCTCTGGATTTCAACTTTAAATAATAGAAACTGAGCATAAATGCAACCTGATTGTACTTGGGCTCTAAAGTACAAAACAAGTCCATTTGAATTTTAACTTGGAAATAACGAAAGCCTGTGATTCAGTCCATTCATTCCTTGCAGGCAAAGCAGATACATTTTTCTATATCTAACTGGATGAGAAATGACACTAGCTTCTTCTTTATCACTTTGTGTCTGAGAAAGTATGTAATCGGAACGTATTTTAATATTAGCAACAGGCGAGTTTCTGATAGCAGATTATTAGTAGCTTAATGCTTCTGAAACTTGTGCAAACTTTTAAAATCAGTTCCACTTCTTAGAAATCACTCATTAAAATAATGTGTTGTAAGTTTCAATCACCAAGGTTCTCTGCGTTTGGGAAACAGTGATTTTCAGTGTGTAGTCAAGTAGTTGGAAAATCTGATCATAACAAGTACGTTGGATGGGATGAACTCTTATGTGTTTAAAAATTAATGATCCTGTTAATATTCTGGTGTGGGAGTAATCTGTAATAAATCCATATGGGATGCAGCTACTGCTATGATTACACATATGCTTTTGCAATGAAATTAATATCCTTTTTAGAGACTGCATACTGTAGAGATGCAAGATGAGTAATTCCTTTCGTTGTTTTGGTTTTTTTTTTTTTTTTCATTGTCAGCTGAACCCATTGATGTGCTAAAAGCATTAGAATTTCACAATTCACCAGAAGGGGTATCAAGAACAGCAGGATTTTGCACAAACAGAAGGGATTCAAAAGGATCGGATGTCGCCTACAGAGTTTCAAAAACTGCACAGCTGAGTGCCCCAACAAAGCAGCTGTACCCAGGTAAGATTGTCAGAAAGCTATTACTTTGATAAATTATCTTATTGCCTATGTTTCTATGGTATCTAATGCACAGCATGTAGTCCATCATCAGTACCACAACCCACTTCTGCTATCCCTAGAATTGGGCCTGCATACGAATGACAGGATATGCTCTTTATCCACTGAAGGAGTCAGTTTTTATTGGCTTCAGTTATAAAGCTCTTCATCAAATTCTGTGTCATTGGCAGAATTGGCCTGTAAGTGATATTACCTGTTCTTTCATGATGCTATCTGATGGAAAGCTTATTTGTTGGCTTTGGCAAGTTTCCTCCAGTTTCAGTAGTCCATTTAAAAGCAATACTTCCTGGAGTAATGCTGCAGTGGGAGAAATAAGTTGTGGTTGGCCATTGCAAAATCATTCCCAGAAGTATCATCTGTTAAGAATTACCTCAGTATCTGGGGACTAAACAAAGCTAGTTGTGGATAACAGGTAATGTGATTCCATCTTCTGTCAAATTGCTCTTAAAATGAAATAATCACATTTTGGAAGAGATTCTATGGATATTGAGGAGAGACTTTTGTTCCATTATTTTGCTGTCACTTGTCACTTGACCCAAACTGTTGAGGAAATTGATAGTAAGAATATTAAAAACCAAAATTATGGAACATTCAATTCTTCAACTTTGATACATAATGCAGAGTTTGAACAAATCTGTCTATAAACATATGTATTAGATGTTGGCAAAGAAAAATGCTTTCTTTTTTGTCTTTCTAAGTAGCAATCATATAGATATCATCCAAGATCTATAAAAAGGGGAAACATACAGTATTTTGTAGTAATAAGGTGTTCCCAGAGCAACATGGGAAACAGCTAAACACAGTTCAAGCGTTACATGTTCACTTAACTCATCAATTTACTTTTTTATTTATGGAGGAAGATCAAAGCAAAATTCTCTACAGATATAATATTTATATTATTTTTTAACAAATTTCTTCAGTTTTTAATATATCCTCTCAACTAAGTTGCATACAGTTAACAGAGCTATCTGGCTGAAAATATCTTTCACTGAATGGCACATTACAGTCTGCAATGCTTGCTGATACTACTGTGACTGTGTATAATTAATTATTACTTCACCTAAGTAAGGTTAGCAGAATATGGGCTGCTTTTTCTTTAAAAAAATGCTAAAATGATCCACTGTATTGAAAAACTGCTCAAGTTGCGCAGTGTAATAAGTCGGCACCTTTATATTCTGAGTTTTACGATATGTGTCATTGAAGCCAAGTGGTACAACAAAAGACTTTAAACGATCATTCAAATACAAATGGACAGAAGATTAAACTGACTTGGAATCACTGATATTTTTGAAAGTTTAGAACAGTACAATCACCTTCTGCTAAATCAAAGCCTGAGAGTCTAGAGCTGGAAGCCTGAGAGTTTGGGTTGTCTTCCACTTATTCATAAATCAAATCGTAGCCTAAAGAGGAGATCTGGCAGCTGTAGTAATAACTGTTCATATGATTCTTGAGTGCCAGAACAAATAAGTACCTCATGTTGTTGGCTGACATCTAAATTTCTGTAGCCTTTGACTGCTTTAATTTAGGTACTCTTCTTATTAATGCTTTCAGTTTCTTCTTTACAAACTCAGCTGGAATGAGTTTGCTTGATTTTTACCGATCTGTTGCAACACTTTGTGCAGGAGACAAAAAGCATTGCTCACTCACAGTATAAAAAGAAGCCACCACAAAACTTCGCTTAATACAGGAAAATGTCATGCTGTCCTCTGCTTCAGTAAAGAACCTAGAAACAATTTTTTGGAGGTGATTATAGAAATTAGTTCCTTTTGAACAGGCATCCTCTCCCCACCATAAGAAATCCGTCTTGTACAGAGATTATTCTTAAAGATATTTGAGTGATCATGTCCCTTTTTCTTAGTGCTCTATACTAGTGGAAAGACTACAGAAGACACCCAAGATAAGACTGAGTTGTGAGACACCATTTTAGCTAAACAATATAAGTTGCAATGCATCCTATGCTTGCTTTCATCTAACTCCTATAACTCATCAGGAAGTATATTTTTTAGCTACTATAGCTCAACGGGAGCTATGAATGGCAAAAGCTGGGAGCATGAATATAGCCATCTTTTAAAAATGCATCTAATAATATTTGCCAACTTCCTAGAATATAATAGGCATTGATTTCACTGACTGGAAGACATTATATAATAGTGAAGATAACTGCTTAGATTTTTGTTGTACTGTTTCTTTATATGCTTTCAGTTATCTTTTACAAAAGCATATAGGAATAACAGGAATGGCAACCCATACATATGCAAAGATTTTTCTAGCAATTTTCCCTGCAGCTGTTACTGTTATTTTTGGTTATTATTCAAATAGAACCATACCAATAAACAAGAAATTTAAAAATTGTTGAGAAGACTTTGATAACTATTCTAGATATGTGTCCAAGAACTATATATACATAACAATACATAAAGTTTTACATGTTAGAATGTCACTCATTTTTTGACTTTTCAATCAAAACTGTGTTTGGAGGAAACTTACTTATAATTACACAATGTAGGTGCAAGATAAACCATTTGGGAATATTAAGTCACAGCAGTGATAACAGAAACTACTGAATTGAGGCACATGACTCATTTTCAGTCACCTTTCTTAGAAAGCACCTAGGTTTTTTTTTTTCACAGGATGTTACTGGTTTGAAGACCACATGCCCAGACTAGGTGAACTAGTGTCACCTGCCTTGAGTGTTTTCAACATATCTTTCAGATTAACAGTGCAGACAGGGCAAGTGTTCAGTGCTTTTCAGGTAATTTCTTTGGCCTTTGTTGACAGTCATCTTTTCTCTTTCTTTTCCTTTTTTTGTCACCTGTTTATTCTGATGTTAACAGATATAACATAAATTTAATTTCATTTGTAAACTAGCAGCTTTGCTTTGTCATTAAAAAGCTTGACCAAAGGCTCACCAGAGTAAATGAAATGCTTCCTATTTATTGAGCTTTGATCCCTTCAAGACAACATGACAAAACAAGCTCTAAAGTGGTCTATATTACTACAGTGTTTCAACAACCTTCTACAAAAATGTTAAAATGATGGTGGGAAGCACATAAAATAACATTGCAGCAGGCAATATACTAAGTGTTAAAACTAGGGATTTTCTGTTTTAGAAGAGCAGTATGTCATTTAAAGAGCAATGAAGATTTTACGCATTTTGTTTCCTTGTTGTAACTAAAGGGTTAATGCCATCCATAGCTTGCCTTCACAGAAGACTCAATAGAATCCTGAAACAGTTTTCCCACAAGACATGTCTTGCAAACAATCTTGTATTTTCTCAATTTGAAGAAGCAATTCCTAAATCATCTTTCAATGTTAAAGTCTTACATACTTTTATTCATTACAAAAATGTAATATATGATTTTATTAAAAATTATTGTATTATATTATTGAAATGTTTTAGAACATTTTACCCACTCTCATGTACACAATGTTGCAGTTATATGCATTGCCAGCATTATGATTAGATTCTAATCCCTTTATTTCTTGCATGACAAATCGCAGCTGAAGCCACACGGATCCAATGTATATTCCAAATTTTACAATCTCAGTCTTACACTTCATTTGTTATTAAGCCTAACAGACTTTCACATCAAGTGAAATGCAGATTTACCACCAGATTCAACAGGAGCAGTACTGACTACAAACCTCAGTCCTCCCTTTATAAACAAGTGACATCCACTTTTAATTTTGATTATTTTTAGTTGTAAAGACTGAAACAATGATTGATATATCATCTCTACTTCAAAGAGAAAGCATCAGGGAATAAATGAAAATTAAATGGTTTTTGATTTTGACTAAAACTCCTATTAAATAAAACTAGTTATGTATTTTTTCAATTTTATGGACAATAATATTCTAGAAAGACTCAAATATAAATTTTGAGAAAGTAAAACAAGTGGTTATCAAGGGAGATGAAGTGCCTGGCAACATATTTGCTATAACATGGATACTTGTTTTGTTGAGTGAAATTGTGGTGCATGCTTTTAAATTAGAATACTGCTAAAAAGATGATGAATAGAAAAATATTGCATGTGAAATTATCATGGTTCTTGCATATATTGTATCATTATATAAATTTACAGTAGATATATAGATCATGTTTTTAAGAACCATTAAGCTATATCTTTAAGGAATTGAGTGAGACCAGAAAGAAAAAAAGAGATAAAAAATTATCTTCGTGTAATTTTTTATGTATACATTTTGGAGAATTAAAAAGCCCCAACAGTTTGTATGCAGAATCCTCTATGCTTGCAGAAAAACATAAACCTTTAAAGAATCATAGAATCATAGAATGTTTTCGGTTGGAAGGGACCTTAAAAACCATCTAGTTCCACCCCCCCTGCCATGGGCAGGGACACCTTCCACTAGACCAGGTTGCTCAAAGCCCCGTCCAACCTGGCCTTGAACACTGCCAGGGAGGGGGCAGCCACAGCTTCTCTGGGCAACCTGTTCCAGTGTCTCATCACCCTCGCAGTAAAGAATTTCTTCCTTAGATATAATCTAAATCTACCCTCTTTCAGTTTAAAATTGTTAGCCCTCATCCTATCACTACGCTCCCTGATAAAGAGCCCATCCCCATCTTTCCTGTAGCCCTCTTTAAGTACTGGAAGGCTGCTATAAGGTCTCCCCAGAGCCTTCTCTTCTCCAGGCTGAGCAACCCCAACTCTCTCAGCCTGTCCTCATAAGGGAGGTGCTCCAGCCCTCTGATCATCTTCGTGGCCTCCTCTGGACCTGCTCGAGCAGCTCCATGTCCTTCTTATGCTGGGAGCCCCAGAGCTGGACACAGGACTCCAGGTGGGGTCTCACGAGAGCAGCGTAGAGGGGGAGAATCCCCTCCTTCGACCTGCTGAACACACTTCTCTTGATGCAGCCCAGGATACATTTAGGTTTCTGCGCTGTGAGTGTACATTGGTGGCTCATAGTCAATTTTCCATCCACTACTTCTCCTAAGTCCTTCTCTTCAGGGCTGCTCTCAATCCACTCTTCGCCCAGCCTGTATTTGTGCTTGGGATTGCCCCGACCGATGTGCAGGACCTTGCACGTGGCCTTATTGAACTTCATGAGGTTTGCCCAGGCCCACCTCTCAAGCATGTCAAAGTCCCTCTGTATGCCATCCCTTCCCTCCAGCGCGTTGACTACACCACACAGCTTGGTGGTGTTGGCAAACTTACTGAGGGTGCACTCAATCCCACTGTCCATGTCTCCAACAAAGATGTTCAATAGCACTGGTCCCAACACCGACCCCTGAGGAACACCACTCGCCACTGCTCTCCACTTGGACATCGAACTGTTGACTGCAACTCTTTGAGTGCAACCATCCAGCCAATTCACTGAGTGGTGCATCCGTCAAATCCACGTGTCTCCAATTTAGAGACAGGGATGTCATGCAGAACAGTGTCAAATGCTTTGCACGAGTTCAGGTAGATGAGTCAGAATGGTTTAATCTTTTCTGAATTTGTAACTGTATATATCACTTTGCTTACAGGTGGAGATTTTCCAGAAGATTTTTCAATATTAATGACAGTAAAACCTAAAAAAGGTATCCAGTCCTTCCTTCTGTCTGTCTACAATGAGCAAGGAATTCAGCAAGTAGGTGTTGAAGTTGGTAGATCCCCTGTCTTCCTGTTTGAAGACCAAAATAGAAAACCTGCCCCAGAAGACTATCCTCTTTTCAGAACAGTCAACATTGCTGATGGCAAGTAAGTGTAAAATTTTAAGATGACAAATAATACCACAGACCACTGTATAGGTGATATGGTCTTTACAAACAGTTATCTGAAATATTTAAATAAATCAGTAACAATTTCCAGCTAGTTGGACTGCTGTGGTACAAAACAGAGAACCTTTGCAGCTGTTCCAGCTTCAAATGGTGTATACAGCCACAAATAAAGCCAAACCACCCTTCTTATTTGCCATTTCTATAAATCAAGAGTGAACAAATAGTCATAGAAGTTAAACCCACAAAAACTAAATGTATGAAGATTCTTTCTGAGCAATATAGAAAAAAACTCTGTTTTCAAAAAGACTCAAGGAATAGTTTCACTAGAAGATTTGAAGATGATAGGCAGAGTGAAGACAAGTTGACAAGGTAGCATAACATTTCTCTTATCCTGAACCAAAACAGCAGATAAATAAGATGGTTTGAGATGTCTATATATAAGGAAATCAAGGAAGAATAAGATGGACAAGACTGAAACTGAAAGAGGGTAGGTTTAGATTAGATATAGGGAAGAAGCTCTTTACTGTGAGGGTGGTGAGATGCTGGCACAGGTTGCCCAGAGAAGCTGTGGCTGCCCCCTCCCTGGGAGTGTTCAAGGCCAGGTTGGACAGGGCTTTGAGTAACCTGGTCTAGTGGAAGGTGTCCCTGCCCATGGCAGGGGCGTTGGAACTAGATGAGCTTTAAGGTCCCTTCCAACCCAAACCATTCTATAATTCTATGACAATTAATCTGAAGTGCTGGAAGGATTTATACTGCAGCCTCAGCAAAGGCAATTAATCTCAAGCATCTATTGCATTACTAATGCAGTTTTTAATTTTTTATACCTAACTTCCCTTTGTAGACAAGCAATCATTCTCTGGGAATGTCTTTCTAGTGCTTGTTAATGGACATTCATTCTTTCAAAGGCTTTTTATTTATTGTGCTGCAGTCCAGGAAGAGCAGCCACAGTTTTCAGAGATACACAGAGTGAAATTCTATTAAAGCGAAAGAAAACAAATCAGTAGAGAAGGAAGGGCAAAAATTCAACTATAATGAAATATGTTTATAAAGAAATAAAGGATAAAAAAGAAAAAAAGTAATTGTCTTCTAGCCCTTGTATTACCAGATAAAGGAATTATACCATGAAGCCTAAGCCTGATGGATTTCCCTAGCAGAAGGAGTGATAAAACTAAGCAGCAAACTTTTTTTTCTCCATTGACTTCCTCTAAATAACAAGTTTTGACATGGATTTCAGTATTTCATCCAAAATGTTGAGAAAATGATAAAAATGAAGAAATCAAAATGAGCTTGGTTTGGTATGATTTCCTGCAGTGAGACCATACAACTTCTAAATCAACTGGAAACAATGCTGTCCACAGTGAGCTATGTTTTCATGCTTTCATCTTCTACATGCTTTCAAAAGACAGACCAACAATTTTCTTTTGACTCAGCTATTTTATGAAGGATCTGGGACAACAATCATCATCTCAAAATGAGATATATTAAAAAAGTGTAAACAGTGTAATGTGCCTAAGGATGCATGGACAGTTTGCTTTTATAATGATAATGTTTAACCACGTTCCAGAGAAAACATGGAATTAGAGTTCTGGCTCAGTGATACTGTTTAGCAGTCAGATTCCATTAGCTTCGAGGTGTTCCTTTTGATATACAGAAGCTCTTTGTAACAATGATCTAAGCTGTCTCTCTGATTTAGACAATCTTAGTGCCACAAATGCCAACTAAAATAATTTGATTCCCTCCTTCCTCTTACCAGTTACTAATATGACATACTTCGACACTTTTTGCCCTGGTCTACCAAAGATTCTTTGATGTATTGCTCTGTGTTAGATTACAGAGTGGCCTTTCTCTTAGATATTCAAGTTGTCATAGCAGAGAGGCTAACTAAGTTAATGTGGTCTGCCAGGATAATAAACTCTCATAAAGAACATAGTATAGTTGGGCAAATTGTACAAAACTTTATTCTCAAATGTTTTTAAAATAGAATAATTTGTCAGTATTCTGAATTGCTTCATTCACTTTTTGGGAATATTTATGCAGGCAAAGCTATTGTTGCAGGAATATTGGCAAGCATTTGTAAGTTGCTAGAAAAGCATCTATGTTGGAACTGTTGTACATCTTTGAAAAATATCTATAGCTATGCAATACATTCAAATAAGCAAAACAACATGGTCAAATTTTGGTGATTGATCACAGAGAACAAATAGTAAAATGTAAATAAAGAATAAGATGCTGGATTAAATATCTTTGCACAAGTAATTCCTTAAGTAATTTGGAAAAACAAACACATTCATAAAAATAAAACTTGCTGTCAGATCAATCTATTAAAATGTAAACAGTGCACACGTTTCTAATTTGAGTTTACTAATGTTCTCTGGGTAAAGTTTCAGAGGTCAGCTTGAATTTTATCTTATATAGGATATCCATAATGACCTATGGATGAGATTCCTTTGTACTAAGGGACAGAAGTTACATAGTAGATAGACAAAACATTGTGTAGATTTCTATACGTATGAAAGAAAGAAGTAAATGGAGACATTTAAAATTTTATCTGTGATTTGATTGGTGCACAATCTGCAATAAACTGTCTAGATAAGAACACAATGACCTAGTTTTAAAAACATAAACTACAGTAGATTTATGTTGGGTTTTTTTTAATAGGTGGCATCGAGTAGCTATTAGTGTGGAGAAAAAAAGTGTTACAATGATTGTTGACTGTAACAAAAAAACTACAAAACCACTTGAAAGAAGTGACAAAACAGTTGTGGACACCAATGGCATCACTGTCTTTGGAACCAGGATTCTGGATGAAGAAGTTTTTGAGGTAAAAATCAATACTGAACAAATGGAATTGAGTGATTTTGTGTTAAGTGCTTAATGCAAATCAGAATAATTTTTTTAGGGCAATAGCTGGTATAATGTAGAATCTTTGAGTTATAGAACCTGTTAGGATAGGCTGAAATAAAAGAGAACAGGGAAGTGTCTCTATTGTTGGAAGATATGACACATTTTTCTGTCCTTTAGATTATGTTGTATCTGGAAAGGGCTTGCTTTTTTTGTCTTTCTGCCTAATATTGAGATACTTGAGATATTTTTGAGAATTAATCTGGGAAAGTTGAGTAGTTTTATACTGAATTTATTTCTGTCTCTCTTAAACATTTACAGATATTTGTGCATGCTAATGTATTTGAGAGAGGGGGAGAAGGACCTGGAAAGTTTTCTGTGTAATATGAACCCATTATATTGTTTATCCCACTTATTACTCTTTCCAGTAACTGGGACATACTTTGGCAATAAGGACATATATGTTTCCATCACTTACTGGCCAAGAAGTACATATAGGAAGGGTAAAATGCCTCTAAGGAAGAATGTGACTGCCAATCATGAGGCCTTTCTAGGTAGAATCCTTGTGTCAACGATTATTTTTACAGGCTAATAATGAAGCTTCTCTAAATCTACAGTACTAAGTTTCTTTTATAATATTGTTATACAACAGTCAAAACTGTCAAATTTAAATGAAAACTGAAAAATAAGAAAATACAGAGCAGTAGTTCACTTCATACATTGGTGCTCCATAAATGTCCAGAGTTGTAATCCTAGCTTTAAGTAAAGCATATGCTTGAGAAGCTGCATTGGTATCAAGAGAGGAAATATGAATTTTGAGTGTAACATTGTGGCATTGTTATCTTTCATTTCTATGGACATGATGAAACATGAGCTTTTCAATGGGGAAATTTATGGGATTGGTATTGACAGCCTAATTTACTTGTGGTCCCCAATACAGTTTGGACATCTGAGGGACATTATTTTCCATTTGGAGATGAATTCCACAGATGCCTTATATGGGGTGGGACAAGGAGTTTTGGTCTGCACAGGGGATAATTACTTTCAATTTTCATTTGTATTTCTTTCTTAGGTCAGAAAACAAGTCCCACAATGTATGTATTTGGCAATAAATTGCCAAAATATGTGCAATGTTAATATACATAAGTAAAAAGAACTCAGAAAAAAAAATGCAAAAGTAGATAAACTGATATTTTTTTTAGTGTTTTACAAGTGGTTTTAGATTCTAATAGAAACTAAGGCAACAGGCCCTGGCTTGTTCTTGCAAAGTTTGTAACTATTTTAAAAGTCGTCAAGGGGGGAAGTGCATAATAAGTAAACATTGGTGTTTGGTTTGTTTTATTCAGTACAATTTCTAAATAAAAAGGCCTGTCTGAAGTTTCAGAGGTGCTGAAATGATTGTAAGTAGCTGTTTGAAAATAAGTGCAGTGGTTGATGATATGTGCATAAAGGGAGATATTTGTTTTAATCATTTGCATTAAGTAACACGTTTAATAGAAGAGAAGCATGCTAGGGGCCTTTCGTCTCTGAAGTTGTTTACTATTAAGATATTACATCTGTCCTCTCTATTTTAAACAGTATTAAATATTAAATCCTCCAAAAAAAAATTTGTTAAAGAGAGATTAAGACCATTCCTGTGGGAATACAGAAGGACCATAGGCTATCTAAGGGGTAAATAAAATGATAGTTCTGAAAATTTTCTGCTATTACATTCTTATGTCACCAAAGTTATTAGCCACTCAGAAAGAAAAATGAAACTTTGACTCATGACAAAGAGTAATTATTTTAAGGCAGAATAATTCCTACTGTAGCAGTTCCTCCTCGGTAATAGTTTCCTCTATCTGTACCTTTTGCAGTTGTGTATACAATTCCCTCTGCTCTTTGAAGCCCTATAGAGGACAAAGAGATGGAAAGGGATGTGGTTGAATGCAATTATTTTTTGTTAGCAGCTGTTGGAAGAGTCAGTAAGGTTGGATGAAGACATACGTAGCAAATTGCGGTTGGTACTTAAAATCAGAATTAGTGGATTAACTGAAGAAACCCCAAAAATGACCCTACATTTTTCTTGAACTTCAACTTATGTGAAATCAACATGGGCATGAGGATATAATTTTAACAGAATTTGCTAGAATGACTTAAATAAAAATGTTTTTCTCTGAGGGTTTTTGTCATGTGTTGAAGGATGAAAAAGGAATGTCAGATTTTTCACTGATATCTCCCTACACTGACGTGGCAAGTCAGTGCTTCAATTCCAGCTGAGACCCACTAAGAAGAAAGATGACTTTGGATTCACAAAAGAGATCAGGCAGATGTCTGTAAAGTCAGTTTACAGGCTGAATCTTAACATTCAGCACTGAGAACAGCAACATTTCTACCATATGTAACATCACTGTACATTTCTGTATTCCTTCAGTGATTATGTTTCCTTACTTAAGTGATTGTACTCCTTTGCTTTATTCAGAGAAATCAGTTACATTCTTGTAAGACTGTTCTTGTAATTGCTGGGGGTTTATATTTAGTCCGAAGTCTCTTACTTAAATTAGAAGCTTACAGTCTTTTCTTTTGGGATAGGTTTCTGCTTTCTCTTTTGCTGTACAGCCACCATGGGTACATTTATACCTATGTTCAGTTATGTATATGAATATTTCATATTCATATACCTATGTTCAGTTATTCAGTTATACCTATATTCAGTTATATTATTCTGCTTTCTCTTTTACTGTACAGCCACCATGGGTACATTTATACCTATGTTCAGTTATTTGAATCTTTAGTTAGATGTGTATGTGTTCAAAATAGGCAATTAGAATGTCCCTCAAAGTTTAAACAAAGTACTGTGCCATATACAGTTTTAATGATATGTGTCCTTCAAAATCTGGCCAAGCAAAACATAATCTAGTTTTTTTTGAGGTTGTCTCATGTTTTTCTACTCTCATGTTTTTCTACTCTCTAAACAACATTCTTTTTGTTTCATTAGCAAGACTTTATCCATCCCTTAGCTACTGCTGCTACAATTTCTAAAGTTTGGGGCTGTTCCCTGGAATTTCTCCCCTGTTTAAGAGTCTCCTGGTTGTGTCTTAAATGTTCTGTTTATCTCATTCATGGTAGCCCAGAGTGATGTTTGGTGGTTCCATGGCTCTCCTTGGTAGTATTTCTGTGTTGTGAACCCTGCTGTATATTGAGACACAACAGGCACTGAAGAAACATGTAACACAATGCGTCTTATTCTATGTGAAGGAAATTCCAGAAATGAACTTATTTAGCCATGACATTAGATTCATAAGACTTAAAACTGTATAAGACACACTTTCCATGTGACATTTGATGCCTTTATTGGCTCACATCTAGGAAGCACATAAAAAGAAAAATCTAAGTGTATAGTGACCCGTTGGAATTCACAGCACAGTGTCAGAAGGATTAATATTGGATCCATGCATCACAAAGGCTGTTTTATCTTGGGTAATAAAGATGGTTTTAGTCATAATAAGCCAATGATTTGATCTCAGGAATGATGGAGCACTCCAGTCTCCTCAAACTGAATGGAAATTCAAGATGTGGAAATAATGAACCTGTAGATAAGTATAATGAAATCCTAGGCTTCAGTGACCTACTGGTTGAAGATGCCAGGGTTTCTTCTGGTCCTGAACCCATTCATACAGCAAAACACAACTGCACAAAACCCAGTTGCATCGTTAAGGTAATTCACTCCCATTGAAAGCAGAGTTCAGCACTGTCAGAATCAGCACTGTAAACAATTAGATACGTCATATGTTCCTGTTCCCTCAGAGAGTACATCTAAACTTCTATGAATTCTTGCATACACTCATGAGTCCGAAATAGATATGACTAAGTGACATTATCCTGACCTCCCAACAACTTGATCGTGTCTTTGGAAAAAGAAGTACTTCTTCAGTCATATTGCTCTAACATATTTGCATGGATCATTTATTTAGCATCCTCAGAACAAATATTGCTCCTGTGAGGAATATTTCACACATTTTAAAACAGTGTTACATCACAGCGGATCAAATATTATTCTTTGTTTCTAACTGTGTTATTTAAAATTTATAATACACAAAATTTAATGAAATTAAATTCTCGGCTATTTCCCTTTCTTTTTTCTGTTCCTCATATTAACTTCTGTTTTCTAGGCAGCTCTCCCACCTTTGTTCTGATTCTGGCAGTCTAATAATTGCTAACACAACAATATGTTATAGTACACTGGGAAATTTTAAATGCATACATTTTAATCAGTTTGACATGACTACTTTCATGTAACTTTCCTATGCTGATGATCAATAATTCCTGAGGAAGTAAACATACTGGGTGTCCAGAGATCAAGTAGATCACCACTGAAAGAAGGAGAGGGCTGATTGGTCTGCTAAGAGCATGATAAATGACTGCCTAATTTGCTATTTTTGTATATTCAACAAACATAATATTCCTTGATAAGTTTACCTAGTGGTGCTATAGCCAAGAGGCATTTTTTAGTAGTGCTCTCAGAAAGATCTTCTGGTTTAGCTTTAAAAGCAAGGAAGAAAATATCTTAAGTATTTTCCAAATCTTGTGGGGGGTCTGTTTGTTTTATATGAGGAAAGTCTAATTTGGAGTTGCCTGCTGCTCATTCCTGAATGTTGGTGCTAATCTGAGATTTCATGACATCGTGCTCAGTTAATATGGAAATCAGTATGATGTCACAAACAAGATATTGAATACAAATAAGCATTAAGCATAAATTATGCTTATATTGAGAAGCAATTTATAAGATGTGAATGTGTCTTAAAATAATAAAATTATGCTGTCTAGGAACTGTATTATCATTAACTGCCAAATTATGAGACCTTTATTTACACTGCTAAGCACTTGCTCACAGAAGTGGATCTATTGATATCAGTGGGAGTAGTTTGAAAATGCTTGTTTATGAAAGACTGACACAGTATACCTCAAAGTTTTACATGTGTCATTTGAAATTAATCTCTTCTGTGTTTTCAGATAGATAGTGCAAGAAGGGCTGGTTTGTAAGTGCTTGCTGCAAAGAAGAAAATTCCTGCAATAGCATACAAGAATTTAAAAAAAAAAAAAAAAAAAAAAAAAAAGAAATTAGTCAGATGCTGGTGCATGGCACCTAGTGAAAAAATTTTGAATTGTATCCATTGAAATATGTTTGTAGCTTAAATGTTTGATAAATAGCAGGGATCTTTTTATTCTTTGCCAGCTTTAAGGATTTGTCACTCCTCATTTAGTACTGTTGGTGTGAACAATACAACAGTTTTTTATAACAAGTATTTTATAATAAGTTAATAACTAACAGAGTCTTTATGCAGATATTTCCCTATAGAGACTTTTTTCCTTCAAAACTCCCCACATGTCAGACCAATACAATGATTTATAGGCACTGTACTGTAAATGAGTATAACAAGACAAAACCTGATGTATATAAGACTCTTCTTTAAAGCCTTCGAAAGTTTTAACTGCACACAGTTTATGAGGTTAAATCCTTGCAATAATCCTTGTTAATAAAGGGTTTAGATTTTGATGCTACGCATTAACCTGTTTTCATGAAAAAAGCATTCATACACTGATGTACAACATAAGATTCCTTTAAATAGCCTGAGTGAGCAGTTGAAGATAGAGCGATATTTGACAGATGAGTAACCATCCCTCACATATCACATGGAAAGTCCAAGTGTGCAAGTGCAGAAAGACCATTCATCTGTGTGCATACTCCCTGAAGAAGGTAGCAGTAGCAGAATGGGTAGAGCTTTTACTTACTGACCAAAACTGCTGTACGGCTAAAGCAGAATAGGGAGGCTAGCCCAAAGTAAAACTCCCCCAAAGGCACGCAGTGTGAATGACGTGTCATCAGTATCCTCTTGTTTCATACTGTCCTGCTGAGCTGCACTACTAGCTAATGTAGACATAGCCAAAATTATTCCCATTATGCGTCACCTTTAGTAATTGCTAGTGACCTGCTCAATGTTTAGTGTCAGTCAGACTAAAGAGTAATGTTTAACATAAAAGGGAAAGAAACCAAAAAATGCAATAGGTTCCAGGCAAAAATATTTAGAAGTGACCTTCTAGCTATCAACACCAGAGAAGTGGCCAACTTCCAGCATTGGGAGGAAAAAACAACAACACAAAAAAAGAAAGCAAAGCAAACAATTTTTCCATTTGAGAGGCACCTAATAAAAACCCAGCAATTTTACAGAAGCTTTCTATTTGGCTTGTTTCATTCTGCCTTCTTTTTTTATCTGAAAGAATGGTGATTTAGTGTCTGTTTTGGGTTTTTTGGGGGTTTTTTTACAGTATTTCCAAATTTATGCTCGATGAACAAAAGTAAGTAATTCCGTTTTCTGTGTTTCCTCTCCTTATTTTTGAAAGCAGGAAGGGGAGAGAAAAAGAAAGCAAAGCTCTGGTAATTTTTTGGAGTTCAAGTTCATTTTCAATGAATAGTCCCAAGAAACAAAGGAATGGTCATTGAAGTACATTGTTTGTAATTACATTTAAAGTTAACAACCTCAAAAAATGCTGCCTGTTACATCACCTCCAGCAAATTTTACAGATAGGACTTATTATCATTTCAGTTAATCTTCCCTGTAGTATGTTTAAGTTTTAAACAACAGCTGTAAATGAGGTTTCAAAGATAAATGACAATGTAACAGATTTGCAGCTCTTATCAAGAAAATAGGATGTCCTTGGTCACATATGTGTTTGTGTGTGTGTGTTATGTACACATTCTGTATATACAGGCCTTATAATTAATCTCTCAGTTAAGAATTACAACAGACTTTGGTCTGTGAACAGCTATGTTTCTGAAGTTTAAAATTATAAATGGTATATCAACCTGTTTCTTAACCAAGCTGAATATATACCTCCTATAAGCATGGAATTTCAAAGAATCAAGAAGACATTGATTTCTGTGGAAACTTTGACCTGTACAGAATTCTGCTTTCACAATTTATTGCTTTTACAGTGCTTCAGTCTGGCAGGCTCTAAATATCTTTCTCTAGCTATATTATGCAATGAGCCTGGGTTATGGAATATTATATTAAAGGCCCCTGGAATTCTCCAATACCTCAAATCTTTGCAGGAAGATTAAATGAATTCTGCAGCAGGTTTTTCTAAATTCTATAGTAATAATATCCAGGCTGTCTAGACTTCTGTTCTTTGGAGTCTATAGTTGTACTGTCACATAACCAATTAGAGAAAGTCAGCACATATATACAGGTTAGGGTTTCTGCTGATTTACTGAAGAGTCTACTTTGTTATTCTCAGGCTTTAGCCATCACATGAAAATGAAAGATACTGATGTTCTCCTGGGTTGATATAGTGCCTAGCACCGGTTTTGTTATGCTTTTATCACCCTTTAGGTAGCCATCTTTAAAATCTAGTTATCCTTATAAGCACAGAAGAGGCACTCATTTCATCCAGAATATGAATCAGAAGGATATTATTTTGCTAATACTAACCTTCCCATTCTAGTTGTGGAAAGTCTTTCTGAACCTCTAATATATGAATTAGACATTTAAGTAATTGCTGCATTATTTTTCTTTTTTTTTTTTTTTTGGTGGAGCTGGAAAACAAGCAATAAGATTTCTCCTGATGGAATAATTCTAGAAAATCTCATTGTTAATCAATAAGAAGCTACAACTTGAGTTCTCAACACTGGTTCAGTCACACTGTTATGTAGCATCCTAGTTGTGCAACTACCAAGATCACTTGTTCTTAGAAATTTTTTTTTTTAAATGTTTTAAATAATTTGTTAAGTTTGCTTCTGTGGAGAGGGTCCTGCAGAGTAATACTTACATGCTATTCTCTGGACAGAGGTCGCTTTCACCTGGCAGGGTTATTGTTTTATTAAGATTCTTGTGAAACAGATATCCCAAAAATCCATCTACAACTGAACTGCTTGAGGTTCTTGTAGAGCTAGGAAACTAGACCATAAAATTTTAAATACTGGTAAAAAAAGTAATTTCAGCACTGATTCCTTCATATAGTGCCCTTACAGCCTTGTAAGAATTCATATGTTTGCCTTTTTAACAATGCTGGCAGGTGATAACAGAGATGTCTTTTATCAATGATAGAAACTTTTAGCTGATAAATAGACTATAAATGGACTACTTTGTGGTTGTACTTCTCTAATACATCACATTTAGAATGCATTAGTAAGATTACATAGTTAAAAGGAAAAGAGAATGTTTCAAGAAGAGAGATAATCTACATTTTTTTATGAAGTCACAATTAAGATAATAAGCAGACATTAACAGTTATTGCTTATTAAATAATTAATTCCTTACTTCTCAGTCTCTCAATGACTCACATCATTGTGAAAATCTGACACCATATCTAACTGGGGATTTTCCTTATTCTGATTTCTGTTGTGGAATCTAAAAAATGCTCTAAAAAGGTGGAATCAAATAGAGCAATTACTACCATGAGGCTAACTAAACAATAATTACATCAAGAGAAAGTCGGTAAAATTGGAAAGACAATTTGGTAGTCTACTGCTTTTCTGCAAGTTGGGTCTCCGTTACCTTTTTTTGTTGGTCAGTGCTCTATTTTTTCAGTGTTGCAAATGGTTTTCATATTGAGTCTACATTTTCAGTGCAGATAACCCAACTTGCACATTACTACTTTGAGGTGTGTTTTTCAACAAATCCTGGAAGTGTACACGCACATAAACTTTCTTATTTTAGAATGTCACTGTGGAATGTCTGTGAGATTCGCAGAGGAATTTTCAATGACTGAATCCACCACACACTTCTCATTCTTAGCTGGGCTGTTACTTGTAGAACAGTTAAACTGAGTGAATGTGCAGCTGTTCCAACAGGCATTCAACTGATTTGAGCATGTTCTCCACATTTGCTGTGGCACGCCACAAAAAAGCGAATGTTTCCTCAGATCTAATTAACTCCTTTTAATAGTCTTGGAGGATTCTGCAAAGAGTAGCTTGTTTGGTAGAGTATCTTTTAGGACAATGCTACATAAGTAATCCTTCTGTACCATATTTTCATGCTAGGCATAATTGGTGGGCAAGATATTTTATGTTTCTCAGGCAGCTTTTCTCATATAACCATGAGGCTAATTCAGAAGCCTCTGATTTTAATTATGAGCACATTCCCAAAATAGAGAGGAATTAAAATGTTCATAGACTTTAACTATTTTTATTTCATGTTGTTATGAATTACGCAACTATGCACTGAGTTTGTGAGTTATGTGTTGGCTTTGACAACAATTTAGTGTCTGTTTCAATAAAGTATTTATGCTCCAAACTAAATATTAAGACTCCAAAATGATCCATTTTACTTACAAGCAGTACTTGTATGCTTAATGTTAGGCATGTCTGAATACCTTGCTGGATGTTCCCCTTCACCTCTGGGCAACTACGGCAGAGACCTAGCTCTCAACTTTCTCATCCCTAATATGCAAGTAATGTTAAATATCTGATAAACACTGTTTAAAATATATTGTATTAAGTGTTATGCAGCATAAAAAAATTGTTATAAGGCAGTATCAGGCAATATAAGGCAATATAAGGCAAAATTGTCTTCTTCAGGGCTAAATAGGCTTTTAGCACTTCAGGGGGCAAGCTAAGCATCTTACAAGTAATAAGATGAAAAAGTGGCTGTATATGTGTCTCTGATACCTCACCACAAGTTCTCTGCCTCTGCCTTCTACTGTCATCCCACTTATCTCTGACATCAAATCATGGTGGAAGACTGGCTCAGCAGAGACATCAAACATTTCACTTGTATAACACACTATATCATCTATCAACTTTGTGAAATTGCCTGAGCAGTCTTTCCCCACAAAGGTGGTCATGACACTTTCATAGAGAAGGAAGTAGAACTAATCTATATAGACAGCTGCCTTTTGCACGTTTTGGCTTTTTATCTCTGCGCTTTTCAGAATACTTCAAGGATGCTCAGGTGTATTTGTAAATTTTACTCTGTTCTCCTGTCTCCTTCCCCATCTTTGCTCTCTCTCTCTTGCATTCATCATTCTATCCTGTGAGACTTCCTTTTTTCCTGCAATTTTCATATACGAATAACATTATGCAGATATGCATATATGTTTAGATACCTCAGTGTTGTTCTAGACACCAACTATTAGAATTGTTAATAACCCATGACTCCATTTATCCATATTTTCATTTAAAGTTCTTGGGACTTGTGCAGGTAGATCATTAAGTGCCTAATCTATGACTCCAGGTCGTGAAGTATGGCCAGATTCAGTATTTGTAGTTTATTTGCAATGGACTTTACAAAATTTTGTTTCAGTCTCACAAAGTTAGACAGTTAAAATTGACGAATGTGTTTGTGAAGACTGAAGTTGTTCTGTGAAAAATTCTGAAAGAGCAGGAGTGTAGATTTGTCTAACAAATACCTTAGAATGATAACTAAATCACAATAATGAAATCTGCCAATAATGTATGTGGAATTTCATGTGCTGAGATGATTGACCTGATCTGAAATGAAAGCTCTTCACTGACTAGTGAAAAAGCACTGCCAATACAAATACTCAAAGAAGCCATTCAATTTGCAAAGACAGAAAAATAAAAACAAAAAATAGAAAAATAAAAGCAATAATTTACCAGAAATATTCTTATAGCAGATGTGGAAGGAAAAAGAGGAAAATTAACATTTGAGATGCCAAATGTAAAATCAATCAGTTCCTCAGTAAACTTCTCGCACATAAATAGCCAGTAGCAATTTATGTATACTGTGCAAGACTTCTGAGGGCCTCCCTCTATGTGGACCCATGACAGACAGACAGGCAGAGCTGGGAAGTACAATCAATGGATCAGGAACAGCTTTAACCAATTTACGGATGTCTGAGCCAAGTGGTAACAGCATGCTGAGTGCTTCTTGCAAACGCACAATCCAACAAAACCCATGCCAAAATTCCATGGCATTCAAGATCAGCACAAAGCAAGCTCCAGAATACTGGCTATATTCCCCGACCTGGGTTCTCTTAGCATATCATACTAAACAGTAATAGTTTCAGGAGCAGTTTCAGCATTACTCACACTAGCTGGCACACTGTATGCATGGTGCTCTGTATGGACATCTCAGAAAGTCATGTATGTTCCGGGGTATATAGCAAGACAGTGACCTGAGCTCTGCAGGGTAAGGACAGGTTCTACACATCCACCTCTAATGGTTGCTCCAAAGAGTTACCTGTTTTGTCTTTCAGTTGCTAATTCTCTCTAACATATTCCTCTGCTTCACTTAGTTTAATTTGGCTGGTGAAAGAGGAAAGGCAGAGCAGTTTGGAAACACTTTGCTGGAGATAGGGGCTGCATAGCCCAGGCTGACAATGACTGTACAAAACCTCTCAAAGCACTCAAACTCTTGAGGGAGTCATGTAAGGAATCAAAGGGGTAACTTCTCTGTATGTATAGCAGGTTTTCTAGGAAGATGTCCAAATCAGGACGCATTAGTGAACTAAGGAAAATCAAAGAGATTTTCTTTCCCCCTGGCAGGGGAACAAACTGCTGCATTTGTAGTATTTCTGGAAGCTTAAAAAAAATATATATTCCAATTCTAAATTAATCTGAGACACACATGAGTCTATATAGAAAAATGAATTGAGAATATTGTAAAAAACACATTTGTAATGTATAGACATTATGCGATAAGAAACTGAGTATTTCATACTTTATGTTAAATAAGTTAGTAAAAAAGTATTGTAGAACTAGGAAAATTACAGAAGGTTGGGGTTTTTTTTTCAGTTTGAGGGTTTTTTGCTTCTTTCTGTGATTTTTGTTTTTGAAAGGAAGGAGTGTTACAAATTATTCTTTACTATTTTAAAATATTCTCTAATTTTGTTAAGGGCTACTGTTCTGAGAGTTGTAAAGCCATTTTGGAAGTACTGAGATAATTGTGAATTTTCCCAGCTGTACATTTCCATCAGTTATGATATTTCCTCTTTAAAGACAAAACATGCACAGGTATAGAATCATAGAATTGTTTGGGTTGGAAGGGACCTTAAAGCTCATCTAGTTCCAACCCCCCTGCCATGGGCAGGGACACCTTCCACTAGATCAGGTTGCTCAAAGCCCCGTCCAACTTGACCTTGAACATTTCCAGGGAATCTACAGCTTCTATGGGCAGCCTGCTCCAGTGCCTCACCACCCTCATACTGAAGAATTTCTTCCTAATCTAAATCTCCCCTCTTTCAGTTTAAAACTGTTTCCCCTTGTCCTATCCCTACACTCCCTGATAAAGAGCCCCTCCACATCTCTCCTGTAGCCCCCTTTAAGTACCGGAAAGCTGCTATAAGGTTTCCCTGGAGCCTTCTCTTCTCCAGGCTGAACAACCCCAACTCCCTCAGTCTGTCCTCATAGGGGAGGTGATACTAACAAAGTTATCCCTTCACCCCCATTTTTGGTAAGAACAAAATAAAATTACATTAGAAGTATATAAAAGTTTAAAAATCCTCCTTAATGGGGAAATAGTGAGAGACTGAAGTTAATGGGTTTTGACCGAGAACATGTGCCAATTTTCAACAACCTTATTTTTATGACAGCATACGAAGCTCCTGAATGAGGAAATTTATAGTGGAAATGTTGGCAGGAATTTACCTAATGCTGTTTAAATGGTACCACTATGTTAAGAAATACACTGGATACCAGACAGCTTTCTGTGGAAAATGATAAACATACAAGGTCTCTGTAGGGGACCTCTGCAGAGCCATTTTTATTATCCAGAATAGTGGGTCTCTTTACTGTGATGTTGTTTTTATGCATGATATATGGGAATAGAAATGAAAATAACATTTGTTAGCTGTTAAATTTTTTATTTCAACACGTTCTATAGTGTGTATTTACACACTGCTTACTCAATTATTTTTTATTCCAATAACTGTGTCTCCTGTACAGCCTTTTTTATTTTATTTTATTTTCTCCCTTCTTTGAGAGTACAGATGTGATGCAAACTCTCAGAATTATACTGCTGATCACTTGCATGCTGAGCTGCATGCTGGTAATAGGAAGTGCCCTGAATTAAATCTTAGGAATTTAGACTAGTTCCCAGTGAAGAAGTAAACAAACAGCATGAAAATGACAGAGCAGGAGTTACACCTTCCCGCCCTCTCCTTTCCAAACCAGACAGTATTTTAAGCCAGAATTTTGCACCTAGTCCATTCGGTATTAATTTGCATTGTTTTTCCATGTGAACAATAGTTAAGGTGGTTTCCAGTATAGCAGCAGAAATTAAGTAGATATGTTATCTGTAATCACAAATGTTAATATAATATCTGAGTATTATGTGCCTACTTTTGTTTTCTGAATTAAAAGTCTGTACTTCTGATGAACTGTAGACAATATTTTTTTTTTGTTATTTAATCTGCATATACTTTCCTGCAGGGTGAGATCCAGCAGCTGTTGATTATAGCTGACCCCAGAGCTGCATATGACTATTGTGAGCATTATAGCCCAGACTGTGATTCCCCAGTGCCCAATGCTGCTCAGGCTCAAGATCCTCAAGTTGATGAGGTGAGTAATCAGCCACATATTACTAAATTTATTGCACATTAGTGGTTGTGCTGGATGCAAGTTACCCAAGGAGCATTTACAGCTAAATGGCATGCATTGTTCTAGATATGAGGGAGGAAGGTTGAAGGAGTACATTCATTTTTTCTATCTACTCATTTATATCAAGCATTTGAAGGAACCTATAACACTGGTATTTCAATAACCAGCATGCTCAATGAAGTTAAACTGTAAATCCTTAAAAAATGATAGCAATATGAGTTTGTTTAGTTGTACCTATTTGTTCTTCCTGTGTACGTTTATGATTTCACTGATTCTGAGTGCCATCAAATGCCACATTTGAAAGACATGGGAGCTATGAGTATTCTGCTGTTGTAAACTACTTCTTCTAGAAATGCCATGTATTCTAATGAGCTGTGTCCAGTGTACAAATGCATGTACATACAAAATTATTTCAACCAGCTCCACTCATAGCAGGTAAATATCAACAGAGACAAAACAGAGTTGGAATTTTTCCCAGAAACACAAAAAATGTTTACAGAAACCATTTGTCACTGTAGACAGTTCTCACAGCCATAAACTGAATAATTCACTGAGGTCAAGATAGTTCCTCAGATTAGACTGTTGTACACATTCTAAATACTTGCATCAAACAGTGTAAAGTGGAAAGCTTTTGCAAAACGTAATTGGTCTTAATTGAAGTTGGCTCTGGACAGTTAGTATGCACACAGCTGTGTGTGATCTGACTCGTTATTATTACTGATTGCTGAAGAGATCACCATTAAAAACTTGCTCAGATGCCTGCTTTGATCCATTTTGAGACAGAACTTTTCCTAAATATATGATAATTTTATTTGTTGCTACAATTTATTCTACCTAACTGAAAATCTGGTCATCAAGTGACTAAGGTCTGTAGGCCCTAGAACATAGTTCAAAGGGACTCCCACATCCGTTACCTCAGAGGTACAGTACAAGATGTGTCAAGTGAATTGCACATAGACAGAAGCCTTGGTCACTACATTCTTCCCTGTAGGACCTTCTTTCTGTGTGCCTGGCTATGTGGATCTCCATGCACTGTATTCCAAAGCAGAACAGGCTGAAAGCGTATTGTTAATATTTTATGGGAATAATTTAACAGCAAAATCAAATTAATTTTTTTCTCATTACTAAATTTCAAAGAAATCTTAAATTTTGCTTGGGAACTTTCCTGGGCTTCGCTGCTGTGTGATTTAGCACTCTGATTCTTTTTCTATTTCCTGTGTGAAGGCCTGGAAGGTTTGAATGGGCTAGTACTTTTCTACTGAAATAAGACTGAAGAGTAGTCAATCTAATAAACTGATCTTTGTGGGAAAAGGTTGCTAAAACCATCCCTTGGTCTCTTTCCTGAAGAGGAATATATCTAAATGCTTAAAATGCTTTAACTAAATTGGGAGTACTGTCATCTCCAAACTCACATCAACTCCTAAGCAGGCGTTAACATGGCTTATAGAGATTGCAAATAATTGCTTGCTTTAGCCACCTTTGATGGCAATGATGGCTCCTGGCCTTTAGTGTAATGCATGTGGATAAGGCTTGGAGTCCATAGAAATTAGCTGGGATCAGACTGTAGATTCAAAATCTATTCAAGTTGAAGAAGAATGAGTACTTGTGCTTGATTATTAGCAATGACTAACGGTGAATTATTAGAGTGTAAATCAATGTTTCTAAAGGATGTAGAATATGAATGAAATAGCCCAGGGATTACATTCCCTCCATAATGAATGACTAGCTAAATTTCCTGCTGTCAGTTATTATGTTTATACTATATAAAAGCTGTTTAACACTAGCATCAATTGAGAATACTCATTTGTAGATCAAAAAGAAAAGAAGCTTCATCATAATTATAAAAACTATGTACACATATAAAGTTATATGCTCATTATGTAGAATTCGTTACATACTACACATCTATTGAAAAAAGTCGGTGGACACCAAAGAAAGGGAACCATAAAATCAAGTAACTGGCACTGATGTTGTTGAGCATCCAGAGTAGAGATCATCTGTAGCCTAATGCAACTGCCACTGGAGTTAGCAAATATCGTTAAATTCAGCAACCATTGCAAAAATACTCTTGGGGTTAGCGTTTTTTTAATGTGTTTTTTCTAAGACCTATTTTTTTGCCCTGTGATAACACATATTGTTTGTGGGAGTACCTACAGAGAAAAATGTGAAATCAAAGATCTTAATTTGCAATGTAACATTTTAAAATTAATTTGAAAAAATCTGAAAAGACCTAAAAGATTAAAAAAATGGAGACCTGCCATTTCTGTTTGCTTTCGTTTATTGCTGTCAGTGGTGACTGAAATTTTGTTTTCTGAGCTAAAACACAATTTCTTTGTTGCTATCCATGAGTTTATATGAAACTCACATAAACTTTGTGTGAATATTCCCAGTGAAGTCAATGGATCTCTTTAACATGTTGTGTAATAGGAAACTGAAATAATCACATCAACAATGCTACCAGTGTGATGAATATACAATAGAATAAATAACTGACTGAATTGCCCAGAATTACAGAATTATCTGCTAAATCATAAAAAAGCAGTCTGTTAAAGCAGGCAACTTTGTTATTTTTTAAGATGCAGCCTATCAAATCTCATAGATAATTCATTTTAAGGCAATAAATGAAACAAGTCTTATTTAGTTCCAGGAAGAAGTTACAAAGACAATAATGCTGATTTTTTTTAAACTGTTGATTGCAAAATTAAATAAGGTATTAAAAGATAAAACTATAATTACTGCCAGTCTATATGGAAAACAATTATTTCAAAATGCCTGATGTCATGTTTTGAGGAGATTACAAGTTTGATAGTGATATCTGATAGAATTTATAGACTTAGACCTTCATAAAGCTTCTGATTTGTCAACATATGATATTTGAATGAAAAAATCCTAGCATTTTATGGTAAAGATAAATTGCCTGATAAACAGATTCAAATCTGGCTGCCTTATTTCAGAAATTACCATAAACAGAGAGCTATCACTGAATTAACTTTTTAGTGGAGTTTCTTGGGAATTAGGCTAGCACTATGGAAATGAGTGTAAGATAGATGCTATTAAAATTTGTCAGAGTCATGATATTGCAGAGCAGTAAACAATGATGATAACACAACTAAAGGCAGTGTTACATGCGTAAAAGAAAAAGAAAGAAATGCAGGGCAAACATAAAGAACTAGGAAATATACACTGTAATACACTCTGGTTGCTTGTGTTAAGAAAAGAACCTTTTGTGTTCAGCGTTGTCCCCATAGATGGGTTTCATCTGCTGCTATATCAGTGAAAGCGATTTTGGGGGTACATGATTTACCAGACTGGGATACTAATCAAGCTGAAAGCCAACATGAGAAGACTACTGATTAGATTACTGGTTATTAAGGCAGGAAAACAGTTTGTACATGAGCACTCCAAGCAAAACTGGCAAAAAAATGAAGTGCATGTCTTGGTTTGTAATCAAAGAAATAAAAATACAGATGTGTTATTACTGTTATAGATGCTGTTGGTTGAAACATATACTGGAACATCATTTACAGTCTTGGTGTTTAGTCACTAAAACAAATATTGCAAAAATGGGAATGATTCAAGTAAAAGCTACATAATTGTTGTGACTTTGGGAACTGGAAAACTAAATGTGTTTGCTTGTCCACAGTAATGACAAGAGCTCGAAATGTTGCTCAGTTAGCATATACAAAGAACCTTCACAAAAATAAAATCCTGGCTGCAGACAAATGGTGAGGGGAGGGGAGAAAAGAAAGAGAGATAATTACAGTTAAGAAAAGATCTACTAAAATTTTTAGGAATGAAAGAACAAATTACCAAAATGGTGTACCTCTAGATATCTTCAAGCCAAGGACAGATACCTTTCTAGTAGTTTTGGGAAATGTCATTTATACTTTAGTTGGCTCAGTTACAGGGTGACTGTAAGAAGTTTTGAAGTCTGAAAGTGTACAGGCATTACAGTCAAGGTGATCCAATAGTCCTTTCTGGCCTTACATATCTGAGCCTTTGAATTATTGCAGGCCAGAATAAGAAACTGATATTTGTCTTAGAGGAAAGAGACAAATGATGTGATTGCAGAACCCATTAATGTGTGTTTCCAGCACTGACTATAAAACCCAAAGGAAGTAGTTGACTTTTGTCAGTGAAATAGTAAATTACATTTGTGGAGTTGCACCTAGGAAGCTGAATAGGATTTCTCTTGACATCGCACACCTTTGTAGTCTCCTGGTAAGTTCACAGTCTGGGAATGGAGTTATGCTGAAAAGTTTGATAATTTTTAGACCACTAAAGAAACATCCAGAGAGAAAGATTTGGCTAAGATGATGTAGGTTTAAAGGCAAAAATACTTTTCTTAACTGAGTGTAATCCTCATTGCTCTAGGAAGTGTTTCCTTCTGCAACAAAGCAAACAATCAAATAACCAACATTATAGGTTTTCTGGCATTTCTTCCAATAGCAGTGCTGGCTTAAATGAATCCTTTCCTTTTCTGTATTTATTTGCACCTTATGCCATCTTTCCAGTTCAGCTGGTATAATTATGCATTTGCTGGGGCTAAGGTCTGAGACTTCATCTAGACTAAAAATAATTTACCAACGTTAAAATGGGAAAAATTATGGAATATATTGTAGTGATCTTCCATTAGATGAGTCTGAGGATGCACGTCACATCATTGCAACATCAGCAGTGCAATATTTAACGGTTGGATTAGATGATCTTCAAGGTCCTTTCCAACCTAGATGATTCTGTGATTCTGTGATATTTGCTTTTTAAAATGTTTGGGTTTGTCTCAAAACCTTGAGACCTTGACTTTGCTCTCATATTTACTGGACACTGATTTATAATCAAAGTGTCTTTACTGATGATACCTTAAGTGGTGCATTGAGATTTTCTTTTTCTTGTTGCATTTTTTTTTAACCTTAGCATCAGATTCAAATTGCAATTTGGGTGATGCAACAGAGAGGATTTCAATGCCTACTTTTTACTTGCAGGGTCCCTTCATCCCTGAATTAAGTGCTGAGGTTACCCTAAATAAAGCTCAGGAGGAATCAAGCATCTCACATGGGATTCACAAAAGCTAGCCAGCCTACAAAGGGAGGACATATCTTAAATTCTACCCTTCTCTCCAGGTTTACTCAGCTGTGCTATCCTGAACCTCATGCCATTCTCCCACCTAACCAAGGTCACCCTCCTGCATCCTCTTCCATCACCTCTCCCTTGCTATGGGGGATTAGGTAGGAGAGACCTAAGGACTTCAAAATAAAAGCTTTGGACCTGGATGCATTGCCACTTCCATTTTAATTATCAGTCCCTTTCTGGATCCAAGTAACTGTGATATATGTCTAAACAAGGTTTAACTGGGTAACCTTTAACTACTTTTTGTGCACAGGCTCTGCAAAATCTGTTGAACTTGGCTGTTTGCCAGAACTGTGGGGCTTTCTGTGGACAGTTCAGGCTAAGCCATGAGAATAGATGCATGTGAGTGACATTCCTGTACAGAATGCTTTTATTCCTCTGTGTTTTGTTCCAACTTCATCAGACCTAAGTGTCATTAAGTCTGAAATTTGAAAACGGGAAAGCAATAGATTAGTAGTAACATCCGCAGACTTTACTCTGTTATTAACATTTATTCCACCTTCAATACATGCTTTAATTGAAGTATGCATCAGTTGTTCTTGCTTGTGAATAGCTAGGTATGAATCTCCATAGCTTGTCAAGTACAGAGTGATGACCTCAGCTGTTTTCCCTACACCAAAAAGGTGTTGCTTAGAAGTTGCTTAAAAAATTGTCCTGAATCTGTAGTTGCTTCTGCAGGAAAAAGAAAGGGTATCTGATTATAGAAAATGTTCAAATTTTAATACAGCAAGGGAGAGTACTTCCAAAATGGACCAAACCAAATTATTACTTGATGAGCACAACTCAGTTCTCAGAAATTCCAAGCAAAGTCACTATGTTTGATTTCCAACAGGAAGGAGGTTTTAAAGAATGTATTGTATCCTGAAATATATTAAGTGTTGTGTATTATTGCCTTATGTTGGAAGAGGGTTGCTAGAGAGTTCAGAATGTTTGGTGCAATTAAATAACTTTTGGATAAAGAGAATTAAACGGAGAACAAACGGGCCAAGAACTTTAGAAAGTAATTAGAATAGTGCATTGGCATGGTTTCAGTCTAGTATCACAGTCATTTGGCCATGCAAAATCTTCCTATGGTCTGCAAATTTTGGAGGGTTTTTACATAGAGAAAGCAGACAAACTAAGGGGCAAAGAGCTGCAAACGAGTAAACTGGTAGAAAATAGGGAGAGGAAATGAATGAGAAATGTGACTTCTCTGTGCTAGATTGTTATCCTTCATTCTAGAATTTTACAGAACAGAATCTGATCATTAACAATATGGCATCTTTATGAATTCTACAATGGTTCTGAATGGCTAGCACCAGTGGCTCCATAGTAACTCACTGAATCTTAGAATTAAATGATAGGATGAATTACTACGGAGGCACTGGTGCTAGCCATTCAGATACATTGCAGGGTTCATGAGCATAGTGGCAAAATGGCCATATGGCTGAATAAAGTCTTTGGGAGGAAAGGGTCTTTTATTTTTTTTTATTTCATTTAAGCTCTATTCTGCTGGTTTTTTCAGAGTATTTTTTTTGTACTGAGCTTTAAGATTAATTCAGTAATCTTAAAGTTTGTTTCATGCTGAATGTCTAAATAGGTTTTAAGGATCAAATATAGATATGAAATTATATTTTAAAATTATAAAGATTACTTTTCCTAAGGAAGTTACACACCTATGATTCTTTTATAAATATCTTGTGAATAGTCTGTCCTCTGTCTTGTTTTCAAAACCCTTTCTACTATAAATGGAAATGTATTAAATTCCGTTCCAGTTCAATCACATATGCTTGGCCAGCTCACAGAAATTAGAGCAGGGAAAGACCTAGCCAGCCTTCATCTTCCTTGACGTTGGGCAGTATATTTTCTGGAGTGTCATCAGGTTTAGTTTTCAATGGACCCATCTATCAGGCTTTCAAATCTTCTCTTGGAAGAACCCAATAAATCACACTGTCTGACCTACTGAAGAAATTACTCCCCAAAGGAACTCTACTTCATTTATTTTGGACCTATACCAAACTCTAATGGATTACTTGAAGAAATGAAATGTTTGCCTTTAATGAAATGAACTTGGTAAAGTAAAGGTGGAAATGGACCCCAAGTATGTTGACGTGGAGGCTTCAGGTGTCCTTTCAGACCATGTTAATTTAGTGTCCTCTCAGGTGTCTGATCAGAAAGACTAGTTTTCTGAAGAGTACAGAAAGATAATTATTTTCCTGTTTGATTTCATGCTTAATGTCATGTTTAGAACTGCAGTTAGCTAACTTAGCAGGTGTTAAAAATGGTGATCTTCCTAGCTCTCTTTTTCTTTGCATAGATATATAGACTTTTTCTTTAAGCAATTAATGTAATAAAGAACCTTAAGTGTCTTGTTCTCCTTTTGACAGAGGCTGTCTTTGAAAGTTGAAGATTTTGTTTTTATCTCCTTTTATCTCCTTGCTTTTATCGCTTTTATGAACAATATAAGAACTATGTGGTAGAAGAGGCTGTCTTTTACATCTTCTAACTTTTCTTCTGCCCTAAGATTGACATCTGCTACCATTTATTTATTTGTATTACTGCATCTGATTTTTAAAACTCATTTTGCTTGGCATCCTTTATTTTACTGCATTTTGTAAAGTGTTAGTGGGCCTCGAATGTTTCAAAGTCATCTTTGCCTCTTCACCCAGCTAGATGATTTAGCATAATCTTTAGGCAATGGAAGATTGATTTTATGACAGTTCTTTGGTGTAGGATTTAGACTATTAGTTCCTTGTATTTGGAAAGGTAAGGGAAAAATTGCTAAAATCTACATCTTGGAATAGGGGGATAGGTTTTTAGAGTATGGATAGCAGAAGAATCCATTTTCAAAGTAAGGCTGTCTTTAGACTTAAGTCATTCCACAGTTGAAATAGGCCTTGCATGCTGCTGATCTTCTGCTTCTAAAATTCATCTGATGAAAAAAACAGTTCATCTCTTTAATTGGAATTGCATGATGATCTGGTAGTGTAATATAATCACTCTGGTAAAGAAAGCATGAAGTCATAGTGGAAAGATTTTGTCCCATCAAGAAGCAGCAGGTTTTATTCTTCCTTTCATTTGTAAGAAAACAGTCATATGCAATATTCATTACAAGAATAGCTGTTCTGTAAGTATTGGTGGTCTTACAAGAGAAGAAAGAAAAACAACAGACGATTGCATCATTTTTGAAGTATGTGTTATCTGATGTCTCTTAGCTGAAACCTCTAAGTTCCAGCTATTGTCCAAGTTGAAGATAGAATTTTGAGTTAATCTTTCTGATATTCATGGGAAATCACTGGGAAAGTTAATACAGTTGTATATATTTTGCTATTACTACGAGCGCTTGGTGAATCTCATCTCTGTTGTCTCAGATCTGTAACCATCCCATTTTCTAGCAGTATTAGGTTTTAGGTAAACTTTCATAGACAGATCTCTTGAAAAGGATTGAAGTAATGCTGCACAGCTGTGGTAGGTATGCTTTGCACTTGGCTAAGTCTGTACCCATAAAAGGATCATCAGAGTGATCCACAAGCTGAATGCCCCTTTAAATCCCATTCTAACTTCTTGATTCTCTGGCTGCATTCCTGGCCAGTAGTATCTTCCTTTGGTATATAGCTAACAAAACAAATGATGCTCTCTTGAACTACAATATTCATCTCTGTCATTGTTGCTTTTATTCCCTGCTTTGATTTCTTGCTAGAGTTAGTATTCTTGAGTAAATTCAGAAAGTGACAGAAGATACTTTTCCATTTTCATTAATTAATTTTGAAATTCCTGATGCTTTCTCCTATATTCTCAAGGGTCTACTTTCTTTTCTTTGATTAGCAGTGCAACCATGGCAGATTTCTGTGAACTCCACGACTTCTGTGAACTAATAGCAAGGACTGAGATAGCATGGCTTTTCCACTCAGCAATGTTAGCACCCAAAATGTGAGGGCACTTTTCTCAAGGTTTGTTGAGGCCTCAAACTGAGTGGTTCATATTGCTGACTCTGATCATCTGATAAAGGTGACCTTGTAGTTGTGTAGCTCTAGAAAAAGAAGGGCTGTGTGCCACATATCCAATCTTGACTGTTAATGGCAGGGTAAGTGTGAGTTGCCAGCCTCATAGCAGGTGACTAAAGCCCCATTATTCACTCCATTAAATCTGTTCCTGGTGTTTGTAAATTTAGTCCTCATTTAACTGGCCAGTCCTTCACTAGTCCTGTTGTCTCATCTTAAAAACGGGGAATAGCCTTTATCAGGTTGAGTTGATAAAATCTTGCTGTGGAGTAAACCATATTTCTAAAGTATATCTTTACACGAGTTAGGGGTGTAGAGATGCATTCCTCCATCTGGACAGATTGTGCCTCAGGAAATACACCTGGAAGATTTTGCACCTATATTTCACTAATTGCTACAGGACCTGTGCAGTAGAGTACAAAACATATTCTCTCTGTTTACTGGCTGGTGTGAAAGACTAGCGTTGCTGGTCTTTCAAAAACATCTGGAAATGAAGGATTGCTATGAATAAGGTCTTTCTATGTAGGAAGTTTAGGGCTACTTCATATTCCCACTTATCCCCCCCTTGTACCAGGGGGACTACAAAGTAGTGCCAATTAGAAACAACTTGAGTATGGTTTCAGCATGGTGGGCACATGTAGGTTCAAGAATTTCCATAATACCCCTCTGATACTGTGCTCTCAAAAAGGAAGAAAAAAAGGCCATGGAGAAGATCTTCACTTGCTTGGCAGTAATCTGATTCCTGCATGGAAACTGGCATTCTCCACTTCTCATCCATTCCTGTTCTTTTTGTCTGTGTGCCTGCATATCATTGCAACCCAAATATACCACTGTATTTGTGATAATATTTTGCATATGTCAAGAAAGTTTCTTTTTCTTTAATAGAAATGAGTGAAGCACAATACCCAAAAGTAAAGTATTTTCTGTGTGATTATGCATGATGCAATAGATCTCTCCACATACTCATGCTTTTTTGTATGAGTGTTTTCTAGTTCTCATTCATAAATGTCTGGCTTTCCAAACTATGTCTCTGGCAGATCTTAGCATAAATATCAATTTATTCACCACTTTCTTTTTTAATACTAACATACTTGGCACAGATATTTTTCCTTTCTTTTTTTTTTTCCAGTCAACATTTCTGTTTAGTTTATGGCCTCTGAAGAACTTTTTGTAACCCACTGTTGCAATTTTATTAGTTGCTTACTTGGCACAATTCAGCACAGCCATTCAGCTTACATTGAGGGATGCCATACTACTGAGATTTGAAAAACAGTTATAATACTGAGCAACAGAGAGTTATATTTTAATTGTTAATTGGTCTGAATGAATGCTGGAATGAATGCTTCCAGTTTCAGAATAGGTCTACAATGCTTACTAAAAAGGAATCTACATGTCTGGAAGTTATTAAAACAAACTCCAAAGAGCATATTTAAATGTATGTTTAAATCCAGCTAATGACACAGTAATTCTCTCCAAAATGTTCCTCCACTTATCCCTTAAGATATTGGATAATATTTAATATGGGTAGTGTCTATTGTTTTGGTATCAATAAAAATTGCATAGCAGACTGCTTGATTCATGTTTGGCTGAGGAAGCATTTAAAAGTATTTAATGGGGTGTCACTGGTAGGGCAGAATGACTGAATTTGAAGAGCTATATTCCACTAAAGACTTTTTTTCTTGTAGACCAACCTAGTTTGCATAAATCACTTGACAGAAGATAAGCAAATCCGATTTTATGCATTTGCACACATTTTTAGTTTCCAAAGAAATACACCAATTTCAATGCTATTGTGTAACTATATTTCAAAAGACCTGTTTTTACCCGTGTGGTTATTTCTTTTCTTTACTTTATGTGGCTGATTATGGACTCCTAGAAACTCATCGCTGTTTTCTTTTTTGGATGCCAATGGCATACTTCGTTAGAAACAAGTTATATTGAATTGCATTTCCAGAACTGAACAAGCCAGAAAACATGTGTTTATACATTTACACATCTGTAAAAATCACTGTCCCATGAGGCCCTTGGACAATACCATTTACACTCAAAGATGTTTCATTGACTTCACTGGGATTAGGACTGAATCTTACTTTACTGAACAGGGAGAGAATAATCACATATTACTTACCAGATTTAAGTCTAAAATGCGGCTGGTTTTGAAAAGTATAAATAGAATCAACTTCTGTAATGCCAATGATAGCACTGATAAAATCAAAGCATTGCTTACATTATATAACAGGCAGATATAAAACTCAAATATATTTCACAGAGAGAATATTCTCCACCTAAACTGATAAATGTTTTGTTATTTAAGTGTAGTTTGAAGTTCTTTTATTAATGTACAATGTAGTTTTGGACAATTTCCAAAAATATGTTACATTCTTTCTATATATTTATCAAATCTCATGACTAACCAAGTTATATGTGCATGGGTGTAGAAATAATTAAAAGGACAATCAAACAAAAAGCATCTAACTTAAAAAATTCTGTATCTTCTTTTTAAGAAAAGCTGTTGGTCATAGTAGGACTCTGAGGAGTTACAGGAGGGAAGTAACAGAAACTCATGTAAAGGGATTTTTAAGTGATTAAGGCCTTTCAGTGTTAGTCTCGCACTTCCTGAGGAAATCAACTTCTCCATATTTTCTGCACACTAAAATCATAATTACAAGAATTTTGCCAAAAGGCTTTGCCAGAGAAAACAGTTAAACCAGTAATTTGGTCACATAGAATATATTTTGGAATTTGGAGATTTGTTTTAATCTCATTTATAATTTCTTCTAAAATGTCAATCTCTTTCTGATACTGATGATATTTATGACTTCTATGAATCCTCAGAGTCATTTGGAAGTGTAATGTACTCTCAGCAATCTAATGAAACAAACAAATACTGTCTTCATTTTACAGACAATGATGCTGACTTGTAACAGGAGGGAGGAGATTTCAGAAGTGGCTAACTCACATGAGTCACATTAGAATATTTCTTCCTAAACAAGGGAAAGCAGACACTTGGCCAGATTCTGGCCGCAATTCCACCTTCCTTTGGCTCCCTGGGGATGTAAAGAGAATTGATAGCAGCCATGAGACTGCTTTAATTTACAGGACCAACCAGTTCCTGTAGCTTCAAACATGACAGGAGTGGTAAGATAGTTTAAAGCTGCCCTTTCTTCTCAGCCGTGATGAGTAGTACTTGTTGCACAGAATATCTAGACGAGTGCCTTCATGGCACAGCCAAGATTACAGCTCAGGAGTTCCTGGCTCCCTAGATTGTGTTCACAACATTACACAAGCCAATTCTAAACCCATTTTCTCTTGTAAAATTTTGTGGGCCAAATCTTTGTTTGATACTAAGTATTATAGATACAGAGCTATGGAGCAATTTACAGCAGCTGAGGATTTGACCTTTAAATGAAATTATACCAGTGAAGCATTTGCTCAGGCAATGTGTACTGTGAAGCTGTCCTGGTTTTGAGAACTCTCCAGCAAACAAGGATAGCCATGGTTATTCGTGAGTTGTAGCCTCTTTCCTGTATCTGAAATTATTTACCCTATTCATGTCAGATATTGGCATCTCTCTGCTCTGCTGCTCACCTGAAAAAAACAGGTAAAATAGTATAGGTAAAAGGGGGCATTATTTGCAATTTAAGGATTAAATAAATACATGATTTCTCAAAGATCAGTTGGTGCTCCCAGTAATCCAAATGATAGTTGATATTTTTTCTGCAGTCCAATGAAAGAGAGTTTTTTCCTGGCACTACTACTTGATTTTTTATTACTTTTCTTTGTGCTTTTAAAGAAATAAGAAAATGTATTTTTCCCCCAAGTGAATAACTATATTGAATTGTTCATACTACTTTAATTTTCTTAAGCTTTACTCCTAAGTAAAGGTTAAGATGCTTTCCAGCATTGCTAATCTAGTTTGCTACCACTAACATGGGAATGCCTGATATTTTTCCATTTGCAATGTAGTACACACCAGAAGATTTTATCGAATATGACTATGAGTATGGGGATGCAGATTATAAAGAAACTGATTCTGTAACAGAGGGACCCCCACTGTTCGAAGAGACAGTAGCACAAACAGAGGTAACAGAATCTGATCTGTTTGTTGTGTGGTGTCCAGCTGTCCCCTAACACATGGTTTGTCAGTTTGTGTCTTCTGTATATGAGCTTAATGTTTTCCTTTCACTCATTTCTTTACTCTGTAGCTGTAATACTTGCTTTCAGTTAGAGATGGAAGGTCTCACAGCTGACAGCATTCATCTCACATTTGGTTACCCTTCTTTCACTCATGCTTTCTCAATTTTCATTTTATTTATGTTTTCCCATTCCATCTTTCATAACGTTTGCAGAAAAAGAAAGCCATGGTCAGAAAGAAGAAGAGGACAGTGGCCGCTAGCTCAAAGGACAAACCCCAAAAGGCCACAACAAAAAAATCTGAAAAATATGCATCCAAGAAGAAGAAAAGTTATCAAGCAGCAGCAAAAGGCAAACTAGGGGTAAAGGTAGCCAAGAAATAATCAAGATCTTTCCCAGGCCAAGACTGGAAGATCTCTGATAATAAGAAAAAATATACCTAACCCCACTAGATGGATACATTTGGCTAATACCATAACCTGAATAAAAGTGATCTCTTGAATTTTTCCTACAGGATTTTTTTAATAATTTTTTTTTTTTTTTTTAAATACTAGGCAAACGTTGTTGATGGATTTCAAGAGTATAGCATAGCTGAAAATGACTATGGGCCCCAGACAGAAGCTCCCTCCAGAACTACTGAAGCAAATGAGGTAATAAAGTCTCCTGAGAAAACAATAGGCAAAAATGCTTGCCCACCAGGTGTCAATGATTAAAAAAGCACAAACACGTTTTAAAAGGATGAATGTTCTTCTGTGTAAATATACACAATATCTATAACAACAGTTAATGCAATTTTATGCTTTTTCAGCCAATATGAGAACCTACTATTTTCTTGGGCAGAACTCCCATTAATTCTGTAGAGATCTTCTGAATCTTTAGACTGCAGAGTTCGTGATTCTGGACATCATTCAGTGATATATGCTATGGGAATGCAGAGTTGTTGTATTCAGTGTGGATGTGAATGGAGCTCCTGATCTAATAGGAAGTAAAGTCTCTAATTTTTCCTGTAATTCTTAAGATGCGGCATAAAACGAGCCTAATGCAAGACAGAATGGCTGCAACCACAGCAGCACATTGAAGTTGAGTCAGAAGCCATCATTTCCTTTTAATAGTTCTTCAGCTAACAGAACCAAATTACTTGCTTTTCACTGAGGTTCTATTCAAATGAAACATTGTATTTTGAACTGTCAAAAAAGATAAAATTATTATTTTGACTTAGGTTAGAATCCATGTTCTCAGAAAGCCACAAGAAGGCTAAACATTAAGATTACTACACCTAAGACAGTGTTGATTAATATGTCTGCATATTAATTAATGCTCATTTTAGAAAAATGATGGCTGATTATAAGAAATATTGTTTTCATTTTTCTTTTACATTTTCCTTTCAAAATGAATATATATTGCTTGAAAGATGTACAAAACTGCCCCCCTGCCATCCCAAACATTTGAAAAGAAAAAAAGAGTCCCCATTTGTTCTTTTGTTTCCTTCTATGTGAAGGTGAATTAAGGTATATTTTACTCATTCTACTGTAAATTGCTTTGGTGTTAAATTTCATCTTTACTTCTCACAAGCTGATTTTTTCAAAATTATGCTTTCAAAAGACCTCAGTAACAGAATAAAGCAATCCTCTTTTTTTTCACAAATGGTTTTGTACATCTCAGATATAGCATTCTGTTAAACTGCTTTAGTGCTTGTAAGTTGGTTGCTTGGTTTGACAGTTTACATACTTGAAGATAAAAGCTTAGATTTCAGAAATGTTAAAATTTATCTGAGTTTTGCAGGTGGAATTTGACTTAGACAAAAACTAAGTAAATTGCCATGAAAGACATGAACCATGGCTTTTATAGTGATAAATAAACTGCAAAATCATTAAGAGAAAAGAAGTTGAAACATTTATCTCAGCATTGGTATTTAGAGACACAAAACAGTGAAGAAGGCTGGGCTTAACTAAAGTGATGCTTGCACTTCCTGTACATTGTTATTGTAAAAAGGTCTGAATTTATTCACTGCTTATTGCGGTGCATATGTTCATTCATGAATGCTTGTAAGTGTGAAACCAAGCAGGGAAATTTAGCTATATTTGACACTAAAGTAACATTAAGCAAGCAGTATACTTAGCGTACTGGATATATTGAATTCAATGGTTTTAGAAATTAAAAAAAAAAGCGTATGAAAGCATTACTTTGTGCTACTTATGCAAAGATCTTTTAATTACTCTGAAAGGCTGGACTTCCATTCCTTCAGACTCTAATTAAAAGACAATGTGCTCTAGTTCTACCATTCTTTCTTCTTTTGACAAGTCATCATGGTCAATCAGCATATGCTTACATTGCTTTACTAACAATAACCCACGTATTCCTCCTATTCCCAAATCTTTGCTACTGATATGAATAGCAAAATCCTGTTGAAGAAGTATTTGCTGAAGAATACATAACTGGAGAGGATTATGATAAAAAAACTGAGGAAACTGAATATGGAAGCAGAGGAGTAGACCTCAGTGAATCTGATCTGCTGGTAGATGGAGATTTAGGCGAATATGATTTTTATGAATATAAAGAATATGAAGAGAAACCAACTGATTCCACTAATGAGGAGTTTGGTCCAGGTGTTCCTGCAGAGACCGATATCACAGAAACAAGCGTAAGTTGATGGGAAGCATAATGCAGATTAATTTAATTTAGCAATTCTTTTATAGCTGTACAGAATCAGGACTGTACAGACCCTGATCCAGAGCTCCTTGTACATAGGATATATATTCTCACTTTTGACAGGCTTTGGATCAAGCCAATCCCTTGTTTTAGTAAACCTGAACTTTTTATTTTTATTCAATGCAAGGTTTTTGTCTCTTTTGGTAAAGGGAGTAAGGGAGGGTTGAAGATGGGAGGGAAAGGAATGAAGAGGTGGAATTCCAAAAATAAATGATAAAATGAACAGTTTTAAAAATCTTTCTAAACTAGAGCTAAAGCTGGAAAGAATGTAAGTTCTAATGCAAATGCAAGTACTGTAATTAATATTTTTATACGATCACCCTCAGAAGTTGAAATGCATATAAGTGTCTAGAATCCTATGGCTTCTGCTTCCGAGGAGAAAATTCATGAGTGGGAAGGTGAAGGTCTGAACCCTTTCATGAAAATGAGTTTAGTCAATAGTGAAAGGTTTATGACCTTGCAGGAGTGATTTAACAGCTCAGTACCTATAAAGGAAGATAGGATGACATGGTGGATCCTGTGAATCATGCTCTTTTTTGTGTGTTTTATAGTTCTCTCTTTCCCTCTGATTTAACAGCAAGGCTTTAATTTTCCTTTAGTTGTGCCAAGATCTTCATTTACCAGTTTACCAGACTGTGGAAGCTGCAAAGAAAACTAATATGACTAAGACTGGAAGAAAAATTAATTTCCATTTGGATTTTTAATTGGGGAAGTCCTGAATGTAGTAGGAAAGGAGAATTTTGTTTGCAGTATTTTCTCAGTCTTATCTTTATATTCTCCTCACAAACTCAAAACTTCAGTTTACAAAGAATCCAAGAAATAACAGCAAGTGCTGTGAGGTTGTTTTTCTCTGCCAACCTTGAAACCCATACTTCTGTATTTCATTTATCACTCCTTTCTAAACCCTGTTGGGGTCATTGTATTTTTTAATGATCCTTATCTATGCAATGTGATACAAGCTTACTTTTTTCCTTCTAGCCCAGATGGGGACACTGTGGCAGAATGACACAGAAAAGGTCAGATTATCTGCAAAGCAAAGAGCCTATGAGGCACCATTTGTGCCTGCATTAAGCAAATGACTGTGTAGACTCTATCCCCTGGTGTAAATTTCAACTTAAAATGCCTTGCTACAAAACTGAAGGAGTCTGGAAACTTGAATTAGAACCCAGGCTCTGACCTGTGCCAGCTTTATTACAACTCTCATCTGCTGAACCAGAGATATCATATCATTTTCCTTTGACATATGGATGTATTTAGAACAAATTAAGTTCTACCTTTTATAAAAAAGCAAGATGAAAAGTACTCAGTACCTGGAAACTTTCAAAAAAGGTGCAATATTTCCAAAGATGGAGACCTGCTCTCATTTTTTGCAACCAATTTTCATTAATATAATTAAACATAATTATCTATACCTCTAGCTACTTGATCTTTATGAACTATTTCATCATTATTAGTGAACTCTGTGCCTTTATAAATCAACACAAAATGCACAAGCCATGAATCTTTATCTCTGCTTTTCTTTCTAAAATATTTCATATTGAAATACCGTAACATTATCCTTATCGTTTTCAAATCCCCAGCTATTTTAGTGTAAATGTGGAATCGCTCTACTAAAATAAAAAAAAATAAATTTCAAATTTTCATCTGATCAAAGCTGAATTTAATTTCTAGTGGATATGTTAGAAATCAAGAGAGGTACTTCTGAAGAAAAATACATATCTCACAGTTTGAAAAAAAAGTCAGTTTCTTTTTCTTTGTTTGAAACTTGAATCCGTCTTTGTTCTGCCATTGGCATGTGTTATTTACCTATTTTTTTAGATACTCCTGTTATCTTAATCCTGAACCCAAAACTTCCTGTAAAGCTGATCCCAAAAGAATTTTGCAGTTGATGCTGATTCATGTAGTTAGGAGGCATAACTGGCTAGCCATCAGATATTACTTAATGTTTAAAATGCCACTTAACACCTTTCCCATTTATGCTATGAAGTCACAGACTCTTCTCAGAGTAATTTACATGTTGTGGATGTTTAATAAATTAAATTAGGAGCTTGAAGGGTATTGTCCATATGGGACCAAGGGATCTTTCTTTCCAGCTTACTTTAGACTTGCTTAACTCAGAGAGCCATGAAGAATCATTGCTAATTGCCAAGAATATGTCCATTCAAATAAGAAAAGAAACAACTTTGTGACTTGCACGTAGAAGCTTCAGATTCTAAGTCCAAAGTCCAAATGCAAACTATGGGATGCAAACTGTTGCATCTCATTGGAAAACTACAAATTGACAATATCCAGTAATTTGAAAAGTATGCATGCAGTTTCTGCATTTTCCATTTCTCAAGTATTAAATATATTTGATTGATATGGTTTGTGCCTGTGATGTATTTTTCATAGCACAGATCAGTTCCAGCTTTAGCTTTCAGTTACAGTTTGCTGCAGTTCTTTATTGTACCAGGTCCTTGGACTTTCTACTTATTTTCATTTTTGGGGCTGTTTTTACTGACCAGGTGACTGGACATGGGGCTTATGGAGAAAAAGGCCAAAAGGGAGAACCAGCTGTGATTGAACCTGTAAGTACAAATGTGGGTGAGTTTTTCTTTAGCACTATATAACATATGTACACTGTTGATACATAATTATCAAACCATGTTGTTCATGATAGGATGGCAGTAACTTTATCCATAGTCTCTGAAACAATGACCTGCAATGTGGATGATATAAAAGTGGTAACAGACAGTAGACTGTTCAGCCTTCTCTTCTAGTTACACAAAGGACTAACCATATGTTCCTTAAAGCAAGGAGAATCTTCTTGTGGAGAGGAAAACAGAGCATAGATCTGCTCTTCAGGCCATTTAGTAAGTACAGCTTGGACAGACCTACAGAGATGGCTTCCAGCTTAGGCACAGGTAACACTAACTACAGGTTTCAGCAAGGGCAAGGAAGTCCCTCTGAGAGGTTAAATAAATGCTTGTATGTTTAACCTGTGCTGGTACAATCAAACTGCTAAAAGTTTAATTAAATGTTTTCTTCAGAGGTTACACCTTGGTCATAAGCACAGTAATGGATTAGTAGCTTACAGAATTTCTCCCATCTTTAAATAGTCATATAGTAACTAAGTGGCTTTTACAAGTAGGACAGAGTTATACTTAGCATCATGTTTGATGGCTAGAAACTAAAATGTACCTGAATTTAAAAAAAATACATAGATTATACAAAAATAATAATTTTGTAATATCTAGCAGAAGTTGAATGCCAGTGTGGTTTACTCTTCTAGAATTTTCAAGGACTGCTTTCAAATCTGTATTTGACTCAAATAGAAATCAAAGTTTAATCTGGTTTTTATTTCATAGAAAATTAGTTCCAGAAATATCAAGAGTAACAAATAGCTTAAATTGAACTCTGATAAAATACTATGATGTGTCATTCTTACCTAAATATCAAAGATCTAGATTCTGTGATCCAAAAGCTCCCTCTTAATTCTATATTCCTATCCCAGGATTAGCATGTGGCTAAGTTACTGCTCAGCAAAGGTAAAGGACTACCATAATAAACAAGTTACAAGTCAGGATTGTGACCTCTCAGTCACGATCTATGAAGAAGCTCAGTGTGTTTGCTCATAAAATGCGTGGCTTTTTAAAACCGTTGCAAGATACATTTAGCTTATATCCATAATACTGAAGAGATATCCACTGCCAATCTCCAGCACTATTGGAGTTCACTATAGCTAGCTTCAAGCTTGTTTGTCCAATCCTCCTTCCTGTGGAAAGCCAAGTGCAAGTGAGGATCATATATTCATAGGTATTACCATGACCTGGAATTTGGACTAACATCTGCACTCAAATAAATGGAACTAGGAGGTGCTATAAGACCACAATATAGAAATAACCAGAGCTGTTCACAGCAAATTCTTTAACAGCATTAAAAAAAAAAAAAAAGTTATATTGAATCAAGTACTATGAGACCCTTCCAGCCTAATAGTCTTTCTCACTTCTAAAGCCACACAACAATTCAGATTCCAATTCTAGTAACTATGGAGAGAAGATCCCCAGAAAAGTTTATCTAAATACTGGAAATGTTAGCTTTAATAGTTCAGCTAAAAAGAAGTTTTATATTTTTCTCCAAGACATGATGAATTTAGTATCTTGTTTCATTCCCCCCCCCCTAGGGTATGCTCATTGAAGGACCACCGGGACCAAGAGGACCTGCTGTAAGTAGATTAATCACAATTTCCTTTTATTGCATTTGATTTATCCACTGTGCTTTGGTATTCATAAGTTAACACAATTAATATTGGTTTTATCATAATTCCCAGATGGTATATCAGACTTAGCATTTTTACAAGGGAGTAAAAAAGGGTTATCTCCAGCATTTTCAGTGACAGCATGCTACAAGCTGTGTGCACATGAAAACCAAACTCTTGAATGTTGACTATAAATCTTTGTAAGAAAAAAGTATACCACCTTATAAATTATTTTATCCAAATATGTGTTCAACATAACTTTACAGAGAAAAAAATAGTTCAAAAATGCTGCAAGCATTCAACATAATAATGACATTCATTTTCCATAGGGTCTTACAGGTCCCCCAGGTCTACAAGGTCCTGTTGGTCCTCCGGGTGACCCTGGTGAAAGGGTAAGTCAACAAACAGATTATCCTGGGTGTTCATGGTATATCTTGCACTAATTGCTACAAGAGTAAGTGGGTTAGATCGTGATCTGAAATATATACCCATAGGTTAAGAAACTTCAGTGGAACTGAGGCTGATTCACTCAGCTGAGCAAATCAACTGAGAATCTGGACAAACGTTTCCTTGGTGGTAGAAATATGTAGTTAAGTTCCTATTTGTCTATATTTTTCTGTTTTGTTGTGAATTATTGTAAAATATAATAAAGACATTTCATATGGATTTGGATGAGATTTTCAAAAAAACAGTATGTCCTCAGCTATAACATTTAGAGATACAGAGAAGAACAAGCTCTGCAGAATCAAAATACATATGGAAATTTTGAAAATTATGGGTAATGTTTAGATGATCTACACAGAATTTATTTGCCATATTACATAACATACTGTATGAGAACCCTATCCAGTCATGAATATAATTGAAGCTATTATTTAATATTATTTATTATTATTCTCACAAGCCTTTTCTTACTGTCACAACTAACACAATTTTAAAACAACCTGAATATATTTATTTGAGGAAAATATGCTACTTAAAAAACTTTTCTGAGTTTTATGAGTGATAGTTTACTGATAAGTCTAGCATGGTCATGCTGTATTTGTGTAAGCAAGATGTTGAGAAGATGCTATTACTTCACTGAATAATGAGATAATGTTAAAATCCCAACAATGCTTCACCTTGATAGTAAGTCAGTATCCACACTTCTTTCATATTTATTTCCTGTAGATTAACTAAACAACATAGTTTGGAATTTAAACTTATAAAATGGGAATTTTAACACATTGTAATAGAATAGCTACTGATAGTACTCAGTTTTTTAACTAACTGCTTACTGAATTCATCATAAGGAAATTCTTGACTAAACAGATCATGTGCCTATCATGGAACACACTTCATGCTTTATATAAAAAAGGGCACATTACATAAATAAATAATTGTAGAAATGAGTTACCGAACTCAGAAAAATACAGATTTCTGCAACCAGATTCTGCTGTCAGATTCCATTCTAATGGAATAACATGTCTTACTTTAAATTTTAAGCATATGTGGACAGGTTTGGTTTTTTACTTAGACGACAATCAGTGCGTATGAATAATGGCTATAACTATTCTGCTTGCTATAACTATTCTGACTACTTTTCATTTTAGATAAAATATTTAGAAAAGTAACATTCTGGAAAATTACCACTCAAGAAAAGCACATTGCTTAATTTTAAAAATCCTGCATTAGTACTTAGAATAATTGAGAATATTGTTTAAGCACAGAACTACAGAAGAACTAGTTGAGAAATCCACCACTTTTTGTAGTTACCTATGGTGCTTCAGCTTTTGTACTAAATTATTATATCATTCTAATCCTAATAATGGGTATAAGACAACTGAGAAATGAAGGAACATACCCTGCTGGAGAGGACCATAAGTGGTTCCACTTTTACTTACTGTAGGGATGAATTTCACTCATATAAGATGGTGCAATGGAAGAAGAAAGTGAAAAACTAATCTAATCTTCAATTTCATGTCCAGTAATCTAATCTTCATCTCTGATCTAATCTTTAGTTCTAATCTTCACAAAGACTTATGATCATATGGCATAAAGTCACTGCAGGTCAGAGTGAAGGTTCTTTGGGTACCTTGCAAGTGCATTTAATTATTTTTCTATTTTTTAACCTTAGCTCAAAATTCCCTGACTATATTCTTTTTAACAATGGCAACATTTTATTCAATATTTTACATCTGAATTAGTAATAATTCTCAACTTAAGATTTATCTGTAGTGTGTTATTAGTAGAGAATTATTTTTTGACACTTCAGGCTTGTTTGAAAGAAGATCTCAAACAGACTCAACAATAGACTACTGATCTTGAAAAGGGGAAAAATGACCAAAATTTTTCAGATCAACTTTCCCATTGTTTTGTTCAACTCCTGAGCAGCAGAAGGAACCCGTTAAGACAGTTTGATGTTTGTTGATCTGTCATTGCAACCCTGCAGAGAGTCGTTCTGGTGAATGAGTACTTTGTCTGGCAGACATGCAGCAGGCAAGTGAGCACTCCTGATGCAGGTTCCTCCTGCCCTTGACAGCTTCAGCTAGTAAAAATGCAGCATGCAAATTGCTGGGAGGAAAGGTGCAATTATAAATCTGACTGTTGTCACAACAGCAATATTTATCTTTGCAGCATGTTGGATCAGTAATCATGAGTGTCATGTACACACATCGGTACATTTCTTCAACTCCAGCTTACACAAAAAGTTAAACTCTTTTTAAATTGTCAGGGAGAATTAGATTTCATAAAAAATATATTTCAAGTCATAGCTGCAGAACTTATGTAGCCTTTGAAAATCAAGCCTACTCAAAGGGGTTAAAGAGAATCAGCAGTGTTAGTTCTCTATATGAAATAAACACTGGAACACAATGCAAACCTCAGCTCAACCCAACCTATGAAATCATGAGCAGAACCTCCATAATTAGGTACTCCATACTCCATCTTTTAATATTGTTTGTAAGTAAAATAATTAAAGAGAATAGCTTTCTTCCCTACTGCTGAATGTCTTCCCCTAACTCAGTTCTTTAATTACCTCACTAATAATTAATAACATTCCCAAATCATTTGCAAAGAGAATATTTAACCTCCCAGTGCCTCATTATGAATACAAGTGTAAGTATGTGTGAGTGAGTCAAAAGGTTTATCTTATTCAGCTATCTTTTTGTTCTCATCCCCTTTTTTCTCCTCCTGTTGTTCTCTTAGGGTCCACCTGGTCGCCCTGGTCTCCCTGGTGCTGATGGTTTAGCAGGTCCCCCAGGTACCATGTTAATGTTGCCGGTAAGTTGTGTTATGATTACAGGGAAACCAGCCTCCAAAAAGAGGAAGTGCGTTTCAAGAAATGTATAGGTGTTTTCTTTTTTCATCTGATTTTGTCTTTGAAATGAGAGATGATACAGAGTTTCTTGTATGCTGTAATCATTTGGAGATCATATGGTACCTTTCTTACCCCAAACAAAACATATGCTTAGCTCCTGCATGCCTGCCAGATTGGAACCTACATGAACGTATTAAACTCACTGAAATCCTCATATTTTCAACAGTAACTATTATTTGCTACTATATGTCCTAAACAAGGAGTTTGCTGTTGTACAAAGGGCATGTACTCCCAGCAGGCATGTGTGCTTTCAAGTCTCTTTGACATGGAGAATTTTAAGCATTCCATGCTTAAAATTGGACTTCAGTGTCGTCTTTGAAGAGTCAGTGCATCCTTTGAATAGAAATATATGCACATAGCCAGCTCTGCTCCCACTGGAGTCAAAGCAAAACACCATCTGTTTTAGCAGGTGGAAGAACAAGCCCAAAGCTGTTAAAGTATCTTGCAGCTTTGTGGTATGAAAAGTACTATGTGCATGGAATTAATTATTCCTAAGTGTATGTGTGTATGTGAAAGATCTGATGAGTACTACCATCAACAACTACAAACAAACTGTAAATGAAGGGGAAGTATTTTTGGTAAGTAAAGCAAAGTAAGTAAAAATTCTTGGCACTGTAGTTGCTGCAGTTCTAATACAGGAGGCAGGACTCCATCAGTATCAATGAGGAAAGGATGATTTTGTAATGTTTATTTTCTATTTATGAAACAATCAATGGAAGTTTATTAAAATAAGCTAAAGTTTTTGACCTTGTGCTTGCATCAAGTTCTGTTATCACAGCTGGCTGTATAACAGAAATATTTGTTTATCAATAATTAGTTGATGGAAAAATGCCACTACTCCTCAGGGGAATTATTCCCAAATCATTCTTCCATCTGTAATTGCTGTGCCAGCAGAGGAAAATTTATCTTTTATCACTTTGCTCCTTTAAACATAGTAAATGTGGACTTAACTTTGGAAATTCTCACTAGCTTTATTTTTTCATGTTAATAAGTCTCACCACAAGTGATTTATCAAGTCAAACCAGAAATTTCTCAGGAAGGAAGAAATTGGCCTCAGGTCTTCCAGATTCCAGCCTAGAAGTTTAACCACCATCCAAATTTCTTTTCCACATTTATAAACCCCACTGAGAAGCCACTATCCTTTTATAACAGATGACCTCCTTACTAGCTTGAGAGCCATCCTGGTATAAAGGAGTAAACAGGTGGAATTGAATCTAGCGTGGCAGACTGTCTTGTCAGAAATACATTCAGAACACCAAGTAACATGTGTGAGACACCTTTTGTGGGATGTATGGCTCTTCATCATCATGAGTGGGGCTTGAGTCAGGTGCTTCTTTGTGGGGGCTTAAAGCGGTAAGTTTTCCATCACTTTCCAAAAAAAAGTCCTTCCATTCTGATAATGATATGACTGCAGGAGAAAGTGCCAACTCTGGGTGTAGACAAACTGGACAAACTGTTGTGGGCAATGAAAGATTCATGGCCCTGATATCCAGTGTGTCTATGCCATACCTTTGGAAAGCCGTGCTTCTTGTTGCAGCTTAGTGTCTCTGCAACATTTGCAAAGCTCCTGCTAGCAGTTTCGTGAGCAGTAACAGTCCAGGAGTGCAGGAATGAGTACTGGAATGTTATTCTGTAATTTATTTTGAAACTGTCAGAAATGACATACAACTGTTTCATTTTAGATACCAAACATTTTTCAAATTGAAACCTACCTTAAATTGAATCGTATTTTTCTGTGGGTAGCTACCAATGTACAGAGAATTAATTAATTTTGATATATATTTTTAATGAGGTTTTGCAGTCAGTCTATTTTGGCCTCTTTTTTGAAACAAACAAGCAAATAAAATGAAAACCAAAATCCTATGACATCAAGAAAATGTTTGCTCATAAGGGATTAGATTTGCACTTCAGTTCTAAACTATTACCAATGACTTCATATTCATGCTGGATCCAGTGGTCTCAATGCAGCAGTCTTCTGAAGTTAGTGGAATGAACTAAAGACTGAGACCCTGTATCTTTGAAGTGGTTTATGCAATTGCAGCAAATAACAAGTATGGTTTTAATTTGATAAATTCTGAATCCTTTTCTTGTTTTGATACTTGCAGTTCCGTTTTGGAGGAGATGGTGAGAAGGGCCCAACCATCTCAGCTCAGGAAGCTCAAGCACAAGCCATTCTTCAGCAAGCTAGGGTGAGCACAAGGAGCCTGCAAACAGAACTACCACAAGGGTACAGCTCCAGAAAGAAATCTGTTTTGTATCATGCAGGATGTGAAGTAAAGAGCTCCAAGCATCATCTCATCACAGTAGTATTGACAACTAAGATAATGATGGGGTCTATTTGATAAAGCATTATGAAATTGTATTAATATAGAATTTGTATGCTGGCTGGAAGACTTTTCTTGATACCTGTTGTTTTTTTCTGTTTGTTTTCTCAGATTGCTATGAGAGGTCCACCTGGTCCCATGGGACTCACTGGAAGACCAGGTCCTGTGGTATGTAAACAAAACAGGGGCACAGGTTTAAGAACATAGTAGTGCAAGTCCATGGATCTCATTCTGGCCTTGCCTACACCTCTGTATTTGTACTTATTTTATTTGAAAAGAAACTGATATAATTAAAGCCATAGTTTGTATTCTTATTCAAGGTCTGCAATGCAACCTGAATACTAGATCAGTTTTTATTGTAGATTTTGGGGTGTTTGGGTATAGCACACTGGTAGACTTACAAAACTAGCAAATAGTTTTACATAAATAAATACATATGCCTCTACAGTCTGTCATCTATGTAATAATATTTATAAAATTTCTTGTGGTAAATATGAAACTCTGCAGAAGGAGATGCTAAAGCAAGAGTGTGCAGAATGACCTTGGCTCACTATTTAAGATGAATCCTGAAAGTTCTTAAAAGGCATTCCTATAAGCAAATAAAAGCCATACAGATTTCTAGAAGAATTTTACTTTTTTACTTCATCCCTGAATTTGGCTTGACTGCTAATACTGAAGGATCTGGGAAATGGCCTTGTGGATGTTAAAAAAGCTTAATATTTGTACAAAGTCTACACATGGAACAACACAGTTTTTCTTATGACATGCAAAACAACTTTTTGATCACAAATAGGTTTGCCTCTGTAGTCCCTACAAACACTTTAAAAGGACAATACAATGAAAGAATAAAACCAGGTAGGAAGATCAGCAAGCCAAAATCACCTGATCAATCTTGCAACTGCAATTTCCTCTTTTAGGAAATGGATACTTTTCAGACTCAATAGTTCGCTAAATGGCATAATTTAGCATTTACCATCTTTCAAAAGGCTATTATAAAGCATCTGTACCATGATATAAAATAACAAATGCTGCAGCCAAGATCATAAGCTTTGTAGAAGACTAGTCTTTTCTAACTTTCTCTCAGGTGATTGTATTTATCCTCTGATGTGAAGTGAAATTCTCTACACTTAGTGCAGCATCCATATTTGAAAGATCCACTTAATTTGGAAACTGTTATTCTGTCTACTGTGATGGCATAGCTAGGTTGGCAAATATTTGACCTCTTAAATTTTGATCTATGTCCGATGTAATTTTCATATTATCATTATGGTGATGGACACAAAGAGTAATGTTAGCATTTTATATTAGATCAGGCAAGCATCTAGTTCTAAAACACAGACAAGAATACAATTGTGCTATTGAGAAATGAAAACAAGTGTTCACTGGGTAACCAAGAGAAAAGGATGAAGCAAGTTCCTATTGGTTTATTGTGTGAAGAAAAAGTGATTGCAGAGATATGCCAATCACAACTATATCAGCATACCTAGAAGATAGCAACAGACATTCCTGGAGGCCACCTGGATTTCTCCTTGCCTCAGAATGCAATAGCATTTTCCTCTGAAGTAGTTTCTTTCCACTCATCCCAGTTGTGGAGTTGTGGTCATAATTTAGAAGTGGTGAGACTGTAGCATAAGAAATATGGTTCCTTTGCCTTCTTTTGTGTTTCTTTCCTTCTTTAGTGTGATGCTTCAGCAACAGCCCATAGTTGAACAGTAACAATCAAGTCCTTCCTTTCCAACCTCGTCTTTTTCCCTCTCATCCTCACCCTCCTTAATGTACAGTGTCTGTTAGTTTGAAAGCAGGAGAGGCAGATGGACAAACCTGAGTATAGCATCCTACTATTACCAACAGAAAATACTGACCAGTTTACTGTCCATCTCATTGTGTATAATTGTAGCAGCACAATGCAACTGAAAGGTTGCCTCAGTGGCTCTCACTGTTACTCCCTCCAGTGACCACTTCCATTAACAGAGAAAACCCAGGGGGACATAAGGTAATTACATACTGTTGAAAAAATATTCTAGGGAGCATAAGAAATATTCTGAATCGTGTTCTTCCCTGATCCTAGCAGCTTAACATTATCTTCAGTGACTCTTGAAAGCTATGTGATACTAAAACTGTTGTAAGTTGTATTCTCAGTTGGCTTGGTAGTGCTTTGCCTCACCTTCAAATAGCATCAAAAAATCTGTTTCAGATTATGCTGTGCTCCAAATTGGCCAGTCTCATGAACCCAGTCTGTTTACCTAGGTGAAATTTACTGTTTTCAGGTAAATTTTAGCCAAATATACCACCAGAATCTCACTTGGTCCCCAGAAACTGAAATCACTGGATTTGACATATTTTTAAGCAGACCTGTATAAGACCAGTTCTTTTCTAGAGTAGAATTTGGCTTACATACTCCTGACTGATCATGATTAGGTATGCAATACTTATATTCAAACATGTTAGGTCTATTTAACAAACTAATACACTATTTCCAGCAGTTTTAAATCAAGACATGCAGGATAACATTCAGTCTATACAGACAAAATAACTGTAGAACTGCTGTAAGCAAGGAATTGATTTGTAAAGACTGGTATAATATTGTCAGTGGGTTGTATACATTTAGCTGAGGTATAACCTGGCCTCATACTCATGCTTTCATGTTTTAAAAGCCTTCATGAATTTTGTTTTGCTTTTAAGCCACCAGGAGGCTCTAGAAATCCAACTCTTTGATCTGGCAACATTTTTGGCCTACAGTTCCAGAAGCAGCTACAGATTCTTAGTCTGTCAATTGTTTTTGTGCCCTGTTTATTTTAAGAATGAAATAGTTGGAGCTTTTACTTTTAATATGAATTGTATTTTGTTAAAGTATCCAGTAAGATACACTTAGAAACATATCAGTTATTAAAAGTCTTAAACATAGCAGTGTGAAAGCCCCAGTCTAGTTTCAACTGAGTCTGGAATTCACATGTTTAATTAACATAGCATACAAAATAGATTTCTGCCTACAGATATTAAATGTAATCAATTATATTCATTAAAAGCAGAGCTTACATCAGGGAAACCCAAACAGACAGTCACCACCTACCAAAGCCACTGTTCTCTCCATTGCCAGTACCAGCCCAGGATCTGATTTTCAGTTTGCTTAGGACTTGATTCAATACCTGCAAGGTCAGTGGGAATCTTCCCACTCCAGGATGCTAGACTTGACACTAAGCCAAGCCATGAGACCACTTCTTTCTTTGAATGGTCACTGTGTTGAATATAGGAGGATTATCAGTTTTCCAAGGTCTGCAAGATTAGTTTCATATTAAATACATACATTTGGTCACGACCTGTTTCAGAGGTCAGAAATGCAAAAATTCTTTTACCCATAATAGTAAAGTCCAGTATGTTCCTTCTCTGAGCCTGTATTCTGTGTGAGCATGTGGAGATTTTTTGTTTTGTTTTGTCTGGTTCTGTGAGACCACTATTAAGAAAACACAAATTTACTTTGACTAGTTCTGCCCCAGATTCCATGTACAGTATCTTACCCTGGATGAAGATCTGATTTAGGTCTGTTTATGAGTAAAACTTACTCTGAAAATCTGTATCATCATTTAATGATAGTAAAGAAATGCAGTTATGTAGATTTTCCACTTCTTCGGGGCCAGATGCACTAAAATTAAAACATCACTGAAGTTCATGACAAGATTAGCCAGTGTACTTTTCATTGTAGTGATCTTTGGATTGAACTCTGAGACTCTGTTATTTTCTGTACAACACAGAAATAGATAAAGGTAAAAAGAGGTGGCTTTCATTTCTGTTGCCTTCCCTACAGCAGATGCATTTCTGTTTGCATTACTTATATTGTTACTGTACTTATATTTAGCTCTTAAATATTAATATAGAACAAAGAGTTAACACTTGTTCCCATTCATATTGATGGGAGTTTTCTTTGGTAATAGAAAGATTTTTGGTTCAGTTAGGCCCAGTGTCTAGACAATCATATATAGACAATCATATGACAGGGTACATCTGCAGATTCAAATAGTGAAGTCACACCTCCTAATGCATAGGGGATTTTTTTGTTTTTTCTCCTTGTAATTAACGTATAGCAACAGAAAGAAACTTATTCATTTAAAGAGTTTTTTGTATATTTAATCAATGTTTTCCTTTTTTCATCAAGGGTGGACCTGGAGCAGCAGGTGCTAAGGGTGAAAGTGGTGAGCCAGGTCCCCAGGTACAATAATACTGCCTGTTATGTCTCAGCCTGTTTATCTTTAGGAAAATGCACTCATACCACATAGAAGAAATCAATCAATGATATACTTTCCACATGCAATTGAAGAAAAACAACTTTTACAATACTATCCTAATTAAATGCAATAGCTTGACTGTTCATTTTGAAATATGAAAGTAACAATCCTTATATAACAAAGAGCAATTTTCACATGTAGTGTCATCACTTGAAAACCTGTTTTAACACTGTCATTTCAGTCTCTTCTCTGTTAAATAGTCATATCTCAGTCTGCAATTGTATGACCTTGGGCTCTGATCTTATCAGATCTTAGAAGGTGAGAGAGGCTGAATTTAGTTGGTTATTAAACAGGATATTTTCAAGAAAGATGTTACATAGCGAGAATAAGTCTTTAGGAATCAGTGCCCACTTTTCTTCTCAGCTTACTATTACATCAGCTCCTGTGCAGTGATGTTAAAAAGCACTGGAACACACTGAAATCTTTCAGCTTAAATCTAAGAGTAATAGGGGGTTCTTAAAGAAATCATGGTAGGAGTCTCTGAAACAATGATTTTGCCAGATCTCAAGTGGATTTGCTGCATTCTTAAGTGCCTGTCTTAAAACTCCACATTTATATTTGCAGAAGAAAAAGAAAGCAATTAAACAAAAAGGCACTCTGAACAGCTGGTCCTTCTTCCAGTTTGCTTACTTACATTTTTAAGTATTTTTTCTCTTCCTATTCAGTATTTTTGGATGACTAGTCCTTACCATTGCTATTTTCACCTGAAGAAGATGCATTTGGATGGGCAATGAGAAAGCTTACACAGAAACATGCCCACACAGTTGTCAATGAAAGTTAACATATGTTTGAAAAGTAGAATTAGGTTTTCAGTCTGTGGTAATTTTGCGTCCCTCTAGTTAAAACTGTGCTATGTAAAGCTAAGACAGCATGTGAGCTGTTTACCAGCATAACTCATGTCTGTGTATGAGTTAGGGATCTGAAATAAGCCCTATTTAGTTTTCATGAAATAATTACTATGTGACTAAAATAATTTTGGCATGAGAAGAAGAGGCTTTTCAAACCAGGACTGGTATCTTCAAAGCCATGAAAGGAATGTAAAAAGCTTTTATGTTAAAAGGCCCAATTATGCTGTGTATAGTGCCATCTCATGAAAACTAGTGTTAAAATTGGTAGTGCTAAGGCCAGTTTGGATACCCATATTCTATTAAAATTAATGGTAATTTGGAAACCAGAATCCATCTCCTCGAAAAAAAATGCAGCTTTGTGTATAAAAAAATCTTATCTTGATCTTGAGGTGAGATGTTTAACTAGCTTTTTGCTGACATGAATGTGATTCTAAGAATTACACTCTTTAAATTCAGGGTCCTCGTGGTGTTCAAGGTGCCCCTGGTCCAAGTGGAAAAGCTGGCAAAAGGGTAGGTAGTGTATGGATCAACCTTGCTCTGGGTAAATAGTTTCTATGTAAATATATTTGAATATTAACTGATTCCACTGCTTTTTCAAATGTTTGCCCCTTTGGGTTTTTGCAGGGACGTCCTGGAGCTGATGGTGCTAGAGGAATGCCAGGAGAACCTGGTGCAAAGGTAAATAATAATGAGAGCTGAGGCTTTATTTCAGTCTTGGAACGGGCTAGACAGTTTTTATGTAGGTACCACAGTTTCTTCCAGGCTAACCCAAAATTCTTCTCTCAAGAGAAAATACTGAGGTTTCAGATAGCTGGTCAGATGCAAGAGCTGAGAATGAATCATCCATTTAAAATATGGTAATTAATGGTAATGGCTAGTAGTCTGACCTTGAAGTAACTTGATTCTTGGGACTTGATTCCTATCCTTCTGAATCAGTTTCTAGTTACAGAGTATCAGTAATAGTAAAGTCAGTTTTGCAACTGTAAAGTGCAGCTAGAATTGAGCTTTCCATTTCAATGTAGACTTCTTTTTATAAATAGCATAATTAAAGCACAGTGAAAAAGTTAGTGTGGCATCTTCTCTTGCTTTAGTGCATAGAAGAAGACCTTGTGAGTTTGATCTGTGTGCTCCCCTCCATGTGTTTCGTTCAGTAACAAAAGTGTACATATAACCAAAGGTAGAAATTAACTTTTAGAGGGAAGGCACAATTTATTCAGCGTAATAGAGAATGTAGTAGTCATTCACTAAAGCTGTGATTTCTTCTTTCCTAGGGTGACAGAGGATTTGATGGTCTTCCTGGTCTCCCTGGTGACAAAGGTAACAGGGTAAGAAAAATATGTATATTTATACAACAACAAATTGATACTGTCACAAAAATAATGCACTGTTCATTAAGAATAGCACTACGGACTATTGAGTAAGTTAAAAAAGAATGTCAACTTTTCACACTACAGAATAATATGTATATTGTCAGGTAATGTATTCCTCATGAAACAATTTAGTAATATCAGTCAATAGACAGTGATTCATATATATATCTCTCAATGACTTAAATATATTTTCAGAATTCAGATCATATCTTCAGCTAGGTTTTGCTCTAATTTTTCTTACTTAAGGAATTTGCCTGTTGGATTTAAAGTGATTGTTAAAGGAAACAATAATAGGAAAAGGAAATTAGCATGAAGTTTCTGTATCAGAAGCATGACAAATTTTAGCCTGCTGGGAAGCTTGCTCAAAAAATGCATTTGAATATTTGAATTGCAAAGTGAATTGTTTAGTGTGGCTTATTCCAACAACTGAAGTTTAAAGAAAGATCAGAGTCGGGTCAGATAAGTTAGGAAAACTTGAAGTAATATTTAAAATAGTTAATGTAATTTCTCCTTGTGTCATACCAGTCTATAGGATGAGACTGCATCTTTCCCTACAAAGTGTAGAAATAATCACATCAGGGGATTTCTGCTTTAAATTATACCTGTAATGTAGATGTTAGTAACAACATACTCTACTGAATGTACCTCCCTGACTGTTGTCCTGGTAAGTGCAGCACACCGTAAAAGAAACAGTGAGTGGGAATGTCTGCAGAACCATTCCCATATGTGCTAAAGCTTGATGACCAAAGAATGATTATAGCTCTCACCCTTCAATAGGTTAGCACAGTTGCTGCACTTCCCAGAAAATCTCAGCTGCATTGGCTACTGGCCCATAATGTAGTTCTTTGTAACAGCATCTAAAGAATACTCTTTTGAGTTCTGTGTGCAGTGGGAAAAGAACTAGTGTCATACAGAAATGTGTTCATCCTCTTTCACCATCCCCTTTAACTTAAAGAATGTAAAGCAATCAGCGCATCACATAATTGAAATCCAGCTTGATCAGCAGGTGACCAGCAGAGGGGGATAGACATTAAGCTCTTGCCACTACTTCAGTCTGAAGGCTTATCAGAAATTGGTTCAGTCAGGGAATTTGTCTGTTTTCCAACCTGGAATACTAGAATTGTCTGTCTGTGAGACCTTCCAAGTCATAAAAAAATTAATTTTTTTTGCAAATATTCTATTTGTTTCATAATTCCTAAACAAACAAAAAAAAATAGAAGAATAAATTTGCGTTGAAATTTGCAAAATAGTAATGAAAATAATGACTTCTTTTCATCATTTCTTTCATCCCACTATTTAAAAATCACTGCATTCTCATGTTTGTATGGAAATGTTCTGTAAAAGTACAAACTATTATTTTTCTGAAAGCAGCTTTTTTCAAAGCTAGAACAGATAGCTGTAGCTCTTCAGCTTCATATATACTGACAGCATATAATGCAAATATTCAGTTGTCTTTGGCTTTCAATAAAGAGCACAGAAGGAAAGACACGAGAAACACTTTTTCTGTTGTAGTTATGTTTCAGCTGTAAGAGAATTGGTGTTGAAAATCCATAACTTTAGAGCAGAAATTTTAGGTCTACTTTTAGTATTAATCATATTTGAACTATGAGTTGCAATTTGGATGTCTCTCTGAGGTTATTCCTCTATCAAACACAAGTTGTCAGACAGGAGTTACTGGATGAGATTCTCTGACTTCCAGTGCAGGGGAGATCAGACTGCATGGTGTAATATTCCTTTTAGCCTCAATATCTATGACTTTGAACTTTTCTTATTTAGATTTACTAGATGCATAACCTTCTCCAGTATAAAACCAAGACACGATAGACTAGAACAGAAGGTCTAAGGAAAAAAATTCAATCTTTAACAGAACATTTGAAGGAAAGAACTGGGGAATTGAAGAACTGAGAAGGCTGATAATGAAGGGAAGTTTTGTTCTTACTGAATGACAATACCAGGACGCTGAATGCAAGCTCCTAATCTAACTCTAAGTGTCATGTGATTGCAAGACAAGAAAGGTAGCCCTTGAAGGGATGAACTGTTTCAATATTTGAAAGCTTAGGTCAGTCTTCACCTGGATATTAATTGGAAGCCAGAGCACAGATCATGTGTCTCATGTGGCAACTTTCAAGAGTGTCATTTAGCATGTAGAAAAACACATGCTTTACCAGAAAATCACACTGAGTAGTTCCAAAACTTAGCAAAATATAGAAACTGCTGTATTAATTCACCTTATGGGTATGAAAGTGCAAATCATAGAATTTCATTTTCTCTCCCATGCTGACTCCAACTTATAGAGGACAGAAAGGCAGTAGAATAAAATCCTGACATCCCTAATATTAGATAGCTCTGGGGTAAGACAGCAAGTTACATAAAATTCCCTAGGAAAGTTTGAAAGGGTGAAGAATGGAGCCGCTAAAGAGTGACTCCATATACCTCTGCTAGGATCCACAGCAATGGTCAGGCTCCTTGGAGACACTGATAAAATTAAGGAAAACAGCATGAATACTTGGTTGTTGTCCAATGCCAGAAGGAAGTCACAGTCTAAAAATCCACTGCCCAAAAGAGGTCAGTCAGTGGTGTTTCAGCTATGTAGCACACTAGTTCTCTTTACAAATGGGGAAAGAAAAATAAATCTTTAAAGTATAGTCCAGAATCTACTGAGGCTCTGCATATATAGACTTGAAAAGCCCCAACCTCTGAGGGGAAGTGGAAGTCTGGCTGCCTTCCAAAGCCTCAGACAAATCAGTCCCAAGGCTCTCAATGACTGGTGCCAGGGAGCGTGGTTCTGAAAGGTGGTTAGTGAACTTCACTATGTATATTCCAGGGCCCAGCAATTGGTTTATTAACTTCTGACCCATGTACACATGCCTTATTTTACTGGCAGTAATACATTGCGTAGGGGGAGGGGGAAGGTGCCAGTGAGACAAAGGAAAATGTGGGTAACACTGCCTTTTGTAGCAGTATTTTGTGTATGTTCTGGGGCCAAGAGTAGTTGCAGAGTGAAATTTTACAAACACAAATAGTTCATTGTTTCAATCTTGTTCATTTGGTTTTATACTAATGTAATAAAAGACTTTACTGAGTACTATAACCTACGGATTTGTGTTATTGTGTCGAGACATGTTTTGACACATCAGACTTCAGCTAACACATTTGGTTTCATTTCATTTCCCATCCATTGTTGTTTCCAACAACAGATGTATTACTTTAATGACTTTACTTATTCTACAGGGAGACCGTGGCCCACAGGGACCTCCTGGCTTACCTGGTGAAGATGGATCAAGAGTAAGTTGCTATTTACACAGTAAAATCTAGAGTGAATCCTCATGTAATGGGAATGTGGTTGTGATACATGTTCTTTTTTTCTAAAACTTCTATTCCCTTTGAACAAAAACAGGGAGAAGATGGGGAAGTTGGACCAAGAGGTCTCCCAGGTGAAGCTGTAAGCAGTGCTTTCTTATTCTTCTGTTTCTGTTACAAACAAAAGTCACTCTCAGATATTTTTTCTTTCTGTGGAACTGTTCTGAATTCCAGGTATAAAAATTACTGCGTGTGTGTATATAGAGAGAATACTGATTCTGGCTGAAAAGCAAACAAATGAACAGTTTTGTTAGGGGTGAAACACTACTTACAGGATTAGAATTAAGTCAGGGATATATCCAGCCAAGTATACAGAAGTTTCAGAATCACAAAGGCTATTTCTTATCCTATTGTGTAAAATCAGTCACTGAAGTCTTTGATACATGACAATATAACCAAGCCCTTGTTGCTTTGAAAATGTTTTCCAAACATCTACTTATTAGAAGATAAGGCCCGGCTTCTTCCCTTTCTTCACACTGCTGTGCTTCATTGTGTATTTTTACAATTGTTTCACATACAGAATTTCCACCACTGTCAGTTGCAATTCTGCAGGTGCTGTCACTGCAGAGCAGAGTTCTGCATTGCAGGCAAGAAAGCATGCCTCAAAAAGGGGAATTTTACCCTAAATACTGCTGCCTACTCACAAAGTAGGAAGAAGGTGCTACAGAGTCAGTGTTAGTGAGTTGTGACTATATCATACATGAGGAGACTGGAGACTCAGTTCTGCCTACTTTAGCAACATGACACGAGTGATGACACAAATGATGAAAACTAATATTCATTTACATAGTATAAAGCCAAAAGATTATGTTATAGACCAAATCTTGCTCACCTTAATTAGGAGAATAGTCCTGGGTCCTTTGTGAAATTTTTTAGGGGTAGGAAGAACAAATCTGATTTTGGTTTACAGAATACCTTGCATTTATTATAATAAAATTATTAGTAATTTTTAATTATTTAGTGGGTCTTTACTACAGATAAAAACACTGTTATACACTTAAAATAGTAGTATAGAGTATGACAGACCATCATGTTTTCTAAAGGCATGAATACAAACATGTATGCTACTATTCAGGTCAGACCTTCAGGCCAAGACACAGCTGAAACTTTAGTGGAAGATGCTGTGCCACTGTTCTGCACCAGGAAATATAAATAGTTATTTCCTACTTTTCTCTGAAATGACCATACAGCAGCTAAATAAAAGCTTGCCCTGCCACTGACATCCTGTTCAGACATATGGTGGCCTTCAGGAGAATCTGTTATCAGTGTATTCCTTCCTTCCTTCCTTCCTTCCTTCCTTCCTTCCTTCCTTCCTTCCTTCCTTCCTTCCTTCCTTCCTTCCTTCCTTCCTTCCTTCCTTCCTTCCTTCCTTCCTTCCTTCCTTCCTTCCTTCCTTCCTTCCTTCCTTCCTTCCTTCCCGTCTGTCTGTCTGTCTGTCTCCTTCAACTCCCATGCTGCCTTCCCCATATCCTTCCTACTCCTTATGACATTCCTTGCTCTGTCCTGCTCCTGGGCCTCTCTGTTCAGAAAAAATCATGCAGTTGTTAATAAGTGTTTGTTCTCTTACAGGGTCCACGGGGATTACTGGGCCCCAGAGGTACACCTGGTCCGCCTGGACAACCAGTACGTATGAACTGTTTTGTATTCACAATGTCCAGAAGAAAAATGGAAGTCCACTGAAAGTTGCTTATGTTTATGTTGTTTGTTGTAGGGCATTGCAGGTGTTGATGGACCTTCAGGCCCAAAAGGAAACATGGTGAGTAAATAAGCTGGGAATTAAAAAGGGAGTGGATTATAAGAATCCTTTCCACATTCTCTTGTCCCTGCCACTATGCCATCCCTTCCATTTAATTAAACTTTTCTGTCAAAATACTCAGTTTCATGATGATTTCACACAGAAAAGAGAAGCCTCCTATTACTTAGTCTTCAGCCAAAAGGCCTAACCATGCTTTCTCTCTCAAGCTCCTTTAGCACCATGGACTCCAGTGCTAAGGTCCTATGTGTGGGCTGTTATTCTCTATTAAAGAGAGATAAATTCTCTATTAAAGAAAAGGCCATGATATTCATTAGCATGAAAAAATATCATACTGGATAGAAAGCTGGTGGTAGACTTTAAAGAGGGAGGAACAAAGTTGAGTTTGTATTCCTTTTAGTCCTGACAATGAAGATCTGTAATGCAGAAATGCAAACCTAATGCCCTGGTATTTTTTTCCATGGTAGGGTCCTCAAGGGGAACCAGGACCTCCTGGTCAGCAAGGAATTCCAGGCCCACAAGTAAGTGTAAAATAACTCTCAAGAAATACGATGTAATGTGCAGCAAATGTTTAATAAATGAAAATTACTAAAAGGTTAGTTTTTCATGTGCAAAACTGATAAAGCTTCAAGGATTTTGTAAATAATGCTGCAAATGTGCTGAGGGCAGTGGGAGCAGAGTTTTCAAGTAAGCTTTCAGAGGGATTTTTCATTCAGGAGAAAAATGACTCATTCAGTGTTCCTGGAATGCAGCAGGAATGGCCACACCTGGAGGAGGGTTCTGAATAGGATCTTGTTACAGACCTACTGCCAGAATAGTGGCTTGTGCAAAAGGCTCACACAAAACTCCTGATCTAACTCGTAAGGGGGAAAAAAAGCCACTTATATTTGCCAGTGTGTTTAAACAGATTAATGAGGGACCTTTAGTAGGGTGAATGTATGTATATTGTTCTCCCTGGTTTCTCACACTGGTTTCTTTTTAATAGGGGCTTCCTGGTCCGCAAGGTCCTATTGGACCTCCTGGTGAAAAAGTAAGTTACAGCATTATTCTGGTATTTCACAGTCAGTTCTGTGCAACAACCTTGCTTATGTGCTTAAGGGCTTTGCTGTGTTTTACAGAATAGTAACCTAAGATCTAAAAATTAACAGATCTTCCTGAAATCATCAAGTAAATTGAATAACCAATGGAGGCCTGGCTTTCCTTTCATATATACTTTTTCACAAGCATAGTTTCCTCCCTTTATTCTGGATTAATTTTCTCTTCTTAGCTTCAGAATCACATCTACAATACTAAACAGTGTATACTTGTATGTTAGTTAATTTCACTGCAAGCTGTGAAAATTATTTTTATTAATCTCTTTTTTTCTATCAAAGTTTTACCTACTCAAGTCTTATTCTCTTCTCTTTTTTCAAGGATTATATTTTGACATAACTGCAGTGTAATTGGCATACTGCAGTGTCACTTGTTTTTTTCCGATCTGTTTGTACATGTTCTGGTGGTGTGAAACTGTCATCTGTTAATTTTAAAAATGTCACTTGAATTTTATGCTAATTTTACTTTTCTCCTCTTCTTGCTGAATTCCTGGTCTATTGATTCTTCTTTGATTTTGCTCCTCTTCCCTATTTAGTATATACTTTAAGAGAAATTGAAGGAAATTTTAGGAAATAATATACATGCTTTTTACCTGCCTGTGTGCCTAAGAAGTATTATTCTAGCAAAATGGGCTAGATCCACAATATACACATTCAAGACACTTTCACAAAGACGTACCATGCCTTTCAGCTATAAGCGCTGGAGTTCTGTAACCTGTACTCTGCCTCTTGATCTTGTTGGTATCTTTCATATGGTTAATCCTTTTATTCCTGAAATTCTAAATAATAATTTTGTACACTGGAGAATTCTTCCCCATCTTGTGTTGGGTACGTGCACGTTCACAGAGTAATTCCTGAAGCCTGTTCTCAGTCAAGCATCTTACTGAAAAATATGGGTGATTTGTATTGATTAAAGATTGTAAGAACTGGCCTTGCGCTAATATATTGTATGATAGTATTTTTCTGAGTTTAGTTTTGTTATATTTTTGGTTTATCCCCGATAACCATATCAAGGGATTTAGGTATTTAATTTATATCCTTAGCTCGTAGAGTCAAATGTATTGGATATGGGTGGGGTTTTTTTTCCTTTTTCTTTCCTTTTTTTTTTTCAATTATTATTATTATTTTTCTTATACTCTACACCTGCGATGGGTTCACCAGTTGTTTTAAATACTAAAACGATTTAAGATAGTTTGCTGCTTTAGGGCATACCGCATACCAGTCCTCAACAACGATGATCCTCTGTCATCCTAGCAAATGATAGAATGTTCACTATTGTTCTTAAGATGTGTCTCTGTTACTGCCTTTAGGGACCTCAAGGCAAACCTGGCCTTCCTGGCCTTCCTGGTTCTGATGGGCCTCCTGTAAGTAACCAAATATTTCATCCCTTGAATGTTTAAGTACTTTTACCAAGTAATAAATATTTCTGGATACCTGTGTTGCAAAAAGAAAGAGATTAAAAGCACTGGTAGTCCTAGTTGTCAACAACATAAGATCCATCTAACACCCCTGTATCATCTGAGCTGTTAAAACTAAGAGAATTACATTTTTGAAGCAGCTGCTAAAAACGTCTGTGGGCCTTTAAAATGTGTTCCCAGATGATGAAATGCATCTGAAACATCTGCAGGGATGTGTAAATAACCTAACTGACACACAAAGGGCCAGATACTGTTTCACTGTAGTCCTACTATGTCAGTATGGCAAAGCAAATCATCTGTAAAAATGCTCACCACTTGTTCTCTGAGGAAACATAGAATAGAGTAGATCTTTCTCTGCTTCCTGACCTAAGGTGCATATTACATGTTTGGGCTGCTTCTTTCATTGTCTACTCTGGGACGGACCTGAGCCAAAGTTTAGAATCTTGTGATCACTAAGGAATTCATCTTAGCTCTGAGGATGCATTCACTTACATGAGCACAGTGTAACCACCTGAGTAGCATTGCTTGCAGTTTAGACATTAAACTTAAATGGAATCATTGTTCATAATGACATGCATATACACTAGTTTTCTTGCATCAAAATCATCATCTTTTTATACCACCAAGAGCCATTAGACAGTCAGAATGACTTCTCAGACCATGTCTCTCCTCCCCATGCCATTTTCCCTTACATTTTTTCTTTTAGGTTAAATCTGCATGTCTTAAACCTGACTCTCAGCAGGACTTTTGCTAGGATAAGAACAACAGAACTGTCTGCAGGGGTTTCACTACATAGATGCTTATATTACAAATACAGAACTGTACCCAGAGCTCTCACACCTCTCTTTTACCCACCAAAGTACTATGTTCATGGAGAATGTTTGTTATATATGCAATGACAGTCCAGCTGGAAGTCTGTATCTTGAATCATTGTGTAAACATTTGAACTTTCCCCCTTATCCTTTTCTGCATGCTGGGAAAAATATTAATTTTCAAACATAAGCATTATTTTAAACTCTGCATATTGTTAAACCTTAAAAGCAAGGGGGAAGTGCTGTAAGACATAATCAGGTGTGTACCTGGTATACATCCCTACTGTGGTGGGTTGACTGCAGCCAGCAGCTAAGCACCCACCCAGTCACATGCTTACTCCTCCCACAGCAGAATGGGGGAGAATCAGAAGATCAAAAGCAAGAAATCTCATGGGTTGAGGTAACAACAGCTTAATAAGTAGAACAAAGCTACGCACACAAGCAAAGCAAAATAAGGAATTCATTTACTACTTCCAATCTGCAGACAGATGGCTAGCCACTTGCTGGAAATTTGGGCTTCAGCACACATAAGGATTACTTGGAAAAACAAACACAATAACCATGAACGTCCCTTCCTTCCTTCTCCTTTCTTTGAGCTTTTATTGCTGAGTAAGACATCATATGACATGGAATATCCCTCTGGTCAATTTGGGACATCTACCCCGGCTGTGTTGCCTCCCAGCTTCTTGCCCACCCCTAGCCTACTCACTGAGGGGTTAGAGTGGAACAAAGAGAAAACCTCCACGCTGTACAAGCACTGCTCAGCAACAGCCAAAACACTGGTGTGTTATCAACACAGTTTTAGTCACAAATCCAAAGCACAGCACCATATGGGCTGCTGTGAAGAAAATTAGCTCCATCCCAGCCAGACCCCATACACCTACCCAAAATTATCTCCCTCGTGCACAAATAGTTTTGTTCAGAGAAAGGGCAGGAGAGGCAGGTTAAACTAAATCCATTCTAATTGACATGACCTATTTACAACCATAGAATTACACTAGTGATTGAAGGCAATGAGCAGTACCTTCTGATTGCAATGTGCTTTGTAACTGGTCCCGTGATATCTGTGTTAAGATCAAGTGGAATCTCAAGAGCATTTTTTCAGGAGATCAGGAAAATTCTTGCTAGCTATTTTGTTTTACTTCTCTGTGAGGAAATGTTCTATTTTGAAAGTGAGTCATTGTTAAAAGCGGTATATTATACTCGAATTAATGGAAATCTAAAGGCTTACAAATGTGCTGTTTAATAGCAGCATTTTTAAAGACATTTAATGTTATAGAGGCCTCTGATACTGGATGGAGATTTAAAATTTTGTGCACAAGAAAGCATATTCTGTGAGATTAGGATTAAACAACAGACATACATACATTTTAAAAAACAACATATATTCAGTGTTAGTAAGACAAACCCTTTAAAGGAAAATTAATAATCACTGGTAAGCAAGTATCAAATACTTTTTATTTTAATCATTCTTTTAATAAAGAACATATTTTAGACTGTTTTCCAAGGCCATAAAATTGAATATAAGCACCAGAGGTTTGTCATAAGAGATTAACAGCCACACCAAAGTATATCATGTTTGTCACACTGAAAACATTTTGGGATGTCAGTGACTCCAAAACATGAATGGTTTTAGTTACTGGCTACATGTTATGTGGGAACACATGCTTGGCAAAACTAGACATTTACTATGTTCCTCTAATAAAACTGATGAACATAAGTAGAAAAAGGATTCCTGACTGATTCTCATAAAGAGTAATATTCTATTAACCTTTGGTTTCATTAAAGTGCCTTTAAATTTTGCATCATTTTAGTGTACATTTTTTCAGAAAGAAAAAAAATTGATTGTTAAATGTTTTGAGCACTGCAGTATTAACATCAGTGATGTAGAATAAAGACTAAGACATAAACATATTTTGTTTTAAAAGCAAGTCACAGTTTGAAACAAAGACATAGAACGTTAAAACTAAATCATCCATCTCTTGGCTTCTGCAATTCAGTAATCTTTTACATAATTTTAGGAATGTCTTCATGCTGTAGCATTAATCACCCTGCTTGTTTCAAAATCAAATTTGAGAGTGTCTTGCATTAAAAACCTCTTACTGCTGAAACGTTAACTAAACAGAAGGAGTGATCAGGATATTCCTGAAAACATTAACATAACTATTGTCCAGGTTTTCTTTTGTTACATAAACTAAATTGGTATTGAGAGGAAAATCTTTCCTCAAAATTTTGTGTGTGTGTGTTCTAATACAGAAGAAGGGTGGTTAACGACCTGAAATTCAAGTGTTTAAATAACTGTGTTTTTATAATAAAATGTCACTACTGAAAAAACGAGTATTTTCCAATTCAGAAACATTTCTCTTAAATCAGGGTCATCCTGGCAAAGAGGGTCAGTCTGGAGATAAAGGTGCATTGGTGAGTTTTAAAAAATTTCCATTTATTTACATAGCTTTCAAGAAAACCTTTAGCAGTTTTTCAGCTTTATGACATATTTTTTTGCTCCAAGAACCAAGGAAGATAATAGAAAACCCATGACACATTCAAAGCATCTGTGTGCAGACAAACATATTTATTATATTCTAAATATTATAGAGATTTGAAATAATATAGAGATAACTCTTTTAAAGTAAAACCGATTGTGGAGTTGACTGACAATCAATTAAAAGTTGCATACATTTCATATAAATAACTTGCAAATAGTTTGAGTTTACAGTTCTATTGTAGAGTACCCTCTAGGATTCTTCCCAACTTTGATTTTTGAAGATTTACAAATGCATGCATATACATTGTATTTTTTTAGGTCACTTTCAAGTCAGTGGCAGTGAAAAGTAATTTCTTTATTTCTTGGGGCTCTTTAAAGCATTCTGCTTGCTCAGTATTGACCCTTATTTATCCAGAATAACACCCTTTATTGCACCTGAAATAAGTTTCAGTTGCAGTACTGATTTCAGTGGCAATACCAAAAGGCTGTATTCTGGATAAATAGGATGAATGAATCAATAGTACATTGCAGAAGGTACATATTACCAATGTATTACAGTTTGTCCAAAATGTTATTTGTTAGAGGCTTGTAGATTTTGTCCTGATTTCTTAAGAAAATAAAACTTATGCAGAGCATTTATGTTTTGAAATTACAGGTGTGTGACCATCTGTCAGTTGTTCCTTATGTCTTTTGAATTTACTGATCAGTTTCAGCCAAATTTGATAGAGAATTTTATTTCTCAGAGATGTTAGTCTAAAGGTTTTGTGAAAAGACACAATTGGAAAGGGGAGAAAGACCTTATCAGTGGCCCCCTTGGGGAAAGATTTTGTTATCTGTCCATCTCGGACATTGAAGAATCAACAAAGCAGCTCAGCCTCAGACACAGATATGTATATTTCCAGGCTTCTTTGCTTCCACTGTTTACAGAACAGTTTCTTTAGACACTGCCATTGGATTGCATAGTATTGAAGTTAAGCATCATTAAAATGCCCAGCAAACCGTAAATAACAGCATCCAGACACCAGTCAGTATTTATATCACCATGAGCCTTTTAGCTTTCAGATTTGGAATCTCTTTTTTTTAAAGACCACGATTTTTATTATTATCATTATTTTGATATCTACTTTTGACTTTTGTCATCATCATAATTAACATATAAATTTTCCCCAGTAAGACACCACTGGTTTCTAATAGGCATCTTTTTGTTTGTTTTTGTTTGTTTGTTTGTTACATTTTCCAGTTATCATTGTTTCAGATAATTTGTATTGTGGATAGACGTTTCCCAAATATACAAGTAGAACCAAGTTCATAATTCTATTAATAGTTTTATAGTGACATTGAAGGGTGCTTTGTGATGCCATGACTTTTCTTAGTGGCAGGCAGCCCAGTGTTATTTTGATGTCTCACACACGAGTGCTGTATTATAGTGAAGGAACAAGGATTAGACTCAGAAGAAAACTGCTTGCTAACCAAGTGCTGTACAAACAAAGGTTCTTTACTCCAATATGTTTTAGGGGCCTCCAGGTCCTCAGGGTCCAATTGGCTATCCAGGTCCTCGTGGTGTAAAGGTAAGATTTAATTATTAGATTCCTCCCCCACCCCTTTTTGAATATATGCATGTGGGTCATTCTTTATATTCTTTCTTTAGGGAGCTGATGGTGTCCGTGGTCTCAAGGGATCCAAAGGTGAAAAGGTATTTAATTTCTTTCCCTTTTTCTGTGTTCCTTATTTCACTGCAACGCCTTTTGTGTCCTTCACAGCAGTGTGCTCAGGAACACAGCAGTGGGTTTATTTTTGCCTTACCCTAAGGACATACCAAGCCCAAAACAGTGACCTCCATGGTTATTTACATTGGTGCAAAGTGAATATAAAACCTTCAGTTATTAGAATATTTTTGGACCTTCTTCACACTCATTTAAGAAACTTCTCTCTAAGGGTGCTCTTAAGTAGAGAATTAGACATCCCCTCTCTTGTTAATAGATTCTATAGTGGATACCGAGAAGCTTGTGCATCAGAGAGATTTGTGGTGACAATAGTGCCATCTTACCTGTTTAGATAGAGCTGTAGGCTAGATTTTGTATTTTTTTATGTACAACTTCCAATGGCTTTCTAGGTTCCAGGTATTTTTGTCCCAGGTGTTTGGGGGACTTTTGCCAAAGTGATGGACAACTCCAGTCAGATGCATATATACGAATATGAAGAAAGCTTTTATGTCCCCCTGATACCATTAATTCTGTATGTAGAGCTCTTACTAGAGCAAACACCAACTACTGCGATCTCTATTGAGTTCTGATGGTCTGCGGTGACTGCAACTACAGACAGTATTGGTTTAAATTCCCACTTTCCTCAGCACTTGGAATGAGAGACAGATAACAAACACCATCGGTCATACCTCCTGACCACACAGGCAAATTCAGCCTTGTGGCTCTGGTGGCTACTGTGTGTATATTTATAGCTATGTCTAAAGCAGAAGACTCAGTCTTGCCAAAAAAGCCTTGATTTCAGCACTAGAGATCTATCTTTCAGGCTCAGATGCCAAGAGCTGCTGTACATTCTTCAGCTTTCCTAAACCACAGTTTGTCTAGTCTGCATACTCATTTTAGAGTTGATCATTAAATCTAAGCTGAGAAAGAGTGTATTTAATACCTGTGGAGACTGGACAGTTAAAAAACCCAGCTTTTTCTTGTGCCTTATTGAGTGATTAATATCCAGCTAGGACAAAATACAGGACTCACATATAAATAAACTTAATATATGTGTGTCTATATATGTGTGTATCAATGAATACTGATTAGCATAATCTCTACAATATTTCTGTGGTCCTAAAAACTGACCTCATAGTTACAGTAAGGCACTGATCTCTACTAAATACCTCAAAAGGTCACACAGAGATATTTCTTAGATTGTTCTCACAGTGCTTTAAAGGTCTGTTACACAGGCCTTTTTTGCTGAAATTACTCAGATGCCATTACATGGGGGAAAGCACTGTAAGAGACAGAAATAAATAAACTGATCATTCAGGAGAGCCTCTGTAGATCTGGAATGGTCCCAGGGATATCAGAAGAGGTCCATCTCTGTACTGACCATTAAATGTGACTAGAACTCTTTAGCTATTTTATTTTTTGTTAACAGCAGAAGAGGAAATAGAGCATTCAGCTCTCTCCTCCTACATGGAATAAAATCAGCCTTTTTTAGATCTCAATAGCTGGAACCTCACTGTGAAAGCTGGAGGAGAGTTTCAGTTCATTTGGCAGCCATTTGGTCACTAGTTGGCACATGGTCAGTCCTTGGTGATATGTTGCAAAGTGTTCTCATATAATTATTACTGTCCATGTCCATAACTGAGCAACTTTTGCAATTAAAGCTTTTTTCATGTATTTGCACTCTACTTTTTTCATCTTTCTCTAAATTTTAAGAAGGACCACATTGAAATTTTAATGTATGCAATATAAGATGACCATATAAAGCTTAGTTTCACCATCTAGAAGGAATGGGAAATCTGCTTTTAGAATGTTTTTTAGGGTATTATTTTCAATGAATCACGATGGGTTACCTCATCTTTTTTTACATGAACACATACTATCAAGAAAATATATTTGCTTGGGTTTTTTTTTTATCTTAATGTCTCCTCACCTATTTTGAGCTGTTCATCACTAGAAAATCTATTTCTATCACCCTTTCTAGGGTTATTTGTTTCATGCAGTATGACTACTTCTGAACAGAGTCAAAATGGCTTTAGCCTTGCAGTTTGTCTCGGTTGCTGATCTGGGAGAAGATAAAGCTTTTGCGGGCCCAGGAGTTCAGATTGCAAACTTCTTTTTCAAAGTGAGGATGAAATAGAAAGCCTTTCTTTTTATTTCAGTAACATGGAGCACAGTATCACTCTTTCCTGGCTTTATGGACAGTCCAAATATTACTCAGTTTCTAAGTCAGTAATATTACTTCAGCATATAAAAAACCAGCATCATAGTAAAACATTTTACTATGTGCTTATTCATCACAAAGACCTTCACTCTCAGGATATAAATAAGCATTAGATAAAAATGCAGTCAATAATCTTTGTTGTCTGAATATTGGAACAGTAGTTATATGATGAGTTAGTCTAAGAAAGAGGGAACCAGAAACTGATCAGTTGTGCTAGAGCGAGTCATGAACTCCACTGAACAACTGGAGATTTCTGTTTGTATCTGAACTCATACAGGTGTAAATGAAACTTGTCTGAGTCCTGTCTGCTTGTACTTCACCATGGAGACTTATTAAAATGCTTGGAGTAAATTTTCTACCAGAATTTTCTAGGCAGTAAATAATTAGTTCTCACTAGGAATAACAGTAATGTGCATCTGTTTTGCCACGGTGTATGGATTTAGTCTTAATGTCCATTGGTTTTTCTACTTTCTTTCAATTGCATCAGCCAATGAGAGTAGGCAGGGCTGAGTACTGCCAGACATCAAACTACTATATAGAGATGACTACTTTTTCTTTTAGATTATGAACATTTGTATATATCTTTTTTTTTATTGTTAAGATGTCACAACCAGCCAATGTTTTGATTCCTTTCATGATACTATTAAGACACTAGTTTAAAAGAAAAATTAATTAAAGGGAAATTCTTCTATCACAAAGAATAACACTGAATAATTTGCCACCAATTTTTTAGTTAATTGAATGGATGACCTTATTAAAAAGAGTGATAATCAAAAAAAGCTTAGGAGTTCAGAAAGGACTTTGCAAGATAATTCGTAGTAAAACAGTAGAATTCTATTTTCTCTAAACAGATTTTAAACAGCTTTAAACAGCTGTTATTAGGAACTTTCAAAGTAAAAAGTCATTTTGTGTAGTGCACTGATATACTTTCTCTAAAATATCAACAACCATGTTAGATTTTCTGGTGTCTGAAGTTCTCACTTTATCTATGCAAATTATTTTAATCTGTAGTGAATGTATTTTCTTATTCTGTCTGCAGAAAAAAAAAAAAATCCTCTCTATTATTAAAAGTAGTTGCATGCATTTCTGCCTTTTTTAGGGTGAAGACGGTTTTCCAGGATTTAAAGGTGACATGGGCCTTAAAGGTGACCGGGTAAGTATTTGTTCACAGCCCATATGTTCTTAAAAAGTTTAAATATTATTTTGAAAGGATCACTGAAGCAAACCAATAAATTTAAACCAAAAATAAAATAAAACCTAGTAGCTTAAATTATTTCTATTCCCTGTGCATATACAGATTTGAGCCAGAGATTAGGTTCTTGTGAATCAACAATGGCACAGTTCTAAAGAGAAGGAGAATGTCAGTCTTAGATATCCTTTTCACAAAGCTTCTTCCTAGGGAATCTCCTTTTCCAGATTCCAAGATCTCCAGTATCTGCCTGAGGAAAATTAATCCATCCAGGATAAAGATATTTTGATTCCAACCTAGCATCTTGCAGATCTCTGCCAAAATGTTGTTTATTTAGCCCAATGGGCACTTACTTCCTTTAATAGTAAGTGTTGTGGGGGTTCTAAAAAAACTCACAAGAGGCTTCTGGCCTGTATCTGTTGTCTGTATGAATAAATAACTGTGAAGATGGTATCCACATAAGTACCTAGAAACAAACGTTTTTCTTTCTATGGACTGTCAGAGTGCCTTCACAAGAATTTAGGGAAGGAAAAATAAGAATACGCAGTTTGCAAATGCAGCTCTCTTCAGGCAAGGCAACTGGGCTCTTACACTTGTGAAAGTAATATTCAGCACGTAATTTATATGTATTTGCATTTATAGAATGAACATAAACAGTGTCCTAATCTAGCTGAAGATGTCCCTGCGTGTTGCAGGGGTCTTAGACTAGATGACCTTTAAAGGTCCCTTAAACCCAAACCATTCTATGGTTCTATTATTCTAATCTCTATTTACGTTTACTGAAAACATTTTCAAGTAATTATAGGTAGTCTCTCTAATATATGCACAAAGGCAATTGTTCATATTTATAAGGTGGTGTATTTTAGGGAGAAATTGGCCAGCCAGGTCCACGAGGAGAAGACGGTCCAGAAGGTCCAAAAGGTCGAGCAGGTCCATCTGGGGACCCAGGTGCTGCTGGTCCAGCTGGGGAAAAGGTCAGTAGCCAGATACCAACACAAACATGTCACTGCCTGTGATGATCTTCATCATTTAGTGATGATCTTCATCACTAAAAAAACAAGCCTCCAGATCTGCAAAATCTTTAGCTACCTAACAGTAGTTTTTATGAGACACCACTACTATAGCAGACCACTGGAGTTCACATTTGAACAAGTACTGGGAATCTTTATTTTGTAAGTATACAAAAGGGCATTATAGTACTTTATCAGCATGTGAGGCAGCTAAATTCTTACCCCAAATTACATACAGAGCATGCCAACAAAGGAAAATGCATTGCAAAGAAAACAGTTGGGCACAAAGGAAGATAAAGGTGCTGCTGGAGAGTGAATTAATTTTCACAGACATATTATGACAAATTCTGATGTGAAGATTGTTTTAAACAGAAAACCTATCCTGAATAAAAATCCAAAATAGGGTTGGCAAAAGCAAAAGGGGCTGTTAAAATAGAGGACTGAAAAAAAGGATAGTGACATGAAATACAGGAGAGCACAAGCACAAAGTACAAATCTCTGTAGAATCCTGACCTCAGTGATACAGAGGAGGAAAGGAGCCTGAGGAATGCGTGTGTGGGTACCATATTTCACTGGGTGATGGCATCAGAAAAGAAAGATGATTTCAGCAGTGGCATTTTGGATAACTGGGAAAGAATGATAAAATAAAACAGAAATGATGGTTTAGAAATGTATATACTATATTTCACTAAAGTGAGAAGATGCAGATGAAAATATTTCCCTTTAATTTTTTTGGTTAACTGTGGCTTTAATGATAGTTCTGTCTTGAAAAGAATAAGACAGGAAGTGCATTTTACATTTCTTTCTCAGTCTCGCTGTCTTTGAAATAAGAACAGTTAGTATTTTCCAGAAACATCCCATCTGACATCATGATTAATTATTCTGTCTTTTTATCTATATACAGTCTTCAAAAGTATACACTGAAATCTTGGTATGTGGTACTACTAAAAATGTAAAAAGGTTCACAGCTAAGAGTTTTGCCAGGAAGAAAAAAATGTATTCAGCAAATTTGGGAACAAACTCTTTTCATCAAAAGTTGCTACTTTTTGCAAGTATGTCATTAGTAGAACTTCAGAAAGGTGTTAGGGTTATAATTTGAGCATAATGTTGTTCATAAACTCTTAGAAAAGTATATATCCAAAAACTCAGTTCACTCATTGCAAATAAGATTTATCCTCAGGTTTACTTAACTATTGGGAATTATGTATGAATTAATGTTCTCCACAATTTTGCAAGATATCTCACCAGCTATTAGGTCATTGAATTGATTCATTAGGTCATGAATCAAAGAAAATATAAAAAAAGAAACTCAGAACTATTTTCCTACATGAATGCAAGCTGAGTTCACACCAGAAAGCCAGCGTAGTCAGTTTTAACTAGATCAGCAAAACAATCCGGTATAATAAGGGTCATATTATCTTCACCCACAATATATTTGTAGTCTCCAGAGAACTGTATGTTTCATGGCAGTGGTTGTTTTTAGTATTGCTGACCTGACAAAAATGTAAGAATATTAGGAATCTTACAAAAATTTGTATTGTTGTCATGGTATCTGCAGAATAATTAATTGACTGAGGACATCTACAAAACAGTCCATCTTTCTCAAGTCTTTATAATCTAAATAAAAAAAAAAAAAAAAGTAAAGCAAACCAAGACAAAATAAACTTTGTTTTATAGTTGTTAGTTTTTAAATAAGAATTTCAGTTATTTTTAATTCTTCTTATTCAAATTACTCAGTATGAATATAGATTCATGTTTTCAAGCATTTCTTCTTCACTATATATGGGACTCTCACAGTCTCACAAGTCCAGAATCTGAATCCCTAAATATCAGAACATATTTGAAAAAATTATTGGTGTTGATAATACTGTTAGCTGGGCTTGGAATTTTAGACCAAAATTTTTCCCTTTTATACAAATATTTATACCTTTTCTTGCCCATTGAAAGTCAAACATCTTATGTTGATATTCTGAGGGTATTTGGCCAAAATGGAGTGTGTCAGAGAAGAGTTCGATGATGTTGGTCCTGTGATACCTGTTTTAGCACAAAGACTAGAATAATCTTTATGAACTCTTAGATCTCCCCACAATATTAGGGAAGTGCCTGAAAGACCAGTTATTAATGTCCTATTTCCTTGTCATTCCTATGTCTTATTTAATGCAAAGGTACTATTCTGCCATAGTAATGAAAATAGCAGAGTAGTCTCTTATTCTCTACATTCAGCTGATCCTGTGATAAGAAAACTCTCTTTCCAAGTAGGTCTAGGGCTGGATTTGTTTAGTAAAGGAAAAGCCAAGTATGGGGCCAGAACAATGAGGAACATATAAAAAAAGAGCTTATAATAAAAAAAAATCCATATCCATACTCAAAACCTAGCCAACTGGGCTTGCTTAATCATAAAATCAGGGACAAAACTCACTGAATTTGGCAAGAGTTTGATGCACCATCATGCTGCAAAACATTTCAGTCATTGTCATGCATGCAGCCTGTTTCAGTGTGGCACATAACTGGCAGCATTATGAATATTTTCATAAATCATAGAATTCTTCTTTAATAATGTCTCGGCCAGACACATGTACTTACATGAATATGATAAAACACAACATCTTTACTCATGTGATGCATTTTTTATGAATAGACATGTTTATTTTGACAAATTTTCTTTCCCATACAGGTTTCTCCTTCCTCTTTTTCATTATCTAATCTTACTGCAGAGTACCATGTTATATTGTATAATCATATTTTTTCCATTGAGATCTTCTCCAAAATGTGATAGTTTGGAACATAGGCAAATAGGCAAATTCTTCCCCAGAGCTGCCATCTTTCAAAGACTGAAGCTGCTTTCCCTTGCCTTTGGAAGTGACAAACCATCACTCATCCTCTAGAGGTCTGAAGAGACAGACTCAATGGGGAGGGTACTGTGTTTCATTTCTAAGAAAGGTTAACGTCAGTGTTGATCAGACTGCTCATCCTGTTGCCCTTTCTGAACATGGCAAGTTGGTAATATTTGTTCACAAATCTGTTGTCAGCAAATAGTCAGTGGGGTATGATTTATCATATTCTCAAAGAGTTTAGAACTATTCAAGAAACAAACTGATTCTTCAGATGGCTATTCATGAAAAATCTGTGGAAAACAAAGCAGCCATCACACATTATAAATTAAAAAGTACTTCTTCTCACTTAAACCTATTAACACCCTGATTTCTTAGGGAATATTAATAATGACCTCAGCCCCATATCACTACACAGCACTTATTTAACTTTGGTGAACTAAGCACACTGGTGATTAACAGTAAAAATGAGAAATTGGTTTAATTGAATATTATGTTCCATAAAGTATCACTCTATGTTGTGGAAAAAATATTTTCTGTAGAAGTTTGCTGAACCACTAGGGAGGATAAAATAAAATAGAATTTAACACTGCCTTCTAACTGCAGGGCAAGCTTGGTGTACCCGGATTGCCAGGATATCCAGGAAGACAAGGCCCAAAGGTGAGCTGTAAATGAGCTGTATATCTTGTGCTTTGACATTAGTCACAATGGCAGTTATTTTATTTGTGCGTTTGGGGAAGCATGGTGTGAGCATCAAAGCAAGGGCCATTTTTCACATTTTCTTTCTTGACAATCATGTTCTGAAGTGAAATCTTTAAAAATGTTGGATTCCCTAAGGCAGGCTCTTTAAGGAGCCCTATCTTTCCTCTTAACAATACTGCCTTCAAACCTTTGCTATCCTCTCATGAGTTGTATTTGTGTAAGAGCATCAGATAGGCACGCATTAAACAATTTGAAAATGATATGCTTGAAAGAGAATGAGGACTATGTTGACCACTAAATGGGTGCTGATAGTGATGAGAATTTTCCATGTGGTACAAGCATTCCATTTGTGTCATTACTGCTTCTTCCATAGAATAAACCATATTTCTTTGAAACATATAATTTACAATTTTCATCATGTTTTCCTTTTGCTTCTGTTAAGACAAACATGACAAAACCCAACCCTTAGTTGATTTATGTGCCCACATCTATCCTTCAGCTATTTTTTATGTTTTGATTGCAATACAAACCGATATGGGTGGCTTCTGCTTTAAGTGAAAGCTTATATTTTTAAAACATTTTTATGAAACATATTTTCAAAAAGGTCATCCTAACACAGCTTTAGGAAATGGGCATGCTAAATTAATTGCAAGATCTCTTTTCTGATATTAGCAAGAAAGAAAAAATGGAATAAAAACATAATTCTACAGACATCTCCCAGTGTAGAGGAGGCCATTAGAGAGACATTGCATCTCCAGACTGTCTCGAAGATGACTCATCATGGGAAGTATCACAAGTAAAAGAATCCCTTACCCCTTCTACACAACTGAACAATCAACCTGCAGTACAATCCTCAACTTTGCTCTAATTTGGGATCAATTTTTAATTTCAGATTTGAAATTACGATTTTTGGAAGAAATACAACTTCCTGGCTGGCTAAGCAGAGTGTTTTTCTGACTCTGGCCTATACTTTAGCCCTCTTCAGTCAGATGAATGAACTATCTGAAGAATGCTTATTCATTGAACATTCTGTGTTAGTGAAAAATATCAAAACCATCCATGGAAAATATTAATGAAAACTATTCACCTTGAGAGACATGGTTTTTTGCTTCTGTTTCTTAACTCAAATATCTGAGATTTCAGTCTTTCTTTTTGTTCTGCTTTAGAACCGTCTTTTGAAAAGTATAAGATCAAAGAGGTTTTACATTATTCAGTTCTAAGAATAAAAATGATGTAACACTTCAAATAAAAGTTGATTGATTCTTCTTTCAGCAAACACTTGATCAAGAATTTCATTACTTTAAATTTTTATCACATTAAAATTGAAAATAGTTCTCAACCTGCGTTCACTGTTCACTCTTCTAATTTGTTGCTCAAATTTCCAGGAAAGAGTAATGACAACTACAATACATCAACTCACTAGAGACTAGTTTTGAAAGTTACTCACAGTCCAGCTCAAATTGTCATAAGGGAGAGAGAAAAAAAGAAGCAGCAGAAGAACAGCTGTGTAAAGCAAATAAGAATCTTGTCCTGGTATTGTCAAGAAGGTTCACACCATTCTTTTTGTTGCTGCTTGCTTGCTTTTCATTATTTTTATTCGGAGAATTATTCTTAGAGTACTGCCATTATCTGGTAATTTTCTCTATGGGTTTTTTTCCTGTCCAGTCCCTCTTGATTAACACAATTGCAAAAAATAGCATATATATTTACAACCAAGTCATGCCTATTAATGCCCAGTCATTAGAGTTTGTTTTTTCCTCTGGCCTTTTAATTATAAAGAACATTCTTGGGCTTTGCAGATCGGAATTTTCACAGTTTTATTCACATTATAAGTTATAACTGGTTAAGTATTTAAAAAAAAAAAAAAACAGAAAAAAGAAAAGAAAATTAAGGAGAAAAGAAAAGAAAAGAAAAGAAAAGAAAAGAAAAGAAAAGAAAAGAAAAGAAAAGAAAAGAAAAGAAAAGAAAAGAAAAGAAAAGAAAAGAAAAGAAAAGAAAAGAAAAGAAAAGAAAAGAAAAGAAAAGAAAAGAAAAGAAAAGAAAGAAAAGAAAAGAACCTCTTACTTTTCTTCCACCAGTGAATATCGGTCAGGGTTTAATTAAAATCAACATCAGTGAAGTTGTACTGCCCATAAGTCATTAATGCATAATTGGAATGATTTTGTGAAACAAGATTCATTAAAGGAAAAACATAAGTAAGAAAAAGAGAAAAAAGGAAAAAATACTGATGTTTCAAAGAAGAGCACCAAGAAATTCTATTTTAAGTTTTTGTTATATGCATTTTATTTGCCCCTAAAATACTAATAGCAAGCTGCACAGATATAGATGCATTATCACAGCAGGGAGTCTGGCCAGTAGTTTTAGTGGCTGACCAAACTAAACACTGCTTTGATTTGCATCTCCAGTCACTTAAAAGTATATTTTATCAAGTCTACCACCTCTTTTACCCCAAGTCCTTTATGACAAATTAACACCTTGGCAGGTAACAAGTCTGCTGTCCCTCTGGACCTGTATACCAGAAATAAAGAAGAAAATAGTACTGTTCAGATTAGACTGGGCAGTTAGCAGAATGAAAGGGGAGAAAAAAGAAGCAGGAATAATGCCTGGAAGTGGTTTCAAGTCAGATGGTCTCCTCATAAATTTTGCTTATGAGATGAGTATATAAGCACATGTACAAATTGCATGAATCAGTTAAATGAAACTAGCCAGTGGTCAGTTTACAGTGAGTAAAGCACTTCAAGTAGTTTACAGCTCAGTAAAGTGAATAGAGGGCCACACCACTGTTCAGATGTGGCAACACCTTGCAGTTATTTTGAATGAAGTAATTTTGTAAAAGAATTATTATACTGTGAGGCAACAAGGCCTTGTTTGTTCCTCTTTGTTATGATACAGTTATTTCTAGTCATCTGTTACTGATAATTTCTTTCCTACTTTTAAAAACGGTGCAGATTTAATGAATACTTTATTGTCTAATAAGATGACAAATAATGTCCATTCTCTACATTGATTTTTTTAATGCATTCTGGACTTGAGGCATTATGGTAAGTTAATTTACAGCTATTCATCAGAGCTGTCACACTTGCAAGTTTGACGTGTAAAATGTCCATGACTTTGGAGGTGTGCTTTACATAAAAATTGAATGTTGGCTATACTACTCTTTTGCTATTGATATCCTCTGATATTTTTATTGATTTCTTACACAGGGCTCAACTGGTTTCCCAGGATTTCCAGGTTCCAATGGAGAGAAAGGTGCAAGGGTATGATAATTCATGTTTGCATGACACTTAATTAACTTTTAGGAACTCAGTGCTATGGAAAGTCACTGAAATCTATGGATACAAGCTACTATGAAAAGAACTATATAAACAGGCTTTTCACACTTAAGATGAACCCCTACAGTTATGTAAAACAGGCCATACTGACACTAGTTCTCATTCTTTAAGGTATTAATCTAAATATACAGGAACTCACTTTCTCACTGTGTATGCTACCATAATTGGATATATTTGAAAAAGAGAAATCACCTTTTCTGAAGTATCTTTTTTGACGGTATAGCTGAATGAGTTGGCAAGGACTATTTTCCTGTATCCCATGAATTATCCTGCTACCATGCAATTTACCCTCAAGGAAATTCAACTTGTATTTCATAAGTATTCTGATATTCCACAAGCTTTTTTATAGGCTGAGCTTCAAAAATGCAAAATGTACCAGACAAGATGAAGAACATGTACTATTACATACACTAAAAAATAGATGTAAAATGACAGCTTTTGCTGCTTTCTTTACTTGAAGCAGGTGAGGGAAAATGTTATGCATATTCTTCAAACTATAAAAATGAAATATCGGTTAGAAAGAAGGTCACTGTGCTGTTGTCTCTAAAGCTCGATTGAACATAGCAGAAGATATTGTTAGAAAGACAATGAAATTAAGAGCATGAGTCAGAATTCATAGATTGTAGCAACAAAGTAAAACTGTATATCAGTGTTCTTAAGAATCCATTTTAATTTGCAGAATGAAAACAAGCAGAAATTCATGATTTAAAGATGAATCTATGAAATCCAATTGCATTTGCTTTTCTTATGTATGGGTTAAATTGTTTGTGTATTATTTTAGCTAAGATAAAGATACGTTGTTAGGGACAGACACAAGCAATAGAACAATGTTCAGTTCATTCTTGTTGAGAAAAATGACTAAAGATATCAGAATAAAGAAACAAGCAAAACAGTAACATCAAAGAGCAGAATTAAAATTATGGAAATCTAATTATATTGATCCATTATCAGGCCTTCATAAAGCTTTCAGGTTAGCTAGGGTACTAACCACATAATTAATACCATCAAACTGCATGTATACTTAAGCATTATTCTAATCATCAACAAGACAGTATCTGCTGGGTTTGTAATTTGAATCTGGTATTATTAATCTTGCCTAAAGGGATATCATTGTGTTTTATGCTATCGTGCATACTGGTACTAGGAAAGACAGTCATTGTCCCTGAGAAATTCATAAGCTGTATAGCATTTTAAGAACAACACATAGTTTTTACTTTGGTAAGTGAAATAAAATCAATATATTAAAAAACCCCAAAACAAAGCCACAAGAAAACCCTCAAGAAAACAGGTGTCTGCATTTAACTGGTTTCCAATAAAAGCAAAAACATCCTTGCTGATTTTCTGTTGCTGTTGTGTTTACCTCAGAGAACTTAGAACGTACCGGTCATGAGGTTCCTTTTCCTGCCTAAAGAATACTACTCTCTTGAATTTTAAGCTTCTTTGCATTAGAGTGCACAGCAATACTAATGCAGAACCTAAAGAAAGAAATCTATTGGGTATGATTAAGAGATATATTGAAGCAAAAAATTAAGGGCTAGTATTCTGGCAAGTTCTGTGTCTCTGTGCAAGTGTGCGGAATCCTGGTAGGTATTACAGTACCTATTTCAGTTAGAAAAAGAGAGGCTTGCCCTTTCTTTTCCCTATTAACCTGAGGAGCTGTCCATGGGAACCTGGGAACTTTGTCTTCAAGGCTGTTATTACATTGGAAATGATGCCAAGTCCTTTAGACTACTGCAGAGAGACTCTGCTTGTTATGTGACATCTTCACTACTATTTTAACAGAGTTTAAAATGTTCTAATGCATATGACAGAATCTGACTCTTGAGTCAAATTTAGTGCATTTAGCTACAAGTTCCAGTGAACTAAGGAAGATAATAAATTTTATCAAGGAACATGATTCTGCAAATTGAAATGAAAAGTAGATACTTAAAGATAAAATAACATTTAAACCTAAGGGAGTTGCACTCTGCCTCCACTTCAGTAAAAAAACTTTATCTCACAAATACAGTGTCTGCTAAAATGATTTCTGTGAACTTTTCTGTACAGGGACTACATGGCAAACCAGGCCCCAGAGGACAGCGAGGACCAACAGTATGTACTTTTGCTTTGCAATTTAGAGGCTTTCCTCTATGAATTTCCTCCACCATACTGTGAAGAATTATTTTGATTTGATTGTAATAGCCAATAATTATCATCAAGTGCATCTGTGTTAAATTGACAGGGTCCAAGAGGCTCAAGAGGTCCCAGAGGTCCCACTGGCAAACCAGGTCCAAAGGTAATTGTCAAGCATACTGTATAGATTGTCTACAGGCTCTTTCTTTCAAATAAAATAGAGGTCTGATCTTTAAACATATTGTCTTTCCTTTCTAGGGTACTGCAGGCAATGATGGTCCTCCTGGCCCACCAGGTGAAAGGGTATGTGAAAGCTATTTATGTACATGTTGGTTTTCCCACTATGTAGGAGTGTGATTTGAGGGTTGGAGTATTGTTTTATTTTTAGTTCTCCCTCTTATGTCTTCGCCCTTCTTCAACCAGAGTAACCAGAACTAACAAAAACTCAGTTCCAGTGATGCTTTTCATGAAGTTATGAATGGGGTAGCTGAAGTTTGCTGAAAGCTTCCTCCATCTGTAGCTTAGTTGTGTACTATAGGACACAGAGAACACATACACACTTTGTATTATATCCAAGCACTTTGTATATATCCAAGCAAATTACAGTTATACCTATCAGCTTATGTTCTTAAGAATGCCCCATTTACTGCAGCTTACTGCTTGTTTATGGGGTTTGCAAATCACTCCAGCCACCTCCAGAAGCTTCTTTGTTGAAGCAGTCAATTTTTTTTGTTCTGATCAGCTAAGAATTCCCTTCAACCTACTTTCTGCATGCTTGAGAAATCCTGTTGTGCTTGCTAAAATAAAATTTTCTGCTTGCTATTATCTTACCAATCAATACACGAATCCAATATACAGTAAGCCCATTACACAGCAGTATATAGAAAAACAATATTAATAAATCAGATTTGTAATAGCAGCACTTGAAAACCAACTCAGTTTAAGTAGACATGCTCTCTGCCAAAGTATTTTTGCAAAGCTTAAGAAACTTTTCTTTCATAGTCATATTTCATTAAACTGCTAACCTTTTTCATGTAGAGAATCTATAAATCATTTCCTAGTATCCACCCATAAGTGCCAATGATCTCCAGGAATCTTACTCCTCGGGAGGGAGCTCCTTGTGCATTTTCCCCTGCCCCATAATATCACTTTGTTACACTATTTCCTTGCTGAATACATGCACACTTGGTGTATCAAAACTGGCAGAATAACAGCAAACTGTTTTTGCTAGAATAACTAAGCAAACTGAAAAAGGCCATAGGATCAGACCACATGGTTTGATTGAGTTGATTACTGGAGATAAGGACATCCATAAAAGCAATGAAAACAAGAGCATGGTGTAAGTGTGTTCTAGAAATCTCAGATTTTCAGTTTGTGTGTCTGCAGAAAGCAATTAAGGTTAATTTTGTTTGGTTTATCCTTAGAAGTTGCAAGTAGAGTATTAATAAGCATCTGTCTGCTATACACATGTAAATGAATGTCTGCAGATCTAATGTCACATTTTTCTGCTTAAGGAAAGGATTCCTTTCCTTTTGACTGAAAGCCATTAAAGCATATGCCAAAAAAATTAATACCAAGTACACTGGAAACAAAATTTTTAGTTTACTAAAAACCTTTCATACTCATTTTAGCTCTTTCATTCCTGAAGCAGAATATTATTGTACAAGCAGAATATTAACTGTCCAAGAGTTAGTGAGCAGGATAGTGGTTCTTGCAGTAAGGAGGAGAAGTAGGATAGAATACAAGGAAAGCTGAGGCCTGGAGGACTAGACTGTAGCCAGTACATATGGAAGACAATGCTCCAAGGGAGGCTGCAGTAAGAAGTTGAAAGTACCTCTATATCAAGCAAAAGACAATGTACCAAGTGGAACATGGACAACAGGAGTAAGTGGGAAGTTGGGGTGAAATAGGAGTGATGTGGCAAGTGAGAGAGAGACACAGGAGCAGGAAGCTGGGATTTAAGAGAGGAATGAGTTAACTAGGATTTTGGATGTAGAGAACTAGGCATAGTCCAAGAAAAGAACTGTAAGTTGTTCTACACTGAGGAGGACTATCAAAGGCAGGCTACCAGAAGGTGAATAGCAGAGCCTCACAAAGGAGTTTGCTAACAGCTCCAAGAGGTTATAAGGAAGAGAAGCTGTGGGTGGACTGAAAACAATGAGCAGATCAATCCAAGATGAAGGCATCCCTGGAGAGAAATTGATTAGAGCAAAGAGATGAAGAATTGCAGAGCACCACATCTTATATCACTTGTGTAATATAAGTGTGAGGTATCTATTTGCTTCCCAATAGGGGTGAATGTCAGCCAAAAAATAAAACTGTCATTTCTACTCCACTGAGACTATTTCAGGTACCAGACATGTAAACATTAAATAATCTGTACTGTGTAGCTACTGTTAAAATGAAATTTAATGACAAAAAAGAAAATGTAGTTTTGATAACATGCTGTTAGTATTCTAGTGCTTTTTCTCACATAATCCATCAGTCTAACATCTTGAAATCTGCAAGCCGTACTGTGAATAAAAAAAAAATGCAAATCTCCTTTTCTTAAGAAGTCTCAAGATGTGAGGATGAAAGTACAGTGGGAATTTATGAGAAAGAAGGTGAAACTAACAGTAAAACTTTGAGTTGTGTTCTTATAACCCAATTCCCAAGAGGGACCAACTTCTTTCATATATTTTGTACAGTAGCTGAGTCAATTTTAATAGTTTTACTCTATAAAACTCCCCCATTTTTTTTGAAACTTTATGCTTTATGTTATATCCAGAAGCAATTAAGGAAAGGTCATTTGTTCACAGAGACAGCAGAATGAAAAAACCCCAAACCCTTATGTGGAACATATTCGTGTGTTATGGAGCTTTCAGAAACAACTTTACACCTGTTTTGGAAGAGAAAATAAAAAATGATGGACAGTGCAGTAAGATCACAAAGATTTCTTCCTTTGCCTAGCATTTCTTAGTTGACTCAGATTTAGTATTACAGTATAATCAAGGTCTACCCTGGAATAATATTCACTTAAGGGCAAATTCTCCCAGGTTGGGCACAAGGGATCCTCTCCCACAGCTACATTTGCACACTGCTTCAACTACCACAGGAGGCAGCCATGCTCTGGAAGTGAGCCTGGGCTCTAATGAATGAGCCTTATGGAACTCAGAAACACTTGGCGCTTTATCAGAGGAGCAAAAGGGTAGCATAATTTGGGAGATGTGGCCTCCTGCTTCGCCTTTTGCATCAAATCAACAATTCTAATATATTTTGACAGCTGATGTCTTAGAAAAACCTCACATCATATACCAAGTAGAACAGGATAAAGTCTTGCACTATTTGACCAGGGTACATGGCTCCACTGTGGGACCGTGTAGAATAAATAAGGTTTTTCAGGTTGCTACTCTTTAACTTAACACACTAAAAACTAACCAGGAAAAAATCTTTTAATAAGCTGACATAGTCCCTTTCAGCATATCAGCAATAAATTCTAAAAGCTGGCCTCCATTTTGTCTGGTGACAATTTTAGAAACAGTCATGTAAGCTAGTACTTTGTGTAAATATCTATCTGTATAGATGTATGTGGACATGTATGTACATATGTGTATATATATATACTTGTACATGTACGTAAACAATGCACTAACTCACACGATCATCTTTAAGTAACTTTGTAAAACCATGCTGCATGAAAATTTTCTCTCTCCATATATATGTGTATATACAAATCTATATAAACAAAATGTTCATGCATCATGGGGTTTTTTTCAGCTGTCTCAACTATTTTTCGTGATAGCAAGAATGTTGTATTTAGTCCCTGGGAACTCTGGAAGCTTATTTTATTTGGAAGTTTGTACTGTTGTACTTGAAATATTGTCAGAGTGGAGGAACTGCCAAAGATGAATGGTGGACTGAAAGTTAAAAAGACCACCAGACTCTTAATTAATTCCCATGGTTTATGCAACATAGCAAACAATGTTTCTTACTCACAGTTGATTCCTATTTTATTATGCACAGTTTCAGGGGTGACATATTAGATATAAGTAGTTTTTCTTTTTTCTTACTACATTCCTACACAGGCAGTATTGCTTTCAGGAAATCCCCTACAATGTCTATGCATGTGAATTGTTGCTACCAGTATTTATGGCAGTGGAGCTGAGGCTTTATACTTATAACCAGACATTATCTACAGAGTTAATATATTTTATAACTGAAGTTAATATTTTTTATAATTGAAGCAAACTTTTCAATCCAGTGTCATGGCAGCTAGAGTAAAACTTTACTTGTTTGTTGACTTTATACTAGGGACCACAAGGGCCTCAGGGACCTGTTGGATTCCCTGGACCAAAGGGACCTCCAGTAAGTATCTTTCTAATCAAGTATGTGCAACAACAGGAATGTTATTTTTCATACAGTGTTTCTGAAGCAAATATTTGAAGATTTATTTAAGGGATGGTTTATGTATAGAGTACAAATATGCTTATTGAAGTTTAAGGCTAAGACAAGAACTCACATATTCAAAATGATAATTGGTGCAGCTCATATGACATTCAGCATAATATACTAAACTTCAAATCCTCTAGTATGTTGATGCCAATGCCTAGGTGACAGACTAAGTTTAGGTAAAAAATTACTTTGTTGGTGTATATTTTCTTCTAACAATTGATTTGTTGAGGTAAAAATGAAGAGGAAGGAGACATTCATTAGTAGCAGAAATGTATTGAAGTAATAGCACATTTGAGCTGCAGCCTGAGCTAGTTATACTGCTCTTCCTGTGTGTTTCTGCTTATGTGGAGTAAGTACAAAAGCATCAAAACACCTGTGATTTTTTTCATGCATGCTTTTCTTATTTTATTTCCAATGCCAAAACCTGAAATTTAATCAAATACTCCTGTAATGCTTAGTTTTGTGTTAACTGAGTCATTAAATAAAGAAAAATGGAAGGGAAGTATAGGGACTTTCCATGATTTCTGAATTTACAGAAAGCCATTTTGAGCATGCATGCATTTGACAACCTAACAGATATGCTCCAAGCAATTGCTAACACACATCAGGGAGAACACAAAGAAAACGTATTATTAAAATCATAGCTGATATAGGATCAGTTAAGCTGTACTGAAGACTAGTCTAGAAAAAACAAAGAGATCAGAGATTCTTACAGCTAATTGTACACTTCAGAATTAAGAATGGCTGAGAAATGTTTTGATTTATCTATTTTACAATTTCAGGGGCCACCTGGAAAAGATGGCTTGCCTGGGCACCCAGGACAGCGGGGCGAGACTGTAAGTAAATGTATTCTACTGTGTTAGTGTTGTAAACCTCCAAAGGTCATGACTGTGTGATCAAAACTAAAGAAACAGAGACAACAGAAAAAAGGGGAAGAGGCTGGGTGTAAAAGGTTACATAGTTTTCTTATGGTTGGTGGGTTAGGCATGAGAAAGCTTTATTTTGTTTCCATGCTACAAAAGTAAGGTTATTCTTTGCTATGCCCTGTTAGTAACATCACAATCAGCTTAAATAGTCAATAGAAGTAAAAGAAATTAATACTTGGATCTCAATTTTAATAAATATTTGTCAGGCAATTACTACATAGTTCTTTCCTCACTGAATGCCATGTAACATAAATAATAACATAATAAAAAGTCTCATTAATGGTAAGCAGTTAGGAAACTCAAAAGCCAACACCTTTGGAAAGTAGGATCAGGCATGATTCAACCTGTGAAAAAAACCTTAAATTTTGAAACTATATCCTATGTAATCCCTGTAAGAATAACAATGAGTAAATTCTGACAGCAAAATGAAAAAATTAACATGTAACAGTTTCAATGTAATTATTAAAAAAACCCTCTCTGCTTCTCTAGTGCCAAAAACTTACTCATATCCCACTGAAATAAAATAAAATTCTTACTCAGATTTTTCAGAGCTAGAGAAAGCCATAGATGAATTAAGAGAGAAATTTTCTCAGCATCTAGAATGTGTTTGGGGTTCCAACTTCCCTGGAAATCTGTTAGTGACTGCTGAGTCCCTTCCACTGCTGGAAGGAGGAGCACAGAGCTTGGAGTAACACATCATTCTGAAAAACTATGTTTTCTTCTGCTAATACTGTAGTATTGTAATGCTTTTCAATGACAGTGGCTTTTTTTTGTGTAAGAGAAATGTTATTGACTACTTCTTTGTTCTTTTTCTTTGCAGTGATGCAAAGATTAGTCTTGTGTATCATAAGAATGAATTTTAATCATTGTTTAGAATGCAGGAAGCTCAAAATTGTTCTTTAGTCTGATAAGAAAAAGCAGTTCCTATTTTCCCTTTATTCTTATATATTTGAACATGAGCCAGTAATGTGCCATTACCTCAAAGAATGCTACTAGTATCCTGGGCTGCAGCAGGTGGATCTTTCCCTTCTGAGGCCAGGAGTATTGTGTCCAGTTCTGGGCTCCTTAGTACGAGAGAGAGAGCTACTGGAGAGGGGCCACCAAAGGGCCACTAAGATGATTAAGGTGGAGTATCTCCCCTATGAGTAAAGACTGATAGAGCTAGGACTGTTTAGCCTAGAGAAGAGAAGGCCCAGGTTCAATCTTATCAAAGTATATAAATACATGAAGAGAGGGTGTAAAGAAGATGCAGCCAGGGTCCTTTCAGTGGTGCCCAGTGACAGGACAAGAGGCAATGGGCACCACTGAAATACAGGAGGTTCCATCTGAACATCAGTAAACTCTTTTTCACCGTGAGGGTGATCGAGCACTGGAATGGATTACCCAGAGAGGTTGCAGAGTCTCCATCCTTGGAGATATTCAAAAGCCATCTGAACATATTCCTGGGAAACCAACTCTCAGTGGCCCTGCTTGAGCAGGGCAGTTGGACCAAATGACCTCCAGAGATCCCTTCCAACCTCAACCATTTTATGATTCTACGATTTCTTGGTTTCACTCATGACTAGAAATGAAAGATGCAAAATACAGTGAAGCTGTGGACTCCACTACTGTGTGACGTTTGGACCAGGTCCCCCTGGGTTCAATCACTACTATGATTCTCTAATTTTGTATCTCCTTTGGGTTTAGCAGGGTTAGACAGATATAAAACTTGAGTAATTTAGGAGTAAATGCAGCTTTTCATTAGCATTGTTTTGTGCCCTTCATATGTGTATACTTGAGCCAGAATTATTTTAAAAATATTTTCCCCCATGGGTTCTTATGTATATGTTTTTGTAGAAAAACAGGGTTTTTTTAAAAACAAAAAGTGGACTTTTTTTTCCGATGAACATTTCCATTTCCAATTTTTTAAAAATGTATAAATCAGAAAATTTTCATTGCAGTTACTGGTAAATCAGGATCTTAAGAATTCTGTTTCTTATTTAGGCATATATCTTATTAAAGTTCAGTGGTGCATGTGGGCATTATAGCAATTAGGGAATTAGGCTAAGAGACATACTGAAGCTTAACAAATTAGAGACCCAGATTCCCAGATTGCACTCTGCAGCTTGCTTATGGAATAATAAACATATGTTGACTGCAACTGAGGTAAGTATTAGTGGAGAAAAGGCTACAGCTTTTTCCACCAGTAAGCCATATGCACTTTGAAGAACTGCCATTGTGCTGAGATGCTTGACATAGGAACACTAATATCATGATAAATAATTTGGAATATAACTGTAGGAATAAACTAGATACTGAAAACCAATATTAAGCTGGATCCTCCTTAGCAGTGATTATCAATTTCAGTGATACCAATCTCAGATTGACAGGAGGCAGCAGCTGCAGATTGTTAGATTGCTGTTATACAAGAATTTAGGGTTCCTGCCTGTGAAAGGATAAAATAGAAATATACTGAATGTTTCATTTATTAGGATTAATCAAGGGCCTTCTTCTCACTACAATAAACTCAGTTTTATTAAATTGTCTTTCACGGAAAATAAAAAAAAATGGAGGCTAATTAGGCACTTACAAACACATGCATGAGACATTAGTGTAAATTTTTTAATACTAAATATTTTAGATGAACCCATGGGATGTTCAGGTCATCTTGAGTATTTGCTGCTGAAATCTCCTTATTAATTCTTTTACAAATCTGAATCTGTAGGAATAGATAAGCTGGTGATATAAGAGAAAAAGCAGAGTAGTAAAACCATCATTAGCATCAAGAATCATTGAATATACTGCAAACCTGGGAATAACAGGTCTTCTCAAGATACTTTCAGGAAATGGGTAATATTCAACATTACTTTGTCTTTCCTTACAATAGGCTTCAGAAGAAGCTTAGACTGTGTAAAGGAAGGGACACATGAATGATTCCAGCTGCAGCAGTTCTGATTTTCAGTCATTAGAGCAAAGGGGTACTTTCGTATTTGTTTTTAATCTGGATCATTTCAGAGGTCTGAGAGAGAGTGCCTAAACAGTTACGGGCCAAACTGACCCATGATAATGTCTGACTGCTAGCAAGGAGAGAATCAGATTGAGGAAGGAAAAAAAAAGCTTAAACCAGATCTGATGGAACAGGGCAACTGTCAGTGAGACTGTGTCCAGAGGAATGCTGAGCAGGGCCCAACATTTATAAGAAATATGGGCCAGATGACACTTTTTTTTTCTTCACAGGTGATCAGAGTAGGAGGCAGATACAGGCTGTTAGGCAGGGGATACTATGTGGAACCCTAGATGTGATACAGCAGTGAATGCACTCACCTAACTTCATGAAGCAACAGACTTCCAATATTTGAAAGAAATAATTTAGTACGTTTCAAAGATATATTAAACAGTGTTACTATAAAGTGAGGTTGTCATTCAGCTTACTGACTAATTTTGAATGAAAGCCTGGGGCCACTGATTAGAAAATGAAAATTCTGTAAAATTTGCCAGTGTTCTGAAAAACTGTCCCCAAAACATTTCCTTTCTGTTCTCTGCTTCCCAGTTTTTGTCATCATATCAATTTCTCATTAACTTCATTCTTCTTGTGGCATTCATGCTGCCTTCTTTACCATCCCTATATAACCTTCATCTTACCTGAATCGCTATTTCTTTCCATTTTCTTTCTGTCTAAGCTCGCCTTTATCTTTACTGCCCCTCCAACTTAATCCTCCATCTGTGTCTTTCTTTAAAAAGTGTGTCTGGCTTTATGATTCATAATGTATATATGTAAAAATGTATTTTCAGCTTTCAGCTGCATCACTTATGCATTCAGACTCACCTAATCAAGTTCACCTAGAGAGATCTGTAAAATTGACTGGAATTTTTACTACTGTACCACCTCAGAGAGATTGGAGACGATAGAGATAAGAGAGATTAATCAGTATTTCACTTCTAAGTACACACAGGAAAAAAGAATTTCTCATTTTCATTTCCTGAAGAGAAGGAATGTGTGACATGGAATTTCTCTTCCTCCTCTTCAGCACAGATATGAATTTTGCTCTTCTATATCTTGTCCTGCATTACATAGTATTCTATGATGATTTCACAGGGTTTTCAAGGAAAAACTGGTCCTCCTGGTCCCGGTGGTGTTGTTGGCCCTCAGGTACATCATTTAATTTCATAGTTAATTTCATAAGACCAATGTTTAATGGTTATGTTATGGCTAAGGCAGTTGCTTTTGTTGTATTAAAAGGAACACATTGATTGTTATATTAACTTTTGTAACAAATAATACATAACAATTTTAGAAAGGTATACTTAGTAATCATCAGTGATTCCACAAAATATGCAAATGTCAAGGTTGCCATTCCACTTCCTTTTTTGTGTGTTTTCTTCATGTGATTATGAAATTGGTGGTTTACAGAAGTCAAGAAGGCAGAGTTCTCTACCATGAAATAGTTTAGAAAGAACAATACAACAGGTGACTTTTTTGACAGAGGCCAAATTTCAATCACTTTTAGATTGTGGAGAGATTCACTATCAATATTTAATTTGATCTAATCTTACTTATTTGCAACAAAATCAAGCATTTGGATTGCATGAGCTTTTTAGATAATTCCCTCAGTGAAAATTTTCTGCTAGTGAATCTGAAGAGGTATCTTCCAACTCTACTACCTTCCAATTCATATTATTCAGAAAAACAACAGTACAAATAGTGTTTCAAGACAAGCATAGTTCATGGATTTCCCTCCCGTGTCCTTTTTGTAACCTCCTCCCATACATGGATACTGTGTTTTAAAACTTCATTGCTTAAGGAGCAAGATCAGGATTTCAGACTTTGGAAGCTGTACAGATGTGTCTGCAAGCAGAATGCAATGCAAGATTTATTTTATAGGACAAAGATATTTTGTAAGTTAGCTTTGCCTGGGGGGAAGGTGAAGAATGTATGCTAACCAATGGTAATATTGTTTTGTAACAAATACTCATAACAGCTGGGTATTAAGAATCTCCTCCTCCCTACCACCCAAGACATTAAATACCTTGAGGTGACTGAAGTTTTACTTTTGTGCTTAGGGTCCTACTGGTGAGACTGGCCCAATTGGTGAAAGAGGTCATCCAGGTCCTCCTGGTCCACCAGGTGAACAAGGCCTCCCAGGTGCTGCAGGAAAAGAAGGTGCTAAGGTATGATGTGGCTTGAGGGAACAAATTGAAAGGGACAGATAAATTGCTGACACTCTCACATTTCAAATCATCATGCAGAACATGCAGAATAAAATCAGAACATACAATATAAAATCACGATTGGCACATTTCACCCAGAAGGATTTTGAACACTGGAAGATTTCAATTTTAGAGCTGTGTCTGCTTCCATTGAAATAATGAAAATTCTCTTGAGCCAATAACTAGTGTTTTTGTAGTAACAAAAAAAACCCCAAACTGTTTATGTATACCACACATCCACTATGGAAATATAGTAATGGCATGTTCACACCAAGGTGGAAAATTGTACATTGGCATTTAAAATAGGATGTGTAGTACTGGATAAAAGGCAGAATTTCACTGACTAAATTTAACTCTTTGCTTACTTTTTGGCCACCATTGGGGCACAAGAAAAATATTGCTTATCTAGTTGCTATGTAATTCTATTCAATCTTCCATTTTAAATGTGCATTGTAAATTTTTAACAACTGTAGCTTTAAACATACTTTTATAGCTTGCTGTGTTTTTCGCTATTTATATTCTATAACTAATACTGTATTTTGTCAAAGCTTGTTATAAATTTAACCATATTGATAGACTATTATACTGAAAATCTTAAAAGAATTAGTGGGTGAATAGGTGGCAGCATAATCTTTTGTCATTAGTGTAACTACAATCTGGTATTTCATTTTCATCACTTATTTAGTGACTAACATAAGAATTTCAAATATTTTTTTTTTAATCAAAATGTAATATGTTTCCAAGGGTGACCCAGGCCCTCAGGGCATTCCTGGGAAAGATGGACCAGCAGGTCTTCGTGGTTTCCCTGGAGAGAGAGGCCTTCCAGGTGCTCAGGTATGATATAAGCACTATTGCAATTGACATGATGTTTCTAAATACACGAAACAATGGATTAACTCTTTTATTTCATGGAGCCTTCTACTGTGTTTAAAAATGAATGCAATAGGAGAGCAGATATCAAGCATCCAGCATTGTTAAATATCATTGGCTATATAAGCAAAAAGGAATTTATTGAGTTTTTTTGTCTTTGGATTTTTACATTCTTCCTATCACGTGTATTGCAAAAATAACTCTTGAACTTGCCAGTGTAAGAGATAAAGAGATAAGCTTTTTTTTTTTGATTTTTTTAGGGTCCAGCTGGTCTGAAAGGAGGGGAAGGCCCACAAGGCCCACCTGGCCCAGTTGTAAGTAAACATAATAATTTTATGGAAATATAAACAGTATTACATAGTAACCTTTTTTATTCTTTACATGCTGTGATGCTTTTATCAACACAGTCTGTAAAAGAGCAGACAGATGTATGTCATTCAAAGTGATCAATAACTATTTTCTACTAATTCTCCATACTAATAAACATTCAAGGAATGTGAAGGTTGTGAATATCTGAAGCCTTCTCTATTAGTAGATATGAGATTTACTTGTTTCTCGATACTTGAGATGAAAGAGGTTTTCCATAGTGGAAAATTTATGGATAGTGGACTTATGCTGTGGTGGTGTGTTGACCTTGGCTGGATGCCAGGTGCCCACCAAATTGCTCTATCACTCCTCAACTGGACAGAAGGAGAAAAAATATGACGAAAGGCTCGTGGGTTGAGATAAGGACACAGAGATCACTCACCAATTACTGTTACGGGCAAAACAGACTCAGCTTGGGGAAATTAATTTAATTTATTATCAATCAAACCAGAGTAGGATAATGAGAAATAAAAAACAAACCTTAAAACACCTTCCCCCCAACCATCCATTCTTCCTGGGCTAAACTTCACTCACAAATTCTCTACCTCCTCCTCCCGAGTGGTGCAGGGGAACAGGAAATGGGGATTGCAGCCAGTTCTCTCTGACACTCCTTTCTTCTCACACTCTTCTCCTGCTCCAGCATGGGGTCCCACCCACGAGAGTAAATCCTCCGTGAACTTCTCCAACATGGGTCCTTCCCACAGGCAGTTCTTCATGAACTGCTCCAGTGTGGGTCCCTTCCACGGGGTGCAGTCCTTCAGGAACAGACTGCTCCAGTATGGGTCCCCCACGGGGTCACAAGTCCTGCCAGTGAACCTGCTCCAGCATGGGCTTCTCTCTCACAGGGCCACAGGTCCTGCCAGGAGCCTGCTCCAGCATGGTCCCATGGGGGCCCAGCCTCCTTCAAGCATCCACCTGCTCTGGCGTGGGCTCCTCCCTGGGCTGCAGGTGGAGATCTGCTCCACCGTGAACCTCCATGGGTGCAGGGCACAGCTGCCTCACCATGGGCTGCACCACCAGCTGCAGGGGAATCTCTGCTCCAGCACCTGGAGCACCTCCTCTCCTCCTTCTTCACTGACCTTGGTGTCTGCAGAGTTGTTGCTCTCACATATTCTCACTCCTCTCTCTAGCTACTGTTGTGCAGTAGTTTTTTCTTCCTTCTTAAATATGTTATAACAGAGGTGCTACCACCAATGCTGATGGGCTCAGCCTTGGCCAGTGGTGGGTCCATGTTGGAGCCGGCTGGCATTGGCTCTGTTGAAGATAGGGCAAACTTCCATCATCTTCTCACAGAAGCCATCCCTACAGCCCCCACACTACCAAAACCTTGCCACTCAAATCCAATACAGCTTTATTCCCTTTGTACAACTGCAGTTCACTCATACAGTTGACCCACATAATGTTAAAAATTTTTATTACTGCATCTGATATTTTAAACCATATACTAGACTATGTGTAAGTTTTGATTAATTTTTAACTCATTGATAAACGGATTCTTTTTGTTTAGATTGGGATAACAGAATGTTTCATACATAAAGAATAGAACTGATAAATATTCTACTCATCTTCAGTAATTTTTGTATAGTTGGGAAATGTCACATAGCCTATTTCTTTCCACCATTATTTTACAATTTTTATTTATTTGCTATCTTAAAAAAAAAAAAATTTGAAGACAGTCGTCTCAGAATCTATTGAGATTTTTTCACTCAGATTTTGGAGACCTCAACATAGTTAAAGAAGGGAACACATCTTAACTCTGTTTTGAAGTGCTTTGAAACTGATACAGAGAGTGATAGAGCAGCAGGCATACTTTTTGCCACAGTATCTACATTGAAAACAATATTTTTCAATGAAAGTTAAGATTCTGTAGGAAAAGGGAAAAATTGCAGAGCAAGCTTAAGAACTTTGAGGAAGTATAATAAGCACTGTAAAAACAGAATCTTATTTTGGAAAATAGTAACATGCAGCTTGCAATCTCCCATTCAAATCCATGGGAAAATAAATCATACAAGAATATAAGAATGGCTTATTAACAATACCATTTTATGAATATGTAAAGAAATTATGCCTTATACAATTACTTGAGAATTTTAGAAGATAAGATGACCAAACCCATCCATTGCTTTGAAGACTTTATGTTTACTGTACTTCTTGTGTGGACCATGCCTATAGACAGCATCAGTGAAACTGTTACAAATGATGTTTGCTTGGCTAATAACAGCTATGTAAAAGCATGTCATGCAGTAATATTCCTTCTCAACATTTTAAACTCAACATGGGCATAAATATGTATTTGCCAGCTTTTTGTGTTGTTGTAGCTGTTTTTTTCTTTATGATTATGATTATGATAGAAAAGCAGTGATAAGTACTCAGTCCTCAAAAAGCAGTAAATTATTCTCCCTTGAGTAGTGTGACTAGGCTTTTTCTAGATGGTCCTGTGCTCAGAAGTTGTTTACATTTAGATTTTTGTTTCGTGTTTGCACATCTACTATTTATACCTTTCCTACCTCTTTCATTTCAGTTTCTGGTAGTTATCCACTGAAAGGTGTTTGAAGTAGGGTATGCTTAAAGTCACCTATTCTCTGTTGTCATTTTTTATGCAAGGAGGTTCTACAAGTATTCTACTGGTATTCAAAACATGGTTCAATTATTCCCAAATGTGAATTGTGTACATTTTGACAGTCATCTTGTCAACTTACTTCTTTCATTCAGTGCAACTGAAACAAAAAAAAGTCAGCACAGCTATTCCTGTTAGACAAAAAAGTAATGGAGGAGCTGAAATTCTCTGTATTTCAATAATAAAGCTCTCTTATGTCCCTGCAATTCATATTGAGATTAGAATGCATTAAACAAGGAGGGAGAACATCCCACATATTATAAAGGTTCTTGTTTTTGGATTATTTCTACATTATTGGAAAAGATCTGCTGTAGCACACTTTTAAGCTTCTTGATTTCTTAATACTTGGTACTTGAATTCTTAATTATTGAATCCTTAATGCCTCTAAGCTTGGTTCTTTAAATTGAGAACTTGCATTTGTGATTTACAGTTCTTCTTAACATCATGCGTTCCGTATACATTCCCAAAAGGCACCAAAACAAGGTACCAGGGAATGGAATGGAAGCTAGTAGGGAGAGTCAAAAGGCATACCATCCTACCCCATCTGAAGAACCTGAACTGTTAGAAGAAAAGATTAATCAAAATCAAGAAAGCACCGACCAGAATAGTCTCTTCAATCTAAAGGTCATGTCTTGATTTTTTGTTAAAGGAGGCCCTAAGGCTGGACTAACCTCTCAAGCAGATCGTTAGTTCAGGTGCAATGAAGCAGAACTGTTCTGAGCATTCACAGATCAGACAGCACAAGCATACCTGACATTTAACACACCTCACTTTCCCAGACAGCATGCCCACACAGTAGCTGTGACACTACTATCATAGTTTCTCATAAATATGCATCACATAAGGTTGTGAGGCAAAAGCACATATCTTGTTTAGTGATGATTGTCCATATTCTGAAATACATGTGTTTGAATTTAAATTCAGATGATCCATGTTTTTCTAATTCTTACAGGGTGTGTATATGTTAGTGCTTTGTGTATATGTTAGTGCTTTAATTCAAAACATCACAGCCTTTTTGAGCGGAATGTTGCAATCACCCCCATTTACCATCCTTTGGTTCAAATCATGGAGCTCTCTTGGAGCTCATGAACAGCATTCCTTTCACATGAAACTAAATTGGAAGAGAAATTCCAGAGGCACTTCTAATACCTGCCAGCTAATAGGAGTTCGGTGCCAGACTAGAATTATCATAAAGATAATTGTGTCCAGGAATACACAGAGTATGGGTGTCAGTAGCACAGTACCGACTGCTTCTTCACTTTATAAATCCATTCCCATTGGGGCCTCACCTCCTTCTAAGGTAAACATAGTCATAGAAAGAATCACTTAGGAAGCTCAGAATTTTTTGTGTATTGTTTTTTTGATCTTTGAGAAATAGATGTAGTTTTAGCAGGAATCATGAGCAGAGTGGAAAGAGAGTTTGAAGGGTAAACTTTTTTTTAAAATATACTTTGAGTTCACTGTAGTGCAGGCAGGCCACTTGAGGCACAAACAGCACCAAGCTGCCCTGAGAGTATTCCAGAAGTCCTCAGTGGGATTTTTTTTCTATTTCATCTTTAATTACTAACTTGTTATCTTCAAAGTGGTTTTCAATGAAAAAAGATGCATAGATGCCCTTAATACTGGGTTTCTGTGCATCTGCAAGGAGCACAATTAAAGCACAATAGCTTGCTTTTTTTCACAGTAGCTCATAGCAGACCATGAGCATCAAATAGTCTTAAAATATTTTCCCATCTATTTTTAGCCAACAGAGGGTACACACAGAAGTGTAATTATAATGGAGTCTTCATTTGCCATTTATAATAGGAAGAGAATTCATGCCACTGGATGGTTTTCCTCCAGTTCCCTGCCAATACCAATTGCTTCTAACTAGCATATATAGTCAATTATAAGCTTTATTTGGCTAGTACATACATCTGCAAGCATACCAAACAAACAAAACCAATGTGCATGTCAATTACTGTGCTTAAAGGGATTTGGACAAAAGAAAGAGATGCATGAACACACTCCAGAGCAAGGCTTTTTCCTGGGGTTTTTTGTTGTGGGTTTTTTGGGGTTTTGTTGGTTTTTGGTGGTTTTTTTTTAACAGTTCTCTTTTATCTGCTATCTTTGTCTTCTGTTTGTTTTCTTCCCTTCTCATACTACTGTGTGGAATGCTGAATGCTGATGAGAGAAAGCTCTTTGGAATGTCAAGCAGTCATTTTTCGTTAGCTCATTTAGGAATAGGATGCTTAAACTGGACTCAGAACAAGCCAGCTGTAGGCTACCCAGTTATCAGTACTGAGCTATCTAGAGTAACCCTCCTCTATCTTATAACATTTTTCAGTCATAGGGATCTTCACTTGTTGAACATTTTGTTAACCATCAGTAAAAAGTATTGCTACTACATATAATGTATACAATAGCTATTGTTACATATCTCTTCACAGAAAGTGCAATAAGGTTACTAATGAGTTTATAGTCTGTATAAGAGAAATACAAGACAGAGCATGAAACTTCATTCTGTAGAAAAGTTTTAAACACACCCCACCCCCCCCCCCCCCAAATTAATAAAAAGATTCCGAGATGTGAGTGCCACTGCAAGACCACAGGTTAACATGGAGTTTAGTAATAGAAGGGGATTGTTTCATAGTGGGACAGAGTGATAAAAAAAAAAAGATAATAAACATAGAAAGTGAGAACAGACTTAAGTTGCCTAAAATGCTTTTCTGAGTTGTGACTATAATTAATGTGTTCTAATTTGATCAGAGGCCATTCTCACAGAGATATGAGAAGATCCTTGAAAACAGAAGGTGTACTTCCTGTTCATGTCATGTAAAATTTAAGTATAACAAATAAAAATGATGCAAAGATAGACACGAAAAGTTGGCTGAATAAAAAGACATACTAGAAATTATGGCCACTGTTAGTGGCTGCTGTCTGATACAGGAAAGATCTATGCGTTATTTGTATTTTTTCCCTCTCTATTCTTGCATCCTACTGATGAGATGACCTAAAATCATTTAGCTTATGAAAGCTGACAAGATCAGAGACCATGGTAGTATGGCTGCAGGGTAGTGAATTTTTCTTGTTGAATTCACTGAAGTCTTAGGAACTAAAATAACAGAAACAGGACTGAAACTTAGGCATCCACCCAGGCTTAAAAAAACCCTCAACACCTGGAAGGATAAAGTCATCTATGATTCCTGCACAAATACTTTTCTTGAACATTCATGCCAAATTAGATCTTACTGAGACAATTTGCAAAAATATTTGGAGCAACGATTCAGCACTCTCTTCAGATTTATCTGGAGGAAAAATCACCTTATTATGGAATTAGTACCAGTTATGCTAACGGGGTCAGTCCAAGAAAATTATGTCATGAATAAAAGCAAAACATTGGGCCCTCATAGGTGAAAGCATCATAAAATTCCAATGTTCCATGAGCCAGCAAATTGCTTAAACATGGAAAAAAACCTGGCTATTCAGAGCCTCATGCTATAATACCTATTACTTATCCTTCCATGATGTATGATGCCACTTCCAGTATATCAGCTGGAAAAGTGAAATTATCGATAACTTTAAAGCATTACAATCTTGTAGGTGTCAAACTGAAAAGCTGGGGAAATATTACTGCAGAGCAAACAAACCTTTAACAGTGCTCTATTGATAGAAAAATTGTAAATTATTTAAAAGACAGAAAACAAAGATGATGCAAAAGTGCAAAAATACAGGAATTTAGAGAAAGATAACAGCTCTCTCTCCTTCTCAGTGAGCCCACAAATTTCAATGTTAACTGTGTTGCTATTAGTGAAATAGTTTTTCCCATTAGGCTTGTAAGCACAAGACTACCTTATATGTGGAATATAGTGGAAGAAAATTCTCCATTGTCTTTGTTCCTATGCTGCCCTATGATGTACAGTATGTTGAATCTTCAGGAAGTATCAGGTCTGGCAAAGCTGGATTTCCTGCCAGAGTTCTCAGCCAGTGATGGTGCAAAAAAAGCACAAAGAAGCTCCACCATTCTCCATGCTCTGCCTGTACCCAGGAGAGCATTACGCTTCTGTCTCCCTGCACATGCTGAGTTGTGTGGACAGACAGGAGGAAGCAGGTTAGATGGCAGTTAACCTCTCTATCAAGACACAGGAAGTTTTCTCCTGTGTTATCATTAATCCATTTCACAAATAGAGAATACCTGGTCAGAATCTGCATGTGTGATCAAGGAGATACTAGGAATTCAAGTGTAAGTGTCTTTTGCTCCCTGTCATTTTCTTGCTGTGATGTGCCTCCAAACAAGTGTCCATTTCTTTGCTTATGAGTTACAGAGAATTTTGGTTATAGATCACTGTTTGGAAATTAACCCAGCTTACAGAAAGGATTTAAAATCAGTACTCCACATTGTGGCTTTCAACTAAATGATAAACAAATATGGACAGACCAAAATTTAACATTTTCATTATGAAATTCCATTTATTTGAGTAGAAGTTCTGATCTATACTGTTATCTGTTCCCTTGTATCCTTTTAGGAAGGTTTTTCAGTACTAGAACACTTTGTTTCTTTTCCTTCCCCCTCAGAACTACTTAAAAGTATACGCCATCTGTATTCTTAGAAAGTGCAATAAATAAGACAGGAAAAATTAGTCCACCTTAGGTACCTCTTTGTTTTTAGAGCACTGCAGATTTTTACATACCTAGCCATTCTCTCAATTTTGTCTAGTTAGCTCAATCCAGCAGAAACCATAAAGGCACAGCTCAAATTATGAAAGGTTATGGAGCTTGGCTCAGTGGTAGATTGACATATTTAAAAGAAAGGTTGGCTTTTTATGAAACAGCCATAAGCCCTACACTGCTTCAAAAGAAAGAACTGACGGGGAAGGTAGAAACTAATTTTTGGTTATGGATGATTTGGTAGTTTCCGATAGGAAAAAAAACCAAAACACTTATTTAGGCAATTAAAGGAATACAGTAATGACAATGATATGACTCATTTAAAAGTGAGGCTTGTTGACATTAGAGTAAAAATTATTCCTCTCTGCTATTATTCTCTGTAAAAATATATTCTAGCATACACAATTACAGTGTTTTTTCCACATAGAGCACTGTCTTTTTCCCTTTAATTTGCAGTATTAGATTTTTAACTTTTTCTGTGCTTATCTAAAGACATCTAATGACAAATCAAATTAGTCATTATACTTCAATAAATTTTTACACAGGTGAATTGAAATGCAGAAACATACTGATCATCACAGCAATGTACGGCAAAACCTTGCCTAAAATTTTAGGTTGTGGTGTGGGTTAGTTCTGTATTTTAATATGGTGAATATTCTTTCATCAAAGTAGTATGTTAATGTATATAGGAAACACAGAGGGAAAAAAAGTTCTTGAAAATAGGCTGAAGCACACTCCTATTATGATGAACAAATACAGGAAGGGGTATTTATCTAAAAATAAGTGAACATTAGTATTGAATAAGAACTATTGAGTATGAACTTCAGGTTAGTTCTTTCAGTCTTTTTCTTTACTTGCACTCATGCTGAATGTGTACCCTTCTACCAGCTGGAACCTCACTGAATAACCTGGGTCATGAAAACCACCAACAGTTATCAGGGTTATATCAGAATTCTCTTATACTTTTTTATTGCTTTCCAGGGTTCACCAGGGGAACGTGGAGCAGCAGGCACTGCTGGCCCTATTGGTCTACCAGGTCGTCCTGGACCTCAGGGTCCTCCAGGCCCTGCAGGGGAGAAGGGTGCTCCTGTAAGTAATCACAGTCACATAAAACTATCACAGCACAGACTTTTAATTCCAGAATGTTACTTTTTCCCACTCTAGTATTTGCCTGTTAAACATATCCTCAGAACACCTGACATACTCCTTTTATATTTACAATTAAGTAAATAGTAAAACATCTATTGTCACACCCTCTAACACCCAAGAAACGTTAAACCTGTTATTATCACAGCAGGGAGTGAATATAATAAAAAAGTTTGTGAAATTGGTCTTTCATTAAAACTTGTACCCAGACACTCTGCATTAGAGTACAAGTGTATTTGTCATCAGCTTCCACTATTACTTACTATAATTTTCTGATACATTCTCTTCCCTTTATAGTTTTCTTTCTGATTTATTTTATTTGTTTGGGTTTTTTTTAATTTTATATTGGTAATGTGACTCCCTGTACTGAAATCTTCATTAGTCTCCTGTGATAATGTGGATCACTTCCTTTTCTTCAAAACCAGGGTGAAAAAGGTCCTCAAGGTCCAGCTGGACGTGATGGAGTACAGGGTCCTGTAGGACTTCCTGGTCCTGCTGGTCCTAGTGGTTCTCCTGGAGAAGATGGTGACAAGGTGAATCATTATAGTTGGTATTAGTGCATCTGTGAGAAGATCTGTCAGTAGACTTCTCTGGTTGTAGCTTTCCTCACAACAAATTTGGCAACGAAGCATACTTCGTTCTTACACTTGCTTCCCCCAAACTCCCTCCACCCACTGCAAAAAAAATAAAAAACCCTTCTATATTTAGATGTCTGACGGACAGATGCCACGGGGCATTGGGATTTGTGTTCAAGAACTAGTAGACTAACATTTATTGTGGCAAAGAAACAAGGATGAAAGTGTTGCAAAATAAATCGAGGCAGATAATGTCAAAATTGATTTTTGCCTATTTTAGAAACTTGGTTTGCTGAATGAGTAAGATAAAATGTTCTCAGTAATGTATAGTGATTTGGAACCACTCTTGGTAGGCTGGGAGTGTCAAAATATTATGTTCACAGCAGAAATATTCTGTTGACTTCTGGCAGAAATTAGGACACAGCACCCTTCAGGATCATCTTGCATGTTTGCTTGATCTAGCACTGTTCTGTTAGTTAGCATAGGGTAAAGGTAAAGACTTTGAAGTTCGTTTTTATGATGCATTACTTATCCTACAGAGAGTATTTTCTGTGATTTAATTTAATTGTCTTTTATTACTGTATAAAGAAAACATTTTTTTTCTGACACGGTTTCCTGGTGATTTGAATAATTTTGAAGTTTTGAAATATTGTACTCTACAGTGAGAAGCGGTTGTTCAGTCACATACAGTTAGATGAGTCTGTAAATCAGGGTGCTTTCATTATAAGTTCATATTGAAGGTGACATGAGGAACACAATTTCCTTTATTTAGAGCTCAGTTGCTCTATACTTCAAAGCCAGGTCTTGTTGCCCTTCGCAATTTAGCAATCAATATCTGGATTAATATGACATACTATTGATCGATGCAGAATTGCCCCCTTCAGGCCTTCACACTTGAAGCAGCAGCATAAAACACAGAATAATAATATCAAAGGGGACATTTAAAAATACTGTGATATTGACTTCAGCTAAGTGTGAAGGAGACCATTTTAAACAAGAAGTTTAACTTTTAACTTTCAATTACAGGGTGAAATTGGTGAACCAGGTCAGAAAGGTAGTAAAGGCGACAAGGGAGAAAACGTGAGTAGCAAAATCCTCTGTCCATTATGTTCTTCATAAATAAAAAGTATTTATGCATGAAGTATGCAGGTAGTCTTGCTACATCAATGAACAGAAACAAAGACACACTTCAAAAATGGTTCTTCAAAATAATGTTGAGTTTTAACGCAGCACTAGAGGTTTGTACTTATAGAGCCATGCATATATTTAGTGTTGCTTATATTCCTTGAGCTTACAGAATCTTTAAAAAATAGATAGGTACACTACATTCCTTAGCACCCTTCCTCTATCATTTTAATTCATCCATTCTACATTTGAAATGGGAGAGACCAAGAACATACATACATTCTCTTGCTGTGTTTAAGTTAACTTCACTGACTGGATTGTGTGAACATACCCAGCTTTAGCTTCTTAGACATAATGATGAAGAATGTGAAGACTTGGGAGAGAAGCATACTAATATAGATTTAAAATTTTTAAAGAATCTAATTCTTGAGAGCAGCATTTCAGAACAGCGAAGACCTCAGATGAAATGGTGAATATGAGTTTTCAAATATTATCACTAGGCCTATTAGTGAATTTAGGACTAATCAGGCTTCTACTGATTTAATTTGAAATGTTTTTGTCTTCAAAATTATTTCTAAAGATCAAGCACTTCCTCTTTTGATTGAGGTCAGAAATATAAAAATAAGCTTTTTCTGTAAAATTTGAAGCTAGAAAGAATAAAACTAGCATTTTTTTTTCTGTTTGATTTTGGTTTCTTTCCCAAAAATTTACAAAAGGTTTGTTTTCGCTTCTGTTCAATTTCAAGATAAGCTGGCATTTTATTTGAATAATTTTCCTTAAGAAAAAATGGAGAAGTAATTGCAGAAAGATTTTTAATATTATTATATTTCATCAATATTCACTTCATGCATCAGTATTCAATTCAGCAAAGCCCAGAACTCAACACAGGAGTATTCATAACTAAGCATATTTGCTATCTTGAAAACACTATGTGCTTATTATGATTAACAACTTATAGAGCTTCATAAAAGCGGATTGCTTCTAAAAATTACTCCAAATTTATGGCTTACACATAATCAGATGATGTTTTATAGGAGGATACATAAAATTCGAACAAATCACAGTTTTATGATAATTTCATAGAAAAAAATGTGGTGATAAAATGTGCAAAAAAATGACAAGGGTTTGTTTTGTTTTTAAAGATAAGCTTGTCCTTTTTACTTATTTATGTGAGAAAGACTTCTGCAGTTTCCAATGCAGAAAACACATAATTTTCACAATCTTATACTATTAGATCAAATCACAGGTGCTGTAATAAACAACTTGTAATGCCTTGTTAACACAAGGAATGCAATATTACACATATGGATGAGAGAGGGCTTCTATCACAAAACCCAGTTTTCCAAGAAACATACATGCAACCAAGTTGTAAACAAATTCTGCTTCAGACTAAAATTACTCCTACATAATCTGAGTGGAATGCTTTGGTTAACTTGGTAAAATTGATTTATCAAATTAAAACATTTTTAAAAGTCCATTTCAAAACTATGGACTTGTTCCCAGTTGACTGAAAATCAATCCTAATGTATTTGCTGTTGTAGTTGTAAAGCAGCTGTGAGATACATAGAGATATATGCAGCTCCTCTTTGTCCACCTGAAGAGGTTCTTAACAGTACAGGTGCTGCGTACACAGAAAAATCTGGTATTTAAAGGAAAGGACAGAGGAAGAATATGAAGCAGGTCATGGTCCAGTTCCACTTCAGGGTTTGCATGTGATCACATGCATATCTTCCTGTTTTCCCCTTTGACATGCCTCTTCATTAGAGATACTTCTACATCAGAGAAATTCAGAAAAAACACATGCTGCACTTTTCTATTATTTCAGATCATTTTAGCATAGCTAGTTATGCTGAGCATCAGACTGTGACCACAGTTCCCATAGTGAGTACTAATGTATTTGGGCATGTTCCAGCAGACCTGCTTTACAAATAAAGTGTCTGCAGCATAATCATTTGAGAACGTGCTCCGTACTTTCAGTCTCAAGGTTTAAGGCATTTGGGAATATACTGTGTTTTTCTCGAAATACCTTGAAATTCCTTCAGTGTTCAGGCCTGCTTAGTTGAAGTGAATGTTACCCCATTTGAAGTCATGTGTATTGAATCCTACTCGCCCTCAATTGCAGTTATTCAACCCTGACGATTTCAGAATGTGTTTATTTCAAATCTGCTTTCCTTTCAACATGCTGACAGATGTATATTGGGGCAGGGAGGGAAGGCCTTGTTGGTCACCTCTGAAAGATTCTGAAGAGGAAGTAAGTACCTACTTCTGAAATCACAGGACATAAAGAATAGATATTCACAATACCTAGACACCCACAGAAGCCTTAGTGGGCATTTAGAGGCTAATCACAGCAAGGGCCCTGAGCAAAGAAGAATTGATCCCTCTTTCCTGTGTAAGAAGAGCCGGAAACATCTTCAATTTCCCATCGAAACTAGCAAAGATTTATGTTTGGGGGTTTAACTATTCTGTGCCTAATAAAAAATACTATGTTGCCATATCCTAGCTAGAGACAGCACAATTTTATTGTTGATGTATATCCTATCTTGAGCCTCAAACCCGTCATGGCTACCACAGCTGCCTGTATTAACTGAAGATTCTCTCCCAATGATTCTGATCAGTCTCTCTCCCTTTGCCCTCCAGAGCAATGGAAAAAATTATCTGGCCATGTGTCCAAATAACTTCACATTAATCAATTGCAAAGTACCTTCCAACATTACTTTATATCAAAATGAGTATTTAAATGAGATTTAAAATGTGTAAATCTTGTTCTGGGCCCTGCAAAATGAAGGAGCAGGTAGAAGCACCCTGCAGATTGTAAAGCAATCTGTTCCATTACAATTTTTTTTTCAAATTCATGGATGCTAATTCCCTTTCTCATGGTAACCCCCAGTCAACAGGAGCATTCCTAGGAGTCCCTTCTTTTAGAGATTTCACCATAGAGGCTAAAAAGCTTTGCTTCAACTATTACCATCAGGTATGTGAGGAAAATAAAATTATAAAAGAGAAGAAACACATAGCTTGACTCTTCAAACTCCCTACAAATAAGATACTCTAAAATATACATAGAACCCAAATAAATAGACTGTAAGACTTTAGAAGTTCCTTTTTGTAATCTCCCTATAAAGGGAAGAATAATCTAATTTTAGCCCTAGCAAGGTCTTTAAACCCAAGCATTATTCTGCAGTAAATTAGAATTTCCAGCCTAGAAACTGCAGACAACTTCCCTGCCATCTGAAATAGCAGACTAGAATTCAGCTATTGCCAGGTGTAAGGTTTTATGCTTTCTTAGTTTCACTCTTTATCAGTCTAGTCTCTCTAGCTAGTGCAAAAACCAGATTTAACCTACCACATAATTTTAACCCCATCATAAACCTGTATCTTGCATTCCCATACTCTGTTAGATATCTTCATTACATCACATCTGCATAACTGACTTCTAAATTACATGCAGTATAATTTAGAAAGTTATTATTCTGTAAGGAGACTGAGAGACTTAATATCAAAGAGAATGTGACACCCAGTGTGCAACAAGGACTTTGACTTTTTCATGTGTGCTGGAGGTCAAAATAAGCTTTGTGCTGTTGCAAAAACCATTTGCAATTTCATAAAAACTAATCCAAATAATAAGCATTCCATTTAAAGATAAATTGTTAGATGATGCTTTAAAGGTTGAGTTTTTCTGCACAAATCTCATGGCAAGGTCTGATATTTTGAATAATGAAAAAAAAATGTTTTTCATTTTGATTCATGTTTGCATGGGAATCTATTCTAAATATTCTGAAACATTACAAATGTGCTTTCAATAAATGCAGGTATTAAGTCTATTATAGATGTTCAAATCTGAGTTTTTGAGAGATAAATGATTGTACTGAATGGAAAAGACTTGTGAATAATGCTACATTCTCTATGGAGAAATGAAGAAATGCTTAATAGACCTTGATCATGCAAATAGGGTTGTCTCTATATTTGCTTTTCATCTCAATCCAGATGCCATAATCACTAACTTTTCCTATTGGATGTTTGTTACAGGGTCCTCCAGGTCCACCAGGTCTCCAGGGTCCTGTTGGTGCCCCTGGTATAGCTGTAAGTAGCTTATTCAGAGCAAACCCCAATCTTGCCATAACTCCTCTGATACTTAAAATTTCTTTGAACCTCATGCTCCTTACTCAGGAATATATTTCAAATCACTATTGACAGCTCTGTCATTGTCCTCTTACATGCAGTTGTTTATTGTAAACAAGTTTGCATAGGTGTTAGTTTATTGCATATTTACAGCTGGGCAATAATTTGAAGGAATTATTAAAAATGAAATAGTGTAAATAGTGAATGAGACCCATCCTTTCAGTACACTTGTTTGAGGGTTCGTATGACAGTCAGTGGTAAAATCAGCTCGGTGCCAGATGCATTTAAAAGAGTAACCACCTTTTGAAAGAGTTCAACCTTACACCAGGTGGATTGATTTGTATTTTCGTTTAGAAGGCTTTGAATTCTTCTACCATGAGGATTGGTAAAACTATATGCTACTCATATTTACTAATATGTAGATATTCAACAGCTAGAATGTTTATGCAGATGTGAAAGAGAAGAGGTATTCAGGGAAGATTTTTGAGACCTGCAGTATTATTTGACCTACATTAAACCAGGGCATATGCCGGTATTCTATTTATGTAACAGATTTCATTCAATCAAGGTGGCTACATGCATTTCAAAAGACATCAGGAGTGATTCTGAGCCCTCTTGTAGTTTTTTTCCAGTCACTGACATGGAGCTTTTTCTGTTATTATCAGACCTGTGATATTTTTGCTTTTTTCTATTTCCAAATAGGGAGGTGATGGGGAGCCAGGCCCAAGAGGTCAGCAAGGGATGTTTGGGCAAAAAGGTGATGAAGGTCCTCGAGGCTTCCCTGGCCCTCCAGGCCCTATTGGTTTACAGGTAAGTTCCTTTATTATTTTACCCCCCACCTGTAAGAACCCTGATTTCTGTGTCAGAAACCGCATGAGTATTGTCTTTATTAAATAAATGATAGCATCAGTTAATAAGGTCTGAAAGATCCCATATTCATAGAGGTCGTGCATAAATACCAGATTTAATGCTGAAGGAGATTGGTAGGATGCTCTGAAACAGAACTCCTGGCTACCATAGACTTTAGAATTTCATTCAGTAATTCAGTCATTTATAGAGTCCAATGACTTCTGTTTCAACAAAAGCACTTCTTTTTATGGGAGATACACATTTTAAAGAAAAGATTCACCTGGAGGCTTATTTAAAATGTTCTAGTCATTTACTGTATTTTCAGAATAGGTTTTGGCAACACAGTGTGTTTCTGGGTGATACCATCACAGACACTACTTGTATTCTGAAAGATTAGTAAAACTCCACGATGCTTATACACTGCTGCCATCACTGGCAGTTTCCTATAGTGTCATGTTTCTTCCTCTTAAAATTGTTATATCATGAGTCAAAAAAACCCAAAACAAGTATACAGTAAAATGTAGGCTTCTCACTGCTGCATCCAGAAGATTACGGTCAAAAAATCCTGCTTTTTCAAGAATTTATTTTGCTTAAATAAAACAAAGAAGACGACGTTTAGGACCTTTGATTCCTTTCCATGTAATTAACGTTAGAGCACAGAGCACTTTGAAACTATTTCTAACCCATGCATTAAGCTGTAATATGAATCACATACACTCTCTTTTAAAAAATGGAAAATTATAATAATAGTGTTTGAATGTATTAAACAGTATGTCTCCTTTCTATCCACCATGCATGAACTGACTCATCTCTCTCACTAAGCCAAACTTTAACCTGTACCTATAATTTTTAAAATTCCATTACATAACACAGTTCAGAAAAATTACAATAAAGTTTATAAAATATTGCAAACCTTCACGGAAGTTAAGCAGTTCCTTGCTGCACCAACACATATGTCATGTGTAGATTCATATTGCCTTTGAAACTGAAAAATCTTTATTTTCAGAAATCATAACTCAAAAAAAATTATTCCTAAATTTTATTATGAATTAAGTTTTTTACTATTTTAAAGAGAGTGAAATAAAATTATCCTTGTTATTCTTCTCAGATCTAGGATACTGTTTCAACTGATGTTTTTCAGTGAAGTCCACCTTAACGTTTTAAGTTTAATGAGCACTAAGCTGCATAAATATAAAAATCAATTAGATTGGACTTATGCAAATGAAATATTTCAAATGAGGAATTTTATTTCTCTGATTAAGATTTTAATTTGAATATGTTAGTCCATGGACTGAGATCCCATATTTGCTAATAGTATTGGAAGTACCATTGAGAAATCAGGAGTTTCTTTTATTCAGTAAAGCAGTTCTATGGTTATTATGAACTGTTAGGGAGTAACAACTTTCTGTGTCTTATATTCAGTGGTACCTATATCACACTTACTTTAACTTACGTTAAATTCTACTGATATTTCTTACATTGGCCATTAAGTAAAAAGTATTTTTGATCATAGAAGTGAACATTGGTAATTTTGAAAATGTATTACTTTAGTTGTTAATTTCCTTGCTATTTAATTTTGATAGTATTTTTAAAAATAAGGAAGTTTCTAACAAAAGGAGTTGAAAGCAAAGAAAATCTGAAAAACTCTATGGGCTTATCTAGTTTATCTTATAGTCAATTTATGGCAATTTTACTTAAATTTTGAAATATTAAATGACAAAACACCTCCATTACTTCTTGCCAAAAGGAACTGAAAGCACTCCCAAAATACCATGTCCAATAATGCATGAAATATTGATTCAGTGAAATCAATGAGATTTTTTCAGTGTTGAAATAGGAGTGCACCAAATGGCTTTGGAAAGTCTTTTCATAGACAGAAATATAAAGTAAATGTTTAATTGCCTTCACAGTTTTATAAATACCTCCTCTGCAAGCAGTTGAATAAGCTGTTTAGGTTTACCATGACCATGAATCATAATGGATGAGGCATTCAACTTTTTAAGCTAAATGTCTTTTTATGTTCACGGGGTAGAACTGAGTGGACTGTTGGCAACTGGAAGATCTAGTTTATTTGAGGTGGGACTCTTCTCTCTGAATATCAACTTTCTAAAGACTAGCCATCCAGTCCAAACCTAGGTTTCTCCTCTAATCACTCTTTAGAACATTTAGATACAAAATTGTTATTTAAAACATTATAATTTTCATAGTGAAGGAGAGTTAAAGTCAATTCAAATTTCATTTGTTGAATTATTACCACATTACAAAAAATAAACATGAAGAAAGTTAGAAAGTAATAAAACTACCTGTTGTTATAACCTTAGCATTACTCTCAGCATGTACTATAATCAATACATGCTACTGAAGATAGTATTACCAGCTATGGACTTTCATTTTAATAGAACACAGTCTAGTATTTTTTAAAATAAGCAAGAATTATACAGAAAAGCCACTGTGTCATCACATGAGCCACAGCTGGCTGTTTTTGTGCTGATTATCTAATAGTAAACAGGCTTTCACAACAACCACAGTGCACTGACAGGTCAGCCAAGTTTTCATGGTAGTAGACAACAGAGACACACATAATTTTTAGAAAAGGTGCATCTCTGAATTTTGAGAAGTACTTCTATTGTTCAGATTGTTTCAAAATAGGAGGGCAGCTGAGGAATGGATATAGTGTTGGCTAAGTTTATACTTCATACTTTTTTATACAGCTTTGTAGCAAAAATGGCAAATTGTGTTTTCCAATCTGGTTAGCTATAGTTCGATAACATACTTTGAAAGTAGCAGAACCCAGGAGGTGAAACTGATAGTGCTTCTAGCTGTGGTAACATTTTACTAGATATCAGTATTAGCATCAGCTAGTTTCTTTCTCTTGGTGTTACTTTAAACCTTTGCTTCTAAGGATACATTTGTATAACCCAATGCAATGCCTCTCAGCAGGATTTATCACCACCACTGGACACCTTATTAAAGCAGTTATACAGCTTCCAATACTCAGGTAGCTTAGACATCTTCGCATACCACTTCATTGTGCTGCACTGATTATGTTTTCTTTACAAATATATGTATAAATCATATATTATGTATAGCATAAATCAGATTATCCAGATGCCCACCTGTGGTCTGGATAACGATGGCAGTGTTTTTAAAATCAGCCACCCTAGCATTTCTGTGTCCCTTTTTTTTTCAAAAATTTTCTGCCTCACCTGGTTTAGGCATATAGGGCTATCTATACATTTGATGTAATATAAAGAAACCCTTTTCTTTTTTTCTTTGTTTCAATGCAAATAGGTTTTGCTTTCTTGTTCCCCCCCCCACCCCCCAAGTTCCCAAGTTTCACATGTAGATCTGATTTATATTGTTTCTTATTGATATATAACTCATCATTCCAGGTACCCTACTAATAGTTTTCTTATCTCTTCCATGTGTCTTAGGGTCTGCCTGGCCCACCAGGTGAAAAGGGTGAAAATGGTGATGTGGGACCAATGGTAAGGCTTCTTCCCCATTGGAGGACATAAATATCATACATGTATTATTGTCTTTTCTCTGTAGCTCACAATTTGATAAGATACTCCTGAATCTGGTGCCTGAGTAGGAAACATTTTGTGTAACATAAACTGGTCTCTGGGATTTACTTTGCTTTCCTGTATCTATCGCCTCATCTTTAATATCAAGGTTTATGTAACTTAAGAAAATACTCAGAAGAGTAGGTAGCAAAGCAGATGCTGAGACAGGACAGTGGCATGCAGGTTCAGGAAAGAAAGAGAAAAAGGAGAGACCACTGCACCAGAGAGTTTAGAGTTGCTTTTCTGAAATTCAGGGCATTGTACCTTAGCTTCAGGTAACTGCAGGCCAGAAGATGGTAAACACTATTTGGCTATGTTTAGTCTGTTTCTCTGGGTGATCTTGAGACTGCATTTTCCAACTGTTCATACTATTGACAGAATGCCTTCTGGGCTGGTCCTGAAACGCAAGCTATCTAAAGTATTCATTTGCTTCTAACACCCTATGCCAAGCCTGGATGCTTTATTATTGCCCATCTGTAGGCACCATGGTGCAGTACTGTCATATGGCTGTTACCAGACATATAAGGTACTCCAGGGTCTTTGCACAGTGGAATGGGTGTGCAGGTAACCTTCAGGGAAAATACAATACAGGAAACCAATCCTCAGGAGTCCTAAGCATCAGATCACTTCCAGCTCAGGTACTGTATAACATAGCCTGGATCCCCTGTCACCTTGTGAACTCATGCAATGGGCAACAATCTGGCCCTGCTGTTTCTGTAGCACTGAGAAGATTAATAGTCCTCTACAGATTGAGTATATTGCTTTTCATTGTCCAAAAAAGCCCCACTGGACTTATTCTTTATGATTGTAACTCTATCAAATTGTCTCTTTGATACAGGGTCCACCTGGCCCTCCAGGTCCAAGAGGTCCCCAGGGTCCTAATGGAGCTGATGTAAGAATTAATCTAATTTTTCCTCTCAGTAATTCAATAACAAGCACCATATTTGGGATAACTAGCATCTTTTATCATTGTAGGGTCCTCAAGGCCCCCCAGGCTCAATCGGCTCTGTTGGAGGTGTTGGTGAAAAGGTGAGTGTTGATAATAACATCCTAGAAGGAGAAAACATTAGAATAGGAATATGAATATGCATGTTGATTTTTCTCAGCTGGATAGTTAGATTACGGTTCCCAAATATCCTTCATTGACCTAGTTGTTGTTAATAGTGATCTAGCTATACTTCTAATAGCTGACTTACCATGGTTGGTCTTTTTATTTCACATTTTACATCACAAAAATATTTAACAATCATAAGAAAGAGCTTCAGAGCAGAAAAGAGAGTTTTCAGGTGAAGTATTAAAATAAGGTTATGGTTATGATGTAACTTAGAATATCATATAGCCATCTATCTGGAACATTAAGAATATAAGCTGTTATCTAATGTATCAGTAGTAAATGTATCTGTGAGGTGAATCAGATTTGAAGCATCAATATGTATCTGTTCCTCATACAGATAGATACAGTTCCAATAAAGTCAAAGGTTCAAGGATGATTTGTGCTAGTTGAAAATCTAACTTAAGGCTGATGCTATATGACATTCATTGAAATTATTTTCATTGCTATTTTCAGTTCTCTATTCAGAAAATTTCCTACCAGTATATGGGGTGATGTTTTGGGGTTCTTTTTAATTTCATATCTTACACAAGGAACATGTTGGATATATCTTTCTTTTTCTTAAAGAAAAGGTGTTGTATGCAACAGACATAATGGATTTTTTTGTGTGATTTATTTGAATCACCAGTGTAAACTATTATAAAATGCTGAGCAAACACAGAAGTCAAAAGAGTCTATTGAAATTCCTATTTATGTTTATTTTACCAAGTTAGATGACCTCAGACATATCATGCGTGTAAGCGTAAAAGCATTTTGCTGTAATGTTACAGATTTAATATGAATTTTTTCTTTAACTTTGGATTTGGGAAGAAGATTTTGAAAGGACCATAAGGTGAAGGAAACAATATAAATATGTTCCAGGCCACTGTATAAATAACATCGAGAAACTTTGTAGATTGCTCTTGATTTATTTAAATATTTGCCACAGAATATCATATGTATCCAATGAAACACTGATGTCAATGAATCCTAGAAAAGACATCCCTAGGAATGTCAGTAGTGGTAGTTTTTCAGAAAGCTCACTGTATTGATAACTTTTCAGAATATGAAGCAAGTTTTCCACTTTTCTTCCTGTCCCATCAGATAATTAAATGCACAGGTACCTCTTCTCCCAAATTCCTCATACACCATTACTGAAGTTCAGCACTTGATAAATCTTAACTTCTTCTCCCTTTCATTTATCCACATACTCTCTTTGACACAGTGTACCAGTATTGTACCTTTAGGTACAAATCCATCAGAACTATGAATTCACAAATAATGACTCAAGTACCAGATCAATCAAAATTACTTATTTGTCACGATCCTCTTCTTGATCACTGCCCAAAAACATGTCACTCCGCTTCACAAAGCTTTTAGGTATTCTTTCTTTTCACAAGATAAGGAAGTTGTCATTATTTTCCCAGGATCATTTGTATGACTAATAAAAAAAAAATAAAATAATGGAAATCTGCAGTTCATCCTACAGTATCTCAAAAGCTTCTTGCTCCCCTGTGATGACAAAAGATCTTTCTTATGATGCTCTTCAATATTGTTGACATCTACCATAAAATTTTGGTTATGTGTCTGTTTTTTTTCACTAAAATGCCTTTTCTTTAAATAACCCTTCACTTATATTAGGGCATGTCAAAAGGAGTCACCAACATCTTATCAGTATGACCAAACTATTATTTTAATAGACTCTTTGGATGTTTCGTGATTTTTTTCTACATGCCCATCAAATAAATCACTTAGCAGTGCTCTGGGATGTGGTGAAGATAGTACTAGAATAATGGAATATAACGTATGGCTTGATGGACAAATATCCTACTTTATCTTCCTTCTTTGTCTGTTGAGATCAAAGGGTATTGATCCCAAGCAGATGAAAATACTACCTTTATACTGTATTTTTTTCATGGTAGCACTGCCATGTTTAAGGTGTCAGTGCTTCATTGCATTCCCTGTTTCTCAGGATGTGGCTCTGAGCATCAACTCGCCTCTTGGTAGCAGTGGCATTCTTGTGTCTTCAATCTTTTTTACCCCAAATTGTATAAGACATACAAAACATGATGCCTTCCTGCTTGACTGCATTATTAACAAGGATATTCCCTCTAATCTCCCAAGTTTGTGACATTGTTCCTCCAGCCTATTTTAAAGAGAGCTGCAGGATGTGTTTTTCTCTCTGGGAAGAGTACCAAACACATGTCTGAATGTAAGAGTTGGTAGAGATGGCAAAAAAAATTATTGGAAAAAGAGAGTCTGTATGTCAGCAGGATACAGAAAAAAAAAATGGGCACTGTGGGAAGAAAAATTCTTCCTGTGACCACTAGGGTACCGAGAAAAACGTTTATTATGAGAACACTGCATCCAGGGTAGCACCCATTATATTCATTGCTTTGAAAAAAAACCACCTCATATAATATTGTGGCCCACTGAAGTCAATAGGAATTTTGTCATTGGTTTCAATCACCTCTTTGATTTTTACTGTTTCATAATCAAATTCTATTCCAATTGTTTTGTAAAAGCATTGACTTGTATTGAACTCCTTACTCCTTTGTTTCTCCCTATGACTCTTCTATGTGATTTAGAATCCCTATTTGTGATAATCAGCCCACCAAATTTAATTCAAGAACATGAAATTCAGACTGTTTATCACTAGTTGTCATTTTTATTTCCTCTTGCTTATTTCCCATATTCTCTGCATTCACACAGAGAAGCTTCCAAGTATATTATTTTGGAAGTTTATTACTTTTCTCCTCCTCAAGTTTTCTTACATGCCAGGTTTTTTCCTACTTAGGATACTTTCCTTCTTAATTTCAGTTCCATTTAATGAATTCTGCAAGCTTAGAAATCACAGAGAGTTGTTCTGTCAGAAGGAATTTAAGCAATAGGAGGACAGTTCACACTTTTAAACAAAACATGTTTTTTCTCTTCTCCTTTTCTCCCTACATATTTTTTTCCCCAATGTTTTTCTTATTACATCAGCATGCTTTGGCCTCTGCATCCCTTTCATAAAGACATATCATACTACAGGAAATGCAATGCAGTGCTGATTGTAGAGTGTGGAAAAACATTTCCGCATCCTCCCTGTCATTGTTGGGGAGTGAAACAGATTTGCTCACTTTCATATTTGAATGGTTAGATAGGAGATATTTTGTCATTAATACTGGAGTTTCAAAGCCCCCTTATCTTCTTGCAAATTATAAACAATTTTTGTCACACATAGTGCCATGTATTTTTAACTAGCTTGTTGTTCCCTCTGCTGTACACACGAAGGCCTAAACATTCAAAGACATCAGCAGTACAAATGTGCATGTAGCCGTGCGTTATTAATGTCTGTAGGCTCCACAGAGCAGTCTAGAATTCTTGACACTCAGATAGAACCACTTAAATCCAGCTTCCACCCAGAGTTTATTCTCTTCATTGTGCTTATAATTAAGAAAAAGCAGAAAACCAAAATGTACCAACACATGCTTATCTCTAGTTTGATATCAAAGGCCTAACATGCAGATATTCAAAATACCCAGTAAATTGCTCAGGTCTTCTCAAAACCGGGCCTTAGATGTTTTTACACTACATAAGAATTTACAATGCAGAGAAGAAATGGAAGAAGTAACATTGACCTCACACTTCCCTTCCACAAAGCCTAATAAAATAAATTTGCCTCTAATTTAGGTTAATCTGTGATAACTGCACTGAGTACTGTGCCTGTCTACCCTTTCTCCCTTCCACAGCGTGTGTTAAACTGGCAGTCAATGAGTAATGCAGAATGAACATCCACAGAACCTAAGCATTCTTTCTGTAGCCTCTCAGAGTTTAGATCTGTTTTACTGTATGAAAAAGTCTGATGTTAGAAAACCACTACACATCTGGGTTTATACTCCTTCCAATTATATCTTTCTAAAATATTTTTTTTAATAGTACACTAATAAGGAGTCCAACACAGCAAACAAGTGAAATCAATAGTTTACATGCTTAATCAGTCATTGATTTATACTGCAGATGGAAGTGAGAGGACAAAATCAATGGAGTATTCTGGCCCTGAGTTTAAAAACATGTCTGATAAGTTTGCACAGACATATTTATGTGTGTGTATCATTTTTCCACACACCTGTGTGCAGACAATTGCTAAGGTATTTAATCAAGATGTGTCTATGACAGTTTACACTACCTGAATATATGTCCTAACAAATTACTTTTAATAACTTTACATGACTCACTGACTGTGACCTCTTCTCATCCTTCTCCACCTCTCCAACATGCCCTCCCAGAAAATATAGCACAGCTTTAGATTTTATCTCTTGATTAAATTTAGCTCTCCACAGAGCCACAATATATAACACAGTCACATATGCATACCCATGTGAAAAGGGATTGTCTAGATTCTAGAGTCACAATTTTTCTCTTTCTTTTTTTTCCTGTTTTGTAAGGATGGCAAAAAGGAGCAGAAGTGTAACTGAATCCTTTTCACAACCCAGACAGCTGCAAAGCTGCCTCTCATTCTTACAAAATAAATCACCACATCCCAGAATTTAACCAAAAGGTGGCAGCCTTCCATCCACTATCTCTGTCGCTGTGCTTAGTATGAACAGTTCTCTAGAACTGATCATAATAAGGAAAACAAAGGACCTTTAAAGTCCTGTCCTTAGCCTGATAGAAATCATTCTGCTTGCTTAATCCAAAGAGGTTTTCAGAATTAAACATAGCCATGAAATGGTAAGACACTTTGTAGGTTTAGAATGTCTGTCTTTGCTTGTTGAAATTCTGTCAGAGGAGGGCTTTGCCTAAGAGAGACCACACTAACTTTTAAAAGATCTGACTTGATAACAAAAGATGAAAAAAATTCCAGAGGAATAGAGGAAAAATTCCAGAGGAAAAAAATTTAACATTAGATCATAAAATCTATTTCCTGAAAGAAGAATCTGAGATACTTCCCATAGAGAAGGTGCATCAGATTCTGAATTAATACCATCATTACCAAAAATGCAAAGACAAGGGCAAACAGTAACCTACAGATTGCAGATTCTCATAGCTATAAAAATGCACTCTGTAAATGCATATCAGCTACAATCGTCTCTATCAAAACATTGTTTAACTCCCTTAACAGCTGTCTAAAACCAGTACAACCTTTTATAGTACCTAATATTTGGAATATAAAAATCAGTGTCAGCAAAAACAAGGACTGCATACAGGGAAGAACCACATTTTTTAATAGAGCAATGATTTAGAAGTATTAACGTGAGATGAAACTTTAACTGCTCTCATCTTTCACAGATGCCCTTTAAGGGGAACATCTTGACATTTTCTAGCCCTTCCAATTTTGCTGTCTTCCACACTGCTGCTTATTGGGGAGTTACTATGCACAGAGCTCATATAGGCTGACTGCATCTGCCAGTTTCAACATGCATGCAGGGATCTCTGAGATCCCAGGAGCACAGTGTTCCCCAGTTGGCCCCCAAAATAGGTCAATATGTCAGAGAAAGCCCATCTTTTCTCTTGTTGCATGATATCATAAAATGAAGATGTGTTTGTCAATGAGAAGGGTAAAGAGTGGATTACAAATCAAATGTGAATCATCATAAATTACAATATTATTTGGCAGAAAGGCAGAAAAAGAACTTATTCTCAGAGAAGCTTAGAAGGGGATTATACTGGCACAAGTGCTTGTCAAGCAAGACTTGGCATAATTAGCGCTCTTCTGTCACTCAGTTAGCTAGTCCTGCAATGGGAACACCTGTTGAAAAGGTCTATATTATGGACTCTGTTAGACATAATATATCTACTAACTTGAATAACATCAATTTATTTGCTAATTCCAGACCTCATTCTCTGTTTCTAATTTGATTGATCAGTAGGCATGAACGAAAAAGCAATGCTAATGATGCTGCAGATTCAGTAAACCCCATGCAAAGGATAAGGAAATGAAGATTATGAATTTTCCTAGAAAACATCCTTAATGCTTATTGACGTGAAGTATCCACTAGATTTTTTTTTAAATAATGAATGCTGTATCACAGAAGCAAATGAATGTTAAGTACTAAAAAGGATCGTTAAATTTTAAGATTACTGCAAATTTAAGTACGTCTAATAAAACATACCACAGTTTCTAAAGGCAAATTCAGCCCTTTAAAGTGCCCTTTCTAAAGGACATTTTAATATTGCTCCTAAAATTGTGGTTATCTGTTAACTATCCTATTCTGGAATTCAGTTGGGTACTCAGATCTTCTTCCATTCATCTAATGTAGTATCACATTGGGCCAAATTCTGGTCCCAGTGAGGTCATTGTGCTGCCATTAGATTCTATGAAAAAAGTCCAGTATCTACACAGTAAGATTTGTTTAAAATTCACATTTTATGATTTATACTTTTATACTGTCCACCTGGAAATGACAGACATGCATGTTGTATTAATAGAAATGGCACACAATGAAGAGGGGCGTGCAGGTCATACAGGATATGAAGGATACAAGAATTTATTCCAAATCTGGATTTGAGTTCAGTAAAGGGGATTGTGTGAGATGCATTTTCAGCACTGAAGTACTCTTGTTTATAGGCATAATTATTGACAAGGTACATTCGGTTTGGAAAAAGAATATATACGGCAGGAAAAAAAATCACCCTTTAGCAGTTACATCGAGAAATCCTTTGGAATAAAAATATACAGTTCTTATCTCAGCACTCCATGACAATCACAAAGCAGATTCTGTTATCCTTTCACAGATTTGTGTGTCTGTGATGCTAATAGCTAAATATTCTACTAACAGAGTAGTTTTCTATAAAGGTTTATTTATCAGACCACTGAGCTAGAAAATAATCAGTCATAACTAAACTTTAAAATGAACAATTGCAATGACAGTCTTTGAGTTAATACTGTGTATGAGTTCAAAAAGAGACTGAATTAACTTAAACATTAACTTAATGGTGTATAATCTTTGACTTGCATAGATTTTCTTCGTATGGTGTCATCCTCAAAGCCATCTGCTTTGCTAAACAATTTCCATCACGAGTAAATACATAGAATACAACTTTGTGGCCTGTGGTGAAAGTTTTACTAACTGTTATGCTATTATTTTATCCTTATTGTTTTCTTCATATGATTTTTTATTCTAACAGTAGCTATAGCAATAATATCTTCACTCCATTGACATTCATTTCTAATTAGTATTCTCTCATTTGTAGAAACTTGCTTCTAGGCAAAGTGTATCTTCTAGAGAAATAAATTTACACAGTCAATATACTTATTTGGTTTTTCTGTGACTAGAAAGAAAGATGACAAACAGGAAATTTGCAATATATGGGATAATAAAGGGGAAGATCTTCCAAAGCCCAAGGGGAAGATTAGTCTCCCTGACTCACTAAAAGCTTAGTTTGATATATTCTCTCTAAATTTTCAGATTCCAGTTCTGCAAAACCATATGTAACTCAACCCCCTTTAGTTAGACCCAATAAAAGACAGTTCTGTAAGCTGTTCATATGAATAAGCATGAGAAGAATATGTAGCAACAGAAGTAAATACATAGAAATAATCTCCCTAATGACTCATCAAATTATCCTCACACATTTACAGGGTGAACCTGGAGAAGCTGGTAACCCTGGACCTCCTGGAGAATCTGGAACATCTGTGAGTATTTTGGTTTTGTCTTATTATTAACCTTTATTATGGTGAACTAAGGTATCTGGTAGTGCTTACTTTAGAAAGCATTTAATCGGGTTATTTGTGTACTTGTGTATGTTTTCTTTAAATTTTCAGGGAGGAACTTCTACCTTTAAAATGCAATTTGTTTCTGTATAATTATAGCCCAATCTTGTACTAAGAGGTAGAGAACAAAGCTGAAGACTTCCTAAAAGAGTACCTATTTTTTCTTCCGAAAGTATTAACTTTGACATGCATGTTTTTCTCTCTAAAGACAGTTCATTGATGCAAACTGGGTGCAGATGTTGGCACTTGACCTGAGATTCACAGGTTTTCCCAGTCTGAGGCTGAGGTCCTAATTTCCCATTCACATGTCAGCATTTATTGAGGAGTAACATTGCCCAGGTCTGAAAAACAGTTTTGCCATTGTAATCAGTTTTTAGCCATTCAATTTCCAGATGAAATTTTTGTGTTCATATGTTTTCTACAGGGTCCAAAAGGTGAAAGGGGAGAAAAAGGTGAGGCTGGTCCACCTGGAGCAGCTGGACCACCAGGTGCTAAAGGACCTCCAGGTGATGATGGGCCTAAGGGTAACCCAGTAAGTGGCCTTAATAAGTTTAACACAAGTCACTGTGAAGCACTACTGAAGTTGTGCTACGTATAGAACTGTACATAACTTTCTACATTTGAACTAAATTCATTGTATGCTTCATAAAATATTTGTGATAATTGCTACCTTCTTGTCAATGGATGATACATTCCTTGTTTTTTTCCTGATTTATCTAGGGTCCAGTTGGTTTTCCTGGAGATCCTGGTCCCCCTGGGGAACCTGGTCCAGCTGTAAGTATACTTTAAAAACAGTTTTATGTCCTAGTCTTGTTTTGCACTCAATTCTAGTTAACTCTGCCTCTTCCTTGTCTACGGGTGAAGTCTTGCCTGTAAGATCTCTTGCTTTTCTATTCATATATTTCTTAAGACTTAAAAAAAGTTTAGAAATCTTTAGAGTTTTGAAAACTAGCATCCTTAGGAAACTGCTTTGTAGAAAAATAGTGCTCTTATATTCGTATATGAAACTAAGTTACTTAATTTAGCTGAATTCTGTATTTTGCTTATTTTCCCATGAATTCTGTAGGGTCAGGATGGTGTTGGTGGAGAGAAAGGTGAAGATGGTGATCCTGGTCAACCTGTGAGTTGTTTCTGGCATTTTATTTCAGCTGCATGTTCTCTCCTATGCTAAGAAAGTATATTTTACTGAATCAGTGGTTTCTATACATTCATACTCTTAAAAATATTTTCTAAGTGGATGCTTCTTTTATTATACTGAAAAATATCTTATTTACTTCCTTGTAGAGGTAGAACTGCCCATATTATAGTAACAAACAGAAACAAGAGCTCAATTTCTATTAGAAGTAGGAACAAATGATGTGTTAAGGATTTGTGCTGGAGCTGCTGAGGAGAACTAAAAATAGAGCAACTCTGAGCATAAGAAAGGAATGCTGCAGCCAAATAATCTTTGTTAGCGGACGTCATGAAATGAAGCAAAATCTTGGTGCTTCTTAGTTAAGTATCTGAGCAATACCCATATTAAGCATCAAGGTTCTTATATTTCTGTAGATTCCCTTACTAAAACGTGTTTTGGGGGGTTTTTTTAATTGCAAAAAGATAGGGTTTCCATTTTGGAATTCTGGAAGTTCTGATTATCACGGAATTATCCTATACAGTACAGTTTGAAAATAAAAACTCCTACTACATTGAACATATGGTTGGAAGTAAGTTATAAACTAGGGTTTACCTGAAAACTTCAGGAAATTAGTATCTGTATGTCTTATTTAACAGTAAGTACTTTTAGTGTTGTGTTCCTGAAGAAAAGCTTATCAAACTGTTCAGCAACCCTGAAAAATTTAAGAGTATCACAGTTTACTAAGATGGAGTAGCCAAATGGCTATCAGTGCACAAAAGATTTTTCAAGAGAAGGCAGCTAACTCACAGATGGTAGTGAAAAATTTTAGCAAAAGTAATGATTTCAGCACCTGAGAAAGTAAGAAACTTCTTGATGGAGTTAGGCAGTAGGCTAAGACTGTATGTTACTTCTGTGCAGCCACTATCTGGTCAGAAATGTTTTGTTGCAAACAGGAAGAGAAAAAAAGAATGATTGCACTTTGTATAGTAACAAAAGCTGTTACAAATTTCAAAAGACCACCCTAAGAAAGTATTTGTTGAATAAGCAGGCATACTTCTCTGTGTGTATTTACAGTACTTAATTTCTGTCCATCGAAAGGGGCCACATATTGCAGATGTTTGTTGCCTTTAATAAAGATAACTTTATCCTTTGTTACTACTGAGCTTATTACTTTTCACTGCAGGGTCCACCAGGTCCTTCAGGTGAAGCTGGCCCACCTGGTCCACCTGGAAAAAGAGTAAGTCATTTCTCATTTTCTCTTTCTGAGACACTACGTTCTAGAGAATTTCAGCTATTTGTTTTCCATGTTGTGACACTCATATATGACATCTGAAGTTTCTCTGAAGTAATAGGAGAAATGAAAATAATAGAAACAGCACAGAAAACCCTTTAACATGGGTTACATGGAACATGGGAACAAAAATACATAGGGAAGAATGTATTTCTTATCTATAACTGCGCTTTTTCTTTTCACCCAAGTGAATTCAGTGTCTTCTAGGGTAAGAATTCAGTGTCTGCTGAATTAGTCTGCTAATAGGAGTGAGTGATTATGAGACTAATACAAGACATCATCCTTAGGTACATAGCTGCTCTCAGGGAGCAGGAAGAAATGTGTCTGCTTTGGGGTCTTTAGCCTCTGAAATAAAATAATTTCAATGCAGCTTTTGTGCAGGCCTGTGTCATCCCTTCTGCATACAAAATAACAGGCAGACATTTCTGTAACTTACGAAGCCATTCCATTATTTCTGAAGTCTTTGAAGCTTCACAGGCTTTACAAATATAGCTAATCAAAACCAGTAAATAATGTTACACTTGCAGAACTGTAGTAGATGCATCAACCCCTAGGTCTGCTTTATGCAGTTTTTACACTTTAAAAAACAAGGGAGGGGGTATCATTGAATGTAAGCTGAGAGCGATTTAACAAAATGTGTTAAATTGCTCTATTTAATAGGCTTGAGTGAACTGACATGCCTAATTAGTTTTATCCATTTTACACCAATAATCTATTTGCTCCACCAACTTGCAAAGCACTTATAATACTGTAAATTATTATGGTAGCATTAGCAACCTTATCACTAGAACTGAAATATGGCTCGACTGAATATTAGCAATTAGTATGTTTGTTCGACATCAAATTAGAACTTCCGACTTTATTATACAGAAAGGCAGTAGCTCATTCCTAACAGATGGGATATATTGCATCTGATTGTACCTAGACAAAAAACACTTTAGAAACACAAATAACACATCACCAGTGGTTTGACATGTTTCCACTTCAGGGAGAAAGTGTGGCTAAATATTGCCAAGTAATCCCATTCACAAATTCTGAAGAAAGCATTTTGTAGAATCAGATTCTACATTAGTTGAGTACCAGAATGTCTGTATTGTACTGATATTATATGAGAGAGAAACAATGAAGGATTGAAAGCTTCATACTTTGCTGGCAGAATGAACACAAAAAATGCTCTTCATTAGTTTCCATTAGTTGTATGGTAGAATCAATTTACTGCTATCTATGGAGGTGCAGCTCTGGCTATACTACTAGCAAACAACATTCCACCCTGTTTTTTGTTCTTTTTTGTCTCTGAAACAACAAGCTGGCAGAGCTCAGGATTCATACTTTTAAATCTAGTCCCTCAAACTCAACTGTACAGTCTCCTTATTTATTCTGTTGTTCATTTTCATGTCCCTTTATTTTGGAACTGACCTGAACTCAGTTTCACTGCTTGGTCTTCTGAAATTGTGTTTATTACCAGGTTTCAGATTGAGCAATCTGTGTTTAGTATTGCTGGTTACAAAGAGGTTCCCCCAACTTTCCCTGGGAGGTAAATTCTAGTGAAGGACATGGACATAAATACATAAATTCCCATTGTATCTAAGAGGCTTCAGCTACAGAAACATACTTACAGTTACATTCAACTATCAAGTGAAGGCCAAGAAAAAACTATTTTTCCTAGTTATTGATGGATAACAGTAGTAAGAGTACTACTAGCTGGTGAGATAAGCAAATACCAAAACTGTTCTACTGTGATGCTCTAAAGGCTTTGACACTAAGTACCAGAGCCTTGCAGACTGAGCAAGGGTCTCATGGACAAGCACTGTGGTGAATTTCTTTGAAGAAATACCACTTAGGAAGTACATGTCAGAACAATAAGTCTGTTCCAGACTCCTACTCTTAAGAGGTAGAATTGACTAGCATGCTGATGACCACTTGACTCATCTAAATCAAAACAAAAGGTTAAATCTATGGATGAAACAAAAATGGATCATTAGAGCATCCACGAAATGTGTACCCTAATTAATATATTATTTTTCAGACCTAACAACTGCTCTTCCAAAAAAATATTTCCACCACTGCCTTTCATAAAGTCCTAATACCATAGATACTTCCAGTTTTATAAGGGAGAGACCAGTGTATCTTCAGAATGAAGTCCTATAGTCAGATGAATGACTAAATTAAATATATTAATAGGCAAAAACCATAATCTATGAAGGGCAAACCTTCTGACATTGTCATTGATAAAGTCTCTCAAACTGATACAATTTTTCTTAAAACTTTCATTAAATTATAATTAATATTTTACAGATCCTGACTTCTGAAATGATCTGTGCATGTACCAGATCAGATAAAGGCATGCTTAGAACACTTTATACCTCTATGTAGTTATGGTGCAAGTAATAATAGTAATCGTGTGTGCAAATCTAGCATGGATTTGTGCACATACTGTTTAGAAAATTAGAGCTATGAAACATGTCGAGGGAAACATAGAGCTGAAGTGCTTCTGTCATTAACAAATGGAAGGTCAGATTCTCTAGTTCAATGCAAGAGAGGATCAGTGCCCAAAACACCAATTTAAAAATACATATTCATTGGATCAGACTTGCAGGAACTAGTTTAGTATTGATTAAACTCTTATTTTCTTAAATTCAATTATAAAATGTCCTGTAATAAATTTTAAAAATAGTAATTCTTTAAAAGAGTATCTTGTCAATGAAGTAAAAGACTATGCTCAGTATTTTCTATATACAAAATATAGGTTTCTATCTTGGTTTATAACTTTTAATGAGATGATATTAACAAAAATATAGGAGTAAATGCTGGAAGTATTTAGGGAAAACACATTTCCTTCGATTTAAAACAGTTGTCTTATACGAGATAACCCCCATTAAAGATATGGTTCTAAAATAAAAGGAATGTACTCGGAAGCATTTGCTACTCTTTCTTAGGCAGAAATAGTCAGCTACTGATTACATAGTCAGCATACTGATAGCAGAATGTGAATGAGTAGTGTAGAAGTAAAAGCATGTCATAACTGTTATTGAAGTCAAACAGAAAATGAAGCTAACAACTGCATAATATACATTTTATACATATGTTTTCATAACTATAGAAGGGCAATTAAACTACAATATTTTAGTGCTAAAGTCAGCATTCTAACCGACCAGTGCTAACAGTTTTATATCATCTTTCTGAAGAACGCTCACCAGCAGTTAAATATAGTGTTTCCAAAAATTCCATTTATTGTTAAGTCATCAAAAAAGAAAGAACTTTTAAAGTAAACTTATACTATTTAAAGACATCTGTTATAGCTACTTGAAAAATTGATCAACTTTCCTAGTATTCCTGATTCAACATAGTATACAAGCTTGGTAGGAAACGTGCATTTGTTTCAGTTTGCAGATTTCAGTGCCCGTTTAAGCGTCTTGCTAGATCAAGACCTCAGAGACTAGACACAACGACTACCACTTCATCAGCTGTCATATTTACTTTACATTTATAAAAATATCCAACACAATAGGCTTTTTGGTAAAGGTAGTCCACAGCAGGCCACTGACTTGTCTTCTCAGCTATCCAGGACCCAACTCTAGCCTTACCAGTTCTGTCTGATTTGAGAATGGCTGCTCTTCATCAGCACATCTTCCTCTCACTGTGGGCTTTCCATCATCAAATCCCTTGAAAAGTTCTCCACTGATGGAAATCAGCCCAGATCCTCTAGAAAACTTGAGGCATTGCATGTACGTATATTACATTCCAAGCTGAACAGTCTAGTACAGCTTTGGGACTGGGAACCCCTTTTCTAATCCATGCATGTTAAACATTTGTAATATTGCCATCTGAATTTCTCTATCTGCAAAAAAGAGATAAATGAAATTTGCCAACCTCACAGAAGGATGAGGTTTCTGAGGTGTTCTTTTACATTCTGAAAGACAAAAACTGCTTTATGAAGTTAATTATTGTTGGAGCAATCTAAGACAACCAAGATGTTGACAAATTGCTATGGGCTTGTCAGTGAGAGTTCTCAGCTATACAGCTTTCTTGTTGCTCATAATAGTGTTAGCAGTGACCAACTGCATACTATGTGAAGGCTGTGTTTCTGAAGAAGTGTAATGTTTTCCAGTTTCTCCTTCCAATGTAGGAGATAAATGAGTTGTGATCAATGAGAAGTGGAACATCTCAAAAGGCCTGCTGATCCAAAGCCTGCTTATATAGAAATGTTACAAAGACTGAACTACTCTACAATTACGTTGTTACTATTTTCTGAAACTTAATTCTTTGCACATACTTTTGGGACTTTTTTGTTTTGCTGTAGAGTACTGGGTAACATCTCTAGTTTGAATTCATTGATTTCTATCTGACAAATGTTAAAAATAGCATAAGGAAAAGACAACATCAAACATTCATTCTTAAAGCAATATATACAGTCAACAAAAATCAACACAGTACTTCTTGCTTATGTTCCTCTCAAGCTTTCAGTCTGCTAGGCCCTTCAGCTGTGTTTTCTGCTGTTTGGCTGTTTTCTTTATTAGAGTCAATTAGACGTCTAGATCACATATACACAAGGCTCCGTATATCAATCTAAAAATGTTAGAATTTAAAGTGCAAGACTAAGATACATTTTTGTTCTCAACTGGAAGGCATACTGCATGCTTTCAATAAAAGAACAGATGTCAATACTGCAGCAAAACCAGTCTCTAAATTTGTGAGAAGCAGAAGTTTATTTGGTTAGTTGCCTTTATATACAATCTTAAATAACCTAGAAAAAAAGTAAGTCTTTCTATGAAGGAGATTTTTTCCATTTTGGCTACAGCATCATGCTGCCTCAGCAGGGTGCACACACCACTTAAAAATTAAGCTGATTTTCTCTTGATTGCAAATGCACAGAACACCTAACAACAGGCCAGGTTTCTATCTGAACAGACTGATGAAATGTGGTAATGGTTTTCTGTGTTGGAAATCATATTTTTAGTCAGATGACAGACAGCAATAAACAACAGTTTAAATTATTTGAATGAAATAATGAAATGTGGAAGAACAGACAAAAATGTCCAATAGGTTCACGTAACAAAAACTGAGGAAAAGTTTGTTTCTGTATGAGTTCTTTTGTCTTCTCAGTTCTGCATAAAATGTATCGGGCGATATGTCCAAACTTAAAGTGTAATGATCATAAAAATCACTATGGCAGCTGGGGTGGTGAGGGTGGAGAGCCATGCATTAATTTAAAATTATTGTTATTGAGATCTTTTCTGTCAGTTAAAATTTACCAGACACTCCAACAAGTCAAGTGTAGGAAGGTAAGATAAATAATAATTAGTAGTCTTCCTCTGTAGAAGCACCATCTGTGCCATGCCAGCAATCACAGCCTGTTAGAAAGAGCAGTTCATTTAGCTGCTTTGTGCTTGGTGCAGCATTGGCATTGTTTGATAATGAATGCACCCCCTTTGTTTAGCAATCATGATTCATTGTATTTGTAATTTAGCGATCACAGTGTTTTTACCCCTGCTAATTCATGTTGCAGCTGCATTTCTAGATTATACAGAGACCATATTTCTCAAATACAAACTACCATGCTCAACTCTTTTCAGTTTCTTAAGTAGGGTAGATTATAATCCATATGGGAACTTGAGTTCAAGGAATTTTCAAGCAGTAAAGACAATGGGCATGTAAATTAATTCGTGTATGGGGGGGGAAAAGTCCTGTTCCTAATATGTTCCTGTGTTTGCTTATATACCTGCTGATAATTTTTCTTGTTATCACTGCAAACTGTGATCCACCCAACTGATTACAACCTACACAGAGGGGTGTAGCATCAGAGATTATTACTGGAACAGTAGTGATTTAAATTTTTCTTCCTGTTTTAAAGAGTCAGATGTTGGACCTCCCTAGCCAGGACTTTTTAGCTTCTCTGTATTTTGAAGAAGTAAACCTAGGTCCTTTACCACTTACAGCTCTTAAAAATACTAAAGAGAACAACCTGTTGATACCCAAAACAAATGACCAAAGACCACTGTGGGTAATTCAATTCATTTTGCATTACCTTTGATGGAAAGCCTGAGCTATCTCTGTTGGCCAAAAGGTTCATACAGTGCTGCAGATGTTCAGTTCCACCCTGGAGAAAGCTTAATTTCAGAAGCAAATGAATGATCTTAATATACTATGTAAATAGTTATAAAATGAATATAAATTCCCAGGAATTAAATTAAAACTGGTGGAGTTGCTCAAGGTATGTGCCAATATTAGTGGGTGGTGAAATATATCAGGCTATAAAAATTTTTGGCTAAATTCAGCTCTACTATAACAAATTGCTATTAGGTCAAACTCTGGTCTAAAGCCATGCGCTCACAAAGCATACAGGTAGATGCCTCACTGGAAGAACAGTTCTTATCTGTTAGACAGAATAGGATGAATAATGAATGTGGTTTAGTGCTTTACTTTTAGGGCCCTGCAATTTTTTTTCTGTTGTTATGAAGTTAAAAACAGTAAATAATTTTTTCTTGTTGCTGATCCTCAGAACATTTTTTTTTTTTCTACATAACAAACTGATTGTTTCATTAATGAACAGAGAAGTCTCAGGAAGTAAACTTTGTAGATTCAGAAAATCACCTTGTATTTGATCATGGTCACTTTTCTTTCCTTTTGCTTTAAGCTGCTCATTGGTTGGCACAAAATAGCTACTTGTAATAAAGACATTTCCCAGGCTAAAAATTAACCTTGTAGGAAAACAGTTGGTCCATTATCTTTGAGTGCATCTTTTCTAAACTAAGTATATATAAGAGAACCATTTTCAGAAGAGTACATTAGATTCTAGATACTGCTTCTGTTTATAACTAAAGCTATGAATATTAATTCTCTGACCTGAAAAATCAGCCCTTGATGTTTTGGAGGAGAAAACTGTCTTTTTATTTTTCACTGAAACCATAAGAAAATGAAAGATGGGTGGAATCAGCAATACGTAGTCACAGTGCTGCTGTACAACTGGAACTCCTGTTTTGTGGCCTTCAGCTGAACCTTATCCCATCTCTACATCCTCCTGCAGTACTGAGTTCTATCTTCTTAGTCAAACAGAGATTTTGTAGAGAAATGGCAGGAAACCTGATACCAAGAGCTATTTGTAGTCAGTGTCTTTGTTTCATTCCTTACAACCTCTAGTCATGATTTTTTTTTTTTCCAGTTCATATTTACTGGATAATATTAAGGCATGTATCAAATTCTGGCTGTCCAAATGTAATCAAAAGGCTTACTGAGACCATCCACGACTTGGAGAATAAAGAAGTATATGCTATTCTGTACACTGTAGAATGACAGGCCCTTTTGGAATCAGTGGATAAACTACAGTGAATAGGTAGAAGCCAATGCAAAACAAGTTTAAAACTGTTATTGTATAAGTAAATTAGTACTGTTCTTTTCCTTTTATATAGTGTTTTGATTTTTTTCCAGGCTATGTCTTTGTTTTTAATCTCAGCATATCAGAGGTGTTAGGTGATCCATATTCTTTCAGATATTCTAAAAACCCAGAAAATTTTATAAAGGGAAACAGAGATGATATGATAGATTGGGATTTTTATCCTGTAAATAAAATGTCAAGAAAGAAATTTAATGATCGTTTGTTAGCATGTACAACTTATTAATACAGTGGAAATTGCACTCTCAGAATCTTTCCACTGGTAATATATTAGAGAACTGAGATTATGAGCTCAGTCTCCATGTCTTACAGGGACCTCCTGGAGCAACTGGTGCTGAAGGCAGACAAGGTGAAAAAGGTGCAAAGGTAATACATTCAAGATTTTTTTTTTTTTAGGACCATGAAAATGTAAACTAGTGAGAAGTAAATTGCTTATCATGCACTGAGTGTGAAACTTACCAAAGTAGTAATAGGTAAACTGTAAAATCTAAATTAAGACCCAGAATTAGTAGCAATACATAATGGAGTACCTGGTGGACTCTCACCAGTGTAGGCCCAACTTAGCTCACCCCTGTGGAAAAGAAAGATGAGCATGCTTTGCTGGCACCACATCTTTATATGAGGCTATCAAAATTTTGTTCAGAAAACTGTCCTCTGCAGAACGCTGTTTTAGAATCGCTTTTAAAAAATGGAGTAAGGAAATCTTGCTCTCACTTTGCAGCTTGTATAACCTTACACTGCCAAGCTTAGTCAGCTCTTCCTCTCTGACCTGTTGCTTATGTTCTCCCTAGGGTGAACCTGGTGCAGAAGGGGCTCCTGGAAAAACAGGTCCAGTTGGCCCACAGGGGCCTGCAGGAAAACCTGGCCCAGAGGGTCTCCGGGGCATTCCTGGCCCTGTGGTAAGTAAGCGAAGTTTATAATAATATTTTAAATGTTGCATTTCTTGTACACCCTCTGGTAAAGCAAACTTTGTTTTATTCTAGGGAGAACAAGGTCTACCCGGAGCGCCAGGTCAGGATGGCCCTCCTGGGCCTCTGGTGAGTACCCTTCCTTTCAGTGCCAAAACAGAAAAAGCACCTTTTAAAACATACCATTAGCATGTCTGTGCATTTACAGAAAACGGAATGTACAAGTCAGTTCTTAGCAGAAAGTCACTATTCTCTGCACTTAAGCTATGTACCTGAATTCAAAATCTTTCCAAAAGCATTCCTGCCTCCCCAGTGAGAACTCAGAATCTGAACATCAGCTATAAAATTTTCATATCAGACTTTACCAGTATATAAAAATGAAAGTGGAAAAAATGGGGAATTTAAAGTGAAATGCATAAATCAAGACGTTTACCCTAAACCAGTCTTTCTCCTTCATGTGAATATGTGAACAGGAGCAATTGCCTTTTCTTTAATTGACTGAAACACTTTCATGGGTGAAAGTGTTTGGGTAACTGATTACATTTCCAAAAATGTTCCAAACATGCAACTACTTAACCTATAAGCAAAGAGTTTCAGAACATCTATTTTTATGCCCCACACACTAGGTAGGGGTTTTTTTCCGATGAACAGTGATCTAGTGCATAGGTCCATCTATTGATCACTTCTTGTATATAATTATGTATGGTATTACAATGGCACTTACATATAATTTCATTTTTCTCTGTCCCTTAGAAAACAATAATGAGCAAATAAGGTACTGAGGAAACCTTACACTATTGCTCTTTGCCCTTCATTTTAACATTCGCATTTTGTCTAAACTCTCATGGATAACATATTGCTTGTAAGTCAGAGGTTGGAAACAATGAATGAGAAGCTGCAAGGAAAAGGACTCCCCTGTGCTGAGCCCATAATAAAAACGTTTTCTCTCCAAAGAGTTTATGATGGGATCACCACCATAGTTTTTTAGTTATGTGCCCAATTTACAAATAAAATGCATGGGAGATAAATCAGGGAATGGAAAACTGATCTCCTCAATTACAATTCTGTGCTGAAATCTAAAAGTCAATTATTCAGCAATCCCTTTCCCACATGTCAGTCACCAGAAGCCTCCAAATACATCACCAAAAGATCTCTCTTCCAACATTTGAGAGCTTAAATATTCAATTCAAATCTGAAGCTGAGTGTAATAATGAACTATATACTCCCAAATGCATAGGGTTCTTTTCAGCTCAGCAGAACTTTTTTTAGATGCATTGCTGCAACTTAAACTTTATTTTGGACTTTAAGAAAGTGAAGTTTGTATGTAGAAGTTGCTGATATTAGGTTTCCCTCCTTCCTCTCCCTCCCTCCATAGTAGATTGCTATCAGAAGAATATGAAAGCAGATTTGCAGCAGAGCACAACACACTGCAGGTGAAAAAGTCTGATTCTGTATTCCAGAAGCTTAAAAATTTCATTCATGAATTATGTATTTGCCTAGGCTTTTGCATCTAATGATATCCTGAAGTAGAGATGGAAAGGATACGCACTGAATAATATTTTGTACATGAAGTGTTACGGCACTTTTGAATCTGTGCCAGGTTGAAAAGGTCACTTATTACTGCTATCCATATCATAACTTCACAGATGTCCGCTGCCAGCAGGAGACTGGTAGTGATGAGATACTGACTTAGTCTAGCAGCTCTACACCTAATGCATACATGTTCAGTATGAGACTAATAGCCTCTGAGAAATGACTGCCTTTTCTGTGCTTGCATACGCACTGCATGGCCTGAATCTTTCACCTTATTCTGCACAAATTACACAAAACCAGCATTGCCATTCTTATGAACCTCAAAAGATTTCTCAAATCCCTCAAAATTCTTCTAAAATTATAAATAAGGATTAAAAGAAATTAAAAAAAAAAAAAGCTGGAGAATAAACAAACCAAGGAGATTTTAACAAGTTTCATATATAATCTTCTTCTGTGCCATCTATTCAGCTGTATTTTTGACTATTGGTAAAATAGTATCTTTCATGGATTGCTCTTATGACCCCAGCAAAGATTAAAAGAGCACTGTCAGGGAAAAGAAGCTTGTGTCAAGTTATAAGAACAAGATTATTCAGTGGTTTTTGCAAGGGATGTGCAGAAAGTAAGACCTATCCATGTGAATGTGTTTATCCTTCGCGGTGGTTTCCCAGGTAGCAAGAGCTGCAGTGGAGTTTTCCAATAGATTCTCTAAGCATCAGCTTACATTGGAATCGCCTGAAAAAAATGAGTGGTTTGGGTTGTCCCCTCCCCACACCCACCCCAGAAATGTGGAAGGGCTGGTAGAATGGTTCTGTTGACCCTGTGTTGGTTGTTTGCAGCTCTGTCTCCTGCCCCAGCATATTTCTGTTTACAGAAATCTAGCTACATGGAGTAATGTTTAGGGACAACTGCAGATAAAATTTAGAATAAAGCGCATTTCTTTCATAAAGTAACATGTCTTTACTGTGCTGCATAAAGGATGGCTTGTAAATAAAAACTAAAAATTGTAAGCTGCTCATATGATGTGAATCGTGTAAGTACCTATAAAGGTAACAGTTTAACACCTCTGTAAGGTAGGGGTATTATCCCTATCCAACAAACAAGCAGTTGAGGCCCAAACAGACTAAGGCAGTTCCTAAAAGCATTTAGGATTGCCCAGGCTAGTATTGAAAAACTTAAGTAATTTGTGTAACTAATCACATTCAGAAAAGTGACAAAGAGCCATAAACTTGTACATGTCAAGTGGACCTAGCACACCTAGATCACATTAAGTAAGCCTGCAATGTCAAGTAGAAAAGACTTGAATATTTAGAAAATATAGATTTAAATGCATTATTCATGGTCATACAGGGATTTCAGGTGGCAAATCAAGGAAACCATAATCCCGAGACAACGCTCTGAGTGCTGAAACAAACTATGAGGTAGCTCTCCAACAAAACAATATTGAGGAGCAGCTGTTATAAGCAACCTGATTTATATTCTGCAAAAATCTTTCTGAGATGTAGTAAACTGGGAGAAAACAAATTAAGAGGATACTTTCCACTGTCTTATGAAAGAAAGGACTAAAATAAGCAACTAAAACAAGGTACAGCAATTAAAGTGGAAGTAATAATTGAAAACATGTAATGTAACCACAACCAAAATTAGGTTAATCAACAAAAATTGCTTGAATATTTTTTTAAATATCACTTGTTTCACTGGACACTTTCAGTGCTCTTTTAAGAATTCAGTTGACCCTCTGCTGCTTAGATTAGATTCTAATCATACAACCCTTTATAGATTTCTAATTATAAAGTAATTTAAATGCTACAGTAGCATCATTATGCCTTTTTAAAAATACATTTCAACTTTATCTTGGGCCCTAAATCACATGCCATCAATCACAACCATCAACCACTGAATGACACTGTACTTTGACCGACACTACCTTTAATAATATTTCAAGCAAACATGATCTGTGCAGTGTGTTAAAACTTATTCTAACATTACTTCCCTTGATTTATTTAGGGTCCACCTGGCTTGCCTGGCCTGAAAGGAGATCCAGGTTCCAAAGGAGAGAAGGTATACTTTATTCATTGTTTGTACATTTGACCCAGTCTAAAAGCCTGTATAAAAATAGCAGAAACACTAGGGGTTTTGTATCAGAAAGCAAAACAACTTACCCTGTCTGTCAGCTTCCCATAGCCTTTATAGTAATTGTGCAGTTTTAAGCCACATCTAATATCCTGGAGATATATAGAATGAAAAAGATTACTGCCTGTGTGGTAATCCATTGACCATGTGATTCTTCCTTGCAATGAAAATCCCAAAGACATTGATGTAAAGAGAACTGTTGGTTTTACAAAAACAAAGTAAGTAGAAATAAAAATATTTTTATTTTAAGACAACAAAATGTAAATATTTAACAGCTATAACACTTTCTTTTGAAGTAATGGATTGAGACATCCAGGATAGCATTTTCTAATGGAGTCCCAGCAATTTATTGATTGCTTGTGTATCAGAGAAAAACTGTACAGAGAAAGGGATACGAATATGATTATATCTTGTGAATTTCAGTTTTTGTTTACGTGCTTGGATCAGCTGTTTATACAGCTATATTACATGTGGAAACGAATGTGCAACTATAATATGCTTATAGCATCTAAATGCGAAAGTTGGGATGAAATTTGTACCCACAGGTATTGTTATTTCTGCATCAGTTTCAGTAAGGACTATGTTGCACTTAGATCTCTTTCACTGAATAAGCAGTCACAACTTGCAAATAATCCCCAAGCCTAAAAGGCCAATTAACAACAATGAATACGCTTTCAGAATAATTTGGTTTTGGGTTAATTGTTGTCTAGCAACAGTGATGACATTTGAAAGCTCTAATTTGTGTGTTTGCAAAGCACATTTGCTTTTATATATATTGAGTTTTAACTATATTTTCTTCTATCTTGTTTAGGGACATCCTGGTTTGATTGGGCTGATTGGACCTCCAGGAGAACAGGGTGAAAAGGGTGACAGGGGTCTTCCTGGCCCACAGGGATCTCCTGGAGCCAAGGGTGATGCAGTGAGTAAAACATACTTGTGTTTTTATTCAAGTTCCATGCAAGCAAAGGGTACATATTCCAGTCTTTCGAGAGACATAAAGTTGCTATAAATATTTAACACCCAGAGCCTCCTGCTAGACATTAAAACTTTCCTAGATATTGTACAAACACAGTGAAGTTAAACAGCTTAAAATGAGATCATAGAGTGCTTCAGAAGATGAAGGAAGCACATAACACCTAAGTTAAGGACGAGATAAAACTAGGAGCACCAATCTCATCATTTTTATCAACTGCACTACCTGAAATAGCTTCCTTTCTCTGAATTATTAAGCTATGTTTTAAGACACTATGTAATAAGTGAGGTTGCCAAGCCAATCTGAAGGGGAACACCATTGGGACTATAATTACTGCATGTAGGAACAACTACAAGCAGCTCAAACTGTCAGTAATATTTTAAACTTACAAACTATTTTGAACCCTAGCAAATGGCCTAAATCAGAAATCATCAGGGTTGGATGCTTCGTAGGACTACCTTTTTCATAGATATGCATTTTTTAATCCAGTCCAGTATGTAAAATACTTCAGTTCTGTACTTACTCTCTTACTCTTTCTTAGGGAATTTCCGGTCCTGCTGGTCCACTCGGACCCCCTGGTCCTCCTGGTTTACCTGTAAGTAACTTTATCCAGTCCTCCTCTTCAGAACACTCCCATGTTGTGTGGAATACACTCCAACTATAGTTATATCTTCTTGCCCGTAGGGTCCCCAAGGTCCAAAAGGTTCCAAAGGATCTAGTGTGAGTAATTCTCCTCTCTGTCTTTTGTTCTTTTGCTTAACTTTTGTGTGTGTTATTTTTTTAACGTTGTGTAGCACAATCCACACTGCATTTCTTTCATTGCTTTATAGGGCCCTGCTGGTCAAAAGGGTGACAGTGGGTTACCTGGTCCACCTGGTCCTCCAGTAAGTAAGACTCTTATTTGACATGCATGCACATTACACTGACAGGACCACCCTGTTTTGACAAGGCTAGAAAACAGCATTGGTGAACTTGCAGATAAGGAAAATATTAACAATTGTTTAAAAATTAATTTTTCAGGAAACACAAATCCACCAGACACAGAAATACATTGTCTGCACTGAAAAAAAATTAGAAACTTAAAAAAAAAAAACACAAAACCCCCCACAAACAAAAAACCCCCTCTCAATAATTATTTAATGTGTTATATTGAAGCACAGAAAATTGAATGATATTGGTATCCCCCTGTTGATACTTTCCAGTTTCTGCTATTTCTTTTTCATATCATAACAATCCGAAATGAAAACAGTCCAAATCTGAATGAAGTGTTTCAATTTCTTGAAATGAAATACTGCTTTGTAGACCCCAAGTGGAATTTTAAAGTTTTATCATAGGAAACATCCACAGTTTTCATTTGTCAGAGGCTATGCCTGTGCTTGAGGGAACTGCCAGGGATAAAAAGGCAATCGCAAGTTAGTTCTGCACACTTAACTTATATGAGGGCGGCACACTCTTCCCCAATCTGAAAGTTTACAGCAAAACAATGGTTTGGCCTTCTACAGTCATCTTTTTCTGCAGGTAAATCAAAGCTTACAGGCATAAATGTGAAGGAAATAAGTGAAATAAAGAATTTGAAGAAAGCCTAATCAAATCATCTCCAAGTCACATTCTGTGGTCTTCATCTGTGTATTTATGCAGCTGAAAAACAAACAGAAAAGGTAACCAGATACGTTGTTTTCCACTCAGGGTCCTCCGGGTGAGGTAATCCAGCCGCTGCCAATCCAGTCACCCAAAAAAACAAGAAGATCTCCTGATTACATGTTATCTGATGCTGGTGATAATATTCTGGATTATTCTGATGGCATGGAAGAGATCTTTGGTTCACTGAATTCACTGAAGCAAGACATTGAGCATATGAAGTATCCAATGGGCACTCAGAATAACCCAGCCCGAACTTGCAAAGACTTGCAACTTTGCCACCCAGACTTCCCAGATGGTATGTTAATATTGCATGACAAAGGCAAACAAAGCTGAAGTTATGATCTGTTAAGATACTCTGGCAGAATGATTAATCGTTGGTAGATGGTTAATATAGTTGCTCAATAAATAGTCTCATTAATCCATTTTTGTAGGTATAAAAGCTTATAAAATGTAAGTAGGAGATGTTCTCTTGGTAAAAGCCAAAATTCTTTAAATACATAACCTGATCTGGTTTTAGATTTAAAACTTTTTGAAGTGCTAAATAAAAAAGTTATTGTTTTGAAAGGTGGGTCTTGCCTTTTCAGAACTATCCAAACAGGAGAGGGATGAAAGATTGATGCTATTTAGATCAGTGGGAAGTAAAATCACAAATGTCAACATGCTGGGATAGCTAATAGCTTCTTTTAAAAGAAACACGATTTTAGTAGCTGTATACTTTAGCTTAGCATAATAATATAAAATAGCATTGGTATTATATGAGATTTATTATTGATTATGACTCTTAGAAACAATAATTTGTTCTACTGCAAGACCACTGCTTGTTCTATATCTTTCAGCAAATAGACATGCAAGTTTATCTGATACTGTTTAATGCTACTAAGTACTAGCTTAATAAAATGCAGAGTAGTATGAACAAGACACTGTGTTCTGAAGTACTATCTTGATGTAATTATTCTGTGTTGTTTTCTTCTTTTTTTCTAACTGAGTTTACCTCTCTGGAAAGGTTTTTGAAAGCCAGCTTTCACAGAGTTTTCATCCTTTCATATTTTTTTTGATTGCAATGGATATTTTTTCCAGTTCAAAGCAATATTTTTCTGTTTTTAAATAGGAGGAAAAATAAATTTTGACAGCTTAATAATATTTTATTGCCTTCACTCTAGATAGATAAAAACAGATGGTTGCCTTGAGGAGTAGTTAAGCAGTGTATGTGCTATATGAAAAGTACATATTTTACAATTCAGTACCCTCCATAATAATGAATGTTTTTTATAGAACACATTCACCTTCTTCATTTACCAGTATTTGCTTATTATTTGGAGCTTTCTTCTTATAAAAGTAATCTTATTTTGTTTAAAATAAAAATAAATGCATTCATTAAAATACAAAATTCTCCAGGGACAAGACTTACAGGTAGGAAAGACTGTTTTCAATAAATACAGCCTGAACCAATAGAATTTTAAAATAGCATAAATGCTTTGTCTGTGCTCTGTGTTCAGAAGACAGAACTGGTGAAAGGGTTTGTCATTCCTCTTTGAAACCTCCACTATTTGCTTGAAACTGGATTAGAGAAGTAGTGTCAGAAAATCATTTGCTGTCCTGCTGTGAAACTAGATGGAGATAAGGACCCACATCACAGAAATCATCATTACAATTAGAATGGTAGATTTTAAACAGCCCTGCTTTTTAATGGACCTTGGCTTGACCGTGGCTCTCTTTCATGCCCAGCCTTCATTCACCCTAGCGTTATAGGGCCTGAATTTCTCAATCATGCCAGTCAAGTAGGACTGCTGAAACTATGGGAAGCCTCATGCAAGTTTTAACTGTCTTTCCTCCCGTGTCACCTAACCAAGCATTAGTTAAGGTGTTTTTATCAACTAAAGCAGCCTGAAGTTTCACTAGTGTTGTGAAACTTCATAACCCAGTAGTAGAAACCATCTTTGCCTGAGGTATATCTCTCAATGGAAGCTTTAGGTACTTGTGCCAGCTACAACCTCACCAAGCCCTATGCAGCCACCTCGTTATGTAGGTAGGTATGCAAATGACTCCAGAGTTTACTCTCTGACATAAGCCATAACTTATTTCTGCCTAAGGCTGCCTCTGCTCTGGTTTTGAGAGTGCTGTTACCACAGGTACAAATTATCTTTGTAGCTGAAATACTGAAATGGCCAAATTGTTGAGACCTGCAATGTATGCTTCACACATAATATCCCTCCTCCTCTAAACTGAGGTCTCTGCAGTTCCACCAAAACCTCAGCAGTATCCTGCAATAGAGTCATGGTTTGAAGTAAAATTAGACAAAAACAAAAGGATGCAGATAAAATGTCGTGGTTTAAACCCAGCTGGCAGCCAAACACCACGTAGCCACTCACTCACACTCCCCTGCCCAGGGGATGGCAGAAAGAACTGGAGAGGTAAAGGTAGGGAGACTCGTAGGTTGACATAAAAACAGTTTAATAATTAAAATAATAATAACACTAATAGAAAGTACAAATGGGTAATGCACAATGCAGTTGCTCACCACCCTCTGACTGATACCCAGCCTGTTCCCAGCTAGCAATCCCAGAGAAATCAAGATCCTGAAATGCAATCCCAAAAGCGAGAGTCCCCCCTTCCCGGCCAACCGTCCTCTATATACTGAGCATGACGTTACATGATATGGAATAGTTCATTGGCCAATTTGGGTCTGGTGCTCTGGCCGTGCTCCCTCCCACCTTCCTGTACACCTGTGCACAGGCAGGACATGGGGAGTTGGAAAGTCCTTGCTTTCTTAGCAACTGAAAACATCAGTGTATTGTCAACACTCTTTTCATATCAAATCTCACACCAAATCCAAAACACAGCACTGTTCTAGCTACTAAGAAGAAGAAATAACTCTATCCAGCTGAAACCAGAACATAAAAATAGACTTTGATCCTGGTGTTATCTTTCATAAACAACAACAGCAACAAATCACAAGGCAGAAAAGAAAGGGTTGCTTTCTCCTCATTCAGATAAAATAACTTTGCTACAAAGTTTGGAGGGCCATTAAGTAGCAGTAAAACCTAGATCTTCCAAATACCATTTCCACTATATAAAGCAAGTATTTTCTCATTTGTTTTAGGGGAATATTGGATTGATCCTAACCAGGGCTGTTCTGGAGACTCCTTCAAAGTATACTGCAATTTTACAGCAGGTGGGGAAACTTGCATCTACCCAGATAAGAAATCTGAAGGAGTAAGTACCAATCGGTGTTTTCAGTTGGCTGTTGACAGATCCTATTATGCTGTTGCGATGTTGAACTAAACAGGATAATTACATTGTCACATTTTCATATATCTGTCTTTCTGATTACATCAAAATTTGCATAAATCTGAATGAAGTGGTAAAATGGTACATATTTTTAACAAACAGCATTTTCCCCCTTTTGCTTAGATAGGGAACCTACGCACCTGCTTGCTAACCTTTCACTGCATTTCAGAATGCAACATAGCTGTGCAGCCAGTTAAAGTGCATAATCTAGCGTTTGACATCTAAAAGCTAAACTCTTACTGTGCTTCTCTTGTGGGTTCATTTATATCTATTTATTTATACTGATGCAAAGTAGATGTAAAACACTATGTATTAACAGCGTCCTCGCTCATTGTTATAAATTACCTCTGGTGGGGCATATGGTGTAGAGGAAGGCTTTCTAAAAGCTTGCCTAAATGAGAGAGATCTATCAGCATCAACACCAGTGAAAAATCTAATTTAGACAGTCTTCACAGGAACAATTTATACCAGCAGTTTACCTGAATCTTAACAGATGACAACAGTCTCTCTTAAATAGAACTAGCGCTCTTTATAAGCTATCACCTTAGATTCCATTTAAAGTCACTAATTTGAAGGCATTCTATGCAATAAAAATATCCTATTTTAGAGTTTTAAAGAGGCTGAGATCTCAGAAAGAAGAACCATTCTTTACTATCTGATGTGAAATTTGTCCCAGGTAATGTAAAACCTTTGTATCTGTTAACATATATTTTAAATACTTCTATCCCTGTTGTTTTATCACACAGGTTAGAATTTCATCATGGCCAAAGGAGAATCCAGGATCTTGGTTTAGTGAATTTAAGCGAGGCAAACTTGTAAGTTGACACTGCAATGTAACAGTTATTCACAAATCAAGTACGTGTTATCAGTGATCAACAGATCCCAAGGAAATTTATAAATATTTAGATAATGAAAAGACTTTTCAGCCCCAGCCTTTTTGCCCTAAATATCAGAGCATCTATATGTCCTCTTGCCACTGAACAGCAGAAGCCTCCTCTGTATTGTCCCACAATGATCCCAGTGGTCACCTGCACAGCTGACGGTCAGGATCTAGCTTCTGGCAGACCACACATCACCACTGAACCTTAGTAAAGCAGGTGGAGCATAGATCCCCTGCCCCATTGTAGGTAACTGGAAATATACTGAGTATGCAAAGATGAGACTGCAAGCTGATGTAACTTTATAATTAACTAAAAACAGATTCCTAAGGAGATTCTGCCGTTTATGGTAGGAGTAATTGTCTGTCTTCCCCATCAGAATGAAGCTAAAATATGTAGTTCTTCATCCTAAGTATATTGCTACAACATGAAAATCTATTTACTGAGTCATAGCTTTATTGAACTGTAAAACTCCATAAAATGTTATATGTTAGTTGATTTTTTTTTTTTTTATTAAGGACAGTTATGTGGTTCTTTTGTCAATAATTTTGTTTTGCATTTTAATGAAGGAAATAGATAAATATTCATGTAACTCATATATTCTCCAGCTTTCCTATCTGGATGTTGAAGGCAATTCCATTAATATGGTCCAAATGACATTCCTTAAACTACTGAGTGCCTCTGCCAGACAGAATTTCACTTACAACTGTCATCAGTCTGTAGCTTGGCATGATGCATCATCTGACAGCTATGACAGAGCGCTAAGGTTCTTAGGATCGAATGATGAAGAAATGTCTTATGACAACAATCCTTACATCAAAGCTCTTCACGACGGCTGTGCAGTAAGTATAGGTTCAGAAGAGTCTTTACGAAACCAACCTGTCAATTAAAGTAAAAATCAAATATTCATTTTTTTCACAGCTTTCTTCTGAGAAAAGCTTTCTAATCACTTTATTTTTAATGGACTGCCATTTAGTACATTTTTAACTACAGTACACTAGTCCCTTATTTAATTTTCATATATACACCAAAAAAACCCCAAACCATAAGCCAAGCAACAGACATGGAACAAACCTGGAATGGATACAGGCTGTCAGCACCAATGTGCTGAAACTAGACTATCTGGTAGTATGAGCACAGTATAAGAGAAGAACACAAGCGAAAAAGCATAATCAGGTGAAGCAGCCCATCAGCAGAATATATTTATACTCAGAATCAAGGCATATGCAGACAGAATATTTAGTGAATACAGTAAAAACATATATGAACTAAGCCATATGGATGTACCCAAACATAATGAATTAATTGCATAGTTTGATATGTGACTTTGCATTTCCTTTTCTCATTTTTTTGATAGTCAAAACCAGGTGAAGTTTGTGGATTGTACCTTTCAGAATCCTCTCTTAGCTTAGCTAAAATCCCTGGAGCTGTACAAACATGCATCAGCTCTCTGACCACCTCTCCGGCAGGGTCTTTGTAGGCATAGCAACTGTTACCTCTTTACAGAAACAGAATGGTTTGTACTGAACACTTTGAAAAAAAGACATCAAAGGAGCAAGTGACAGCTGAAGCTTCATTAATTATTTTGGGGTTTGATATGGGAGCATTTTGAAGGCAGTTCCTCAGAAGTCAGTGATAGAGAATCAGAGCCCTGAAAGTGCCAGGATACATACCTGGCTCTGAGACAGAGATGCAGCTCGGGTAGATGCAGAGTCTCCTCCCCTTAGTAATGAGAGTCTAATACATAACTGCTTCATGTCAGCCTTTCTGTATGCCCTGTATATTTATTTTGCTTTTGTTATCCACAGCTTGAGAGAGAGCTAGAAGTGATTTAGGGTGTAACTCTGTCACTAAACTAAGAACACTCAGATCTACCGATTTGGATGCTTATCTAAAGTCCAAGACCCTGGCACAGCTGAAAGGGGTCTCAGCAAGATTTAAGAAACCATCTGAACAAAGTGCAGTCCTGATAACTAACAGGATGACTTGGCTGGATGATATTTAGAGGAGGTAGAGAGCCTTTGTTAGAGAAGTAAGGGTGTGCCTTCAAACCTGGTTTCTAAGCACATCAGTTGGCAGTCCTGACAGACTACTACTTTCTTTCATGTCCAAAAAGCTGCTGTAATATTTTGTGAGATGGTTACAGTCTTTCTTCTCAGAAGTGGATCTTTCTTCTGTCAGAACTAATTAGTGATTTTTTTCACAGGGAAGACATGCACTGTTATGAGAATACTGTTATTATTTATTAAACAGTATAGATGTGAACTTAGAATCCTCTAAGAAACATTAAATGTCTTAGATAATTTTTCATTTGTAGGCCTATTTTAGTAAGTCAAAAAGCTATGGGTTGATCTCTTTCTAAAATCAAAAACATTCCATGTCACATTTTAAAAATAAAATCCTAAGAGAACATAGTTTGTAATATCTGGTGCATGAGGGGGCAATAATTTACAAATTCTACACTTCAGAGAGAACCTATGAAGATCTACAGCACATGTCTACTGCTCTGATATATAACCATGTTTGCTTTTTTTTTTTTGCTTCTTTTTTAACAGTCAAGAAAGGGCTATGCAAAGACAGTGATTGAAATCAACACACCCAAAATAGACCAAGTGCCTATAGTTGATGTGATGATCAATGACTTTGGTGACCAGAACCAGAAGTTTGGATTTGAGGTTGGTCCTGTCTGCTTCCTTGGTTAAGCTTATGACAAAATCAGATCAACAAAAACGTTGCACTTTGGTGCTACCAACCCACTTCATGCCACATGCAAGTTTTGAATAAGGATGGCATAGAAAATATGTCTTGCTGTGTATGTATGTCTTATCTAGAAAGTAATTGTTGCCCTTGTAGGGCCAGAATCACATGACTTAAACTTACTTTGCAAAGATGCTGTGGCACAGACAGACAACATAGGGCTTACTTTAGGAACACCCCCCTTTGGATTCCTTTGGTGCTGTAAAAAAACGAACGACATGGTGCTCCTTCCATTACAACAAAGAGGTGTTAAGAAAGTGTTTAATAAACTGTAATTATTCTATGTACAGTACTATACTGTTATTTCTCTGTCCATTTCCAAAACTTGCATGTGTCTCTGAATTGCATCTGGCTCTTATTTTATAATTACAAAACTACACTGTCAATACTGTGTATGTATTCTGAAAAAATAAAGCTGTAATTGCCAGTGAAGCGAATTCCATTTCTGATTAATAATAAAATCCCTTTGTATATATTGTTGTTGAAGAGCTTTGTTATTTGAAGTCGCCAGCAAAACTTAAGGTGGCAAAACTGGACAATCTTGAGCAGCACACTCAAACAACTCTTTTCTGCTGATATCACTCTCTGATGTTGAATTTCAATAAGGAAAGCACCTTCAAAGGTGCTGTGTTCCATGGTGCTATACCTCAGACTTTTTATTTTCTTTTCTAATTCCATAATTTCATAAGATACCTGTATATACCTAAAATAAACAAGTTTATATTTTTGGGTGGGGAAAATTTGTAAGAAAAAAAAACAACTTCTGTGTAAGAGATCTGTTAAAAATCTGTGTGAAATAAATTAGTCATATAGCTTTCCTTTTTTATTTTAAGATCATCTGAATTTGTTTCCATTGTGCTTATTTGGTCTGCATAAATATTAAAACTGGATTCTAAACAGTTATTTATGGGTTTTTGCAGTGTTTACTTAGATTTTTATGTAAGCAATGATGGATGTTTGCTTCCTGAACTGGATACTAAAAGTTCCACAGAATGGTCCTATACAATATTTGCCCATCCCATTAATATGATTTATTTTTTCCTGTTATTTCACCTGAAGGCCAGGGATGCAATATGTCTAGGTCATGTGATTCTACATAGTTGCTAAGCAACATACGAGGGGACTGCTTCCTACAGAGCTGTCTTTGACCCAAACTGTTATAATTTGCTATTCAAATCTCACCAAAAAAAAAATTGGTTTGGCCTTCCCTCTGAACATTTTATTCAGGTAGTTTTAAGTAGAAATTACATTTTAGCTTTACAACAAAAATCCTTTTGTAATTATTTTTCATAATATATGTAAGACTTGAAAAGAAATGTTTGTTTCTATTTCTTATAAATTGTTAAATTAAATAGTACTAGTTTCTGCTGGCTCATTTCCAACTGGTATTTTCTTATGCACGTTTATACATGTAAAAGTGAGATTTCAAAAGTCAACTTCTTGCTGTTCATATTTTCTTTTATTTTTGAACCAAAGTTTGTAACTGTCACCTCAAAGAGGAAAATACAAATTTTATTAATAAAATCAAGTCTTGTCTACCTGGGTTGGTCATTTTCTTTTTTCAATGTCCAAAAGTCACCCACTGTTATTACTGTAACCACTCTGCTTCCATAACATCCAGACTCAAAAAAAAGACGTCTTACTACATGTCCTGGCAAGCACTGGGACCAGCAGGGGGAAAAGAAGTGTTAATAGAAAAGATGCTGATCTGGCCATTGGTAGTATGCAGCAACGCTGATAATTTCACATTTCGTTTATACGGATTTGTAGCTGCAGCAGTCCACATGATACTATCAAACACAAGATAAGAACCTGACATTCTTTCCCTAGCCACTGTCTTACAACATTGTAACGCTTGAGTGCTTCACAATCTCGTGCTTATCCTTGTAGGATCCCATAAGGTAGGTAAATGACCCTATTTATTGATGGGAAATGGATGAGAAGAACCAAGAAACCAAGACCTAGAAAGTACTGGAACACAAAATTTCCAGTACCTTGTTTTAGATAGTGGAATCAAAACTGGTGATGGGTCCAAGCTAGAGACATGATGTGTCACCTGGGGCCTCCTGCAAAATATTTTTTTAAGCTGCTTACTGTTCTTTATGAACTCTGGTCATGTCCATGGGAGCTGTGAAAGCAGCTCCAGTAAGTTTGGCAGAGGAGCAGTTACTTTTTGCAGCTCAAGTGAGCTAGGTTAAGTTAGGTGCTGAGTTGCTCAACCCTATGTAAAAAAACCACCACTTTAGGTCAGGTGCTTTAGGGTGATTTGGGTAAAAAAAACTAAAGATGATTGTGATTTGGCAGAGTCAGGATTAGGCTGTAGCAGAATGGTGTTTCTAAGACTGCAGTGACGTATGCAAGAAGCCAAACAAACCCAGATCTTTTCCAGAATTAATCAAAGTATCTTTCCAAGGTTCATGTTAAAAACATCCCAAAGGAAGAAATGAACTTGAGTCTTCTACACCTCTCAGGCAAAGACTCATCAGGTTTATTCTTTAGCCCTTCTTAAGGCCTTACCCAGGTACCTTCCTTATAATTTATCCTTGTCATGAAAACATCTCACCACCGCTCGTTATTCTAACTCCTCTTTGTCCATTCTCTGTTTCAATATGCTGTTCTTGTTCTCTACAAGTTTCTGATTAAAGGGGAAAAATTACCATTATATAGTCTTGCCCTCAAGAAAAATTATGCTATTTATTTTTCCCTGAAAAAAAGCACTCTTCCCAACAGAAATAAATTCCACATCAAAACTCACACTTCAGTCTTTCTATGAAATAAACTTCAGAGTCTGTAGTCAAATCCTACTGGCCATAAAAACACAAAACCTCAGCTTCATCATATGCCGTCATAAAAAAAATACCCACTCCAAAACTATGAAAGCTAAATTCCCTAACCAAGCCCATGAGAAAACAAAGATCAATATTCTTCACACCACAAATTAAAAACCTTTGTAATCACACACAAAAAAAAAAAAATTGCTGTATGACATCTGGATTTTACTTCTAGAAACTGACAACAGAACCTGTATGTTCTGTAATCTTGAGGTTTCACCCTACCTACCTCAGAGCAGACTGTGCAGTTTTTCTTGAACGTTTGCTCCGAGCCTCTCTCTAAAGAGAGACAAGCTGTACTAGCAATGGTATATAGCTTCTTCACTGCAAATACAGATGTTGCTGTCATGTTGCATGGAAATGGAGTAAGTAGGCACACAGCAAACACAAGGCAACAAATATTACACATTGAGGCAATGTTTTGTTCAGAATAACATGGATGTACACTAGATGTCAAGCTATGACCATAGAGGTATAGACTGTCCTGTGCATAGGTGTAGTTTCTTCTACCCCCCACCCCTCTCGCCTTTCCTGTTTCTAATCCAGGATAGGGCAATATCAAATCATCATGACTGGCACATCTCTTGGAAAATTTCATAAAATGTAATGAAGATATTTTTGTCAGTCTAAGTGGGCAGTCATTATGACTAACATCAACAGCCACCTTGTAACACAAAAAGCTACCATTTGTTTCAAAAAATAAGCACAGTTAATTGCTTAAGATTCTTCCCCTTGGGAACAGCTTTGTTAATTTTAAAATGAAGCTTCACATGCTAATGACTGGTAGGAGATGCCTTAATAGCAATTGATTTTCTATTACAAGCACACTCATTTTTCTGTGAATGAACCTCTATTGTACACACACCAAAAATAACTTGAAAATGACAAAGACAGGATATTAAATGTCATGTCTATTATATTTACCTGGAAAGGCATCTTGTTTGTGTTCCTTTTCTAGACACATGTCAGAGGCTCATTGTTAATTTAGTAAAAAGCAATGCCAAGATTATTGCAAACGGGTAGAGTGCTATAAAGCTATTTATTCATTTTGTTTTCAATAAGGACATCAAAGATTATTACAGTGAGGAAGGTTGCAAGCATACAGATATTCAGACATGCTGCTTTAGCCAAAACTGGGCTTTTTTCTATCTCATCTATGTGAACAAAGGCTATGTTCTAATGAGAGAGGATGGAGTCAAAGCCTACAATGCTACCATGCACATGTTTTGTCTAGGTTCTCTCAGGAGCTTTGCCAGACCTTGACTTTGTTTCCAGTTTCACAAGGGTGGAGAAGTGATCTCTGTCAAAACATGTCTAACTTCAGTAAGACAGACAGGAGTTGTTAAGAATTCAGCAGCGGGAATGGGATCTAAGTGTCTTCTCTGCTCCCTGATATGGTCTGAGAAATTATTTTTTTAACATCAAAAAGCCATTGTAGCTAAATCTTGCTGAAGCATAAAAAAACCCCAGCTTGCAGTGATTAAAATGCTGATGAAAATCAAAATTCAGTTCATCCAATATGCTCCCATTACATTATACACTACTAAAATATAATTTATATAAATAGGAGATGATCAAGGGCCCAGTCAGTGGCTTATGATAAAATCCACAAGTAAGAAGTCAATGCATCTGTCTTCCTTTTCTTGATGGTGCCAGTTCTGTTCCAAGTCCAGAGTTTACTCTCCAGGAAAAACCTTGAGCCTGTTATCTGATTTCCTTTCATCATCATTTAGTAATTTGCATTTTGGTGGATGATGCTGACTATTTGATTGCCTTTCAATGTCTACTATATATTTCATGAGCTGTTACAATCTAATAGTAGCAGTAGTTTTCAATTTCCTGATTGTCAGCCATTCAACACCCAAGTGACTAACGTTACCGCTTTTTCTCATACTCAGCTGGTATTTTCAGAGCAACATAAGGCTCAACAAGGATAATCACTCAACCTCCTTCGTGATTTTAAAACAAAAACCATCTGCCACAAACAGCATCAATAAGTCCTCAACAGATAACAAGAAAATGGGAAATTAATCACTTTCCAAACAACACAGTAAGGAGAATAGCTGATGGAACATTTATCGTTTCTTCTTCTGTGTACATTAAAGACAACTATATGTAAGTACCCGTCAGAGTTCTTTAACAGCTCGCAAAGCCATCTTCTAATTTTGCGCTCTGGCCTTCACTTTATGCCTTAAATGGTGGTCAGTAAAATTATCTGCAAGAAGAAAACCAAATTAATTCTTCTCTAGCCCCAGAAGTTCTCTAAACTGGAACTTCTGCTGTGTTTTCACTATAGTAAGGATGTAATGGGTAATTAACTTTCTGAGTCCACAGGGCTGTGACAACAAGGCTGCCCAGAGTCCTAAGGTCATCCTAATGACCAGGAATGAACACAGATGCCTCTCATTCAGTTCCCATCTCACCCTGAAACATCTCATAGCCAGAGATCTTGAAAATGGCCACAGCACACCATGTGCTGCAGCAACATAAGGCCATAGTGTGGTGCGGCCTGCAGAGGCCCAGCCTGCAAGCTCTGTAGTTCCCTAGCACAAGTAAAAAGTAAACATTGCTAGAGCAGAGCCATAAACCTGAGTTTTTCAATGGAAAATATTAACCAAATGTTGAAATTGTGAACTGAACTCAGGATGTGACTAACAAATAACAATAACAACATTCCAATAAAATTGGTGTTTCTGAAACGGAAATTTGTTCTTTCTTAGTTTACCTGGAATCTTACACAGAAAGCCCACTGAAGTCAGCTAGAGTATTATCACCAACTGAATGACTTCTCCAATAGCCACTGTTCATCACAGCATGTAAAGTATGTTAGGTGAATGAGAAGTGGCGAGATTTAGAATTAAGTTATTTTTATTGACATAAAAGCCTATTTCTGTCAAATATTAACAAAAAGAAAAAGGTAAGGTTTTATATTCTATTCATACAGTCTCTCGAGCCTATGCCTTTTTTTATCAGAATATCACCTCAATGGCAGCTCAGGTGAGAAAGTAGCTCTGCTTTGTGGTCCTGTTGCCCAAATTGGCTCACAAGATAACACAGCACAATGTGAAGGCTCAGGCTCTGGAGAATGCATAAATATATAATCTTCATAACATTCACAATTCAGTAACTTTCTGATTTGGATGTGTAAGGATGACTTATCCCTTTGTTATTCCTCAGAAGGATTTTAGAAATATCCACTTTGCTCTAGGCCTGCAGACTTGCTCAATGCAGATATTAAGATCAAAGCTGTTTACTGTCAGAGAGGGCCAAAAATGGAATTTTAATTTGTAAAAAATTTTCACAGCACTCCCATTTCTGAGCAGAAGAAAGTCTGTTTCACCTGCCCACCTCTCCCCTTTTTTGTTTGTGATGTTTCCATTTGAAACTGTAAGTTGTTTTCTTCAAACTGACTGAAAATACTTGACTGGTAGGAGGAAGGCCACTGGTATCCACATTGAGATTGTTTCCCTGTGTACTGGGGGACAGGAGCTGAGTCAAATACTGACAGTTGAATAGAATAAAGGCATCTGTATAAAAGAAAGGCAAAATAAAACCAAGCAGAAATACTTCTCAGTGTACACAACAGAAAGGATAAAACTGTAGGGGAAAAAAGGAAATAAGGAAGCAGAGGGGCAATGCGTGGGAAAAGGACAATGGGAGCAAAACGTGGCTCCCTCCTCTCTCTCCTCTCCGGTGAGCAACCTTTATGGCCCAGTCTGTGAGCATCCCATGTGATTGCTGGTGTACAGCAGCTGTTTCTCACAGTCATTGCAAAGTGGAGGTGTGCACCAGTCCCCTAGTTAGGAGGCAGCAGCAAAACTGGTTTATAAAAATCAAACCTAAATGGAGTAGCAAAGACCACAGGCCCCTGTTAGCTGTCCCTTCCTCTCCCTCCTCTCTCTTCCCAAGAGTACCTCAGTCTTAAACAGACATTCCTGAAGTTGTTTCCTCTTCAGGAGCTCTAGTCTCACGGTTCAGCCACATTTTATTGTGGCACTGAAAAGTACAGGACCTCTGAAAGGGGGGTGAGAAGCTTAACTTTTAAAGTCAGGTACTTGAAGGCGAGAGAAAGGACGATGCGGGAGGGTGAGCAGGGTGGGAAACCAATACACGAATCAGCCACACTAACATGCTGCTAGACTCACATAACGCCTGTCTGGGCCATCCAGACACCCAGATTAGGAATAGGCAATGACAAGGGCTGCTCAGTTTCTGTGTCCTTTTTCTACCACAGAGAAGCATATGGGTCAGGCAGCACTACAGTCCTCCCGAGGACTGTCTCTGCAACAAAAGTCAAATGAAAACAACAGGGAAATCAGTTCATGTTGATGACCTCGAGAAACCTCCCTCTGCACATTAAAGTTGGTCTATTTCATTTTCTAAACACATTAACCTCAAAATAAAGGCATAGTATCTTGAAGAACTACATTTAAACTAGTGTCACATCTTTCTGTGACAATTTTCCTGGAGAAAGCAATAAAAAAACCTAAAAAAGGGACAGTACTCGTGAACTGATGATACCTGAAGAATTTCCTGATTAAATGATTCTTGACTATTTCAAGACATTATGCAGTTTTGCATGTGTGCATTCATTTCTCATGTTTTGCATAATCTTTCTGATGACTGTATATGCAAGTGTACCATGTAGAAACAGCAGCTAGCCAGTGTGATTACTCATTAAATTTAATGAGTAGGTTAGAATTATCTACTATAAAACTAAGATGAAAGCGAAATCACAAATTTAAAAGCCAACTAAGGGCTGAAACATATGCAAGCACACTTAGTTAATACCCTCTTAATATGCACAACAATAAATACTTCATATAGATATACAGAAAATTTGGATGCACGTTACCCAAGTGGAACTCAGCTGTGATGGTGTATGAAATGACACATTTAACTCTAATGAGACGCCTAAATCAGAGGAAGCAAAAGCACCAAAATACTTTAGGGCACTCTTGCTCTTGCAACACTGGAGCATTTTCATGACATAGGTAGCAACAGTCAGATAGCAGTTTACATTTGATGTTTGAACACAGTGAAAGAATATAGATCTTGATGCAGGCTTTCAAATCTCTGTAAATAAATGTGGGCTAACTCCCACACACGGAAGACAGGGCTGTAACAAGGCAAAAAGCAGAAAAGGGTAAAGCCCTGGGCCTGCAAACACTAAAACATGACAAGAGAGTATTTACAAAGGAAGAGAAAGCTGACCAAGTACAGCTGAGGAAATATTTAGCCTAAGCCCTCCTTTAACAGTACCTGGGTGGTTTTTCCGAGCAAAACTTTCAACCTCTGCCAAGGAGGAAGTTTGCGTTGAAGCTGGCAGAAAGCGCTCGTTGAGGGGCAACCAGCCGCTGCCCTGGCGCGGGCCCGACAGGCTGGGAGAGGCAGGGCCGAGGCCGCCCGCAAGGGGCTGTGCCCCGCGATGAGGCGGTGCTCGGGGGCGCGCAGAGCCCGCTGAGCGCGCAGCAAGCGCGGAGACACGCCCGCTGTGGGTGAACACCCCGCGCAGCCACCGCCGGCCGCCCGGCCCCCGCGGGCGGGCCAGGGCAGCGCCTGCACAGGGCGCCCCCGCAGCGCCCCCCGGCGGCGGCCCGGCAGCCGTCACCGAGCGTCGGGAGCGTTACGGCCGGGCGCGGCCTGCGCGGCCGTGAGGCCTCTGGGCCCGCCGCCTTTCCCGCCGCTTCGGGGCAGGGGGCTGAGCTCAGCTCAGGGGCGACTGCATTAACGCTTGTAAGGTAACTTCAGAGTCCGCGCACGTGTGTAAAAGATGGACCTCCACTTCTCTCTAGCCAAAAAATCCCGCCATTTTTTGTTGGTTTTTTTCTCCCCTCATTTCTCCTAAAAACATCCCACTAAAAATGTACCAGTCAGAGAGCCACAGATTTTTATGTCTCTGTATGTGGAAGAGGTGGATTCAAGTTTAGTTATTGCCTCTGCAGAGCCATGAGTAAGGTCCTTCAGACACATGAACGCATTGCATGTCCGTAGTGTACAGAGGACAGTGCCACCTCCCACTACCTGAGTTTTCTCCTGCCGTGCCATGCAAGTGTTTCCCATCAGTTAGCACCGATCTGAGGATTATTCTCTGAAGAGCTGGATGTATGCAACCTAAGGTGAGAAACCTTTTTAAGGAGTAAAGGAAGGAAAAGGTTATTTATTTTCTTTACCTAGGTGTTTCTGTGGTAGAAGGGCTGCACAGTTCTGCAAAACCTGAGTAAGGTGTGGGACTTGTGACAGCAGGTATGCAAACACTAAGAATATTTAAACAACTCGATAAACTAAGGATACATGGCATTAGTTTTGAAACACTGTTTAAAGAGTTTTCACACTGAAAACTGTTCCATTGAGACATGAGTCATATTAAGTAGCTTTGTGGTGGATGTGGTAGCTCGTCTTTCATGTAATCTCTTCCTCTGAAAGCTTTGATTGAAAACTAAGTCACATGCAGGGTTTTGTGGTTGAGCCTTGGAGCTTCCTTCAGTAACTCATTCCTGAATTAATTGCTGCTGGAGCTCATCACCCATAATAATATTTCCAGAATCTTTCCCCTATTATCTTCATCTGTCAGGTTAAATTCATCTTTTTGACATGACACACATTAAACAGTGTAAAAGAGAAGTACAAGCGTCATTACTCAAAGGGGAGAAAGCAGCACACAGTGCTGTTACTGTCCACAGGTCTGCTTTTGCACTTGATGAAATACTAAGCACATTTCACCACAGCTTTGAAGATAAACAGTTGAAAATAAGGAATCCTCTTGTCCACAGTCCATCAGCTTTAAGGACCATGCCAAGGATTGTTCTACATTCACAGTTTTAAGATGTTTCTATGGAACATGTACAACAAAGTAAGAGACCTGCACCAGTCCTACACATAGACAAGCAGCAAATTAACAGTTGTGGTCTAGCCTGGGCTCTCTTCCCCCAGTTCTCCTTAGCTATGAATTATCTTAGGCTGAGGGTATCCTAGGGAAACAAACGGAATGATAATTCTTGCTCAAAGTATTCAGCTGCCAGACAGGCAGGTGGGGATTGTAAATTAAAACACTCCTGAGCAGGAGCAAACTCCAGACCACGGTAGTTCTTAAATTAACACAGTTGTAAACTGTCCATTCTCCCTTGTTACCACTGTTCCTATCTGGTTTGCAAAAAAAAGTCTTATCCTTAATGAGCTAGGATCCAGTTATGCAGGAGATGCAAGGACACATTTCAAACATCTAGGGATGAAAGGAGAGAAAGGTTAAGACATTTTGAGCTGCATCCCTCCTGAAAATACATGCAAATTCTCTATTAGATGCTTTCAGAACATCTGAAACAAATATACAAAAAGAAAAAAAAAGAAAAAGCTTTAATTTTCTCTGTATGCTTTCCTGAAAACACTATTGAATTGAAAAACATTTCTTGTGCAGTAAATATAAAGCTTGATGTATCTTAGAGGTCTCCAAAAGTTTTAAACTAAATCCAAAGAAACTGTTTCAGTAGTCCTGCACATGGGGGCAATACATTTCATTTTTCAGCTTCTTAAAAGCTTTTAGATGATGTTTGGAAAAAATATCCCTTCAGTCAATAACTCATCATAAACATGTGCCAGTATAAAACATACAAAAGGTATTTTAAAGAAGTGACTCACATAAATATAAGTTCTTACAAAGATAAAAATACATTCACTCTTCACTGTGGTAATATCAACTACTTATAAAGACTTTTGGTCTCATTTCACATCATTTCCATGTTTTGTGATGGTATCAAACCAAGACTGCAGAGAGCTACTGAAGGCTGATTCCAAGGTAAGGGAAAGGGGAATCAGAGCCATTCTGCTTTTCTGACTGCTGTTACAGTAATGTGATCAGTACCTTGACAGATGCTAAGAAGAATAATTTTGCTGATTGACTTTTCTTCAAACCTAAGACTGTGGGCAATCAAAGAAAATATGAACATCTGGCTGAGCTTTTGATTGCCATGCTCACTGATATAGTGCACCCAAATAAGCAACAATTAGTCAGTACAGCTCGTGTCAAAAGACCCATCAAGTTAATTCAAATTAAGTCAGGATAAATTGAATCCAATTGGCATTCATGCATATTTGTATGCATAGTTTAAATAAGCTGCTTCTGCACTACATTATCCTTTATTTACACGGAAAACACAAGCAAAGTTTTGTGTTTTAAGTAAATATTTTCAAAAGCTTTTTGACTCTTAAAGCCAAACTTCTGGGAAAGCTCTGTGTCCTTCAGAAGCACATTTCCAGACTCATAAAGCTAAAAATTTGTTGGCTTTCTCAAGTTCATATTTCTCACTTGCTAATAAATTTTGTAATTTTGGAGAAGTTATGAATAAGCATTTAGTCAGTAATAATTACAGTAATACCTGACTGGTATTTGGGTAAATTTAATAGCTAAAATGGTGGTCAAGATAACTACCAGACTGTAGTAAGAAAGGAAAGTCCTAAAACGGAAGACTAACTTCCTCATATTTTCACTTGATTCTGAGTGTAGAACCCTGGGAATATGTTTGGGTTTTTTTCCAAAACACTAGGATTCTTGTTTAGATTCTATTTATTGCAACAGTAACTTAGGTTGCATGAGTACCTCAGATTAAAATTAAACGAAGGCAAAGACAAAACAAGTTCTGTGTTTGATTTTTTAAAACAAGAAATTTAGAAAGTCAATTTGATTTTTTCAATTCTAGCTCATTGCAGTAAATACATTTTAGTCTTTGCTTGGCAGATATAGATACCACTGTTTCCAAGTTAACATTTTAAAATTTTATTTGTAGCTTGGGGGTGGAAATCTGTTCTTCCTAGCAAAATAGTGTCAGACTCTCTGGCTGAGTTGCTATCAGTGCTCAACTAACTAGAGGTGAAATTTACTGTAATCTCACCTAAATCTCAGTTAGCTGATTCTAAAATCCTATTACAAAATCCCAGAAGTTGTTCTGCAGTACGTTCAGATGTGTTCACCTAAAGCCTAATGCAAAACAGTGTTTCTCACACTACATGATGGGAAAGGGTCACACACACAGCCCCAGCTGCAGCATTGCTTGTGGAGTGGGTACCTCACTCTGCCTGTGGCCCTGAGTTCTCCATGTTATCAGAGCCAGGGAGCTTCGGAGCTTTAAAATGCAGACACAACAGAAGAAGGACCATGTCAGAGGAGAAGGTTGGGTGAGTCAGTCCATGAGCATGGGACCTGACATGCTGCATTATCAGCTGCCACGGGTGCAATGAGTGTGGCCAAGCAGCAGTTACATCCTTTTTTCTGAGACTCCGCTTTGTTTTGGAGCCAAGAAATAGGTTTCTGCTCTTCATTGACTCCTGTGAATATTAAGAATCCAACACCCTTGAGAACAATCAGATCAATTAATTAGAAAACTGTTACTGTGCTGCCTTCATAAATCAATGATTAGCTTGTGATCCATAACTTCAAACAGCCTTTTAGCAGCTGTTTTCTTGAAGTTCTTTCCTTTAAAATATTAACCCTCTTACACATACATCTTCTGATTCAGAGGTCAAGAGTTCTTCTATTAGTGTTACCTTTAGAAACATATTTGATGAGAAATCCCTTAAATAGTCTAATGATATGGTCCAGCTGCTGTCAGGTGCACAGGCCCTTTACAAACGCTACTCAAAGATCAATACCAATCCTTCAATGCCTGAAAGGATGTGGAGTCAGGGCCATAATAATAGTGATTGTCTCGAGCAAATGACTGCTCAGTGATCATTCTGCAGTGACCTGGAAGTCCAAATCCCCCTCAATAACTTTCAGAATGGACACATGCTGGGAAATGTAAAATCATCCCTAGCAAACAGGCCAGTAGCTGTACTTTCTGGCTAGTCAAGTACCTACTTATTTACTCCATTGATTGCTCATTATTGGCCCAAGATTTTGGAGAAGGAAGTCTGCTGAAAAAAAGTAAATTTCAAAATAGTAGGTCAGCATTTCAGATGTGTTCAGCACATGAAGGAATACTATGCACCACAGGAGAATCAGCTGGCGGCTCCTCACTTTGCCTGTGTTATTTAGGGATTTGGAAGTAGAGTAAGAAGAATAATTCTCAAATACTGTGGTTGTAGGGAAAAAAATCGTTCCAAATCATAAACAGCAAAGCAGCATTCATAGTTATGGTCTCTGATATTTATTCTCTGAGTAAAACAGCATGCTTGCTTGGAATCAGTAGCAGGAACGGGGGAATATTTAGCAAAGGTTGAAGTAGAGTGGCAATGACTTTATCGATAAGACTCTGGATGTAATATCTTACAGGGGCCATTTTTTAATGCATTTTCAGCAGTATGTGATGAATAAACAGAACAAAAATATCAAAATAGACTTGAAATTTCTTTTTTTCAAAGCGCACTCTTATTTTTACTGACACAAACCAGTACTGATTGTGCAAATGAGATTTCCTAATCTCAGATCTACATCAGTGAGAAAACCAATCTGAATGTGAGTCTTCCATTTATTGGCATGTATGCAAACCCTTCATTAACTTGTATGTCTCTATCTAGCTACTACTGATTTTCTTTTGCATCGGTTTATCAATAAGTTGCAGTATATAAGGTGTTAGCCATGAAATATAGCAGTTTATTACTTCTGATTAAAAACAACAAGATTTTCATATGAAAATTTCCTCATTGGTGGCTGAAACTTTTCTACTAGACTTATGTAATTAAGGGTCAATAAAAATTAGAACAGAACTCTACAGAAATGGTGAACATATTTTTCAAAAATTGTTGCTACAATAAATTAGTTTATATGAGTTATCATCTGTCAGAGAATTAAACTTGTAAACGTTTCCAGAGATTCTGATTTTCTGATTAGCATTGTGATTGATTTTACAGCCAAAAGAATGCACGTTTTTATTATTCTAAGGAAATGTCATCTATGCAAGCTTACTTTTCTCATTTCCATAAAGAGCTTGGAAAGGGGACTAGGCAATACTTCAAAATACATGGGGACAAAAATCTGACGAAATTAACTGTAGAGAAGGTCAGAAAAAAAGGTGGATGAAGTCCAAAATCTCAGGTCTGAAGAGGCTGCTGGGACTTGACTTTGGGACATAGCAGTGCTGGTTTTGTAGACATTCCTGTGTCCTTTAGTAGGTCCGTTTTGGCAGGCAGGGGACCTTCTTCTCTTCTCCACACATTTAGTGTGTTCTCCTCTCTGGTAGTGAGGGTGTAAGCAAAGGGTGTTATTGAGGATATAGTGGAGAGGGAAGAGAGAGGTTCTTTAAATACCTTCTTAATAGCAATTTGCAGGGTAGGAATTTATGTGATTGTATTGTGGGCCTTTGCTGAGAGGGCCTGCTTGCCTGCATCTCTGCCTTTAACCAGAGATTTTCCTTCTCATCCTTGGGCAGGGGCTGACACACTGCCAGCATGGGTGCCAATGCAGCATGTGCCACAGCAGTGAAAGCCTTGTGGGGGTGGGGACATGAGCGCTTTTCCTGCTGCCTCTGTGAGTTTGTTGTCCATGTTGTGCAGCGCAGTGACAGTCACTTGGTGGCTTAGAGCTTGTTATGCTTATTTGTTATTCGCAGTGTGACCAGAGTGTTCACTTGTTAGTACAGGCTGTATCTGTGGTCATTGTTCTGTCAACATGTCAGATCCAGCTGCTTTCTACTAGGATTAAGGCTGCATATATATTTTTCTCTCTGCAATGGAAGCTAACATCATATTTTCATTTTTCAAGTAAATCTTTTTTTTAAAGCTTTGCTTAGACCATATTTGTCCTTTGTAGATGGAGAATGTTGCTGTATAAACTTTGACAGTAAGAACAGAGCAATTAAAAGGCGTTTGCAGGGCTAGAATTTTTAATCCCTCTGTGTGTGTCTTGTACATGTATGTTCAGGTTTTCTCTTTAATGCTTGTTGCATATTGGCATTATTATAACTTGCAGCAATTCTCCATTTTCAAAAACACTTGTGTCTATTAGCTAGTGATGCTCTCTTTCCTCTGAGGTTTGAATGTCCACTAATGTCAAAGAGGATATTTCAGTCTCAGTAAATGCTATCCAACCACAGCAAGTGTTAAACTCGGTATTATCTTATGCAATATCCAGAGATTTCATTTTCCTAAACCAATTTGAATCCAATTGAAATCACCTCAGCATTTCCTCATAGGAAGTGTTTCTAATCTTGTAACAGTTCTCATTGTTCTCTTCTGGATTCTCTTTAATTACTCCACATCTCTCTTTAAAAATAACGTGGTACCAGAATTAGCTAGCTGAGACCTCACCTGTACTGAATGCAGAGGAAAAATTACTTCCTAGGCTTTATATATGATAGTCTCTTTCTTGCAAGTCTCGCATTCTAACTCCATATTCAGTCTATGCCTCATTATAAGCTCCAATCTTTTTCTGCATTGCTGATGCATGGATGGTGAGACCACCTGCAATGCACATTTAATTTCTTCTTCCACAAGTAGGACTTTTGCACTTATTGCTGAGTTCTTTCTTACAGACTTCAGACCAAATCCACCCCTCTGTGACTGATTTTGAACTCCAGCTTTCTGTCTTCTTACTTCTCCTGACTCAGTGCCCACACACACAATAAATCTGGCTCTAAGCAGTATTTAACAATGTAGGAGATGGCACTAGGAATTTGCCTAGAAAATCTAAGGCCCAGCTAGCCTTCACCTCAGTACCTCACTGTGCCCCTTGGAGAATGAACCACTGAAAGCTGTTTCAAGTAGGACCCTTCAGGCCCTGTGCACCCACTTACAGAATTTTCCTGGAGTTCAAGGGTCCATGGTTTGCATATGAGAAAGTCGTAGTGGATGGTATTAAAAGCCTCAGCACAGTCAAGAGGTAACAGCCATTGCTTTGGCTATCCACTGAGGTAGCTGCACCACTGAAGTAAAAGATTGGCTAGACTTGTCAAGAGTCATGTAAAGCCAGCGTTGCCTGTTCCTTACAATGTTATTATCTTCTGCATGCTGATTATGTATCAAAACCAAACCAACAGACAAAAGTGTTCTTTGCACTTCTGGTCTGCTTTTCTCTTGTTAAATAAAATGAAAAATCAACCCCTCATAATTAACGTTCATGAAGAATGACATAAAAATACATTGAATGCTTGAGACTACTCTGTGCTAGCTGCTATTCCTCTCTTTATACATTCAGCATCAGATTTATATTTTCTGTTCTCCTCTTTCCTTTTGAATGGAGTTACTAAAAATCCCACCTCATTGTCCTCAAGTTCTAATCAGTTGCAATTAACCTTGTGACTTAATATTTCCAGGGTCTGTTGCCACATGTGAATGCCATTCATCTCTGCTCCTTCTCAAGTGTGCTTCTACTTTTTATACAATGTCTTTATTTTCAGACCAGGCAAGAGTTCCTTGTTCGGTACTGTTGATCCGTTATTGTACTTCTCTTACTAATGTGCTTTATCTTTGCATAAAACATAGCACACACAAGCTGCTTCAACCAATAGGGTCTCATTACTGCTAGTCACAGGTACCAGGAATTCTGGCAGTGTGTATCCACTTCATTGAGCTTCACTACCGCATCCGTTCTAGAAGGTACCATCTGTGACTGGATGAAAAAGGAGTTCATGTTACACCTTTAATGCCATTTGTTTAGAATGATTGACATTCTCAGGATCTGAATAATGTTCCATGTTCATTGCCAAACTGAAGGAAAGTTCCACTCATGGTTACAAGGGTCTTACCACTTCTAATATTTGCACTTTATACATAATACAAGAAGCCATTCAAAATGAATAGCAAGTACTGTCAATGTGCCACAGAAAGTGGTCCAGAGTATTTCCTATAGACTTGTTGCCTTGAATTATTTGCCCATCCTCAAAGATACACAAAGGAGTAATTTTCAGTATCTCTTATGCTTGCTAAAAGATCAGGCTTCTCTTCAAGTCTGCTCCTTGGTTGAATCAATGCTTGCCCAACACATACAATTCCCTGTCAAAAATGAAAGTCACGACAAAGTCCTGTCTCTCCACAGAGTTCTTGGAAAATGGGTGTCCCAACCATAAGAAAGAAAGTTCTTGGCATACAGAATAGACATCCTTGCTTCTTTTATGCTTCACCTTATCAAGACTTTTGAGAAAAAACATTGGAAAAAATTGTCCATATACATAAATAGATCTACTCCCAGTGATGTCACTTGCTAGAAGACCCAACAAAGTAATGTTACAATAAGAAGAAATCTCTGGAAATATAAAGTCAGTGATGGCTTTCTACGTTAGCATTAGAAGCACAAAATAAAGATCAGAGGACTCCCAACTGTTTTTTTAATGCTGCCTTGAACTGAAAGTACTTTTATTTCAACCATCTCTCAAGTATTGAACTTTATTTCCTACTAGTATTCCTTCCAAATTAACTGTCTTAGCAAGTTTAAAAAAACAAAAACCTTCCTGCAGACATGCTGTACCACCATGTTGAACTCTACTGCTCCATTAACCATGAAAAATCATTATCATGATTTTTTTCTTTGTGCATAATATAGTGTTTGTATGAATGCTTGTTGCAACTGGAAGTATATTGTGCCATCTAGCAGCTGACAGTTTAAGTTATGCATTGCATAAAGATTACACTAGAGAAAATCTTACTGTGATTTCACAGCCAGTTTCATTGAAAACAATTCCCTGAACTGGCCACTTTCTTTGTGACATCTGTTCTCACAGGACATTCTGGTAGCTTTGTTTTTTGTTTGTTTGTTTGTTTGTTTTTTTATTTCAAAGTACTTAAGAAACAAATGTTATGCCCAGATATATTCTCTGCAATAAGCATATGTTAGTGAAATAAATTAGACTAAGTACCTACCCAGGAGTAAAATTAGGTTTTACAGGCATGAGTGCTATCAGACTTGGGGAACCATTTACAATGTAGATCTTAGTGATATGGTAATAATATGGTACCTTAAGCAAGCTGTTGGCTGAATCAGTCAAGTCCATCTCAACTGTATGTTAGTGAAGTCATTTTATCCTCAGAAGCTGATTTCAGTCCATTAAAACAGCCTTTTTGCTTCACGGTGTGTACAGTCATTACATTTACCTCCATTCATTTGTCTTCATTCAAAGTAGCACTCAACCACCTTGGTGCTTATTACTGTTAACAAGAATGTGGTCTACCTTAATACAGTGTCAAATGAAATCAGAAAGAGTTATGTGGATGATAGCAAGAGAAACTGCATCAGCGTGCACGATGTTATCATGTAGATGAGAAATATAAATGAGGGATGAAATGCAATTTAAGCAAACACTCAGATGGAAAACAAATGTGCCATTGCAGACAAACAATTTCTGAAGCAGCTGCATAGGAATCCTCCTTCACTTGTAATTCTTGTTATGGGATTAAAAATCAGAAGAAATCAGAATGGTTAAGCAATCAGGAAATAGCAGATACTTTCACTAAAAGTGGTTCTATTACAATGAAATCCTTATCTTTCACTGACAAGACAAGCATTAGAAAACATACTGGGTTAACTGCATGAGCATCCTAAAAGCTTGCGTATTAAAGCTGTTCATTTGGCAGAGAGACTAATAGGCCTAAAAGCTTTCTAGCTCATTTTAACACCTTCTGGTTTTCTCCTTAATGCTGGCACTGACGTTCAGTTATTATTGTAGGAGCTGATCATATTTACAAAATCTTGCTACTTTTCCTCTTTAGAGATCACATCTGAGTCACTTTTGAATATCTAGCAGATGTTCAAGATACTCAGTTCTTGGAAAGATGCAACAGAGCCTTTAAACGCAAGGCCATTTGAAGCACCTCTACAATCTCTAGCTACTGTGCCTAAAAAGGAAAACTTTTCTTGAAGATACTGCCTCATATAAGTACCAGCTGCTGACTTTATTCTCTGAATCAACTTGTGCTGATCATTGAGGACTCAGGATCCTAGACTAGACTAATCCCATACAGCATTACAAAGTCTGTACGTTAAAAATGTCCCCAGTGCTTATTATGCTCAACATTTCTGGTGCTGCTTTTGACATTACAGTCCTCTTTTATTACCAGTCCTTGGCTTCCAACCTTTAGTAATAGAAGAAATATAACTACTGAGGCCTAAGAGTATGAATGGGAGAGGATAGTTTTGCCTTTTACAGCACTAAGCTTACTAAGTTTAAAAACACACACTCAAGGAAGTATGTTAATTTGACTGAATATTACTCACTTCACTAAAGAATCAACATTTATTGGCATCTCAGGTTTGCTCCTTAGCTCTCGTATATGATGAATTCATGGGGTCTGTGCATAAATAATAAGGTTAATGCTCTTTTGGAAGCAAAGTGGTTTGTCACCATGCAGCAGCAGATGGGCGTGAGGAATCTAAGGACCTGCTGAGATCAGATCGGATGCAGGTGTGTTTTAGAAACACTTGTCATTTTCATTTTCTCTGAAATACATTTAAGAGTAAAAATATCTGCAGGATAAGAAACATCTTCATTAAGGATAGATGCCTGTATGCACTCCTTTCTTTTCTGTATGGCTGACTCTCCTTCCTCATTAGCCACAGGGGAGTTAATAAGATGCTCAAAGTGAACTTCATGAGAACATGCATAAGCAGTGGGTAGGCTAGAAGAAATTACTCATTTCTCACTGGCATAGCAGTCACATATCTGTACATGGAGATGATGGCAGATACAGAGTTGAGAGTAACAAGAGTGATGCTATCCAAACTCAGAATGCCTCAATCCATCATCTGAATCAAATCACAACTAGTTTCCAACCAGCAAGAGAGACTAGTCCTGGATACAACAACCACAAATAGTGATTTTGTGAGTAAGCAGCATTGTGCAGTAGATGATATATCAGTGTCCTCGTATGGTAACTAAGCTCTTACAGTCTGTGTGTCCAATACTAACAGACCCCTTTCCTAACTTTTTTTATATGGCCAGCTTTGGAACCAGCTGTCTCTGTGAGAGCTTTTCAACTCTCTTCCCCGCCCTCCCCTCCACACCCCTTTTCCAGAAATATATTCCCAAGTATTCATATTTGCTGTTTTGAGCCCAAGCTGGGACTACAGAAATCAAATCTACTCTGCTAAACTGCTCCCTGCTAAACTAATCTGGTTTTTCTATGTATGCTTATATGTACCTGCCTTTTTAGATTCTCTGACCAATGACTGTTACCGATGGCTAATCCCAGTACTGGCACTGGAGCTACATCTCTTGAGTGTCTTGGCCTATTCTCCTCTCTGAGGAGAGAGGAAAAGCATCAACCTGACATTCCACTACCCTTGTAATCTCAGCAAATCAGGAAAAAGTTCGTACAGGACAGCATGCTCTGCTCTGATTCTGTCAGCATTTACACTTAAGGCAAAAATGGGGCTGGCTGTAATTACTAAAGGTACAAGGTTGCTAATGTATAAAACTTTGTTTCAATTAAAAACCCCCACATTTATTTTAAAACCTCAAACGGGATTATAATCAGAAATCTGAAAACCCTTTTTGTACTTCCTAAATTAGATTACACACATATCATTATAGTCATCATTTTCTAGATACATGGAAAAAAGACACATGACCGACCCTCAAATCAGCCCTCAGCTTGACAGACTAGATCAATGTATTATCCAGGCCTGTACTTCTCATTCTGTTTCAACAATCAAATAGAATTTATTTGTTATGATAAATAAGAACTCTCTGAAAATACAGAAAATACGATACATGCAGACAGCTTGCAATGTACCTGTTCTCAAAATTCTCTTTGGTTGCAAGTTTCCAAGCTACTTGCATGAATATCTTAATGTCTCAAAAGTTGACTAGAGTATTCACAATGAAGTAAAATGAAGTAACACTTATTATTCGATGGGGAGCTGATTTGTTTTAATATATGTCATTCAACCATGTAAACAGTTATTAGGATTTTACAGCTTTCACATACTGAAATCAACTGTGTACAGTGTTTCCTGGAGGACACAGAGTTGACATTAGTTACAGATTAACGACCACTGTGTTCTCTTTGTGGGAAGATCATAGGAGATCTCAGATCATAGCGGGTCTCAGCTTCGACAAAAGATGTAAACCAGACAGGAACTTCTGGACACAGACTCTATAACTGAACTGCAAAACAAGCACCCAAGTGGTTTGCCACCACTTAGTGAAGCCCATTTTGTTCTTGACTGGAAGTTTCTCCTAATTTGTTTTTATGGATATAGAATGATTGAGAAATTGTAAAAAAAAAACTCTTTTAAACTACATGTTTGGATTGTCAGGATTCTAACAAATGACATTTTTTTTAAACCCAGAGTACCTTTCAAAGCCATAAATGTCATTGAGATTACCTTGTTGTGAAGACAGGTGAGGAGTGGGTTTCTGAAGTCATTCATATGCCTTAATAGACTTGCATTCATTGTCATGAAATAAGTCAGCCAGATACACTCCTTTGTTGAAGTACATAAGTACTTCTTGGGAAAGAACACATGCTGTGAGGAGGTGTCCTTAGGCCACCAGTAATTAGTTCCCGTAAGAATACTGTACACATGAGATGCAGTTAGGATTTGTTAATGTACTGCACTTTGAACATGCAAAAAGATTTCAAAGAGCTAATTGGCACTAGATTATCCACTACACTGGGATTCCTCTATTAGCGTTTTCAACTATCTTACTATAAAGTGATAAATAGATATTCAGACCAATTTGTAAGCTATTTTTGGCAACTATTTAGTTATTGCATCTATTACTTGAAAGCACAGAATATAAGTTTTGACTATAAATGTCCCTTGCATGTAAGGAAAGAAAAGCTTTTTTTCCATTTAGAAAGGAGCCTGAAAATCTGTTGATTTTCCTTTTTCTGCTGTTTACCCCTAAAAAAGTTTGCAGTCTGTATAAAAGAACAGAATTCTTAGAAGTAACTAATTTTTTTTTTCCCTGATTATACTGCAAGATTTGCTGAAAGAAAAAAAAAAAAAAAAACACAATGGAATTTTTTCAGCTTTTTGGTAACGGCAACAGAACTGAAATGTAAGCAACAAGAGACTTTTTTCCCCTCCAAAAGCTCCAGTTTAATATGAAAGTAATAATCAAAAAACAAGTTGAAGGAGAGTCACATAGACATCAGAAAAAAACTTCTCTCAAGGAAGGTAATGCCACACAGGGACAGGTTGCTCAGTGAGAATGCCTTGGAGGTATTCAGGACTCAGCAAAACAAGGCCAGGGCTGGCTGGACCAAGTTCTAATAGTACTGCCTCAAGCAGGGGCCTGGAGTTGATAACTCCCAGAGGTCCCTTCCAAGCAATAGTTCTGTGATTGGTGACCTCCTACTGCAATTACTGAAATTATCCAAGAATCATCCAAGAAAAGAGATTATAGGGACACAGTAAAAAAGTTAAATATGGTAAAACCCCCAAATATAGAAATAAACCCAAATACTGAAATGATAATGCAAGAAAAGAGAAGATTCAGTTAATGAAACATATGCAATCTTCAAAGCTACATTATAATTTCAGTATTTCCATTGAATTGTACATACTAAATGGAAGCAAAAAAGTGACCTTGCAAGTCACCTGAACAGAAATCAGATACATTTACTTTATCACAGCAGCAAGTCACCTGAACAGAAATCAGATACATTTACTTTATCACAGCAGAAGTCTGTGCACAGATTATTTAATAAAAGCTACCCACATCAACTGTCATCAGCATTTTGAAAACAGTCGTGTAATTTTGTATAATAGGATTACATTAAGGATAAGTATTATCACTTTAACATACTTTCCTCCATTTGAGGTTTTCATTCCCAAAATTTCACCATCAAGTCTTTAAGCTATAACAAGAAATTTTTTTTTATTTCCCCTGTTCCAGCACCCTTTACATTAAGACATTCAAGTCAACTCATCGCCGACTGGGATTGTAACTAGTTGGATAGGCTGCCTGTCCTGCAGGTAAAAATTTAAAATATATTAAATTCTTATCTAATACTTGGGTCAGTGTACTCCCAACAGGCCAAGAAACCGATACTTTGTCAGCCTGAGAGTACACCTTAATGTAGACAAGCAAGAGAACCCATCATGAAACCCAGCTTTCCTATCTCATAAGCACATGTGCAACCAGCTGCTAAGCATGTTCTACTTCTTTAATGAATAAATAGATCATGAGTCCACTACAGTTTCAGCTATAGCAATTCCAAGGGACTTAGTTTTGGTGTGGGAGGAAGAATTGGCTCAGGTTGCAGCTGTTCGTATTTTTTAAATCTGGAGATTTATGGTTCATCTTGTGTACTGGCCAATATCAAAGGCATCACATATGTAGCAATAATCTTGTTCTTGCACAGGGATTTTCCCATGTTTTTTGGACTGGAACCTCAAAGAGAATGATGTATGAATCATGGTGATTTCACTATGAAACAAGAAGATGAGAGCTGTATTAACCAGACTCAGAATTCAATGACTATATCAATTACCTGCATGATCCATCTGCTCCACTTGTCCATAACCAACACTAACATCTTTCTGTGCCTCCCTATTTCCACCCCTTTAGCTTTAAATCCTTCTCTTCATATACCACTATCCACATATTTTTAATTCATGTCTTCGAAAGTACTTCTTGGCTGCTCATCTTATCAACATATGGTAGCTCTGGTGGCACAGACCTCATATCTGGGGACCGATTACGTACCATCTTGTAGCTGGCACAGTTATTTACATGTCTTAAAGGCAATTACATAATATTGCCACCTCAGAATATCCTCATGAATGAAAAAGTTTTATCCAGATCTACTTAAAGCACTTTATCTTAAATTTGTTCATTCTGTAGTGGGTCATAATTTCAAAAGTTAAAATAAAACTCGATGCTAAATCTGGCATTATCATTCTAATCCTCCCATTCTGATCTTGAAGCTTCCACCTGATCTGGAAATTTCTCTTATATTCAAAAGTAGGGACTTGTAAGGTAAAGCAACTATTAAATACTTACATTTTTTCCCTCCAGAAAGAAGAGGAAAGGTACATTTCTACTCTTATTTTATTTGGAATACTAGATTCCCTCTTTTAGATGCCCAGTGAGGAAAGTGCACAGAATGAGTGTTCTCCTCTTGAGGACAAAAACTAAAGATCTTTCCGAGCTTAGAGGATCTTTCTTGCCGAAGTTTAAGTCTCTAGTGATCATCTCACAGCTGTTCAATAACGATGCTGGCTTTTATATAAGTGTGTAAAGTCCTTCATGTACATAAGCCAAGAAACAATGCAGAGCTGCTCATCTGAGCTTTTCTAATTGTTCTTATACCAGCAGCTTAGGAATTCTTGCAGATGGGTTTGTCATAATACTTTGTTGGCATTTTTTATAGCAATTGCCTCTTCAGGCTAAGCAAACCCTGGAGAAGGATAAAGCTGTGGTGAGTACAGATGCCATGTTAATTAACAGACACTCTAAATGTGAATGTTTTAGTAAGAATTTAAAATAAAAAATATAATAGTGTATTGACATGACAAGCAGCCGGTAAATATTTTGAAAATCAAGTTTTATTTCCCTGAAAATTTGACTCTCTACATTAGAATATATTGAGCTAAAATGCTAGGCAGCAAATTAAAGGCAAGGGCTTTGTGTGTGCACCTATGCGTTATTGCTCTGGTGGTGATGTTTATCTCAGCTGCCCTTTGGGTAGACTGCAGAATTCGCACAACTTTATCATCTTACTGGTAATTTCTAGGCTCTAAAATACTACAAATCAAAATATTAGCAGCAGTCTTTTGGGAAGGATTTCCTGATTAGGCAGCCCAAGTTCATTATTAAAGAACAGTAGTTTTTACGCCGCTGTCTGTCTAATGTTTGTAGGCAAAACAAAGGAAATAACATCAGCAATGGATATACTTTGCTATGTGCTACTACTTTGAAGAATGTGTAAACCATCTCTGTATAAGAACTGGGTAGAGAAACTCATGTGAGCTCCTCTGCAGAAAAAAAAAACAAAAAACAAAACAAACAGTTAATAAAATCAAAAGATAAATTAAAACAACTGGTTCCACTACAATATTGTCTCTTGTGACATCTGATATTATTGTCCTCAAGTAACTAACAGTGCTAGTATGTAATGTTTAAACTAATCCTGTCTCAGAGGTGAGGTCTGGAGGTAGATACAGAGATTTTATTAATCCTCCCCTAGAATTGATTTTACCATGCTAGTGTTAGTTCTTTTTCTCCATCTTGTGCTGTCCTCAGGGTCAGGCTGTACCTAAAACAAATATCACCTCAAAAGGAAGCAATAATAGAGATGATTGGTTTGGTTTGTCTTCATCTAGTTAATTACTTCAGCCTGCACTCGCTTTCCCCTTTCCTTTTTCAATTTCCTGGACCAAGAGAATTAATTGTTATTGCCAAAGGAAAAGGAGAAAGAGAAAGGGAGGGGTGGGGAGTGAGAGGAGACAGTCTTAATTTGTCTGCATTTCTCTGTATCTCTTAACTTCTGCTTTGCATTTGGATAGTTTTGGTGCTAAAAAATCCTCATTAATAAATAAAAGCACCCTTCTAATGCTGTATTGCTTTTGGTCCCAAAGAAAATCATGCAAACCTAAAGTAAAATACAGTTAAGCTCTGGGGATCATTTCACCAAAGCAATTGATTTCACTTCACCACTGCTGCCACCTCTCATCGGAAACATATCAGATGTTTAACAGCACACTCATAAAACAAGGTAACAAATTACCCCAACATTTCCTAGGAAATAACCTTTCAGTCTTGCACTGAAAGAAGACTGGTCAAAAATTACCTTTTTTCTTTTTTTTAACTTCAGTTCATATGATCTCTAGTATTACTACAAAAAACGTATCATAAAAAAAGGGAATCCAGCTGAAGATTTCATACACTAGAACGTATGGCATAAGTTTCAGTAAATATCTAATAGGATCTTCAATGACTACAGACAAGGATTTGGAGTTGTCACATCAAACTGCATTTCTGCTTAACAGCATGCTAGGAAATAGATTTCAGTAAGATACAGGACTTGATTCACATGTACAGGGCTTCCATCAGTGAAGATACTCTATCCAAGTGTGATCCCAGTAGGAGTATATGCAGGACTTTGAGGACTGATAATTTATCTTGACACAGTAGAGAGTTCTGAGCTTGACAAGGGGCACTACTTACCTAAGAAGGGAAGGAGACACTGTCTAAAATATGGTATCCAAAATAACTAGTTCATTTTCTAGTCTTGCCACACATTTTTTGTTCTGTCTTTAACAAAGCTTTGAGTTTCTCTTTGCTCCATTTCTCCATGTGTTGAATGGGAAAGTGATTCCTTTTCTTTGTCCCTTTCCTCTCTTGGGCTAGGGCCACTTCTTACTTTCACTGTGTACCTAAAGAGACAAAATTGTCTGTTGATGTTGATGCCCTTCAGACACTCCCCATACTAGTAATTAGCAAATCATTTTGGCTTTTTTTCCAAAAGTGCTGAAAAATCTGGAATTGCCATTACTACTCAGCAAGCAACTCAGCGCTGTTTTCCCACTGTGTCACTGTTTTGGGGAAAGTTATGTAACATCATACAGAAATAGAATAATTAATCTTTTATTTTAACCACTTATTCCCTCTTTTTAGCATGATTCAGTAGGTGAATCATCTGTCTTTTATTCCCATGATCAGATACTCAAACTTAGCTGTAAAACTTAACTTTTCTGAGAAACCCTAATGCCAGGGACTAGAATCTTTCTCATGACACTTGGGTTCTGGCAGGGAAATCCAGCAAGGTGAATTCATTCAAGAAAGCATAGTACATAGAGAAGCATAAAGCTGGACAATACAGGAGCCCCAAGTGCTGAGTAGCAGCTTCTATTCTGATTGAAGTGCTCATTAAAAGCTACCAGCTTTCACGTAGAAAGCCAGAAATGCTTGACACTAGGAACATAATAGGCCAGAAATTGCCTAGTGTTAAGGACACAAAGCGCAGACCACTGCTAGTACTTTAAAGCTCCTATAATTCATGCAGATCTGTTTTGAATGGTATTCCACTTGCGGTCTGTTAGCCCATGGGCCCTTGCTGCTTGTGTGGAGACAGCTCTAATAGCATGCAAGTGTGAAAATCAGAATTTCCCTTACTTGTAACCAGTCAGAATTTAAAAAGGTGTATAAATATTTAAATAGATTTCCAGATCCCGGTGTCTCAGGACAGGTAGATACATGACGGTGCACAAGTCTGTCTAGAAGGGCGCAAGGACTGTACAGGTGACAGCACTGCTCTGAACAGGAATTGTCTCTGGCCTTGGCAACAATGACCCACTGAGGGTTTTTTTTTCCCCCTCAAATAAGGACTGCTTTCAGACTAGCACTGTTCTAAAGAGTACAATTTAAAATGTAATTAAATCTTTATCTGATAAGTATTAGCATGTGTAAACAAAGAAATGCCTTTGATAAGGATAAGGTGCCTAGCACAGCCAGTGTAATCTGAGACAATATTTGAAAGTGTGAGCATCTTTAAGAAAGTCCACTCTTTTTTTTTTTTTTTTTTGTTACTGCAATGCAGCTGTGTTTCAAAGGCAGGGCAATTTTTGAAGGATTTTTTTTTTCCAGACAACCCTGTAATACACTACTGGTATTTAATCATCCTCAGAGATAAAAAATTTTTCATCCTCATTCTTGAAAAATCAAAAAATTATGCTGATGTGTAGGCGAGATACCTTGTGCTTTAAAGAAGCAATTTAGCATTTGTGACTGATATTTTTTACTTTTCTGATGATACCACATCTTCATGTAGTGGCTGATGCCTTGTAAATATATAGGATATACCTAAGCACTTAAGAAATTAAAATAAGGTGGTCTATGTTATAAGTAGAAATCTTAATTTATTAAAAAGTATGACAAACTGGTGACAGAGAGTCACTGAAAGACATTTAGCAGCACTGGTTATGTCTGAAAATCATTTCAGCTACCATCTTATTCTAGATAGTCACAGGAGTCCAACTGACTTTGATCTAAGAACCTGTCATCAAACAGATCTGAAAGCTTGATAAAATGCAGAGAAATCAATTTTCGAAACCTGGCCAAACTTCAACTTGAATACTTGGAACACACAGCAGAATAGCTGATCGGCAAAAATGAACTAGAAAAGTTAAATTATCTTAATTCCTCCAGATATGATTGGATTTTTCTGTTTGTTCTGTCACTCAGTTTGCACACATGAATATTTTACTCACTGTAGTGTTATTCAGTTCTTTCCAGTTAACAGATAAAATAGGTTCAGCACCTCCACTTTTGGAATATCACTTTTCCTCATTTAAGGACATTGTATTTACAAAATAATTGCTTCACTATGATGCTGTACCTTCCCATTATTCCTCAATTCATGCATTATCTTCCCCAGGTAAGAAGTTGCCTGGAACCCTGTATGTATTTGAGATACAGATTATAAGGAAACATTCAACAACACTGAAGTATCCTTAGGTCCCAGTTGCTTTCAAAATTAGAATGATATCTTTTCAAGAAAAAAGGAGCAATTAGGCACCACCTTTCAAAAGCAAATGAAATGTTGCTAAATTTCCAGTTTTGCTGTTAAACATCTCCACCTTCCAGTACCATTTATATTTAAATGCATTCAAGTGTCTAATTTCTGCTGAAAAAAAGTCAATAGACTCTTCAAAAAAAATTTACATCTATTTTAGGGAAAATACCTCCGAATATACAGTCAAAAAGGCTTAAATCACTTCTGGGACTGAGAGACAACATTGTTGTCTCATGTTTTCTCTGTGGCTGTTTCCTAATTATTGATGTTGTGGTACCAATCTAAGTCATTTACATAGCTTTGAAAATGTAACCTGAGATCTCCTATTCATTGCTCAGCTCCAAAGAATTCTCTGTCTTCTCATGTGACGTTTTATTCTATGACCTTTAATTCAACTACTACTAAACAAGTTTACAAAACATACAGTTGCTTTGAAATTATTGGATTTCTTTTTGCTTCATGCCCACTCAAAGAATGTTTTAAAGGGTGTACTTACATATAACATTCTGCAATTTCATAGGAATGCGGGGTTTAAAAAGTGATCAGATTTCAATTATATTTCAATAATAGTCTTGCAGGACCTCCATAATTACCACAGTGCTCACAGGGTGCTTACTAAATCTTTAGTGTTTTTTCCTCTTATTTAAAAACATTATTCCTTTTGCAAAAAAAATCCTGCTAGATTATTTTAAGAGGACAACATTTATGCTTGAAGCCACTTACTGATGATAAAAAAGAATAGTATTGTTTGATCATATGTTATTTTTCCATATTTGCAGCTATTTAATATTCTGCCCTACTCTGCGATGTACTAAATACTTTGCAGCTTTTAGATGCTTCATTTTATAATTTTAAACAGTTCTTATATTCCTTTCTAGCCACATCATATTTAATTTTTATAATTTTTATTGAAATAAGTGTGATTTTTCTCCCTATATCATAACCACTTCTAACATCCCACAGTAAACAGCAGGTGGTTCTAATCAATCTCTTTCCATCCATTATTTATTCCTTCAAAGGTTGTCTTTTAAAATTTCAGTATTTTTGGTGCTATATATTTTATAATAGCCTCACGTAATTTTCATATCTGATGATACTATTATCATAGGATACCAGATGTTCAGTACTTCTCTCTTAATTATCATACTTAGGGCTTATGTCTTAGAACTAATCAAGATAATCTTTGAGATAATCTTTGATCTGGGTATTTGCTTCCAACACTGGGAGGACACAATACTACATTACCTCAAGATACACTCATGTAATATTTAGTTATTGCTCATAGGAACAGTAATTTGAATGTTTGAGCCCCAAAAAGAAGTCTTCAGTAGCTGCTTTTCCCATCCATTCCTCAACCTTCTGTAGTCCGTAGGACTACTCAAGCGCTTAATGTTATGTGAGTTCAACTACCTTCTTAAACAGGGGAAAACAAGTTTTTGTCAGGTAGGAAAAATATTCATACAAGAAAATATATTACTTAACAGTCATGAGTGATATCTTCTTTTAAATATTGATTCTTTTCTCCTAGCACCTCACAGCCGTTAGCATAAATTACAGAATTTGTGAACTGAAATTCCAGTGATAGAATAACCTCTCTGCTGTCCAAAAAAAAAAATTTCTTTTAAAAAAATAATTAAAATTAAGATTTTTTTATATTTTAAATTTAATTTTTCTTCCAAACAGTATTTCTCAAAATAGTGGACATTTTTAACCACCACGTTGCCTATAGCCTGATTTTCTAAGTCCATGCTGCCCTTATCACACTACAGAAAGCCTTCTTTCCAGAAGGTATTGATATCTATCTTGATAGCCTGGGAAAGAGATGCTTAACAAGACACAATGGATTCTACAGCTCACAGGTCATTAAGACCAAAGTCTCTCACAATGATCACTTTCTCTTCCAGGAGTTGCAGTGAATTTTGAGAATAGCACTCCACAGCAGTGTTAATGCTATGGATTAAAAAACCTTACAGTTTCAAGTAGATTTAAGGAGATAAAAGCAGATTCAGCAGTGCTATTTTTACATTGCCAAGTAAGCATAAAATTCTGTTTTAACTTCTGAGAAAAAGCAGTAGAGAGAAGAGCTTATCTTCAATGGAAGAGAGAATGTCTGTCTCTAGAGACATTGCTGCTTCATCTAAAGCCATCCAGAAAACAGTGTGTGCCAATCAGTTCAGTTCCACTGAGTGCTAAAAAGAACATGAATAATCAGGTTTATATTACAAACTGGTACTGAACCTGGGAGTTTGGAAGCCCGACTTCCCTTCCTTGACAAGCTCTCTCTAACCTCAGTTAGCTGTGAGCTGATTTACTAGTCCTTAGGTTTTGTCTTACCTTCTATTGTTTTGAATGGCATTAATACAGGAGTGCACACAGTGGAAGCTTCCAAGGAAACCTTTGAAATATTTAATCAGTAAAAATAATAAAGATTTTATTGTTTTCTTTAACATGTGACCCACTGCAAACAAAACATACCTTTGTTTTCTGCAGGAATGTTGTCAACTATGAACTCAGTTGTCTGTGACATAGGGACTTACTCTAGGGTTTGCTTTTCTGATTATATTTTCTATGCAACTTTTTTAACAGGGCATTTAAATTATAGTTAGAAAATTTGAAGGGATTGTATTTGAGTGATACCAAAAAGAGTGGGATGGAAAGTATTATAAGAGGCCAGACTTAAATTTTCAAAGGAAAGGAAATAACATGAGAAGGAGAAACCACGTGACCAAGACACAAGAGAGAGCAGCTGCTGAGGTGACAGTACTACAGAAAATATGGGAGACAGTGAATCACAGGCTGAAAGTATGTCAACAACGACAACCTCCTAAAAAAGGTGTGGAAGAATCAATATTTAAAAGGTGTGTCAAAGGAAGAAAGTTAGCTATCTTACAGTCTGTAATGTAATTATTCCTATGCACAAACTTGTTGTGGTAAGGTCTCATCTAGCATGTTGTATCCTTACTAAGACATGAGCAAGAGTAGGCAAAAGCATGGCTCCTAGAGCACAGCAAGCTAACAGTCACAGCAATCAGCTGTGCAACGGCAGCACAAAAAAGCCCAGAATTTCTTCTATACAGTGATGATAGTGATGTGGCATATTGCAGGCAAGATAGGTGATTGACAGGGTCTTTGCAGAGACCCTACAGTACCAAGATTCCAAACCCTGAATTTCAGGGCCTTGGGGAAACTGATTAAGGGGTTGGGGGCACAAATTGTGTTCTCCTCCATCCCTTCAGTTGGGGGGATGGATGAAGAATACAGAACTCAACAGATGAACTTGTGGCTCCAAGACTGGTGTTACCGTCAGGGCTTCGGATTTTTCAATCATGGGTTAGTATACAGGATACCAGACCTTTTGGCATCAGATGGGATGCACCTGTCCCAGAGGGGGAAAAGGATATTGGGGCAGGAGTTAGCTGGGCTCCTTGACAGAGCTTTAAACTAGATTTGAAGGGGGAAGGGGGCAAAACATCAGCCCATCTGAAGTGCATGTATACCAATGCACACAGCATGGGTAACAAACAGGAGGAGCTTGAAGCCATGATGAAACAGGAAAATTATGATGTAGTGGCTATTACAGAAACATGGTGGGATGTCTGCCATGACTGGAGTGTGCCAGTTGATGGCTACAAGCTCTTTAGGAGGGATAGACAAGGAAGGAGAGGTGGTGGGGTGGTGCTGTATGTCAGGGACTGTTATGATTGCTTTGAGCACCAGTATAGTGAAGACAGGGTGGAGTGTCTTTGTGTTAGAATCAGGGGGAAGGCCAACAGGGCAGATGTTGTAGTAGGAGTCTACTATAGGCCACCCACCCATGACAGAGAGGTGGATGAAATATTCTATAGACATTGAGGAGAAATCTCACGATCGCGTGCCCTTGTTCTTGTGGGAGACTTTAACTTCCCAGACATCTGCTGGAAATACAACACAGCAGAGCGGGACCAGTCCCGGAGATTCCTGGAATGTGTGGCAGATAACTTCCTGACGCAGCTGGTGAGTGAACCGACCAGAGAAGGTGCCCTGCTGGACCTCCTCTTTGTGAACAGAGAAGGACTGGTGGATGATGTGGCGGTTGGAGGCCAACTAGGGCACAGCGATCATGAAATAATAGAGTTCTCTATTCTTAGAGATACCAGGAGAGGGGGAAGCAGAACTGACGTCCTGGACTTCCAAAGGGCTGACTCTGTCTTCTTTGGGCACCTGCTTGACAGGATCCCTTGGGAGACGGTCCTGAAGGGTATAGGGGTCCAGGAAGGCTGGATACTCTTTAAGAAGGAAGTCTTAATGGCACAGGAGCAGGCTGTCCCCAGCTGCTGTAAGAGAAGCCGGCAGCAGAGAAGACCACCCTGGCTAAACAAGGACCTTTGGCTGCAACCCAGGGAGAAAAGGAGAGTTTACAGCCTTTGGAAGAAGGGTCTAGCGGCTCACAATGATTACAAACATGCTGTGAGGCTATGCAGGGCAGAAATCAGGAGGTCTAAAGCCCAGCTGGAAATTAATCTGGCTTCAGCAATCAAGGACAACAAGAAATGTTTCTATAAGTATGTCACCAGCAAAAGAAAGACCAGGGAGAGCCTCCATCCCCTGCTAGACGCAGGAGGAAACGTGGTAACAAGTGATGAGGAAAAGGCTGAGGTGCTTAATGCCTTCTTTGCCTGAGACTTTAATAACAAAACTAGTTGTACTGGGGGAATCCAACCTCCTCAGCTAGAAGACAGACACTGGGAGAATGAGCCCCCCACAGTCCAGGAGGAGACAGTCAGTGACCTACTGCATCACATAGACATACACAAGTCTATGGGACCTGATGGGATACACCCGAGGGTGCTGAAGGAGCTGGCTGGGGTGCTTGCCAAGCCGCTTTCCATCATTTACCAGCAGTCCTGCCTGACCGGGGAGGTCCTGACAGATTGGAAATTGGCCAATGTGATGCCCATGTACAAGAAGGGTCGGAAGGATGATCCGGGAAATTACAGGCCTGTCAGCTTGACGTCGGTGCCCAGGAAGCTGATGGAGCAGCTCATCCTGAGTACCATCGCACAACATATGTGGGACAACCAGATGATCAGGCCCAGTCAGCATGGATTTATGAAAGGCAGGTCCTGCTTGACAAACCTGATCTCCTTCTACAACAGGGCAACATGCTTATTGGATGAGGGAAAGGCTGTGGATGTAGTTTACCTTGACTTCAGTAAGGCCTTTAACACCATTTCCCACAGCATTCTCCTGGCAAAACTGGCTGCTTGCGGCTTGGATGGGCTTTGCTGGGTAAAAAACTGGCTGGATGGCTGGGCCCAAAGAGTTGTGGTGAATGGAGTTAAATCCAGTTGGCGGCCGATAATGAGTGGTGTCCCCCAGGGCTCGGTTTTGGGGCCACTCCTGTTTAACATCTTTATTGATGATCTAGATGAGGGGATCGAGTGCACCCTCAGCAAATTTGCAGACGACACCAAGTTGGGTGGGAGTGTGGATGTGCTTGAGGGTAAGGCTCTACAGAGGGATCTGGACAGGCTGGAGTGATGGGCTGAGGCCAATTATATGAGGTTCAACAAGGCTCAGTGCCGAGTCCTGCACTTGGGTCACAACAACCCCATGCAGCACTGCAGGCTTGGGGTAGAGTGACTGGAAAGGTGCCCAGCAGAAAAGGACCTGGGGGTGTTGCTCAACAGCCACCTGAACATGAGCCAGCAGTCTGCCCAGGTGGCCAAGGGCACCAATGGTATCCTGGCTTGTATGGGAAATAGGGTGGCCAGCAGGACTAGGGAAGTGATCACCGCCCTGCACTCAGCACTGGTGAGGCCACACCTCAAATACTGTATTCATTTTTGGGCCCCTCACTACAAGAAAGACATTGAGGTGCTGGAGCATGTCCAAAGAAGGGCAATGAAGGTGGCAAAGGGTCTAGACCACAAGAGGAACGGCTGAGGAAACTGGGGTTGTGGAGTCTGGAGACAAGGAGGTTCAGGGGACACATTATCACTGTCTACAACTACCTGAGAGGAGGTTCTAGTGAGGTTGGTGTTGGTCTCTTCTCCCAAGTAACAAGCAATAGGACAAGAGAAAATGGCCTTAAGTTGCACTATGGGAGGTTTAGACTGGATATTAGGCAAAATTTCTTCACCGAAAGGGTTGTCAATCATTGGAACAGGCTGCCCAGGGAAATGGTGGAGTCACCATACCTGGAGGAATTTAAAAGACCTGTAGATTGAGGTGCTCAGGGACGTGGTTTTGTGGTGGACTTGGCAGTGCTAGGTTAACAGTTGGACTCGATGATCTTAAAGGTCTTTTCCAACCTAAATGATTCTATGATTTTATGAATCTATTGCTGGTGTTTCTAAATAGAAATAATAGATGCTTCTATTCAGCATCCTTAGAGCCAATATGTCAGATGGTATAAATTGACGTGGCTTTACTGAAACCAGTATTCTTCGCACATCTAAAAGCTGAAGATCTAATCCTTCGTTATCCAGTGACTTCTTAGCACAATTTTACACCCATTCTATGGTTCTGAATCATTATTTTCTGTGTATTCAGTCAGAGACTCTCACAATTCAATGACTTCCAGCCATTGTAATAGCTCTAATTTCATGACAGTTCTTCAAAATTTGATCCCAAATTACTCAAACATGCACAAAACTATCATTTGTGTTTAGATTTTAGAATCTGCACACCAAGTTCCACCCTGATTTATAGACTATTTGCTTACTGTGGATATGCGAGACCTGTCTGCTGTAGTTTGTACAAATATGTATGATCTCACCAGATCATTCATGTACAGATTCTTCAACAGCTTAAACAGGAACTGCCATGGTTTCTAGTCATGCAACATGAACAATTCTGCTGTCTTCATCTTTACAATACACAGTTAAATTTTAAGTATTTATACCTTATGGGATGGATTATTCAGATTCAGTTCTTTGTAGTAATAATAGATCAATATCACTCAATGACACAGTTCTATCATGTATATCTGAAGCCATCGATATTGTTCTCCTGGGATGAGAGTTTTGTTCATCACTTTCAGCTAAGTAAAATGATTGGTTTGGCATAAAGTACTGGTAAGTCACAAGCGGGCCTCTAAAGAATGCCTCACAAACCCTGATAAAGGGACATGCCTGAGACAAGCCTAAAAATGGGACAGGTTTTTCAACTGTACCAGGTAGAGCTGCAGAGAACTGGGCAGTGCTGCTGGCCTGTAGGCAGAGACAGATTGCACTAATTTAGATAGCTCCTTGGGGGCTTTCAAAATTATGTCATGGGCCACTCCATAGGTGTGAGTTATGAGCTGCAGCTCTTTGAAGAACAGCATTGAATTTCACCCCAATGTATAGTCTGCAGCCTGATATATATCATGTTGATGGGGTCACTTCTTTCACATCAGAGCTCTGTTCAAGTCAGTGAATTCAGAGCTTATTCAGGTTAGTATCTGGGACTAGTCCCTAATTTTCTGAAATCAGTCAGCATATCTAATACACTTCAGATCAAGCTCTTATTCAGATTTCTATCCTTTTATGTCTTACACTTTCTCTTATATTTTTATGTTTCAGCCACATGGTAAATTACCTATTTTAAAGAAAAATCCCACTGATGGATTTATTATTTAGCTTGCACAAATGACACTCAATTCTAGCAGGTGAATATTCAGGACTAGATAGTAAACAAGCTTCAGCAGGCAGAAAAAGGAGAATGAGGAAGAAGTCTTCTTTCCCTGACATGTTATAGCAGCCTCCTTCTGCATGTTTTAGCTTTTCATTTCTCCCTCCTTCCAGGTTTTATTTTTTTATTCCCTCATATTTCTTTTTCTCTTTTCTTATACACTGATAAAACACTCACAGTTTGTCTTTCATACAGAACAATATTGTGGTCACATTTTCCATCAAACCGTTGCCATTGGGATAAGCAATGTAATTTCTGTTACTAGAGCATGTTATAGTTCATATCAGAAAACATTAAATAATGAACCCAAGGAACAACCGAGTTACCATCAGATTAGATTTCTGTATAAAACATTGTCTTCTGGTCCAAAATATTCCTTCGGATTGTATTTGAGATGTTTAAAGATTTTTGCAGGTGACCTTCAAGTCATTAAAAAAAAAAATCAACCAAATATTTCTTCTACCAACCAACTTTCATTAAGGATAGAATACATTATAGTTTGATACAAATTAAGTAGTCAAAGAACTGAGAAGAGAGACATTCTGGACAACAGTAGTCACAATTCTGTAATTTCTTGCTAATTATGGACTTGGCACCAAGATTTCCTCTAAAGGAAAAAACAGAGGAGCTGCATCCTTTTCTAGTTTGGCCCTCAGAGTAAGAAGTCATAAGAGGAAGATAAGATGCTCAAAGGCACTTAGCAGCTTGGCTGATTCTTCAGAGGAGTCAGAGTATAAGAGAGGCTACATAGAGTACATTGCCATCTTCCCAATCACCCCTCCCAGAAGACCTTCCAGGAAAAGTGTGGAAGTGAATGTTTTTGCACAGGCATCACCAATATTTTGCAGAAATTTTTATATTCTGTAGCTTACTCCAATTCCCTAACAAATTTGGTTATGCAACTATCCACTCCTTGATCACTCCTGCAAAAAAGCCCACATTTGCATTCCTGGTGTTAAGCAGCCTCAACACTGTGCATCCAGGAAGGCAAAAACCAAGACTTGAACTGTGCAAAGAGAAGCTCTTTTGCACCTTTCACCATTGCAAATCAGTCACACCTAGCAAAAAGATGAAGTCTCTCATTTATCATTGTTCTTCAAATAGGTTTACTTCCCCTCCCAATTTTTCAAGTTTCACAGGGCTTTGAAAAAGAGAAGCCATACCTTGAGTTCCCATGTCCTCCACAGAAATTGAAAAGTCCTGAAACACAACACCAGACACTTAATATTCCAGGATATTGGTTTATGGAATGTATTATATCAGTATCTTTTCTCGCCTTTTGCTTCTTCTCACATGGTACTTCACCAGGCTTTAAGTCAGCATTTTTCCCCTTTCTTATTTCACAGTTTGGGAAACTGGGGTGAAGTTTATTAAGAACATGCTCAGCTACCAGGATTGATTTTATTAAGGGTTATGTAGACAGTTTGCAACTACTGCTATTGTTATGATTATTTATTCTGCTTTACCTCTTACTGAAGTATTGTAATTACTTTAGTGTACAAATCAGCTACTAGATTAATATACCAATGTAAGACTACAGCAACTATTAGAAAATTAATAATTTGTGGACTTGGTTTAGTATTATGTATTATCTGACTGCTATGGAATTCTGTTAACTGTTATATCTTTGATACCAAGACCATAGTCTGATAAATGTTTTGTTCCCCATCCATCCCCAAGAATTATGTTCCAATTAACGTAACTGGTTCTCACCAGCACAAAAAAAGCTTCCCAAAAAGCATAATCATTCATTGAAACTAAAAGTTTACTAATACCTGCAAAGGTCCATCCTTTCTAAGTTCAAAATAGTAAAAATACAGTTCAGTATGCAAAGTCTATTCAAACACACATTTTCCTAGAAAACATCTCTTTTATTCCTTCAGTTTCTCCAATTGCTGCATATAACAACTAAAATCTAAGGTAGGACTAGAGAAAAACCACTTTGTATAATACTCCTCAAAAAAATTTTGTCAAACAAAAGTCGTTATTCGGTTTCCTCTTCCCTCCTTGCAAATCAGTAATAGAGTTGGCAGTATTCAAAGCACAGAAGGACTGGAAATCAGCTTTCTTGGCAAAAATATGCTCCTGAATCAGCCCTCAACATCTCTTTTCAAGACATTGCTCTTTTTCTTCAAGTACTGTATTCTGCCACTTCCAGAGCAGTGGCTTCCTGCTCAATCCATCTCCTGACGTACCTTATATTCAACACCTGCATCTTTATTTGAACAAGATTTCTGTTTATGCATGTTATAAAATTACTAATTTCCTTCTTCTGGATTTAGAGCTACCTTTTGTGACAATTACTTATTTGTAGACTACATGCTGAGCCTAGTGATTTTGATTTCTTCTTTTTCATGTTAGAGTCTGATTCTCAGTTTCTGAAATAAGATGGCTGTATAAACCTTATTGAAGAAAATCTGAAAAGGCAGGCAAGCTGAGCTGAACTCTCCACCCTTCACTAATTCACCCTAGGAAGCTGAATTGTGGTTTTTATCCAAATAACTAGAAATTATAATCTTTAGTTTAGTCATAAATTAATCTTTGCATTTCTAATTTATAATTAGAAAACATTCTCTGTATTTCACCCTTCAAAGACACCGGTCATTGATTTTGAAGTCTGTCATACTTTTGCATACAGTCTCTTCCTTTGGCAACTCTCCCTTTTTTTTCATTGGTTTGAATCAACTAGCCTATTGTTCAGCTGCAGCAAGCAAATGTAACAGTGTTTTGCACTCCAATCCTGACAAAATCTATTTCTTTTTTTCCCCTGTTTATTAGAAATACATGACAATAGCTCTCACCAATTGTTTCCTGCATTACTAGATTAAATGCCCTATTTATTCTGTCAGTAAGGGTGATTTTTAATGTTTGCCCTCAATCAGCTGTTCAGAGATACTTTTCTCTCTCACCTGAAAAGTCTTTATCTCATTTTTATTTTTGTCATTCATCCACTCTCGGTAGCTAACCGTAGGCTTTATTAATCATGTTTGGTTAGTGGGATTTCAAATATTTCATCTTTGAGAAAAAAAAGTAGCTTATATCCTTGTTCCCTCATCCATTTTTCTTTCCAGTCTATACAAGCTAAAAATAGGCCTTTAACATTAACTGAAAGTATGGCACAAAAAAATAGCATTTCCAGAAGAAATAATATAATACATTAAATCTATGAAGACTCCAAAGAGAAGAGGCACATGAAATGATATGCCTAACCCCACAAATAAGCTTGCTGTACGTCCCCCTAAATTGTCAAGTTTGTCCGTAGCATTTTGTTGCCCTACTTTTGGGTATGCCCTGTAGCTTTCTGACTGCAGAACAAGATCCAAATCTACATAAACATGATTCCTTCACAAGAAAAGAAAAGGCATCAGAAATTCTGTTCTTCTCTCTTGCTCTGTACAAACTACTAGCAGTACAGGATGACGTTTAGACAGAAGAGAACAGTTTAAAATGCAGAGAAGAGGTGAGCCTAATCAAACACCAAGAATTACTCTACCCCACTTCTACAAAAACCTGCTCCCACACATAAATAAATACATACATACATACTTGCTAGCACTTTACTCTTTTACTGAACTGAGGAAATTAAGTAATTCTCCACAACTGACCTAACACTGCTAGCCTGAAAATCTGTGCCCCAAGAGCAGACAGCTGTGGGTATTGCTTCTTGTCACAAACAGGCAGTTAACGCCTCTTCTGCCAGCTTCCAAAGACAATTGATACACCTGTAACCTGAAAAGCAAAACTATAGTTAAAGCAGAGGTTCATCTTTGATTATATCACTCTGTAACTGGGTCAAACTAAGCTCACAGAAATCTCATCCTTTATCCTGAGCAAAGGGAAAAGTTTACCTTTAAGTCATATTTTTCAGCATTTACAAGCCACTCGAGTTCATAGACCCAGGGATGTAATACGCTCTCCAGGAGACTCTAAATTTAAATATTCTCAGAACCAAACATGCTTCCTCCCTCCTTCTCTTTCTTCTTTTCAGTTCCTTTCCACCTTTCCTGACCTAGGTTAAGCAGTCTAATTCTTTCTTATATCTGCTGGGATTTAAGCAGGTCATTGGCAGTATATTTCCAACATAGCAGATTCCTCCTGTTTCTTCCCCTTGTCTTGAATTCCCTCCTAGACATGGTCTTCTATTTCGCATCCATTCCCCACCCTCCCCAAGAAAATTTGTGGAGAAGCTGTGGAGGGAACTCAGCAGAGACCTGCAGGAGGTGGCCTGGCACTGGCCAGGGACACCAGCATGTACACAAGCCCTCTCCTGGCTTATCAGAATACTGTAAAAGCTCTGTGCACCTTTGCAAGATGCAAGTCACTTCTGACTTGCATTTCTAAGCAAGTCTGTTGCTTAAGTTAAAAATACTACCTTCTTTTCCTTTGCAAGGTCACAGTATTTTAAGCAGCTGTGATTTAGGTCTAGCAGCTATAATAATTTCTTCTTGCTGAGAGTCCAGAGATACACAGGCAATTAATTTAGGTGATAAATTCATATGGTGCGGATTTCAGATTCTATACATCTTGTCTGCAGTCCTTCTTGTTCTGGTTCAATAGTAGTTCACATGTGATTTTGGGCTTGTTACAATTTATGTTTCACTGCATTTCTCCTATGGACCCCGCAAACTCTGCTAACCCCAAGAATTTCCGTTAATGAGACAGACTGCCATCCCATCCTCCTCAGTCCTTTAGCTTCTTAGCTGCCAAAAAATGAAAATTACTCCTAACCATTCTGCTTGGCAGAGAGTGGAGTTTTTGAGAGAGAAATGGGAACTAACATACCAAGGTTTTTTTAGGAAACAACAAACATTTTCATCTAACATTATGCTAGATTTTCTCTTCTTCTCTCCCCCCTGCCTACCCCGTAAAAGGGTCAGGATTTCCAAAGAACCTAATAATTAATAATTATTCTTTGCTAGATGCTTGTGTCCTCAAAGAAAGACAACTTTTCAGATATAGTTTTAATTGCTAACCTTCTTCACAACTTGTTATACAGAAGAAACCAAGGACTTAAGTTTCTATGTACTTGAAAGGAACCACTAAATTCCCATTAGTGTCTGTGGCAGATGAAGATTTGAGGCCTTACACTCAACAATTCTTATAAATTCAGCTGTCTGGTGGAATCCACATCTAATACACAAGATAGGTGATAAGCTTTCAGGGAACAGCATTCCTAAACTAGAGGCACACCTTATCTTGCAAGTACTGGAGGAAAGGGCAGGGGATGCTGTAGCTTGCAGCTAAGCGCCTATATCCAGGTCTCTGCTGTAAAAAAAAAAAAAAAAAAAAAAGAGAGAGAGAGAGAATGCCACCAAAGTGTGATTGATAGATTAACAGCCTGACCATCAAGTGGGCCCTCATGTTCAATCATAGGAATACTTAATTCAAAACAGAGTCTTCAGCCCAGCCCAGTGGAAAACTTCCCAGACAGGAAATCTAGGCATCCCTGGGTTTAGAAACAGGTTAAGTCGTGTTTTTTCCACCCTGTTGCACCAAAATACCAGTTTTTGAATAACTGTGTGATCTAGGCCTTGATGGTTCTGGGACTAACAGTTTTGATGCACTAAATCAGTTGCCTCTTGCCCACCTTGAGCAGACCAAACTTCCCACTTTTTTGAGCTGTGTGTGCCAACTTGAGTGAGGTTGAGTCATTTCTTTCCACTTTAGCCTTCCTACCCAGACACAGGTTTTTCAGTGGTAAAGTAAACCTCTCACATAATAAACCTACAGATTTACATGAATAATTACTCATTCTGACATACCTTTAATCAGTGGGTATTCATTCTTTCATTAACTAGCATTGCTAAAAATTATGTACTGAATATGCACCGTTAACAAGATGGAAAAACCTCCCCTTCATGTAATTTTGGAAGCACATCAGCTGCTTAAAACACATTGTTTTTTCCCATTCAACCTTGACCAGAGTTAGAACTTGTTAGTTGTCATGGCAATAAAAGCATTCAGGTGATAGGAAAGAGAAATTAGCAGGTTCCATTTGAAACTACTCTGTTAGGGTATGTTACTAGGAAGATTTATATACCAGACAAAGATTGATAGTACTTAGTTTTGGTGTAGGTGAATGTTTTGAAAAATCAGTCAGTATGATAAATGTGAGTTTCTTATCTGATATAATTTTATCTAGCTGTCTGTTTGCAGAATACACCAGTGATTGATTGACTAAATGTATTTTTTAAAGTTACTCTGGTAAAATAAATATGAAAGAAACTAAATATGATTTATTTTTTCAAAGGCATTCTAAAAAATATACCAACAGCAAAATACTAATCTATGGGTAGTTTTGCAGGAGGCTCTTTTGCATTGCTCTGTAGGTATCGGAGAGTAAACTTACAAGCAAAACAGAACAATACTGTTACTTCAGAAAGTCATTGAAGCTTTTAATAAAGCCAGCTTTAAGCTTTAAAAGTTAGGATAGCTTGCACCACTAGGTATTAAGCGTGTTGCCTTTATTGGCAGCGCATTTAATTTAAAACAATTCACATGTGATCAGACACCGGTAGCTATTTTCTGGCTTAGAACATATATAAAGTTTTATTGTAGAAATTTTACTGTTTAAATGTTCATTTTCACTGTTCTAAAACAACTGAAAGTAAGGGGGGGGAGGGGGGCCAGGGAGAACAGGAAGATGAGAAACATGTAGCTCTTTCCAGTGTGGACCCTCTGGCAGATCTGATCCCACAGCTCCTTGCAAATAAAATCACAATAACAGAGACGTTCCAGAAAAAATGCTCATGGCAAGATCAACTACACCTAAACAATTCTTGACAGATACTTCCCTAGTGTACTCTTAACTATCCCCACTGATGGGAATTATACAGCCTTCCTAAGAAATCCCCTGCAGTGTTTAACAATCCTTCCAGTTGGGAAAAGAAGTCTTTTCTTAATGTCTAACCTACATTTTTCATGCTGTAGTTGACATCCTTTCCTTTTCTCTTACACACAATGAGTATGGAGATTAATGTGTTCTTTTCCTCTTTGAAGTAATCTTTAACATGCAAAACTGTTACTATGTCTCTTCTCAAGGTGCATCCACTGAAAAAAAATAGGAAATTTATCCCAGGTCATGTGTTTATCCCGCCCACCAACTCACCTTGGATAACTCCCCTGTTTGCTGCCGCAGCTGGGAAGGAAAGTAACTGAAACCAGTTTAAGCCAAAAGCAGGGACTTTTGCAAGTGGGGCAGGATAAGAGCAATCTCATGGCTTTCATGAGTCAGCTGACAGGAAATAATTCTGTTGGTTTCAGTAGAGCAGCTATAAATTCACTTGTCTCAACAAAACAACCTAAGGTTTGTAATCATTTCTCAAAGATCTTATTTTCTAACCTACTCATTCCTGTTTCCGTTCTCCAAACTAGAAATTTCCTCTCTATATTGTAGTCTGGCACCCACACCTGAAGATAATACTGAAACTTCTGTTAAGCTATACTATACCCATTACAGTTCACTATGTGTCTTCCTCCTCTTTACAACAGAATGACAGATTCAACAAAACTACTGCCAAGCCGGGCATACCCCATCTATACCCCCAACTACTTTGCAGTTGATTATTTCTATTATAAAAAGCATGATAATTTGCACTTGTCTTCACAGAATTGCCTTCATTTTTTTTCTGTTTTTTTTTCTTCCTACTTGTCCAGATTATTTTCAATTCTATTCTTGTCTTCTAATTTGTTTGCAGACCCTCCCAGTTTGGAGTCAAGCAGTGAATGCTCTATGGAGTGCTCAGCAATTACACTTCCCACGCAGTGTTCAATTCTGCATATCTGGCACAACAGGGTTTGCAGACTCATCTTGCTGCTATTAGATATGGTCCTAATTATATTATGGAGCAGGTAGAATGAAAAGCCAAAGAATTTAATAATCATGAAAATAACACTGCCTTCTAATTCCAAGGGGAGGTAGTATGGTCATACTTGAAAATAAGCTGCTCATATGGAAAAATAGAGTGTGCATTTTTGCCTTAAAAGAGGGCATTTAAATCTCTGACCTTCACCAAAGAGCCCAGCAACAGCATGCTGTGATTTTTTTCTGTTTTAAAGTAGTTGCTCTTATTTCCAGTGTCATTGCAATACATAGACAACAAAATTATTACATTGTCAGTTTTCAGGTTGTGAGATCAATTAGTTTCTGCTAAAAGAGAGACCTCACCTAAATGTAAAAGACAAAAAATATATTTCAAAATACCAGTGAATAAAAGACTAACAGGTGTTATGACTAGAAGCGCTGTGCATCATAGCATTTGTGTTCATTGATTCAATGTCAGGAGATTTTTTAAAAATATGTTGAAGAAAAAGCTTCAGAAACTGACAGTGACATTTAGTGCAAGAAGAACTGAAAATAGAAGCAGTAGTGTTTAGGAGATCATTTTTTCTTCCATAGCCTCTTAAGTAAGCGGGAGGCAGGATCCCCAATGCCCTGGCAGCCAAGAGGGCAAACCACATCCTGGGGTGCATCATACACAGTATAACCAGCTGGTCAAAAGAGGTGATCATCCCACTATATTCAGCATTGGTGCGACATCATCTTGAGTACTGTGTGCAGTTCTGGGCCCCACAATTCAAGAAGGATGTGAAGGTCCTTGAATGCATCCAGAGGAGGGCAACAAAGCAGGTGAAAGGGCTGGAAGGAATGTCCTGTGAGGAGCAGCTAAGGACTTTGGGCTTGTCTGGCTTGGAGAAAAGGAGGCTGAGGGGCCACCTCATTGCTCTCTACAGCTTCCTGAGGAGGGGAAGTGGAGAGGGAGGTGCTGATCTCTTCTCCCTGGGACCCAGTGACAGGATGCGTGCGAATGGTTCAAAGCTGCACCAGGGGAGGTTTAGATTGATATTAGGAAGCATTTAGTTACCAAGAGGGTGGTCAAACACTGGAACAGGCTTCCTAGAGGGGTGGTCGATGCCCCAAGCCTGGCAGTGTTTAAGAGGCATTTGGATAATTTGGCTCTTGATAACATGCTTCAATTTTTGGTCAGCCCTGAAGATGATTGTAGGTCCCTTCCAACTGAAACAGTCTATTCCATTCTGTATCTGCACTATCAAATGTTACTGCTCCTTCAGGCAATATTACCTTGCACTAGTATTTTGACTATATTTTTACATAATTTTAATGGGTGGCCTGGTATTAGCTTAGAAATAGCTACTGTTGTATTTGCATTATTAGAATTTTTGTATTTTTGATCTAAGAATTCTGTATCAGACTTCTGTAATGGGGGGGGGGGGGTACCACACACAAAGTGTATCACACACAAGAAAGGCACCACAGACATTACAAAAATTGTAATGTTTCTGGGACATGTAAAAAAGAGGAAAAGCCACAGGGAAAATTCCAAAGACAAGTGTTGAAAGTGATAAAAATATTCATCACTAACAAGTTATCCTTCTCATTCATGTTTTACAGAAAAAATCATGACTATTGGTCAATATTTCTGTATATTTTGAATACAATGGTTTTGAAGCACTGGAGAAAAATAATTAAAATTTTAAAATAATTCAAATTAAATAATAAATCCCTGTCTGTGATGGCTCAAGGACAAAACTGAAGTTCTGTATAAAGGCTGAAATAAAGGTGTTGAAATTGTCATTAAAGTGCAGATACAGGAATATCCTCTCAAATTTTACTATATTTCACTCAAATTGTGTCTGCCTTCCACTCAGGATAGAATTCAGACACTGTAAAACTCTACCACCATAGGAAACTCAGGAAAATTGCCGTGTTTCATTTGGCTGGTATCCTATTATTTTAGCTCAGAGAGGAGGCAGGCTGGGACCATCTTCAAAGTTGAACCATTCTAAAGAAATATATAGTTTTACAATTAGGGAAATGAAATGAAATTCTCTTTCCCTTCAGTTGATATTGAGTCATAGTTCTCAGGGATTAAAAAAAACCCCAGCAAAACAACTAAGGCACCTTTGTGATACATTTGCAATGGCAGTAATACATGCTAAACTTACAATCACATATAAATTATAAAACATAAACGTTGTATGGGTATTTGTTAACCATTACCACTTCACATAGATTGATCCATGAATGGGAAGGATGCAAGCAGCCTTCTATTCTTTATTTGTCACGTGCATTTTCACTTCCTTCCCTGATCATTCTTTCTTGGCTCCTGCTTATCACCACTCATTGGATAATTTTAGCTACTTTGCTTAACTATAAGCAGCAAAGAATATACCTCCTAGGTATACCTGCTAGTAGTGTTATGGAGAACACTTAAAACTCTATTTGTATTTGAATGTTTATTTTCATTTCTCCTGTGATTAACACTGAAAATATATTGCTTTTTAACAACAATATTGTGGTTTTGGAATGCAGAGGAATATGGAACCAGGTCTCAAAACTCCAGTTCCTCTCTACATTTATTTATACTTCTTTAACATAAGTTCATTTTTTCATTTCATCTTTTTTACAATGGTAAGTTCTCAATACAGGCAAGCTGATTTCTCTCTTACTGCAGGAACACGTTATGAGTAGTTATACTTCATTTGGCTTAAAGATAATAACTGCACTCACTCTAAGCATTTTTTACTCAGCTTATGCTGTCTACTGCAATGTCTTTTTCCTAAGGGCTCATTAGATTTCAAAGAATAGTGATTAATTGCTGCATATAACATATTTTTTCCAACACTGAAAAATGCATGGGTTATTGTATTTACGTTAAGCAGGTAATCCATGAATATGTCCCTTGAAGTCCTCATTTACTATTTCAGGGATCTAATCTACATGCATTTCCTTGCCAAAGGCTGACTGGTTAATAGTAAGACCAGCAAGACTGCAAGATTTATTGTTGGCCTATTCTAGAACAGCCTCATTTAGAGACGACTCTACAACAGTGACTGAAGAATTAATTAGAATGATTGTGCAACTTATCTAACGTTCTTCAAGACAGTTAGGACAAAATATTCAGAAGACATTTGTTATTTTTCAAAATTAATGCAGCTAGAACACAATCACTAATGACACATCCTCTTGACTAGATGCTATAATGTTCTCAGATGGCAGACGTGCATTCAATAAACACATCTGATGCACAACATAAGCAAAGTCTGCCAAGTGTTTAAAGTCATGTCCGTGTGTCAGAATATACATTTCATTGATTGGAATTACTTGCAGAAGTGGCCAAGCAACTGTAGGCATTATATACATACGCACATGCGCACACACACGTATATTATTCCTTTCTGCGGTATTGTCATCATGCTGCCACATACCACTGTCTCTAGGATCACATCTGTTCATAGTTATAGGATATGACTTAACATCTTTGTCTTATTTTAGCCTCTAATGATCTTTTTTCATTTCACAAATGCAAACTTGTCTTTGACTCATTTTTTCAGTTGTCCTTTTCCAGCTGAACCTAAAGCAAATTGGTTTTCTTTACTAATATTTTAAAGTTTTTTTAAAAGTTGTCCTTCAACGCCAAGTTGATCAGATATTGAATGCTTACATTATATGCTTTTCTTGACAATTTGTATTATAGCACGCAATTGTAGCCTTAGTGGCCTAAGGCTGTATAAAAGTCAAAGCCTACAAGGAGAGGTGTACATTTGACTACAGCAACTAACATAGCTGTAAATAACACGAGTTTTCTGACGCACCCTGGAAGACATGAAGGAAAACACTTGTGTGCTGAAGGTTTATTATTCAAAACAAACCCTTCAGATACTTCACTATTAAGTGGTATTGTGACTCCTTACAAACCTTGCCTAAAAATTCTTCATGGCACAAGACAGAACTGCCTTCTTCATTGTCTGTACCTGCTGGAAGATCTGTGTGGGGATTTGCCATATCAGAGAGCAAAGCAGAGGGCTTTTAAGGTGGAAGGTACAGTAAGACTTGGATAACAACAGGTAAATTGGAGCATAAAGATATACATTCTGCATGAAGTTATTTACTTTGAGTCCCCAATATTGTAATTAATTTTTCCACAAAAAATTCCCATTATTCCCAGAAATTTAGAAGGAAAATTTGAAAAGTAAAGGAAATGTTATTTTGTACTTAATTGTCCTGAGATCTAAAGTTTGTGAACCACGTATTGTTCTTACAGGCTTGTCTTGCTTTATGCTCTGAATATTGTCTGTAGTGTTGAGTACACTAGTCATCTTTTAGGAAAATATGCTCTTTAAAGTAAGTAGCATGAGAAAAGTGTACAATCTTAGGGAAACACAAAAGGTTTTCTTTTCAAAAAATTACCAGAAGCTATTTTCTTGCCATTGCAGTGGCCACAACTCTTGCTCATATTCCAGTGTTCTCACAAAGGGAAGCCTGCCACCTTGTTCTCTTTCACTGCCTGATGACTTCTACCACGTCTGTGCAAAGTGCTATTACTCTATTTTTGTCACCTCAGTCCTTAAATTCTTCCTTGCTTTTTCAGCATTGATGCACTTCTTGCAGACATATCTGTCTACAGTTTTCATTCAATAATGTTGGCTTAAAGAACAAAAATCTTAGGAGACTGTTGTTCACATCAGCCCTGTACATGCTGACATGAGAACTGTGTTAAACAAAGAGATAAATATACTTTTGTTTGGTGCTTTTGACATGGCACTTGCAGTTTTTACGGACTTTTTAGTTCTAATGTAGTGAAGTAATTCTGTTTGACTGGTGTGAACATGTTTATTTATTGCAACCAGACAAGGACAATGTGTAAGAGAAGATTTTCACTAGCATAAATGTCAGCCCAAGGGTTAATTCCTATTGAATATCAAAAGAAGGTGGATGTCCAAATGCCGTTTTGTGCTACTGAAAATATCTCCATTTGTTAATACCTATATTTTAAGTGGAAAATGTCTTTCACTCTGCCTAGACCTGTGTGCCTGTATGCATGTAAGCACAATTATATAGATATTAGATTAAATTCAGGGTCTTGTTAAAACTAGTCACAGAAAGTGAGTTGAGTACGGAGTAACATGAGTTAAGTCTCTCTGGCCACTGGGTGTCAATGTTGATGCATATTACATCAAGAATTAAGAATTTTATAGGCAACAGAAAACAAATATTTCTAAGTAGATAGTATAAATGGATTATCTAGGCTGACTGGGAAAAATTGCTTATTCCTTCCCTCCTGAAGAATTGTTCACTTACATTAATTGCCTAATACATACATACCAGTCAATATGTTTGTGACAATTCCATTATAGCAGTTGTTTCTTACCCAATTTCATTGTGTTTCAGCTGTGTCAAAAACTGCATTAAACTCACAGAATTGTTTGATTACAAGGACAAAAGCACCTTTTAAAAAAAGCAAAATCTAGCAACCATTTGGAAGAACTATTTGAAGACTTTGAAAAATACACATATTTTATTGATATTCCTCCACAGATTTTGTAAAATTCTTTAGCATTCATGTTCCTAGTTTCTTCAGAAGGAGTTATCTAGGCCTACTGATTTCTAGGACAACCAGAAATCTTTGCTAATTGTGGTGCACATTGCTATGCTGGATTTAATGTATCTGTGCACACACATTTCTGTGGTTATCAAATGGTAGATTTACTTTGAAATTGCTTAAGTAAAAATGGTAACTATGCTGCTACAGTCTTTAGAAATAAGTTTGCAAGAACTAAATCAATACATTTCTAAATAAATCCTGGAATCATTTTTTAACACTGAAATGACAGAGATCAGTGTTGTCTTTAAATATTGAAGCATTACTTGTACAACAAAATTCACAACTAGGATTATTTTTTGACGTTCCCAGCACTTTTGGGAAACATTTGTAACCACCTCCATCCACATCCAAAATTCACAGGAAGTTACATTCTTGCTCTTAAACAAGTATTTATAATTAAAAGGATCTGCTGATAAAGCACAATAGCCTTTTGATAAAATTGCTCTTTGTAAGTGCTGAAGGTCCAGATGACAAATTGGCAGCCTGAAGTAGTTGTAAACTTTTGTCTTCCTCCTCTTCTTCTCTCCTTTTTCTCTATTGCTCTAGTTGTCCACTATAGCAACTATATTTAAACCCAGTCAGGGTCATATCCATGCAGTTTCATGGCTATTATCACATAATCACATTGTTCCTGATGGGAACTTATAATTTAATTAAACTGAGCACTCTCTGTTCAGCTTGGAATACAAATAGACACCCCACAAGCCAATTATAAGTACCCACCTGGAGATCATCAAGAATGAGAAGGATCTGATAAGAATAGCTCTTTTTGGCTCCCATCAAGAAATTACTTTAGTCTTCCATTATCAAAGACCTCACAGCAGAAATTTTAGAGTGGGCATGTGATGATCAAAAGCAGCGGTCCAAAGATTTGGAGCAATTAAGCATTCTCATCCTCCTCCCCATCGATATCCAGTCTATACTGGGAAAGTGACAATTCAACCAGCTAACAGAATCACTGAGTCATATGTGTATGTTAATTGGAGAGAGTGCTAAGCTCATTTTTTGTGTATGTATTTATACCACCTGAGTCTATGGAAAAGCAGAACAGTGTACCTTTGGGCCTCTGGTGTATTCACCATAAATTTAAGAAAAGGAAAATTTAAATTATGGTATTGCAGTGCTGATGGTCTGGTGGAGGAGGTCAATATAGCCCATGTTACAATCTACTTTTCCCAAATAATCTCCAAAAGTAGCAAAGTGAAGTTTCCCACAGTTTACGTGCAAGAGAAGGCTGTTAGAACTGCACCTTCTACAAATGCCTCCAGTAATAGTGGCTGTGGGCTAGTGGAGAAACAGGAACTCTGATTCTATCATGGGTGCACTATTATTGATCTCAGGTGGAGGTCAGCAGTTTTGTCTCATTGCATTTTGACAACCTGGTTTATGCTCTAGGAGTACTGCTCAACAAAACTATATGGTATCACTGAATACCCTATAGTATCACTAGGTCAGGCAAACATCTCACAGGAATTGTTAACTACAGCTGATCCTGCCTGAGGGCACTGGAGTGGATTAGGGGATATTTCAGGTCTCCATTCCACCCTGGTTTTTATTCTGAGAAGAGTAGATGATGCCCTGCTAATGCAGTATGACTTGTCCTGTCATTGTGAGGGTCATACCAAGGTTGTTAGCTCTGTCACTCAGAGTTAGATTATATCAGTGTTTTTCCCACTAAGGACAATATTACATAACACACAGCCCCATTGAATTCAGTAATATTAGGGAACTAAGAATGTTAAATCTGTGAAGCATACATTATCACGTAAATATTCACATCACATATTTGGCCTACAGAAACTAGCAGTAATGTTTCTCAGTTTCACAGTTACACTTTCATGCGCAATGTTGGATTTAAGACTGGAACAGTTTTCAGATGGGAAATGCAAATATCCACATCCAGTGAAAGGCACACGCACCCACAAACTGTCAGTGCTTTGATCCAAATGGCATCCGCAGCCCTAATTTAGGCATTCAAGCTGTCCTTACAGTGCACTGGGAAAGTTGATGAGGTGCTGCAGCACAGCAATCCTTCCCCCAAAAGCTTTAAATTTAAGTTCAATAGAACTTTTCTTTGCATTGCAGTGTAGAAGACCTGACGCTACTTTGTTAGTTCACCTGGCACAAGCAGAAAACCATCTCCCAACAACCTCCTACTGGGCCTTGGCCCAGGATGGCCTGACCTCGATACTCTTTTCATTACAGTTAAATGCTGATCTTGTTAATATGCTTGGGAACTACTCTAATTATTTTATTTACAAATACAAAGGAGGTAGTAAATGCAAAATGTCATAATACTGTTGAACAATTTTGGTTTAAGTCAGGAAGTTAAGATTTTCTCTCAAAATGGATTTGAATCCATTAAGTAACTGCTGGTTTATGACATCTGCTTAGTCTGGGATCTTAGATTTCTAAAGGCAACAGGCACCTAAGTATCGCTAAAAGTCAGTGGGATATTAATTGTCAAGCCTCTAATGCCTTTAAAATAACAGATCTAAATAAGTCTCATTTATGTTGTTTAACAAGACGCTGTTAAGGCTTTGTGCAACTTTTGCAGTGTTGAGAACTTATTCTTAAATAGATTACATAGAGTAGATAGATCTCAATGGGAATATGAGTATAGGTAAGTGCTAATCAGAAAGTACTGAAGTTGTTTACATTGCCCTTAATTAAAGTAATAGGGAAAAAAAGGCACAATATAGATAAGGCAAAATTGCTGCGCAATCTGTAATTTTGGAATTTGCCAATTCTAGCTGTGCATTTTTCTCATTCTTTTTGCATCTGATTAAGCTATTCCACTATTTTATTTAAAAACAAAGTAGCTTAATATCTTCTTTGAAATTTCTTGAAAAATAATTTATTCAAGTTTACCTGATCTTTAAGAGACTGAGATATAGTTACAGAAGAAATCTGTTTGATAAAAACACATTCAAAGTAAGGTATCATTACTGGAGTTCCTGCATTGAACCAGAATGTCTCCTCTCAAATAACTCTTAAGCACAGTTTACTACACCGAGGGGTATTTTCCAGAGGTTTATGGTGAGTTATATAAAAGAATAATTTAAGTGAAGATTTAGCATATTTAATATTCAATTCCACAACAGAAAAATAAAGTTTAAAGAAGCTAATTTAGATGTTAGGAGACTAATTTATAAGATAATACCAAAGCTGGCTACAGACTGGGGGGGGGGGGGGGGGGGGAAGGCAGGGAGTTGGGGGGTATGGCAATTTTATCCTGACAGCATTATCTTTTCTAAAAGACAAAGAGAGGAAAAAAACCTAACTAAATATATAGTCTGCAAACTCCATAGGGACAACTTCCAAACATTGCTTTACAACATACAGTCTTCTACTTGTTTAAAGCTGCTCATCCTATTGCAGTAAAGATGATTATTTTCAGCTCTGTCACCTTATCTCTCTTACATATTCCTCATACTGTTGGGGCATAATTTAGTTAAGGCCTGTTCTTATGCGAATTAATTTAGGTCAGACTCCTCTCAGTGCTACTTCTAAATAACTTGCACAGCAGTCAGGTAATCCTATAATAGAAGAATAAACTGGCAGATACTGATCTCTACTCCTTTCAGTAAGTAAAACTAATTAGGTTTTCAATCTAAGACGCATATAGTAATAGGGGCTGTACATATGAGGAATAATACCTAGACCCACACTGTGTCCTTTTCATCCTCCAACTACTCACTGCAACAGGGGTCCTTTGGGAAGGTCTTCATGGCTCCAGAATTAATCGTGTTCAGAATTCTGAGCTGGACACTTTGATAAAGTTAGTGTCAGAAAACGTGCCTCATGATGCAGACCTGTCCTTGTAAGTCAGTGAAGGAGCCTCCAGTTAAAAATGGCACCTGGGAAACTTGTTACTCTTAGAACAATTCATCTTTGTGTATGTCCTCTGAAATTCCTACACCGCCATAGAAATCTGGGTAGCAATGACTGGGCCACACTCAGCCCGCAGTTCAGAGAATTGAACATGCCTGTCCTTTAGGGTCAGGTATCCAATGAGTCAGGGAGTTTTCAAGGCAGTTATATTGTAGTTGTTTATTTGAGTTTGAGTGAAAATTGAACGATAGAGTTAGTTTCAGACTCTGATCTCAGTGCATGTTAAATGTTTGCTCATTACAAAAAGCATTATATTATGTGCCATAGGTGCAGGATTTTGTTCAAAAGAGATTTAAACCTGTAAATATCTACTGATTACACTGGTATTCACAAGAACTAGCCAAAAGGATGTGGACTGGGGACATGATCCAAAAGGTAATGAAGTGAATGGAAATGGAAAATCTGAACAGTGAAACCTTAGTGAAACATAAGTCTTTTAAAGAGGAAACAGACATAAAAATGTATTTGTACAAGCATTTTCAAACATGCATTTCTTTAAAATTAGTCATCTCTGTAAGTAGATGCCTAATCAGCCAGTTTGATGTGGAATCACAATCAGTTCCTGATGATCCTACTGAAATTGATGTCAGACTTGTGGATGCACAGCACCTCTCAAAATCAGGTCATCCAGTTAAGAAGCTAAAATACGGATCTGAGTTGCTAAAATTGGACTCCCATATTTGCAAATGTTGACTTAAGCTATTTGCATAGGTGTCTTTTATAACACACTATCAGATTCCAACTTTTGTGTACTTGTCAACAAAAGAGAAGAGTTGCAACAGAATTCCATTTTTCTCTTTTGGATAAAATGAGTTACCACAGGACACCAAGTGTGAATGTTCGGTGCTTGACTGCAGTGTTCATTGTTGATTGTTCAAATGTGCTTGAAATCAGGAGAGTTCTGTGACTGCTTCCTATTTCTAAGCATTTCCTGTACATTGCTCTCTTCTAAGGCTGCTTCGAGCTTGAAAACTATTCTGCTAGGAAATGTAGGACTGTCTCTTCTCAACATCCTTTACTATCCTAATTACATGTGCTGTAACTTTCCAATGAAAACATTTACATGGTTAATGAAAATATTTACATGGTTCTCCACTTCTGTTACTCATAATTGTTGATACTAATGAAGACATAGATACAGCTGAATTATTACAAAGATAGAATGTTACCTGGTTTCTTGATAACATTTTCTTCCTAGCTATCCATAGTTACAACTGATCTCAGCAACTCTGAGGCAGAATGCTGACCATGCTCTGGCTCACTGCCAAGGTGAGACACAGCTACAGACCAATGCCTCTCTTCCACATGCACCCTGGACTGCAGAAAAAGGAGACTGGCTACACAGACTAAATTAAATCTGCTGCACCCTCTGACCATTTCTACCATCTAGAAAACAGGGCAGCAGGACCCTGAGATGTAGCATAGAAAGTACCTGCAGTTCAGCTCATAAGAAGCAATTTACGTTGATCTGCTTCCAGAGTTTTAAACATTAATTAAATTCAGCCTGCTGAGAACATAGACTAAGTCACACAGCCAAATATTGGTCACTCAGACTTTGGTTTTGATATTCAAAATAGTTGTAATGTTCTAACTTCAAATCACAAATAGTTACTAATGTCCTTCTTTGCTGACTTAGATAGGTCTTTATATTTTATTGAAGGCTTAGTGGGTTATAGGTATTGCTGATACTGCTTTTATTCTTTCTGCACTATGGAAAACTTAGCTACATCTGTCAGATTGTACAGCTAAACCGTTCAGGTATTTATGTCTAGAAAATAAAATATTTCAAAATTCATTAACATTTAAAAAACAACCCAGAAAAAATAAATCTATTAATTATTCCAGCATGGCCAGAGATATAACTGCCCCAGTTGCTCAAATGTTGCTATTAAATGTATTTCAGTTCAATAGAATTTTCCCTTTAAACACACATTCTGAAGAGTATTATATTACTAATGCAATAAGGAGTTGTTTCTCTTGATCTGACATAATCAAATAATTCTAAAAACAACAAATGTATAGTGTTGTAGAAAACCTTACGTTAAAACAAAAGCTCAGAAGTGAAAATGTAACAGGGCAAAGAGAAATGCTCAGCAAATTATGGCTTTCATAAGCTTTGCTAGATCTCCGAGTCAAATTACTCATTTTATGGAGAGCAGAGAAATGCCCTGTGCAAATTCCTGATATCATGCAGGTCGCTCTTTTTTTCGGGAGCAAAATTATAATTGTGTCATCATGACTCAGTGGAAATTCATTTTCTGTAATATTGCCTTCAGTCCCTTGAAATAAATCCTTGGGAAAACTTCCAAGGACAATGTTTCTGTAATGCAAAAGTTCATCAGTTCATGATTTTCTTCTTTTTATAACCCCGTGGAGCTAGTGTCTAAAAGATTCTGCAGGATCTTGAATACATGGTATTAAGCTGTTAATCCATATCTAGATATATAGCTCAATACTTTCATTCAGAGTTCCCTAAGTGATTAAATCTGTAAAAATAACAAAGACAAATAATTTAGTTACTTTATTTTTCTATACTTTTCTATAGTCCTTTTTCTTCAGAGTAACTAGATATTCTTGCTGGCTGTGGGTAGTCTGAGATATCTCCCGTGCAGTGCCTAGTTAGTTGAAATGCCTATATAACTCAGTAGGAGTTCTTGCCAAAAAGACCCCAAGTCTAGACTTCAGTAGTCTTTTTTTTAAGAAAGGGCAGAGTCACTGTAATTTAAATTCTCCAGTGACTCTCATGAAAGACAATAATAGATATCAAAAGCTGCAGTTTACTGCTCTATTTCCTGATGTGCAGCTCAAGCAGTTTATTAAAGGATCTACATGAACAGGCAAAAGGTAGCAAGATTCAAGAGACGGCTCATAGTATGAATTCCAAGGATGAGATTCAGCTCACCTAACTGCATTTTGGCAACAGAGCAGTCTGGGCTCCCATCAGTGGAGTTTAGAGAGTGATTCATCATCCCATGAAAATAAACCTGTACCTCTGTTTAGCTTGGAAACCACTGAGTGAACTGATTCAATTTTTACTGACTGTTACAGGAACCTAGACATGTAAATTAGATAAAAACTTCTATTTTAGGCACCAAAATTAGGGAAGGTGAATCCCTTTAATAGAGAGTGAGCTGAATCCTATCCCAGATGCCAAAACCCAGTATTTATACATTTCTATCTGTGCTGCTTTGTTTTGCTTAGCAGTCTATGGATCCTCATCACCATTACCCACACATGGATATGCAAAATATAACACACAACAGTTTCAGTGATGATATCTTCAGTATTCAAGTATACTGCAAACCTTGGTGTGAAATTTATCTTCCATCCACTGCTTCCCATACACAGTTGCTCTTACATGCCATGCTTCCACTTTGAAGGAGCTTAGTGTAGTAAGAGCAGCAAAGATAGCTACATTTTCCTTCCATCCCAATCTCCATGCATTAACTCACATTTAAGATGTAGTATAATCCCCTGGCTGGGTGACTGCCTTATTAAGTGAATCCAGGAAAACCACTCTGTGTGTAGTCCTCCCTACTCTAGTACTTCTTATGGCTCCATAGACCGCAAACTTTGTGTTGTAATGCCTTGCACAACAAGTAGAGCAATAGGTCCTCTTCTAATACAAAGATTCAAGTACTATAGTAATAAAGTATTACTTTGCTCCTCTCTCTTCAGGAAAGTGCAGAAGCCTGTAGATCTTTAAAGATCTCTTAAATCTCAGATATTCTGATGCATTAAACAAGTAACTGGTAAACAATTTCATTTAACCTTTCTTTGCATCTCACACTTTTCTATTGGATTAAACATTCCTTTATTGATTGTACTTTCTTTAATCAAAAAAGAAAAAAGAGGGAGATTACTGTAATACACCATAAACCCCAGTGCTACTTTATTTCATACTATCAAAAGAGAACTTTCATAAAACTGGCTCTTCCCATATGTAAAGAGACTACTTCAGAATATACCAGTTAGAATATTGAATCTTGATGAAAAAGATTAAAACCCATGTAGTCAAGTCAGCAGCAATAAAAATATATGATCCTACTTTATTGGAAACCAATTCTGTAATTGTCTTTTTTTTTCAAGTAAGAACACTAGTCTAGTAATTGTTCTACAGGCTCACAATAAAGCCTGTGCATTTTGAAAAAAGTCCACCTTTCTCTCCATTAGAATTATTTTCTGCCTTAGAAGCATATAATGAGGGATAGGCTTTAGGTCTGAATGCATTTTGGACCAGCAATTCATCTGGATCTTTGACTAAGCACCCCATTTGACATCACTTTAATAGAGATTTTACACCTTAGAAATTGAAGCTACAGTTTGCAAAGATAGGCATCTCAAAACTATGTCACATAAATGAGTGAGTAGAAAGTCCTGCTACTACTATTAACTACAGTGGAGTTGAGATGAAAACTTCAACTCAGAAATTTATTCATGGCCAGACGGCGTTATTGGTATTATATTAATAGTGGTAAGTACCTATCTATTAAAACCTGATTGACAACTCACATAGCTTTACAAAAGGGTAAAGGCAATTTTAAATGAGTTTATGTTATAGTGTCATCTACAGCATTAAACAGAAAGAGCAATGCAGATATCTGTCTGTCTTGCTGTCTTTCCTGTGCAATAAAAAGTGACCAGACATTCCAATAAACTTTGAACAGTGATTTTTTAAATTCATCCCAAGCTTCATAGCTTCATGCAGTCCATTCAGCACCAAGATCTCACAGACTATTACAATACACACATACACCTATGATTCATGAACCAAAGAGAAAAATATATTTCAGAGGAATACGAGGAAGTACTTGCTATGACAGTAGGATCAATATAAGCGACTTATCAAAACAGAGACCATGACACAAATCAGAATACTTTTTACTCTTCTTAGCATAGAACAGTTTCCTCCTAAGTGATACAGGAAACTCAGAAGACTGATGCATAACTACTATTTTGGTAGGAAAGAATACAGACAGGTACGTAAGAGGGAGCAATGCTATGTTGGCATGGTGGTGCACAAGATGAACGCGTGGTCCTTCCTAACTCCATAATTCTCGGATTCCTTAATTTTTATAATACATTTTTTTATATTATTTCTATACTATAGTATGACCAAAGAGTGCTAACAAACAAGTACCTCATCATCACCATAACACTGTGCTTATAGGACATCTGTAGTCACCACTCATCATCTGTGCAATAACTTACATGTTCTTCTATATTCGGATGTGGTAGTTTGACAGATTTTTCCCCAAAACATGCTGCCAGTTGTTTTCTCCAGTTCCCTTCTCATCCTTCCCCAGAGTTATGGTTGGTTAGTTTTCAGAGTATCATTTCTAAGAAGCAGGTGATACATAGACCTAAGACATAAGATGTTCCAAGTGTAGCAGTAGCCTGTGTTAATGCTGGCGAGGACAGAATGGCTGGAATATAAAGGTATTTCATTGACCAATTTCTCCCAGTCTTTCTCTGTCTGTTCACATGCATGGAGAACAGACCTGATACTTCTGGTGGGAGACCTGAGAAAATGCCTTGTGTGTATTGATTTTCTAGTCCACCTGTGATATGGTATTCTATCTACACAACATCTGAAATATCAAGTTCAAACACCCCTAAAGATATATAAAATTATTTGCACAATTAATTTACTTGAGCCACTGTCTAGATAAATTCTTGTGCTGCTTCTTGCAATGGTTGTTCTTTAAATACACCTATCCTATTGTTATACTATTCTGGAAATAGTACCTGCCCACCATTTAAACACCAGAAAGCCTGTTCTACACAACTACTGGAGATTTTAAAATGTCATATCTGGTATGTTTCATTTCTTTCATATAGTTTTCAATAAGCATTTTCCCTCAAGGGGACCAAACAGTATTACGAGCCTTTTCACACAGAGGGAGATGGATTCAAGGAAAATTGTTCACTGCAGTCAACCCTGAATACTAATTAATGCCAGTTAAAAAAATTTAGTCAGTGAGTCGGATTCTGACGTGGAAGGAAACGGTTAGATTTAGTATGATTTCTTCTAATTCTTCCAGATAGCAGGTATGTTAAGATATTTTTTAAAAAATATTTTTGTGAGAGCCCACATTTTTAAAATTACTATCTTAAAATATGAAAATTGCCAGAAAAGGTATCTCACACTAGTTGTCTATTACCTTAAAAGTCTTTTCATTAACTATCACTACCCAAAATTGAAGTTTTATTTTGGAATTGTAAAATTGTGTTTAAAATGTTATTTAAAAAAAAAAAAAAAAACCCCCCAAAAAAAAACCAAGGCATTTTATTCACAAGGGTTTTAGTTAATACATTTTATGGACTTTTATTACTGAGTAAAACTTCTTTTCTAGGCCAAAGCATTTTATTATTGCAATTAAAGATTTACCACTTGATACCAACTTTCATCTCTCCAGAAAAAGTTTATCATATTTTCAAAATATCTTTATTTTTTTAGCCAAAAAAATAGAGCCAATAATATATTTCTGACTAATAGTATGACTAAAACTTCCAAGCATTCTTTATATTTTCTCAAACAAAGCAAAGTTCAGAGAAAAGACATTGTGACTTCATTATTAGTAATATCATTGTTAGTGATAACTATGCAGGTTGATTTTCTAGAAAAAAAAATCACCGATCTATCCCAGAGCTAGCTAAGATCAGGACTGAGTGTACAGATTTTCAGTAGCAACTGGAAGCCCTAGTCACAGACCAAAACTGTGTTATGTACCTTGCTGCAAGAAGAGAATAAGATGACTTCTCCTACTGTAGAAAGTTAGTAGAAAACAGGAAGAATACAGCGTGCTTCATAAGCTACGGTTTTCAGCTTTAGTCGGGTCAAAAAGAGAAGTCAAGCACAGAAGAATCAAGCAAAATGGTGATATTTAAGAAATGACGCAGCTAGAACCAGTGACAAGACATGATCAGACTGTTTTATGTAAGCACAGAATATAAACAAGGTTAAAGGGTAGATTCCTCTCCTTAGAAACAGGATGGTAAATGAAGTGCATCCAGTTAACGTATTTGTAAAATGACAGCTTTATGCTAATGTCTACGTAATAAATTACAGGGACATTCATATTTTTTCTGAAGAACCTTCCTTCAGAAAAGATACACAAAGATATGCATTCCCTCTCAATCAAACATCTAAAGCACAAGGATAATTTAGCCCTAATAGGCTGCGCCACATTTTAGTATTTCTTCACATCGTAAGGTTTATTAGGATTTCAGCAGTAAGTATCTTTTCTTTCCTAATGGAACATAAAATTATACTACTTATTTATATCTCTCATGAAATATTTATAGTGCACCATTTGGTTTGTGATTCATTTTCAATAAAGTTCCTTTAAAATCAAGTACATTGCTTTTTTCTGTAACTGGTTCCTCTAGTTCCCAGCTCAGGTCTGCAGGTCAACAAGTGTCTGGTGCCAGCTGGCATTGTACTAGGTCTTTGCATAGCTTGGTACTTGCATGTGTATGAGAAATGAAGGCTAATGCTCTAACCTTCTGACTCAGGCTCAGAAGTAGGTACTGCTCTTTTCTTTCTGATCATGTGGGAATTTTAGGGCACGCAGCCATTTTGAAAAAAATGATAAAGTAGATTTTTTGTATGATGATGTCAGCATAAACTTTGCCTTATTTTGGTGTGATTGAGTTATATTATTGGAGACTAAGCAGTGTTGCCTATTCAGTTTGTTCAACATTTGTTAAAAGCTAAAATAACAACTACAAAACAAGTTCTTTCAGCAAACAAAACATTATTAAGAAACCACTGCTTCAGCTCTCTAGGTTTAACACCTATCATGGAAAAAATAAAAGTCAAAACCCCTGGAAACATAAAGCTTTTGATTACTTTTCCAGCAAAGACCAAGGATATTCTTCTGCCATAAATCCCTGTCACACGTTAGATTTTTTCATCGGCAGGCTGAAGTTATTTGTGGCCAGGTAATAGCCATTTGTTCTTGTGCCAATATTATTCCGAAGCTCTTCATTTTTACTGTTGAGCTTTTATAAAAAGCACCCACTTTCCTGGAAATGCCTTAATTCTATCCCTTCTTATATCATATTTGCCTTTATCATAGCTATCTTTTTGACTAATTATTCCCCTAAAATTTACTGTTCTACATCTTCCTTTTCTATTTTTTTTGTAGCAGTTGTATCAGTTTAAGTTCAGGTGTGTTTTCTTCCCCATTTTCTGAGAACTAAGAGCACGTGTATAGACAGCTTCCACAGCTGAGGTGTTGAGGTGGATTAGCATGACCATTTGTCTGCGCCTTGAGATATTAGGTAATAATTTGGAAACACAGCTTCCAATCACTCTCTAGTTTTGTTTAAAAGTAAATGGAATGTTATCTTCCACTTCTGTATAAAAGTATGAAAAGTGATTGTATTCATTTGGTGCCTGGAGTAACATCATGCTCTGATTATAATGCAATATTAACGTTAACTCACTGCTATATGGATATACTCTTACTTTTCTTTGATTTGGTAACTATAGTTTAATCTCACTTTGGCAAGAAGCACCAAAAGTAATTTACTTTTATACTATGCTTGCTTTAGCTTATTTTTATTTATTCAATTTTAATAAAATCTATAAAAGGGCACCCTGAGTTATAGTGCTTTCAAAGAGCTATATAGGCCAGAGCCCTTAGTGAATTTCAGCATGTTTAATTAGGAACCTATTTGATCTCCTCTAAAATTAGTCTTATGGTTCTCACAGGATGTTACACTGCAGCTGTCCCTATTGTACCTGCTCCTGTGAAAAAAACCAGAGTTTTTACTCTCCAGCAATTTGAAGGAATTTAGATGAGAAGAGAAAAATATTTAACAGGAGAAATTATTTATGTCTGGTTTTCCCCCTCAGGAGGAAAGGAAGTATTAATGACTTGTGACGAACCTTTCCAGGAAGGGGTCAACTCATTTGCTTGGACTTGGTGAAAACTAGAAGCCCACCTGAGTCTTGCAATAGCCCTTGGGAAGGTAAAATTTTACTAGTAAATATCTCAATTACTATTCTGAGGCAGTGTTCTACAGATGCCTGTCTATTCCATTAACACGCATGTAAGAACCTGTTTTCCATGCATAGTGCATAGTCATTCTATTGCTTAGCTGTAATTACTGAGACTCAGGAATAACTGTTAGGCATTAAGACCACATGAAGCTCAGATCTTAGAATCCAGTGTAACTGATGTGTATGCATGTAGGAGGTTTCATTTCAAAGTATTTCAGGTCCAGGCTTTTGTTTTTATATTGCCTAAAAGTGTCAAGTAAACACAACCTGATTTTTTTCAGTGCAGAGGTATTACTTACACTTTAAGACTGTGAATCCTCTAAAAATAAAGCAGGCTATATTTAAAACAAACCCAATAGATCCAGTTATGTTTTAGAACAGCAAGAAATAAATTTTCATAACTATCAGCAATGGTATCAAATTCCCAAGAATAAACAGAATAAACACAAAAGAGCTGAGGGAACAGCAAATGCTAATGTTAATTGAGAACTGAAAAAATTATTATGAGACTTGAACTTTGGCTTTCTTGTTTTCCCCTTCTGATATTTCTAAGCCTCATTTGCTAGATTATGATGCCTAAATAAAAATGTAATTATATACGTAAATTATGTATGATTTTTCATTGCTGGAGCATATTTCAAGGAAATGTATGGAGCTTACTGTATCTTTTAAAGACACATTTTCATGCAGTGTGGTTTTTGGAAGATTCTGTGCTAAGAATGTGTTGTTTTAGAGGCTGTTTGACCTAGTAAAAGCTGTTTTGTATTTATCAATTTCAAAACCTATAGTCCTAAACATATCATTACTCCATCTAAAAAGCAAAAGCAATGTGCAAATGCTTTTCATACTTTGTGATTATTTATTCTCTTATTTCAGTAATTTTTTACTGCTGCAGATAGATGTCCATTGTTTTCAAATTTTCTCCAATCCTTTTTCTTTCCAGACTTCAATACAAGAAGGAATAACTAATTTGAAATTTTCATCAAACTATCAGTTTTTCTTCAAGGGCTTAATTTCTTTTTGCAATTAAAAATAAGTTTGAAGTAAGAAGATTTTAAAAATAAATACATAAATTCCACTTCAATCCAAATTAAGGTTCAGGTCCTATACTTGTCCACAAACCTTTTCATCCCACATGAGAATAGATTAATTGCCATCATTTTATATCTTTATAGGGTAAACTCCTCCTTTTTCATAATGAACATCAGGAGGGCAGATTTTCATTCTTTGTCTACTGAAGTCTACAGTGGCAAAAATGCACCTCATTTCAGAGAAAAGCTGAGTCTCTAGGAAAATACCTGAAAGAGTCCTCTCAAGGGCTCTCTTTCATTGTTCTTCCAGTGGAGAGGTCCTCCCTCTCATGTTCCTGCTGCCTATCCTTTAGCCATTAATCATTCATCCCATTCTGCTGGGTGCAGAACCTGCAGGCAGCACACCTCTTGCATTTGTCTTTGATTTTTGTACCTTCTTTTCTCAGGACTCTCCCCAAACACATCTCATCGTACATTTCAGATGGGCTTACTTTCCCTGTCATTAGATCTCGCTTTGTTTCTTAGTTATAACCCTGCTCTTCTAAGTCCAGCAATTACATTAAATATGCAGCATTGTTATGGATTGAGCAGCTATCCACCCTTGCTTGTGTTCCTGCTTCTTGATACCATTGATGTTTTTATATAGGCCTTCCCAATGTATTCTCTTTTGACAGTAGATCAATCATCCTTTCATGCACAGGTATCAGAGACTGCAGTCATTCCCAGCCTGCATTTGCTTAGCTTTATAGCCTGTTCTTTTGTTACAAAGTGCTTAAGGTCAGACTGATTTAGCTCTTTTCCACAGATTACTGGAATATTTTTCCTTAATAGATCTTTTTACTCATAATATTACTAAGTATCCTAAAAACCAAAATCAAACTGAGAATAAGCTTTGTTCTTCATTGTTTGACAAGGAAAGTTTATAAACTGGGAAAAAATATTGCACCCTACAACATTTTGAGCATAGTAGGCCCATGCAAAAGATTCAGGGGAACCATTCAAAGGCCAGGGCAAGCAGGGCATCTACTCTGAGGGTCCACTTAAGGAACACAGACTACAGAAAAAAAAAAAAAAAAAAAAAACAACACCAAAAACCTCTGGATTTTACAGATGGTTCCTGCTGCCACCCAGGAACAAAGGATTCAGGCTCACAGTGACACAGAAGAAAGGAGATAGCATGGGCATGAGGGACCCCTTGTCAACTGAATGGAAACCTAAGGAAGAAGACAAGCTCACAGGGAAGAAAGGGTGCCCTGGTATCAAATTACATACAGTGGCTCTGGCTGTGCTTTTATAATACAGGTTGTACAAACTGCTACCATCCAACAGCTCTCATCTTTGAATTTGTTCTATAGAGTCATAAATCTATTTTCATAGGATAATAATCTCTTTGCAGCATATAACATATCTGAAGTGCAAGATTGCCTGTACTCTGTGAAATGCAGCCATGCTAAACCAATAAGACAAAAATTCAGCTAAACTGAAGGACAACAGAATTAGTGGTTACACAAAATACACAAAAATGAAGAAGAGAAATGGCAGCTATTCCAAACAATAACAGTGGTTGATATCCTATGTTACAGCATCTGGTTGGCAGATAAATAATAAGACTGACAATAGCAGTGCAGAATTCATCCTACAATCCTAACTTTAGCCATCTACTTTAGATCATAATATATCGTAATTTACAAATACAGAACCACTAGAACAAATGATCTTGTTCAAATGTCACCTTCCTAGTCAGCTGTTCCACTCTCTGCTTTGTATTCCAAGTCTCATCTCTTTACTTGAATGGCAAAACAATACATTTTTTAATTGCATTATCCTTAAGAGCCCGTGAGAAAGTGAGCCAAGTTTTCTTTTCTCTCAACAAGTATTGGCAGGCTTATGAACTGTGTGACAGGTACTAAGAATAAATAAGAGCAGCTCCACTGAAGTTGGTAACATCTGATGATTTATACTCACTGAGGACCTGTACTGGATTACAAATTGCAGAGTCATTTCTGTCCTTAATTATAGTTATGCCACCTCACTGCAGAATGAATTTCTACAGGTGGAGCTTAGGGTCTAACTGAGCTTACAGAATATTTATGGATGGTGATGATGCATGAAAAGGAAAGGATTTTGCTTGGCTTTCACTTCCATCTGAGCCTTCACTTAGAATATGAATGCTTGTTTTCTAACTTGAACTCTGGTAATAGAATTTTTAGGAATCTCCCACTGAAACAATGAACTTCAGTATTGGAAACTTAACTCTGCAGCCATGCCTTTCACTTGTTTTCAAATATATCTGTAAGCAAGTATCTCAAAACAGTCTTAAGAAACTCCAATTACTTTACACTTCTGCATATGTTCCCTGACTAGTATTAAACCTAGTGAAGACTAAAAAGATGTTTTCTAGCTGGAATTGTACAGAACAACTGGAATTGTCAGGGGAAGCAAACATACCTGCAACATCTTGAATAAGTGCAGTGATTAAGTGTACTACCACTATTATGTTTATCCATGTTCAATTTGAACTCATACAAGTGAAGTGAAGGCTGCTGGCATTATCAGAAATAAAGTGTGTATTATAGGTGAAGAGGACAGAGAGCTTGCTTAAAGAGAGACTAGCAAAGGAAGAATAAAAGAATCCTGGGTGTCTGCTGGAAGGCTCAACATGTAGGAGGAAGACAGCTATATGAGCTTAAAAAAAAAAAAGTGGGAATAATAGCAAATGTTTATTAACTAGAATAAATTTAGCCTGGAAAACTGGAAGATGTTTTAACATGGAAGTTCTAGAAGTGCATTCCCATAGGATTAGTTAAGGAGAAAAAGCTTTGCTCCCTTTAAAATTTATAACAGGATTATATGATGCTATGTCTGTGGAAGTAGATTGCCTTACATACACAGAAAACCCCGTTAGCTTAATGTTTCTATCTCATTAAAAATTCTAAAGGTTTCTGAATTTTTAAAGTGAAATAAATGGAAAATAAATGCAAGAGGTATGAAGTCTAACAGGCAGATTAATTTTTTTTTTCATTATGTGGACTACTGATAGACTAAAAATTGTATTTTTAAAAATATTGTTTAAAAAGGTTAAATGAGACTATACTTGTCCTTACAAATAATGACAGAAATACCTACTGATTCAAAATTAATACTTCCTTACAGAACTCCAGAAAATAATCTAATTTAAATGTATAATGACTTGATCTCTCTATGACCTAGGACTCTAGAAACCTAGGATGAAAATACTTTGTTGTGGTAATTCCAATACATCTTTTCACAACACATCATTTGTGGATACCACTGAAACAATTATCCTTCTAACAGGAAAGGTTAAAGTTATTTCTTTTCTCATTGTAGCCACATATGGGAAGGACGGACATAAGCAACAAGAACACATGAAAAAAGTATGAAAACACCACAATTTGCATCATATTTGGTATGAAATTCTGGCTTCCTCTTATCAACTGGACCCTTTATTGATTATTCATTCCTTTTATGGACCTAATTATGACAGGTTTAACCAGACATAAAATAGCATATTTTAGTGACGTAGAGCCTTGGCTTTAAGTCAGAAAACTCCTGTGCTGTGTGATGCTGAGCCAATTACTTTGTCCTTTTATTCTCCAAAATACCCAACTGCAAGATGAAGATGAGAGCATTTAGATACAAACTGTGGGATCAACAGATACAAAGCGCTTCCTAAGAGCAAAGTATTTTTACTTGCTTATGTTCATGGAGCTTTTCTGTTGTATTTGGATGTTCCATAGTACTTTGGGGAGAACCAGACTTAGCCTTTGCTGTTACAATATACTAATCAGTAACAAACTTTATGGGAAGATGATGACTTAATAACCCAGTTTGAAACACTGAAAATGCATCTTGACTGAGGAGAAATGTATAGTAGCCCAACTACTGTAGAGCCACTGACATAAAGGCTATTAGCATCAGGACACTTCACGCAGCGGTAGACACTTTTAGCATACAGGACTCTAACTGCAGTGACTGTATTGGAGCAAACTTCCAAGTGGTAACTTGAATGCTCCCATGTCATCCATGATGCAGAAGGGCAGCTCTGCCTTCCATGTCTTTCTAGACAATGTTTTTCTAGCATGTAAGATGATTCTTTTGAAGAGTCGGTTCGTTAAAACCTCCATTCTTCATTCATGTCTGCCTTTCTGCTTAATTCTTATGCAGAATGTTTTCTGCACACACTTTTGCTTGTGCTTCTTTTTCTTATTTATTTTGTGGTATTACTGTGCTTCTGCTGGTTTCAAAATATGAACTTAATTTGAGTTAAAATTTTCTGCTCATAATTAATTTGCACATATATACAGCATACAACACTTGAAAAATGTATTGTCTGCATTGTGATTCAAATTCCATTCCTGTTTCTTATATAAATGCTCAAAGTCAATTTTTAATTTGCTTTAGCAAAATAAAAAAAAATAAAAAGCTTTACCAGGGGGCAATGGACTGGAATGAAATATTAGAAAACATTTTTTTTTTAAATTTCCTAAATTGTTGTTGAATCCTTTAAAGAAAACCCATTTTACAACAAACTATCATTTAAGCAGAACCTACAGCAAAGCAAACTTACTAGGGTATTTGCTCTGCAATATTAAAACTTTGAACTGCTTGTGCATATGGTTCCTACTGATAATAACTGGGTTAAATGAGGCAATAATAAAGATTTCTGCACATTAACTAAATCTCAAACAGCATCCCAAAGATGAAAGCTTTGTACCAGTAAAGATAATGGCAAAATTCTTCATGACTTCAATATGGATGATATTTCACTGTCCAGAATACATGTGCTATCATACATGGATACATACAAAATGGACAACAGTTTTTGTTTCACACATTCTTCTTTAGTATATGTATTTGAATACCGGTCTTTTAAATATAGGAAAGAAACTGAAATTAATACAGTACACCTCATCATAAAAAGCAGTTGCTCTATACTGTAAAATAAGTATCTGCTAACAGGTCCAGGTTAGATAAAAAGAAAAAAGAAGTCAAACTTACCAACAAATTCCAGGATTTTGTGGGAGTTTTATGATGGAATATCTTTTAAATGTGCTATGCCATTTTGACAAAAGGAAAAAGTTTGGTAGAATACATTAATTTCAGCAATGCTTCATTTTCAAAAAAGGAATTGGGGAAGAAGCATGGAAAAATCCTTGCGCTAAAGCTCTAAGCCACCTAGGTTAACTTCACCAGCATGGAAAAAGTAATTTTCAGTATAAATATTCCAAAAATAAAAATTATATTGAAAATATTCACAATTATATTATATTGAAAATAAATATATTTGTAAATATCAGTATCATATATAATGAATATAAAAATCAATATAATTGGAAAATCAAAAAAGTGCAAAACAATTCTTTTTGTGTATTGAGCTGAAAGATGCTGAGGAATTCTGGGGTTTATTTAATTCTGTAAAATGCATTGCTTTATTCAGTTTTGAAAAACTGCGTAAAATACAGATTTTCCTCCAAAACATAAAATTCCATTCTTGCCCAGCTCTAGTAATTAGTGGCAATTATCTCCATATTAATTTGTGCATACTGCCTTTAAAATGTGCTGCCCAAATGTTTATTTTTGATTCATATCTGATCAGCTAAAACATCCATATGGTTGGCTTTGGAAAGATCCACTGAACTTGTTTTCAAAAATAATATGGGCCAGCAGATATTCACTCAGTTGATTTTCAGAAAGCTTTATGAATCAGAAACACTGGCATTTCTTAAATTACTGGGTGCCTGACTTAGCACAATCTGTCATTGGTTAAAAAACAGAAGCATGGTGAAATCCCCTTGGTGTTCTTCGGAACAGGGGCAGATGGCTCCCATCTCCCTGAAGAAGTTTTATTTTGTTTTCCTCCTCTTCTCTCAAAAGGGAAACTTGGTAATGCTAAGACAAAAACATCCTGCACAGAATAACAAGTTCAGGCACTTTATGAGAAACTGACATATTGTTTTAAAGGAGAATAGTACTTTCTTGGGAACAGAAGTGTTTATAGGTTCATAAAATGCCTGGGGTGACACCAGGATATATATATCCAAAATATTTACAATCAAAACTTGCCTTCAAACTTTTAGGGGAAAAAAACCCCAAACCCCTGAACAGGAATTCCATTATGTAGCCTGATCTAAGTAATAAGCAGTGCTGAAATCTTTCAATCTCTCAGTTTTCTGCTGTGGTTTTCTACAGCTATGGAATAATATCTCATACTTTCACTAATATAGATAAAAAACAGAGTTGCATAGGACAATCACTGGACTTCCCAGCAATTTGCTAACAAGAACAGACATGGAGAAATCTGAGAATCTTTGGTTCTGTTCTGGGCTCGGGAAAATCAAAGTTATGGTGGACGTAGGCCCAGTTCTATTTCCTTTTAAAAAACTGCTTTGTATCACTGCTTTTCTGTTCCTGTTCTTTGTGTTTCTGCAGTTTCAATCTTCCTTAGTCACTCAGTTAATCACCTCCTCACCTATTACTTACACCTGGACTTTCCTCTCTACTGACACCTAATCTCTTTCCTCCAAATATCCCCATCCAAACTCTTTCTCTTTGTGGCCCCAGCAGGTTCTGCTCATTTTCCTTCTGTGTAAAGTCATGGAAGATCTTCTGCATGGCACAACTGAAAACAGAGGAAAGCTAGCATCTCCCTTTCAGTATCAACTGCAGACAGGTAACAAAAATAATAGTACCACTTAGGGTGGGTTGGACAGGAGACTGCCCAGTAAAAGAAAGTCCTGATTTTCAACTAGATTGTAAGGGAAACATCTTTCCTTCTCATGGTGGGTGTATGTTTGTGAATCATTTTGGCATGAAAAGAGCAGGAATGCACAGAGTTGTATCTGTTCTTCAGATCACAACATGGATTTCCTAGAGTAGAACTGACTCTAAGAAGGAGGTAGTATCAATCTGCATAATCTCAAACATGCAACTGGATTAGCAACAGTTAAACTAACATTACATTAGGGCCCAGGTTTAAGCATTTCCTCCTTAAATTGTGGTTAATTTTAGCTTGGCATGCATCTAACCAACACTGAAGTTAATAAGTAGAACTCAGGGCTAGTCATGCATAAGGGTACTCTAGTAGTTTAGTAGCTTTAGATGATAAAACTCATTTGTTTAGCTGGTAATAACTTTTCTCAAAGATAGGCATTTGTACTGTGAGTGATAATCTGGGCCCTGTGGATAATCTGAGTCATTATTGTACAATGAAGCCTCTCAGAGAACATAAATTATCCAATACAAGACATTATTGTATTATTCATGAACAGGTGGGGGGAAGAGAGAGAGAACAGAAATTTTGGCACTAATTTCAAAAAAAAAAAGCTCTGAACATATATTGGATGAGTTTGAGGTAAGACCATAAAAAGATAATTTTAAATGGATTTGACAGTTATATAAAATGTAAAAATTTAAAAAAGAATAAAAGGAAATTGACATTTTCAGCAGGCTTTTCAAAAGAATTTAAAATTCCTTAAGAGTTGACCACTGAACTACCTTTTGTGCATGAAGGAGTCACCCTTAACAACTCAGACCTGTCTTTTGTACACAGTGCTGACCAATCTTTACCAATATTTTTCCAAATCCCTTATTTTTTCTGTTTTTGCTGTCCAAATTTCTCAACAGAAAGCACAGCTGAAGCTGTGCTCTTCCTTCTGCAGTCACAGTACTATCCCAGAACGCACATGCAATTAACAACATAAAATCTCACTTTACAGGATTTTTCACCGAAGCTCAAAGTAATTTTTTTAGTGTAAACTTAGAGCTTGATTGTAATACTTCACCTTTTTCCTCTAGAGAAGTCATTAGCTGTTGGGAGTTTCTTCAGGGGGGTATGTTGCGTGTCCCGTCCCTCCCTGCGTCTCTTCCACAGAAGTTTCCAGAATTGTTTGCCTTTCAAACTGTACTGCCCATCTTCAAGGAGAACTTTAAAAACCTGATCATAGCTGCAGCTGAAGTGATGCAGAAATCCCCTCGAGCTATCTGCAGGGTTCTTCTATCAGTAACCTGAGTGTCAGTCCTCTCCAGAGAGACTTGTAACAAAGCTTTAGTCAACTCACACAAGTTCAAAGGGAAAAGCTCTCTGCACGGGATGATGTTTATTTAGGCAATAAGCACTCCTTTGTCACACTGGAACCAAAAATTTCAGATGCATATATATTCCATTAGGAGGGGTTTGTTCTGCTATAATTTTTCTGAGTGTACACAGCACAACTACAGTTCTTCATTTCCATGTGTATAAACTACATAGAGGCCACTGAAGAAAGATGGAGAGGAAGATAAAAACCCCAAAACAAACCAAACAAAAAGCCAAGTACATGCTGTTGAAATATTTTATGATTTAATCTGTTTATTTAACCATTCATTGAGATATTTAAGGGATAAGGTATTTGTGTACTGTTAGGAAGAAGATCAGTCATTTGTGCCTAATATGCTACAGAACATTACAGGTCACAGTATCAATACCTAAATCAAAGCTACGTTAACAACAGCTTACAGAGAACAAAGATTGCTCCTTAAGCTAGTAAATATTATAGAAGACTAAAAGATTTCAGGAAAAAAAAAAATAAAGCTTTATCAATAGACAGAGCAACAGGCCAAACAAATAAAATTTAACACAGAGAGATGTGGACAAGCAAAAAATCAACAACTAAGGCAGCAAGAGGACACATGGATTCCCTCTGGTCAGATGTAGGAGAAAGATTGGGGTACATATAAAACTGGGACAAAACTAATACTGAATATACAATAACACTTAAAATCTCTAGAAATAAAAATATCTAAAAATAGAGAAAAGACAACAGAAATAAAAAATAGAAATGTACTTTAGAAAATCTACTCTATCTATATTGTCCTAGATTGTCAATAAACGCATGTATATTCCTCCATCTACAATAAGCAGGAATTTTTATATAAAGTAAGAAGTGTCAATAACATCTTCAATAGGTTTCAGTCAAAGCCGAATAGTTTCATTCACATGTTGATATATTTACACTTATTAGTTTAATATTCTGAACGTAGTAGCTTAAAGATGTAAAATTCTATTTTCTAATAAGAATCTGAGGGTGATAGATTGGTTAAAGAACATGAATGATGCTGACAATCATCCTTGTCAGGCTCAGACTTGCTGTTAAGGTCAGTGATTAGCGTAACAATTCAACACCCTAAAAAAAAAACCTGTATTGGCCAGCCATGAGAAGTTCTCGCCAAGGCTTTCGATACATGGCCAGGAGCTGAAGAGAACCTGGCCTCAGAAAACACTGTGAACAGCTGAGATTTCTGGAAAAGAAGCCTGAATGATTTGGAAGATAATTTCAATATAATTATATGGACACAGATCAAGGAGTGACATGGATTATTAGAAAAAAAATAGTTAAAAGAGGCAGATGAAGGAATACACATGAATTCCATTTCTCCTTCTATGTTACCATCTATGCACAATCATAAATACTTATTATTTTATAATCATGCATTATAATTTAATAATTTTGTATTACATGGAAAACACATGCACTAATCTTTTATAAACTGATTTTGTGTCTCTGAAATATAATAAAAATGTCTTAAAGCTATCTATCTGAACGTATATGATCCCAAGCTAGGAAGGTGGATGCTACTAGTGCAACTCTGTCCAAAAGAAATACACAATTCTGTTCAAAAGAAATATGCCTGTTTAAAATATATTCAGTATTTGGGGAGGGCTTCAAGAACCATCCAGAAGTTAGATATCTGTTAAAGGCCAGTCACCTTGGCTACCTCTGTAATCAACTGAATAAGATATGCACTTCAAGATGGTGATTCTTGTATCCTGTGTTTGCTTTGTATGAACAACTTTCCCAGAAGCACTGTGCTGGCTAACTGGCTTAGACTAAATACCTGCCTTTTAGGCAAATGAAGATAAGAGAGGTGAACTCCAGCCCTATGGCAAAGAATGTTCTGTTCATATTTGTAGATTTGTTTCCTCATGTAGGAGGTTAACTAATCAAACTTAGGTATAGCTTTATTTATTTGGTTGGTTGGTTTTGGTAAATCTTACCTCAAAAAATGCCTCTTCTCAAAAGTTGAAGTGAAAGGTGCAACTGCACATGCACATTTCAAACCTGATTCAGTTTGGTATTCAGAAAGTCAGAGTTAGCTGTTCATTTTCCATGCTTGTTGGACAAGCTTCAAAGGACCCTATATTTACTTGATATCCAGAGTGTATATATTCCTTTATTAGAACATACCGTTTTCTGTGCAGGGGGCCTGAAAAATATACCAATTGGTAAAGAGAATTGTCTCATCAATTTAATGACACAAGTAAAAAATTTTACTGTTGTTTCCATGCAATAAAACATTAGTACCTGTGCTCCTGCTGATAACCAATGCCTTTACAATGTAACTTAAGCATGGTTTTGTTTCCATTCAACAAACCTTTCTATTCCTCCCCAAACTGAGTCATATATCTATACATGATAGTCCCCCAGATGGCTGTAGAAAACAGTAACTCCCTTTCTATGCAGCACTGGGAAGTTAATTCCCCTGGAATAGATAGACATACATTCTTTTCCTCAGCTAAGGCTAAACTTAACAGCGTAAGAGCCTGAGTCACACCCATAGCAACATGGTTCAACAGCAACAACAAAAAAACCCACCACCAAGACCAAAACTTACAGATTTTGAAATCTCACTGTTAAAGCTTCATAGCTATTTTTTTCCCTCTTTTAGTTCTTTGCATTTTTCTTCTCCAAAATTTACAAAATAAAGAAAACTATATACACAGAAAAATGAAAATGCAAAGGACTGGTTGTCAGTGTTTACTGTTAGAAGCATAAAAAAACCAGAAAGAAAAAAGTAATATTTCCAATTTTCAATATGATTTTATTTAAACTCAAGATCTATATATGTATTTATCTATAGTATTTGGAAGAACTAACAATCATTCTGTTTTAAATCCTATAAAATAGAAATAAATTTAATTTTTTAATTTTTAAACATTTTTTTTCTCAACTTGAACTGTTGAAATAAATTATGATAAAAAATTGGAAGAATTTAAAAGAAAACAAAAATGCCAATGCAATTTCCAGGTGCCATGAGCATGAGTAGAGAATATTTCAATACCCAAACATTTTTGAAAAGAAATATTACATTTTCAAAAGTTCATCTACACTAGGTTGCAATTCTTATGATCAATGCTACTATATTGCTTCCAGAAACATTGGTTTCTATATAAATCAAAGAACTTTAAAAGTCAGGTTTTATCACAACTCCAGAAAGTAGAAACACAAAAAAGATATTTTATGAACCACAATAACTGTATTTCTATTTCTAATTAAAACCTGTCTTGTATTTAATACTACACACTATACAGACTGGTTTTGAATTGCTATAATTACACATCTGAATATGTATATAATGGAAATGGGGTAATCAGAGGTAAGTAGTTTTTCAAAATTTTATAAATAGCAAGTTTAAAATATATCAACAGATGTGCTGAGGGGTTTTTTTGATAAAGTAATGCTGAAAATTAAAAATAATAATTAATGTATGATTTGCAGAATCTTTATACTTAATTACATTGACATTGGTTCATTTTAATGGCTGTTTTAAATGATTTACTAGTTAATGTCCACAGCTTAACCCAGGCTCTCCAGAATTGTCCTTTATTTCCAGTATATAACAAACTTCATGGAAGTGTTGTGATGATTTTTGTTTGTTCTAATTTTATGGCAATGAAATATCTAAAATCATTGTATTTCTGCACCTGGAGTAGTCCTGATGTTTATAGAGACTTGTGCATAATGAAACAGTAACTGGCATTGCACTATCCATGCAAGATGCTAGAATGAATGTTTTGTTGACTGTGACACCCTAACACTGCTTTGGAAATGTAGACTGAACCCTGTATCACTTATTTGAGTTCTGTGGCCAAGACCTAACTCAAAGGTGCCCTTGAGTTTATCACATCAGACACATGTTTATCTTACTGCTGGACTTGTTTATATGGGAAACCAATTTTTCATTATTTCCTTAATAGATGTAACCTATAGAACAGACACAGAAAAAGACAGTGTAAATTGCTTTGGTTCTGTATTCACCAGGGCATAAATTGAAGTAGAATGAATTTTCAGATTCACTGCATTAAAAAAAATATATATTTTCCTTATATTTAGGATATTTTATTCTACTCACAAAATCACTATATATCTTTTCAACTTATAATCTTGTCCATTAGGTACAGATGTTTACATCATAAAACTTGAGTTGTACGATAAAAATTTGTAACAGTGTTTTTATAGCAGCTATTATAACGGCTTTGGAATTAATGCTTAACTCAAGGCTAGAGAACAGCAATTATTCAGCTGGATTTATTTGGAAGGAGCAAAATCTCCCTTATAATTGCTTTAGCAAAACAATTATCAGACAACAGAGAACATCAGAAAGAAGAAAGTAGCCTCAACAAGAATTATGTTTTTAAAAGTGCCTTACAGAGAAATTGGTATATTTATCTTATCAAAAGCTTGAGAAGCAACTTGACTAGTGTGTGTAAGTAAGTACCATCATGAGAAGAAAATACAGTATCTTTAAGGAAGCAGAGCAAAGCTTTATATGAGTCATTTGAACAGGTATTTGAAACAATTCTAAATCTGAAGGGTTAATTACCAGACTAAACCATCTAATGCATTCAGGTCCCTTCTTCAGCTAACCCGTCCTAGTAGAGGGAAACATCCATCTTCCCTCAAGATGACCCAAAATTAGGGGCTTGTCTATCAACACAAAGATTATGTCCTTCTTTCTATGAAAAAATCAGATCACCAACATCTTAGGTCCAGTATCAGGATTAATAAAGTTTTATAAAGATAAATGATCTCATAACTTCATAAATATAGCTTTTCTTCTTTTAATTGTCTGAAGTAGTGTACAAAACACAGCAATTGGTAAATTCAGTGGAAAAAGCACCAGCATGGTAAATGTACACATACAGATAGCTTTAAGTTCATTTCACCAGAAATCAGTAGCAATTAGTACACTGTACTAGTTATGTATCAGTACATACATTAGTATGTATACATTAGTACAATGTATTATTGCACCCAGACCTAATTATTTACTTGGTCTTTATAACTCCACTGCAGAGCACAAATGCTACTTCACTTATACTTTTCACTTGTGGTACCTTGCTTGGTCTCTGCATTGAATAATGGTCCCTATTTGCACTCCTGTCCTAAAAGCAAGTGAATATGTAATGCATTTGATAGAAAGAACTCCAAGTATCATTAAACTGATTTTCCTTGCATATATGCAATGCTTAGGCATTCCATGAAAAAAACCTTGTGAATCCAAAATAAGAGAATGAATTCTCATTTGGAAAGTCACCTTATGTAAATGTTAATTACTATTTGATTATGTTGATTTGGGGGTTTTCATAATGAAAGCAGTATATTTCTTGCTTCAAGTGTCACACTTTTAAAGGACTGCAGTAAGACAATGCAATCAAAACAGCAGATTTCGTTTACTCAGTCAGGAGATAGAAGCACAACTGTTTCTGATTTCAAAACTTGCCACAGGGAATAAATGAATCGGATTAAAGACACTGTGCTGTGAACAGCATTACAAGTAATCTGCTAAAACATCAAGGCACCCTCAATCAAAAGGCTGACATTCACAACTGAGGTTACTAAAACATAAGAGAATTTTAATTGCATCAATATTTTAAAGCAAACCAAGTCAAATACTAGTTTGAGTTCAGTGATACCAGTAAATATGAAATTATATCACAATACAATTTATAGAACATCCAAGAGTCTTGTAGAACAATGATACTGCATTTTTTAAAAATCTAGGCATTTACTTCATCATGGTATAGATGTTTCTTAAGTACTCATATTTCTTAGAAGCATGAATCTCATTGATTTCAAGTGGTGTTTTTGCTTCTAAATCACTTACATGTTTCTAAAAATCTCACTTTCTGGCATAAGTTTCTTAAATATGCTTCTCATGCTTTGGATAATTATTTCACCTAAAGAGCTCCTGAAGATTTTTTAACCTCACTTTTATAACAGCTGCCAGTGCACTTGGTGTTGCTTGTTCAAAATAACATGATTTACATTACATATTATTCTTTGAAATCTGAACATACTAGATGTCTAAACAGTGAAAAATCCTAGGCTGTTATCTCAAGGGTTTTATTTAACTCAAAGAAACCTGAAATAAGGTGTTATACATAGAAAAACTAAAATCAGACATTCTGTATTTGATAAAACTATAATTAACAGCTAAGTTGTTTGGGGTTTTTTTAATGAGCATGTTTGATTCAATACTCAGACATGCAGAAATTAAGAATCTGATTATTAAACTTTTGGCACATTTTATAACAAGCTCCCAAAACTTAATTTTCACTGGCATGTTTAACCCTAACAGAAAGTTAATTAATTCCCTTAAGAGCTCATTTGTACAGCTCCAAGTAACTGTCATAAATAGACACTCAACTAAAATTTCTCAATGTTTCAATACAATCCTACTTCACTAGACCATTACATTGTTGAAAATTACATTTGTGCAAGAAGCGACCTGAGCACTGTTGATCCTGCAGGAAGAAATTTAAGAGAGGTAAGTCCCACCACCCCCTAAATAAGACAGCCCCCTCCTCAAAAATATGCTTAGGCAGGGAATATACCAATGAATACCCCTTAATTTGGGTCTGTATTTTACCTAATGTGTAGCTTAACAGGTTTGTTATTAATCATGTTTTAATGTAAACACTTTGAAGCTCTTGCTACTCAGTAATGTTCATTACAAATAGTCCCTGTGGGAATCACCAGCTTATTTCATTAAAACTCCCGTCTGCTGTTAATTGCTCTTAGGAAAACATGAACAAATTAACTGTGTTTTAAGAGACAGTGGTGTAAATTTATATGCTTGTGTGTTTGATTGCTGGGGACTAACAATGTTCCTGATAATCCTCTGCCATTGCACTACACTATATAATAGTTGGCAGCACTAGCCTGCTTTAATCAGTAACAGTTGATGTTACACAGGTTAAAGAAGAAAATATGGTTTGCAAACCATAGTGTTTATCATGCCAGGTAAGACGCAGTATCATTCTGGGTCATGGGCAATTAATTTTTAAGTTTTAATGAATCTCTCGTGTGAAAGAAATTATGCTCTTTAGCAAGGATGATTGATGTATATTAACTGAGCAAATTTTAAAAAGCAGGATATTTTTACTATGACAGTGACATAAATAGGATATATGACACCTTGCTGTTGAAATCAAGGGTTTTCCATAATTCAAAGAACTATGTGACTTTGTATAAATTGTAATAACATTCAGTTAAAATACTGTAATAAAGAAAACAGCATTTAATTTAAATGTTCTCATTCAAAAAGTTAGTAAATATGCTCTATGTAGTAGAAACATCCTACAGTACAATTTGCACAGGAATGTTTGAGCAAAAAGGAAATTTTTTTTTTAGCAAAAAAATTAAGTCATGTTTGCAACAAATATATGTTAAAAAAAAATAAAGTTATTTATTATCTTCCTTACAAAAACCTATAGCATGATATGACATTCCTACTACTTACCTGGGCTTAGATGCCTTGGAAAATATGTGGCTGCAATCCAAAAATCAAAAGGAATTGAGTAAAGAGTAATCTGGGAATATATTTATGTGCCATTAAAGAAATAATTATTCTCTCCCCTATTAGCACAATGGATCCTGAGCATCTAATTTGTGTATTCAGTATAACCCTCTAACTTTTTGGGGAACTTATATTTCAAATTCAGATAGATGTCTAAAAATTGGCGATGTGGTTGTCATTAAACTTATGCATTATTAGTCACTTGATCTCTTTCTCAAAAAAAAAAAAAAAAGCAACTTAATGGGTAACCAGGGAGTGTGATACTAAAAATGCTGGGACTTTATTTGGAAAAAGATAAATCACAAAGGACACACTAAGAAGTATAAACAATGAAGGAAGATTAAACTTCTGTTCTCTTTGTCTCACAAGGTGAGAACATGGCGACACTCAAAATTGGAAGCAAGTTAATTTTAGACTGGTCAAAGGTAATAGTACAACACAGAAATAGACTTTACGAATATTTGAAAAGGACTAGAATTTGTATGAATTACAGGAATGTTCAGTTATGCTAGTGTGGACAAAGAAAAGAAGATTTAGGGTCGATGTAAAAACTGGATCTAAACGTTGGTTCCTTTGAGGCTAAAGACAATTGCTACTTATTAGGCATTAGGGGAAAACAAGCAGATTCTCCTAATTATTATGTTGAATGCTCTACTAAAGCATCTGTGGTTGGCATCTCCTAGGAACTGGATACTGCACTTGATGGTCTCCAGATCTCATCCAGCATGGCCATTGTCTCAATTCTAGCTGAATTGGGGGGGGGGGGGGGGGGGGTGTGAAAGCCTATACATATAGTATCAGTAAATTCTGCATTTTGGATATGAAAATTATGCTGGAGCTGCATTAGATCACATTATTTATGTTTCAGTTACTGCTTGTAATATTGACCTTAAAACATATTCCTCATTTAATAAATAGTCCTACATACTTCATTTAAGCCAAAAATGTATAATTACACAAATGCATGCTTGCACCAGCAAGGAATGGGCTGAAAACAAACATGGTGTTTACATTCATGCTTAACTACATTGGTATGAATATTGTGCTATGGAAACTGAAAATATTTTGGACCATGTGGTGTCTAAAGGACCATTCAGTCTGTGTTAAAAATATTTAACTAATGAAGTATAAATTAATTACTTTTGTAAAGCACTTTGTAATTCTGTAAGTGAATACTAAGTATTCACTTGCTGTTATTAAATCAATAGGGACCAGCTTATAATAGACATGTTTGTATTAATTCACACACTTTATAGATCATGCAAAGAGAACCTGACTGAGCCATACTATATCTAGGTTGATTTAACTGCTGTAACAAAGCTTACAAAACTACAGAGTCCAATGTATACCAGAAACTGTGCAAGTAAGTTGCAGTAAGCATTCTGCTGTAAACCATTATTGAAATACGAGTGAACAAAATTTCTTTTACCCTGCAATGTAATCTCTTTTTCAACACTGTACTGCTCAGACTTTTCTTTCACCACCCCAGCAGTACCTGGGGCTGATGCTAAGGAAATATGGGGAAAAGGGACTAAGTGAACGTGCAGCATAGTGCTGACACACATTTTAGGACCCCAATGTATCTGTTATACCAGAGCTAAACAAAAAGATGCACAAGGCAGTGAGAAATGTTATTGCTCTAAATTAGAATCCAAGAGCCCTACCCTGTCCTTTTAGCTGCTGTGGTCACTTCCTATCACACCATACAAGGTTCCCCTTTTACTCATTTAGCAAGAGGGAATAACCACTTGCAAACAAGGCTTGAAATGCCCTTGCTAGTCATGGATTTGACTCCTAAAAGTTGATGCAACATGGCAGCTCCTTCTGTTTGAGATATGAATGAACAAATTGCCTTCTCTCACACTTTGCAATAGCTTATATAGGTGATTATGTGGTACTAAATAGGAAAATGGTAAATAAACTCCATAGGGTTGATAATGATTAATTGAATTACTCATTAATATGTAGCTGCTTTTACCTGTTCTGTTGTCCATGTTAAATTCAATATTCTGGAATGTATAGTAACCAATATCATATAACTGAAAGCTACTTTGGCTGAGAGGATATGCTTATAAAATATCTGTGATATGATACTAGGTTACATTCTGATCATTTAACAGCTTGATCTATTAGAGAAAGATGCAAATTAAACAGCATCTGTTGCAAAAGGGAGAGAATAAAGTCTCGCTTGGAAATTTGCCTTGTTCCAAGATGACTTGCTATATATTTATCTTTAGAAATATTCCTAAAACCCTTTGAAGGAAATGTATCCCATTTTCCAGTTATGTTATTTATTATTGTTATAGAAAAAGCATACAATGCTTAAAAAGGAATTTAACTGTAACTATTTTCTCAACTTGCTGAGTGCCATGAGGTTCTGAGACCACTAGGAGAGAAAGCTGAGATTCTGTCAGTCTTGAAAGTCACCATTCTTAGATTATATCATCTAAACACAGCATTAGTATTTTAAAGCATGATATGATTTCAAGGCCCTGGATTTTCAACACATGTAAGCCTATGATTAAATCTGACTGTAATCAGAAGAACATTTTAATAATACATGAATAAATTAAAATGTTTCCTTTAGTCCTACTGAAATTTTCTAATTAGCCCATTTTCAGTAATTTTTAATCAGCTCTATTATTTTTGCTGAGCAAACTAGAATTTCAGTACCACTCTGAGCACTCCTGATTATTGTTAGCACACAGAGAGATGACCAATACAGTGAAGGCCCAGTAGCTGTAATTGAGGGCTTTGGAATTTTTACATCAGAATTTGTCCCTCAAAAAGAGAGTATCATTGATGATTAAATGGTTTGTTCTATGTATCAACAACCTTATCACACTTCTGTTAATCTGTTCAATCACAAGAATCGTTGACTTTCTTCTCTCTTAAACTATGAGTGAATGTTTTCCTAGTTCAATATTTATCAGAACATAAACTACCACAAAAAAGCAAAGGGCTAAGGCAGAAAAGTTTAATAGTTGCTTAAATAATTCTCTGACTTTCTCTGTGTAAAATGGGTCTAATCTTGAATTAAATGACAGGATCATGTTAAATACATCCCTCCATGCATGAAGATTTTTACACAGATGTACCTGTTAATTTGCAAACCCTAGCATCTCTGAGACACTCAGACCTCTGCTTTCGGAGTTAAGAAAAATGAACCTCAGGATTTTTGGACTAGAAGGGGAATAAAGCAAACAAAAAAAAGAAGCAAAAAAGTTAATTCTTGGTTATATGGCTGGTTTACAGAAAAGCTTTTTTGTCTTTTAACAGATGGAGAAACCAGAAGTAATTTGACTTGTGGCAGTCAGTAGAGTCTTGTAGGGAGGAGGAAAATGAAAGAACAATTTTGGATGATAATTTCTTTAAAAAAAAAAATATTTTGTTTATTTGCTGATTCATACTTTCCCTATTTCCCTTGAAACTACAGCTTTCCAGTGGCTAGCAGTACAGATTTAAAAAAACACTTGCTGACACTGCAGAAATTCTACACGGTCACCCATCCCCAAAGTCAGTCATGCTTGCAGAGGACTTCTGCTTTTACAGATGGAAAGAGAAAGTTAATCAATTCCTGAATATGAGCTGAATCAAAAAACCATAATGGACTTGACTTGGCAAGGGTTAAAATGATGCAGGGAAATTAGTTTATATGTGCTACACAGACTGAACAACCTGACAAGGAAAATGCAATTCTCTGGCATGTTCACTGAATGAGCAGGTTTAGTACATGTTTCACAGTTGCAAAAAAATCAGATAATCTGTAGAAGAAACAAGCTTGGATCAGCTAGAAAGGACATCAAGGACAATATTCATAGTGCATTTTCACTATAAGAAACAGTCTGAAAATGCCAGTGGTTTTTGTGTCAAAGAAAAACTACAAGAAATTTGAGCATACGCATGGAATTTCCAGGTCAGTGAAAACTTTGGAAAAATACCAGAATACATTTTAGATTCATCAGTGTGTTTGGGCTAATATGGAGCCCAAGGAGATTACTAGGATGATTCTATAACTGTCTAATTTGGAAGGTAGTTTAATTGTTTGGATTCCCAGAAGGAGCAAAATGGAATAATAAGTCTCCCATGGAGCTTGATATTTGGAAGCTGGATTATCACAGAACAGCTCCAGAAAGTGAGACTGCAAGAGTAATTCAAAGTGTATGGAGTATGGTCAGAAAATCTTTGTTCCCTGACATGATTTCATGTGGAGGTGATACAGTATTGTCAACCTCTGCACTGGGAAGCAGCAGTGACAGGTTAACCTAGTAGAGAAGGATTCAGTTGGACTGGCAAATCACTATGTGTCTGGAGTCTTACCACATTTGTTAACTTCTTTCCAAAACAAAAATTGGCTGAAATTTTGGAAAAAGGCTGCCAGGGTAAAATTGCAGTCTTAGAACATATGAAACAAAAATTGGTTTAGATTTTGCAATGTCTGGTATCTTTTATGGTTACAATCAAAACTAGAGGCAAAACTTTCAAATTTTCAGTGCTTTGAAATTGTGTTCCAAAATTAACTGCAATGAGTGGTGAACTCCCTGAAGTGGGAATAATGAAAAAAGTGATAGATTCTCTGGATATAATGTAGAGGTTACCTTAACCAGAAAGGCATCCAAATATCCTTTTTTTTTTTTTTACCCAGAATAAAGGCTTCATCTGCCTTATTACCTGGGAGAAGCATTTTCTCAACATCAACCTTGCTGAAACATATCTGGAATGTAAAGTACAATAAAAAGGGACATATTTAATAAAATAGATAGTACTGATCTTGAGATTAAGGTAGAGAATAGAACCTACACACAATATTTGACAGTGATTTATGGGAAGATTATTTTAGAACATCACTGGTTCACAGCATCAATATAATTTACAGCACCTACTATTAAAATGCATTTTGAAGTCATTTGAAAGATTCTTGAAAGTTTTTTAACTGTAGTATTGTAGAACATAAGGAAAAATATTTAATTTTCCCAAGATTCCAAGCATATTGGAATAATACATTATTTGTAGTACTGGATCATCCATAAATCTTAAGAAATATGTCGTCACCATTCATTTGGGTCCTTGCAGTAAGTTCCAATAGACTATAGTTAATAGTTCAAGCAGCATATGTTTTCTGCTACAGTCATTATTCATTCTAATAATAGTAGTATTCTGTATGAGCTCAGCTGGATCAGAACCATCAATAAGTGTTAAAACAGTTGTTAGAGGTTCCTGAACAGATTACAAGTGACAATGGAACTCAGTTCACATTTCAAGTTTCAACTATTTGTCATAATAAATGGTATTAAAAATCTCACATCACCTTCCTACCAGGTTCCCAGAAATAGATTAATAGAAAGATTTGATCAGACACACATACATAAATGATTATAACTCCATATACATTGAGCCTACAACACAAGGTTACGTTTTTTTACATTAATTATAGAACCACATCCCACACTATTATAAATCAGACACTAGCAATACTGTTTATCAAATGCTTGGCCGCCTTTGTTAGAGCCGGAGTGACCAAAAAGTTTCCCCAAAAAACAAAGACAAGGTTTTTTTCAGTTTATATTAAATAGGAAGATTACCTGCAAGATTATGTTTTTGACTTTGAATGACAAATTATTTTGAATGACAAATCAGCATGAGTAGCCATGCTGGACTGCACAGTTACCTAGAAAAAAAATATAATAAATCTTAAGAGTACAGTTTCATATTACTGTTAATCTAGGATAATTGAGGTTTTCTTCCAAAAAAAAAGGAATTTCAGCTTACTTATCCCTGGCCTTGCTCTCCCACTGTTTTTCTTGCACTGGATCTAATTAACGATCATGCAGCCAACAAGGTGAGTTGGTTCAGCTCACAGATCTGATAGAAATCCACAGATAAAATTAATAGTTTTCTAACAAATCTACAAACTGAACAGATTCACCTCAAAGGCATGTGATCAGTAAACTCAGTGCAAAGGGAGGGAATCCCCAACTGAGACATGATAACGTCTGCTCAGTATTATGCTCAATTAAGAGTAATGTTAAACCACATTTTAGATTTGAGACTACAGAAACATTATAATGAAATTCTGTATTGATTATGCCTAGTCATATGCCTTGCAGAGATTGCACTGAAGTAGCACGTAAAAATATGTGAACCAGCTTTCATGCACTAATTCTGGAAGAGGTTCTATAATCAGAATTTCTGATGAAAAAGCCAGCAATCTAACCACAGAGAGAAAATTGTGACAGCCCCCCACAAGTCTCTATATTTCTAAGGAGATACAGCTAATACTGCTGTTTCAGAAAAAATACTCTATTGGTGACAAAATTTCACAATAGTGACAAAATCCAAAAGGGCTTTTTCACCACATTGATAAAGCACATCACATAGCAAAATGAAACAAATATACACTTTATCTCAGTCTAATGTCTTTCAGATCCTCTTGTTTGCAGCAAAGTCTATCTGCATATAGATGTCTCAGAGAAAGTGTCCAGAACAACTGGAGATAGTAAACAGATATTATATTACCCAGTAGTCTGATCATGTCAGCTTTAAAATTGTTTCTGTCAGAATCAAATGTGATGTAACCTTCTCATTTTATTTGACAATGAGTTGAAAAGATTTTAAAATCATAGTGGTTGTATATGGAAGTTTAGATTTAAAAAACGCCAGTGTTTTTGTCAACCAGACATTCCTGTATATTTGAGAAAAGCAGAATAAATCTGCCCTTGAGTTTTATAATTTAAAAAGAAAACATACTGTAGCTTTTATGGTTGTAATTCTGTCTTCTTGATTTTGTCCAAGAACATCAGGCACAGAGACTAATTTTAAGTCAAGTTTCCAAAGACAGTCTGTGAAAGACACCTGCAGAAGCTGCTGCATTCTCCAGACAGTTTTAGTTTGGTCAGCTGAGAAATCCAAATCCATGAATGGTTGTGGCAGTCACAGGCTTTCTGAAATAGAAGCCAACATATAGTTTCAGCAGAAAAGTGCTCTGAGGGGGAATGTGTCTTTTTATTTCTGAAGTAATCCACTTGTATTGAAATTTATTGAATGAACTATAGTCAAAGAGAAGGTACCTGACTAGCAAATTGCTAGGAAAAGACAAATATGCTAGATGCCCTGCAATTAAAACCAAAATCAATCAATTTTTAATTGATAGACTAATTAGTTATAAAGCCAGATACAATGGTTTGACTATACTCAATGTATTCATTTTAACTATTACATTAACATTCAGTGACTGTAGCCCCAAACCCAGATTCTTCTCTACTAAAAAGACCACAAGATCTCTTCTTAAACTGAACTTTTCATTGATTTAAATGTTCCCTCAATATGTTTAAGAAACTTGAAATTCTGCAACTATTTCTGAAGGAACCTGGGATTTAGAATGCCTGTGCATTGTATTTCCCTCTAGCTTTAATTGTAACTGAAGTGGTAAGTAAGCAATCCCTTAGTTCAGGACTAAATAATTTGTTTATAGCAGTCTGGAGCTACATGCTACATTCTGTAGAAGTAGCAAGAGACACATCAGTTTTGCTCATTCCTGAGGAAAGCAGAGACCAATTTATCAATTAGTCTTTAAATTTCTTTCTCTTTAGTTCTTTAAAAATAAACTCAAAAATGTACTCTGAGAATACAGCTAATTTCCAAGACACAGTAACATAAAGTGCTTTTTTTCATATATTTCCTCTGACCGTTCACTCCAGTTACTCTTCCCACACTGGAATCACTGGTTACAACACTGTTCTGACAGAGAAAACCCACACTTGTGTCACTCCCAAAACAGCTCTGTGCTAATGTGGCATAAGGCATTACATCCAGACTGACTGGCAGATGCCAGTCAAGTGAGCAGTCAGGTTCTGCTCTTCCATTCATTACTGGTCAGTGTACAACATTTCCTTCCAGTCCAAACATCAGTATTTCCTACCCACAGCATACACAGATTTTCTCATGATAAAAAGAGAATAGAAAGGAAAACTGCAGTGCAAAGAGGGAAGGCTAAGTCCTGCATTTTCCTTGATTACATCTAGCCTGTGCACTGTTTTACTGAGCAGTGAAACTGATTTTTTTAAAAATCACATTAACCAAAAATAGTTTACCTTCTGCTATTGCAACAGTTAGCTGAACTACACTAAGAGAAGCATACCCTTACTCAAGGACACCATGCACTGACAGAAAAAGCCATGACATCCAGCTCTCAGTAAAAGCAGAGTAATACCAAGAGTAATTTCATATAGTTCACATGGGCATATCTGTGATTAGACTTACATAAACAAGATCTGGCTCTGATGTACTGACATTCATGGCAACTTCTCATTGTCTGCTCCTTGTAACTCATTGAAGCATAGGACGTGCTTTATGACTTCAGTTACAGAATCAATTGTTTTTCCCGATGCATGTCACACATTTGTCCTCATAAAGCATTAATAAGTGTCATGGGAAGAGAAATGCCTCTCAGACAACCAGTGAAACCTAGGAGGAGCTGAAAGCAGCATTAACTAAAACAGAGACACACTTTAATGGGACAGCTTAAACTCCAGTGTGTCTCTTATTTCAAGAAATTGCTGTAGCCTCTAGTTTTACCCTTGCCACCAGTGACTAAAAATGTTTTAGTGCTATCATACGGTCTGCAATATTCTCTAGACTGTCTGTAGTTAGAAACATTTACATTTAATGTTCATGTCATCAGTGATATGAAGATTTCTATTAAATCAAATTATTTGGGAGGCTGTGCCTATACACCTAGGAAAGACAATAGAAATATGTTATAAATACTATTTCAGCTGACCTTTATGCTTTTTAACACCCTAGTTCACATTAAGGAACACTTCATGTCTATGACAATACAATAAATAAACTGGATGACTACTTCCTTGTCAGGTACTCAAGACTTTCTCAGTTCTGCACATCTCACCATTTTTTCCTCTTGGAACCTTCACTTTTGAAAATATGTTTAACTGGCATGTAAAATCTGCTGCCAACATAGCCACTCTCTGTGAAGGATTTAAAAAAAAAAAAAAAAAGTCTTGCATAAGCTACAGCAGGCTAGCAGCTTGTCAAAATATCAGTTGAAACAGCAGGTTCCAAGTCATTAAATCTCAGTCTATGTTATACTCCAGAGACTCCTGAAGTAGCAGACTGGTGTGCATTACTGTGTAGGCAAAATAAGGAAGACAGATGTTGTATTGACCTCTTCGCATTGGCATCTAGTCTACTATACTAACAGTTGCACTAAAGATGTCTCTAAAGTTGTACTGTGGACTCCACAATAATAAAAATAGAAGGTGAATTCATGAAGATAATAATGCCTGATTCACATTGTAAAAAGACTGTAAATTTCTTGATAGGAAGATGTTCTTGGGGGTCAGTTAATATTGACCAAAATCACTCTGTAACATAACCAAATTATTCCTCACCAATCCTAAAGAAGAAGGGGGGCGGGGGGGGAGAAGGGGACAAAAAGAAGAAAAAGAAAGACACTGATATTCTAATGCAATATTTCTTAAACTATCTGGGAAAGCTTAAGTGAGAGAGCTTCAATATTGAGAGAATTCAAGCAACATCCGAAAAAAAGTGCAGCTCTGCTGCAGTTAGCATAAGCATAATTAATGTAGTTTGAAACTTCTAGTGTCTGCAGGAATTAGAAAAGCCAAAGCAGAACAGGAGTTTAATTTTTAATGGTTAGTATTATGTTATGCTTTTAGGGTTGACTGGGCATGCATTTAATGCTGACATTATAAAATAATTAAATTAAAACTTAAGGAAGAAAAGGGACTGTCACTTCCAGATGAAATGGGAAGAAGAAAATGATGGGTAAACAGGCCACATTAACAAATTCTGGAGGAATTTTCTATGGTCTTGTTCTACTAGGGGCTCCATGCTGAGAATTTCAGATGCTGAAAGCTGAAGCATAGTTCAGCAAATACCAAAGACTGCTCAGATGAAGTGTTCACCTCTGCAGCAAAGCTACTCAATGACATGCAATAAAAAGATGTGGCTGCAAATCCCCCCGAACGCAGGAGTAAAGTTTGTTTGAATACAAATATCCACATCTCTTCAACTCGCTTTCCTCCTTTCCTTCAAAATTTCTAATGTAGAACTGTTGCAGAAGTTGTTCAACATCTATCTGCTCAGTCCTTCCATCTTTATCATTGCTTAAAAATTTTTGAAAGCTGAAGATGATTTGGTCACAATGAGAATTAACTGTAATTTTTCCTAAACTTAACGAAAAAAAAAATATTTTCAAGAATTCTGTATCTTTCCAGCTTTCACTTTTTTTTTTTTTTTTTTTTTTGGTGGGATATTAGTTTCAGTTTTGCACTGAGGACCACAGCTGTGGCACTATATTTAAGCAACCGGAAGAAACAGTTGGTTTTAGCAATATCAATCAGAACATCTAAGGACAATTAAGCTTTTGGTTTTACCACTTAAAGTAATTATTACCTTGTAAAGACCCTAATGATTTAGTAGTGCTTTTTGTGAACCTTACTATCTTGACTTCATCTGTGCAGAGCACAATCACTTCACCCTAGTCTAGCACAAGATACATAAATGTTGGAAAGGTTTCCCTAGTGGTTAAACAATCAAAAGTCCTAAATTACGGTGGTAACTGAACCTGTGTGTAATCTTAATGTACTGAAGCCAGTAAGGCTAGTTATATGCTTGAAGTTTTATACCCTCTTGCTTTACCATATAGATTTCACTTCTGTAAGAAATATGAAGAAAATTAATTGGTTTTTGTAAGTTCTCTGATAAGATTCAAACCAAGATACACTTATACACACAGTATGGGAGTATTTGCTGAGGGGCATTCTGTCATTCTAACACTGTCACTGATGTTTCACCCATCTTTCTGAACTGGGTATTTTTAAGACACCTATCATCAGGGGTATACCATCTGGTATATACCATCTGGGGTACCTGGTCTGCAATGGTTGATGATCATTACCTTAATTAAACACATTTTATCTACCTCACAGGGATGTCAACAGTAATGGATTATAGTGGTAATGTGCATCACTTGCATATACAGGGTACACACACTCCCTTGTGGGATTTAAAAGGCATTTGGAGAGCTTCTAAAATATAGGCGATGTGGTAGAAAGCAGTATTAGGGTCTGCACAGCACCCTTTTCTTCCAGCTGCCCTGATCTTAGCTTTTCTTCTTCTACCATTTGTCCTGCATCTTGCAATTTTTCTATAGCAATAATTTGCAAATCCCACTGGGAGTGTGTAGTTTGTATATATTGCATATTCAAGCACACTGCAGAACTGCTGTAATGACTCTGCACAATATTCACTGCAAAAAATTGCAACCCATTGGCAAAATTTCAGCCAATGCTGAAAAAGAAATACATGCTAGGGCCCTCAGAGTAACAGGGAAGTATTAAGTATTTAAAAATGGACCACCTGCAGATTAAATGGAAAGGGAGATTACACATTAAAAAAAAAAAAAAAAAAAAAAAAGGATAAAACAACATCTTCTGAATTGTTTATAGACTCCTTGAAAGATTTCTTACAAGCCAAATTGGAAGTGACAAAAGCATATAACTGTAATTAGGATAGGATTTAATAAATTGAGTGGAACAGATTATGTATTACCTATTTTAGAATATTTAGAATGACCAAGGTCCTTTGTGCAGTGACAAACCTGAGGGAAAAAAAACTAGTACACCAGAAGTGATCCACTTGAGAGGAAAATACAAGTATATGTATTCATATACAGGGGTCCTAATGAGATTAAAAGCCACTAGAAATTGATCATAGCATAAAAAAAGATAGAACTAGGAAAACATCCACATTTCAGTTCTGTCTCCCAGCAGTTATCAGTGAAGCAGAGATCTGGATGCTGACATAGATTACCACAAAGCAGAAACTCTCTGGCACCGCAAGAAAGGCACGTCCTGCATGCTTGTTGTTTAACATAAAGAGGTGCTGAAGGAGGGACTTGCATATTGAAATGTTGAATACTGTTAAAATTATAAGAGCTAAGTGGTTCCAAGTAAGATACCAACCAACGCATCACTGTTAGGAGGGTTGGGATAGTAGTATAAAACAATGTTAAATAACCAGGAAAGGCAATCAAGCTATTATTCTATGTTATACCACCAAATAAGAAGGGCAGGAGATAAAGGCTACATCTCTGTTAGTAAATAAAATTGTTATGGGCTTTTCTTTGGCCTATCCTTAACATTAAATTATCTTACAATTTAAAGAAGAATATCCATATAAAACCAGCACAAAAATATCTACCGTAGCAGAAAGGAAGAAAATAAATTAATACAAGCCTATCTAGACTTGGGATCAGCTATCTGCAATACCTTATTTTAAAAACAGACAATTAAAAACCAGTCATCTTATTGATTATTTCTGATCATCAATTGTATGGTCAAAAACTAATATTGATTACTATGATCTTCAAACACAAACATAAGTAGAGCATTTATTTCAAAACTACTGTTCTTTCTTCACAGAATCACAGAATCATCTAGGTTGGAAAAGACCTTGAAGATCATCCAGTCCAACCATCAACCCAACATTAACTAGTATCTTACTGAGCTACAGATCTTAGTGTCTTCCCTGGAAGCCCTAGAGCTCTTTCTGAAGCCCTGCAATTTTCGATAAACTGCCTCCTACAGCCAGCAGAAGGGCCAAACTGACCAAAAGGCTCATATTTTGCCTAGATGCAAATCTGTACTGCCACTTAATAACTGCACGCAGATTCAGTGATGAACATGGAGTCACAGACTAAGGCTCTTTTTTTAAATTACTATGATGAAAGCAGTCTCAAGAAATTTTGTATTTTTTTAATATTTGGCTTAGCTTTTTAACTTGAATTTTTAGTGTTTACTTTGATCTAAGCATACTACTTTCATTAAAGAACAATCAACCCATTTTAATTTGTCCTCCTAATTTCTCAGTTTGTTCACTGTGATCTGAATAAACCTAAAGTGTCTAATCGGATGATGCGAAGAGTTAGCACAATTTCCATAATGTTCACTTGGTGTTTAAAATGCTTGCAATATCCTGGGATCAACTCTTAAGCATTCTTGCCTTTTATTTCTGATCTTGTCTTTTCTATTTCTCCAAAATAGAGTTTTCCTTGTTTTAACTGGAGTTGAAATTGGTGTGATTCTTTCTGGCTCCCCAGATCAAAACCATTCACCTCACACGCAGCAATCTAACATGTCAAGGTCCTGGCGCACGCATAAGATTCAGCAACTTATGTTAACAAAGTTCTCACAATAGTATTCTTTAGTTGGCTATTGATGCCAAGCCAACAAAAATAGCATGGATTATTTTTATTTATCTCAGTCTATACCTTTAATATTTGATAGTAATAAAGCCTGGCGGGGGGAAATACAGGAGATACAGGGAAAATGAAAAGATGGGCAGATAAATGAGAAGGCCATGATGAATAGCACAATTATCTGATGATTTCTTATTTCTATTGCACACATACAGGGCTAGGCATGGTCCAAGGCCTCCAAACCAGACTCATCAGTGGAACTAAATAACTTTTTGATCTTCACATGGTTAGAGGTGCAGCCAACCCTGCAGGATCCCCCTATGTTAGCTACAGAAATATGCAGTTAGTTCCCCCATCAAAGAGTTCGCATGTGAAGTAGAGTTCTGTTAACAGCTGTATCACACTTACTACCTGCAAAGACACCCACTATTTTGGTGCATTTACCCCAAGCTTTCAAAAAGATAAATTCTACCCCCAAAGAAAAATGCAGGTTATTTCCCTAATACCAACAGTATTAACCCAATATTGAGCAGGTTAGACCGGCAAACCTTTCTATTGCTGTCCCCTGATGTTCGTACTGAGTATTAGCTGCCATTCCTCACCACAGGTTAGTAACTACTAAACACTAGGGGTGAGAAAGAAACTCTTCCCTCCCCTTCACTTGGAATACTCTTGGCCAGTATGGGTCTTCTTGCTCTTAAAGTAAATGCTGATACAACTCTTCACAAACCTCCCCATATCCAAAACAATAGTCTGTACTCTTCCAGAGCATTCACCAAAGTACATATATTTACCCAATTTGTCATGGAAGTGATATTTTGAGAAAAAGCAGAAATATAGGGGGAATTATTTCATAATGGGAAGAGTTTTATTGTGTATTTATTTTTATAAAGGATAGCAAAGGCATCCAGATAAGCATCTGACAAAACCCTTCTTATTGTTTCCATGCATCTAAAAAAAGAAAAAAAGGGGTTTTGTGGGATGCTCTTTAGCATTTGTACCAATGACAGAGACAGTGAGCTTGCTAGACTATGTATTAATTGATTGGCTTTGTTATTTCAGGTGAAGAAGGAGCATCAATCCTAATGTGTTTTTTTAAACCACTGTCATGATACAGAATTCAGAACTGTATCAGGAAATGTTTGTTACATTTGACAGAGTCATACTGCTGTTATAACAATGTAACAGTGAGTTTCCCCACCAAATCAGAATACCTTTTAGTGTTAAAATGACTACTGACCATTTATAAAAATAGATGTACACTGATTTCCATTTTTAAAAAGTAGTAGCTCTGTAGCAATTTCTCCATTTGAGAGTTTAATGGAGATAATATTAATTTTGCCTTTAATTACATTAAAAAAAAAAACCAAACCACAAAACCCAACTTGTACCTAGTGACGTTGTTTCAGTGGAATTAATTATCTGCAGAGAAGCACATTAGAATTATTTATTTTTCTAAATTTCATTTTAGCAAAAATAAGTATTGTTAATTGTTCAGAATGGCTTGCTAAACTGAAAGCTCTGTATATTAATAGTGAGGATGAAGTTATCTATGTACCATGTGATTTGACATGACTAATTACTATTAGCATAATGAAAACTGCAATTAGGAATCATCACATAGTTATAGTATCTCACTCCATCTTTACTTCCATTTGTTTCATTTATGGTTTTTAGTTACACTTGAGAATGAGCATTAGAAGAGACAAGCCAGAAAGAGAAGGAAATGAATGTAAGGTAAACAAGAGTGATTTATTTCTAGAAAACTGGTGATTGACACAAAGAAGGATATATTGCTTTGCTTTATCTTGTTACAGAAGATCAGTGCAAAGAGAGAAGATTTCTGAGGAGGGAACAACCTGCACTGTCATAGACTTCTGCTTAAACCATGGAAATGTCTTTGTTTTATGGCTTGCAATTGCAAATAAATTAGAATCATTAAGGCTCAGATTTTGAAAAGGAATCAGAAATGTTTATATGTCTTCTTGTAAATACTCTGAACAACAAAAAAAGGAATGTACAGAGGTGAATATATACAAAAGTAAAAGGGATGGATTTTGCACTCAGTCATTTAAAAGAATGTTCATAAGGTCTTTTTATAGAGCAAAATAGTGGTGACATAGTAGCAAATTAAGAAAACCATTTAAATGCTATGGCTTGCAGCAAAATGACTAAAGAAATGGAATCCCTTCAAAAGCCTGTTTCTGTATGGTAAAAGAAAAGAGAAACTGTGTCCTCCTCCCCACTTGAAAGGGAAATTCCAGCAGTTCTGCTGTTCAGTCAGTGTTCTTCTAATTAGTTTTTGGCACAGTCATTCACAGTCCGGACAGGCAGTATATACCCAGTTACAGAGGGTAGGATGACTAGCTCTTTTGAGTATGGAAGTTTTTAACAACGCCATTATTTAGATGTTTTGCTCAGAATCAAAATATAAGTTAATATCACTGCGAGATGGGCTGGTTATCTCAATTTTTCTTGCATCATAGTTATCCAGAAAACCACTATTTAACAACTCTCTAGCAACAGCTTGTTTCTCTACCGAATAAAAACAATAGTGTAGCATCCACTTGTTTCATTTTCACTACAAATATAAAGAATATACTTATATTAAAAAGTTCCACTCTGTAAGTGGACTGGAAAAATAACTACTAAAATTAAACTCTCTATTTTAGAGGACAAAGTATTCCAGTTCCATGTATGCTGTATGCTTAAAGACAGACATGAAGTATGGCTCAATAAAATATAGTAATTGTCCATCAAAAGTATGAAGATAAACCTAAAAGCTGTGCAGTGAAGCATGGAAAGACCTATCTTTTGTTCTTGAATGTCACAGAGAAAAATAAGTACTTCAAAATAGTAGAACAAATGGTTGAGGTTATGCAAGAGACTGGCAAAACCAAAATTGAATCGTATAGTTTATACTACTAGGAGGAGATACGAAGATTCATTTAGCATCAGCCTATCACATATTAGCAGGTGTTGAATGAACAAAGATTAATATAGATAAGAAAAAGGAATGCTGGCTTCAAAACATGCCCACACTGATTTGTTATAAAGTACCACGGCAGTAACACTTAAAACAGTTCAATTTCAAATGGATTGTGGGAGGGATTAGTAAGAAATAGCTTGTCTTTTAAGTCCAAGCCTGTATGTTTTTTACATTGTTTAAGAATAAAATTAAAAAAAAAAAAAACAAAAAACACCACAAACCACCAAACCTTGTCAGATAAAGTAATCTGTTTATTACCAAGGAACCACTTACCACTTCTCTACCACTACTGAGGTATACTAGGATAGAGATGAGGGGCACAAGCCATGGATCAGCACCTTTTTTATTAGTAAAACAGAATAAAAAGTTGGGTTATGTCCTCAAAGCTTACAAGTGGGAGAGAAGAAAGCTGAATTTACACTAAATGCCCTACATTCCCAAAACCTAAAAAATTAATACAAAGTCCCACTCAACCAACTTTTCTAGTCCTGAACATATCCAACCTACAGATAAGACTATAACCATAACTCCCAATTCAGTGCATTTTCTCTTATTAACAGTAAAGGGCATTACATGCTATAAAGTACATTCAGCACTAGAAAACAGAGCTGATGGATCCTCTCAGCTTTCCTGATATCTGCTGGGCCACTTGTTATTAAAATGGTGTCAATGCCAGAGGAGAGTTGTGCTCTCTTGCTCTGTAACATTTGAAGTTCTCTTTCTCCTAGTTGTTTTTTTTTTCCCCCTGGCTTTAATCTGTGATGATAAAAATATGACAGAGCTCTGCAGCATTAATTGCATTTCAGTGTGGCTTTTAAACCCTTCAGAGATGGGTATATTTTTAGCTCTTGAAGTAGCAGCCACATTATCAGGTGAAAGGCATGGCCCTTTAGCAATTTGGAAAGGTGGGGCAAGAAATACTTCAGTGAGAAAATGATGTCTGAGATAGATCCCTCTGATTCTTCAGAACCACATACTAGGCCCTCTAAGCAACATAAACTCATTTTTTTCTATTGTCATAACAGAACTAATAATTTGAGGATTTTGAGTAAAATACTTCTGATGTCCTAATATCTGTCTAATGTTTAGCTAAAGCATACCCTCAGGGCAACGAAAGTAACAACAGAAGGGAGGGGGGAAGTAGAAAACAGCTGTTCTGTACTGCCTAAATTCTCTGTCAAAAGTGGCCTTGAACTTCTCTCCTCTATGCTGAGGACTCAGGCTATTTTCTTCCTTCCTCTCCCTCTAAAAAAGAGGAATCTCACATTATACTCCAGGAGAGGACTGGATTTTTAGTTTAAAATGAAAGCGTTAGCAATATGTGGAAATTCTTGTAAAGACAGTCTACACACGCACTTCCTTCCAGTGACCAAACCCTAAATCTTTATTCTTACTGGCATTATCAAAAAATATCAATCCAATATATATGCCATTTCTTTCCTGAAGTACACTTATTAAATAACTACACTGTGAATTCTGCCCTATTCCTGAGAAATTAATGTTTTCCTTAGAGGATAGCTCATGCACAGAACCTGCGCGTTGAAAAGGCAAATAACAAGAAAAGTAGCTGAGTTTTTTCATTCAAGTAGCAATCCTCTACTCTCATACATACAGTAAGAGCTGTTCAGTTTTCCTTTGCACTGCATAAGCAGACAAGAGCATATGGCTCAGACTCCAATATCCTGGTGAATGTTATTTCTCAGTTTGAAAATAATTCCCAAGGAAAAGCAAATAAAGTTCTGCTGAATGATTTAATTTTAAATGTGTGGGGTTTGTGGGTCTTTGTGTGAGATACTGTGAAAATAAAAAAGAGCTGCCTGGAATCATGCAATTAAAAATCTCTTTGATATGAAAGGATCCTCCACTATTATACAGTTAAAACGAATGGAAATATAGCTTTGTTTCTGTAGAATATACTGATGAGTTGCTTTCAAGACCACCAGGTTGACAGTAAATACCTAATTAGATGGATAGGCTGACAGTTTCATTTGTACTCACAAACTCTGAGTGATGTGAAGACAATCAGTTTGGTTGTGGAATAAATTGTCTGAAATTTATTACTGAATTCAGAAACTGATATGAGAAGAACATCATGCTGAAAAATGTGCTGCCCTTAACTTTAATTTCCGTGTTACTCCCCAAAGTATTGAAACTTCAGAAAGAAGTTGTGCAAGGATAAAAATATATGATCAAATGTCTAACAACAATAAACATATGTAACATGATATATAAGCAGTTCTAATACCAAACCTTAAGCAAGCATTCCAATTTACTATAATATGAAGCACAGTTAGTGGGTTGGAAACTGAAGAATAGCATAATTATGACATTTCTAGTAATCTACCATTCATAAAAAGAGACCAGCTAAAAGAGGCTTTCCTAGGAAAAAATATTTTGCCAGATTTTCTTTACTATACAAGGTTCAAATTCATGTCTGTCCTAGATAGGTTTGAGTTGATTTGCACAAGGCACGATCAAAGTCCTTAGGAATTAGAAAGTATAATAGTGAGTAAGGGTGTTATTAGGTTCATTTCTACTCCTGACACTACAATTACAACTATATCAATGCAAATCTTATTTAAAAATTTGTCAGAGAAAGGCATCCTGCAGAAAACTCTTTCTAGGATTGCAAGAGTTATGAAATCTCTGTTCAACAGCTCCTGACACAGTATGCCAAACGGAGCATAAAAGCAATGCTGTACAAATGCACAGCTAATATAGCTAATATTCTTGCTGTAGAATTTGTGTTAAGCAAATGCAGACAGTACAAATAGTTCATGTTACTGCAAGATTGCAGTTTTGCTAATAATTCAATAGGCTGTTTTAATTGCTACAGCTCAGCATAGTGTTTTGTTCACTTCAAGGTCCCGTTAGCCCTCAACCACCTAACCCGATTCTTTCCCACTGAGCTACAGAGTAATGAAGAGCAGGAGAGAGGGCTGGTTTTTGTTGATGATGCTGATCCTTTTAAAAGCATGGTTACAGATGATGCTCCACTTACTATGCATTGACAGATTGGAAACATCAGTCAAAATGATTTGAGCCTTTTTTGTAAAGCAAAATCAGCTCTGATAAGAACAGAAGTAGTCTGCTGAGATCAGCTGCTGGTGGACCATCTTATCTTAGGGCAGTACATTTGAGCATCGTGTTATGAAAGAAGATTCAGATACAAGATTATGACTAACATTCTCATCTGAAATGTGAATTTCCTTGGTTTGTTTTTTTCCCCCGAGTTTAAATAAATTTTTAAAAAAAGGTATTTTTCTCAGAATAAAAAAGTTTGAAACAGTTCAGTCAATAGGCATTGCCATTTCAGAAATCAATAACAATCCCATTCAGAAGATATAAAACACATCACTTTTAACAGCTGACCTTCTCTCACCTCATCATGGCATAGAAAAGGAACTTTTCCCAAAAGCATCATACTGTGCTAGGTTGCTTTAGTGGGCTTTAAACAGCTGCACTAAAGGAGTACAGGAAGCATGGAAGAGTGTCAAGCATTGACCTTCCTATAGACCTTCCTGTCTTAAACAAACTTAAGAGACGAGACAACATGCACAATGCAGTGAGAGAAGATGCATCTTTCCAGAAGCAGCATTTAGAGTAAAATCCTTCTGTCAAGAAAATATATACAATATGATATTGGAATATTTTTCCCTTCATGTGAGGTTAATAATAGTACTTGTAATTTCAGACTCTCGCAAAATAATATGTAAAGAATATAAAAAATTCATTTTCCGATTAGTATCTGTTCTGACTAAAGTAGCCTCATACAAACAGGATGCGTAATCAGAATTTCAAAACAGAATGACAATACAGATTATAAAAGGAAAATCTTCTTTGGCATGGTTTGGACCAAATACTGAGCTTCAAATTCAATAGAAGTGTAGCTTTGTCATTAATTTTGACAGATGTTTGACAACTACAGTAAGAATATAAAATTGGGGGGGGAATTTAAACTTATTTTAGAACTTTTACATAATGTGTATTTGTACAGTGTCTGAAACAGTCTAGCTGTAGTAATTAGGCAGTGCTTCATTAAAAAATAAATAGTAGGGATAGTTATACTTTGAAAACTGTATTAAGGAACAACATAGTTGTAACAAGTACAGCTCAGTCTTCCTGGAACCCTTCTAATGGTGACCAGGCTTTCTTTGTCACCTCAATTTACATGAATCCACTAAGATGATTTTTAATCCCATGATGCTTGCATCACTGTAACTTATGTGAATGTATATGCTATGCTATGTTTTGGATAATGTATTAGCTTAAAAAGTAACAGAATATCTACACAAACACATACATAAATGTCCTACAACGTTGCTATAAAATTTCAAAATATCCCCAAGAACAGGAATGAGTCATGAATCTTCAGCTGGGTTATCACTCAGCAGACAGAAGCTGTCCCTGCTTGGGAATCTTAACCCTTGCTTGCATTAGAAATCATTCTCCTAAGATGCTGAAAACTAAGTCAGGTTGTAGGACATACTGGATACACAGGTAAATGAGCTTGATTTTCTATTAAAAAGAAAAAAAGAATAAAGAAAAAAAGAATAAAGAAAAAAAGAATAAAGAAAAAAAGAATAAAGAAAAAAAGAATAAAGAAAAAAAGAAGAGGTAACATACGTAGGACTCCAGAAAAGCCTTAAAAGAACTTAAAAGCTGTCTGACAACAGTGCATTTTCAGGAGTTCAGCAGGGCTGGTCTCCTTGAACAGAAGAGAATCCTGGTTGCTAACTAAAGGGAAACAAAGCAGAAAACACATTTAAGTAATGCTTTAGTGTAAGTTTTTTACAAGATTAATTTCAAATACAGTATATTATGAATTTGCAAAAACACGATTAGCCTGACCATTCTATACTAATAGTAACTGCCGTATTTTATCATGATTTTAGATAGGCATAAAAGAACAGCAAGGAACTCAAGGAAGAGAACACCAAAAAGCTCAAAAATATAAAAAAAAATTCATCTTTCCATAAAGTATGTTTATCTAACACAGTAACTTTTGTTCCCCTACTGGGTATTTAAACAACGGCATTTGAAGAGCCAGTTAGTGTAAGCCATGAATCATAAGTCAGAAAACAATTATCTCTGACCCAGACATCTGCTTTCTTGTGAGATGTTACAGAGCAACTGAGAAATTCTACTGTCCTTTGGGTGAATCAATAGCTAGAGATGTAATGGGTTTAGAAAGATATACCAGAAAAATAGCATGCAATCTATTTCTTTCAATACAAAATAACTCTGCCTTTTTTCTACTATGTCCTTTTTAGATACACATGATGACATTCTTGGTTTGATATTTTTTGCTACTCTTTATATGCAATCAAACAGATCAGTTAAATGATACCTTCTGAGCAAGAACCAAGAGGAGAAAAAAAAAAAAAAAAATCCCCCTACTTAAATGTCTTTACTTCACTGGGAATTGTTTGTAGTGGAAAAGTAGTCTAAAAGGTCACTATACGCAATCTTCAATTCTTCTCTCTCAGTCCCAAATGGTCTTCCAGCCAAATGCTTTATATCTCCTAAAAAATCTGCCTTTAGAAAACAGAACAATTTTAACTGAAAAAGTAAACAATGATGAAAATAGTTGTTTAAAGAAAGTAAAAATTCTTTAAAAATACAGTAAGATATTTTCCATAGTAATTTCTTTGGCGATGGCATTGAAATGACACCTGTGTGGTTTGATTTTTATATGTTTAAGTTGATCTCTTTTCTGTGTTTACCTTCCATTAAAATTCTAGCTCTTTTAATGAATATTCATGAAGTGCACAGAACTGCAGTTGTAATGAAGCCAATGGCAAATGGCAATATCAGTAAGAACTACAGACACATTCAGCCTAGCAGTTTGGTTTTAACAATGGGCAGATGAGGAAGGTAGCTACCCTTAGGTAAGCGTATAAGACAGGGGTGTACAGATGACTGAATTCTTCTTGTATGACCTTTCTGTATTTTGGCAGCCACTCAGCCTGTGGACAAGAACAGCAGTCCAATAAATTTTAAATTAACATTATAAATTATTTGCAAAAGTTTTTTAGAGTTATTTTTCCTCAGAATTCTCCTTGTCCACTCTAAGTTGTGGATAAATGCAGTGGAAAAGAAAGTGTGCAATATTTTTGTGAGCATCCATATTATAAATCTGGTGCTATCAGTTTTGCGTCCCCACAGAGAAACATTCCATTTGAACTAACAAGCAAATCAACCACGTGCAACTTCAACAAATTGCTCACAAGCAAGCAATGAGAGCTAGAGCAATATTTGTACATGTTGCAAACTTTCAAATAGCTGAAATGTCCTGATTTGCACAGATATGTGCTCTTAACTGGCTAGTAGATGACTTCTTACACCACAGATAGCATTTTGATCTTCTTAGGTTTCAGTGCTATGGTGAAATATATAACTGAAATTGCCCATGTATACTTTATTAATTATAATATATATCTATTTTAATGTAAAATGAGAAGAAAGAGAGAAAGACCTAACACAAGTAAACATTTTGTCTGGGTCTTATTTTATCCCATCCTGTGAAACATTACCAAATTCCTTCCCCTCCCCCTTTTTTTTAAAACAATGTTAAGTTTGCTGTACTGTACATGCAGTACATGTACAATATATGAATAAGAACTACCAGTATCTAGATATAAATCAAGTATGTATTCCAGCCCTTTTCTAAACCGCTTATTTTATTCTGTCCTAAACAAATTTAAAAGTTTATTTCTTTTCTTTTCAGACCTGGACAGGCTTTGGCTGTTTGATCACCATAATTTAGGAGAGATTGAAAGAGACATCCTAATGAGAAATTCTGCAATGGCTGCTTGCCAAGAAATCAGTCAAGTGATCTCTTTCAAAGTCTATCACTAACCTCATTAAACTAGTGAGAAATGAAGCTGTGACTTTCTCAACCTCATTCCCTACAGGCTTCTGACACACTGAAGGGCTAATACTGAGGAACCCTAACTCTGCATCCCCCAGACATGCACTGACAGTCACTGGCTAGGGTCAGAGATACTATGGATCTAATAAGGTCACAGAGATTAAAATGGCTATAGGGGTAATGCCCCTTTATTTGCATGTAGTTTGCTATGTAAAAATCAAGTGAACTTAAAAAAATGTCAGCTTCACTTTTCAGGCTCCCAGCATTTATCTGGCTGCCAGTTACTACCATGATAATTCATCCTAATGAGTAGTAAACCACTGTTAGTAGGTGCCCTGAATCAGCATAGCAAGAGGCAAACAGACTGGCAGAAGCCTTTGTTTAAAGCACAGGTACTCTAGAAGATAAGAAAGCCCAAAGGGAGTGGTAAAAAAGAATGTTATGTATCTGGTACATTATAATTGTGTTCTATTCACCTGGCTGCTGCAAGCAGGCATACATAAAGCTTGCTATTGCCTCTCTCATATTTGGCATACCATTGTCTGATCACCTCCTGTTCTTTCCCACGTGATCACACAGGCTTCTCTTTAAAATGTCACACATGGTGCCACACTTCCAAGAGGAATAATAGAATTTATTTTCTAATAACAGCATTAAACTTACAAACTACAGAAGATATTGCCAAACACTTGGTATATACCAACAAAATCTTGAAGACTGACTTTTTTGAACTGTATAGTACCAAATGTCTGCCATATTATTGCAGCTCTCCGAACTAAAAGATTTTTCAATACGTATGGTTATAAAATGTTTGTTCACCCACCAACTCTTAATCTTCTGGAAAAATTCCCTAACCTCTAGAGCCTTCGTAATTTTTCTTATGGACAAAATCATAATAAATTAAGAGTTAGTGATTTGATTAAAGACTTTCTAAAATGAAAAATGTTCTTTTTTTGATGATGATAATGTTCATTCAATATGACATCCACTCACATGCTGAGGTCCAGCACAAGGCCTGTGGTCTGTTTAAGATATACTTAATCCCACAGGGCTCTCCTTACATAAATCAGCTTGTTCTCCACATCTTGTGGCACTAAATCATGAATGAACAATTTTATCAAGAGTTAGAATTAGATATCAATTTGCTTAATGGAAGCATCTAAACAGCAGTCAGAGAAATATTACCATATTACCAACCTATGACATATACGATACACCATGAATCATATTGAAGATTCAAAAGTTTCAAGTATACACTCCCTGAGGCACAAATTCTTGACAGGCTTCTGAACATCTTGAATATAGATAGCCAAGATAATAAGAATCTGCACAATTTTACTGTGCTGTTATCCTGAGAAGAATATGCTAAATTCAATATATTTCAGAGAAGCTCTCATAAAAATTAGTAAAATATTTTGATCTTCCAATAGGAGTGTTTCCTACTTAGGATAATTTTATTTTTTTTTAATTAGACTAGAACATACAGGCATTCCTTTAAAATACATTTAAAAAAATCACATCCTCCTATAAATAAGAAACACTATATAAGGGATTAATCCCACACAATGAAATGACACAAGTTAAAGAAAGGTATATGTGACAGATACATATTTTGCTGTTTAGTTGGTTTAACTAAACTTAACCTAGGTATCACATTCTGACCAGCCCAGTCGTAATATAATATCTCACAAGGGAAGGACGTAGGCATAAGTGGGTCCCAAAACTCTTTTCCATACTGATAGAAGAGAGAAGCTCTTAGAAGAAGGTGAGAATTTCATTTTCTCAGCACATGTACATTCAGGAAACCTTCACAAGAAATCTAAAATTTAAGGCTAAATCTTAAGCATTAAAAGTGTGTATGGATGTGTGTGTTAAATTCTCTTTTTTATCACTTATTCAATAATAATCAGCATACGTTTTTTTCTGGTTCAAAGTCAAGCTGATGGGACAATTCTATTTGCATTATTTTTAATTAGCTTAGTACAATTTAAAAAAATCTCTTTCTCTTTCAAATAAAGATGCAATAACCCAGAAACAACACCACAAAAATGATATGTGCATAACTGCAGCTGCAGGAATTATTGGGATTCAGGTATCAGAGAATCACAGAATGGTTTGCATTGGAAAGATCTTAAAGATCACCTAGTTCCAAACCCTCTGCCATGGGCAGGGACACCTTCCACTAGACCAAGTTGCTCAAAGCCCCGTCCAACCTGGCCTTGAACAGGCTCCTTCCCATAGCTGAGGTAGAGGGTCATAGGCTGTGTTTTACCTCTCAATGAAGCTAAAACCAAAATTCTTTGGTTTCACAGTATTATGAATAAAACTATAGTGAAAATTGCTCAAAAATACTATCCAGAACAGCATGGATCCTGGTGTCCTTGCTGGCATTGATTTTGCTGTAATGATTTCTTTATTATCATTTTGTTTGGAGTAGTCTTCAGAACTTCAGTGTCAGGAGGTTATACAAGCACATAATATACTGTATGACAAGAAAATACTTGAAAAAACTTAAGCAAGGTTCAAGAAAAGCATCTGCAGAAATATTTAGTGAAAACTGGGAGCCCAGCTCTCAAATTATCCTGAAATCTTTACTGAAGTTTCATTTAACACTGAAGGTATTCATACCAGAAAGAAATACCAGTTTCTCACTGTACAGGTCTCCAAAGATTTGAATACCTAAATGTAACTCAGTTTCAGTAGCATTGCTCAGCAGCTTTTCACATATGTGCCTAGCTTGAATTAGTTTTCATAAGCTGTTCCTAGTTTGAATTCATTTCCATAATGCTGTTCCAAGGGATATGAAAGGATTATACATGCTTAGAAGCATTTCTAAAAATGTTAATTTCCCTGGTTAGAAAGGTTTTTTTTCCCTTTTACTGAAAATTGGGCCTTTAAATTTTTGTTATACCACTACTAGGTATGTACCACTATTTGGGGAATAATTTCAACAGCCTGAGACTCCTCACCCTCTCTCTTATTCCTTTCTCTCCATCCCATCATGATGGTTAGGGCATCCTTGGGAACCACATGCCAGGAAGATGAACATCTTTGGTCAAAACTGAAAAATGAACCTGGGCTTTTCACATCACAATTAGTAACTCGGATATCATAGTGACCATTTCAAGAAAGGACAGCCCTGCTTGCTTTCCTTGGGATAAAGTTCAGGTTATCTATGAATCCTATGAGGATGAAAAGTGAGATTTAACCCCTACCAACAAAGACTTGAATATTTAGAAAGTGACCTGCAGATGCACACTGAGGGGCTGCTCCTGGCGTGAGGGCACTATGACTTCCATCTGTCCTTCATATATGGGCTTATTTTCTCTGGAAACCAGAATGTAGATGTAAGAGGAGAGGAGATGGAGACAAGTGAACATGTGAGGATCTAGTGTTACAGATTGCATTAGCAGCTGGGGTACCATAAAGAGTTCAGGGCCTCAGAAGCCATAAAGCACTGTGAAGTTTCCCAGTATGAGCAGTATCTACCAACAGCTCTCAGACAGAAGTCTGGTGATTTTGATATCCCACTTTAAGGCATTACCTCACCTGTGGCGTGTTCAAGGAGCTGTTTGTTGTGCCTCTCCTATTCTTAGAAGTGACATGTTACAACACCCCACATCTCAGTGACGGTCTTTTTTAGGAATAAGTCTCAACAGAAACAAGGAAGGCTGAGAGAAACAGATGCAGAACACACAAAAGTGGTGAGATAATACTAGAGAGTATGCTAAGCAGTGATCTCTCCCGCTGAACTGCTACTTCTGTCAAGCTTTTGGTAAGCCCTAAAGCAGAGGAAATCTGTAATATAGGGCAGGCCTTCCACTGATGGTATGACCAGAAGGGAAGATACAGCCTTTGCTGAAAAAATTATGGAGTAACAATTAAAACAGTAGCATATGAAGTAGTTAGTAAGTCACAGAAAAACTCTAAATATGTGACAGATTTTCCAATGTAAAAGTTCTGTCCAATGTAAATATTACACTTCTCCTGTTGTACTTGTTTTGTCAAAATACTTAATTTGTCTTTGTCCTAAATGTTTACAGATACTGAGGATATTTTGTAAGATTTCTGATTACTTCCTGTCTAACAGAAGCTTTATTTCCTAAAATAAGCACAACTAGAGAGACAGGTGGTTCAGAAAACAAATCAGAGCCAGTGCAATTACAGCAAGACTTGACTTGCCCTCAGAATGTAGCCTGGCTATCTGCAAAACAGATTCTAATTTAAATCCTAGTGGGAAACTAAGAATTATAAATGGTTACCACTAACATGCCGTTCCTGTGTGTTATTTTATTTGGATTTGGACATGCAGCATTAGGATATAACTGGGTGAGAGAGTATAAATATATTAGAACCATGTCTACCTTTATTTTAGTTTTGCACACTCTTGTACATCCTTAACTTTACTCGTGTAAATGCACTGAAATCAAAAGGACTATTACTGTGATTAAGGTTAAGCAGATGCTAACATGATTTACAAAACTGGACCCCTAAAAAGCAAACATTTTCAAATTGAAAGAGTAAACCCAGTCATCTCTGCTTTCTCTCTCCTCCCCTCATTTCTTTAAATTTTCTTTACTTTTACAATCCCCTTCTGTAACAGCACCCATGACATATATGCTGTATGCAAAGGAGACAGTCTTATGTTATTTTCTTTTTGTAAACCTACTGATTAAAATAAGGGCTGAACTTAATATTACGTGTAGGGAAACACAGTTGAATTCTGTAACTGTGAAAACAGCTGTTATGCCTGGACAAGGCTGTGTGTCTTAGCAGTCACATCTTCATTTAACAACCCTGTGCAAGACACTTATTCATCACCTTTATGAATGACTGCAAAAAGAAGCAAAATATCTTGTGGTCCTACAGCTGTAACATGCCTCATCAGAAGTCTGTAGCTAGTACCATTACCAGCCACAATGACCAAGCCAGGCAAGCAGCTCAGTCTCTGCCCCATACAAGCCCCCAGTCCCACCAGCAGCCAGTAACCTTCATCATCAATACCAAGCACATGCAAGCCATTTGAATAAAAAATTTCTCCAACTTGACAACCCTGCTACATGAATCTTAATACCAACCCAGCTCTCATCTCTTATCCTTAGCTTACTGGTATTTTCTCACCCCAGACCTAAAAGGTTGTTGTCAAGTGGCACATGCCAGCCTCAGGTCTTAGATTAGCGTATTAGCCCCTTTCTGAACTCACACCTTATTCTAGCTCATTTGTATCTGCAGTTCAATGTTCAAATCTTAGATATACTCCAGACACTCTTCTAGTAACAAAAATTGGCCTTTTCTAGCACTTTTGGAACTGTATCTTACTCTCCATTAGCCCAAATCTCTTCTTCCCTTTGCTGTATTTTACCCAGCCGTTGAAGTCACAGACCTAAGTGCTGGCAGCTACCTGTCAGCCTCAGGCCTTCACTTAGCCTGGCAGCACCTTTTGAATCTATGGCTTACTCTGAATTATGTCTGTATCCCACCCGCTGCCCTGCACTGCTTTACACCAGCACTTCCCTATTTCACTTCACCTGTGAGCACCTTGCTTCAAATTAAAAGATGCATCTGAGCATTTTAACCTCTGCTGATGCAGCCCCAACCTCTCCCCTAAAATTAGAACTTTTTGACCCTCCACCTAAAAGTAGTAGTGTAGCTCATCCAAGAAGCTTCAAAAATCATAAATTTATCCTTTTTTTTTTCCTAATTTACAAGAATTGTGTTTTTTTACGGGGGACAGGGAGGGGGGCAGAATCAAACTCTCTTTTACTTTCGCTTGAAATACAGAATCCTACAAAACACAGACATATTGCTCTGCCACTTGCAAACAGGAGCACTATTTCAACCTGCCCTGTTCTGCTGCTTTTCTTGAAATCCAATAAAATTATTTCAGTAAGAGAGGGAGTATATGCTGTCAAAGTACATCTGAAAATAGTGTGTACATAGGCCAGCACTGACAAGAGTTACAGCTGAAATGCAGTTTTGCTGCAAAAACTCATTCAGAAGGCATTTGCCAAGGAACAAGTCTGAAAGCCTTTCCTTGAATTCCTGAAAGATACCTACAATTGCAACAGCAGGCATACTGCTCCTGAAGTCTGCAGTCACAGCTATTCCTGACCTTTAGAACTACCCGATACCTAATCCCAGTTCTGAGTGCAAGTGCCCATGCTTATTAATTGTAGTCAACCCTGAAAATGCACAGGCTGGATGTTCTTTCCGGTAATTCCCCTCCCTCTCCTCCAGTGTCCTTAGAGTATAGATGTGTACATTGAGATGTATTGTCATTAATTCCTGAGTTCAAGGGTGACCCCTCTGTCCCCAGACCATATTCTGTGTATTGGAAGAAGAGGGACAGGCTGGGCCTCTAATAACCAAAACATGATTAATAATTATGTGGTTTCATTATGGTTCAAGTCTCATACAAAAAATATCCTAGATTTGGAATTACTTTATAGAAGAGGCAAGAATCTTACAAATCTGCACTGCTACATGGGCACTGATGAAGTTTTTGCCACATGCCATCTTAGAACCTACCAGTTTGGATGGCTATAAAATGCATATATTATGATCTTTTAAATTGCTGAGTATACATTGTCATCCAGAATGTAATTTAGTTAATAGTATCTGGTGTGATAGGTAGCTTCAGAATAAACAAAGCATAATATGAAACCTGAATTAAAGTAAAACTCTCCCATGGACTAATATATGTCTTTTCTTATTAATGCAATAGGGAAAGAAAAGAATTTTGACATGGTGGTGTTTTAAAATCAGAAACACTGACACTGCATTATAAATGATCCTATCTCTCCTTTTACTTTATATTCATGTAGTCTTAAGAGTTTGTGATTTTTCATCTCTAGGCATCCTTAAGTATGCGTGAGAACTAGAATAAATGCAAACTCAGAGGCCTTCTTGAACCTTAAGACCAAGGTCAGTAAGAATTTACTAGGAAATTCCATTAAATTCCTCATGCACATTCTCTATTGTCACTTCAGCACATTTATGATAAGAATGCAGAACTGCCTGCTTTGAATGACGCTTCTACTTGCTATCTACTGCCTTGCCAGTCTCTATTAATAGTACATCAGATTTCAGAGGATAATACAGTCTGAAATGAAACTATCTCAGGATTAAAAAGATGATTCTTAGACATTAATTTTAACTATGAAGTAGAACTATTTGGTTTTAGCTTAAAAATGATTAATAGGATTGGATTTAATGTGCTAATTAAACACATCATAGTGATTTCATAAGCTGTAAATTTTCTTTCCAGACACCTTGCTTCTATTTCTTGAAAACATTCCCTCCTTCATTTATCTGGATGTGAACACTATGTGAAGATAAATTACGCACCACAAGTTTCCACATACCATCGCACCCCCCACCTTCTGATACAGCAAGCTCTCTTAGAACTAAATTAACAGAAAGAGCATAACATGTTAATAAAAAAGGGAAGGAACTTGGGTTTATGGGATTATGCTGAGCAGGTATAATGAACCAGACGATCTCAAGTATTTTGTCATGTGTTTTGTATTCAACAAGATAACCAAACAACCATTTTCAAAAAAGGAAGTCTACTGTTCATTTCTGAGGGTAAATATTTTAAAGCACTTATCTGATTTACGATCACAAAACCCTAATGAAAATCAGTATGGTTTAACGTGAGTTATTTAGTACCTTGTTTTCAAAGGTAATTATGAACTATGAGATACAGAGAAGCATCCAGTGGGATCTTCAAAATACTTTGTGTCACTGTTTTCTACATGTAAATATTCTCTCTATATGTGGGTCAGAAAAGGAGGGGGGAAAAAAACAGTAAGTCAGTTATATCTCCAAAATGTCAGCCTATCTCAGCATAATTAAATTAGCTACAATAAAAGAAACACAGCAATATATGTGACATTAAAAAACAAGGGTAAATTCATCCCTGCAATGAATTCCACAACAATCTAGATGTATGAAAAGGATCAGGATATATGCCATGATACTGATATCATACCATACACAATGTGGTCTAAGAAGCCAGCACAGGTATTAGACCTTTGACCTAAGATGCATTTTTCAGGGCAAAATAAACATAAATCTTGAAGACACAGAAATATAACAACTCAAGTTTATGCAAGTAAGACTTAACTATACACTCAAGAATTATAGTTTAAAATTTAAAATAATTCAATCAATCTGATTAGATTATGCTCCATCATGTGCATAAACCCAGAGCATCTTACATATATTTTTGAATTAAAAATGCTGTCTCTAACCATTTGATACTGATGTTTCCTAATGCTTCTTGGTTGCCAACATCCATCTGTTATGCTGGCAGCATGCTCAATCACAAGGTGCTTGGATCTTTTCATTTTAGGCATCATTGCCAGAGAAATACAAAAACTTTGAACTGACAGTGTGAATGCATTCAGAAAGCACCAGTTAAAAGCTATATGGGTGGGACAACACAACATCAGGGAGAAAACAAAGAACAGAGGAAAGAATTTAATTACTCTAATAAATGTCATGCCTTTGCTTGAAGAAGTGAGCAAACATTGAAAAGGGTCATTACCAGTCAACAAAAATGCTTAACGATACTTCCCAAGGGACACATGTTGGAAATAATAGCACTACCTTATATTTCTTCCACAGAGCTTAAAAACCATCTGACTTCTCTCTTACATGGGTGCATATATATCTATATAACTGTACATACATATAAATACACATGCATGTACTAAGTATATACATATGTATAGCATACATATATATTATTCACACACATATAATAACGAGGCATGTATAAACTATATATATACATAATTGTTACTGACAAGCCCTCTGTGGCCTACTACAACTACTGAGGAGCAAAACCTACTATGCTATAAAGTCCTTTTTTTTTTTTTTCAGGGTTGGGGGGTAGTTGCTGAGTGCTTCAGCATAACAAAACACATTTTGCTGCACAGTTACACAGCAAAAAAGTCACACAAAACAGTATGGCTCTTATTAAGAGCAAATCCATTAAGGCAAGTTCTGTATGTTCTAGAAAACCACTGCAGTCTTTCTTCACCACCTTGACTCTTTCCTCAAGGAGAATTAGGAAAAGGTCTTCACCTGGGCAACAAATTTTCCAGCCATCATTACTCACAGCTTGAAAATGCTTACCAGAAAATGGAAATGGGCCTTCCTCTTAATGGATTATCCTGTGTGGTATTTATAGCTTGCCCTAGATACCTCTCCTCCTTTGTGCTCTTTATTGATAGAGTATCCTCATTTGTGCTTCAGATATATTAACTTGTGGCAATGTGGGCCTAATTTTATGCACAGCTATGTGGACACAGATAATGTTTTGCTAAGGTGTCCAGGAGTACTATCTTAGGTCACTGAAAGCCTAAAATTAAACCATGCAGGGAGAGTAGACTATTTTATCAGATTTGAATCCCGTGAAAACCAGGGAATCCTATGACCAAACAAATAGTCTGTATTGGCATTAAACAGAAAACAAAATAATTCCGGTCAGTAAGGACATTTGTTCTGCTGTTTTGGGTTTTTTTCCTTGTATTTTTCCTTTTCTCTGATGTGACAAACCTATTCCTTATAAATACTATACAGAAATTAGTCTTAATCATTACCTCTCCTCAACCCATGTTTCAATAATATCTCTGGGGCGTTAAGTATTGGACTAGTCTGAAAGTGTTACATAGGCATAACACAATATTGGTTTATTTTTCTTGCTATCCATAAGTATATTATTTCAGAATTATTTAAGCAGGGAAATCTCACTGGGGTTTGTGTTCTTTCTGTGCAAGTATCAAGAGATCCTTAAAATATTTTATCAGCTATAAAATCTTTTATCAGGCATGCCAAATAATTTTCAGATGAATGAATTTCCCTTTATTCCACTACACAAACTCAGCCTAGTTACCTCCTGAATTTTAGCCTGTGCAGAAACCTGATCCAGGGTGATTTTTCACTAGTCTATAGCAATATGTTTAACTATATGGAATTGTTTAGGTGGAACAGCAGCCCTTCAAACATCACTTTTTTTAATGAGCCTGATTCAGCATCCTACAGACATGATCTACAAAAGCACAGTTCTCAAGAGTGGGGAGGTACAGACAGAAGAGGACAGAAGTGGAATGTATCTCTGCAGAAGGGCACATCAGTAAGGAGCCCCTGTGAAGAAAGAAAGGAAGAGTGGTAGGACTAGGCTTGGAGGTGAAGTTGGAAGCAGTGGTAAGGCAGCAATGGCCAAGTGAACGATCACATTACACTCAACAGGAGACAATCCCCAGTTTTGGCAGGAAACACCTGCCCAGCTCTCAGGGATTGATTGCTGTGTGAAGGAAACAATGGCAAAGGACTGAATGGCAGCTGTGCAGCTCCCTGGGGCAGATCCCTGCCCTGTCACTAGAGTCTGCTCACTACTGCTCCATCCCCATCACTCTGGTCTGCCCCCACGGTTTCTTCCTGGCAGTGCTCCCAGCAGATAATCCAAAGCAACATTCTTTTGCCTCAGGATATGGACCCTACCATGCTCAGGGCACATTTCTAAATTTTAGAGCTGTCCTTGTAAAGCATGTTAGCAGGAAGTTATATTTATTCCTGCAAGAATCAAAGTAAAGATGTAAAAGATAAAGTGTAATTTTTCTATCAGATTTCTTTAATGAACTGTCAGCCATCCATGAGCAGATATAGAGGTAGTGAAATGTTCTGTTCACAGTGTTTTCTTAGTGATGTTAAGTAAAATATAAAATCATTTTGCTAGCACTGATTTTGAAAATATTTTCCAATTCCTTACAAATGGCATAATATGGCAGAAGTTTGCCACCATTAAAACCAGTTATAATAAAATAACTTTAAACACAAAATATGTGACTGAATAGTTTCTCTAGGTCTGTTTTACGAGCTGTCTCAAAGCAGACTAGTAAATGGAAGTGACCAGTAATTTTGCTGTACTGTGCAGTCACAGAATCAAAGATAAAAACCCCTGGGAATACAACATTTACTCATGTACAGTATCCATTAAATGTGTGACTTTACCCATACTTATTTATCATTTCCCTACTGATATAGTTCTCCCTCCATCCCTTCCCTAGGTTTTTTATTTCATTTACATATTTAAATTTCTGTACAAAAGGAAGACCTTATCCTATGAGACGGTTACTCCTCTCCATAGATTTATCTAACAGTGTTCCTTACTAGATTTATTTAACCTAACTGTTTTCAGGTTAAGGCACATATGCTTCTGAGCTCTCCTACAATGATTCTAATAATCTTAGACTATACATTTACCTATAATGTAATCTACTTCTAGGTAATACCTTTCTTTACTACACACCTAAAACGTTGAGTCTATAGGAAGATGCTACAGTGTTAGGATCCAAATGTCTTTTACTGGAACTCTAGATCTGTCCTAAAGTTCACTATTTGAGAAGTTTTTACACCTGATAGGGGTGCACTTGATGTAACTCACAAGATGGTTAGCACTATCTTTTTCAGCTAGTAAATTTTCCTTGTATTCCATAAAACCTGTTCCCTAAAACTATTTTTGTTTGGTTTCCACTAAAATTTGCTTGCTTTCAAATAATTGTGGGATCACAATTTTGGAAAGTAGAGAAGGCAGAAGTTTTCAAGATGCATTTGCTAGATATATTACCTTATTCCATGACACAGTGGAGAAACTGTAATACGTACTGTCTGCTGAATGTCTTCCACATCAGGTGCAAATTCCCCCTTTCCTTCAATACAGGCTAAACCATGTCCCTAAAAGTCAGTTTCTTTCTTAGAGTTTCAGGTTATCTAATTGTGCTGAATGGATAGGCACAAGGCCTCAGTAAAGCAGTCTATGACAGACAATTTTTCAAAAAAGTTCCTAAGTATTAGTTTCCTTTTTATTTCTTTCTCTGCACAGTCTGCCCAAAAAAAGACTAAATTCATAGAAACAAAGCTCCGTATTTTCACATTCACTTATTGATGCTCAGGTTTTGCCTTTCTACAAAAGTCCTAGTGAATATGACAATCAGAAGAGCAAAGGAGCAGTGTTTAGAACCTCCACATTCAGTTTAGGAAGCACCTTGCATTACCAGCTGTCACTGAGAGACTGAGCCCTGTGGGAAGAATTGTGTTCTGTCTGCAGCACTTCTCTCAGCTCTGTGGCCATGGGCTGCATCAGGGAGCATCCTCACTGCCAGCCACATTACAGTTTCCAGTGAGACCTGATCTAATTTCAGCAAGAAGGGGCTTTATCCCTTTGATGAATGTGACTGGAATAAATGAAGACAGTCAGGTTTATAGATGAACACAGTCAGTGCTAAACTACCACTCAATAGTATCTAATTGCAAATACAGCAGAAATGGAATATTCAGATACAAACTTGTCAAGGAAAAAGAGATTTCTTAGCAAGCAAGAGTGCTTCACAATATCAGCTACAGATATGATTTGATGATAAAACTACAATATACAGCATTAGATGTCACAAAGTGACAGTAAAATGTAAGAATGTTGATCAAATCAGAAAAAAAAAAGTCTGCACTAGAATGGAATACTTTAGCTAAAGTAGTGAAAACTGTAATAAATACTTCATTTTTAATACTATTTTTGTAAGATTAATTCTTTGAGGTTTCATTTAATTACTGCAACTTGGTAATTTCCACCTATTTGAAGGAATGTGCCACAGAATCTTCACTTCACATAAGCAGCTCAATGTATGAAAGCCTCAGTTTACTCACCACAAAATAGTTCTTAATCTATAATTCAGCTCGCTTGTTGATTGCTGTCTTTGTGAACTTTATATTATATGGTTCTCTTAGTCTGGAGGAAGATAAAACAGTTCACCTTTTGTAAATACATTCATGAATTTTGTACACAGTCTGCAAATTATTTTAAGAAAGCATGCAGTGCATCAAAATTAAATTCAGAACATGATTCCATCACTTTGACTACTGAAGCAGTATTTTCCAACAACAAGATTTACAAATATTGTATGTTAATGTCAGTGTGAAATGATGTTAGTGTATAGCTATACAGTAAGACTCTGTAATTCAGAAAACTTAACTGTGTTCTTCTGCAGTGTGACAGTGAGCAATGAGGATTGATAGTAACTGAGAGCGACATCTAATTTCAGCAGATTTTAGACCTTTCACCTGTCACATGCAGGAACACTGAATTGTAGTTTCTTCCTTAAATATAAAAGACAAGTTCTCCACAAAACATTTATATAAATTTCAATTATCAAGTTCAATTCACTGATCAGATTTTTTATAATAATGAACAATGATAATTATTAGACAGATCCATAGAAAATATAATAATTTGTAAACTGAGATTTTTTTTTTTTTTTTTTTAAGTTGTTTTAACTTGCAGGAGATAAGCCTATATCTGAATCACAGGCAGAAGGAATTGGGACCTATATCCAGAGAATATGTTGTGGAAAAACTGGTAGAGTCGATCAACTCCCAGTTTCAAGTTTAAGATATTGCTTTTAGCCTCAGATCTTAGATTACACAACATTATGCTACAGGTTAAAGGCATCATAAGATGTGCGCTAGTAGATTTCCAATCACAGAGATGGGAAAGAAAGTAGTCTTGTAAGTCAGTCAGTGCATTACATTCCACAATTAATTATTTACATGTGTAAAATTTTAGTCTAAATTGGGCAGAATAAAAGCATCGATAACTTTATGATGTCCTGGAGTCTTCTACTGATGACGCAAATTTTTGTCTTTTAACAGTTACGAAGTCAGCATTTACCATACAGTCCAGACTTGTAAATACACTCAGACAAAAGATTAAATAACTTCAGGGCCTAGTTCTCTTCTGCACTATCTGCTTGACTCCACTGGTAATTCATCAATTTACACTGACTGATCAGGCTCAAGATGTTTTAAAGCCTCAGGAAAAGCCCCAGTGACTCAGAAAATTTAGACAGCATCACTTCCCTCTGAAAAACTTTTAAGCAACTGTAAATACAGCAATTCAGCCAAATATTTTTTTAAAAGCTAAGCTTTCTGATAGTCTGTGCCTCAGATGAAACATTGTGTATAGTAAACAAGACTAAACATCCTTAATAATCCAGTTTTAAACCTTTAATTAGATGGAGAATATGGCAAGTGGCTAACAATAGGGTAGCTTGCTGTTTCTCCTTACTGGCTTCAAATTCTCTGTCATCCTTGGTTTTTTAGACTATTGCTAATGTCTCAGACATGGTTCTCATGTATGACACCTAGTCATGGTTTCACTCGCTTGGTCTTCTTTTCCATTCTGTAGAAAATTCTTTTTGGATTCTATAGAAGTTTCTTCTCTGACACTAGGTCTATTATTCTTTGTGTGAAATGCAGTGAAATGTTGTTTGAAGCTGTAAGTGAAAATGGAACTAAAGAGACAAGGGAATTATAATATTTTATAAAAATCAAATTCTTGATACTTTATAGTAATGACTGATGGCAAACTACTGATGAATACTGAATGCCAGAGAAACCACACAGAACAAGACTAAAGAAATAATGCTAAGAAATGTGTTGTTTATATACCTGTGCAGTTAAATGTACCTTATGCAGAATTAAGACCCATAACAGTTTGCCTTGGTCATCATTTCTAATTTGGCCCACACAATAAGAAACAAACCAACCATGCTATTTAATCCATGGCTGGCTGGTTCTTTGTGTGTAATGAATTAACATTCTTAGTCCAGTTATGAAGAGTGTTTTCACATTACAAATATGTTCTCATAATTGATACTAGCTGTCATATCTGTCATATTCATTAATGAAAAATCCATACCTGTCCAACAGCCATAGTAAATGGAGATCTTTTGGAATCGGAGAGCCTCCACAACATTATATAGGGGAACAGAGTATTTTCTTTGCTACCATATTCCTGACGTGGGTACAGTCCCAGGGCTGCCAATGTTCAGGTTGGAAACTGGCACATCTTAAAAGTACTCACCTTATTTGGAGATTTTAAATAGCAAAACACTCTTAATATTAACCAAATACTGGAGAGGGGGGAATTTTTGCAAAGATATGCTTTTGCAATATTTCATTTATCAAGCTGTTGATTTCCAAACCAAAACAGGATACTATGAATTTAAGCTCCATTTTACCTGAATTTTGCAAAGCCCAGTGTATCTGTGTGGAGTAGTTGAATGTGACCACTTTGATACAAAGCAGTATGAGATCAAAGGCAGCATCAACGGCACATTTCCATTGTTAATTTGCAATAAAATTACATAACTCATGTTGCAGCACTTACCTTAATAATGACATACTTTAAACAAACTAGGTCTTTCTACAAGAAAGCCTGCCCCTACTCTTCCCAAAATGAGTTACAGGTGACAGAAACGTCTAAATATGCTATTGACTGATACCTTAATAACTCTCTCTGAGCGTTCAGTCTCATTTGGATTTGATCTGACCTATGCCTTAACTTTGCTTGTAAGCTTTAAGCTTGTTTGAATTTTTTAAAAACTCTATGTATTCATAAGTGTTCAGATGGACAGACAACATAAGAGTCAGGAGTACAACATAGGGTACACCAGGCAAATGTAACTACCAAAGCCTAGCATTTCTTAAGGTTCTCAGGAGTTCCTCCTGATGACAACAACAGTCATGGAATCACAGAATCATCTAGGTTGGAAAAGACCTTGAAGACCATCTAGTCCAACCATTGACCTAACACTGACTGTTCTCAACTACACCATATGCCTAAGCACTATGTCAATCCGAACAAGACTATAATGAAATATATATAGTTCTGAAGGGTCGAGATTTCTGCAACATCTCTGCATAACTCCAGATGCAGATGGAGTTACTCTGCATCTGTAATAGAGTGACTACTGCTAACTCCAAGCCTCTGTACTCTTTCAGTCTTATGCACATGGATTATGTTTAATGCCACCCATCATTCTGGCAAGCTAGTAGAAGACATGCCTGAGCAGAGACAGACCAGAGCAAAAATGATACTTGTTATTACATGTACAGTTCATTGAGGAGTAAAAATCTCCCTCCCAATTTCCAGTTTTTCCTTCCAGTAAATCTTTCAAGTTACCTGTAACATTATGAAACACATCAAGTCACATCCATCTCTAGTGATATTTGCGGAGCTGCTGATAGAGTTCTGGTTCTGATAGAACTGCATCAGTTTATAATGAATTAAATCAGAAATGCATTTCTCCCAGTGCTTTTCATACTATTCTTGCTGTACCTCAGGCAAATAACATTGTCTGCAAATGTAACTCATAGAATAATTTTCCCAGAAAGCAATCAAAAAAATCTCCCCTCATGCACTTCCATCTCTCTGCTTTCCTGAGAAACAAAGCCACTGGCTGCACTGGCAACTTTGATAGATGACTTAGTGAATTTTTTTGGACATATTCCTTCTCTCTTAAGCATATAAGTTGCAAAACCCTTTTTCTGTAGACCCTATATATCATTGAGGAACATTCAACCATTCAGTAATCCTGGAAACACACCAACTGACTTCAATCCTGGAATGAAAGCAAACCAGCCCAGCTGGAGACCTGAAAATGCATGAAAAAAGTCACACTGAATTTAGAAAGAAAAAAAAAATTCACCAAAGCTGAGCAGAATTTTCTCTAAATGGATAATAAAAACTGCATTATTGCTACACAATGGACACAACAAAGCCTCTTCAAGCTTTAGGAGACTACATATATTTTTTCTTACTTAATTTACTAATTCTATTAGGGGTTTTTTTTTAAGATATTGTACATTCCCATCAAATTATAAACCTAACAATTATTTTAAAATAAGGCATAGTTATGTATACAATAATTTCCTCAGAAGTATGTCTAATTATATTATATATCATCTATTTCTAATCACAAGCAGTGTTAAAGACTTATAATGACAAGTAGTATTTTATCACTGGTATGGTTAATGTACACTTCTGTTTCAAAGCAAGTATATATTTAAATTTTCTCCTACTCCTTAGCATAAAATGGCAATGATCTTAATTTAAGTTAGAAGTAAAACAAGAGATAATTCAGCTACAAGAAAGGCAAGTCCAGTTATGTAAGCCTTGGGATGAAATTTCACTGCAAATGAAACATTTGAAATTAAAATCAGCCAGTTATACTTGCCTTTTTCCTAGGCCTAGAAGCAATACAGTTGCAGCTCATCCACTCAATCACTTCTGATTTCCAGAGTTCCTTTCCAGAGGGGTGTTTAAATGAGATACCTAAATGTATTTTATGCCAAACAATCCAAGTACATTCATGAACAGAACTGACTTTGGGTTTTATACCTAAGAATAATTACAGAAATCATTTTTTCTGTCATGTGAAGGACCCAGAATAAAATGAGCTGTCACAAAGCATTGTGTCATGTCACCATACACATGCACATGCACATTTTATATAAGGAATATTACAGTTCACTTTCTCTCCTGTAGGGACACAGTCTAAGGTAGCAGCTTTCCTCAGGGAATATGCTATCATTAGATTTCCCATTTAGGGCCTTTTCCATGGAGAGATTTTTCCTGTATCACAGATGAAGTTCCGTTCTTCTTGAAACCATGCTATGTTCAAACTAGAGGCAGTCTTATCAAACTGATTGTTAGAAGTGGAAGAAAGACAGGTATGGTGGATGGCGTGACAGGACGATGTAATATACTTTTTCAAAATCTTGCTTGTATTTCAGAAACCCTTGAGATTTGCATTATGCTATTTACTTCATCAAACATTTCAGCTCTACTAATTACTACTCACATACCTGCTGTGGGAATTTCACTGACAGCACTAGATTTCTGTGTCATAAGCAGGACTACAGCTCCTTTTTGAACTTATGTAGCTTAGTCTCATTGTTCCCTGGAATTAATCCAAAAGTATAAATATCAAATACCTATTATATCTTTGTGTCCAATAGACAGTAATTTCTGCAAACAGAATGTAGAGCTGTTTCAGCAAAAAGCAAAAATACTACAAATAATAACAAAATCTTTCTGACAATAGGAAGAATCATCTTAATAGTCCCACTTACTCATGGGAAAATGAAAAAGGTCATTACATGTCAGAATATTGTATCTGAACGAAGACTTGGGAACTTCATTCAAGAGAAGATAAAATTGGTTTTAGGAAGTATCAGTTTCTGAGCTCATGAAGCAGTCAGGGATGTTGTCATTGTTGAGAAGATGCAGAGCGACCTACTCCTTGTCATGGAGAGACTACTGGTACATTCCTAGTAAAGCAAGTGGGGGGGAAAGCAAGAAAAGAGGGGTTCCCTCTAAAAGTCTGTGAGATTTTTAGATTTTGCTGTTTCAGATAGGATGGCTATACTCATACAAAGCATACAAAATTCAGTCATTAAAGTATTTCTAAATAGTTCTAAATTATCCTTTTCCAGCTGCACTTATATACATACATGTACGTGTGTGTTTGCATGTAAGTATATATATATAGAATATATATTAGCTCTCATCTTGCAATTTGAAAAACTATCATGTAAAATATTTTCATCAGAAAATTGCAGGCTAGCTATTACGCAACTATCCATTGTTGTGTATCTACTGCGGTTTTATGCGAGCCAAAAAAGTTCAAAAGCTGCCTTTTTAATTCTTCAGGAAAAAAATACATAGCAATTTATTTTTTCTCTTGCTTATAATAAAATTCAAACTTCAAAAACTAGAATCAGGATAAATGACAAATTAACAAAAAAATAAGAGTTTGAAAAGAATCTCCCACCTACTAAAGCACAAAATGTATCACCTTCCACAAAATACAGTAATCAAGATAGGATTAACCTCTTCCTTCACCTCTCCAAAAACAATTCACAAATAAAGTTTTCTTTTTCAATTTTTTGAAAAGCCATTCTTCCCTTCCCTTATGAAAGCTGGAAAATTCGTATTACCTAACTATTACCACTAACAAGCATGCCTTGCTTTACAGTTGGGATCATAAAAATTATAATTGTTTCCTGTTATCTGTTACTTCAACATCCCTACATCCATGAAAAGATTTCACAAACTCTACAAACTCCTTTTGTTGTTTCCTTTTATATTTTGGGAAATACTCGGGATTTTAACATTGACAAAAACATTTAAGGCTGACTTTACTGATACTTTCTTAATCCCTTTAAGAGAGGAAAAAAATGTTCACAATAACCCAGTCTTCCCTGAAAAAAAAAAAAAAACAAAAACAAACAAAAAAACCCCCAAACAAGCAAAAAAAAAACCCCCACCCACCAACAAACAAGAAAAAACAGAACAAAACCATGAGAAATATGCAATTCTGAAACAGGACATGTTTTAGGAGATTTTTTAACTATTTTTTTTTAAAATGCCATTGCTTAAAAGAGAAAAGACCCACTGGGCATTAGCCCAAACATTATCTAAAGTGGGAGTGTGGCAGACAATAAAATAAATTACAAAATTATATACAGAAACATAAAATGAGAACAAAAGGGACAGCAAGTAGATTATTACATCACAGTTTCATTTATATTGATCCTTTTATGCAAAACTTTCCATTTCAATAAACTTCAACTTTATAGTGAAATATTTTGCACTACAATGAATGAATTAGCTGTACTGCACATTCTAGGGAGACTTCAAATCCTGTAAACTACATTTTAAATAACTTAGAAATCAATAGTGCTTCCCCCCACACCCCATAAGGTAGTGACCTGTGTAGTCTTCTACTACATTACACAGAGAAGTGGAAAACCATGAGAATTATGTTGGGTGGGAGAAATAGCTACGCACTGATATTCAAGACAACATGGTCCTATGACTACAACGGGAATACTGACTACCATGTCAGGATATATAATTGGTCCCAATAAAGAAATCCCTGAGGAATTTCTGGAATTCCCAAGTCCACCAGTAAAATAAATCAGGCATATATATATACCTAAGGTGACATGTGTACTTAAGTAGTTTGCTGAATAGCATTTTCAGGTATAAAAAGCAGTTATAAACAACAGGTTGACTAAGGACTTCACTTTAGCTCCACAGGTAAAATTAATCTCATCTAACATTAGTCACCAAGCAATCAGGTGTCCACCCAAGCTTTGAAGGTTCCCATTACAATCAGTGGTGAGAACTACCTCCAGGCAATGACACATTCTTCCTGTAAGAGGCACCTCAGGTTGGCGGAGTACTACCTCAAGAGACTCATGACCTCAAAGGTTCTCCTAGGCACTTAGTTCTGACTAGATGCCCAGCTGGTAGGAAGGGGAAGTTAGGTGATAAAACCCTTACACTAAATTAATGTGATGTTCCTAGGTTAATGATACTAAAAGGAGAATTAGCAAAGCAGTTAAGTTAAATTCCCTCCTCTTCTATTGCTTGTTCTTTCAGATGGAAAAGAACAAAAATATTTGAGGATTTTTGCACTTCTACCTCACAGTTCTATATTAGTTATTCTTTCATGAACAGTGGTATAGGAACCCACATGAAGTGAGCAGCAATGGCAAAAGTGACTGTTATTAAGCAGAGAAGCAATGAGACATTTCAGTGTGGAATATTTGAGAATTTTAAGAACTGCACAGGTTCCCCCCATGTATCTCTCTCTTATCAGTATATATAGTTCATTTTTTCACACTGTGTGATGATAACGTGAGACATCAAAGTAGCACTTTTACTCTAGTTGAATCATAACAATTGAGAAGACAGATTGCAAATTTCACTATAAAGCAAAACTGTTCAAAATCATATCCAGACTCTCCTCTTCCATCAGTGAATAGTGACTAACTTCTGTAACATTACTCCAGGTGTTCACTGCTACCAATTTAAAGAAATTCAGCACCCTTAACATTGAAAATGGCTTAAGATACCAATTTCTATATATCAACAGTAGCAGAATGATGCCATAGCAACTCCTGTTGCAAATACCTGAAGAAAAGAGCAGCTCCTATCCTATATCTATGCCTCATCTATATTTAATATGAATTTGCATGAAAATCTCATATGTCCTGGCATCAAGAAGTTAAACTGTATTGTCATTACCCATGTAAGTTTAGCACAATATCGCGTAAACCTAGCATACCCAGGAAAATTGTTCATGCATTTCATACATGAAAAAGATACAGCTGCTCTTAGCAGTGACCTCTGACTCTTCATTGGTGAGATATTTTTTCCAGATGCACACTGAATTACTGTACTTTATGCACTCCTCATCTGTTATGTTCTTTAAACACAAAGAGAACTTCTAAGTTTATTTTATGGTTCACACAGAATCCAGTGGATATCTCTTGCAATTTTTTCATGTTTTTCCTGTCATAGATACCTTGTCTCTTTTGGAAGAGCTCAGTGACCTCTTTCATCTCAATTATTGTATAGGGGAGTATCAAGCAATCTGGTGAATATGTCCTTTGGTATTAATTCTTTTGGCATCTGTAGTTCTACTGATCCAGTCATTTGCATTTGTTTAATCAGGACCCAGAACAATTACATTAATAACCTTTCATTCTAATGAATGGACCTTTATTTTTAATTAATAATGTACAGTGCATGTGAAATTTAACGTGAGACTGAAATAAAAGGCTATTGCTACTGTTGTGGTAAAAACATCACCCCAGTTTTTGGACAATGCTGAAAGAATTTAAAGACAAAAATTGAACCAACAAATATAGCATATGTTGTTCCTCTTTTAAATAAGCAAGGTAGGATATATGCAGCATCCAGTATAGCACATCACATATGGACCAAAAAAGGCTGATTTAAAAAGGTACTTGGGTGCCTACAGTTTCAAGGGGAATTTAGTCACTAAAGTTCTTTTGAAATTCCCATTAGCTGCCAGTCCACATCTATGGAAACTTAAAGATTATATGGCCTGAAGTCCCTACTTTGTAACCCTGTACTTACACTTTACTGCTTCTCATTCAAATAGTTGCAGTGATTTTTTTGAGGGACTACTCACATGATCAAGGCATACAAGGTTATGCCTGTACCATTGACTCTACTGTACATGGAGTTGATCACACTGTTGCAAATTCTGCAAATGAAACTCTTTAAGCATTCAATGGTAAATCAGAAAGATTATAATGAGATTCCAGTATTAGGTATATTAGGCTACAGAGGAAGTTTAAGGAGCCGTTATTTTAATTTCAAAATAAGCAGTTAGACTATATTCTGGGAGGTACTAAAAGACAATCTACATCCAAGTGATCTGCCTGCAAAGTCTAAAATTAAGACCATGACAAGAAATTGTGCAGGCTCAGGTCACCTTGAGATCTGGGAGCTGGTCCTCTGACAGCCAAGAGGATGATCTTGTTTATATTCTGTTACATCATGACTTTTGGATTTACCTTTGCCAAAATCTGGCTTGGCCTGGAAGATCTTACAGTTCTCTGCGCCTTTACTTTTCATACCAAGCCATAATGGAAGTCCTAAAGGAGGCAGTTAGCTTAGGCTACCTTTGACACAGGTCACATTCTGAAGAATTAATAAAAACAGTAGTTCAAGTTTTGTTTCTCTTTATACACCAGAGAGTCACCAGTTTCACAAGATAGTCCTGATTTGAGTGTGGCTCATCTTTATTCCTGTGTACTTTGTATTATAAAGTCATGTCAGTTACAGTGCTACAGCTGGATTCCTCAGAGGGCCACTTAAATATTCAACATCAGAGATTCTGTACATGATTTTCAGCAGAGGCCTTGCCAAACAGGGCTGGCATAGCTGTAGGAGTACTTCAATGACATAAGCATATGAAGCATTTATCAAAATCCTTAGTCCAGTTTTATAGGTAGCTTGCAAGATGAGAACAATGCCCTACAGAAACCAAGGATCTGCCTTAAGGTATTTGTTTTTCTTTCTATAAACTTTTGGAGTTTGTCCTAATTTGGATCCAACACAAAATACTCAGCCTTAGTCTTCCTAAGCATGGGCATGGTTCAGTGATTTCACCTTTATCTACACTTGCTCTTGCCTATACTGGAAGAAGGAGCAGCTGGGCATCCAATTCATCTCAACTAACTTCAGTCACTTAAAATTCCAGGCATCCCTTATAGGACACTTGTCTAGGTTCTGTCTACAGGCTAAGGAGAGAGATAGGAAGGGATGACACTTCTATATTTCTCTCCTTCAACTACAGAAAGAAGGTGGACAAGCTTAGACCAAACACCTCCTATTGCTTAACTGTCCACTAACTGTTCTGAAACATTCATTACCATACAGTTTATACAGAAGCCTCAGCAATTGCTGAGCTTCATGATATTTACAGTTTCAAACCTCTCCCAGGAACCAGCATACAGTCTGTGACCTCTTCCTGGTCTCCCCAAACCTCTTCCGTGCCCAAAAGAGCTGAAATGCAGAAGAAACCTGTGTCTTTATTTCTCATCCTCCCATTCACTTCTTATGAAACCCATCACTGAAACACACATAATACCAAATGCTTTAAAGGAATGTACTCTGGCTTAATTGCAACATGCTCTGAAATCTCTAAAAGATGCCACAGAAAAGGAAAGGATTATTATTCTGCAATCTATATACAACAAAGTATTTTGAAAAATTACAACAAAGATGCATGCTGATATATCCTAGGAGAATAGTTTCCAATCCCTTAGAAGACTTCCCCCCCCCCCCCCGCCCCAGCAAATCATTGACAAGAATCATAAACAAATGAAAAACTAAACTACAAGCAAAGCTGAGATATATATAAACAGCTCTTTTTTTCAAAAGGAGTTAGGTCTCTAAGTAGAGATCACATCAGTGTACAAATTTAAGGAGTAGGTTTTTCATTTCTAATCTTAATAAGAAAACCAAAGAGGTTAATTTTGTTGAATTTTCAGGACCTACTTTAGCTTTTTGCTACTATATTACAAGGAATAAGAAAAGTGTAACACTTAATTTCAAAAGTCAACAATTTTTCCTACTTTCTATTCTGAAAGTAGGAGTTTTTTGTTTATCTCCTGTAATACTTATAATCACATGGCATAAAATGAGTTTATTATGCTACTTGAAAGCAATACAATAAAGAAGCATAGTGGATGAACTGGAATAATAATGAGATAACTTTTTGATTTGTTAATTTGGAATTGACTCTCCTTTCAGAAGATATTCCTACAAAAGTTATCAATATCACATAGGAACTGCAATCAACCCAGATTCTAAGAATAATACTACATGATTAGTTTTAATTGCCACTACTGTGAACAAGTTTTCAGAGACCTTTTAAATCAACAGAATGAAAGAAAAAGGAGAAAAAAAAAAAAAAGGTAGAGCCCTGAGAAACTAGAAAATAGCAAAAAACCAAAGCAAACTGTTTTGCCTGAAATTGGTCTTATTCAGACTGAATAAGGGAAAGTTTCAGGGTTAACCAAGCTTCGGGGGGAACAAAATAGCAACCTTTCAATATCCACTAGGAGGTTACTGAAAAGACAGAGCCAGGCTCTTCAAAGTGGTGAATGGTGTTATGGTGTGAGGACAAGTGACAACAGTGATAACTTGAAACAATAAATGTTCAGACTGGATATAAGGAGAAGCTTTAACCAGGAGGGCAATCAAGCAGCGGAGCAGGTTGCCCAGGGAGGTTGTGCAATCTCACCCTTGGAAGTTTCAAGACCGAAGCAAATAAAGCCCTGAGCAATCTGGTCTGAAGTCATAGGTCACCCTGTTTCAGTAAGAGTTTGATAAGAAACCTCTTGAGGTTGCTTCCAACCTAAATTATCCTATGAACTTACACTTACAATGTACAGAATAGCTACAATACAGAAGAATCTAAAATGTTATTTCTGACTTCAAGACAGTTGGAACAAGCAATTACACTTATACATCTCAATCCCAACTTGTTACACCATCATAAAAAGACTGATGTTAGGCATGTGCTGCAGTAGTTGTCTAAACTTCAACTTATTTAGATCTTTTTTAAGCTGTTTTTTTATGATTTCTTACATGGACTGATCCTCATTTATTTGATAAATATAAGTAACTTTCCATAAATATATTTTACTATCTGTTGTAAGACTTCAGGATAAAGGATATCTTGTCAATGATTTTTTGGAAGATTTTTCTGTCCTTAGATCTCTCATTCATAAGTACAAGCAATAATTTGTTTTCATAAACAAATATCTCTAAAAAAAAAGAGAAAAATTAAGAAAAGGTAAGAGTTGTTCATTATTTGTAATTTTTCTTTCCATCTAGCAATAATAAAATCATCAGCTTCATGCATTACTTGTTCAATATGCATAAAAGATATTTTACAATATAGGCTTTAATTAACTTTTTTCATGCTTAAAATGGATAACGTTGTTATGAAAATAGTAAAAAAGTTTATTCGCTATAACCCTTTGTTTATCTAATCCTCAACAGATAAATAATGAAGTTTCAAATTTTTAAAAATACTTTTATTTTCATTTTTGATATTAATATAGCAAGACAATCGAACCGTGTTGAACTGTAAAAGGCCTTTAATTGTAAAGTAGTAGGTTTTAGTTGAAAAGGGTGAAGCTTTCATTTTCATTCTTAGATTCCAGGAGAGCAGAAATAAACTGAAATCTACTAAAATTCTTTGCAGTCATTCTGATATAAACTTTAAAATGTAATTACCACAAAGTTGTTAACAAATGAAATACTATTGTAGTTTCACTTGAGTTATGAACACTGATAAACAATTTAAAAAATAACAGTTATTGTAACTTATTCAAATTGATATAAAAGCTGTGACAATCACCAATATCTGAGCTGTGTGAAAGTCTGTCAGCTAAGGATCTTCATACTAACCTGCTATGCTGAAAATGTTCTCATGTTTAGCTTCAGTATCTTAGTTCTGCGACAAAAACTATTACACATATTATTATCTTCCTGTTAGCATTCTTATTATATTTACTCTGTTTGAATTTAACGTGGCACAATCCATCTAAGGCTATATTTCATACTACCTGTGTCTATATTTTCAATTCTACCATGCAACAAACTGCATTTTACACAATGGATACATTTACTAAGCTGCCATTTTATTGAGTCCTAATATATTTGTATTCAGTAGAAACAGCAAGTACATGCCACAGTGATGTTAATATAACAAGGCACTAATCAGGAAATGACATTTTGAAATCCACTGTATTTTTTAAATTACATTGATGCAAAGAAAAAAGTCAACTAAAACCACCTCCCTGCTTAATTGGCTAGTTTAATGCATAGACCTGTCACATAAAGAACACAACTGCCAGAAACACTCAGTGTTCGCATTGCTGCCAAGATTAAAATCAAAGAGAATGTCACCATTTCTTTTAAAAGAGGAAGAATCAAGGTGGGGTTTTATTGTAACAAAATACCATGAGATACACATGCAATATGAAAATAGAGAGTATTTATTTCTTTTTTTTTCCTCCTTGTGTTTCTCAAAGCAGCTTTCCTACAAAAACTAAAACAAATAAGTTTTTTTTTTAAATCCTAGAAAAGTAAAAAGTTTTCCTAGAAATGGTGATGGTTCATTACACATTTCTTGACAGGAAAACACACCTTCTTTCCTTCAGGGCCAAAGAACAGCTGTTTGTTTAGTTTCAGGCAAAGATTTTCACAATAGAGGTGCTTTAGTTCCAAATCACCAGTGGGCAAAATAAAAGCCAGAAAATATCTAAAATTCATTTTGTGTTTATTTACATAGATTTAGAAGTTAATAAAACAAAAACCAGAAAAATCCTTATTAGGAACTTTTAGAACTCTGGGTGTTCTGAGTTGAAATGAAAATTCAAAACCTGATTGATAATTTCTGACAAAATGAGGTGGACCATTTTTAGCTCCTGCAGTCCTTGAGTATACAAAAGTCAGGTTATCTCAGAAATATTTGATTATTTTTACTTTTAAATGGAAAATCATTTCTACATCGTTGTTGAGGGTAAGAAATCTAAAATATTTCTATATGTATATTAGATTGTCATGTTTTTCAGTAAATTTCAGTTTAAGATGCAATTAACAGAAATAGCTTTTTTCCCCCTAAGTATATCATTACTTTAAAACCACATTTCTCCCAGGCTTCATTCACTGCTATTTTGCAACAGATGGTCAGATATTAACTGTTGTAGGACTTGCACAGGAAAATGTGTTTGTAACAGTTGGTCAATACATTTTAACCTTATTTTCCCCAGTGTAATTTCATTGACTTTTCTTATCGAAGAGTTCTGCCCCATATATGATAACTGTAGTTATACTTAAAATCTATCTCAACCAACAGACAGAAAGCTACATAACATCTAAAAATTATGATATTTTTTTTTTATAAATATAAGCCTAAAACCATAAAACAGCAGGTCAAAATCAGCTCTCAGTAATACTGAGATAAATTCTGAGTAATCAATAGGTTTCAGTAGTCATGACAGCTTTCTTTTTGAGTGAAGTATTTGTGAGAGTATAACTTTTTCCATATATCCACATTCCTGAGGATAAGCTGTTACTACAGTAGATCATATAAAAGCTTTCACAGCTGAAAATATCAGGAAAGTATCACAAACAAACCATTTGGGATGGATGAGCTGTCCCTATATGGCAAACAACCAGAAACAAGATATTCTTCTGACAAAGGAGCTGAGTTCCCAGACGTAACAGTGCTTATTGCTCAAATGCTGAAGACATGAGTTATTTAATGACTAAAGTCACCACATTATAACATAAGTTATGCAGGGAACAGCTTTGCTCTTTCAAGAAGTCTCCTTAGTTTACTCCAACTGGCAGAGATATTGCTATTTATTTTAAACTTAACCAAAACAACTATTTTCTGTTTCCTATACATTTCAATTTTCCAATATGCTGCAAAATTCTGTATTCAAACCACATCATTGCCTTATAGAATCAATTACAAGAAAGTACAGGTTTGTAAGAGCTGATTAACAGACACTGAGGACTCCTGGCATCTTAGAAAACACAGTAGAAGTTTAGGTTATTGGTGCATAAAAGCAATTTGACACCTTTGTTTTGAGAAAAAGAATGCACCTTGGATAACAGCTAGAGGAAACATGAAACCTGAAGAATGGTAGTTTGGCTGCCATGTTTTCCAGGCTGGCCACCACATGAAGAGTTTCCCACAGGTGCTCACTTTTGAGCCCACAGTCACAAAAGTCACGTTTCATTTTCAAGGCATGACTAAAATTATTGACTATGTTGTAGTCAATATGAAATAAAACCATAGTGTCAGCAACAACAGAGTAAAAATTCAGATACTTGTTTAAATGCTTTAACCCCTAACTTTTAGAATGAAATTAAAATGTTAATCAGAAGAAAGAAAATTAGTTTTCTTATTTTGTAGAAAGAGCTTTAGAATGTGAAGTCTAAAGACTTAAATATGCAGTGGAAAAAAGAACAAACTGTCAACCATTTGAAATTTCATGATTGTTTGATGAAGCATACAAAACTGGCACTTTAAATCTCAATTTTGTAATTTTCTGACTAGCATAATTTTGTATTTGAAAAGATCAAAACTATTTTTTAAGTATTTTTTAAAAGAAATGAGGTATTTTATGTGGGTATAAGCAGCATTCTACTCCTAAAGCCCAATTCTGTCTTAAACCTGAAGGCAAAGTGTTGGAGGTTTTGATTTGTGTTTTTTTCAAAATAAAAGAGTGAACATGCCCATGAAAATCTCTGAAAGGCTTGCAAGTTTCTTGAGTAATATTTAATCTACTTCTACAACAAGTTGTACCAAAAAAAATGAAGTGAACAATGAAGCAGCTGTTGGTTTGCACTGGAAGGTGGCAGAACAAGGGGGATAGTGTAATGCAGAACAGCAGAGGCAGGGGAAAGTGATTGTTTACTAGCACTGCAATAAAGCTTTGCTTTCAAAAATGGTATTAAGACAATAAATAGAAATTAATTTAAATCTCCCCAAAATCAGGTGTCAAATTCCGCTCAAGAAAAGCTGCATGGGAACAAGAAGAGCTTCAGCAGATAATGTATTTCTTCCAAAATCTAATACTAAATGAACTTGGGGAGTATACACGACTAAACTTCAGAGTTCTTAGATCATGATATTTCAGTTGGGTGCTCCTATAGTAGGTATAATTTTTCCTATTCCTCCTAAATGCAGACAAACAAAGCATTTTTTTCTTGTCATCACTGTCTCAGAAAAACAGCAGGTTTTTAATCAGAAGGTGGGTATGCTGACTTTGCTGTATGAAAATCAAGCCAAAAACTGATCAGGTTTTCATCCACAGGAATTTTTTTTTTTTTTTTTGCAGGCCATAAAATGACCAAGAGTAACAAATGGATTAATTTCTTTGTTTATATTCAATTCATATAACCACATTTTCACTCCTTGTTCTCAGTAGTCATTTATTTGTCATTTGGGCTTTATGAAGAACCAATTTATTGTTAATAATAAATATAACCTGACCAAGAACAGCTGATAACACAGACATCACCAGCTTTTGTACCTTCTTATAAAAGGTTCTTTTTTCTCTGCGGTGTGGTTTCTTCAGCTTAAAAGAAAGCAGCAGCCATGTAGACAGTCTCTTGAGCAAACCTTTTATCAAGTACTTCACTGAACCTAATAGAAATAATAATGCATAATTTCTCAAGCAACAATGCCTGTCACCAGTTTAAACCTCAAAGTACATGAAAGCATCTAGATAGCTATCTAAGGGTGAAATACACTACTGCCATACAGAGACCAAAAAACTGCTCTGCAGAGATAAAACTCCCAGAGGCAGGATATCTGAATCACTCATTAAAGCCAGGACAACAGTGCTGCTTTAGTCATTTAGATGAATGACAGAGTTACTGGATCACATCTGAGGACCCCAGACGGTCTCCCCAGACAGCTCCATCTGCACTACATTTTTTCCTGTATATAAAGCAGTCTTCCTCATCAAGCCATACCGTCTCTTGCCCCCTCTACATCCAGCAAGTAGAAAGACTTTTTACCAACTTTCTATCTCAAGGCAAAATCAGTCTGTACATATACCCTGGGCTAGGAGATAAAGACATACAGAGAGCAATCTTAAGAAATAAAGATATCACAGAAAATATATTAAATGTATTATAAGATCTAGGTGTTTAAAATTATTTTGTTCCTTACCCTTTCTGAAACATTTTAGGAAATTAAAAAGAAATCATGGTAGGTCATGGGTAGGGCTCAGGAGTCTTCAATTCCAATACCTCCCCCTGTCACTTAATTTCCCTCAGCTTCTTTTTGGCCTTGGAATGAATGCATAAGCTTAAACTGGGACTGTTTACACATACACTAGCAAAAGAGGAAGGCAGAAAAAAATAAGAGCAAGGTAGAAGAAAGGGACATCAATAAACAAATCAATTTGCTCTCACAATACTGCAGTGACAGCAACTATCCAACAGGATTTACTATGTTGCTGTGTAAAAATGAATTATTACACTGTGAATTGTTAAATATTTCATTTAATCATTAGACTTATCTGAACATCACTCTGCAGGATAGACTTCACAGTAAAGTAGAGCCCAGTCTGATTCACAGGTAGTCATGAGGAATAGAATAGAATCCCTTTTTGTGGGACAGGAGGGAGTGGATGGAAAAAGAAAAAAGTGCAATCAATACAAAGAGGACCTTTTGTGTTACAAACACAATATCTTAGGTAAATGTTAAGTAATTTTTTTCATTTATATGTTATTTTTCCTAACATGGAAGATAATGGTCTTGGGTTAGGAAAAAAGATAATGGTATTAACTGAGTAGATTTTTTTTCCTAAGCAGTTGTGTAGAAGTGCAAGTGATACAAAAAAGGATTTCATTTCATCTTTGGTTAATCCATCAATTCTAATTAATTTCACACTCATTTTTGTAAATACAGTTACATTGACCAATGTTTTCATGGCAAGTTCCCCTCTAGAAAAATCAGAAATAAGCAATGTGAGGGGTTTCAGTAAATTCCCATAAGTGTCCACAGCAGGAAGTGAAAAATGGGATTAATCAATATTTTTAATCAGAAGCGGTCATATTGCATTGCTGCACTTGTTTCAATGAGTGTTAGGCAACTATGCTATTAAAATAAGCTTTGTTGCAATGTTATCATGCCAACATTATAGACTAAATTTTATATATACATAAAATCTTTTTTTTTTTTTGACAATGTTACAGACACATAAAATGTCACTTGTGATATCAAACATAATCTATTTCACCTTGAAAAAACCACTGTCCAGAAAGGGACAATTTAAGAGAAACTTGCTTTAGTACTGAGGGATGACTGAAGCTAACAGGTGTACAGTAAAATGTTACCATCTCCACAAAAACTGAACTTTACAAACTATCTTACATCTGCCTAAGGAACTCCTCATTAGAAACTTTCTCTTCATTGGACTTTCAGCTAGGATTTTTGAGTTTGTTGCTAAAAGAAAAGTTAATATACTTTATATCTCGTAATTGTATTTCAGTATCCTAACTCTTAAACGTACCTATTTATTTCAGCTACTTAGGTCAATGACATAGGAAGTTTAAGCTCAGTATGATTAGCAAGAAAATAATAAATTGAGATCAAAGTACAATCACAATCAACATTGTCTTACAGCCACTGTAACTAAATTTATAACTATTTTGTAAATTAGAATTACACAAAGAAACACCAAAGATTGAAAGATGCTGCAGAAAATAACTTTTTCAAAGACATACAGAATACTGATCATTTCATGACAGGATAATAACAGCACCCACAAAAAATTTAAATGTACTAGTATCTATTGTGGAAAAGAGAAAAACATCCATAAATAGGATTAGCATTAAAGTGACAAAAGAATATGTAAAGCAAAATAGTTCATGCAAAGAATCTGAAATACTATATTTGCCTAAAACATGATCTTTTTGAACTGTATGGACACATGCAGAGGGAGAAAAAATTAACTCAAGAACAGGACAAAATTAGACACAATTTGGAAACAATTCCATCACAAGTATTATTTTAATGACACTTTATCCAGTGTCTAGGAGAAAAAATAGTCATCACAGAATCATCTAGGCTGGAAAAGACCGTGAAGATCATCTAGTCCAACCATCAACCTAACACTGACAGTTCCCAACTACACCATATCCCTCAGCGCTATGTCAACCTGACTCTTAAACACCTCCAGGGATGGGGACTCCACCACCTCCCTGGGCACATGAAACTGAAAAATACAGCTTCCTGAGCAAAGCAGAATGCAACGCATTTCTGCAATGGCCTTCTGAAACAGCTCACTGAAGTAGTCCAAATAAAAACAGCCTGCTCTGACCTTAGTGAGTGAAATATTATCATTTGCAACTATATTTCATCAATAACCATTCAAAAGCTATGTTCATAGTATATGTTTATGTAATAGGTCCCATTTTCTACAGCAACCCAAACTCACCGAAATAGAGGCCAAAATGCTAGCAAATGAATTGGACCATGGAGCAGCCTTGACAAACATTTGTAGACGTCAATCATCAGTATGCATTTGTAAAAGCAGCTTGTAGGAAAGCTCCAACAAAGACTGCCACACTATGCAGATCACATTAAATAATTTCTTGTTTAAGCTACAAATCTAATGCTTAAATTACCTATAAACCATTAGCCTGAATAATCTCAGGGGAATGGTAATTACAGATACAAAATCTTTCATCTCAATTAGACTGAATATAGAAACAGTAAGTAGTGAATAACTTTCCATAAACAAAAATCTGCTACCATTAAAGAGAACAAGATTTGTTATTGTTATTCACACATTGGGGCAAAGAAATAATTACAAAATGAAGATTCATCTAATCAGGATTCAGCAGCACTCAAATTTGGAATGTTTAACTCATAATGGGTCTGCAGGGCAACCACAGTGATGGAATAAGAAATGGATCTGAATGTCTCCATAAATCATAAGCTGGTCTAGATTTTGCTGAAGAAAATTTAAGTAGTTAAGAAATCAGCACGTACTTTGATAAGAGGAACCAGCTGTCATCTGGCTTCGGGGCTGCACTGGCATACAACCACTTTCTCATCACACAGCCCTCATCCTTACTGTTAAACCCACTCCTGATTTTAACCATATAACACCCCACTAGAGCTGTAAAGGAATACTGAGTCACCTTCATCGCACAGATAATGAAACTAACCACTTCCCAGAATAATCTCATATGTGCTGTAAAGTGAGACTAAAATAAAAACCAGAGGATCATTCCCCTTTTAATGATAAATTAATCAAGTCTTCTGAACAAATGTTTTAGTACAGTAGTGCCTAACTCAGAGATCAGAAACACTGGAGTCCCCTACATGAATGTGCATTTTATAGGGGGTTCAGTAAAACTTTGAAACTTAGTTATCATTGCCTTGAAACAAATATTTAACATGAGATACTCTTCCTATTGTTACAGTAAAAAGTCAAGGGTCTTCATCTGCAGATGCTGGAACGTTGTATTTGCACTAACACACCCCCAGTGAAATAGAAAAATTTCTAACCAATAATAAACAAGAGAGCTGCTAATGGATGAATGATGTTAATTAAACATGGTATGAAGGTGCTGTGAGACCTAGTTACAAGGAAAGAAAACAGTAACCAACATCATTTCCCTCCGTTTCCACTTTTCTGTTTGAAAATAATCTCCTCATCTGCAAACCTTCTCTTCTGCTTTATGGTTATGACACAGTTCTCTTCCTCCAGCAGCTTGTTGTGTTTAAGACAAAATTCAGTAGAAGACAAAAAGCGTTTGTCATTCAGCAGCTTGTAATGAAGAAGGCTCTGCAATATGAGTTTCCCTTAATTATAGCTACAGAAAGACATATAAGAAGTTGTCTATGAAATACATAATAAGTAAATTTCTCTCCTAATCCAGAAATGATTTCCAGCCTTTCTTTTACCTTTCATGCTATCTGACTCGATGGAAAGTAATGACTCCTAATAAAACAATGAAGCCCTAATGATGGATTTTTCAAAAGAAATACCAAATCTCTTCCTACTCCTTCTTAACTGTGAAGTACAAGCAGAACAACATATTTCATCACTGTGTCCTGTTAGCAAAGGTATTTTACAAGTAGCCACACTTTACATTTCTCCTGTGAAAAAAATAATCTAATAGCTCATTACTGAATTCTTATTTTTAAATACCCCACTTTTCTGTTAGAGGAATTTCTCCCACAAGCTGCAATGTGTGTTTGTATTCTCCTTTCTTTTTTCTTAATAACAGTTAAGAGAATTCTCAGTTAAATAGGTCTTCTTCCAGTTAATAAGTTACTAATCATGAGTAAAGTTAGAATCTGATTTTGCACTACAGCGTGTATATATTCCTCCTGCTGATGTGAGCAGATCTGCGTGTGTAAGGGTTCCTGGAACACCCAGAATACACACACTTCACAAAGGACTGAAGAGTACTTCTTTGCATGCCTTATGACAGAAGTCAGCTCTCTTATTCATGGTTTCTCTCAAAATATAAGGAAGTGTGTGTGCACTGGGCAAGCTAAGGGTGCGTGAGGAAGTGCAGAAAATAGAAAAAAATGAAAGTCTCACAAATAAAACCCTTTATGTTGTTAAATAAAGCCAAGTTTACAGACAAAGTCTGCACTAGGTATAAAGACATACATAAACCATGAAACTGCTTAACAGTACAACACAACAGACAGACAGACACAAGCTGTCAGGAAAACAGATGGGAAGGAACCTATGAACATACTGAAAACATGAAGTTTCATAACTGCGCTGCATCAAATGCTAATCATAGCAAACAATGGCATAAGGCCCCATCATCAGTAATTATTTATTTAGAAAAAATACCATGTGTGAACATAAGAAAGAGGCCATGGTTTTATGCTACTATTTTATAAAAAAGCTCCTTCTTAATACTTGCACTATTGTACATATCTGGATTTACTTTCCATTATTATTTTTTAAGTATCAATTCTTTCTTTTGCTTTTTACTGAAAGGGATGCCACTGTATTCTATATTCTCAAGGGCCTGTCTAGATGTGACAACTTTTTAGCATCTAATTGCATTGGTTCATATCGCTTACTTAGAGAAGTTGTAAAAACTGTGCTCCAGTTATACTTCATTCCCAGGACAATATTTTCCCTTTTTTTTAAGCAGAATAATGTTGTAAATGTGACCTCGTTTTAACTTTGTTAAACTTTCAAGTAGATCTATTTGGTATACTTGCAAAGGGGCTAGTATTTTTCATTATAGTTTTACTTGCCAATATTCTAGCATCAAATACATGTAAAAGGAAGTTTGATATTGGTATTTTGAGGATAAAGAGCAGGAAATATCGACTGTTTCAGTTTGATAGAAATGCCACTGCAATTAGTAAATACTTTGTTACAATTCAGTGTTTCCTCTCCTTTTGCCAGTACTCCACTCTCCAGTACAATTTCATTCCAGCTATTTAGGGTACAGATCATGAGAACATACCTGTTATTTTGAAGCACTTAAGGCCTATCAGAAAAATTATACTTAAAAGGAAACTTGCAATAAAACTTATTAGGAAAAACACAATGCTGAAAGACAACCTGGGAAACTACTTCAGTCCCTTCGCAAAGCATAGTGCATGACCTCTTGGAACACATTTCAGAGCACTTCAAGGAAAAGTTCATTGGGAACAGTCACAATAGATCTACCCAGGATAAGACCCCACTGAGAATACTGTGTCAGGTTCAAGCACCCTGGAGCAAGTTTTACTTGGACTAGATTGCTTCCTGAAGTACTTTTCAACCTGAATTTTCCTATGATTCTATTAAATTAACAACTTTAATCTGAAGGCATAAAGATTTTACAGCTACAGTAACACACTTCTGGTTTTCTATATTCTATTGCTTGTATAAATACATATGAGGAAAGCAAACCCACTCTTACTCTACCCTATGTTGCACCAACTCCAGTAAGTTAGAAAACATGTTCCATATGAATTTAGGTAATTTTGAACTTTCTTTGCATTCTAAATGCCAAAGAAAATAAAATATACTGAAAAATCCTTAAAATTTAGATTACAGTTTAAAACTCTTTGACAATTTAATTTCATTGCAACAAAAATTTTTTTTAAATCATTTATAATCACATACTTGACATGAAAGCTTTCAGATGCACAAGTTTAAGTGAAACTGCATTTGCCAATGGAAAACTGTTCCCTCAATTCTTTTGATCATCCCTAGTTATATTCACCCAATAAAGCTGCACAGTTACACCACAATTCCAGGAAAGTACTAAAATATGTGTTTAATGCATTTCTGAATCAATGCTTTATACCACACACAATCACTCTGACTTCACAGTGACTCACATCAGAATTTTACCACTTTTAGTTTCAATTAACACTCTGAAAGTGTGATCGAGCCTAAAGCTTTCCCTCATTCCTCCAGCATCATCTCACGCTCTCCCCATCCATCCTGCACACACCAAAGTGGTCCTGGATGGTAAATAATGTTTTTGCTCAGCAGATACCCAGTACTAAAGTTTTCCAAACTTTAGATCTGGTGTATTATGTTGAAGAGTTTTTAAACATGTTCACTTCAAAGATGGCCAAAAATATAGCATGCTGTACAGTAATAAAATAATAAAAAGTCATTATTTTCTTCTGTAGCTGTTGTCTTATTGAGTTATCTTTCATAACTCAGTGACACATAAACTATGAATGCTTTCTGTATTACCAGAAGTATTTGGATATACTTAATTGGTGTGTCCCAAAAGTGTTTTCCTATTTCAGGAAATGGCTCTGACGTTTGGAAGAAAACCCAGGGAAACCCCAGAACTGGACAAAAATTAATTCAATTCTAGTCACATGTACGTTATCTTTTAGTAGGTTCAACAACATATTCTATAACTTAGATTTAATTAAATTATCACCAATGACCTTACTGACTGCTCTCTATTCTTCAAATTTTTCTTTTTGCCTGCATTTTAATGCAGGAAATTTTTCTCCCCCTAACTACAACTCCAGGCTCTAGCCTGCAGTTACTCAGATAATATTTTCTCTTTTATGCCCTTTAAAAAACAAAACAAAACAAAACAAAACAAACCTCTTTCTAATGTCTGTGCATTATAACCTTTAGGCAAGAGTAATGTCAAGTTGACATATAAAATTTCCTTGAGTGTCTTTCAAGAACTTTTCCATTACTATAGCCTTAAATAAGGGCTTTGTGAAAACAAGAAGTGTTATTAGCTCAAACAATTAATATCTTTGTATTACCATTTGCTTCTAGTAATTATTTATATTTGATTCATTAAAGATATGATTTAATTTTGGTACTAAATAGAAAGATGTAATGATCTGATTTTTAGTATTATATTATATACATATTTCTACTCCATTGCAGATTTAAAAATTATTAACAAATATGACTTGATAAGATGCAAGGCATGGGGATACAAAACTATCACAAGTATCGCTGCAACGTCACATTCATTTTCCATTTTCTAGTGAGTAAGCTTTAAATAATCCTCAATCTATTTCACTCGGAAAAGATTAAAGGAAAATTACTCTCTTTGAAATGTTTGAGCTTGAATGTGAAGAAAAATGTATATCAATGGCAGTATTATTTTTTCCAAAACTAGCAATCAAAATGAAGTTTTTTAAGTACCACTATAAGGTATGATACTGTAAATACAATGGGTATTCCTATAGATTTCCATGTCTTTAGGACATAATCATCTTCTGATGTCACAGAACATCTTCACAGTTTTGTCACTCACAAAGGGAACTGGTGACTGCTTCCACTTCTTGAGGCTGAGTTTGGCTGCCAGAGGAATTCATAACACACAATCCAGGAAAGTGAGTTAGGTTCTCAAGATAAAAGGATGACCTTCCTTGGCTCCTACACTTTCTCTAAGGAAAAAAACTTTCCCCAAAAGTCCAGGAGCAGGAGTCTCATTTAAAAATGTTCTGACTTGTACACTGGAGAAGTCTATTTGTATCAATCAGTTGTCATGAAAAGCACCTATGTGTTGTCCTGTTTGCATTTTGGGGCATAAAGACTACTCCCTCAACTTTTGTGGTGTAGTAATCCCTGAACCTTTACAGAACAAGATGGCAGATTTTGCAAAGCTTTCTGGTACAGATTTCCTCATTAAAAAAAGAAAAAAAATTTCTAGACATTCAGTCTTAGTCAAAATCTCCAACTAAACCAAAATTTAAAAAAAAAAAAAATCTAAGTAGAAAAATACAAATTTTGACAGATCCTCATAAAGAAAGCTGTATAAATAATTCCATATTACATAAAACTCTTATTCTTCAATTTATCCCCTTAAATGTTCACATCTCTTCAGAGAATATTCAGGCTGGTCTTGTACTACGTTAGATTAACTTGATTCAGGAAGTCAGTTTATTGGCATCCTTGTGGCATCTTCCAAGATAACACTCTCTTAAAGACAAACAAAGTACCCCAAACATTTTTTATTCTCAGTGACTACTAGTTAAAAGTTTCCTTTCAAATTTGCCTGAGGGCAGAAGGCTGACCCAAGTAGTTCACTGATGCTGATAGCTGCCCACATATGCAGTCATTTTTTATGGATTTTGTCATGAGATCTGGGACACACAGAATATGAAAACTTAGTAAATAAATGGAATCAAAGAAGTAAGGTATTGAAGAACTGGCTGCACAAGCTAAAGCTACAATAAAAGCTTCCAACAGAAAAAACTAATTACTCAGTAAGTCTCATTGGGCCTATTCTAGGATAATTTCAGTAGTATAACTTTACATATTCATGAATTCAAAAAAATGCAATCTGCAACAAAGAGACTGGAAAAATTGAATCACCTTTCCTTATCGGTGTCTCACAGTCAGTTATATATAAACCAGATGAAATGTTTGCTGCAGTATGTGCCTGCTCTATAGAAATGACTTGCAGGTGTGAAAAAAAAAATGTTTCAAATACTCGATGATTTTACCCTTTTTTTTTTTTTAAGCAAAGACACCAAGAGACATAAAATGTATGCCAGATCAGCAACCATATCTTATTTAAAAATTTAATTTCCATAAGGTTCCATTAAGTATCTTCTCTCAGTTTTGTTCTCTTCTTCCCCAAAATCCAAACCAATCAGTTTAAAAGACTCTGGTAAACTGCAAGACATGAGTAATTACTTAACACAAGAAAGATTAAGAACAGAGCAGTCAATAACAACATAAAAGTAGATTCTTTGCAAAAAGACCCATTTCAAGTTCTGATACTTAAAGAATCATGACAATCTTTCCTTAAAAACAGAGAACAAAATAGTAAAGAAATGAGTCATTACAAAAGCAAATGATATTCTACTTTAACAGTATCATAAAAGAAAACATTATGAACAGCCTAAATTATGGCTAAAAAAATAATCTGCAAGGAAAAATTAATCTAATCTAATTTTCAGCTTTTAAAAAAAAAAAACAGTGAACTGATCACTGGCTTTAGTATTCTCAAAGACGACTATTCAATATATTTAGAAAAATTATTGTAGTTGTTGTTAACTCTGAATTGCTCAGAAGTATTAAAAAATCCATGGTGCATTACTTAGTCTGAACTGGTCAGAGAAACTATAGAGAGTTCCGTAAATTCTGGAATTCCATAAATTAATTAATGTGCAAATATATCTATTACTAACACAAATTTCCATTTAAATGTCATTGTTTACAAATAATTGCGCTTATTTCTTTGGAATTCAATTTCCATTAGTATTTGTGCAAGCTAAATTTATCTGTTCAAAGATTTGTACAACCTCCCTCACCATATTGCTAATGCATTCCAGCACTGACTGATAGCATCTCTTTCTACTACATTCTGGTTCTCCATACAACAGATTGTCAACGAAGAGAATTAGAATAAAGTGGACACACTCATTTTCCTATCACTGATGATAATCTGGGGTTTAAACAATCAATTATACAGGTTTACAGTTGTAATTCCAGTTACTCCAGCAGCATTTGTTCTCTTTTCAACTGATATTTGGGAAAAGGGAATTAAGCTTTACTGATATTTTCAAACTTTACGCTGTGGGTCAAAATGTGATTTTACAAAAATTTTAACTTCCTTTTTACTTTTCCTTTTTAGATGCAGATAAGTATATAACTAGCTTTGCCAAAGTCCATATTGATCTCAAGTCCTCTGTAAAGAGGACAAATCCTTTTCTTTCATTGTCTTGAGAGTTCCAAGTCTATTGAATTGAGCCACATTTTATGACAGAAGCAATTAATTCACTAACTTGAATCTGTTATTTTCCCACAAAACAAATCCCAATACACAGAAATACAGACACCTTATATGCTGTCATATTCCACTGTGAAAACACACACTTAAGATTAAAAACAGAGATTAATTGAGTATCCAAATGTAAATTTCCTGATAAGGTTTCCCCACTCTATTCAAATTATTTGTTCTGATGAGTTACAAGGCCAGCTAAAATCATACTCAGTCACACCAACAATCTATAAAAATAAAGATTTAGGAAAACTTACATACACATTTCACATTAGGCAGAAGTTTGTCAAAGAATTAGACACTGATGCATGTTTGTATACATTACCAAGAATGTATACAAAAGGTTGTATTAACAAGAATAGGTCAAACACGACCAGTTTAAACCTATAAAAACTAATATAGTTATGCATTGTATAGCAGATCTGCAATTTTTTTTTTTTCTTTTAGAATAGATGGATGTATTTTTCTGCTGTCACTGGTTTTTCTTGAACTGCTGGATCAAGGATCAAGATTGCCTGAAAGAATGATCTAAAGTCCACAGTTTAAAAATTAATGTTATACGGTGATAAACTGGAAAGAACCAAATAAAGATTATAGGATTGAAAATAACTGTTATCTATCCTCTATTAGCAATTCTACAGTATAAGATTGACGGGCTTCCATCAGTTTATGTTAGGAAAAGTAAAAAATTACTTCATCACACCTTATTCTTAAATACCTACAAAAGGAATATAAATAAAACAATGTTATCAGACAGCGGTAGATCAAGAAAAATTGGGGGAAAAAATCAATCTAAAAATTAAATTAAAGTTTTTAATAAAGAAAAAAAGAGCTGTGAAGAAAAGCAGTAAAAAAATGGGGTCCTTAGCACTTCATCTTTGAGAAGAAATTTTATCACTGAAAAAAACCACACACTGTTCTTTAGAAAGCCATTACTATGTAGACCAGACAGAAACCCAGAAAGAACACTCATACTGCAAGAGAACACTCCTATTCTTCTACAAGATATCATTAACTTACCTGTCCCAAGAGAAAATACAGGTCTGAATCCTGCACATTAAGTTCTTTCAGAACAGCAGAATTCATATTTCCTTATACTTTCCTATTAACTTGGCTAACTTGGTACTTTATCACAAATGAATCACTGAAAGATTAAAGTCAATTTATCACTATTGTATCAGCTATAAATTATTAAACAATGAAAAGCCCATCAGAAGTAATACAAGAGAAGCCCTTTTAATTTAGTATGGGTCCCCTTGTAAAATACTTGTATTCTCAGAATTTATTTTAAATAGAAGTTATTTGAAATAATAGTTCAAAAAGCAATTTTTTATTAATGACTATTGTACATTAACAAGAAGATCTAGGAAAGCTATAAAAGGTTCAGACTTAAACAGAAAACTCATCCTTACATAATTCTGATGCCCTAAATACATGAACTTCACAGAATATTTCTAGTTAAATTCATTCCATAACTAACTTGCAGGTCAGCCTACCTGTTTCCCAAGCCCACTTTAAGCACCCACAACCCCACAGCATATAGGCATGAAGCACAAACCTCTGTTATTTGGCAAACAAATTAGCAGTAATTAATTAAATCTCAGCTGACTACAATGGATTTCAAAGGCTCTCCAGGTATTTAAAAAACAATCCTAGCAGTCCTTCTGTGTAACACAATATTTTCCCAGGAGCAGAGAAGGGAAGTAAAATTTCAGTTTTGAGTATACTTCTCTAATTATTGTAGCTTAGTTAAAAGCTCCTTATATGTGTGTATATATACATAAAATAATATATATATATATATCACTAAAGCAGCATGGTTTCTGTTGGGTTTTTTTCTTAAGGGTATGTTCCAGTGACTTGCATTTCCTAAGATAATACTATTTTTTACTGCTTAGCAAAGGTGGCGACTGTACACTCTGAAATGTAGAAAGATTTCTTAGAACATAAACTTCCTTATGTGTTACATTTCTTGCCATAGCAGTTAATCCTAGGACCCATTTCTTCTCTCTTCTCAGTTCTGCCACCCAGAGGGACCTTAACAGGCTTGAGAGGTGGGCCTGTGCAAACCTCATGAAGTTCAACAAGGCCATGTGAAAGGTGCTGCACATGCATCAGGGCAATCCCAAGCACAAATACAGGCTGGGGGAAGACTGGATTGAGAGCAGCCCTGCAGAGAGGGACTTGCAGCTATTGGCAGATGGAAAACTGACTATGAGTCAGCAATGGGCGCTTGCAGCTCAGAAAGCCAACCATATCCTGGGCTGCATCAAGAGAAGTGTGGCCAGAAGGTCGAGGGAGGGGATTCTCCCCCTCTGCTCTGCTCTCATGAGACCCCACCTGGAGTCCAGTGTCCAGCTCTGGGGCCCCCAACATAAGAAGGACATGGAGCTGCTTGAGCAGGTCCAGAGGAGGCCACAAAGATGATCAGAGGCTGCAGCACCTCCCCTGTGAGGGCAGGCTGAGAGAGTTGGGGTTGCTCAGCCTGGAGAAGAGAAGGCTCCGGGGAGACCTTATAGCAGCCTTCCAGTGCTTAAAGGGGGCTACAGGAGAGATGGGAAGGGGCTCTTTATCAGGGAGTGTAGGGATAGGATGAGGGGTAATGGTTTTAAACTGAAAGGGGGTAGATTTAGATTAGATCTAAGGAAGAAATTCTTTCCTGTGAGGGTGGTGAGACACTGGCACAGGTTGCCCAGAGAAGCTGTGGCTGCCCCCTCCCTGGCAGTGTTCAAGGCCAGGTTGGACGGGGCTTTGAGCAACCTGGTCTAGTGGAAGGTGTCCCTGCCCGTGGCAGGGGAGTTGGAACTAGATGATCTTTAAGGTCCTTTCCAACCCAAACCATTCTATGATTTTATGATTCTCAAAAAATTTTAATCAAGTATGATCAAATGAAATGCAGTATTTCTGCTGCTCTTCATTCCTATGAACCAATGCAGAGAAATGTTAGAGGAATAGCAGACAAGTAGCAAAACTAAAGGTATTTCATGGGATCCTATCAGACTCAAAAGCACAGGGTTTTATTTTGGAAAGTCTTTGAAAAAAGGAACAGGAACTATGGCCAAAATGTACAACACACAATCTTTTCATTCAAACATTCCATATGAAATCTTAATAATTTCTTTCATCCATCCTTTTTTTTATTCACCTTTTACAAATATTTAAGCAATCAAGATTTTCTCCTATAGAGGTCCACAGAATAGCAATTTCAAAGAAATATATGTCATTACTCAAGCGAAATTCAATGCAAACTCGCCTCTGCATGAAAAATGCTAACATGCTCAAATATTGGGGAACAGAAGCAAAAACATGAAGGGTTTTATTTTTTTAATTTCTTAGTTCCATTCTAGCTACTGTAACTAAACAAGATTGCACTATGTTAGTACTTATATAGAATATTTTATAATTAATCCAGATAATTGAGATTATATGAAAATAATTTTAATTTAAATTGTTATTGTAAAAATTAATTATATTTTAAAAGCAACAACCCAATCCTTATCCAAATATTCAAATAAGAATAAGCTCAAGGAAGATTAGATATAATTATTATTTCATTGATCTGAAATCGTATTAAATAATCTTAATTCAATAATTTCCTTTGTTTGCTTTGTTGCTCTATAGCAATCCTAAAAAAATGCACAAACCAGACTCTTTTGTGAAGCCAGCTGGAAAACTCCCAGTGAATGAAGAGGAGGAAAGATCAGACCCTTGTCAAAGTAAATGTACAGATAAAGAAAAAAAAAATAAAATTTAAGATTAAATTTACTTAACAATCAGAGCTAGTCTAAGAGGCAAGGAGTATTTTATATGTGGTTTCATTTCTATGAAAGGGTTGCAGAATAAAACAATGATGACACTGAAAAGTAGCTTTCCAGCTCTGGATTCAAAGATATCCATCAAGGTGCAGATGACAGAAAACTGTCTTGGATATATAACAGAACGGGTACAGTACAAGTAGCAAGCAGACACTGTAATTGTGCTATTCTGAACTGTGACTAGCTTTTAATAAAATAAAAGTTATAGTACTCAAATTTTATTGATGAAAGCATCACCAGGGCCCTTACAGGCATACTTGACATAAGCAGCAGGAAATAATTCATTCAAAGATGTAGTTTCTGAACACTAGGCAGTACTCCTGATATAACTATTGTCACTGACCAGTAGCAGCCTGAGGACTCAGAGAAATGAAATTGGATTTCAAACATCTGATATCAAGTTTTGTTCAATTTGAATTTAAACACAAAGAATCCCACAGACTCCAGGAGACTGTTACCACTGCTCCATAGTTGTACTTCTAAAGAACAGTCTTTCGAAAGGCATCAGATAACAACAAACAGGAGATTCATGCAAAGTATCTTCCTCTGGCAATGATTCCATGGTAAGGCTTACTGGAACTTTGTCCATCTTTTGCTGTTCAGCAAAAAATTTGAAAGGAGGCTTAGCTCCAAAACTATGAATAACTTCCATTGAAACCAAAGTAAAGATATTAAATATCTCTTCTAAACATGGTTTGACTGCAAAACAGAAACTTTAATTCTTCTTAGTCAAGACCCTCCAAACCAGCCAAAAAAAGAAAAAGTTTCCAAGTTACACCACAAGCGAAATTAATGCCTAATGTTTGGGGTTTTTTTTTAAAGACTGTGGGATAACAGTAGATATTCATTTAGTTCCTCTGACTGGCATATAAAACTCACAGTGAAATTTTAGACAAACTTGTAACAATGAAAATGTTAACTAAACTCCTATAAACTAGTGATATGCCCCTTTAAAGAACAAGAATAGGAATTTGAAGTCATTTACAAGCTGAAAACAGGAAGGAATTGTGTCTTCCATGGGGAACTGCTGAAAGCCCACTTAGGAAGCATCAGAAGGATGTGGTTCTTGTGACTGATAACATACAAAACACCAGATTAAAGGCCAATGGACAAGTTTATCCCCTGGGACCTTCCATCATGGCCAGAGAAGAATTTCTCATTCAAGATTTTTATGTGAATGACAGGCTATGAAGTTAAGCCAGCAACCTGAAACAGATCTGAATGTGAGAGTTAGTCCTTCTTGGACTGGGAAAACAGTTTAACAGTTCTACACTCTCTTTTCTTTTAGCCAAATGACTTGAAAGACTTAAATGACTTTAATGTTCTTTAAATTGCAGAGCATTATAGCAGTGGTGCCCTACTACTTTATTCTTCCACTAACCTTGACATACACCCTTTGAGTTCAAAGCTTGATTAGAGAAACAGATTGAAGAGATGTACATATACTGTAGAAGGAGCCCCATTTAGATTTTTCTTGGTAGTAATACATATTGAAAAGGGCATATATTTAACGTGAAATACTGTATTGACATGTCATAGAAATATCTGCAGAACATGTCGATATAGCACTTGCAAAAATAAGTATGGATTTTTTTTCCTACTGAATAATGAAGTCAGTAAAGCACTCATAAATTGCTGGATATAAATCACTGCTGCCCGAGGCTACAATAGCTTAAATCTCTTCCTTTCAAAGAGGGGTTTTTTCCCTTCCCCTTCCCCTCCCCTGCTTTGAGCATATATATATCACAGGACACATCTTAAAATGGTCTTTTTTGTCTGTGGTACTGCATAAGGAAGAGATGTAGTACCTGTAGTAAATGTAATCCTTGCTCACCTAATTTAAGCTGATGAGAGGAGAGTATTAGTCATACAAGTACTACAACAAAGGCAGGCAGTGAGTAAGGTCCTCAAGTGGAGCATATTAACTTAGTATCCACTAAAATTTGTTAGCTACATTTATTATCACCTATGCTGTTTTCTTCTTTAGCAGTCTGTGAACATGCATGTTAGTCACATACTACTGGTCTGACAATGCAAAATTCAGAGGAAAAGAAAAAACAGTTGCCTAGTTTTGAAATATTTTTCATGTATTCAAAAAAGCATTCAAATGGAGTAAAAATGTGAGATTTAAACATCTGACTTTTTTCTTGTGGAAGTCATTGTCAAACAGTGATCAGATGGAGACAGACTGTACGCATATGGAACAGAACGGTATCAAAAGCAAGAAATGGAAACCACAGAACCAAATTTGAAAGAATATGGTGGCATCCTCTATCCTGTTTGTCATACCTGGTGGGAAGATTGGAACCCATGCTCAACAAAGCATATAGATAACAAGCCAGAAAAAAAGGGCTATCTCTCAATGTCTGCGTTTCGCTAACAACAGCAGCCAAGAAAGAATACTGGAAATACTGGTAACATTTTTTTGGCATAATGGCCAACTAATTGTACAGGGAACTGGAAGGTTTTGTACTCTCTGGATAGGCATACCATTGAGAAGTGAGTGTCTTTTAGAAACACTGTATGCTTTGGGGTTATAAATCTGAAGCAAATCACCAAAATATAAGTTTGGTAGTATTCACATTGTGTCATAGCTTATCCGCAAAATCAATGTAAAATGAAAAATCTCATGGGACAAAGGAATAAAGGTGACTAAACTGTGAGGCAGGAATGTTCTCAGGTCATCATCCCTTGCTTAAGAAGTGAGAAAAAGAAAATAAAATATATTGCCAGCATCCAGTCTGTTGGGGATCAACCCAGTGGGAATTTGGAGCAGTCTGACCAAAATGTTATTTGAATACAGGTTACATTGCATCAAAGAAACACTACCATGGTCCATTTACTCAGCTTCCAGTCTTCTGCAGGAAGACAAATAATGACATTTGACAAGATTGCAGAAGCTGCTCCACAATTCTTCAATTCAACATTAAAAAGTACTCTTTGCGCACACAACATTCCTGCTTGACACTGTCCTGAGTCACAATAAAGATGGTGTTTTGTCTTTGAATCTCAGAACACCTGCATCCCTACATAAAGGAGAAATCTTAATACCATTCTCACCAAACATACCAAAGCTGTATTCTTGCTCCTCAGCTACATCAGAAGGGAACACTGGGAAAGCCCTGAGAGAAACTCAGCAGTGGATACTGTCACATTTGTCTAAGGTTCAGCTGACAGAATGAGCCATGGGCAGTATGGAGAACTCAGTGAATTTGTGCTGATCATTTCACTTCAGTGCTGATATATGAAAATTGCAGTAGCTTCAAACTTGTGATGTTTATTTCCATTAACTGGGTAGATGAAAAAAACACTTTGTAAAGATTCCCTTACTTTCTGAATGCATCTGGAAGACAAAAGTTACTCTACAAGCCTGTTGGTGTAATTTTTTCCCCACCATGACATTGAATTTTAAATGTCCTTGGTCTCTAAGTGTCTTTGAACTACAAACTTTAAGCGCAACAAAATGTATCTTTCTTCTTGATAGTTCTCGGGCATTAACAGTCACACTATCAAAAGTATCCTATTATGTATAAAAGCTATTTGTGTCTCATGCTTGGGAAAATAAGGAAGTCTAATCTCTTTTTGGAGCAGATACTACAGATCAGGCAGACAGTAAAAGAAAGTACTCATAAAAACTTACATGCCTGGAAAAAAAACAAAAGGTGGCACTTAAATGAATCTAGTAATAAAATGGATACGTCCCTATCTAGACACTGTATTCACAACTCGTATCCAGGGATCTACTTATCACTGAAAAAAAGCAACAATACTTCCCAAAACAATGATATGAGAATAAAATAAGTAGAGACAAATATACATTAATTACTGCAGAATAATGCCATGGAAAAATCAACATGGAAGTAATATGTCCAATGATATTTGTGCATCTATATGTCTATATAAACACATACCAACACCTTTCCAAATACACATAACTAAAAGTTACAGTTCTGTGAATAACTTCTTTTTCTGGGGAATGATGATACTGATGGAAAAAAAACCCACAAATTTTCTTGCAAATTATGAAGGAAAAAGAAAAATTAGAAAATAAAATATTTTAGGCTGAACAAAATATCTTAATTTATTCAAACTAAGTGATTTTGCTCAGAAAGTGACTTTTGGGAGAAAAAGTAAAACTTTTTTTTTACTTTCCCGTGTCAGTCAAGCTTTATTTTAGCTGAAGGTTTTCGGTCAATTTTATGCAAAAAGTCGTAATAATGTGTGCATTTTTCAGGAGAAAAAGGTTTTAACTCAAAATTTTATTGCTCCTACTGAAAATTCAGTAGGATTTGAGTGGCAAAGTGATTTTGTAATTGTTCATTGTCATCCAGGATAATTTAAGATACTTGCCTACCAAAACTGCATTCATCTGACTAGCTTTACTGACTTCAGGGACAGCTGGCAAGAGTCTGGGTTGCTCCGGTGTGCAATAAAAGATCTTAGCAAGGAGTCTGCACTGCATTTCTTGCGGAGTGATACATATGTCCAGGAATTTCTAAGTGCTGCATAAACATCCATAAATTGAACCTCACTAGGTCACTGTAGCGAGAATTCCAATGTTTTCTCATTTCTAAACTGAGACGTTTAATAACCCTATTCACTTGATGTCATTGAGATTTCTGTTTTACAAAGAACTACAAGTCCTGTCTCCTCAGCTACAAAAATGAATTTAATTGATCCAGCAAGTAGTTGAGAAATTACAAAGGACATGTAAGAAAACTTGGGTGTGGAAAATTGTGCCTAGCATTCAGCAGAGCAAGTAAATGTATGTGCCTGATCTGCACAGAGACAGTAGTTATGCCGCAGGGCAGAGAAATGGCATGGTAAGGTCATGCTGGTTTAGGTACAATACAGTAAATACACATGAAGCTTAGAGTCCCCTTGTCATCTTACTCCTTCTGCCTCCCTGGAGTATTGCTTTGTCCAAGTATTTGGACAGCTGACCTTAACAAAAAGTGTGAGTTGAGGCTGTCACATGTATTAGCCATAGAGACAGAAATCCTTTTCTGACAGATTTGAAAAAAACCTCTTGCTGATCCTGCACAAAATGTCATCATGAATGCAGGGCATAGATCTCCTACCAGATCACCAGTCTATTCCTCCCGCTTCCTGTGACCTCTTTATCAAATCCCCTGCTTGTAGTTCAGCATACTTTCTCCCACATATGCACCTTCCATTGCAAGATCAGGTTCAATGACTGTCAAGGTGTTCTGTTTCTTCTTACCCCACATCCCACTGATGCTGATGTGAAGTCACATTTAAAATCAAGTTGATGACATTCTAATCACACTGATAGCAAGAAAGGAGAAAGTTAAAGTCAATGTCAAATTTCTCTTAATTAAAGGAACAACAATGAACTACTTTTGCAAATACAGAGTTTCTGTCTACAAAGGAAAAAACAAAGCACAGTGGTACATTTCCATTTGTAGACTTTTGTACTACCAAATAAGCCCCAAGTTGCTACCACGCAACTTTCCATCCCTTTTCTCATACACAATCAATCCAATTTCTGTAACACTGTAAAATAATTTATTCTCGGGTGGCAATATTATGAATTCAGATGCAGTCTAAGGCACATTTTTTATAGCAGAAACATAGCCCCCAGAAAATAGGGCATTTACAATAGACAGATTCTCAGATACAGTAGCATAAATGGTGATGCTATAGTAATTTCAGAAATCTTTCTATGAATTGGGTCTTAAAATTTCAAACTAAAACAAGATGTGAGTCACATATCCACATGCTCACAGTATCAAGACACTTGTTATCTGTCATCCTGAATGCTTGATTGTGACAAATTGCAGAGAGAGAAAATATTAAGACTTTCTTTAATCGTATTTAAATTATATAAAAGTAACCCCATGTTACCTGGCTCTCTCCTTCTATTAATGTGGTTTATATTATCCTTCCACAGTCTCAGGAGAACTGAACTTTCTATGAAGATTAATGCTACACTCACTTCACTGCACATTAATGTAGAAGACATTATTACTTTGAGCTCCAGGAATTCCCACTGGCAAATGATATTAAATCCATGCATTGTCTCTCCAGCTATCCTGACATGTTGGCTTTAGAATTTCTGTAAATTCAGCCATGGTTGACAGTAGGACTTCATGCCAGAATTTTGATTGAAGTATGCAACCACTTTAAAAAATATATGTATCTTGGAAGAAAGAACATACCAGTACAAAACTACAATTGCTTTTTCCTATGCCACCACAATGGTTTCTATGGGAACACTAGAGAAGCTACCAAGTTTTACTTTGAAATAGCAGTATATTTTTAGAATTGTAAGACCTTCATACCTTGACATATTAATTATATTGTTTAATGTAATGTATTCATTGGTAAAGATGTGTCTTTAAGAGCACTAACATTCTTACATTCTTAGAGATTTACCTCTACTTTTTTAAGGGAAATGTCCTTGAAACTGCTCTAAGGAGAATTTATGGGATAAGAAAAACATATTGATTATATATTCCCTATGTCTTCTAGCCCAAATAAGCAAGGAAACATGGGGAATTTTCCATGTTCTATGGTATCATTGTTCTTCAGAATTAAGTGAATATAGTCTGTGCAGACCCTTAACAGGTCCTCACCCCTGCAGATTTACTTCAGTACTCATCAGACTTAACTTCCCCTTCAATCCCTACAAAACTTTGGTTTAGAAAAGGAAAATATGTACAAGTTGCTAAGCTCTGAAGCTTTCCTTCTTGGATGTATGCCTAACTGATACTGTAGTAATTACATACACAGATTGAAATTATATGTGTAAACTTTCGTGTAGGGGTTAAGAGAACACTAGAGAAAGGAGTATATTCCTGAAGACTGCCCAGAGATCTTTAAAGTTCTTGGAAAATAGAATCTTATTCAGAAGTCCATCACCTAGCAAAATGCCTGGCATAAAATCTATCTCACTTGAGTTGAAGGTACATTGATGTTATTAAATCCCACAGCTCTGCATATTCCCAGTTTAACACCTGAAGTAGCAAAGCTAGCAATTATAAAACAGGCCAAACAGAATCTAGACTCTAAAGGCCCCATTTAACCTTACATTTACTGGTTGGAGTTAGAAGCAAGACTTGAGGTATTTACCATTTCTGTACAGCTTTAATATGGATAGCAACAATTTAATGGTAGTAGTCTTCTGTTCCTATATTAGACATCTGATTTAAAGTCGTAGAGTCAAGGTTCCTTTCCTGAGGATTCACAAGAGAACATAGACAGGCAACATGCAAACACAGGAAAGCTAATGAGACTGATCAAAGTGATGTAACTGAGCACTGGCTCTTACCACACATATTAGGAGCAACAACAATTTTGTTTGGATTTTATATTATTGGAAATAAATATCAGGAGGGCTTTAGATACCACATCCCTCCTCTTCAACAATATGTTTTTATCTTACTTCTATATATGGTGAAAATCTTTCTGTTAAAGAACAGCAGAACCCCAAAGACCTCTGTGTAGGTAAAACAGTTGCATCTGCCAAACAGGAAAGCAGCCCTTTGGGAGGAAAATGTCCTATCAGTCATATCCTTGTCATAATTATGCCCTCCATCCTGAAAAGACCGACTTCTTCCAAATCATGCCATTATCAACCTGCTTATTTGATGGATGCACTCAACTTGGAATAAAGAAGTCTGATTTGTAAAAGCTGATTTTGGATCCTAAAGGCTTCTCCCAAGATTTTAGGATTCTAGACTAAATGTCAAATGAGAAGTGTGGCCTATTTTAATTTACTTTCTCATTTTAAGTCAATACAAATGTCATACAAAATAGCACTATGGAGCAAGCAACTCCTTTTTTAGTCTTGCTTCTCACAACTTAGACTTGTCACCCAAAACACAACAGAAAACTTTATTTCCCTTTAAATAATTTTTTTTAATTCTGTTTGACTTCAGAGAGGATGAACTTGAACTTATACACTTCATGTCATACCTCTGCACCATGAAATAACATGGTTTTCATTTATAACCTTCTCCCTTTCTTCACTAACTCAAAAAAACTAATACTGCCAACATTCCACAAAGCATTCAGCAGCAAAACATGGCCAGATTCACAGATGTTTCTGGCTCACTCTATTTATCTGCATGTGATCGATATATAAAAGCACTTACCTAGTGAACATGCAAGGCCTAGATCCTGTACACACATGCTAGGTATGTTAACAGTAATGTCAGTGGAAATGGCACAAATAGATAGTTTTCTTTTAGAAGTCTACAGTACCTGAAACTGAAATTGCACATTGATATTCTGAGAAATCATTTTGATATTCTGAGAAATCATTTTTCCACAATTAGACCATAATTCAGAAAGATATCAGACGATGAAGATATTTCTTCTCATGTTAAAAACTCATTTTAAATTAATTGGCTTTTCAAGTTTCTAGGCAAGACTGCATTCCATAAGATGAGGCAGTTAAACTATTACTTGTATCTTCACCTGTGCGTATGACACTGATTTGGCTTTCTATAACCATAAACTGTTTACTGGCTATTTGTCTTACCTCAGCAGCAGCAAACCAAAACAAATACGAATACACATTTTCAAAATTACAGCAGCATCTTCTAAGTACTTTAAAGCTACATATTTGATTTTAAATATCATTATTGGATTTCTTGAGATTCCTATTTGCATAATTTTTCATAATTCATGTCTATTGTGCAAGATTCTTCAGAAAGTGCTGGTATAAAAAACATACCACCTCTCCTTCTGTTGTTTATAAAGGAAAGCTTAGCCACTGTAAATCCACCTGGAGATCCAGGTTCTATAGATTCGAAACCAGGACTCTTATACTCTCCCACTTGTTGATCATTTTCCATGTTTATTGGTTTTTGAGTGGATAGAAAAAATCAAATGTGTAAGGTCTAGTTTGACTAGTGGGCAATTTACTAACTTTGACCCCTTTGGGAGTCACAGGCCGTAACCTAACAGCCATCATGCTTTGGTGACTTCTTTCACCTGATGGAAGAAATCATGAAACTCTCTTCCTCTCTCCAAACCTACATGGACCTAGGTGCTCATTTTGTCAGGAGGAAAGGACTGGAAATGTTCTGTTTCTTTCCTGCATTTTTCATTTTTATCCAACTTTTAAATACCTTTTATGCTGTCCTGATTGTGTTTTATCAGAGAACTGGACTTCTTGTGACAAATACTTACACTGGATAACTTGTTTCAGGGATAGCACTGCTGCTTCCTCCAAACACTGACACTTCCCAGAAAGCTAATTGTACCCTATAGCCAAAATATAGCTACTCCCTTGTCTTTCCTGAATAACTTGCATACCAGAAACAGCATTTTGTTAAGTAATGGCTTACACGCCTGGACAACTCCCAGTACTCAGCTGATGCTAATTGCATTTGCAGCTGACTAAGAGTGTGCCTCGTGGCAATTCTTTCAGATCAGCAGACAGTCCTAACATGTCACTCCAAAGCAACTTGCTTGTGTGACTGTGCTCTAATTCCTGATCTTTTCTGTTCAGATGGCCACATGACTTCATGATTTGTTAATGTATGGAGCACAGCCAGATCCCAGATACTACATCTTCTACTGCATTTAAGACCAATTTACACTATTTCAAAATAAATACTCTGCCAATTCCTCCTGTGGCTACTGAAAATGCAAAAGAGGCATCAGCTGGGCCCAGAAGATACATTCTTAACATGTATCTTTTTATGGAAGAGGCTAACATATGAATCTCCATAGAAGGTGCCTGGTCTAAGGCACTACCTGTTAAGAGGAGGATTCCTGAGAACAACTTGCAGAACAGGCTAAATTAGCCTAAGCCAAGACTATCCCTTTTCTCTGGATAAATAAACCATACCTCTTCACTACACTCAGGACGTGAAGGTTCTCCCTGGATTATATTCCTGTTTCTATCAGTTTGCTGCTGCACAGATGAACTTTGTGAGTCTTCCTTAAAACCACCCCAATATGGCTATTGATGTAACACTGTATACCTCTCCTTGAACTTGTATCATTTCAGGACAAAAGGGAGTGGTCCTTCCATTCTGTTGTTTTGTAGGGAAGAAGCATGCACAGACTTTTAGCAGTTTGATCAAAGCGTACCTATTGATTAAATTAAAATGAAAACAAAAATGTCAGGTCTAGACTTTGGTACTGCAGGAAAGTAAATGCCAGCTTATATGCATAGCCTCTTTATGTCTCAAAAATAGCTTTCTCCTTCATAAGCAGCGCTATTGATTGATGCTATTCAGGCAAATGTCTAAGAACATTTTGTTCGGTAATTATTGTGGGCTTGAGCACACAGACTATAGAAGAAAAATCTATTTTAAACTCAAAACCCAGTGTGCCCTTCACTGCAGGCACGGCTGTGACTAACAGAGATGTCATGCTTATTATCTTTACCAGATGCAGAAGCTCAAAACGAACTATTGAGCTCATTAGAAGACACAAAGCAAGGGATTGCATCCAACAGTCATAGCAACAAATTACTGGGATCCAGGCAAACTAGCTAACTACAAATTGAAGTGAGAAAAAAAGAATGAGCATAAGACCTATAGTAATCATTCACAGCAAACCCAAAAGTCAAACAAACAGCCTGAATCTTTATGGTCTTTGAACTGTGAAGAAGGAATATACAAAATGCTAGCCCATCTCAGTGTCTAACAGATGAAAAAATGATTGTTATTAAAAAATAGACAAAAATACATGTAATAGGAAAGTACTGCAGCCAGGGATCTGATTAAAATTCTTGCCAAGGAAAAACTTCATACAGCTAGAAAACATATTTCTTAATTCCATGTCAGTGATGCTATGTACCTCCTCCCCTCAAGCATGCCTGCTGCACTTCTGTGACTTTAGAAGAGTTCTAACTTCTAGCCAAAGAGGATTAAATAGAATTTTTCTAGTTTCCCCAGAGCCACATAATTTCTTAGAGTGCAATCACTAGTAAGTAGAAAGAGAGATTTGCTCTTCATTTTCATTTGCACAAAACTGTCCTCTTACCATTTTGCTGTTTGCACCTCAATAGATCTTGTGTTCTGTCATTTAAATTGTAGATCAATGTTCAGTGGAATTACACAACATATACAGTAGAATAACAGAAGGAACTGGGGTCAGGACTTAGGCAGAGAGTTTTCTATCAGTTTTGCCTTACTTATGAATAACCAACATCTTCCATCTTGACACAGCCAAAGACATCTTGAGAAGCTGTCAGGAGTATGAATATGTTTCAGTGAATCAATGGATAAACTGGAAACTTTATTTCAGCATCTGTATCAGACTATGAGATTGTTACCAGTTGTGGCTGGAAATCAAAAACACCTCAAGAAACTGAACAAAAGTCTGCTTACATTTAATGGGCATTTTCACTTCAGAAGAGTTCTAAGCAGACTGGAAATCCTATTAGCATTGTTACTATTCTTGAACTAACACATTATCACAGTAGTTAAAGTCTTGGTGTATTTTAGTCAAACAGAAATATTGGAGTTTCTCACTCTGCACATGCCATATTTTTCACCTCCTCTGTTACACTTATAATTCATTGTTACAAATGATGAATGAAAGCAACACCTCTGAATCTAATTAGAAAAACAGAATACAGTCAATCCAATTTTTAATAAATAAATATGACTGAGTGGATCACACCAGTATTCCATAAGAGCCTACTTTGTCTCTGAACACATTTTCAGTGCCCATTCATTATCTTTAAAAACATCAGCTTCTTTCATCCATAAAGATGAAGTAACTGTGCTCATCAAAGTGCCAAATTTCATGTAGACTTCTTGTGAACTTTAAGCAACTAAAGAAATAGAATCTTTAGTACGGAGAAGTCTTCAGGTTAAGAGGTCTGCCAACAGATATGAAGAGCTATCTTCAATGCACAATCCAGTATCTGTTTTTGCAGAAGTTGTCAAAAAATAGAGGCCACAAAAAAAAAAAAATGTCATTAAAGAAAAAAAGCTAGGTCTAAATACAAAGAACAGGTTTCTTTCATCTGAGATTTTAAACCTTGGAATTAGCTTCCTGAACACACTAAGATTAAAGAAAGAAAATTTTACAGGTATATATTCAGAATCTCCAGGAGAAGAGGGTAAAGAGTAAAATCAATTCTTCATGGAATATTGTATCAGAAATAGGGTGGCCAGCAGGAATGCGAAAGTGATCATCGCCCTGTACTCAGTGCTGGTGAGGCCACACCTCGAATACTGCATTCAGTTTTGGGCCCCTCACTATAAGAAAGACATTGAGGTGCTGGAGCGTGTCCAAAGAAGGGCAATGAAGGTGGTGAAGGGTCTAAAGCACAAGTCTCATGAGGAGTGGCTGAGGAAACTGGGGTTGTGTAGTCTGGACAAAAGGATGTTCAGGGGACACATTATCGCTCTCTAGAACTACCTGAGAGGAGGTTGTAGCAAGGTGGGTGACAGTCTTTTCTCCCAAGTAACAAGCGATAGGACAAGGGAAAATGGTCTCAATTTGTGCCAGGGTAAGTTTAGATGGGATATTGGGAAAAATTACTTCACTGAAAGGGTTGTCAAGCATTGGAACAGGCTGCCCAGGGAAGTGGTGGAGTCACCATTCCTGGAGGTATTTAAAAAACCTGTAGATGTGGGTTTAGGGGTGAACTTGGCAGTGCTAGGTTAACAGTTGGACTCAATGATCTTAAAGGTAGGTCTTTTCCAACCTAAACAATTCTATTCTACGATTCTATTCTATGATTCTGTTTTTGAGGATTGAATGTTTCTTAGTCAAAATTTTATTTTAAAGTATCCTACAATAATATAAAAGAGGTCAGCAATGTACAGAGTATGTCTCACTTTTCATGAAAGTGTCTTAACGATAAAGCAGTGAAGCTCTTTATGAATTATCTCCCTTTGAAAAGATTTGGAAGACTAGCTTGCAAATTGTTGACATGATGTCAGATGAAAAGAAAAAATATCCAATCTATTTTATTACACATTGCATATATTTTCATTGGGCTAGGCTATGCACTCTCATGAGTCACAATTCTAAGATGCCAGGATAAATAATTTGACACTTTTAAGTCTTATTTAAAGGATATTACTGTTGACCACTATGTCACTTAAAGAATAGGTCATAATTTTAAAATTGCTAAGTGAAAGTTATAAAATTAGATATTCATTAAATTATTATAATTTACATTTTGACAGCCCACAATAGTTTTAAGACTGCTATGAAGATCTTTTGCATGCCTTTTTACGCTGTGATGGCTAAATCCCTGTGGAATTATTAGGACTTGACAGCTCTACATAAAGTTGAAATAATCGTGTTTGGCATGTGAGAGCTCCTTAATCCTCTTCCATCAATATTGCTGCAATAATTGAAAATGTCAGGCTAAAATGACTGTAAGCCTCAGACATCTGTCACTTATACAAAAAAGTTGGTGTGATTATTATACAGTATGTTCCATCACAGAACCACAATACTGAAAGCATAACTACTTCAGCATGTTCAATTCGTTTCAATATAAAGCAAAAAAATAAAAAACAAATCACCCACTCAGGGCTAACTATCAGAAGAAAATTACCCTCTTCTGCAGGACAGGAAAAACAGTGGTTTCTAATTCATCAGTGTCTATGAAGAATGGCATTCATGCTGTCACTGAAAACAACAGTTGCATCAGATATATCTTAAGTAACAGAAAACAACAATATCTGTTCAGACATACATGTGCAGTCTCACATGCAGCCTCTTCAGAGCAGTGTGAGGTGTATGTATATATGTAGTTGTTATATGTATAACTGTAAGTAATCACTGATGTTTGTAATTTTAATCAAGAATTTTTTTGTCATGCTCCTCCTTGAGATAATCTAGCATTACTAAATATTCTCTGGTAATTGCTAAAAAAAAAAAAAAGATAATCAAATACATTATAAATGATTGGTTGTCATTAGTATCATTGGATACTTTTAATTACTACTGTTATTGAAAAGGTAATGGCTTATGAAAATTGTTGGCAGAATGTGAGGTCAGCATTATACAATGTTAAACAGTTAAAACTGTTTCTGTTAATTATGGGTTCTGAGTGTGGGTATTTGATAATTTAATACACAGTAGGTAACCAGCATTTGATTTTTGATCTCTTTCACTGCCTAAAACTTAAGGTGAGTTGAGTTCCAATAGTATGAACTCTAAAAATAATCATAATAATAAAAACCACAACCACTTTACAGTCTGTGAACTGTAGGAGTAATAAACCTCCTCTATGAGAAAGCATGTTCTTTTAAAGGTAACTCTTCTAAATTTCCTTGGTTTCCATGTTTTGGGCTCAGACCTTGTTATATTACATCCCAGGAATTCAACATAAATATAATAAAAGGTAAATTTATAATTTTGTAATGGTGGCTAATTTGTTATCTAATTAATTTTACTGACTAAACAAACACAAGCAAACTATAAATTTGATAATTGGTATAAATGGTAATTCACAGCTGCTTTGTCTAGTCCACTGTGCTCTGCTTTTATTCAAATGACCCTCAAATACCTAGATACAAGACCACATCTAGGCTAGATACTAAAATAAGCAACAGACCAATGATCCCAGCAGCTAGGACCCAATGAAATGACTGAATGAATGCACAGAATCACAGCATGATTGAGGTTGGAAGGGACATCTGGAGGTCACCTGATCCATCCTTCCTGTTCAAGCAGGGCCACCCAGAGCCAGTTGCCCAGGACCACGTCTAGATGTCTATGGAGTAACTCCAAGGATGGAGACTCTATACCTCTCCAGGCAACTTGTTCCAGTGTTTGTTCACATGCATTCAAAGATCCTGGAATCGTGCCTGTTGCCAGCAACATTCCAGTCAAACTTTCACTACAAAAATTAATCTAATCAAGGAAGAAGCTTTTAGAAATGGGCAGTTCAGTGGTCAGAGCAATTCTCAGGTTCAAATACCATACTTCCAGTGTATAAAATTCTAACATGAAGCATCATTCTAAAAATGCCCTCAGGATTTCATTTCTTGCATATAAATGTGTGTATCATTAAGTCAAATATTTGGGGTTAATTAAAAAAAAATTATGATAATTTTTTTAACAGTATTCCAGCAGAGGAAGTAAATTTGAAAAAATTGCTTTATTTGCATAAAGTTTCTATTTTTAGATTTTTCAAGTGCATACATTAAATCCTCAGTTCAAAACGTAGGTAACCAGAAACATGAAGAATACCAGTCATCCCTCCCACAGAATCAAGCCTCTTTGTACAGGATAAAAAGACAGATTTCATATATGAATTATTAATCATCCTCTTTAAATTATACCTAACTATAAATCTTCATTATAGTCACTTAGGCTATGTCTACATTGCAGGAATTAGGGGCATTTAAATTCATGGTAAGACCTGAATACTTACAAGAGCCTCTCCCCTCCCATACCTTGGTTTCCATGGGAAGGAAATCTTGGTTTACAGGCTGGAAGACATGATACATACTTGGCAAGTTCCACAGTTTGGACAATTGAAGTACCAGGACTGTAGAACACACCTCTTAGAACATCTGATCCACAAGTATGCTTACTTCAAAGTGACAGCAACTCAAAACTCACTTTCTTAAGTAAGAAGGGAAAATATTGTGTGCTTATTTCTCTCAAATAAATGAACTCGCTTTGTACTGAAATCAAGAGACAGTTTTATATAATGTGAAATAATACCACATAGATCTCTGCAGAACTATATTCAAGAGTCCTTGGACACCTGAGCTTCCAAGCAATACTGAAGTAGTGCTTAATGACTGCTTTGGATTTGACTCTCCTTTAACTAATTTTGCAGAGCTGTGAGCACCACTGCCACTTGAGTCTGGAGCACACGTCATACGAAGAGCAGCTGAGGGAACTGGGGTTGTTTAGTCTGGAGAATAGGAGGCTGACAGGAGACCTCATCGCCCTCTACAACTACCTGAAAGGAGGTTGCAGAGAGCTGGGGATGAGTCTCTTTAACCAAGTAATAAGTGATAGGACAAGAGGGAATGGCCTCAAGTTGCGCCAGGGAAGGTTTAGACTGGATATTAGGAAGCATTTCTTTACAGAACGGGTAGTCAGGTGTTGGAATGGGCTGCCCAGGGAGGTGGTGGAGTCCCCATCCCTGGAGGTGTTTAAGAGGCGGGTTGACATGGCGCTTGGGGATATGGCGTAGTTGGGATCTGTCAGTGCTAGGTTAATGGTTGGACTAGATGATCTTCAAGGTCCTTTCCAACCTAGATGATTCTGTGAAATTCTGAGTCAAACCAAAAAAACCCAGCTAAGATGTGTGAAACAACCAGACCCAAAGCTTCTAGAGTAACAGGTTATGCTAGTGATGCCTATCAAAAAGATTGTTGCAAATGCATCTAGTCCATCATCCATCATGTCACATATTCAGACTTTCTAATAAAAACTTGCAATTTTTGTCTGGGATTTAGTCCAAGTCCTATTGTTCTAGGTGAAATGATCGTGCAGAACCTTACGGCTGTTGTCAGGAAGAACATACTATTCTTTGATTCTGATTTGACTCACAGCTGAAGTCCCTTCATACAAATTTTGCTAAGTGATTAACTGGCAGCATTTTTTTCCAGCTCAAAAAGTTCATATTTAATGATGTGATCCCTGAAAAGTCTGACTTTTTCAGAATCTCTGATAGCAGAGTCTTCAGGGAAGACCTGATGCAAGACATATTTCTCTTCTTCTGGTCAACTGAGGCCACAGCCTCTAGATTCTCCAGTTTGGTGGAGTTAACTTATGAAGAAATGCATGACTGAAAGATATCATGTTATAAACCGGCAGAGGGTGAAGGAGAGCAAGGATTTATCTGACCTAACCTTGGCAGTATTTTTGCCAGTACTTTCTAAAATTTTCAGAATAGGAAGAAGAGATACAGACATTGAGGAAGAGAAATGTTGATCATACAGGACAGATTTTCCCATTTAAGAAATGTGCTATAATCTTCTGACAAATTTTAAATCTAGGGATAATAAAATTTAATGAAAAAAAATATATATTAAGCAGTAGCATTTCTGAGCTTTAGAGCAGCCTGAGGAAAAGTTTTGGCATCAATATGGCTTTTTCTTATTTGCCTTTTGGGGTCATTCCACAAACAGCTGGTTAGCGTAAGAACTTAATGAATCTTAGATTCATTCATAGAAATCATTGCAAATAACTGACTGAATGTGGTTTTTCTTCTCTTGCCATATTACTTGCTGTTTCCTAGTCTGCTGAGAAAACAAACAAGTGTCATCATTTTTAGGTTTGGATTATGCATCTAAGATATATATCCATAGTTAAGTATTAATAATTCTATGTTATTCATTGTCATTACTCAGATGTTATGATTCTGAAAAAGCCATTTTATATGCACTAATATGCAAAGAATGTGCAACCTGTGGGACAGAACCTGTGGGACCAACTTGTGATAACTTGGTAGTGTATCTACTCCACCTTCTTATATAAATGACAGTATTTGAGCCCTGTTTCAAAGGCAAACCACTGGAGCACAAAAACACTGACTCAGGTATCTTTCCATAAAACTGCATTGTATCATTTCCCTACACTCAAAATAATTGCAGAGTCTTGTACTGTTTCAGCAAAGACAACCTGAAGAAAGAATAAGCTAGTATCTTCTAGTCATTGATCTTCCATTCTCTCGAAACTCCAGAGACACTGTATTCACGTTTTTATTTTAAATTCAGAATTGGGATTTTGTTGGTTAAAATGGATCTGTCTTTTCTAAAACTGGGTAGTCTATCTCTGGAAGTTCATTTGCACTGAAACACAAACACTGTGTTAACTCTTTTAATGTCACCAAAGTGATTAACATTACCAATAGCACACAAAAATATCTGGTTTCACACATTTAATCACATAGATGTTGGTTTATGCTGAAGGGAGAAAAATCCAATCCTTATATAATGTCTGTCTATTTCTCTGTGATGTTGACAATACTGAACTTACACCCTCTTCACTTTCAGGAGTGAACTTTGCTGGTTTATGACTTCAAATTGCTTTAACTTTATCATCTCTTTCTTTTCCTTTCTCACCAGACTTCAAGTCCTTCTTTTCCTCTTTTCCACATTCCTCCAGACCATCCCTTCCTTATTACATCATTTCCCCATTGCGGTTTTCCCAAATTCTAACTTCTCCCTCATCTTCTCTCCCTGAGGCTTTTCTGAGCTTTGGTGCAAATGAAATACTCACTTCAACCCATGAGTTCAAGGTTATGAAAAACATATCATCAGAGTAACAGTGATGTAATTAATATCACTATAATACTTCTTCAAAATATCACCAATGGCCTTCTCATAATGTATTGCATTAATACTTCATCAGAAAGTTGTTTTCTAAGACAGAAATGGAGCCAGAGAAGATACATAGCTAAGAAGAATATACATCAAAGACAATACTGAAAAAAACTATTTTATGAGAAAGGAAATAAACTTACACGTTTTTTACTGTTGATTCTTCCAGAGAAACTTAAAGCTTGTTTTTTCACTTGTTTAAATGGTTCATCATTTCTATTCTGTTCCAACACAAATCTTTATCTTAACCTGTTTGTTATAACAAGCTATAACTACAGTTTTCAAATTAATTAAAGCTATATTGTCTTGAGGCTTAAAAAGCCAGTGTGGCTTTTGATGTGTATATGAGAGGGAACAAGAGGGAGAAAGTAGGTTATGTTACTATAAGTTACTCAGCTGTATATTATTATTATGATTATTTGGTAGTAAAAATAAGAAGTAAAAATAAGAATGTTATTGTGAAATTAGTCCCCTGCCTATCCCCACAATATTTCATATAAATAGTAACTACTTCTGTTAGAAGAAGTGATGACTCATGCAGCCATGTCCTCATAGTAACAAGCTAGCTGAGTTACCAAAAAGAAATTTTATATGCAGCAACCTGAATCAGGCACTCTGTTCAAATAAATTCAATTTTAATGAGAAAGAGAATCAGACTTTATACATGAAAGATATTGACTCTACTCAAGATGATACTTATTGCTATGACTATTGCCTACCATTAAAAAAGAAAATGTTCACTGTCATATATAATATTGGAAGAAGAAGACAGGAAAGCATTAGGTTAATCTTTCAGCATCAAGTATATGCTACAGGACAGAGGTGCCAGTGTCTTTAAAATAATTAGAGAATACACAGTAGGTGGCATTAATTGAAATCAACAGGTGTTTTTCACTGACTTCAATGACACCAGAACGCAGCATTTTCAAAACATATTATCAGAGTTTTGGCCCTGATAACTTAAATAAATTGATCGAACCAATAGTAAAGTCACGTATTTAATAAGTACCCTAACATTTGGACTTTATTTGTTTGAGCATAGTGTTGCTGAATCATCAATACATTCAGACAAAGGAAAACACTGGTAACGACTGGAAAGCTGCCAATCGGAGAGAGACCTGGGGGTGTTGACTGACAGCCGGCTGAACACAAGACAGCAGTGTGCCCAGGTGGCCAAGAAGGCCAATGGCATCCTGGCTTGCATCAGAAATAGCGTGGCCAGCAGGGACAGGGAAGTGATCTTGCCCCTGTACACGGCACTGGTGAGGCCACACCTCGATTACTGTGTTCAGGTTTGGGCCCCTCACTACAAAAAGGACATTGAATTACTCGAGCGTGTCCAGAGAAGGGCAACGAAGCTGGTGAAGGGTCTGGAGCACATGTCGTACGAGGAGCGGCTGAGGGAACAGGGGTTGTTTGGTCTGGAGAAGAGGAGGCTGAGGGGAGACCTCATCGCCCTCTACAACTACCTGAAAGGAGGTTGCAGAGAGCTGGGGATGAGTCTCTTTAACCAAGTAACAAGCAATAGGACAAGAGGTAATGGCCTCAAGTTGCACCAGGGAAGGTTTAGACTAGATATTAGGAAGTATTTCTTTACAGAACGGGTAGTCAGGCATTGGAATGGGCTGCCCAGGGAGGTGGTGGAGTCCCCATCCCTGGAGGTGTTTAAGAGTCGGGTCGACATAGCGCTGAGGGATATGGTGTAGTTGGGAACTGTCAGTGTTAGGTTAATGGTTGGACTAGATGATCTTCAAGGTCTTTTCCAACCTAGACGATTCTGTCGTTCTGTAACTTGTCTATTCAGTTGATTTCTGCTACAAATTGTTTGTACAAGATCAATTCAGCTCAAGCAGAAACTGCCCTGCCCCAGCTGATCGTACCATTCTCACCACTTTATCTTAAACATCATACTGAACCTTTCCTCCTACCCAAGACATCTCAGTCTACCTTGACCTGTCGGACAGTCAAGCCATCTGTCTACTGATGATATTTCTGCTCTTTGCAACTGACACTCCTCAGCATTTGTGTTCTTCCCTTCCTTTCAGTTTATGGTGACTACAAGTTGCTGAAAGATTATGTCTACCTAGTTCAGTCTGGTCACATTATGATAGAAAAATTGCTTAACATAGAGCATATAAGTACTTCAGTTAGTTTTGCTGAATCAGGATGATTTTAGTTAGCTCTTTTAATCTTGTTGCCTTACATTGTTTTCATAATCTTCCTTCCTCAGAGCTAAAAGCTTATGTTATTTTTGGTTATTTGGTAAATAAATGTGGTTTTATTATCTTTTTCTGTTTGTTCTACAGTACAAATGTGAGGGTTTTGCATGAACTACCCATATATTCAAATTTCTGTTTGGAGTTAGTGCTGTTCTTAAATAATTATGGTTGTAATAGAACCACTGAAAAATCTTTGTATCTGACCAAAAAAAAATCCTTTCATTAATTGTCTCTCTTATTCTTCCTATGCATTTGGGTATGAAGGCTGAGGCACTGGCAGTCTACCAGACTTCTCAATGGATAATTTCCTCTAAATGATCAACTAGAGCTATTTTTACTTCTATATTTTTATATGCTCCACTAGCTTCCTTTTTGTTATTGGTACGAGGAAGTCATTTATTGCATTGTTATGGGATAGTTGGTTTCTTCTCTTATACATGTCCCTCTCTCTATATACATATATATCTGTTTACTCATTAAAGTAATTAACAAAAATCATCTTGATATCAAAACTAGGAAACTCCCAATACACCATTCTTTGTTCATGCAATTTGAAGTGAAACATTTGAAGTGAAATCAAGAGTGTTCTAACACTGAGCCTTTAGTGCTGTCAGTCAAAATAAAAAGGGAATAACAATAACAGTCTTTGGGATCTTCCTCAGTAATTCCAGAGCATCTAAATTAACACTTACATCTACTAACCTTACATCCTAAACCTAGATCAAAATACTAATAAAGCAGCCTACATTTCATCCTCAGTCACAAGTGAAATGTTATGCCCTGAAATTGTTTAACAAACTAATTTGTCTGTTTACCTTACATACAAGCAACTCTGGCTTTTATTCTATATTCTCCCTCATGTTTGCAAGGATTTCCCTATAAATACTGTAAAAATACTTTCTGTCCCCCTTCAAATCCTTTATGAAAACCCTGCCTTTCTGGGAAGTCTACAAAACCCTTGATGCTGATATGCCAGGAAGTAATCTATCTTTCTAACCAGTACTATTTATTGGGTTTCTTTACTCTTCTATTTGTCATACCTATCCACCATCTTATGTCTTAGACTTAATTCCTAAGCACCTGGGGCAAGGATCATTTATTAACTCTGTTTGTACAATATCAAGTGCAACAGGGCTATGATTTATGCCAGGGCTGACAAATTAAATAAATAGCCTGTCTTTCCCCTGAGAGTATCAAACACTGGTTTTTAGAACATTTGTAAAACAAGTACTGGAACTGAATGAAGTGACTTGGATGGTGAGTGCAAAAAATAAATTCTACGGACATTTCTCTCAAACTTAGGAATGCATACTTTTCAACTTTGCTGATTCTGCTAAGTATTTTTGTTTCAAGAAATATTTCAACATTTTTTTTCCCAAACACAAAACCCTGCATAAAATGAACATGAGTTTAGGTGCAGGAACAGAATACTAGAAACTATGGATCTACAGATGGAGGTATATATCAATTATAAGACATACAAGCAATATTTGTTCATTACTCTCTGGTTCTCTGGCAAGCACTTGATCAAACCTTAAAGATTCCCTTTAATCAGAAATGAACACATCTGAAAGCCACATACATCCATACAGATTGGCTTTTTACATTCAGAAATATCTCCAAAGGGGTTTATCTATCTAAGGGTTCACATTACATATCTATTTTATAAGGAACAACATGGTTGTGTGTGTGCAAACCAGGTATACTTTGGCATTCCAACTTTCTGAATGTGTATTATTCCTTCTGACTCTTGAAAATAATATAAAAGAGATTTTTTGGAAATGGTTTTGATGAAACTGATGAAAATCTGTTGCACTCTGTTCACTGATAAGAGTGAAGCAGATTCAGTCAGAAGCATTAGCCTTCTATTCTGTCACTAGAAAGCTTTGAAATCAACCCACTTAACATTTAAAAGTTTCAGCTTGCTGGATTTGGATAATATATATATAAGCCCTTGCCACTATTTCATTACAGGTGACAGAGGAAAGCAGATGGCCTTTCAATCTTTTGCTCCAATCCAGCTTAACTAGTGAAAAGCTCCTACTGAAGAATAAAGAGTGATGGTTTAAAAAGAAAGGGGGAATAAAAGGAGGGAAGAGAGAAAACAAAAATGAACTGTCATGGCAACTGAGAGATTAATTCACTCTGGCCCATGCTAATTATCACATTAGGGTAAATCCTAGATTTTGAGTGACTTAGTACAGAAGATAGGTTAAACTGGACTGGAAGAAGTATAATATTACCATTAATCTATCATAGAACTCACAGTGAATTGGCATATGGTCCCCTATATCCTGTCACTTAGTAAGAGAATTCAAAGGCTTCGTTTTTGTCATTCTGAAAGACAGTTTTTCAAGGTGAAAGTTTTTTCAACTCAGTGACCAATATAAGCTTCTTATTCATGCAAGTAGACCTGCTGGTCTAAGTGTTCATAAAAGGGGAAAAACCAAGTCATCAATTACATACTTAAACGCATATGTAACTTGACAAATATACTTGATATTTACTACAACACTGAACAGAACATGCTTATTTCAGAAAAGTAGTAAAGTGGCACTGATAGCTAAGACCTTTTCTCTGGAGAGGCTAGGGTCACACTTCTCATGTATGCTGAGGAAGCTTCTCAAAGATTCAGTTTCCCACAAGGTTGATCTTCAAGTAAATATGAAAACAGACTGCATAGTCCTAAAATTCAAGCCTGCATACTGTATTAGCAAAAATTCAACTATGGTTGCAAAAGGTGCAAAAGAAAGGATTTTCAACACATGTATATGACAATTTGTTATTATTTCAGCACAGATGCAGTCTGATCTGTAACCACATTCAAATTGTATGTGGAAATTTTGACCTCAGTCAAACTACAGAAAGAATGAAGAAATAAGCAATCTGTGGCTATAAACTGTCAATTTTTCTGAAAATCTGATCCCAGGGAGATAGATTTCCTTGGTTAGTCTTTAAAAAACTGAAACCATGTCCTGTCCAGCCATATTATTTTTCATCATTCAGTCAAATTTAAATACAGTTTTCCCCTCTCAGACTGACCATACTTGTGCACTTGTGCTATTGAAACTGAAGAGCATATGATTAACAAAGGACAAAGCAAATGCCGAACACTAAAACTGTAATATTACATTTCCTCAGGAAGACGGAATTGTAAAAGATGGGGAAAGGCAGAAAGAGAAATAAAGAGAATCCCTTAGAAATATGTTTTCTTTCCCAATTGGATAGAAATCTAGCTGCTAAAACTAGATACAAATCAGAGAGAAATAGATTATTATGATCTACATTTTAATATTCTAGTTAAATCTGATTTAAGGCCATTTTCAGAAGGAACAAGTTTTCTACATAGGTAGACATACCAAGGTAAGAGAATGAATTCCAACATGCACAAAAAACATGCTTTAAAACTATGTGTCAGCAGAAAAGCATTGTTACATGGAAGAAGGAAAAGTACAAAGGATCTTTCATATCAAAGGCAATGCTTGATAAGAGAAGGGGCATCAGCTTCCTGAAAGAAAGAACTTTTCTTCTCAGTGCAGTCTGACATGAGCCCCCTGGGAGAGAAAAAGAACCAAATCAAAAGTACTGACATGACAATGGCTGACGTTCTTTAATCTTTGTTACCTGTGTTCCATACAACTTAGAGGCACAGCTTCGCACAAAACAAAAATCCTGGAGATTTAAGAATAAATCTGTCCTACTCTGCTCTTTTTCAAAATGGCAGGCCTTATTCTTCTTATGCAAAAAAAAAAAAAAAAATAAAAATCATTTGCTGGTTTTATTTCTGGAATAGCAACTAATGATTTGTCTTGACAGATACAAAAGATTGCTGAGGGTTAAGGTCCTTCCAGCCTATGGCAAATGAAAATGATTACAGAGATCTAGGCTGCGAGATGTCACAGCAGTTGGAACACACACTGGCAGAGAGGAGGCCCACTGGCTGTGGAACACCAGATACAGCTTGCAATATTATATGGCTTGATCATGAGTACTGTGATACAAGCATATGTTGTGCTTTTCAGGCAAATTATCCATAATCATACCTCACAGATATCCATGTATATAGTTTATTCACATATGCTTGTCATTCAACTGAAGCAGTTGCTCTCTTGTCTAGACATGTGAATCATTGTCATAGTCTGTAGTCAAATTACCATTATTGGGCATGAGTTACTTTACTGTGGGATCACAACTATGACATGACGAAGTGGCAACAGCATTTTTCAATCACTTTGTGGTGATTTTTCACTCACTGCACATCTCTGTGCAGTCAGATGACTTAAGTCATTTTGTAATCATGGGCTATCCAACCACTTTAAAATGTTATTGCAGTCACAAGAAATTATGTGCTATTACAGTCGATAGATATCAATACAGCACAGCTGGGATAGCTAATGGACTAAGTTGTTCCTAAAGTTAAGGTCTTTGGAATTTTCTAGTGCTGTGATCAACCAGTAATTTAGAGAATATTAATTTATTAATGCTTAGTTAATTTGCACAGATTAATGCTAGAAACCAAATATAGTACCAAAGTATATCCAGCTGTTAGACCAAACCAGGTTGCTCAGGGCTTTATCCTGTCTGGTTCTGAAAACCTTCATGAAGACTGTCCAACTTCTCTGGGCAAACTGCTTGACTGTCCTCTCGGATTTCTCTAAATCCACTCTAATTTTATGTTGCTTTAACTTATCCCCATTGTCTCTTGTCATCCCACCATACATCCCTGTGAAAAGCCCTGCTCCACCTTCTTGATCACTTCATCATACATGTTGGAATGCAACTATTATGTTCCCCTGAAGCTTTCCCTTCTCCAGGCCGAACAGGCTCCAGTTCCCTCAGTCTCTCCTACAGGCACACACTGCAGCTTCCAATCATCTTGCTGGTCCTCTGCTGAACTCACTCCTACTGACTGATGTTCTTCTGTATTGGGAGGACCAAAACTGGATGTAGTATTTTAGATTTGGTCTAATAATGAGTGCTGAATAGAGGGGGATAATCACTTCCCTAGGTATACTGGTACAGTCCTGTTAATACAGCCCAGGATGCTATCAACCTTCTTTGCTATTAGGGCAAACTGCCAGTTCATGTTCAGCCTCCTGGCTGTGAAGATGCCCAAGTCTCGTACCATAAAAATTTTCAGCAGGAAAAAAAAAAAAAAAGGGAAGTTATATAGTTATATGCTAATTTTACTTCACAGTTATATTCTACCTAACGTGTTTTAATGGTCCATTAATTTGACATTGGAGATATCTGACCAATGTTCACTGAAACCTATCAAGTCTTGTTGCTTTCAAAAGGATTTGAATTTGGTCCTAACTACTGGTTATCATGAAGAAACCCAAAATCTGTGTTCTGTGTTTTCCCTTCCTCACTCTTCTGGGGTACAGATAAGCCTCTCTAGAGTATATGCACATATATGTGTGCCTTTAAGAGCTCTATTTCTGCCATCTACCAGGGACAGGAAGATAAAACTGAAAGATCTGCTTGGCGGATGGCACTGAAACTTCCATTTTACTCTGAACAGAATTTTGAGCAGAGAGCAAATGAAGAACAAGAACTGCTAAAAGCAGTGAAGATTGAAAGTGTTATGAATGCCTCAGGTTGCAGATCTTACTCAAGCAAATGCTCCCCACTGAAGAAGTAATGCATGATTAAGCTCCAGATAAATTTTATAAACACTAAAAGATTCCATTAATAGTTTACATCTAACAGAGGACTAAGCATGAAACCTAAATTATCAGAGTGACTCTCTAAAAGCACCAGAGAAGCACTGGAAGATAAAGAAATATGACATCCACAAAAATTGCACTACAGTTCACTGAAATACACAGGAATTTATATTTTTAATCAAGCCCATACCCCAGCAATGAAGGCTATGTATGAACAGATACTAAGATGCAGTAACAGAATAAGGATCAGTTAAGGAAAAGAGATATCCAGTGAACAACAACATAAGTGGAAATGGGTCAATGTATTTGAGTCAGATTGATCTGTGTCATTATATGGCCTTCTAGTGCTTCTTTTCCTAGTGAGTTTAACAACGCATGTGACACAGCTATACTCCATTATGCATTACAGACACTGTAGGTTGTACTGCTAAGCTTGGTTCCCTTCCATAATTATTAAATCACTTATTTGCTTTTGTTCTTTACATTTATGTCATGCAGACTGAACTGTGCAAAATGACATCCTTGCAGTGAATCAGTAATAAGCACTCCTTTGTTTCATTGTCCAAACACAAGAAAGGACACCTGTCTGAAGAACTGCATTTGCATTTAAATACTTTTAACTTATAAAAAGCACCTTCTAGAAGTACTAATTAGACTACAGTATTAAAATACTGTTGAGAATGTCCTTAGTTTAATAACAGCATGTCATAAGAACTCAATGCAAAAACAGTACAGTTACAGAATTATGATTGTTTTATATTACTGAACACCACTCATATAAAAACAGGCTTACATCTCATCTTTCTAAACTTCTTCTTACACAAGAGTATCACAGAAGCCTTCCATGTAGAATTAGGTAGTTATGCATCGCTTTTATAAATGGCATATGATGCTTGGGTTATGAGTTTGATACCAGTTCATCTCACTGCCAGGAGTTAAATCAAGCAAGGCTGCTAAGGTGAGAATCAATAGCAAAGAGCACAATGAAAGAAATAAGGTATTTACAGTAGACAGCTTCAAAGTAGTTAAAATAATTGGCTTGAGCTATTCACCAGGTGGGAGTTAGTGGTCTGGCACTACCCAGGCTGCTGGCTAGGTTTATTTTTTTCTGGCTGATAGCTTATAGTAGAAGGAAATGCCAAACCTAAATGTTGGCCAAGGAAAGTAGGAAAAGCTGAGTAACTATCAGGAGCTTACAGATTAAAACCATGTGAAAGAAACAGCTGGTTAATTAGGGAGGTGCCAAGATAAGATAGATATAAGATAGAGGTAAAAATAAACCTGTTTTGCATACTAAGTAGCTAGACCTGAAGTCATTAGTTTCCAGAGTTAACCATTCAGGCACTTTAAAATGCAGACACTCTTTGTAAATACAATCCTGCCTTTCAATTGTCTAAAGTCATCTTATATTCCTGGTTTTTCCTCCTAGCTCTACTGCTACACGTTACCTTTCCACTGACAGAATTCTCATCCTCCTTTAATGTGAGAAGGCTGACCCACCCTCTTTCTTTCTTCCTCTCAAAGCAAACAGAGCTTGTGCTTCTTTCAAACACAATATAAAGAAATTCTTTGAGATGAGTTTTGAAGAAAACTCTGTCATGTTCATGCTTTAACATCTCTACACAATGCTATTTGGGAACCTACTACCAAACTTTTCATGATAAAGATTTAATATTTTCTCTTCCAATGTATAGTACAGGTTCAGAATTTTAACAGACATTTCAGTATCTCCTTACACTTCCATGCTTCCCCCATTTGATTTTTCCTAGTATCATCCAGTACCCTTACCATTTTCTTAGAACAGAAATATCATATTCCAGTTCATTATATTTTTATGCAACTGCAGTAAAATTTCTTACACAGGAGAAGTTTTCACTACAAAATATGAAAATTCCATTAAGAAAGCTAAGAGTGGACTATAGCTTCCATTACCCAAAGAGCAGAAAATGCAGAATTAAATACAAAATTCAAAAGACAAAACTGGGCAAAATCAGAGTGCTGCCACATTCCAGTTTAAGAGAAAACAACATTCAAAAGATAGGATGTGAATGGCCTCAGGAGGATGTGGTCTGTGGGAATATGAGGAATAAGTAAATGAAATACTTTAAAATTTTACAGAAGAAGGCGTACTGATTTATTCCAAAGATGCTCAGTGCAAAGTCTTTTAAGCAGACTAATTTACAGTTTCAAAAATAGCTTCTTCAAATGAAAATAACCTTATGGATTCCACATTTTGGAATCACAATACCACATCTGCATTGCACATTCAGTAAAAAGACACATGGGACCATACATGACCTGGCAGTGAGAGCAGAGCACCATTTTGTATTGTTTCTATCATAACAGTCAGATGTCATTCAGGTTTTAAAGTTCCATTGTGATATTGAACATATGGAATATAAACAAGCATAAAGTCTGAAAGCTTTCTTCTTAACAAAGAAAAAAATAAACCCAAAAAACCCAACTGTACTTCCACTCTCCCATCAAACTGTTTATCATGTATTGAATCAAATATCTATTCCACATATACATACAAATATTTTACAGCATCTTCCCTGCCATGTAAGCAGCATCTGAAGCTTATTATGAAGACCATAAATGTCCTTTTAATAACTAACCAGACAGGGGGTGCTGTATAGTTGAGGGGAGAAAAGAGGTTTGAAAACAAGCCTTCCCACCTCTTTCATAATTAAGCTTGAAGATTAGATACAACAATTAGTACTTAAAGCTCTACATATTATAGCACTAACTTAGTAATACAATAGAAATTAAGAAAAGGTTTACAGACCATTTCATTGCAATGAAATGCTCTGTAACCTCCAATAGCACGTGCTTTCCAAGGAGCCAATCTCAGTTTGGAGAGGAAACAAAAATTTGACTCCAGGATAAATTACTAGATACTAGATTGTTAGTCTCTGGGTGGTCTCATGCCTGTCTAGTACATTTGCAACGTGAAAGTATTTCCTAATGATAAATTCCTGTTCCTCACATATATGAAACAGAGACAGTGCAAAACTGAGTACAGCTAATCTTCTCACTGAGCTGTGTAAATAATTACACTGTCCTTGTGCTACCAGTGAAGTTAATGGAGCAGAAAAGAGGCTGATTCTTTGCTTCTGAAATTGAGTATATCATCTTGGCAACGAAGGTTGACTCATCTGATACTCCTGTTACCTTTTGAAATACCCAATGGCTAATATGAAAAGGGCAAAGGGTGGGTTTATGTAGGACAAAAATGAAATTACTTTCCTTGACTTACTAGACGGTCTAGACAATGGTTCACAATATGCTGAGCATCTCCCACCTCTAATTCATGCACAGGACTCAGTATGTCATCTCCTTTGCTATTCCTCTGCCTTTCAGAAGTAGGAAAGAAGTTGGGTAAATAATGACATAAAGATGACAAAATGCCTGTCCTCCTAGTTTGGTCTGATGCCTGGCTGGCAGTAGTTCTGTATTTGTGCCAGACTACGCTGACTGAATGCTCACTGCGTCCTGTCCATGTCTCACCCTTTTCCTGTCAAAGTATATACACATCTTTTACTGAGCTTTCACAGTGGGAAGGTTCAGTGTACCTTCCTCACCTATCTGATGAACCATTTCACAGTTGCCTCTTGTGAACTGGTACTTTTTTTCTGAAGCTGATCATGAATTTATGCAAAATATGAACAGTTCAGATAATGGCATGTATTCTGCTTGCTGCCTGAACATTATAATTATTATCCTCATGCAAAGTTTTCCATTACTATGTGCTGCGCTCAATAGGTTCACTGCATTTTAGAAAGTAAAAATAAAATTACCATTGTGTCTGGTGCCCATGAAATTATTCAGTGCTGTTTTACTGAATTCCAGACTTTGGCAGTTAAAATGAAAGATAAATTGATAAAAGATGGTTCACTGTTTTTCCCCTTCTGCCATTTTCCCCCACCAAAATCCTGAGCATCATATCACTTTCTGACATCTCATCTGAAGGCCCAACCTGCAGTAATTTTATCTATACTTTACCTGGTAGCACAAACACAGGAATTTATTTGTGTATCCCCAAAGATCAATACAAAGCACTACTCTTAGGAACTGATGAGGCTAAACTTTGCTTAGAAAATTTGGTCTGGATACTGTCAGGCACACATGTAGAAAAAAAGGAACAGGAAGGCAAGTTGAAGTTAGTAACATCTGATTTATACAGGTATAAGGCAGAGTAAAATTACATATGATAACTTATCATTAATCAATTTGTAGTATGAACAACTCTGAGTAGCAAACAGCTGAAGAAGAAAGGAAAATTAGAAGATATTTTCCATGGGTTCTTATTAAATTCAATTATTTACTTTTATATGCACTTAATAAAGGTTAACTGTTCTGTCAAAATTACTTCTCAGAATCAGACTTCCTCTTCTTTTCTGCAACATGTGACCCACTAAGATTTACAGTACATTTGTAAAGACACTGTCTTCATATTGCCTCTTTCATAGTTCAGGTAGTCAGAAGTGTCTTCAGCTTTCACCTTATACTAATTAATCTTACGAAGATCTCAGGAAACAGCTCTATGGCATTTTACATACATGGGACTACACTTAAGAGTAAAAAACTTTTTTTCTTTTAGGGTGATGAAACATGGAAAATACCCACAAAGTTTCAAGTATTTTTCCAATTGGGATCTATGTTTTGTGCTGGTGTTGATGCTTCTCAACTGTTTTGTATATTAAAATTTCATTTTAATTTTTCAGTTCTTATATTCAACTTCTACTCTAACTTTCAAGCATTACTCATGCTAAGTAAGAGTAAAAATCTCTCATGTGACGATTACCAGTAAGCTAATAAATAGCCAATACAGCCCAAAAAGCCAAAACAATCAATGCCATAAAGTTACATTTAGCTTTCTTGCATATATTGTAATCCAACGGTTATACATAGACCCACACATGGACTATATTCCCCTCCCTCCCCCTTTTACATAAATAAGTTTTTGGTTTACATGCTCCTTTTCTTCAATTGCTCCACAACTTACAAAAATATGTAGTTTAGGTGGCTTATTAAAGTACCATGTTTAAGCTCCAAAAATATTCCCATGTACACTAGAAACGTGTCCAAAGGTCCTGAGGTCTTTACCCTTTTCTTCATGCTGTTAGCTCTCAACACATTTTTAAATACATTTTCTGATCCTCTAACACTTGTTCTGTCACCCAAGTACAGCCATACTTACCTGAACCTATTTTCTTTTTTTCTACAATGGTTTTCTATCTGCTTTTTTCCTCCCAGTCTTGCCTTTGTCTCCTATCTAACTGGTATCTGTTTTCTACTGCACTATCCTTCAGTGAAGCAGGAAAAAAAAAAAAAAGCAACTGACTGCTGGGTATAGAATCTATGGGTACATCTCTACTGTCACAATAGCTCACACATAACCCAAGTTCCGCAGTTGCCCATACTGCCTAGTGGTTTACGCACCCTCACTAGGGCCTGGCAGTGAAAGTTGAACATATACAGGGACCATCCTGAACTCCAGTTCTGTCTCTACAGAGTATGGATGGCATAAATTCATGCATCATAGCACAGCAAATTTGAATCCATATGAGATGCAGCTAAGAAAGATCCTGCAGACACCATCTGAACTTTGTATTGCATTATATGCTTTGGGAATAGCTCACACCAAATTGTGAAACTTCAGTTAAACAGCTTGAGACTACTGGATCTATTCTATTCTTCCTTAATTTAAAAGGGGAAGGGAGCTGCTCCCCTTATTGGACACCAGTTGTGAGAGTGCTGCATACATGCTAAAGCTTTCAGTTTATACTGAAGGCTGTGGAGTGCAGTTATCTACTCGTAATGACATGCATCAGTTAACACCTATGCTAAGTTGCTGAAGAAGGAAAAAATAAACCAGAATCTAAAATAATGTCTACAGCCAGAGGAGAGTAAATAATAACTTTAAAAAATCACACAAGTTTTAAATACCCATGGTAGTTATAAGTTATGGTGTATATAATCCACAGGAAGTGCATCAAAAGATACAAAATCCTTTGCATTACTGAATAAACATAATCTATGCTAATGGCTTTAAAAGGTGTTATGGTATTGAACAAATGGTTGGATAATACCACTTTTTCCAGCAATGAAATAAAACAACTGGAGATGTAATGATTCTCAGAAAACACAGTTTTCTGTAACTGTCCAGTGTATTACAGCAGGGAAGTTTGAATTTTAAGACTCTTCCAAGTGACTTAGGAATCCAAGTCACTTCTTTCAAAGTGATTTTGACATGGACAAGCCCATCTTGAACTGAAAGTCAGGGAGAGCTAAGCTTTTAAGTGATTTTTTTTAATATATTAGTGATTTATGGCTAGATCTTCAAATGGCATGAAGCAGTAAAACTCCGTAGACTTCATAAAGTTATGTGGTTCTTTTAGTGGCTGAGAAGCACAACACCAAAAGCAAAGTTCTTGATCCAAAATGCAAAATGTTTTGGATCAGTAACCAAGTATGTTTATAACTAAAGGTCTGATAAACATTGATAATTAATATCAAAGGTTACTATATATAAACTTAGAGAATTTTCACTTTAAAATACTGTCAAACCTTTAATGACCAGCAGGCCACTCCTGAGTGATCCATGGACTATTTCCAAAGAAACTAGAATACTTTATATTTTCAGCTGTAAACCAGAAGAAATAAATACTTTCACATTGCTTTGTCATGGCACAAGATGGGATTATAACAATGCATCTGACTATTTTTCCTAAAGTCTGTAAGCTGCACTAATCAAAAAATCAAAAGTACACTATGTGAGATATGTCTGTCTGTAGGAAGCAATATGACCATGAATCTTAGCAGAGTGAAATATGCCGTAAACAGCACTTGTTTCTTTTTCTTTAGGAAGATTTTACACTGCAGCCTCAAAAAAATACATATATGAATAGATCCTTGTCCCTACAGCCTTCCAGTCTACAATCAATTGCAACCCACTTTGGTGCAGTTATATTGGAGTCCAACAAACCTCAAGTATAATTGATCAGTTTCCTTATGATCATGACACAGCTGGACCTAAGAAATTATTTAGGTTCAGGCATTTATTGAATTATGAGTATGTGTAGTCAAATCCTGAAAGAGTTTGAGCACCTGCAAGCACTATTTCAACTTAATCAATCCTGTTAGCCTCATAATTGCTTCTTCCAATCTTACTGTGGGGTTTTTTTTCATTTCTGATACACCTCACAGCAGGTGCTTCCCAGCAAAAATAACTATTCATCATTGTTTATTTGATATAAAACAACTGTTTGACTAGGATGAATTTCTGCTCTTGAAAGGCAGACTTAAGGAACAGAACATTTTTCAGACTTTTAACTGAATAATACAGTGTCTCTTTTTCCACTTTGATAATACTTCAGAGAACCCTGAAGTGAGAATTTTTCATATCAGTGTTGTTGAAGCAAGTGTGAGGAAGTGCTAGAACTTTCATTAAGTTTTAACACTGACATCTCACAGGAGCTGAGAAGTGGGGAAAAAAACAACCCACAACACCAGCTCCACAAAGCAAAGAAATTCAGAAAGCAGAGAAACAATAACTTCTTAAATTCAGAATGACTCATATCCCATCATCAGAACTACCTTTGATAGACTTTATTGTTTAACTGAATAAGGGAACTCTAGAAATCATTAGCAATACAATATCACTACCACAAATTGCTTCTGTATAGCTTACAGGACGAAGATCACAATTGTTAGGTCACAATTGTTAGGTCACAATTGTTAGGTCTACCCTTTAATTCCCATAGTAGAATGCCATCATTTAAATACTGAAATTCAGTATTGTTCAACTTCTAAATGTCCCATATTTAATATATGCATGGAAAATAGTGACTACCTAGCAGATACAAATTAATATCAATTCATATTACACTAATAAACTGTGTCTATTATTGTATTCAAAAGCACATCTAAATGAATTAAATGTCTACCATTTGTTTTAAAGTTGCTATTTACATAGAAAAATATAAAATTCATTTCTTTAAAAAGCAAACAAACTATATACCATGCTTTTATTCCTGGAATTCTAACTTAAACTAACAAAGGGAAAGGAGTCACTATGTCCACTGGAATTATTTTACAGGAGATTAGGAATACTGAGAAATAATTTGTTAAAACTGGTTGCTCTGGTGAAAATCTCATCCACTGCTTTGCTCATTTCAGGAAAGGGTGAAAGTTTTTAAACAGCAGCCTTACAGTCAAAGGCTTGGATTTATTCTTCAATAACTTCAGCATGCAAAAATCAGGAATTCAATTTAAGATAGCTTTTTCTAGGATGCTTCTAAAATAAGCAGAGAGACTACCAGTCACCTTCATGCTACAATTGAGCTTATTTTGTGATTGAAAGACCTAAATATATAACCTTGTCTATCGACTACAGAAGAAGCTTGAGCAAGCAGCTCAGGTCTAACACCTAACCTTCAGACAACTAAACTGAGACAAATCTCAGCCAAAGACACAGACAAGGAATTGATCACCTCCTGCCAACCACAGGCACAACTGATGAGCAGTGCCTGGGAACCTAACACATACAGAAACTGTTTATAGTTTTTTTACATGTTGCAGTTGTTCAGCATAAGGTTAGAACTGGTTAAATTTTGTTTACCTTCAAATAATTCCCCTATAACTAACCTGTGAATCTCTATGCCATTGCCAGGGTGTGGAGAACCTTCCAGGACAGCTGGAGGTGGCAGCAGGTGATCCTAAGGCACCACAGGAATTTCAGCCAATCAGAATTGAGTGTTCCCCGTCCACTGGGACAGGTGGGGCCAGTGGGGCAGTGCCTGAGGGCTCAGAGCCCCCGGGGTGGGGTGGGGAGGCTCCACCCAGATGTGTCACTTTTTAGCAAATATATGTATGACTAGAAGTGTTTTGGTAACCAAGCTCATGTAGTCTCCACCCTTTCGTTTGGACCCAAACCACAACATAGATTTTTCCTTTCAGTGTTCTTACAGTAAAATAATATCCGATATGTGAAAAATAGCTGGTCATTAGTTAACTTTCTTAACAAAAATTAGGTAATCATCGTCTGTGTGAGAAGAGAGAAATGGGAGTTTTGAACTAACATCAGGACTTGCTAAGGTGATCCCAGTTAAAAGGTATATTTCTATTTAGTCCCAGCTCAGAACTTCTCACAGCCAACTCATCCCCCCCTCACAGATGACTGTCTGTTTCAGAACTCCCTGAAGCCAGTTTGGATGACACTGACCGCATTTGTTCATACCGCTGGCTCAAGAGAAGGGGAGATTTGCTTCAGAAGACAGGCTAAGACCAACACATACATTTCCTGCCAAAGAAGTGATCTTCACTCACAAACCATACTCCACTACTATGAACCCAAATTTCTAGACATGAATGGCTAACACGGTAACATTCTGGAGAGTCTCCACAGAGGTATTTTGAACCATTTGTCCAATTACACCTCTGTGTTACTAATAACTGTTTAGAATTATGCATACGAGGCACACACGATAGAAACAATTACTAGGTAATACTAGGATGCAAAATGGGCCATCACTCCGAATAAAGATGATCCAAGACTACTGATAATTTGATATTTATCAGTGGGATACATACCTTATAACAGAAAGGAAGGAAGTTTCATATTCTGTAGGCAATAGATCCCATATAAACAAAACCAAACTTCCTTTACCTGAAAATGCTCTTTGCATAAATTTGGCTGTTCTCCAGCACCACCTTGGATCATATATATCAGCTTAAACTGATAATTAGTCCTACTAAAATCAATGCTTTTGCAAGAACTTGGCATTACAGCAAAAAATTAAAAGTGCCACATACTGAACTTTTTAAAACAACCCTTTGGAACACAAATTTTATAAAAACCTAATGATTATCTGGAAAGATTTTGGTAAAAATATAGCAGCTATCTAGCCAAAGTCTAGGTACCACTAAAGTGAAAAATCCCAAGGCAGATTGGCTGCTATTATTTACTGCTGAGTCCCAAATCCCCATGATATACCTAGTAAGACCTAGGTTACTTTGTGTACTACCATCTCCACAGTTAGGCAGAAATATGGTACTCTGCAAATAGTACATTCTGCTCTCTCTGTTGGTTGTCTGAATCAGCCTGCAAAACCAGAAGTTTACATGAAAAATGTTTTCTTAAATCAAATTTTCTTGCCTATACTCTTCAACTTCTTCCTGATTTTTGCTTCTTCCCTGTCTCAGTAGTCCAAATTTGGCCACTTTTTCCTAGATCAAGAGTTCTGCTTCCCCTTCCCAGCCATGTGTGTTTGCATTTGCTATATCAAATGCTTTGCTTGGATTTACCACTCTAAATATTTCATCTACATCTGACTTTTTCCATGCCTATGAAAAACAAACACTGTAAAAGTTAACACACATATGGTGTACTTCTAATCTCCCCTTAAACAAAGTTTACAAATGCAGTATAAAAATATCAGCAAAATACTACTTTGTATCTCTGAATAAAAGCAATCAATATTTATCCCTGACTTTATTTCTCTATGATTCAATCACTGCTTGTCTATCCATGACTAATATTTGCACCAGTCATTGTGTTGGCTTTCATCAGCACATTTTCTAATTAATCAGTACACCAGTTAACCATCTCAAAGCAACCTGGGTATATAAACAGTGTCCAACTGTCCAGTGAAAGCAAAACTTCTGGTAGCATAATCTGACATCACCACAGCTGGTATGTCCACCAACCTGGAAGCAAGGACAATATCCACTTCAGCTCTACTGGTAGAAAAGCAAAGTGAGGTATTAGTTGGCATAACATTAAAACTACATTTTAAAAAGTTGGAAGATTAACATGTAATGACTCTCACACACAAAACCACAATTTACTGTTTCTGCAATCATTCTGGTCTGTTAATAATGTTCTGTATTCTGCACAGTATTCTCAGTTGTACTGGTAGTGTTCTGAAACTGGTATTTTTTATCCAGCTTGCTTTCTAAATATTCTACCATGAATCTGTTTGTCCCAGATTAATTTACGAAAATAAATAAGAATGTAAATTATTTATAGATCTACTATTTTTCTACTAACCTGCTCCATTTATCCCTTATAAAACTTTAATACTGGAATACAAAATCTTGACATGTGCCTCTGTAAGCAATTAACCTGAGTTAACACCAGTCTATATATTTTGTGCTAAATTCATAGCGTGTTATATATAAAGGCAATACAGTAAAGATTGCCCAGTATTTTTAATGTTTCAATGATATTGGGCTACAATTCTGGTTTCTTTTCAAAACGCTTAATGATTGTCAATATAAAATATAGCCAAAACTACACTGATGAGGTCCACTAAATAATTTGTTCAGAGAGAACTAAACTCTTAGATGCTTGAATCAGAAAATATTGCAGATATGTGAATGCAATACTTGTAATCATATAGTTTCACTAAATTATACAATGCATTGTTAAACTTTATAAAAGTAGTGTCTAAAAGTAAGCTAAGGAGACAAAATCATTGCATTTGCCTAAAGCATACAGCATGAATGCAGTACCAACTTCTACGCAAATCTTCAAATGTACATCATCTTAGTTTGCACATGAGCTGCTTTCCATGTCTGGATCTTTCTCTCTTGAAGAGTATACCAATCATGCCAGAGAATGTGCTGATTCTTCAAACAAAACAAGACTTTCAGAGCTCAGGTCTTCAAAGTTGAAACTGTTAATGAACTAAAAATACTGGCTATGTCCAGGCAATGCTTGGGAATCTTTTCAATTTTTTTTGCATCCACACCTCCTCTCTGCTTCCAGTGTGGTTTTTTAATTATTATTCTATTTTGGGTAGCTAGAAAAGCATATTTTTATATCCCTAGGGAATATTCCCAATAAAAAGGGCAGTATATAGAATCTCCATTTATTTTTTTACAAAAGAAATGGAGATGCTAAAACCAGGGTTACTTTGACAACATCCTTGTCATCCTAATCAGCCAAGTGATTTATAAACCAAATTGCTTAGAAACCAGCTCATATCACCTGGAATTTAAGATATTACACTCAGTGACTGCACAAATAAATAGTATACAAAAGGTACTTTATCTAAATGTGGGCAATAAAGATTCTGAATTCTGTGTGGTACTGAAGAATCTGAGTTATGGTTGTTCCTAGTCATCTAGGAGCTATATTCTGCATGAGGAGAACTTGGCTGGCTTGTCACTCTTGCTCCACAGTCACCCTAGAATGGCAGGTAACATCCATGTAGCAATGTAATTTAACATGTCCTAGGTAACATACATTGTTATAATCAAATGTTCCTTATTTCTTCCAACTATTTGAATATTTCTGTGTAAAGAAACATCATATACTCAAGAAGTGAGATGCCTAATGTTCTTGCATAAGCAATTCCTGAAATTTAAAATTCTGCTTTAATACACACCAGCTCTCAGAGAGAAAAGCACCTAAGCACATGCTTTAGTATAAACTATGAAGCAGCCATTGGTTTCATGAGAAACAAAAGAAAGTTCAGACTCTTTTTTAAACTTAATTCAGAGAGCCTGTCACTTTCAAGTCCCTGGAAAGATTCTTGTGTATCAAGCTAGTAATGGCTGGTGGGTGCTTTAGTGCCTTGTAAACAACCGATAATAATATCAGGGGCATAGATACTTTATAGATATTCTCCTTAGTTGACAAGTCTTTCCTTCCTCTGTTTATAACTGCAGTGTACCTATTCATCTCATACCACAGCCAAGTGCTAAAACTGGGTATGACACTTGCTATATGCACCACAGCTGCTGTCTCAAGGAAAAATACACAGAGTAATTCAACTGTACAGGCTATTTTTGTCTGTGCGCTGTAGTGACTGACCCAGCTAAAAAAGCAGATATCAATGACAAGATGCTATTCATGGAACACTTACCACAGACATAACATACTTACCCTCCTATACAAATATTAGCTAAAAAGTCATAACAAAACTCCATTTGATGACTGAATCATGTGTGAGCAATCAACCTATGCTACTATAGAGAGCAAAAGAGGAACTGTCTAATTGCTAGTCATAACTGAAAGAACTGAGAGGTCAGTAGTCATCCTTTGGCCTCTGCATGCAATCTTTAATCCCATAAAACCCTAAGATCAAAGATAATTTAGTAGTGATGGCTAAGAGATTCCCTTAATCAAAGTAATTCAAGAGCAAGATATCTAAAAGCATGTTTTCCTAGAACTTGGTACTACCTTATTCGAAGTGGAACTGTAGCCTATTAACTTCTAGTCACTAGCTCTCTATTTTCAGTGACCTGAACAAGACCTTAAGCACTCAAAAGTTGGTCTGTTTTTTCAGCACTATTACTAGGGCTGAAAAGGCATTTTTCTTTTTGTATTTCACTGCATACAACTTTTACCTTACACATAGACTGTCATGGCTACTGCTCCCATGACTGAAGAAAGTGGAAGTGGTACTAGTGGAAATATACTTAGTATACTAGTGGAAATCATATTCTTAGTTCAGAATTACACTGGGCAAGATAAACTTTCTTGGAGGAAATGCAGCTGACAGCTTCTGACATCACTTCTTACCACACTGCACTGTGATCTGATATCAAAAAGGAAGGAATGCAATCATTCATAATTGACTCTATCACTTCAGGTTAGTATGTTAGCTCCATTTCATGGTCAGCAATGGTAGAGGTATATGCAATTAATAATCAAAGAATACCAGCAAATCCTTCATTAATTGCCCTGAGTAATATGGTGAACATAAGTTTTCATGTAACAGTCCAGTGTTAAATTGGATTACATATGGACAAAATTCCTGGATCTAGGAGAAAAACAGTTTACCCTCACACATTTAAAACAAAAATAAAAACACCCCACACAATTCTGTCTGATTTTTTAAAACTGATTTTTGAAATCTGAGTGTTTTGGCCAATTTGGAGTCCGTGAATTTGACACCAGGTGTATATTTGATTTCAGTGCCAGTTTGGGCTAGATTGCAACTTTTTAATTTAAACGTACAAACAGGATAGAAAATTGTGTAGTCGCCTTCCCTACCTGCCTTTTCTATTTCCTTCTTCAACCATGTTTCATTCTTAGGCAGAGACAAATGCATACAGAGAGACATGAAAGGACTCACTGGTTACAAAAGCACCTGTTTCACCACGTACACAGTTTTGATCTCATCAAATACAACTGAACACATGTAGTTAGGAAAACACTGACATTTAATATACAACATATCTTGGAGACGTTATATGATGGCAACGATCTGTTCTGAGATCTGACAAGACAGCATTTCTGGGAAGAGAAAATTGAAGTAATCTACTTAGCATTAGGATTTAGCTTTCTATATAACCCAGATCTATTTGTCCTAAGAAAACTCTCAGTGGTAACTGTGGTGATGAAAGATGGCTGCTGAGGGGTGTGATGATAGCCAAAAAGCTAATTCTACAAAGACATCTTTCTTCTTGCATACATAAAGTGATTTGGCAGCTCTGGAAAGAATATCTACTCAACTGCCAAAGACACATAACACAAGACAATCTCATGATTAATATGCTCAAGTCTGTGTCCATTTGTCATTGTTCCTACAGAGAAATATTTTCTTTAACAATCCTAAATCATATGATGAGCCTAACTTACATCAAAGAACCTTTTGTTAACATGTAGGAAATAAAAACTGAGAAACTGAAGATGGAAAATTATTATTCTCTAGAGGTTAAGTTGGGAAAACGTACCGATTCCTTTGCACCCTCTCTACAAAAGGTAAGTTCTATTGGCTTAAGATAACAATGTGAAATATTGCTGTTAGGAGTTTGTGTCATTGTTAAAAATATGCCCAAAGTATCATCTCTGGACCCTTCTAGATTCCTGTAACTAGCATCTCAGTTCAAAACTCTCCCTTACTGAACATCTAGTATGCCCTAGGAAATGCAAAAATGTCACTCATAATAATATCTGTCTTGAGAAATACTCTCTTACACCCTAAGTGTTCAGCAAAATCTTGGGTGAACTACAAAACCCAGTACTTATAACAGGGAAGCATCACAAACAAACAAACACCCGACACAATAAGCAAGCAGATGGATGGAAAAGTAACAGAGAAACAAAGGCAGTGCTATAGTCAACAAAAATTGCATGTAAATAATGTAGAGATGCATAAATTTATTCCTAATTTGGACACTATTTATCCTGTTCTCAGTTACACTAACAAGTGAGTTTATTAGCTTTTTTTTTTTTTTTTTTAAATACTACACAGCCCTACTGCACTAGTCACAGCCCACAGACAGGCAAAGGCATGTAAACTTGAAAACTTTGCAGCCATGCTCTCAAGCAAATGAACTGTCCATGAACCTGTAACTGGGAGCAGCTACATAGCAGAGAGCTAAATGCCTCTTCAATCCTTTTGAAGCTTCATTTATGCAAGCAGCTTCTACTCCACCCTCCAATGACTTGGTCGTATAGCACTCCCAGCCAACTACATTACAATGGCTTTAACTCCTTCATTAGGTAAATACTATGTAATCTGGTAAAATTTAGTATTTTCCCCGTATTTTGTTGTATCTCTTTTTTTCATTCCCTGACTGTCCTGACCATGTTATTTGGCTTGATTCCTCAAGAAGAACACAGATATATGACAGATGGACATCCTTCTCAGGTACAACATGGAATGATCAGTCCAACAGCTTGCCAGGAGAAACTAGACTTTCAGCTCCAAGCAGTTTCTCCATCCTGTCCAGAACATCAGTGACAACTCAGGAGTCTGGGTATGACTGATTAATAGTCACTATTCTCCCCTGATGACTATTTTCAGTCAATATGCATTGTACAGTCACTTTCTGCAACAGAAGACAGCCACAGCAACTTGCAGCTAACTACTTTCCCTTTATGACAAAGTTTGCATACCTCTTATAACATCATGTTGCCTTTTACATCAGTGTTGCTGCTGATTTGTACCAGTGCCTCCTGCTGCCAGTACCATTCTCAATAATTTTTCTCTTTCCTAAAACGTTGGTTGTAATTTCTTGTATTATCTCTCAGTAAGTCATATCTTGGCTACGTACATAGCTCTTATGCACTTTTCAAGTATATATTAAATGCAACTTAACTTATTTCTGCTTTCCTATCAATTATTTCCAATTAATCTTCATATTCTTGCTTCACTGCTGCCCAAAACAGAAGGTATTATTCCACATTCAGTTTTGCTGTGCTATACAGAAAGAGACTGTGACCTCACTGGCCCATAAGTTTTATTTCCATTCCTTATTTGTATACTTGAAAAAGTCAGTAAAACATTTCTTTTGAACACACAAAAAAATAATGCCACTGGTATAACTTCTGCACATGTGATTGATTGATTAGATGGCAAACCATCAGTCATCAATCTCCTTGTACACTGGCACTGAAGAACATCTCAAAAGGCTTACATTTGGTTTCATTTATTAACTTCCTAAGCTTGCAGGAAGGCTTTCTGTTTGATTGGTTGTTAATAACAGTGCTGAATTGCTACCATCAAAAAAAAAAGCCCCTATTACAAAACTCAGACTTCACTCCAACATATTAAATGGAAAAGTACAGTTTGTATTCACTGGACACAGAAATACAAGTAATAGTATGAAGATAAATGCAAACCATGTCACTGCATGAGCAACACACTGAGGAGAAGTCTGAGATACACAGTAAAGGCTAGAGTAGCCTAAAATAAGCACAACTGAGATCAGAAACTGCCTCAGTGAATTTAACCTAATAATTAATTAATCAAATTATGAACAGATAGTTTTTCTGATATAATTTTTGTCTGGTTTAAAGCAGACTCCATTACACTTAGACCATTTTTATTTATCTGGTTGGATTTTTCAGTGGGATTTATATTGCAACCACCAATTCAAAACAAATTAAGCCTGTATGAAGCAAGAGAGAAACTTTTAAGATAGTATTGAAGTAGTTAAAAAAATCATCTGCAAATCACAGAGCAGCTTACTCAATATCCCACAGCATGGAATATGAGAGGAGATCATGAAGAGTGCTGAGCTTTTATATCAAGCAGTATAAAAGGTGCTTATGTGTTCTAACAGCTGTTGCATAAGCACTTCTGAAGGACAGCCTGCAGGTTTCTTCCTGAATATTAAAGAAAATTTCATAATTGAATTGAACCATGTTAATAACCTAAAGAACTTAATTGAACAAGTGGCCTATTGGATTATGTACTAGAGGTGACTTAACTGACTTGGGTTCTTGAATTCATTCTGCTGATGAGTCACATAAAACTATCGTTTTTCCCACCTACAAAGTGAGAAAATGACAATACTTACCTCCTTTCTCACCTACTAATGAGAAGTGCAGTATAAAAACTAAGCACAATGTTATTTATAAACTGACACCTTAACAGAAAAGATCCAATAAGGTTATTGAAAAACACAGGAATTTTGATATTTTGTGTCTAAAGCTCATTTACCAACATTAGAACTTACTTTAATGATAACCCAGAATACTATGACAAGCTAACTCTCAGTTACCTAACACTTTCTTAAGTTCCTTATTTATGATATCTTTGTCAAAAACATAGTAGCTACTTGAGCTAAAAGCAGCAGCATCAGACCTCTGGGATTTGCATTATATTATACAGACCATTAACCTGATTTTAAATTCTTTTACTCTTTCAGCCACAGATGTGCCCCTTTTCTGCAGAGTGGTGCCACTAACCAACATCACTGTCATAAATCCATCTTTTTCTTTTTAATTTACTACATTTGTGTTAAGAACATTTTGACTGCAGTATTCCAATTGAAACAGCCTTCTCCTTAGTACCACATATACAGAAAATGTGAAAATGCCTTCTGAGAAAGATTAAATATTAGACAGACAATTTTTCTTAAAATTAATACATAAGTTGGAATCCATTATGATGCACTCCTACAATTATTACTGAACATGTATGAAGTATGAGTCATTTAAATAAAACAGTTACAATCCTGGGTACCAAACTCATCCTCAGTATAAACCCAGTCAAAGTCCCTGGAGTTACACCAGGAATTACGTTTTTGGCCTATATTTCCTAAATGCATGAAAATAAGATAAACACTTTCTTATGAATAAGGCATTTAGTCATTAGAAACCTGGGTGACCCTTCCAGGCGTGACTGTCAGTCTGACTCAGTAATTCCCTGCATCAGCATTAGCACCAGCCTACCTTGGAGGATAAAACTCCTTTCAGAACAAAGTGTCAGCTCACTTTTAGGACACTGAGATTAATTATAGGCTCTGACATTGATTTGTAGATCTTTAAACTGGTCAGTGATTTGTTGCAGCCAATGGCTCTGGCTGCAGAGTGTAAAAACAGAACACCTCTCAACAACATGTATCTGACTCAATATTTTCTCAATATAATTGCAATTCTTTTTATGGTGAGGTTATGAACTATGATTCACATGATCTCCCACAATCTTGTCTTCATAACACATTGTCTGAACAAGCACAAATGATTTGTAGGTTGTCACTGCCAGTTCTCTAGGGAACAGTCTATTTCTGCTGCATGATGCTAAACATGTGCCATAGACTTTTGAATTTTGATAACATTAAATTTGTAGTAGCCTTTCTAATATATATTAGAAACATACGGCCATAAGTAAAAGCTATTAAAATGCTTCTATTTTCACGTTCCTTGCGAATGCTTCTGCTGGACGCACAACAGAGGTTCACAATACATATACATATATTATGCATTTTTTGTAATTCAAGTTATTACATGATTTTTCATTTTCTCTGCACAGACAAGGATTCAAGGATCTGACAAGGATCTCATTCTGAGGAACTCTCAACTCTCTGACCAAATTCAGAAATGAAGGAGAGGAAAGCAGGACTCTGCAGGACAAGATCTGGTATACCCACAAATTTTTCAGATGCTACTTCATCACTCTAAATATTATTCACTACCTAAATCATAACATTAATAGACTCTTTCATCATAAACTTCTACAAGTAAAATCTTCTCTGTGGATTATGCTGGGTTTGTAAAAGAATAACACTCCCTGTTGTTGTGTAAGAAGAGTTATACTACTGATGTGGTAAGGAAAAGCATGTGCAAGGATGCCAAGTTTACGGAAACTCTCTTCTATCATGATTTATTTTTTGCAAGGTCTGCAGCATTTAATAAGTCTACGAGGTGTGAGAAGTTTGGTTTAAAAGACCAGAAGCTGTATCTTGAAGAGATTTGTAATTAAGCGTTGAGACCATACATTGGCAGGAAAGAGGCCTCTAAATGAGTAACTATCCCAATCTGTGCACAGAGGCACACTTGAACAGGATGCTTCACCTCCAAGATATTAAAAAAAAAATCAGTTGGAGAACAAGCTGCTTTAGGCTGAGGTTATCAGGAAGTCTGCATTTGTAACTTGCAACTCTTCCCTTGTGAACTAGCTGCTAGCCTGATAAGGCTTCATTCTAGATTTAAGCTCAGGAAGGACTATTTCTGGAGAACCAGCTTTATATGAAAGACCTACAAAACTTTAGCATTCAAATGATATTGAAATGTGAAGGTGGCTGAATACTGTTAGTTTTCATTGCAAATTTTAGCCTAAAGAGATAAAAGATTTACAAAAAAAAACCCCAAACACAACAAACGAACAAAGAAAAAACCTTCACTGTGAAATTTTCGTGAGACAGAGTTGTATGGTTCCCACAAAATATAACTTCTTTTCATTTATTCCATGGAAATAAAACTTCGAATGCATTTGATACAATAGATGTGAATCACTGTAGCCAATTTGCATCAATGGAGTCATTTTGTCTCAAGAGTTCTAGTGGAATTCAAGCTGCAGAGGCAACAAACTCTTTTAAAATGCTAATAGTATAAATTACTTCAAAAAAAACCCCACTCTAGCTTAATGACTGTCTGTCAAATTCCTTATTTTAAATCTTAGTGTTTTAAAAGTAGAATGAAACAAGTATCAGTCTATTAGTCGAAATCCCTGCTGTCAAAATCATCAAAGCATTTTTCATCATGTTCTGTAAAGAAAATATGCTTAAATATTAATAACCACTAAGTAAATAAAACTTCATAATTACATAATTATAATAGCCAGGAAAATCACACCTCTACGCTTCACAGACAGTAATGCACTGTAACAGGCTCCGCTTTTATTCTGATACTCTGTAGAACATGCACCATATGATTACAGATTTTTTCTTCTTGCTGAAGTCAACATTTATTCTTCTTGTACAACTTCTAATCAATGAAAGACCATAATTTCTAGCATTGCTCCAGAGAGAGTAAAATAAAGGCTGATCTTCGTTGAACACAAATTTCTGCAGAAAGCAGGGCAGCAGAAAGCAAATTCCTGAAATAAAGACAGGATAGGAAGGACAAATGGATTGATAGTATAGAAGTATAGAAAAAAGATGATACTGATTACGAGAAAGTGATTACATTCACCTGTGAATATCTAGACAACCAGGAATCAAAAGGAAATTCATAGAAGTAGACATTTGGGACTTAATTGGAGTTTCAGTAAAATACGATACTCCACAAAATATCTCTGATCCGCAGAGTGCTGCTGGAGTATCTTCTGTCATTAATGTTCTATCCAGCACCTTGTTTGTCAGCATCTGCCTGGTAAATGGTGAAGGTTGTTCAAGTTACAGCATAACCATAGTCAGGAGTTCTAAAGATGGCATGCACAAGTTTTGATGGAGGGGAAACACAGACTTTACCTAATGTGCCTGATAAAGAAGCTCAGAAAATAACTTTCTCTTTCATCATAATGAACATGATCTGCAAGCGGTTGCAACAATTTATACATTGAATAGGGAAACTAAATCAAGATGAGATATCCAGACCTCCCTTCAGACCTTCCTGAGTAACAATTCAAAGAGGTCAAACAATATCTGCAGGGCACATAGTAAACAGCCCTCTTAAGCTGCATCTGCAGTGGAACAAAACCAGAAACAAATACAGAAGAGAATCTATGCAAAGACAGCACTTTTTTTTCCTATTGCTTTGCTCTAGGTGAAACACCTGACTTCCATGGGCTTGAAGAGGCTAAAAGTGTGCCCTAAGTCTGGTCTCTCAGAAACAAAACAGAAATGAGAGTTAAAATAGTACGAAAATAAAGTTAAAAGGTCATTCACTTTTCTTTTTTTTTTTTTTTGGCTATGAACACAAAAGGTTTTTCTATCTCAACCTATGATGTCCATAAACTACTGTTAAACTTTATTCTATTTGTTCAAGCAGGAAAAAAGAAAAACAAAATCAGTCAATGATTCTCTTTGAGTGGTTTCTAGTATTCTAACAAGCTTCATTTACCTGTGAAAGGTACAATTAATAACAATATACTACATTTATCTAAATCCATTCAGCTTTTGACACTTCTTTCTGCTTTGGAAAGTTTACAACTTGTAATTCAGAGATACCAAATATATCAGAAATGTATACAATGCTTAAATACATACAGGGCTTCCAAAGAAACTGTACTTGATTCATACCCTTTGATAGATGGATAGAAACACATTTGTTTGTACCAGGAATAAATATAGGAATATGACTTTATAGAACTGTAGAAGTGAACTATGTATCATCACACAACAAGATTTATCTGTCTTTCCTTGCACTTTCACTACATAAAATTTTACACACCTTGATGTCAAAGTCATTGCTGGACTGTTTTCTGTCATTTGTTCCTGCTCTCAGATTAAGATTAAAACAGATGAAATCAGTTTTGATTGTCTAAATTCTTCATCTTAATACCCATTAATTCTTAGATCAGCAGTTGCTGTTAAACTTTCCAAAAAATGGCTGATCATTCCAAACAGAAACACACTTACTGCAAGACATGAAAGTCTTTTCTTCATACAAGAGGGATTTAATCAGTTGTGTAGCTGTACTCACAGGCCTAAGCAAATTTTTAGTATTGAAATATAGCACAAATATATATTATGCTTTAGAAACTGAAAAAATCTAATTTAAACATAAAGTCATCATTTAATTTATTTTGAATATTACTCCCAAAAATGTCCTGAAGCTCAATAAAGCTTAACTTTGGAATGCAAAAGGGAATTGAAGTTGAAACTAAGAACCCAGAAGATAATGTTGTTAGGATTTTGAAACATATGCATATGCATACGTAGCCCTTGCAATATGTTCTAGTAGATCTTGTTAACTGTACCTACAATTTAGGAATGCTGCTGGATTCCATACTGACATAATGTTTTGCACAGTTACAATTAATTACTATTAAGTTATCCCTTCTAATATTCCTGTTGGTTTGGAGATAGCCCTATCCTAGTGACTGACAATCCTTGTTTACTCATACCTCTGTTATTTTTCTTCTGGATTACAGAAATTCAGCAAATCAAAATAAGGCACAAATAACCCTTAGAAAATTCTATCTGGGAAAACTGTTGTCCTCCTCCTCTGTTGGGCAGACTGCACAATCACACCAGACACATCCCAAATCTTTTCATATACTCTACACAGATTAAACTTCAAAGCCTAATCATGTCTTCAGATTATTCAACAGCCTGGACAAAATGCATCAATGAATCAGCTGCTTGTGGCTGAAGGCTGTGATAGACCTATCTAACCCTCAGCCATCATAAACAACGCAGGAGATCGAACTTTCTCAGGAGCCACATTAAAGCTGTGGTACCAGCTGCTACAAAGCCATATATGCTATGGATGATTAGAAAACTACCCTCACCAATCCTCTTATCTAACACAAAACAGTATGCATACCCACAAAAAATCCCTTGCTCTCAAAAAATGAGCCAAAAAGCAAAACCCTTTGTATTACAGAAGCTTTGCTCCCCCGTAAAATAGTGAGAAAATAAACTACCTGTGGCAGGTCTTCATTCTGTTATTTCATCAGTGACTTATGGAAGCGATCCCAAATGCTGTAGACATGAAGCAGTCAGAATGTGAGAAAAAGAGAAAATATTGTGAGGAAAGACTGAGGAAAGACTCTCCTCAGACAGTGTTTTGTTTCAAGGCCTTGCTCAAACTAGGAAGTTACTAAGATTCATCTAATTAACCCATCTTTCAGTACATACAATAATGAAGTCTGAGTACAAGAAGAAAAACAAATTACTGAAGTTAAAAGTGTTTATGAAACTTAATGCAGTGTCTTCCAGTTTCAAACACTATCTCTCTCAATTTCATACCTATCCAGAGATGTTTATCTCATTCCTTGATCTATCTCCAAATTTCTGCCAGAGCGTATTACATATTGCTGGTTTGTTTCATTTTACTATGTGCTATTGAAAACAAAAGACTAAAATTGCCTGTACTTTATCAAGCACCCAGGACATTTTTTCCTCATTTACATCTAAGTTGAATGTAGTCTTTGGGAACGGACAGAGAAGTCAACAAATACAGTATAAGTCACCCCAACCATCAAGAGTCAAGAAGAGCTAATAATGAGCCACACTCACTGTTACCTTGGCAGATGTATATGAAGTGCATTCTTAACATAAATGTTAAATGGGGTTAGAAAAGAGTTTAAATCTCAGTACTACCCGTCTGCAGGAAGAAGTTCATTTATCACAGCTAAGTGATTTGATTAAGAAATTTGTTTGCAGTCATTTTAAATATGATATCCATCAGTACCTGCTATATTAATCTTTAGTAAAAGATTGTTTACAGTCTTGCCAGATGAAAACTCTATCTAGCTATGCCTGTGAGGTATCAGTATTTCAAAAGCATCCCTATATGTCAAGAGAAGGCAAAATTGTAGTAGCTACCAGTTCTAGAAGCATTAGAAACCAATATCATCAAGTTGCAAAATTAGAGGAAAAATGGAAATAAAATACAAATAGTTCAATTTCAAAATATTTTGACTTCCTAATGTATTCTGGCCTTGCTCTGATACACGAACAGCTTTTAGAATAGTACTGAACACTGCAAGCATGAGAACACAGTTCAGAACAGCCCTGATTGCCCAACAGTATCTATATATTTGTGCACTGGGCAGGACCTTTGTATTTCATACATTATTCACAACTTGCTGCAATCATTCAGCAAGATCAGTACATGCCCTATCATACAGTAATGGAAAAAGATTACATATATTTAGGGAGTAAGACAACACAAAAATGTGAGCTGTTTTCTGCATCAATTTCAAAGCCTCAAGGTGCTTTTGAAGCCTGGTTCTGTGTTTAGTTAGAACAGTTACTCAATAACAACCCATAAATGGCAGGTGGATTTAGTGGGTTGATTTGATTGATTGGGTTACTCTTTGTATCCCCAACCAGCTCCAGGCAGTTAATAACAGGAATAACCAAATATACCCCAGTTATAAATCAAGATCCACTTACATACCAGGCTATAACTTCAAAACATGCTATATGTTTATTTAGACTTTAATCCACTTTTATCTGATTTCCCTCTCCAATGTCTTCGCAGGGCTCATTCTAACCTCAAGCAACCTTTCATTTTTCTCCTATCAGTTTAGATTTATGCATACTCTTCTTTGGGATCACCAAAGCATTATCTATTATCTTCCCAAGCTCCAGAGAATTCCAATCTGCCTCCTGCAGTTTCTTCCAAGTCTCACTTTCTGCCACAGCTAGCAGAAATACAATTTTCTTTACCTGCCACCAAATCTCAACTTTGACTTCGATGGAAAATCCTTAGGGTGAAAGGATAACCTGATCTCACTGGCAGTTTCAGAGTGAGGATTCTGCTACCAAAGGAACCACTTATCATAATTTTCTAGTATAGTTTCACTGTGATGAGAAATAACAAGAGAAAGATAGCTGTTACATTAACAACCAATTACATAACACAGATGGAACATGAAATGTTCGTATTCTCTCACTTCTGACATTAATACATTTTGTTAAAGTATCTTTTCAGTACTTCTTTAAGAAATGACAAAGCATAAAAGAGGACAGAGACTTTTATATGGCTTAAGAGGCACGTTTAGCACAGACTGTGTGTCACCATTTAATAACAAGCCATTTGAGCTTATTTGAGGTTTCAATGGAAGGTTGAAGTGAGCCAGAAGTACTACAAAAGCATTCTGCAGACTATACCAGAAAGTATTTTTATTCAGAGGTTGCTGGGATTATCACGAGCCATCTCTTAACTGATACGGAAACTTTTAAAATAAATGAGAGAATAAGTTTACTGAAGAGTTAGCATGACAATAGAGACAAGCAGGAAAAATAAACCTCCACTTAAGGTGCCTCATGTCTTTTTCTTCAGGGTGAACTCCTGGTAAATGTAATTTTACAGAACTTTGTACTATATGAATTCTCCCAGAACTGATTTAGAGATGGTATATTAATGCTTTGTAATTTGTAGGAAAAGTACAAAAAAACTGAGATACTTTAGACTTTGGAGCATTAAGTTTTTTGTGTGACCTAACACTGGCTATTATTCTGAACTAATTTTTTCACAGGAAATATGCTAGTTGCATATTTTAAGTTTTAAAACAAAAAAAAAATTTTGATTGCAGGCATACTACCACCACTACATTTTCCATTAGATTGTTTTCTAGTGTTTTTTACAGACCTGCTAATTAATTCTGCACTGATGTTAATTCTTAAAAGACTTCAAAAGATACAATTTCCACTAAAACATCTCTTGATATAGCAGTGATGTTCAGGGATTTCCCTCCTATTTGTTTCCACAATTTAATTCTTCATTTTTATATAAACATTTATATTTTCCTAGTTTTATCACAAGTGCATTTCTTTGAAACTATAGAGCTTGTATTCAAGGTGCATGTGCGAGTAGAACTGATATTTTATACATATATATATATATACACAAACTCAACAGTCCATTCTATTTTCTCTTTCTATTCTCAGAGGATAAGATCCACCTGTGTTCAAAGATCCATGGTAAAACCTACACATTATTTATAATATATTCAAAATTAGACCCACTGCAATAAAAAACAAGAAGGAGGAAAAAAAGTCCAAACAATACAAGAAATTGGAAATAACATTTTTGCAGATCCAAATCATGTGCTGAAATTAGATCAGGCAAATAAATGCCAGTGCAGTTCCAAATAAGATAAGTATTGAGCAACAGGAGAAAATAAAAATAATACCTTTCTGCAACACATAAAGGGTAGCTTGCTTTATGGAAATTAGAGAACAGATTCTTTGGCACATTTTATTTTGCCTTTTAAAAGAACACAGGAAAAACTACTTATAAAAGGAGGATAAAAAAATAATTTCACAGCACATCCTGCAGTTCCACTGCATTATATGTTTACATTTTACTGGCAATTCCACTGCAATTTTGAAGTAATAGTAAAACAAAGAGGAAGCATTTAACATCTGAAATAAAAATCAAAGTTTTTTTCAAATATTTCCCTTAATTTCTGCTTGCTTGTTTTACTTAATTTGTGTTCTATATGTAGACAATGAAATACTACCTACAGGACAACAGTCAAAGTATCACTATATGCATCCTAATGGATCAGTATATCTTTTATCACCTATTTTAAAAGGGCTTCCTACAAAGACTCCTAAACACTGGATAAGAACATATTTTAAAAATTTAAAAACATCCCCAGCACTAGTATGCTGCTTTTATAATTGAGAATAGAATTTATTTCATGAAAATGAATAGTGACACTAAAAGACAAATGTTTTATTTTATATAATTTGGTTGATAATGTCAAAAGAATACTGAGCTGTCACTGCATGATCATCTCCGGCTGATATATAATATAAATAAACAGGTTTATTTTCAAAGCAGGGGACACTGATGTTGCGATTATATTCTCTCTTTATCATTTTATTTCTACTATATACAATGAATTATGTTGATCTTATAATTTCCTTAATGAACAAATGCTGAAGCAGTAAAGTGACAGTTGCTCACCGCTGTCTTGTGTCCTGAACGACATACAGAACACAAACATAATGGCTGTTTCAGTCTTTTGTATTCTACCCAATTAAAAAAAATATTTTTTAAATTCCTTGTGTACTTTTGTGATGTGCTTACTCTGCCTAGATGAAGTTGGAGAGGGTGCAGAGAGCGCAGTGTTTCTTTTAATTCTTTATCCCAAATACAGATCAGGTCTCCAAAAGTTTGGTGGATTAGATAAATGTCTTTTGGTGAACTAAAGGGATTGTCTTCAAGCAGTAAGCCCATGATTTCTTTAGAAAAGACAGGAGAAGGAGAAGATGTAAATGTAAATAACTGCAGGTTAAAAATTCTAATGTCTGCAAAAGTGATTTCTACATTTAGTTCTTCCATCAGTGCTGCAGATATTTTACTAACTTGGGGAAATATCTTCAGGAAATCTCCACAACTAAACAAATAAATGCTATATACATGAAATCATGAACCTTACCTACGGCAGCATGCTACTTTTCCAGACAGGACACTCCTGAATGACAGATAATGTGAGAAAAAATTGTCAATAACAATTATGTTTGTTACTGAAGAAGAAAAAAAAAATAAATTAGAAAGGATAGGTGAAAGGTTATTAGCTTAGTATGGACCTAATCAAGAATTGAGGTGGGGCAGGAGATTTACTAAACAGAATTTTCTTTCATGATTTTTAATTGAGAGTTCTCCACAGTAGCCTTTCCTGTCAATTACACAGGGAGCGAAGAGGTCCAAGATAAATGCCTAGCAAGCAGGCTCACTGGCTCTCTCATGCATCAGAATCACCCGAGAGGTGGTGAAGACATCAACTTTGCATTCTAACATCAATTTCTGAGAACAGCACTGATCATAATGTACTATTATGTCACACAGTCATCTGATCCAAACAGTAATACCCCATTTCCCTAGAATTTCCATTTCACTTTTAAGTACATTTCTAGTCAGAATAACAAAATCAGCTTTGCTTTTCTGAGACTCTAACTTCAGTCCAACCATAAGTCTAAATAAGCACTTCACTTACATAAAACATAACAAAATCCAGCAGAGTTTACTATGACTGGCTCTCCTTGATTCATAGAATTTGAATATTTGAAAGAGGCTTATTTACAAAAATTATTTTAAAATGCATCACTAACTCCATTAACAGTGTCACAATATTCTAAAAATAAACAAAAAACAACACACACATACATAAACAAATGGCTAGACATAACACAACATAATATAGTGGGAAATGGACTTGTCAGAAATATTGTATCATAAGCTGACACCTTTGGCCTTATCACTATGTTGGTTATCACCCTAAATTACTTACTATTTCAAGGCATTTAACAATTCATATTCCTTATTGACACCATCATTCTTCTAAAAGCAATAAAGGTGTGACTGTAAAAGGTGCTTCAAGTGAGCAGACAGTCACTGACTGCAGTAACATGAGTGAGTCCTCAGGAAGCAGGAAAAATAAGGTAAGTATCTTTCATATTTTGACATATTTCACTTTTTGCTAAAATGTTCCTTCTCTTGGAGACCATGCAAATTTGGGGAAATTTATAATCAGACTAAAATATGGAAGTTCACAATCAGAACATAACAACAATACCTGTTTGTGTTTGCAACAAAACGAGTTAGTTCCATACCTTGACATATTAGCTTCAGAAAAGAGAGAATAGTATTCAGCCTGATTGTCAGATTTGCCTTCAATAAAGCTCACTGTCAGGTAAGCAGTGAGCTCACAGGGACGTGTGTTCCCTCAATGTCTTCCTGCAGGATTATCTGAGGTCACGCCAATTGGACAAGCATAAAGTTCTAAACATCTACATGCACACACTGCATATGACTGTAACCAGGGGTGACTAAAAACTGACTGATTTTAACTGGCAGGTGGCTACCAACCGTTCTGGGTTTTTTTCTAAAAAAAATAAACTGAGAGCACATAAAGGAAAATTTTCCTTTGTGATTTCAGGGTATTTGTAGGATTGAAGAATTTGTGAGCTAGGTAAAGCAACAGGGAATTTGTTGGCTCTTTACAGTTTTGTCTTTTTTAGCTTTTGGTTAGTAATATTGAGGTATTCATTCCTTTTTTTTTAGGCTAAAATAAGCATTATTTTAAAAAAACAACAATAACAAAAAAGAACCAAGACATTCAGGAAAGCTGCTATTCAAAGGACAGTGATATAAACCACAGCATGAGATAGCCCACCTGAGAAATGGAAAAATTACTAATAATTATGAGGGCTGGTAAGAAAACTAAAAACTGTGAGGAAAAAATAATGCTACAAGTATTAATCATAGGAAGTACTGAGGTGAAGAGTTAAAAATGTATTTGCTGAGCTTAGACACAAAATTTGTGTCTGAAGGTGATATCAAAGCTGTGTTTGCTCTAGATCTCATTTAGCCATTGTCAAGCAAAAGGAATATAAAATTATCTCATTTTAAAACATGAGAGTTCAGGACACTTCATGGTTTGAAGAAGCTTTCAGTTGGATACAGATGAACAAGTGTAAGCAGTCAAAAAATACTCCTACTCCTTTATGGAACAGCCCCTGCCCCATGTATTTACCATATCTTTCTATGTAAATATCTTTACAATGTGCTTTAGGAGAGTTGTAATTAAAACAAACCAAGCAGAGTCAAAATAGTTACAATCTTGCCAGTGTACAACACAATTAAGTAAAATAAGTGATGAGCATAAGGCTAATAATTTGTATTTATTAAATAAAAGCACTGCATGGGAAATAAAATGAAACAAGCAGCAAGAGAAACAATAGAATATTGTTTCAGAGTATTAAAATATTCCATTAGAGGTGATGTTTTGAGACATCTGTATTAGAAACATATAGAGGTCAAACAACCGCCTGGTTCTGAATTTTATCTTTGTATCCATAAATATATACTTGTTTCAGGGGAAGCCCTTTTTGTATGGATCCAGGCAGGGCTTTTGCTAGCTATGAAACATATACTAGAGCAGTTTCTATTAGCATTCATCTGGGGTGTAAAATGGCTGTTTGTTCTGTAAGGAAATAGGAGGCTGATTCAGATGCCAACAGACCAGCCCATGGTGAAATCATAGTGCCTTAGATGATCAGAAAGCCATAGGCCAGCAAGTTAAACCTCCCATATAGTTCAAAACTTCAGTAGCGTAAGGCACAACATAGTACAAGCCCACAGAAAGTAAAAATGAAACACTTCATACTTTACTAAGATCATGAAAGGTAGGAATATGCAGGAAGAGAAGAAAAAAACTGGCCATTCTTTTCTCGTGACCATACTTTTCTCGTGACCTAATGAACAAGAAGGTCCAGAATTCAAATTACAAGTCAGCAGCACTCAGTGATTCTCAAGGCCTGAGTTTTCTCTTTTGCCCTTCCCAGTCAGCTCACCTAAACAGCCTCTGCTTGACAGTGGGTAGAAAGAAGGGGAAATGTTTTTTTCCTTCAAGAGTGAAGCTCTTCCTTTGCTTGAACCCAGGGAATCCATGTAGACCTCCCATGAGGTGTCCCCCTAACTGTTACAGGGAATCCTTTGGCAATCTCTGCTCTTCCCAGAAGAGCATGACATGAGCTGAGTATGTACCATTTTTTAAAGAGCAAGTACCTAAAATTTTTACATTAGAAAAGCTTAGACTGTGGGAAAATAAAAATTTTCTCATGGACTACATTTGCTAGCTATGAAAATAATAGCAAGAGCAGAAGCCTGTTGCACCCATAAAGTAGAAATAATATTAAACAGGATACAATATTTGTTTTTCTTGAATTCAGGCACAGGTATTCTAAATTAACATACACTGTCATTGTGTATAAGCATCTTGTAACACAGCTTAGTGTAATACATAACAACAAAACGGGCAAGGCATATAGAAACACCAACAGTATGAGAGGAAAAATAGGGAAGAATGGCTTTACCCACAGTGGTTCCATCTTCCCTCAGCAAAGAGCTCTATAGCCTGATCATCTCAACCACAGCGACTAAGAACAAGGACCATATCGATCAGCACTAACTACACAGTTCTGTGGTACTACCATTAATTTAGGATAAGCTTGTTAATAAGAATTGACTGCTTTGAAGTGGTGATAATGATTAATAATGTTTAAGAACTAACCACTGGCAATATGTCTCCTTACTAAACATCAGTCTTGTCTAGTTCTGTTTTGAAGCTCTCACTCTCTTATTCTCTAACTTGCATATACTTACATTCACTTGCAGCTGAGCAGATGAGAAAAACATTGCTGCAAAATAAACTGTGAAAATATTGAAGTTGCAGGCTTTGAAATAAATTTTTATCTCATCAAAGTTTACAAGTCTGCATTTCTAGAATTTAGAAGGAAAATACTGATGTTTTTTATCAGTTCTGTCAGGTCTCAAGCTGTCAGTAAGACACCTTTACTGAGTTCTGATCTTCTACCTGCAATATTGGCATCAACTGAATCTATAATAGAGTGCAGCAGTGTCTCTTCTGCTTTGGGACTCTACACACAGCCCAAAGTCACAGTATGGTGCATCCCATCAGGGTCTGTGCCCAGAGGGGTTTTTCTGGAAAGCACACCCCTTTCCCATTAAACAACCTTATCTCCTTCCTCAGGCATTTCTCTATCACAGTCCAGGGCACCTCTATCTCCCTTCAAACCTCCTCCCTAAAATGTAGAGTTTAAAGCACTGGACTCACAACATTCAAGCATTTGTGCTGTTATTCCCCACAGGTATTGCCTTATAGCTTGGCATAAAGTAGGAATTTTACATGGTAGTCTGTCTTGTTTCAGAAAAGTATCGATAACATTGTGGGAACAGATTTTTTTTACCAGGCAGTTCCAAGGAATTTAAAAAGAGGAAAAAGATTATTACTGATATAAGTGTGTTAATTTAATCTCTAAAGGTCAGGCTAAGCCTGCAGGATATAGGATATCTGCTGCCCTACACCAGCTTACTTTGCTGCTGATCTTCTAATAAAGCATTTACCACGAGGGAAAAGGAGAATGTATGTGCAACTGTGGCAACATAGAGGAGTTTCCTTGGAGAAACAAGTTAGAGCCCAGACCTGTTCTGTGCTACACCACCAGTACACATTTGCTGTAGAACTCTGGAAATAATAGCAAGTATTGTCCCTCCCCACTGTGACACCTGCCTCTGCATTTCATGAGCACATTCCTTCAGTGTACAACAGGCATAATCCTTTCTACAGCAATCACTCAATTTGCTACAGTGGTAGCAAAAAAGAGAAAGGGCAAGATGACTTAATAGTCCTGTCTTAGGCTACATGGTATGGCTATCTATGGCTCAACACAGTGTTCTGACAAGCATGGCCTCTGGATACCTCCAGTATAGTGAAGGAAGAACATACAAATTAGCAAAGAGTTTAAGGACATATGGCTTTAAAAAGTTTGCACTATTGCTTATCCATTTCCTGTGCAGTCTGTATTTGATCATGATACAGTTTACCCTTCTGTGCAAATGATATTTTAATGACAATGTTATGGATACTGAGTCATCAGAAGCAGAGAGAATAAATTAATAAAATAAATTAATGAAAAAACAAAGGCAAGAGAGAACTTCAGTAGAGAAAAAGTAGAGCTTTGCTTACTGATGCTTTTCTCTTCTAGGTGTAGGGAGTTGCTACATCACTTGATTCATTTTTAAATGGCCCCCAAAACACTGAAGAAAAAAATGCAAAAAAGCTTTATATTGCTAGCGGACTAGTTGAACGGATGGTATTTATTTCTTGTACCTGCTCTTCTCTAAAATGTCTCTTGCATGCAATGTACTCAATCAATGTTGTTTACAGAATGCTGTTGTTTTATTTTTGATAAATCTGCAAAGGTACTCTGTTTAATCCCAATGTCAATACGGAGTTCAGCAGTTTCTGCATTCTATATTCCTTTAGAATTAGGTTTCCTATTTGAAGCAGAGGAAAAACTGTTAAAGAGAACGCATGTTTCCTACTTTTAAAGGTAGTTCTCCCCATGCAAGACAGCAGCAGTAAAACAAAAAAACCCAAACAGGCATAAGGAGCTGTGGTTCCAATTAAAATTGTATCAGAGTGGCATTGAGAGAGAGTGAGATAGCACTGAGAGCCCAAGGATGTAGGAGGTCAGTTTATAAATAATTAATTTGTTAATCTTCCATGGCATTTCATTGAAATGTGCTATTTTCTCAAATATATCCAGAAAGATGACAAGCTGTCTTTTCAAGTGGTTTTATGTGCATGTGCTCTGCATTTCATATTTCAATAATAAATACAATAAAATGATGATGTTTTAACCACTTTTTTTTTTTTTTAATATCTCTTCTAGCAATCTAGGATTTGTTTACTTTGCCATATGCTATTTAGTGGCACATTTAGGATCAATCAGAATGTTCAAACACAAGAATCTAAAAATACCAAATGGCACTTTTTTTCTTCACAAAGAAATCACAGGAAACTGACTCTTCAGAAGTAATTCAGTGTGATCCTTTATGTTTGATGTTACAGATATTTTCAGTGCTTGTGGTTTAATTCAAAGTTCAGGGGTAAGAATGCAAGACTTTTGATTCATTTAACTGGTCTGCATTTTTTGTTTTATTAATTATAAACTAAAATTTGTTCAAGGTGTTCCTTAAAAATGTAGAATTAGATAATTCCTTAGTACAGTGGAGTGTTAAAATTATTTTGTGTATTGAATACCATAAGGGAATCATCACTTATGGTGAGACAGATTTTATCAATAAATGCATGCACTCCTGGACAACTTTGCTATTTTGTGTGACACTTTGCTACCTTCTATTTCCCAAACACTCTCTGAGAAAATAATAATTATCAAGATGCTTTAAAAAAAAAAAAATACCTCTGAGGAGGAGCTATATTATGAAGTGGTTTTATTGAGATTGCAAATGGTAAAACACATATTTAACTGAAATGATACTCCAGCTCAGAAAGCTCTTGGTCTGTGTGTGGTATCAAAAGAAAAATCTTGCTACAAATACAAGGAGCAAAGTCAGTGCCTCGCTGATTCCTGTGAACAATGTTAATAGGAAGAAGTTGATGATGACCTTGAACACATAAAAATATCCAGTGCTGTATGTCAGTGCTGACTAGTGGGATGATGTTGACCTACATTAACATTTGATTACCTTTTGGCACTGTTTTATAGCTGAGCCAAGGTAACATTCAGTTATTACTAATTTCTTTATTGTACCTGTTTAAAATAGAGCCATCCAGGTGAAAATCAGACAAAGGAAGAATAAATGAAATAAACAACAAAATGTACTTACATTTAGATTGAAGAGATATATTAAATATTCATCATGGAGTATTTACTTATGATAACAGCCCATATTTCTATTCTCAGCTGTTATGATCTTTTGTTATGCAAAATATGGAGTTACATAAGGTTTTTATTAAAATCCTTACCAAGTAGCTATTTTCAATACTCCCTATAGCTAATAGTAGAAGGTGGAGGTAGTACAAATTATTTCAAAGACATATATATATACACATGTAGTTTCGTGGTCACTTAGTAAATTACCTCCTTCTAAGGCATAACATTTTGGATTCTGAAGCATCTTTAATTGGTTTAGTAAATTAGCAAATGGCTTTATACCTAGCATGAAAACTGCATAACTGCCAGACTGTCAAGAAAGTGAAGAGCTTCAGGAAGCCAGAAGTCAGTGTCCTCAGAAGCACACAGGCGTTTAAGCAAAACGGGGAGTCTAGTGAGCATAATCTGGCCACTATCATACTCTGAGCCTAATGGTTTCCCCAGCCTTCACTCCAATGTCAACAGCAGAAAACTGCGGTCTGGAGACTTTTCCTCCTTCCTCACTGAGCTTGCTGTCAAATACTCATATCATTCTAGACTCAGAAAACAAAGAGGAGAGTCAAGGACCAAACTAGTGACTAGGGTAAGTATATCCACCAGACATAGAATCGTAACCTAAAACCTCAAAACACTCATCACGCAGCTTCAACAGCTGATTATCAGCTCCCCTGTTCTTTTAGTATAGGTTTAGCCCCTTTGGTGTGAAACTATTTTTGTCCTGCTAAATTTAGGCCTGCTTATTTAGGGGATATATAGCTCCAATGCAAGAGAGTGAACTTCATCTATAAATGATACTTTACAAGCTTTTTAAAACCTGTGCACAGAAGAAAATGAAACAAATGTTTACAGTGAAAAACTGTTTTGCAAATGGAAGAGACAGCTTCAAATTAACATTATTACATTCATAAATACATAAGGAATTACAATACTAAAGCTTTATAAAGCTTCTGTGACTGATGAAGAAAACCACTACTGCACTACTATAAACATCTAAACATAATTGGAAGGGAATTTTTCTCTTTTTTCTTTTTTTATCTAAAATCAATTTCATAAGCAAATGGAATGCATTTAGAATGGAAATAGAGGAAATGTAAAAGAACCTTTGAGTACCAAAGATTTTCAGTCTTTGCTAACGAAAGACGAAAGAAGGCAGGAGACGAGAAGAAGAGACAGGGAAGAGAAGAGGTAAAGAATGGTTTTATGTTATAATAAATAAAACTTTTACACACAATAATTTAAGCTGATAGCTGTTGAATTTAAATATATGCAGACACATTGCTTGGAGCCCTGTGATCAGCTTCCAAATGATATGGTAGAATGCTAGGGTGAAGTAGATATCAAAAACAATGTTTGAAGAGAGAAAAAACAATTCCCCTATAAAGACAGACCTATTACTTCAAAAACTTTCTTTAAAAGACCTAGAAAGAATAGAATAATATTTCTTACATTGCTGGATAACAAAAATTAACATTTCAGTACACAGAATACAGCTACAAAATGTAACTATCTCAAAGCTCGTACTTTTAGTCTAGTCTTGAAATTTGTAACCAAGCTGTTCCTTTTCTGTTTTCATAGCTACAAAAATATTTAATTTGTGAGCCATATTTTATGTTATTGGAAGGGTGCTAAGAAGCTTTTTCACTTGTCCTTTCCTCCTGATGATACCACATGAAAAGTAAATTTCAACAGTCCCCTAATTAGATTTGAACTAGGTTGTGGAAGATTAAACAACTCTAATAAAGCAGTTTTATCTCTTATCAGACTGAAGACTGTTTCTTCCAAACAGATTTTAGAGCAAATGACCTTGTCTTTACCAGGTATTCCCTTCTCTCAAATTTACCACAGCTGCAGTGCTTGTTCAGCAATGTCAGAGGAGCTGAACCAGAAAGAAAAATGGTAGGCAATGGAAAGGGAAAAAGATTGACTATGCTCTCAACTGCTCACACAACTACAGGACATAAGTTGTAGGAGACTTTTCTCTTCTATGAATAATGAAAAGTCACTAACGTAAGTAAAATCTCTGATTCTGCCTGAACATCCTAACTAATAACCATTCAATGAGTAGTAATATTAGCTTCCAGAAATAATTTCTTTGGAATCATATGAGAAACTAAGAGTGGTTAAATGTATCTATTCTATTCCAGCACAACTTTCAATGCTGTACTATTCATCCCAAGCTCATTCAACTCCTTCATTCCTCAACAAAGTTGAAGGATAAGAGTGGAAGAAAGTACATCTTCAAAATACCATGGGGCCTTCAAATATTGAGTGGTTAAAATGACATCCTTATAATAAAGGCTGGGAAATGGTGGCAATATAGAACTTTCAAATCTGGGCAAAAGCTCTCAGGAAACCACAGTCAGAACTATCAAAATGAAGGGGCGTGCCAAGCATCTGTTCACCCTGGGTCTGAACTGGCATATTATGCCATATTTGGAGCAGCACACTTTAAAATATATATCTCAGATCCAAAATGAAATGCAAAAATCATCACTGGGAAAGTTGGATGATGACACAATCATTAGGAATACTGTAAATAACAAAGACACAGGATAATCAATATGAAATCATCTGCATCACAAACAAAAGGTCCTACATCTAGAAATCACAGAATAAATGCCAGGTGATGAGAGTAACTACTTGTTCTGGAAAGCAATGACTTTGAAATAATTTGGGGTTCATGATGAATAATCAGCTGTATAAACCACCATGCCCTGTACCAAAGGGACTAACACAGTTCTAGTGTCTGCAAAAAAGACAGTCTCATGTAGGACTAGGCAAGTCTGATTCCTCTGTTAAAAGCAGCAGGAGCATGTGTGTACATCAAAAGAAGTGTATGTGAGAGAAAAGAGGTATGGAGATGAGAATTTATCACATGGCTTCTGTCTCTAAAAAGGGCCAGTCCAAAAGTGCACTTTCCCATAATCTAATTTTCTTCTATTTTATAGATGGTAGCAAGAGTGTATGTAGAAAAATCTGTATTCAGAGTTGGCTCTAGTCCAATTAACAATAAAGCAAACTATAGTCTTGCTATATGTAAAACTCTACTGTATGTTCTTCAAAAAGGCACACGAGGGAAGGAATAATTGCTTCATCAAGCAGAAGGATTCAAAATCTTAACAACTAGCTAATGGCAATCACTCCTGGATTTTCAAATACAAGGACAACTCCAAATTTAGCCTTTCACCTTCTTCATAAACTTTACTTTCTATGAATTCCAACCCTCCTTTAGTAACACATAAAACTTGAAAGCTCTGGATTAATGTCAGTACAACACCTCAATTTGCTAGAAAAGCAGAAAATTTATAAATTATAACAAGGAGCCATGGAATGTTGGCACTAGTCCTCTAGGGAGACAAAACTAGTTCTTCTAGGGAGGCAAACAGGGTGCCCTGTTCCTGCTTTCATTAACATCCTTCAGGAGCATCATTTGCACACTAGTTGCCAACTTCAGAGTCAAAGGTATTTGGGTTTCCTCTCCACATCAGCTTAGCAATTTTTCCTCACCATCCTACACACAGTGAAGTGTGAGTATATCTAGCAGCTTTTTAATTAATTGACTTTATTTTGAGACACCTACAAGGCTCATTTAGTATCCACATTCTCTTCCTGTAGCACACTACAGTGACAATCTTTGATCTTTACTACAGTACTGGGGTTGTTACAGGGAGTTGGTTCAGAGCACACAGCATAAGTATCCTTCAAGTCTTTTTAAACTCATCCTCAAACCGTGCCTATGTCTATAATTTTGAGCACTCCCTTCAAACATGTTGACTTCTAGTTCCATGTTCCTATTAAGTACAAAGAAACAACTGAATACAATAAAAAAAGTGATGCATGGTTTTATTCCATCCATCTTCTACAGTTTTATCCATGTTACATCTATTTTATTTCTTCCTTTCAAAGTTCAAAAATTATTTTAATAATTGTAAATGATGATGGGAGAAAAGCAGGAATTTGAAACAATCTGCACCCCAGAAAGCTTTCCCAGTTGAGATGACCAGTAGTCAATATTTAAATTATAGATGTATTGCATACACAAACTAATTAAAAAATCAACACAGAATTAAGTTCACAATGAAATCATGAGAAACACAGAAGTAAAAAAAATCAAAACAAGAGGAACAGAACAGCATTTAATAAAAAGAACATTCTTAGCACTTACCTAATAATTTTTCAAGTTCAGAGACAACTGTTCTCTGTATATTGTAGTTCAGAAGTCTGGTATATCAGAGGCCAAATGAGAAGGAAGACACTGAAGCATGGACACAACAGTCAGTTGCTGTGACTGGGAACTGCCAGCGACAGAAACTTGGAAATACTTGGACAAGCCAAATAAGGCAAAGAGATAGAGCAGGGGCATGGTCTGAGAAATGCAGGGATGACCAACAGACTTTATACACTACAGTATATATAGGAATTGCCTAGGGTGACTTCAGGTATTCCTGAACCCCACAACATTGTTCCTCCAGGCAAATAAGCTGCATGGTGGTCTGCATCTTGTGGAGGTCACTGTAAAGCACATAGTGCCTCAGTCTTGTGTAAGCTGGGAATGGACCTTCTTTTCTCTAACAGCTGAGTTGCTCCAGAGCTAGTACAGAAAACGCTCCTCAAGCAAACAGCCCTGGCCTTAGGCCTGGCTTTGCAGCTATACAAGCTGCCATTGTAAATGACTTGACAAGGATCCAGGGAGATGGTGGGATAGGAAACCAGAGCAGATGGGGAACCTGGAGCTGAAATAAAACTAGAACTCAGGCACTAGCAAGTGGAAGAAATGTGGTTAGCCAAGAAGTCTGAGATCAGGAACGGACACAACTTTGGCAGCAGTCAAAGAAGGAGAATAAATCTAGGGGATGACTGTCATTCTGGAACAATGAATTACACCTGTGGATAGAGCTCATACCTGAGAATGTGCAAGTCACTTAAAACAGACTGTCACGTGGCTAATAATTGCATACTTTGTATATTCTGGATATCTAAATGTCCTGTCTTGAGATCTGCAGAAGTGCCGAATTCCCACAGCTGCAACTGAAATTAATGGGAGTTATGCTTTAAGCAATACTAAGCAATCATATAATAAGTCTGAAAAATAAGACTCTAGACATTCAAATTAGGCACCTACAGTGAGTAGCAAATTTTTTACTTTCAAATTTCTGTATTCTCTCTTTGTATTTCTACAAAAATGAAGTTAACAGTGCTACCCTACTCTGTAAGCAAATTGTGGAAATATACGTACTTCTTAAAGCACTCATTTTTTAGTTATGAACATCATTTAGAAGCTCATAAATAAATTACTAATTAAAAAATGCCACATTTAAGTAGTGTGCATGTATGTATTTGGGGGGAAAGAGATTCCAGAAATATTAGAGAAAATATTACATAGATGCTCAGTGAGTACTGTCCATCTTGTACCTTGAACAAGGAACGCGATCTGCAGCTGGGTAAAGGAGCATAATGGGCAGGTATATTATACAATCGTATAGTTCAGGTTATGCCACTTTCGTTGGTCAGGTAGCAATACTGACATTTCCCAACTTCTGAATACTGAACAGTTGCAGTCTTAGTCTTCTTTTAATGTCATTTCTGGGGTATGTCTGCACAAATCATTCATATTACACAGTGCTTCTTCCTCATGATAAACACTACCAGCCACTCCATAAAAGGATTTCTTCAGATCCATCTCTGATACACAAAGATATACCTCTCCAAAGCACTTCTAAACGCCATCATTTCCCATGATACATTAAAATTTTTAAAAAATAATATATTCAAAGAGACACTGCCAACAGAAACGATGATTCAGGACACTGAATAACAAGAAACACAAAACTTTCCTGGAAGAGAAAATCAGGCACACTAATATGCATGATACCATACTTCTGGAGGGACTGGGAATCTTTTTGTAATCTATTAAACTGTAGAAATAAAAATCTAACGAATTATGCATTTCTGTATGGGTCATAACAGGTAATGAATCAAATGCTTTGTTGCTTTTCATGTCTTTAATTGTTATGAATTAGTGGGGTTAGATATGCAGTTAGAGAGATAGAACCTGTTTTGCATCAATTAACTGCCTGCAGAGAAAAAAATATACAAAGGACTATGTATTTCATTTTACAAGCCGCCCTAAACAAAACAAACTGAAAAAAACCCAACCCACCACACATTTATCACAGGAAGATATTAAGGCAATTTCCCAAAGGAGAAATTTTCTACCTCCATCTACCCCTACACACAACTCTATGCAAACATCCCTTATGAAGAAAGTGTTATAAGTCTGCACAAAAGAAGAATTGGGAAGCAAAAAATGTGCAACAGACATATATATATATATATTTTGATATGGTATGGGTTCTTCCATGTAAGACTGAATTAGCACAGCTTTAAAGAAGTGTTAAAGACTCTACAACACAGTGCATCAGAAATGTCAAATACTACCAATGACAGAAGTAAATGGAAGCACGGTAATTTTTGTTAGCAGGTAGAATTTTAGAAATGCCTGCCTGGCCAGTAGTCAGTATCAGAACTATTAGTATATAGTAGTAGCAGCAGTGGTATCAGCAGCACAGTATTGGTATATAGTAGCAGACAGTCTCAGACAGATCAGTAGTATTTTCATCATGGGTGAATTTCAACTTGAACTATCACATGGCAACCAAGCTGAAGAACTGTATTGCACTCAGATTCTGCAACATAATATTTATAGAGTAAATGGTTTTCAACACTTCCATCTACTTAAATCAATGTGCAGGCTGCTATTTGCTTCTTGGCACCCTTCAGTTGACCTCTGAGGCATAATTGTGATCACTCTAACCAACAAACATAAAAAGCACTTTCAACACCTTAATATGCGCTTGCGGACATTAGGCAGAGAGCTTAGCTAGCAAGCACACAGCGTGGTCCTGTGGGAACAAAACCCTAATGTTGAAACACAGAAATGATGAATCAGTTTTAAATTAAAAAAGGAATACTAAATGATTAAAAAAAAAAAAAAAAAAACAGAAATAACACAGCTTCATTATTTAAATCCTTTTTGTAACTGCATTCAGTGTAGCAACCATATATTGGGAACTGAGTTTCTTCTGCAAGAATGATTCAAAATAAATGAATATTTGACTAGAGACGATCAAGACTTTAGTCAGGAATTACTCACACTGTATACCAGGTAAATTTTCACAGGAATTAAATAAAAGTTCATGAATCAAAAGTAAAAAGGTACTTAACACTACTAGAAAAAATAGACATTAATTCATATGAGATCTCAGCATTTAATGGTGTATTTGGTCAATGGATACTTAGGGAAGGGGGGACAGCTGCACTGCCTAATTTTACATACTTAAATTAGGTACACAGTTTAACAGGCTAGCCTCCAAAGTTCATGCAGATATTTATCCAATCAAAAAGGCTCCCATAGAGGACTACACAAAAAAAAAAAAAAATCAGATCAGCACAGATTGTTATTCCTTATGCTGATCTCCACAAGTTTGCCTTTAATACAGGCCAACTTCTGATTACCCACTATTAGAGGCTCTAGATCAACCATGAAGATGTCTGGATTCCTTAAAGTCATGTTACACCATATTGTTTGCTAAAGTCCTGTGCAGGCTCCTCTTCCCATCAGTAGGGTTTTTTCTGAATGATCCGCTGCTGTATAGCTGGTCTGCTTGAAGTCATGAACAGAAAGCCAAAAACAGTGCTATGAGGTCTACTATGTGAGCTACTGTTCGGTAGAAAATGAACATGGGCATGTATAGCTAAAAATCAACTATAGTGGCAGCTTGGCTATCTTTTACACCTAGATCATTGAATGTGCTGCAAGTTACTGATGTCTAAGTTTTGACCAAGGGAACGCACTTTGAAGATATATGTCAGATGATGTGAGTGCCTTTTTCTGACCCTTGGCAAAAGGAAGAATATTGTTATTGTGAGAGGATTCTTACAAGGACTCATAAAATATAAAGTTTTCACTACAGAGGGCAATCAAAGATTTCTTTGTGGTTTCTTTCTTCAGTCTGTCATGAATGTCAAACATTTCAGATTCATTATGAGAACCAACAATATCCTGTAGAAAAGGCAGCTAGGGTGTTAATCACACCACCTCCCACCCTCAGTGCCTTTTGATCCTTTCAGAGATACCATTTAATTACTTTTTTTTTTTTTTCTTTTAGGAGAGGCATTGTTGTGACTGTTGCTGGAATAATTAAGTGTTGAGGGAAGAGCACCTGAACTCAAAAGCCATTCTTTCAGTTGAAAAGGAAGCAGTTGGTACACGGTAACTAGGTAACTAAGAATGCATGAACGTTAATTTTGATGATTCCATAATTTTGGGTAACATAAAACATATTGCTTTAAAGCAAACTGTAACTGTAATCTCTTCCTTATTTCAACTTGAAAACTTTACTACCTGAATCACTTCTGTTTAGTCATTATTTTTACATTCTCATTGTATGTGTACTTATGATATGCTTCAGATGTAACATTTCCTTGCAGACAAGCAGAACAACTGTGTAATTTTTTTCATAAAAGTATACTGAAATAATTTTTAAGCTTCTCAAAAATTTATCTTAGAGCTCTCTTATATCTGGACTTCCAATTAACTTTGGGGAATAATTTTAATGATAATAATTTAATTTTTTAATTTAATTTTCTTTAATTTTTCCAGTATGTTCCTTCTTTGCTTGGGAACTTTTTTTTTCTGCACAAGAAGAGAGATGGGGATGAAGGGAGCAACATGATTATATTTACGTAGCTGTTTGTATAAAATACTGTTAATGTTTACAGAAGTATGACAAAGGGGATTTTCTGAATAATGAAGTTACTCGATTAAAAATAAGTTAATGTGCTGGATTAGCAGGGTGTTGGGAAAAGACTGAAACAGTTACCTGGCAATTGATCAAGGAGCCTTGTCTTACAGAACAATACTAGCATAAAAATAGCTTATAACACTGAAAGGCTGATTACTAAAACTGTTGTGGGAGCTTTATTTTTTAGAAGAATATTGAATTAATGAGAAATAATACAAAGGGGGAGTTTAATTATTCTGAATAGAATAATTTTCTACCCTAGCTTCTCAGGATGGGTATGATTATGTAGGTCACATATCTAAAATGACTTTTATGCATATTTCATTAAAAGCTGCATCTTTTCATGAAGGATAGTAAGCAATAAGCCTTCTTCAGATAGTACTCTCTCTATAGTGCCTTAAATGAAAGCTATTTCCTTTGTGGTTATGGAGCTGTTAAGATGAGCAGTCAACAAATACAAAACCAGGCATATCTTATTTTCAGGTTATTGTTTTCACATAATAATAAGTTGTTTTCTTTCTCACTCTCTCCAAACCCCCACCATCATTCTGAATGCATAGCAATTAGACATTGGACAGGATTCCTAGTCTGCTTGTACTTCTGGAGGGTTACTGTCAAACTAATGAGAATACTAGATAAGCATTTTCAGGTTCATCCAAACAATGAGATTTTGATTCTGAGTTGATTTGTAAGATTTTCAATGAAGTTTTACAAATGTGAATGAAACTAAAGAACACCAATAATGAAATTATTGATGAAAGATATTGAATTTTCTTAGTTAGCACCCACTTTTCCTGTTTTCAGACAGGAAACACTTTTACATCCCATTTTAGTGTTTTTCTGCTTTAATCTTTAACTAGATTATAGATTTTTTTTTCATTGTAATAAAACATCCCTCATCAGATTTACACATGTAAATGCTTTCAGTGAAATACATGCACAGTCCTTTAATCATTGTTCTCACTTTTTCTTAGCTGCAAGACTGAGATTTAGTGTATTGCACATGCTTACAAAAAATGGTGGAAATATTTGTTCCATTAAGCATCAGAATGACACTACAATTTAAATGATCATTTTCTGCTTAATCTTAAAAAGCTAATGTGCATAGTGCAGGATCAGGTTTATCAGGTACTGTCATACATAATACTAAAACATGGATCTCTCAGCTAAATAATTGAATGTGTATAAAGTCCTAGCTTATCCAACATACTCTAGTGGTGAACTGAACTGTATGTACTTCAGCGCATGTCTTCAGACCTGAAGGTCTATGTATTGACTTAACTATACTACCATGTCCACTTAGAGTACTAAATAATTGTTTGCAATATTTAAGTTTAGGAGAAATAAATTCCTGGATATTCCCGTACTCCTGCTTTCATATACACTCAAGACTAGACAAAATAACAATAAAGATAAAACTGTGTTCTTGTTAAATTATAAAGACACAATGTCTATTGCATTTTGGTATATGTCTTCACTGTGGTACTTCTGTGTCTGAAATGTTTGATGGAGCTTCTGAATTATTCTTCCAAACCTCAAATATCAAAATTAATTCAATGGCTATTTACATACCTGAGCTATTTCTATCTTCAGTGAGCACTAATTTAAAAAAAGGGTAGTTGGGGTTAAATTGTTAACCAGACATGAGGAAAAAAGGACAACATGCAAGGGATATGATTTAGCTAAGCAGAAACATTATTAATTCATCAGAGAACTACCCAGCACTGCCTCATACAGCACAGATCATGGTTTACTACTTGATTGTTTCCCTTGGTTAGAGAATTCTCATCCGTCCCTTTACCCACTGCTGAGACTGCACAGCCCCTCCCCTTGCAACTTTCTACCCAATTCCTTCCTCAGCATACTGACTGTACTTATCATGTTCTTTAATGCCATTGTGCTGTAGTGGCTTATTAAGGCTCGAGATCCTTTCTGACCAAACTGTCAGCCATCTGTTACCTGATGTACTGTAGCATTCTGAAGTATCTTCTCACCAGACAAGATAGTGCTTGGAAGTTGCCAACCTGCACTTAACTGGACATGAGGGGAAAAGCTTCCCATTCCCCAGAGAGGATAACACATTTGAAGCTGACAAAAAACCCAGACATATACTAAATCAAAAGGAGGAAGGGTGGAAGCTACAATCTTAGTGTGGGATAGATCTCAAACTAGAGTGGTTTTGTACAGTCTCCATCTTCTGTGCAAAAACTTACTGCCTATGACATCAATGTTATTCTGCTTCCCCACACTGCCAAATCCTGCAAACTCAGAAAAAAATAAGGCAGAGAAATGTCCTTATCTACCCCTTACATCAATGACTGTTATATTATTCTTCCTACAGGTGCATGCAAAAATATTCCTATGTCTGAAAGTATAAGAGCCCCTGGGACTGGTTCCCAAGCAAGATATGACAACTTCCAAAGAACCCTGACATCCTCCCACAAGAATACACAGGGCAAGAATAGGCAGGATCTACAGCTGTGTCTAATACAACCAAGTGACATTGGATTCACCACTTCTTCTGACCCATTTTTTCCCCATAGGAATTCATATTACTTAGCAGATCCCATACTACCATAGCCCTGAAGTGATTCATATACAACACAGTTGGAACAGGTAAAAAATATGAACTGTTTCAGAGTTGCAAGTGATTCATGAGCTAAAGCCTGGCTCCCGTAGGGCCAATAAACATCTGCAAGACAGTGAAAAATTATATGGATTTTCACACATCTGCTAACACAAAGACCCTAATGCTATATGCTTAAGCTTATGGATACCTTTTGTGCTTAACTCTCCATTTTGCTTGTGATGCTTCTTTTTGCTTAGTTTTCGTATGCTTTCTGTATTTAGGGTATTTAATCTGGCACAGAAATTACCCCTAGACTGCACAAGACCATATGCCACGCTTAGAGAGCAGAGCAAATACAAATAAGGAGCTTTCATCTAATCTCTTCTTTAATTTGCAATGATCTAGACCACTGTGATCTGAAGGAGTACCATACCAACAACAACATATAAAATCAGAAGAAGGCTGGAGAGAGCACACCTGCTACATCAACTAGATTGCACCTGACTTCACTCAGATATAAATTGTGACTGGACATGATATGGGCAGCTTATCACAGGGCTCATAGAAAATAAACATTTTTCCAGCAATTACTTCTCTGAAATGAATAGAAGAAACAAAATGATACTCACGATCTGTGCACTCCACTGCTTTTAACCGGCAAAAACTATCCCCAGGTTCTTATAAACAGACTCAGTCTCAATGTTCCCAAAATACTGGCTTGATAGCTGTTAGTCTGAGCCTAAGAGAGAAACCAGAAGACAAAACTGCACTGGGTCTTATACACACAATTAAAAATGGAGAGGTAAAATCATCAGCTTGGCACAACAGGTAAAAAGTAAGACTTGAGTAAATTCTGCATTGCCAAAGTATACATGGGTAAATTCCAGCTAGTTGTACTCATTCTTTGCGCCACCTGAGGTTCCATCAAGTTTAGCTCATACATATTTTCTGATGCTACTTCATGATAGCAATACAGCAGGTAAACTTTTGTGCAGAATAACTGCTTCTTTGAGAAATCTTCTCAAACAGCATTTGTACCCTAAGAGATGGTCTTTGTTCAATTCTCACTATGACTCAGATGCTGAGATATAACAAAGGCAACAAAAACATCAACACTGGAATATTTTCCAGTATAAGGGATACTTAATCATCATCTGAACAATTAAACTAACTTTTAAGATCATCATAGATTATGCAGAGAAAAGAGGAAAAGAAAAGAGCAACAATCATATCCTAAGAGGTTGTTTCTTCTGCCTGAAAGTGACATTGCACTTTTCTAAGGCTGTGTTACTTAGATAGAGCTTGCAGCCATTTATACGTTATATATGTCATTTACACTGAATGACAGTGAATTAAATGTCAGCAATAGGTGTCTGCATACAAGCAAAACAAGACTCTTGGGAACAGCATACTGAAAATTAATGACGGGTAACTATCAAAAGATTTCTAAATTTCAAGTCAGCTCACCATCTGTAATTATTAAATGCCTTATCTGTAAAAAAAAGAACTGTAAAAAAGAACTAAAAAAGGCTGTGCAACAGGGTTATATGACAATACAGCAAGTCCTTGCTGATTAAGGGTTGACTGGAAATATTATAAACACAATGCTATGGGAGTACTCTTGCATTTTCAGCTTTGGTTGGTTGAAACTCAAAATGTATAACATAATTCAAAATAATACAAATTTAGTAAGGCATGTGTTTTTAGGATGTGCTTAAGGTTGGGGCTTTTTAGCCTAAGCATGTAATGAGAAGTTAAGAAAATTCATTTTGTTTTGATTTGTTTTGTTTTCTGTATTGTTTTGTCACTCAACATTTTTGTTTTAGTCACTTTCCCTCTTTTTATACCTCTGTTCACAGTCCGTCCTCTTCTCTTACCTTCATTCCCCTTCCACTGCTATGTGTATTATTAATAAATATCTGCTGTGTAAACATTTTCTAAGCTACCACTCCAAACTTTTAAAATAATCTGTAACTGACCAGGTCAGAAAATATCAGGACCAATAGGAAAGATTTCCTTCTAAGTGATGTTTTCTTACTTATCAAACAAACACCATTTTTCCTCATGAAGACTGAAAACTGTTTAGCAAAAACATGAAAAATGTTCCATTTAGTCTTCCCTGTGTGTACATAAGTTCTATACATACAAAACCAAAATCATATAAACAGTTTCATATGCAACTTTTCAATGCAACTGTATATTATTCTGAAGACTACAGTCTGAAGCTCTGAAATACAAATAGCAAAATTTTACATAAGTGCTTGTAATATCTTCTTTTACTAGCTTGGATAGCTGTGCCATCTTTACAAATCTTTGTTGTCTTATGAAAAGGTTCTTAAGAAAGCACCTACTGCTTATATCTGATTTTTATCTTATATGAGTGCCTTTGATCCTGCTTTGATGTTCTTGTTTCAGTCAGTCTCACAGAATGGGAGACGCAAGTCATGTTAAAATCCATGTTTTTAAAAGCTACCATTTAATACTTTGGAAAAAGGGAAACTGTTAAAACACTTAGCAATATTTCTGTAGAGCATTAATTAAAAGAGGTAGTTTTTAATATTTAGTGTAATGTAAATGTATTTTGAAGAATTAATTTTCTAAATCTATTTAGGCAAAACATTCTCTCAGTTTAGAAGGATGAATAATAAAATCAAGAGCTTCTAGTTCACTGTTTTCAAACAATCAAAATTTGCAAAATGTGTTAATTTCATTTAGGTGAAGACAATTCATTGTAGAATTACATTTTGAACATAGCTAACCACATTCCTATAGAATCTAACAGAGTAAGGGAACAATATCCATCTGCTAGCCCGGTCAGGCTGCTGTTTCAAAGGTAATGTTACTCTTCTATTTGAAGCATAACTCAAAAGCATTTGAACACAAATGATAGCTACAGGCCTATAAGGTAATTCAGATTAGTACTATATTCTAATATATTTTGTCACAGACCTACATAGTATACATATAGGCATCTACCTATTTGAAAACTGATAAATTCCAAATACACTTTTCCCAAGCATTTGTACACAGAAATTGGACTATTTAACAAGGAACCATCAAACTGATGTCATCAACTCCAACTAAAGATTTTCGTATCTGCAGACAGCATAATAAGAGATTAAGAACCCTTCTCTTTCAAAGTACGCTCATCTTGTCCAAGGACTTCTCAGTATCAGATGTGTAAGAGATTCCTTTGGCCATGACTGGTTCAGAAGTAAACGTATGCTGATCACCTAGCTAGCTAGTCAAACAGAACAGTAAAACATAACATCCTTTCTCTGAGGACAGTGTTAATGTAGGTCTGTCCTCTGTACCACCACTAATACTTTCTTCCCCAAAGCCAGTATGAAATTAATTTCTTTGACACATCTATCCCTCTCTTAAATTGGTTGAAATTTGCCAACATCTAATTTCAAAAAAATAATGGAAAGATGAAGGAAGGAATAAACAACGTGACTGCTTTTTTTCACCCTGTAGGAAACAAGACCAAACAAAACAAGCTAGTCAACTCAAAGACTTTCCAACATAGTTCATCTCTTGTCAGTCGGTTACTGTCAAAGCAGTTCTCTAAAAAGCATCTTTTTTTTTTTTTTTTGGACCATTATTTTCAAGTATTTACCATTTTGTTGATCTTAAGCCTCATATCTTGCCAACAGAAGTCCTATGCATGTTCCTTGGCAGATGGAAACAGCATCTTCTCAACTAACGATTCAGGGCTTTGTCCCAGCCCCTGTCAGAAGTTTGTCTGGAGCCATTGTATGTCTTTTCTGTGATTTCTAGCATCCAGTTATTAAATTAAACAAATAGATGCCCACAGCAAATATTTTGTTAACACAGTAAGGACTTCAGTAACTTTCCAGATAACTAATTCACATACAGAATTTGTAAGCCATTATAGATTTATAAGCTTTTATCATTCTCTTTCTGGTTAATCTCTCAGTTCTGCCAAATCAGAAATTTTCCTTCTTTTTCATACTATGTCTAACTGCATTAAAGTATGAAATGTCTATGCACAAAAACTGACTATAATAATTTGAACAGTTTTGGCCATTTCTATAAGGTAAACAATTTCCACTGCAATGGATTTATATGCAAAATATTCAGTACTATGGCCCTAGACAGTGCCAATAACCTATAATTTGACTGTAAGCATCTCAGCACAGCTGAGTGACAGCTATAATGGAATCATATTGAAAACTTACAGTGGTCCAAACTGTTGGTTTTCTTGGCTGAATGAATTAGCCAAAACTAATTCAGTTTAAAGTCTGCCTGTGAAAAGATTTTTAGACTTCCTGGTCTACAGGTAATTGTTTTTCTTCCTTCACATTATTCTGCTAATGTTACATTAATATTCTGAGCTGTGGTTTTACACTGGCATTTATTTTGTAACAAATCCAAACGTGAGAAAGCAAATGTTTGCCTTTAAACACAAATAAAAGAAAAATACAAGTTATTATGTGAATAAAGCTTTCCTTTCTCTCCAGTCTTCTTTAATCAATTAAGAAACTAATATACTTGTAGAAAGAACAGGAACACCGATTTGTGCATTGTATTACCTAAATCCTGTCAAATATATCATAATAGTTTGCTCTTGACTTTTACAGAAGATCCACCTGAACTCACACTCCATATTAACAGCAGAAATCAATTAGTTGGGAAAATACATCCTATACTACAGGAGTTATGTTCTCAAAGGATAGGTGTAGAAGGGAAGCCTCTACCATATGAGACACAGAATGGAAACACAGTGTGATCCCTTTCTGACTGTGGTGGTTTTGCTGGAGGATGGCAAGAGAGTAGAGGCCCTATCATAAGAGTCTCGCAGTAACATCAGGCTCTCTGTGGATTCAGGTTGAAGACTTCAATTATAACTAGTATATCCAGAAGGTATCAAAAAAGAGGATGCCAGACGCCTTGACACTGAGCTTTTGAATGTGTCTATCACCTGGGCTTAAAACGTGAATTGTAGAATGCTCTCATCCCTGATGTATGGTTCATCACATGTGGGTCGGTTTGTTTTTCTCTCCTCTTGGGACTAACAGATTTGAAATTCTGCATATCTATATTCAAATCATTTAATAAATGATTAGCAATGCTTCCCTAACAGTGTGGGGAATATGAAGTCATCAGAAATGACATTGTAGGGCTGCAAAACAAACACCAGAAGCAGAGTTAGCCCTTTGAAAATTTGCAGTGCTCATTTTTTACACCATTCGATCTGATCTACTTAGCCACTGTGACTTACAGTACTCTTTCTGCTGTAAGAAATGCTTTCCACCTCCACTGTGACTTACAGTTCTTTTTCTGCTGTGAAAAATGCTTTCCACCTCCACATGCACCCTCCTGGTCATTTGCCTGGAATGTTTCAAATATCCACTCAGGTCATATCAAAGATCGGCTTCACAGATCAGCTATGAAGCTCTAGGACATCTACCTTTATAAATTCTCCAGCCAGTTTCAGGATGCAGCTTAACTGTCTTGCAAAAGAGTCACATGCAATACTGGGGCCAGGATTCGATGACCCTTCCATTCCTACATTCCTCTTGTTTAAAATCCATCACTGAAAATTTGTCATTATCTATGTTATTAATTCTTGATCTTTAAATACTCACTTTGAAAAATTTTGGTTAGATTTCAGCTGTTTGACATAACTTTAGAAATACCATACACTCTGGCTTGGGTGTCTTCTCCAGGAAATTAAAATATAAGTAATTTCCAACAGGTTTGGAGCCAAACAAACGATCACACTAAAAGCACTAGCCAAGAGCAATATCTAATTCTGGGCTTAACTCTAGATATTAACCAGTAAAAAATAGTATTTAATGCATGTCTATTCAATGTGTGCACAGATACATATCACCAGTACAACATCCCAAGAGCCTTAGTGTAATAAGATACACTCACAAAGCATCATTGTTGATTTCAAAACCTAGCTGAAGGTTATGCACAGCCCTTTGAAAAGTTCTAGTTTTTTCTCCATTACAAAAATGTATGATGTAAAACAGTCCCATGTTATACTGACTCTGTTAAACTATCAAATATTTCAGTAAGACAACAAATAAAGCTTCAGAATAAAAAATAATAATAAAATAAAAACTAACAATATATGTATTGCTCGATAGCAGTATTCACAAATATATGGCTGAAAAAATTCTCCTGCTGTTTATTTAAATGGCCCGTACATCTGCTAGAGCCAACCTAAGCATTAGATTGTCTGCTAGATAAGGAGAGATGTGAATCAATGAGCAAATTACTTGAGCCACTGCACTGCCAAATTGGAATCAAGAGTGACCAAGTGGGAAAGTACATTATAGTTGCAAATATCTTCTGCATACACACCTAACATAAAAATCTGCAAGATGCAGGTGACTGCCAACACGAAGATGTAGGCAGTTCATGACAAAAATGGTTGTCTCTACTAAAAAAAAAAAAAAAAAAAAGCAAAACCAAACCCTATTTCTTTTTTGTAATACTGAGAGAAAATTCCAAAACAAAATTGTATCATTATTTGAAATGCAGTAGTTCTTACAATCCTGCTGTGGTTCTAAGTGGTATAAGGTACTACAGTGTTATCCCACTTTTTGATCCAGTGAATTCCAAACTCGGTGTGCTTATCTTTTAGAGTTGGTTGAAAATTAGGGAAAAATCACATGCATTTTAAAATGCATACTGAAACAAATTAGTTAACTTTTTTTTTTTACAGTAATAATTTCCATTTTATAAACAAGTTTTACTTAGAGTTTGGAGGGTACTTTTTGATTTTGTATTGAGAGTTAAAAATGTCACAACAGAACTTTTAAATAAAATTTTTAAATTATGTCACAACCTGACTGAAATGAGCAATCAAAATTATTTATACAAGAATCAAAATGTACCACAACCTAACAAGCCAGATTAACAACATAAAAATTTAAAAATATTCTGCTGACACACAAAGTAATTAATCCACTGAAAACTTTCATTAAAATCTTTTAAGATGGAAATATTTTTTTAAAATAATCCTAACTCTAGAAAAAAAGAGTAATTCTGACAAATTTCAATCAATAGTAGCTGCTTCAAGTTCAACATACATATTTCTCAAACCATTTATACATAATTTTAAAATACAGTGCACACTGTTACTTGTACTCATACTGCCAAATTAGCCTCAAATTATTTTTTTTATATAATATTCCTTCCCAGGTCACTATTTAAAAACATAGCATGATATAATAGCTGGGTTTTTAATCATTACAGAGAAAAAATATTTCAGCTATTCTTCATCTTTTCACACAGAACTTTATCTGAGAAGCATTATTAAAATGACAGGCTTCACTGGAAAATTAAGGAATTAAAAGGAGGTGCCTAATAATACAAATTCCACAAAAGCTATTCATTAAAGATCTTCAAAAATTCTCAGAAATATGTCTTGCATAAATTTTGACCAATTCAGAATGAAACAAATGTCAAAAATCTCAATTCTCCATGAAACAGAAATTCAAAAAGTTTCCATTTGTTCTCTTGCAAATGTCAATATTTATCACATAGTGATAGCAGCAATCCAGTACACCAGGTATTTTCATAGTGCTCTCAACTGCCTTTTCTTCACTTATGAGGTCACTGGCAGATCAAAATTCATGGATTACAAAAATATCATTATGTCTTCCATTTTAAAGTTGCATTTTCAGTACCAATTGCAAATATGGAAGTAGGATACAGTATGATTTACAAAGGAGAGAATATTAAAGTTATACACACATACACAGCCACAAACTTACAAAATCAGTTTATATTCTGTTCATCAGGACTTCACCATCATTGTCTACATACTTCTTCATGAATATTGCAAGAAGCAACCATGCCTCAAAACAAGAATAAGAGTAATTTTGGGGTCATATTTTCTCCTGAAACATCAATCTTCTATTTCCATCCTACCGAAAAAAAGTTTAGGGATGAAGAGCAAGCGAACACAAAGTGGGTGCATAATTCAAAATTTAATCTCAGTAAAATGAAGCTCTTCAGTAAATCAGTCACTCACCTGACACCTTTCTTGTCTAACATGTTAAATTGGGCTTAAGGAACATCGTACTCTTCACAGATATTTAATGTTTAGAATGGGGATCTTACAGCCTATTACCTTACACAGTTCCTCCTACATTCTGAGAGACCCCTACAGTAGTAGGCTTGTATTTACCATCAAACTCCTTAATCTTCTGGAGAAAGCCAGTTGTCAATAGAAAGACAAGGCAAGCTAAACCTAAGTAGGAACTTAGTATGAGACAGACATGACTTTATACAAGTGTAGAAAAGTCTAGAACTAATATAAATCAAGATGTAAACAAATACCTTTTTCTCTGAGACCAGAAAATCACTTAAAAATGGGGGAAAAAAAGATAATTGAAACATTCTAAATAACATTCTAGATTTTGTTTTCCGTACCCCATTATTCCTGCTTCTGCAAGTCTGATAAGAACACTAACAACAGAAAACACCATCCTTGCAATCTCCTGTGTAGATTGGAAAATCGGGGGATTTTTCTACCTGACATTGTCTTAGACAGTTATTATATGCCTTCATTGCTCATATTCAGGGGTTTGATAACATGGCATCTACACCACACTTGATCTGGTCTTATACAAAAAATCAGTCAAATTCAGAAGACATGAGTATTGCTATTGAAAAGTCACACGTAAACATTTGCTTGGTCATGGCACTTTATATTTTTTTGCATGATCTGTCATGACCTAATTCCCAGGCCCTGATCCTGGTACCACTCAGATGTGCATGTGTGGAAATGTTAAATCTGTGCTTTAATGTTTTAAACACCAGGGTGCTGAACTGCACTCTACTGGTTTTATACTTTTTCCTTCTTCCAACACAGTTGTATTCTAGGAGGAAAGCGATATAATTCCACAACTAATTCCTACCTGCTGTGACAGTGCCCCCTCAGGGTAATGATGATTTTTTACATTAACACACTGAAAGCTTCCACTGTGATTGACCTTAAAGACACTGACAAATTAATTACTTTGCTAGTCAATATGGCATAGCAGCTTAAAGATTTGAGCAGATACCCAGCCAGTTAACATGCATGTTGTCATCTGCTGAATATGACAGCAAGGGATTTGTACTACTCTCTCTGAAAGAAAAGCTGTGTAGAGCCTTCCAAGAAATATGTTACCAAACCCCTCATTCATAGCTTATTTCACAAGTCAAATAGAGACTGTTCTGTAAGAGAACTGGTAGTATCCTACGTTTCCTTGATCCACAGGTTTAAAATGAAAAAGACCATCTCAGAGAATTCATTAAAGCTTTGGTTTTGAGTCCACTGCCTAACAGCTGGAGCTAGGGTATATTCCAAAAGATCATGAGATTCCTGTGAACACTCATGCAGTGCAGATGTGAGCAAGGGAGTTCATAGTTTATGTACCCCACTGTCAAGACCCAGTGTTACCCTGATTTAAAGAGCTCTCCTCTGACTTGAGATAAAAAAAAAAGTGGCAATAAAGTATAAGCTGAAGTTCTTGCAAAACAATGGTCAGGGGCCAGCACAGAAGAGTCAATTTAAAAAAAAAAAAAAAATTATGAGAAAGCTTGATACCATTCTTACAAAGACTACAGCTATCTTCTGAAAGAAAGCAAAGACATACCAAAGCTCCATATATTTTTTTTTATTTTTGATTTTTCAATAAAACCACGTCAAATTAGAAAATTGATTATTGGGACACTACTGTTCCTGTAAATAAAAATATACATCAAAATGGTCTAAAATGATATATATACATAAAAAATGTATGTATATATACACACAAAACTATATAATATACATCATATTGGTCCGAAGATATATACAAACGGGAAATACAGCACCTATTTTTTCTGATATGTTGAGTGATAAGAGAGGTGGCTCGAAGTCCAGCACACAGCAGAAGAGGCAAGCCAGTTGTGCAGATCACCACTGTTCACACTGATACAGGATCACAGGATCATTCAGGCTGGAAAAGACCTCAGGAGGTCTCCAGTCCAAATGGCTGCTCAAAGCAGGATCAGCTGTGAAGTCAGAGTTGAATACTCAGAGTTTTATTAAATCTGGTCTAGAAAACCTCCAAGGATACAGACTGTACTACCTTTCTGGGCAATCTGTTTCACTGTTTGACTGTCCTAATGGTGAAGAGGGGGTTCCTTATGTCTTGAAACGTGGTATTTACAGCTTTTACACCTCCTGAATATCAGATATGGTAGGTATGATTCACTTTTCAGATACACTAGTTGTAAATGAAGGATAGCTGTCCAAAAGACCAACAAAATTACTGGGATGTAAACCACAGTATGAGGGAAAACAAGATCTTTTGCTTCCAAGTGGAGTTTTATCATGGTTATTTATTATGGATTATTTAATCCAGTTATTCCCTCTAGAATTTACAAATGGGCTGATATCCTACAAAAAACTAAAGAAAATATTTTAAAATTTTCTTTAAAGAAAAAATACCGTGTTTACTTTGACCAAGTATCATAGCCAAAGCTATGAATGAGTGGAATTGGAATGAATGGAATAATTTCATCTGTCCTGTTGCTGCTGTGCAACAGGATAGGAGTAAATTCAAAACAGAAGCCAACTCTCAAGCATTTGGGGTAACACTGGACAAATGGAATATGATAAAAAAGGGATAATATGTCCCACATGCAAATTACAGTCTCCTAAATTTAATACTGTAATGAGAAAATAGAAGACAAATGACACTACATTGTGGAATTCAAAATTTGCTGACCTGTTAAGTCTACCCAGTGCAACCCTTAGTGAGCACACCTATACTGCTTCGAGACTTGGGACGGAGCTAGTTTGGAAGTTTCTTCACTCGTGACAACTAGTGTATAACCTGGATAACCTCCTCCACAGATTAACAAGAGCAGATACTATTTGATAACTGCCAGGAGACACACCAACTTACTTTTTAGAAAGACTTACTTTAGAACCTAACAAATGTGTGAAGTAAACTGAAATACCTTTTTAAAATATTTCTCTTACTAACATTTGTCTTTTAGAAAGCTGTCTCCCTACTTAAACTGATCTCAGAGAGAATACTGACACATACTTTTCACAGCCATGATCCTACATCAGTATTCAAAATCTAATCCTACAGAAGCACCAGGGGAATGCCAGTAAACATCAGTTTAGATGATTTCTTTTTTTCAGATCAGTTATATTCTAGCATCCAGCTGGAATTAAAATATCAGACATGTCAACTAACAAAAAATTATCATAACAGTTTATGTCATCAGCCATAACAAGCGTTCTTCTTGACTACACGGGACATAACCACAAATATTGCAATAGTACCACAAATAGCACCATACAACTAGGTTCTTTTAAAAACTGAAACTGATTAAAAATCAAAGCAATGAACTACTGTATTACAGAAAACACCCACCTCTTAAGCTCACTCGTCTTTATGGCAAGTTCTTACGCAAACTTTTCTTTCTCCATTCCAGCAGAAATTTCTGCACAGAAGACAGATGTGAGATACTAAATACACTGATTCTTCATTTGGGGAAAATATCAGGTATGGAGGTAACATTCACAATCTTAAAATAGAACAGAACATAGAATCCATCAGAATGTTTGCACCATAATTTAGAATCATGATCTAATCTTTCTTCTAAGTACTTGCACCCTTAAGTGATTATGACAAAGACTAGTATTGCAATTGAACTTTTAGTAGTGATTCCTTGTTAATACTTTTACTATTTTGAGAGCCAGACCTGCAGGATGCTGAGCCCCGGTGAACTCTCTAATGATCAACAGCTGAGGATACTTGGGTCCTTTCAATTCCCACAAACATGTTGTTACACAGGATTATTGCAAGCAGCCTCTTTACCGTGACACTCTGGTCAATAAATATCCATATATATGCTATATAGGACAAACTATTTTTGCTTGCATATAAACTTTTAGAGAAGTAAAATTACTATCAAAATAAATTCATAAATGTGTCATCATAGAGCATACTGCTCTGTCTTTGTTACTTTTGCAGTGTGTATTGGCAAAGTACATTATGTTCTAAATTAGAAGAAATATTTAATATTAAAACATTCTACAAATTCCTAAGACTTAGCTGGGGAAATAATTTTCTGATCTTTTAGGGTTTTTTTTTTAACTTTTTAACTTAAAATTTAAAGTTTTTTTAATTTTAACTGTGACTTGACAGGCTGCAAATTATCTATTTTAAGAGGCAATATCAAATTTTAAATTATGCCAAATGAATATTTTACTGTTTAAAAGTTATATTATTCCTATTCACATTGAGTAATTGTACCTTGTTTTCAAAATCTGTCAGCCAAACCAAATTTCTATTAAACTGACTAGATTTTACTATCTGCACTAGAATTGTGAAATAAAACATATTTCAAAGTTAGTTCTGCAAGTTTCACTTATTCTATGTGATCGTGCAATTTTGAGAACAAGAATACACTTACTGTCCTTGTGATCTTTTAAGAGAGGATCTTAATCCTTAAACTTTCCAATATTCAAAACTACAAAAGTCACACATAACCAATAACACACTTAAAGGCCACTCTGATGGGGTATGTTGTATTGTACTTGTCCATATTATAAGGGGGAAATACCAGAAAGCTTGTGAGCAGAGTTCCATAACCTTCTAAGAAAAGTAATTTTGGTAGATAAGCATTCTTCATATACGCTGTCACTTTCACGGAGAATGCCATTCCTACATTTCAAACTGATGAAATCTTTAATTACATGCTTTCATTTCTATTTATACAGTAACTTAAGTATAACTGATTTGTAAATCTGAAAAGACTATAGCCATATGGTGTTTCTTTACCAATTAAAGTTCAACAAAAGTAAAATCTAAATATGGATCAATTTTAGAGAAAGAATTGGAGATCTGAGAGAGGTGCTTAACTCATTGGTTCCCTATTCAACCTGTCCACCTCATCCAGTACCTAAATATTTCTGTATATCTGTCACTTGCAACTTTGTATACTTCGCAGAAGCCAGTAACCATTATACTGATGCACAGCTGCCTTCACCTACAGTACACTTCACACTGGCGTTGACAGTAAGCTCACTGGGAATAACATTAGTATTACAGTTCTTCAAAAACTTAAATTTTAACTATTTTCAGTGCACTCTTTACAGAAATATATACAAAGGAATGTAATTTTCACAGAAAAGTTCCTAAAAAAACACCGAGTAACAAAAATTCTTTTAGAAGATTCACTTTAAGAGAGCAGGGGGCAAGAAAAACATAAACTGCTGGATTTATTTTCAACAGTTCCTTAGTCACCTTTCAATTTTCATAATGTACAGAAAAGCAAAATACATTTTTCAGGTATTAGTAGGATTTCAAAAACTACTGTGTTGACCTAATTGTAGCATTCTCTTTAGTAAATTAATCATCACTAGGACAGTTACACTGATAAAACATGTTTCTAAAACCTCATTTCAATATTGTAACTAACTAATATAGCAACGTGGATTAGGAAGTGAGGTTGTAGTATTGGCAGATTCCAAAAAAGACAACTCTCCTTACGTGACTGATAACTATAAAGTATATTTCAATCAGATGGCAAAATCTATCCAAATATAAGCAAATTTAATTATTTACAGTAGTCCTGAATTTTGTCCCATATCTGCATATCTCTGTATTTTATTTAACATCAACATATTCTTCACTGGCCAAATTAAATGAATTAGTATTTTACTGATTCTTCTATTCACTTGATTTAACAACGTTTCAAGCAATCTGTTTCTCTCACATTCCTTACAAATGTAATCAAATATAACATCTATCATAAAAGTTTAGCTTCTGTATCATTGATAGCTTAATTTTGGTTTTATCTTTTTCTCTCTTTAGTCTCAGTGAAGTACCAAAATCTCTTCTATAATGAAAGACACATTTATGCTCTCCAAGGACATTTCAGCTCCATTAAAGTCAACAAGGGTCAGTATTCAACCCCTCTTCCCAATTCCCTGAACTTCTTATTCTTATAATAAATATGGAAAATGCCTAAAATTCCAAATCTAGACCACCTTCCCAACTGGGTGAAAAATTCAACACCCATGAAATATTCAATGTAAGACCGATTTCATGAAAAAAAAATTCTTGTCTAGAAAAAATATTTGATAGCACTGCAATTAATACAGTATTCAGATGCGACCCGCAATAAATAGAGAGTGTCTTTCTACAAATGCCTATGTATGTTGCCTTTTATCATAACTCCCGTCAGTATTTTCAAGCTGTCAAACTCAGACTGCAGAACTTGGAACTTATTTATATGTAATTCAGTACCTACACCCAATTTATCAACTTCAGTTTCCAGCGTACCCAAGTGAACAAGTATCTGTCTTATTCCAACTGCTAGCACTACACTTTGCAATATGGTGAGAAAAAGAAGTTGTTATAACTTTAGCCACACACTGAGAATGTTCTTCAGTATCTAGACAAGCTGTATCCAGCGTGCCTCCATTTTGCTAATACACTGTCATTGATGCCTGCAGGAAAGCTTTTGATATCTCTTTTCCTCTATCTCACAACTGAGTATTTTACCCTGACTGCAGCCATCTCCATACAAAGAGTTCAAGAAGAAATTTAATTAACATAGAATTTCGTAGGTTTTAAGGATGATTAAAAGACTTGTTGGAGAGAAATCTTCAGAATCAGTTATTCCCTTCCCACTTTGGAGCATACAGCAGAAGTAAAAACTTCTCATACGGACTTGAATTTTGTTTAATTTTTCAGATACATTTTAACAAACTCGATTATTTCAGATACTAATTGCTAGTGATTCTCACCACTCTCTAGACAGTCTATTCTGACCAAAAAAAATGACTTGTCAGGTTGCTAGAGGGTAGAGAAGCAATCTACTACATATTTTCTTTTTCTTCTTAATGGATTGCTAAAATCAAGTGGAATAGAACCAGGTTACCTTATGCTGTCCTTTTGAAACACATTTTAGTTCCTTCTCATGTATCAAATTGTTAGTTTGTAACATGTAAAATTATCTGAGGAGTTCAGATCTAAAGTCTCACATTTTTCAGGGGCCTAGGGAACCATTTGTTTTATTTTTAACTTGTACTCCAGCATTTCACTGATTTCAAAGACATATATTCCAAGCAGCATCAGGAAGTGGACAAACATACTGCGTCACTGAAGCTCTTCAAAAAGTTTGCATTTTATGATTAATTTAATAGTTCATACATTTTGCCAATTTTATCTGATAGACTGAAAAAGGGGGAAGGGGAGAAAAGTGTGGGGAAAATAAAGATAGGGAAAATAAGAGAACTAGTCACTGAGGTACTCTAGAAAAAGATCTAAATACCTTCATACCTGCCTTTGAGACTTTAGAATCTATGTTCTTTTATCATAAGAAATTGTTTCTTTTGAAAACACCATTAACTCTGTCCTTTGGAGAAGCTTGGATTTTCAGTACTTTGGTACTTATTATTGAATCTATATTAATATATGCAGCTGTCCCTTTTTATATTCTTTATCATTATTTCATACAAAATAGACCTTTTACATCTTTTCTACCTAGTCTCCTTTCTGTATCTTTTAATATTTTCTTTGTAGAAGGAAATTCAATAGAGTCAGTATCAGAGGGGATTCTCTTTCCATTGTAGACCCTGGAATGTCAATGGAAGATCATTCACAAATTCTGTAATTTCCTCTTCTTGTCATAAGGAACTACACTTTGTAGATCTACCTTCCATGGAAATGAAAGACTGCATCTTTGCAAAAGGTACTACTGACCAAAAAGGGGGTTCTGGCGGTCATCTTACCATAAAACATAAATTTTGATTCATTCACAAAAGAAAATCTGGTTATTTTAATCCTCGAAGAACATCAGAACTCAAAAATATAATAAATCACCATAGGAAAAATGGGCATTTTTGATCTGGGAACATTATGCCTAGGATATGCAATCTTTTTGAATAATGTACGGACAGAGCAGTTTCTGCTTCATTTGTCTTTCAGTGGTGGTCTTAACTCTTGAAGATAAAAGACAACAGTCTCATAGGCTTGAAGAAAGTGAGTTGGAAATCCATGTCCTGTCCATACTCATCTTAATAGACACTCAAGCAAAACACCCTCCCAAGCTTGGACTATATTTTTTTTATACTGAAGTTTTGCTTCTTTAAGGATATTTTTATCCTATTTTTTCCTTTGTTAAGATTACATAGCACCTAAAAATCCACAACAGCACTGATCTTTCTGTTCTAGCTGCTGAAAAAGTCCATGATGTAGACCCCAGAGAATTTAATCAAGACCCAAAATAATGTGAACTGTAAAACTAATATATTTTTGCCATGTAAAGCTGAAAAACTAATTTATAATAATCTTTGTTACAATCTCATAACTAAGGTTACCCTGACCATAGATCATGACCTTGAATCTTGTAAGGGAAAATAATTGAAACTTTAACACACTTCGCCCTCACTAACAGGATGGTGCTGTTATAAGTGTGATTTACATTTGGGCCATGTTCAGCTGTGCTGAACATGCAACCCTGAGGAAGCCACATGCCATTGTTGGACTAGGTGATCTTCAAAGTCTTTTCCAACCTAGATGATCCTGTGACAGCCCTGCCTGTCCTTCCTCACATGTAGCTGTGGAAGTGACCAGGAGCTGCCACACAGGCAGGGAGGGGCCCACCCAGAGCCATGGCTGGCAAACCAGCGTCGTCTCACTACAAATAAACCGGTTGAAGCAGAGAAAAGGAAACTCCGGATTGCGTGGTACAACACGTCCCTGGGAGGGATCCCAAAGGACTCTTCAACCAGTCACCTCCACCAACCTTCACCTACACAGGCGCTCCCACCACAGCTCACCGGCCAAGGAAGGAGACGCGGACCGTTCCTTACTGGCCCGTGGCCCAGCTGGAGAGCAGAGGTGACTTTCCCCTCATCAGGGCTCAGCCAAGCCCTGATTTAACCTTCCAGGTGGGGGAGCGAAAGGGCGGGATTCCCCAGACGAAACCGCTCTCCCCGCCCTGGCACGCGCGGCTCCCACAGCCGCCCGCCCTTGCCCCTTCCCCAGTGCCGTGGGGCCAGGGGCTGCCCCAGCAGAGGCGCGCCCAGCCGCCTGCAGCCCGCGGGGGAGCAGCGCCCCCCGCCCCGCAGGGACGAGCCCCCGCCAGCCGCCGCCGGGGGGGAAGAACGCAAAATTCGGACGCAGCTCGGCTTGGCCGCCACCGCCTCCCCGCCCGCCCCGCGCTAGCGGCCCGCGGCTCCCTCCCGGCGGCGGTGATGTCACATCCGCCGCCCGCTCCCCGCGCCCGTCCAGCCGCGCTCGCGCCGCCGTCCCCCGAGCCCAAACTTTTGCGGTGGGCTGGCCGGGGGCGGAGGGGAGGGGCGGGGGTGGGACGGGGCCGCGGAGCCGCTCCGGCAGCACGGGCAGCGCCGTCCTCGCCTGCCCTCCCCGCGCCGAGGCTGCCCGCGGAATGAGCGTCCCCCGGGCGGCTGCCGCTGCCGCCTCCTCCACTCGGGCTCCGGCGGGCGGGCAGACAGCGCGGCTGCCGGCGCGGTCGCTGCAGCGGGAGCGGAGTGAATGACCGGGGGGGGGCGGCGCGGAGAGGCAGCCCCGGCATCAGGATGAGGGCGCCCGCCAACATCCTCAACCTCCTGCTGCTGTCCTTGCTGGCCGGCCTCGATCCGTCCAAGGTAGGAGCCGGCCGGGCGCCGCGCCCCGGGAGCCCCCGCGGACGGGCGGGTTCCGCCGGCCCCGCCGCGGCGGAGCACGGGGAGGCAGGCGGTGCCGGCCCGCACACGGCGGCCGCGGTGGCGGGCGGTGCGGCTCTGCCCGCGTCTGGCTCCGCAGGGGGGGCGGCCGCGCGTCCTTGGGCGTCCGGTGGGCCAGGCGGGAGAGTTGGTGTTGGGAGCGGCTGCGCCCGGCCCCGGGGCGCGCCGCGGGGGAGCGCGGGTGCCACGGTGCGAGAGAGGGGCTGCGGGGCCCGGGCACCACGCGTATCTCCCCGCCACCACCCAACGCAGAAGTTCCGTCAGCTGCGCGGAGAAGAGGTGGGGAGGGGGGGCAGCCTGGGGCAGGGCAGGGCAGCGGGGCTCCCCCGCGGCTCGGGCCGGCCGGCGGCAACGGCGGCTTACCCGGCTCGGGGCACGGAGGGATTTATACCAGCGCTCGGTGGCTGCACCAGTTCAGGGGAGGCAGCTGGGAGCGGGCATCGACAGCCTCCGACGGGAAATAAATTTGTTTAGAGTGGAACCGGAGGCGTCACGTGAAGACGCTGATTTTAGTACTGGAGCCACACTCCAGGCTGCTGCAGAGTTTCGTTATCTTCAGATGCGTTCAGGTCACCGAAAGATCACATCTGAGATTGCAATAATGATAAAAGCAAACAATATGTTTTAGCCACGCAACCTGGCTTGTGAATGTGATTTTAAATTAAATCATTAAAAAAATCAGAATTGCACTTCAGCAATAATGACTGAAACCCTCTAGGCCTGCAGATGTCTGTAGCGCTGCATCTTACAGACATAGAACTTGTCTCATTTGTCTTCTTCTGACATGCAATCTTGTAACTGTGAGCATTACAAAAAAGTAATGAGAGAGAAAACGTTCTTATGGCATTGCAGTCTACTGCCGGCAGTAGTCCATAGTGTGTTGCCACAGTTCATGTTGCATGTTGGTGAATGTCATTTTAATGATACCGTGTAGGTACCAGTCAAGTATATGAGGCAATGCACATGTCTTCTGGCAGGTTTTTCCCTTTAAAATAAAGGCATAAGTCACATAAATTAATCGTATACAAATACGTACAGAATTTCCAACAATATGGAAGGGATGTTCCTCTTTAAAAAATATAGATGGAACTTAAAAAGCAATTCAGTGGAAATGTGATTTATGGCTGCAGTATTCTGACCACATTTTAATAAGTAAGATACAGTGACAAAAAAGCAGGAGGTGATATAGAATTAAGAAATTAGCCAAATAATTAATTATATCAATGTTATTAAATAGGAGCTATTTGAAAGTATCAGCTATTGCTAGTCTGTAAAGAGACTCATCAGGCAACACACAGGAGTCCCACATCTGTGTGAACAGCAACACATGGTCACATTATAATACAGGTTTCCACACACTCATTTTTCTTTTTTTTTTTCTATCTTCTGTTACACTTTGCGAGATCTATTAAAGTTAAGACACTTAAAGAGACTGAGAGCAGGAAAAGCAAAATTTGTATCACTGTCTAGCCACAGAAGAGTAAAACCACTTAATGAGGCAAACGAGCTTCAGCTGTCAGAATTATTCTTTTAGTTCAGTTGTCAGAGATATGCCCCAAAATAACAGTGGGAAGAAGTGCTCCATCTTACATGTCTGTCACCATCCACCACTGAAAAGCAGCATAAGCCACTGGAATGAAATGGCATAAATTAACTTTTCAAACTTTGCTTCTAGCCCTTTTTGCTGTGGCATACTGTGCAGAGGGCATAAAAATGCCCTTTTATTCATCACTCTGTGTGACATTTTCAGGGATATTAAAATGTTCATTACAGGCTCTTTTAACTTTGTGAAGGGGTCATGAGCCAGAAAGCTCAAAAGATTATGTGAAAATAAGAGCCCTTAATCAAAGTCTGGTGTTTATCAGAGCCAAATTGGGTTTTCAGAAATAAAAGCATGAGATCAAATGGTTAGTCAGATCCTTGGTTAAGATGCTACACCACATTAAGCATAAAAAAGATGCCACATGAAAGATAATCATTTAGTGTTGTTGACTATGAACAACAGATTTCATATTTCTGTGAAAAATTATATATGTAAAAATGTTTACAGGTTTTTTTAGCAAATAAGTACAAGTTGTAACTGAAATCCCACTTTAGAAATTGAAGTAGTGCTCACTTATTTATCTTGCTTTATGTTAAATTGAAATGGAATAATAATTTTCTGCCCTGCAGATTAGGAAGCAAATACATCATGTGAAATTAAATGTAGGAAACAAGGGGATGTTAAATTCTTCCTTTTACAAAAAGAATTGTGCAATATGCTCATGACTAGACAGACAACTTTTTCTGTGGCCTTGGCACTCACAAACTATTCAGCTTATGAAAATAAATCACATCAGACATTTCAACGTATACATCATACATTCCTGTTCATGTCCTACATAAGTAATATTTAATAACTTATTTTACTGATCAGCTACTTTTAAATAATGCCTGGGAAAAAAAGCTTTGATTTAGTACCAGGCCATCACTGACTCAAGACTGCTGTCCACAGGCATTCTTATTATGACAGGGCTTTTATGCTAAACTTACTAGGTTATTTATTGAGAGTAAAGTGTTTAAGTATCGCCATCTTATGGTAAAATATATAACAAAAAAATACATATAGTTTATTCTTGAATCTCTGGAACATTAAGATTTTATTTCAACCATGGTAAATTATTGCCCATGTTTTTGTTTTGTTGTCTTGTTTGGGTTTTTTTTCTGTTAAACATGATATAGACTATTGACCAGCTCTGGAAATTCTTCTTTAACAAATGGAAGACAGCTCAGTATTGACTAATTTTAAACACTTTCAGTGCTAATTACAGAATATCAATTTTAACAGACTTATTAAATGTTATATCATTTAATTTGATTCTAATTTTCTCTGTATTTACATAGGAAAATACAATAAATATTTCAGTAAAGTTTTATTTCCAGCAGGGTGGCTAGATACTCAGCAGGAAGCTGAGGGAAAGGACTTGGAATATAAAAGCTTTCCTTTCTCTTATGCTTAAGTGCAGTATCTTGAAAGAAGCAACTATTAAATATTAGGAAATTTCTAAGAGTTACTGCTAGATGGCATCTCTGTGCTGCTTTTCTACAAGCCTGGAGTTTTCTGTAATGACCTTCATAGTATGTAAAGTGGACTTCTTTTATATGGGTTGCTTTTGCTGGCCATCATTTGATAACCACAGTAGTACAACCAAGGAAGCATTTTATAGTGATGCAATACTGCTCCACATAGAAATCAAGCTCAGCAGGTTTCAAAGTCTAGATGGCATTTTTTAAGTTTAATTTTGAAAATTTAAGTAGATCTGAAAAAGATGTTCATTTTTCAATGCATTGAATGAACTTTATGACTTTAACTTTTATAATGGCAGTATGTCCTACATCTGTTGGGTTTCAATTATTTGAATTTCACAGAAAAATGTTTCAGAAGATGGCTGCCAAGTACAATCCCAAACAGAAGCTAAGTATAATACCATTAAGGACAGTTACAGAAAGCAACTGTTACCTGTATTCATTGCTTGGGATATCAGGATGTTTGGGAATATTAACATTAAAAAATAAAAGCAAATTGGAAACTAGTCATCTATTTTGAATGCTTAATTAAACTTTGCATCTTTGGAATGGCTGTGTTTCTAGGTTTTAAAAATCTACAATTTTTACACATAATCACACTACACAACTAGCCACTAAAATCTTTCTTTTTCACAGAGTTCAAGAACTTGTCAGTAGGAAGAATGCACTGCTTTAATGTTGTTTTGCAGTACAAATTAATTCATCCCTACTGTGAGATTTTATAACAAGAATACTATGTACAAACAAGGGTTACCACAATACACTATTTTTGTTGGAAATATGACTCATAGTATTACAGTGGACTGCAAAATTAAATGGAAATCTCATTAGCTACTTGGAAATTAATTTACCCTGTTTCATACAGTGTTAGTAGTTAGTCAATATGAAAATTGTATATAATTATTTACCCTACGTGATTTAAGAATGCTCTAAATCACTAATTGCTGAATGTGGTCAACTGTCGCTTGGTGTCTGCTCTCCCATTTCTGAATAACATGATTCAATAGCCACTGAAGAACATCCTATTGCTATCAATATATCCTGGGCCCTCTCCCAGGTGTCATTCCAGTTATGCTACTCTCACTCTAGTAACTTCAGTCAACGGGTAAAGACTAAAGACTGTTGTTAACACTATGGGTTCTTCCTGCAATGGTCAATACAATGCTTTCTAAACTTTCATCCCTGGAAAAAAAGATGCTTCATACATTTCCTATTCATCCACACTTAATGACACACATCCACCATGTCATATAAAATCACAGAAAGGTATTCACTACATCATATTAAGATCTTAGAAGAGACTATTAAAAAACATGCACATGAGTGACATTTGTGTGACTTAACTCTTCTGGTGCTATCAGACATCACATGGTCTTTAAGGGCTTTTTAAAACTGTTGATGATATGTGAAGAGCTTCCTCTAGCTAAAAACAAATTCCTCTGTTGTTCACTATTAATATGACTGCTACTTCTTTGAATGCAATCATATGCTGATTATATACATTATATATAATCTCAAAAACAATTTAAGTATATGTATAGACAGACATGTGTTTACATATGTTAAGTAATTCTTTTCTCACAGGAAATTATTTTCCCATTAGATGCATATTCCCTTCAGGTAACCAGGCTTCCACCTTTCTTCTATATTTGGTCAAGTCATAAGCCAATAAAGAAGGAACAATTCACAAAACATGCAAAGAAGGCAAAGCTGAAGCAGAGAAGGTGACTCTCAGGAACAGGAAATGCAGTATAACAGCTATTAAAACAACATCCAGCTGAAGCTCTAAAAACAGTGTTTCTAGTTAGCTACAGATTTAACACAATTATAAATTTTCAGTTCAAATCCATGAAGTTCATAAGGGGCCTATTAAGAAATGAAAAGGTAGTCCTCAGAGAGGGTCCAGTCTATTTTAGGCACTGAAATCCCCTTTTTCAATACTGTGGTATGACAAAAATGCTTCAGGGCATCACTTAGGCATTCTTAGTGGATCTTCACTGAAAGCCAGGTAAAATTCAAAAGCCTGGTGTAAATCTCTGCAGCAGCAGTCTGGGAGGAGCCCTCTCAAATACTATCTTTCACAAGGACAGCAATCTATCCTCCTGCTTCACTCCACAAGATAGTGGATTTCTTGTCTGAGATGAAACCTAGAGAAAGTGAGGATTTTGTGTGCTGGGCTTTGAATACAGAATTCTTTTCATGAGGGAGCATTCAGGAACAAGTGGAAAACTTCTCTTATAGAATGAACTGAAAAATTCAGAAATTCTTGCATTTAAGCCTAAGTGGGATAAAACCAGAGAGGAAGAGCATACCTCAGAATTCCAGACCAGATCTACTATTCACATGTTTTTAGACCAAGATGCATGACACAAGCACGTTTCTATACATGTTAATCATTCCACCTAAAAACTTAGCCAGCAGAATTCTTAGTCCTCCAAGCCGGTAAAAAACAGAAATGCAGTGGCAGTACATATCACTCTTAAAAATACTTTGAACAGTCTACAGAAAAACATTCAGAAGTTAAACATTTTTATGTATTTCAAGAATTCTGAAAGAAGATCTAAGAGCTTAAATTGTACTCATTTAATATAAGGATACAGTGTGCACAACTTCCTGTGTGGTCAGCTAATAAGTGTGCACCTGGTGTACCTGCAGAACAGAACAATTTACTATTCACCTGATCTGACCTCATTTTTCAAAAAGGAGTTCTTTCACATACACACACCAAAAAAGACCCAGCTCCAAATCTGTCCCCCTTCAGTATTTTTACTCACTTTTCCTAAGAGGAAATTATCTTAATGCATTCACAGGGAGATCTCTTAAGAACTCTCAAAGTACACAACATCAATCTTCGTGTACTTTGTGCTGGCATTAATGATGTTTTTGTTGAGTTTGCAAAAAAGAAAAAGCAGGTGATAAAGATCTTAACCATTCCTTTATTCAGTCAGCTGGGACATTTTCCTAATGCTAGAAAGAAATTCATTTTCTAGAGGACACAATTCCTCTTACTTCATTACTAAGTTATCTTTACCACCAATTCTTTTGTTTATCATATTTGCACTGGAACACATTTCATATTAACTGGAAAGGACAGTGCATGTTATCCAAGAAGTAAGAATATAAGTGAAACAGAAGTGTAAAAGTGGCTGTTTTGTAGTGAAGGCTGCATAGAACTCTAATTTAGAAATGGACAAAAAGTTGCAACTTTAACAATTCTGATTATGGCACATTATTATCTAGCTATCTGAAGGACACCCATCCACCACTGATGGCCACTTGATGCCTTTCGCTGGAGCTACCCTCTTTTCAAGATGCAGGAATCAAACATGAGTAGTTCAGTTAGGGGAGAATTTGTCTCTGTTCATGAATTTAAGATTCATATTACAATGTGTGGGTGATAGTGAAACTCAAGCAAAGACAATTCTGAGATTAGTTCTTAATGTGCACAGCACAGTGTCAAGAAATGTATCTGAAAAAAAAGGAGACAGATCTTGGACATAACTCCTATGTCACAGCATTACTTCAAGAATCAGTGACTGACCTCACTGTAAGCATGGACTGCAGCTTCAAATTTTTCTGTTAGTAGCTTCAGTCTTAAAGGTAACTGAACTTCTATCAGCAACATAATTTATCAGAACACTTGAAACTATTTCAAAAACATTACTATTGTCGTTGTTATATTCCTGTTATTAAAGGATTTAAAGCCTAGACTTGTTTTTGTTTGGAATTGGAGAATTCATATTTCTATCTGAAAGAGACACCAAGACATATTTTTCATAAGTCAGTAAACAATCATGAAGTGGAACTTGAGTTATAGGCAAAAGTAGGTTGAGTAGGAAATACCAAGCCTATAGATATGGAATTTTGTAAAGTCTTACCCAGCTGCTTCTGTATCTATGCCTCTTCACAAGAAAGAAAAACATATTATATAATTATTCACAAAATATGCACTCCTATTTATTTAAAACTTTTTTCCTCAAGAAAAATTAATTTTAATATTCTGACCCCTTCTGAGCCTTCCACAGACTTTTAAATCACTTGAATAACTAACCTACAGCAGCCCCAGATAACACAAATGTGATTTTTTCATCCTGCATTCCCCTCAAAAAGTCATGTCTGCTGCACTGCCTTCTAACCAAACAAATCCTTGTAACTGTGAATGCAGATTTAATATTTCTATTTACTTACTTCACTGAAAAGCATGCATCAGTCAGTATAACAGCTGCTTCAGCAAATTCTGAAAGCAAGCAGCCTCTTCACTCCTGTGGTTTTGGGAAATAGTGTTTACATCCTCCTGAAACCGTAAAGTTACCTATAAGGGGGGAGTCGGAACAGTTGGAAAAGACTCAGTTCAGAGGACTGCAGCTTCACAAAACTCTCTTATTAAGTGCCAATCACAACACTGTGAATAATAGTATTCTTAAATTATTGGTGCATGTTACTAAAAACCAGAGTTTTATAGAGATTTTCATGGATCTCCTTTTTTAGAGCCACTCCTTTAGGAAAATACTTTAAAATGTGTTTCAGTGTATCGCTTTCAAAGAGGTAACTAAGCACTTAAACAATTTTCCATATATGAAATTGTAGATGTTATTTGAGTTTGGACTTCAGTTTTAAAACTGGATTCACAGAAATATGAACTTCAGTACATTTAGAATATAGTAATACCTGTGGAGACAGCAAATATTATTGATCTGAGATCTCATTATAAACACAAACCTGTCACACACTTGCTCATATTAAACAGGATTGTTCAGTCTCAGCCTCCCTACTGCAATTTTTTTCTATTTATTTTGTATAATCTCTTATATATTATTCCAACAATTTTACCTTATAATAAGATTCTGAGCATTTTCAATACACGGTGTTGAGACTTTTCCAAGAAAATGCATAGAAAACAGTGTAGTCGTAGCATTGAGCTACTGCACTGTACGAACAGTACATAGAATAGATGATGGTATGAAACATTTAGGTACAGCTGTAGATAGGTGCACTCTCAGTACTCAAAGCAAGTGTGTGACAGGTTTGAATTTATAATGAGATCTCAGATCAATATTATTTGCTGTCATCACATGTATTTCTGGGCACTTGCTTAAAGAATAGAGTTACATGTCAGGCAGAGTAGCAAATGACCATGTTACAACAAATACACTTTTTCTAAGCATAAAGTAGGGAACTTTGAATATTTAGTAACCAATTAATATTTGCAGAAATCAACCACCGATTATGTCTGGTATTTTATTACAAAAAAGTCAGATAAGCTCAGACATCACAAAAGTCCACAACTATACTGAATAAGAAAAACCACAGATATTAAGTAATATTCAAATTATTCCATCAATAAAATTACTGTAGAAATGAATGAGAAAATACTGGTTAACAAAATCAGAATTGCTAAGTTCTTGAGTTTTCCTGGAGAGCTGTGACCTCCTAAATTATTTATAATGTGCCCTGCACATATTTTTCTCAGACTGACAATGAATTGAAAGCTTTTTGGAAATATCTTATTCAGAGAAAAGGTTTCTGAAAAGCAAATTTAAGCCTGAAAGTTACTTCTAACACCTCAACTTAGCCAAGGAATTATTTTAAAATATATGCTTCAAAGAATGTTCAAAATTGTCATTGTTTGCTTCAAGGTAAAATTACATTTCCTATGGGATCAGCATCATTCAACAGATTATTTTCTTTTGAGTTAGCCTTTCTAATACACAGTGATTTTTAAATCAGTAGCTATTTTTCAGGTACACAAAAAGCCTTGTTCAAAGTCTCAGTTACATAATATTCACTTTATTCAGCCTGGACATAATTTCTATTCTGAGAACTGATTTATCTTGAACAGCAGTTACTTAATATATTTTCAGGAATTAATTCACTAAGAGGAGTAAAGGGCTGTGCAAACTTCCCCCACTATCTGTCTCAGTGCGTTCCCAGGATCTATTCTATGGCTCTGACTCCCCAGTCAGGATGTCTTCATGACAACAGTACAGTAAAATCTGCCAAAATTCGAACCTTGAATAACTCTTTTGGAGTTACCCCTCCAGGTGATTATTTCAAGGCATGCATATATAAAGATTAAATTTTTTAAAAATAAGTACAACAAAAAAAAAAAAAATCGTAGTGAAATGTAATTTAATAAAACTTGTTTTCCTGAGGACAAACCACAGGGAATGATATTAACCTTTCAGTCAGTCAATACCAAATTAAAATAATACTTGGTAGTTGCTCATTTATGGCTAATGCATCCTTAAATAGATGACAAAAACCTTTTCATGAACTCCTTAATAGTCTGAAGCTGTTTTATACAAAACAGGTCATGAAACTTTATCATCAGTGCAATCAGAGCCCTTTGGAGGTCTTTTAGTCCACACCTCCAGCATTTCAGAGCCCCTCTGAACAGCAGCTCTGACCTTTGGCAATTTCCACTAATTTGGCGTCATGTCATTCTGCTCCATCATCCTGAAGATGTTAAACAGCAATGCCTCTCACTACCAGATGCAAGTTGGACTTCAAACCACTACCCTTGACCAGTCCAAACACTTTTTCTGCCTGCCTTGTAATCCATCCATGCAGTTCATAACTCTCCAGCAACATCCAACAAGGATGCTGTAGGATACCATGTCAAAAGGCTCAGTATGTGACATCCTCTGCTTTATAGCTCAGGTAATCTGAGATATCTAGTGGTTTCTTTGTTTCTGTTCCTGTTTTTCAATCAGGCTCAGTTGGGTATGATTAAAGTCCATTCGCAGAGGAGAAATAGATTTACCCAGTGTATACAAAGAGTAATTGTGAGCTCATACAATTTTGTTTTGGAGTTTGTTTTCATCAGGTCCTAAAGAAAATTTCAGTAAATACTGAACTTTATAAAACTCTATGGCAAAAAGAAACACTGGTATATTTGTACAATGATGATTTACGTCCAAGTAATTTTCTACTTATCTTCCCAGGGCAATGTTATCATGAATAATAGTTTTCAATTGAGAGATTGTGATAACATAATCGTATTATTTGTTTTCTTATCTTTTTTTATTGGAAAAGGAGATACTGATTTTTCCACATCACAGTTTTCCTAAAGCCATTAAGACTGAATTTACATTTCTCAAATGTTTCAACAGCAACTAAGGGCCACAAGCATAGACTTTAGTGAAGTTCTTGAATTGGTTAATTTAGAATTATTGGAAAATTTAATTCTTTTGTTAGTGAGATACTGGTGTATCTCCGGGGCATTTTTTTCCTATGGGAGATGTAGGTTGTGCAATATACTGTGACCCATCTTTCTTACTACTTTGTCCACAACAACTCTTGGTTAACTGACAGCCATGACTCTTAGTTAAACTGAATTCTACGCAATGACAGTAGTTTTGTATTATTTTTTATATTTGAGAAATAATTATTTATTGGTATAAAGCTCTCCTTTTTTAGACATAGGATATAATATCCTTGCCCATTTGCACTACAAGTAAATTCAGTAGAATAAGCAAATTTATTTTCTGTAAATAATTTATTATTCTTATACTTCTCAGTCTGTCCCCTTTCTAAATAAATTTGTTCTAGTACTACTACTCTCCCAGTGCTCTAATACATTTTTCAGCAACTCTTTAGTGTCCACTGCTTATTCTGCTTACTCCTTTTTGAGGTATCCTGAAAGAAACACATTGGATTTTTTGATACACATTACATCACATAGGGAGAATTAGTCATATCTTTGTCCTGTGTGTATTCCTGGTCCACATGGAGGACATCTGGTTCACGGAGAGGCTTGTTCCCTGACTTGCAGCAATAGTCAGTCCTGTTTGAATGTTATCCTAAAAGCAGCTCAAGATACAAAGATTGCTTCTGGCCTGTTTTCCACCCTGTCTCTGAATACATGCACAATTATCAAAACATTAAAAACATTACGTCTTAACCATCTCCCATGAGGATCAGCTTTAGCCATAAGCAAAGAGTATGGTCTCCTGCATTTTTGTGTTTTCAAAGCCTCAAGTTCCCCTCTGACTCTTTAACCTAAAGGCTAATCCTACTTCCACCTCTGTCTACCACATAGCAGGCAGGAATTTACTGACTCCCAGACACCTCCTTGGTCCCCAACAAAAATTTTGCAAGTGTTCTTGCTTTTCTTTCTCATTGTGATTAATATGTTGATATGAAAATGATATGGACACTACCATGTAACAGGCCCAACAATACATATTTTAGTAACACATGCAATTAAACTAGATACGCAAAAATGCAGATGAAACGCACATGACTAAACTGGAAGCTATATTCCATACTATGTCACACAAAGTTTCCAGTCTCACAGAAGTCCCTCCTGGCCCAGAAAACTATACTGAAACCAGAAGCAACGAATAAGAGAAGTTCCTCTAAGGTAGGAAGGTGTAGAAATAGTGAGATTGGCAGTATCTTTACCCCTCTACTGAATTTGAACATAAAACTTCTGGAGTTACATATGCACCACATATTTCTACATTCTGTGACATTAGAGGTTCACTTACCACATCAAAAAATCCATCAGTGGTAGCTGTCACAAAGTTAAATAGCTGATTTGCATTCTAATCCTTTTTAATAAGTTTATAAAAATAGTTTTTAATGCCCTTCTGCTATACTAGTCCTGCAGACACTGCTAAAAGGAATACTTCTGTATTAGCAGATACTATAGCAATACATGTCTACCTTGTTTCCCTTCCATACTTGCTGTGATCAGCAATCTGCAGCACAATTCAACGGGTTCAAATTTCTGTGCTCTAGTCATCATCTTTTGCTGATCTTTTTTTGTCCTCTGGACTTGCTTTCTTATACAACCATGTACGTATTAAGTTCGAGTCCGTGAATGTGACTATATCTTCACTGCAGCAGTAGAGTAAAATCAGTGTATCCAAAGTTTCCATTACTTGCCTCAGATTTACATATTGTACCCTAGTGGCCTTAAATGATTGCTGTTGTCCTTATCTAGAGTGAAAGTTGCTATCAGAATTCTCTGAGATCTTTAGAGTTTCTTTCAATTTAAAGAGCTTTTCAATATTTCTTGGCACCACAGCTGGAACATTCATTCTGGTGTCTCTTACAAAATAATTTTATATGCAAGTAATTTTGGTTAGTGCTGGTCCAATGCATTTGAATCAGAAATACTAGAAATTACAAAAAGCAAAGATCCCTACTGCATCTTTTTATCATAAGTTCTTCAGAGTTTTAGAAAATCTACTTTTAAAGCAAATTTCAGCATCCAGAAAAAAAATTAAAAATAGTGTAGTTTATGTTCCTGCTCCCCATGATTATTTTCATAGATCAAATTTTTGCTGAAATGTTACAAATTTATTATTAATTGTGATGATCTGAGACATAAAATTGTTGTTTTGGAGAGACAAGAGGCTTTTTACAGAGAAATGCTCATGAAATAATAACATCACAAATGCTGTTTAGAAAAGCTAACTATTAGCCTATGGATTATGGTTCTTTGTAAGCTTGTGATTTTATTATCAAAAAATGCAATGACAAAAATGCTGACCCTTTCTCTGGAAAAAGCTAAAATGTTTACTTAAGGAAAATAAGATCTCTATCTTGTTTTACATTATCCAGTCTATGCCACCAATCAATCTTTTTCATAATCTCTCATTTCCAGGGACAAGTTATCTTTATTATTTCTAATGTTTATTTCCTGCTCATTTATGAAACATGTTTAATTCACTACATCTATTTTTATTGATTTAAAGATATAGCTTCTATTTTAAATACAATTTCTTACAAAATTATTGCTGTTGGAGGGTGTGAAGGATTAAGGGCTAAGGACAGAAGTGGATGGTTTATTTTGGGTTTATAACCTTTCTATAAATTAAACGGTGAGCATTTGTATCGGGCCTTTCAGTCAGAAGTCCACTATGGGAAACATTTATTTCAGAAGTGCAGCATCGTCCATTATGTCCACTGTGTTTGCTTTGGTGTAAAACACTGCTGGACAATAAATCATACTCACAATAGCAGCAATTTTCTGTCCTTTGTTACAAGCAGCAAAATACAACTTTAGCCTGAGGACGTATATGCTTGTTCTCCTTCTCTTTCTCAATGAAAAAGAGGATGCATTTGAAGAAAATTTTGAATGGAAGTATTAACTGAATCAGTGTTCTCAGAATGTCCCATTTATTTAGAGCATGGTGGTTATCTTTTTTAAATACTAAGTACTCTGTTCTCTAAGGTGTTCTTTCCCACCTCAAGGACTCAAGAATGAAAAACTGTATTGGCTGAATGCACAATCATCATTAGAAAGTATTTCACGAAGCGATAACTTTGCTTTCGTGAGTGCCACCAGGGACTAGATTGTGGAATTTTGGAGTGGGCAGAGAAGAACAATTTCTCTTCCCAAAATGCCTGTATTTATACTGCAGTCAGCGGTAGCTTTCCCACTCTTCCTCCTCCCGCTCTGAGCTACCAGCTCCAGAGGGCAGCACCTGAGGAAGAATACAAATGTTACTCATCTGCTCTTCCAACTCCTTCAGTATCGGCTGTGTGTGGAGGGATGTAAAGGCAGATCTATTCCTCTACTTGTTGGACTAGACAGTGAAATTATCCCTGATGGATATGATGCACAAGGAGAGGGAAGGTGTGTGTTGGCTTAATTTGTGTTTCCTCTGGCTTGAATGAGAAGAGACACTCTTTTTCCTCTGGAGATTTCAAAACACTCACCTAAGACAGACTGACATGGCTTCCCTGATGTCTCTGATAAGGCCACTGCACAAGCCACCAGGTGATACTGAGAGCCTTGAATTACAAATTTTTTCAGAAAATGAAAGAAAAGGCCTTTTGATCCAATACTGGCAGTAGCTTTAGTACTCAAATTTGCCCAGTTCTAGATCTGTCAAATGAGAAAGCTACACTAATGGCTAAGGTTCACCGCTGCTGTTCATACAGAATAAAAGTTTACCCAGATGCTACTGGCATTCATGTTACATTCACTGGTGTCTGTCAGGAATAGAATAAATTGCTCTTGCTTATAGCTCTCTCCCATTTAGAAATGCCACAGAAATTAAATAAGGTTAAGACTGGTTAAGTCATTGAGTCTGTCTCCATACAAGGGACATGACCAGTTTGTGTTTTCTCATGTGGTTCCACAAATCACTTTCTAAACAGATGGTAATAGCGATGGTAGCTATTAAAAAAAAATTCCTGATAAGCCCTAACCACCTAGTTCTTCTGTTAGATAGAAACGAGGTTGCAATTTTTTCTCCTTTGGAGTTTTCCTGAACCAGGTGCAATTAGATACTGTCTAACACTTGCTTTCCTCTTCTCATTAGTACTCTTGGACATATGCTATTTGTATTTTGTGATTTTCCTGGTTTAACAGCTTCTAACGCTTAAGAAGGAGTGATGTTATTGTTTCACTTTCTAATTATTCTGGACCCCTACCTCCAGAACCTAATCTCTTAGGCAATGTTTTTCATGTTAAAGTATCTTTTCTTATCCATTGTCATAAATTTCAATTACAGTTCTAAAGACTTACTGTATCGTGTCATCATTAGTTTCCTAAACATTTGCAGTTTTTAAGAAACTAGTAAATGTGGTATCTTTCTAATATTTTTGCTTTCTCTGTGGAAAATACACAATTATTAGCTAATTTCATACCAAAGTCCTTAGGCTTCTCCTTTCTTTTCTCTCCAAAATGCTAATTGTTATTCTGTACCTGCACACTTCTTGTTTGCAGTCTTGGAATGCTTTCTGACTAGCCATGGTCCTTACAGATCCCCTTAACTGCTAGGCATTTGCTTCTGGTATATTCAGTTGTCTTTGTAAAGGATGGCTTCTTTTTCCAGGAACCTTTTTGAAATTTTTCCGTTTTGAGAGATTCTGAAGAGTTTTGCTAAGTTTTGACAGATTCCTCCAGTCCACTCCACATCACTTCATATGCTGAATTTTGTTATTCCTATTATTATTCTTACTAACAATTGAAACTAATTCCTGTGAGCTACAAACAAGTGCATTTCAAGCCAAATACACTGTTAACTTAAGGAAAACATCCCAAGATTACAAGAATTCACATGATTGTGGTTCATGCACCATATATGTTTGATTTTACTTAAAAGTCCATAACAGACAGATCTAGTAACTTGTTCACTGGAGTGAAAAGACTTTCAGCTATTCTTCCAAAGGCATATATCCAAATTCTGGAACAGTTACTCCAATTAGTATCAGTTTAACTAAAATGCTTCATGACAGGCATTGGGGGGGGGGGGGGGGGGGGGGGCAGGAACACCACTGCCTAAAGGTACCCCTTTTTATATATTGGTTGTTTTGGGGAGGCCATTTTTTAATACAAGTCTGCTCGAACAAAGCATTGACTGATCAGCAAACCTACCACCATCAATTTAAACACAAGCTGAAGAAATATCTTAAATAATCTACTCAGTTATTTTAAATTTTTAAAAAAGAAAAATTATTCAGTCAGACAATTCACATTTGGAGATCAGGCGTATTACTTCAGAGTCTCTGCTTTTTGTGCTGAGCTCTTCTTTGAATTCAGAGCATTTTAAAATTGGCAACATCCTCTTAGAGACATCTTTACGCCAAACAGAGCACATTCTCCCCATTTCCAGTCAATAAGGCTTTGCACTTCTGTTTTCATTAGGACCAGTGTGCTCTGACCTACAGTCATTGATGCTGGGGACATTCTTACCTGACAAAATGACAAGGCTGATTCCACAGCATAAGTGAGTGCCATGGTGTCTATTCATTACAAGACTCTACTTGAAGATTAATTTCCTTGAAGAGTAACTGGCTGAAAGATCAGAGATAACACTGGAAGTAATGGGAATTTCAGAGTAAACCCTTAAATGCCTAACTGTGGATACAGGCTATGCCAACTGCTGACTTTTAAAAGTGACCTATAAATCTAATTCAAAGCTGCACGCTAGACCACCTGCACTGTTTACTTTGAGGCATGCCACAGGAAAACTTTCCAGCAAACCATTGTAGTCATGTACACAGTTGCAATATGGACATTCCCATAACTAGGCAGCTTAGGTGTAGCACAGAGGGAACCATACAGGGTTAAGAACTGCATATATATAAATGTATTGCTGCCCTGTACTCTTTGTTGTTGTTGTTGTTGAGAGGCAAGCACATAATTTTCACTGGGCCTTTCTTTTCATTAATTTTTTGCACCACTGATTCTGAAGGGAGAACCAGCATGATAGGTATAGTTTTTGGTACATTTCCCTTACAAAATCCGTTTTCTAAAAGTGAAACATCTCTTGATGGCAAAGACTGCCTCCACACTAAGCAGTAGATACACGCTAGGGTACATCTGGGGGCTTGACTTGTTCATTGTCCAGTATGGGTCAGTGGGGACTGGGACTTCTTCGCAGCTCTCCTTGGGTTTGTCTCCCACTGAAACCAAGGTACAGGGGACCCTGAGTTTAGGTGCTCATAACTAGACTTATGTGGGCTTATAGCCTAAGCCTGTACCCAGAGCTAATAGCTTGCAAGCACTCTCAAGAGCCCAAACTTAGAAAATCAGAGTTGAGCAGATAAATGTATCCAAATACTTTTTTTGCTACTTAAGTTGTCACATAGCACAAAAATTGTTTCTTTTGAATTGTGCTGTTTGAAACAATGCCTACATTATAAATGCTGAATGCATGAGATGTTGTCCTTACAGGATAAAATACAAAATCAATCTCAAATGAACAGACTGTGATACAGTGATAGCTTGTGATGGGAAGAAGGATGGCAGTAACAAGGACTTAGCAGAATGTGCTAAATAGCGGGCACATTGTGAAAAATGTACTAGGTATTCTGAGAAGTGGAAGAAATAGGCTTAGGAAGGGAAGATAACAAGAAACCCAAATGATATGAGGTGAGATTAAAATAAGCAATTCTACTGGGAACACCCTGGAAACACTGAAAATGGAAATATTTGAGAAAAAATCCACATTATAATATCTTGAGGACTATTTTATCTTTCATAAAGGTACTGACCTATTAATAAAAGAGCATATTAAAAATAAGATAGCAGTACCAAAGTAGATTGAGACTGGGATATATTTCATTAAAAAATAACACTGCTGTTTGCCTAAAGAAAGCCCTATAGCTATACCTCCCTCTGCCTTCCACCAAGGACAAAACCAAGATATCTCCAAAGAACAAATAGTGGCCACATCAGCAAAGCTAGGTTCATTTCTCACTTGCAACATCAGTCAGCTGTGAGTTAGAATGTTACCATACCTGTGACTAGGTCAGCAGGCCTATGCCCATCAAAGATTATCTCCTACTGGAGAAGCACATCAGTGCAAGATGCCTATGAAGAAAATGAGGATGAAAAAGATCAAATGATTCAGTATTTTTCTGTCCTAATGCACTGTCCTTGGTAAATAAGAAAGGAAACAGAAATAAAATGTTCCACGAATAGTCATTCTAATTTTTAAAGAAATGTAGGTTAAAAATTTTTTGTATTATTTTTCTAGCAAGCAAAATTGATAACAGAGCAGAATTTTAGGTGAATATTATAATAATTTTTTGAATATGAATTTATAATTTGTACCAGATAACAAATTTTGCCTACCTATTTAAGAAATACCAATATATTTTATGGCTTATCAATCCAAAGTAACTCAAATTTTAGCATTCAGATTTGTGTATTATTCATAAAATAGCTACACACCAGGGACTATTTATATAAATGTTGCTGAAAATAGTAAACTGTCTGTAGACTGATTCTAGTAAAATAGGAAGCTAATTTTGTTAAATTGTTTAGATCAAATTATCTGCTTAGCCTTATTATTGAGTATACAGTGCAGTCTATTTTTAACTATGCAATGAGGCTCTCAGCACTTCTCGGAAGAGTATCATACAGCCTAACACATTCCACTGCTGCAATTTTTTTTCCCAGTTCTTCATACTCAGATTCAGCCCTACTGTTGTTTATAACAAAACCACCCACAGTTAAGTAATGCTTACAAAGCAGTATCTGTTTTACTCATCACTGGGGAGGAGAAATATATGTTCCTGTTGTACTTTCTAAAAAGTAATTCCATATAATTATGAAAAATTAGAGAAAATAGGCAAAGGATCTCTGAGTCATTGTACAGACCCAAGGATAAAAAGAAGAAAGGGATCAGTCACTGAAGCCTTATAGAAGAATATTAAGTACTATTCAATGGCAGGGAAGAGTAAAAGATGAAGAGATGATTGATTTTCCTTCAACATACATCTGAGAAATGTGTCAGAAAGCAAAAAAGCAAGGAATAAGCTACTATATATTTGAAACAGAATCCTACAGAATGAGATATACAGCTGTTCCCAGGTTTTATCACTCTTTAGCTAGCCATAAGTCTCAAGTAGTTTGCAACAAAGAAAAAATCTCTTTCCTACTAGTTTTATAGTTTATGCAACATCATTTACTACATTTTAAAGTCATATATTCATATCTTTAAATAATAAGCACAATTACATAAATGCATTTTAAAGGGTAAGGGGGAAATTACATGCTTGGATTCTAAAATAATTTTTCAGTTTTATTTGCTTATGTTTCCTACTATAAACATAGATCTTTGCAAGATGGCTCTAGATAGATAGATAGGTGGATGCACATGAATAGAAGTCATGTGGTTAGACAACGAGACCATGGGATATTTTCTGCAAACAGTCCACCCAGCAAAAACAGTTGTCTTTCTGATAGGTAACAGATACAGGCTACAATGAGTCCAGAAGCTGCTTTCCAGAACTTCATGAGACCTAATAGTCTTTTAGTAACATAAAAAATGTTAGTAAAACTTCTCAAGGTAATGTCCATGTTTTGTTGTCTATCCAGGAAACAAATGTTGTTCTGTAGGCCTACTATGAATATATAATTATGAATGGATCTAGTGTATGGATTTGCTTTGAACTCTACTATTCAAGTAAATCTTTCATTGTGTTCCTGGGAACTGCTAAGCCATCCTTTTCTGTTTCTGGCCAGATTTTTTTCTTTTGAGGAAATCATACAGTAGGCAGAAGAAACAACAGATAACTTCCATATGAGAAAGAGTAAACAGAGTAAACAAGATGACTGTTATTATGGGGTTCACAAGGGATTTGTATAGCACAATCTCAAGGCAATAAATTTCCTTACTCTATAGCTAGAAAAGGAATGTGTTGGAGTTTAGTCTGAGGTACAATTAAAAAGCATGAGGACACCTGGGCCAATGTTTCTGCTCAATGTAGTTGCTAACAGTATCTACAGCAGGGAAACAGAGGCAAAGACTAAGGATTGACTTATGACCAAAGAACATCAGAGAGGCATCTGATCCTAAAAGGTCTGTCTTACAGTTTTTATTTATTCAGTCTGCAGAGTTATAAAGACATTTTATCAGAAAAATACAATCACACTCCAAATCAAGTCCTTGGAGAAAATAATGATTTTATTTTCCTATTTCAGTATTCTTTTTCTTTTACTGCCTGCAAAAGAAAAAATAAAACCTTTTTGTAAGTATCTCCAAGTTTAGATTTCTTAGATATTTTTGCTCTGCCATTTCCAAAGATTCATGAAAGGGGAAAAAACTTCTGAAGCTGAGACCTGTAAAAGCCCATATATGAGCTGCAGGAGAGCAAGAATGGGAATTAAAGTGAATTTCTTCATTAATACCAGACAAAATGATTGTATTTTAAGGGGAAGAGCCATCCATAGCAGATCAATGCAGGCAACATATCGCTTGGATGATTCTATGGACTCAAGATGAAAGAACAAAACAGAATTATACTGAGTATGCCAGAACTTTTAAACCTTCTGATAAGCCCTTTTGCTTTGGCCGTTCAGGTTGTGTATGGTGCATGAGGATAGCATAAAATTACCTTATGTCTGGTCTCTACTTCTAACTGAAAGATGCTGCAGCCCCTGAGCAGTCAGAAGTCAGACAGGCAGTTTTACTAGTTGAGGATCTGACCCTAAATTGTTTGTTGTAATTTTGTGGTGTCACTGAGTGCTAGAGTGATCCTGCCATCCCCAAACCAGTAATTACTCGCTATGCCTGGGACTGACACCCACACAGCACTAAAAAGCTAGGGAGATGAGACAGAATCTGTCCACCATTATTTAACACCCTTGCCCCCATTTTCCTCCTTCCACCTCCTCCTCATAAAAGGAATCCTAAACTGAAATAACAAGACATTTTTTAGAGTAATTTCTGTCACCAGAGGTTCTCTGAGAGGTCAGGCTGTGTCAGGAGCTGGACTCATTCTAGTGCTAAAGAGAAATCTAACTGCTTTATGTGCAGTGGAATTCTCAACTGCCTTTTCTCCTCTGCTTGAAAGGTTTTTAACGAAGTCAGTCATGCTGCTATTTACTCCCTATTCATCATTAGCTAAACAAAACTGCTGCATAAATATTGTATTCTGGTAAGACCTTAATATTCAACTAAATCAACATACTCCAACAAGTATGTCCATTATTACAGGTTGCTCTGAGTTGACCAGGCACATATAAAGACTTTTTTTCTCCCAGACAATAAATAGAAGAATTATGCTTTGGAAAGGATAGATCACCCTGAGTGTTTTCATTCTATTTATCTGGTGAACCAATAAGCAAAAGCAATGTCCAGAGAACAGAATTCTGACATCCCTTAAACTGGTATAAACAAGACAGTCAGTACTCAGTACTTTTCAAGGAGACAGCTAAACATGCATAATACGCTGACATTTAATACTCAGAGTCCCTACTCACAACCACCTTAAGGTAAGCTCAGAGTTGCATTTCATACACAGAAAGGCCTATAGAGCTAAACATCATTTATACTTGGTAAGGATCTTGCTCATCATTTTTCTATTAGTTATCACGCAGGTGCTGTTTCATTATTTGTTAACACCAGGACTGGAAATCTACAAAACACAGATACGGTAGTTTTGAATTCATGTCTGGGTTTTTTTCATCTCAATTTTCAGAGACTATTTTGAGAACAGTGCAATAGCGGAGTGTGAAAAACAGAATGGTATCTTTTATTTCTGTACAGTGACAGGTAACAGCACGCAACTTGCAACCAAGTAATTATGTTTGGTGAACAGACAATATGGAGCAAAATCCTTAATCCTTAACCTGTCTAACTGAATGAGAATTTAGGGATTTAACTATACATAACAATTGCTTCACATTATTAATATATGATTACTTTTACCATGTTTAATGGTGAGATAATGTCACCTAGTGTTTAGTATTTATTGTACATAATCTAGAAACAAAGTGCATTTATGTGATGTTGTCTCACACATGCACATATATTCTCCATAAATTGTGAAGTAGCATATAGACATGCTACTGAGTCATACAGAAGGCATATTTAAATCATATATAGGATATACTTTTTATACCAAATCTGTAGCTTAGGGGCTGGATTTCATCACAGACGCATTCAACTACAATCAATAGACGTTACATTCAGTTCTACCTCTATTGCAGTCACTCCAGGGTTTTAGGAACTTAACTGTACAGAACTCCTCTTTTTTGCTGGGCTGGACTGACCATGTTAAAATACTATGACATCCTTAGCTTGAAGTCTCTGTCTAAATTAAAATCATTATTATTAACAAAGAGAAATTAAGGAGCAATTTGAAAGACAATGAAAGGGAAAAGAATTCAGTCAGATTTGTTCTGGACTTAAATACTTAATGTTTTTCTGTGAATTAAAATTTGGTTGAACAAAGAACCTGAGCTTGGATAACCTTCAAGTAATCCATATGAAGTAGTTTTGTGGAGTCCCTCTGAGGAGCTCCTATGGCACTTGGGAGACAGCTGATTCTGGGACAGTTTCCACCTCCATGGGATTTCCACAGAGTGCCTATCAGGAAACCCTCCCTGCAAAATTAGTCTGCTCTACTGACTGAACCTGAAAAGATGAAAGTGCAGTAGAATTATTTGCCAAGTGACACAAATTGATCCCTTGTCCTTAATGAAAATTGTGTTCCAAACCCTTCAAGCTTTTCTATAGTGTGTAAAGTACAGCTCATTTCCAGATGATCTAAGGCCATTCTTCCTCTCTTTATAAGATTAAGCCTTTGGAAACTATTTAGGTCATCTACCTCCAAATTATGCCCTGGGGATACAATTCTTAATGAGCATTAGATTGTTTTACTATTACATGAACAGCACAAAGAAAGAACTGTTTCCCCCTTTCCTCCCAAAGATGTTAGTTATTGGTATTAATATAAGAAAGTATTTACTATTCTTGTCACACTGGCTTTTTTGCAGTGGCAGATTATCTTGGGAAGAGGCAAGCCTATATCCATTTTTGTATTCCTCCCTGCCCTGAAATTCTGTATAGCTCTCTCTGGAAAGAACAAAAGAACAGGACTCATTCTTCCTTGTTTTCCTCAGCAGTCACACAGCTGATTTCACAAAATAATGCTGAGTTCATGATGCTTCCAGGTTTACCAAAATAAGGGAGAGAATGCTGTTTGTGTGTTTGACTTCAAATTATGAGAGATTTCAGGAATATATCAACTGAAGGAGGGAGGGAGTGGTCCAGAGCTCAGTTTGGTTTTTAATGTTTCTTGCTCTTTCTATTCTTATTCCATCACTGTTTACTAAAGGAATAATGTAGAAAAAATAATTGTAAAGGGACACAGGAGGGACCCTTCCTTTGTTCACTCTGACACTTCCTTGGCATTTATTTTATCTCAGTTTGGCAAAATTACATTGCAGCTGTCTGAAAGTGTTATTTAGTCTATTATGAACTCTGCATGAAGGATTTTTAGATTTGATTTTGTTGAGTCTCCTCTCTTTTAGTAAGTTATTTCTAATTCATATGAGTTACATGAACCTGAGTGCTCCATTAACCTTCATTATGCCATCTCCACAGTTCATAGTCTGAGCTCACATACAAACACAAAGAAAAGATATACATGAACGAGTGTCTTCAAAAAGATTCAAAATTTATCAAATGAGCTACCGATTTAAAGAGAAACTAAGAGGCACAGCTAGCTTATCTATAGTAAGATACCACAGTTCCGTTTGACCGGTTTTAGTGGACCACAGCCTAATCAATAGTTTCTGACTTTTGTGTCTTAGTTTCTTGTCAGCTGTATCTGAAGAGCTTGCTTTCTGTCACTCTGCTGCCCTCTAAGAACATAGCTCACTTTAATAGTATTTTGAGGGATTTTTCCCCCTTTCAATCTCATCTGAAAAGAGGAAAAGTCTCTCTGGTACTTCCCAGTAAGTACCTCCACCCAGAAACAAATCTTGCATTCCCTACCTTCATCAGAACTATCAGAATCATAGAAAATAAACTACAGACAGAAGCTCAAAAAGAATTTAATCTATTCCTCCAAAACTGAATGATTTAACATACTTGCATCATAAACACTCAGCCCTGCATCATCCTAGAAATACAGTTGAAATTAATTTCCTTTGAGTGCTTTATGCTGACAGAGGATGTCATGAGACTCTTAAATGGGAAATGAACAAATTTGTCTCAAACTAACAGAGTTCAGGCCATACAGCTCTTCCCTTTTGCTGTAAAGTCTTCAAAATCACTTACTGAATTTGTCGTCACTCGTAACTGTGCATTGGGCTGTTTGATGGAATATGCAGATGGGATTGAGCAGATCTAAAATACTGTGCTATGGAAAAGAAAGGAAACAAAGTGATCCAGTCAGTGCTGTGAAAAGTGTTGCAAATTGTGTGGCAATAGTAATGCATAGTAATGTCATTCTGAACATAACAGGCATGACTTTTGTTCCCTTTAGACTTTAAGTCACTTCCACTTCATTCATTTCTTTGTTAGTGTTGCCTCAATTACAAAAGATGATAGCTTATACTGTATTTTTTTAAAAAACATAGTACAAAGCAGTGACTTTCCTCTGTTTCACAGAAAAGGACACGTTTGCCTGGAAAGGTTTACCTTAGTGCTCCTATTTCAAGAAACCCATTAAAACACAGTTAAGTATCTTTGAAGTCAATGATATTTGATCTAACATTGCAAGTACCAATGTACTAATTGGTGGAAATGATGACACATTTTTAGAAATTAATATATTTACAAAACTTTAAAAAGTTGCAGTACAGTTTCCTCAATTCTAGGTGGTTTTTTTCAATTCCTATGAGTAACTAGTAATTTATATATTACTTCAAGAGCAGAGGCAGAACCCATATTCACATTCTTGCGCCTATTCCTTTAGTTACAGGATATCCATGAATCTGTGTCATGAGCAGGAAAAAATAAGTGCTGAAATAGCATCAGTGATTCCATAAGCTGAAATAAGATGTTTCCTTTCATAATTTCATTGATTAAATAGTCAACTTGTAGCAGGAAATTTTCTCCAGTTGTTGATTGGAATGAAAGACGTTTCAGTGGGTACTAGTCATAGGAATTTTTATTCATATGTACATTCCTTTGTGTTTCAGTAAAACTAAATCATACTTGGGTCATGCTATTTGTTCATGCATGGAATAAAAACCATCAAAAATCACCACTGTATACAAGATTTTTTTAGTGATATGTGCATACTCCTTTACTATTGATAAGAAACTCAGAAGAAACAGTAACATACCAGTCCTTTTCCTTTAAAACTGTGTCTCAGTACCAGAGCCCGGCATTTCTGATGCAATTTCCTAAAGATTACAGGTTTGCTTTTCAGGAACTGCTGACATGTATCCAGTAAAAGACCAGAGGAGAAGAACTAAGATGATCATAAACCACTGGCAGTACTGCAGTCTTGCCAGGAGAACCTGCTCATCATAACATAAATCAGAGCTGACTGAAGCCTATGTTGCCAACGATTGTCTCAGAGGTTCAGGAAGACAGTGAGCAAGAGAGTCATATAACCCAGAGATTCCCCAGCCAGTGCAGGGCAGCTACAGAGTCCCAAAGCATCCTAACAGAAACCAGAAAGCATCTGTTTCTTGAATTATGTCAGCCTTAGTTCTTACTCTTGTTTCATTGTCTCTGTGAAAGAGCTCAATTTTCAGCTAAAGCAGTTTTCTTTTGGTAGATTGTTATCATATTACCTAGTAGGAACAACATACTAGGCTGAGGAAAATCTTATTAAAAAGGGTCACTACAGAATAACAAATAAATAACGTTACTTCATTCAGCTTTCCATAATAATGTTCCAGACTGATTGTTGCAAGCCCAAACACCCACTGCCTCTCTTGTTTCTTTGCTTTGATTGCCGCTAGTCTAGGAGAGACAGAATTATCCATTAAATTTCAAGTAATTCTGTTACTGCATACATGTCCTTCTGCTTTTATCTGTTATTTCTATTTGTATAATTCTTCTTCCCTACTTCCTCATTTAATCTTGTATTAGCCTATGTAGTATTTTTGCTTTTTTCCTCTTTTACAACAGATTGCAGACAACTGTTTCCCAATCCGGAAGGCTTAAATTACAGTATGAATACAGATTGTGAATTGCCTTAGATTCTTTGTAATTACTAAAGACTGACTTTGTGCAGTAACACAACTGTATAAAATGGTGGAAGGCTTTTATCCTAATGGTTACATTCATAATGCATAAAACAGTATACTGTATTATAGCTACACTGCAGTTCATATGCCTTTGGTAACGGTTTTAAGTAATATAGAATTTATCGTGTGTCCTTCAACATCTGATAAACCACACTCTTCTTCAGGGGTGCTTTTCTTTTCAAGGTACTGATATTCCCAACTCTCAGCCCTTTCAGTTTCTATTTCATTTTTAAAGGGTCTGTATGGTCATCTCAGCAACACTATTTTCTCCAGATTGTCTCAATGATGGGTGATATGTTTGATTATCTTCTCAACAGATACTGAATATTTAAAATTTGAAAATTTTCACATCTAGACTGTAGAGCCAGTTTTCTCTCTTTTTCTATTTGATAAGTTCCTGGAGAATTGTTTTGTCTAATGGAGCAGTACTAGCATTTTGTGCTCTGAAACAATGTTGTTTCCAATTCATTACATAAGGAGAAATGAGGCATCTTGTGAAGTAAGCATTAGAATATGAAGTCAAGAAGTCTGCATTTGCTAAGCCAGATTGGTCTTTGGGGAAATTGGATATTTCCACCCCACTAAAAAGCTATCATAATCACATTCGTTAGACTGCCAAACAAGCTGCACTAGAGACTCCATTTGGTCCCTCCTTAATGCATCTGACTTCTAATACCTCATTTTTGAGTCAAAGCAAGAGATTTTACCATTCCTGTTGTGAATCTCTTGCACCTGCTGATTCCCAACCTTCATTCCCATACTGGTTTCATTAGGTTCTAGCACCCTTGCCAAGTCCAGGACAATGTAAATTTGCAGCAACGCAGGAACAGTATCTTCTGAATTAAACACTAATTCCTCCAAGGCCCAAAGGGCAAAGAGGAAAACAATAAATGGCGTTTATATCTAGATAGTATTTGTAACCTTTCTACATTCAACCTTAGCTTTCCACCTTTATAACTAGAGCACAATGCAACTGAGATAAAAGCTGGTTTCTCATCTTCTATGTAAACCAGTCTTTTCCTATCTCCTCCACTCTGCCTCCTTGCTCTGATGTGTTCGGGGTAGAACTGTCTATGATCCCACATTTCAGGCCTGAGAGAAGTACTCCATTCAAGGTTGCAGGAGTCAGACACGCATTCTTCTGTACTCATGATCAAGCCATTGTCATTTTAAACCACTTGAAGCAGTTTGCCTGGGCCTTACCTTTACCTTCATTTAATTTCCTGTATGTTTCAAGTTAACAATCTGCCTTGAGAAAGGATACCATCACACAAATGAGCTCATTTATATATGATATCTTGTTACATTTTGAAAAAAAAAATTTACAAATCCAGTATATTCTGTTTGTTTCTGGGACTGCCAATCAGCTCAAAGGATAGCCATGACATTTCCCATATCTCTGGGAATTCATAGCAGGAATTAAAGTCATCAAGGAACACTGCTTAGGATACTGGTTTGTGTTTTGCTGTTTTAAACATACTGCACAGTCCAAAATTTATTTATAGGCAATTAATCACACCCTCAAGGAACTACTAGGAAAGTCCATACTAGGTCTACAATCTAAGTCTACAGTCAGTCTCTTAATACAGGTACCCTCAAGCTACAACTCCTAGGAAAGTATTTGACTCTGCAAGGAAAGATGGAAAATCTGGAGCGAGATTACAGAGTTCTTCTGAAAAGAGTTCCAGATCTGGGAATCTGATTCTGAAATCAATTGTTCTAAACCCAGAAAGCAAACTTGAGCACAGAAAACTAATACTTGTTAAAGGAGTGTTCTACATCCATGTATGTACATAAGCCGTGTAAAATTTTTAGGAAGAGGTCATATAATTTATTAAACCTACTGACAGAGTTAGAGAAAATGGTTTGCTAAGGGAAAAATTTGCAATTTATATTGATTAAGAAACCATAACCATGAGTTATGAAGAATCAAAAGCACAAGAACTGCAAACAGCTTCCTCTGTACAGCTCAGACCTGTATCTTAACAATAAATAAACATGAAACACTGCCAGCAGCAAAACATTCAGTTAGATTTCAGGATAAAACAAGATTGCTTGAATGTCCCCAGTTAAGTGTTTTTGTAGTCTGCTTTCCCAGGCTCTAGATCATTCCCATAGGCTGTTTTGCTTTTATTAGAGTATGGCTATATCCAGTACCCTGTTAAACAACACAGTAAGTATATTTCAAGTCTCTATCAATTTTTCAAAAGAATTAAAGTGTCTATGTTTGTATTTATTCTAAACCCTTTGAAATAAGAATTTGTTGTTCAGCCCAAAATATCCATTCATGTTATAATAAACCATTGAATTTATGTAAAGTGACTTGACTGACGAGCTTTTTGTGGATCAAAAAGTCATTTGCAACTGAGGGACTTGTCTCTTTCACACATTAACAATTTATTAAAAGGAAGCATTCCAAAATGTTTCCTTTTGTATCAAAGTCATTTAACAAAATCTCCAGTGATAAGTTTAAGATTTTAAATTCATCCGAATATTTTCAATTCATCATACTGCAGATGAAAGAATGTGCATGTCACTAACTTTATCTACTGAGTTTCCCTTTAACTCATTAAATAACTCCTCTGCGTCCTTAGTTCACTGAATGATGAATCAAAAATCTCACAGTCCAGAGCAGAGCTTAACAATGTGAGCAAAGGTAATCTATCCAAACCAAAAGAATTGTGATATACCTCTTGTGCAAGTTATGATTTGCCTTTAAACTGATTTTGATTATTTGACTATAATGAGCAAAAACCATTTGCAAATTCACTGTCATTTAATTAAGTTACTCCAGAGCTAAAATTTAGCACTTTGTTTTAAAACTCCACTTAAATTCTTCCAGGAAAACTTGGTATAAATTCAAGCTGGGTTTTGCTGAAGTGCCCTTCAGGAAATAGCTTGTATTATCTCTAAAACGTGCATGTGGTAGTAAAAGAAAAAGAGCTCCCAATGGAGATAATTTAGAAAAGTATTATTAACAGTCTTCAGCCTCAAGTGGTCATCCTTTGCATCAGATTTAAGAGATCTGCAGAAGTCTGTTTCCTAAACAGTCTAACATAGGCGGGAAGCTGCAACTAGCTAATTATTGGTTTATTGGGGGGTTTTCTTTCTATTGACAAAGCCAATGTCTTTAAAATTATCTGTTACTGTCTATCCATTAGGCAGGTTTTCTTGTTATTACTGACTGTGCACTGCTGAAATCATGCATTAATATTTCTACTTTCCTTGCTCCTTTGACCCTTTACTTACCCCCTTTGACTGCAAGAAAGCTTATGAGAAATAAGAACACAGACAGCAGGCTTTTCCCTGCAGCAACCATATTTTCAAGCTAGAGAATGTATTTTCACCTTTTTTTTTCTGCATTATATGTTACATTAAAGAAAAAAACCACATCTAATTCTTGCGAATAGCCCTATGGCATCCCATCTGGCCCAAAAAAAGACAAATATTTTCCCTAAGCACTGGCTGAGGTGGGTTCCATCTGGAATAACTTTTCTCCTTATTTGTGATAGATTGACTATGTGTTATATTAAAAAGAAAACAAATAAACAATAATTTGCTAGTCCATCAAATGCAAAAAATCAATTAAAAAGAAGTGTATGTGAAATGCAGTTTCCTCAGCTTCCCACTTTCAACCTCTGCAATATTTTCTTCAGCATCTTCCTATTTCTGTCAAACTGTCTCTTTTTACATAGATTTTAAATAATTTTATTCTACTTATAAATTTAAAACTGATTTCCAAGGCTAACAGTGATGGACCTTAGTGCTTACTTATCGCTATTTAATTGCCTTAACATCACCAGCTTTGACACATTGCCTAAGTTGTATCCATTTTTTTCCAGTTTCATGTTAATAGTTTTTGCTTTTATGGTTTAATGACTTGGTGCTTTTTAAAAGCAGGAGATCTAAATCTTAGCTAGGAACACACTAATGCAAGACAAAAACTCAGAACAGAATTTTCGCTTGCTTGGGACAGATGGCTGTAAAATACAGTAAAGAATGATATAGTCATAATTATTTCTGCCTTACACTTCTTAAGCAGCAGAATGGCAAGTCACACCCCTTAACAGGAAGAGCACCTTGCCTGCAACTTGCAGGTAACTTTATTAGGCTTCAAATAATGAAAGAAAAGCCATGATAATTTTATTATATTTCAAATAGTAAATATTTTAAGCCCGCCAGCAATCATCAACCTCCTTATATTTAGAAGTGCCTGAAAGGGATATGTATTAATTGTGTTCTTGAATCATTTCTTTATGGGATATTTTGGAAGTACTGAGTGACTCAAATATGATTCAAAAAATACAACTCTAATATGCTTTACTCAGCTCAGGATAAAAGGTAGGAAATAAAATTCCAGTTATGGTATAGCCAGATCTTTGAAAAAGATAGTTCAGTTCTGAGGCATTATCTCCATTGTTCTCAAGATGGATTAATGTTTTGAGAGGAGAGAAAAGCAGACAGATTTTTTTCACATGGATTTTCCTGGAAATATTAAATAGTTGATAATTTTCTCCTCCTAAGCTACATTTGAGAATGTAAATTCTACTTATTTACAGCATTTCCTATCTCTCTCCTACTATCAAGATGCTGAAAAAGAGTTTCACCCCTCTAAACAATATGTCACCTAGAGCACACATCACATCTCTGATGTTTTTATTAAGAAGGGCATATTGGGTTTCCAGGTGAAAATTAGTGTTTCTGCTTACTATGAAGACCAAAATTACAATGCTTTGTTTGTTTATGAAAGACATTATTATGACTCATAATACTAAACGATGGTTCACGGAAATCATACAGCAAAATACTTTCCCATGATTACAGAACTTCACCTTTAGCTTCAGCAATAATGACGACACAATTTCAACAGCTTTTCTCTGTTGACAACCAAGGTATTAATATTCTCAGTTACTTTCAGTGTATAAAGGACTGATCTATGAATGGTTTGAGTGGAAGAGGAATATATGTATCTGGATCTTGAACGCTATATTCTATACTATGTTACATGATCAATGGGGGGTTTTCCTGTTGAATTACTGAAAAGCGCATACCACATAGTCTGGAATTTAAGATTTCATGTAATCCGAATAAGTATCTCAGGTGAACTGTGTAATTGGCTGTAGTTTAGTCATCTTAGTTTTAAGATATGGTGATATCACAGAAGTGAATTAAAACTTTTCCTCTGCAGACATTCAGGTTTCAACAGACCTGAAGAATATAAGGACTTTGCTTTCAAAATGCTGTGTATTGTTTGATGGGGGGGGGGGCGCTGTGTCTTACCCTCATGACCTTTACAGTAGTTTGGATTGAATTTGCTTTTCTTGTTTTGTGATCCTTGATGAGTTTGTACATATTTTTTAAACGATCATTTTGGACTGAAAACACTTTTCAGGAGCTCCAGCACAAGTTGTGTCCAAAGTTATTTTTTGCCCTTGTGCCAATAGTTCCTTCACTTTCTGCATCTGTTAGCCAAGCTGCAGAAACGAATTACAAGATTTAGTAAAAATCTTTTATTAAATTTCTCTGTCATTTGCAAATGAGTTAGTTAAATCTCCCTGTAAAAGTAATATCAAATCTCAAAAGTTATGTAAATGCCTTCATTAACCAAAATCTTAGTCCTTTTTTATTAATGAGATCTAAAAGCTTATGTAAAGCTTCACCAGCTTTGCCAATGAATTCTACTCTTCACAATCACATTGCTAAGCAGTCCTTTAAAGACTCACTGACTGTGATTCTTAATTAGTGAATTCCTCCTATTTCAAGCTAGAAAGAAAAATGCCTGCATTGAACTTCTTGTGGACAGAAACCTTTTTCTCTGGGAGTGAATTCTTTGCTTCTAAGCTATTCATTGATGCCTGCTCCTCACATATTTCATTTTTTTTTCCAGTGAGATAACAGTCATCTCTATAGTTTTTAATTTTAATATTGTAAACAGAGGATTATGACTGCAAACAGTGATTAAGTGCTGGAGATGATTAAAAATAGCCTTAGAGTGAAACTGCTGAAAAGACATTTTAAAAATATAGGTTACAGGCTGTATGGAGAGCATCAGTAAACAGAAGGCTTCTGATGTGGTATTGCCTGAGTCTTCATCATTTATATTCCTCTGTTGTCAGTTCAATAAACCCCACAAAACGGCAAAATTCCAGTCATCTTGTAAATTGGGTATGACCTTGTTTCCTTTTGGTCATAAAATGCAACTATAAAAGAATGAGTGTAATGTGTACCATTATTTTTTTAGAACACTTTGCATTTGGAAGCTGAAATGTGAGCCTTTTGTGTGGGATAAGTCATTGATCAGTTTGATGTCAGAACTGCTTACTGTGCTGTAAAAGCTTTGTTCTCTTTCACTGCCATAGCCTGTAGTATCAGACATTCCACTGCATGACTGCAAAGCAACACAAAGCCCAACCATTTTCAACCGTCTCCTCAACTGCTGTAATCATGTTCTGTAATAACTGAAAAGCCACTCGTTATTAGTCCGAGACCACAGCTTTCTAACTCAGAGAATAGGATTCAACGCCTGTTTTAGAGACACATGAAAAATGGCGTAAAGGATAACACATTACAGGGTGAAGAATCACAAACATTGAAATGATTAACCTTTAAGTATCACCATGCAAGCCACATAGTTGTATAATATGAACATAGTTGTTCAGACTATCTCTTCATCTTTTATTTTGCGCAAGTTTGAAGAAATATTCTACATTTATCTCAGTGTTTGCATTGGCTCACATTTTTCTGTGCCTAGTTTTGCGGAACTGTCAATGTACACCACTCTCTTCTAATCAAAAGAACATGCCCTCTCCTAATAGTTGCTAACTATTGCATATATGGATTTTTCTGAGCATTGTGCTAATAGTAAACCTCTGCAAAGTGGTACGTCAATCACATCTAAGTCAAACTGCTAGTAGAAATGGAGGAAGGAAAATCAGAATGCAAATTACTTCTTTCAAAACAATGTGGATAGCTGTGGGCGTCCAACAGACTTGCTGAGCCTGGGATCCTGGAAAATCATAAGCTGTATGAACTACAGTAGCCTCATTTGTCCCAAAAAGGAGGCAACTTCCAATAGTAAGAATATTAACCAGTTCAGGATTTTGTTAATTCTCAGGGAAGGATATCAACCCTCACACAGCAAGCAGTATACTGAGGTGACAGAACAACCATGCTGAGGATGGGCACACTAGCATGACTGCCATTGTCCCATGCATAAATACTGAATATATAAAAAGGTGCTTTGGACTGTCTGTCTTCTAGGTATCTTTCTTTTATATTCAAGTAACAAGTTAGGAGCAAAGAGGCAGCAGTCCCTAATACCTCAGCACTAAGTATGTCTGAGTACTTACAGCTCCATTTTTTCCCCTCTCTCTTCCTCTCTGCAGCTTTCTTTTTCTTTCTCCTACTAGTTTTACAAAGTTATTGTAAACTTTTCACATTCAAACTAGCTTTTACAATGTTGCTTTTCACCAATATGCAGAAATCTCAATCATCCATATCAAAGCTTACAAAACTGGCATTTTGTCATTTCAGGAAAATGGTAGCCAAGATTAAACCACATTTTATTTATTTTTTTATCTATTTGTACAAGCCAGTGTTACCACATGAGAGGTAAGAGCACTGATCTTCACAACCTCTGGGACACATTTGTGGTTTTTTTCATATTTACATTTGCTTTTGCTCTCTGCTATGCATTACAGAACTGCATTTCTCACAGTACTATATTCAGACAACAGCACCAATTTAATAAATTTTTATTTTTGCTCACTAGGGGCTGGGAACAGAACCTTGGACCTTCAAATTTGACACCCAAATTCCTCATCCATTAAGAGCTTCAGTTGCTATTAGCCTTCAGCCCTCAGCAGCTCTGCAGAGGGCAGCACCCATCCCTGGCGAGGATGGACCTCACACAGCCACCCGCCTATTTTGATAATCTCAGTAAGGAAAAAACAAAACAAAAACCAGGGTAAAGGGCAAGGTCAAGATCCATAAAAATGAGCAAATGAATCCTTTAAAGTGAAATATGTTTTAAAACTTTTATTTCTGTTCTGTAAAATAGGAAATAAAAAAGGCAGCTAGAAAAATAGTACTTCATAATTTCAATGAGGTCTATGACATACTCTGTATTATTTTTCTGCAAGTAATATAATTTTGATTCATTCCCAGATAAAAATCTTTAGTTCTTCTCAGCATTATTCAAATCAGAAACTTTGAGGATTGTTACAGCCTTACAAAATAACAAGTGTTTGCTTTCTATACCCTTATTTAAACATTAAAGTATTTTATAGTGTCTTTGATCTCAGATCATGCTTTGTGCCATATAGATGGACTATTTTGCCCACTACTGAAATGCAGCCATCTCTGAGGTGAAACACGTCACCTATTTAATTGTATTCAAAGCACTATACAGCATTTAGAACAGATTACAGTATCCAACTGAAACTGCAGGAAGCATTTTGCTAGACAGAACATAGCTAACTGGACTGGAATTTGGCCATAGCATTCAGATTAACACCTCTGTCTTGCAGCAAAAGCAACCCGTGGAATTTTCTCAATATTCACATATACTCCTTGTATGCTTTCATCCCAATTTAAAAGTAAACCAGACCTTCCAGAATGGCTTCAAGAAACAGTATACATTAAAAATTGATTCGCTTGCAATGATAAATGTTCACAAAATCTCACTTTTTGAGGATTTTGCAGGAAGCACATGCAGTGCTTTCTGAAAGGCCACATAATTTTCTTTCTCAGTCTTTCTGCCTCCTGAAACAGATCTTTGTATCTCAGAAGAGAGATGTTGTTAATGCCACTGTTGTTAGAAGATCCTAACAGAAAGATGTGACAGCCTTTAAATGCCATTATCAGTGCCATGCTGGTTGAACCTATAAATTTTTGGTTAGTATCTACATGTACTGTAGCCTGTGGGGTGCCAGACCACTGCAAGTAAGCACTAATTTAGACTTCTGAAGAATTTTCTCTATTTCATCCATACAGAGGATATGACAGGGATATGTTAGCAGAGGGAATCAGTATGACATGACAGTGTGAGAAGAGACTTGCCAAAAGAATGTATGAAACATGGTGGGATGCAGGGTAAGCCATTAGGACAACCCTCCCTATTTCACTTTTTTATTAGTCAGTTTATAAAGTCTTGACAACTATCTGCATCAGGAAATAAAAGGAGGATAAAGCCAAATGTTTCTGTAATGCAAATCTGTTCATTTACAAAGAACATAGAAAGACCTGTTTGTCAGAATACAGCAGAAATCAAACAAGAGTAGATGGTTCCTTTGCTCTCAGTTCCAAAGACAGGACTTAGCCAAATGTGAATACAGCCATGCTACTAAATAAAAAGGAGATGAGCTGCTCTGTGGACCACTAGGCACGGCTCCTTTCCACACACCAAAACTATTCTTTTTCCCCCCTGAAATGCTGCATCCATGTCCAAACCATCTAACTGAATCATACCCAGGCATAAAAGGAAAAGGTAATCAGGGTCTGTTTTAACAACAAACAGTATGGTTTGCTGTGGGCCAGTGTCCAACCCCATGCCCCAACCCTGTTGTATTTATAAGTACAGACATAGCACGTTAGTCTTTTCCCAAAGCCAAAATTGCCCCTTTACAGGGAATTATATTTTACAAACCCTTCCTATTTTCTTCATTTCTGTCTTTTTCTCAGTCACAAAGATCCAAGAATATTTTGAAAAGGGACTGAACAAATTTACCTGTAGCTATTATATGGGACAGTCCACAGGCAACCTCCAGTTTAGGGGTCTGTAACCACTGACTGCCAAAAGCTGTAAGTATACATTAACCAGAAAAAGTTTCAGTTATACTGGCCATTTTCACAGAGTCTAAATGGACTTCTGTTCTAAGTATCTTAGGTTTCTGTTTTCTGACATCCAGTTGCAGTCAGAGCCAGCTGAAACCACTTAATGTATTAAATTAAAACAGAATTCACTGATATTCATGGCTCAAGCTCTACTCCAGGATTATATATAACTTCATAGTGAATTTCAGCTTCTGGACATCTTAGAAGAACAAGTTTCTTTTTAAGTTTATCCTCAATGAAAGCCAGCTCACCTGCCTCACCCACCCTCAACAGAATAATATGATTTTGAGGATGGAAAAAAGACAAAATTGCACATGGTTAAAAACCTTAAGCATGAGGATTACTCCAGGAGGAATTATGCATAAATCCTTATATCCAATCCCTACAGTTTTCAAAAGAACATTAAAACCGCACTACTGTCAGATGCCCAACCAATTTCAGAGCCAGGACCGTCCAACATTGCACACTGCCATTCTGTGGATGTTCATAGCAGGAGGAGGGATCCCAGGATGCTCCAAAAGCATGCAGATTCCCAACCTCTGTTGAAGGGAAAAGGACTCTGCACAATCTTTAGTCGTTCTCTACTGAATAGATATCTCTTTATATTTTAGAAAATAAGTTTTTGAGTAAGCATGAATAACCTTGATCAGCCAGAGAAATAACAAGGACAGAACAGAAAAGGCTGATTTCACTAAACTCTTTTTCTCCCATTAGATCCATCATCATATCACACCTTTGAGGGAAAAGCCTATGAGGTTTTACTGAGTATCCGATATAAATGTTACTGAAAATTAAAATGGCAGGAAATCAACTGAAGAAGTTTTTGTTTTCATTTCAGTTAGTCCTTCTCTGCCCATTTTTTTTCCCAGCTGTTTCAAGTAACTGCAGACTTTCCTGAGGCACACTGCCCAGCCTGCTTCTAGTTTCAGGCAACTCTCATAGTGAACTAAGCCTACTGTAGACACACTACTTTGTTACTCTGTACAATTGGGAATTGCTAACAGCAGAACAGAAGAGAATAGGTGGGAAAAAACCGTGAAAGTGCTAAGAACAATGTCTTCCTTCATACAAAAGAAGCTCCCTGAAGCCTGAAAAATGGACAAGCAGATAGCTAAGACCACTTCAGAAAGAATGTCACCTCAACAGCAATGGTAGAGAAGCATGTAATGGACAACAGACTTTGAAAATTCCTTGCTCGATACTTTTACTATGAGTGGAGATGCCTGACTGAAGAATGTCACCGTGTATGCACAGATGAGCTGGTGAAAGGATATTCTCTAGAAAGGGCACAAACCTCTCAATCTGCTCTTACAAAGAACCTGGATATTACTATTCACAAGTAACACTTCAAAGCCAGAGTTTTTTGTTTAACAAAAACATAGAGTTAGATGAAGAAGCTCAACTTTTCTTGGGGTGTCTATATTTAAAGAATTGGAATTGAACTGAAAGGGCAAAGATGTACTTTCTCAGACCACCTGCAGCTCTGTGAATGTTAACTGCTATTCAAATTCTAAGAACTTTGCTTTATACATGCATTAATCTTATGTGAATAACTAACAACGCTCAGGAACATGACTGAAGTACTGACACACATTTTTTAACCCAATGTACTACTGAGTCACTCCTAGAGTATATCACATGAAGAAAAAGAACTCTACACTATAGAACACTGTAACAAGGGAAGATTCACTTTTATGCATGAGCTTACTTTCTAAACCTAACCTGTCAAAGTACAAACTTACTGAGATTTAAGATTCCTGACTTTGCTCTGCTTCAAAGGAAGCTATTTAAGACAGCTGAGCCATGAGTATGCAATCACTTGGATCTCTATCTTCATAAAATGCCAGGTTTTAGGCAAAGCCTTTATAGCATTTACCTATGAACATGATTTTGTATTGTAAGAAATATTTTTACAAACATTAAATAAGCTGACATCAGGGTTAAGTAAGTGACTGCTGAACTTCACCGTTTCCTCTTTCTTACAATCACTGTTTCTTTTCCTCAAGCCAGGAGTTAACTAGACATTTTTCATGCATTTATACGTGTGTGTTCACATATTGCTGAATCTCAGGACATTTGCTATGTTGATATTCCTAATACTGATGTTAATTACTTTTTATAGTACAGAGATTATCATACCTCAGTTGTGATAACGTAACATTGGGCTGTATTCTCATTTAGATTAGACTTTACTTAACCCATATCAAAATGTAACAGGATCTCAAAGTGAAAGTAAATATCAGAGACTAGAAGAGCCTCCAACTTATATAATAACAGTAAAGGCATTCATACAATACCTTAATAATACTTTAATACCTCTAATAATTTATAATATAATAATTGAATATTACAGAACTGGTATACAGTAACTCTGCTAGCAACACTGAAATTGTTCCAGATTTGCATACTTCTACGTAAAATCAAATTACAGCAGCTGTAGTTATTCGGTATAAATGTTTTAGCTTTTACTGACGTTAGGAGAAGTTAGATACAAAAAGAGGAAGTTATCATACCAGTAGAAATTTCAGGGTAATAAATAATAATGTTCATATTCTAGAATTACTGTTGCTCTTGTTCAGAAAACTACTTCATAACAGGTTATCGTAGACTAGAAATCTGAAATTGCACCTTTCTAAAAAAACAAAAGCAAACCACAGAGCTTAAATGAAATACAGATCATAAGGTTTTGTTTCTACTTCCTAACGAGATGAGAATAACTCTTCAGTTATTCTCTGGTTTCTGGTAAGATCTTTGTATATGTGGTTTCAGATGTGTTTCTCACAAAAAAATTCTATTATTTGCTTGCCATTTTTTAATTTACCCAAATATTTATGGCAAAATACAGCTAAAATTATTTTAAAGTTTTAACTCCTTAACAGAAGAGGTTTTTGGACATTTCTACAGTTCTGATGAGAACACAAACAAAATATAGTTCCAGTGAGTGTTTCCACTGTTCAGGAAAGAAACCTTTTCAGAGACAGTCTCCGTTCCCACATATGTCTTCTCTAGCAGTACTACTCTGAAGCAACTATTTGACAAATGGCTGCATGAAATGAGGAATATTAGATACACAGAATATTGACTATTACACCGAACAAGTAATGTCCCTGTCTAGGTGAAAGGTGTAGCCTATGTAAACAATCCCATGTTTAGCATTACACATACAGGACACAGCTGCCACATACTGACTTACAGTCCTAGAAGAACAGTTTTGCAGCTTTCCAGTGTAAGCTACATTACTGTTAGTCCCTGGGCTAGGGCTGCCTTAGGAGATTTCCATATACCTCTACAACCTGCCACCATCACTGGACTGCAGTGCAAATGTGCTTTAAAGCCCTTGTGTAGTTACAGGGGATCTAACCTAAGCACCATGGGGATACCAAACAGATACCCATTATATGGTAATTTAAAATTATATAACCAGCCAAGAGTACTAGATGATTATCTCCTGCTATGCTCTTTAAAGGTGTATCTAACAGCAATACTGTGAATCACACATTAGCAGGTTTTCTCTTCAGCAGGTAAACTAGTTGGAAGAAAATAAAGTTCTAAACTACGTTAATGAATACTCTTATCACGAGAACCAAGCAGCATGTCATCTGTTCGGAATAATCATAATAACCAAAGAGTGTTCTTTGCAGGAGATAACAATACACTGGATTAAGGATAATCAGCAGTAATTTTTCATCTGGACTTCAGAAAAGCCTTTTATTATCTTTTGAATGTACTTTGTCCAAGGTTAAAACAATCAGGAGGGGACCAATTATGTTCTTTTGTGGAACAGAAAATGTTTAATACAAGAAAATCAAAAATACTAACAGCTGCAGCTCAATGTGGTTTAAAAAAAAAAAAAATCTATCATTACTTTAAGGAAATGTCTTGGAACCGGGGGAATTAATGTGCTTATTAAACTTCTGAAAGAAGACAGGAACAAAAAAGGTGATAAAACTGGTGAATGACAATCTTTTTTGTGTTAGGTCTAGAGAGGATGCTGAGGTACTTCAGAAGAACCCAATAAAAGTAGAAAATTATGCAACATTGCTAAATGTTACCTAATCCATACTGGAAGTAATCAGTGGAGTTACTCAGGGAATTGTTAAATTGCCAATAAAGTGCAACAGTTCAGCAAAAACCTGACTCTTGATGTCATTCTGGATGGTTCAAATATGCACATCTCTTAGCAGACAACTTTAAGCCTATCTCCACAGAAACACGAACTCTTTCAAAGACTCAAACACCTCCACTCACTATGCCCTTCATCATGTTGAGGTAATGCCCGACTGACCTCTCAGTCTCAAGACACTACAGGGCAATACACTTAATGGCCACCATCACACAATCCAAGCTTTTATAAAATTTATCTTCTGAAATACAGAAAATATGCTGAGTAGAACAGCTGCCATTACAGAACTGTGAAATGCAGGAGTGCTTGTGAAGCTCTGGATCGAGCAGCACATCCCCATACCGGACTGAAATGTGGCACATACCAGCCATCTTTGCACTCTGGTTTGCGAAAGTAAGGAAACACAGATGCCTGGCTGGAGCCAGTGTAGTTGCTGACTCCAGACAAGCAGGAGGTCAGGATCCTAGAACACACCCCAGAGAGTAAGCACAGACACTACTACAAAAGTTGATTTATGAAACCTAATGCTGCTATTGACTCTAAAGGAGTCAATAGAACAAAAGAAAGTAGAGTCACCACTGGCTCTCAAAAGGTACCAACAGTGTTACGAGATTTAACAAAACTGAGTTGTTTCATGGGCTTGATTACTATATTTGCAGCATCCAAATGCATCGATGAAGGTTTTTTTTCTATTAAGTAGCTGAAAGCAATTCTGGTCATTAGAAACAGATTAAGGTTATAATTTTCAAAAAAAAAGGTTTTTAACAGAAAATTGCAGATTTGGATTGAACACAGCATTTCTCAAATTTGCAATCTAATCATGACTTCTAGTAAGTATGTTTTTCACACAATACATAATTAAACTGTGGAACTCCATGCCAGTGGATGTTGTGCCTCCTAAAAGTACAGATGAGTTAAAAAATTACTTGAGAAATTCATGGAAGCAAGCATTGTGCAAGACTCTTGAACACAAAGTTACAACCTCAGGTCTAATAAGTACCACAGTTTGCTGGAAGGTTACACCAAGAAAAGTATTGTTATATTTTTGTTCTCTTTTTACACTCATCTTTTTAAGCATCCACTGCTGGCCATTGCTAGAGGAAGGAGCTAAATGGATCAAGGAGACTGATCCAGTGCAGCATTTTTTTACTGGGATTTTTTTTTTTCTCAGTCCCAAAAAAAAGTATCATGTTTTCTTATTCAGACATCAGTATCATCAACTACCAGTTCATATTTTGAAAGCAATCCAAGTTCTCTGGAGAAAACAGCCCTTGCGTGTTATTTTGTTCCAGGAGTTTTGGTATCAATTTGATAAAGTATGTGAAATAAGTCAAAACGCATGCAAACAAATGTGTGCATTCAACATGCTACAGGTAAATAAAACTACAAGATGTTTAGTATTTAATTGATTATTATTTTCATATTTAGGTCTTTTACTACAATGTCTATACAAACAGAGAAACTAGCAAAAAGCTCATTTTTCTGTGCAGAAGCTGTATATAAGCAAACTCATATTCTTTCACTGTTTCCAGATGCATGTCTTCAGTCAGTTAGGTTTTTTTGAGTATTTGAAACATTTCACAGCTCATCTTACTGTGCAACTCCCAGAAAACATTTAATACTTGGATACACAGAATTTTTCTCTGTATTCTATTGCTGGAAGACTCCTTATAAGATTATAATAGCTCTCAATGTGTTTTTCAATTTCTTTTAAAAAAAATAATTTTCTATTTTCATTAAACTGAAGAGATTTATTGAAATAATTCTGAATGAATGTTGGAAGAGAAAAGCCTAGCCTGAACTTGGAGTACAAGCTCTGAGAATCTGAAAAACTGTTTTCAGGGGTTTAGTCACTTTATTGAATGCATTCATGATCACACCGTCCTATAAATACATCCCTTCAGTTTCACTACAGGTTTCCTTCATGCAAACAGCTAAAATTCCTTAAGAAAAATACAGTCTTTTGGAAGCAAATTCAGAAACAAAGTCCATAACTGCCTCTGGGAAAAATATAGTAGTCTATCCCTGAAAACTTTTAAGCAAGTACTCTCTAAAATAATTGCTGTTAGAAATCCTTGCTCAGCATTTTTTCTTTTTAAAATCAAAAAGTAAAACTACCTCAACAGCACAATGATTGCTATACTCTTTTTTTCTGGTGGGGTTTTTTTTCCCTATACTTGCTAAATTTATGAAAAAGATAAATTGCTACTGAACCTGGAGATCATTCTACAGCACTAGAGAACAGTAGATTTAACAGCAGATTAGAGCCGAAAGAAGCCTCAAAATGCTACATGAGCAACCCACAATTTGTCTTCTGTTCCCATCCAAACGGCAATGAAGACACACTTAGTTTGCCAGGCCTAGATGTAATGCAATAACTCTCAGTATAAAAACTTGTAAACTAACAAGAACACTGAGAAATGTGAATCTTTACTGCTTCAATGTTCTTTTATGAACACCAAATATCTTAATAACAGGCTGGGGAAATTATAAAGTCATTGATGTTTGTAATTTATGTGAGATCAACAAACCAAGGAAAGTTCAGAGAGGTTTCTGGTGTTTTCACGAGCAGGCTGACAGTTCTCCCCCTTCCCCATCCACTTGGACAAGTATAGGATCATATTTAGAAATAAACCTCAGCATATTTCTACCAAAGCAGTGATGGGGAGTGGGGGGTTATTTGTGTCCGGGTTTGTGATTGGGCTTTTGCATTTCAGACAGGAACACATACTACTCTGCAAGGGCTGAACTAATTAAGTGCTAATTGAGTCTCTAGCACCTATAAAGAGGTAATTCACCCATGCCATCTCCCACTGGAAACTGCAATAATTATTAGCATAGAAAGGACTGTTTATTTAGTGGTCAGCATAAGATAGTCATAAGTATTTGTTAGAGCAGAAAGACAGAGGGCAAATAAGGATATGAGTGTTTCTAATGGATGATTAAATCTGGGTGTCTTGATCTCCTTTCATGCTGTGGATGTTGTGTGCTGCAGTCACGCCTCTCACTGCCAGCCTGCACTGGGATGATAATCAGTCACTATGAAAACTCATTAGCTCCACAGCAATGAGTCCTCCACTGCTGAAGCTTGGTGCTGTTCTTAGTACCATGGCAATGATCTCTAACTGGATGTCCCAAACTCTCCCATCTCTGGTAGGACTAAATACCACCAGAATAACCACTTCAGATACTCTAGTAAGTAGCTGTGATGTGTTGCAAGCCATCTTAATGCTGAAGTAGTGTTTAAGTGCCAGCAAAAGCTTTAGTTTGCTGCCTCTTTGTAAATCTCTTTTTAAGCTACTGATCTTCCTGTCATCACTTAATGCATGCTTCTCTTTGGGCATCATAAAACTGCACATTGGTGAGCATGTTGCGGTCTTATTATGAAAGGAAAGATTTTAAAATAGCATCCTTAAATATTAGAACAAATGCCTTCATCTTGAGTGTGAAATGCTAAAAATAGTAGAGCAATGTAATTTCGTTTGTCTAGACTTTTTTCCTATGTTTACTGTTCCAGAAAAATGTATTGCATTATTAAGAAAAAAAAAAATCTGGCAGTGGGTTTCTTTTTGTCTGAATAATGTTACATATTAGCTATTTACTACAATATGTAAGGGGTCTGATTCTCTCCCATTTTCCTTTACTGGAGTACAGTTAAGGAAATAAATAGCTGTTAGAAACAAAATAAAATTGGTACTAAGAGGTTGGGTACCCGAATTTTAGAAAGGCTGATACGGGAATAATACAAATGACACAAATACCACTCTGTATCGTTGATGCTCATATATAGCAGCCTCTGTTAATGAAGACCTACAGAAAAGCTGTAATTAACTACTCATGAGAAGCCTAAAACTTAAAGTAATACTTTAATTGGACATTTTCCTAAATGTTTAGTGAAACACTCTTCTCTGTATCTTTTTGTGTAACTGCAATCAGATGTTTACATAATAGTATGTTATGTAAATTTAACTATTTGTACAGTAGTTCACTATACTCAGAATTTAGTTTTTAGTTGCAACTAAAAATGATGGATTTACTAATCAACATTTAATTAATTGAATATATGCATGGAGGAAAAACACTACTGCAGAAAATCATTGCATTTAGACTTTAAATATTACTGCTTTAAAATTAATTAAATGATGTTAAACAATTCTGTTGTGTTTTAGAGCAGCAAGGTGAGGGGACAAGGAAAAGCTCTTTTATTTTCCTTAAATGTAACTTGTGCTCATTGAACTACAGTATATATTGCTAGTTTTTGTAACAATATGATATTACAATAATAAAGTTCCCTATCACATTTAAATCCAAGTTTAAAGTTGCAACTGAGTAACTACGAGATGCACACTAGTTATTATAACACACACACATATATCTATTTATACACATATATGTGTTTATATATATTTACATGTTCAGATTCCAAGTAGTGTAAACTGTCAAGCTTCCTGTGGCTACAAAAGAAGGCTGCTGATACAAATACCTCCAAAGTATTATTTCAATAATGCTCTTTGCACTCATTGAGTTGGAGTTGTATGCATATTTTGTGTTTCAAGAGGGGTAGCAGGAGTGCCAGCAGAGCTGGGGAAACAATCACACAAACCTGATTATCGGAGCTTGGCAACATCTGCCAAGTAAAAAAAAAAAAAACAAAAACACCAAACTTCAATCACATGGGGTTCTTTCTGCATAAAACCAAGCACCACAAATCTGCTACCTTTCTCTAAGCTTTAGATGTTGGCCGAGAGACTTTATACCTCAGGCGCTTTGTAATACTGAGGTCATCACTGACTGGTTTTTAACTGCCATCAAGAGTTATCCACTGGCAGCTTGTCCTGTGCACAGTGCAGCACATGCACTTCTCCAGCAGTTCTCTTCTAGCACATACACAGCTCATAAATTGTGTATATTGTACCAGGAAAAAAAGAACAAAAACTCCCAATTTCCTCCCTTCAGCTGGAAGAATTGTACAAGGAGATGGGGTCAGAGAGAGGGCCTCCTCTTTGAGATCTGTTCCAGTCCCAGGATTGAAATTGCAAGACAAACTGAAAAATACTGTTTATATTTAAGCAACCATATTAAGTATACATACTGCCATTTGTCCTGTCACTAGTATCGATGGAGATAACTATAACAGTTTTATCAGAATATATAAAAGTGCAAGTGAAAAAATAAATCTTTTGGAGGTGAGTCTGTAGCCCAGCAGCCTTCTAAGGCAATGGTTAATATTGGTCTTTGTAGGGACTCCTGTTTTACCCAAATATTCAAGAACTAGCATAATTTATTATTGTTGCTGTACTCCACTTGTTATTTCTTTTCTTGTTTGTTTACTAAGGCCTGTCAGCAGTAAGCCTGCATTTGAAAAGTAGATTCAGTAGCTTCTGTAAGGTTTTGATGCCTTCTAGCTCTTTCCCTGCATGGCACAGCAGCTTCTGCTTGAGGTAGGGATTAAATGTCAAACTAAAAAAGTACCTGAAGAAAAAAAAAAAGGCAAAGTGCACCTATACTCACCTGCTTGTTTTTCTCAGTGATTACCCATCCTAATTAATGAGGGAACCCTAATGGCCCAAATACAGGGAACCACAGAATACTGCAAAGAACTGTAGCCTAAGTTGTAGGAGTACTATGAGAATGCTTATTTATGCACAGGCAGTCAATAACCATGCAGTTGTATTGGGCCTGACAGTCTCTCACTGTGAGAAATATTTTCCCAAAGAGCAGTTACTTTTTAAAATCAAGCCATATGTTAGATGCCATAAGAAAATATCTGCTAAGTTAATCAATAAAGGTGTTTTTTTTTCCCATAGATAAAGCCAGGAGAGACACTCATGACATCGCTAGAATATCTAAGTACCTTTGATAACACAGCCTGGATTATAATGGCTTTAACTACAGACTGTGCATGATCCTGGTATCTCATACACTCTCCACTGTAGAAAAGTTACGTGAATGCAGTAAAACCAGTTGCTACCAATCTAAATGTAGCAGGTGTAAGGCTCAAATATCACAATTTTTCATAAACTTATATTAAGTATTTCTATCCTAAGGGATTATAATCACAAACTCTAGATTCCTGAACATGTTCCTGAACTTCAGGAAAAATTCAGTTTCCTTGCTCTTGCATGACAACATGGCATAAGTTCTACAGAGAATCGTAGAAACTACCGGAGTGAACAGAGCTTACACTTTGCAAGGGTTATCAGCCTTGATAGGCTTCACTTGTTCCAGCTCACAATTTTAGTAGCTGCTCAAAAACAATCTAAATTGTCTCTGCATACGTAATTTGTTTAGTTTTTAGTGTTCTCCATGTCTTAAACTAGATTCTCTTTGCCCTAAAACTTAAGGTGAAGAGAACACCATATAGAGGCAGTATAATTTAGCATCAAACTCTGGATACACCTTTCTAGCAAACCATAAGGCAAGTTCAGCTGTTCTCTTTTTACAGTCATCTACATTACGACACTTTGTTTTTCCTTGCAAAACAGGGGAACAATACCATTTTGATTTTTCAATTAACTGCAGTAGGTCACTGCTGTCTTCAGTGACTTCTTCAGAAGAGTCATCGTTCCGAAGGGTCTTTTTCTAGCCTCAGTCTGCAAAGATATTGTACCTCTTTTCAGGTGAGGAACTCTGCAACTTATTCTGCATTAAGCTGCCAGTAAAGCATCAATATCAAAGTTTGCCAGTTTAAATAATCACTCTCTGTACTGACACTAGGTATAATTTTATAATATAACTAGTAATCGATTCCAAATGTGTTCAGACCAAAATGACTTCAATGGCATCCATTAGCATCTGTACTATGAAATTCAGTAGTCAATACTATATTATTAGGAAAGAATATTGCATATTAACTTTAAATTACAGTTTAAAAAGAAAGTTAAAAAATGACTTCATGTGTCCACTAGTTTTAATTCCATCACCTGAATCTTTTCATTCATCTAATTATATCACTTTCTCTCATTCTTATGGTGTGTATTTCTATACATCTCATTAAACAGATACCTAGTCTCACAAGGTATCACACAAACTTTAAATGCAGTGCAGTATTAGCCTCCTCTGCAAGCAAATGTGATTTTTTGCTTTTCTTTCTCAATCATGGTTACTGTAAACAAGAACTCTTGCTTACTCCCGAATTCTTCTGTCCCACTGAAGCATGTGCAGTGTCTTAACTGCACTGTCATGCTTGCCATGACCGCCGTTCATCTAAACTAACCAGACGCTTTTCAGTACGACCCTGCAGCAAGCGCCTCTTCCCTTTGGTGTATGTGCAGTAGCAGTCAACAGAGAACAGTCTTCTTTATGCTACATCTTTAGGAGCAAACCTGTTGATCCACATCCCAAAGTGCTGCTGAGCCAGGTTCCAATGGGGGAGTCCCATGCTCTGTGCTCTCTCTCTTCAGGGTTTTATAGCTGTTCTGTCTTTGTTGTTTCCATTACTCTAAAGTAAAAGTCATTCAGGCTAAAAGGACATGTTTGTTCTCTGCTGATGAAAAACTGTAACATCCCTTTACAAATGATTAAATCAACTAGTTTGTGTTCAGTCACGAGCAGAAAACTGTTCTCATCCACCCTGGGAACAATATGTGCTGGACGCTTCTAGAGAACTATTACAAATATGTGAGATATGACAAAACTGTGAGAAACCACCAATCTAATTAGAGAGTAGTAAGTGTTGACTAGGAGGAACCTAATTGCAAACGTATACTGCAAAAATAAAATTTTCTGAGGTAGTGGTTTTTCAAACAACAAAAAGATCAGTTCAGTTCCCTTTATTTTTATTATTTTGTCATTACAGACTCAGATTAGCCCCAAGGAAGGGTGGCAAGTTTATAGTTCAGCCCAGGATCCTGATGGCCGTTGCATTTGCACTGTTGTTGCACCGGAACAAAACCTATGTTCAAGAGATGCCAAAAGCAGGCAACTGAGACAACTGCTAGAGAAGGTAAGTCTTCCCAACAAATTCCTCCTTTTGATCACTAAACTTCCCAAGGAAATCCACTCCTTTCCCTCTAAGTTTAATACTTAATGGAGTCTTGATGAGTTATTTAATAAAAATATTTCTTCAGGTTAGATCCCCTACCTGTGTTCTCACCACTGATCATTATTTGTCTATTTTCCTTACATCACACCTTTCCCAACCCAAGCCACTTATGTAGCAAACTGAAGTTGCATCTTCTCTTGTTCACTCCTCCCAAAGTTCTTTCTTACACACAGACGGGACTGATTTTTCTATGTAAAAACTGTTACAAATCCAACCTCAAACTAGCTAGTTGCTGTGGGATTTAAACTACAGCTTCTGCTTCAGTCATGAGACTCCTGAAGGTCATTCCTTGTCTCTTATCAACAAATAAAGAGATATAGACATGACAGCATCTGCAAAGCAACATGTACAGAAGAGAAACAGTTCTAATTTTCTTTCATTTACTCTTTCCTCAGTACTATTAATTCATTCTCTGGTGGTCCAAATTTTCCCCAAACAACCCAATTCTTATTTCCAGTATTATCCACTATTGCATATATGGTAAAACAAATGAAGTATTATTTTACATCAACAATGAAAAAAATGCAGCAACCATGAAAACACAAACTATTGTTCTGCATTCCCTGTATAAGTAACCAAGGTTATTGTATCACAGCTGGTGGTACAGAACCTGAGGCCTGAGAGGGTGGTTGAACAGCAGCAGAAAGCAACATAAAACGTAGACTTAAAAATACATTTTTTAGCATACAATTTTCAGTATTTTTCTAGCGACAGAAAAATCACTCCAGTGCTAATATAGTGCTAGATCCCTGCAGATTTTCCCTTCCTAAATTTCCATGAACTTCAGCAGGGACTTAGCTTCGGGTTGTGACAGAGCCCATAGCATGAGATGCAGGGAGAGGACATTGATGAAGCAGCACACAGAGGAGGAGCTACCTTTCCTCATGCTGTCTGTTTACTTAACAGAGGAAGATTTCAGTCCCCAGAGTCTTTGCTTTAGCATATTTCCCAAACAATAAAATATTAATGTAAAAAAATCTTACTTTCTTTTGGGGTGGGGGCTGGAGTGGTGTTAAGATCTCAACATAGTTTCTGAGCTGCCACATAGAAGAACCTAAATCATCAGTCTCTGAAAGCTATTTTCTTATGATTAGAACTGTGGTAATGATGGGTATGTAATGCCATATTATTATTACTTCACTAAGTCCATGCACAGTCATTTAATTAGAGCCTTTATGTGAATGCATCTTCTGCCAAATGGACACGCTCAAAAGTTCTTCCAAGACCTGAAGGACTTAATCTGTCTGCTTTCAACAATTAGAAATCAAAGGAAAAAGAAACATTTTTTTTTTTCATTAAAAATACTTTCTAAGAACTGCCAATGGCAACTGTGCAATAACTGATGTATACGATTTTTAAGAGTATTTTAAGAGTATTTCCTGAATCCATCATTCTGTAGGTCACAATATATTAGTTTCAAACGTGAATATCAGTTCAAACAGTCCATATTCTTGCAAACAACAGGAATACTGCTGGGTTTGTCTTTTATTAGGAAGCTAGAATTTATTTTTTTTTCTCTTGAGCCAAAGCTTCAATATGGTGCCTAATACATTTACAGCAGTCTACTTTTTTAATGTTTTGTGAAAACAAAACACTTACTGAAATAGAATAACTGCACTTGCAAAATGTGCGACTGGCAGAAGAATTGCTTTTATAACAGATACTTTTAAAAAATATATGTAATTTACTCTAGATGATAGTTATTCTTGCCTCATTGTGGTAAAAGTGTCCGCTATAGCTACAAAGTCACTTGGTCTACAAAAGTTACCTGAACATTCACTACTCATCTGTAAAAAAATTTAGTTTTCTAACAGTGAGACAATTGCATAGAATTTCTAATTTTATATCTACTTACAAAATCATGAGCAAACACCTATTTGATCATGGCACACCCCATCTTATCTCTGGATAATCTCATGAATTCCTTATACTATTATATAAATGCCTACTAGCAGTGAAAGTCATGCTCTTCATACTAACCAACATCTCCAAATCTCAGTCCTGTCCCGCATGCTATACAGCACATCCTGAAGAACAGTCAGCGTCTACTGCAAGTGTCCAAGTAGACTCCGCTGAGCCCGTTGATAATGGTGCTGAAAGGATCTCTCTCTCTTTACCTCAGAGAACCTAGTCCAAATCATTTATGGCTTCAGATAGTCCTCTGTTGTCCCCGTTCCCCAATTTTTGGACTATCATGCAGTTATGGAATTTAAAACTGTACTGTGGTATAAATGACTCACAACTAAAGCATTGACATAAGCACATTTTATTGCCTGATGTTTAACTACCTAACCAGGAAAAAAGGTAAAGTAACAAAAAGTGCATTTAGAGACTGTTCTTCTTTAACAGGTTCAGAATATGTCCCAGTCTATTGAAGTTTTAAATCTACGGACTCAGAGGGATTTCCAGTATGTTTTAAAAATGGAAACACAAATGAAAGGGCTCAAGGCCAAGTTTCGGCAAATTGAAGATGATCGGAAGACATTAATGACAAAGCATTTTCAAGTAGGTTCTATTTCAACCATAACTTTGAAAGCCTGCTGGAAGCAATGTACTAAGCAGCAATGCATGGACTGCTAAAATCTCAGCTTGAAATGCTCATACAAGAGTAACATTAAAAAGAAAATCATAAATAAATCTTCCTTTATGATTGTAATCTTTTGCTCTGTTCAATTTAATTGTAATAGGGAGTAACTATTAATTATTAAGTCATTAGAGAAATGTCACTATAAACAGATTCCTGTTTTTTCTGTATCAATGTGCATGTCATACTGAGAAATTTATATTCATTCAAGTTCCAGTGATAAATGGGGAGATCCAATGGAATTAATAGCAAACAACTAGAGAGTTGTGCACTTTTACTGTTGCCTGACATTTACTGCAGTTGAAGGGAATAAAGCCTGTAATAAATCAGGTTATTGTAATTTTTATCCAGTACAATTAAGATCCAATTTCATGTCTGAAGGTTTGCTATTTTGAATTTGGGATGGGGAGGAGGGCAATCATTCCCAGTCACATTTGTATGATTAAAAAAAGACCTTCAAGGAATTTTAATGACAATAAAAAACACAAGCCAATCTTTTTGTGAGGAAGGAGGGTTGCAGAGATTACAAAATAGCATTGTGTATTCTGAAAAAGCTATCTGAAGTACTCTTAAGGATAAAATGTTACAGGAGCATATTTATGTTCTTTAAATATCAAGTCTGATAAATTGATATTTCAGGACTGCAAGACAGAAAAATAAGATGTAGAAAATACATTCTGAGGATTACATTGTGTTAACCAAATATATATTTTTAAAGTGTTTATGAAAGTTCACATAAAATGGACTTAATGTTGTAATTGGTGCTAAGGTTAGATATCTAAACAATTACATAGCTAAGGGGTCTAATTTCTTTTTCAGAGACACTGAATATCCAGTGGGTCTTAATAATATCAGGAATTAAGTACACTAATGATCTGACTACCAAACTTTATTCTTTATGTCATCATTCTTAGTTTAGGTGAGAGTTTGAGCACATACTTCCACTTATTTTCAGGTAGTAAGAAATGTCTCCACCTTTTTTGCCTTCATCATTCATTGCTAGAACACCACCACATTTGTATAATGCCATTATATGTTCTGTATTCTCATTATAGTTTTCCATGGGAACAAAATATCAAAATCTGAATGTCTGATACACGATGTCAAAGGTCGCATATTTCTGCAGTACTCTAACCTTCTAAATATTTGATATTTGTATTGGCCAGTCACTTAACTTTAGTTTGACAGTTTGCCAGGAGTATAAAACAGATTTCCATCCAATCAAGTTACAGAGTAATTTAAAAGGTCAACATGATACAATATGCTGCTGGCTTTATCTACTAAAATTTCAGTGCTTTATCTTTCCTGAGACAAAGAAAGAAACTCATTCTGGATATAGCATAACCCCTCATATCAGCTGGCACAAAGTGCCAAAATATGTCTACCACCTATCCGTGTTGCAATACAAATTAGTTCTTGTACTACTCATCATAGCAACAAGCTAGAAGTGTCAGCAGAAACCAATAAAATTTATTTTATCATGAAAATACCAAAACCAGATTTATATCATTTACTGAAATGAGATATTCTAACACTGTGGTTCCATGTTCATGAGAACCAAAGAGAACAAATGTGATCCAGATCACACTTGAGCATATGGTCATACTTCAGTCAAATCAGCATTTATGCCAGTCAGACGATACCTGATCACCACAAAAAGTTACAGCAGTTTGCTCAAATGATACCTCATCTGGCATAAATCAGGAATAAGTTACCTTCACTAATTCTCTTAAACACGTTTTATCTTCCTGAGTTTTTGAAGCTTTGCATTTTTTTCCATCATGGTTTACCCATGATTTTTGGCAGTTCACTGCCCCACAGAACCAAAGCCTCAGTTCATAATTTTGAAATGAAGTAACAAAAACTTAAGCCTACTCTCCTTGTCATCAAGGAAAAAAATAACTGTTCATTTTAACAGGCATAAAGTGGGCTCAAGTTAAGTTTTTAATAAAAACAGTCAAACAAAAATAGTTTTAACTGTAGACAAAAAGACTCTCCACTTTTTTCTGCCCATTTCAATAATTCTTCTACTATAATGTAATTGGAAGACCCCTTGAGAATAGAACCAATAGAACTCCCAATACTCACAAATTCCTTTATAATGACATATCTGCATATAATTTAAAATGAAGTTTTCTAGGTATTAAGATGACCTGTGTGCAAAATATACTTCCTAATAACACATATAAGTCTTTATTTTGAGTAAATAATTCCAATATTAAAGCAATTGTTAAAACAATATGGATATACTAGCTAGGAGATGAAGAGATACTGCAGAACTCTCAAGCTGTCTTAGAACATGTATGAGAGGCAAAAATTCAGAGGTAGATCTTCAAGCAGCTCAATTGCTGACCGTACCTATCAGCTTCTTTCACATCTCCTTAGCAAAAATGCATTTGGCATCATCATGTTTTGGAAGTGTTCTACCCTGTTCATTGCATCCTCTAATACGAGTGATGCAACAAATTGTACGCGTGTGTCTTCACACACCTGTGCTAACCTCCAACCACATGTGCTTCTGCACCTCTTTCTTGTGCTTGGGCTTCCATTTAGTTCTCTTTTGCTATCCCTTTTACCCTGCTGACTACTCCAGCTATTCTTCAGGACTTGATTTTTTAGTCCCTTCAATAGCCTCTCCCTGTGCATCCTCATCTGTTCCCAATCTCTATTACCACCTAATGCTGGTACCTAACAAATCGTCATTTCCATTCTTTGCCTTGTTTTGTCCAGGCTTGCATCTCCTCATGCCTCTCTGGCATTTGCTTGTGGAACTCTTGCTGTTTCCTCAAATTACAAAAAGATATGCAAATCTCTGTATACAGATGATACCTCAGGGACAACCCTATATGCTTTTCAATAAAGCAAAACCTTTTGACTGCAAGGATTCTTTGAGGTTTTCTACAGAATAATAACTAAACAAAAAATAACCTCAAACAATTAGTTTAAATTTAATAAAGCCCCTATGGTTAGTGCATTTAAAAGAATAATTAAGAAATGAAAGATGAGCAGCCAATATAGGTTACAAACTGAGACAAATTCTCGAAGTATGAGACCCAGCAAAAGTCTGAGAAAGGGACAATCTGAGATTCCAAAGTGGAGCCTTATTTTATTTAATCAATGTTTAAGAATAGGATTGGCAACATAACAACAACTGCACACAACAAAAAAACAATTTGTGATAATCCAGAAGAGAGGTCAACTGAGGAAGTTCAAAGGCACCTAGTGATGCAGCAAGGTGAGAAATATAAAGTGCAGTTAAGAACCATGGATTTTTTACTTCAGAAGAAAGAGGTATATATCACTGTGGCTGGAACAGAACTAAACCCTGTTCAACAGCCATTGGGAAAAAATGAAATCAGTATTTCTAAGGAGTGAAATAGAAATTAACAGCTCACCTACTATTACAGTACTGTAAAACAGGCATGACCTCCTTGAACATCACTGTGTTCAGGCCCAATCACCTTCTCTCAAGAAAGACACACTTAGAAGGGGTTTATATCCTCTGGATGGAAAGTCAGACCTTCAACAGGTTTGATTCAGATCACTTGAAGGTAATTGTGTACTTCCAGTAGAAAAACTATCCTTTCATGCATTTTATCTGTTGCTTACTACCCTTAAGTCTGAGGTTTCCAAGACTTTCACAATACACTAATAATAGATCTGTAACTAAAATCAATAATCATTTTTAAGTCATTTTAATAATCAGGCATAAATACTACATTAAAGGGAATTAGGGGATTGAACTCCGTTAAACTGCTCTAACTCACATCTGATTGCCTTTAACAGGAGTTGAAAGAAAAGATGGATGAGCTCCTGCCACTGATCCCAGTTCTGGAACAATACAAAACCGATGCCAAATTAATCACCCAGTTCAAGGAGGAAATTAGGAATCTGTCTACTGTCCTCACTGGGATTCAGGAAGAAATTGGTGCTTATGACTATGAGGAACTACACCAGCGTGTACTTAGTTTAGAAACCAGGCTTCGAGACTGCATGAAAAAGCTCAGTAAGTTAACAATTTTGTGGCAAATTTGGTCCCTCAGCTGTATATTTTTAGTTGTGTCCCTATAGAAAGATGAAGTTTTCTTTTTTTGTTGTTTGATGAAAGACTGCATTATATTCTGATCTGTGCTACCCTAATAAAAGTCAAGAGTAATTCAACCTAAGGTCAGTCATATCATTTTAAGTTTGCACCAGTGTATCTTATATAATGATCTGCCCTACTGTATACAGAAGGAATTAAGATGGAAAATTATAACAGACAGCAACGTTAAAATCTAAGAGAATTACAACTGGCTGGAGAGCTACAAATATTCTTTCAAAAAAGCTGAGATAGGCATTGCTATTTGGGTCATCTTTGGGATGTCACTGTGAAAAAAAATTCAGTGGGAAGTAGACTACAATCAGTTTTGAGATGTCCGCATCACAACCCTGTCATCTTGTTATGACATCCGAGAGGCCACTCAGACTGTACAGTCTTTAGACCTCTAATATTAGCGTTGAGAGATGTGTCACTCTAAATTTGCAATACAACATAATTGAGCATTACACCTAATTTAAGTGAACAAAGCATGATTTTCCTAGGAAGCACAGCAACAATCCGTTGTGAGCACTGCACTACATTTACATCAGGCAGCCTCCATCTTGGTTGCTCACATGCTGGCTTTAGTTAGAAAAAGTCAAATGTTGAGCATCTCTGAAAATCAGTGCTAGTTCAGTATCAGCTACCAAAACTAAAAGTCTAAAGTATCATTATCAAGTGTCAGCCTTAACTTTCATTACCCAAAGAGGGATAATTAGTACCTACCTGCTTTACAATCACAATGCAGTGTCCCCCCTCCGCAGCCTACCCATGCATTCTGAAGACTCCTGAATGGATCACTATTGCAATCTGGATTGCTACACCAAACAATCCGGCCCCTCTATGAGAAATAAGTGCTTTGTAAGTTACCACTGAACACGAATAAACTAGAAATTCCAAGTTTCACTCCTGTGATTGGTATCTCAGTTATCAAGTGTGAGATGTTTACTTTTAAATGTTACACATGACATGAAGTATGTTATTAACTTGATAAGCAGTGCCTCTTTATTTTTGTGAGGCAATGAAATGAGAAAAATCTAGGTTAGGTTAGCCTCTTAAATTATTTATTTTCCATTTCTTTAGTTTACACTAGAAATAACACAGTGATGATGGGCTAAAATACATGAAAGACTTCTTCAAACAGAAATTTCTTATGATCCTATTTTCCCCTCAGTACACACACATAATAGCACGTTATTGCATTGACAGGAGGCAGGCAGGAGAAAATGGCTGCATTACAAAACCACAGCAAGCAAGAAAATTCATATAAATAGACAGTATTTTCTGATAGCGTTCCAGTAAGTTTATTAGACACTAGAAGATCATCAACTTATCTTTAATGAGTATCTTGTTTTTCTTTGCTTTTACAGCATATTTTTGAAACATTGATTAGTGAAGTGACTACTGTGTAAGATACATTTTATACATCAGAATGACTGTGTGTATTCACAGGGTTTATTTCCCTATTTTTCACCCACATTTTCCCTCCTGTCTATCCTGAATTCCTGCCACACGTTCTATTTCTCTTGATGTACTAATGTAAAAAAAAACTTATTCAAGTTATGTATATTAACAATAGAGAGAAAAGTTTTGTATGGAATAGATTATTAAGCACATCCATTATTAAAAGGGGTTTGGCCTTCTCAAGCTCTAATACAGATTTATTCATCCTTATTGGCATTACTCCCTGCTCTTACATGCTTAATTGACTTTTATGCTCACCTACTAATGGACTAGCTGTATTTCTGGCCTACCCCTGTGTGCCTTTTAAAGTAAAAACAGCTTCAGTTAGGCTTACTGTAAGTAACTCCTGAAAGCTGGTACCGTGTCTTCAAATCAGCAATGCCTACATCTTCTCCCCAGCCACATTCACCACGCTGGAGATGATCCAGCTGTGACTGTCCATGCCAATCTGATAGCCAGAAGCCTATGGCAGCAGAAGGCAGACTGGCCCCAATGTGCCATAGAATCTGGCTTGAATCTTCACAGATTTTGTTGCATTTCACAATATAATTATCTAACCAGCGTGTGTAATAGCTATTTTCCATTCTTCTCCCTAGCAGGTGTTCTTCAGCAATATAATGCATTATTTATATTGTCCTGGCCACTTAAAAGGGATCTTCCATCTGCACTGGCAACACTTTCAACACTCATTAACATAGAGTAAGCAGTTGTCTTACTTTCACCAAGGTTTAATGATTACCACAGCAATTGTGATGACTGAAACTTGCTCCTTCTCTGTGGAATAAGAGAAAATTCAGGCTGAAGCTGCTGAGAAATTTGTCCACAGAACTTTAAAAGGGTGCATGCGATTAAACATGTAGGAACAGAGTGCGTATGATTGCACACACCACAAATTCACAGACACTTATGCACATATGGGTCCTTTGCTGGCAATCATGTAAGGCAGGTGCATTTATAAGAGAATGCAGGTTGCACAGTATGCTTAGGACCCTCCTATTCTTGTCATAAGGTGTTTATGAAATTTGAAAAAAGTTATATAGGTAGCATTCATAGAAGCCAATACTCTGTCAAATGTTGCTTATGTAGTATGAAGAAATAATTAGATACACATTGGATTCACTTATAGCTACATCTGAATATAATGTAGAATCTAAATATTTTAAAGTAACATTTTTGGTTAGAAATTCAAAAGCAGAATATTCTATGTATCCAAAAAAATGCTATTACATCAGTGGCAGAAGAGGTATTAGTGCAGGCATAAGATTACTTTATTGATTACAGTGATACTTGCACTTCCAAAGCATCCCTCCCTTTGGGATTTTAAGAACTTTACAAATATCATTTAGTACAAAACTGTGCAATAGATACACATACTGTTATCCCCATTTTGTAGATGAAGGAACAAGCAGCCCAGGAGGATAGATTACTTTCCCAAAGATTACACAGCAAGTCATTGCACACATGCAGAAGAATCCAGAGGCTTCCTCTCAGCAAGCTCAATTGCTGTACTGCTTCCTGGATTTGTATTATGCAGCACAACAGACATACACCCATTAAGTAAGAACTAATTCTTCATTCCCTCACATTACAATGTTACAACAAATTTGACCATAAGCAGAAAAATGCAAGTAGTAAAACACTTGGAAGTCAGTTGTGTAACCGCTGAAAAAATACTTTATTTTTCCCCTGTTTGTTACTTACAATAAATAGAATAATGATGCTAATGAACAATTCAAGAGAATGTTTTGATTTTATTTCCCTTGCAAATCCTTCTATAAATCATACACTCACTTGGTATATATAGCAGCTACCAATATTCATCTGCATCACAGAGACTGGGACTATCAATAACGTATTCCTAGCTATCTTCAAAATAGCTCCCATCCAATTGGTCTATCACAACCTTCTCTCCTGGTATTTGCTCACTCTGGAGCAGCTTTCCAGATGCGTTCTGCCCCATAGACTTTCCCAGTCTACAGGGGTACTACATCTACTTTCTTTTTTAATGGTTACTTTACTTCATGGTCAGCTTCTTCCTTAATATAAATAAATACAGGAAACCACAGACTCACTGGAGTCCACAGTACAAAACTGTTACAAGAGATGAATCAAGCCATAAAGATCCAGATTCTGCATGATGCTATGTTCCTTGTACAGTTCAACTGAGGATGGATAAACAGAGGTTTGATTTTCCAATTACTACAATCAGTTATGGTTGGGATTTTCTAATGTAGGCAGCCTGCTTCTTTCAAAGAAAAGGGAAAGAGACTGAGTGCTTCTAAAAATCCCACTCTTTCTGTGTAACCCCATATGAACCTCTTAGTGGTGGAAAAAATGCCTAGAAATATCACTTTTTCTCTTTTTTCTTAGTGTTCCTGAACTTCCTGACATTTGCTAGTATGGGGATGTATTTCACCTACCTTCTCACTAGCATCTGGTCCTTCTCCCATCAGGGAATTAAAGAGCAGAGGTTTACTATAAACCAAAACTTTTCAGTCAGTAAAAAAACCTTTTCCACCATCACAAGAGTTATTTCCACATCCTCATATGTCCCCCCCTTCTGCCAGTAAAAAAAGAAGAAAAGGAAAAAAAATGGAGTTGTTGGCCATGTTAATAAAAATGCACAGGCCAGTTTTAATTCTCAGCCCCCTCACTGCTATGGAAAATTCATAGCCCAGAAGTGTTTCCTATTTCAACATGACATTTGTCTATGTTCTATTTCTCTACATACAAAACGAGCTAAAGAAAAGTCTCAACTGGAAACTAAGTGGAATTTTTTTAATTTCAGACTCCCAGACTTGCCATGCCACAACAGTGTTAAGTAAATGATCCTGCCTTTCAGTATATTAGTATCACAATTCCCTAGCAAGAAACCTCAGCATGCGAGATCAGTTTTAATATAGCCACACAAACAATGATAAGGTTCATTCTGCAGCTAAGAATATAGGCTGGGATCAGATCAACACATTTTACACTTAAGCAGACAAGAAGAAGCTGTTTCCAATTCTGGTGGAGGAGTGAGGAAAATTTCTTGCACTGAATGCAAAGTTGGAAGTGCTTACAACCACACAGAAAACTCGCCTCGCTTTGTCAGTGAACTGCTAAACGTTATATTGAGCTTTACTCTTTCAAGAGTTGTCATTCATTTAACTTCTGTATCAAATGCAGGATCAGGCTTGGGGAAGTTATAAGGGAATTTATCTTTATCAAGTCAGTATTGCTAATTATTTCAGTGTTAAACAGATTGATAAACTGCACATTGTAGTAACGTCATCAAAATGCTGTGATATTCATCTGGAATAAATTATGTAATTGTATGAGTAAGTCAATATATACTTCAACACAGACAGCACACTTGCTACTTTATAATGAACAAAACATAAACGATCCCAATTCTGCCAATTTTCATAGGTCAGCTGTAATGTATGGGTAGACACATTTGAAGGCAGGGCTCCAACAGACAGAACTAGACAAAACAACGATACCTTTCTCTTGAAGAAGGAGGAATTACTTTTACTGTTTTCTTAATTGCATTCACTTGATTCTTTTAACTTCTGAACAAATATCGGAAGCAATACTGCATTAGAGGGCTGTCTGAAGATTTGACAGAAGGTTTGTGATCTGAATTTCAGAGGGATTTCCATGAGAAGGGGAGGACAATTTGGCCTCAATTACTTTTTCCTAGTCTCACATTTCCCTGCATCAGTCAACAACAGGTTCAGTTAGCAAGCCAGTTGATTTGTGGAATACTTGGGACAATTTACTTCTATGAAAGTTACTTGTGCAACAGTTCAGAACAGCATGAGCTGATTTATCAAGTTGACCATTTAGCCAAGACTTGCTTTGGGGCCTTGTCCCGTTCTTTCAAGCAGTTCTTTCTGAACTAAGAGGACTTACTGATAAGGGGTTCCAGTCCACATGTATCTGGAAGCAAAGGTTTGAGTTTTGACTACTCAAAAGAAAAGAGAGATGACACCCATGTACTTGGCCATAAACATTTTTCAAATTAACAGAAGAGTGAGATTCTGAGACAATCTGCAGTTGGGGTAAGGGTAGGCAAGGGCAAACAATATTTCCCCATTTTTAAAATCATGTTAATAATTTTATAAAAAGGCTGTCTGCAATATGAGGGTAACTAGACTTATATGACTAGAATTTTAGTGGAGACTTCATATATTAAGTTCCTGTGCCTAAGGTTCTCCCAGCTATAAGGAGGCTGTGATGACAAGACAGAGGTGGTCCCTGACAGCTCTGCTGTTTCCTTCTGACTGCCCACACTGTCAGCAAGTAGCCCAACAGACCTCAGGTACTGCTGAGGTTCACAGAGAAACCTGCTGATGGGATATGAATTATCACTACAGTGGGAATGGCTTGCTGTATGTGGAAAAATTACTTGAGTATTACTCCTCAGTTTTAAATACAAGTTCCATCAAATTACATCACAAATAGGCAGATTTATGGGTCTCTGTTTAATAAACAAGGACAAAAAAAAGATGGGACATACTACAGGGCAGGAGAAAAAAAAAATCCTCATGACTCTTGCAAGATGCTCTGTTTTGTTATGCTGAAAAGAGAAGCTTTGTCACTTTTCCAGTCAGCTGCCCCTCAGCTATATAGCAACTCTCCTAACAAGTCTTCTTTTCTTGATCACTACATGCTATCTGGGAATAAAAATCTAATCACATAAATATACCCTGTCTCAAACTGCTGATCATTTAGTGGCTGAAGTACAATGTCATCTCTTTTTTCACATTGTATCTCAATACATTTTGAAATATCATTCTCTAAAAGCATCTGACTCCTGTCATGGGAAAGTGGCTCAGTTCATATAGTTTAAACCAAATCAAGACTGAAGAGGTTTATTAATTATTAACAACATGTAATTAACTGGCAATCAGTGAACTATACATTTGGGATCAATACAAGTAATACAAGAGATGAACCACAGTACTACACACTTAAGAAACATTCATCAACCTACAAATTTCTGAACACCTTTCTCTAGCTAGAATCAAAAAGCTCCAGTCACACACAGCACACCACATGCACAAACAGCCATGGAGTTAGTGCGCACACCCCCCCAACAGCTGGCATGGGCTACAAGCATACTCCCTGCTTTTACACCTCTTCTGCTGGAGATGTGGGGCCTCGAGCTTGATGCATGCCCATGCTGCTCCCCACAATCCGCTACCACACACACCACTGAGAAGGCGCGTGAGTTCACACATACCTGCCCTGGCTGTGGGACCCGGCCCGCTGCCCCGTACTCTGACCCCACTGGCTGAGCGCTGCCTGCTCAGGGTACCTGGTGGGGCAGCGGCTCTCCTCGCCTCGGCAGAAGCCATCGTGCCAGCAGACGGTTCTGCAAATTCAACTCATGCTGTGCACACTCCCATGCCTGCCCCAACACCCAGCCCTGTGCAGAAGGTGGGTTCTGTGAGCACCCCCACGTCTCTGCCATGGGTTCTTCTTTAAGTTTTGTCCGTTCAGAAGTGAAATTTCACAGCTCATTTTTGATTCCACATTTAGCTTCCTAGATATTTTTTTAAATAGAAAAAACAGTTTCAGAATTCCAAATTCTTTGCTTACGTTTTCCTACTAGTTTCAATACTGTATTTTAAAGGCACCAATTAGTATACCTTTTAACTCATACATTCATTGTATTTTAATTCTAAAACTCCAAATTAAAAACTACAAATTCAGGAGTAATTAATTTTTTCCTGATTTTGTTCTACTCATTATTGGGTTTCTGATAATTTTATTCCAAATTAAACCCCTCTGAAGGTTTGAGTTTACCTTGTGCCCATTTTTGAGACTATTTACTAACATACCACCTATAAATAGAAGCCTTCACCTTGATGGGATATAGTCCTCTAATTTCCAAGCTAATAGCAGTTCATTGCTGTAGAACACAATACTAGCAGCCTATATACAAGAAATTCCAGAATAAAAAATTATGTACTATGATAACCAACTGTAGAAAACCTATAATATCCTTTAAAATGGGAAATTCCAAAATATCTTCAAAACATTGTAAGATACATAGATTGAGATATGTAAATAATAATGTCTTTGAATTGACCCAGAAAACAGACACAGCCTACCCTGCTCATTGAGGTCTCAGCATGTACACAATTATCTTCTTTTCATTACACCCCACTTCCCTGGCTGTGAACAAAATCCCCGCGAGCAGCCTCTGAGTTGTCACCACAACATTAACCCCCTTCTAATTGACTGAAATAGGCTTGCACAATACATTCCTTGCCAGTTACATAAAGCAGAAAATCCCGGCTTGATGTGACCTTCTCTTTTGAACTGAATAAATACATGCTCAACACCAGATGCAGTTTGTTTTCCACATTTCCTGGATAGATAGGGCTATACAACACAGCAAAACCGTGTATCATGGAGAAACACTTATTTTTAAATTAAAAAAATGAATTAAATATGTTACTTCTTTTTACATTCTTATGGAACATATTTTCTTCAAAAATGTGCTACTTCACCTGCTCACCTCAAACCTTTGTGTGATAGTAAGCCTCTTGGTAAATATATGAATTCCACCAGGGGCTTGTTGCTAATAGCTATGTTATTAATGTCCCCTAAAATATAGATTTTTGAATTGTTAGGAAGGTCAGCACCCAAGATCATATCGACTCTCATTATTTCCTCCCAGACAGTCTAATATGAGACAGCCTAATGGATTAGAAGCTAACTGATACAGCCAAGGTTGCTGAATAATTCTCATATTTGCTCTCAACTTCAGACAGACCCCTAGTACTGGAACAGCTACATGTGTGTAACCAGAGGGCAGTCAGACACAGGCATTTGTTTACAGCTATACGTTTTGTGTACAAGCTCATTTTTTCCTGTCTGCCTTAACCTCTTTGTTACCCTGGTCAATGGAAAACTGAAACATCCATCAATCCTAGCCTTGCACTGAACTTTCTGAAGGCAAAAGTGAGGGGGGTTATGTCTTCTTTTCATTTATTATTAACTGTTACTCACTTTAACTCAGATGATATTTTACTAGGTTGTATTTTTCTTTATGCCCAGAAAATGTAACTGTGCATTAAAATATATAAAAACAAAAATATAGACAAATAAATTTTTATTTGTATATTTTTACATACTTATATTACTGCTCAATATGGAAAAGTTCATATGGTGAAGATGACAATCCATCTTCAACATAAGCCTGAATCCCCTCGAGCCACTATTTAGTTTAGAGCAATTGGTCTTGTACTCTGACTGATGTCAAGGAGAGTTGTGTAATTATTTGCATTAATGCATTTGTTTTTCTAATTTCAGCATGTGGCAAATTGATGAAAATTACAGGCCCCATTACAGTCAAGATATCCGGAACCCGATTTGGAGCCTGGATGACAGATCCATTAGCATCAGAGAAAAATAATCGAGTATGTTAAGGCACTGAATACTTTGTGCCCTTCTGGAGTTTTACTTGGTTTATTTTAATCTTCAACAAGATATTTTCCCCCTAGGAGGTTACACTTGCAAGCATGTTTCTTCTACTTCCATCATTTTCACTGTTAAACATCTTCAGAGATAAAGCAACAGTGTTGGTGCAAAAATATCCAAAGACAGAAGTTACCTAAGCACCTTTGTGCTGCTTCCTTCAACTGTTTCAGGGATGACATACACCTATCTGAACCAACTACACAATTTTTTTCTACCTACCATATTTAATTGAGCTTGGATCTTTAAGAACCCAAGTAATAAAACACAAACATCAACACTTTTACCCAAGAGCATAACCCATAATGCAGCACAGTAAAAATTTGCAGGATTAGGCCCCATAGAAGCTGTATTCAGACCATTTGCCACCTCAGATCCAAGTTACATAATTATTTGGATCTGCAATAGGATCTCAAACTGGCCACAGCTTTGAGGAGGTACTCTCTCCATCAAAGGGCTTTTGAAGTAAAAACACTAGGTTTCATTTCTGTGAGATCCACAAGGTTAAATTTTTGAATACAGAAAAAAGAATGCAATAGATAAGACAACATACAAATGGTAATAACTAAAGATTTGTGTGCAGCTCTCCCATGCCTGCTGTGTCTATGTAGGTTTACCACTGACCCTGGGAATCCTGATTATCTTTAGGAGAACAGCAAGCTCTGCTCAGCCCCATCTTGTCCTGAGGAAGTTTCCTCAGCCACCTCAGAGCACCAGTGGCTGCTCCAGAACCATCCCCATGGGCCCTTGTCTCCACCAGCACCTGCTCCTCACTGTGCCCTCTCCCCACACACCCTGCAGCCGCCTCCCCAGCCAGCCTCCACGTTCCCCCTCTGCCACCCTCTTAAAGCAACACAAATGCTACCTGTGTGCCAGCAAGTTAAAACAAATCATATCCCTCACAGCATCTCGACCAGTAGGAAGATGAGGAGCTGAACTGGCATTTATACAGATATTTTGTTAATGCCAGTTTTGAAACAGGCACAGAAAATATCTCCAGAAATTATTCTGTTCTTTTATTAGTCAGGATTTGATCTATCCTCTGACAAACTAAAAGGAGAAAAGGCAAAATGCATGAAAGAAAAATGGGGAAGTTGGCATACAGAACATTAAAGAAAAAGTATTGATTTTCTTTTCTTTTGTTTTAAGGGAAAAAAATGGTTCCTAAACTTTACTGGTTTCATTGCTATTGTATTTGGTTTGTTTACTAAGAATAGACTATTTTTCACTGATTAGAGGTTCAGCTGAAAAAAATTCAACCAAATTTATTTCTAAGCATAAATCCAAGTTTAGCTCACATGCCATTTCTCATCTCTCTCTTTGATTATTAGTCTCTGGGAATATATTTAAGCAAGCCCCATATATCAGAGACCCAAACACTGAATGATCCAAAATTAAATTTCTCTGAAAATGCAGACACTGTAGTTAGCAACAGTCGTCTTGAGAGTTCACCTGTGTTGGTAAGTTTTGATTCAGAAATTCAAGAGTTCCTCATGCTTTTGTAAACAGGAATGTGGACAATACTTTGACGGCCTGCTGCATACCTAAAACTTTTTTTCCTTCTTCTTCTGCAATGCATCCATCATGCCATATCATGATCATGTACCACAGATTGTGTTCCAAGTGTTTACTCCCAATCTTTGTTTTCTTTCCAGGTCTGGTACATGGATAGTTACACTAACAATAAAATTGTCCGTGAATATAAATCAATTGCAGACTTTGTCAGTGGGGCTGAATCAAGGACATACAACCTTCCATTCAAATGGGCAGGAACCAACCACGTTGTCTACAATGGCTCCCTCTATTTCAACAAGTATCAGAGCAACATCATCATCAAATACAGCTTTGACACTGGGCGGGTGCTTGCACAGCGTAGCCTTGAGTATGCTGGCTTTCACAATGTCTACCCTTATACCTGGGGTGGCTTTTCTGATATTGACCTGATGGCAGATGAAATTGGGCTATGGGCTGTGTATGCCACCAACCAGAATGCAGGCAACATTGTCATCAGCCAGCTAAACCAGGATACACTGGAGGTGCTGAAGAGCTGGAGCACAGGCTACCCAAAGAGAAGTGCTGGAGAATCCTTCATGATCTGTGGCACCTTGTATGTTACTAACTCTCACTTAACAGGAGCCAAGGTCTACTATTCTTATTCCACAAAAACTTCCACTTACGAGTATACAGACATTCCTTTCCATAATCAGTATTTTCACATATCCATGCTTGACTACAATGCAAGAGATAGAGCTCTCTATGCCTGGAATAACGGACATCAAGTCCTGTTTAACGTTACCCTTTTCCATGTCATTAAAACTGAAGATGACACATAATTTTCTTTCCCTTCCCTTTCCTTCACCTCCTTCCCTCAAAGCAGTGTCATTTGTGATAAACTCTAAAAGCATCCATCTCTTTCAATTCCTTTTAATTTACATTTCTTTTTTCATTAAGGAAAAGCAACATTTTCTACCATATAATGCATTTCAAATATGGCTGAGCCTGTCAAAAATGACCTGTTGGAAATAAAAGCATCTTAACTCATGATTCTACAAGGTCTGTCAAGACCTTGTCTTGAAAAGCACTAAAGAGGATTTAAGTGGCTAAAGACAGTTTTTAGAAGATTATGATCTGCCTTATTTTAGAGTCAGAGACTAATGGTGGCTTAAATGCATGAATGTCTTTTTTTACCTCATTTTTGGTTTTAATCTATTGCTCAACTTCAGGAAACATTTTGGTAGTTTCAGACACGTATCGCACATTGTATTTTTTATTTATTCCAAAAGAAAGATTTAGGAATTTAATTTACTTGGACATGGAATATGATTCATTTTGCCATCACCCAATTTCAGATGTGGTGCTGTACAGTATGTTTTTAAATATCTTGCAAACATTTTATCGACAGTATGTATTTCTACCATTGTAACCACCATTGTGCAATTGTATCTCTTCACTTATGTGAAAGTAAACTGAGTACTATTTTTTATAAAATATATTGAAGCTTAATTGCAGTTCTGGCTATGGGTCAATTGAAAGTGGTAAAAATCTGAGAGAAGGTGGTTATTTCTGAGAAAAAACAATAGCTTCTCAGGTGCGTGATCCTTATTCTCAGCTTTGCTTGGTAGACCCCTTCTTATTCACCATTGGTGCTTACTGGCAAATCTGCAGCTTTGAAGCCTCATACCAGTCCCATCTTTACAATCATTTGCCCTGCCCAATTTTTATCTCATGTTGCTGGGTTCTCTCTCTTTCAGTCTCTTTTTCTCCTACTCTCTTCCTTTCCACCATTTTATTTCCCTTGTTTATGCTCACTCCCTGATCTGGGCTTTACAAGGGAGAATCTGAAAGCAGCAGCTGCCCATGCCTCCAGCCCAAGTATGTGAGCGCATCCCATATTTGCACTGTTCTGGGGAAGTGAGGAGCAATGTTAGAAGTCAAGTTGCTTTCCTTAATCTGCCTGTCTTCTTACTCATAATAGAAGAACATTTATCTGTTGACAAAGCTCTTCTCTGGGATGACAGTAATCAGAGAGAAAATACAAAGGAAAAAGTTCGAAGCCAAAATGATCAGTGTAGCACCTGGTAGCTGCCATATTGCTTGCCCTTGCTAGAAAACAGCCACAACACTGAGGCCAACCTCTTGTAAAGAGGTTTGCATTTTGCTAGCAGTAGTATTGATACTTATCATCAAAACTGATGCCTTTAAGAAACAAATATTTCTGAAATCTGTAGCTTGCTACACTCTCTCATTAGAAATTGGGGGGGGGGGGGGGGGGGGCAGGCATATTTTATTGGGAAAAAGGAATAAGGTGTTATTTATTTTGGCATAAATGGAAAGTAACATTAACAACTAGTATAAGACTTTATTAAGCTGGGCTATCATAAAGCAAAGAGACAGGTATCTGAAAAATTGTTTGCAAGCTCTGTTCCTCACAAAATCTGAGTTTTTCCTCTTTATACCCTTTGAAATTAGGTTCATAGAAAAGGAAGAACATTTATGAAAATGTTTCTATTTAAGAACAAGAAAAAAATTAAATGCACTGATATTTTGCCATTTCTAATTTGAAGACATTTGATTGCTGATTCTTCCAACATACCAGCTGAGACCACCTTAAGTCTCATGAATGTTTTCATTATTATAATATATATGTCTATATACATTTACAAGTCTGCTTTACCATATAAGCCCACATGAATCTGAACAACAAATTGCCTTATTTTTCATACTGGTTGCAAAACAGAAAACTTAGCTAATTAGGTTTCAAGAACTGATAAAGGGGAAAAAAACAACAAATTACACTGCAACATGACCAGAGAAAAGTTACTCTCCTGCTTCCATTTCCCCACTCCTGCCTGGCTGAAATGATAGCTGTTATCCCTTACAATCAGTTACACAGAATTTGGAGACACCGAGTTCAGCTAAACAGACAAATTAAACCACTTCACTCCTGTAACCAGCTTTCCTGTATTGACAATGAAACCTTTGTGACACGTGAAAGCGTATACGACTACTCGTTAAAAAAGGTATTTTGTGTCATATAGAAATGTTTTATGAAAATTAAGTACATTCATATTTTTATCAAAAGCCCTAAAACAAACCCTAACCTTCCCCCCCACAGAGCAACTTCAACAAAACAGAATATTTTCACAATACAGCATTCTTAAAAACATTAGTCATTAGATTGAGAAATTAAATTTCTTTCTACTGTATCATCATAAACTAGACTAATAGTCATTACATGAGGATCACTTCACCTGAAAAAAATTGTTACTACCATATTTCTTTATAAGAATTTCATACTGTGTAATTAGCATGCATACATTAGTACAAGCTGATAACAGTTCTTACAGTAAGATTAATCTCACCCGATTTCAATGCCATTTAGTTAGACATTTAAAGGGTAACAGACTCCTATTAGTCAAAGGAAAGAAAGAGACACTACTACAGGGTGCTAGAGATGGGTGGATAAGAGAGGTGATTTGTCTTACCGATGAAGCTACCGTGCTAAAGCATAGAAGTCATACCTAGCTAAATCCTGCCCTTCTAAATTAGTAACAGTGGGTTGGATTCAAATACCTTTAAACATGAAATAACAGCTTGCACAGCATCAATGCAACAAAACCTGGTGAGACATTATCAAGTAAGTAGCACTGCTTCCCACTAAGGAGCATTCATTTTTTCTGTTAATCAGTGTTGATCACCTGTCTTTTCCAGATTGGAAGTTCCAAAGCCATTCCCAAAAGGCTGAAAACACCATGCCTCAATATAAGCAAATTTGTGTTACAAGCTTTGCCTTCATAATTGAGCAGCACAAGCAGAAAATCATAATATAGCAGCAACCTACATAGATATCAGCAAGTAAAGTTTTATTCTTATAATTAAAGCATAGGCTATTTGTTATGAGAAGGTACTGATACTACAGGACAAAAAAACATCTCTCCTTAAACATAAGAAAATTAGTTTTAGAGCCTATTTTAATATCTTGGTGACTTCTTGCTTCAAAGGATAAGCATGTAAAAGGACCGTGTCATTCCTGCACCCAAAACAGAATTCTTAAATTTCACAAAGCTGCAATACCAGCAGAAAGGGACGCACACAACCACAAATCTAGCACGGGGGACACAAGCCTGCCAATCCACCAGGAGCGCCTCTCCTGAGGGAACCTAAGCAACATCAACGACACACACCACAAAGCCCACAGCTTTCTCCCTGGAATGGACTAACCATTCCCCATGACAAAACAGGTAGAACAAACCTCCCCAGAGAAAGCTTCCTGAACAGCAATAATCTTTTATAGTCCCTTCTGGCAATTTTTTCCAGTGAGTAACTACCAAGTGTATTATTATGCACACAGGCTGTTCAGCATTCCCTATCTGTCAGTGTACTAAGCAGATCACTGGCAGAGTGACTCTGTGGAGCCTACTCAGCACTATAGTCACTGCTAGCAAAAGATGGTATTCAATTCGAAAAATTAAAAGAAAATAGTTGAGTGAGACAGAGTGATACAATGTTTGAATCACAGATTGCTTATATCTAAGAATATTAATTTCTAGACAAGCTCAGGGGCACTAGTTGTCACTCAGCTCAGCAGGCTGGATCCACAGCAAAGGAAGACAGGATCTTTGTTTCAAACCACAGCCTGAATAAATCTGTTACCTGGTAGTTTGTCAAAATAAACAATTGCTTAGAAAACACTGGAGATGAACAAACCATTCACAGCAAATTATTCACGTGGTAAATCATACCCTTTTCCAGTTCAAGAATTGCCAGGGAACAGTCTTGATTCATACTGATTTTTATGCTAGTCAAAATGTTTTTGGAAACCATTTGGATGGGCATGTATCTTCCTATAAATCATCCAAGCATTCCCTGCTGCACATCTTACTCTATGTCCCTAGCATTCAGGAAGCAATGCTGAGCATTTGGGCATCTTGTCCACATGAGGCCAATGAGGGCTGCAGCTGCAGAGCTCTGGGGCAGAGCTTCATCTCAGCCCATTGCGCTGACAAGCTCCCCACTGCACTAATTCTGAGGAGACTGACTCCTGCTCCATGACATTCTGTAACAACTGCATCCCACCAGAAGCTCACACTCAAAACGACTCAAGCATGCAAAGACTAACTTCCACAGATCATAGAGCCAAGTCTTGAAATTTACTTCCCCACCAATAGAGACCATCTTACTGCCAAAACAAAAAACAAAGCCCATTTTCTAAGCTTAGCTTACCCCAGTAATTCTTCCCACATAACCATATATATGCACATCAATATGCAAGCAAATAAATTAACTATAAACTAATCCTAGAATTATAGAATAATAAGGTTGTTTCTCCTACAGAAGACAGACCATTTAGGAGGTTATGCAAAGATCATTATTACTGGGGTTTCTACATTGTTATCAGGAAACCGAGGAGACACAGAGTTACTGAGCAGCAAGTTGTGCAGAATGGCATTTGCTGGGCTCTAGAAAACAGACGTTCTGCATTGATGCTATAGCTATGACCACAGGTTCACAAAACCGAGATGTGCAGGGGTTTTCTCCAAACTGCAAACAGATCATCTACCTGATTACTCTGGTATTATGATTAATTACCACTCTTATAATCTGTGAGCTCCTGTAGACTTTCAGTTGCTGTCAATCAGCGCATTTAGTAAGCATTTCAAGACAACTTCTAGCCTTCCACATCTCCCTTTTTCCTCAGAGGCCTCTCACGTAAGTAGTGCACATTGTGTCAGACAAGCTGTAAGGGTGATGAACACAAGGGACACAGCCTTTCTGCAGCTCTCATTCAAGTCAGCAGGGATTATTCATAAACATAGACATTAGCCCCAGATATCAAAACTGTTTCTTTTGAGACTACTGCATGGAGGAAATCCTCACTCTTAAAATACAAATCATGTTTATTGATTTTATATCAACAGGAGTTGCACAAGCTTCCCACAAAAGTGTTCAGCCCCTTAAAGACTAGAGATATTTGTCTCCATCTCTGAAATACAAGCAGGGAAGAAAATTCACAATTTCTTTAGAATCAGAAATTTCTGCTAGTCTCATACACAGCTTGCCAGCTGAGCATCTGCAGCAGAGCCTGTGGAGTTTTCCCGGATCTACTGCTTCAGAATACTCAATTGAAATATTTACATTGCAGAAACATTTCAGCAGCCCAAGTAAAACAAAGCTTCTTCAGGATTATGTTTAAAAAAAGGCAGAGTTTTAAACACAGCCCACTATGAATGCAGATAATATTTAGATCAGCTACATTCTGCCCCCACCTTTGAGTCCACTGTACAGAAGTCCCATTTTCCCTGAAAACTGTGCAACTGACACACCATAGCAGCACAGAAAAGTATATGAAGACACATGAAAATTACAGCTAACAGGTCAAATTTGGCATCTCAAAACACAATCCATTTTACTGTGCTTTTTATACAGAAGCTTGAATTCATATATACACAGTTCTTATGGTGAACATGAGCAGTAAGAATTCACTGGGTCAGAAACACTCATTCTATTACTTCAGCCTGCAGTAACATACTGTTTTGTGCTGTGGGCTCCACACCCTGAATGGATATTCCCAACATTTGCTCCTGGCAGAAAATGCAGTTGAGTTGATACTTTCTCAGACAACCTACATCAAAGCCAGCAGCAACTCTCCACAACCAGTTGCATCTTTCTGAAGCTAATGAAATCTTTCTCACCAACAGTTTTTCTGAGCTTTACACCAGCTCAGTATTTTCAGTCCTATCCATCTCGCTGCAGAAATTACATTCCTAACATGGTGCCCCTAAAGGTAAACCAAAGACTCTTCTGGCTCTGATAAATCAGAACATGCTAGGGTACACACACTTAGAGTTCTCCATTGAAAGAGCCTGAATGAGCTTGTGAGGGCTTCCACGTTGCTGCAGCTGCTTATTTAGAGACAGGTCAAGTATCTTCAAGTGTTGTTACACTTAAAGGTCCTACTGACAGGTACAGTTATCTGTAGCTTTGTATGCTTTGTATCATTTAAGATTATTTTTGTTCTTTGTTCGAAAGAACTCACAATACTAAAACTGCACTTAGAGTGACATTTATAAATTGATTAAAGTGATTGCTGTATATTTTACTCTATACTAGGTTTGATTCCCTATCTTTTTTTTTTTTTTTTAACATAGATGGTTTGGAGCCCTTTAAGATTAAAACATTTACTGTTAATATGAGACACTGAAGCATCAAAGAAGCCACTAATTTCAGACTTCTGTAAAGAGTACTTGCCCACTGTTGTCTACTCCTGTCTGGTACCTGTAGAGAGAACAGCTTATTTTAGGTTTCTACTGAGTGCTACTGTCTCAGGAGGTGGGGAAGAGAGACAAGGAACCAGAATAGGATATTGTGCAACTACCTGCAGTCTGAAGGAATGGAGTACTTGCATGTTGGTAACTGATGGATGCTGCTCCCTTCTACAGATGCACAGGCCTGAGTCCAAACTGGGCTGCTTAAGTAGGTGCAGCCAATCTGCAGCCATTCATTCCCAAACTAAGGCAATGTGACCTGGTGTACATGGATGAGAACTCTTCTACTCCAAAGACCTGTTGGTTTTGAGTATCACTGCTTTGAGTTTTTGTGAGAATAAGGAAAATGGATTTTTGTGCAAATAGGTGTCAACTGCTATATGTGCGTTATGTAAGGTTATACATTACGTTCGTTTGGAAGGTGACCACATGAAAAACATTTGGAGAGGAAAATACCTATACAGCAAAACTGTTGTTTCAAAGTAATCTGAAAGATATGCACTATGTTGTATTACTGAGTTGTGTTACTCCTTGATTTTCTTAAGCTTCCTGAAGTCATTCCCTTAGTTTCCCCTCACACAGTATCAGCCACATGTACAAACAACTCCAGATTATTTTTCTTTGAATTTTCTCTTCTTTTGTTTGTTCTAATCTTCTTGATCTTCACCTAAACCTGCCCCAACCCCTCTCATCTTGCAGTGTGAATGTTAATGAAGGGCTGTTCAGACAGAACTCAAACTGCACAGAAGATTTATAGCACAGCAAGCTTCATCTGGAGAAGGCCTAAATTTATTTTCTCAGTTATGTAAAATTTAGCTCTAGTGTGCCCATAAAACTGCCTACAAGCAGTAGTGATTGTATATCATGGGTTGCTCTACAGAAATAATTTAAAACAGATTCAAGGTAACTTTCTGCCCCTTTATTTATTTTTAAGGAAAAATTTTGTTTCATATCTGCAATGGTAAGAAATTAAATTAGAATCATCTTTGTCCAGAGCAGGTTTAGACATCCATTTCTCCCTTCTAGATCACACCCTCAAGGTGGTCAGCAACACTTCCATCTCCAGGAAATCAGGCATCACAGTAATTGAGTGTGCATCCTGTCAAAGGTGCTTATGCCTTTTGAGTTAAGCTCCAAGTCTGTGTCACGCCACCCAGACACGCTGTTTATTTAGGCTTTGCTCATGTGGGTAAACTAGGTTTACTGTCACCTTGGACAGTAAGGACATTACAGATTAATTGTTACTCAGGACCGTCACTGTCAGTGTAGCACTTCGAGAGACAAGTGCCTTTTGAAGTAAAGTACGCAGGAGAACTGCTTTAACTCATTACTACAGCTCTAACAGTAGCTCATTCCTGGAGAAAGAGCACACACCACCTGACATTTCTGTAGCAGCCACCTTCTCAGGACTGCAAGGCAATTTACAGACACTAATTAACACAGTTTCCCACTCTGTCAGGAAAGAAAGGAAATTTTTACAAATCTCATTCTTTGAGATGAGCAGTTTGGACAGAGAACAGCTCAGCTTAAGCGTGACAGGGTTTCTTTGGCTCACCAGGAGTTGATGTTAGATTTCCAGTATCTCAAGTCAGTGTATCATTCATTAGCTCTCCTGCAGAAGCAAGTATCAGGGCCCAAAAATTCAGTTCCCACACTCTTACACTGATTTTTTAATGTCTTATCCTATTTTGTTTTTTAATTTTAGCTCAAGAGTTTCAGTCTCAGTGGGATGTATTGCAGAGGTGGCTAGTTAATTCATAATCATGCCATGCCTGTCATGGATAACTGCCTCCAATAATTTCTGAGCAAAAAATGTCACTTCTGTAAGGAGTTACTTTGTTTCCCTTCATGGAGAAGGAATCCAAAGGGTACTGCATGGGACTACTTTTATGCTGCCCGTATTTTGCAGACCTGCAAAAGTCTATCTTTCCTACAGTCTGATTTACAGTACCTCCAATACTGCTAGACTTTACTAGCTTCCCTTGGTCATGAAGAGGATTAGGCACAGTGCAGAGCATTTTATCGAACCCAAGACACTCCCATTGCAGGGCACTGTAAGGGACAGGGTATAACCTCACACACAGCCCTTAGCAAAGCTCTGCACTGACCCACAGTGCTGCACGTATGCATTCAGAAAGAACAGTGGGTACCTACCTAAACATCTCTGGACTAGCTCTCTTCACTTCAGAGCACAAACCTCATCAAAGTCTATACAAAAGCAGTTCTGTTCAACAGGCCAAATGAGGAGGAAAACATGATAATTTTTATATGCTTTTACACTGATTTTAGAGCTGAAGTAGGACTTGGGAGGTTCACAGGCCTCATCCTGGCCCTATGCCCAGGAATGAATTTTGCTCTGAAAGACTAAACTGCACTCATACAGCAAATGTTAATATGCTGTTATTCTAATAGTATGGCAATATCATGATACAGAACAGAAAAATGACACCATATACAGCAGAGCCCCTAATCTGAAAGACAATAAACACTGTAAAATACAAGATATTAAAATAAATAAAATTATCCCAGTGGACTGTTTCACAATACATCTTCTAGCTTAATAGCACTCTGTTATGATTATTCAATAGAATATACTAAATAAATACCAACTCAGTTGATTTTATTAGCATTTACCGAATGTCACTATGCATGACATATGCCTAGATAATTATGGAATTGGACATTTATGAAAAATTATATGTATGTCATTCGACTGGCTCACAAAAAAATCCAGAAGATCCTACAATTATGAGCATGGAACACTGCTTATTTGCTGTATTAAAAAAGAATAAGAAAACATGGAAATAGAGATATTTTACACCACAGTGTGAGATGGTACTTATATTAAAGATGTAAATTAGAAATCAGTATATACAGTGCATCAAACACATCTAGATGAAAGAGCTACATACATTTCAATTTTAATGTTTTCCTTTCCAAGCTGTACTTAGAAAAAGCACAGAACTGATTTTACAGATAATATAGACATTGATGCAGATGTAAATACAGATACATGACTGTGCCTGAATTCTACATGGCATTTACAATCACGTCATATAGCATCTCTGGGCAGTCGCTTACACACTGACTGAAGCAATAACATCCAGAAAAAAAACCAACACGCAACAGAAGAAAACTACCCCCTTGCTAATCAGACTCCCTGAAATGGAGATATTTCTTCTACCCGGAACAAAGTTTGTATTGCTATGCAGGGGCTGCAGCCTGCCAGAGCTGGTAGGACAGTCATGGACCCCAGCACCTGCACAGCTACTGCTGTGAAGTACAAACAGCAATATAGTCATCCTATGGAAAGTGTAAAGCTCTCAGCAGATGGTCCTGAGAAATCATAATGCTCCTTCTTTGCTCACCTGAATAATCACAGGAACCTTTTTAATAAAGTCTGGCGAACTGTACAGTGTAACGAGCTTTGTAAGAAAACAATCTTGGTGTAAACAGAACAAGCCGTGTTTGCCAAAGTTTCTTGCCACTGCCTAGCTAGTCCACGTGGTGGCACACTGACGAAGACGGCATTTTTTTCCATGTTTGCCACCTGGCCTCCCAGGAATTAGGTGAAGGAGATGGGAAAGATTTATTACAGAAATTTTGATAAATGAGCATACAGCTACAGCAGGCCTGGAAAAGCTAATCAGGCTTTTTTACAACTTTTTTTCTAATTTGTATTCTTTGGGGATACCTTACTCATCTGCTACTAAATAGGAATTCCTCTGGCCTGCCAAATAACCCATTTAAATTAGCATCATTTACATACATTGACATACAAACATGCCCCACTCTCATCCTTGGATATGGTCTTGTCTGAACCCACCTATCAATATTATCAGCTGAATTATTGTTCACTGACACTACTGGGCCCACTCCTATAAAGTTTCTGAGCCCTTTTACAAAGTGTTTCGCTAAATTACAGACAAGAGGCTTTAGCATTTCAAGTAATTAGATATCATTAGAAATCAGTTTAGTAAATGCTCTATTTTCCATTTCCATTCTTACATAAGCAATAGTGTCCATTAATTTAAAAAGGGGCATTAAGGAACAACTTCTAAAGAGAAACCATTTTAATATCAGTAAGAGTTGTGAAAGAACTGACTGAGGAGATTTCTGTACCCAGTGATGTCAGCTACGTGTAAACTGTCATATGTTACACCTCAGTTTTGCTTCAGTCAATCTCAAGCTATCGGATTTGGAGTCAATTTTGGAGAAGTGTAATGGTCTGTGAAATAGGAAAGGTCAGATTAGGTGATGCATTATTCATTATAGCCTTAAACTCTGACTGCATGAATCTCTGACATATTTATCAGCATTTATCAGCGCTTTTGGGTGCATTCTTCCATTCAGATTTATAAAGACTGAAAAAACACATAACAATGCTTCAAGAAACATACAAAGGTCAACATTAAAGCATTGTCTCATTGATTCACACTTTCCTGCGCTTATTGAGTTACTGATCTAGAAAGTCACATGTATTTATGAAAGTTGTTATGAATAACCCTTTGTGACTTTGTGTATTTCAAAAGCAGGTAATATTAAACAATGGTTACTTTGTGCTGTCTTTTGGTAATACGCAAGATACCAGCTTTTAATCATTCTTTAACAATTTGTTTTTAAACACAAAAATCATTAACTTTGAGGTTTTGTTGGATAAGTAGTTTACTTGGAAAAATTGTAGAGTGATTTCTGTTTTGCCAATGACTGTTACAGACTTGGCATGAATCAAGACTGCAATCAGAAGTTTTTACAAAGAGTATACGTTTACATTTCATTTTCAGTAGTACTAAATCCAGTTAAAGTTTCCCATGTTTCTCTTCCTGTCTCTATTTCCACCTCTCTGCTGCAACTCACAGCCTGTTTGAGTTGATACAACTGTTTGTGGGGTATGCTGTAAAATTGATAAATGGAATAATCTAGGGTTAAGAAGTCAAAAAAAAAAGGGATATAGACAGCTAGATAGATATTGCCACACAGACTGGGAAAAATAGCCAAAAGTGTCTCATGAAGTAGAAAAATGCAGTACTCATTGATTTGAACTAGAAATTAAGTTAAACAGAAAAGAAAGATTTAGTATCCACTATAATTTTGGAACATGATTACAAAATTGGATATTGTATTGTAACAAAATACAGACCCTTCCAGATCTCTATCTTGACTACAGTAAAGTTAACCTTGCACATGGAATATAAATGTTAAAGCAAGAAATACAGAAGCACCAGCTACAAACAGCAGGATGCAGCAAACTGAGTTTCCTATTTTTGGAGAAATTTAAGATGAAGTTTAAAAATTGCCTTGGTTAAAACAAAAGCATAGCATAGAAGATCATGGTGAGCTACTGATGGATTTGGCTGAGTAAACCTCTTTGGGTAAGGAGAGAAGTGTTAGAGGGATTGTCTGAATTCCACCAGTCCCCCACACTGGTGATTCTCCTGGGTGGCTCTGCCCTGGCGAGATGCCTATCCAACAGGAAAAACAAACCTCAGGCATACAGAGGGGATTCCTGTCTCGGTATAGCTTGAAAAAACCCAAACAGTTTGGAAAAATACAAGCCAGATAATCTTGACAGATATTAACCACCAGATAACCTGACCTTTACTTCTACATATTTATGAATCAAGAACTGGCTGTTTATTCACTTCAGTGATACTGTGGTGTATGTATAGATGATGCTTGTAAATAACAGCCATCTTCCCTTTCCGCCACCTTTTATTTTACAAATATACAAGAGTGAGAGGCCTCCATATTCCCATTTAATTTTATTATCAGAGAGAGAAGCCCAATTATTGTCATTGTACTGTTTTGCTTTTCATCCTTGAAGATGCAATAGTAGTCCTATGAGAATATTTTCTTTGTCTGCTCAGCTTCCAAGTCGGTATGTTAAAAGACCATGGACAGAAATATTTCTAAGAGAATATACAAAGACACCAGCCTCACCTTTCTGAGTACTTCTTTCTAAAATAGCTATCATTCCTTCAGGAAATATTTTCTTGAATAATTGATCCAGGCCCAACTTCAGCAGAAAAGGCTGAAATAAATACCTTCCAAACTCTTTTAAAAACTTACATGGAACATAATTTAGCAGATAACCATGAATTTACACAAAACATCTATACAAAAAGTCACTTTATTAGACAAATTTCTGGCTCAGTAAACCATCTTCAAGAATCTGTTTCACTGACTCAGCTAACAGACATAGCTTTTACTGCATTAATATTCTAAAAATTCTTCCATTCTTTCAATTTTACAGAACCCATACATCAGTATCACTTACAACAATACTGTTTGAGATGCTACCCTAGCATTCAGCTGTAATTTCCAGAGGTACTAAATAGGTTTTCTCAGTCTAATAATTCATTACAGAAGCTGAAGTTGCTAGACTGTATCAGTTGTACTGTTCACAACCGTTGAGGCTTTTTTGGGGGAAAAGATGGTGCACCAGCTTCACAGCTACCTTGTGGTAGTATAAACCTATATAACTAGTCAGGTTTACAGCTAAGTTTCTATCTGAGTTGTCAAACTAGGATGCAGCAGCTGTATCAAATCTGTCACTCATGGAAAGTGGAAGACGTTCTCAGGATCATTGCTGATAACAAACACATGTCATATGGAGGAGGCTCAGACTGTAAGAGGATGAGTAGTTGATGGTTACTTCATCATTCTTTATCATTAACCAGTTGTGGACAATTTAATTCTATTTTACTGGGACTATATCAAGCATAAATTCAAAGACTGTATTAAATGCAATCATAACAAGATTAAATGCAATCATAACAAGAGAGAGAACAGACACTTCAAAGCCTTAAAAGAAATAAGCCCACATTTTATGTTCATGAATTTAGTATGCAGCTTCTATGAAGGTCTAAGTTTATATAAAGTAATACTTTGATGGGACTTGCTTTCTCTGCTTGAGAGCTGGATCTCTATTTTGTACACTTTAAAGTATCTAAATGCTAATAAAAATATCTTTGGGAAAGAAAATTCCCACTAGAACTTGCATATTAAGTTAAGTCTTTCTACCAAGAATATTATTAAATCCCACTAAATCCTATTTCCATTCAGTCATCAGCAGCTCTGTGCATAAACAGACAGAAAGAATGCTATAAGGGATTATGTTTCTGAAAGAACTACCAGTTAGCATTCTTAGCTCATTCTTTACCAACAAAGTAACAACGATTATTAAAAAAATTAGTTTTAATCTCCCTAAATCAAGAGGTTACTGACAATATTATTTTAAATCACATAACTACCTTTAAGAACTTTAGCAAGATTAAACCATGAGAAAACTGGAGATGAGCACTTTTCTTACTGTAACTTGCTGTGTTAGTAGCATAATGGTCAGGAATACAAAATGGGGGATTTATATCAGATTTGCCCCAAAATACTCTGAACAATGGTGGAAAATGAAAGATGTCAATAACCTTATAGAAAGATGTATGAGAAGAACCTGTCTGGTTTTTGTTAGACTGTATGAACTTATCCAACAGGGAGAGAGATTTCTTCTGAAACACTTTTTTGAAAGGAGAAGAAAGCAGATGTAAAACATCAAACATTTCAACATCTTTAAAACAAATCCAGGTCAAACATGAAAAGACACTTTCACCCCAAGCATTCTTGCACACAGAGATTTGACTTGTAGAATAACATGATACTTCTAAATAATATCTTGTTTCTGAACTACTAGTGCAAAGCTAACATATTTCACTTCATGTAAGCAAGGGAGAGAGATTTGTTTTGCCATTACAACTGAAAGGGAGTTCTTAATCTTAGGAAGAATGTCATTCATCCAGCAATTGCATTGGTTGGCAGGAATTAGATGCAACACAAACAACTTACTGGGAATTGCACAGAAACTGGTAGACACATGTTGCTAAGCAGCAGGGAGCTACATTTCCAACTGCAAGTGTCACTGACTTAACTGTCCACAGGGATTCTTCCATCAAGGTAGAGTCCATTTCTGGACTACCAGCAACAAACTGTTGGCATCCATACTTACAACACATTTGGCAGCACTTTCTCCCAGGAGGTTTTAGCCCATTCATGTCAGTCACGTGCTGCTTCAGGGACCAGACACAGATTAACTCACCCTCTGTCCCTGCTCCTCAACAATAAAACTTGGTGATAGCTCACACTAAGAGAAAGCTAAGACCTTGGGGGTGTCTTTAAGGCACATGCGTGCCTTAAAATTATCTTCCCATAGATCCTGCCTCTGGTCTACACACCTTACTTTAATAACTATTTCCATAACTTCCCTCAAAGGCTGAAGCCTAATCCTGGCATACTTCTCTGTCTTTAGCCAGCCAAACCTGTACTCACTCAGGATAGATCCTGAACCAGGAAAATATTCCCTGTTGGCTGTAGAAGAAAGAACAAACCAAAATTTATGCACCTCTCAGAATCAGAGGGGCCAGACTCAATATTCAGATGTCATTAAATTTATATATACTTTGAAATATTGCATTTCTTTCACTATGATTTGAGATCTTCAATATACTTTCATGGAAACTGCCCATCAGAATGCCAGAAAATTCTCAGAGAAAGCTAATGTACCTTACCTAGAGCAATTTTTTCTGATTTAGCCATTTTCCAATCTGATATGGGCTTCAGAACTTGTGCTGCTATACTGCTACTACCCACACACTATGGGGGCTCTGGAAATAAAATACTGGGTTTAGTGCTATTCTTTCCCCTCTCTAAGGATATTTGCTCACCTCAGTGGCCTTAGAAAATATTCAATTCAGTTCCAGTACTGAAAGCATTTTGTTTCCAATAATGCAGCAATGGTGGCTGCTCAAGCAGCATACTTTTACTGCACAAATAAAAACAAACATTTGGAGCCAAATATATTTCTTGTTCACAAAGACTGAAGGTTAAAAAATCTCTGTGGATGTTCATATAACAACTCTAGGGTAAGCCTTTAGCTTTATGAGGAATTTCCTTATGGCATTTTCAATGTATCCATTTCCTTATGACTTTCCCATAGTTAAAAGTTTCGTATTTTATATTTTTAATGAACCTTTGCAGTTTCATTTTGATAGCTGACTTTAACAGCCTTCTCCTACATACTATGGCAATTTCAAATGCTCTGTCTTTATATATGGCTATACTTAGGTTCAAACTTTCCCAGTTTCTTCACATTTGCTGGCAACAGTGTTTTCAGTCAATGTCTGGGGGACTTTTCGTTTGTTTTTAAGACAGTATTGATAAGACAGAAATGGTGGATTTTTGTGCTTTTGTGGAATTCAGATTACACATGACTGAAAATTACAATGAAAGAGAGCACATCATACCACACAGGAACACCAGGTACAGTAATAAATCAGATTATTCAAGCAGCATAAAAGCATCAGACCTGAATTAAAACCTATCTTATTTGTTTAGCCCAGAAAACATAATTCAATAACATGTGCTGTTGGAGCTAAACCCCTGAAGGAAATGGAGCTTTAGTCTCTAAAACACTAAATGAGAAATGAAACAAAGATGTGCCAGTGTGTGTGATTTCAAGAGCAGCCCTCTCCTTCCTGAGTCTGCGTTATACTGTTCTAAAATAACCTGGGTTTAGACCATTTCCTTCAACAGTTTCCAAATTCCTAAATCTACTAAAAACCAAAACTGCAGTAGCTGATGAGATGATTAGGTGATAAGATACAGCAAACTATAGTTTACAGGCTGTTTCAGAGCAAATCAAATGAAGACCAGGATGCAGCAAAGAACAGAATTTGCTTTTGCTAAGTCCAGTGTAAGCTGTACTTCCTAGCCCCACACCCATGCCTAGTTCATAATGAAACAAAAGGTTACATTGCCCTCAACAGGAAAACTGCAGGGAATTAATTCCTTCTGATTACTGTGCATCATACATGTTGCAAAATAGCACCACAAACACCTTCGATTTACACCTGAAGGGACCCCATGCTGGCTGTGGGTAAGTTACTTTCTTACCATACCCACCAGCCAGAAGGAACACAACACAGGATTCAACAACATGGGGAATCACTACCTGAATAGAACATCCATAGTGAGGTATTACAGTTAAAAACTACCAACATTTAATGCCTACCATCTTTTTCTGTATTAAAGGAATCGTCTCCATCCTTCTACCTATTCTAGTTTCTGCCAGGAAATAATGCAGAATCTTACATCTATCAGATAAATGTTGGATACATAGGACAAGTATGTCTTAGCACTTGTTCAAGCCTTTTTCAAGTATTGGAGAAGCAGAGAAATATGTCTGATTGCTACAGGAAGCATCATAGTATAGATAGAAACATGAGAACCTGAAGTTCCACACCATGAACAGCATTGATCGTGGACATAAACAAGACAAATAGATTAAATATGCACTGCAATGTCAACTATATTCCTAAAATGACAAGTCCAGTGAAAGTTAACTAATACTGAAGTCCATTCATTCCCTTCAGTAGACTGTAAAATCACCAGATGATTACTTTATGCATTCCATTAATATAGCTAATTTACTCTATAAGGTGTCTGTTTAAATGAAAATATCAAAATATATAGTTAAACTGTAATTGACAGTATTTTTGACTGTGACTACAGCACATCTAGATTTTTTTCCACCAGTACTTAGGCTCAGATAAATGTCTATAATCTTACCCTCCGAAAGCTGTGACAATTTTCTATTCTGAACTTTATACAGCTTTTCTGACATTGCATTGACCATATGACCACACATAAATTTAAACTGTCACAGCATGAAGAAAAAATAACATATTGAGTAGTCGAAAAACCTGCCACCTACTGTATCTATTCTTTTCCCTTCTTGCTTTCCTTTTCTCTTCTTTGAACTAGAAGAGTCAGTAGCTGTATGCACTTAAAATACCTGGCTTCCTTTAGAAGATTACATGCATATTATTTTGAAAAGTCAAAGCGTCACAATCATTTTTCATCTGTGGAAAAGCAAGCGGGAAATTTACAATATCTATATGAGTAGAGAGACTAGATGTATTTTTTACTTTTCCCTCCATGAAATACTAAATATGATTGAAAAATAAATGTTATTTAGCTATGTAATATCTGGTGATAGACAATAAAAATATTGTATTGATCAAATTGCAAGGAGGACTATTTAGCAGTGTTTACTTTGATTCCTTTTAATCTAGCTAGTAGTTACAGTGTTGTGTCAAACAAAAAACAGAATAAATCCAGACTAAATCAATGTTTTCTCCAACAAAATCCATTTCTAATTAACCAGATTTTCCTCCACTCTAGACTGCCAGCACTAATTTGTTTTTTTTCAACTGCATACTGTCTTTTCAGCATTTCTGTGCTTTGATATAGAGTGCACGACAGAGATGTAGGCAGTTTAAAATTCACTTCTGCATAATAACAAAGAGGAGGATGAGTCTTAGCTATGATGCCTTAGCTATGGAACAAGGAGTGCTTTGCGAACATGTCCTCATACAGCAAACTGAAGACATCAGGCAGGTTACCCTCTGTTCTCTCTTCCTTCATGACCTCCAGTCTACTCTGAGTCCTGCTGTTTTTCCCTAACCCATGGTTAGCCTCTCCAGGGCAGGTTTCCTTATATGCAGCAAGAAGCAGTATACATGTATTCTAAATGTTACAACCTAGAATTCCCATGTCATTGTAGAGAAGAAAGGAGTAAGAGGATGAAAGAGGAGAAAATAAACACTGACTTCACTTCAATTCCTGTTTATACATAGAACCTCAGGGCTACAAAAGGCAAAACAGATCAGATAAATTAATGAAGAATAGCAATCCACATACATGTGCCATGCCATGCCTCCTCCCAGAGACACTGCCTCTCGCTCCTCCTGTCCCATGAAGACAGTGGACGATACACAGCTTTGTATCATCATCTCTTCACTCATATTTCAGTAGATCAATAAAGACTCTAAAATACACTTTGTTCCCTACTTCCCTACAGTTAAACATTGATTTACAGTCACTAGAGTAGGTCTGTCAGTCTCTGTGCACATCTCTGGTTCTACATGATAAAGGCACTTTTTGCAGATGGTGAAAGATTTTGTTATGCCTCATCAAATTGTGTGAGATGCTGGAAGTCTCTTTGAAACACAGCACGTTGTTAAGCATAGATTAAAAAAAAAGTATGTAGCAAACTTCAAAAATGCCTACCTGTTTTCTGGGAATTGAAATTATATTTACATTTCATAGCTGTAACTGTACAGCATGTGTACACTTACTAGTTTTGGGATGTACTAACCAAGCACCACGCAGCCACTCACTCACTCCTTGCCCCTCCCAGTAGGATGGGGAGGAGAATCAAAAAAAAAAAGTAAAACTGGTGGGTTGATATAAGAACAGTTTAATAACTGGAATATACTGATATCTATTGTCTATTTTCAAAGGCATCTGAAGTGTTTTGAAAATTCAAAGCTATTAAGAATAATACCTGTAAGTCTGTTGACAGACTCAAGTGCTTGGGGATACTTTATAAAAGATCCTTCTGCACATGGCTGCACCACAGTGAGTCCTTGAGGACTTCTGCTGTTTTCTTTCTGGCAGCACTGTACATATATGCTGCAATATCTGCATATTAGTTAAAACATAATTTCAAGAGAAGCATATGCAGCTGCAGTAGACCATGGGTTTTTCCTATTAGACCACAAACTTTATGTTCAGCTGTATGCTCAAGCTACAGCATTATGAGAGACACTAATAGGTACACTGGCCAAAAGCTACAGCACACAGAAGAGCAGGGATATCTGGACGGAAGTACTCCATGATGAAATCTCTTAAATCCCTCACTCTGCACAGGAATCAGAGGGGTTTTTTCAGTTGGCAAACCTTGTTTCTGGAACTCAAATACTGCATATTGGAAATTTTTTTCCACAAAGGAAAAAAAGTCAGTTACATATGTCTTCATAAAATAATTGTCAGATACGTACAGAAACAATCCAGAACTGACTCCTTAAGCTGGCATGGTTACCTTGCAAAGCAATCAGATCCATAATAAAGAGCTACATAAAAAGCACTGCTTTGGTACCTCTGGAAAAACACCTCTGTTGCTGTACATACTCACACTATTTTTCTAATTATACAAATCTAAGAGAATGCAAAGTAATATCATTAATATTCTTACAATAGATGTAAGAACTTTTGTAGAGGAAAAGTACCATATGTAAATAGTCATTTTTGAATGACACTGAGAAGCAACATTATAACAATTTTGGAACTAGTTTGAATGTTCTCTGGCTATCCTCCCATGCCTGAACACAAGAGTGGGAGCAGAGATGTGATAAATTTTGGATTTTACTATTCACTTCATTATTCATTATTCAACCTAGCATTTATCCTAATGTTTGCATAGGAGGTGAAAGAATAAATTGCACTTCCTTACCGGTGAAAGAATAAAATGCACTTCATCAGGAACTAAACCCCAAATAGCACATCAAACAAGGCTTTCAGTTGTTGAAATTTTCAAATTTGACTTCTAGAAACTGTGTCCAGTGTTACACCTAATGTTGTCCGCTCCGTTGGGGATTTACAAGTCTGAGTCACTTGTCTCCCTGATCTGAGCAGGACGTGACAAACACATGTCAAATACTTAATTGGTGGGAATTCACACAAGTCTACAGATGTCAAAGGAGCAGTATCATGATAGTGTCACTTTAGCTCCTTCAAGTTCCTGAGCCTTTATTTCACAGTATGTCATCAAATGCAAAAAAAAAAAAAAGAAAGAAAAAGTTGCTAAATATCTGCTTCCAAAGTGCAGATTCTAATACAAAAATAAATACTACCCACTGAATGCACTATACCTTTCTAAAGTTTGTGTGAGTGAAAAAATTGGCCTACTATTCATTTTTCATTAGAATATTTTCAACTTAAAACAGAAGCATTCACATTTCTGTAACAGTCCTTTCAATTTCACCCCTCAGTAGGTGAAAAGACCACATTCAAGTATTCAGCTGGTTCACCAACTATACAACAGTTTAACTGTACAGAATAACTACTAAGGATTCCAGCTCTCTTAATTTAACCATGCCAAAGTAGCTTACAAGCCTTCCAGAATATCTAACAAATAATAATTCAACAGGGTGAATACAAGGGTCCAGTGAAAGTGCTAAGGTATTTTGTAAAAATAACATATCTATTTGAACAAACAAAACAGTCTGACGGTTTCATTAATTTAAACAGTTTATTAGCTTTTCCATAGGAAAAAAATCCATTGGCATTAAGAATGTAAAGGACATTTTTAAGGGTGAGAGACATCTGCAACCACACTGATAGCAAACAGCTAAAACCTCTATTTAGGCTTTGTCAATTTTTCCCATTTGTGCCTCAAATAGGCATATATGCCAACAGTAATTATTTCAGCAACATGCAGTGTCTCCTGTGTGCCTGATAGAACACAAAATACCCATCTCATTCTTAGTCAATGTTTATTATTTCCTCTCAGTTTGCATAGTTGAATGAAATGTTAGTTCCAAGTATAACGAGAATGGTTCCAAACCTCCAGACAAACATGTTGCCTTAAGTACAAAGTATTGCAGAGACAGAGACACCTCATCTTCAGTGTATTGCCCATGAAACTACTGTGCTTCTTAAATCTGCTCATTTACCACATAGGCAGCCATCATATATTTCATTGTTCATGTTGTTTGTTCATCACACAGGTATTGAACTTTAAGAGGCCAAACTGATTCTGAGCTTGTAAGGGCAGTCCCATTGATTAGACTACAAGCATACGAGCATGGGCTCCATCAGGATGCAGGAGTGTAGGGAAGCACAGTAGTGCTTCTCTACAACTCCGTTCAGTTTTCTGAGCCTGGAAAATTACAGGCTGACAATGAGAAAATAATTAGAACATTAAATCCAAGGTCCAAATGAAAGACAGGAATATAATCAATGTTGCAGCATATAGTGTTTCTTGGGTTAGCGACCTACATAAAAAAAAGTGTTTAGAGCAAATACTCTAAAATTTGATATTTTCATACACAGAATATTAGTGATCATGTGCGACATTCCATTAAAATCTGTCCTACTACTGATATCCCACAGAGTTGATGCAAATGATTTACAAGTAAAAGTTTTTGAACTTAATGTTTTCAGATACCAACTGAAGTCAGCCTCCATTGACATTTCCTTGTACACAAGTTTTAAATGAATAAAACTAGTAATATTGGCAAACTGTACTACCAAGAAATCTTATAATATCTGAAGTGAATGGACATGTACTTCCCATTCTTGTTAATACTAGCAAATCTTGCATTGTGCCGAAAACAACTTTCATATAGCACTTTTTATTTGTATCAAAAATTATTGCTGAAAAATCTTCCTACCTACGTAAAGGCACCTATATCTGACTTTCTGCCTTTAGGTCAAGGATAATGGATAGTGTAAAAATATCCCTGACCCTAGACACCACGCACAGAAATTAATTCAAAGAGGTAAAACCACTAAACATTGCCAAATCCAAATGCAGCCTGATAGCATCTCATTAAAGTTCTGCCTAGATCCATTCCACCTCTTTAAGCACCTAACCAAAATGATTAACTTAGAAATGTGGTGATCCTAAACTGTGTATATACATCAACTCATCTAATCCCTCAGGATAACAGGAAGCTTTAATCCTAATTTTGGTGCTGCAGTTACCTGCCTAGGGATAGGTGGGTTTAACTGATCTCCCATCTGCATCAGTACAAGATTGAGGGCACGTGTATACTCAGATGACGTGTCTGTTGGTGTCTGTGTTTTGTGACTAGTCCCCTTGAAAAAGAGTTATTTAAAGCACCAAGAAACTGTGGAGGTGAGAACTGTTCACGTTCAACAGAGGACACTATATTTTGCTACTCATGAAAATAATACAATTATCAAAAAATAAAGGGAAAATTTAGTCATAACATTTGGTAAGGAGATGATGTGTGTAACATGTCATAACATAATTTATATTATTCCTGTGAAATAATGCATATACAGGAACTATTCAACAGTTGCCTGACATTCTCTATCAATTAATAAGAACCACCAAACCTTACTCTGCTGTTTTCCATTCACCTAGTCCCAGCACCAGTTTGGGCACACAGCACCCAACACCTATTGTGCCTGAGGAATAAAACATTCCTAATGAAGAGATGGCCATTTAGATGGCTCAGCTGTAGCCCCTACCTTCATTATTAAATGCTTCTTCTTTCTGCTTTCATCTGTGTTTTGTTAGGCACCAGGCATTTATACTGCACTGCTAGGCAGAACCATCAATTTACCTAATTCCCTATCTACAGCCCCTTTAGATGCCAAAAGTAACAGTTCCTGAACTGGCAAACACAGCTGCTGTGTATCCATGCTCATTGCATAGCTGTACCCTTTCCTCCTCTAGTAGCTCAGGTACTGAATGCACAGTGTCATGGGGAATCAGTAGCTCTTCTGGGTTACCTAATACAGTCATCAGCTAATTTAACAGTTCCTTCACAGTGTCCTAGCAAGCACTGGACAACTCCCTGCCACTGGCCTTACTATTCAGCCAGGATGGATTTGAAAAATAAAGGAAGTTTTCCTCAATGCTCCATTCTGAGGGTTTCCATTAGTTTGGCAGATTTTCTGTATGGTTAAGAAGAAAAATTTAGCTAGAATCAATGTTATCTTCTCAGTGACAAGTCAACTTCTATTTTCCCCAGAGCCACAAACTAAAGACTTGCTAAATTTTTTACTATTGTTGATAGCACAGCAAATCCAGAAAAAGGTTGGCATACTGTTGGGAACTGTAAGGCTCTCTTCTGATAAAACTATTTCTGATAAAATAGTATGAAAAGCCTTGGACAAAACAAAGAAATTGCCTGAAATGTATGCAATATAGTGCAATAAGTGTGAGTATAAATTGCTATTTCCAGTCTACTATGAAAACACTGGATAGTGATAAGAGTTGTTCTGAAAAAAAGAAAAAAAAAAGAATATGGGACTATTCTTGACCTCCAGCTGAAAGCAGAACTAAAACTCTCCTGGGGGGAAAAAAAAAAAAAATAAAACAAACAAACCAACTGTGCTAATATACATGTTGGTACGTCACATACAAGTAGAGGTGTTGGAGACAAATACATGAACTAAATCCTACAAGCTCTGGAAATTCATCACATAGGCTATAATGCTGTAACTGATTTACAGCATCCCATTCAAGAAAGAGGAGAAAAAACTGGACAAAGCCCAGAGAAGATCATCAGCTCATCTGAAATCTAGAAAATATGACCTCTTCTTGAAGGAGTTAGGTTTCTTTACTGTATGGGAGAAAAATTGAGAATTCACATGGTAATAGGTGATTATAAGAGACTGCTGTGAAGAAAACAGAAGTAAACTACTCCACGTTCACTGTGAGCAGAACAAGTAACAAGCTTAAATTGCAGAAGGAGATTTAAGTTATGTAAAATATTCTCACTAAATAGTTAAGCTGATCAAACTACTGTTTCAACTCTGTTAGTTGAATATATTTAATGTGTAGTCAGCCCTTACATATTGTGAAGTTTATGAGTTAATAAAGAAGAAAATATCAGGCATGAAAACGGTGCCTAGCTCCCTAACGACAGCAGCATCCCATCGACTTTTACAGGTTCAGGATTTTGTCCCATAAGAAGATGCAGTGCTGATACAGTTTGTTTGCATTTTCTTTCCTAGTTGGGTATGTGTAAAAAGAGACAAGAGTACAAAATATTTTACTGAGTGCATAATCTCCACAGCATAAATTAATGCTACTAGCAGTAGCTGCAGAATCGATTTATTTTTTTTAGCCAGTGGTGCATCAAGAGGGATTCTGTAGTGCTTGGAACAAATTGAATTAATTTTTTTCCTAAAATTAGAACCACAGCTGTATTTTGAAACATGCAAAATGCAATTACTATGCTGTTTAGTAGATTTCATGTTGATTGTGCTACCATTTTCAGACACCTTTAGTATTGTTTCTCAATACAAAAAAAAAAAAATCAGAACATTCAAGAAACATCGTGTTAAATTGACAATTTATGTTTTTTAAGGCAAATAACCATGTGCTAGTGGTGTGGGTTTTTTCCTTTATGGTTCATCTTGCATAAAATCCAATCTTATTCAGTTTTCTTAAATGCCCAAAAAGCAATATCCTGGTAAGAACATTGTTGAAAACAGTAATTGAGTGAAACAGCTATGAATCCTAGCCCTGTGCTCATCTAGCAAATACATGGCATTACAGAATAATTGTCTTCACTTTGCAGTTACACCAAGAGCAATATTTTATAGATAAAGGCAAAAATACAGGGTGAAGAACGACATTTATTTTTCAGCATTACTTGGACAAGAGCTCAAAGCATGCTCTGGGAGCTTTTAACAATTTTGCCCCCAATTTTGTACATTTACTATCAGGCAATTTCAAATCAAATCAGGCTGAAAGTTTGTACCTGGGCTATCAGTTCAAAACTGATGGGATTTCTGTTACAAAAGGTTTTCAATTACTTGTCTTTCTGAATTTATAAGGAGAAAAAACTCCTCCATTTTAGGAGCAGATTTAGATGCACATTGCCAACTATAGTACCGTGAGTTGAATTTAATATTTTTTATATCTTATTTTGAAAGTACAAAGAATTTTTGATAGTAAATTGACTAACCTTAGGGTGAGAGGCTTTCAAAAAACCAATAACAAAGGATATTTGAATATGAACATTAGCAATTTAGTATAGAATATTTCACAGCTAAATATTTGATCAAGCACTCAAAAAAATTGCAACATGCTGAAACTATGTGACTGCATAATGAACCTTAATGAGTTAAGCAATGGTTTCCTTTTATACCTATTTTATTATATTGGTTTGAATTAAAAAAAGGTTGAATGGATTGTATTTCTGTATTTAATTTGCTGTAGCTATTCACAAAGCAGACATCCCAGTAAAACCAAGATGAAATTGGATTCTGACTCATCCCTTCCTCCTTAAAGTTCGTAAGGCAACAGTGTTATGGTGGCTGCTGAGACAGTGACCTGATCTGAAGGGTGGGCTGCACGGAGACCATACCCAAGAGTATCTGTGCATCTCCTGCCCTGCAGCAGCTGGCAACAGATAACTCTTTCCATTACATTGTCTAACTGATCAGGTTACCTGACTCTTCTCACTCTCTGACAACATGTGCTCCTCTATACCAGGTGTTGTGAGAAGTGACATTGTGTTGTGGATTGGCACTGTATTGAGGCTACCTAGCCACAGCTCTACAGAAACTTTATATACACTGAACTTATTCCAAAAGTAGGACATTCAGAGTGATTAGCAGATTCTAGAGATCAAACAAATACATGTACAAGCCTCTACAACACTGGGGTCACAGTTTTAAGCTTGCCTTTCCACCCCAATTATCATGTTCTTAGACCACCTTTCTGTTATGCTCCTTTATACTGATACATTACTGGAGAATAAGTGATGATCTATATTATGTATGAGGATTACAAAGAGCACTTTTGAATGCTAAAACAGTGCAAGAGAACGATGCTTGCAGATGTTATGTAAGCATAACAAACATCTCTCATGTTTTCATCTAGATCTTCTGGATATTTTGTTAATTACTGCTGAGAACTAGTCCTTATCAAACTTCAGGTTAACATATGCTTCTGTCTGCTTATATTTAACAAAGTCTCTATAAATACATTTTCCTGCCTACCTCTCATTGCTTACAATTGAAGGTTAGATTTTTTAATTCTCCTGGGGATTTTGTTCCCTCTGCCACCACTCTTCACCAGTAAAATGGGAACACAATAATTTCTATGTCCACCCTCTTGTAAAACTTAAACTCTTTCTGCCTGTCTGAAATGATGTGAATTTACGGAGTTTTACTGGACAGGCCTCTTCATTCTGAGAACATAAATACTGCAACTTCAACATTTCTTCAGGAAGCATCACCCCATCATTGATTTCAGTATGCTATCAACTGTATGCTGATTATACTTGTTACAATATTTTGGCAAAGGGAGTAACAAAGTTTATCATCTAGAGGAGATACCCCGCCGAAAAAAGATTTTAGTGAATATTGCTAAAACACATCTAACCCCTCCCTTGAATTCAGGCAATAAAGTAAAAATTTGTATACAACACTAAGCATTTCATTAGGTCTTCAATTTACTTTGCTTGCTTCTTTAATCAATAAATTGTGAAGACATGGGGCCAATCTATTCAATTTATTTAAACTTGAGATCCTTTTGATTCAAAGATATTTTATTTTCTATAGTTATATATCATTCATCCGGTTTATATGTAGTCTATATTCCATCTATCTTCTTACTGAAGTGCCATTTTTTTTACTGTGTGTTAGAAATAATTAATGCTGCAATAATGTTATGGCAACACACACATACTTGACACTAATGGATTTGTTTTCTTTGCCTTTGGGTATCTCTCTATATCATCTGACAGCTTTAGTCTGAATTCAGTTGAAGAATCAGAGTCAGTTCTACTACCAAGAACATAATTCATTTATTTCTAATGAGGTGTTTAATCAAAATATATTTGATATGATAGCTGAGGAAAGTAATACTGAATATAATGCAAGCACAGGGTCAAACAACAGGCTAGAAAATATGTTTGCTTCTCATCCTGAAATGTTTATGAAGCAATTGTTTCAGACCATGAAAAGACATCCCTAACTTGTAATCCTGACCATGGACTTTAAAATAGCATCTAGATAAACCATAAATTAAATGATAAGTACCTGCCAGGATGTACTGCACACCCAAACGATTTTGAACCTAAAGATTGGAAGTTGCTGTAAGACCTTCAGAACTACAGAAGCAACATGGATAAATTCCAAAATGTTAGAGCTGTTCATTCTCTTAGGAAATATTTTGTGAGTTAGTATTACCCTGGCACTATATTCTGCTTATTTATCTCCAAGGACTAAGAGTTCTCCATAATAAAGACTGTCTATTTATAAAATAACAATGCTTTTCCCTTTGCAATGAAATGACCTGACAGCTGAGCAAAAGGCCTGTACCAGACCTGTGTGCAGACCAGCTAGTAGGAGGCAGTGGCAGAAGTTGGATCCAGAATGAGATGCCTTGAGTTGTCAGCTGTGATACTACTTACATATTCTCTTGCAGGCAGGATAAGAATTGGCAGATAACTAGTGAGAGGGCACGATGCTATAGTCTACTTCTTCTATTTTAAGACTGTTCAAGATGAAAGGAGGAAAGTATGAAGGAAACACAAAACTTCCATTGCAGTTCACAGAGTATATTTAAGTTCACCCTTACTGCACAAACGGTGAAAGTAAAGGAGCAGGTTGCTATGTGATTTTTACAACTGCAGAACTCAGCCAAGAAACTGAGAATAAGAAGAAGGATGACAAACCTCTAATTCTGCAGTCAGTTAAGTAGACAACACCATATCTACATATATGCTAAAAGAAATAATAGATTAAAACATTGGCAGGGTCTCTTTGGCCTTTTAGATTCCTCCCAGCATAACAGCAAGAGATATAAGCAAGTGTAAAGAATTAGATTCTGTATGTTCTCCAGACACTGACTGCTTGCAACTACCTTTTAACTTCAGCAAAATTTCACTGTTAGCAATATTTCTCAATGGAATGTAGTAATATGGCACTAAAATATTATTTTAAATCCTATACAGTTTGCCCCTAAATTTCTTTATTTACAGCCCTTTATACCACAATATGTATAGCTAATCAAATAATGCTAATGAGTTCTACTTATTAAATGGTATAAAAATATTATAAAATAAGATGATACACTATGCTTTGCTATACTGTATGTCAAAGAAAAATTGATTCGGTTCTTCAGCATAATGTTCTATGAACATGGTTTCCACTGTTTCTACTATATCTGTACAGAATGCTTCCTTGGAGACTGATCATTCCTGCCTCATTCCAGGCAAAGAAAGATGAGAGCATATCTCACCTCTTAAACACTCAACATTTTACAAGTTCTGCACTTTTTTCTTTCTCTGGATGCCTTGCACAAGTGGAAGGAATGAAATTAAATAGAAACAGCAATTTCTCTAGTCATACTTTTAGCAACTATACTGTTGGACAATGTATGTGTCTCTGGAGCATTACAAGTAGAGGAAGGTACAAATCAAGAGTGAGCAAAGAAACCACATTCTGGACCTTAGTATTTAAAGGATAAGTCTGAAATATTGGCTTCATTAGATTCAATGGCCCAATTTTCAGTGGAGACCCAGAATACACCTGAGACTGTAATTGCTTGCTGGAAAGTTAATTGTCCATGAATATTGCAGGCATGGAAATGGATGGAAAAGCAGGTGCAACTTGACATGAATAATAGCACTCTAATGTTGATAAAAATACTTGTTTACAAGCAAATTAAAGAAGTTGACAAAACACTTTCACACAATGTCAGCAGAAACATGTAAATAACTGGTTTCTAATGTGACATTCAGCACCCTTTAGAACGATACAGAGATTAGAAAACCTTAAAATGTGCTACAGAAAGCGTGGCGCTGGCAAAAATAGAAACCACTCGGTATGAAAATTCTGCAAGATGTTTTTAGCTACAATCTTTTAAAAACAGATTAAAATAGGGATTGCGGATATGATCAGATATCCTGTTTGTTGCTTTTTTCTCCTTTCACCCCTTCTCTTGCTGGAACAGAGAATCACCCAGCAATCCACATGCTATATGCTATAGTCCATCCAAAATTAATAGAACTATAATCATGACTCAGCCAGCTCTCCTCTGTTACTAAATCTTCTCTTACTCAACTGTATTTGGAAATCTCACCTGCTGAAGTCACAGGCACAGCTAAAGTTGTACTTTACTACAGATAAAATGTATCTAAGGGATAAGACATGTCAGTCCATGATTAGGTTAGAAAGTGATTGGTGACTTCATCCATCTCCATTTGTGGGCACCCAAAGTGGGAGACCTTAAAAGAAATACTGATAGGCAGAGTTCATTCAAACACCTTTCCAAAACCTGTGGTGTATTGAAAAATCAAAGTCTTGGCTTGAGGATATAGACAAACCCAGAAAACACAAATTAACTATCCTTTGCATAGCAAAAGAAAACAATTCAGGGCAGTTTCATTCCCTCTCTAATGCTTGTAAGTACATACATAATCCAAACAATTCGGGCCAGAGTTTCATTCCCTCTCTGATGATTATAAAGACAACACACACAGAATCCGAAATGTAAAACCAAAAACTGGGTTGGTCCCAGCTGTATCCTACAGTAAGGATGACTATGGTCATACATCCATTTTCCAACTCTTCCGCATATGCCATTCATGCAGAGACCTTGCAGTATTGTTTTTTGAAAAATGGAAGTGAAAGAATAATGTTTGAGGGTGACTTCATATTTTATTTTTAGAAGAAATTTTACAGTTTCCGAGACAGATTCATTACAACCAAGCCCAAATGATTCAAATTATCTTACTTTTAAAAAGGTTTTGCCCAGAGGTCAGAAAAGTGGATTATTTTGACCCACTAACAAAAAGCCTTCCAGGGACACATTGAACGTACTTATTCTCTGATGTAAATTAGAGCAGCTTCAAAGCTACTCTAAATTCCACTTTGTCTGCAAAAGCCAGGAAAATTATGCCTGCCAAAGGCTGCTGCAATACAGTATACTCTGAGGATGAAGAACAGAGCAGACAGCTAACCTGCTGCCTTTTTCCGCATAGGGATTTATCTTATCGATAGGCAACCTTAGCTGCCCGATTAGAACAATTCCTAGACTCTCATTTTTAGTACCTTGAATATATGTGATTTAGCAGTCCTGTACATGCAAATTTGCTTTTGAACAACAGCATGATAAAAGGCAATATGGTGAGTGTTTTCCTACACTGAGCCATAGAACACAGGTTGTTTGAAAGATGCCAGATCATGGTGAAAAGGAATCACTTCACCCAGTCTCAAGTGCACTAACTTTATGAAAACCCTGTCTAGCATTTGTGGCTGTGTGCAATGGTCCATAGTTCATTTCAGACTCCGTAATAAGTGAGAAGTGTTTCAAAAGCATTCCTGGGTGGAAAAGCACCTGTGTATAGAGATTGCCACAAACATATGATTACACAGGTTTGGACCACTCTACGGTGTTTCATAGCAACACCAGAAATTAAGATTTATCTTGATAATCCTTTGTGGATGATTAGATAATCTTTTACACAGATTGCATTCTATGCTTCCAGGTTATTCCAGCTCCACAAATACAAAAGTAGTGACAGAACAATGAATAGAGTACAGCTTTCAGAGATTCTGCCTAGCTGAATTCCCACAGTAGGGATTAGCTATCAAAGTTATGAAGAAGGACCTAGGAGCTTCATCTTTCTCAGTTTCTGATAGGACCCAATATAGCTCCAAGGAAGCTGGCAGGGGAAGCCTCCAAAAGGGATGTATTGTGAGCAGTATCAGACCTATCACTCAGGACTGTTCTTTCTTAATTGATGTGGGAAATATCCTTTTCCACAAACAGTCCACTTCACCACATCTACTGGAAAAGTTAGCATTGTAGCATTTTTAATCATGCTGTATGGAGAAAGTTTAAGTTCATAAAACTGTGCCAAACTTGATTATTTCTACAGAAGAATGCTGATCTTTTCAAAACACAGTCTTTGACATGTCCAAACAGCACTTGCTGTAAAATATGCATAAGTGCTGCTTGCCACATCTCAAATGTATAATCCTAAACGAAAATACAAAAATCCAAGCACAAAGTGGCAGGCTGAATCCTGAGACTAGTCTATACCAACAACCAGAAAACTCATGCTTGTGAACATTCATTTTGGTCCAGATTCTGATTAATTTACTCAAGCTGGGCACTATCTTATTCCTCAAATGATTGTGTTGAAATGGAAGTATTTGTACAGTTCAACCCCAGTCTGCTGTATTTTAACACACAGTATATATCTCTGTGTACTTGTTACTGCATCGTTGCTATATATTGCTGCTAAGAACATATGAAAAATATTTTTGGCCAGGCTTTTTTACCATTAAAATAAAAACAATTTATTATATTGTTAGGTTTTGACGTCATATCCTGACAAGAAGCCTAATTGTTGAGGAAAGGCTATGTTGCAGCTTCTACTACTGAATGTGACTGTCCATATGTATTTCCTGCTGGCAAATTAAATCCTTCAAAGTTGTCAAAGGACAAAAGTTATTGCTGTTGTATTGACAGTTTGCTGAATTTATAAGCACTAGATGTCACAAAAGCCTTGCTGCTTATTTTCAAGCTACACTCAGTGGCAAAATACAGACTACTGTCTGTCTTTACCACAGATTTTTCACTAGGAAGGAAGGGAGCAAGCCTAGTAGTTCTCTTTGCCTTCAGAACGATGGCATGGGCTAAGCTCAGTGGACTGCTGGTACGTGGTGTGACATATCACGTGCTGTGCTAGTCAGGAATACAGAGTTGCCATCATACTCTGGCTTTCTCTGCACTCCCTAGGATCATGTTTTCTCCTACCATGCTGTTTTACTTTTTTTTCTCCACCTTTTTCTCCTGGTGATTATCTCCTGATATTTTTAACTTGCTTTTGCAATAACAATGAAGAAATAATGTAGTAGCCTTGGGGAAGACAATGCAGAGCGGCAACTGGAGAAAGACGCTTAACCACTATATAACTTACACATTTTTATCTACATTGTTCTATTACTTTGTGTTATGTATAGCTTCTCATGATGCAAAGTAATGAAGAAAGCATGCACATAATTACTTTTAATGGATATTTACATGACTTCTCTCTAAAATAATAAATTAGGAAAGCTTTTGTGAAGGTCACCTTGTTAACACAGTAACACAGAATATGACAGGACCAGCTGCCACCCCTTATTAATACAGAGTGGAACCACAGCTAATGAAATTCACAGTTCTTGGATGAAGGTCTCACCCAGTGAGCAGTCATATTTCTATGCACAGCATGTTTCTGCCAATAGCACAGACTCAGACCACACCACATATCAACACAAGCCTCTAAGGACTAGATCAGGGAAAAGAACAGAAATCACAAGCAACTCTTCAAAAGGGCTTGCTTTAAAAAACTGTAAGAATTATGATGGGAATTACTGTGTGCTGGCATTTTAGTTTTCATATGATAACCATTAAGAAGTATCCATTAAAACAAAGACCTAGCCCAAGTTGTGGGTAAGCACAAGCTAAAAAAGGGGGGCTATTTAAGAATCTGTACTTCAAATCTTAATGGAAATCTCAGAAACCAAAAGCTTTTAAAAATATATCATTGTTTTCAGGAATGATCACTTGGAAAAATTTCTTCTGAATTGTTTCTAAAATATATTTCTCAGTTGATTTGATTTATTTGGGGAAAATAGCTCCTTCTGTCTGAAGTCTTCAAAAATAACAACAGCTTAAGCTGCTCTGCAAAAGAGCACCATGTCAGGAAGTTGACTTGTATCCTGGAATTTCTTAGAATTTAACACTCATACAAATAAATTTATTTAAAAAAAATAAAACCAAAAATACTTTCATGTAAAAGGCTCAGTGGAGTTTTCTGCTTTTATGTAGATCAACTGACAATGCATACAACTCTATGTTAATAAGAATTATACCAGAGGAGATGATTTCATGTTGAATACTGTCTATGGCAGTCTTAACAACATCTTCAGGGAGATAATTTAAAGAGATGTTATTCAAAATATTATATTGATGCATTGCTGAAACAGAAATTTTAATCCACACAACTCAGGGAACTTCCTAACCCAAAGCAGGTTCCCATAGCAACTGCAATTACACTACTTTCACATATGCATTATTGCCTTTTCTTACAAGATAACCGAACAGATAGTTTGGCAGTCTAAAACTCTACTGGGACATTGCTTTTACTACATTTGTAACTCTGATCTACAGTGTGCTACTATACTATGAACTTTTAAAGTTATTTTTGTACTCTACTATGAGTTATGTTTTACCTTGAAAGTCAGCAAGCCTGAACCTGACCCCACTAATACCAGTATAAATCAAGACTGAAACTGTAAAACCACAGCAGTTCAGATCTCACTGAAACACATAACACAAAGTAACACATAAAGCTTGTTACATACAGTTTTTGTGAGAATAAACTGTTGCTACCTGGTGATGAACAAAACCCTTTTATTTGTTAAATAACTATTATTTCCAGAGTTGCTATTCTGGAAATGTTAAATTCCTCAGAATCAAACGAGACAAGGAAAAAAAAAGCATATTTCTGTTTCTAGATGTCTGTTGGTAGAGGAAATTCTTAGTAAGAGTGAGCCAAACACTAGAGAAAAAATATTTGACGTTAAGCTCTCCAAAAAACTGCACTCCGCATATTACAGATTACCATAGAAACCTCAACTAAATACACTGGGACTGCTAATTTTTTTTTTCAAATTTATTCTGAAATAATACATTTTCTTCTGAATTTAAGAATGAATGGAATAAAACCTCACACAATTCCACCATATCTCCTTTAAATTTGGTTAGACAATGTAACTTCAAGTTAATAGTTTGGCTCAGGACAAAGAACAGCTGCAACTGCTGAAATCTTGTTCAATGAAAACAAACAAAAAAAGAAGAGAAATTAAGAAAAGATATTAGAATCCACCTAACATCGCCACAAATAGTATTTAAGCAATTAAGCATAACTATTATGCTAGAGTTTATATTCTCCCCGAGTTAAAAAGAATATTTTAGCACACTGAAATATATTGCAGGTCAGAGCTATGTAAAGGTACACAGTTCCCACTGAAATAAGGACACGTCAGAAATCTGATTGTCTTTGATAGACTGGGTTTATTGACTCTGAGCATAGTCAGTGGTCCTCATCACACTGTCAAGAGACTGTATCAGTAGGATGCTTGGTAGAACAAAACTGAACATTTTTTTATTATTATTCAGATATTTATGTGGAAAAAGCATTTCAAATAATAGCAAGCTAGTAGATCTTTGACTATTGTACCTAAAAATTGAAAAGTTTGGCTAAGAGGAACTGAAGGACTGGCCATTCCTAGAGTATATGGAACAAATAATCTCCACTTTCTTGTCAGAGAGGCAGAGACTATCTGTCTCCAAATCCATAGAAGATATTTACAATGTAAAACTGTACTAGGAACCACATCTTCAATGACCAACCATAAAATAAAACAAACTCTAAACACGGCACGATGATGATGATGGTATAAAGAGCAGATTATTGGATGACCGTTGTTCTTTACCCAAAAACTAAAAATCAGAATTAAATTTGAGCTGACCTATATACTTCAGATCCTGTATCTGTAAATGAAAAAAAAAAAATTACACGAAATTATCTTACTAGGGTACTGTGTATGTGAGCTCACCAGTGTTTACAGCTTCCAGGGAGGCTGACTCAGAGCACTGAGCAATTCGTGTTCTGCAGATTGCTCTGTGGGCCAGCACTACTCTCATGTGTACTGCAGTGCAGTTCAGACAACCTTGGCTTTCAGTACCAGGCACTCAGATAACACCATCAGGGGACCAGCCTTTGCTCTGCAGAGGTCTTTTCCAAACCTTGCCTAACTTCCGTTGTGATAAAACACTTCCAAAACAAAGCAGGTAGGATACAGTGTCAGGTGTTTTGGGGGGTTTTGGTTTTTTAATAGTATAAAAAAAAAAAAAGGTATTCGAGGTCTAATCAGCTCTCTATCTTTTTATGGAAAAGAGTGAAAAAATATCAGGCTATGACTAAGCCATGTGAAATAGTCTGCTGTCTTGTACTTTCCCAGATATTTGCTGATCATAGAAATACCCACTCTCCCCTTCTTAGTTCCTCTCTTTGTGTATATGCCAAATGCTGGCATGCAGGCTGCCCAAAGGGAATAGTATATCATCTACAGAAAGTTGTTAACATAAGGCTGACATGTACCATGCCATTATTATGACAGCTTGCTCTAAAACAGAAGAGACAAGCAGAAGGGGGAGAAAGTGCACAGCTCTTGTTTCTACCACATGCCTACTGTTCATTTCTAAATATTAAGCTTATTACAATTTAGAATGCAGACAACCAACAAAGCACAGAGCACTTCAGCAATTTAGTTTGCTGTAGCTGCTTTTGCCCATTTTTATCACTGACAATTAGCAACAATCTTCTGCACAGGCTTCTGAATGATTAGCTTTAGTCAAAATACACGTGACAGAAACGTCTTATGTGACACAAGAATCTCTCGGCTCTTACTGTCCTCTGAACTGTGGGATCATTCGGATACAACTTGCAGAGATTTCCTGTACTGCAAGAAACGGTAAGCTACAGCAAGAATCCATTCACTTTATGTTGCTTGAAGTGGCCAGTCAGATCAAACAATTAGCAAACTTTGCCATGTCATTTAGTTATGTTATTTCTCCTTAATTCTCCTGCTTCATTCTATTCCCACCTCATAGAATTAGCCTGGAAATATTTGAAAACACATGACTTCCATAAATATTTTAAATCAAATATTAATGAATTATTGTTTCCATTGGCTTCTTGAGTATTTTCCCCAGAGTGCCCACTGAAGCCTTGAAATACTCAAGAACTCTTTCCACTCTCATGCTGCCAGTTCCTATCACAGCTATTCTCTGCTCCTTTCTCAATACCACAGCAGTCTCATTAGTCTCCAGTATTCCCTTCCCTCTTTAATAGGCCCCAAAGAGATATTCATTTTTAATTTCCTTTCTACCTCTTGCATAATTAAACTGAAGAACCTAAGTCTTCCACTCTGATTCTATGAAACCAAGAACAGTAAAAGCACAGTGTTTCTCTCCTATCAATACTCACATTTATCTTTTACCTTTTGGTATTGATAGTGTTTTTAAAACTGGGTTGATACATACATTTGACCTGATTCAGTCAATCTGCCATTTCTCTGCCATTTGCCAAAACACATTTGTTTGTACCTTTTATAAAAAACTTCAACACAAGGATTTTTCTGGTTTAGGATAGAGTGTCTAGTCAGACCAGAGCTAGTCTTAAAGACAGGGCAGTCACAAAACCCTCTGCGCTCTCATTAGGGTACTAGAGTTAGATGTATGAGAAGGCCAGGTCCTTTTCCCACAGGAATCCTGGCAAGTCATGGAGATGGCTGTCCCTTTGCAGGTCCCTTCCCGGCACGCTAGCATTTACTTTGTGATCACTATCTTTCTCTCTTTTGTGTCCTTGGCACAAATGTTTGTTTTGTTCAGAAAGAAAATCAAGGACAATAGCTAAATCTTAATATATTTAATTAATGAGAGTCTTCCAGTTCACTCACACATAAATCCAACCAGTTCTAAAAAAGATATTTCAGACATTGTGAAAAGGTTAAGTTTAAAACATTATACTACATCACTGGTTTTTTTTATTTCGTTTGTTAATCTAGTAGTAATATAAAGATCACAATCAAAAAAAGATAACAGTTAGATGCCAAAAGGGATCTTCACAAAAAGAATACATCAGACTGGTAATATTATGTGCTTTTTCCCTTTTTTTTAATCTTATTAATATTATAGTCTATTGACAATCTATAAGTTCTACAGAAGAAAAAAATAAAAAGACCCTAGAAAGAGGGCTTGGTGTGATGAAGGAACCAGAAGAACAGACTGAGCCAAATACCTACAGATGTTCATATACTACTTCAGCCAATTTGGCTCCTCAATACAGTATACTTTTTCTTCTTGAATGACACAGGTTATACTTGTAGCATCTTACCAAATTTCTCAGGTTTTCAGATTTTGAATGATCTTCCACTTTGACAAGTCAAATTTGAGCACATTTTCCTACTCTCTCCTTCTACATTACTCTGGTAGTGAAGATGATGAAGTATTTGTGCTGTGTTCTTATGGTATTAACCAATTCTTACTAATAGGACTTTTTGTAATATATGCTTGCACATCTTCATGAAACACTAACTTCTTTTCTTCAAAAAAAAAATGATATGATTGCACAGAAAACCCAGGTGAAGCAATTAAATGATTCATCCAGAGCCACATCTGTGCCACCCTTGTCATAAACCAGATGCTAACACCTACTACTAGAAATTAAATGCACCACGATTGGCTCCAGACTTCAATAACAGCAAAAGTATTCCCCATATGCAAGTGAAGAACCACATATGCACACATATTTGCATATTTTTAATATATGCATATGAAGCCGTGTATATAAATATGCACTAGCCAATAAGGGGGACATCTTGGCTTATGATCAGAAGGGAAGTTGAGAGACCAAGCATGAAGGCAATATACAGAGAGGGAGTAAATAAAGAGAATGCATGTAGGGATTTCTAACATGTGACATTATGATTAAACATTATATTATGCTTCTGGAAATTGCCATTTGCTTTGTCATTAGCTCTGGGTGTACTAATTTTGGCATTAGTATTATATGAGAGTAAGATCTCATATTTTCAATCATAAGTTCAAATTATTAATAGGAAAGACAGCTTTTGAAAAATAATTTTCTTTAATTCACTTTTTTTAATAATTCAGATAAATGTACTTCTCAAATTTTTGATTAGTATTAAGAAAATTTACTAAACAAGATTATTATTTCTAAGGTATTCTTACTACTGTAAATATTCTATTGAAACAAGAAAGTTTTCTATTTCATCAAAATTTTTGTGCTACAGAACATAGCAGAATATAATAACCTGAACATCTTCACAACCCTCATTTTTCTGCAGGATAGAGGTAGTATGTCCGAAGTGGACAATGACCTGTTGCCATCCTCCCCTCAATCCTACAGGCACCATAAAGTTATAAAATTCATGTGGAGACCCTTTTTACTCCAGTAGATTTCACAAGGCACAAAATATTATGCACCCTGGATATTAATTGCTTTTCTTATTGCCACTCATTTTCATGCTGCCTGCACATACAGAAAAAGTGGAATTCCAGCATCATGTTTTTCCTGTTACTTCTTGCTACTTCGCAAAATCTTTCACATGAAAAGGTGACATGAAAGGGAAACAGAGTACAGAGAAAAATAATGTGTAATAATTCAACAGTTATGCTTATTCAGGCTTTTTTTTCCCCCCTCCTTTTAAGGAACCTTTAAAAATTTTGTTTAGCAGGTAAAATAACTGCTCCAATAAGCTATTAGCCTGCAGCTATTTCTTGTCTGAGATTCTGAAACCTCTTAAAGAAGTTGATTCCTTGACACCCATTACTTAGTAATTATCTATACCAAACCTGACATGTAAAGGAAATGAGCTGAAAAACTTGTAACAGATTAGTCTTTTGTAGCAGAAATGTGACTGAGAACACCCACAATATGAATCCCTACAGGAAGCATATCGGTACAGATACACTGATGGACTTGTGCCGCCTAATATGAAGAAAAGAACCCAAATTCCCGATTAGTACATGTTTCAGCAGAGTCTGTTCACCGTTTAGCTTGGTTTGAGTCATTTCTAAATGAAATAGTGCATGCAAGTAAAACCATGTACTTCTTGCCCTTGTTTTGACCTTTTAATTACCTTGCACTTCTCAGAAGACAATTTGCACTGTAACAGAAACTGATTTGAAACACTGATGAAGGACTCTTTCTGCTTTCCTGCCTACAAACAGGGTAATATAGTAACCTTGATATTAGCTTATTGAAAAAACAGTTTTGCACTCAAAACTAAGTGCTATGTTTTGTGGAAACCAATATTAAAAAATTAGAGAAATTATGCATACATTTGTTTCTTCTTCCCTTGGAGATTATAAACACCCTGAGGCAGCTCATTTTTACAAAGTGTTTGCTGTCAAGAAGCAATGAAGTGCAAATGGAAGCCAATTGAACTTAGCGATTTGTTTACCCAGGAAGACAACAGCTGGAGAAAAATGGAGTATTTTAATAATTAGCCAGTCACATTAGATAAGGGACAAACTGGTATATGATCTAGCATTATAATAAGGAGACTTCCTTTGGGGGATTATAAAGAATTAGTAATTATTTTACTTGAGGATCAAGGAATTTACTTCACCTTATCTGAGGATGCTGGAAACAATGAATAGTCCAAAATATCACTCCCTGTCTGTTTTTTTCCAAACCCTCAGGCAGTACAGCCTTTACAGATTTTACTTCAATGTTCAGAAACCATTCTGGTATATCCACCAGTCCATCTCCTCTCCAAAAGCAAAGCTTCATAAAATCAAAATTGTTTAATGATTAGATATTATGGAGAAATTAAAATTTGTGTTATCAAGCATGCATTGTTTGATACCTTCTTTTGAATTATCTCTTGGAAATTCTTAACTTTAAATAAAAATTTAGTAATACGTAACAAGTAATTTACCCAAATAGAAATAGTGATGAATTCTAATACCTTGTGCAGCTCAACTATCCACACCTAATGGTACATACAAGGGACAGAAAAAAAAAAATATATTTCTTCATTAAAATGTCTGCATACAAAATGCTTAATGCAAAACGTGCTGCAGCAAACAGAAAGCTTCCTGATGCCATCACTGGCTTTCAAATCAGACCCTGTCTTGCAGAAAAACAACTCAAACTCCTCTCATGGGCAGCTCAGTAGATTTTCAATGTTCAGTGAGTTCATCTGAAATTGGTTCTACAAGATGTTATTTTATACCTTTGCCAAAAGTGACAAGTTTCATTGATATGTAATTAGAAAAAAATCAGAACTAGAGGCACAAAGACCTGAAAAACGAGGAGGAGGCTGTAGAAATTACTACAGGACAAGCATTCTGAAGAAAGTAATTGTTTCTTACCCCTGTATAACATACTCTTTGTATTGACTTATCTGAGTAAAGTGACTCATCATTACTGGACGATTAGAGAATGAGGACCAGCTCAAGTTAGAGTCTATCTTTTAGTCCTCAGATTTAAGGGCACTCAATTTCTGTTCAGTTTCCTATTTTTGCATGGTTATACAAGAGAAATAGACCTAATAATACACTGCAATGCATTAGGCCAAAATTATTGCTACGAAAATTTGAGTGTTCCTTAGGTCAGTGTTTCCTCAGCTGTTCCATCTCCCCATCAGCCCAAGTGTTCTCCTGTTCCAAAAACCCCACAAAATTCAGCTGAAAAAATCACAGGGGGGAAAGAGCATCATGAATTGCTATTTCCAAGCTTGGAAAAGTTCCCAGGGAGGAAGTCTCACATTTTTGTTGAGCTAACAAATGTTACTACATTCTGCTTTCCTTTAATACATAACTACAGTATTCCTTGTTACTACTGTTGCATCTTCAGAACTGATGCCCCTGCCAGCACTTTGTTTTTTATGTGAGGATGCAGTCCTACATATCTGAGAAATGCCACAGAAATGTAAAGTATCTCTGACCAGCATGTGGATTTTGGCAACACTGCAGTTGTCAATTTGGAGGGAATAACTTAAGCAATTTTTTGTTTATAGAAAAGAAGCCAAGAAAATAATATAATTCTGCCAGTTTGGGGAAGCAGTTGCATAATTCATACTAATTAAAATCTGGTATTACACAGAAGAAACTGTAGTTAATAGTTAGTTGCTAAACCACTATCTCTACAATTTTATTTGTACAGTCTGTCATACAGCACATAGACAACAAGGCTTTATGACATTTACAGTTAAACTAATTACAGCAAAATTTTTTTTAAAAGCTGCCTCTGGCTTATATGCTTCATGATACAATAATCGTGTTATTTTCTCCATTTTTTCATTACTAATCTTGTTAAATATGTCTTACAGAAAGCAGTTCAACCTTTTTCTACTGATAAGCCAGTGTCATACATTGTGTTCATCATAAAACACCAGTGTCTCTGGTTGTTATCAAATAATTCATAACCACCAAAAAAAGGATATAATTTTAACATCAATCTAAATGTAACCTCCTCTTCCTGCAAAACCTGAGACCGATTATTTCTATTCAACAAAACACAAAATATCTAATGGCACCAAACTAAGTTTAACAAGACACCCAGGTTCCAGAATTTCTAGAATTTACTATTTAACATATTCAGAGATTTATTCTGCAGACATGTAAATACCATTTTCCACCTCATTAGTACCAATTAAACCATGTTTTCATATTTCACAGAATCATCTAGGTTGGAAATGACCTTAAAGATCGTCTAGTCCAACCATTAGCCTAACACTGACCGTTCTCAACTACACCATATCCCCAAGCGCCGTGTCAACCCGACTCTTAAACCCCTCCAGGGATGGGGATTCCACCACTGTCCTGGACAGCCCATTCCAACGCCTAACAACCCGTTCTGTAAAGAAATGCTTCCTAATATCCAGTCTAAACCTTTCCTGGTGCAACTCGAGGCCATTTCCTCTTGTCCTATTGCTTGTTACTTGGTTAAAGAGACTCATCCCCAGCTCTCTGCAACCTCCTTTCAGGTAGTTGTAGAGGGCGATGAGGTCTCCCCTCAGCCTCCTCTTCTCCAGACTAAACAACCCCAGTTCCCTCAGCTGCTCCTCGTACGACATGTGCTCCAGACCCTTCACCAGCTTCATTGCCCTTCTCTGGACACGCTCGAGTAATTCAATGTCCTTTTTGTAGTGAGGGGCCCAAAACTGAACACAGTATTTGAGGTGTGGCCTCACCAGTGCCGTGTACAGGGGTAAGATCACTTCCCTGTCCCTGCTGGCCACGGTATTTCTGATGCAAGCCAGGATGCCATTGGCCTTCTTGGCCACCTGGGCACACTGCTGGCTCGTGTTCAGCCGGCTGTCAATCAACACCCCCAGGTCCCTCTCTGACTGGCAGCTCTCCAGCCACTCCTCCCCAAGCCTGTAGTGCTGCTGGGGGTTGTGACCAAAGTGCAGCATTCACCACAACTCTTTGGGCCCAGCCGTCCAGCCAGTTTTTTACCCAGCAAAGCCCAATCCAAGCCACAAGCAGCCAGTTTCATCAGGAGAATGCTGTGGGAAATAGTGTCAAAGGGTCAAAGCACAGAAACAACTTCCAAGAAAAACAATGGCCATGTAAAGGAACTTTTTCTTTTAAGTTTGTGTAACTGATAAGTCCTCAGATTCTAGAAAACTAATTAAAAGAGATTCACTCTTGGTAAATAAATGATAGGATGTGAAAAATGAAGCAAACTGAACTTTCAAATGTTAGTTCTGCTCCAACTGAATTATTCATTCTGAATCATATTCTTGTGAATTTAGTCACCTCTCTTATCACAAATTCTCCAGGAATTGACCATAATTTTATTCAAACATTCACTACCTGCAATTATTTGCTGAATATTTTATGTCAACAAATTTCAGTCATTTGGATACTTGGGATCCTGAGGGATCTTCACCTCAGCACCATACTACTTTGTTATTTGGCCAACATAATTATATAACAATGTTTCTAGTGCTCTGATTGGATGGTTTAAACAAGAGAATAACAAACAATGAACACTGAATAGCAAATAATGAAGCACCATTGCTTTGAATTAGAATCAGAAATAAAGTTTTTAAAATACAGATTTTCATATAAATTAGTTTTATCTAATGCTGGGGCATTGTATTTCAATAACTGAAAAACTACTGAACTTCATATATAGGCTATACCTGTGATATCAGACATGTGCAAGGTGAAATGAGTATTATATTTGTAACAAATACTTCAGAATAAAAACCTAAGCAAAAGGGGTCAGGATGGAAAAAAACATCAAAACTATCTCAACAATATCAAAATGAAACAAGTTTGAAGCATCTATTTTGACTTTTTATGCAATCCTGTGACTAGTTTCAGTTTAATAAAACTGCATTTTCTGAAGATTCTGCTTAAGGTGAGCCAGCAGAGAAAGGAAACTTTAAAATTAAATATCTTTGAAAACTCCCTGCTACCTTCTGTCAGACACTATATCTAAGAAAGTGCGGTCCCAGTAGCCATGCTGCGGACACAGTGGCAACTGGAGAACATCAGTGTTGCATAAGGATCAGAAAGGAACATCCGGAACCGAATTCCAGGAATGTCTGCAAACGAAACACATTGTTGCATTCAAACAGTATATTGATGAGGCACTCTACAAATAGTTCAGAGAGTTAGGACATGAGAGAGGTACTCGATGTCAGAGGTGACGAAAGTGTTACTGGAAAGTCACCAGTAGTACTGGTTTAATAGAACATCAGTTGACACCGGATTTCCAATTATTATTCAGAGAATCCAATTAATATTGAATATTTATGGAAACCAGTAAGACATCAACACAGGGGTACTTATGAACATTAAAAGAATTACTGTGTAACAGAGCCAAAAAGAAGGGTCTGCTATGGCAACGTGAGACAGCCACAATGCTATGAAAGACATCAGTGGGATTTAACAGCAAGGAAGAAGAAAATCCTATTTTTTCTACTATGTTTTGAAGCTGAGGTAAGATATTTGCATAATTAAAAAAAGTCTACACGTGAGTCAAAGAATAGAAACTAAAATAACTCAGACAAGAGAGTGAAATGAAGAACATGAGGAAGGTAGAAGAATGCAGAAGAAAATAAATGTGAACATCGTAGAAAGCTGCAGAGAATGACAAAGCATCAAAACAGTCACCAGGAAGAAAAAAGAAAGCTTTCAATGTGGTGAAAAATCATAACAAAGAACAAATTTTACACCGGAAAAATCACACACCACATACTGAGAGTGCTAACTGGAGTACTCAGTGTAAACTCAAATAGGTGTGCAAGAAGTTAAAATGAATCAGACATTCCTTCTGGTTCCAGAACAGGGTGAAGGTGACATTGCATTGCTGCTGAATGCTGTACTCCTTACAAACAAAAGGGGCTGGTTTTCCTTCTGTTCATAACCAGCTACCACTGCAGTTCCCAGAGTTATACAAATCACATATGAGTATGAATGATAGACGGAGAGATATGGATTGATGCAAGCTGACAGCATGACACATTTTTCATCCATAATGCTGTATTGTTCCCCTGAACAGAGTTTAATTATAGGATCTTTTAAATATGGAGAAAAAGACATTCAAAGAAAAAAACATCACTGTGTAGTTTTTAATAATGTTCTTATTTATTTCCTCACCGTCATTTATCACAGGACCCTGCAAATACAGAGATAAAGGAACTAATAAAAAAAATCATACAAAACTGCTGAAGAAATAAGGACATTATTGAAAACAACACAATGCATTTTCCTTACTATTCTTTCTTTCTTCATGTTTACGGGGTCCTGTAATAGATGGCACTAAAGAAAGAAGGGCCTTTAAATACTCACAGATAGAAGAAGCATTGGGAAGGATAGCTAAGCTCGCTGTATGAGCTTAAATATTAACTGCTGTAGTTTCCCATCTAGTATAACAGTCACTGTCAACCACTTCATCCTGAGCATGATTGTACATAATCATTATATTTCCAAAGTTGTGTGATGTCATTTTCATCTAACAATTATTTCTTATAGACTACTAGACAGATCACATCTCCAATGCTTAGGGCATTCAGAGCCAAATGACTTCACTTGTCAGAAAAAGTGAATCACGATTTCCCACTTCTGCTTTGCAACAGTGCCTGGCTTAATGTATCACACATTTCAAATTACTGTTCTTAGTGTAATCTACTATAGTCAACCATGTATATACATAAGCGTTTGTTCCTAACACTTGCATAAGATTATCACCTTTTTTCCTTTCAGTGTAATTTATTGTACTCATCACGCTAATCCATACCATCTCTGGACAGTACCAGGACCAACACCACCTCCATTGCTCATCTATTACTCTCTCACATACCTCAATTATTTTTGTCTAGACTGATTATTAAGTAATGGAAATATTTATTTGTAAGTAAATTAATGGATTTACAAAAGAAAATCATTGCAGTGAATAATATTTCTAAAATATTATTCCTCACTCTACAGTACTAATTGGTTACAAAAATTGGTCCCACTAAATATTCCTGCAGATCTTTGTAACATCATGACCCCATTAACAACAAATCAGTTCTTCATACTTACAAATTAGGATCGCAGCTCAACAAAAGTGTCAACACTTTTGCAAGAGAATTTTCTTGGGGTGAAGAGAAGGGAATTAGCCTAGACCCACTCAAGGTGTTCACCCTCTTAACGGCATCAAAAGGAAGGTCCAGATGACTACCCTTGATTACATGCCTACTTTTACATGGTTTAAGTGGGATAAACCCATTCTAAAACCTGCACATATAAGCAATAACTTCCATTTGTGGCCACCAAAATAATTGTTTTGTTTCAACATGTTATTACAGTTTCTTATTAAATTGCCTAAAATAATTGTTTTTTCAGGTATTCTTTTGTCCCAGTTGACCCTCATTAAATTCAGTAACAGATTTACTATTGACTGAAATGGGAACAGAGTTAGACCTATACAGCATGGATCTTATTTTCTTTGTCTAATACTTCTTCACAAAATACACCAGAGAAAGGAATGGAGTCTTCCTTTTCAGACAATGAAAATACATGGTTTTAATTCCTGGTTGAAGTATATCCAGTACTATCTTCATGAAATTCACTAAATTCTGTAAATATGACTAAGAATGAATATGGCCTCACACCTGTGACAAGCAATCCATTGAGACAAAAGTCTGTAGAGCTCACAGTTCCTAGTTCCTACATTTTTTTTTTAATCCATTGACCTCAATAGTGACACTAGCATAAAGCAGGTGTGAGGAAGCCAGGATTAAACCCATCAGAACACCAGGCTAACATTGATCAGCAGCACTTTTTCTTTACAAACTTAATCGGTTGCTTAAGCAAATGAACATATCACCTTAAATCTCCTAACAACAATTAAATCCTAGAAACGAGTCCATTACTAATTGATTGTATTAACATTAGGGGATCATTTAAAGAATGTTAGCCACAAGAAAACAGAAACTAAGTTTTTGTAAGTTTAACTATAATTAACTGTTAACACAAACATATAAACAACACTCCTGTTGCAACTTCACACTGCCAGTATCCACAAGCAAATATAGGAATGGCTCTACAAAAGTAACTCACTAACCAGCTGGAAAGATTCTGCTCCTGTCTTATACTTCCTTCTCAGAGTACTCCACATGGAGATACAACAATCAGGTGCCAGTGTGTTCTGCCTAGGAAAAAAGATATCAAAACAGACTTGGAAAGCAAAGGGAAATGAGCACATAATTTCAGAATCTCTTTAAAGAAAGTCTTTAAATAGCCTGAGAATTTCTGAAGTCTTCTCTTCTGGTAGGAAATCCGAGAATTCTGCTCAAAAAAAAATGACATAATAAATACCTGACAACACAAAAATCATACTGGGGTCGTTTAAGTCCAGTCCATTTCTGACATTAACCAATACCAGAACTATAATAAAAAAAGGAGAGAAAGAAGAACTTAAAATATTCAAAGAATAATGATGCAATAGTTGTTCTATAACCTCAGTTTCTTATTTATTCCAGATAGTTGCCATCCAACTTTAAACTTGAACCAGAAGATGCACGCTCCATCTCATACAAGTTCAATTAAAGAAAACAAATGAAACATTATGAACTTAATTCCTTACATTTACACCTCTTCTGGTATCCAATTACTGCATTTGCAGTCTATGCAAGGAATCATGTACCTCACCACAAATAATTAAATGCAACCTCAATTTTATGTCCATATACTGAAAGCTACATTTAGTCTTAGTTTCTTGCATTTCTATCCCATCTAATCACAAACGTATCACCCTTATGAAAATCTACATCTTTTTGAGGCTCCTCTTTATCATGACTTAAGTATGTATCACAAAGTATTTCTACCAGGTTTCAGATTGTGGCATTTAAATTTCATTTAGCATCCCTTTTCTCTTGTGTTTTATGAATTGGAATAATTAGAAATACTCAGATGACTTTTCAATCCCAGGTAAAAATTACTGTACTTTCACTTTAGTTTATATCTCCAATCTAAGCATTCTACTTGCTGTAAATCTAAACCTTCACAGATTCTACAATATCTCTTCTGAGACAGAATAAGACACCTGTATGCAGTATTCAAGGTGACAAAATACCAATGATTTATGTAATAGCCCTGTATTTTCAGGGTTCATTTGTAGCTTTTTATTAATAAAACATAACACCTTCTGTGACTGTAACCAACAATAAGCAATAAGCAGATACACTTACTGAATTACCAGCATATTTGTTCTCTGTGGTTATAGATAATTGAATTAAGCTATTAATCAGTAATTTATCAAGCACACAACTTCAAAATACATAGGAAGACAGCATATGAATATATTTAACATGAACATTATGGCTGAGATTTTTCAAAAGCATTCAAGTTTTTTTCCAATTCCATGGAAATTGATAGTAAAATTCATATTGACTTCAACAGGAGCTAGGTTTGAAGAACTCCCTTAAAATTCCACAATCTTTAACAAGATTTCTTTAAGCAAACCAAACTCTAGATCATCATCAAGCCTCATACAGAATTGTAGACATTCCTGTTTTAAAGCAAGTCCTTTAAATTAGATTACATACAGATCAAAGCACTGTAATGATTATCTCTAAAAAATACTGAAAAAAATGTTAACTGTTCTTGTTTCTGGATGACCTTACACCAATTTCACACCACTTTTTGTTTTGCTTTAAACTAATGGCAAAGCCAAGAAGGCAAAAGACAGAAGAAAGATTGTGCTGTTGGGTACAGGTTTTGCTGTGCTTCATGGCCAGGTGCATGTCACTGACATTACCCAGTGGCCTTTGCCCTTGTCGGACCATACTTAGAGCAAAAAACCCATGTATTGAAAAAGCCCTCTTCTAACAACTACAGTGGTCTGATCAGAAAACAAGAAACATCTATCACAGCTAACCCCCACCCCCCAAAAAAGTCAAGTCCACGCTTTGCCTTTTGGCTATTAAAGCAATTGCTCATTCCTCCACAGAGCAAAGGCCAAGATTACAGTTACTTTGAAACAAATAATCAACCTTGGAGAGAAAAAAAATTCTAACATAAACATGCATCAGTTAAGCTGTCAAAGCATCACTACTTCCTTTCTGCCACCTGTAAGAAACATTCAGTTTTGAGGTGAGTGAATACAAGCAGGGCCTTCCCAATAGCTGTATGCATGTGCATAAGGACTGATACACACAGAGTGCCCCAGAGACCTCAGAGTAACTGCACGTGCAAAAATTCTGCTCTGCAGGCTTTGCACAGTCAGCCCAATGCATCCAATACATGACATATGTGCTGCATGTGAGCAGACCAGTAATGCAGCAAACACCACAGAGCAGTAGCATGGCCATATTCAGCAAGTGCAAGGCATGTTGAACTTCACTATGCACAGAAAAATGGCTCATGCACAGTGTATCACTGGATTCCTACTCTCTTCAGGGGAAATAAATTTGTTATTCTTTATGAACTATTCAGCAAGCCTTACATTAAAAGACAAGTAAATGGCTATAAATTAGTGAATTTCATAGAATGGTTTGGGTTGAAAGGGACCTTAAAGATCACCTAGTTCCAGCCCCCTGCCACGGGCAGGGACACCTTCCACTAGACCAGGTTGTTCAAAGCCCCGTCCAACCTGGCCTTAAACACTGCCAGGGAGGGGGCAGCCACAGCTTCTCTGGGCAACCTGTGCCAGTGTCTCGCCACCCTCACAGTGAAGAATTTCTTCATTATATCTAATCTAAAATCTACCCTTTCACAAAATGTGCCTAAGCATACCGAAAACACAAAATGAATTGAAGGGGGGGGGGGGGGGGGGAGAGAAAAAAAACAATTTATGATAGAGGAAAATGATACCATCTGATGACTGTTTTCCTGCACATTTCCTTATTGGCTATATTTCACAACACACCACTGATCTTACTGACTATGTATTTAGTGTGAACTAGGTTGTACCCTGCTTTTCATAGGTATGAGAGAGCAGCAGCAAAGATCTCTTCTTTTTATAGTTACATTGTGTACTCTCAAAATCATAGTTCTCACATTCAGGTGTGAATAGGTTCTCCTTCCTTTCTCCTACACCAGGACAAATTTTCTGAAAAGAGTGCAAAAAGGAAGCAGAGCCAGAGCATCACATCTGGTGTCTGCAGTTACATTGCTCAACTCTGCAGAACAGAGATGCTGCCTAAGACAGAGGGGGGCCTGTGAAGATAAAGCATCATTTTCAGAGCTCTGTATGAAATCAGAGTGCTACTGCATTTCTTGCTATCCTGGATGACAGCAAGATTAGTTCTCTTCTGAAACGGTAGAAAGCTGATGTGCTTAGAAGAAAACATGGAGGAACACCACATTTGTTTGCAGGACATAATACAGAACTTTGTTATCCTGGACTTCTGAACAGCAGCTTTTTGTCTTTCCCTTTTCAGCAAGGGAAAAAAGCACCTACTAGAGACCATGGAATACTTCATTTGCCTTTTTTATGATTAACATACAATATCAGCACATAAAGGCAAGTGATAAGTGAAGATAATTTTATAGGTATGATTAAGCTCTTCTTATCAAAGGATAAACCCTCAAGTTTCACAGCCTTCTCATAATCTGGATACCAAGGGACCAGACTTCCACATGTGGTTAACTTGCTCATCTTAAATTCACTAAGGCCACAGAAGCTATTTTATCTGGCACTCTCTGCTCCTGCCCCTTTCCCCAAACACTTAATTTTTTATGGCCATGTATGGACATGAACCTTTCTTTATGAAAGACAATGCATGATAAAAATTGGTCACTAAGATCTTAGCACTTCATTAAGGAAACTACAAATGGAGACCCACTTAAATATTCACAGTAAAGCCACTTAAATATTCACAGCATGCCTGTTTCGTATATATAAATGTGGCCTCCAGTGAACATCTATCTGCATATAAATGTCTGCACAAAAAAGATTTTTTCTTTCTATTCTACAAATCTCCATTTCAGATATTTATTTTAGAATTTACTGTCTACTAGTGAACAGTGATCTGGAACCAAGTTATTTTTACAGTCTATAGTGACAACAGTCCAGCTACAGCACTGCAGACTTATTCCAGTAGCTGTGAAGGAAAAAAACCAACCTCCTCAAAAATATGAGCAAAGGCATTGCAGTTTGATAAGTAATTAGCATTTCATTTTGCACTTGAAAGTGCACATAATTTGGTCCAACTCTAATATTCACACTGATGGAAATCATGGGCAGTGCCAACAAGGCCAGAAGAATTGCATTAATTTAAAGCTATGCAAATAAAAGAATGAGACCCAACATCTGGAACATGCATTGACCCATTTGTGTATGCTCAAGAGCCTACTTCATAATCCTGTGACTGTCCCTGAAGTCCCCTTTCATAATCTTCAACCTTACAAGCAGAGAAACCTCTTTAGTTGAAGAACTTGATGGTAAACTAATAAATAATAAAATCTAATAGAATAATATCCTGGAGTAAAACTGCTGAGCCTTCAAAACTCTCCTTTTTTTATCTGCACTAAAAGCTCTCATTTGCTTCCCCTCCATGCCTCCCTAAAAAAAGAATAAATGTCAGTAAAATGAGCAATAGCTGTTTACTGAGTTTCAGGTACATTCAGTGGTCCATTGCACAAGAGCGTTCCCCAGCACTGATTTCAGAACCCCTAAGGAGACTTCATCAGGTTCTTCTGACATCGCATACAGCAGGAGCAAGAAATGTTGCATGACAACTACTGCAGCCTTGAGACTGCAGAATTTTGCTCATTCCCAATTCTCACATAAGCAATGGTTAGAGTATTTAAGCAACTCCATTTATTATCATGTGTCTGCACACTTGATATTCCCTGCCCCAAAACTATTCCTATGTAGGATCAAATGAAGCATTAAGTTCTGTCTCCTGCTACAGTTTGTGAGAGTCAGTCTCATTCGTAAACCAAAGAAATTTTATCTAATAGTCAGGAAGGATTCCATCTCTACCACTCTGAGTACAGTGTTGTTCCAGGAACTGACTTTTCTGTTAGAAACATTCATCCAGTTTCCCACATAAGCATATTAATGAATACATTACTTATACCCATTTGTTCTGCAAGAAAGTCCTGATGTTGTTTTGACTGTGATTCCCCCTGCTGCAAGAGTATAATTAATTGAGAGATGGGATTTTGCTTTGTGTTTGCTGAGCAGGTTTCAGCTAAGTACTGGGAATTCTCTGAGGATCTGTGGGACTCCCATGTTTACTGCTTACCATGTTTGCAGTTCTGTGAAATGTCCAGAGTTCATCAGTATAAAGCAATATGCTCTGCCTGTGCCAACCCTAGGAATGACATGACAATTGCAGTTTCTAAACCAGCCTAAGGTTTTCCTCCATGACATCTACTTGACACAAAAATTATCTTTCCCTAAACTATTATCTGCAGCAAATAAATTTCTGCCACATCATACAATCACAGAACTGTATGGAGTTAACTGGGGTTTATGTAATTTTGCTGTGATTTTGCTCATTGTCTGATCAGCCCTTTGCATCAGAGCACTGTTAGGCAACTTCATTGACACACAGCTCAGTTCATTAAAGAAAAAGAAATCTTGTTTCATATTAAAGCACAGTGAGTAGGAATCTTTCCTAGCCAGAAATACTTTTTTCCTTATTAAATCATGACTGATATTTTCTTCACACACTGAGCATCTTCAGTGGACAAGAGCATTTAGAAGACAGGTACAATTAAGAATCAGGACAAATAAAGCAGAGAAAATTGTAATTAAAATCCTTTCCTGCTTTCTGTTCAAAAAGATAACCCAGAGACAAAAGTCAAATATCATGATACATCCGTAGTCTTTATCTGAGCAAAATTCTCACAGAAATCAATGAGACTTTTCAACACAGCATGCGTACACCTTTACATTTTCAAGCAGTAAAACAGAAGCCTTGAAAATGGAATTGATTGCTCCGTACTAAAGACTATGCTTGAAAAAATTACCTAATACATAATTGCATCACTAATATGCTACTGATATTCACATGTCCAGTGTCTCAGGTAAAAAAAAAAAAATCATCCATGATCACGGTCTCCTTTTAAGGTCTGGCCAATGCCACTGTGACCCATAAGATTTCTAAGGTAGCCTTTCACCACCATTCCTGAAGCAAGAGGAACCTTAGCAACATTACAAAGACAGGAACGACCTTCACTTCTAAAAAGCCCTGATATTTCTAACAAAGGACAGGAATTACTTCTTTTTATGTTCTGAGAAAGACTGTATAGGCTGAGTTTATCTTGTCACTTCCATAAGACTTTCATATCCTGTTTGTAATATTTGCAGCACAGTAGCAACTGTACTAAATTTTGATCACTCGTTATTAGATTTAGTGCCCAACTCATCCAAAAATACTTGCAATAAATTGACAGGTTTCTTATTTTTTTGTATTATCTGGCAATTTCAGTGTTTCTACATAAGTATATAACCATTTATGTAACAGATTTTACAAATAATTTATAAGAACAAAATTCTGACATGAATATAACAATGCAGTTTTATATAGATAACTGCAGGTTATAATTTTGTGTAAATCAAACTAAGACTACAGAGAAGAAACAGTGGCATTTCCTACCATGGGTAGCACAGAATGTTAAAATGTAAAGGTGACTTTTCATTATAATTTCAATAGATCACTGCTGGTAGGTATAAAAAATACCAACCACAAAACTCAAGCAGGGGCAGCACTAAGTCCTGCCAGGCCCCTAGCTAAAGGTCTTTAGGTGAAAGAACAAAACTGTTGAACAGTGAAGAAAAGGGAGGGGCACCTGTTCAGAAAGAGAAGGACTGAGAGGAAGAGAGATGCTTTTATTCAAGGAAAAGGAAGGAACAAGACAGGAAGAGGAGATGAAGAGAAAAGATAAAGATGAGAGAGAAAAAAGTATGAAAAAATAAGACACAGGGAGGCACTAAAGAAAACAAAAATATAAAGTACAGAAGAACAGGGAAAACAAAAAGATATAAAAGTGCCATTTTAGAGATTATTTCATTATATGTCAGGCGTTTTATAATGCCATTTTAGAAGGAATTAGACAAAGAAAATCTAATCCACTACCCCACACTCCAAGTGTCTGTAGGGGCAGATCTATGCTGATACAGGAACTAAAAATATGAACCCCAATTAACTAGCTGTTTTGGTGAACTATGCGGTCATGAGTACAAATATCTTGCTACAAAGAAATAAAACAGGAAGAGATCACTACTCCAGTTAGCATAATCGACATACCTACTCCATATTTAAAACAGTTTGTTGATTCAACTTTCTTATTAAAAGCTCACCTGTAAAGAAAGGCTGACAATAAACACACATATGCCAAAACATCTGTTTTCAAGTAAAAGAGTGAAGTTATATAGACACTTTTAGGACGGAGCTTTTATTGCCATTTACACGCTATTTTATGCGTTTATTACCATAGCAATATCAGGACATCTCACAAATTGAACTAATTCTGAAAAAGGGAGCTCTTTTCCACTTGCCAAGTGAGTTAGCAAGAAATAAGTGAACTAACACCAAATACTTGGGGAGCAGGACTAAGAACTTTGTGTCAGCCCACACTATCCACACAGGAAGACTCCAGGCCAGGCCACTAGTTTCAATCATTATAGGCTTCAGCAATTGTTATAAACAAGTTTATAGGTAATATTGAAATACCTGATACAGACATACGCATTTCATATGCCCCATCTCACCATTCATCTGGGCAAAGTAATTCCTCAGGTGAGTTACTGATGTTTTTGAAATATAAGCAACTTTGCTCATTTACTCTGTTATTCATTGTATCTAATGCTGGATTTATTCATAGAAATACTGAGCCTAAAAATTTTCAAAGGTGATATCCAAGAAGATCTGAGGCTTACATGAAAACGTGTTCTGTGCATGTGTTATAAACCTCCCTCCATTTATCCACCTGCTTTTTAAAAGCTTGCTGCTGAAAAATGAAACAGAAGCAATAATGTGCGAGTTAGGTGACTAGTCACACACCATGAAAATTCAAAATGAGCAGCTCCCAAACAACCTAATCATGGAAATGTATTGGCTGAGCTGTCTGGCAAGCATCTGTAAATTACAAATAGATCCCTAGAAATCAATAGCCATTTTCAAACAAACAAAAATATTTAAACTAAATTGATATTATAACTGTTCTGAGCAGATCAACTATTTCTAGCAGTAAGAATACAAATCAGCAACAGACACAAATTCTATCCAAAAATCTGACCTCACTCAACTTCTGAATCAAAACCATACTCTCTCACGCATCTGTTTTAATCAAATGGAAGGTTTACTGCAACATCCAAAGCACAATCCTAGCTTCATTAGCAATAAGAAAATAACAAATATAAGAGCTGAAAATCTGTAAACCATGACTCTGGCTCTCCCAAGAGAAATCCTCTGCAATGGAGAAATTGCACAGAGGAGTAGGGGATGGCACCCCACAGAACAAAAGGCTTTTTTTTCAAAATAGTATCTTAAACACCTTCCATTTTTTTAATTTGGACTGACAATCTCTGGTTTGCAATCTTCTTAATATCTTTAGAAATAGAATCAATATATTAAATGTTTATTTTAGAAACTATGGTACATAATTCACAAGCTACCAGAGTAAAACCCTAAATATGTAAATTTTGTAGATACAGCCCAGTTGCACCGCACCTACAGTACATTACTATATTCTGCATTATGACCACATAACACAATTCTCCCATTTGTCCAGGAAGAATTTTGGCACAGCTGTTCTTGGAAATGTCAAGAAAGGAAGAATGGCTACGGATTGTTATTTGCCAATATAGCTAACTATTTCCCCATGGATAGCAAACAGCCTTCTAACACAAATTCAGTTCTCCAGGGTTAACTGCATTACACTACATTACAAAAGTCTATGGCTCCAGATGAGATCCACCCAAGGGTACTGAGGGAGCTGGCAGAAGCACTCACCAAGCCACTTCCAATCATTTATCAGCAGTCTTGGCTAACCAGGGAGGTCCCAGTTGACTGGAGGTTAGCAAACGTGATGCCCATCTACAAGAAGGACCAGAAGGAGGATCAGGGGAATTACAGACCTGTCAGTCTGTTCTTGGTGCCTGGGAAGCTTATGGAGCAGATCATCTGAAGTGCCATTATATGGCAGATACAGGACAACCAGGCGATCAGGCCCAGTCAGCATGGGTTTATGAAAGGCAGGTCCTGCTTGACAAACCTAATCTCCTTCTACAACAGGGTAACATGCTTATTGAATGAGGGAAAGGCTGTGGATGTTGTCCACCTTGACTTTAGTAAGGCCTTTGACACCATTTCCCACAGCATTCTCCTGATGAAACTGGCTGCTCGTGGCTTGGATGGGCACACACTTCGCTGGGTAAAAAAACTGGTTGAATGGCTGGGCCCAAAGAGTTGTGGTGAATGGAGTTAAATCCGGTTGGCAGCCAGTCACAAGTGGGGTTTCCCAGGGCTCAGTATTGGGGCCAGTTCTGTTTGACATCTTTATCAATGATCCGGACAAGGGGATCAAGTGCACCCTCAGTAAGTTTGCAGATGACACAAAGTTGGGTGGGAGTGTGGATGTGCTTGAGGGTAGGAAGGCTCTACAGAGGGATCTGGACAGGCTGGATTGATGGGCTGAGGCCAATTATATGAGGTTCAACAAGGCTCAGTGCCAAGTCCTGCACTTGGGTCACAACAACCCCATGGAGTGCTACAGGCTTAGGGCAGAGTGACTGGAAAGGTGCCTGACAGAAAAAGACCTGGGGGTGTTGGTCAACAGCTGGCTGAATATGAGCCAGCAGTGTGCCCAGGTGGCCAAGGGTGCCAATAGCATCCTGGCTTGTATGGGAAATAGGGTGGCCAGCAGGGACAGGGAAGTGATCTTACCCCTGTACTCGGCAACTGGTGAGGCCACACCTCAAATACTGTGCTCAGTTTTGGGCCCTCAGTACAAGAAAGACATTGAGGTGCCGGAGCATGACCAGAGAAGGGCAATGAAGGGTCTAGAGCACAAATCTTATGAGGAGCAGCTGAGACAACAGGAGTCATTAAGCCTGGATAAAAGGAGGCTCGGGGAGACCTCATTGCTCTCTACAGCTACCTGAAAGGAGGTTGTAGCAAGGTGGGTGTTGGTCTCTTCTCCCTAGTAACAAGCGATAGGACAAGAGGAAATGGTCTCAAGTTGCACCAGGGGAGATTTAGATTTCATATTAGGAAAAATTTCTTCACCAAAAGGGTTGTCAAGCATTGGAACAGGCTACCCAGGAAAGTGATGTAGTCACCATCCCTGGAGGTATTTAAAAGACCTGTAGATGTGGCACTTAGGGACATGGTTTAGTGGTGGACTTGGCAGTGCTAGGTTAATGGTGGGACTTGATGATCTCAAAGGTCCTTGCCAACCTAAGTGATTCTGTGATTATGAACAAGGCAGCATACAGCTTTAGACTTGCATTTGTTCTTGAAAGATAAGTGTTCAATAAGAAAGGGCCAACAACCCAGCATTTCACGAACACAGAATGACTGTTTCCTTCACTGTGTGGACTCATTGCTGAAACTGTCTTCTCTCCTATACAAGGCTTATAAAATAATGGTTTATCTTTCTTTCTTCTTTTTTTTTTTTTTTTTTTTTTTGACCCTTCTACTTTCAGGAACCTCAGTATGAGTAACTGCCTGGTTTGCTAGAGGAACAGTTACCATTCCTGACTGTGCCCAGATATTTTATAACTAGGAAAGACCTTCCTAGCTTTTTTGTCAAATCAGTAAAAAATAATTAAACCAGTAAGACCAATTTACACTGTTTGGTTCTAGTGCAAAAAATGCACTGCCTCCTTTGACGTCATTTACTCTGCTGTAAGATAACTTTTTTTTTTACTGCTGCTTTCAAGTATCATCTTTTCCTTGTGTATCTTTCTTTCAGAATCTTTTTCTTTAGGTGCAATAAATTATTTACATGCTTTTCTAGCAACATCCATAAACTGCACATACAGTGCAATGCACTTCAAAAGCAAATGAAAGAAGTAAACTCCAGCTAGCCCATATTTTCTGCTATCACAGGTCAACAGACTGCAATGGCATTACACAGGCAGCTGAGTAGGAGTGGATGAGGGTTTAGAGTCCACTGGATATGGCAGTCTCAGCAATTATACACTCATTGCAACATCCTCAAGAAAGCAGTTGGGAAGATTATTTTGCTCTGATTTTTTTTTAAGACATTGAGAAGTCATTTCCACTTGCCTTTCTTCTTCAACATGGGATTTTTTTTTTCTCCTCTCTTCCAAGTCATTATCTTTAGTAACTTGTCCATTCCCACACAAAAGGGAAGAGGATCTCAATTTGACTCTGCCCTGTCCCAAGAGAGATAATCCAAGCAGAGGGAGCATGCCCATCACATGATCCAACACCCCAATGTGTTCATACTACACAATTCAAAGCTAGATGTTCTTTGCCTCCCAGTTTTGTTTTTTAAAACTGTTCACACTTGAGCAGTTCCCATAAAAATGTATTTTTACAGAGGTGTCACAAGCACATAGTTTTCAGTAGAAGCTAAAATATGAGCACAGGCTTTCAAGAAACTTTATTCCCAAATTCCATTTTCTGAGTGCCACAGGCAGCATTTACTGTCCCCAAAGAATTCAGTTTTATTTTTAAAAGTGTATTCAGCTATCTATCTTTCTGAGAAGGGAATCCTCCATCTGACAGACTTACAAAAAACCTGACATCTCATTTTCTTCCACTGTATTTGCAGGTAGCTACTGCAGTAAGAGCACAAAAAAAACCCACACAAATCACTGTTCCTAAAAACAAACATTACAATGCTCAGGAACTTTATCTAGGCATTGTTACAAACCAGAGGTAATCAAAACAGCTATGCTTGAGAAAATATTAGGCTCTAGAAAAAAATGAAAAACCTTTCCCTTGATGAGAGGGGAAAGCCAAAGGGGCAGGGGGAGGGAGAGAGAAACAACCAGGACCCACACCGAATTACAGGAGAAAAACTGAGAAGAGATGCACTGCACGATCTGATCAGCTGATCTACAAATCACACTAGAAGCTTCATGCTTTGACTATAAAAATCTATTATCTTGCCTCTTCTTGAGGATAAGCATTCACACCTGGTGACATCCCTTTTTTCTATTTCTACTATTTTGCTTTTCGCCTCAGAGCCTCTCTTGATGCTTGTCTCTCCTGCCTTTTCTTTTCCAAAGAAAGTGTTTCTTACACTTCGATTCTGGTTTCTTTACAGGTTCCCAAACGTTCTTCAACATAATTGATTTTTGACAATTAATCCTCTTGGGACCAAATAATGCAGTCCATGTATTATAGCTTATTAATTCCTTGTTTTAGGCCTTACCTCTTGAGAGAAAGAATAAAAAAATCTGCTTTCTTAGTTAGTAAATGGATTGGATGACATATTCAAAGTAAAAAGAAGTGGAGACTGAAGTTGCGTGCTGCTGCTATGAGTTGTCCAACAGATAATTGTTCAGATAATTGGACTCCAGTACCCATAGCTCTGGATATGATAAGTGTTAGATTAAAAGTTTCTCATTTCTATGCCTTATCTCAGTTGTCTGTAGAACATAATGATAACATTTTGCTTCACACCCTTAAACTTGTTATTGGTGAGAGAAGGAATAACTATCATTCCCTAAGAGGAAGTTTATAGCTTGGTAGTGTTAAAGCAACTTGCCACATACGGTGATATCACTCTTTCTCAGCATTTGCCTGCCCTAGATCATACAGCAGAACGGTAGCAGAATGATCCAAATAAGATAATCGTTTTCCCCAGTAGATCACAGCCTGCATCATATAGTAAAAACACCTGGGTTTTTATGTTTCCTATACCACCACAGTGTTTGTAATATGGATATGCATTACATTTATATACCTAACAGTTTTCCAATAGCACCACTACTCCTGCAAACACTATTTTTCAGGTAGGATAGTGATTTCTTACTGGTACAGGTTTCTTCTCATGAAGCTACTTGCTGATACACTATGTGCTAATCACACATGCTTAGCATAAGCATCACTAGCTCAGGCTGATGATACTGCAGAGCTTGAGAATGAAATCAGTTCTTTTATTGGCTTTACAGTTTCTTATTATTCAATTATTTTTAATTTTTTTAACTCTTTAACCAGCTTGTGTAGCAGAGAGTACACTTTCAGAAATGTAGATTACTCAGAAAAGTTAATACAGAAGAGAAAAAGAGAAAAAGGGAAAAAGTGTCATATTAAATTCTATCCCATCTGGACTCACTTTTACTCAATACTGGCACAGATTTATGTGAAACAAAACTGGTTGCTGAAGTCAGACAATACAGAACCTGCAAAGAACATCATAGTCTTTCTTAATTAAAATGTCAAAGAAAGGATGTGATGTCCTCCTTAATACACTGCAAATGAATACAGTAGAGAATGAGAATATATCTAGTTTTCATACCCATCAAAGATTTTTCCAAACAATCTACACAGACAAGCATAGCAGATTTCCTTTATGTTATCTGTGATTTAACTTCAGGATGCATGACTTCGAGATCACGGCCACATACATGTGGATTCTACAGAACTTTCAGTCAAATCAAATTCACATTATAAAGCAGCCTTTGTGCAATATTCTACGGCACTGAACAAATTCACTTTAAAAATAAATGCAGTTGAATATTAATGTCAAGCCAAACAAATAATTTTGGTTTATAGTTAGAAATGCACAGTTCTTCTACCGTTTTCATACAAACACAGATTGAATTTCACAACTAAAGATCACACTAAACAGAAGTACACAGACCCCAGACACAGACAAAATAAATGGCAAAGCAAAAGAGGTATCCTAGTGAAAAATTAATTTGTCCACAGCTCAGGTAGAATGAATACAAGCTCCAAGTGTACAATGAATCAGTGTCAATCTGGCTGTTGGCCAATACAGCCGAAAACCATAATCCAAGATTTCCAGACACACATGCCTGATTTAGAAGTTAAATTTATTAATCTGGACTGCAGGCTCATATTGACTTATGTTTGAGTTACCACTAACCACCATGTTATCATGTAATTAACATAATTCAAGAAAAACCCAAGATGGAAGAATAGATTTACTGATCTCAAGGCTCTGTTAGTCTGGAACTGTAACTATAGGTGTAAGGACATATATCTGCTCTGCATAAATGCAAATATCTGCTCATTTCTATGACCCCAAACTAATTCATATGCATAGAGATCTAAACTCTCTTCACAGCCGAAAAATACACACAGTTATGTGTATATATATGTATACATACACAGACAAAAAGTTTTGTATTTGGAAAGACTGAAATATTTAAGAATTTCTATCATTAGATATCCCTAGGAACATCAGCTGTTACTAAGTTTACTGGATAAGTCATGAATAAGAAACTTCATTATTTACATAAAAGAGAATACAGGCACATGTAACCAACCATACCTGCAATTTAGTATTTCCACATGCAGAAGGAGCCTGAGTTTAAAATCTGTAGCTGCAGTCCACCAAAATAATTTAAACAGTTGCTTACCACTATGTATGTGAGTAACCCTGTCAACTTCAAAGATGATATTCTTAGGCTTAATACAAAGCAGGCCTTGAAGAATATAGTTTCACACCATTTTAGATATGTCTCTATTACCATAATTAAGAAATAATGAGAAGAATAAAGGTCAACTGTTTAAGGTCACCTAATGAATTTGATCATACATAGCTTTTATAATCCACCCTACTTACCATCTCCTGAGATGACTTATGATTTGAAATGTTTGATGGAGTCCATTTTTTTTCTATTTCTCTGTGCAGATATTCTCCATTATTATTTTTACTACATCATCTAAGCAATGCTATCATCAGACATCTCATCACTAGTGAGTCAAAATCTAGCACTGTTAATAGAAATATTACAGACCTACATTACTATTAAAAGTCAACATGCTAAAAAACTGAGTATTAAGCTTCTAAAGCATAAAAAAGACAAAATTTTTCTGTACTTTTTGTTAACAAGTTTGCTGCCTGAACAGTGCTGTGGACACTAAGAAACCCCAGTGTTGCTGAACAGAACTTTTAAGGAAATTTTGCTTCTCAGTTTGCTGCAGAGTGTAACTTTGCACTCATTGAGTCTTACAGCAAAACAAACTCAGTGTTCATACAAGTGCCTTTTCTTCCTATTTTTCCCCTCATGGTTAAGAATATATGCTAACTAGACAGGATTACTGCAGTCAGGGAAGACTGTACAAAAATGCATCCCTCTGGTGAGAGCAGAGTCAGAGACAGCTGTGCAGTCTCCGGGGACCAGAAAAATCAACACAACAAGGAACACTGCAGAATCTAATAAAATACCCTGTCTATGCTCCCCTGATAGTTAAATATTACTGAAAATATTTTAAAACAACAAGCAATGCAGGCAATATGTATATCTGTGTGCACAGGCACAATTTCAAGCAATTATGATGCCATACAATTTAGTGTATGCATTTTTAATTACAATTTTTGTTCATTCCACCATTTTAAACTCATACAACTCACCCTACAGGAAGAGATACAGATAACCCATTCTGTGGGGTAACATCTGAAAAGACAGGTACACTCCAGGATCTCTACAGGGGAAAAAAATAGTCCCACCCAACCAGCAAAGAGGTTACAGATTAGCTCCCTACAAACTAGTCATCTGTTCTCTCTTTCAGGAAAAGAGGAGGGAAACCAGCAGAGCTTTACAGATGCTTCCCCATCTTCGTCCACCCAGCACCCAAGATGGGAATTTGCCAAACTATCAGGTTTGATTCTCAAACTTTTGGGTAGCAAAGCCCAGCATGTTGCACTGCCAAAGCAAATCTTCACAGCATTGCAGGCTGGGGTAGGATCTACCCCACAGCTCTCAGAGACAACTCCTCAGTACAATTTTCTCCATCCTTTGAACTTTTGTCTCCACCTCCTACTTTTTGCATGTATGGCTATTATTTTTAAAACCCTTAACATTAGCCTTATCCTGATGTCAGCCAGAAGCTCTTTACTGGCTTTAGTAGAAACTGGATTAGGCCTTAAATTTAACTTTACTCTCACAAAAGAAATTAATCACACAGGAAAACACAAGCTAATTTAAACATTTAAACACCTTCTCCTTCATCAGTATTTTTACAGGGCTTGAACTTACCCAAATAAATTTCAATATGACTGCTTTGTCATGTTCATTCAAGATTTGGCATGTAAGTACATTGGTTCCTAACACATTGAAAGGCCCTCATCCAAATGGAGCTAGAGTTGACATAGATCACTCTCATTAACTATCATGGCTTTTCAATTAGGCTTAGAGATATCACTACAGAAAAAGGCCCACCAAGTCAGAACATCATGAAACATGGAAACAAACAGTACCTATTACCAGCTGTCTTCTGAACTGGATGGCTTTCTATTTCTATACTTGAAAAGTCTCTTATATAAGGCTTTTCCCCAATTTCTTTGAGTAAAAGCAAAGTACATAAATCTTGCTACTTATTTTTATGCATAACATGTTAGTAGAATTTGGTTCTCAGGTTAACACTGATAATGACCCAAGTCACTTTCACCATCTCTACAAATACCCTGTGACATGGTTTATGCACTCAATTGTTAGAAGCCTGGCATCAATAGAAATGTCTGAAAGCACAAGATACCACAGGCCAATCACCACATCTCAGGTAAGAGTCATTAAGAAAAAACAAAGAAGCTTCCAATAGATCAGTATGTAAAGAGCATGCTGGAGTAACTGTAGCATGCTAACTGGGGTAATAAGGATTGCACATGAATTGCAACACAAGCATGAGGTTGCTCATCATTCATGAATGTAAAGTAATATTTGTCTCATTTTTTCCACCTGTGTATAATTAACAATTTAAGACTTCTGAGAGTTCTAGAAAGCCACAAGCAATCTCACCAAGGGCATATGCATTTCCTTGTAGATAAAACTTAGACTTGTGACAGCTGACTTCAGAGAAATTCCTTACTACAAGGGAAAAAAAAGCTGCTGAGAAACAAGCATGAACAAGATTTTACAACAGGAGTAATTTGGGATAAACACTGTGAATAGTAAAAAAGCTCCCAAGATATTCCATAATGTATAATAATCCTGTAGAAACCAAAACAGAGACAACAGCATCTGTGCTATGTGATGCTGGTGTTGGAGTCCATAGAGAGGGATTTATGGTCCCAAATGTACTGAGCAGTGATTTTAATCTATTTGTACACACACACATCATCAATGAAGTCCTAGGTTTTTGTGTGATGAACATGCAATGTAGGTAAAAACCTTTATTTCTAGGTAGTACTTGAAGAATTAAGACCATCATTCAGTTAATACTCATTTAAAGTTACAAAACTTTTGCCAGCAAAAGCAATTTTTCAGAACATTTGCCAAGCTATTCGGCTGATTGGTTTTGGCATGTGTCTTCTGCAGCCTGCATCATTCAGAACAGTTAAAATGAAAAGACTCTCATTCACAAAACATTGCTATATTAAAGCAAAGGAGTATTTTCTTTTATTTTTCATACTGTATTTCTGGGTTATTTCTGCAACATCTAGCACAGTTAGAATTATAGGGTTATATCGCAGACTTCTTGATCTCTATGAATATAGTGGAGCAGTACAAAGATTTCCACAGCATACTTAATACCTACCCTTTTCCTTTAACTCTGAAAATTGTGGGCTGTCTGCTAATCTCAGCTAAACTAAGATAGACTAGAGCATGCACCTACCTAGAATCATAATCTGTCTTTGCATCATCCTCTTCTAAAAGTCTGCATCTGAGCCTCTGAAAATGAAGTATGAGCTCCACAGTCTCAAGACAGTTTAGTCAGATAAAGGACAGTTTCTGTCAGCCTCAATTTGTGTCAAATCCTAGCTCAGCAAAACTTTCTGCTTTAGTTATCAATACAGCGATCCTTAGGACTTTTTAAGGCCTTCAGAAAAATCCTACTTGGTCCACAGTCCTGATTAAAGCATTCTTAGTGTACAAACAGGTAGATTTCATTAATAGGACATGCCTATCGGATATGAAGGAAAGTGATAATGCTAGGACGTGAAGAACTATTAGGCCATCAGCTATACTTCATGGCATTTTCCGTTACCACTTTCTTTTATTGTTCTCAGCCATCTCAAGTGTTCATGCAATTTTTGGTGGCTTTCACTTGAACACAGATAGTTGGTTCATTGAAGCTTGGTTCTACCCACTGAGATGATGAAAGTAATTTATTGGATAAACCCAAAAGTTTAAGATTTTAAAAAAGCAGTTTCAGCCTCTCCCCATTATGCCCAATTTTCAAAGAATATGTAACATCACGTGGTACTAGTTTAAGTCCACCATCTCAGGGGCAATAGATTTTTCATACTGGAATTCACTGTAATTTTATGTGCTCTGGCATGTGAACACTCCCACGTCTCTCAGAGGTTAAACACTATACGCTGCCTCTGTAGTCTAATCACCTTCAACAGCACTTCTTACCACGTAAATCCAAACCCTTCAACCTCTCTCTCAAGCTACAGTGCCAGCAAAAAGCCAGTTTGCTGATTTGAAAGGCAGTCAGTGTGGGCCCATACTTCATTTTCATCATGCTACAGCTTCACTGTCTACATTAAGAGTGAACAGGTATATATTCTATTCTAAGAGGATAGAAAGAATTTTAATTACTTAATTGCTATTTGAAGGCTTTGAACTGTGAGAGATGATTAGCCTGCTTTCACTAGGCTCTTCCCAGATGTCATATTCTGTCCTCTGGCATGCATTTGTCTCACCTATATGCAAGTGAGAGAGTTTAGCCCCACAGTTTGTGCTATTCTGGCTAATGTCTCCTGAGGTGTGACCTCTTGTAGTGACCCTAACTGGAAACCTGTTGCACATCAAGGAGTTAGGTATTCACCTCACAGTTAACCGGGGCGGGCTCAAGCTTGTGCTGTGCTATGCTGCACGTACAGCTTGGCCACCAGGCCTGTGCTGTGCATATCCACTGGCTTCAGGGTAGGCTCAGCCAGCTAATTTTAACAGAGGCATGTCCCACTCAGCACTAGTGCTTACACCACCTGCATGGCCTTGCATTTATCCAAAACTGCAGTAACAGGTTCATCTTAACATCATTTTTGTTTGACAGTAGAAATAACAAATAGAATTGTTTTCTTTTCAGACAATTTGAAAATTAATATTTCAGCCAACTCAGGCAAAACTAACATAACTTAAAAATGTCTGGTTTTAGCATCTATATGAAGTATCTTGTCAGCTAATAGTAATACAGGAGTTTTCTCTAAGTGTGAAAACACAGCATATTTCATGTGCAGCTCACTGGTTAGCTGAGCTATGGAGCCTTATGAGCACCTTCTCCAATCCACTTCTGTTTAGGAGTCATCTTCAGATTTTGTATTTTAGATAAAATGAGAAGAACCCAGCTTCTCTCTGAGTCTGCAGAAGCCCCTCTTGCTCACACTTGGCACACAACACCAGGCCAGTAATGGCTGGCTAACAGAGGAACATTGCCTTTCCAATAAACTTTCTGCCATGGAATGCAGTTTTAAATGGGGAATTTGATATGAGAGCTGTTTGGAGGAAATATTAGTCATACAGCACCACTACAAATTTATTCTGTATGTATTTCCTCAAAAATGATAAAGTCCTCTTGAAGCTTTGAATTTGATTCCAGTGTAATATTAAACTGTTTAAAATGGCACTGCATAATTCAAAAGTAAAAGTGAATGTGCTGTAGAAAGGAAATTGTATAATAGGAGCTTAATGTATGAGAAGTCAGCATTATCTGGATCTTTCTAATCATAATTTCAGTTGTTAAAGCACCAGGGACTCCATCAGTATAGACACTATATTCTGATTCAATTACATTATGCATTAAAAAGTGGTGGTTTACAGCATCCATTAGACTTGTTATTACCCTTGTGCCATACTCAATTGACCAAAGGAAAAAAGCTTTCTCCTAAGGGAGGTAAAAAACAAAAAAGCATATTCAGTGAAATGCATTAGTAAGTACTCCCCAAGAGAAGTTTCAGTTCATTTCTTCCAGAGATGAGTATTTCCTACAAAATGCATCAAAGTAAACATCATGCCTCATTGCCCCTTTATATTGTTCAGACCCCATATATATAGGTGTAACATTGATTAATGGAAATAAATTACAACATTCCGTGACTCAGAGTAAGTGACTCCAAAAGCTTAGCAGCACTAACAACAAAAACTTGACTAAAACAAATTTAGCAGGAAGCTAATCCAAGCCTCATCCATAATATGCAGCATCTCATTTTTCTGTTTATCTTGAGCCTCAAAGCCATAAAAATAAAATACTGCCATTCTTAGCATTGCAGTTGATGGCAATAGCCACAAGAAGATACTTAACTTTGGTCAGACTGATGAAATACTATTTTCTGTTATTACTGAATGTAAGATGCCAGTTTTGCAGTTCACCAATTTAGCTGTCAATTTAACTCTGATCTACAATACAGCACTTCTCCATTTTCAAACAGACAAAAAAAAAAATCTGTTCCCAGACTCTATATAGGATTTTTCAGGCATCTGCAATCTTTAACTACCAGCAACTGCTGTTTTGAAGCCACTCTCCTTAGTATTCAGTGTTACTGATCTCCAAATTAGATTTTAAACGCTTTTAGAGTAATTCAATCACAAGGTTGTTTGGGCTTTTTTTAAGCAGGGTAGGTCATGATTGTTCATATAACTATATTTACTGCTAAATTAACACATTTATCAAATAATTGCAATATTCTGGTTTTCTGACTTTGCTCAACCAACGGGAATGAGCAGGAAACTTTTCCCAATCTTCTAAGAATTTGACATGTAACATACTTCTCATTCAAAGATGAAACAAATTTTTTTTTTGTATGTTACCAACAAAACAAAGCACATGTCTTAAGGATCAACTGAAATATTTAATTTGGTCATTTCAAAACCTTGGAAAACTTCTTAATGAAGGGAGGAAATCAAATTAAATTATGTTAAAGAATAATGTTTTATTTGAAAGCTGAGCTAAGAAAAAATTAAATTACTGACTCTGCTGGTTTGGGCTGGGATAGAATTAGTTTTCTTCATAGAAGCTAGCATGGGGCTATGCTTTGGATTTGTGCTGGAAACAGTACTGATAATTCAGGGACGTTTTCCTTACTGCTGAGCAGTGCTTACACAGCTCAAGGCCTTTTCTGCCTCTCACCCCACCCCACCAGCGAGTGGGCTGGGGGTGCACAAGGAGTTGGGAGGGGGCACAGCCGGTACAGCTGACCCCAACTGACCCCAGGGATATCCCACACCATACAGCGTCATGCTCAGAGTATAAAGCTGGGGGAAGGAGGCGGCAGCAGGGGGATGTTCGGAGCGATGGCGTTTGTCTTCCCAAGTAACCACTACGCGTGATGGAGCCCGGCTCCTGGCTGAGCACCTGCCTGCTGATGGGAGGGGGTGAATTAATTCCTTGTTTTGCTTTGCTTGCACATGTAACTTTGCTTTACCTATTAAACTGTCTTGATCTCAGCCCATGAGTTTTCTCACTTTTACCCTTCTGATCCTCTCCCCCATCCCAGCAGGGGAGGAGTGAGCGAGCACTGTGTGGGGCTTAGTTGTTAGCTGGGGTTAAACCACGACACTGACAAGAAGTAATTCTCACCAAAATACCACCTTTTTGTGCAGTTTTCTTTTTGGGTAGTGAGATATTTTCAGCCAAAAAATTCTCACTATTCTATAGATGTACAATAAATTTACTCAGAATTCATATCAGTAACATAATGCCTTTTAACTCTTTTGTGGTAGCTGTAGATGCCTCAATTCCTTGACATTCCTATGCTTAAGAACAAAAACTTCCTACCAAAGTCATTCATGTTCATAAGATATGAACAATATTGTTCAGGAGATAAACATGATCCAGAACCAATTGCTTGTCACTCAAATACAGCCAACACTTACTATGTCTCTTACTGCTTCTCTCCCCTGTTGTCTGTTCCACCAGCACACACCGCTCATTTCACAGCTTTACAAGCCTACTAGGCTCTGGCCATCTGTTTCCCTGCTGTACTGAATCACTTTTAGACATGTTATACAGCACATGAGATTTCTTTTCCAGTTTGCTCAGAACAGAAAATGTCTGGCTGATAAATGCTGCCTGCTTGACAATACTGAACACTATTTACAAACTGTAGATACCTTTAATCAAAACACTTGTCCCTGATTCCAAGACATGATCATGATTCATTTCAAGTCTGCAACAAAATTCTGCTGAGATAGATTGCACTAAGTATAAGTGTAGGCCCCACTCCTACAGCAAGCTCCACTCAAGTGGGGTCCTCTGTCCATGCCACATCCCCACCACAATCAACAGAGCTCTATGCATGTTTTTGGAGTAACTGGTATGATGCTCACACCAAAAAAGGACATCAGTGAATAATTTCTCAATATTGGTACATAAGCTGGATCCCATACAGATGCATCTTGCTCTCTGCTGCATATACCAAGGCATATACCTAGCATATTATATGAAGAGGGAGTAAAGAAAATACTCTCTTTTAATGTCAGTGATGCTATGCTGATTTGCATTAAGCATCTGACTTCTTACCTGTGTAGGTCCTCTATGAAATCCTGATAAGGCACTCTATCTGATGATGAAAAATATTTTAAAAAATATATAAAACATGGAATTTCTGGGGCATTTTGTTTTCTGGTTTTGGGGGTTTGCTGTTGAAGGTTTTTTGTTTGGATGGAGGTGCAGTTTAAAAAGTATTTTTTCCATAACATCCTTAAGTATTTCTTACTAGCACTAGTCACCAAAGGTTTGAGTATTTTAACAAATCATTGTAAGAAGTTTGCCACCAACCTTTTCCTTTCCTAAGGCAATTTGTGTGACTTCCAACGGCAGATGCCAACTCACTATTCTTTTATGTCATTAATTTATTGTTAGAAGAAAAAAGTCCAGAATCAGAGGCAAAATGAGACTTGAAACAGGAAAGCTGAAAACAACAAACCAACCAAGCATCTATTTATTTCATTGCCTTCAGATATTAAGAATATAAAATAATATTCTCCTTCACATGCTCGAAGCTGGTACAGAGACATTGGGTCAAGAAAGCAGCAATGCAGCATCAGGAACAAAGCATAAGGAATTTAGTAAGGGACACAAAGTCTTTGTAAGTGACCTAGTGCATCAACTGAGCAAGACCAGCACCAGGACTGACAGTCCCTGGGTTTTTTTCTCCCTACATGTTTTATCAGTTTATAAACACTGTGGCCTATGCCATTGAAGTGCTAAGGCTTGGACAGCCAGCCCAAGCCAGACTTGACCTATAGATGAATCCTGTATATTTTATAACTGATAACAATTGTGCTAATAGATATTATACTAAGTTATAACAAACCACCTATTCTGATGTAAAAGGTGGAAGTATTGAAGCCTGAGCAACAGGCCCTGAACTGAAACTGTTAACTCAGTATGTAGTCATTAGTGAAATATATGCATAGAAGATGTAGCTTAAACATTATAAAACATGTCTATCTTGAATATATCTTTATCTTTCTTATCTTGAATATATCCTTATCTTTCTTTGTGTGTGGGTGAGATAACAGGGCCACAGAGATAGTTGTCTGGCCTTGTGACCTAATGTGTGACCTTGCTCATATATCAACTAGACAAGCAGAGAAACTGCCTTAGCTTCTTCCTTGAGCCCTGGCCAGGCTCTGGGGGGAATCTAACATGAGATTGAAACCAGATATTTCCACTTAAAACAAAGGTGCCAGCTATTCTGGCTTGCTGATTTTTGGGTATACAAGGCTGGACCACAGTGACTTTGGGAAGCCTCACCTACAGGTGGACGCACCACGTAGGATTTCCCACTTGCCAGAAAAGACTCTCCAAATCCTTGCTGTAACCGGGGCTCCCCAGCGACTGCGTATCTGGATGATGGTAAAGTATGCAAGTGGTGATGTACCTTTCTTAATCACTATTCTCTCTCTCAGGTAGTAATGATTTGATGCATTACCCTGTATTTTCCTATTTGTTTGAGTGCACTATTCTGTCTTTTCTTACTGTATGTTTTTTGTATTATTCTGTTATATTATTTAGTTATTTCTAGTAAAATATGCCTGCTCTTTTCACTCTGGTGTCTGAGTTTAATTGGTATCCTTAATCAGCAAAACAGCCATGCAAGGTGGAGCAGATAATCAGTGTTTCCTGTTTGCTTTGAAATCTATTACTCCCACAATGGTGTGGTATCCTACAGCAGGAAAGCAAATGTAACACACTCTCACTTCTTATTGCTCATAATACTAAGGGCATGTGCCAAAGTTGCAATGGGAATCATTGCTTTGCAGAACTGAAACATGCAAGTATGCAACAGCTAATCTGACACTACTACAAGTGCTCTTGCTGAGGTCATTTTAGGCATTAAAAGAAATACTCATAAGTACAGCATGTACAGATAAACCAAAGTCAACAGCAAAATTAAAGTTCTCTTCTGACAAAAACACAAATATAAAAGGACTTGAAGTTCACATTAACTGCATTACCAGATACATAGGCTTGTTCCATGAAAAATGACTGAAATAAGATGGGATCATGAAAACTTGCAATTGCCTGTAACCTTTACATACTTTTTTCCTCATTGGCACGCTCTAAATGAAATTCAAGTAGTTTTCACATTACCTCGTGATGGGGACCTGTGGCTATAGCTTTCCATTTCTTAGAGATACAGCTTCGACATTTCACCTTACAAGAAAGGAATCTGGTTCTCCAGTAACTGGCCCTTTTTGTAGTAATGTCCAGCTGTGTGAGTGGATGAACAATACTTCCTGATCTGATAGATAATATCTCTTAGTTCTTTCAAATTCACTTGGGATTCCTATAAATATACAAAGACATGGGATAAGATCCCAGTCCTAAATCCTGAAGACAAGTCCTTACCATCTAAGGGCCAAACGGTACAATGTATGCTCAAGTAAGCATGTGGTTTGTACAAACAGTGAATACATGATTGACCAGACAAAAAAACCCACACAAATAAAAAAACAAAACTGTGAAATGAGGAAAGTAGGCAGAATAGAAAAAAAAATTGTTAAATTTGTATTTTTTACAAATTTTTATAAAATTTTATATTTATAATTTTATAGATTTAAAATAAATTTTCTATTTTTATAAAATTTCTAATTTTTTCTATTCTAAAATTTTTTTTAATATGTCCTAGAACTTGTGATTTCTCTTTCATTCTCACTGTAGAACTGTGCAATCTTTTTTGGTAAGTTGCATCAATATTGTCTTCTAAAACGAGTTCCTGTAGACATTTAAAATCATAGAATGGTTTGGGTTGGAAGGGACCTTAAAGATCACCTAGTTCCAGCCCCCTGCCATGGGCAGGGACACCTTCCACTAGACCAGGTTGCTCAAAGCCCCATCCAACCTGGCCTTGAACACTCCCCAGAGAGGGGGCAGCCACAGCTTCTCTGGGCAACCTGTGCCAGTGTCTCACCACCCTCACAGTAAAGAATTTCTTCCTTAGATCTAATCTAAATCTCCCCTCTTTCAGTTTAAAACCGTTACTCCTCACCCTATCCCTACACTCCCTGATAAAGGGCCCCTCCCCATCTCTTCTGTAGCCCCCTTTAAGTACTGGAAGGCTGCTATAAGGTCTCCCCAGAGCCTTCTCTTCTCCAGGCTGAACAACCCCAACTCCCTCAGCCTGTCCTCATAGGGGAGGTGCTCCAGCCCCCTGATCATCTTCGTGGCATCCTCTGAACCCGCTCAAACAGCTCCATGTCCTTCTTATGTTGGGGGCCTCAGAGCTGGACACAGGACTCCAGGTGGGGTCTCATGAGAGTGGAGTAGAGGGGGAGAATCCCCTCCCTTGACCTGTTGGCCACACTTCTCTTGATGCAGCCCAGGATACAGTTGGCAAATGTTGGTTGCCTTGCTCTCTCAGTTTCAGCAGTACATTGATTTAAAATCCAGGTTTCAGAACCTGGTGATAACGAATTCTTATTCTAATAGGAATTATACCACTTCATTGTTCCATAGTACAGAAATTGTGCTGAGCTCTCTACAGTCAGATTTAATTGTATTAGAATAACACTAATGCAGAAAACATTTATCTGCTGTCTGTGAAACAGTATTGTTTAGCAGAGACCCAAGAGCCAATAAAGCTTTGTGACCCAGTTAACAAAAGTACATGTTTATGACCTTTGAAGTCATCCTCCCAATTTATTCAAATGCTTACTCAATAGTGCTCTGAAGCTTGTGGATGTCTTTGCATCACTTCTAACAGATTTCAACTCCAGATGCAGTCCAGATGCAAAAAAGCTAGACAAGACTGGAAATCTCATGGTAAAACATTTGTCTAGCAAATGTTGTTTAATCAAAGTGAAAGAATTTTTCTTGTAATAACATATTAATGATGGTGAAAATTCCAAGGCAAAGTGTTCTCTGATGACAGAGATGCATTCTGTCATTGCAAAGAGCTGCAGGAGATTACGTCCCCTGATCAGCCTGAGTCAAACTGTGGATTTTACCCTGCATTCCCCCCTAAATCCCAAGTGAATATTCTTTTCAATAGACTATCATTATTGCAGGCCACTTTTGTCCTGTGAAAGTCTTTAAGTCTTGGTTCATGCAGAAGCACACTGGTATCATGTTGATGCTAGAGTTACTTCTACAAGGCTTGTTTCTGACCAGCCACAATAAAAATATTACAGAATCAAATTTACTGGAAATGAAGTCAAGCAGCAGTGTTAAAATTTGTCGCTAAAAATCAAATGGGTTTTATCTTACTTTTCTTAAGGCAGCATAGAGAAAGAAGTTGACATAGCAAAATCATCCACATCATCTTCAATAATACTCTACTGATCCACACCCTCAGATATGAATTTTCTACTTTTATATCTTACTTTCTACTCAATCATACTAATATATTAAAGTAATAATTCTTATTGCGTAGCCACTATCATTAAATTTATATAATAATTTATTTTTGCAGTTTCTATAACATACCATGACATTGCCATAACTGGAAGATATTGGTAGCAAGGAGTTACCACAGCATTGTGCCTCTATGTGTCTGTACGCACGTATGTCTTCTAGTGGATCACTTATTTTTAGAGTGAACTCTTAGTGACCTGAGAACTGAAACACAGGGCTACTTGTGCTCACAAAACTTCAGTTAACCGCAGCCTGAGTGACATCTAAGAAAAACAGATGTTGTAACAGTGGTCCCAAAAAATACAGGCAGAAAATTACAAGAGAGACCTTGAAATAGCAAACACAGAATGGTAACAGAGACCACAAACTACCAAAACAAATCACAAAAGATTGATTTACAGTCACTATATGCTTGCAAGTTTGGGAGCTGGGTAAAACCTGTTTTATAAGCAATGAACAAATATTCAGCATACATAAAACATAATATAAATAACACATAGTGGATATAACATCACATTACAAATCAATGGAGGAAAAGCAAGTGAGCACACTGTTAGCAATCACACAAAAACAACCTGAAGATGCAGAACAGTAGAGGAAGAACCCATGATCCTATTTCCTTCAGCAAAGGGCTCAGGATGCTAACAATTCATTGTAAAACCACCTCCTCTTCCTTTCAAGAAAAATTAGCTCATAAAACTTAGGAGCAAAAGCAGCATGGGAATAAAGAGTAATGTCAGAACCGGGGAAGTTTGCACATACCTATTTATATTATCATTGCAAGTGAGCTGTAATAACTAGATAACCTGGATATTAAGTATTAGCATTGTGACTGGACTAACAACAATTCTTTGATTAGATGGTTACCACCATACTTAGGTTAACAATAAATTCTTGGCTTCGAGTACATTTCTTCAGTCTGAACAAAATGGAGAGGGTATTCAGTCTGGTATCCTGCCTTTGAAGGCTGACTGTTAAATCGGTATGTGACACATTACCATGGTCATATTCTTACTAGAACTTAATTTGTTAGGATGGATTTTGCTCACTAATGAATTGCAAACAACTGAAGCATTCCACCTTAGCAAAAGTTGCATGCATATTTTTCTTTCCTGCAAACAAAAACATTTCTACTTTTCTGGATGACACAGTAGCTTCTCCTCATCCCACTCCTTGTTATTACAAACATACACACACAAAATGCAACTCATTGATATCAAACTTCTTATAACTAAATTTTCTCTGATCATCTTCTCTCAAGCTAAAACATCTCTTTATGATCAACATGCATATTAATACACATTTTCAAGTATAAAAGGTTTTAAGAACAGGAAAGCTATTTTTACACCTCATGCTGCAGAGGAATGCCATGTTCCTCCAATGCAGTACTCCAGTTAAAATGCTTTGCTGCCTCTGAGCAGAAACAAATACAAAATTAACATTTCAGCTAAGTTACATTTTATTATTGATGCTAGACACCACTTTGTTGCTTTTGATTTGTTCTGGAGCCCCTCAGCTAAGCTGTTGCAACAGAGCTTCAAAGAACACAAAGAATTATTTAAAGACAATGCCTCTACTACTTTTGCTTCTCACCACTATAAGCTAACCTAAGAATGATATAGCATCTGCACTTTAAAAGAGTATTTTGAACAGCATTAAGCCCAAGCTGACCCATACTGAAACTAAACCATAAGGAAGGACTGACTCAGAGAGCAGGGGGAGGAAGGTGAATTTCGGAAAAAAAATTTCATTATTTTCCTTCTATTTTTGTCACCATTTTTAATTGCACTGTCCACAAAGAAATACCACCTCCATTTCACATCTTGTGTCTTTTTTTTAATTCACAATATATAATGGAAAAAAATTAGGTCATAAAAACCAGCCATAAGCATCCTGTGTCAGTTCCTATGCTACTTGTGCTGCACAATACACTGAACGCATGCACCAGTAGTTCAGGAATACAAGCTCTTTTGTGGCTTATCACTTAATTGGCAATTATAATCCTATAATTAATTACAGAAAAAAGCCTCTGGCAAAAAGCAGCTGGGCAATTCAAACATGAGATAAAATTACTCCTAAAACCAGTCAACAGACAGTTTATCTGCAAATACGTAAACAAACCCCACTAGAGAATTAGTACTGTCAATTACTGTGTCCACTCAAGCCTCTAGCCATCAAGGGGCCAGATCAGTTCAGAAGTGACAGGAAATGGTTGCAGAGCAACCATCAATCTCATCCTGGACAGGACTGATTGTCAGCAATTCCTCAAAACAAGGGAAAAATCTGAAAAATCCCAACTCACCTTGCTGCTGTAAACACCCTGATATAATCTCCTAGTTGACAATCACTTATAGAAGTAGTGGTGCAATAAACAAGCTCATGAAAGTGTCACTTACAATAAGATGTCAGCAAGCCAAAAAAGTCAAACCTGACTGGCATCCATCCTGCTGCACTTGACTAAATTCTTCACATCACACTGCAATGTTAATTACAGGAACACATGCATCTGCAGCCAACCTATTCTTTTTAAGTGAGTAGCAAATGGGCCAAAACAGTGAGTGACAGAAAGTAAAATCTAATGAGATTCACCTCATCTTCCTTTTCTGATATTCAACACTTCTTCACCCTATCTCCTCACCTTCTAAACTCACCACCAAATTACTTCTCTAAGCTAGATGGTAGCACAGTGGATCTTGCCATGTGCTACATTTCTTCACAACACATAACTGAGCTCAGTCAGCCTCTTATCAGGCCATTCAAAAAGTGTTTAACATAGGATAGCTTAAGTAATGAAATTTTGTCTTAAGTGTTTGTTTTACGGTATTGTAATTGTATGCACTGAACAACTAATTCAGCAGTGCCTGAGACTTTAGCTACTGCAGATAGCTCCAGAAAGGCACCAACACTTATATACAGATTCCCATGTTCTTAAAAGATAAATTAAGTAAACCATGAGGTGGTATCAGAGCTCTGCCTTCTCCCTTCATTGACCTAAGTCTAAAATACAGACCTGATTCAAGGAGCAAGTCAAGCTGTCCAGTGGTATGAGCTGGGAGCCCATACCCTCAAATTTTGATATCATTGCTTGATGTGTAATTAAGGTGTCACTGGACTGGAATCCAAGCATCTCTTAAATTAGTTCCCCTGCTAAAGGCTACAGGATCACTCCTGACCTCTTGGTCTATTTCCCAAATACTAGAAAAAGTAGAAGCATCTCCAACATGTTCTGGTGCTTAGGGCTCTTATAATTAGGATAAAGAGTCTAAAACCCTTCAAAAATTAAAGCACCTGTGTCTCCCTCATCTGGACACAGCAGCTTCTCATGGGAGTACAGTAAGACAGGCTGCAGCACCTTGAGCATCTCTGACTTCCTCCTTAAGCAGTGTGTCTAAAACTACTCATGTAATTTATCTCAACTTGCAAACAGTCTCAAGATTAAATTCACCAAAATATGTAGTTTGTTACTGTGGCCAAATATTTTGTCCAATATTATTTAAATCTCCTGTGTCTTTCAAATACTTATTCATGAAGCTGCTAAAGTAAGATTTCTTGTTCTCATAAATGACTAACATGCTGAAAATGTAGGGTTTTGATGACTAGGAGTTTACTGATTTATACTGCTGAACTTCAATGTTAAATTTCTCTTCTTTTTCTTTTCAAATGCCTTTACTCTGTATGATGAACTTTTAAATATTGTGCAGGATTCTGCCTGCTCAGTTTTGTATTGCTAGCACATGGATGCATGGAGTTAAGTGAAGGACATGACAAGGATTACCAGAGGCCTCAGAGGTAATAAGCAATGATACAAACAAAAATGTGCCATGTACACAGCTTCAAAGCAGGTAAGCTAACAGTAACTGGCTCCATCCAGACCAAAGTGGAGTACTTTTCCTAAGACCAAGACTGCAATCAGAGTGAAAAATCTTGGAAAACATAGGAGGGTTGGGTAAGCTGAAAGAGGTTTGCAGGGTTTGTCAGTGCAAAACTAACATGCTGGGAAGACTCAAAAGACAAGTGACTTACTGCAACAGACAGTCAAATTACTTTAAGTTTCTATCCAGTCAGAGATTGAATTAAGTGGACCCAACTTCTGCCCTATGGGAATATGATGTTCAGGTTTTCATTTACTGACTACTGTGGGTCAGAAACATTTAGCTGAAATTAGAATGATGGAATAAAGATGGACATTTTAGCCAAAAATCAAAACATCTTTTTAAAAAAAAAAATCAATTTTTTAAATTAATTTCATTTTGGAAGAAAATTAAAATTTACCTTTTCAACAGTGTTAGACACGCATTTAGAAACTACCAGCAGAGCTGCTGTATGAAAATATTTTGTTAATCTTACAAAGAAAATAATTGCTTTCAATTTTTCTGAAAAGGCAAGCTTTGGATCCATCTAAAAGACTTTTAAAACCTTTTAATTAGAAGTTTTTAAAATGTGTTGATTCTGTTTTCTTTTAGAATGTAAAACATGTCAAAAAGAATATCTACTTCCTACCCAGCTCTACAATTTTCCCTGGATTTAGTCCTTCTCACAACATTCATCACCTTGCAGTCTCCTTACGTGCCATCCCACTGATCAGCTAGGTTAAAAAAAGGGTATTCTTCCACTTTCTCAAAAGCCCAAAATACCACCTGTATAATCTCACCAGCTCCCAAAAGGCAAAAAAGTTGTGCGGGAGGGACTGCCAGTAAATTCCAGGGAAAAATTCCAGCTTACTGCAGTGGGAACAACTCTTGTGTACAACTGAAAAAATCAGATATTTGCTGTAGAGAACAGCATATCTAACAATAAAGTGTTGGGGTTTGTGTTTTGGTAGTATTTTTTTAATCCATAGGAACTTGGTGATAAAGCCTGCTGTCTCCCCAACAGCATCCAAAGATTTGAATCCCTTAAAAAATTTCAAATGCAGATTACTTAAGTGTTTGAATTTTGCATAAATAGCTATCCTTCTCTGTGCAACACAGCCAAATTCTGTTCCATGTTGGATTAACACATGCACAGTGATGCATTCATTTCACCACTGCCCTGCCAAAATCACACAGGTACAACAGAGATGAGCTTGGCTCTGTCTAAATAAGTTTTTTCACTGTCCTTTTTACAGTATTCAAGTTTATGAAGAGAATATTCAGTCCTGCTTCACCATGACGACTTTAGTGGCATAAATCATCTCTTCTAATTCAGTTTTTGCTTTACATTCAGACTGGCTGCTGTATTCAAATACCGAAACAGATTTGTTTGTTTTGACATGTGAAGCAGAGTGCACCTTTCAATCCATCACTCAGAACGATGCATTACTGACAGCAGGAGAGGTCACTGAGGCAGCCGCCTCTCTGGCAACAGAAAAAGCAGCATCTGGAGTTAACTGAGCTAAGGCACTGTCATTTTCTCATCCCATAATATGAAACCAGATCGTATCAGCTCACAGTGCCGACAAACTCATTTTGTGAGCTTTTGATTACTCTGCAAAGTAATGATATGTTCCTCAAAACTGGATAATTCAGTAGGTCCATCTGAGAACTTAGGCACTTACCATTTAAGTCTGCTAGCTAAACAAGGGCTAGGCCACAAGAAGCCTCAAGGAGAGAAATAACATGCAAGTCTCATCCAACTGATACCCTCCATTTGCCGTGTCTGGGAATTATCCTCACATGGAGTCAAGCAAGATACAAATACCAAGCACACTGGAAGAATAGAGGCTTACATTGAGGAAGACTCAGATTTGTTTTCCCTCCTAGGGGAATATAAATCACAGAAATGCTTGAAAATTGGGAAAGCATTTGGGGAAGCACCATACATGCCTGCCCTGTTCTCACACTCCTTCTTAAGTTCCAGGTGTGGCCACAACAGATTTGAGGAAACCTTGGTCACAGTACCTACAGTACTGTGGCTGTACTACTGATGAGTACAGCCACACTCATTCCCTATCTCTCACAAGAGACATTTGAGCACCTAAGAGAAGCTGAACTCCCTCATCTTGAATGTCTTCAAATTCATGTATTAACATTTTTTACTATTTGATCGGGGGAAGATCAGGAAAAAGGTAAGATAGGGGATTTTCTTATCCAGCTGTTAAGGTAGTAGCCTGGAGTGGGGAAGAGACGGGGATTTTCAGCAACTACTTAAAACTACTGTGAGAGATTCAGTCTTCCCTGAGCACTAAACTGAGAATTTATTTGTGACATGATGCCTTGGATATCCAAAGTGCCAGGATATTCAAGTGGGACTAGAGAAGGACTGTACAAAAATTAAGTGACCATTTCCTTGCTCTTTATTTCTACTTAATGCATCTCAAATGCAGGGATTCTGCTCATTAGCTGCAGAGAAAGGAAGGGTTCCCAATGCTCCCAGTGTATAATTAGACTTTTAAGAGGAGTTGAAAAGGGAGGATTTTATTTTTCTCCAAGGCACTGGCAATCAATCATGGCAGGAAAGGTGGGTATATCTACAGAAAGACTGTAACAACTTCTGGTACTACTAGTACATTAAATTCTCTGATACCTGTCCAGTCCTGGTTACATGCTTAGGACCAACTGTTTGATTTACATTTGGAAGCAGCAGGATTGCCCTTCTCTAACATTCATAACCATCTCCTTTGGGTGCGAATAAATATACTATCTGTATTGTTTAATAATCTGCACAGTAATGACCTTTTTCTCAAGAATAAATAAATTAGCCCAATTAAAGCAAATGCACTGCTAAGTAGTAAGTTAGGCTGTTTGGTTAGGTATTTCTAGTATTTTATGTTTATCTCCTTTCACAACAATAGCTAAGTAACAGTCCCAAAGCACACTATGTTCAACTGAACTGAAATAAGACTTCTTGACACTTTTGCTTAAGTATGAAAAAAAGAAAAAATATAGAACTAGTTCATTCTGAAAGGTTTTGTTCAAATAAAGCCAGAATTTTCTTTGTTTCATTTTAAGAGTGATTTACCCTGTGCACCTTCTGTCATTTTTTGCACAAATGAAAAAATGAGTAAAACCTGAATATCAAAAAATGCTTCAAGCACGCCAAAGTGAAAGAGCTTACTTTAATTCCCCTCTTTCCCTCCAGCCAAAAGATTTTACTTCTATTTAATTGACAAAAATTACCTCAAATCACATCTCAAATCTTCTCTAGGTGAGGAACTACACTTGTAACTATAAAAGTGTCTTCTAACATAACATTTGGTTGTTCTTTTCATCACAGGATGCAGAACTTTTCCACCAAGCTCAGAAGGTACAACAAATCACTTCAAGCAGTCTGAAATATGTATTCTTGAGGTGATGTATTTGTTAAAAAAAAGAAAAAAAACACAACCAAAAAAATACCTCAGAGGAGTAAGGTTTTTTGTGAAGTAAGGTAAATATTATTACCCCCTTCACTTCAGAAAGTTTTAGACTATGCTCATGTAGTTCAGTGACATTATACCACGCCTTCAAAGGAGCTCCAGCCATGGTTGCCACCTTCTGTTGCTATGGTTTCCTGGACATCACTTTTCTCCCAACAGCATCATTATGCAGCAGCCTTTTCTTTACAATGTGACACACAGCAGATGCTAAACATGTCTTATCCACATCTTATCCACCATTTCCCCCTAAATTTGATGGGAGAAAAGGAACCATGTTCCTTTATCCTTTAAACGTCACCTTTAACTCCTGAAGCTACCTATGCTTCTTCCAGGACAAGTGTGGTTCAAACACACTTGAACTCTAGCCAAGGACATGTGTAGGCCCATTTTATGGCATGAGTTAATTAGCACATTCACACTGGCAGACACACTGATGAGACTTCTAGGAAAGCTCCAGACAAAAGGGACAGAAATCCCACCTCCTTTTTCCGAAGGACAGATTACTCCAACTGCAATTAGGCAAGAGGGACCTTCTCAACAGTCTGCATCTGCAAAGGCAGTTTGTCTCACCTTGCAGTCTCTTTCAATTTAAGACAAGGACTTTGTGCAGATCCTTAAGAAATAGTGACACTGCAGGACACCTCAAACACAAAAGTCCCCTTCACTTCAGTGGTGGAAGACCAGATGCCCTAGGCAGAGAATGATAGAAACAAAATGATCCTCTACACTCACAGATGTCAGTTTTTGTCACAGCAGCACCAAGACTTAGATTTTATATTTGAGCTCGTGGACAAATAACAAACTCAGTTAGTAAACCTGAGTTTTCAGGTTCTATTTTGCTTATTTCAGAAATTATTTACTTCCTCCCTTCAGAGCAAGGTGAACTATACCAGAGGACAACAGGATGCATTTAGATCTTGATTTAACCACCAACATCATACAATTAAACAAAGGCTCAAAGTTTACCTCAGTGCACCAGCACATAACTTGTATTATATAAGCGGTTTCCTTACATCTATGGAAAAGGAAGCTCTGCTCCCATTCTGTCCAGTAACCTTTTCCTTTATATGTTTTCACCACCTGAGTAGTTCTCAAAATTAAGTGTAATGACTAGCACCTCGGCAGCAACTTGCAAGAGGCACCGAAACAAATCAAGTGCAGCAGTGCTCACTGGTTGACAGCTGTAATAAATTAAATTGCCTATCCCACTTCAATTCATTACGCCTTCCATGAAAAAAGACTTAGATGTAAAATGAGCTATTCAAAAACACACTCTGCATTTCTATTAATCTAATAGAGTGAATTGTTTTCTATACTGTGAAGCTAACAACCATGTCTGCACAGCACCGCATCACAGCATAAAGCTATAGCGCCTGCCCAGTGAGAATGTACAAAGAGGCAATAGAGGGATCAAGAAGATGTCACCTTGTAAGGCTGACTTAGAAGCTACCAGCCTGTGAAAAATGTGTTTCATTTGTTTAGATGCCTTCATGTACCTGCCACATCTGTGTCATTTAGTTCTTAAACGAATCCAGTATCCTTTCAGTTTCAGCAATAGAAATTATTCTTCACTTTTGCAGTGTTCGAATTTCAGACTGTTGCTCACTGCCATCTGCTGGAATTTGGAGAATTTTATAGTGGAAAAAAAAAACAGTGGCCATTGCAGTGGGCTTTTGTGCATGCTTTTATTTACCAGATGCACCAACATTATTTCTTGCTACTGTTCCAAAAGTAGGATTATTTTCAGGCATGTTTTACCATTCACTCTTACATAAAAGCTTAGACCTCTCCTGCCCCAAGAATATAATTACCTGCAGAAGCTGGATGAAGGTAAGAAGGTAGAACATGGTAATTTTAACCATACTTTAGTTGTGACCAGATGTTCATAAATATAGAGACAGAGACAAAAATAACAAAAGGTAATTGAGGTTCTCCTCCCCCTGCAACTTTAGTTTAAAGAGAGCTTTCAACTAAAGCTGATGAGGGAAGGAAACTTCAATCCATCCCACTCCTACCAGCTTGATGCAGTGCCAGCAATAGATGCCCAGAGCCTGGAGAGGGGTCACGGGTCAGCGGGAGAGCACCTGAAGAGCAGCACAAAAGAATTCCAGACAGTAAGTCAGCTTCATCGGGGACCCAACTTAAATGCCTCTATGCAAATGCGCGTAGCATGGGGAATAAACAAGAGGAGCTAGAGACACGCACACGCCTGCAGCGCCGCGATCTTATTGGCATCATGGAGACGTGGTGAGATGATTCCTGTGACTAGAATGTTTGAATGGAAGGATACAGGCTCTTTAGGAAGGACAGGCAGGAGACCCAAGGATGGTCACACTCTATGTCAGTGACCAGCTGGCATGCGTGGACCTCTGCCTGGGGATGGATGAGGAGCTGACCAAGAGTTTATGGGTCAGGATTAAAAGGAGGGTAGGGACAGGTGATGTTATAGTGGGGGTCTGCTACAGGCCACCTGACCAAGAACAAGCAGATGAGGCCCTCTATAGACAGATGGGAGCAGCCTCACATTCACAAGCCCTGGTCCTCATGGGGGACTGAGACCACCCTGATATCTGTTGGAGGGACAACAGAGCAGGACATAAGAAATCCATGAAGTTCCTGGAATGCGTTGATGATAACTTCCTTCTCCAAGTGATAGAGGAGTCAATGAGGAGAGGTGTTATGCTGGACCTTGTTGTCACCAAGGAGGGGCTAGTGGGAACCATGAAGCTCAAGGGCAGCCTTGGCTGCAGTAACCATGAAATGGTGGCGTTCAAGATCCTTGAGGCAGCAAGGAGGGCACACAGCAAGCTCACTACCCTGGACTTCAGGAGAGCAGACTTTGGCCTCCTCAGGGATCTGCTTGGCAGGGTAACATAGGATAAAGCCCTGGAGGGAAGAGGGGCCCAAGAAAGCTGGTTAATATTCAAGGATCACCTCCTCCAAGCTCAGGAGCAATGCATCCCAACAAAGAAGAAGTCAGGTAAGACCACCAGGAGGCCTGCATGGATGAACAAGGAGCTCCTGAACAAGCTCCAACATAAAGAGGAAGCTCTACAAAAGAGTGGAAGCAAGGACAGATAGCCTGGGATGAATACAGAAAAACTGTCCAAGCAGCCAGGGATCAGGTGAGGAAGGCCAAAGCCCTGATAAAATGACATCTGGCCAAGGATGTCAAGGGCAACAAGAAAAGCTTCTATAGGTGCATCAGTGATAAAAGGAAGACTAGGGAAAACGTGGGCGCTTTCTAGAAGGAAAAGGGAGATCTGGTTACCCAGGATATGGAGAAGGCTGGAGTACTCAATGACTTTTTTGCCTCAGTCTTCACAGGCAAGTGCTCCAGCCACACCACCCAAGACATAGAAAGAAAAAGCATGGACTGGGAGAATGAAGAACTGTCCACTATAGGAGTAGATCATGTTTGAGACCATCTAAGGTACCTGAAGGAGTACAAATCCATGGGACCTGATGAGATGCATCTGTGGGTCCTGAGGAAACTGACATGAAGTGGCTAAGCCATGATCCATCATATTTGAGAATTTGTCACAGTACCCACTGACTGTAAGAGGAGAAATATCACTCCCATTTTTAAAAGAGACAAAAGGAAGATATGGGGAACTACAGGCCAGTCAGTCTCACCTCTGTGCCTGGCAAGATCATGGAGCAGATCCTCCTGAAAAATATCCTAGGGCACATGGAAAATAAGGAGGTGATTGGTGACAGCCCGCATGGCTTCACTAAGGGCAAATCGTGCCTGATAAATTTGGTGGCCTTCTGCAATGAGGTTATAGTGCTGGTGGATAAGGGAAGATCAACTGATATCATCTACCTGGACTCGTGCAAAGCTTCTGACACTGTCTCGCATGAAATCCTTGTCTCTAAATTGGAGAGACATGGGTTTGACAGACAGACCCTGGATAAGGAATTGGCTGGATGGTCGCACTCAGAGTTGCAGTCAATGGCTCGATATCCAAGTGGAGAGCAGTGACAAGTGGTTTTCCTCAGGGGCTGGTGTTGGGACCAGTGATGTTCAATGTCTTTGTTGGCAACATATACAGTGGAATTGAGTGCACCCTCAGCAAGTTCACTGACAACACCAAGCTGTGTGTGCAGTCGACACACTGTAGGGTAGGGATGTCATTCAGATGGACCTTGACAAGCCTGAGAGGTGGGCCCATGCAAACCTCATGAAGTTCAACATGGCCACGTGCAAGGTCCTGCACGTGTGTCAGGGCAATCCCAAGAACAAATATAGGCTGGGCAAAGAGTGGATTGAGAGCAGCCCTGTGGAGAAGGACTTGGGTGTAGTAGTGGATGGAAAACTGTGAGCCAGCAATGTGCACTTGCAGCCCAGAAAGCCAACTGTATCCTGGGCTGTATCAAGAGAAGTGTGGCCAGCAGGTCAAGGGAGGGGATTCTCCCCCTCTGCTCCACTCTCATGAGACCCCACCTGGAGTCCTATGTCCAGCTCTGGGGTCCCCAACATAAGGAGGACATGGAGCTGCTTGAGCGGGTTCAGAGGAGGCCACGAAGATGATCAGGGGGCTGGAGCACCTCCCCTATGAGGACAGGCTGAGGGAGTTGGATTGTAGAGCCTGGAGAAGAAAAGGCTCCAGGGAGACCTTATAGCAGCCTTCCAGTACCTAAAGGGGGCTACAGGAAAGCGGGGGAAGGACTCTTTATCAGGGAGTGTAGGGATAGCACGATGGGTAATGGTTTAATCTGAAGGGGGTAATGGTTTTAAACTGAAAGAGGGTAGACTTAGATTAGATCCAAGGAAGAAATTCTTTACTGTGAGGGTGGTGAGACACTGGAACAGGTTGCCCAGAGAAGCTGTGGCTGCCCCCTCCCTGGCAGTGTTCAAGGCCAGGTTGACAGGGCTTTGAGCAACCTGGTCTAGTGGAAGGTGTCCCTGCCCGTGGCAGGAGGGTTGGAACTAGATGATCTTTAAGGTCCCTTTCAACCCAAACCAGTCTATGATTCTAATTTAACATAAGTTCAATTTTCTGAGATAAGCAGCAAAATATAACACTACTTTTAATATAGCTGTTTGTTTAAGGAAGCTAATGACAGCTGATTTTTATTATTATGTCTGTGTAAGTCCAGTTTAGAGAGTGCAGTATGAACCAAGCTCAGTCCCTGAGCTTAAACTGATTTACATAAGTCAAATGTTTTATTAATGCAACTGCAAAGAGAAATATATCTAGAAATGTAATGATCAACACATGAAACAGGATGTTACTTGCCTGGTATCACAGAAATACTCTCACAAGTAGAAAAGTAAATTAGAGCAGGAAAAGACAGTCCACATGTGAGGTAGCTATAGCTACCTCAGTATGGCATTGTCTAGGCTGTTTAACCCTCTTGCCAACTCTGGTATCCAAAACCACTCCTAGTAGACCCCAAGGGTCATGAAACTCCAACTTTTTAGAACTTTAGCACAGCCTTCTTGAGGGATTTAAGTAACTCTTTCAGCTTCCCCATCTTTTCGCTTGCTGAACAAAGTGTTATTTGGAGGTAAGTGTTAAGGTTTTCCAGTACTTTAAGCTTTTTGGGTTTTTAAGATATTATAGAAACATTTTTACTATGCATAATAAGGGATTGTTTCAGAACCAAATTACAAATAGATGCTGAGCACTGTAAAGTTACTGCCGCAGCGAAGTACAAGCCTTTTGCATTACCTGCTTAGTCACATACAGTTCAGCACACGGATGTCAACATTGTGGATGCTCACAATAGCCTGAATGAGATGGATGCAATCTGACAGCCAAAAATTCATCCAGACAGAAAGTCTTACCAGCTTATGAGGAAGGTCTAGGCCTCACTCCTTCAAAGAGATTTGGATTGTGCATGTACCTATGCTTATTGACTTCACAGCCTTATCACATTGTCAAGATGCAGCTGAGCCAATGAAAGGGTCTTTAACATCTGGCAGCATGTCAAAACCTCAGCCACAGTCTTGCATGTCAAATCAGCTTGATGTATAGCTATTTAGCAAGTAGCACAGGAACACACTAAGCATTTAGAGCCTGGACGCAAAACATTTGCTTCCAGAGCTGTCTGTGAGTTCATGCATATTAAACTGTTGGGGGTCATGCCTTGTACTTCTCCCTTTCTTAGCTTTTCATTCTTCTCTCCCTATCTTACTACACAGTATAACAGACACCTACCTTCTCTGCAAGCTGCCAAATCTTACAGCAGCATGCGTACAAAACTTGGCTTTCTCCCATAGTTGTTTTATCTCATTTCCACAAATACCTTGACCAGCATTCACCATCGCAGAGTGCTCACTGAAATGTGAGGAGTTCAGGAGTTTCTCCTAATCATTCAACAGTACTTAACTCTAGTCCTCTTTTCCTGCTGTCTGTGAGGAAAGCACCATTTGTTCTTACTGTAACAGAGAAACTGAGGTACCATGAGGTGAAGTATTTTGCTCCTGTTGTAGAGCAGGGCAGCAGCAGGACAACAGCTTTCTAAATACCCATCATTTCTACTGTAGCACACTGTTTCCAACAAAGATAATACTTATTTAGAATAATACACATCTTATAGCAATGTCTAGGAGCCATTACCAGACACCCATTGCTCTAGATGTTGATGCACAGACCAGGAGACTGACCTACGCCTGCTTGCAGGAGATTCCCACAACATAAATCTATTTCTTAGAGGTGACTGCCATTCCACTGCAAGGCAGCAGACACATTACAAAGTCTGCTTTTATTCTAGCATGTCATAAAAGGATATACCATGGTTTCATGGATTGTGACCTTGTCACCTCTAAAACGTTTTCTAGAACCTAAAAATCACAAAAGTAGAAATGAAAAGCTGAACCCCTCTGCTGCCTGTCCCTCTAAATTGTTAGCACATGACAAGTGCAGCAAAGCAACAGCAACACAACTGAAATGAGATAAATGATAAATAATAAATTAAAAAGTAAAATATATTTAAGTTAACTGTATATTGCTGTGACAGTGCTCAGAGATCAATGGAGAATAGTCTTGTGGTGCTCAGAACTGTACAAATATAAAATAAAGCGTCAGCTACAGGTCTGACAAGCTCATGGACTAAGTAAAAAGCTTACAAGGTTAAAGAGTCTTTCCATCAACTTCAGTAAGCTTTTAGCTGGGCTCTAGGGCATCTGTGATGAGACAGCCACAACAGACTCCCAGAGCATGTGCTCCAGGAGCTTCCTGTGCTTCCACCCTTAAAGAGGGGAACAGAACAGAGCTAACTAGGCGTTTTAAACCCTATTTGTAAAGGCATTCAGACACTTGAAGAAACAGTGCCTGAATCCAAGTTTGTAAAAGGTATATGGGTGCACAAGCCCCACTGAAAGAAATAAACCGGTCCCACAGAAGCTTCAATACCCAAATACCTTTAAAAACTGGGATCTGTTTTAGAAAACAAAAACAACAACCACCAAACAAAAAAAACCCAAACACTTTCTCTGACAGTACACTACTTGTCAAAGTGGTCAGCATTGCAAAATAAAAGCTCTTTAGCGGCTTAAAAATGGCCAGGGGTACAGTACTCACAATACCTCGCTTCCTTTTGAAAACAATTGGGAACAAACACCCATCGTCTCACTACAGCTCTTCCCACTGAAATGCAGACAATCCTATGCCAAGGTTAGTGACCTTTTTCCCACACCATGGGGCCCAGTTAAAGATCTAACTTTCATCCCAGTGAATGTCTTAAAAGCATAAACAAAACATGACAGATTTTTTTTCTTCAATATTTTCAGAGAAAGCAGGAATGCTTGCTGGCCTAATAAACCAAAGGACTACACATACAGTACTGAAGACTTTCACTAGTGGGATTTCAAATTATAGAAGGCAAAGGTGGTAAATCCATTTTTGCTAAACAAACTTTTTTGAACCCTGATTTTTATTCCCCTGTTCAATTAATAGCATTGCTTTTAGGAGAGGATTTGGGTGTGGGTTTTTTTCCCCTCCAAATAAGAATAGCCTGCAATTTATTCCATTTTGAAAAACAAATCCAGCATTTCCAAGATCTACTCTTCTGCACCCTTGATGTGTGGTCAATGACAGTTATATGTTTGTCTCAAGCAGAGAATACATACCTCACTCTTTAAGGGTTAGAGGTTTATGCCCTGTGAAGAAACTGTAGCATTAGATTCAATTGGAATAACATCAAGCGTAAAGATCCAAGCAGTGATGTTTTCCATGAGAAAACAATTCTTCTAGAAGATACTATGGTTATGTATGAATATAACATGAGATTCACGAAGTCATTGTTTGCATACACGGCATGACTATTATAAATGCATATGCGTAGAAGGTTAACCAGAACTGTGAGCAGATATTTAAATCTATGAAGCTTGACAGCTTCTTCCACATTAGTAAGCTGCCTCTGTCTTCACATTACACAATTCTCTTCCCACCCTTGGAACAACATTCCACTTCCTTTAAGTAGCACTGCTGCTGGGGGAGGTAGCCGGGGAAACTGAAGGAAGAAATGTTTCCCAGCTGAGATCCTCACTTCCATTCTCCCAGTTGTTTTGCTTATTTATTTTGCACATCAGAAGCCCAGCTTTCTTAAAACCCTGTTCACTGCTCTCTCCAACAATACCTCAGAACCAAAAATCCCTAGTAGACTGCAGCTTTTTCTCCTGCCACATCCCCAGGGAGGTTTTCCAACAGCCTGCTGCCCCGATAATTCCTCTGCAGTATCCCCAGCTGCACCAGAGCAACTGAGTGTATTGTAGGTACTGACTGGAATACAAATATCATGTGCCATTACCACTGTAAATGCATTATAGATGCACCCACCCAGAATAAAGGTGACAAGAATATTTAATGAAACCCTGAAAAAACCTTAAAGGTATTATATGATTTCTATCTTATTTTACAGACAAGTGGCTGGTACAGACCCTGGCACACTCTAAGTATTGAATATTATAAAACAAAAACTAAAAACCTCTCAGTAATCACAGCATGGTAGCAATTTGCTTCAGCTGTTACTCTCACTAAAAATAATTTAATGTCATGTCAGATACTGATATATCCGATTGTGTGCAAAACTGCAAATACATTGAAAACGCTGGCACCAGCTTCAGTGGGAATTCATTTTTCTAAGCGCAAATATAAATGTACACAGGTAAGGAAAGAGAGAATACAAAAACCTCTCCCACACAGGCTACAAGTGTGTGTAAATGAGTGCTTAAAGAGGTTTAGCAGCTTTTATTTCTTTCTTACAGCTGTTATACTTGTAAAAAGCAGTCACTCATTCTTTACAGCTTGCTGTCTGTAAGCACTTGCAGTCTGGCCAAAAAGAATAGATTGTGCAGTGACTGTGAGCATATGTTTAATAAACACCACCAAAAGCTTACATTGAGGAAACATTAAGGTTCAGAATCAGTAGCAGAAGTGCAGAAACAGTGAATTAAAACTATTGCTCCATTTCAACTACAAAGTCTGACTGCCTTTACCTGCAGGTCACACTTAATAGTCCTGGTCCTGAAACCTTTGTTTACACCAATAACCCTTACTGTTGGGAAATGTCCCATTGGACTTAGTGCTGAAGACTTTAATCAGATAAAACTCCAATTGAGCTGACATGGATTCTCTCATAGGAAAAGAGCATTCCTTAACATTAGAATTGTAGTATGGTTCAATGTTTGTAAAAATACGTGAAGTTTAAATTAAGGATGGGACTGAAAACACACACTTAACTCCTTTGCTTTACCTTGATTATTCTGTATGCCCTAAACAACAGCTAGAGTACTTTGCTTTCATTATAACTGCTTATTTTAAACTTGAGCTTCCAAGGCTCCAGTTGAAATCATGGCTAATAAAATAAGGTATATCTGAGAAGCTTTCAATAAACAAAGGAAGTAAGGAAGGAAATAATATTATGCACATTTTACAGATGAGCAACTGAAGCTTATAATAATTAGGACTTCCTAAGTGTACTGTAGAGCTCACCACTAACACCAGATCCCTTGAGCCTTAGAACAAGGCTTAAACTCAAAGAAATCTTTGGTTTCCCCTGTTTTCCCTCATTTAATAAATTTGCTTATTCATTTGTAACTAGATTTGGCAAAAAAAAATACTGCTTAGTGAAGTGAGATGGTAACCCTAACACTGTCAAATTAAAATAGTGCAGGAAAGTTTCCATCTCTGTATTCCCACAGAGCTGTAAAATGCACTTCTGCTCCCGTCAGTGTACACTGATTAAGAACATAAGGATGGCCTCTGTGGATCAGAATAGAATTTAATTTAGTCATATCCCCTCTACAACAGTAGCCAAACACACATATCCTGAAAAAGCATAAAAATGGAGTAAATGTGCAGTAATGCTTCCCTGAATACTCTCTCAACTTTTTCCATCAATCCTTGGTTCTGGGACTTTTAATGCTGAGTATCTTGCAATAGGCAGCTTTAACTGTGTTGAGTAGTGACACTGATCATGTGACATGGAAAAATAAGACTGTAAACTCATTGTGACTTAAAAAGACATCAATCCAAATCTAAGTCAGCAGCAGAATATCTTTTTTGCCTTGCATAGCTTGACTTTTACATGTTTATTTTATATATCAGTACAGAAATCTAAAGCTAAAAGGTCCTATTAGTACTGAAAGGCATTTTGACCAAGTTGTGTAGCTGTTTTGGAAAGTATGTTTATATACTATTAGAGATGTGTCACAGATATTTAGTATAGGGAATAGACAACTTTCTAGATATAAATATAAATTAAAATAAATGCTGTGAGTACTCAACTAGCTCAGTAGAAACACAAGGTATGGCTAGTGTTTACAGGGAAACTGAAGTTTAAGACAGCAAGGAATGGAAAAGAGGTCTAATGATTGCAAGAGAAAAGAGGAAGTGTGACAAGACAGACAAGAGGATGAAACCTCTAAGAACAAGTCATAGAATTTTGGCATAAAAAGACAGCATGCAATAGTAAGTAATTAAGCATAACTTTTGGCCATAACAACTGAATAACTAAATATGTGATATTCTTTAATCCCATTATATATTGACTAGATTATTGTACATTAATTCAGAAACACAACTTTGCATGACAGATCATAATAAGATATGACTCCACAGTTCAAAAAGATAAATTCTAAACAGCTGCAGGTAAGAATTGCAAATTAGATTATTATATTAGAACCATACTCCAATCCTATCCAAATAATTGTTCGAATTGAGAAACTGATGGTTAATCTTGTAGGTCATTCCATAAAGCTCTACCCTAAACCACCAAAGAGATAAGTGAGACAAATATTTTTTCTGAGGAAACAGAATGTTAAATATGTATTTGAATTCCACTTTGTATTGTTAATAATGTTTTTACAGCATAAGTAAGATAGTAAATGATGTGTCTCCACAACAACTCTTTATATTCTTCCAAATCTCCCCAAATAGCCATTTGCCATGATACCCATCTAAAACCTGAACAATGCACAGGCAGCTGTTGCACTCTGATCCTCCCAATGCTGACCACTCTCATCTGATTGTTCCATTTTCCCACATCTGCTATACCCACCTGCTGCCTGTTTATACACAGATTATGAAGTCTTTGGGACAGAGATCATGTCTTTGTTCTATATTTGTACAGCATCTGCCACCTAGTAACTGACTACAAACTGAATTACTTCTCAGTGAAGAAAAAATATGCAGACAGACATTATTGTCTGAAGAGACATGAGATTTTTTTCCTACTTTTTCTTTCATGGTCAGACACATTCCATAAAAATATTTTAAGCAGATTCATTAATTAGTTCATTTTCCCAGCCACCATGAGGCAGTTGAGAAGGCCATTGTTCCACATGCTAAGAAATAAGACTCCTCAAATTACTATAATTATTTTGCACTGCAACTCTTAGAATCCAAAGAGCTTGTAATGAAAAATAGCATGAACAGGAGTACCATTTTAACATGAAAATGGTTCTTGAAGCAAAGTGAGATGAATATTGGCTGGAGTTTCAAAATTCATCATGCATCACAAATTAGAAAAAACCCAAAAAGACATATCTCTGCACTTGGCACTCCTGAAAATAAAACAGACTTCACGTGCGTGATACTGGATGCTCAGAAAATTAAAGCATCCAAACTGCTTCTGAATCTCAGTCTTTGACACTAACTTCTTATAAAATTACCTATATTTACAGGGAACATAGGATTGAATTATTTTATTGTCAGTGTATTATTCTCCATCCTATTCAAGAACATGCCATCCAGAACAAACAGGTCAAATGTGATATTTGGATTTGAATAGTAATTGAAGGCAAATCATGCCTGCCTCTGTAACAGTCCCCCATGCTCACAGATCCTCTACTGCTGTTCCACTTTGTATTTTTACTTTGGTATTGACAGATTTTCCAGGAAGTCCCTAATAGGATGAGAGTGTTACTTATATTGCATTACATATGCCCTTAAGATCTTTGCCTTTAGAATGTGCAAGATACACTTATGTACCAAGGTAACAAATGAAGGATAGTTGCATATCTAAATCAAAGAATTTCATCCTATGTAATTCAGGGTCTAGGCTGCTTGCCTTGTTTACTACAAGTAGATTCTTCATGTACATATATAGCTTCTATTTTTCTGTAATCTCCTACTCTCTGCTACTTACTTATTGGCACCTTCCTTTATCAGTGACTGTAAACTACCATACAGCACCAATGTACCATTTTTTCAAGTCTGCCTTTCAAATCTTGTTATTTTACATTAGAACATGAGTGAAGGAGCGGTCCAGAAATCAAGCGAGTCACCTCTGTGTCCCTGCTTCAGCATATTGCTGATATTCCCCACAGATCTGTGTCATAATACCTTTGTACCCATGTTCCTTTCTCCACGTTATTTCCAGAGTTCTTCTGATACATTGTTTGACCTTAGAAAAAGTTACCTTGTCCAAGAGTGGAGGGTGGGGCCTGCGTAGGCTGATATAGGATTACTAGAAAAGCAGTACACAGTGACTATAAAACAAACAGTGAATCATGGTAACTTTCACTGCTTCAGTTAGTGTTCCATGTTTTATGTGACACATACTCAGGTCCTTCTCTTCAGTTATATAAAACTAAAACAATTTTACTTGGAGCCTCTCACCACTGATCACAAAGCATCAATGTAAGCTTTTCGCATTGTATTTAGTCAAACTTTTCTTGACTTATTGATTATTTGCAAAAGCTGAGACAATGAAGAAAGTGAAAGAAATTTCTAAACAAACATTACATTGTCCTCAACATTCCTGCCTTAGCAATCATACCCAAAAAGGTCATCATCGTCTAAAACATCATCCCTGGTAAAGTCTGAGTTAGTAGTTCCATTCTTCCCAGGAAGCTATCAAATATTTCTTAAAATACTTGCACATACCAGAAAAGAAACAGCTCAGCAAGAGATAAACATATATTTTATATAATTCCCATAATGAAATAGTTTTTTTTCTTCACCTTTGTCTTCCTTGGTGCACCAGTAAGTACTACATTCAGCTTCACAAGCCCTTCTAAACAACTGTGCTCTGAGTATCAGACTGGCTACTTCAGACTGGAAAAGACAGACATATTTCCTTTTATGGAATATACTGACAGACATTCCCTTTCTGTTTCAAGGAACTCAGACTCTGGGGATCTCAGCTGAGGTAGTATGTCAGAGGAAAGAGACAGTTTCTTCAGTAGGAAGAGACTGTATCTTTTTGGCTTATGGTGCCCTGGTACAGTAACAATGCATTTTCAACATTGTTTGGATCTTCTAACAGGCACTAAATCAGATCTACCAAGTTCAGTCTTTATCAAAAAGACTCATAAGGATGCCTTTAAAGAGGCTTATTCCTTCAGAATGCGCCAAATGGACTGAGTTCCCATTGAAAGTTCCTAAGCAATCATACACTTTCATCACAGACTGGGAATATAGCCATCCTATATTCCCCAAACTGCATCTTACCTGCCTTGAATTAAGGTATAGATATATTTTTTAAAAAATAAAAATAAGTCACTCTACAGCTAGATGCATTTCTTTACTGCAAAGAGCAAAGCTGAAGTGATATCATACCCAATACAGACAATGACACAGTACCACAGGGGATACCTTTTCCTGGGGGGTTTGGTATCAACACACATCTCCACACCCATAAGTTTGGTAGTTAATGCTTTAGCTGTGATGGATCCCAGCACTTTACATCATACAAGTTTGCAACGACCCTATAAAATTCCTTTCCATCTGTCTAAAGTTGCAGTGGCAAGAAATATTTCTGACATATAACCAAGGGTCTGGCAGCAGGTCTAATAATATAGCGCTAGGGTTTAAAACGCTGCAGTTATCAGTCAGGCACACTACAGAGCAGGTCATGCATAGCAAAGAGCTGCTTTATTAGCATGATGGAATATGCGGAATGTATGAAATGATAGAATGCAGCTACAGAGTAAAAGCCAAAGCTGATGCAAAATACACCATCATGGCCCAAATAATGTGTGCCATTCACAATAATACTAGCAATCCATTCTAGCCAGTGCATGTTAGTTAACAGTAAATGCTTGAGAGATGATAGTTAGGAAGCCATCCAGGCTCAAAACCTAATTTTGTCTTCTTTCTTGGGATGAAAAGAAGAAATGGAAATTAATACATTTTCCTGCAAGCTGCAAAGCACAACAGACACATAATATAAATAAAGATGAACTTTTGAGACTATTTTTCACACTAAATTAGTAAGCGTACTAGTGATTTGCTCCCCACCCCACTCCCTAGGCTCTCTTGTCCTTTTCCAAAACAGACCGAAGTACTCCTTCTGACATCACCAGCCAAGTAGCAGGCCTTTTATTATTCAAAAGACATAAACCAGTTATTAAGAAAGTGAAAGAAATGCAGCCTATTTAGGGATATAAAAGAGAATGACTAGAAGCAAGGGGCCTTCTTTACTAACAAGCAATGAACTGCAACTCACTGTTGTTAGGCTATTTTGTGCAAACCAGATATCTTATTAAAATGCATTGTATACAATGATAAGCATTTATGAGGTGATCTGCTTCTATAGACAGTCCTGGGACTTACTATGTCTTCCTGGCACTTTGCTATAGATTTCTATTAATCCTGTAACAAAAAAACTGCAGAGAGGATTGTACATGTTAGATGCTGGGAGGATTCTGCCACAATTCTCTCTGGCTTGTTGCAGGAAAAATAAAGCAACACAGTCAAATAGCTGCACAAGTTCCACCAAAAAAAAAAAAAAAAAAAAGAATCAATAGCACTTGAAATTCTTTTTCAATATATACTGGATCCAGCAATGCCAAGTTTGTGATCCCTTACGTGTGACCTAAATGGTTGACAACATCTTTGACTATCAAGGTATTACCAAAATATCAAGGAAATATTAAAAAAACATGATCTTCTGTCTTCAAGATACCCTACATTCAAAGGTATCCATACTACAAATTCATTTTCTTCTTAAGTTAAAAATATTATTTCAAGTTCTGATGTGATACAGAACTTTTTTCATCAGCAGCAATACAAGATGGTAATTTTTGTACCCTGCTCCTCCCTGCATCAGCACACCTGCATCACTGGGCTCCGTGTATATATAAATAAAAAGACTGCAGCAATACAGAGATAGGGAGCAATCTTCCAAGCCAAAACTGGGGTCATCATAGAAGTGATGTTAACTGTAATCAGGAAATGCATCAACGCCAAGGGTAGAATCATAGAACATTATCCACAGCATCTGATGATTTTTTTTTTTTCTTCTTCTCTGGCAGAAAAAATTATCTAAATAATAGATCTGATGCACTGTGACTCTCAATGCTTTATCAGTGAATTTAGAGAAAAGACACCATTTATAACAGAGTAACACACCAGAGTGAAATAACTACAATTTGCAATCACTAGCTGCATCTCTAAAAGCTGCAGTAAAAGGAAGTTCTACTACAGTGTTGCCAGAAATTATACAGAGGAAGACTGGTGAAAATGATTTCTGATATTTTAAACTAAAATTATCTGTTGTATTTTCCTCACTAGAGGGACATTTTAAAGTGTTCCGTGTAAAAATTATATTATGGGATGAGTCAACATGTTAATATTAGTATCACATTAGGTCTTCTAAAATTCAGACAAGCAACTGTATTTTTAATATGGCACTTTTGTGGCCAGTGTGCTTGCATATCTGAAAACACAGCTGCAAAGATCAATAGTAACATGGAGATCTACATCTGTGAAGATCTACAAAAGCACTATAATTACTTCCAAGCAACCTTAAGGATGGTCTTTAAACACATGCATTTGTTATGACATGTTAATGACGCACAGATTTCACATCACCACACATTTAGAATGCATACAGCACACAAACAACATCAATACAATTTGTAAGTGTGGAACTCAAAAGGATTCAACAAGCAGAAGCTAGTTATACACAGCAATGCCACCAAGTTAGGAGCCAATTTCCAGCCTTGTTTCTTTCCACACCAACTTGAATTTGATTGCAACTACTACTTCTTTTTATACTACTTCTTTTTACACTCTTGTGAACAAGTCACTTGCACAGCCCTCAAATTTTAATCATCTTCTGTCTGTTGGCAGTTTCATAAGCCTTCTCTTCACAGACCCCAACTCTGTTTCCCTCACCACAGCACCCCAAATCTGTGCTGCTGAGTTCTTAGCCTCTTGTTGTTCTCTCAGAAATGCCACCTTCAGACAGTCTCACTGAACACCCTGCCCTTACTCAATTGCACTAACCAGTGAGTTGTCATACAAGTGATCCCACCAGAGCACTCAAGGGGAATACACACTTGAGTACTCACTCAACAATCAAGACACATGAAGCCAGAAATAAGTTACCACATCCTTGGCCTTAGGGTTAAATTGATACTCATTCTGCTACAGCAGCATTTACTCTGTCTGGTAACTTCAGCTCAGTGTTCTGCTTGAACAGAAAAACTGGATCTAACAGAAGTAGGGCTGTCAGAGTAAACTAATTTACTGATTGGGGGAGGAGGAAATAAGCACAGATCCTAGAGGTGAGGACTTCTTTCTGCTGCTTTTGATTTGCATACCTAGAACTGGCTCCACACACACAGTCCCAGAGCAGCTATAGCTTGCTTTCTGCAACTGTGGAAACCAGAGCCATGGGGCTGTCAGAACAACTGAGGGCTGTCATTATCAAGTGCTGCCTGAGCCACATACCCACCTTCTCAGGAACCAGTGCCACAAAGAAACAGCATGAAGGTCTTAAAAGACTCTTCACTGCCACTGAGTCTCCTCATGCAGAAAGGTGCATTAGAAGTTTTGTGGGCCATACTCTGAAACTTATCTATAAATACCTTATCTATAAATACCCAGTAAAAGAGTAAAAAAAAAAAATGTATTTATATTTAATAGGCAAGATCAATATTTTCAAATGTAGGCTGTAAAGCTAGGCATCTCCATTCGCACTGAGGACTTGAAATAAACAGCATAAATTTCTGAAGTGCTGAGAACCATCTGCTCTTATTGGCCTCAGTAGTTTTTGAAAAACAAACTGTTTAATTAGATGCTTTGGCATGGACCTGACTGGCTACCTTTTGACACTAAAAGTTTAAAAAAAATCTCTAGAGTGAAGTGATCTCATCTAAAGAAAATACTGCTTCCACTCACCATTTGGCCTTCTCCATGTCCTTCATTTAGCCCTGGAATAACTATAAAGTCTCAACTATTCATTTTTTTCCTCTAATTCTAAAGTACCAATGAAAGTTTACATGTTAAAATGGCAAATAAAAGTTTTTTCCTCCAGTCAGGAAGCAGCACCAAAATAGGAAATTTTACAGTGCTCCTTGCTAGAACTATCTGCATCGTGGTCTGAAATACATACAGCTAAAATAACACCTCAGGCTATCATATTTTGCCAGGCATGTCTGTATCTCAAAATGAAGGGCAATGCAGAGATATCTAAACTAGCAGAAGCACTAGTTGGGAGATATATATTGTGCAGTGAAGCATCATAAAGCCTTATACTACTCTACTGCACTCAGGCTAAGCTCTGCCATCAATCCAGGTTTACTGGCTTTGGTATTGTCTCATTCTGTTATGGCCACACCGATTACATTATGCTTTGCTGCTGTGAATACATGACTTTGATTCTCCTACAGTGAATTAGCTCAGACTTGAAAAGAAACTAGTAAAATAAGAATGAAGCTTCAAATGTCAGAAAACAGAATAGTTTTAAACATACACTGAAGTATTTTCTTAATGCTTTTGTGTAGTACTACACCTTTTATATGCACACAACTACATACAGGTAAAAATTGTGGGGTTTTGTTTGGGTGGGGGTTTTTTGTTTGTTTTAAATGCTACTACAATTTTGAAGAAGCTTGAGCTCTGATTTGGAGCAGCTACCTGGAAAGGTCAGAGCCTGAACTACCTGCTGTATACAGGCCTTTTTTAATTCTATTTACTAAACATATGAAGCCCTAATCCCCACAAACACTTCTACAACCTGCCTCAACAGAAACAGTCGATAGAGTGACAAAGATGTTTGTGAATCTGCGAGCTTAATAAAATGCATTTAAGTGGTCTCATATGATAAGCTGTCTCTACACTACAAAGCAGTAAGCTGAGGTACATGCCTCATTTCCCATCATCTTTCAGCTCAAATGCTTGGGTTGCTTTTCAAAGGAAAGGAGTGTTGGCTAGGAGATGTGACACTGTCTGACAGGAGTTAGGATGTGACATCAGAAACAAGACAGAGCAAGGCACAGGAGAGTGCATTTGCCCTCCAACACAGATACAGCCATTCTATTATTTGGCTGTGTATAAGTTAAAATGTCCCCTAGCTGGCAGATTTCTGTCAAGAGATGAGATCAGTAGCGAAGTGGATCAAGATAAAGATGCAGAAGAGTATTTTAAAGAAGTTTTGAAGTTTTGTCAATGGGTATTCATTTTAACTCTGAATAACTTTAGTTACCCATGGGTTCTTAGAAAGAAAGCATTATTATAGAACAAAATAGCTGTATGCTCAAATAAATTTACTGAGTCATGCCAGTATACCTAGCTTTTAAATAGCATTACTTACCGGTAGATCACTAAGTGATTAACAAGTGGAAAAGTATTGTTTGTTTTACACTTGAGAACACTGAGTCTCAATTAGGCATAATGAATTATTACCTTTGGAAACAGGCATAATGCATTATTACCTTTGGATACATTACAAGCACATGACAGAGCTCAGAATTGAGACTCAGATTTCCCCCATCCATATTCAGAGCTCTTAAAACAGACCTGCTCTTTAGGTAAAGAAGTATCATTAACAGGAATATTCCCTTTTAGATGTTAAACATTATAAAGCTTCCAGTTTCATGTCAGAAGCGGAAATAGCAACACAGAAGCACAGCGTTCTGAGTTCAGATGCAACAAAATGAGTGTTAGTCCTAAATATAGAGAAAAAAACTCACAAAAAAAGCACAGCTTGCAAATGCAAGGAGAGAAATTTAAAAACACTTTGAGGCTTAATTTACAGAGAAGATTCATTTTTAAAGAGGTAATGAGGGGTAGGATTCCTCCAAAGAGCAGTCTACCAGTCTCCTAGAACTCCTGTTTGTCTTAGCCATACACAGTAACGACTGAGGAATAATGTATTTTTATGTTTTAAAAGCAAATCCCCTATGAAAATGGAACAACAATTTATTGATTTGCTTAGTTTTGGAACTTCTGTTGAACTATAAAATGTGAACAGTCTTCTCCCAAAGTAGCATTAACCAAAAATTAGATTGAGGTCATCTGCAAGACAAGCCACACAGAACAAGGTACCACTTATGCCAGGTAGACCTTGTCCCTGGAATACACAGTCTGATGCAGTTATGAGAAGGCTGCAGTTACAGGAAAGGACTAGCACTACACACAGCCTCCACACAATATGGTAAAAAGCTTTAAGCCCCTTGCACATCTACTCTTTCACTGCCAGAAACCAAGGCTACGGATAATGCCAGAGGACTTTGGGTTGATACAGCAGGATCCTTAGTGTATAGCATATCATATGCTTCATATTCAGACCTTACTGCTGCTGCCAAGCAGCCATACAAGGGCTCCAACTCATGAGATGACAAGAACTGTCCTTAATCCAAATAGAAGCAACTGAAAGCAGTCATCACGGCCTGATCCAGACTGTTGCAGTGCCTGTGTACTGCCTCAGGCATACAATAATGCTGGGATCACTCAAAGCAAGTCCTCTGTTCTAGGTCATCACCAAGTTGTACAAGTGCTCATATGGCACTGCTGATGTGATGATAGGGAAGAGATACCCACAGCCATCCTGTGACCCTCTTCTGATGTCCTGGGCTATCCAGAAGATTGCCTCTGGATAAATATTATTCAAGCAGCCAGCTAGTCTCTTTGGCAACCAAAAGAGATATAAAAGATCTGTAGGAAAGGCATGCTAGCTCTCTGCCACCCTAAAGTAACAGTTAGTCCTAATAGAGCAGCTTGCTCTTAGCATTAGCAAGCTAGAATTGATACATTTCTCCACATGAAATCTTGACTGCTAACAATTTAAATGACTGAATATTCAATGAAATAACACTACACAGATGTAAAAACAATGTATCTGTACTCAGCTGTATCCTACTTTATATGTTCTAAATGTTTAGGATGGCAATTTCTAAACTATGGTTACGATAAGAGGAATTCTAAATGTGTATTGAAAGGTTGAAAAATCAATTTTCTTTTACCAAGAACATGTACTTCAGAATTAATATAAAATAGCCATTTTATGTCAATATGTACTTGCTCAATAAAATATGCATTCATATTCCACTGCAAACACTGAATACATTTTCCCCCCTCAAAAAATCCTATCCTTTCCATCCACAGCTTGTTCTCCTGCACTCCCCTTCAAAACAGGATTCATTCATATTAGACCCTGAACTGTGAGGAATAATTTGAGTATTGTTTTTCTAGTGGCAGCATCAGCATAAACAATCCCTTACACCTTATCACTTATTTCCACACTAGTCCTGCCTCATTTATGGATGTACAACTGTTCCTGAGAGTATATTGCAAACCATATAAGGAGATGGCTCTTGAGGTAAAAAAGGCTATTTTATTTTTTTACAATTTAGTTGCCTAAGTCATTTCACTAAATATTTCCTTAAATAATCACGACACAACTGGTAAGGGGCAGGGGGGAAGAATGGGAAAAGACAATTGTACTGGTTTTGGCTCGAATATAGTGAATTTTCCCCAGAGTATCTGGTATGGTGCTATGTTTTGGATTTGTGACCAAAACAGTGTTGTACAAATTCAGAACTTTAAGGAATCTTGTATTTGTTTCTACAAAATTCTAGAACATCTGATGCTGGAATCATTGCTTTCTAATGCTTTTTCTCAATTAACTGACATACCAGCAAAAAGAAGTAATTCTACCGTATCATGGCCTCAGTGTGAATTCATTTGCAGACAGTGAGCTGCATCCTTGCCTCTTCAAAGTTTGACTTCTTGATTCAAAGCAAGAATCCAGGCTTAAGATTATACAATTCCCTGTCCATAGAAAATTCGTGTGTCTAAATAGCTTTAAGTCTTTGGTACCAGCTGTATTCTTACTGAATTTGTGTCACCCTTGCAATCCTCAATCTGTTGCTCTCAGGGATGTTTTTCTGGAGTTCTCTTCAGCAGGGAATATCAGAAAGCTTAGTCTTGTTTCCATGCCCTTCCAAGCATGGTATCTCCTTAGTTTTTCCGAAGGAAAAAAGAATAAAACAATTTTATTGCAGAGTTGGGTCTATTTCCCTTTTTGAAAGCAGATTTTTTTTTTTTAACCTTTCTGGTCACCCACTTATTCCAAAGGCTCATGTTTAGTGAAGTATAAGATTACAGACAAGAAGTTGCAAGATCTCTACTCCCTAAACCTTTAGCAAGAGGTACACTCTGGACTGGAAAACACCTCACTGATATCGTTGCTATGGCAAAGCTTAATACAAGTTTAGAAACTGGGCATACAGCCAAGAAAATGGGGCAGGCTGACACATGACATTTCCCCCTTTGTTCTTTTCATACAATTTGCTTTCTGCAGCTCTTGTCAAGAGCGCAAGAAATGTTTCAGCTTCAATTATCTCCACTGGAGCTTCATTTTTTCCTCACTTTTCTTTTTTTGCTCTAAGACAACAATTAGAGCTATTGTGACTTAGATTTTTTTTCCCTTCAATTCCCAATGAATTACATATGTGTTCATAGTAAATAATGCCTTTAAAGATTGTTATCACCTGTGCTGCTGATTTTCTTTTTATTAAAAGAAACTAGATGGGAAGTTGGGAACACTACTGGCTTCCTTTCAACTCCAGCTTCACTTGATAGTCAACAAGGATGACATTTCTGAAAAACATACCAGTTTACTGTAAAAAGCGGATTTTTTTTTTGTTCATCATTGTAAACAGAGTTTACAAAACTCATCACTCTATCACTGCTTATGTTCCATCACCTCAAGCCAGTGTTTTGCAAGGATGGTATAATCTGATTCTATAATTGCATCCAGTTAAATTTTACATAAACTGTACGATCAAATTCAAATATCTTTTTAAACAGACTGTTGCTTGTAGAAAATGTTGCTGTAAACCTATACAGATGTATTTTAACATACAATAACATAGTGGATACAAACCCAGTTCGGGTTTATGTATATACTTGAAATAAGGAAGGCAAAAGAAGATATAAAAGGACATTAAATGATCTTTAAAATGCCTTGAGAAGTCTAGGAGACCTTATTTTCTATAGCTCCCCAAGCATCAGTATTGTTGAAATTCCAGGGTTAAGCTAGTTTTATGCACTGTGTTAACAGAGCACCATGAGACCACTGCAACAAGTGTGTCATGCTGGAAACTCTCCTAGCTATAGAAATTAAGTGTAATTAATACTATTTACTCAAGAAATTAGATACCAGAGACAGTTTATCTGCACATCTATATGAACACGCTTCTGAAGGAATTAGACACAATACTATCCAAAATGACTAAATGAAAGGATTACTAAGGAGGAACTGAGCAAAATAAACATCATAGGGTCCAGGTATAACCAGCCTCCTCCAGGTGCCAGAAATACTGACTCTGGAGCCTAGATCATAACAAGGAGATGGACACTAAGTTCTTCATACCATGCTCTTACAGGGAGATACATCACTGACACTCAAAGTTCAAAATACAGAGTACCACAACCCCTACAGACCACCAAAGCAACACGGTTCGATTGTGTGTGGCTGGATGGCCGAGACTAAAGAGTTGTGGTGAAGCAACAAGAAGCAACTCTAAAAAGTCAACTTTGCCACACTTTCAGCTCCTTTTCTAGGTTGCCAACTTGAAGACACCACTTGTATTTTTAATATATGATTACATTGCATAGAATTAGGAAAGAACAAAGAAGATCACGAGAAATGCTGAAAAAAATAAGCAGCATTTAAAGGATATGTTTCAAGCAAAATTAAATAGGAATGGCAAGAGGCCAAGATAATTGCTTGGGTTAGAAACGCATAGCTGAAACTGCAAGGAAATGGCAGGGGTCTACAGAGAGGCTGCTCAGACTCATGGTGTCAATTCTTCTGCTTTTGCTATCAGGCATTCTACCTTGGGCAGATCTTAAGTAAGGTGGCATTTATAGGAAACCTGCATCTGGCCTTCTGCACATGGCTATCATGCCCAGCACACCACACCACACCAAGTGCATTACCACTTGAGGATTGCTACTAGTTTGAAAATCCCAACATTACCACTGTGTATATGCTGTTAGGGCCCCAGACATCTAGAAACTCTAAGCAGAGCTATGCCATCTTTAAAATCTACAAGGCAGAAAAAGCAGTCACATCCAGGAAAACTCAGGTGAATGGCAGCCCTAAGTTAAATGAAAATGCATGTACTAGATTATATTTCTATATCAGCAGTTGCCAAAGCGATGTTTCCTGGGATCTGTTAAGCTTAAATCTCTCAGTATTAAAACAATATGGGAACATACAATGTGCAGCCACACAATGTTCAGCACAGGCACTACTCTGATTTGCACTGCTACGAAGAGCAAGAGTCCATACCCTCAGGGACAAGGTGGTGTCACCAACCCAGCAAGCCACTTAAGGTGCCACAGAGAAAGCTCCAAAGTGAAGCTTGCTCCTTTTTGTCATTTGGAAGGATTGCATCTGTCACAAACCCAGGAAGGCGACAGCTTGAGTGAGAACAATTTTGAAGCTTCTGGCATGCACGTGAGAGAGCAAGTTCCAGCCAAAGAAGAACATTCAGACTACTGAGTGATTACAAGGACTAATATCCAGTAGGGATTTTCTTAAAAAAAAAAAAAGCTATTGAAAAGATTAGGCTGCCTAAATTTAATCCTTACTTTGTGGAAATCTGTATAGCTTCACTGAACTCAACACGAGTACACTGATTTTTCTCTGCCTGAAGACCTAAATGCAACTCGGACACAAGCGGGCAAGTTCTGTAAAATTTCATAGGAATTAGGTACACAGACTTCTACAGAAATTCATCTACAAACCCCTAGAGATGGAGAATGACTAAGAATCTCTACATAGGATTTTTGATCAATCCTCAGGCAGAAACAGTTTTCTAAAATGCCCTGCAGTTATGCTATGAAAGAAAAAAGAAAAAAAAAAAGAATAAAAGCTACAAAGTCAGGCTTGCTTCATAAAAAGGTTTTAGCAACCCCATGAGGCAAGTAGAAATAACCTATATTCCACAGGGCTGGATCCATAAACTTTACTTTGCTACCTACACAAGAAAAATGAGAACTCAAAATGCAGCTAGGTGACTAAAGTAGCCTTCTCACACAAGTGTGCAATTGGTGTTTAGATCTATTTAATATGTAGCAAACAATGAAAAATTATGATTTTATGATGATGGATCCTATCCCCCTCCTGCTTCCAAAATGCTCACTACAGTGTTGGTAAACTGCTACAGCATCATAATACTAACAGCTGTACAGCTAACAGTTGTGCAGCTCAGTTTTGCACCATTACTAACGCAGAAAGGCTTAACAGTTTTGTTAAACTGCTCACTTTCACACCAGTGCAAGGTAATGGAAATACATACTTTACCCAGACAGAACTGCTGACTGCATCAACAGGTTCTGTTTCTAAACAACTTTCTGAAATAATGTAAATTGTAGTTTAGGGACTGCTTGCATCAACTATTTATTTGATTATCTGTTACTAACAGATGCTCTATGACAAGTAAAGTTTTTAAGAGGTCTTAGGAAAGCAGAAGAAAACAGAATAAAAATTTTCTCAATGCAGAAATCACAAATTTCATTAAGCAAGAGGAATCTTTTCCTAACACTGTTTGTCACAGTTTTAAAGACTATTATCACAGGAAATATATTTAAGCCTATCTAGTTTATCATCCTAGTGTCTACCAACTACTATTCCCTATTTATAGGACCCCATTCTACAACACTCAAATTAGGAATCCTACCACCTACTAAGAAGCTTTCCTGACTTCAGACACCATAAGCAGAATTCAGTTGTCTAAATACAGGCATGTAGTATCATTTTGGACAAAGTCACTCAGACACATAGTCATTTTTGCATAGTATGTTACACTACCCACTTAAGGCAGCATACCCTAGAACTCAGGGCAGAGTCTCTGATAAATGTAATTTTTTCCACTACTTTTCTGCTTTTTGGTACAAAGCTATAGATAAATGAATGGACTCTGAACCCTGCAGAAGGCTGCCATTACCAAACATGTAATAATCACTTCTACAATCCACTTTAGATTTCATAGGAAAGATCTACCCCATTGTCATATCTAACCTGCCTTATCTGAGACTTTGATCTAAGCAGTGGTGAAAAACTGAACTACAGTCAGAACTGAAGCACAGGTACAAGAATTTTAAGGATTCTATAGGTTAAATTCTTATTGAGAAATGTATGGGTTTCCATATCCTGCAACTGTTAATGATGATGAAATATCTGCTAGCTGCCACAATCAAGGAAACAGTAACTCAATAGTTAAAATACCACAGTAAAAGAATGATTGTCTGCTAAAGCATATTTAACTCCAGGCAGCATCTCTATAATTGACAAAATAGACATCCATTTCAAAGATAATCCTCAAATTATAATTTTCTCACTTACTGGATTTATGTGATTTAACATGCAGTCATTTTCTCATTAAGACTTAAATATACAGTACTCGAACAAGTGATTGCTGTGTTTAAACCATAATCGAGCATTTCTTTCCTGGTGCTCCTGCCTGTGTTACCCAGAGCATGTAATGGTTTGCTTTTAAAAGCCAACATGCTGTAGATATCAACCACCCTCAAATTATTTCACACATCCAGCTGTTGTAGGAAACTGCTACCCACTAGGGCCCTGCACAAAGAATAAGCCATTAAGCCACTCAGCTTTTCTACAACTTCCTTAACTGCAAGCCAAGCAATCCCTCTGCAGATATACAACCTAAGCCTTCTAAAACCTTTACCTTCAAACCTTTAGACCCTCTGTTGTTCTCTCAGGGTTCTGGTTTACCAGATATCCCTACAGCAATGACAATTGCCCCACAAGTGCACACATCCTGAGCCAAGGATCTGGTCACTGCCAAGTGGCCTTGCAGCCTTCCCCAGACCAGCAAAAAAAGCATCAAAGATGAACAAATATCAGAGATAGTCTAGACCAGGATTTCTTAATTTACAGCTCACAGGCCCCACATGATTTGCAAAGCAATTTAGCCTGCTAACATATCCAAGTTACCAAACTACCATAGAAATAACCGGCTCTAAACACCACTTCCCCCCGATCCCCAAATTGCCCTTCTCAGAAGCATAGCTTTCAACGAAAAATAGAAGAAAAGCAATATCCATATCTCTTTAAGGATTAGTGTAGTCTTAATTTTCTTTGGTACAGTAAAGCATGACATACACATGCTGAATCACACCACTTGTGAAAGCAGGAATGCTCCCTGAATTTTACAGATCTTTCAAGTATGCATGAGTATCTCTAGCACAATGTGAACCAAGTTTGAGATGACATAAACTAAAGATACTTCTAGGAATACCATTTCTGTTCCTCATATTCCATTAATTCAGAGGAAATGATGCTACATATATCCAGCCGTAGTTTCAAACGATGACATATCAAATTTCTGGGGTTTTGCCAAACAATAAACCTTTAATACATTTCATCAAAAAGGTGGATATTCACCTATCAGAACTACCTATGTAGCATGGGGGTTTGGGGGTGGGAGAGGACAGGATGACATGCAACCACACTACTGTGAAAAGCAGAAGTTTCAAATACCAAGGCACTGAAAACTAGTAACCACATTTAGAAGTCCAATCCTATACTACTTAGCTGACCAATCATACTTAATGAAAAAACAACTGAGTCAGGCACTCTGAGTTACCATACAAACAGCAGTTTAAAAGTTACCTCTTAAAAGATCTATTCAGTACTGGCCACTGTGTTACAAGAGGATTTACAGAAGCTGGGACTGGTTGGCAAATGGTACATAAACTAAAAATGCTTTCTTTATTAGTAGTCATAAAATAATTTGAACAGCTCTATATTAATAAAACCTTCAATGAAAAGCTTTTTCCCCCTCATTCACAGCAAAATGAGATACAGTATGTCAGTGCTGTTCTCAGTATGCAGTCAGTGCTACTGTACTGAATAGATAACATTTAGAGAAAGGCTGTTAGTGGACAAACTGTTGAGAGACCTCTTGACATCAGTAACTAAGAATACAGCCACACTCTTTGACTTTCCATTTGCTTCCCATTTCTTTTTGACCTATTCAGTATTTGTGGAAACACCCTAAAGCATTCATAAGAGTTCCCAAGTTGTTCAAGGACTTAGCATTCTATTCTATATAATTCTATCTTATTCAGATTTTTGTATCCATTAATTAAAAGGTATGGCTTTACAGTGCAAGAAAAACTTATCCTTGGAGTCACAGAAACAACCTACCTAGCAAATGTGTTTGCAGGTTATGGGAAATGTCAGCAAAAATGCTGAAAGGGCACTGTGAACACAATGTAATGGGTACTGGAAACAGGAAAGTTGTTTGTGGTTTGGGGTTTTTTTTCCACAAAATTATTTTAGTGACAAAAATTCTCTGGTGTTGAAAATGAACAGCTAAGAAGTCAACAGTCACACTATTAAAGCAGCACAAATCCTCTGGCTTATGGTATTACTATGGCCTTGGAAATAGCCAACGCACAGTCAAGAGCAGCTACCCACTGACTCTGCAATGAACAAATGGAAAAACTATTGTTACTGGGTTTTGTCTGAACTTACTGGAAGCACTGCTAATTTTTTTTTTTTTACTTTAGAAAAGGAGAACTTTCTATAGAAGGGACTTGTTTTCTTGGCAGTCTCTATACAAGCTGATTTACCTATGATTCAAAGATCTTACGGAGGTCAAAGGGGGGGAAGAGTTTGCATGAATCTCAATGTAATCCCACTGAATTACTTATGAATGCAATTCTTCAGGCAGATTACCTGCCACAATATTGTTTCTCAAACTTCTCTCAGTATACTAAATTTTCTGCTTATAAAATTATGACAGACTATCAGCTGTAATGGTTTAGACCCACACCTACCACCACATAGTACTCCACATCCTACTACAACTTCAGCATGTCTGTACCTCTAGGCTGGCTGCCGCTCCATAGTCATGTTGACACAGGCAGCAGATATCCATTTGCAGTTGTTCGTACCCACAGTCATCATCACAGCACTGCAGCACTCATGTTCAGTTGGAGTCAGGCTGAAACATGGCCTTCCTTACCCTGTGGGATTAAAAAGAGAAACACTGCAGAAAAATATCAACACAAGGACACATACCAAGCTACTGCTAATGGAGTGGCTGAAAGGGGTCACAAAAAGGAGGTCCTGAGGATCAAAGAACTGAAGGACACTTGCAAGACAACCAAGAAGGAATCAAAACAAGACAGACTTCTGGCAGCAGTGAAGTGACTTGTCAATATGACAGGGCCCAGAGAGAATCTTCTCCCAGCTGAGAGAGGCACAGTACATGGGTCAATGAGATCACAGAGATTCCCAAACTGATGGGGGGGTGGGAGGGAAGATCTCAGCTGCTACTCCAGTTTTCAGATGATCGCAAGAGCCAGAGGCAGTCTAAACTCCAGGAAATATTTTGTTGAGACAGGTTCCACTGCACATTGGGGCAGGGGAGAGCATTTCATAGCACTGCACCCTACCACACTATGAAGCACAGGCCACAGCACTTCATCACAGCATGTTAACAAGTGCATTTCATCGCATTTTAACAGAATATTTCAGGTTACACAACATATGAACAGGCAGGAGAGATTCTTTTGGGAAAACATGATGTAGCAGTGATTTGCATTCACACGAGAATTCACAAAAGCAGAGAGGTACCAGCGTTGCAAAAGCAAGAGGCTGAGAACACTTACCCCCTCCTGTTCAAGTATTTCTTGCAGAACTGTATTTTAACATATTTGCCAAAGACATAAAATGGAATTTTAAGAAATGGTGTTTTATAATGGTGGAAACATTACAAGGCAGAACTGCCCTGCCATTTGCTCTAGACTAGACAGCTATGCTTTTTCTGTACCTCAGGGGCACTAGTCTGGCAAATTATTTCATTCTATATCTTCTTGTGTTCTTTTTTGACATCTACACAAACATCCTTCCAGCTTCCTGGCCACAAAAAAAAAGTTAATAAATCATTCAGAATAGTACCTACACTATTATCAAACCCGTTAATGCAAACTACTGAGTCCTTCCCACCTTTATTCTCCCACTTAACAAGCACCCCACAGCCCTGCTACCCATCTCAAAGCCAGACTCCCCTGAACAGCCACACACCAGCATATGCATGCACACCATATGAAGTCACACGGGGTAAATTTTATTTAAAATACAAGCTGCAAGAGAGGAGATTAAAAACCAAACGCTCCAGCCACAACACTGGGAAAAGTCCACAAGGATGGCAGTTCAAATGCAAGAATTTTTTTTTTGTTTTAAATCTGTGATGGAAATTGGAAAGAACAACCACCATCTGCTACTTTCAGTTCTCTTGTGGACCCAGTATTGAATGATGCAATGTTTTGCCTTCCAGAGCTTCAAAAACTATGCAGGGATCTGCAGGGGAAGCTGAGAGGGAAGAAATGAGACTGAAGATGGCTCCAAAGTCTGTGGGCCAGACAACTCAAAGGAGAGTCCTTGGACCTGCTAAGAAAGCAGTGAAGAGACTGAGCAAGACCCCATCGTAGCCACACAGCGATCAGCCTGACTGCTCAACAGCTCACTGCAGAGCCTTCCTGTGAGCCAGGACTCAGTGGAAAATAAGAGCAAGAAGGAGCTCATGAACAAAAAGACCATGCTCCAGGCAGAGGGACACTGCTTTTCCAAGTGTAGCCCCTCAGCACTGGAAGAAGCCGGTCCCAGCCACATGTTGGTGCTTACTGCCACAACTATCCTAGATCCTCTGCAGAAGGCCACACTGAAAGCCAATTACACAGTGGCAACTTCAAGACTAAATGTATATCCATTTTTTCCCAAGCACCACCATATTCCTGAACTGTGTAACTAAATGTGAACCCCTGTACTATTTATTTCCAACTTCCATCATTTCTATTGTTGTTGGACTCAAACATTTGTGCTTTTATCCCAAAGCTTTCACAAAAGTTGTAATAATTCCATTCAATAAAACTGAAGAACAAATACTAATAACTTTAGTGTATTTGTTTAGGTGCATATACATATATATACACACACACATATCTGTACTTGTGAAAAGGTGAAAATGTTCAAGTTCCACAAAGATCAGACTTCCCAAAATAGGGCCAGAGTGAAACAAACATGAAACAAAACATGGAAAATCATTAAAATATATTTACAGATCATTCCCTAACATCATCCCTGACATTAGCTATTTCTGATATTCTGTGGAAACATGAAAAAGGAAAAATACTCAAATTCATATTTATTAAAATTCTACAACACTAAAAGAATAAGGTGTTTCTACTGAAATATTTAATGAAGTTCATGAAAAATATCCATTAAGAACTCACCAGATTACATTCCCATTATCTTTGCAACTTTCATATTTTATTACAATATAAATGGAGTATAAAAAAAATGAAGTCAAAAGTCCAATAAACGCACACACAAGCTTTTCATGCAGAAGTTGCAGAAAATAGCTCACATACCAAATGTGAAAATATAATTTTCATATGTAACAAAAACGTTTCTGGTTCATAAGAATACTCAAGAAATATTATTCAAAAATGCTTTCATGAAACATTCCCGATGTTTTCATTAAATAACTTCATAAAGCATTAAAAATACATACCACAGGCACAACTCCAGAAGTCACTAAAATCAGCTCCTGTGCTTATGACAAGTGCCCTCAGTCACTATAATTTTGACAAGGCTGTCTCAGCATCTGCTTACAAAGCCCTAGCCTCTACAGGCCTTAGTTCCCTAATTCTCGTCACAAACCAAAACCATCCTTCCCCAAACCCCCAATGCATATTACCATTATTCTGCAGTGGCTTAGATACTCACACATTGTCTTTCTGTGGTCAAAATCAGCAGCAAGTGATTAAGACTAGTGATAGATTAGATGATCAGAGTCCCCCAGAACAACAGGGGCCACGACCACACTCATACGCATGGTGGCCACAGCTACAAACCCATAACCAAGACCATGCTGGACCCCAGCATCATGAGCCTTCCTTGACAAAGAAACAGGTCTTTGATCGAGGAAGATTTTCCTTTTAGTGTTCAAAACCTGGAGCTTCACTGTCACAATGCAACAGGGAATAGCTTGCTAAACCCCAAATAGCTCCCAACAGTTACAAGCCAACAACCCACATGAGCAGTGGGGCTCCCACCTGACACTAACCATGAGTCAGCCATCACAGCCATGGGCTGAGGCAGGTCTCAGGGCAGTGGTATTCCCCTGCTCCAAACACCTCTGGGGTGAGTTGTCAGATATCTTGTACCAAATGGCTGTGGGAAGGTGCTGGCAGCTGGGGCTGCAGGGGCAGCCTCTGTGAGGAGAGGCTGGGGCTGCCCTGTGCCAGCAGCTGCGGGTTCCACAACAGCCCCACAGCAGGGCACAGCTGAGTCCCTCAGCCAAGCTGGTGGTACCCCTGTGAAAAATATTTAAAGGGCAAAACACTGCCTGGAAGCAAGGCAAAAAGCATGAGAAAAAGCCCTGCAGCCACCCAGGTCAGAGAAGGAGAGGAGGAGAAGGCACTCCAGGCACCAGAGTGAGTATTCACCTGCAGCCCACAGAAGACCCCACATTGGAGCAGGTGGAGATGCCCTGAAGGAAACTGCAGCCCATAGAGAGCCCACTCAGGAGAAGGGAGGAGAGTGAGGAGGAAGGAGCAGCAGAGGAGCTGTCATGGACTGACTGTAATCCCCTATCCCACCCTGCCCCTCCCCCCCCCCCCCCCCCCCATCACTCAGTGTGATGTTTTAATTCCCTGTATTTCTCACCATCCAACTCTACTTTAACTGGCAATATATTACTATTCTTCAAACTGATTCTGTTTTTCCCCATGATGATAATTGGTAAATAACCTGGTCTTTATCTCAACCTACAAGCTGCTTCATCCTACTTTCTCACCTTGTTCTGTTGACAGGGGGAGCAAGCGAGCAGATGGGTGGGCATTTGGCTGCAGTACAAGGTCAGCCCACCACACATCTCCAGCAAACTGCCTTGATGATGTGACATTCCACAACTACTACCAGTTTGCAGTAATTCTGCAGAGATAAACATTTGCTGAAAATTTCTCCAATGCTATGTGATGCTTGTTTCATGAATCCAGATACAATAGCATGACAAGGAGGACAGCTGGACAATACTGTTTCTCTCCCCATCTCAACCTCCTGTTGTTGTGCTGGGGCAACTGCCAGGGCTGCTGCAAAAATGGTGTAGTGCTTGCAAAGGGATTGCCTTGCAAAGCCATAGCCATCTCTCAGTAGAATTTCAAGTATACATCTGCAAGCCTCTGTATCTGCCTGTATTTTCCTCAGCTAGTCTTGTATCACACTGTTTCAGTCATGCTGAAAGCAGGACCAGCAAGTCAATCAAAAAGAGCTAGTGCTCAGGGGATAACAAAGGAGGAATCACATGAATTTATGAGATTGCAGCATATGCAAATACAACAGCTTGCAGGCAGCTTCTACTGGATATGGGGGGGAATAGCATAACCCACAAAGATCACGAGAAGGATAAGACACCAGTTAAGAATACCAATCACTTAATACAGGAAACCCTACTATCTGAAAAGAAATACTGACTGTAGTAGGGCTGGGGTTGGTTTGTTTGTGGGCACGTGTTCTTATCAGTCTTCACAAACCACAAGAATTCAGTATGAAGCAGGCTGCCAAGTTCCAGCAGCTCTGGAAGCCCACACTTCTGTTTCCTCATGCATGGACAATGCATAGAGGTGCACTTGGGGTGCTGAGCCAAATTTAGTGCATCAGGGGGCCAGTTCTGGCTGAAATGACTTATCAAATTAGAATGTTACTTAAGCCAACAAAGCAAGGATTCTTAAAAGATTAAAAAATTAATTTTAAAATGTATCTGAAGCTCCAACTTCAAATGTATCTAATTGGAAGTGGACCTCAAGAAATAATCAACTATACATACATTATTCCTGACAAATACTTGCCTAACCCAGTCTAAAAAACCCTTCAGAAAAAGCTCCACCACCTTTTCATGGGTGATAAGTCTTCTCTCTGCTTGGAGAGAAATGGTCCTCTGGACAGAAGTCAGAGCCAATTAAAAAAATTATAAAACAAGACAGATGGTGAGCACATGTAAATACTCATTGTACAAATAAAGAAAGGCAATTATAATAGTGTGATCACTGAAAATCCCTCACACAGGGGGAATTATCCTGACACAAAGATGCCTCACTAGTCAGTTCAACTAAGCCTTGAACCCGAATTATACTTGCACTTGTTTCTGTGGTATTTATTCATATTCTGCACACTGACCCTTTCCTAAACTAATCTTTCCTTAAAAGTACTAGTAAGTCTTACTCAACCCAGCTATCTCCACCTCAGCCATGGGCAAAGACAGCTTGCTTGCTTCAATTGATGTCATTCTCATTTATTTTTGCATTCTCATCAGCCCTTGGAGAGGCTCATGGGCAGCCCCTGGCAAATTGCTCAAATCTTTTCTCTTCCCTATGCCAACATTTTAAAGGTTCCCTTTGATCCTAGCTGCAAGTGTAGGACGACTAAACCTCACCAGGCTAGTAGATGCTACAAAAATAAATCACAAGTTTTTTCATTGCCCTCAAGGACCCTCAGCATTTTCTGGAGTGTATCTTCTCATAGCCACTCTTTTAGCTCTAGTTAGTTTTCAGTTCCAGTCCAGTTCAGTATAACCCTGAATTCTGGCAGGAAGTCACATGGGTAAGCACAAGTGCACTTATTTAAAAAAATTAAGTATTTACACACACACTATTCACTCTCATTCTTTAGTCACAAATAATATGTCTTTCCTGCTAAATTAACACATCTTTCAACATCTTTACAATAAACCACATTAAATCCCTGCACCCAAATCCATTCGGATTTTACAGCCAAATCACCTTTTTGTTGTGGATGTTTTGCTTGGGTAAAGTTGTCTTAAATTTAGTTTGCACTACAGTTATTAAGTCATGCAGTGGTATTTTTTTCTTATGCTTCTCTTGGTATTAAACCAAGGAGACTAGATGAATAAAGACATGTTTCAGCCTCTAGTGATTTGATTTATATTTGGATACATTATTATTTTTAGCCATACAGAGTCATAAGTATTCTGCATATCAAATTAGAAACAGACACTAGGTTTTGGAAAAACTAGAAAAAACTTTTTGCTCCAGTATGAGAAATAGAATACCCTAAATCAAATACAGCTACCAACCTGGCATAAACTTTAAAACAATTGGATTTATAGAACTTTTTTACAGCTTTAACGTGCAGACATAGCAGAAAATTTTCATTCTCATTGATATCCTGCAGCTGTCTTCTGCAATTTACACATGCTAAATGCTTGTGTTCCTGAATTAAAAAGAAGTTAAGAACTATTTTCCTGAGGTCTAGATTTCTAATTAATGTGGTTTTACATGCATAGGAAATAGTAAGCAGTGGGAGATACTAAGTCTAGAGACATAAAGGCGTGAGCCCAAACTAACTAGAGAGGGGAGCTGAGGATTACAGCAGGGCCCATCCCACAGTACCTGATAAGGAGAGCAGGGCAGCTCCGGAGATGGCAGCCAACTTTAACCATGACCTCCATCCATCAGGTAAGTTCATGGTGATGAGACAGGTCCGAGGTCAAGCTTGGTGGTCAATCCACACGTCAGACACAATCTAGAGATTGCCAGACAGACCCATAGTAACAGGACAGCTCTGCCACCAAGCCAGGAAGCCCATACATGGGCCAGGGTCCACATCAGCAGGGTCCACCAACAGGGACAAACACAGCTGTAGCTAAAGTAGAAACCAACACCTCTACAGCATCACTCAAAAGAAGACTAATGGGCCTGGGCTGAGCTTAAATAGTGCTCCTGGGCCCATGGGCAGGGCTAACAGGCCCCAGGTGATGCTCATCTGGGTCATTAACACCTATTAGTGCCTCAGGGCATCTGACAAGAGGTTCCCTGAAATTAGTGGGAGGTTGCCTTCTTGAAGCTCACTGTCTGAAGAAGCACATCATTCACCCTGAAGAACTACAGCTAGTGAGGAATAAATCTTAATCTGTTATTAGTGCTCCCATTCAACGTGATATCATTAAAGAAAATCAGAAAATTAACTTTTGGTTGGTGAAAATGGGGCAAATGAAGTTGCTTATATCTCTCGGTCTGGCTAAATCCTTTCTCCATGACAATTTAATAGATCTTAATAGTTAGAATTTTTTTTTTTTCCCAGTATTTGTGGGGAAAGAATTTTGCTCAAAGGACAGCAAGCCCTCAGTAAAAAGTAAAAGTAAAATTACTTGTCTCTTTCTAACAGGACAGGTTTCCACTGAACTCATTCTACGCCACTACTCAATGTGTTGTACAAAAGAGACAGGTGATTTTCTTATCTACAAGACATTCAGAATGCCGCTAAGATTGTGCTCAGGTATAAATGGAAAAAAGAAAAAAACCCGCAAGTCATTTCACCCAAGGAGAATCAATCTCTTCCAGAATCAATCAGGTCTCTGCAAAGGCAACTGCTTTACAGCAACCAGAAAACCAATAAAATTCAGAGAAAGTTCCTACTGGCAGATATCTCTCATAAACACACCTCTCATATATGTTCAGATGGCTGAGGTTGTTTATACTATCTTCCGTCTGAGCAATTTCTCCATTACTGTGTTTTTCCTTGTAGTTACTGGGTTTGGCTGTCAGCAGAATTTATTTTCAATGGGTTTAAATTTTTTTTAAAAAAGTCAAATGTAACATGGCCACTATTCAATACATAGTGATTCCTGCCCTCTTTCTAGCAAAGCACACATTTGTAACAGTGACCCAAGCTATCTCTCTGGGGCCAGAGAATAAAGGTCACCTTCTTAATAAGTCTTGTGTGTTTTCTGAACCCTGCTGTTGGAGCCATTTGGAGACACTGCAGATGGTGAGCTACCACAGCAAAGAAAGGAGGAATAATTTCAAAAGCTAGTCCAAAACTCTCTTAGCACAAACACCCTATCCTTAACCCCTTGCATAATTTGATTCATTTTGAACATAATATAGTCTGGCCTTTCAAATACCTTTTAAAATTAATTTTCTTCCTGTTTCCTACTTTTTATTCTCCACATCGGACAAACTTTTTGTACATTAGGAGGGAGCAGTCTAACCTATACAAGCATTAGCACCACTCAGCATTTTAAATCTGTAGAATCTGGAGCAATTAACTCAGAGTAACAGTTTATTTCACAGTGTTTTGGAAATGACACAGTGTGCAGACAGTTTCATAGCTCATCAGTTTTAGAACATTTTATAAACAAGTGCTTGTAATTTAAGATCAATTATGATCTCACTCATATATGATTTTCTAATGAAGTCAAATGATGAAATAATCATTTGAAAGATATTTTTAATTCCCAGTTAGAAAACCAGTAGTAAATCTAAAAACTCTTAACATGTTTCCAACAGTTCTTTCTTTAGTGCTTTTGGCTTATTACTGAAGGCAGATTTTTATTTATCTGCAAAATACTCTTGTGTCTAAAAGTGATGTGTCACAAATGGAAGAAAGTTCATTTTGGTTGGATGTTTAAATCAGTTTGTTTTCTGCAAATTTACAGTATTTGGTGAACATATTTTTAAATTCTTCATAGCCCTTTTTAATAGACAGTATTTATTACCAGCACACTTCTGATTAAAACTAGCTTTTTCTTTTTTTAATTTCACACATATTATAGGACAGTTGTATTTTAGCCTGACTATACTCATATCTTGAGTTAGCACAAAGCAACCAAATGGTCTGCATGCAAAATTCAGTGCAATGTTGTCCTAGTTTTAACACAGTTGGAGGACAGATAAAACAAATGACTCAGGGATATTCTGAGTAGTGGTAAACAGAAGATAACTGCTAGTGCATGAACAAAGCCATTACTTCCCTGTTCCCCTGTAATTTGATTTAAAAATTAAAATTGGATAATTACTCTATGACTCTTTTGTCAATGCCAGAATTAAAAACGTTAAGACAATAGCAAACATTTCTCCAAAACCATGCTAGGACTATTTTTTTTCTTGTCAGTTTATGTTAAAAACAACTGTATACTCAAATTCTCACTTTTAGTGTTTACAAATATCTTCTAGTGGCAGTCAACAGTGCTTGTTTACATGGACAAAGAGCCCACAAAGACTATGTCTGTACCTTTTAGAGCATTTCCTGCAAAGTGGTGATCCCATTTAACACCCACCCATGAAGAGATGCTGAGCCTCTGCTACAAATGGGTTCCTCAACAAGGCAGACCTGTGATGTGGCTTAAACAGCCACATCTGTTGCAGGGATTAAAATCACCCTGCAGCAGCAGTTACACAATATTTGGCTGTGAAACGCTGAGTAACATTGAGAGAAAGCCTCTGAGATGTTGAAAAATGAAGAGTCAGTACTTGTGAGGCAGCGGGGTTTGAGATGTTTAGTGCGTGCTGCCCAGACTTAAATTACTAGCTGATACAAGCTTGAGAAAAGAGTTGTGGCCATATCCCCTTTCCATTCCCTAAGGCAAGTTCTACTGGAACATTTAACTTGCACGTTAGAGGAGCCAAGATTGTTGGAACTCTTTGTGTGACCTTCTAGCATGCCAAGTAGAAGAAAAGAATAGATGTAAAGAAAATAGGAAAAAGCTAGAAATCAACAAATGATGCAATGTAAGTTAAAATACAAAAAACAAAAGTTTGACGGCCGTGGATAAAAATAGGAGCCTTTGCCCCTTAGGCTTGTGTTTCTAGACTAACATAACAGAGTTAGTGAAGTTATAAGGAAAAGATGTGTTAATAGGCACAGCCCTACAAGAATTATGAATAATGAAATCCCATATGTAATTTACCTGGTTTCAAGTTTCCCTACAAATTGCAAGTGTGGAGGAGTTCCATGGGATATTTTCTAGAGTTCACACACTTTTCAAGAGACTGGAGGATCCATTCCAATAGACTGTTACTTCAGTCCTGTGGAACGAACTAGCTATGCATACCTCTTCACCTTTTAAAAAGATGCCCTTACAAACTAAGCATTCCTTCTGCTATTTGCCTCTTTGCTGCTGCCAGTGTCATGAAAAGTGAGGGTTGGCAACAATGGAAGAGAACAGCAGCTTTGGGTCATTTGTCTTCATCGCTTTTTCCTGTTTGTAGAAAGGGTTGCTATGCTAGTGTGTAAGCATAACAGATTAGACTTTTGACAAGATGCAGTCTCAGAGAGAGAAGTTTAAAATTCAATTTAGTTTAGCTTGCTTTCAGAACCCCTGAAGTTTGCATCAGTCCTAAACAATACATCTAACAGCACTTGATGGAGAAACTCTGCCATGTGTCTTTCTACTCTCGTCAAAACTTAAAGCCAAGTCAGGAAGAAAGAAGACTTTGCTCCAAAACTCAACACCTAAAACTATATACAAGTCTTTTGTTCTTTATGTAGCAAGTGCAAATCCAAAATTAGTCTCTTTCCTAAGAATAATCCAGATTGACACTGTGATATGGTGAAAAAGAGACCAACCCATCAACCAAAAGAGAAAGCAGTGGTTTACACAGCCACTGAAATTTTAACTTTCTTGAGTATTCTTCATCCATAAAGTCACTCCGCAGTGTGGAGCCTTTACCACTGGACACAAGGACCCCATCACCTATTCTTGCTGTTGATGCAATTCTATCTCAAAAGACTCATGCACACAGAAAACAAGGACTTTGTTACAAAGACCTTACCATCTGTATGATGCAGCTGAAGAGCTTTATACCTAATGACAGGATCTGCTAAGATGAGCTCTGAGTATAGGAAGTCCTCAGGTTGCAAAATCCACTTGTCCCATACTGCAAAAGAACTAGGGGAAGTTGACGTGTTTCACTTGCAAAATAATACTCATGCAATAGTAAGGCAAGATGGAAGAAGTTTCAAAATCCATCCAATAATTTTGTTGTAGAACTTGGGAGTAGTATTCTAAGAATAAAATTCCTGGAGACAAAAATGAGACACGAGACAGGGACTGAGACCCCTTTCATAATGAAATCACAGGTTTTTTCCTGGGTGAGTGCTTTGGGGAACAGATGCTTATGGTGTTTCTAACCTGCCTGCAGACTGATGGCTGACCTCCACGTAGGGATAATGTAGAGGAGGTAGCGGCTTCTGCTCCTTATAAAAACATGCTTTTGGTCTGGGTCATGTTTAGCCAAATGCCACAAACTCCACAATGAGGAAAGTCACACCACCTCCAGCAGTACTGGGGATTCAGTAGAGGCCCTTAAGAGACAGCCTTACATTTCAAGCGAGCTTTTGTCTCAAATTTACTCATGAGCACAGGACTAAATATACCATAGGACATATACTGGGGATGAACAGCTCAGTGACTCTCCATCAGGCTTACAGTGCAGTAAGGCTGGCTTTAATCTGTGTCATAACACAGCAGGCTTCAAGGGACCACGTACCATTCAAGCACAGAAAGACTGAATGAGTGGGCTACAGACTTCTCTGTCCCCTTCCTCGTCTCCCGATCACAAGTTGAGCTACAAACTCCAAAGCCATTCCCAGAATATGGCAGTGACTTTAATAGACTGGCTCAAATCCTAACCTGTCAATTCAGATCTGACTGGGTCATTATTAAGTTATTAAGTAACAAAGAGTATGGCAAAAGTGTTAGTGGGTGCTGAAGCAGGCATCCATATCATGCTGTTACTTATTAACACTATCTGTGGCAGTGAGAAGCTGCAACAAGATCCACTAGCCAAGTCTCAGGCAGGTGCTGCCAGGTAGCATTGTTTGCCCTATCCCCACAGACACTGGCTTGCTGAATATTTAAGTGTCACGTACTGATCACTAGCAAGAAATATTTTTTAAAGGAAAGTTGAATTAGTTTCATATAAAACAACAACTACTTATATTTTCTCTAGCTGCTAGTAATTTTGATTAGGAAAAAACAGCCAACCCTTTTACTGCTTGCATAATTAAAGAATCACACTGTTCTTCCTGTGGTTTTTCATGCTTATGATTTTCCATGGTAATCCATTAAGTGTTAGGGTATTAGCAGGGATATAACACACCAGATTTAATCAACAGTACTTCTCATACATCAGCATTTGTGCTAAGAGAACTGTACATTAAATAGTGGTTTTAGTGAATTATCTGACCTTTTCCTCTCAAATCTGCACCTCCTAATTACAACTTTCCTTGTTTTGGTATAAAATATTGGCAAGGTCAAACCCTGCCACAGCACTTGCAAATTTCCTCAAGAGGCTCACAGAAATGGCCTATCTGCTTGTACAAACCATGACTGCAAATGTGTTTGGATTATCTACATATTCTGTATTCATGAGGTTTACAGTTCTAGCTTGCAGCCAGGAAAATTGCTTTGATTTTTTTTGTATGTCTCTGAGCAGAAGGCAAATAAAAAATATAATATGCTTTAAACTCCTGCTACATTTCCCCCGACAATTCCTTTTCCATCAATCCTCCTGTCCTGGAATATCTCCCTGAAATTTGCTGACATGGCAGCAAAGGACATCTTCTGGTTGACATCTTTTAAAATTAATTCTACTAAAGAACATTTGTTTCTTCTCTTGTACCTAAAAGCAACTGAACTTAAACCCTAGGCCAGAGAGAAACAAATAACGAGAATAAATGATCTTCATCTTCAGCATATCATTGTTTTGCAACATGTAACTTTAAAGTCCAAATATTGAGTCCAGCCCAGCTCTTAGCTCACAGTCATCAGGCTAGTAGGAGCTGACCAAATGCATTCTTACTGACCAACAATACATTCCTCCACTTAAATTGATACAACCTCAAATCAATACAGTAGAGCTTTATGGAGTGTGCATTATGGATCTATTTCCACAAAAACATAGGAAAAGATGTGGCCTAAAAAATAAGCCACAAATAGCTCAGCAGTTAGGGCATTCAAACAGGCCATGGAATACCTCCAAGTGTCCATCCCATTCTGAAGCAATCAGAGAGTCTATGTAAGGTCTGGAACATTGCCGGTTTGCTCCTGGAGTCTGAGCACGACTGAAGTTTGTAGAAACACTTCCAGTCCTACCAATGGGTCGGGACCAGTCTTCAAGAGTGCAACCAAGCACTAGCATCCCCAGTATGCATAAATACTGTTTGTCCTCTTATCTGAAAATCAGCTGAGAGGCAAAGATAAAAAAGCAATCTCACTGGCTGGTGCTTTACTCACTGTACCTTATGTCTGTGTCACACCTCTACCTCACCTGCCCTCCACATCCCCAGCCTATGACCGCACAGTCCTCTCCAGGCCTTTCATCAGAAAAAAGACAAAATGGCATTGGAGGTTTTGAAAGTTTTTCTTCTTTTAGTATGATTCAGCTTATCTCACAGAATCACAGAATGATCTAGGTTTGAAAAGACCTTGAAGACCATCTAGTCCAACCATTAACCTAACACTGACAGTTCCCAACTACACCATATCCCTCAGCGCTATGTCAACCCGACTCTTAAACACCTCCAGGGATGGGGACTCCACCACCTCCCTGGGCAGCCCATTCCAACTCCTAACAACCCGTTCTGTAAAGAAATGCTTCCTAATATCCAGTCTAAACCTTCCCTGGTGCAACTCAAGGCCATTTCCTCTTGTCCTATCGCTCATTACTTGGTTAAAGAGACTCATCCCCAGCTCTCTGCAACCTCCTTTCAGGGAGTTGTAGAGGGTGATGAGATGTCCTCTCAGCCTCCTCTTCTCCAGACTAAACACCCCCAGTTCCCTCAGCCGCTCCTCGTACGACATGTGCTCCAGACCCTTCACCAGCTTCGTTGCCCTTCTCTGGACACGCTCGAGTAATTCAATGTCCTTTTTGTAGTGAGGGGCCCAAAACTGAACACAGTAATCGAGGTGTCGCCTCACCAGTGCCAAGTACAGGGGTAAGATCACTTCCCTGTCCCTGCTGGCCACGCTATTTCTGAAATAAGCCAGGATGCCATTGGCCTTCTTGGCCACCTGGGCACACTGCTGGCTCATGTTCAGCCGGCTGTCAATCAACACCCCCAGGTCCCTCTCTGACTGGCAGCTCTCCAGCCACTCCTCCCCAAGCCTGTAGCGCTGCTGGGGGTTGTTGTGACCCAAGTGCAGCACCCGGCATTTGGCCTTATTGAAGCTCATACAGTTGGCCTCAGACCATCACTCCAGCCTGTCCAGATCTCTCTGCAGAGCCTCCCTACCCTCGAGTAGATCAACACTCCCACCCAACTTGGTGTCATCCACAAACTTACTGAGGGTGCACTCGATCCCCTCGTCTAGATCATCAATAAAGATGTTAAATAGGAGTGGCCCCAAAACCGAGCCCTGGGGGACACATCTCATGACCGGCCACCAACTGGATTTAACTCCATTCACCACAACTCTTTGGGCCCGGCCATCCAGCCAGTTTTTTGCCCAGCAAAGTATATGCCCATCCAAGCCACGAGCAGCCAGTTTCCTCAGGAGAATGCTGTGGGAAGTAGTGTCAAAGGCCTTACTGAAGTCAAGGTAGACAACATCCACAGCCTTTCCCTCATCCAATAAGCAGGTCACCCTGTCGTAGAAGGAAATCAGGTTTGCCAAGCAAAACCTCAGCCTTTTCCTCATCACTTGTTACCATGTTTCCTCCTGTGTCTAGCAGGGGATGGAGGCTCTCCCTGGTCTTTCTTCTGCTGTTGAAGTACTTATAGAAACTTTTCTTGTTATCTTTGACTGCTGAAGCCAGATTAATTTCCAGCTGGGCTTTAGACCTCCTGATTTCTGCCCTGCATAGCCTCACAGCATCTTTGTAATCATTGTGAGTCACTAGACCCTTCTTCCAAAGGCCGTAAACTCTCCTTTTCTCCCTGAGTTGCAGCCAAAGTTCCCTGTTTAGCCAGGGTGGTCTTCTCTGTCGCCGGCTTCTCTTACTGCACCTGGGGACAGACTGCTCCTGTGCCATTAAGACTTCCTTCTAAAAGAGTATCCAGCCTTCCTGGACCCCTATACCCTTCAGGACCGTCTCCCAAGGGATTCTGTCAAGCAGCCTAAACAAGTCAAAGTCAGCCCTTTGGAAGTCCAGGATGGCAGTTCTGCTGCCCCCATCTCATTTCCAGGTAGATCAATTATGGCTGGGCAAAGGCTTTTCAAACATAAAGTCTACTACAGGAGCCTGTAACACTATTTTTCTTCCTAAAAAACTGCATAGCCAGTTTAATCTAGGAGAAGATTCATCTACTGTGATTAAGAATACTGAAATCCCCATCCTTCTTCTTCATTTTGTGTCTTCATTTCGTATTCTAGCTCTAAATACCTGACCTGAATTTCAGTAGGATGCTAGCATGACTCTGGGTCTCCCTGAGGAACAAGGGGGTATTTTAACCCTGGCCCATCACTACTTCTGGAATACTAATATTTTTTGCTGTGTGCATTCCAGTCCATTTAATAATTATATGCACCATTTTGAGGTGCAAAATCCAGGACATAATGCAGAGTACAGTTGGCACATTTGCACTTAAGAGAATATCATAGATACTAGAGTCAAACTCGCACCCTGCTGGAATTTTAACAGCTTTTCCTCCATGAAAAGATTTCAATAGCATTATGTTATTGGTTCATTTTGTCCCTCTATGACTTACGTCAGTAATCATGCTTTAATAAAAGAGAGTGCTTGTTTAGAAGACAGTAAAGGGAAGCTGTTTTCTTGATTTAGTTTACAATTTGGAAGGGCTTCAATACAGTACACCAAGTGCTGAAGCAAAACAGATTAAGAAAGAGGCCTTCTTTACATGCAACACGGAATGACATTTACGGATGTACGTCCACAGCACACAGTACTAACAACCGAGTAAGGACAACAGTCTGTTTAGCACCGTCTTCGATACAATGTGTTCCCTTTGAAGCTTAAAATCTCAATAGACGATGCAGAAGAAAAAATTGTCTCCTGCTGCCAACTATTAGTATTTCAGCCCAGTGAGGCAGCAAAGGAAGGTTTTTCTAAAGCTGTAATGACAGGTGGGTGAGAAGTGTGTTTGTCCTGGATGCAGAGTGAAAAATGAAGGTAAATGTAGCCATGTTCACTGCCTGCTGCCGCTGCCACCAGAGAGGGCAAGCTGCAAGCTGCCTGTCTTTTCTCCTCTAAACAGTTACAAGGAGACTAGCATCTAAAAAGAGTCCACAAAGGGCTACCACTCTGGCAGCTCCATGAACTAGATTTAGAGGAGGCGCCTGAAGGGCAGCAAGCCCATGCTATCAGCACACAGCAGCACTGCCGCCTGTCTCCCTGCCAGCCGGTGCAAAGGACAGCCAGGAATTCCCCACAAGCTGCTGTCACAGCTTTGGTATTCAGAGCAGACAGCCAGAGAAGATGCTGAGAAGCAGGGTCAAGGGATAACCAAAAATCCTGAGTTCTGAAAGATGAGGAGAAAGAAATAGTGAGGATCAAAGGTAGGAAAGAAGGCATTGGAAGGATAAGACAACCTGGAACTTGACCACTAAAAAAATGATTGTTAAAAGCAGCAAAGTGCAAATTTGCTGAAGTGAGACTGCAAAAGACATGTTCAGTGGAGATTCAGGAAGAACAGAGGAATGGGCTGTATAAAACATTCTCAGAAATGTGGAAGCAAAAGCATGGGAAGACATGAGAAATGTGAAAATTTGCTCCTAGTCTGAAGTAATTTATTTTAGTGTGATATGTGAGCCTGTTGAATGCTGATGGGAAGCAGATAATCAAATAGGCTATTTCTTTAAGAAAAACTCCCTTCTGTATTACAGCTTCCTTGCAACTCAGTGGTAAGTATTTGAACAAGACAAACCAACACACATAAGTCACTTCTCAGCAGAGCAAATGAACTCACAGTTCCTTATGCACTGGGTAGATTGCTGTCTGTACCTGAGCTACCTAACCTGAAGCTCATTCAGGCATCTCCATGCTGCACTGCAGTCAGTTCATTACCATAGCATTAGCATAACCAAAGTCTGAGAAATATGAGACTTTACAGGTACCTGTCCACCTTCAAATCCAGAAGGCTTGCCATCTTCTCACTAATCTGTTGTACAGGCTACTGTACTTCATAAAACTGATTTGGGGGAGAAGAAAAAAAGCTATTTGTTGTCATAGAAACAGTAGGACTTTGTGCTGCTGTGCAGGCTATGTGAGGATATTATTGTTTGGCCTTTTTCCAGGCAAACAGATTGAGAAACACTAAAAAGCTTTATAAAAAGCCCCTGAAATTTTGCCAAACAATCATATCTACAATTTCCACAAATATATTCAAATGTTTACCAATTATTGTGGATAAATTTGAAAAGCCCTGGGTATGGGAAACACTGTTGAAAAAAATACATTCTTGACCCCCCAAAAAACCTAAGCAATAGACATCTTGTAAGGATACAGGAAATGTCCAAAAATCCATAATCAGTTATGAAGAGGCAATTAAAACAACAGTTTTCCTCAGTTCCCACAACTTAGCTGAGGCTAATATTTTAAAAGCCTATAGTTAGCATGGTAATTAAGGTTAATACCACAAAAGCAGATATCCCGAGGGCTTAACAGCTGCCAAAAAGCACCACTAACTGAGAGAAAGGTAAGGTGTTTATGACTTTTCCTTTACTTTATGGTCTTTGTAACTGGAGAATAAGTGTCAGTAAATCTTTAAACAGAACTTGTAGTAGTGACCAAACCTCCTAACACTCCAGGTAAACAGCTGTGTTCCCCTAATAGCTCCAGAGGAAGACAAGTTTACACCAGAGTTACCATAGGCCACAGAAATATAGGGCAACTGGAAGTGGTTTAGATTGTCTCGTTTACTTTGCACAAAAGAGGTTTTCTTTTACTGGAACATCTTTTTTTTTCTCCTTATAATTTTTCCTACATCATCTTCATCCTCCACTTGCAGAGCAGTATTTCTTGGTTATGACAGAGTGGAAAGATAATTCTGAAAGTGTTATTAGTTCATAGAAAAGGTGGATTTTTTAACTATCTGATTTGGCAAAACTGTGAGTATGACTAGGATAGATGATGCAAAGGTTTAGCTGTATGCTGGGCACAGGTGGGGGAAAAAAAAGCAGTTTAGAGTATAAAGGTGACCTCCTAATCCATCTGCATTGAAACTTCACATTCTTATCACAACAGTCCAATTTTCTCTCCATCTGTTCCAAATAGTTCAAAACCCTGACCCATTTAGCATAGAAATCACCACTGCCTTGCTGGAAGCCAGACAAAATGATTCAAACAGCCTTACATGTCCTGAGTGAAGAAAAAAAAAAATAGCCCTATGGCTTGCAAACAGGCTGTCTCTGTCATGCAGGCATGACATCATCTGACATCTATGAGTTAATATCCAACTGTTCTATTGTCCCATAAAAATATTCTCTGTTTTTCTTACTGAAGGAATCTGCTTCTATTACAGAATACATCTTACTCTGCTCCCGTCTCCACAGAAACAGTCAGAATGCCTTAGGAATTGTAAACATGCAATTATTAAACTCCCAGCTCGCTCAGGCTATGAAACTGGACAGACATGACACTAAACTGAGCCATGAGGAAAGTAAAGCAAAACTGCTCAAGAAGCGGCTCGGATGGGAGTGCTTTTCTTACATTTAATGTCTAATTTCTCCTTGGACAACAGCCTAGAGCTGCAGCCAGCCAAACAGCCGCCTCCTATGCCAGACCAGCATCCATGCTCTATTCCAGCTTTCTTTTGCGGGTTTAGGCCCTTCATATACAACTTAATTGCTGGCTCCAGGAGCAATCTAATGCTATGCAGGAGGGCATAAGCCTTTGGGAAAAGAATAGCATACGAAAGACAAAATTGTCAGTAAAGGGCTAGTAATTTACACTGTAATAGGTTTTGTATTATGTGTATAATTACATGAAACAGAACAGCAGGGTAGATGAAAAAAAAAGCTGCCATTTTCTAGATTCGCCTTACTTCATTGACTATTCAGACTGATGCCACTTGTTACAGCTCAACAAAAGAGGGGAACTGAGAAGCCCGCGGTGATACTATTTCTGACCTAACCATAGAGTACAATCACACAGTGGCTTTTAGCCTACACTCCCCTTCAATAGCAATCCTGTGTGACCACCAGCTGTGGAAAGTTCAGCCCAAACCCTTTTTCTTTCCCTCCATATGCTGAATAAGTACTTTTTAAAGACAAAGACAAAGGGAGATTGATTATAGATATGCCACTTTTTTCCAAAAGAGGAGAAGTCATGACTTTCTCTGACTGGAAGAGGGGTAACAAAACCCCCATTTTTAAAAAAGGGAAATAAAGACCTGGGGAACTACAGGCCAGTCAGTCTCACCTCTGTGCCTGGCAAGATCATGGAGCAGATCCTCCTGGAAAATACACTAGGGCACATGGAAAATAAGGAGATGATTGGTGACAGCCCGCATGGCTTCACTAAGGGCAAATCATGCCTGACCAATTTGGTGGCCTTCTACAACGAGGTTACAGCATTTGTGAATAAGGGAAAATCAACTGACATCATCTACCTGGATTTGTGCAAAGCATTTGACACCATCCCACATGACATCCTTGTCTCTAAATTGGAGAGACATGGGTTTGACGGATGGATCACTCGGTGGATAACAAATTGGCTGGATGGTCGCACTCAAAGAGTTGCAGTCAATGGCTCGATATCCAAGTGGAGAGCAGTGGCGAGTGGTGTTCCTCAGGGGTCAGTGGTGGGACCAGTGATGTTTAACATCTTTGTTGGTGACTGTAGCTCTTCACTCGACTGCACCTAGACAGAGATGTCCTGTCACTGGAATCTGTAGACCTTATGATGATACAAACGAATAGTGACATCATCATGCAGACAAGCATGGCAAAGTCCAGTCGGTTTTGGAATTATCCCTCATTTACCAATATTGTAACACAGCTATCAACTGACATGACACACTTTTACTTTGCAGAAAGTCACAGAATTATTTTAATGTGATAAATATAGTTTCATCTGGAGTACCTGGACACCACTTGGAGATGCTGAATTCAGTGAAAATACAACCATATTGCATCTAGACATTAAAAGAGCTGTAAGTCAAGTATCTTTCTTCTTTTTGTGATATACTTATCATTGTTAGCTAAAATCTAACAGGAAATTCAGGTCTATTTCAAATACATAAAATAATCACATGGGCATCCTTATACTGACTTAGGTCCCAGAAATGATAGGACAGGTTCACTTCGGGATATATGAAGCAAACTACAATAACCTAGTAAAAATCATAGTGCTCACATTATATGCATTTGTGCCATGTCTGAATATGAAAAAACAGCAAATTTATTCAGGTGAACAATTCTTCAGAATATTTTCTCAAAGCTAAAACAAAATTCTTGAAGTTTGCATGATCTTCTCATTAGATGACAGGAAAAAAAGGTGGTCTCTAAACAAAAGACAAGGAGTCAGACTGAGACGTAAGCAGCAGATATCACTGGGCTGAAGTGAACCTCTGAAATTTCTCTGCATGACAACTGTAGGCTTGTGAAATTCCTGTAGCTAAAAATTTTTCTCCTGTCATGTCCTGAAGAGGGGCTTTCCCTGGCTGGGGAATCAGTTTTCTGCAGGAAGCAAATTAATTTCATTGCAAGATTGACATCCTCCCACTCTCCCAGAAGCCACAGATTCTACGTTGGAAGACACCAGGGCCTGTTATATGGTCAGTCTGGTGAGATATTGAAAAGCCAGGTCAGATAAACTGCTTATAACTAACCAACCTGAAATTCTCAGATCTAGAGATTACTCAGATTTTGCTTAAGGAAAGAAGTAATGGGTGTCCAAGGGAGAAGCATATGCCGTGCCTGGGTCATGCAAAGAGTGCTGCAGTACCAGCTGGAAGAAATCTGGCAAGAAACTTGTGGATAACCAGAATCTGCAGCTAAGGAAAAATAAAGGGTAGACCTTGCACAATAGAGAACACTGACAGTAGATACAATTCCCCCATCCTTATGTATCATTTATATAATGCTAGAAAATTACAGTACTAACCGAAGAGGGAAAAACTGGACAGAAAACAGCTGATGTCATGAGAGTAAGGTTAAATATATCAAGAGAGTAAGGTTTAAACAAGTATGATGCTAAAGCATCAGCTGAAAAGCTGATCTTGCAAATTTTGGCTCTTGTCTTTGCTTTTATACGAAAAGCTTGGTTTGATGTTATTTCTTCTTCTTTTTACAGATTCATAATTTATTGCTGCAATATGTAAAACTTGCTGCTCATGTTTTTACAGTGGAACTTTCCCTTACAAATATTACGGAGGTTGGAAAAGGCGTATTTATCTGCCCTCTGCTGGAAACACACAGCAAAAATACAGCACTGTCAGCACTCTCACCTGCACAGTGCAAAAATGGTTCCCTTTCCACATACAGAAGACCAATTTCATAATGGATTCAGCAGTTACACGTGAATTGGATTTTGTTTAATCTACCTAGTCAAAATAAACTTTGTCTTATTTGTCCAGTATTGACTTCACTCTACCATATAAATGCTGGGATCCAATCTAATCCCACTTGAACTGGAGTAAATAACAAGTATTTCTGTGGAAATCAAGGGAATTATACTATTACAAAACTGTCTAAATGAAAGCTGAATTATACTGTTAGAAATGTACCTGGTAAATATGAACTGCCACATTCACAGATAGAGGCACTTTTTACATACTATGTTCGTCCATGTCTGTGGAAATACAGTACTGATCCAAGAGGATGAAATCCTAAATCACCTGAAATTAAAAAAAAATATGTTGCCAGAAATCTATTATTCATTATACCATTCTTCTGAAGCCATTCCTCTCCATAATCAGGATTATCTGAAATGTTTTTTTTCCTCAAGCATTTGCTTCTATTTTCTTGACTTCCATCAGTTGCTTTAGCTTTCTTTTTTTTTTTTTTTTTTTCTTGAGGGAAGACTCATACAGGGATTCAAGCATCTGAATGAAACATGTATTTTTCCATAACTTATTAGTGATGGCAGTCACAAGACAGAAGATTTTCTTGCAGTAGTACTACTTTTTTTAACTCAGGTCCAGCTGTGATATCCGTTAGAGCATCATCCTAACCCAGAATTCTAGCTAACATATAGGAAAAAGCCATGGTTAGTTAAAACTGACTGAAACTACCCACTAATTAGCATGCAGATTGTATTCTAAAAATCACACTGCTTCTTTTGCCTGCTCTGGATTTAGCTCATCTCCTCCTATAAGTTGATTCAGACCAGCCAAACCTCAAAGAGCCCAGATGTTTTTCCAAAAGACAACCTTTAGGATTATAAGGCATATATGCAACATTGCTCTTTGTGCTTCACTATATATATTAATTTGGTTAGTCCATATGTGGTAGCAGATCAGCATTCAGAGGGTGTATCATAATAAAAAATGCAAAAATACTGCACTGGCCATCATGCAGCACTTTTTCTGGGCTTGGCTTCACCTAGTGAAAAGCTTCACCCTTTGTGGTTTTTTCATACTGATGGGAAATTACAACATATTCAAAACTAACACAGCTCTCTCCTAATTTTATTGTTTTACATGATGCTTTGATCCTATTAGTCTTGTATCTATAAAAAAATTTTTTTTTAAATTGCTTTCTTCAAAGAAAAATTTCACCCCCTGTGGAGGCTCTGACTGAATTGCATCCTATGGACTTCACTTTCATAACAAAACTTACACTAGAGAAACAGGATGGTAAAGCCATTTAAATAAAACATTAGCCTGTTCTTTTCTACCTTTCATGCTGTTATTGTAAATTAATTTTTAATCAGTTCCTATCCCAGATACATCCCTCCTTCAAACATACACTTATCACATACTGTTAAAAGCATTTCTAAAAGGGCAATTTAAACGAAGTGCCAAAGCTCCTCCTCAGAAGCCCTCTAATTCACATTTATCTCTGGTATCAGCTTCAACCACGATGCTCTTCCTTTTTACAAGCTTCTAGATGGGTATTCGAGCTGTGCTTTGGATTACAATTCATTTCTGCCTTCTGAGCCTGCTGAAAGGGATTCTGTATTAAACAGGAGGCTTCCAAAGCTGCAAAGAGCGGTTAGGAATCCATCTACCATGCATATTTTAGAAAGTTCCTCCTAACATTTTCTTTGTTTTAAAGCATACAAGTATAAAAAAACCCAGCTAGCTACTCTGCTATAAAGTTTGGTCCTGTTCTGTATGACTGAAACTTTCTGTTACAAAAAAGAAGAGAATGAGGTCCAATATTCATAACACATAAAGGAAAAATTACAAAATACACAGCCAACACTGCTTAGCAATTGTTCTTTCATTGTAAACTCCCCTGTTGTTTCTCATTTGCCCAACTTTACTCATTCTGCCTTTATTTACCACAGGACTGTCTCCATCAGACTAAGGGGTTTTGGGGGGAAAAAAAAAAAAAAAAAAAGAAAAAAACCCCAACAAACCAAACTCAAAATCACCTGTTTCTCATCACTGAAAATTTATCACCTTCACTGGGAAGTTCTAACATGTCTACCTTTGAAGTGGGTCCAGCTGAGTATACTTTTGTTATGCTTTGTCACCACCAAATCTGCCTAAATCCTCCCAGAATCTTAACCAATGCTAGTTCAGTAAAAATGTAATGGACTTTGGGAGCTGAATTATCTGAAGAGTCTCTCCCACTGAGCATGTGCCAGCTGTTCATATCAGGCAACAAAACCATAAACTCACCAGCCTACAGACAAGGCTGCAACACTCAGGGTGGGACTTCCCAGGAGTCACTTGTCAAAGTCAAGGGTCCCCTGTGGCACAAGGGGTACTCTGGGCTTTCTGACCTCTTGAGTGTTTGGCTTTACAATTTTAACATTACATCCAGGTAGCCTTTATTATGTAATTGCACAATACATGATAGCAGTATAAGATGCATGAAAACATACGTGTATTTTGCAAAAGCATTCCATATTATCACTACTTTCACTACTAGGTCAACTTCCAGTATAAAGCTTTAAAACCCTGCCATAAAAATGAACACCAAAATGAAACATTTCAGGTTAACAACTGCTTCAGAGCAGCAAAACCCTCTACTGAATCTGTCGATACTGCAGGCTGTACAATACACAAATCAGTAGCACATGTGCATGTCTGTCTGCACACGTTAATGCTACAGATACACACGAGTTCTGCACAGAACACTGCACACAAGTGACACATCCTGCAGCACAGCTCCTCATCTTTGGGGAGGGTTTCCCCCCCTTTTAGTCTGTAACAGTGTAAATGTATTAACCATCAGGATGCAATGCAAACCTCACCTTTTTCTCTGCAGCCAGGCAGGACATGGCTGATGGGTGAGGCTCAGCAGAAGATCTGGGGTCTAGTGGGGATTTATTCCCTTAGGACAATTCTGTGATAAGCCTGTTTATTATAGCAGTACATTTCTAAGCTATTGCCAAGGATGTCTGTGCCAATCAAATTATATAAATAAATTGCAACAGGCATGCAACTTACAACTTGACAATTTTGGACCAAAGCGAGCATATGAGGTTTACGGGCTGATTGTGTCCCGGAGGGGAAGGAGGGAAAATTTTCTTTTAAGTAATAGTGACTGAGGCAGAAGTCATACCCTTTCAATTCATGATCAGCTGATGAAAAGTGATGGCACAGCATACAACCAAGCATCATTAATCCCAGCCTGTTACTTATCTCCAGTCTATGCCCTTACTTTAACCGTTATTTCTGTTCTAAAAGTAAAATTAAATAAAACCCAGAGGGATATGGATTTTTGTAATGGCTTACACAGCTTCAGTTGACACAAGCCCTGTGCAGGATATTTCCAGAGACTTAACGTCTTACAGACAAACCCATAGATGTTAGGGATGGATGATATCTGCTAAGCCATCTGTTCTATTTCATTGCCAAGGCAAAACTGTTCCTACTGCATATTTATTTGACTTTTACATTAGTTTTAAACATTCCAGCAAATGGAGCTTCCAACTATTCCCCTGGGGAGGTTGGACTCACTACAGAATACCTTTCACTGGCAAGATATTTTTCCTGGTGTTCAGCTTAAACTTCCCCTTTTTAATTTCATCCTATGACCTTCATTGTCCTCTGTGCATGTGCAAGTTTGCATGTTTCAGCACACAGGGAAGAGAAACTGTACACATCAAGGACTGTTATGTAAACAGGTTCTAAAAGAGTAAAGGGTGCCTACACAGAGGGTCTCAGAGAAAAGAGAATCTACTCTCCTCCTAGAGAATGTCAGGACAGTGAAGTCTTATGTTTCTCAGGTACAGGCTATAATTATTGCAGTGTTATCCAAAATTGCTAGTAGGAGGGGACAGACGACAGTTTCAGGACACCAACTGTTTCTTTTGTCCATATGAAAGCAGCAGTAGCAACTTGTTTCTGGGCCAGAAGCTCTGCAGGGGCACAGTAGGCAACATAGCTCCAGTTCTGTTTGTGGAGGATGGAGCTGGAGAGGCGGCAGAGACGGAGGAGAGCTGGATGCAGTCTCCCCAGTCACCAGCCAACCTTGACTTAGCACAGACTAACAACTGACCCAGCATCACACTTTCACCTGATGCTCAGACAGGTTCAGGCATAATTGCTAGTCTGTGTGAAACTCTCAGGCTAGCATTTCTCTGTACCCTTTTTGGTTTTGATTGTTACATGTCAATATTCCTTGAATGTGGAGTGCTGGTAGAAGAATACTGTGTATGTGATTTTGTACTGCTGTATATCTGCACTGACTACGTTCTACTCCCCTCAATACTGATTAAGATCTGACATCTTTAATGTTTTCCTTCATCGTTTGCTTTTAACATCTTTCTCGATGCATAGGTTGTTCTCTAATGTAAAAGACTGTTTGTTCTGTAATTAGGTTAACACAAGGGGTTTTTTTCACTTAATCAGCCTCCTATGCCCTTACTAATTTGGAGATTAGGTTAATTGAAGTTAATCCATTACAAAATTCAATGCTTATGAAGTTAATCCGTTACAAAATTCAGTGCTTATTTTTGCCCTGGTTTTAATAAGAGTAGAAGAATCCCTTCTATGTATTTAAATCTCATTGAACTTGTATATCTAAGTAACATTTAAAAGTAACTTTTTCTTAATTGATAGCTTTTCTACATAGCATAAGATTGGGGGGGGTTTATTTCCAACAGATGAAGCTGACAAATTTAATTTCAGACAATTTCACTACAAACTGCCACTTTCACTATTTCTCACTGTTTCCAACGGGAACATTACTTGTTTTCAAAGAAGACAGTGGCCCACAGCAATACTGAGAAGTATCATTAGCAGAGGTGTGAAGTTGAGCTATATATATATATTTTTTTTTTTTTTTTTTACAGTTTACTACTGCATCTAGGTACCATACACAGAGTTTCCATAAAAATCCTAGGAATCTGGGACAGCTATTGTCTCCGATGAGATTCTGTAAGATTCAGAGGCACATTCTGGCTAATCTAGAAATAGATCTGCAGTCACAGCCCCACAGGCCATTTATAAAAACTACTGTCTCATCTCTTCTATTGCCTTTACGAACAAAAATTGGGTAAGAGCATCCTCTTTTCTGTTCACACCTCCCTCTTTTCCTGACTAGTTCAGAATAGCCAGAATAACAGAAACGTTAAATACCATAAGTCCCAGAACAGGCGTCTGAAAGCTTCCCCTGTAAACAACGACATTTTATGACCTACCAACTATTTCAAATCCTTTCACTGTATTTCACTGATTTTGCACCACACTGCTTTCTGTACCAAAATACCACACGGGACCGAGTCACTGCGCGACACAATTCCTCGCCCGTAGCACTCACAATACGCGATTACGCCCCTGGGAGGAAGGGGAGGTTTAAAACTCCCGCGTCCAGCGCTCGGTTCCGCAAGTACCCGGCGGCACAGCGCGGCGGGCCGCCGGTAGATGGCCCCCGCCGCCGGTAGGTGGCGCGCGCGCGCCGCCGTCAGGAAGCCGTCGCGGCCCGGGCCCCAGCGTCCGCCGGCGGGGCTGCCGCTGCTCCCCGGCAGGGTCGTTTGGCGACGAGGGGTCACCGCTGTCTCTCTCCCGCAGAGCTAGAAGCTGGCGAGGTGTCCGGGGAAGCACCTCGAAATCCTGGGGCTCCGCACGGCCCCCTTGACTCCAGCACCCCACCGGTGGATAAACCGGGGCTGCAGTAGGAATGGGACAAGGGCCACTGGCAACTCTTTCAGGCTCCTGGGAAAATGAACTGTTGGGGTAGGCCCATTCTCCCCTCTCCAGGATGGCAATGCACTCCGCTTCTATCTCCCCCTCCGCCGCCCCCCGCAATGCCGTAAGCACCCCCTCCCGGCAGCCCTCTCCTGCCAGACAGAGCAAGTGCCTTTTAACGGAAAATGAGCAGCAGGACAGACTAGAAGAAGTAGCAGGTGAGCGCAGGCAAAGGTGGGAGAAACAGGCAGATCCTGAAGCAGTGGGATTTTCCAGGGCTGTCACTACTGCTGAATCCTGGGGGAGCCCTCTCCCTAACCTGGCTGCCGTGGGATGACACCGAGATGTCAGGGAGGCCGTAACAACCACGAGGGTAGCTGAAATGGTCCCATCGGGCAGGCACAGAGCACACATCCACAGGAAAACACATTCCATTGCCCTCAGCAGTCACAGAGGAATGTGGTTTTAAATTAGGTTTTGGGGCAGACAACAGTGAAGACAGGAAAAGTCCCGGTTTGCTAAATTGCCATAAACTGAGCTGATTGAACAAATCCTCTGCAATCTTTACAGGTGAGAGGCTGCAAGCAAAGTACCAAACAAGAGAGACAATGCGCTTATACTAGCACAGAATTTCCTAAGTTTTCACCAGCAAGTACCAAGAAGAACCAGACCAACCTTTAAGAGAGCATCTGCACACAAATCCAAATGCAGTCAGGAACATTTCTTCTGCTTTTATTAGAAAAATGTCCCCATTAAGTAACCAGTATTTCTTATTCATCTGAACTGACACTTATAACAGCTTTTGATAATCTGATGAAAAAGTCTGCAACGTGTGGAACAATCCTGTATACTCTCATCACTATTGTTTGTTAAAAGGGGTCACACTCAAAAAATTTCTAAAGACAGTTCTAAAACTACTAACATGCTGTCTTCACACAGACTGTTATTTGGTGTGCACAATGCTACCTGCTCAAAGCTGTAAGACCTTTTACTTTATTCTTAAAACGTTTATATGCATGCTCACATACAAATATTATCCAATTCAAGAGAGTCCAGAGGGAAAAAATAAAAATCACCGGAGGTCTAGAAAAAAAAATCTTTGAGGAATGATTGCATTAATTGGGATCAGTTAGTCTAAAGACTAAGAGAATGAGGTGGCAGCCTGTCAGATTTTAAATACATAAAAATTTTCCATGAGTGCAAATGGAAGACTACCTTCTGCAGGCAGAGTAGTTGGAATAAGAAGTGATGGACTTAAATTGCAAAAAGGCAATTTTAGGGATTTTAGTGGTAAGAATTGCAAAGTGCTAGGATGGATGGCTTGAAGAACTTGCAAGTCTTTACCCACAAAGATCTTTACAAACAAGTTTAAAATGTTTTGAGGATGACCTTGCATACTCATTATGATTGGAGGTACAACATATTAGAAGACTTTTCTGTCATCTTTTCTGTTACAGGTTTTTATGCAACACTAAGATTTTTGTGATATTGCAAGTTCCATAACATACAAGTTTGTAGATCATGTAGATCCTTAATGGAACACACAGCAGTGTTCCCCTATGTCCATTCATGCTATAACCCCATGGGAACACTCATTTTTCATGGACTTTTGCCATTTCTCCTTCCATGCCTGGCAGAATCAAGAAAGGCAGAAGCAGGTTCCAAAAAAGTGGAAGAAAAATAGTAGCCAAGTTCCAGGAATCAGCTATGTTTAAGAATGAGCAAAAACTCAATAGACTTGGAGATGGTTCATCTTCCCCAGAATCTGAGTTTCAAACAAAGATGCTAGCACATTCTTGGAGATTAAAGAAAACTAAAATGTATTTAAGAGGATATTCCCATCATTCATATGATGTGTGAGACTTGGAACAGAAAAATTCCATCTCGCACAGAAAGAGGGTGCAGATGCCCTTGACCCACAGGAAAACCTTCAACTTCACTTCCTAAACTACTATTAGGTTAAATGTTTAATCTCTTACAAGGTGTGAGTTGGGAGCACCCTGGACTCACCTTTTTTATAATTTTTTTGAGGTACATGAAAGGAACAGCACATCATAGCACTGATCACCCAGACCCTATCAAAAACCATGGTTTCATAAGTAAAATACAATAATCTGTCCTGTGATTCTGCAGAGAAGTGCACTCTAAGTTGTGTAGAGAACATGAGAAGTTTACCTCAGAGTCTGTCCCGACCAAGCAGGTCTCTCTTCTGATCTCCCGTAACTTTCACTCCCCAGCAGCCCCCCTGCCCCCTGATCCACCCATTCTTCGGGTTATGATTTTGTGCAAGTTAACTAAGTTAGCAGAGACTGAGTTAGCTCAGGACTTAATCATTAACTACTACTACTTTCAGAGAAAGAAGCACACCATTTGCAGTGCATGTTCTGTACCATAAATTGGGGCAAATGTTATTTCACAAAATATCTCTACGACTATGACATGAATTCCATTTCATGGAGAGAAACAAACACCCGCACAGCTGCCATTCACTCATTTCGCACTATTCTGGATTCTCAAGAATGAGTGAACAAAACAGCTTATTTTCTGCTGATGCAGACTTTCTGGGTATGCTCAAATAAACATTCAACCGTGCCTGGCAGGGTGGGGCTGAAGTTTGGTTTTTCTAAACATCTCATATTGTCGTTCTGAAACTTACAGGCGTGATCAACTTTGCAGGATTTCCCTTTCATGCTGGGAGCAATGACTGAGCCAGCATGCAAGGAGCAGAACAGGAAAAATTAAGAAGTGCAACAATCATTCATTTTTCACCACAGTTCCAACACCACTCCCATACAAACTGATGGTAAATCTTTCATTGACAGCAAGAGTTCAAGGTCTGACCCAGAGCCAGCATCAGTGTAGTAGACTGTGACCACTGAGAGGGTCAGATGCAGGTCTGGTATATGTGGGCTGAACTTTTAACAACTTTGATAGAATTTCCACCACTGTTTGCCAACAAATTTGATCTAAGCATAGGATCTGCATTAAATGAGTACTGCCACTGTACCACTCTTGCAGTCTCCTTTCTGCTTTATGATGCTTTCCATTCATAGTCCAATTCCTAATTAACTGTTGTATAATAACAAAGACTAAGCAACTGTGCCTTTTAGAGACCAACCAGCAGGATCCTGTGACAGATCACTGAACACAGAGTAATGGGGAATGATGCCTGACCTGCTTAAAAAACCAAACCAAACCAAAACAACAAAACAAAACACTTAAGCAAGACAAAAAGCATAAATTTTCATCCTTCTCCAGAGAAGACAAGTAAACAGTGTAATTTCAGCTTCCCCAGCACTTTACATATAAAAGCTCTCTTATGAAATACAGACAGCAACCACAAACGGAACTGTAGTAATGTCTCTGCAATCAAAACAGTTTTGGGTACATCTGCATGCCTGGGGGCAGATAAATTAGAGTATCTAGGGCTGGCAGGATGCAAGACTGATCAAGTCCAGACACCAGCAAGCCATGTTAACACTGCTGAAACTAGTGAGCCACACAAAATATGGTACATTAGCTTAGGCTGCCTTGTGGTTACCCAGCTATACAGCTTTCAGGCTCAGATGACCAGGTCAAAGCACAAAGGATATGTGTCTGCACTTGACATACCTTCCATGTGAAAGGTAAATTAAAATCAAACACAAACCTCCAGAAACGTGTAGCTACAAATGGGAACAAGAAGAGCAGCCTGTTCTTCTGGTCTCCTTTTCCTTTTCATCTCACTTACTCTTACAAACTTCACCTTTGCTAACTCTAATAAATTCACAGGATACCATGGCAGCATTTTAATGATTGCTAAGATCAAGGCAGATGCAAGTCCAAGCCTTTTTCCTAAATCACTCTCCAGGTCACACTCACTTAACTCAAATGAAAACACACACACGGCCATTCAGAATGAGGAGTCAAAGGCAAATGACTGACAGTGTTTACATACTCCTCTCATGTATCATCAGTGACAGAAACTGCTGTACCTCAACCACAACTAGTCAAACAGGCCAGACATTTCTTTGTAAAAGACACAGCAGTAACATACAACCTGTGTGAGTGTGACTGAACCCCTGGAGTATCATTCTGACAACATAGGAAATCTGTTCATAAACGCCTTATGAATTATGTTTGTGCCCATCTCTGTTAGACCAAAACTTTATTTAAATTGCAGGGCTTGTCCAAGTCCTCCACTACCTCCACCTTCGTCTAAAATTCCAAGTCTAACAGCAGGGCTAAGAGCAGAGTATTACCAACCTTTAAGGGCTGTCAATTTAAATAGAGTATTTCCAGGCCAGCATGCCATTGTGTCAGAGGGTCACAGTCACAGACCAAAGGCAGCTCAGCAGCCAGGGATATCCTGGGATAGAACTGAGCAGAAACCTACGACCTCTTTGTTTCTGCCTTCATGTAAGGAGTTCGTATTTGACATCCTTTCCACCCCTACAGCACAACAAATTGTAGGGGTTACAGTGTTACCTGTAGGAATTACAGTGTCACCTGAATCTGCAGGTTTTGTAAGCTTTTTAAATTCAGTGCGAAGTATGTATCAAGGCTTCATTCATTATGTCATCAAAACTCTGAACATGTTAAAGCCATCATTGTACTACCTCCAAAACCCAGGGACATGGACCTGCTTGATGTATCCAGGCAATGCTCACAGGTGACAAGCTTTCTTCTGTTCCCTGGCTCTGAATAGGAGGTCTCATGCATCCAATTATATCAGTGAAAATCCTACTTCTGATTTGTGGGAACTCCTCCACTTTCAGTTTCATTAAATTATTGCCAAATTATGATCACAATGAGGAAAAACAATGAAGGCATTGCACTTGATTGATGGACAGGGGGAGAATTCATGCTGGTGTTTAGACTGCCGTTATTTTGTGGTTAATATTGTTTCTTTCTTGACTCAGTGTATTATAACAATGACATTCATTTAGAAGGGAAGGAGAAGTTTTATTAGGTTGATTTCTCATGACAGAAAGAGAGTAGAGGCCACACACAAGGCTAAGGCTGCAAGTGGCACATACCAAAATGCCTTTAAACACAGCTAAACATGCTTCGCTATTTGTTCTACTTTGCTCTGAAGACAGGTGAGGTTCAGAGCCATACTAACCTCATTTTGTGTGGGGACACTGTCAAACGGGATGAAAAGCATGACCTCTAAGAATACTTAGGCTTTCTCCAGTGTATCTGAGTGAATTTGTTTGTTTGCGGTCCCTTCTATCCCTGCAAACAAATGCTTTGATGAAATGAACAAGTCCCAGGGAAACTTCTTCAGGAAGAAAGATCAAAACTCTCGTTATTTTATCAAAAAACTGTCTGCATAAATGCACACAAGATCAACAGAGAATGGTGTGAAGGCTGCTTGATAACCTGTGTGAGAAAGCTGGGTCCTCTGCCTGAATAAGCATTAATTCATATCGTAATCCCAAGATGTCAAACTGGGGTGGTACTGACCCATTCTGTGCCCTGTGTCTTTAATAACCTGTTGCCAAAAGGCTGCCCACAGGTGGATCACAGACAATACTCAGGTAAGTTTAGACAACTACAGTAAAGGCAAGACTGAAATAAGCATTTTGTCTATGATCAGCTTTTGCACTTGGGCTCAGTGGATTTTGTAATTATACTTCAACTACCAAGACTCTCTTAGTTCGGGCTTTAATTTCACACAGCATCATCCACTCTCACCGCACTTCAGCAGCGGAAGCATCTTGCAGCCACACATATGTGCTCACAAATGCACCACAACTACTGCAGGTCTACATTGTTCCCACGTGAACGCCACCACCCCCCATGCTGTGAGGGGAGAAATCAAGCTAGGCCCAAGGTCCTCCTTCCTCTTGGACATAACACCCAAGGGACACTACCCTGCCTCACACAGCTTCACTGTGCTGGGCCTCAGCCCTCCCTGCTCCCCCTTTTTACCACCCCAGGGACGCAGGTTTCCCCGCTGACTGCCCTGCACCTCAGGCGGAGGCTTCCTCCGCTCCCACCTCCCTTCCAGCAGTGCCCATGCTGAGCTGCACCCAGAGCATGGCAGGTTTGGGAGGGTCTCTCTGGCAGGCCCTCAGCCACACCACCTCATACAGCTGGCTGCAGAGTCAGTGCTGCTTCAGCTAAGTGAAAATAAAAATAAAAATCGAGATTTCAACCAAAATCCTTTCACAAACAACGCAAGACCTGAAATGCACTTCTGCCAATAAAACAAACAAACAACGCCTGGTGGCTTCCCCATTGCCCCAAAAGCACACCCAGGGTCGTTCGTCTGTACTAAGCGAAGGTTCCAGGTGGAGCTGGAGGTGCCCGGGGGCGGGAGGGGACGCACCGTGCTGCCACCTGAGGAGCCGCGGGGAGCTGCGACCACCGGGCCTCTGCTCCTCCCGAGCGCAGGCCTGTCCCCTCAGCCCGCCGCTTTCCTCACCAGCTCTAAAGGCTGCGTGTGCTTTAGGATGGGCGGTTTGGTGCTCCTGGTGAAATAATCAGCAGTAAATAGAAGTGGTTAAGTACTTTCCAACAAAAATAGTGACTCTGTGAAGGGCTGGCCTGCTTCACAGCTGCTGCGCTTAAATTCTCACCTTCAAGGTTCAGGTTTAACACCCATTAACTCAGCATCGAGGGAGGCTGAGCGGCACTCACGCTTTCCGAGAGACTGGTTTAACCTTTCAAGAGCTGCGAACGCCGGTGGGGGCCTGTGAGGTGGGGGCCGGGGCCGGGGCCGGGGCCGCCCGCTGGCAGGCAGCGCCACCCGCCCCCGCCGCTGCTTCTTACTGCACGACGCTTTAAGCTTCCCTTCCCGTTACTTATTACCGAGATGAAAGTGTTTTTCAGGGGTTTTTTGTGTGTGCTTTTTTTGTTGCTGGCTTTGGGGACTGGTGGTTGTTGTTGTTGTTGTTCCCCCGCTGCCGCGCGCGGGGAGCTCTGGCCCCCTGGCCCCGGGGGGCCGCCCGGCCGCAGAGATGGCCGCTGCCCGCCGCCCGCCCTGCTCGGCCCCGGCAGCACACCCGGGCAGGCCAGGGCGGGCGGGAAGCGGCGGGGAAGGGAAAGGCGGCGCAGGAAGAGCCGGGCCGGGCCGGCAGGAAAACCTGGGGGAGCGCGGCAGCAGCACGCAGGAAGGGGCCGGAGGGGGGGTAGGGCAGCGGGCGCGGTTTCAGTGGCCTTGGAAGGGGCCTGGGGCGGAAGAGAGGGGGGTTTTCGCCTCAAAATAAGCACCTCGTCGCCGGCCCTAACTTCTCCCGGCTGAGGGCCCACCTTGCCCGGAGGCGGCGTGCGCGGGTGAGGGGCGCCGGGACCCCCGCTCCCCCCGGCCGTGGTGTGTGACTGCGGGAGCCGTAGGAAAGAGCTGATGGTCAAATACAGGAGTCGTGCTTCTTAAAAGAAATTGAAACAATTATATTCTGAAATACTAAGGTACTTCGAGTCTTCAAACATCAGAATTCAGGTGAATCCTAAGCTGAAATACTTTACATGTTTCCACTGGTTCTGGTTTCTATAAGCAGAGTTTGCTTTTTCTCTGGAGCTTTAAAAGTTTTCTTTCTGTATCACCCAGCACACTTCCATAGCGTAGCTGCTAGGCAGAGTATTGTGTTTCCCCATTCTCATCTCTCTGGTGGGAAAAGGCTTTGCTCTATGAGCCTTTTATGTTAGTTCATCCTATTAAAGCGCCTTGCTTTGTTGTCCTCTGAACCCTCTTTAATGCCTCTGCATTTTTCAGCAAGTTCAGTGAAAAGCAAAACTTCACCCGTATCGTTAAAGAGACCTGACTAGAGCCTCTTCCACTGATGACAAAAGACAGTATTCCTTCACTATCACCTCAATTGTGAAGACAAGTTCCTCTCCCTCACACCTAAATTATTTATTAGAAAAATAAAGTTCAACCACTTATGCCTGGGAAATGGACAGCCTCTGCAATGAAAGTTAAATATTTCCTCAAGCAACACTTGCAATATGATGTATAAAAACAAAGAGTTGATAAAATGCAAAATGTATTGAATTTCTAAGACCAGGAAAAGAAAAAAAAAAAAAAAAGTTGTTAGCACTTTTTGGAACAGAGTTGTAAATGGCTTTGAAGTAGCGTCTCTGCCTACATAAAGGATTTGTTCAAAAGGTACATTGATCAAATAACCCTGATCAGAGAGAGAAACTACAAACCAGCTACAAGCAATTTCTTATCTCGTACCTAAACCAGCAGTAGAAGTGGGAGTTGTAATGGAAATAAAAAACATCTAAAAGTGCCTGGTGTTTGGGAAACAGCTCACACGTATTCCTTGTGCAACAGGCATCTGAATGTTCAGCAGATTAGAAGAAATCGTTAGACCATAGTTGTGTCTTCCCTGAAAGTAAGAAAGATAATAATGCAGACCTTGGCGAGTTGTTTTTCAATAATAGAGCCTCTGCAGAATGTGTTTTTCAGCCAAGATCTTAATCCTTCTTCCAACCACGAGGATAGAGTTGCACATATTACTATAATTTTTTTTTCTCCCACCTTGCAGGAACTGATACAGCAGCATCCAGTTCATCAAAGCACAAGGAAATATCGCAAGTAGCTGGGCAATAAATGACCTGGCAGACCATGTCCCATATTCGAAATGCCACAGATAACAGCTCTTTAAATAGTACCACAAAATTCAAAGTATTCACTTGTAAACATCCTTGTGTATATATTATGTATATATCTTTGTGGAAAGGTGAGAATTCATGAGACCTTGCCCAGAGTTGCTCAGGAAAGAATTGCAGATCTAAGGGTAGAGTTCACAAGTGAAAATCCTCAGCTTTGTGTCTGCATTACCGGAGAGATTACTTTCCTTCATTTCAAGTGGAAAATATCACTGAAATCCAACCCCCCCACCAATCCCAAATTGTCCCTGAAACCTGTTCTCCAGTACATTCTCAGTCACAATCTTGCATCAAATCCAACTTTTACATCATGAAAACTGTTACTGCACTTTCTCTGTAACCATATAAATTCTATTGCTTATAGAAATTCAGTCCCCACCTTCACATTATACAACTGTGGCTGCTCAATATGGGCAAGAATTTGCCTGAGACAGTGTTCCAGCAACTTGTAACAGTGTCCTGCTAAATCAAGAAGTCTTGGCTTACGCTAAGCATATCTCTGCTTAAGAGAGCAAAACTACCTTTAGCAGACAGCTCAGGTCAGCACCAGAAAGTGATTCAAACCATAGATTTTTCCCAGGTAGTGATACTGCTTTCATCAATGATTTCATGGACACTAGCAGATAATTTTAACCCATTATTTATTCAGCAATTTGCCTCTGTCCTGTCTTTTCCAAATGTTCATTAGTTACCAAAAATTATGCAGTCTGTATTTTGAACCTGCTTTTAGCAAATTTTTAGCAAATGTTACATACACATATTCATATTTAAAGTGGCTTTGGTCACATGTGTTTCCGATGAGCCATTTTGATGTGTAGCTATTGTACCATGTATTTAAAAATGGATTTTCTTCAAACAATCATTCACAAAAGCTCAAAATAAATATTGGTCTTTGTATCAGGTTTCCATTATGCGACTACTAAACCAGGCTTGGTGGAAGTTTCACAGAGGGTTGATGGAGCTTTGTCAGCTCTGCTTTATTAGGAGTTTTCCATGCAGGAGCATTCCTGGGTGTGGCTGATGGGATTTCCTGCCTTTTTGTCCCGTGAAGGGAGCACGGAGGGTCCAAGTGCAAGGAAATGGTTCTCACTTCACTCCCATATAAGATTTTTTGGTAGGGTAAGAGATCTGGCCATGCAGAGCGTTGCTTGGGGGGTTTTGTTTGGAAACTGCTGCTTTGCTGCAACGTCTCTCAGAATTTGTGGATGAGTAGGGGAGACACAAGGGGTGTGTCACCATGTTCCTGCAGGGGAGAGAGTCTTTAACATTGTAATTCTCTTCAGCAGATCACATAAGTCTACACTAATTATGTTACCCTCTTAAAAAAAAAAAAAAAAAAAAACACCACACAATTTTTTTGTTAATATCTTAATTGATATTAGATGTTTGAGTTTCAGATCACTCTAGGCACATCTAATTTCAGCAGAAAACTTGTACTGGAACAAGTTAGCTGTACCACATCTTCTTATGTCTAGCTCCTGTGTGCAGGGTGAATTTGATACTGTTAATTATCATAATAAGCCCTGCACATAGAGTAATAGTTGAAGGGAGATTTCTTGACCCTATGTGATTCTTGCAGACTATGTAAAAAGAAATAAGGTTCTATGAGAATAAATTAGACGACAGTGAATGAGTAAACCCTTTCCATCTGTAAATGCAAAGATGGGATTAGAAAAGTTTGTGAAAGCAGGTTATAGGAACTGAATTTAGATGGATTTTGTCATTTCTTTCTTAAATCCTTGAAGGTTCAGTTGTAGTTAGATTAATCTCGTTTTCCAAGAAAAACGGTATGGGGAATTATTGAAATAAATAGACCTTTTCCTGGGGAATTTCAGAATTCCATAAATGACAAAGCCTGTCCTTGGGGAATTTCCAGCATTTCAGAGCTGTGTAGGTTACATAGCTCTGGTCTACATATCCGCATTTTTGGCTGCTTTGTCAGTCTGACCATTTTTACAACATCTGATAATGCCTCAGCCCATACAAAATGCAATCAGTATTGAGAACTTCCAGGCCAAATTAGGAATTAGGAAATGTTACTCTTGGGCAATCCCTATATTTCTTAGTTGACAGAGTATGGAAAGGATGGGTAACAGTATTTTTACATTTTTATGTCCCCTAGTTTTGGTCCTGGCTGCCTGCATTGTTCAGCAAGCCCAAGGTTTTTTCCTGCTGAGCTGTCTGTGGGGCATTCTGGCTGCAGCCCCTCTGTTGCTTGATACTTACCCTGCCATACCTGGGCCTCACACAGGCCTACCTAGTCAGGGAGTTGCCAGGGGAGCAACAGACAGATTTTGTGATCATTTTCCATCCCTGTTCTATTCATTACACTGGAAGAACAGCTAGGAAAAAAAAATATAAATCAAAGGGGCAGGTTACTCCAGGTAATTCAGGCTGTTTTATTTCACACAGACATTTGGTATAATGCACCTTTTCAGTTCTCAGTTCATTTTCTCTGCCCGTTTGTCACATGGCCAACAGCAGGACAAAGCCGCACGCCCTCTCAGTGCATACGGAAGGCAGGCTGGGGCCTGGGAAGGGTGCTTTCTACACTGCACACTTCAAAGCTGTGCACTACGCATCTGGCCTAACCTGCTGGGGTATGGTAATGCATGTCTGTGGCCAAGGAGCTGCAGAGTTCCCCCACAGGAAGTGGAGAGCCGTACCAATGGCCCGTTTTTTTATTTTTTCCCCAGCAGGAACCCTTACTCTTATTATTGTTATTATTTTATTACAGTTATTGTTGCCTGTCTGAATCTTGTCTACATGCATAGATGCAGCCTGTCTATGGAGGAAACAGATTTCAGTCATCATGATCAAGAGCATAGGAAATGCTTCCCATGGCCCAGTGCCACACTCTGGTGTTTGCATTTCTTTTATTGTGTGAATTACATAGGGCTTTGAGTTCCCTACCAAAACTGGGCTCCCATCACATAGTCACCTCCACAGGGAAACAGCCATTTTCCGCAAAGGCCAGCAGTGCAATTACACAAGATAGATAAGTGAGGGATTCAGAAACAAAGGCAAAGTGAAGGGAAGTGACTCACCTGTGGGCTATCAGCTACCACTACAGAAAGGCCAGTGGTAGTCACGACGGGCCAGTGACACAGCCATGCTGTGACATAGCTTGTCCCCTGTCACGGGATCTCAGACCAATGTGGGACAAGCAACCTTAATGCCCACAAGACTTCAAGAGTGGAGGGGCCCTCCTCCTCCTTTGGATAAAAACATCCTTACAAATTCAGACGTCCCCATACATTGCCTTGTCCCCATACATTGCCTTTATTTACTCACTGGTAGCACATTGAGGGTTTAACTTGGACTTTCATGGTTTATATACTTTTGGTGCTCTGCACAGAAGTGACTTTATCCCTGGGACAAAGCCGTGCTTTCCCTCATGACTGTCAGCACGCGGTGTAAACCATCCCTGCCCAAATGAAGGCCTGAGCCAAGAGAGACTTTATCTTGTGCGCAAATACAGATTTGACGTTTTTTCCAGCCCTGCTCAGGTCACTAATTAAAAGCCTAGGAAGTGAGCACACATGAAATCATTCCTTCCGTACAGGCAGACAGATGGAGAGAAATTCCAGCCTGTTTCCACTCTTTTGTCTTTAGGGCATTTTTGGAATTTCCTTCAGGAAGTGAGGTTATGACCCAGAGCCTTCCTCGGTGAGTAGGCTCTCGTTTCCCACAGTAAACCTTGCACGGCGATGACATACAGTATGAGAAGGTGAGGTTTATCTTCACACTCCAACTGCATCCTGTATGAGCTCCATGGAACTTAAAAGTAATACTGAGAGGGAATGGCCGCAAGAGAGGAAATGGAAGTCAAGCCTCTGGAAGAAGTAACGCAGTACCGATTCAGCTACGCTGCCACGGTCTTTGCTGGTGGACCCGATAGAGCTGCAGCAGTTACATACCTGAGGCCACCATTTTACATTTCAGAAACTTTCTTGATGTTTGCAATCAGCTAAGAATTAAATTTATGAATTATATTAGTGATATAAGTGATTTATTTCACTTACTCTATTCTAAGCAGTCATGGTAAAACTGGCAGGCATCTGTTTTTTCTTCTGTTTGTACTTCATTAGCTGTTGGAGAATTGCTACTGCAGAGATTCTTCTAATGGCATTTCATCAATACAGCATGTGCTGATGAAAAATTATATTCTAGTGTTCATTTTGTATTTTACATGATCCTGTAAGTGGCATTATGCATTTTACGTCCCCACAGAATTGGCTTAATCCCGGCATGTACTGAAATCAAGTAATTCTTTCACTGACTTCATCAACAAGAAGCCACACCTGGCATAAAACCCCACAGTAGCACAAAACTACTAGTAATCTGATAACGGAATCTTTAAAAAAATCAGTTTATTAATGTTTAGAAGTCAATAAAGCTATGTGCAAATTGAACAATAGAAGTCAGAAACATTTTAAATACTATTTTTTAAACCAGAAAAAAAACCAAAACAGTTTAATTGCACTGAAAATTTTACTACAAAGGCAATAAATTTTCTTTACAAAATACCACTTCTAGGAATTGCCAATAACTGTAAATCAGTCAATTGCTCTCAGCTATCCCAGATATACCACTTTTGTTATAGTAATACTCTAGGTGCATGAAGACTCCTGCTTCTTATTAACTTATTTACATTGTACACATTCAACCCCATTAGCACAGGTTAGAAAAATAGAGGAGTAAAAATGATGCTGTAAAACAAATACATTCAATTTAATGACAGGTACTTCTTCCATGAACTGATAAAATACAGACATCTTTGCTGAAATTATAAACATTAATAAAATGTGCCAAAATGTATTGCATTTTGTTATGGAAGTGCATTTACCTATAGTCATTTCACTTCAACTTTCCTTTGATATTTCTGAAACTCAAGGTACTCTTTTCAGATTTTTCAGCTGATCTTTACCTTTGGAAAGACTATGAACCTGACACTGAAATGCCCCTTCAGTTTTTAATTCTTCTTAGGCAAAAATCCTGCTGTTGTCAATAGCATCTTATATTATTAGATTTACTCTCAGTCATCTTAAAGAGAAATGACCTTTAGTTCTACCTTGCATTTGTCATGATAATGCAGTTTATTTAATGCTATAGAATAACAAGGCAATCAATGTACGGGGCCAAATGCTTCTCTGAGCTACTCCATAAAATATGACCCAGTCAATGGAATTGTACACGTGAAAGTGACTGCAGAGTCTGGCTCATGGTCTTCAAATGTAATATGGACCAACAGCAAAAATTCACAGCTATGATCTTGCTAAGTAAAACCCCAACAGCTTTGGACTCTGCAAATAAAACCTTATAACTTAACTAAAAACTCTCAAAAGTGATGCCAAATTATGGTTGTTATGTGGTCTAAGTTATGTTTGTGTGATCTCTTTCCTCATTATGTGCTAAACAAACACTTCTGACCAACTATACCAGAGCCACCACTAAATTCAGTACAGAAAGATCTTTGTGTCAGTGGTTTGCTGCAAGTAAAGGAGAAATAACTTCACATTCTTCTCACATGGAAAAAAAAAAAAAAGATTCATTCTCCCTCTCCCTCCTCCCCCTCTCTCTTTCTCTCACACACACCAGGCATCATTTCACCAAGGCATCAGTCTTTCAGAGTTACTAAGGAGACTTCAGGATATGAATGCGCCTGACAATCCTGAGCTGCCTCAGTGCAAAGACAAAACATGCTCCAGGGAAAAAGATTTTCAAGCCAGAACAGTCTGTCCCGTTTCTTGAACTCCAGCCTTGCAAGTGCACCGTTTGCCTCATTAGAACTAATGCTACTTGCTCACTTAGCCCAACGCTGCTGTAGTGAGCGGGAGGCGCCTCAGCTCCCCAATTTCAGAGGAAGGGTCTGAAATACACCCCCATGGTTACTCCTAAGAAGATGAGGTCACGTTGCCCGAAGACATGATGGTTTCAGGACGGTCACCTTCCTCCTTCTGTGGGTGGGAGGAGTTGTCAGACTTACTCCGGCTGAACTCCATCCCTCCAATGATCGGCCTCTTGAATTTGGTCCCAGAATCTGCTGGGGGACATTTGCAGCAGCACAGAATCTTGATGAAAGCCCTCCGCATCTCTTTGTTTGTCAAGGTGTAGATGATAGGGTTCGTGGCTGAATTGAGCACGGCCAGTACTAAGAAATACTCTGCTTTGTAGAGGATTGGGCAGGTCTTCACTTTACACCCCACATCCAGCAAAAGCAGGATGAACAAGGGAGCCCAGCAGGCGATGAAGGCACTCAGGACTATGATCACTGTCTTGAGCAAGGCTAGGGACTTTTCTGAGCTCCTAGTAGCTTTGGTAATGTTTTTCCGAAATGTCAGCCTGCGGCTCCTAGTCCTCACCATGGAGTAGATCCTGCAATAGAGGACGACAATAGATAGCAAAAGGCCAGTGAAAACGGTGGTGCAAAAGAGAATATAGTGCTTGTGGTAGAGAGGCAGCACGGTGGAGCAGTTGGACAAGAGGCTGATGCAGTTCCAGCCCATGATCGGGAGTCCCCCGAGTATCACAGAGATAACCCAGCAAGCGCTGATCAGCAAGAAGGAGCGGAAGCTGTTGCTGCCATTGTGCAGTTTCATCTTCAGCATGGTGATGTATCTTTCAATGGCAATGGCCAACAAGCTGAACACAGAAGCTGACAAGGCAACAAACATGCTGCCTTCTCTTACAAACCACTGGGAGGGGGTGAGGCTATAGGTTTTGTGTCCAGATAGCAGGAGGTTGGCAGTGTAAGCCACACCAGCCAGCAAGTCTGAAAGAGCCAGGTTCCCAATGAAATAGTACATGGGTCTGTGAAACTTCTTGGTTTTCCAGATGGTGAGCAAGACAAAAATGTTCTCTAAGATTATAAAGCAGCAAATGATGATAAAAACCACCGATGTCATTTTTATTCCACTGTCCGCATTCTCATTTAGCTTCCCCGTGTAATTATAATGCTCTTTGATGACATAGTTGACATCAGTGTTGGCGAGGTTGCTGACGACCTTCAGCGGGGCGGTGGTGCCGGAGCTCATGGTGCCCAGCTGGGCGCCGCTTCCTCAGCGGCCACCGGACGGTGACGCCGAGCGCAAAGCCGGCAGCTGCCCCGCAGCTCCTTGGCCCCGCAGCCTGCCGGGCGCTGCTGCACAGTCTCAGAAACCACAGCCCTGCGAACAAGAGGCACAAAGCCCAGAGTTAACAGAAGGAAGGCAAAACAATGTCACAAACGATAAACGGTTTAAGATAGTCTGCTAGTTTAACTGCATGTCGGAGTCACAAATGTATTCACACTGGCATCGATTTCATGCAGCTGCTAAAATACATTCAAAATAGGCATATTCAATAGGTAAACCTAGTAAGACAAAAAAAGTTCTGTCATGCAGAGCTGAACAGGTAAATTGGAGTCGGCAAGGGCTGCATTACTGCACTTCTTCTGATGAAAAAGATCTCAAAGCTCCCCAGCAGTAAGTTCTAGTGTACCTTTTTCTTCAGCAGGAAACACACCTTGTAATACAACAGCAGAGATTTAGAAAGGGAAAGGGCTTGATTTGATATAACTACAAATACGTGAAAGCCTGCACAGAAATTACTTGACGGGAGACCTGTATTCTCCTCCATTAATAATGCCTGAATGTGCTGTGGAAGGGGGCAGTTATGCAATTTACTGATGCCATCTCGAACAGTGGTGAATTCACTGATGTATATATAAGCAAGAGATCATCTCAAAGCTGTAAACAGGAAAGGGGTGCCCTTGCTAAATAAAAGTAAGAACATCTTTACAAAATCTGGAGCAGTAAAAAGTTTAGAAAATGAAGAAAAATATATAAATAAGCCGGATAGCAAACCCATTCCGTAGGTCTGAAACAAAGAATAGCAAAAAAAATACCTTGCTTTTGAATGATTAGCATCGCAAGCTGTTGAAGTGGACACGATTAAGGAATACAGATATAGGGGGAACTCCCTTTACATATAAACATGTTCTAGGGGACAATTGTAGAGAATTAAAGATTTCAAATCATGCAAGGAAAGATGAACACAGAGAGCTGTTAAATTACAGCTTAAACGGGGCAAAGCAGGAGGTGCGAGGCCAGCGGGCACGGCACCCCGCGCTCGGCCCCGGTCCCGCACCGCTCCCGGTCCCCGTCCCGTCCCGCACCGCCGCCGCGGCCCGGCGCGGGGCACGGCAGGGCCCGGCCAGCCCCCGGCCAGCCCCCTCGGCCGTTTTGTTTCGGGAGCGCGGGGGCCGCGCCGAGAGGCGAGCCGCGGCGCTGGTACTTCGCGCCGGCCGCAGGCTCCGCAGGGGCGGCCCCGCGGTGCGGTGCGCGGGGCGGAGCGGGGGTGTGGGGCGCTGCGCGGCCGCGGCTCCCCGAGCCTTACCTCGCTCAAGCGCGGCGCGGAGCCCACATCGGTCCTGCGCATCTTGCGTGCCCGCGGAGCAACTCCAGCGGCCGGGCCGGGGGCTCGGTGGTTTTAATGTTTCTGCAGCTGCTGTTCTCCACCCCGTTTCCGATTCTTCCCTCTAACTCCTCCCTGCCTGCGGCCGCGGGGCGGCTCGTGCGAGGGACCTGCACGCCCCGTCCGGGCCGGCAGCCCGCAGCGCCCCGCCGCCCGCCGGGGCATCCTCGCCTGGCCCCGCCGCCCCGCCCCGCCCCGCCCGCCGGCGAGGGAGCAGCCGCGGGCGCTGCCGTCCCGGGGCTTTTATGGACCCCGCAGGGCTGTGGGAGAACGAGGGGCCGCAGCGGAAAGCCCGGGAAGGCGGGAGGCGGGGAGGGGGCTGCAGCCGGGCCGGGCCCCTCTCCTGCCGCTCGGAGCAGGCGCCGCAGGGCTGAGGGCAGAGGATCAGCCCCTGCGCCACCTCCGGCCTCACTCTTCGGGGACCGGGTCAGGGGTGGTGGAGACGGCCCCGGGAGGGGCTGTTCCCCTCTCCCCCGAGCCGAGGTGCGTGGCTGCGGCAGCAATGGGGCAGGGGCCCGTCCCCCTGCCAGGGGCCCGCAGGCTCCTGCGGCGCGGGGACCGCACCGGCCCCGGCGGGCAAGGCCGGGGACAAGCAGCGCGCCGGGAGAGCGGGAGTCCTGCCTGGCGAACGCGACCCTGGGCGGCTGTTTCCACAAGCAAAGAACGTCTTTGACTGTTCAGAGGATGCTGTAGGTCACCTACATCTTCGAAAATGAGAAGAAAAGTCTTAAATTCATTCTTTAAAACAAAATTGGCCATGACAACTACTTGCAGCAGTAGCACTGCTATTGCATAGACACCGAGAAGTGAGTTTACGTTTTATAATTCATTCTCCTAACTTTTAAGAAAAACCCCACCTCTGTGTATGTAGAGGGCTAACTCTGTTGTGAAGCTACTGTTGCGCTTACTGCAGAAATTTTCGTCTTCCTTCCTCACTGTTCTATTCAACTCCACTTCAAATTGAAACACAAAAGCATATCCAGAGCACAGTGTGTAAGGTCTATGAGGTGTTTTAGTTCATAGCAGCAGCAGTTATTATGGGGAAGCAGCTTTCTTCTGAAAGACAAGAGTAACTCTCTACCCTAAGGAAGAGTCCCTCTTATTTATGCTAATAGTCATGGTTCAATTGCTCCACGCCTCTCCCAGAATGACTCAGATAAATTACACTGGCAAACAGACATTTACTCTTCCACCACAAAGCTAGAAACTTGAAAAGATGTTTTGCATCCTGAGAGCCTGGAGGAAAATACAGCCGTTAAATTACAACTGTCAGAAAAGGCATGTAAGATAAATCATGCTTGAGGTTGACATATGCATCCCCTACAACTGCCTGACATACCCTAGATATTTCAAGCTTTCCCCCTTATTTAGCTAATTTATAGAAAATACGAAATATAGAAGTGCATTCATTAGGCATTTTCCTCTAGGAAATAATTCTCGCATAACTTTAAGCAAGAGGAACATATTAAAGGAACATGTTTTAATTAAGGGATAGAATGACTCAGGGTTTCAGCAGTCAGAGGTACAGGCTTTCATGTTTAGGTTATTGGTTAACCCACTGGGAGGGCTCCAACTCAGATGTGACATCCAACAAATTATTTGTCACAGGCTGTGTAAAATACCTGGGCAATTTCAGTTCCATTGCAAATACCTGGGTATTTGTATCACAAAAAGCATCATTCAAATTAGATGACCCCACACATTTATAGCCCTCTTGAGATCTCAGCAGAGAGGAGACTGAAATACAGCTTCAGTCTTCCCAGGCAAATGAAGCCTGATCAGCCGGATTTGTGCTGAAGGCTGTCTAAAACCTCAGAGATGATAGGTTAACGTGGCTCAGCTGCACAGGTTGTAGCCTGCTTACAAGGGCTGAAACACAAACAGAGGTAAATTCAGGTTGGTCCAGCCAACTCTGCCAGAAGTATGCTGGTAAGTGTTTAGTGAGGTGATTTACGCCAGGGTTATGCTCCAACCCCACCAACAGAACAAGAACGCTTTTCTTAGTACCTCCCCAACTGCCAGGTCCATCCAGTGTTAAGGAAGCTTGTACTTTATGAGATACATTACACAAATCGAGGGTGTATATATATAGCTCCTTTGAGAACTTGACTCTGGAATTGCCTACAGTGAGACTAAGGAGAAAGGAAGACACAATGTTATTCATGCACCATTTCAGAAGCAGCCAGAACGCAGGCCTCAGTCAGTGCCAGCCAGAGGGCTGTGCACACCAGGACACCAAACTGATACCTTACGAGCTGCTTGACCTAGGTAAACTGGTTAAAAAAAATGTTTCTGCAACACGTCCACAAGCATAGAGGCAGACACTTTTCTTCACAGGGATCCTGAATCTGTATATGATATTTTTTAGGATGAGCAGAAACTGATATTTTAGGGTCTGGCATCAAAAAAATAAAAAAAAAATAAATTCTGCCTGTGACAACCAAAGCTCCTGTAGAACTCCCTATCAGAACTTAGTGTGGTGGGGATTTCAGAAACCTGGCTAGTCACAGGGCAATTTCCTTGCAGGAAAATGCTTTGATCTTGTCAGAAAAGAAGGTGCGAGCTGGGGTATTCCCAAAGCCTGCATACTAATAGATTGGTGGCTTCTGACATCACCACAAGACCTTACTGTCTTAGTGCTAGCACTGCTGAACAACTCACGATTGCACCCGAGGAGCGCCTGAACACTATCCATCTTGAAAAGATACAGAAAACCCCTGCAAGACAGATTAGCGAAAAGTTTTTCTCCAATACATTATTCTTCTGCACTTTGAAAAAAACCTTTCTCTGTATAAGCCAAAAGTACTTCCATTCATCCTGACACAACTTAGGCAACAAACCAGAGCTATTCCTCCCTGATGTACTAGGTCAAGATGAGATCCTTGAAAGAGTACCAACAGGTTTGCTCACCAAGAAAATACCAGGAGTGGCCTGCAGAATCCCCCAAAGTTCTCATGACTGGAAGAAATGGAAAAAAATGGTGTAAAAAGTCAGACTCAGATTTCTGCTGCAATCCACAAATATTCCATATTTTGAATAATTTTTCAAGATTTACATGCATTGTAGCATGCTCTTATCTCTGCCTTTAAGTAACTAATACTTTCCAAAATCTGTAAGGGAAAAAACAAACTAATCTGTTGCAATGGGTTAAAAATGACACCTTAAATGAAGTCCATGCGGGCAGAAGAAACTTAATTATAACATTGTGAGATAGCTCAACCCATACTGTGAGAATATGCCAGAAAGTTCTGAGAAAGCAGAGAAATTGCTGAAAGTAAGCATTTCTGTACCTGTAAGAAAGCAACAAAGAGTAAACTAAATTGTTTTATTATTTTGTTAACAGTAAATAAAAACCATTGATACTGATTTTTTATTATTGATTGATATTCGTTAGGTACTGAGTACCTAAGAGAACAATTTAGATTTATTGTTCAGTTTAAAATAATTAATGTTTCAGTTGCATCACTTTTGCAGTATAGAACACAATCTGGTTTTAAATTATCCTTTCCACAGTGGATAGGTTAGTTGAATTAATTTTCTGTTGATATTCATAGTGTTCAAAAACTCTGTATCTTCCTTCCCTCAGATTCAAATCAAAAACCTGGTTTGGAGAAAAAAAAAAAAAAACCATGATGAGAACATTGCAGAGACTAAAGCACACATTTATTTAGTATTAGCATTCTATAATTTAGGTGGTCTAGTTTTATTTTAAGTTCTTGATATTGATTAATTAATATTAATTAAATGGCCTTTTTTGTTTTAAAAGGCTATTGTAAAAAAAGGTTGCTATATTCATTTTTGTGAGAGTTTGTACTTTATTTTTAGATCACTAAGTTGAACGTAACAGTAGGAAAAGCTTAAGTCCAAGTGGAAAGAATTGAAGTAGTTGAGAAAGTGACATGCAATAGTTTTACTGGATAGCATTGCACCCAAAACCACAACACACTTTAATATATCTAATCATGATATATGTTTTTGTATATGTATTAAAATATAGCAGAAGTTCTACAGTAATGAAACTGTATAACGCAGCATTAGAAAACTTTTTGAAGGTTATTTTGTTCTATTCCAGTGATACGGATCAGTCACCTGAAGTCCTGCTGTATGTTTTTTTCTAGGGTAAACTAAAGACATTAATGGACATGATAACCGATCTTAACACACTATTCTAAAGAAATAGAAGTCTTAGATGGAAAATCAACAATTATTTGGTAGATTACAGATAATACTTGTCCGTAATACTAGGGGGGGAAGCAGTAAAATAACAATTTCCTGAAAAAAAATCCAAACTAAACCACCTGTGATAATTCTTCAGATTAATCAACGGTACTTATATTTGGTTTATAAGGCATTCATGATAATCATGTAAAACAAAAAAATCTCACAAACCATGTGATATAAAATAGCTGGTTGCTGTTTCTTTAATATAGAGTCCATTAAATATGTCTTTTTCAACATCAGGAAAGTGAATTTATACCACAGTATATGTATGACCTTGACAGCTATGCTTTGGATTAATCTTCCACCACCTTTATATTGCACCCAAAGCAAGTGATTTACTGTAAATTCATCTTGGCAACATTATATTTATGGATATTCAATGGGATGAATCCAGGTCATGAAGAACCACTAAGAAAGAATGAATTCATAGAAAAAAGAAAAACAAAACAGAACAAAACAACCAAACAATCTCTGCTCTCCTTGTTACCAGGAAACCATGAAAGTAGTTGTACACTCTTCCTCCAAATTTTACAGCCAAGTTATGAACTTAGCACTAGTTCATTATACTGGAATTTGTCCCCATTTTCAAAAACATGGGGTTAATGTCAGTTTTCCTGTCAGAACAGTTCAGCACTGCTATTCTAAGAAGAAAATCAGCTGGTGTTAACCACAGTGTAAAAAGAAGGGTTAATATTATGCAATCTGATTGGCTTAGTGGATTTGTAAGCTTACTAGTGTTACAGTTTCTTTATTACACATGCTAGTCAGAAAAATAATGTCTTCAAAGTTATGTTGGGGGTCAGGTGCAGTAGAAACACTTCTGCATCCTGATTAAAAAAAAAAATTCCTAAAGTACACACTTCCAGGGAACGTTCATGGGTTACAAAACCATTCCCATTATTTCCCAATTAAATATTCTTAGGTGCCTTCATCTCCAGTAAAATAAACGATGAAATTCAGAAACTGGCAAGAAAAAGGAGAGCGCCACTCAAGAGTCAGACAGGAAGCTACCTGGCTGCACAGAAAATAGCCTCACCCTTTCCACTGACTTTCAGTTTATTTTTTTCCTTTCCTTATTAATTTCAAGAGAGTTCCCTTCTATTAGGAGGGATTTAATATGTTTTATAATAATAATTAATATTTAATATTAATAACTTTAAATAATGGTTTATCTCAAGTAGAAAGGAGTGCCCCAATCAGTCACTACCATAAATGACCTACATAATATAGATTAAAAAGTGCCTTCAATTTTCAGGTGTACTCCCTGTTCCTACTGGCAAGATGATGGGTTACACCGATAAAATGGATGCATTGCTGTATCTTAAAAATAGTCATTGTAGAACGGTGAAAAAGTTTTCTCTCTAGAGAAACGTTGTCTTACAGAAATATGGACAAGAGGAGGAATTTCAGCTCTGGGGAATAATATGCATATAATTCCAAGAATTCATTTGGGGGATGAATTCTGAGTTTAAAAAAAATAAATAAATAAAAAAAATAATCTTAAAACATGAGCACCTCCAGGCTCACTGACCAAAGAAAAAAATTTAAAAATGGAGTTAAACTTCCTGATCTTGTATGTTCAACACTTTTATATCCTTTTGGTCTTCTAAGTTCTGCTTCTATTACAGAACATCACTCCTCACTGCTACCCCTAAATCTCACTCCTGTTCACTTTTTAAATTCTTATTTGTTGCCTTATTTCTTTATACTGTGATCAAAGTTGTCGATACTTCAGAAATGTTCATTTAGATGAGGTGATGTGGACTTATTTTTCAGCAGCCTTTGCTTAAAAAGAAAACTATCTACTGCACCTGTAATGTCAATTTGGTTGTAGAGGAGCATAAAATGTGAATCCACTGAGTCTATTTTTCCCTCTGCAACCTGATCAAAAGTAAAAGAGAATTTGCTCAATGACTCAAAATTAAGTAACATACTATAAAATTTGTGAATGCCACATTCAAAGGAAGAGGGTCCAGTGATATATCCCAAGTACACAGGAGATAACCGGGTTCCAGTCTCTTTAGGCAATTACAGCTTCTAGCAGAAAACCGTGGCTATTAGTGATGGCACAGTGTGCAAAACTGCACACCGCACCTGGGAGAAAGGTAGCATGAGTTAGCTGAGTCCTGGCACTTAAAAAGCTTATATCGCCTCAAATTACACTCAACTTTGTACATAATTAAACTCTTCTGTAGTTCTAAAGCCACTACCTGCTAGCAAAGATTAAAAAAAAAAAAAACAAAAACAAAACAACAACAAACCAAAACCAAAACAAACACCAAAAACCCAGAAAAAAGTCCTGAACCAATAATTAGAAGTCTGAAGGTAGTTAGGAAAGTATCAGAATAAAACTGTAACTTGCCACAACTGCTCCTTAAGAAGAATGCTTTTTAGTAATACTATTTCTATCTGTTTATTCCTTTCATTACTCATTGTACTGCTTCAATATTATGATCTACATCAGAGAAAATGGTGGCTTGACTTCCTAGCAAAAGCAGATGCAGGCACAAAAAACATTGTAAAATCTCCTTGACAGTGGAAATGATGAAATATATCAATGAATTAGTAAGCCGTCCTCACTGTAGCCTAAAGTCATCTATGTGGGGGATTAACAAGAAAATCTGGTTTAGTTCTGTTTAGCTCAGAACAGGGAGGTAATCAGTCAGAAATAAGTGCAGAAAAAACAGAGTTGCTCAGACCAACATGGAACTTCTAGCCACATAGCTAGCCCTAACTGATACTGTCCTGGTAATACTGAAGCTAGAATTTGCTAGCATAGATAAAGATTTGGTTCACTTTGTATGCATCAATTTGTGTTGGAAATAGTATGTTGATGTGGTGTCTGTTTCTTTAGAGAGAACTAGAGGTAAAATTCCAACTTCTCTTTTGTAGTTTCTGAGAAAGACTTCACTGCCAAAAAAGCCACAAGGAATGAATACTAGGCACATGGTTCACTTCTAGTCCTCGTTCTATGAATTCAGATACACTGTGAAGCAAGGAGTCCCTCCACAGCACAGTAACAGGTTTTTTTTCATATTGATAAGGTACTGTTCTATAAAGTGACTTTTAAAAAGCAGGATTAGCTGATGAGCACTGGTATTTTTACTGGTTTATTTCTGGGAAATCTTTCCAATTTTCACTTAGTCATTGCCATCATTTTCTGCAAAAGCTAAAAAAAGCCAAGAAATTACCTTAATCCTATAAAAAAGCCTTATTTTTGTGGAACTGCTGAACCCCTCATCACAACAGCTAAACCAGGTACATAGCTGTTCTTAGACACACTTTAAGTGGCACTCCCAGATACTGAAGCACCCCAAACCACACACCACACTTGAAACTCTCGAAAATAACTTTACTGTGGCGATTGCGTACCTTTTTTGGAACCCTACACTGTACAGGCATTAGTGAGCATAGTATTTCATAAAATATCTTGTATTTTAAAATAATAAATAATACATTAATGATTCCAGAGGCAAATCTAGACAAATTTTCGCAGAAATATTTACCAGGAAAAAACAGCCAATTATTCTGAGGAGCTGTTATCAGAAAGTTTGTCTGTATTTTAGTCAAGCTGTATAGAAGCCCTACTCTGAGGACAAACAATGCAGGCTAGAATATAAGATTGCTGTAAGTCACTTCTTGATAAAAACTAAGGAGCTTTGTTTCACGATATGACTAAAGTAGAACAGCACTGGGAAAAGTGCCTCAGGAAGTCCACACACAATATAAATCATAGTCAGATTTTCCATACCTTTCTAGACACAGGAACTCCTAAAATACCAAACCAATGTGACTAGAAGTGGAATACTCAGTCGATAAAAGACTCTGCAGACTTATTTCTCAAAACAGATCTGTAAACTACATATATATCTAGCTAGCTCTTCATGCACATACATATTTTATAAGAAAATCTGAGGAACAGTATAGTCTTAATGAGATTTCCTGAAGAAGTCCAAAATGAAAGCTAAACTAATTCTTACTAAAAGCTACACAAAACTCACCAGAATTTCCAGTAAGAGAAAAAGATCAGTAATAACAAAGATGCCTCTTTGGCTCTTAGAGCTTGCTGCTCAACTCTTAGCCATGCAGATAGTTCATCTGTATGTGGACTTCTCTGGAAAGATTTCTACTTTGTTATAACTACAGGCTAGTAAGTAATATGCATAGAACTCTCTGGGTCAATGCCATTATTATGCAATAATATGCATAAAACTTTTTTTGGTGATGCTCAGATATTGCTTATTACGGTGAGATTGTATTTTTGATGGAGATTTGCAGTATATTGTACAATATAAATACTGTAATAATAATAAAAAACATACTTTTTTCACGCAGCTTTTTCTTCTTCATACATTGCGTCCCTCTAACAAAGTACTTGAAAAATTATTTCATACTTAACATCTGTGTTGTGCACTAGTAGGTAGTATTTTTTCTTACATTTTTAAAGAACGGATATCTCGTCATGCTGTTTCATTAAATGGCCTGATACAGGGTCAATGGTGTAAACAGGAGGCTTTGTATGGGCTTCAATGAACTACGGATCAGGATTTGAGACAGAAATGTAAGACCTCTGTACAGAAGTGCTACCACCAGAAATATAACTCTTTTGTCCATTATCAGCATTAAAGATTTCAAATCAGTTATCATTAATCCTGCAATAATATTCTTACTGTAACCTTCCCTGAATTTAAATTCATGGTGTGACTCACTGATCACTGACAAAGGAAAAAGCTCAAACCTTCGTTCACACAATAAGGCTTGGGTCCCAGGAAACATGTCTCCCATCATGCATTCCATTCAGAATTTCAACATCGTCTTCTGCTATTGTAAAATCAAACACCTGTGGGAATGCATATATAGTTAACAGAGAGAATCAGGAGAGTTTCCGTTATTAAAACTAGCCAACATTCCTTTAAATGTGAGGCAGAATTTTTCTATATTTTTTCTTCTAATAATTCTTCTTATATTTTGTCACAGACAAATATTCTGTTAAACTGACAGGCTTCACCGGGTCCTTTGCTCCTTTTGTGACTCATTTTTATTTGTGGACTCTGTTTTGTAGCACTCTGGCCTCAGGCAAGGGTCCAAGACAAAGGTAGTATCAAAGCTGTTTTTGACAACACTCTGTATGGTCACCGCCAGAGGTATATGAATACCCTGACAGCAATTCCTCTGGAAACCTGAGCTCAGTATTTCACTTCTATCCCAATGTTCAGTTTTGAGTGTTACAGTTCTTTTCCTCAGAACTTCAGTCAAAGAGAATTATTAGAACCTATCAGGACATTCACAAAGCTAGCAAATCAAAGGCTATATCTATCTTTTCTATGTGTACTTAGACAAAACACTCATGGATCAGCTAATACAGAAACAGATATAGTGCTATAGCACCTTAGTACTAACTCGAACTTGAAAGCAGCCACCTCTCTTCAGGCATAGGTTCTTACAGCCACCAACTTCTGTTGTGAGGCCTGCAACATGAATGACGGTGTCAGTGTTTTCTTAGCAGGTGTCTTATTCAGACATTATCACTTCAGAACTGAAGTTGCTTTAAGTTGGTCTGTTGTCTTTGTGAGAGCTCCTCCATACTCAGTAAAAAGATCCTGTGGAGCCTGAACTGCTGCCAAATGAGCAACTCCCATCCTGCATTATCCAGCAATTACTGTCTGCTGAAATGACCCTTGTAGTCAAACCTCAGTGCTCAAGTTTTTTAAACCTAAACCAGGGACCAGTCACAGAACTAGAAATACTACATGTTATATTATATTATATACTGAGGGCTTAATGAGGTCCATGCTTTTACCAAGTTGACTAGAGGTGGTAGGGACTCAGGCCAACAGACTGGCACAGGGGAAAGAAAAAAAGAAAATAAAGGGAGATGCAATAACATTTGATAAATGTGCCAGTTCTCCCCTCTTCCTCTCCATTTTAAGTGTTCTAAGTTTTGCTGCAATGCATTCCCTCAGTTGTACAAAATTGTTAGGGCCATAAACTCTGTAAAAAAATAGAATTAATCTGGATTTAAAATATTATTAGGGAAAATAAAATAGAATAAGGAAGGATTTTTAACCTGGTTTTGTTCTCTGATCTAGTTCACAATACAGTACCACAAACAGCTGTGCTTGTACCACAGAAGGCAGTGGGCATGTCAGAACAAAAATTCAAGGCAGGAGCTATATAAAGAGGCATGGAGCTATATAAAGAGGCATAGCCACCAGGAGAAATCCTCATTACATGTACATTGATTTACACCTACACACACACACACACACACACAGAGTGATTTAACTAACAGACAGACGTTTCCTATCTTCTTTCAAAGTTTCTTCCTGATTTGCCAAACAGTTCATAACCCCTATGATATTTTTGGATGTAACAATAAGGCTGTTGTGGTTTCCCCTCCCCTCCCCCAAAGCAAACACGCTTTCAGATTAGAAAAATGGAGAGAAAAATGAAGTAATGAATTAAAAACATTTGATATGAAAAGGAAATTAAAAAAGGGTGGAGCGAATCATGCTGCCAATCTTCATTCATTTCCCCACTTTTCTTTGTCCATCCCCTTCCTGCTGGGACCTTCTCTGCAAGTCGAGTAGAGGGAAGAAGGTAGGGGAACAGTCAGCTCTGGCAGCACTGTGATTTCCTTAGAAGGTCTCTATCTGGGACATCCCCAAGAGAGTTTTACAGCTTTCATGCAGTGTTGACCTACGTGCCTATCGCAGAAAGGACCAAATCATAACCGGATTAGGATGTTCTCCAATCAGCTAAGTAATAAATAAAAATATTAATAATAAAAATCAACTACAAAAGGTCTTTTCTATGGATATCTTTTTATATTCAGTGACTAGCTCTCCAGTTGATTTCTAACATTTGTGAATTATGGTTTTCTGCTATATTGTATGCAATGTAAATATGTAATTTTACGGTACTATAATTTGCCAATTTTAACTGAGTTGCCCCAATATAAAACTGGTATAGGAAAATGGGCAGGCAAACCAGAGTATTGAAAACAGTAATTCAGATGGTAGTCAGACTTCAGTGCCTAATCAAATCTTACCTGGCAGTTTTCCTGTATCCTTTCTGCTTTTGTGGACTTTGGAATAGTGACAATCCCATTCTGAAAAACATAACGTTTCTCATCATTAAAATTTACATTGTTTCAAAGAAAATAATCTCCCTTCAAAACATTTCAAGACATTCCTCATGTCTTCTGAGGTTTCAATTTCATTTTTCAGAGGACACTGACATTTCTATATGCTATTTTTAATTGCTGTTATACAGACAGTATTAAATTCCAACACAGATTATGTGGTTTATGTCAACTTAATACACTATTTCACTGCTTACTACTTTGTATTGAGTGACAGAAATGGAATGATGCCCCATACTGCTTGTAATATTTAGTTTGAAAACATCTCTTATTGGTGGTTCTTTTTATTCTCTACAATCAGATTATTTGCATATTTAAAATACTGCCATCCTTTGTGTACTACATTCCAAATTTCCAGTACAGCACAGTTAGTTCACACGATATCAACATACTGAAGGCAAAAATACTTTCTGTATAAATTCTGGTTTGATGCACAAACCCCGAATTATTTGCATCATTTTCCTGAGAGAGGAGACACGTTTTTATTACCACCCTCCATTACCTGTATACTCCAGCGTATGCAAATCTGTGCTGGGGTTCTGCCGTATTTCTTTGCCAGCTGAATGATACTAGGATGAGTGAGTGCTTCACCTTTGGCTAAAGGACAGTAGCCTTCAAAAACAATATCTCTGCTCCTACAATAATCGACCAGCTCCTGAGGTCTTTGGAAAGGGTGGTATTCAACCTTAGATAAATACAAATAAACTTTTAGTAAAAACCTTGAGAGTACATTTAGTAGAAAACATAATTGATAAATGGAAATATTTTTTCTCTTGTTTTAAAAATACAACATGAGTGAATTCACTGCTTCTGGGAGACAGATGTAAGTTACCAGTTTTAGAAGACACATGAAGGATATTAATCCACAAGCATTTTGCTATTAATTGGCACAATAGTTTACCACTACTATTTTATGTTTCCCCCAGAAGTAAGGTGCATGAAGCAGTTGTCTGCCCTACCTGCAGTTGGACTTGCACTCTTGTTCTGCTCCGTGTTTGAGAAATATATGTAAATGTATAATGGAAGTCAGCATCACGTCATTTTTACTGACAATTTGAGACTACCTTCTCTTTCCCAAATCTACTTCTTTTCCTGTTTCTTTACTAATGATCTTTAAGTTGCACAGGCCAGAGCAAGAGGGCTGGACAGGGACTGGATTTGTAAGAGACCAACCAGAACAATTTGCTTAGGATGAGGGCCTGACCTTGAAAGCAAAGCCTGTTGGCACAGATTGTACATGGAAAATCCTGCATTCCGTGTGTGGTGTCACCAACAGCTTATGCAGGGAAGCAATCACGCTGTGGAATGAAGTGTGAAGGAGATCCTTTGTAGGAAGGAAGATCACAAATTGCCAAGAATCAGTTAAAAGAGGAAAAGTAACAAGCCACAAAGACGTAGTTGTTGGAAGCAAAAGCAATCAGAAGTTATTGGAAAGTAAGTATTCAGAAGATCCACATATTCTGGCGTGTAGCAAAAGCCCAAAGTATCTCTGTAACACATTCCTTAATATGTTATTTAAATAAGTATTTCACAGTTTATACATTGTAAGAAGCATACCTTCCTCTGCATTCAGATGAAAATGGTTAGTGTTTTCTTTTATAAAATACATAATCATGTGATATATTTTTGTGACTGGCCGTCACTGTTGTTCCAGTGATCTAACTCTTGCGCATTTTGAAGAAAAATACTCTTCTGAACAATTACCTCAACACATGGAATCTGGAAAGTTTCTTCTGCCACAAAGAGGACAAATGAACATTTCCTGTTTCTCATCTTTAGTACATGTTGTCTTTTCAGACAACAATAGCTGGGAACAATAGGCTGGCAGTCATTCAATATGCGCTAAGAAAAAACTGTGCCCCTCGAAGGCTGGGCTGAGTCAGCCTAAAGCTGCTATGATCTAAATTACTAGGCAGGCTCGGGAACAAGGTTCAAGCAGCAGACATCCATGTCTTCAACCTTTGATGTTTCTTGACCTTTGAGTAGCCTTTGTATTTCATGTTTATATGTGTAAGACCAGTGTTTAGGTCATACAGTTATTCACTTGTTTGCACCTGAGCTGACTAGAAAATATTCTCATTGTTTTTACGCAAAACTATGAGGAGAAGAAAGAGCAAGCAGGGTGTATTACTCGATTATTACAATAGTACTAAGCAATTTTAGAAGACTTTCTTTACACTAAGTGTAACAAATAACATAGGCTAGAAAACATTAAATAAAGAATGATGTATTTAAGATCAAATGCTGAAAAACCTGCAGTACCCCTATGGCATCAGGTGACTTATTCAGCATTTACTAGTAATATAACTGCAAGCAGAATTTACCTGCTGGTCTAACAAGATTTCTAGGCAGCGCAGTTCCAGGTTACTCCAGAAATTTTTAAAGCAAGAACAGCATGCTCAGATGTCACTTGCCTGCTTCACAAGCAGAATGCACAGCAACAACTACTTCCCACCTGGGAAGATTATACTTTCTGCCTTTTGCTGAATCAAGAGACTCCCAAATTTTGTGAACTGAATGTTGGCACATGCAGCTGTGTGTTGGTAGCAGCAGGTATTTTTCTTCTTACATATATTGCTAAAATAATCAAATGCATAAAATAAGCACTTTTGAATTTATTTTTCATGTGAAAACTCTGGAAGGTTCTAGCAGCATCTGAATGCAAGGGACTAGCATCCTGAACTAGGAAAAGCATAGGGTGAGTGGCCAGCATGTGCTTCCCCTCAAAATATTTCCTACTTCCTGGCTTGCCCCACCCTTGCTATTTTAGTCACCAAACTTTTCTCTGGCAAGGGCTGTCCATCATATGGTGGTTGAGGAAGATCTTGATCTTTTCTGGCACCCCACCCCAAATGATTTGTGTGTACAAACTGGCATTTGTTTAATAAAACAGTTTGTAGTTCACATTACAGAACTCTTCACAGCTGCTACTTGGTCAGCCACAGGGGAACTCAAGTAAGTGCTGCTTTTTTACGACAGTCATAGCACAATGGGAAAAAGTTGAGCCTAATAACAATTCTGACACACAGACCTAGAGAGTCATACCTTGGATGATAGTATACAAAAGCCTTACCCTTTCCAACCTGCTGTGGGTTCTTTTCACCTGGTAAAGTTTCCCTGCATCTTGGACTTCAGTCAGTTTCTCAATGGGAATGCACAGTCTTACAATTATTTCTCTTTATAAAACTGTAATATAAGCCTAGAAATGCTTTCTCTACAGAGTAACAGTTTAGGTGAGTTTATGTACAAAGGTGTTGTTTCTTAATGCCTCAAAATACTAAAGTACGTTTCTACCTTGTACAAATCTACACAATAGAGCTTAATATATTAACATATTCACAATATTACTAAATCTCTCTGAGGCCATTACACAGTAATTTGTACTTCTATAAAAGTAGAAAAAATATTGATGAGCATTCCTACATGAAATTCAGAGAGGAACTGTTTATATTTGGGTTCAATGGAACACTTTATTAAATGAAACATATATTAATTAAATTCTTATAAAATGTAATTTTTTTGCCCTTAATGAGTGACAGACATAAGAGCCTTCAAAGACTTAAGCATAAATCCAAACTTACTACTGCCAAGTCAATCACAAACTCCTGAATACAAACCTGTAACTTCTAGGTTGTAGGTTTCATTCTACATGATGCTAGAATAAAATATTTATCATCATTTTACACAGTGTTTAACAATATTTTTAATGGTAGATTGTAATTTTAAAAGGTGCTTGCTTACTACTAAATACCTTAACAATACCATATTCTTGAAAAGACAGGCCTTTCCTACTTCTTTAAAAGCCACGATGTTTTTTTTTTTTTTCCAGGAACCAAGAAGAGAGGCAGTACTTACAACTTAGTTTGTAAAATAGAAGCACTGGTTACTACCTGGCTTGCAAAGACTATAAAAATCTAATAAAGAACCTCCTTTCTCCTGCCTTCCTACTTCCTCCTCTTCACAAAAAAAAAAACCCCAACTTTCAATTTTAACATCATAAAAACTTGGAATTGTAAGAACACCCTAAATTCTTTATGCATATTTAACACAGCTAAGAGGGAAGTGATTTTCCTTCACTTGTTTCTTAAAGATTTAGACTTTGTATACAATGATTGTTTGCAAATGTTTTGTATTTAGAAATAAGTTAATTGAAAGAGTATGCTATTTGATACATAAGTATAGCAAACATCTTTTGTATTATAAATTCTGGACAGTGAAATAAGAATTCTGTACAGCACTTCCATTCCCAATTTAAATTTAAGAATTCATTTGTTATTTGATAATGCCTAAGGAATCTCACCATCAGACTCAGCAACTCTCCAACACTAAGCAAGAAACAGAATAAATACTCTTTTGAGGATAACCTGAACTATGGTTTATAAGATTCCTGTAACTCTAAAAAGTGTAAATGAATGCTATAACAAAACTGTTCAAAGTGGAGCAGTTTGCAGTTCTCCATTAACATTACTGACACAGTAGGACTGGTAACATTTCAAAATGTTACCAAAACAAAACAAAAAAAAGAGGAAATTTCTAAACAAATCCAAGATTCTTTTTTTTTTTCCTTGCAGTGATTTAGTAGAACACTGAAAGGCAATTCTCATTTAACAGACAGTAACAACTTATGCCAAATTTAAGTAAGACTGTGAGGATATGTATTTCTTATTCAATTTCACAGTGGAACCTTGGCAAACTAACCCATTCTTAAACAGTCATCAACCTGCCCATCTTAAGACATATTTCAGTGGCTTAGTTTGAATAATTTAATTCAAGTATTTTATACGGCTTTACGTTAATTTAACATTACTCATAGTTGTCCTTTAGTAACCTTTAGTCTAGCGGACAGCAAAAATCAGAGATGTTAGGTCGTGACATTCACATTCTGAGCAATCTTTTTATGGCTGTTTATGAGATTAAACCACAAACAGCTGCCAGAAATCCTCACACCTGTACAGAGGGGAAAAGCACGTGCCTCCACTTCATCCATGTTAGCATAAGCACACTTTCACTGTCAGGAGGTGGTAGGAATGGGAGCGTGAACTTCCAGCACAGCTGTGGGCCGAAAAATGCAACAAGAGAATAGTTGTCAGTGTCCTGGAAGTCTGCCGATGTGTAGGTGGCCATTTTTTATCTGCCTAGGGCAGCAAAAAAATTTTTGCCAGGGCTCTCACAGCACCTTCCTAAATGAGAAGTTCACTGAATTTAATGTGATCTTGAAATACAAATATGAATTAAGGCAGGGGAGCAAGGGAAACAGCACCCTTGCATGGGTATGTAATCACCTGAGGCTTTCAATGTGGCTTAGAAGAATTATATGTAGTACTTGAGCACAGACTCTCCAAAACCTTGTTCACTCTGGAGATGCTAAATATTCAGTGCACCTTGAATTTTATTTCTAAGTTGGTTTATCATCAAAAACTGGCATGTGGACCATTTGTTTGTGCCTTAGAACTGGCCACGAGCAAGTAGCCTGAGAGAAACTCAGGAAAGGAAAGGATGAAGGACTTTGCCCCCACCTCCCCACCCCCACTTCAGGTCATCTTCCTGAATGGTTTTCAATATGTATATAGAAATGAAAGAGAAGAAACTGTATGACTAAGGCTAGTTTGGGTGTAGTCTTTCAGGCATAGGGGTGGGGAAGAGATTATTAACCAAAAAAACCAAAGCAAAAACCCAAACCCAGATACTTTAAATATATTTAATCCACTCACCTGATTAACATGTGGAGTAATCACACAGTCTTCCTTTAGTTGCTCAAGATGACTGATGAGAAAGTTGCTTACACCAATTGATCTACACAAACCTAATAAGAAACAGAACAAGAAGAAGTTTTGGGGCAATCCTAACTATTTGGGAGGACTTGAAAAACACCTCTTTCAAGAGATAAAATGATTGTACGCATCATTTCTGTATAGTAAAATACAGCAAAGAAAAACAGAAAACCAGTACAAAATCTAGTTTGACAGTATTATCTGAAAGCATCATTCGTCAGTCACACTAGGAAATCATTTTATAATCTAAACACACTGGAAACTCCCCAGTGTATAAAAAGTCCAAGCTAAATTCTGGGAAAGGCTAATGTAGTATAAGCAAAGAACAATTGGACTCCACCAGAATGAAAAGGAGGAAATGGTGTTCTGAGCAGCTTGCCAGAACTAAAGAAAAGTGGCACATTTGCTGAAGACTAATAAGGTGTGAGCAATACAACACAAGGACATGCAGCCCAAATGAACTATGTAGCACTGCTTACATTTCTATTAGATCATTACAAGACATTATGTAAAACTCAACATAAAATCTTCAATTAAGTGAGCAGTATCTAACAAGAATCAAGAAGCTTAAAAGCATAGCTAGATTTCTCAGCTCCTGTTGACATGCAAATACAAGTTAAACGGCATAAAGGTGATACAAAGGTTATTTTTTTAAGTGTGCATGTATGTGTATAAATTAAGTGCTGACAGTCCTGAAATCAGATGTCTTCCTTCAAGCCTCAGATATGATAAAGCACAAGTCCCTGTATTGGCCTGCCACCACCCCTCAACCCTGGCTCATCTTTGATAATTTGGTCCTTATTCTGTGCTAAACACAGTTAATAACGAAACCAAATGCGGCCAGGCTAGTAGGGGTCTCTTTAGGCTGTGGATTCTGTGGACTATGAATTTGACTCACTTCTTCAGTGTGTGAACTTCATTTTGATTGACTTAATCTGCATTTCAATCTGTAACTCTGCAGATGGAAAGTCTGTCTCAAGGTGTGTGAAAACTGAAGTCCAATCAGTGTTGTTAACCCAGCATTTGTGCTGGCCAGTTCTATATAATGCATATGCATGTGCTTATCTATATATATGCATATAAGTATCTATAGCAAAAAAGAAAGTAATTAAGCAAAAAGTTATACTGTTATTTTTTCAGAAAAAAAGATGTCATTGGGCAATTTCAGCCATTCAATGTCAAAGGAATGATTTCTGAACTGAAACTGCCCTCATTCCACAGTTGGAATCACTACTTTCTTGAGGTCAGGAGGAACCTATGTGGAGCTGCCTTGATTTGTAGCTGAAATACAGACACATAAAAAGTACTTATTAATGCAACTGAGAGACGTGAATACATTAAAAAGAACTTCACTTGAGGCAAAAGCTAACAAAAAAGTTGGAGAAAAATGTACTAACCAAGTACTTATTCCTAAAATGCATGTTTTATGTATAAAAAAACCCAAATTGCAAGTAGACTATAAATTGCCATATAAAAATATGAGCTATAAGGTTACAACGTATCTTGAATTTGCAGATTAGATTTACCTGGACAAAACCGAGAAAGTAATTTTTTCTAGTCTTTTATGAAATTCTGTAAGTGAAGTTACAGTTTATTGCTATTATGAACAGATTGTTAAAGCCCTGAAAACTATCAGTTTCACATTAGAAAAGCCACTAACCATATAAATACAGGCAATTTGACTGCTATGTTGCTTTTACATATTTTAGTAGCACAAGCAGATAAGATGCACAGCAGCAAAACCTGCACACATACAATCACTTTTTAATGTGATTTCTTCTGTAGAATACAAAAAGGAGAAAAAAAAATACATTAACAACTAAAATGCTAGACAGCTTTCCCTTACAGAAATTATAAGTTAAAGATGTATGATATAATTAGGTTATAACTTGCACTATAGCAGTTTGAATAATTTGTATGTAATCTGCCAGAAGGAGCAAAACCTGAGCTTCTGACTTCTACTGATAAACAACACTGGAGTGTCAACACTAATAAATCATTATGCCAAAGTAGTCAGAAAAACACCTGCAGTTTTAACACAATGGGGAACCAAAATATTATACTCTATTGTTGAAAGCTAAGGAGTTACAAAAACCATGCTGTTATTGCCCTTGAAGAATAAAGCTTTTATTTTAGGCTGAAATAAAACAAAACTCAAGCGCAGACATAAAAGATGAAAGGGTTTATTAAACTCGTCCGCTTCCACAGAAAGCTTCAATTTTTTTCGCCCTTCAGTATACTTTTAAGATGTTTTGCTTCTAGCATACCTCTCATAGGAGACTTTGAAGTCTGTTCCATAGTCCCATTGCATGCACTGGGAAGTTTTTTGTTAGATTTCCCATCAAGAAATTTCAGGTCAGTTATGTTTTGTCTTAAAAGTCATCTGAGTCACTCCTACTAAAATCAATATTATGGTATTCCTGTGTTTACAGTGATGTCACACAGAGAAAGCTAAATTCAAAATTGCCAAGAAAGTAAAAGTTTTCCCAGACAACAGAGAAACAATAATTAGAATTACAATGTTTTTGTGGAACCAACATTTCTTAACACTTTTTTTTTTTTTAAAAGAGGTTACAGCTAAAACATTTCATTTTCATTAAATCCACATATTTAGTTTCGGTAAAGTAAGAACCCTTTGTTTCAACTTCATTACTTCGTTTTTAGTTGCAGTCTAATGAAGTGTTTTGAATTTTGTATTAAAAATACAATAAATATGAAAACAATTGCACAGCCTGACTGTATTTAAAAAATCTTATTTCAATGCATGGTCAATGCATGGTGGAAACATGAATTCAAACCACTGGAATTTCCTGAAAAATAAAGTCTAAATTTCAACAATCAATCAATGGATTCTACTCTAGAGCATTGCTTACATCTGCTTGATGGAAGATTAACCGTTTCTCTGCATTGTCCAAATCTGGGAAAGACTGTCTTAAAGCAAGAGATTATTCAGAATTATTTCCACATTTACATCGGCTGGATTATTTCCTAAGAATGAAGAAATAGAAAATGATGGATAAGAAAATGAAGGTCTGGTTAGCTCCTGGGCCTTATCTGTCAGACCAACACTTGCGACTATGTATATCAAACAAGATCCATGAAATGATCACATCAGCAGTAGAAATCAAAAAATTACATATTGAGAAACTTGTGTAAAAGGGTCATGACTCACTGCCTTGAAGCAACTGGGGTGGGCACATTTCCTTATATTTCCCCTCTCACAGAGCTTCAACAGAGGTGGGTTCCACAGAGTTTGTGCCACAGGTCTCAAAACCACTAGAATGCTCTTGAAAAGGGGGAAAAAAACCCCATTTACTTTCAATTTAATACCTGTTTAAGTGTGCTTAAAAATCCCATTTCAGACAATCCAGCCGTAATTCATGTCTTAGCTATTGTGACAGCAGGTGGTTTTAAAGTCTATACTTCTTTTTACCTTAACCAGTTTAACTAGTCCTGAAATTCAGGTCTTCTGAGGTAAAAATTTGCAACGTGCTAGCTGCAATTCCTCTAGGAAGTACACTTTTAAAATATACATTTATATTGCCTTATGTACAAAGTCACAGAGCTTTGACTGAAGGAGAGAAAGCACCCTCCTTATCTGCTTGAGGAAATGAGTGGTTTGGCCCCTATGAAGCACATTTTGAGAAAGTGTCAGGTGCAATAAACAAAGAGTTTGCAATTCCCCATTATTCTCCCAAAGCTTACTGAGGCTTTGTCCTACTCCTGGTGACTCTGACTTCACAGGCTTGAAGGAAAACTTGGCAATGATGCTTCTTTTATGCATGCTAAAAATTGACTGACCACAATGGTGGACAGAAATTTTGATCCAGCTTTGAAAAACTATCATGAAACTCTGCAAGACACATTAGAAAACATATTGGCAAAATAATGGTTGATTATAATGGGAAAAAGATTAGTATCTTTTCTGTTCTACACAAAACAATCTTGGCCTCCACCACACCAGTAGCTTCACAACACTGGATTACTCCAGCTGCTGTGAGGCAATACATCATGCTAATGGACTGGTTTGCAATGTAGTTATATATCAAGCTTAAAGTATTTTTTTATGGCAACCTAGAGAACGATTGGGTAATTTTTCCTTTATTTAGTATAATACCAAATTATACAAAGTTTGATGGGCACTGTTAGCCTTGCAACAAAAAAGCATAAACATACAGTCTTGGCACCACAACATTGTTTTATTACAATAGTGAGCCTTATCTTTCACTAGCACTACTATGGACTTTTATCAAACTTCTAAATACCCTCTGGAATATTAAATGTACAAAGTTCAGATCAAAAAGGTTTTTTAAATGACAAAACTGGATACTGGGTTTGTGGAGCCCATTTTCCTCCCCCTCCCTGCTGCTCTACATGAGTCAGAGCAAGGGAGAATTCCCACGTCCAGTGAACAGTGCCCATTTTGTTATATCTTCTATTCAGGCCACAGAATAAAAACACAGACGGATCCACTTTTCACAAGAGGTCAACTGCAGTAACTGTATCTTTATTAAAGGAGGTTACACAGGTTGAAAAGGTCTACATGCTCTCCGATACGCACGCTAAGAACTTCTCTGTGGGTAAATGGTATTACTCAGAGAAACCATACAAGATTTAATTTCAGTACAGCTTGCTAAATCAGAGCTATGGGCCGAGTGTGCCCCACATGCAGACTGCAAGCCAAAGCCTTGATAAATAAAGCAGATGACTCTTAGAAAGAACCAATAAGGAATTAAGTTCTAAATCTATGAAATAACACTTGTTCCCATTTCACAGACTAAACCACATTGACACCAAAAGGCTAAGTGTCCTGCCTAAGACATACAGGAAGACTGTAACAAAACTGAAAACACAAAAATCATGCTTCCGCCCCCAAAGGATTTCTTTTTATCCTATTCATTACCACAGTATAGGTGCTTATCTCCCTTAAAATGACTTTCCTGCTACTACAGATCATGGCTCCTGCTACAGATCACCTGTGAACCATGATAAACTGTGAGAACAACAGGAGATAGGAGGCATGAGTATAAGTCAAATTGCCAACTTCTGTGAACGAAAACTCATTATAACCATTCAGTTTACACAACTATTTAATGGCTAAATAGCGTAATGCAGCAATACTAGCTTAATGTATGTATTCTGTCTCTTTGACCCTGGCTGCTCACTCAATGAAGCACTCTCTTAGTTACGCTGACATTTTTTTTTTCCTTGAGTTGACATTATAGACCAAATCACATTTAAAAAAATCCACCCAAAAGGCTGTTTGTCTAGTTGTTTTCAGAACTGAATCAGTTTCCGCATAACTCTTAGAGATTCTCCTTTCTCTTACAGCAGTTTTAAGCATGTAGAATCATACTGTGAACAGAACACAGGTTTATAAAACAGCTGAAAATACATTTTTATATCTAGAACATTCTGCAGCTGCTCACAAACAGCTGGGCAATCAAAACTGCAAAAGCAACATGGTACAGAATCAATCCTATTATACCTTAAGTCAATATTGCCATCACATGCTATGTTGTGAAAATGTGGTCAAAATTATCAGCAACTCAGCTAAGTGCTTAAAGGCAATTAGAATACACACCCTTAGAACTAGCACTTTGAAAGTATTATGGAGAGCACATAGTTAAATTCTAGTTTGCCCCCCCTGTAACTATGATAGCACAGTTTCCTGAACTGAGATACTTTTTGGATTTCCATATCAGAGGGGATAATGATTCCCAACTGGTATGAATAAGAGCAACCTGACTGATGTCCGTAAAGCAATACTGATTTACAATAGCTAAGAAACTAAGATTCAAGCTAAGAAGCTTAAATTCAACATATGCAAAACAGATACATGATACCTTTTTCCCAAATCATGTACAGTATTTATTGAGATGAAAAGTTATTTCAGACAAGAACTTTCCTTTGAAATGTATTTCAGCATTACCTTCTTCCCCAGAGTTCTTGTGTTCACACTGGGACCTCTAGGCACTTGTGTGGGCCCAAAAATGTGTACATTTGCTTTAAGTAAGCTAAGTAAAAAGATTTTAACAAAAAAAGATTCACTTGCTAGTAGAAAAAGCACAAACCATACACTGCAATAAATCACGAAACAAAGTAGTCTGAGGGCTTAGTTTACACTTAGAATTACCCATGAAGTCCTTAAAATTTAAAAAAAAAAATGCAAAAAAGAGAACAAAACATAACAAATGAGGATAGACATTCATGCATTTAGATTTGTTCCCACTTTTACATCTGCACCAAAATGACTTATTCTATTACAATTTCTTATTCTTAAATAAGATACTGCACATTATGAAGACTTCTTTATGAACTTTAGCATAAATATATATAGTAATTTTTTTTTTGCAGACGTCTTTAATTGCTGTCTTATCTGATCAACAGGGTGTGGTGCAACCAACATCCTCACCAACTGCAACCACCTTCAATCTATGGAAACACACCTCTGAACTGCATTTCTGATAATAACAAGCCCATGAGACATCTTCATTTGTACAGAGAGAATACTACAGATATTGTGAAAAAGAGGTGTTGCTAAGGAAATCAGTTACTTGCTTTTACTTATTAAAACTTTAGTGCAACTTACACATGCACATTCACATATGACTTCTACCAACATAAACACAAGACAAACATTTGCTGGAGCTGTAACACAAATGTTTGAATTGTCAGCTGTTCATCATTTGACAATATAAGCATAGATTTAAAGTAATTTTTCAGTCACCTAGGAAAGGATGTACTAGAAATTCGTGCCACCTACACAAAAATCTGTATTCAGTTTACTGAATCCTCACTCATACTTTTAAGAACTGATAGAAAATGGAGGAAGAAAAGATGATGATTGAACTGGTCTCTGCCCAAAGATGAAAAAGACAAGAATATTGTTAAGGTTGATTAGATTTCTTCTCTCATTTGAAATTAGGCAAAACATAACTTTTTTTCCAAGAACATAGTGACAGAGCTTCAATTATTGGGCTAAACTATTTCTGTTACTTTATGGGACTCTTTTCAAATCATACACAAGGACTATTAAACCAACGTATTAATGGAACAATTCTATTTATTTTGAAGACCATTTCTCTATGTTTAACAAAATCATATGATAACACATTAAGGAATTTCTGATGCAAGTATGAATATTTCATGTAAGCATAAGCTGTGCTGTTTACACTAAAAAGATAAGCAAAAAACTTTACTCTTAGTAAACTGGCATAGAGTCCCAGTGGGATCTAAAGCCAGAATAACCACCACATTACTACTCTTGCCAACTTCAGGCAAAATCTGGATGGAAGCCCTCATTCTTCCCAGCATTTTTCGACAGAGGGACAAGTAATCATGTGCATGTGTGTATGAAAAGCTTGCCGAGATGATGGGCTAGCCACAATGACAAAATCAAGGTCATTAAAGACACTGCATATGGAAAGGGTCATTTTGCTAGGAACAGACCAATTACCAGTGAGCATATATAATGACTATTCATGATGTCAAAGCAGCTTGCCACACTGCTTTCATCTGCCAGCAGACAAATGCCTATACAAGAATGTTGCAGCTGTCAAGGGAATATTTGACTCAATGTATGTATCTTGGAATGGGTTCTGTAGGCTGTCTGTCCTCTGTCTTGAGGTACTGGAGAGGATAATTCCACAAAATGACAATCTATGAAACCATAAAAATTCAAACCATAGCCTTGATATTACAAGAATCCTAGTTGGTTTCAGCTGTTACAACAGAAAGAACCAGTTATTATACACAAATGTCTCACTGACCAAAATTAAGTATTTTTTTCTCCCTTTTCCCTCAGCACTGTTTATCCCATAACTCTTTAAAGGAAAACATGCATTCAGGATGCTGAACAAAGACAGATGTCTAGAATTCTCTGCCTCTCAGCACTGCCGTACAGATAGAAACCTCTTCACTCTGACTGAGACCTTAAGACAGATGCATATACAGCAATGCAGTCACCTGGCGCCCTGCTCCTGTGAAACAGCTCCAATCAAACTGCAGCAGCTTAACAAGTCACAGAAGGTTAACAAAAAAGAAAAAAATGCTACATCCTCAGACATAACAGCATTTAAAGTAACTAATTCTTGAAACTGTAACATTGTCCTTGGCTAGTAGAAATCAGTTTAATAACATCTTTCCTACTATGAATAGAGAATTATCAGGTTTGTCTATCAGAAGTCACCCAGCATTTTCAAATGGGAGTTTTTAGTGCAGATAGTGCCTTTATCCTATACTGTACAATGCTAAAAACAGTAAAGAAAATAATTATCCTCCCCCATTCAATGGTTCCCAATTCTCAACATAAAGAAGCTACAATGACTGATCAGTGGAAATTGCTGCAGTTCCTCAGGAGCTTTTCCATTAGAAAACCTTCTGATCACTTGGGCTGACTACCAGGACAAGGTGCAGAATTCTGCACCTTGTCCTGGTAGTCAGCTACCATAAGAGATGGCACAATTCCCTCTGGAAGCAAGGTCAGGCCTAAATGTATGCAAATCCTAGAGTCTGAAGACTTATGGATGACAACAGACTGTAAGACAAAATAGAAGTCTCTGCACCAAATCCTTTCTTAACCAGCATGTGAATGTCTTGTGAATCAAACAGTGTTATAATTAATTAATATGACAAATAAGTGTTCTAATACACTTTCTGTACGATTTGGGGAAATGTACATACAATTTGTAAGGTTTGGTTCATGTTATGGGATGATACAATTGCTATAGGTTTGTATATCACTGTAAATATGTATCTACCTTTGTTGACCAGGACTGTATGACATTTTTACCTGGAAAGATATTAAGGGAAAACCAACAAGTTTAATGACTGAGCTCTGGCTATGCAACAGGAATACTAAAAAAGCAAACTAAAAGTATAACTTTGCCTTATTTGTAGGGAAAAGAGGATAGAGGGTAAAAATACACAAATTTCAGGTTAAAGAGGTAAAGATGGTCATAGGACTTCTAGTGGACTCCAAGAAACATACTGGAAGATTTAATCAGGAGAAAATAAAAGATGAGCATGTTTAGCCAAAGATTCCATAGCTCAAGGGCAAACCAGAAAGATCCAGGACCATACTCCAGTCACAAACCAGAGGGATTAAAACACCTGAAGTGGGTAAAACTTTCGGTTTGTGTTATTTTCACATAGAAAATAAATGTATTATGTCATACTGTTACAGTAAAGGCCAACAGTGGCTTTAGAATCTCTACAAGTGGTTTTGGGCATGTTCTTATATGTCATGGTCTCCCTCATGAAAAATCTCAAGAAAAATGTCCAGGATTCTGGGAAATTGTTTTTAACCTGAAGTGAGATCTTGAGATAGTTGCTCAGTTGCATTATACAGTTGAACAGTGGATTCAAGCACATGGATGAGAGTGCTAAAATGTGAAACCTTCTTTCAAGTGTGTTCCTGAGACCCCAGGCTTGGGGCAATAACCAGATTCTGTTTAGTTTCCAAAGATATAAAGCACATTGGATCCAAGGAATGCAGTCCAAAACTTCAGAATGGTAAAAGTAATCAACTGGAGAGGGTAACCAGATCTCTAACAAATACTATTCAGATTCTCATTTTAAGTTGTTCATGTTTCTAGTTCAAATCATATCAGGACAAAAGATTCTTTTGAAAAACATTAACCTCAAATTCTTTTTGATGAAATACAAAAACAGCATAGTGGTAAGCCACAGTGGGGATTTTTCAGTGATAGCAAAGGATCTCTCTTGTCACCTGAATCTATTATTTTCTATTTATAAGAATATTCTGATGTTACAGCTCAACTCCAAGCCTTCATTAAGAGTATATGTAGGAAGTACTACTAAGCAGTCAAGCATTAATAAAGAGTAAACTTAAGAATGCCCACACATCTCAATGAATGCACATCTACCAGTTTACACACCAATTTCACTGGCACATGCTGTGTTCAAATAACAATAAATTTCCTATTTCTTCTACAGGCAGAGCTACTTAGGAGTCTACTAAAATTGTACTCATTATAATCTGAGTTTTGTTTAACTTTTTATGTAAGTTTCCTGTTCCCTGAAATATTTATTTTAATAATTTTGACAAACAGGGTTTTTTTTTATCCTGTCACAACAGAGTTTTTATTATCTGGGGGAAGAGTCTTATAAATTAGTGTGTGCTGACCTGGACAGAGGCACAGACCCAGAACCTCTGGTTTCTCCTCAGTTAGCTGAGTGAGAAGACACTTCAGGCCAGAAGCCCTGCAAGTTGTGCTACTGCAGTCCTGTGTCTCAGCTGCTATGTGCTGGCTCTCATATGAACCTGGTTGAATCTATCTTTGTAGACAGGACCTAAAAAAAATTATCTCAAAGCTATGAATGTAGATGCAGTTGGGATTTTGCTTGTGTTGACTTCTGATCAGTGTGATCAATCTAAAACTTAATACAGTCTTAAAAAAACCTGCATTAAAGACTTTTACAGTCTCAGGTACTAACAGTTTATTTACCCTCCTTCTAGGGCAATCAATAATAACAATAAAAAAAGACTATTAATAATTTACATTATTTTAAAATTTTGCTTGCCCCAGGTAAGTGGAATTTTGCAGAATAAATATTAAACTGGATTTAAATTGAAGTTGAAAGAATGAGGTTTTCAAATATCTGCACTCAAATGATCTGTGAATACAGAGAAGTGATTAAAGAAAATATTGAGATCTTTTAACCATCTCATAAGTCTCTTACAGATAGATATGCACTATCAGTCCCATAACAGAAGCCATTCTTTTTCTGCAGAGAACAGTGTTTATTGTCACTGTGCTTTCAGACACTCTTCAGAGTGGACACAGCTAGTTGCTAAACCCATTATCAGGTTGAATAATTTCAATATTTCCTTTGTGAATTGACTGCAGAAGCATATTATTCATTTAAATGGTCAATCCTTAAGCGTGAAGCTTTTAGTTTCTACTAAGTTTTTTTCCAGAATAAACATTTCCTAAAAAAAAAAAAAAAGTAACAGGATTGCAAACAGGAATCAATGACTACCTGAACCAACGTGAAGTTCAGAGAAGACAAAGTCACTTGTTTAGTATAAAACTTATAATTTTTTCCCCAGTAAATGAAGATGATTTTTTTTTCCCCAAGTAAGGATTCTGACCAAATCCTATCTTCAATTCATACCAAGGCTAACATGTTGCTCACATAACACATAGCAAGTCACATAAAGATAGGCAGCAAGTGTTTAATCTTCAGTGGAAAGTCTAGTGGTTAACCATGCAAACAAATTATTTAACATTTTCCTCAGGAATCATTGCATTTCCATCTCCAGAGTGGTTCACATCTGCGTGTCATTTCAGTAACACATACTTATGGTCAGGACATCCAGAATGTGCATCCTCTAAAGCAAAAATGTGGAGGTTAATGTTCTAAGGTACTTGATTCAACCAGACTAATAAATTTTTCTTCCCCTGTAGATGATCTAAGTGAGGTAATTTAGACAACCAGAGCTGGGAAAGTTACGCTCAGCTAAATGAATCATGAGTCTAGAGAATGCTTAAATTCAGAAAAAGACTGAGGGTAGCAACATGCAAATTGACAAAACTACTGAAGAAATACAATTACAGAAAAAATAAATATAACATGGGACGTCTGTAAAGAGATATCAAACATAGGAACAAAAAATAACAGCAATTTTTCCTCTGCCTATGAGGCCAGCAATAATATTTCCAGTGTCTTACTGGAAGACCACTGAATAGCTCATAGTCTTTCCCATTAGGAAGATTATATAGAGACAAAGAGTTGTGTAACACAGGAAAGATCACAAAAACACATGCAAAACCAGAATAAAGCCAATAGGATAGGAATAATAATAGAAAGTGAAAATACAGTCTGTTTGCACCAAATTAGGATGGCATATCTAGGCAGAAACGACATGCACTAATGTAAATACTCATCAGAAAAAAACTTCTCAACTGAAAGATGAAGTACTTTGTCAGATAATCCCTTTTAAACATCATTGTTGCTTTGAAATATTAGGTCAGTGTACTGAATGTTGTAATCCCTTACGTGGCAGAAAGCACTTTTTGCAACTTCCCTTATGCTTAATATAAAAAGCAACAACAAAAGATGTATCAAAGATAATTTACTTCTGTGTTTCCAGAGTGAGACCAAAAGTAACTGAAAGGTTGAAGTGTAAGAGAACAGGTTTGTTTATTGCTCTGATAAAACTGGTAGTGGCACAAAGCCTGTAATTGCCTTTGTACGACACTCCTGCTACAATCACTATTTCAGTAACTCTGGTTTAGTGGATAGACTACTTAATCTAGAAGTCTTCTCCCTGTCCATGGAACTTCTCTGAAGCTGTAAACTGCATGACAGGATCATCTCTTACGACACTATTTTAAATAATACTGCATACTTCAGGAGCAAAATCCTTCTCTTAAATCTACATGATAAATTTTGATTGGGGCAGTCTACTCTTCCTATTGCCATGAATGTAAACTGAAGTTTGCAGTGCACCAAAAATCAAATTGACAGTTATCAGATGTTGAGAGAATAGGTCCCTTTTTTGAATTTTTTTTTTCAAAAGCTAGTACCAAAGAGTCTGCAGTTGAGTATTTGTTCCTTGTCTAGCTGTTTTGTTGACATCGTCTAACACACAAATGGATCTATAAAGTACCACAATATATGATAAATTGGAAAATGGCATCATACAATTAAAAAAAATCTAAAGGAAGTAAAACTTAATATGATTTATACTTAAAACAGAGAAGGCTACTACAAAGATGTTCTATGGTGGCATATAGATTTCAATGTATCTGTAGATTTCCTCAAGAAAGTATGCACACCACCATTAATCTCACGGGCAGAATTTGGCAATGTAGTCTTTACAAGCAACACAAAGATCTCTTATTTAATTTACCAAAATGCTAATTCTGAAACCTTCAGAGAGATTCACATAATTCACACACCCAAATCTCACTGAAATATGAGCATCCAGTTCAAATTAAGTTTTTGAACATCTCTCACTATGAACTCCCAAATCCCAAAATTCACTGTAATTCCTTCTGCCAAGATATAGGTCTTCATGATTATATCACCTTTCTCATAGAGCTCCTCCATTGCTCTCCAGGTTTCAGCTCGGACCTCTCGATTGCTTTTACCCAGAATATGTGCATCAGGCCAGTGTATTAAATAAAGATCTAAAAAAGAAAGAGAACCAGACTACTCATTAAAGTGTCCAAAAATATATATACATCAAACTATGTGAAACGGCATTTCCCTCCATAATGGCCTCTAACATATCATCATCAAAATAGTTACAATTACTACTCCATGATTATTACTCTATACATGCATTTAGTTTTAATAAACTAAATTGACAACATCTCAGTAACAACTAAAGGTAGCAGAAGTTGCACGTGGCACATGTTTAGGTCACTGTAATCAGAATTTCATGGTCACATATGTACTTAATAAACTTTCAACACATAACAATTCCCATTTAAATCAAAGGGATTTGGTCACTGAAATTAAGACTGAACTACTACTGAAGTGCTACAAATCTTTGAGTTTATGGAAGATAAATATGTCTGGCAGTTCTACAGATATTTTATACAACCTCAGCAGTGTGACTGTTTTTTCCTTTCTAAAGAATACTTCCATTTATGAATTTCTGTTGGAAATTACAGTATGTTCTTTCATGTAGGTTTTTTTTTTGCTAAAATTTTGTAGCAGCGTTTGTGATTTTTTTTAACATTTTGAAAAAATGTTATTTTAAGGGAACAAAATTATGCTTTACTGCATTTTATGAAATGTTAGCACAATTTCAAACACAATTAAGATTTACTGCTGATTAAGTTATCCAAGCAGCTTTTGAAACTAGTTGTCTCAGGAAAGCATTTTTTTGGTGTTGTCTCCATACAAGAAAAGACTATTCATCTACTGAAAAAGGAATCATAGAATAGTTTGGGTTGGAAAGGACCTTAAAGATCATCTAGTTCCAACCCCCCTGCCATGGGCAGGGACAACTTCCACTAGACCAGGTTGCTCAAAGCCCCGTCCAACCTGGCCTTGAACACTGCCAGGGAGGGGGCAACCACAGCTTCTCTGGACATCAGTTCCAGTGTCTCACCACCCTCACAGGAAAGAATTTCTTCCTTAGATCTAATCTAAATCTCCCCTCTTTCAGTTTAAAGCCATTACCCCTCATCCTATCCCTACACTCCCTGATAAAGACCCCCTTCCCAGCTTTCCTGTAGCCCCCTTTAAGCAGGAAGGCCGCTATAAGCTCTCCCCAGAGCCTTCTCTTCTCCAGGCTGAACAACCCCAACTCTCTCAGCCTGTCCTCATAAGGGAGGTGCTCCAGTCCCCTGATCATCTTTGTGGCCTCCTCTGGACCCACTCCAACAGGTTCATGTCCTTATGTTGGGGGCCTCAGAGCTGGACACAGGACTCCTGGTGGGGTCTCATGAAAGCAGAGCAGAAGGGGAGAATTCCCTCCCTCAACCTGCTGGCCACACTTCTCTTGATGCAGCCCAGGATGCAGTTGGCTTTCTGGGCTGTGAGTGCACATTGTTGACTCATAGTCAGCTTTCCATCCACTAGTACCCCCAAGTCCTTCTCTGCAGGGCTGCTCTCAATCTACTCATCACCCAGCCTATATCTGTGCATGGGATTGCCCCGACCCATGTGCAGGACCCTGCATTTGGCCTTGTTGAACTTCATTTCCAACATAAAAGTGAGAAATTTACATATATTGGACTAAAAGTTCCAAATCAGATTACCTAAATTGCAAAAATGATAGGATCTATGAATCCTTTAAGTTCATAGACACTGCTAGACATTCTGAAGAAGAAACTTAGGAGATACTTTGAAAACAATTACATTTTTATTTAAATTCTAACTGCAGATTAAACAGGTAACTAGACATCCCAGTCAAAGAGGTGTTGGTCTTTGCCACATACATTAGTCTGACACAAAACAGGAAAAGGAAATAAATGCATGACTGAGATGTGCCTCATTGTCTTTGTGCGTTATAGTATTCCTTTTTTGGCAGTTCATATATAAAGAAAAACAACAGACTCGTTTGCAACGAGCAGAGTTTTTTGTTCTTTGAATGCATTACACCATTATTTACAGCACCTCTTTGAAAATACAGATCCTCTGACATATTTTTTTTGTATTCACATTTAAGGACTGCACTAATGATTACTGTACCACTGGCCTGGTATATTTGCTTTCCACCTCTATAAATGCTAATTCAGCCTCGATTTAGGAGGAAAAGGTAACATGAAATTCACTATAACACACCAGTGGGTACATCACTGCAACACTGTTAAAGAGTATTTTTCTTAGACTGAGAATCTAATTAGAACAGTACAGAATTTTGTACAGTAAAATACATTACAGATGTATTGAGAAAAAATTATTTTGGGTATATCACAAAAATCATGAACTAAATTTGCACTTTCTGATAGCAATAACCCATTAGACTTTTAAACACAATTGCTCAGACAAGCAAATATCACTCATATATAATGATTTGCAGCATATGGATTTATGTCATATTTAAAGAGAAAGTTGCTCATTCTTTGCCCTTATATACATATAATCCATTCCCAATTTAGAAAAGAGTAAAAAAAAAAACAACAAAAAAACCCCACACATGCAGTCTTGTTCATCACTGATCTGCGAATAATTACTTCTTCTCTAATTGCTCTGAAAAAATAAGTTGTATTTATTAAGAATAAATACGAATATATGGTACTGGAATACACACCAATTTCTGTGACATTTAAGTGAAAGTTAATATTGGAGTACTGATTAAAGCATTTGGTAAGGTTATGTTCAACTCAGGACTACTCTAATTCTGTTGCCAATAAAGTGTCTTAAAATTTGCGCTGATTTATATGAGATGCAATCCCAAGGATTAGCATTAGAAATTGCTAACATCAAGTGTTCATTTTGATTCAAAATTATATATGCCATTGGTGGTACTTGCTGCAGAGAGACTGCCATGTTTTAATTTAAACTTTTTTGCTTGGATAAAGCAAATGTCATATACAAGTAGTTGTAAGTTACTGGTATCTGATGCCTACCTCATGTAAAAATGGAAGAATTACTTATCTTTAATTACTACTTGTTATGTTCTCCAAATGAGACTAGTCAGAACTGCTTAAATGTGCAGAAACATGTCGGATAGCACCAGCAAAACTTAATCATTAACTTCAGCAGAATTTCACCAAATGCTACTTTTCAGAAAACCTGAATATTCAGTTAGACATCACAGTTTGCAAATGCTCACAGAAATAACTACATCATGGATTTCCACATACAGAGATGCTTTGTACTCGCCCCAAGAAACTGAAATACTCTCAGAGGAATGACTTAACATATTTGATAACTGAAAGGTTATCTGGCCTTGGATATTTAAAAAATGCAGTACATGGCCCTCCCTGTATTAGTGTCTGAGACCTGTTCAATGCAAATGTGATTAGCTGTTGGTCCTTTATTTTAGAAAGGTGATGTTATCAGGTATGTGATGTCCATATCATCCTATTACATTGTCCTGGTTGGGATAGAGTTAATTTTCTCCCTAGTAGCTGGTACGGTGCTGTGTTTTGGATTCAGTATGGGAATAATGTTGATAACACACTGATGTTTTAGTTGTTGCCAAGTAGAGCTTATCTTAAGTCAAGGATTTTTCAGTTTCCCATGCTCTGCCAGCAAGCAGGTGCACAAGAAGCTGGGAGGAAGCATGGCTAGGACAGCTGACTCAAACCAGCCAAAGGCATATTCCATACCACAGGACACCATGCTCAGTATATAAACTGGGGGGACCTGGCTGGAAGGGGGGATCACTGCTCAGGGACTGGCTGGGTATTGGTCAGCAATTGCATTGAGCATTACTTGTTTGCTTTTATTTCCTTTGGTTTTATTTCTGTCTCCTTTACTTATATCCCTTTTCATTACAATTATTTTAAAATATATTAACAATATTTTAGTATCTTAACTCATAATTTTTCCTTCCCCCCCCCCCCCTCCAATCCTCCTCTCTATCCTGCTGCAGGGGGGGAGAAATGAGCGAGTGGCTGCATGGTGCTTAGTTACCAACCAGGCTTAAACCACAATATATATTTATTTAATTTAGGCTTTTTGTTGAAATAAAAGTTACTTGACAGTTAGAGACATACACATTTAGTGCTAGAAAGCATCTTCTGAATCATGAAGTGCAGTCCTTCTGACTGTAAGAAGTGTTCATGAAGATGTGGGGCAAAAGGTACCTTATCTCAAAGACAGAGTAGAATGGTCTTTCTGCCAGTCACACACAAACCACCCCAGCACAGCTACAAGTGGAAGAAATACAATGTACCTTGCAATAAACAATGGAGCTGCCACTCTATTTAAAAAAACTAAGCACAGTTCATTTTTGATTAGGATCTGCCTACTTCTACTGCATCTGTTAGAAAACTTTCTATAATATCTATAGGCCAATAAAACCAGTAAGCACCTCACAAATCAATGTCTAGGATTTCATCTTCATTTGTACATACATTTCACCCCTACGTATTTTCTTTTGCTTAAAATATTTCACCTCCTGGGGAATTATAAGAACACAAACACTCTTATTTTCATTTTGGAGGCAACAAATTAGTTTTAAATTATTTATCAAAATAGCTTAAGGTTCTAGTAATCAAGAAATATGTAACTTTATTACTGGAGGTTTTTAAAAACAGACCACATATTTATCTGTTGAGAACAATGGGGTTGTGCCTTGTAGTGCAATAGATTAATCAATAATTTGAGATGTCTTCCAACCCTTTTTTTTTTAAATAATCTTAACTCAAAGCAAAAAAAACCCCAATGATTCACAGTATCAGGATACAATTGTGAAATAAAAAAAAAAACCACCATACCTCCAAACATTCACAATCAAATTTTGTATTTATCAGCTTTTTAAAGCATCCTTTACAGACACTCAAGCTGTCCTGGTGCCATGGGTAAGCAAAGGCCTGAACTTCAAATGTCAAAACACAGTGCTGCAGGAAAACTAAAATTAACATATGAACTGCTTTCACACAGACATTCAAAATCAAGTGACTTATTACTTCTTAGCACCTACAAGCAGCCAGTTCTTCTTATCTCAAAACTACAGGGACATTTTACACATTTAAAAGCCAATAGCATGTTATCATAGAAATAAAAGTTTGCAATTCTATTCAAACTCTTAATACACTATTTTTAAAAAAGGTCAAAGTTAACTAAAACAAACCTAGTTTTGCAGAACAAGCTCTGGCTCATATCAAACCTAAAAGTATATTTTTCAGTTATCTTAATGCAATGATCGTATTTTCCCTGCTTTTCTCAATCAGCACTGCACTTAGTATGTACATGATGTATTTTTCTCTCCCGCCCAGTCTTTTTTTTTTTATTCTATCAGAACAGGGATCAATGTGAAGCAACCTCCACAGTGTTCTTAATACACAAGCTGAACTGGGTGTATTATCATAATTCATGTGATTCATCCATTACACTAAATTTGCTGATAGAACTTTAGTCCAACTCCAGTTGGGGATTTGTAATAGGTTAGATCTGCCTCAATGTGACAGACTCTGAACAGTCAAAAGGAAAATAAAATTGTTTATGAATTTGGTAACCCACAAATCATATTCAAGAAGTTACTTCGGAGGCTTGATCCAAATCCCAAGGAATGCATTCTACTACTGCCAAACCTGCAAGTTTTGCTGCCATTTCATATTGGTTTACTGTGGCTGCTAGTTGCAGACCACATTTAGAAAATGCAAGGAGCAGAATATCTGTTACAACCACTGCCCACAAATAATACAAATTTCCAGCTTCTCATGGATATATAATATCCTGATTCAAATAAAAATCCTGGAACACTGGTCTCCTAATACCATTTGCCTGAAGAGTGTTTATCGAAAAGATTTCATAACAGTATTTTACATGGAACGCTTTTTCTCTTCAAAAGCTGTGACTGCTTTCAACAGTTCATCTGTTTCAACAGCTGGCATTCTACCTACTGCTAATGCACAGATTTATCAATTCCTGTTAGATTATTTCCCAAGTCTCTAATTCAGCCTGCATGGATGGACTGTGTAGCCCATAAGGATCCTCAAGAAAAGCAACAGGACCTTCCTTGGAACAGAGCTTAGCTGCACATTTAGCTGTCAGGGCTCCTATAGCAGCTTCTTTTTGCAATCTTCTGAATAACAAACTTTCCCTCCAACATATAGGTCTAATATCACAGAGGTTAGGATCTTTCCATTTTCTGTATGAATCATGTGTCTTTATGGAAATGCTGTGAAACATATTTGGTTAATATCACATAATGAAATCAGGAAGTTCTGATTTAGGTACATTTCATGTACCTTTAGTTCACATTCCTCTTTCACAGAAAAACTGCCAGCTTTAACACATACTTGGAACTAAAGCATTTACTTTCCTAAATAAGCTCAGACATGAATTGCTTTGTTAACTAGATCTTTTCTTCTTATGGATTTCATTTCCTCTCTATAGTACAGACTGGCCAGCAGAAAAGGGACACAAAATGCAGGTATGAATGAAAACAGAGCTAGGATATCTAAGCTTAGTTCTACAAGCGTATAACCATATTTTCAAACCAATCTTCTGCATTCCAGTTACTTTTGTTAGACTTGTGATAAGCCTCAATTTCCAACAAAAAGCTCTTATTCTAAGCATTCTTGAAACACTTGAAAAGTTCATTTCAAGATATTGCCATTTTTTGCTTGAAAATCCTTCCAATAGCACCTTTCAGCTAAGTGCTTTCAGACAGGAGATACAAGACTCCCTAAAACATGATGCTTTCTATGAACACCATGAAACACACCATGTATTGTACCTCCTCTAAGGGTCTACTTCACCAGCATGTATAGCACTAAACATAGAACTCAACCTCATTTCTTTCACATGAGTGCAGACCATACTGTGTTTAACAAAGTGGAGTTGATCCAACAGAGAATAAACTCAAGCAGCCAAAACCGTTACTCCACTTGCCATCCCATCCTTCTTTTGGGGGTCACCTTCCTCATTGACAGGTCAGTGAATTGCATGGGAAGCATTTCCTGAGCCATCACAGTTTACAAATCATCAAGTTGAAGCAAGCTGAAGCCAGCATTGATTTAGGTCACTATGTCAGACTAAGTGCTGGTTCAGGAAGAGCTTTATAAATTCTTCAGACATATTCACATCAGTGGAAGAAAGGTGAGGAAAGAGGGAGGATGGGTGAGGATATGTTTAAAAAAAAAAAAGAGAAAAAAATCTAGTATGGAGGCAAATTGGAAGGTAGTTGCAATACTCCTTAATTTGTCTTAGTAAGATGAGCAAAGGAAGTCTCAGAGCTGAACATATCTGAGAAACTGAAGTTCTGTTTATGCCAGTCCAAGGATTCACTCACATGGTGACAGTATTTGTGCATTTCTTGCTCTCAGATACTTTTTTTTCCTTGTTTCACATATTTCTGCTTAGCAGCAATGTGTAAATTGAGTATTTGTGTGAGCACCTACTTTAATCAGTCTACTACCTGAGAAAATAAAAACAAATTACAGTACTAAAAGGAATTACTGAAAATTACTTCCTGGAAGTGAGTGAAGTTTTCCTCTCATCGACTTTCAGCATCAGTGTCATAGCAAGCAGAATTAACAAGAAAGCATACAAAAGACATAACAAGCAGAAAGCAGAGAGGAGGAAACATGTTATTTCCTAATTTAGAGGAGAAAGTCAGGCTTGAAACCTTGTTTATGAAAGTCTCCTTGCAGTGACCTGTACTTGCATGGGACAGACAAGAAGAGATTTTATTAATTTTGCATCACTCTGTACCTGTGCAGGAAGTTAAGGGATACATTTCCAGAAAGAATGGAGTCAAAGATGTGCATACAAATATCTGTCTTTGACAGATATAGGGCTTTTTTTCCCCCTTCATCTTGCACAGTACCCAAGCAAAAAAGCCAGGGAATACAGCACACAGCTGCCACTCATACTATATGCCGTGAATTCTGTGAAATCTGTACTTCACAAAAGCTGTTCAGTTCCTCATTAAAGTTTATTTATTGGTAACAGGGGGAAAAAAGCAAAATGAAGGTTTTCAGGACACTGACTGTCTGATGGTTAGGTCAATTATTCCTTGATTATCAGCATAAACACTGTCTCCACCAGTGTCCTTATTCTAGATTATTACTTTAAATTCAACTTTCTCTACCTCTACTTTCTTTTCATTGCTCCAGCTAGAGAAGAAGCAGCAAAAGTGTTTGAAATAAATACCATATTTATTTTTATCTGGTACCTCCTCTCCTACCACCTGTTGCAAAGAATTAATTGGCATCGTTATTGCAGCTCTTTGCCTGTCTAATGAGGGAGCAACAATATCACATCTTTGACTACAAGAAGTTTACGATCAGGGTAAGTTTAAAAGCGCATAAGTCTAATTCAGTGTTAGATTCAGCTTTCTAAAGTCTTGTAGACACTACTAACATTTCCCCCCAAAGTATTTTGCATCAGATAGACCAAACCAAAGGCAATTATTCAGAATTTTAAAAGGTTAATAGACATACAAAATAAGTTTCAGAAAGGACACCCATTCCTCCAAATTGAGAGACCACAGAAGAAATTAGGCATTTTTGTCACTCTGTGACCAATAAATTATTGTAAAATTTATTAATCCTTGTTTCATAGGTTTTGGGTGTTTTTAGTAAAATATATAAAACTCATGTAGTGATTTCTCAAATCAATTTAACAATTAAACGTACCTTTACAAAACGTATCCTGATCTGTTTTAAAACATTTGCAACAAGGAAAAAAATCTGTGCTCCCAATTATATGCGTGTGAACTTCATAGAGAGCAAACAGAAGAAGAAATCTGCAAATTTGTAAATAAAGACAGAATTTAGTTTCTGTGATCTATCTGTACTACACCAATTTTTTTCAGGAATTCATTCATCTTTGCAAACACTCACATGGAAGGTGCAATAAATGAGCTATATGTAAAGATTCATACCAAGATAGTCAACACCAAGTCTTTCACATGACTCCAAGCAGGCTTTGGTGGTGTTCTCATAGCCATAATCACTATGCCACAGTTTGGTAGTTATCCAGAGGTCCTCTCGCTTCACACCACTCTCTTTGATGGCCTTTTGGAGGAGAGATTCACAGCCATATCTTTTTGCTGTGTCAATATGACGAATGCCACATTTCTGCAATGCATGGACCACAGCATCATGGGAATAGCCACCTTGATGGGAAGTACCTAAACAAAAGAAATCAGAAGTGAATTGTCAGCAGTGAATTATGAGGGACATCTTTTTAATTTTTGTTTTCCTTTGTATATAGTCACAAAACCTTATTCAATTTTCATTTCTTAATAGTAAAGAAAAGGAAACTGACAGATCTCTAGGCTGGGAAAATACATAAAGTGCTAGAATGATGACACTGATCAGAAATAACTCCACCAAAATCAAATATCAACAGCATTTAGCTGTAAAGAAGTGACTTCAGAAGTCAGGCTGAAGACCATCAAAGAGAAACACATACTTTATGGAAAATTAGTATATGGCACTTAATTTTCATATAGGAGCACAACATTTACAGATGAAAATATTAACAATAAGATGTAAAATATAACTTAAAAAGCAATTTACTTTTCTGAAAGCATATCCTGAAACCTGTACTCTGTTGAACTCTTGTCAGCTTCAACTTATTATTGCATTGTACAATGCCAGACCAGGCCATACCACAGGTGTAATTCACATAATATCAAGCTCAGCAGTAACCAAAACAATGGAATCCTACACAAGAGTTACAGAATGGGCATACAGGGAGTTTCAGTAACAAAGTACTGTAACTCTCGTTGTATAGGTATTCACTGGATGCGTATTTTGCATGTCAAGGGGACGGAAGGAGGAGGAGACTCAGCAGGAAAGGCAACCAGCAGGAGGACTGTCAGATAAAGAACTGGTTGAGAGCAAGGAGGATGATGTTTCTACTTACCCTTTCCTGTTAGTTGTTTTTCCTGCTATGAGCCCCTCACCCATTCACCCTCACTCACACACTTCCCACAAACAGTATTTTCTACAGTTTGTTGGAGGAAATGCTCCGTCAGTTCCAGTTAGCTACCAAAGCCACCTTCTAAGATGATGATTAGCACTTAAAGGCCCTAGTGCTATAAACAATAGTCGGCACGCAAATGGCTATGTCACTAACTTCAGAAGGGCCCTGTACAGTTGTGACAGTTGACAGCAACAGGGTCTTCAGCCACTGCTGAATCTAAATAAAGGACTCCAGGTCAAAGAAGAATAATATAAAGCAAAATTTGTATCTGCTATTAACTTTCTCTTTCCCTCCAAACATAATTATTTCTACATCAAACACCATCTGCATGTTATGAAGTTAACAAATGTATATAGCCACCCAGACTGTCAGAAAAAGGAAACAAATGAAACACACACAGTTACCTTAGACTCATCCTTAGAACTTCCCATACCTGAACCGGAGAGCGAACGCCCATGGGAGTCTGCACAGCTTTCTCACACATGTCGTAACAACGCATGCAAGAATGAGGAGAACTTGCAAAAGTCCTACTTGCATGTAAGGCAAGCCAGGTTCTCCTAAATGCTTATCGTTTTCGTTCATTCCTAATCTTAGAAGGAAAGCCAATGATACCTCTGTAATCTTGCTCAACACTCCCAGTCATTTAAAATATAATATGGTCTGATATCACACGCGTACACCTGAGGATCATAACATTCTGCTGATCACAGTAGGACAATCACCACTTTATGTTTATGACCTACAAGATGTAGAGTATTGAATTCTTGATTTTTCTTCATGGATTTTAAAGTGATGAAACTATAATACTATATTCCTACCGTTTTGACAGGTGCATCATAAGTATTTTACCTTCCAAATGTAAACAGAGTTTTAATGTTTTAAAAGACAAAACTTTAAAACTTCTTTCCTCCATAGGCACTAATTACGATTGTCGCTTGAGTCATCTAGAAATAGATGTCCCTATAACTTGTTTTACATCAAAATAAGTCAAGCTAGATCAACTTACATTTTCAAAATAGCTATTTCAAAATCTTCATGAATATTTAAGAATTTTAGATGAATGCAATGCTACTACATTGCAACTATGGGGAAAGTATATGTAATTATTATATTATTCAGATACTAAAGGAATTTTATTAAAGAATTATATAACTAGCATAGAAAAATTACTATACTTTTTCATAACAATCTCTTCACTTTTAATAACCTGGTATTGGTGCCAAATAAATGAGGTTGTAACTATTGTGTCTGTTTCTGGCTGAATGGACATTTCTAGGCACAGAATGAATGGAGTTCATTTAGAGGTCTTGCAAATGGACTGGGACTCTTTTCATGCATAATGGATTTCAGTAAGAACATTTAGGACAAACAACTTTTTTTAAAAAAAATTAACTCTTTTAAAGTTAAAGAGAGAGAGTGGAAAAGAAGGAAAATTCAGAATAGTTTTGTTATTGTTCCCCATTCAGTGATGGCATGCACTCTTGTTTCACAGGAAATAAAGAGGTCAAGATCAGTCTGGAGGGAATTATCTCAATTTTTATGCCTGAAAATGAACTACAACAGTCTTGATGCACTAAATAGTAATTAAAAAGAAAGCTTAATTACTTAATATTCCTACTTTGCAAGTCAACTTAATAACAAACAACAGGTTTCTAAGTTAATTATGCTACCAATGTAATAGCTTCTAGACTTTAGAAATCAGTTTTCTTGTGTTTACTCATGTGATTAAATATGTTACAATTCATAGATGCAGAATGGTGAAAAAGAAGGTGGAGTGACTTAAATGTCTATTTTTTTATATTTTAAATCCAGACTTAATGTTATTTGAACACCTGAACATTCTTACATGTTTGGTATTACCCTTTGTTCACAAAGATGAAATTCACACTGTACATGTACATTTAAAGACAAAATCCAGTCTTGCATTTAAACCGAATATGAACTACCACCCATTCCATCCCCTTACTGTTTCTAAAAAATATTGAATTAATATATTTTTATACTAGAATTCTCTGATAAAAAAATAGGAGTTCCTTTTAATAAATTAAGTCAAATAAAAATAAGTCTAGAAAAGCTCCCTATTTTTTAGCTAGTATTTTAGCTTGTTTTCCTAGGGGGAAAGCACTGTTCTCTCACTGACTGAACTAATCCAAATTTGACAGATCTAACAATGTCTGAGATAATTACATTCCTACAGATTTTGTGAAAACTGGTGGTTGGGAGGGACAAGGATACCGCAGTGGAATGGATAGGTCAAGCCACACGAGTTTGTTGAAAACTAGACTTAATTAGTTACGTTGTTATTTTGTTGTGACTACTCATCACTTTGAGACCCTGAAGAACACTGCTATCAAAACTGGGATGAGAAACATGCTCTGGCAATTCATAAAAAGTTCTAAAGATTATTAGAAAGGCAGAATCCTGTTCACAATGTGTGTGGGGGAAACAAACCCCAGTCAGCAACACCCCCTCCAACCCCCTAAAAAGACAAACCCAACAACTTCCCTCCCCAAAATGTAAGCCAACTAACAAACCAAAACACTACACACACACACACCTCCCCCCTCAGTTTTATGCACCATCTCAGCTGACTCTCAGCCTCATTAAACTTTCTGTTCTCCTTCACGGAAGCTGTAGAACTACAGATAGAGATCCAAAGCACCAACAGTTTTTCAAAAAAGAATCAGGACCTACTTTCTCTCCCTGCTTTCTCCCTCCTTTTATGGAGGAGCGTGTCTTCATGTTCTTTATGAAATGTGAAAGTATTATTTATCTGAATATATAAAAATGTTCTGTGACATAAATAACTTTGGCTACTTGAAATCAATGGAATCACTTACATTAGAAGAGTTCCCGTTAGTGAAACCGCAGCCAGGATATTTAGAGATCATATCAGAGATTAATGATCTTCTGACATCAGTACTCAGCACTAAATTAAAACAGTTGACAAACAAAACACCTACAAAAATGCCCATTCCTTTGCTGAATTTTTTTAATCTCCAAGTAATCACTTGAAAAAAGAACTCTCAAAAGCAAAAGCTCAAACATCCTTTTACCCATGTTTACATGCTCATTGTGTATATATGGTGTTGTATACCATAATAGGCTTGAAATATCTTGTTCTATTAGTTTCACTTCTATTATTTCAACATTACATCAACATTAGGGCCACATACTGCATCTAATGAATATATTAAAGTTTTTGGTATCAATACAGTTTGATTTGACCAATTATCTTATGAGCAAATTTGATGATAAAAGATGAAATGTTGCCTATACATAGAGTAAATGAACATATAACACATTTCAAGGTTTACTGCTAACCCATTCACAAAATCACATGCCTCTTCTATGGAATGGCTCAGGGATAGACAATCCTTACTTGCTGTCCTTGCTTACTGTCTTACTTCCTCCTCCTCCTTCTCTACCTACTTCTGTATTCATATGATCCTCTGACAAGCTGATTCAGATTGTTAAATGACCAAGAAAGGGTATAGTTTTAGAATTATTCATGAACCTGAGTAACTCCCCAGAGGGGAAAAACCACTAAATTCTGGGCAAGGGATTGGGCAAGAAAAGTCCCCCTTTAGCAGCAGCAGTTAAATAATTTGATATATTCAGAGTTTCTATTAAAATTAAAAAGATGCAAACCAAAACCAAATCACAGTTGTGTTCAAGCCAACCACCAAATGATCAGAAACACCTCCTCCATGAACAGGTCTCTTGGAGCCTTTCTTTTCATTATGTTCCCCAACACCATCCCTAGAGCTGCTCTCAGACAACCAGTTAACATCACACTTAACTTCCTCAACTACAGCACTAGAACCTAAGTGTTCTTACTGCTATATTTTGGCATAGTTTTTACTTAACAGGGTCAGTTACTCTGAAAATCATGTTTAGCATCACATGACAAAGTATTCATAGCACCCTCTCTTCCTGTGTAGAGTGTAGGGCCTTCCTCTGCAGCAGGTAAAATCAAAGTCAAGCTCATTATGAAGCTTTTATACTCTACAATTTTCATAAAGCAACTACAGAGTATTTCAAGTTATGGGATCCAAATGTAGTCACAATCACTTTTACAAAATAACTTGGACATTTTACTCAGAGTCCAAGAGTGGCATCTAATGTATATATAATGGAGCAGCTGCCCTTGCACAAACAGAATCTATAGAGATAATGGGCTTCTAGAAGAACCGGTAGGACAACATCAATGGTAATGGAAAAGCACTAAGTAGATTTGTATTATATAACCAGTACTTTGGTCAGAACTAAAGCAACACACAGGTTTATCTAAATTTAAGTCATATAAGGCCAAAGCTGTATTGTGTACAAATGGTGCAACAGGAGCTAGAGTAGTTGAAGTACAGGCATGAATTTGCTTCTGCAAACCTCGAAGGACAGTGAGGACCACCCTGCCAGCACTGCAGTATGGTATGTACTTCCATACTGTAACAACATACTGGTACAAGATGATTCACCAGAGAATTCCTGTTAGAGGTCCTCATTGCATTTACACACATTTTACACCATTACAGCTGTACTGTATGGATGTAGTATTTATTTTCATGTTCCTAAATATCACTATGCTAATGGAACACTGTTAATAAACCTGGCCTAGACACCATAAAGTTTCTCTTGCCTCTGTAAAAGCTGTCTGGATTATGGCTATTACTATGTATATATATATTTAAGTCTTTCTTTGGCAACGTTTCTCTCTTTTTTTTTTTTGTTAAGTATGATCCATTGCTTAGTGCAAAGGGACCACTCTAAGCCGGTTTTTCCCCTGTGTGACTCAGAATAAGCTCATAGAATTCAATAACATGAGGAAGAAAAGTATGCAAGCATGATTTTAAACTCTGCAATTCTACTCAGGCAACTCTACACAGGCACCAAGGAACAGAATGCAGGAATACAGCCTTGACTTAATGCAAAAGGGTAGGAGAGAGCCATTACATGTTTATTATGTATCCAAGGAAAGGGAGGCCAGAATTGCTAGTTTTCTCTCTTCCTGAGAGGAAGGAAGAAATGGCAATGAGCCATTGTTGACAGAAGCACTCTATTCCCTCCATCCCAAAGAGGCTCTGACTGTAAAGGATATTCAGATCATCTACTGTAAAATGACCATACATCCCTGAGCACTGACCTACCATTTATCTAGTCAGAACTTTAGAAAAGGAGGTATAAAAGCAACTTCTCAGAATATGCCTCACAAGCCCAGGAAGTCTGCAAGTAGCAACTACCATCAGTGGGATGCTATGGCTCTGATATGGCACTGATTCACTAGTGTATTTCTGGCAGCAAAAATACACTATCATCCAAAAAATGCAAATATTTTTTTCTGTAGGAGTAAAGCATTTTCCACTAGAAAGTGCCAGCTATTTAAAATATCGCTGTTGTATATAAATATTTTTATCTTGCAGAACTTCTCAATTAAATTTATAGGGAAGGACAACTCTGGAAAGTGACCTACACATTTGAAAGGCAATTATGAATGTGTAATCCACATAGAAATTTCATAAGCAGAGCAGCAGCACACATTTATTTAAAAGCCTTTACAGACAGACTGCCAAATCTTGAAGCCTTTTCTTTCACTCCACACTTTCCCACCGCCGTGAGAACTATTTCTCATTAACAACCAAATTGGTTTCAGATGCTCTGCTATAAGATGTTACCTTAGAAACCATTTGGTAAAAGACTGTGGCTTCCTTCCATAGAAATCTCAAGCAGTGAAAAGGCAGATTTTCTGGCATAAATCAAATCCAATTTCTAGGGTTCACTAAACCTTTTCTCCTCCGAATAATGTTTTGTGACTAGATCTTAGCAGTTAATAGTGCACGAAGAATTGCTGGTGTGAACCAGTTTTAAATGATTTTCATTCTATTCCCTTCGTCAACTCAATTGAAATGACTTCCAGTACTTATCATACCTTGATAGAATTTTTAACTTCATAGCTAATAAGGATATGTACTATGTACGGCAAATAAATATATTAATTTTATTTTCCTCCCCTTTAATACATCTCCTTAAACTACTCTATCCGATAAAGATTACATTAATTAGATATTTGGAAATACTTTACAATAAATGAGACAGACCTATGACAATTTTTCCCTCCTCCAAACAACTTCCATTAAAAAAAGAACAATCAAACGAAAAAAAAATTAAACCCATACCCTGCTGTACCTAAATAGGACATTATCATAATTATGCCTGCTGTGAAAGTTTGACTTAAAGTTATGTAAATAATTTACAATTAAGCATAATGAACATACAATTAGGTAGAGAGAGAGCAATTTTAAAAAGCATAGTTGATCATAAGACCAATAATTGAAAAACACTTAGAATATTGTAAAGATAATATTATAGAAAAAATTATAAAGAAAACTGCAATTTATAGTGACTTGTAGCTTACAAGATGAAAATGTAAGTACAAAAACTCATCATTGTAAAATCCTAATTCAAGATGACATTCAAGCTAATGGATAACTTTTCACAGTGCCCTTTATACCTACCAGACTACTCGCAAAATAAGTGCAACTGTGAATCGTGACAAGATCCTACCGCTGCAATGTCCCGTGACACTGCAAGGTCTGAGACTTGCATTGTCCCTCTCCTAACTAATTGTGTTTATCAGTTCGAAGGACAGCAGCAACCCAGCTACCCATAGTGCAAACTAAAACTGAGCAATAAGGAATGTTTCTGATCATACGCTTTTCCCCTCGCCACATCATCTAAGAATTTAAAATGTATTTTCTCAAGCTTTCCAGGACAAACTTTTCTTGTAGTCCCTCCTCTCACACTGCACTTTCAACCTTAGAATAGTATGTATTAGAATGCAAAGCACTTCCATTGAGGCATTAAGCCTGGGGAACAGACCTTATAGTTACGAAACTGATGTAAAGCCACAAAGATGGCTTTGCCCTTTCTCTCCCCTCTCCCCCCAGAACGAGGATTTTTTATCACTCTCTGTGCTGGCCGTACTTGACATAAACATTAGAAGAACTGAAGAAAGTTTGGGAATCAGTACCGCCCTCCTCCCCAGTTGGAGGCATGAGGAACTACTGCAATTTAGGTTACAGCAGCATGTGACATCACCTTCCAATGCTGCCAAAATTATGCTAGGGAGCTCTGACAAAGAAAAAAAATAATATGGTAACTAAAATCTGCTACCTGAAGGTCGAAGGATAAAAGTCAGCTTTCTTTGGTATCATTTGTGTACGATACAAAGTTGGGTATTGTTTTTCCACATTACAGAAACGTGGTGAAAGATAGAAATACACTGGAGCTTGCTTCTCCATTCATTTCAACCTGGTTACAAATAATTTGTTCATCTAGGGGGCAATTAAGCTTGCAACATTTAAAAGTATTAATGGCAACAGGAAATTTAAAAGCATACACATAAAATGCCTCTACTTACAGAGGCTTTGATTATTAAACAGTGATAGAAACCTAAATTTGTTTTTTATTAACTTGGACTTAGTGATGAACATTTAAAATTCATTTGTATCATCATCAACAGGGTGATTACCAAAAGGAATCCAGCATGAAAAAGGAAGCTGTCTTTCTGCTATTAAATCACAGTTCATATGTCAAAATATAAATAAGGTAAAATCCCCAGCAAAAATATAAAAAGCTGACCTCAGATTTGTAGGTGTACAAAGAGAGCAAAGACAAAGCAGCAATTTTCCCCAGGAAAAAAAAATAATAATAAAAAATATTTCTGTACTGTGTGCACTCTGATATAAGCAAAAATTGGCCCAGTATTTTGCCCCAGATGTATTTACTAGTACCATTTAAAACAACATTTGGACAGCATTCAGTCTTTTTTAAGGAATACAACACCACCAGACCAGAAGTAGGTAAAGTTAGAAGAAAGCAAGGAAGGTAGAAGCTCAGCAGGTTTAGCCAGGTTAGGAGAGGCTACTGCTTTGTTACACTGTCTACAAATACACAGCTGCCTGGGATATGGCCACATTTTGTACATGAGAGAAGTTAAATATCTGGAGGCCCTCAAAGCTCAAGTACAACTTCTCAAGGTCAGATCTACTGAAATGGTAGATGAATTGAGACAGAAAGATTTATAGATGTGGCATTTTGTTCATCACAAGAGGCTATTAAGGCAACTTGGTAACCATGGGTGAGAAGCAAAGTCCCGACAGAATTAAAAAAAATGGTTAAGACATAAAACAAAGGGAAGAAATAAACAGCCAATTCTTATTACAGGGTAAGATTAATAGGGGGGAGTGCCATAGGTCTTGGTATCAGGACCACTGTTCCATAAATTTCCTTAAGAAGTGAAGCCATGAAGGAACAAGAGCCATGAATAAAAAAGGCAGTAACAGTGAAGAACAAAAAGTGAAGGCTTGATTCTGCTGCCATTGAATTGAAAAGCAAAATCTCATTTGATTCCAATCCCAACAGGACTTGGTGGGTTTTGACCACAGTTAACTTTAAGAATGAATATGAGCAACTCTAGGATTAATAATTAAGTAGGTAACTGGATTAGTAATACATAATGGAAGGAAATGTTAAAATATTTCCACTCAGCATTAAGATTCAAGTTATATGTAGCATTTTGACCAAAAAAAAAATAAAACAAAACCAACACAAGCTGACGTAATGAAAGTGGAGTAATCCGATTCTATGTTTTTCTCCAGAAAAATTCCACTTGTGAAAAGAACTGGGAACAATACAAGAAGTCTTGTATGGTTGCAATGCAAATGATGCAATGTCTTAAATAATGCAATCAGCAAAGTCAGTAAAAACTTACTTTTATGATGTATTTACTTAGATAAAGTTACAGCTGAATATCAGGAATCTTATCTATGGAACGCCCTGAAACAATGACAGAGAGATTTTAATGGTTTCCCCTGAGTATGGAGGGACTCTACGTGTGTGCCTGTGGGTATTATTTTACCATGCTAGTAGTGCAACATACCAACAAATGCAGTAAAAATGCAATTTAAGCAAGATAGTAGTGCTATAAGTTAACCAACATCATATTTATTTATTGGAATTGATTTGTATTCCTCCCAGGCTTTGGCTACTTGACTAGAAACTGCTCAGAGCAGTACCTGTCTGCTTTCCCAGTTACAGTGCCTAGCATAATGGCACTGTCCACTCTTGAATGATCTTCCATAAAGAACATCATTACTACTAATAAAATGCTCACCATATGTGACATGGGTAAGGCACAGTGAGTATAAAGCCTTGATTATTTTGTTTAGTAATTGCCTGTCCTGAAGCCTCTTCCCAAACAAGCATGTAATTTATTTTATACTTTAATAGGAGGGGATCATTAGAGAACTTTTTATTTCATCAAGTTGTTATTAATTCTATCTACACCAAGGATTACATAGAAAGCAACTTCACACAAAAACCTTCTATGAATTTCTGGTATCACCAGCACATCTTGTCAGGAAATCACATGCTATTTGATCAACCCCCCTGAATTTCATTACAACTGTCCCTAAAAAAACAAAAACCCAAAAAAACCACAAAACCAAAACCCAGCCAATCAAAAAAAAAAAAAAAACCACCCAAACACAAAAACCCCTCTTCTAATGGGAATATAACTACCATATCAAGGGGATGAAGATATTTTCACTAGAGAGAGCCAGAACAAGCCTTAAGAGATGTCTATAATTGGTGTTTTGGGGACCTTTTGTAATACGGCAATTATTTTTTTTTTTAATAAAATAAATAGAAGTGTGTTGGCAAAGTTCATGAACAAATCAAGACTTTATCAAGTTTCCCTCATATCACAAAGCCTTCCAACAAAGAGTGATGCCATGCTGAATTTAACCATTCAGCACATGACCTTGAAAAAGCTTCTTTATATTCCAGTTACAGGAAGAAAAGCCCTTGTGCTACCAAATTACATTAAAATGCTTTAGAAGGTTGCATTTACCCCTCAGACTTAAAAAAAAAAAAAAAAAAAAAAAGTGACAACTTTCTAAGTGGGGGCTTCCTACTTAACAGAAGTAAGCATGAACAGTACAAACTGTATGCATTTTTCTTCCAAAGCCTGAAGAGGATGATATTATGTGTACCATTTTGACAAGTGATCCATTTTTGAGGATGTTGCTTTAGATAAGCACCAAGTATCCTGTAGTTAAATTAAAACAATGTAACAATATGTAATTCTCTACTATAGTGCAAAGACTCACAAAGTATGCAATTCTCAGATACATGTAGCTCCTATGAAAAAGCTTAACTACGCCAACTTCACCAACTTCAAAAGTGTCATGTTATATCAGTTATTTGCCCTGTATTTCTAAAACACTAATAAAGTCTTGCAAATATGGAAAGAAAGTATAGCTATCTTATTAGCAAGATAACGAATGTATCAGTTTTCTAAAGCAATCTAAAGCCATTATGAGGTAGCGTACTCTCTGGGCCATAGCTTTACACTTGTATCAAGTATTAGGGCCAAAATGTCAATTCATTTTAGACTTAAGCCTACTCTAGTCGGAAGCAGCCTTTGAAATGAAAACTATCATTGACCATAAACATGTCTGACCCTCTGCATATGAATGTTGGCTAACAATTGTTAGAATCGAACCATAAGAAATAAAGTTATCAACAGTTTTCATAATCATACAATAAACAAGATGCAGGTTACTTCTATTTGTTAATTAAAACTTTAGCTATACAGCATATTTCTAACACAAAGGTGGGATGCCTTATAATAATCGGTTGGTGTCTCAGGAAAGTCGGCTTGTTTTACCACTGATAGTAGACTTGTCTTTCTGCTGGACACAAGACGGATAGATGCATGTTCATACTGAGTTGTAAGTAAATACAGAATTTTGGATGTACAGAATTTAGCATGTTACTCCAAGTAACCTTTCAGGCTGATCATAAGTTTTGCACAATACATAGTCTTCTCTGGTGTACAAATCCATCTTTCTCACTAAAGATTTTAATGGAAATGGATCCATCTCACCAAGACCAGCTTGTGTAAGCAAGCACAGAGCATCAGGGAGAGAATGGAAACCTAATGAAAGACCACTTCACCTCCTTCCTTCCTGTTTCCCCTTTTGCATCAGACCTTGACAAACTTATTGAACTTCTCCTATACAAATTTGGAAGCCAAATCAGCTATGACATGGAAATCCATTAAAAAAAAAGGAAGCCCAGTTTAAAAAAATTACGAGCACACCACCTTTTGACAACTGAAGCTTGAACAGAAAGAACAGTATTTTTGGCAGAATGCTACTGCTGTTGCACTCTCTCTCGAGTAACATGTTCTGGCTGAAAACATGCTGCATGTCTCCTACTCCAGCTCTCAGCTGCTATGCGAGGGGTTTCGTCACTTGGAAATAACTTGCGTACCTATCTGAGCTGCCTTCCAGTTGACATGACTGGATAGTTGCAACCATCTTAACACAGCATACTTATCTCTCTCTGAAGCTTTTACAAAGATTATCTAGCAACAGAGGCAACATACATATCTGTCCTCTCAAAGACAACTTTTCATAGATAACAATTACGTCTGCATGTTTAGTGGGATAAGAAATGACAAAGAAACAACCAAATCTTAAATCCTGCAGAAAATGGCCTTGCAGAAAATGCATCCTCACTGATGATAGTTCTCCTCTACTTTATAGCTGACTAAATTTTTTGCGCTGCAAACATTAGTTAATGTATTAAGGCTGTAACAAAAATAACCCATTAATTTGTAAAAGAGCAGTTAAGTGGGAACACCTACCATAGATAAAGATCCCATTGTGTTAGGCTGCTTATCATGGTATTTATAGCTTGATGACAAATGCAAGTGTGGCGAGTCTTGAGCTTTTTTTTTTTTCTTTTCCCCTTCTTTTCTTAAATCCTCAATGTTTTGCAGCTTACATCAAGAATTTCTTAAAATTACCTGACTGGTTCCTATCTATTACAAGATCCTCAAAAAGCTGCAGAATGTATAAGCAATATATAAAGTGTTACTCTAGCAATACAAGAATAGGTAAGCGAAGTCAAAGAACCAAATCCTACTGTTCATGACACCACTGTAAGTTGAGAGTAGCTCCTTGAAAGCCATATATGACAGAAGTTATTGGGCCAGAAAATTTCAAATTTAATTCTCTTGAGCTAATATGTTACTATCCCTTTATTGTGGTTTGAGTTCAGACTTGACAATCAACTACTCAGTACTTACTAACACAACAGAAGGACAGCAAGCAGCATGCTATTTGGCAGAGTATAAAGGAGTCTTTCTGCCTGTCTACTTTCTAATCAGCTTATTCTTCCAATAACCTAAGAAATGTACTGCAATCTCTAAAAAAAAAAAAAAAAAGGTTCTGTAGATTGTCTGAAATACAGCTCAGCATATACCAAAACAATAAGAGACATAAGACAACTGAGTCCATTCTCTAAAAAATACCTTCTACATTTTTTTTAATTTTTATAGAAAATCTCCAAGTGAACTAAACTGGCAAAAACTGTTACAGGCTAAAGCAACCAACCAACCCACCCCCACCTCCAAAAAACACAGTGAAAGGGAGAAAAAAAAAAATTTGAACAACATAGGCCTTTTTGCTTATTGTATAGGGACTGTGTAAGGGACAGTTGCATCAAGTATTCTTAAGGTTAATAGATACTAAAATAACAAATTGGGCATACACATACCACATGTTTATGAACCTGTGTATGCACATAAATACATGGTAAAAGCAGTTATCAACATTTTGTAGACTTTTAAGTTCTTTTTTTTTTTTCCTTTTAAGTCTTTTGGCTGAGGATGTGGAGTTGCTAAGACTTTTTAATATGTGCAGCTCAAATGACTTCAGGTACCTTGAAACAAGCATTACAAGCTCCATCTATTCACTTAGTGTTTCTGGATGAAAACACAGCTCTATTAAAATCAAAGGCCAATTCCTATTGACTTAAGTGGCTGAATATGCTCTGAAATCCACAGCTCCAATTTTGCCCTCCTTTATACTAATGAAAATCCTAAATAATCGCTCTGAAGTCAGTACACACTCATAGGATAAAGGTGAAAAGAGCACAAGGGTAATTTTATTTTATAGCTTAGCTTGATACTTGTGTGACTGATTAACACAGACAAAGAACATATGTGCCTTTGATTTGTATGTTTATGTAAAATAATGGCAAATCTGGGATGTCGAATTGACCCATGTTAAAGCCGCATCATGAAAGACTGATTGGGAAGGGTATTCATGTTGTAGAATATGTTATGAATGAAAGAGGCTTCTGGAAAGACTCTTAAGAAGAGATAGAAAGAGATGCTCAAATCCTATGCCAAAAGAATCTGAGGCTTTAATCAAGAGATAAATGAACTCCCTACTTTTATAAGAAATAAAAGCTAATTAATGTCAACTATATAAAAAGAGAACTATACAAAAAACCCTAGAAAGATCTGGTCTAGTATGCAATGGTCATTGGTACGCGTATGGTAGGTGTTTGTCTCTTTGTAGCACACCTTCCAGGCACTCTGCTACATCTCCCCTTTTGGGACAGTTAATGCTCTCTTCATCTGTTGTGCCTACAACATGGGTAGTGCTCTGACACCACAGAATTACTGGCATTAACCCTCCTCTGCTCACACCATGGTCCTATACTGATTTGGAGAAATGGCCTTCAACCATTTAATAGTTTGGCTCTTTTGAACCATTAGCAAATCCCTCAATTAGATGTATTTGGAATTCAGAATAGTATAAACCCAATATTCCCATGTACAACTAAAAGCAGTATCCTGCTGCAAGCCAATCCTGGGTTTACACCACCTACAGTTCAGTAAAAAAGAAAATCCTTTTTGCCTTTTCTCAAAGAGCTGAGGGGAAAAAAATGCTTTGCTTGCCTTATGGGTGGGAAAAAAAAAAAAAAAAAAAGAGAGAAAAAAATAATCCTTTCAAATTTCACAGACACTTTCATGCCCAAATTCTCATTGCAGGAGTGTATTCTGGTTAGCCTGTAGTCTTGTTTTGCTAGGACTGAATGCAATAGTTTTCCTGAACTATCACTAGCATTAACTCAGACAACTAACATGGTTTTTTAAGGACTTCTAAGTTTTTCCCCATATTCGTATTTTAGAAAACAAACTCTTTAAGTGTTTAACCGATTCTATTGGAGAACTTCTCACTGCACAACTGATAATAAAGTGTAAGTTATAAAAAAGTTAATTTCCCTTTATATTTTTGTATTTTCAGGCAGACCTTTATCTCCTAAAAACATATTAAAAACGTCATACACATTTGTATGAGCCATAGCCAAAAACATGTGTTTGTTAAAGTTCAATATAATGTCACCAAACCTTGGTTTTCAGTAAGAAAAAAAACAACCCCAAAACACACACCAGATTCTGGCATGCTGCCAGAGTTGAACAGCATTTGAATTCTTTCAACATACACATAGACCGTGTGTCCCTGCAACCACCAGGCACAGGCCTTCCGACTCTCAGAAATTCCTACACAGGCTTTTGATGGCAACAGGTGCAGCTGACAAAAAAAACCTGCCAATAAGATTAATTCATGCTTGAAAGCCTGCTTTAAAGAAAAGTCTGCTTCGAAACCTCATAAAAAAAAACAAAACAAAACAAAACAACAACCCACAACATCAAACCACCGAATAATAGAGACCTTGTGGGAAGTGGAAGGGGAGATCTGTAATCCCAAGCAGAAAAGCACCTGTTCTGCAACTTGCCTCGCTGCGGGGCAGCAGGAGGAGCCCCAGAAGGGCCCGTTTAACAGGACGGCGAAGATTCACCCAGCAATAAATAAACCTTTGGAGGAGCGCGAGGGCTGCCGAGCTCAGCGCAGGCAGCCTCAGCAGGAGGCTCAAGCGCCGACTCCCCTAAGGCGGGCCCGGGCTGGGCCAACGGCACAGCCAAGCCCTCACGAGCCGTCCGGGCCGGGCCTGACAGTGACCTCCACATCTCACAACGTCCCTCAGGGAGGCGTCTCCAGCGCGAGGTCCGGCCAGGCCCGGTACCGGCTCCGCCGCGAGGCGCGGCACTTACCGAGCCCCAGCACCGGGATGCTCCGGCCACTGGCGAGCGGCAGCGCGGGGCAGCCGTGCGCCCCGCCCCCCCCCGCCGCGGCCATCCTTAACGGCTGCGGCCCGCGCGCTCCCTGCCGGAGGAACACTACAACTCCCGGCAGCCCCTGCGGCCGCCGGTGCCGCAAAGCGCGGAAGGGACGTGGACGAGGGTGGCGCGCGGGAGGCAGGTGGGAGCCGGGAACCCTCGGCGGGTGGGCGCGCGCGCCGCGGGGGTGTGAGGGGGGCGGAGGCGTGAAGAGGCGGGTGACAGGAGCGGGGAGACGCGAGGCGAGGTCTCGGGGGGTGGCGGTGGTCGCTGGCGTGGTGGGTCGCTCCGGCTGATCGCCCTTTCCCTCCCGTGGTAGGTGGCGGCGGTGGCCCTGGGCCGGGCGGTTGTAAGGCCTCCCCAGGCATGCTGTATCTGGTCGGGCTGGGCCTGGGAGATGCCAAGGACATCACGGTGAAGGGGCTGGAGGCGGTGAGGAGGTGCCGCAGGGTGTACCTGGAGGCCTACACGTCCGTCCTCACGGTGGGCAAGGAAGCGCTGGTAGGTCTGGCCGCTGCTGTCAGGCAGAGCTCGAACACCTCGGACCCAGGAGTGAGGAGGGTGTGGGGCTGGAGCTCAGTAGCGTCAGCAGCAGAAACAAATGGTGCGTGGTCTTGGAAAAAGTAGTACGTGAGCTTCACATACTACATGGTATAGGATAAATCATTTCACTACCTTGTGAGAAGACACTAGTTTTCATCTCAAATAATGTATGGAGACCCTGAAATATTGAAGAATGGTTAGAAAAGTGTCTGCGTTGTTTAAAAACAAAAAAATCAAAAGACATACCAGAAAAATACATGTTCTGGAGCCTTGAACCTCTAAATCAGCCTGAGGTATTATGGTGTGCCTGCTGGTAATAATAACTTGATTGTCTCACAGTTCCATGTTCCCTTGTGGGCCAAGCTGTCTCTCCATCTTGAGATTTCCAGAACATACACAGTTCAGTCAGGGATGGGCTGTTCAGCAACACAGAGATAAGCTTTTTTTTTTTAGTAAACACACCTTATGGAAGAAGACAGTAGTAAAAATGTACAAATTACAACTCCGATGGGTTCACTGGTCATAGGAAGATAAAGTTTAATGTTTAAATAATACTAAAAAAAGAGCTTACCTACCCACAGAACAGGGATCTTACTTCCGACTAAGCTGTGTAGTGCTACACAGAGATGCTGTCTGGGTCTTGGATGCTGGATAGCAATAGTGTACTTGTATGCATACTTGTATGTACATTACAGCACGTGAGACTTCTGGCTTGTAGTCAGCAGTATGTGGTTTCCAGATACAAGCTAGGCCATCATCATTTGGGGCCATCTCTGGTATATCTGCTGTATTTTGAAATGAAGATATACTCCATGTTTTTCTGTTTTTTTGAGTTGAAACAACAAAACATTGAATAATAGAGAAATGCTGAATATTTTTGGTGTGGTTAATTTTGGGGGTTTGTTTTGGTTTTTTATTGGTTTAAGTTTTTTGGAAACCTTGAAGTCCCAAAGATGAGGTAATTGGAAAAAGCAATCAATAAAAACAAAGTAAAAGATGTTGTGTTACCTGAAACTGCCTAAGAGGAAATATAGGAATTAATCACCAAGTGTTGATAATACAGCCCAGTTTACAGACAAGTGACAGTGCTGAATGGATTATTTAGTAATTTGAAGGTCAGTGTCTTCTGAGCAACATGAAAAGTTATGGGAAACTCTCGAGATAAAGAACAGATTCTTTCCTGCAGGGATTTTCTAGAAATCCTCCTGTGCTGATGCTTTTAAAATCAGATCTCAAAATTCAAATGACATGACTTGCTTAGTTTATCTTGTTGACCTAAAACATATACTAAAAGCTATTTGATGCTGACCATCTAAATCAGCCCTCAGTTTGGTGAAAGGCCCAGGGTTTGGATCCAGTGACCTCCCAGTGAGTCTACATTTTAGTTTTTGTCAGGAGAGTGCTTTTTATATATTCTCTAACTAGTGTGCTTTGATCTGCATTGTGGAGCAGTCTCAAAGCATGCAAATGGATTCCTTTAGATGAAAACAAACTGCAAGGTGTGCCTTTGGGAATGCACCTAATATGTTCTATAGTGTGCATTCGCTTACAGTACTGCACTAAAGTTAGTCTGGTCCAATGGTAAACCGACCAAAATGTATGTAGCGTTGTTACTGTGTTCTTAGTACCAAGTGCTTTGCTTTACAGATCAGCTCCTGTTGTGCTGTACTGCTTGCTAATGTGCATCTAGGGTAAGATACCTAATAAAAACAAATGGGGTGTCAAAATTTGTGGTAGCTTGTTTAGTATAGACCTCAGCAGTACTCCAGGGTGGCTGTCAACCGTTCTGAAACACAGATACAAGATTTGCTAATACATTTATCTGGTCCCCTTTCTATTGAATCTGTACAGGTTTCAGTCTGTTTCACAAGGAAAACAATATTCTCATTTTACAGAGATAGAGGAGCTTACCAAAAATGGTGAGGAAGTCATCTTTAGAAAAGGGAAGCAAACCCAGTAACAGAGGTCCCATATATTGTACTCTGGCTATGGGATGGATTTTTTTAGGGAAGCACTACTCCACTTCTGTACAAGTATGATGGTTCTCTTGTCTATTCACTATTGTTTGTGACAAAGATGAAGCTGTCACTGGAGTCTCAGGAGAAGTCGAAGGAAAATCTTTCTGGATGACAACTGACTTAATAGTTTTATCAATTTGTTAGTATCTGTAATACCACACAAATTTTCTGAATACTATTTAGAACAAAACCACCTTTTTTGGTCTATGCCCTGGAAAAACCTTTATCTAATTGTGTAAAGGGCCTGTGAAATGTATGGTGACACGTGACTTAGAGACAGATATGCTCAGGATGGTCAGACAACATGTTCTAGAACTAACTGAAGTTTTATCACACATGTGAGGTTGATTCTGGAAATAAAGGCATTTAAAAGAGACACAATGATTACTGAGCTGCTGAAGAAAAGTGAAGGACACGATCAAATACGTGTTTACCTGTATACATAGTAAAGTATTTCTTACAGAGAACTGAAGATGAAGAATTAGTATGAAATCATTCCTTAGATGTGGTTAGTTACAATGTACTAAGGAAAAATCTAAAACACTAGGTTGTGGTACAGCTAGTATCGTATTTATATCTGATTTGATGTCAGCATTACAACTAACCTAAACAGTTAGACTTGTGAGAGGGCATGCCTTACAGTAGGATGACCAATTAAATTAACTATACCTAGAGTCCACCCAGGTACCTTCAGTATGCAGGTGCGATTGAGCTATTTTGGAGCTATTTCTGTGTCAATTGACACAGAAGGCATAAAAAACAAAGGCAGTATCAGAATAATGTGCTTGACTAATTTTTGTCAACTCGAGAGCTGCTTTTTGGGAAGCTCAGGTATTCTTGCAAGGGGAGGCGGAGTTCTCTAAGACATGGGTCTGACTGCTGGGGAGAATAATAAAGTTGGCCTTTCCAGTGTCTGTGTCTGTGCTCCTGAGTGAGCACCCAGAGAGATACAAAAACACTCCTAAGTAAAATAAGACTATTTTGGTGTTTCTTATTAATTTCAATTTCTAGGAGGAGTTTTATGGAAAAGAATTGATTTTGGCTGACCGAGAAACGGTGGAACAAGAGGCAGATAGCATTTTAAAAGAAGCTGATGTTTGTGATGTCGCATTTCTTGTAGTTGGTGATCCTTTTGGGTAAGACAGAGCAACATTTTAATTATTGCTGTAGCTTGATCACTCTTTTTTCAATAGGAAGGAGCTGTGCTCCATAACTGTAATTCTTTATGAAGAAGCTGATTTTCAGACCAGTAGCACTATTTATGTCTTTGTGTATTTTTTATTGCATTAAAAATATACATGCAATTATATACACTTCGTCTTGCTTAGGAGTTTCTTTGCCTAGATATCCCTTATAGATAGGAATGTGGACCCTCCAGGATGTATAAATCTTTCCTTCGGTAGTCACTTATCATTTAATTCTCCATGTTAGCCTTTATAGAGAATATTTTGTTCCAGGTTTTATCTGCTAACAGAAGAAATTCTAGAATATCACATAAATAAGAAATGTGCTATGTTTTGAGAGAGTATTCTTTTAGTTGCTATTTGTACTTATAAACTGCAACTTTTGTGCTCAATTTTTTTAGAACGAACACTGAATACTGATTATTGGCTGTACAGTGCTTCTGCTTTGATATGTGCTAGTTTTTAAAATCACTCAGTTCATTAGAAATGTCTTCTTATTTTGGTTTATTAAGCCTTTTGTTTCCACTTTTTATTCTTGCTGAAAAGTATAGTCTTTTTCTATCACCAGAAGGATCTCCTTCTGTCTTTTCAGTCAGGCATCATCAATCTGTAATGTCAAGCCATACAGAAGAGCTTTTAGTCTCCAGCTGGTGATTCAAGATTTATACCACAGTGTTAAGGGGCACAAGAAAAATCAAATCACTGAGCACCCTATTTGTGAGTGGAGAAATAGAGAGAGTTTATGAAAAAGAGGAGCAGTGTGCACATCTGTCAAAAGCGGATAATTTATGTAAATACAGGTTGAAGGGAATTGGCAAGAGAATACTATATTAGACTAGTACTTACGGGCAGATGATGCTCTATTTCAGAAATATTAATTATACTTTCACTGCATGTGAACATTAAAATTAGGAGTCATGTAGAGTGTAGAGCCACATTACCTGTACCCTTGTGCTCTGATCCAGTGACTGATAAAAGTACACAAGATGAAAAAAACCCAATTTACATGTATTGAAATGTAATTGCTACTTGTAAGCAGTATCTTGATCTGCCTCAGTTATCATTAGTTTCAGCGTCAAAATACTTCAATCCGGAATAACATACTACATCATTGTAGAAAACTATCCTTTCTTTGAATGAGTTACTTCTCTCTAAATTTTTATGTTCTTAGCTCTTAATATTGCAGCAAGAACTGCTCCTATGCCCACACGGAGCCCTAAGGATTTAGGAGTTCATGAGGTTACTAAGAAAGAGTACTGAATGTTTTTGTCCCAAGAGAAGCTGTGTGGGAGTAGGATAGAAACCATGTGACTGCAGCAGATTGCAGAGTTTCAAGTATATTTGCAGGGAAGAAGAGTACTCGGCAGCTGTAGGAAATCTCAGGTGTTGGTGGTTAATGGTTAAAGTGGTAAAACTAGCTCTGCCCCTGTCATTGTCACTGTTGTTCACTGCAAGTTTTTATCTGCCTATGTGGTAACAGCTATGGATGTGCTAGCAAGAACCTGACAATTTTAGTAGTATACTGGAAAGCCCACCTTCATCTAACCTGGTGCTAACATTCATATTACATCCCATAAAACTTAAAATCTGTATCAGTGAGAGAAAATACTAGTATAGTTCTGGGTACAGAGGGCTGACTATGAAGCCTTTGCTGGTGTTAGCTGAGTGCTCATGAGGACACTTCTGCTTTTAGCTACAGTCATTATGGACAGATCTATTGGGAGAAAATACTGGCTGGAGCAAATTTCAGTGAATAAAGCCAGCTGATCCCTTGGTCAGTATTAGCATAACCTCAAAATCCTCCAGTGCTCCTTGTCCTATGTATGTGAAGGGAATAATACATGGCCATAAAACTAGTTCCCTCTTAGAGCAGGCATACTTAAATCACCTTTGCTTATGGAAGTCAGTGCATAGTTTGTTTACTAACCAAAGTGTTGTTTTAGATCACTTTACTCCATTCTTCTAGGTCTGGGAGTTTTTGTATCAGGGTGTCCGATTTCCCAAATTCAGATTCCTCTATTTTTTTTTCCCTCCAGTGAAATTTCTTTTTTAAATGATTGATTAAATGATTGATCTTTACAAGTCTTGCTAGCTGCTGCCACATTGGTTTTCTGGTCTGAAGCACCTGATGTGCCCATTGGTGCTAGTGAGACATGCAGTGTCAAAATTATCAGACTAAAAATCAGAGGAATTCTGTTAGGGTAACTGAACCAGGCCAGGGTGAAAGCAGTCTTACAATTTAATTATTCTTACTGGCATATGCAATTTCTTTCTTTGCTTCCTTCTCTGGAATGGTCACACAGAAATGTGTGCTACATCTTGGGAATGAGATGGCTAAGGCCATGGTTCAGGTTAGATAGATTTAGGCAAGGCTTAGGGGTGTTTTCATATTTCACATGGAAAATGGAGTGCCTAACATGTATGTAAGCATACATGCAAGCAAGATACATATGTAAACATTGTTGCAGTTCAAACATTTGCTGGGTCTATAAATATACTTACCATTTTAGAAAGACTCTAATCCCAGTTTTGTTAACTATGAGCCTAGTAATTCTTGCACCAGTCACTGCAAGGTGTTTATGGAGCATTAAACCTGGAGCCAAATTTGGCTCAGTTCTAAGCTTAACTAGAAGTTTCTTAATTATTTCAGAATAAACTTGATCACTCAAACTTAGGCATTGTTAATGCAAGTAATTTGGCTTAAATGTTATACAAGTTTATTTAGTCTAAGGATGTTTTTTCCCACGCAGAAGTACTGCATACAGTTTACCTCTGTCTGTTCAAAGTTCTTGTTTGAGTGTGTTGCTTTCCTGGCATGCACTGGTGCAGATGGGAGAAGGCCTGGCTGTGCAGCAAGTAAGGAAATATTGGAATTTTGTTGAAGTCTATGCCAAATAGCATTGACCTTTACAGTTCAACAGATGTCCAACAGACACCTGCAGAAGACAAAGGATAAATGGAACTTTCCTTTTCAAGTACTTGCCAAAGCTACTTTAAAAAGTAACAATTGTGTTGGTGCTTTAATGATGCCAGAAGGCTGCAAAGAACCGTAGCATACTGAGGGTGCCTGTATTTTCATCTGGGGAAGATGACATATGGAAGCCTTATTGGAGTTTTTACTTTCCCATAACAATTAGTCAAGTTATTGTTGCCCTTTTGGTGCCTCTGCATTGCCCTAGTTGTAAAGGGTTTAATTTTACATTCAAAACAAACTATAATGCTAGCAACACTTGGTCACTTTATCTTTTCGATCTTTAATTCCTTCCTTTTCTTAACACAGGGCCACGACGCACAGTGATTTAGTACTACGTGCAGTAAAATTGGGGATTCCATACGAGGTCATTCATAATGCTTCAATAATGAATGCAGTGGGCTGCTGTGGTTTACAGGTAACATTTTTGTATATATGCTATTCCACAGCTGCTAAACTTGGAGTTGGTAAGCTCTTCTGCTGTAGATGTGCATGTTGCAATCTGAAGTTGGAAGATCTGTAGCAACTGTATGCTTCTGTTGTCAGAATTTTTTAACTTCCTTTTCAGAGTGCTACGTATCAGTGAAAGTCCCTTTTGATGAGTGCATGTGCAAACGAATAGTAATACTTCTATTCTTCTCTGATCTCTAACTTCCCTCTGCCCCAGGAGACTTTGATGTTTAAGTTATTTCACAGATAAAGGTTTGCTCATGTTGGCTTCCTTCTATTACTGATGGTCACCTGATAAGTTTATTTTAAATTAGATTGTTAGCCTGTTGAGAAATATGCTGGTCTTGTCATAAAAGGAGTACATGCACAAGCCTGCCTATATGCCCAACTCAGATCCTAACTAATTCCAAAATCTCGTATATGATGCATTCTTTCTCTCCGAGGTTGACCTGTCTTCTCTTTCTGCCCATCTGCCAAGAGAGGAGGGATTTGCCTAGCCAAGGACTAGAAGAGCAAATGACAGTTTTTGTGCTTCTTGAATGGCTAAAGTAGAAAAGTTCTAGTGTCTCCCAAGAAAATACTTTGCTATTTCCTTTTACACACTCAATTATTACTTTTATTACATATATTTGTTACCATTACTACTTTTCCTGCATGAAAAATGTTACGGCAGTGTATGTGTCATAACTAATCAATACAAATTAGTTGAAGCTTCCCCCTCTTGTTTTCATTCATTACTTTAACATAGAACCTGCCCTTTCAAGGTTCAGAATGGTTCCCTGTGTATGGGAACCCCTAAACCATACTCCCCCACTTTACCAAAAGCAAGCACAGGAATGTAAGTGTACTACAGACAAGAGTTGAGGGTTTGAACAATAAGTTTTCATCACTGAAGGAGGAAGCATTCCTTCCTAGCTTAACATAAAAGAACACCATTTTTAAAAATTTCGACAAACAACTGACACCTTCAAATTTACACTGACAAACTCCAACAGTTTTATTTCAATGCTGCCCAGCAGGAGAAAATCTGTTGCATTAAGTTGGGTATTATCTCTGCCTTTGATCACATCTGAATGGTTTAGAAATGCCAGAGACCTGTCTGATCTGGCAGTTCAGCAACACTGCATAGACACCTGTTCTGAGGTCTGAATGCTAATGCTAAGGGGAATGCAGCACAGGATTCGCAGTCTTTACAATTCTTCCCGTGAGCACTTTCTTGGCGATACCTGCCTATTGCTGCAAGGCTTGGGCAAAATTATCTCTTAGGAAGGAAATAGGCTCCTTGGTGTCTAAAATCTACATGCACAGCAGACAGATGGCAGCTGTCGCATGACTGCACTTACTGGGGCGGGTAACACAAGAGTTGAGGCTGGGGCTCACCCTTTCCCCTTTTGGCTTCATGGTGCTACAGTTAGCTTCTGCTGTCAAGCTGTTGACAAGTAGCTTTTACTACCTGCTATCTTTTTAGTGTTCTTTTACATTCAATAGGAAGGAAGATGCAAGGCTCATATTCCCAAAGAGACTAAGTTTTCTGGAAGTTTGCTTCCCCCACAACTCCAGCTAGGCATAGGAAGGAGGAGTGTAGACCTTCTGGGTTAATTGAAAAAAAGCAGAAAACTAACTGGAAATATATTGCAAACAGTCCACAGGGCTTTTCACTTATGCAGAGTTTTAGAGATTAGTTTACTATTTCCTTATTCCATGCTGAAGGGAACAGACCATGAAGGAAATGTGATGTTATTCACTCTGGCGTTAGTCCCCTTTTCCATTCTGGTTTGGGAGGGGCTGCCTTCTCATAAGTCAACATTCCTGTTGTTGTATAAAGCATTTTAGGAAATAGTGATCATATTGTGTTACCGGACACACTATAACCAGCTGTATGTTTAACTCTTCATTGCTTCTTACAGGCATAAACAGCAAGTGAGGGGTATCTTACAAAAAGCAGCCTGTGAATTAATTAGAGTTGTGCTGGAAGTTTATAATTTCTTTCTACAGTCTTTATGTTGGTGGCTGTCTCCTGCCATCAATTTAGTTTTGGAGTTACTATGTTTCAAATTGCAAAGTTGCTGTCAAGTATAGGAGGGATTCCTCTTTTGCTTCACCACAGAAAAGGCTTGGCTTTTTTTCTTGTTTTAATCTGATTGTGATACAAAACCTCTTTCTTTCTTACTAGAGAAAAACAGGAAACACCTTTATACACTGTTCTGAAAGCCATGTGCGTAGTGAGCTGTAACTGCTGATTAGACCCTCAGTAAAACACAGCTACAGCCCAGCCTGTTCACAAAAGAACATGTCTCTTGTCATCAGAGCAATGTTTCTGTGCAGCCAACAACGTTCTGGTAGTTGCGCAGTTTTCCTGTACAGTAGCAAGTTACTGAAGTCAGTAGAGCATTAGTGATGTTTTGTTGACTTCAATTCATGGATATATTTCTTGCCAAATTGTTAAGAAGGGTGAATATCTATTTTCAAATACTTTTTATTTATTGTCTTGCCCATTTAACAGAAACAGTGCGGCTGTTTTGAAGGTTGTGCAGGTGAAGATTGTATTTGTACAAAGAACGGGGTTTTTTTCATTTTGAAAATTAAACTTTTAGAGCTTTGAGAAAGTTCTCACAGATTGATATAATGAGCTATAGCTATTGAAAGCAGGGGATAGTGTAACTTAGCAAAGTATTAGTCTGACTGGGCATAAGGCTCTATGACTTGCTGTGGCTCCCTCTTTTACACTGTTCTTGCTGTGCTTCACTGTGTCAGATTTTTTTTTCAAGGCTGAAGAACATCTTTTCCCTCAATAACAAATGAATACAGCTGCGGGGAAGAAGCCAGGAAAAGTGCCTCTGTCTGAGTGCCTCTTAGCACGTTCTTTGCAGGTTCACCTCTCTTGTCTGGAATCTGACATGTAGGTATGTTGGTTACTCTGACTCCTGTTGTAGTGGGGAACAACCACCAGTGAAGAAAGATACGCAGTTTGGTATCTACGCATGCTGCCAGGGGAGTCAGGGAGAGGGGACAGAAGTCCCCAGGGAAAGGCTGAAATTCTCAGAGAGCACTTCTAGCGGGTGGTAACTAGTGAGTTCAGCTTTCCTGAGCAGCAGCTGCACTGTAGTTCTGTAGCTTTGGAAAACTTAGTATTTTAGGTGACCAGCTTACCTCTGTTCTACCACTGCTCAGCTGCCCAGTGAGCATTGACACATCTTGGCTCTGTCCAACAAGGATTCAGCATTGTGAGCTGAGAACAAAAGGAGAGCCCAGCCTGACTTCCATGGCTTTATCTGTACCTACACTCAGTTTTTCAGAATAGGGCTGATTGCTAAGGCTTTTAGTGCTAGAATAAAGAGGCACAAAACTCGGAATCTCTAATTTACACCTCTTTCCTTCCTTCCTAACCTGCATGACGTCTGGGTTAGGTTTGGGAAGGTCACTGGCCAGAGTGGTGCTCTCAGGATAGAATTCTCTCTGAGCCAGTTCTGGTAATGTATCTTGGAGGTAGCAGTACGGATGGTCAAACACATGAGGAAGACTCTGCATCACACTGACCTGTGGTGCATGTGAAGGAATGATGCAACTTGAAATGGCTTGAAATGGCATTACTGTAAAAAAAGAGGATTGAGGACTGAAGTGCAAAGCTGGAGACAAGCCATGGCATGAGACAACAGGCTAAAATGAGCCACTCATTTCTGGGAGAGTGGTGTTGCTAGTTTTGAAAGCATTTACCTTATATTTTGGTGGGGTAGCTAGGAAAAAACATGTCATGGCAAAGACCTGCCTTTCTTTTGAGACATACCCACTTTCCACCTGAATAGCTTCAGAATAAACATCTGCATGTCCCCTTGTTTCTTTCAGTGACTCATCTCGATTTTTTTTTTTTGTTTGCAGTCCAGTTAATTCTTATAAGACAATTACAGTTATAAAATAGTTTTTTTCTTTTCACTACTAGCTGATCACTTAAATGCAAAAGCAGTGCTTACTATGTTATTTTTGAGTCTGTACTGAACAGGTATGTACATTTTCAGTGTCAGGCAGAAAAATATTACTTATCGATAAGGAAGCTGAAGAATGCTACCATTACTCGCTGTGCTCATAGTCAAATAGAAAACCTGTAGTAGCTGCAGGAGCAGAACCTCTGAGTTCCACCCTCTGTGCCCTAATCTTCAAAAATACTCTTTGCCCTAATAGGGGCTCTACGCAAAATGTTTTTTATTCACTGACAGTTAAAACAAACTGCTTTATATCACTGGTTGGTTTTCTCACTTACTAACAGCTTCTGAGCCTTTTAGAAGTTGACATTTGTTTCTCAAACCAATTAAATTGGTTAGTAGTGCTAGTCACACTACTTCATTACTGACAATTGCTGTTCAATTTAGTGCCAGCAAACATGACCCAGAAACATCCATTTAATCAGAATAGATTTTTTTCTGCATTTGGATATCTTAATTTCAGATTAATAACCCAAGTGACCAGGGTGGGAAGGAATCATTGTTTGATATTGCTGGGAAGAGTCTTAGAAAGTTATTAAAGATAAGGTGACATTACCTTGGAGGGAAAATCCTGCCCTGTTCAAGTTTGTTTGGAGTTTCTGAGTCTTTTGATAGCTGAATTTTGTTCTGCTTGTGGAATGGCTATTTCCTAAGTGCTGATACAGGAGGCAGCCAAGAGAAAAATGTGTTCTTTCCTTCAGCTGCTTTTATGTGATTTGTCTTATCTGCCTCCTGAAGACTGCAATCATGTGGAGTGGGCTTCCCTCAGCCAAACATCCTTTTCTTCACAGTTGTTTTCTCTCTGGCATGTACTAAGGGGACTGGAGGTTTTTGGGATAGCTGAGCTGATCTGTCAGCTTGACAAAAAGGAGTCATAGCCCCACGTGTGTGAATGGTAGAAACTTTCAATTTCCTGTGAAGGTTCTCATGAGAGGCATTCAAAGTTGCTAAAGGTCTGTGGTACTAAATAAGATAGTGTAAAGGCCTAGAGCTAGGCTCGTGGTTGTTTCATATGACCAATTATAAGAAAAAATGAAGCTTGACTGCCTCTTGCTGCCTCTTTGTTGATGATTGTCCTACTTCCTAAGCTGTTCCCTGGCAACAGTATATAGTATAAAGAACAGTAGGAGCCCTTTAGTCTGATGTATATGGTCTGGAGGGTTGTTGGCTGGTTACGGAGGATAAGGGGAAAAAGGTTCCTTTTTTTGAGGATGAACGTTGCATAGCATCACGTCAAAACTCTTGTGACAAGGATAAACAAAACATGTCTTAGCTTTTCTGTGTATGTTCATTGGGATTTACCAAGAAGCAAGCTGGGATAAAACAAGGTGCTCTACGGTGTCCAAATAGCCTTAGGAGAAAAAGCCTCTTGGTGTCTGTCAGTGCGATGTGATCAGGCTGTGCAGTACCTCCATTTGCCCTGGGAGAACTATCTGCAGTGTAACCTGTGACCATCTCAACACCGAACAGAGCTGAGTAGCATTTCAGTCCTACAGGGTTTAAAGGCATTGCATGTGTATACAGGTGCCAGGTCTGAAAAATGTAGTAAGACTCCTTTTTAGCTTCTTCCTGACATGTATCCAGTTCTGAAGCCATTTGAAATTTTAGGAAAGGAGATAGGCTCATAAATGAAGAATTGCTTTGTCACCATTGCAGCTGATACAGCAGTAATTCTGGGAAAGATGCTGTAAAAATAAATGTCTGTATTTTGAAATGTTTACTTCTTGGTTTCTCTGCAGCTGTTGCCCTACTGACCTTTAATATTATCTCGCTCTTCTCTCCTGCTTGCTTTAGTACTTTTTAGAGGGGATGGAGGATCTTCCTTTTTTAATTTCCCTATTTAGTCTTAGCTTGTTCCTTCTTTTTATGCCCTATATTTTTGTGGTGATAAGCCACACCAGTATTTTAAGTGAGGACTGTTGATCTGGACAGCTTCAGGTGTCTGGTGTTATTCAGACTGGCCACTAATGAAGTTGCTCAGTAGTTTCATTGAAATTTCACTTGCATGAAGGCTTTCCAAGCTGAGATCATGGTACAGCACTTCTTTGCTCATAGTTTATTCTGGCCTCTCAATTAGCAATCCATTCTGCTTATATAGGCAAGTAAAATAAGAAATGTCATTAACAGAAGGGTTAAAAATACTAACTGCAAACAGGTACCTCAGTACCAGAAGTTGTCAGACGGTTTTTCATATTATGTGTTAAAATAAAATAGGAAGTTATAGCTTTTTCAGAGGTGATGAAAGTGTGAGCTGAAGAACAGCTTTCTGTAGTATTTTGTGAGAGGCAGAAAACTCAAGCAGAGACAGCATTGCCTGGAGGAGAGAGTTCTGGCTTCCTTTCCTGACTTCAGCTATCGCATTGCAAAATTTAAAGTGCACAAAGCTTTGCTTAAGCCAATTACTACTTGGGCGGGGGGAGCGGTATTTCCAAAGACTGAGGTCTTTCAAAATGACCTTTTGAAATTTTTCTGTGAAGTTTTTGAGCATTAGGGAGAAGGTAAGAAAGTTAGTTACCAAGCTGAGAGCATGAAATGTCTGTCCAACCATTTCACTGAGCCCCTTTGAAATACTGGCGCTTTTGTGCCTGAGCAGAATGTAGGCACTCTAACAAATCTGATGATTAGTGCAAGTGTGATGCTTGAGATGTTTTAGCTTGTACAGAACAGATCTTGCCCACTCCTAAACCCCATCTGCTTAATGTAGAGTGCAGCACACAGAAGACTGCTGTGAAACTTCATTTGCTGTTGCCTCTCTTTAAAGCTGTGCCAGCAACTGTACAGCATGATCGTTTCACTGAAAATATACAGAGCTCTTCATTGTCTTATTAAACTTCTCAAAGCATGACATTAATCCCTAGTTGTGTTGTAATCCACCTTGCTTAACAAACACGTCACAGTTTTATTCCAACGACAAGCATGATTTATGGAATTTTGGGGCCCTGTTCAGTCTTTTATGGTTGGTGGCAAGAATCTTTTTTAATTTCAGTGGGTTCTGGCTCTAGTGGACCTGCTGACCTCTGTAACTGCTGAATCCTTAGGATAATAGTGGAATTTTTGGTATTTTCTGCTTTCTCTGCAGCAAGGCTTTTCTTGAAAATCTGAAAACTCATGCTAGATTTCAAGAGGTAGAAATTAGAACACAACACAGGAAACTGTATTAGGAACAAACTGAATCTGCATGAGATACAGGTAGAGAGTTAAAAATGTAAATTCTGATATAGTTATGTGTTGCTTCTTTAATGCAGTCTTGCTCTGGTGGAAGAGCAGTGCCTGTGTTTGCATAAATGTCACGTGTCTGCAGAGATCAAATGCTGGATGAGAAAGAAATATTTGTGTCCGTAGGAGTGCTTGTAAGGTAATTGGTTACAAATAGTCAAGCACAATAGGGGTATCCATTTATTGCTTCAGTTCCACAGCATTCATAGATTGTTGGTGTACCAGAAAGTTTCCTAAATAGTATTTTCCCTCTTTAATTTAAAGTAAAAATATGTATGCATTAATACTAGAGGGATGTAAGTTGCAAAGGCATTTCTAGGAAGTTAATAAAATACGCTCCATTCCATCTTGTTGGTGTAGAAGCTACTTCTGTGCTGTCCAGGTGCTGAGAATACAAGTGTATTTTTTGAGACTTGTAAGTCCAGTTTTCTGTGATAGCAGTACTTCATGAAAACATTCTGAAGTTATTTCTACTGAATCGACAAGACATTTCTGACAAAAAGGTTTTATTCTTTCTTGACGTTCAGACTTCAGTTTTAATGCAAAACCTGGGAAACAAAGGACAGATTCAGTGAATCTGACTGGCAGTGCTTGCACAAAAAGCATAACTTGCTTAACTTCTTGTTGGCAAAGATGATGGAGAATCTTTGTAATGATCAATTGAAAAGAGAAAAATAACAATCAAAACAAGTGCTGTAGGGTATAAAGTTGAATGCCCAACTTGTTTCTAATATGTAGCAGAATGGTTTAAAAGATCTAATTCCCAACAAAATACTTCACAGATGGTAACATTTTGCCCATTTCTGCACATCCTTTTTTTTTTTTTTTTTTTGCCAAAAGGCAAGGTGGAAGTTTCTCTCCAGGTTATCAAAATGCCAAAGAGACTGGAATAAGATTTGAGGTTAATTGAGGCCACTTTCCGTCCTGAAGGAGGGCTGCTGCTCTTTGGAAAATGACTGCAGGAGCTTTCAGGTCACAGATAGTAAGCTAGTTAGTTGGGTTGGTACCAGACAGTTCAGTGGTCATTGATGACTGAAAGTATACTACCCATGGGAGGAAAGGTTAACTTGCTCCCAGATGCTCTAACAGTGAAGGGGAGAAAGAGAAACTCTTTGTTCTAATAGTTTCAGATTTGGTACAAAATGGAAAAAGTTCTAGCAAGCCACATGAAAAATAGGCAAAACGTAGCTTATTTTTTTTCTTTTTCTAGAACACAGCCACTCAGCCTTGAAATAGTTAAAAAGTTACATCAGGAGCAATTCATTTGGTTCAACCTCTATTTAGTTTACAGTAAGAAACTTTAGGTTGTGAAATGTACGCTGTGTGTTCTTGTCCTTGTGCTAGAATGAAATATTTAAAAGAGGAAATGTTTTCAGTAATATTCCAGGAATCTTTGAATAAACACTGTTCCTATCAACAAGAATGGTTAAAATTTGAGCTTTTGGTCCCTTGAAAACAAACATGTTTCTGCCTTGATTCAAATTCTGCTCTGCCAGTGTAAAGGAGTTAAAACCGCAACCACAGTAAAATAAGTATATATAGGGGAATCCCCAGATGGCACGGAGCTGCCGAGCTGCTTCTACATAGGGTCCTCTTCTCTACTAACAGCACACACAGTGCCTCCTATAGTGGGCTTGGAAAAGCAGTTTTTCCTTCCAGGTTTACAGAGAAAGGGGGGAGGTTGGTCTGTATGGCCATTGTTTCTCTGGTGGACTTGAGCAGACAGAATACTGGCAAGCTGTAAAATCCATCTGGGATGGCCCCATTCCAGAGCTGAATTGACCAAAATTGATGCATGGTTCTGCCCTTTTTGAAGTTGGTTACAAAAACTTCCAAGCCAAATGCAGCTTTAGGTTACATACAACTTCAGCTTTTGCATCACTGGAAATGATTGGCAAGACTGTTGCTTCAAATGTCTTCGCCGAGATTAGGGATTTATGGTAATATATAGTGTTAAGATTGAGAATAAAATCAGTGAGTATGTTTGACATAGAATCTGCTAGCAATATTCTTACCGTATGTACATAAAAAATGTTGCACCTCTCTGCTTCATGCACAGATCTGTCCCTGTCTTCAGATCTTCATATCCACCCTCTCTTTAGACTGTAACTTCTTTTGCATGATACAGCTTTCATCTGCAGGGAAGTTTGTTTTAATACAAATACTGCTGTATCAGTAGAATCAGTACATTGTAAGTATTATGGCATTACTAGAAGTTGCCTAGCCTTAACCAAAGTAAAAAATAACAAGTAATAATTTTGGTGCTAATCTTACAAAGTTTTTGCCTTTAAAAGGACTTCACAATTAAGTTACAAAGAATAGAAGGTAGATTGGAAGTCAGTTAATATACATTGGAAAGGTGAATGCAGAGATAGGTAAAAACTTTACAGGTAGTTCATTAGTTGTTCTTTACCATGCTTTAGTGTTTGTAAAGTAAAAGAACAACATCACTTCTCTATTATGAAGAAAAAACAGTCCACTAATTACAAATTTTGTTAAAAAGAAAGGAGGGAATGCAAAGGAATGAACTAAAACTAGTCAAGAGAGAGAGGCTCTCTCGGGCAGCTTTTTTAAAGGGAAGCATTATTTTTAATGCAATGTTTTGTTATGTATCTATGAAAGAGCAAACTCAGGCATCTTAGGAGAGTACTTTCCCTGTGGCATGAGACTTCTTTCTTACCTAGGCTCAGGACTTTTCAGTGTTGCCAATTGTTCATGATTTTTATAGAATTTTATTGCATGCTCTATTTTTTCTTATTCTATATGTGTTACTGCATTTGCTTTGTTTTACAGTTGTACAATTTTGGAGAGACAGTTTCTGTAGTTTTCTGGACAGATACATGGAAGCCAGAGAGCTTTTTTGACAAGATCGAGAAGAACAGGCAGAATGGAATGCACACCCTGTGCTTACTTGGTAAGCAGCAGCTACCTCGGTTCCTTAGCTACCATCTTCCACAGCATCCAGAGACAATAGTGATAGGAATAAGATGAAGGTGATTAAACAGATGTTCTTGGCTAACATGTATCTTTGAAAACATACCAAAAATTGGAATGTTTGTGTATGTGTACTGAAGAGTCAGTTCAGCCATTTTTCATGCCACAGCGGCCAGGAATTTAATTCCTCTTCAGAAAATCCGTAAGAAATGATGCCTTTGTAGAAGTCAAATAGGAACAGGAAGCCTCTATTTGCTCTGAAGATCACTGTGATTTTAGGCTAGCTCTAGCTCAGGATCCAAATCAGATTGCAGTGAATAGCAGCTATCTTTTATTGACTTAATTAGGTTAGAGCTCAACATATTTGACTTTCTGGGGAGCTAAACTGTACATTTAGCCACGTTTCTATTTTGTAAGGTGATAGTCTTTTTCCTAAATTATCGAAGGATGTTTTGTCAGAAGGCGATTGTCACATGAGAAGCTTCAATGCTGTAAAAAAATCCTTGCTGATCATGGAGCTGAAATGGAATACCGCTCCTAGCTGGCCACTGTCCCCAGGCTCTCCCCTGGTGCTGCCTGATCTTTATCCTACCGAACAATCCTCGGCTGAAAGCCACTTTCTGTGTAACTCTACTAGTCTAGGTAACTCCTTAAAGATTATGGAACTGCCTGCAAATAAACTGTAAGGCACTTGCATATTTGTATGTATAGTTCTATACCTTTCTGTATCATCTTTTAGACACAGCTGGGACCTCTCAGTGCTAAATAAATTAATATTTTAGGTAAAAACAAAGTCTGTGGTAACTGGAGGATCCTGAGCAGGAAACAATTTAAATGTGTAAGCACCACTGCACATCAGACTTTCCAATGCCTTGAAAAGTTGGTTTCAAAACTGGCTAAAAATCAGAATTCTAGTAATTTGTTTTAAAGGAGGATGATTTCACAAGTGTTTTAAACAAGGATTATTACAACTATAATATGTTAAAACAAAGAATTCTTTAGATATCTTGTATAATAATTTCTACGATCTCCCTTGTTTAATTTTTTTAATACAGCAGCGAGAGTAAAAATTTTGAAACCAAAAAATTGCATTTTACATCTCATGTTTCAGGGACAGTTGTGGTACCTGTATCTAATTGTAGCTCACAGCTGAAAAATAACAATTTCCAAATTAATTGTCTATGTATTGATTGTTTATCTAACTAGATTAGATTACCAGATAAGGTTAGTGTTGATAAACTTCTGATTTCAAAGTGACTTCACAGACATATAAATGATTTGGTAAACTGTGCACTAAGAATCTTCCAGCTTTGCATTTTAAAGCCCTTTCTTCAGAGTCACTTTGGTTTAGGAGTTCATTCTATAACTTAAGCAATACACTTTTTAAAAAATCAAGATTAAAAATGTATCCAGCTTTCACTATGATAATATTTTGGGGGCATTTGAATACAGATAATGTTCAATTGCCTCTTGGAGAGATTGTGATCAATTAATTTCATAAAATTGCAGATGTGCAGTCTTACCTGACCCTTTCTCTATTTGCCCAAATCATTTTTTTTCCCCATAACAGAAGATTGTTCTAAATTTTGATTGGGACAGGAAGGAAGTGCTAATGAAAGTCAGGTTCCTGCATGGCAGTGATGTAATCACTGTCGATCAGTCATACAGTTTTACCTTTTGTGACCACAATGTACTCGTAATTTAAGAGCAGTCCCAATACCCTGGTGTGCTTAAACATGCTGGCATTTAACTATCCTACGGTAAATATGCCTGCTATTTGTATATTTAGCAGTATTTTTATTCATCTATGTTGCTCTGAAATCTGTGAAACCTGCCCTATTTCTGGGTAAAATCACATGCATAAAATCACAATACTTTGTGATTAACATATGAAACAGTAGAATGTAATCCATATTCTTTTTTTCCTGTAATGGGTAAAATGTTGTTATAAAGTTTATAGAATCTCCTAATTAAATCAAGCTTTACCTACTTAGAAAACTAAGTGGCAAGTTTGTAGGGAACCTGTGTTTTAATATCTCTTTTGTTCCACAGATATTAAAGTGAAGGAGCAGTCTCTGGAGAATCTAATGAAGTGAGTCACCATTTTAAAAATATATAGAAACACACACTGTATTTACAAAGGGGTTTTTTTGTACAAGGAACAAAGGTTCTTTGCCCACAGTCTAACACTGAACTTACCTGCCTTCTCTTGTACTTCTCAGTGGCCATGGTCTTTTGTTTCTTAAAAGCAGCGGAACTTTTTTGTTCATTACAACAGGACCTGGCTTTAGTTACAGTAACTGAATGAAGTTGCAGCAGTGCATAATCTTTTTTTTTTTTTAACTGTTTCTGTGAGAAGCATTAAGTCAGAATGGGGTAAGCTTTCTGCTTGGCAAATGAAGTGCTATTTTACTACTGTTCTGTCCCATCCTGAAATAGATTAATAGCTGAAATGGCATTCTGAATTCAATCTTCCTTACGCTGGCTAGAAACAGTGTGAAGTACTGAATACACGCCATCCTTTTTAAACAGCTAAATAAGCAATATATAGAAAACGCTCTTAATTTCATTTAACTGTATTCAAAAAAGCTCTTGCCACATCTTTGTCATCTCTGCAATCTGTTATGTTTTGACAGTGGGGAATATAACTGGTTACATTATACACATGCTGTAACTCTGCTCTAAATTAACATTTGTGAAGTCTCACAGTATCATTGAGGTTTGTTTTTTCTGGAGCTTCAAAATAAAATCTGATTGAATCCACAGTTGGCAAAGCAAGCAGCATTTCATTTAAGAATATATTTCTAGTCTGTAATCATCTGTCTACAGGGCATTTGAGAGAAAAACCGTAGTTTGCCCTTGAATTTTAAGTCTAATCTTTCAGGAGTAGCTCCAAAACCTGCATATTGCTTGCAGCAGCTGAATTTGCTTTTAGGATTCAAATGATCTGCCAGCTGGAGGCCCTGCTGTTTCACAGGTGGGGGGGAGAGCACAAGAAACTTCTGTCTTCCTTAAAAATTCCACTCTTGTCTGAAAGGCCCAGCCTGAGACCCTGGGCCTGTTTAAGTTCAATTTGCTGGTCTAGAGGTTTCTTGAAATAAACAGTAAGAACGCTAGGGATAATGAAATGCATTATATGTGAAATTTGTCTACTTTTCTTTCCCTGCAGAGGAAGAAAGATTTATGAGCCACCACGCTACATGAGTGTGAATCAGGCTGCAGAACAGCTTCTTGCCATTATTCAAAACAGGAGGCTCCAAGGAGAAGAACCAGGTATTATTACTGCAATGTTTCTATCTGCTACTACCCCTTTCAAGTCACACTTACTGATGAGCCTCTGAACTCCCTTCCTCTTAATCTTGGTGTTCTCTTGCTCTGCAGTGCAATTGGGCTGCCTTAAATCCTAGTCACGAGACAGACTTGGCAGAGCTTGAACATAGTGTAGTTCAGTGAGCACAGATGAACGAGCACTAGTGGCTCCTGGAGGTTTAATCAAAGCCTCAGTTTGGTAACCCTGCACTGTTTCTATCCATCTTTAACTGTGAGCTCTTTGATCCATTAGAGGTGCAGGAGGTAGAAGGACTCTGAGCACTTTCAATCAGTCAAGCTTCAAGTATCTCTGCTACTTTTAATTTAGACTGGTCACACTCTGCTCTACATGAATACCAGCATGAATTTAGGGTAACCCAGCAATGCAGAACTGTGATTTTGACCTTGATTTCTTAACACTGGTCAAAAGCAAACTGTGAAAGATGTTTATTGAGACCAAGGGTGAAATCACAGCAGCTATAAAGATGACGCAGTTGTGTCACAGAAAAATTCTAATAGAAATTCATCTAGCTATATTCCTACTTTTAAAAGTTAATTCCTTAAATACTATTAAAAGCCTTTTATTTTATCCTTTATATAGAATGAATCAGAAGCAGCAGTTTCCTCAAAGTGAATACAATTCCTGAATGAATTTCATATTCTACTTCTGCTGCCTTCCCATTCTTGCTTATAAACATCCCTAAGATACAGCTTTATTTTCTTTAAACAACAAGCTTCTCTCCAGGTTGCTCCAATGACCTACTAATTGGAGGTTTAAGAAAGCAGTGTTAAGCATTTTGAGTACTTTTTTCTCTATGATAGTCAACAAATTAAGCATTTAATCTTCTTTCTTACAGAAATTACTGAAAACACAATTTGTGTTGGCCTTGCACGTGTGGGTGCTCCAGATCAGAAGATTGCTTCAGGCACACTCTATCAGATGTCCACAGTGGAATTAGGGGGTCCACTACATTCTTTGATTGTTACTGGCACTATGCATCCTCTGGAATTAGAAATGCTTAAGCTTTTTTCTGTAGATAGTTCCAGTTTTGAAAATAATGCATTTCAAAGGACAACTTAAATAAAAGAGGCATTTAAATTTTTATTCCATCTTTAATTTCACAACAGCAAAAAGTTATTCCTGTGAATATTTAGAGCTTGCTTAAGTGCAGTTAGATTGTATATTGCTTCAAAAGACAACACTGTAGGAACACAGACCTGCTTTTACCTGAGGCTACAAACTGCCAAGCTGCACCTGCTGGTATCAGTTTCTAACATGTAGACACCTCCAGAAGCCTTTAAACCTTAAAAACCCTATGTCTGATTCAGTTCATCAACACCTACATCAGTCTCCGGTTGATGACGAGGGTAAGAAGCACAAGTAGAGAACTGAGGAAGCGTACCAGATGTCTGTCTGGCAGCACATTAACCAAGCCTACTGCACGCATTGCTGTAAGTGCATTGGAGATGTTAAGTTTTGGTTTTCAACTTTCCAGAAACTTAGTAGTTCTCTCACCAGTAGAAACCACTAGTGTGCAAAACCTGTTGGGTCTGGATCCATCTTTACACTTGGGAGAGTGAATACAGACGGGTGAGAATGTTCTTTATGTCTAAACCAAGAAAAACAAGAACTCGCCCTGTTAATGCCAGCATTTATAAAGTGCTGGACTCAAACTGCAGCAACCACAATTAACCTCAAGCCAATTCTCAGAAAACAGACTGCAAGAATTCTCTTTTAAAAAATCATCTAATGGATGATGGTGGTTGCTATTTCAACTAGTCTTCACAGTATGTATGAGAACAAAACAGACCTGTATGCATATTTTTTTAAACTGAAAATTTATTGGAAATAAATTTGATCCCATATTTTTCAGCAATATAGGATATTTAACATTTTATATTGACTGTATTCAAGTAGAAAAGATTACATTAAAAATTTCTAGTATTGCACTTGGGACAAGTCATGGCTAAGCTACTAACATTAGCATTCCAGAACAAAATCATACATAGTCTTCAGAATTTTAGTGAGCTGCCTTGTGTCATCATTAAGATTTCTTTACAGGTATTTTGATGCACCGTACTATTCAACTTACGCTCACTGCTAAGAGTAATTCCTGTACTTTAAAGGTAAAGGCAAGCTATATGCTGAATGCAAGCAATGCTGTATGCTACCAGGAATGATTTTGGCAATTTCTTCATTCACAATATTTCACACTTCAGCCAAAATACTGTACTGATTCATTTAACTCTTGTACAAGATCCCAGCATACACATGAAAGACTTCAATGCACACGGGAAGTGAAATACACAACTCCTTTTAGACATTATTTCCACCAAATTACCACATAGGCAGGAACCTTTTGTGGCTCACTGAAACAGACAAGTAGATTAACCAGTATTTGCACACAGTGAGACATGTAGTCTTCACACGCCAGGCACAGCAGAAGCATAACTGGCATCTTTTCACATTATAGCGGTCTCCAGCCAATGAAGTCCCAACAGGGATGGTCACTGCAACAAAGCCTGAATGGGGAAGAAATCCAAAAGGAAATCCCTGCAAGTTACAGACAGGGATTTTCATAGAAGTGTAAAGGAGGAATTAACCACTGACTTGGTATTAGGGATCAGAGAAATGGATTATAAAGAAAAAAAAAAAGAAAGAAAATCCCTCTACACTCATTCCCAAACACGCTTAAAGGGGTGGGATAATCAAGAATCATAGCATGTGGCAGTCTGATGGCTGCTGGGGAAAACAGGATAGCACTTAATTAGTAACTAAAGCTGTTGTTCTGAACTGGTATCTAAAGGTCTTGTTACTGGAGTATTAATTGGGATTTGCATTTTATAGAAGCATGAAGGTTTCTGCAATGAAATCTGCACTGTGAGAGAAAAGCCATGAACTTCACAATTTGATTGCACAGTGAATGCAGAGGGTGGAAAAATGCAGTTCAGCAGCAGCTTCTCTCCCCTCTTAGATCTTGTTTACATTCCCAAAGCAGGTTCACTTACAACAGTTACAAACATATACCCTTTCTTTCCTTCACCTTTAAACCCAGCTTTATTACTTTAGAAGAAAAAAAAAAAAGAATGTTAAGAATCACTAAGGTCTGTTTTATTAGTAGCGGCATTTTCAATTTTTATGTAAAAATAGTGTCAGCAGCTCTTACTAATGATGCAATTAAACTTTTGTTTTAGTAAGCAGTATTACATAAAAAGCAGAGTCATTTATTTGGACCAGCACTTTTGGCCTTAGTTTAGCAAGCTGCACAAGTAATTTAGCTCTCTGTAGGGGCCCTACTGATGAAAAGAACAAGTCTATCCATATGTAGAGACTTACAGGATTAGCCTAGGAAGGACCAGTCTTCACTGTGCATACTCTTAAGAATAAGAGGAATTTTCTTCCACTGTTATTTACCATGACAAACATTTGAGGCATTTTAATACAGACACTCTGTATCACTTGTTTTATCTTCTTATTTTGCTGTAGGCCCTGTAAAAATCATGCAGTTTGCAGGCTTGGTCTTTGGGACAATATGGTTGAAAGTTACTGTTTTCCATCACAGAAAAAAACCCCACAAAGACCAGTAACCCCACAGTGAGCTTTAGCTACATGAAAACATGACAAAAATCATACTTGGAAAACTTGGTTCAAAATTCAGTACTGGATACCAGGAAGCTGGAGTTTTAGCAGATGATCTGCAGATAGTCACCCATGTCTGGATGTCATTCACGTAAATCTTCATTTACATGATGCAATGCATCTCCAATAAAGTGTTACAAGTAAAGTGTTACATAAGCAGCTAAGTGTTAGGTAATTAGCAAAACACAAAATAATGGTGCTTTGACTCTCAGGATAAGAAAAGCTGCACTTTCAATTGCACGATTTGTACTTTTCTAAAACCTGAGCAAGTATCCCCTTGGTGAAAAAAAGAAATCATATGCCACGCTGTTTACTGACATACTAGATGTGACTGTAGTTACCTACTGGACACATTATCTATTGCCTTTTGTAGAATTTTGTGATGCTTACCCTTTTTCAGAAAGCCTAAAAAGACTTAAAGTCTACTTTGAATTTGACTTCCCTACACTATCCTCAATTATATTTAACAAACAAATGATATATTTCTTAATATAAAAATATCAAGTTGTCCTTAAAACTAATGAAGGAAGTGCTATCTTGGTTAGAAAACTCAGACTTGTACATATGCTTCCAACAGTCAGGTAAGTCATGGTAAGCAACAAAAAGATATCAGAAGTTATTAAAATCAATATTGTGTAATTATAAGCATCTTACAGGCTTTTTCAATCAATTTCCCATATTTAAAACTTTGTAGAGGTACATCTTAAAAAAAACCAACAAAACAAACCCAATTGCCACTTGGGCAGGTTCTCACTTGGAATCAAATTGTAGCAGTTGTCTTTTCATTAAGAAAACTAAAAATAGTGGCCAAGCTCAGCAACTTTAGCAGCACTACAGTATTTCAGCAAGTCCAGGAATACTCAAGTCTGGAAACATGCTGGTACAAAAATGATTTAAACCAAAGCCTGCTCTTGGGTCAGATACAATTGCAATGAAGTTGGCTGGTGCTTGCCTTCGAAGTGGTATCAGTTGATCTTCTCTAGCCTCAAATAGTAGTATTAACTATAAAAAAACCCCAAGAAATCATGCTGTCAACCAATAAGAAGCAGTCTATATGCAACATACTACAAAACAATATGAGACATCTCTGCCCTATAATCACAACCATTTTTTTAAATACCTTTTCCATGAACATATATGCAAATGGTATCTCAAACTGCAGTACTCAAATCTGCTCAACAGATTCTTGCACCCTACCCTGCAGCGAGTAACTTTCAGATCCCATCCTCCTGTCCGGAACTCCAAGCCTGGCAGAACATCTGCAAAACAGCACAGGCAGCTGAAAGGGGACTCTGCACCTGCATCCCCAGGAGCAGCCAGCAGGATCAGAAACCAGCAACAGGAATAGTGAAGGATCTGAAGACTGGAAGAGACTCTAAAGCTTAAAAGCAGCGTGTATGTGGCTTTTTACTGCTATTTTTCTTTACACCCAGTTTTCAGTTCCAGGCACAAGAGTACACCCCCAAGTTTTGTACAAAATCCCTACTCATGTTTCAATATCTCATCTGGAAAATTCAGAAACCACCTATCAATTTGTCAACCATCATGTTTTCACATGAAGAGAGAACAAAATTTAGGTGCTATATAGGAACAACAGAATGAATGCAATAAACTCTTCATCTCTATCATGAATTCAGCAACAGTGGCAAACAAACTATTTCTGTAAATGAATCATTGGTACTTTCATGCCTAGCAGCTACTACCCAGACCTTGTCAGCTTCAGAGGGCCTTGATTTCAGCATTACCACATATCATGCACCAGAAGAATACTTAAAATCTATACCAGTCAGTAGCGGCTATGATTTTTCAGAAAAATGCCTGTCTTGTTTTTAGCTCCACAATGTTCTGTTTGTAAAATGTCATCTTATAAAAATCCTCCATTACTAAATTATCTACTACAGCATAGTGGAATTATCATCTGTAATACCAAGTATATCAGATTGTCTTTGAAAACAACATTCACATCTGAAAGTGTGAAATGATTATAAATGCTAGAAAAATATGACATACTAATGTTTCTGGAAAAAAACAACTTCCTGCACTGAGGACTTTTCCTTCTTCCCCATGAAAACACAAAGCTACAGTAAGATAGTCAAAAATACCAGACTTGTCAACCCAGAAAAAGCATAATCTTAAACAGCATGAACCATGGTCCTTATTTCCATTTCAGGTATAACCACCAGGAACAACTATTTTCAGTATTTGGAAAGGCAGAAGTTAACTCACCAATCACTTTAATAAAAATTATTACAACCTATTAAAATCAAGGAGATTTAAGCTTGCACAAACAATTTAGGGATTTAATTTTTCCCACCACATGATTTGGAAGATAAAAAACTTCACACATTGTGTCCATCACCAGCATCTTCCCTCAGCTGCCTGTTGTTTCCATGACTATGGACATGAGTAGCATCGTGCAATGTCTCATTACTTTCAACAGTATGAAGAGACTAAGAATCGGAATTAAATCTAGTATTTTGACTAAAATAATTTCCACAAGATATATGCAACAAAATATCCAGCTTGTTTTGGAAGCAAGTCTCTTCACAACAGCTTTGCCTTTTACATTTAGAATTTTTCTGTCTGTTTGGTAAGATGCAAGTATAAAGGAAGTCTAACATCTACAGTTATGCAAGTACACAACCCCCCCCACATACATCACTAGTAAATAATCAGACTGCATACAAGATACTTGTAAAAGTAATAAAACCCTTTGATGCTCCATATTTATGCTGGCAAATACCTCTCCTGATATAAAAGGCACTTTGAAAACCCAATATGGTTTGGTTCATTAAGTTTGCAAAGTACAAACAATTGTACAAACATACAATTATATTGAAGCATGTCAGCCATTGTGACATTATCTACAAAACAAGTTTCCAATTGTTGGTAACACTGGTTTTATGGGAATGAGCAGTGGTTTCAGCAGCTTTACTGAAGACATGACAGGGTTTCCAGTACCACAATCTTAGTAAGTAAAAAACCCTCAAAAACTTACAAGTTTAGGGGCCACACAAAGACAAGACCCGAAGTCCATAACATTCATTCAATATTTGCTCCTTAGAAACGAACTCCATCCATAGCCTGAGGGCAGAAATCTCTTCAGTCCATTCCAGAACAGTGGTGGAGGCAGGCTCTGTCTTGAAAACTATGTTGTTATACCATTACAGTACAGAAAACTTTGGTCCAACAGCACAATTCTGGAAATTCACTACATGGCTGCGACATCAATCTGTATGTAAAGCTGTCTTACTCCTGCCTATGGAAAAGAGAAGGAGAGTTAAGGAAACCCTGTAAAGCTAAAGCAATTTTAACCACCCTGAACACCAGTCCACATCAGTAAGTTACCTAGCAAAAAACCTCAGTATCTTATTTTTCTGTAACTCATCTTCCACATTTAGCACATCACTCACTGAGATACTGGCAATTTGGAAACCTACAAACTTTGAGAGCGCTGTACGAATACATAGTTCTTCACACAGTCAAGTGCACACATGTAATTATGTATTAACATTACCTTTTCTGATTCATCCTAAATAATTCACACATGAAGCTGCACAAAAGCAGTTCTTTTGTACAAGTTTAACTTCCCAAAAACCCAGTTGCTTGAGGAGCTGTAAGTTTAAAATGGAGCTAAGCACAAGAGCAAAACATGGGATTTGTTGTTTGAACCAGTTCTACACTAAGATTTTAGCAAGAAACAACAATGGCTACAGTGAATTTACAGAGTATCATGACACATTAAAATAGCTTCAGGTAAAGGTATGTGAATTGTACTAAAGCATTTCGCTTCTCAAATCCTATTAAACTAGGCTTAGATGGACTTGCTTAGTTTTATCAGCAATATCAGTATAAAACAGCACAAAAAAATCAGTCATTCATTTCAAGCTCAGTGGCAGGCCAGTGACAATGTTGTGATGGTCACTGGTTATGCAATGTGAACTTAAAGCATTAGGCTGAACACTGCTAAAAATCAGCTTGTCTTCAACTATCATCAGCTTGCTTCTAGTTCAGTTGAATGGCAAAACCATCAGTTTTACATCAGTTATATTAAGATTAATGAGGGCCAATATTACTGTGAAGAAAAATCTCTACTTGCTCCAACTGTTCTTCCACTTATACCAAAGGTCAGACAAGTGATAGATCTTGTTTAACCAACTCCCTTCCCTAGACACTGGCTCTTGATACCTGGCACAGCTATCAGCTGAAGAGCTAACAACTCACTTGGAAAATTCAATCCTTTACAGACTTGAGATGTAAAATTAATTTTAATGTAATAGAATATTCTGCATAGTCCTTCCTCAAAAAAATATCCCTTAGTTTAAAACTACATAGTCTGCAGAATAAGCCGTGCAGACTGATTTCTAGAGCTGTATGTGATGGAACATCTCAAAAAGGACCAAACTTTATGGATAAAGTTTGATTTTAGAATATCTGTAACAACAAATCCTCCTTCCCTAAATCGCTAACATAAAAACAGGCATATGCGTTTATTTTTATTGGGTTCCCCATTACCGACTATAAAATTCCTTAAACTTTAAGGAGTTCAAAACAATTCATGCACTCAAGCAGCAGGGTTGGCTTCAGTGGTGTTTCTTCTGAGAGTCCAGAAACTGATGCAAGATGCATAAAAAACCCCCAAAAAATCCAGTCTGGAATTTTAAACAAATGATATAAAACAGTTACTAAAAGGGGCACTTATTATCAGATGCATAAATGATTCACTAAGCCATCCACACACAAGCTGCCAGTGCAATAGACCAATACAAGGGAAAGAACATGCACGTGAGCACACAAGGACCTTTCCCCACTGTAAAAAGCTTTGAAAAGAACATTTTTGCAGTCACTAATTAAACTGTTGACACTTTTTTTTATTTAGTGTCAAATATACTCAATCAGAAACCCCCTTCCTTCACTGTCCAACTGACTTAGAGAAGTCAGTAGTTTACATATCTCAAATATTACCCTTTAGCTGACAATATTTTGTTACCTAAAAACACTGGTTATAAGCAGGAATACTTGTCTCTTTCAGCTACAGAACTCTCCATTACTCAAAAGCAGAGAAAGGACATTATGGAAAAATATAATAGTTTTTTCAAATACTCCAATGTCAAGAATAAAAGCAGGATGTTTACATCTAGATGATATAAAATAGAGAATAAGTTTCCGGCTTTATTCTTCACAAAGTTTTATTGCTGGAGAAGAATCTTCTATTTTATCTTAATAGACTCTAGGTTCTACATGTAAACCATTCACATCCAGTAGCTATACTGGAATAGGCAGTCAAACTGAATTTCAAGTTTCATGGTTAGAAGTGTAAGGAAGCAACAGAAAAATCTGAAATTTGTAAGATTTTGATCTTACGACAAGAACTATCAACTTCTAATAAAGTTTCTGTTGTTCACAAGAATTCCAGCATTTCATATCAGCTACAAGTGCTATCAAATGCTTCACTATCTATATAAAAAAAAATATAACCTGTAGGGAAATAAACAGGAACACCCTGGTCATATACAAACATGACAACTGATTGTTATGCTTTAACTAGGGATCACCATAGCACAAATACTACTAATAGACAACAACATATGCAAAGACTACAGATTCTCAGAGGTACAGAAATGAATGACAAATACAGCATCAGCACAGTGAAAAACTTAAGTAGGTTCAGTCTGTGGTCAGAAGCCCTATCTTGAGGGAAATCTAATATATTTTCTTGGTTCCTCATAGGTCAATATAGGATTTCAACTTAATTTGATACACCTCAGACAACTACAGCTGTTATTTCCATTAAGTGGCATCAAAACCTAATGCAGAGAGGAGCAGTAATTCTGTCTACACTACTGAGTATTTTGAAATTGTTCTATAGAGCTGGAGCAGAGAAGCTTTTCAAAACACACTGATACTAAAACCAGAAGCATTTTTCTTGGTAAGAATTACAGTGTCACACGTGACAGGCAGTTTACACTGAGATGTGACTTCCACCAATGAGACATACCTGAGTAAAAATATTGTGAGTCTGGCTTAGAATCCACCTTCCATCAGCATCAGGAGCTACTAATAGTTTCAAAGTCCCTATGTAAACATCAGTACAGAGGGTCCAAAAATGTGGATCATGTAAACTGTAAACTCCTTGCAGCTGCTGCACCTAAAAATACAGGCAAATTTAAAAAAATGTATTTCAGAAAATGTTTGTCTGTACTATGATTTTTTTTTTACAGAAAATATAATGAAAGCAAATGCATTCTTTTACTTCTAGTTCACTGTGTAATTTGTGGTATTTAATTTAAATTCCTTATTACTATCTCAGCAATTGTAAGGAAGGTGAAGACATGCAGACTGTATGTACGTGTCATGATTTTGTATCTTGCTACATTTACATTCTGCATATATTTTAACTGAAACCATTTCTGAAAACAGTGGTGTCCAAGAGAGAAAAGTCAGTTACTAGATTTCAGAGGACATTAAATTAAAACAGCAATTTTTACAAATGCAGGAATTTTCCAGTGAAACAACTTGAGATATTCTATTAACAGAAATATACTGGTATTTTTGTAAATATTTTGTGAGGGCTTAGGCTTGTCCTGTTGAAACCCTTCTTTTTCCTCTGTCAAGTTTCAGCAAACCTTCCACATAACAGGTACAATCCTGTAAGTTCCTGAGGAAAGATGGCACTCATACCAGTGCTTTGTATTAACTTCGCAAAGGTGCTTAAATGTTCAGGTCATGACACAGTAATAGATAAGTTAAACAGGAGTACCAGGTGAGGTCAAATCCAGAGTAATCTACATATTCTTATAAATACACTTCCAATGTTACTCCACCTCAGAAAACAGAAAAACATTATCCACTTTGTATCAGTACAAAGTACTTCAAGAGGAAAAGCTTCAGGATCTATTTTTCTAAACCAGCATAGCACATTTGAAAACACAGAGTTGAACCTACATACAATTTAGGACTTCAGAAAAATAAGAATTAACCTGGCACCTCCCTTTGTACAATCTAAGGAACCTTTCACAGGCATTACTGGAAAAACATCACAAAATATCCTCATACACACAGTTGAGGCTCATTCAGTCAGCAGCTTGATCTGAAGCAAAGTCTAAGAGCTCACCCTCTGGTAGCACTGAGGCAGGGTGTTTTCCAGGGAAGGAGGAGTTCGCTGCATCAAAATTCCAATGGATTCTTTTAGAAGTGGAACAATACTGGAAAGAAAAAAGAAAGTTAGCTACTGTCACATTTTTAAAAGATGCCGAACAAAGAGCAACACAACATTCCTTAATGCTCTTGAAGTTTTTCTGTAGCTGTTTCATGAGAAGCTGAGAAAGTTGCCATGAAAACCTGGTACGCTAAATAAAAGGATTGACAAAATTGTTATGGTTTCTTACTAATGGCAAGATTACTTCTCCCCCTGCTTTTCCACAGAGACAACTGGTGGACAATCACAAAAGATTCATAGTTTAATCATGGGATTTGAGATGAAATCTCTTAGTGTCGTAGAAGTTATATGACAAAGCAGCTGGTAACTATAGCTCAAAACCAAAACTTACTCCAATGGCAATCACTCACAACCAACCATAAAAATATGCAACTGAAATGGTTTTTGCTTTTGTGTTTGGCTTAAGGCATATTTTTCTTATGAACTAAGATAATAATGGGGAGATCATGAAACAAAATTAGTATGGACCAGTCCAGCTATAACAAAGTTATTTTGTCAGAAACAGACAACTATAGCATATAGAATACAGTAAGTGTAGGGTCTCATCCAAGCTCAAGGATTAAACATTTGGAAGCAATTAGAGGTTCCCTCCTGGCCGAATAGTCTGGTTTAATCAGCAAACTAAGGTGACACTTAATATCCTTTTTTATTATTATTACTTTCCTTTTTTTTTTTTTTGATAAAACCAAGAGACTAGTAAGCCCATAACCTGAAGCTACCACTAAAAATGTATACTCTTACTAAGTACGGTGATTTTTTTTGTTCAGGGGTAGTGCATCATGTCTGGCTCAGTAGAGCATCCCCAAATTTTCAAGAGGATGACAAATATCTATAGCCCAATACTAAAACTTAAATAACAATCTAATTTCAAGAGCATATAAAGTCACCTAACACTCTAAACCAAAAGTGATGATATATTTCAGAAATTGTAAGCTGAATTTCTGTGTTCAGCACTGTCATCACAGCTGGAGTACATAGTGTGATGGGATAAAAAGCATCCAGAAAACATCTGTAAGAGATTGAGCTGTCTGTTAAAGGAAATACAGAAGCTTTGCTTAAAATCTCATCAAGTGATGTAGAACACACTGCACAGACCAGCTGCCTATTTGCCCATCATGAAGAGCATGACCTAACCATTCCTTTCCATTTTAAACAGATGGTTCCATTTGTAAATGGAAGCAGTCCTGGCTGATGGACTGCTCAACTCACTCCTTGGCTAATCTTTAGCCAGCAGTGGGAGTTAGAGGGTTGCACGACTACTGACTAATGAACCCCTGGAAAAACAACCACCTAAAATTAAGTCTTCTTGCAGACACACTGGTTATTCCACCCAAATTCACTGCCTCATGCATTCCATCACACAGCCTCACACAGTTGCATTGCTACTAAGGAATCAGTTCAGAAATAGGAAGAAGCAATTAGGGGCAGGCAGGAATTGCCTAAACTGGACCTGTCACCAAGACAATTAAACATTTAGCAATGCAATAACTGTCAATGTGTCTAAAGGAATCTTAATTGGAGTGTCACATTCTACAGATGGTGGATTACAGGAGTTTAGGGGAAAAGGTTCTCTTATCAATGGACCCATCTCACTAAATAATGTCCATGTCACAAGCATTACATCAAAGGCTGTTGGAGCTGCCAAAATACTCTACTCCATTGCTGAATTGGTTTCAGTTTAACTATTTAAAATGCAGGTTTGCTTCTAAATAAAAACCTTGAAAGACCAATACACGAGTTCAGGATGCAGACTGAATACAAGTTTTTTGAACACTGACTCCATCCCTATGAATTTAACAAGGCCCCTCTAAAATACGTATCCAAAGGCTTCAAAACACACACGCACAGGCTGCATATTTTTTCCCAGGAAAAGGACTAAAGGAATGGACAATGTAGGAGCTTCCTTTTTTATTGGAACACACTACTATGAGTGTACCAGAGTGAAAAAAATCCATGAAAGAAATCTAACCAAATCATGTCTGATTTGCACAACTTATTTACAATATTTGATAAAACTGATGAACATTAACTGATGGAATGGAAATTAACTGGCAAGTAGGAGATTTGGAGAGACAGCCTACTGAAATTTAAGACTAGCAGGTTGGGCATGTTAATCCATTCCAAAAAGAGGATTTGGTCAGTGAAACTGGAACAGGATTGAAAAGAGGAAGTTGAAACCCTGTTAGAGAGCTCTTCAGCTGAAGATGCATTTAAAATTGAGATTGCTTCATTCTTAAAACTTTGTTGCCCAAGAAACTCATCTTCCAAGATTAAGTCTATGCAATCAGCAGGGTCCATACAAGCATCAAAGACTGTCTCTCCTTGCCAGGCAATGGGGTGTAGTTTTAAGCAGCATGTATTGGAACCATTAGCTCAAAATCAACTAATATACAAAAAGGTGAATGGGGAAAGACACTCCACGCCTAGTATAGGTAGTACAGCTTGACAGTCTCCCTGCTGGCAAGATTTCACCTATTCATGTTTTTGCAATGGCTCCACACTAAAGCTTTAAGAGAGAAACCTCCTGTGCAAGATTTTGGCAATAATGCTGCACAAATTATGCTTTTATCCAGACTTCACAAAAAAGCTAAAGCCATGATGTTTAACTGAAACAGCAACACCTTAGAAGTCCAAAGAATAGAAGTAAATCAGGACATGGCTTCATACTGTAGATGAAAGTTGAAGTATACGCCAGGTCACACCTCCCTCCTCTAACAGACACTGCATTCAGTTAGAGATTTGTCTTTCGCAAAGCTGACAAGGCCAAAAGACAGCTGCAGTGATGTGATATGCCCTCACAAATGCTGTTAGAGCCCAGAAGCCCATGCAAACATCTCTGCATCTAAAAGGACACTATCTTATAAGGTAGTCTTTTACTGTAAGCCAAACATGACAAACTATAGAATCCAGTTTTCTGATGTCTCAGGTTTTACATTGTTTCATGCATACTAAAGTACAAAATCTTTATTTAAAAACCAAAACTCCACAGAATATGCTCTTTTCTCAAACACTAAAACCAATCACCAGGAGGCACTAGAAATACTAGTTCCATCTCATGTGACTGAAGAAAACACTAGGAAAGATGACTATACCAAGCAGGCTGAAAATGCAGTTAAAGAGTTTGACCAAGCTTTCCTTTTTTTTTTTTTTTTTTTTTTTTGATTAGTCATTAGTGCAAAATACATGTGGTTGTCTCTGCAGCAACTATTGCACTGGTACTTCCCCCTTTTTTTTTTTTTTAATTTACAAAAAGATTACTGAGCAAAAGAAATAATGCTGAATTCTCACTAAGTGGAGGGTTTTTTCATGCATAAGCAGTCTGTAAGCTTTGCTGCTAAAGCAGACACAATTTTCCAATGGTCTCTGATTACCAAGCCTTGAATCTAAAATATCATTCTTTTACAAGACAATTGAATTTGAAAGAGGCACTAACTCACAAGAAGACTTGGGACATAAACACATCCTCTACAAAAGCTTAATAGCAAAAGCAGCTAATGCCGGCAGAATGAGTTTGCAGCACATCACACTTTCACACACATGGTTACAGAGGAAAGGAAAGGTGTTCAAACAGATAAAAGCTATCGACATGAACCTGATAAATCCAGCCTGACACTGCTACACATGGCTTCATTAACAGTGAAGAGTAAAAGCATCAGACTCTTTAATCAACTTGCATCATCACATTCAGCTAATACTCATACCCATTCCAGTCCCATCCTGTTTATGCCACTGTTCTTGCAGGCATAGCTAGCAAGACTCTGGCATCGTCATCATCTTGGGCAACAAGGCTGGAAACAACGCCGGGGTAAAGAACCCCGACATAGAAAATCTACTGCCAGATTTCAAAATTTTTTTTTTCCCCCCATCCATCATCCACAACTGTAGTGCCAAGACTGTCAACCTAATTCAGAACTTGAACTTTAATAAAATTTTTCTATTAGGCAATGGCAATTTTAATCAGACTGTAAGCTTTGCTCAAGACAAGGATCACAGGTTTAACATTTACTTTTCCTATTTTAAATTGTCTGTTCTCATAATAATGTGGTGCTTTGACTCTCAGGCAAAGCTGGCAGGTACCATTACCCTGTAAATAAAGGTAGTGCATGCCATTTAGCAATGATGGCTCAAAACACCAATGACAAGCATGCTAGTTTGGGGGAGTTTTGCTATAGAACATTCCTTCTGAATCTTACAGAATGCAGCACCTCATTTAAAAAAGTGATTCTTTTTTTATGCTGCTATGCCCCAAACATTATAGGCATATACCCCAAATGTTACAGGCATGTCCTCCCCCAAAGCTGTTTCATATTATATCATGTTCAAGCAGCTCTAGACTCTATGTAAAAATGATGTAACCCATGGAAACAACTTCACTAAATGACTGAAGTAAATTGCCTCATCTCTGACCACTTAATATGTAGTCTGCATTTTCTATCCCGTCTAGTATCATATTTAGTCTACAGTGCCTTTCTAGAAACATGTGGCTCTAATAGTGGTCTTGCTTTATACTGGAGTTGTGGCTTTTGCTTGATGACTAATTTCACATAGCTGATCAAAATACTAAAATTGCTTCAACATTTCAGAATAAGGCTTAGAATCCTAAGGCTAAAAAACAAATGAACATTTAGTTTTAAATATTAAAAGCAGTTTAGAGCCTTGAGAAATTGTTTATTGGTTCAGGCACATTAAATTATGAGGAAAACACCTTGGAAAAAGCTTGAAGAGTGTCAACCTGAAGAATTATGAAATAGACAAGCTTTTTTTTTAAAAAAAGACTTCAAGCAAAATACTAGTAAAACAGACTCATCTATTTTAAGCATGTCCTATTTATGCTTTATAATTAAATAGACACTTCCATGAGATAGTACAGAAAGTAATCAAAGAAAGATTCATCAGATGTTAGTGGTAGCATCCAGGATCACTCAAGAGCTACAATGTCCCACCCACACCAGCTTCACCATTCAGGCCATAGATTGATGATGCAGAGATTTTGAAAGATTACAGGATATAGCCCTCCAATTGAGAAACCACAAACTACTAAGTCCTCTGCTTGTCAAGACTCAACAGATAAATACGTACATGGAGAAAACACAACTTTCTATAGCAAGTAAAAGCATAATGAAATTATGGAAAGTATCTGACTTCATGCCTTTGCCTCTATCAGAACAGTAATATGTGGGCTATTTTTCTTCCTCCAAGAAGATAAATTTTAAAGCATGAGATGTAATAGGTATTAACAATATTCTAAACAATCCTACTGAAGACAGGCTTTTAGTGGGATGTAGAGTCATAGTCTACTAGAGGGAATAGACTGATCTTACCTGTCTATACTCTAGTAAGAGCTACCCAATTTCTGCTTCCACTAAGCTTCAAGTGTATTTATCTGTCAGTGAAAACAACCTCAGAAGAATCCCACACTGGATTTTCACTGTGCAGCCCGAACGTTCTGTGCTAACTCACGAGCATTTAGGCAGAGAATATGCCACCTTAGAGCAGCCTTAGTGAAGGATCACAGAAGCAACACAGAGCAACCATGTGAGTAGCTGACAATTTGCACTAATTAGAGATGTTGTCTACAGGAAGGCTCAGCCATTTGAATTAAAAGCGCTGCTTGACTTCTCTGAAGAGGCATTGCTCAACGCTTCATGCATCTGCATAAGGCAAAATAAGTTACAAATTAGAGGCTGTACAGCTTTATATTGCAATGATAAGTTCTTTAGTCATCCTATACAGATATTTTTGTGATTTTTTTTTGGCAAGTGTTGCCATCATTTCAGAAAACTGAAAGAGAAGACCCACTAATAGGAGCAGGCAAGACCTGAGTAAATCAGAGCGCCGTCCAACACTGCAGCAAGCAAACACTCAACATCATCTTCATCCAGACACAAGCAATCTTGGATTAAGAGCAACGATTCCCCTCTGCATTCACATGCAACTGCTCTGATATTCTACTGATGACATAACTCCACAGAAGGGAATAAGGATTTGTGTTCTAGCTTTACTCCCTCTTTGGATACATAAGTATCCCAAAAAGATTACAGATTAAAAAAGAAAAAAAGGACCCCTGGATCAAACCTATCCCCTACCCATGCCCTGCACACTAAGTCAAACTCAGACCATTAACTTGTAGGATATGTGATTGAAGTCAAATCACTACCAGGTTAAACGGCATATGCACATTCTATTCAGAAAAAAAAAGCACAAAAAATAAACTTCATTAAACCCTCAAACAACTAAAAGTGTGCCAAGTATTAAACACTAAATTCACCAATTACACAGTAACTTATTTTTAGTTTGTCTTTTTCATGTAACATTTTCTTGAGAAATGCCTCACTAAAAAGCAAGCTATAAAAATGCTCCTCAAAGACTCTCACAAACCTCTAAAGGCATCACCATCACCTCATTCAGCTTTTTATCACAAACATTAACTGTACATGAAGAATCAAAAGCATTACTTTTACAGTTCTAGTTTACTTAAATTCTATACAGTGTACACCTTTGCCTGATACATTTGGACTACACAAAATATTCTATACACTTTCCTAAAATTATGCTTTTGTATTTTGACCTGTATGAACACAGTATCAGACTTTCAACAGAAGCACAGCTTACTGCAATGGCATAAATAAACTGCAACAGCTACTTTATGACCTTAAAGTATGCTAAAAATCTAAGTGCACTATGATATCCACAGTTTGTATGTCCAAGCAAATATTTAATCAAAGTGTAAGATACTAATGCAGATATACTGGTATATATTTTTAAATTAAACTATGTTTAATCATCAGTTTCATGAAAATTGTGAAATTGAATTGCAAAGTATTTTTGTAAAATTTGAGCCAAAATTCAGTCAGATTATTTTCAAGAAAATTTCAATACATACTCAGATAATGAAGCAGCTAGAGTTGAGAACCCGAAAGTTCTTTGTGATAGTTTTATTAGTTCACAATACTACTAATTTGCTTATTTCGATAAAGAACAAAATATCATGTGATTTCATAAATACTATCCCACATCCAGTAATGGATACCAAATTCAACATCTGTTATTTCTCCATTTTAATCTAATTACTTTTCTAGATTACTTTATACTACTTGCATCATAGTATCTTTACAGGATATAAAAGCGATATAAAAGCTGTGAGTTGGTTACACAATGGCACCACATTAATGCATTATTTAGATCTTCCTATGACAATCTCTCATCAGTCCAAAAAACATGCCAATGTAATTTCTTAAAAAAGACAGAATGGATTCTCACTAGTCTCAAACCCACATACATAACTACTGTCACACCATTATCTTTGCTCCACCTCCACCTATTACCATAAGAATTCCTCAATTCCTCTTTTAAATACATATACCTAAAGTTCAGCATCAGAAAATAAACCTGGTTTTGTTGAAAATAGTTCAAACATATTTCTGAATACATACTTCCAATAATACCCATCATAGTGCAAGAATGAATATAATCTTTCCCAAATCTCAATAGTGACAGTGTCCCAGATTGTTCAACTGATTAAGAAAACTACTTTTTAAAGTTTGGAATCCAAAGACTTCTTTCAAGGTACCTTATTATACCGTTACAAGAATGCTGTTTATCCTGTAGAAGACTCCTGCCTCAAATTTACATCTACAGTTCTGTCCTAATTCATCTCTGTGCAAACTCATTCCAGCTGGAAAGTTTATGAACTACTTAGACTAAACACACATCCAAAGCAACACTGCAATCTGAGGATCCTTCCCTTAGAGGAGAAAGCCATCAACCAACATGAGTAAAAATTAATTTACCAGTTTGTATTTTATTGGGAATTTTCAACTTTATGAAAATAATTTGCTCAATGTATACTTAATTTTCATACGCAACCAGCAGGGTTTCGAGACTGTGACATGCAGAATAGTGTATCCTTGTTATCTAAAAATTAACAGAAAACATTCAAGTCTGGACCCCTCTTCCACCATGACTTAAAATTTACACTCATGTAGCCACCTGCAGTATTCACAGCTGTTTCCTAAGATACATTCCTGATGACAGAAAAGCACCTGTACCATAGGCAAGTCTTAATCTAATACAGTAGTTTGTCATTTGAGAACAAGTGGCAGAAGGCCAGCACAAGAGCTCAAAGATATACACACATAAAAAGACATTCTCCTAGGAAAGAAGTCTCCCTCCCAAATAACAACTTGACAGCCAAGAGCAAAAGCATTTCCATACAGATTTTGATGTTTCAAGTGCTTTATTTTAAAGCTTCAGAGTACTCAAAGATCTAGAAGATCATGCTCAAGGTTTTGCTTTCACCAAGAGCTGTTGGTTAACCATTAACAGCAGTAAGGAGAGTATTGCCTCCTCTAGTTCATCAGTTAGTAACTAATATATTTGGTGTAGAACCAGAGGTCGAAGCAGCTAATTAAAATGGAAATGGATGATTTCATACACTTAAAATGTGGAGTCATGAAAAAGAGCTTTGGAATATCAGCAATAAAAAATACACTACTATTTAGATTTAAACCAATCAGCTGAAGTACTCTTCTAAGAAGACACAGCACCTTGGGGCTTTTATACAACCCCATTTGAAAAAATCAAAGCTTTTCAGTCCCAACTAGTGGAAAGTCCCCAGACAGCATTAAAACTTTTGGGCAACTTTACCAGACTGGCTTTTGCATCTCTGATTCAAAACTATGCTTGCTTTACTACAGCTACAAAGAACAGATCCTGATTTTTAAACACACATGCATGGGTCCACTTGTCAGAGCACACATGTACTCTTATCGCACTCTACCTTATCAAAGTTGGTTTAACTAGTAAGAGGGACCCGAGTGGGATAGTCCGCAAAAGTAAAATTGACAAATATTCTTCTGAAACAGCACAATCATTTAATCTAAAGCCAATTCCCCCCCAAAGGTTATTTATCAGGGTTGCAAATAGGCCCACAGAAGTGGGCAGGAATCCCTGTACTAGATATTGAACATCCCCCTCCTCCCAACCTCAAACCCACACATGCCCCATCAACAAACAGACAATTAAAACCAAATACACACCTGTTGCCACTATCAGTTTAAAATTTTTGCAGCCAATGTTCTTCCTCCTCAAGTTTTGAATTTCACAAAATTTCAGTATAATCTTTTCTCTAGGTTAGATTTAGGTGACTTGAAAAGATTACGGACAAAACTGTTATATATCCTAGCAATCATCAGCTGGACCCTCATATTACTGTTACGAAAGATCATCTTATGGGAAAATCTGACAAACCTTTTGCAGTAATTCTAGAAGAGCACTTCACACACATAGCATAGTGAAGAATAAGGCAGAATAAACAATGATTTTATGTCCAGAAGTGTAAATGAAGTTAACTGAAGTCAAACAACACAAAAAGGGACTCAAGCTCTCAAAGAATATTTATCTGAAACAGTCATCTTGTTTATGATCTTGTTTAAGTGTATTTCAGCAAAGCTGTTGGCAGTTAAGTCCGTTGGACTGCTTAAAAAAATTAAAAAGAAACACCCTGCAATTAGTGTTTTCTCCACTGCTGTGCCAGGATGTGTCAGTCTGCACAAAACATAAGCTTGCTTCTACTGACTATGATGCAGCTGACTGCACTCAGCATAGCGATTCTAGAGATCACTTACAGCATATTGGACCAACAGAATAACATTACAGGCTGAGGTCTGGTATTAGGTCAAAAGACACAACAAACAGTGATTTCTCCAGCATTTTCAGCACAGAGCAAGGACCTCAAATATTCCTCCTAATTGTGCTAGAAGACCTATAAACAGCTTTATTATGAAGCCTCTGTCATGGAAGGTAGTCTTCTTCCAACCTCTGTACAAATGGCAGAAAAAAAAATTTCATGCACATGGTATTCTCTGACCAGCACTCCACCTGTGCTTTGCTGTACACAAAGCTAGACCCTTAAAACACAAAATGTATGAAAACCTGTGTTTTACTTAGCTATTACCTCAGCAGTAGTTTCTTCCCCCTTGGTGACCTGCACATTTTCTTTCCCATTTTTTAAGATTTCACTAATAGGCTTAGTTTGTCATAATTTGTCCTTTATAAAATTACAGGAGGTTTAAGTCAAAATACTACGTTTATATTAAAGTGGTAATTTCATGGTGATCTCTAGCAGATTTCTGTGGGCATTTAGCTCCTGAAGCACGTTGCCCTACTCTGGTAAATAGGGAGATTCACATCAATAATTCTGTGAATGCTGCCATGCATATGGTATAAACATGCCATATATGGTTATAAGCATAAGTAGCTGCAGTTAATCAGATGACATTCACTGCTGAAGAGACAAAGGTGTTCAGTTATTAGGTTGTAACTGGAGTTGTGGCACTCTACCCTATGTCACCACTGAAACTGCTGCCAGAAAAGCCTCAATAACAGCACCACTGAATGAAATGTTTGCTTGTCCAGTCTACTCCAAAGAGCTTCACATTTACAGTGATCTTGGTAAGCAGTAACTGGGAAAGCCCAGAACTATCTGAAGCATTTCCATCAGATCTTAAAAGAAATAAGGATGTCTCAGAATACAAATACAAAGGAAATGACAGTTCTCACTGAGGAAAAAAATAAATAAAAATTACCAGCCTTGATTTGTCAAGGACAAGGGCACATCCTGTGCCAGCAGGCTCAACTCTGCTGCCCTCACGCCATTCTGCTCCATTTACTGGAGCACACTGGTTTATATAAGCATGTGCTAAATACAGAGAGAAAGCTTTCTACAGTTTGAACCTGAAAGACATTTCTGTAGTGTTATGCAAACAGGGGTAAAATATGCAGATTTAAGAGCAAAAGCTGTAGCTGTAGAAAAGGAAAAGAAAGATAGTTGACATAAGAGCGCACCAGAACAGCTGTACATAACAGAGGTAACGTATCACTCTTGGAAGAAAAGCAAATGTCATAAGTCATTAGCACAATAGACAAACCTTTTCTTCTGAGCTGTAATCTGCACTGTAACTAGCATCAAAAGTACCACACATATCAGAGATAGCAACACTTACCTTACACCTATAAGCAGCGCTATCAGCATTGAACAAATAGGATCTGCTATCATTAGACCATAGTTCTGCATCAGTATAGCAGATATGATTACACCAATACTTCCGAGCGTGTCTGCAACGATGTGTAGAAATACACCTGTAAGAGATTAATTGGTATCATTATAACTTGGTGTTGTTAAAGCTAATGGAGTATTTCAAAGACAGTTTACTGAGAAGGGATGCAAGAACTAGATAACATGATTTACACTTGTTAAATTTGTCAGTTAAATTGGTCAGTTTTTGTTCAAACACACAGAAAGCAAGCACAGGACTTTAACACACTTGTAGAATATAGAGCATTTGAAAAATTTACATTATTTTCTGCACTTATCAGTAAGAGGTATTTCATGGCATAGTTATCAACTTAAGCAGTGATTAACTGATGTAGATAAATTTTTTTCATTCAATATCCACCCATATTACAGTAAAGAAACTTATGCTCCCTGATGCCTACAGACAGTAAGTACTGTATAAGATGGAAAGACTTAGCAGAAAGAGTTCTGTGAAGCTCTAAAAGATGCTGATGTTTCATTGACAGTATCTTGTGGAAGTTATTTGGCAAATAAATCAAAGACAAATGATTTTGAGAATTAAAAAAATACTGCAGACATGAACAACTTCACTCTTGTTTTGAAGAATAACACACTACCTTAAAAGACAAAGAAACAAGCACTTTGCAGCTAGCTAAAATTTAGCCTTTGGAGCTCTCTGCTGGCAATGACAGGAACAGTCATTCAGAAATAGCATTCTGAATACAGTTCTTCAGACTCTGTAAATGCCTCCTCATAAAAACAACGTACAAATATAAATCAGCTCTTTAGTCATTTTCCCAAGTCTTTATTTGTACTGGGTCTGGCTGGGATGGAGTGTGATTTTCTCCATAGCAGTCTGCATGATGCTGTGTTTTAGACTTGAGACTAGAACACTGCTGACAACAAACCAGCGTTTTAGCTATTGCCAAACAGTGCTTGCACAGCATCAAGGCCTTCTGTAAGCAAGTAGGCTGGGGTGGGCAAGATGCTGGGAGGGCACATAGCCAGGACAGCTGACCCAAATGGACCAGAGGGATATTCCATCTCATATAGCATCACACTCAGCAATAAAACTAAGAGGCAGTCTTTCTAAATCAGCAGTTGCTCAGAGACTGGCCAGGCATTGGTCTGCTGATGGGAGGTGGTGAGCAATTGTCTTTTGGCCTGATTTCGGCTGGGATAATTTTCTTCCTAATAGCTGGTATGGTGCTGTGTTTTGGATTTAGTATGAGAATCATGTTGATAACACACTGAAGTTTTAGTTGTTGTTAAGTAGCACTTACCCCAAGTTAAGGATTTTTCAGTTTCCCGTGCTCTGCCAGCAAGCAGGTGCACAGGAAGCTGGGAGGGAGCACAGCATATTCCATACCACAGAACATCATGCCCAGTATATAAACTGGGGGGAGGATTGTTGCTCAGTCATCAGGTGGTGAGCAATTACACTGTGCATCACTTGTCTTTTCTTGGGTTTTATTTCCTTTTAAAATTATATTCCTTTTCATTACAATTATTACATTTTATTATATTTTATTTTAGTTACTAAACCCTTCTTATCTCAACCCACGAGTTTTACTACCTTTTCCTGATTCTCCTCCCCATCCCACTGGGGGAACAGAGCAGGAGCGAGCAGCTTAGTTGCTGGCTGGGGTTAAACCACAACATCTTTGCATTACTTGGGGTTGGGTTTTTTTCTCTTCCTCCCCCCCACCTCCTTACTAAACTGTCTTTATCTCAATCCAAGAGTAGTTCTTGCTTTTACTCTTCAAATTCTCTTCCCCGTCCCCCTGGAGGAGTGAGCAACCAGCTGCTGGGTGCTTAGTTGCTGACCAGAGGCAACCCACAACAGTATTGAAAAAGTAAAACTATATGAAATTGAGTCTTTTTAATACACGTCAATTAAAATGTGGCTTTCATGAAAAGGCTGACTTTCAAGTATCTTCTGCTATGCCTTCTGGAAGAGGTTGAAAACGTTCCCTTTCAAGGACTACAAACAAACCAGAAAATCATCCAATAAGAGAAAACAATATGTACATTTGGGTATGCCAAATAATTACTCCCTCTTACATTACATGATTTTCTCCCTCTAACTTTTGAACACTTCAAAAAATAATTCATCAAAGCTCAAAACTGACATCTAAATTATCAGTAATTTTATTTACACTAATGCTCAGATCACGGACTCCAATACTCCTTCAAGCAATTTAGAGTGAATTACCATCTTGTCTAAACCAACTGCAATAGCTTGATGAAATGCAAGTTTTAAGCTCAGGTGCCCTTTAACAAATAAATCAATCTGCATTTTTCAAATACATTCTATCTTAATAATACTGTTTTTCACTTTCCGGAGCATACATTGCAAGTAGGCTCCTCACGTTTCTGCTTTCAGCCACTCTTTCCTAGATTTTTATTATCTGATTTTTCAGCATCTGTAACAGAAGCTAAATCCCAGCTTTTGGGATCTCCCTTTTAAACTGTATTGACACTGCATTACATTTAGACTTCAGTGAATGTCTCGACGCCTAGCTATGCACAGGGTATGGCACTGCTCTGTTTACAGGTAGAAGGGGACTTCATAAAATAGCTCCTCTAAAAAAATCGAGCATTTACCCAGAGGCACCCTCTAAACAGTCACAGGCAGGCAGACGATGATAAAACTAAGAAGCCACTATACTTATTCTCATCATACCTTGTAAAATCTGTTTGCTGGATCCAGCCATCCCTTCAAGAGAATGGTCATCTGTGAAGACAATTATTGGCATGTTAACCTACATAAAGGCTCTCTCTAGTGGTATATTCTGTTATGGTCTTCCTTTTCTGAAATTTCTTGAACAGACAAGCTGCTCAATACTTTAACTATTGTTTTTAAATGCAGCAATTAAGTCAAAAGTCTTAAAACACATTTTAAAAAACAAAATACCACTTTACATATATAAAATTTATTTTACATATGTAAAAATAAAAAGAGCAACATTTGTTTTTTAATCAAAACAAACTGAGAAATAAGACCTTTGTAGTATTTAGCAAAATAAGGCCCCCTCAAGAATACCAGACATATACACAAGCAAGAAGACTAAGATCACATAAATTTGCTAACCAGAAGTATTTCACTTAAGCAAGCATTTATACCCAATGTAAAACAACAACAAGACTTGGAGAATGTAGAACTAGGTCAAAAAAATACTCTCATCCAAGCAGATTTATTCCTCTGAAAGGAATGTCAGAAAGGTATTTTAAGAAAAACTTGTTAAATGATAGCAAATGACTTCTAGTGAAGATATACAATAATTTATGCAAAAGTTGATTTGCACAAAACAGATGGCTACATTCCCTGTTCTACTGGAGTGGTGGGGATGGAGAGAACGAGACACAGGATGGGGGAGCTCCTGCTTTCCCATGAAACTCCAGGAAAACAAGCCCCAATTTTCTACTAAAAATAGCAAGAAAGGGACAAGTAAATATTTTTATACTCTTTGTCACCTCCTGTCTGCAAGTTACCACAGTATTCTCTGCTCTGAACATGCACTTTTTCAGTCACATCAGATTCTTCTTTATGGCTTAGGCAGGAAGGATTGACAACCCTGCATTTCAATAAGGCTTTCATTTGCATTGTTTCAAATAGGTAGTAAACAACACACTGTCTCTTTCCATGGATGTCCCTTCACAGATTGTGCACCTTTATGGAAAAGATTTAAGCATAGATAAGATACCAAGTACCTTTTTCATATCGCACTTAAACAACTACATAAGATGTGGAAAATCTCATATTTGAGGTCACAAACCAAGTATGACATATCAATCCCTAAGTACCCGAAGCCAAACTGCTTGTTCATCTTTCCTAATATCTTGATCTATAAAATTATTCAAATGAAGAACATCAGCAAAGCAGCGTAATTTTGTCTATTGATTTTAATGAAAAATTGAAACAGAGCACTTCATAACTAATTTCATTATATTTCTATAGCATACATCTGTTTTATCTTTGGCCAACACGGAACATTATGGTGAACATTCAAAAAAAAAATGTAGTTTTTAAAGGTTTTGCTTTACCTAACACTGAATTTATTATAAGTGAAACAGCATTTACCAAAATGAACCACAGAACATGGTAGTGGCATAGCATACTGCATATTTAGTGAAACTACTTCCGTGTATGCTTGCAACAAGCTGCAGGACCCACTTTTTTTTTTTTTCAGTAAATCATTAATAGCAAACTTCAACTGAGTCAAGATGGTCTATGACATTAACTAAGTACTTACCATGACAATAATCCTGACCGTGAGAGTGTCCATGGCTATGGCCATGACCGTGTCCATGGGCATGTTTATGTTCATGGCTGTGACCATGACCTCCATGACTGTGCCCGTGGCTCAGACCACCATTAAATAGAGAATGGCTGTGTTCATGCCCTATAAACAAATATCACCATCAGAGTATAAATTTAAGTGTTGAATAAAAGTATGCTTACATTTGTTTCTAAGCTTCCTGAAACCTATGAATCTTTTAGGTCATCTTAAAGTATGACTTTAAGTAAGTTTAGAAAATTAACACAAACTGTCATCTAAATCTATGCTTTGCAGCCATATAAAATATATACCTGATTTGAGAAGTCAAGTGCTTTTATACGTTCCCACTTCTGAGACAAGTTGTGCTACTCTTTTAGCACAATTTGAAAAATGTACACATAATTAGATACACGCACATTAAAAATAGCCCTTATAAGAAACCAGAAATTGGCTATCGTTTACACATTAAAAATTAAAGCTTAAATTGCTGCTTAAAGACCAAAACCTATTTTCTTCCACCACTTCTATAACATTTATTGTTAAGCTGAAAAAGATACCAATTAGCATTACAGAAAAAAACTAAACAAAATGTTTACTATATATTTAGGCAAATACATTCTGCATTTAAATTCAAAAGACACTAAGTTGAGAAGCACCTGAAGCTGAATCATCCCATACTTAAAATTTGGTTCAGACACTGTTTTGTAAATTTTCCAGCCAAGACCTCACTTAACTCCAGTTTAATTTTGTCCAAAAGACACTCTGCAAACCTCTTCCAATAAGGTGCAAAAGAGTGCATGTTCCAGGAAGCAGATTCTGGAGTTCTGGGTCTTCCCGTTACAGATATTAACATGAGAACTGCAGTAGCGACATACTAGAGCTAGTGATAAAACATAAAAGTCAATATTGCAACAAGTCACATACACATTTAGCTAGGATTGGCACTAAAAAGACATGAAAATTTAATCCTGGGTTTCTCAAATCCTGGAACACAGGGTGCCAAGGAAGTAAACTATTGAAAATGATAGATATCCTACCAGAGCCATGTGAATGCCCATGGCCACCATGTTGAAAAACAAATATTCCTATAAGATTTACAATGAATCCTAGTATAGAAACAGGAAGAAGTCTCTCATGATGCACATCAGGAGGCTCAAGTGCTCTCTAAAAAAAAAAAACCAACAAAAAACAAACCAAGAAGTAAATGTAGTTTAACAATCTCTTTACATTATTAAAAGGCACTGAAAAAAATGCTTAAATACAGGAGCATTGTCATAAACCCAGGCATACATAAAGATGTAATTAGAAATTACTCAGATCTTTCAGTTTTTCAGATGGTACACAGACTAATTCCTACTGTCTGAAACTGAAGTTTTATTATTAAAGCTGCAGAAGTATAGTAGAATATTCTGATAGTCCAGCTAAATTTTATTATAAGATTTCTTGTGCTGTGGGATGTGGCGCAACACCACATGGAAACGTGCAATTTTGTTGGATGACTTGCGCAATCCACGTCTTACAAACAACTTCCAAGAGTCTAGAATGCCATTTCTTCCTTTCTCCTTAGAAGAGTGAGGTGATGAGGGGAATGAAACGAAGACTGAGAACAACTGTGGCATTTTTCAAAACTTCTAAAATCTAGACTGGTAATTTTTTTAAAATTCTTTTTTACCCTACTTTCTTTGGAAGTTTTTTTTAACAAGACATTATATGCCTAACACAATGTGCATCTGAAGCTAAGTGTTGGAGAGTTTAAATTACTATTGACAGGGGAGAGAGACATTCACAATCTGTTCACAGGGGTGAAAGGTACAAGCAGTAGCAAGATAATGGAACTTTCAGCAAATGTTAACTTTTGAAATAACAGGGAGAAAAGGAGTCACCATCACAAACAAAGGGAATACTCAGCAGGGGAGCTAAGACCAGAGAAGAGTGATGTTTCAACATTACTCTTGACACTTCCAGTAGTAGTTTTTCATTTTTCTAGTAAGTTTTGTTGCTGATTCTAGATTTGGAGTGAAGTTTTCCCAAGCTTTTAGGCAATTTCAGCCCAGTTTGTACTGATTTTGAAGCAATTACAGGCTTATCTATGTAGAGGATATGCTCCCGAAAGCTCCCAGTTCTCTATTAATTCAAAAAAACCACCGCTAGAATGTCTTCTGAACTAGAAGTCTAATCAAATTTTTAGTGCACCTCCCATTAAAAAGTAAAAGCATTAATGCAAGCTGATCAGAATCAGTTATTAATTTTACTCTTACTCCTACCTCACCTTAGTGCAGACACCCTTGATGTCTAAATTTTGATCTTGAAATTAATACCTGAACCATCTTGCAAAAAAAAAAAAAGAATTAAAGAATAGTGCTTTTGTAAATGTTAAAGCTATTACTACTTGCCATTTATATCAGACTTCAAGATTTGGAAGATAATGCTCTTTCTTTAATGAGTTAGTTCAACTTCTTCACAGAATGTATTTCCATTTCTTATGATTAACTTCCTCTCCTCTGAATGACTAGTTTTGGCCTTTCTTTCTTGGCTCATTTGTCCTTTTAACAATGAGAAGTAAAGATCTTTCTATGACATACTTAGCTGGCTGAAAAAAGCACAGGGTGAATCTCACAGAATCTTTACACACAGTCAAAACAAACTATTTAAGAAGCTAGTACAGATACACTGAAAAGGCTAGGTTTCTGTATCACAAAACAGCAATTTCAGATGGCCCTATTCTCTGTTCAAATCACAGATTTTTAACCAATTATGAACATAATAAATTTCAAAAATTTTATCCCCATTAAATACGCTCTACAAATAGAAATGTGACAACTGATAGTGCAATTGACTTCATCACATACCTCAACACCTTCAGAAAAAATGAAGAATGCTGTAAAGATGAGGAATAAACCATTTACAAAACCAGCAAGTACTTCTGCTCGAACATACCTGCAAGAAACAAAAAAGCAAAAGTAAATACTATCACCTCCATTTAAATGGTGAAAATTAAAAGTAGAACTTAGAGACTGGAGTAAAAGCTTCTAGTTCTCAAACAGTTGTATTACACAGGGATTTGCGACATTGAAGATGCAGTATATAAACTACAGGTAAATATATGATTTATTTCAGCTACTAAATTTTTCCAATAAATACCAGCCAGCTTAGAATAACATGTAATTCTAATGTAGCAAACATCAGACTTAATAAACTGTGGTTGTTCTCTAATAAATGGAACACCAGCTGTTTAAATGCAAAGCAGTAATTAATACAAAACCTTCTTTCACAGCAATTAGTTCATGGTACAATCAATTCTTCCTAAACTGATTTCTAGGCACACTGGAGTTTCCACATTAATTAAGCAGTGCTTTAAGTTTCAAACTACCTGATCCATGCTTAGGCAAGACAGCTGAAGCTAAATGTTGACATTCAGGTCAGTAACGCTATGGGGAATGCAGCAACCCATGTTACAGCTCATTTGCTGGTAATTAATCAGTATCACCAATTAATAATATTGTATAATCAGTATTGTTCTATAGGGCACAACTGCAGTGTGCAGTGGAAACAAGTGCCCTTGAAACAGAACCAGCTGCAGCAGCTATATCCATGAAGGGCAGTGTGGGATGACACACCTCAGCCTAAAGGATCTGTGCTAATGGCAGCCACTGCTGTTGAATCCTCCTGGTTCCAAGAAACATGGCTTATAAACTCAGGTGCAGCACCACAGAGACTTAGCTCCTTTCAGTTGCACCTTTCGGTTTCAAAGGTGGCATGGGGCACCAGCAGTCTGAGATTCCTTGTAATGCACCTCACTGCACGGTGAGGACAAACCCATGATGCAGATGCTCTTACTTCACTGCTGCCATTAACACATGACAGTGCTCAGCAATTTTCTGCTGCGTAACTTGTTTCCACTAGTATGATAACGGAGATCTTAGAAGTGATAAACCTGCCCCCCGAAGGCAATGCCTTCACATTTTTACTATTTCTAGGGGGACCAACTTAAAGATTTACATAACTCACCGTAAAAAAAAAAATACTTCCAACATAGCTTTTCCATGTTCTGCAAAAAGAGGTTTTATCCGTACAGTGAAAAATTACTACCTAGACGTTTACTGAAATACATTAAGGTTACAGCCTGAAGTTTCTTACCCATATGAGAAAGCATCGTTTGACCTCCATTTTGAAATAACTGAAGCTGCTAATCCAGCCAATAGAGCAGTACAGTCAAAAAACATATGAAAAGAATCTGATATTAGACCTAAACTGGAAAAGAACAGGGAAAAAAAATGTTATGTTCCATATACTGCAAGTTGAGTATGAAAAAACCCAGCATTTAATCTTTTACACACTAGCAGAATGCACTGTGTGTCTAAGCTTCAGTCACAGTTTTGCTAGTGGAGAAGAGAAATCCACCCTAGATCACCAATACAAATATGATCACAAAACTTTTGTCAGCTTAGGGAAGGCACTTTGGAAGAGCACTTGGCAAAAAATCCTCCTAGCATATTATTTTGGTGGTATTGGATGGTGGTTTCCACTGACACAAACCAAAGCCCGTTGAGTAGATATACCCACAGTCGCATCTCTCACCAACATAATTCTAGTAGCAGATATTTGTTGTTATATTTCTATTTATAGTTTGACCATATGAGCAAGTTTGGCTAGAAAAGTGTATATATACAAGTTGCATTTAAATACTGACCCCACATAAATTTGTAAAAGTAGTATTTCATATCTAGTTAAAAAAAGAAAATTGGGTTTAAAGATACAGCTTTTGAGTATCTATTATATAGGTTAACTAGTACGGTAACAGTAAAACTGTTCTGCTGAAGACTACCAATACCACCACAGTGATGGCACTAAGCCTTTACGAAAGAAATATTCTCAAATCCATTTCCAAACTTGATACTTTGGAAGTATCCACATACGGAAAAAATCGGTCAAAAATTCTTTGTCTGCAGTAAAAAAACACAGTGAATCAATCAAAATGCAGTTTCATAAAATTTTTACAGACATATGCCTGTGACAAAATATTTTAGGCCTGTGAAGACTGATATCTTCCACTTATTCATGATGTCAAACATTCCAAGACTGTAAAGTCTACTTCAGCATAGCAGTTTTCCTCTCAAACATCTTATTTCAGACCTAATGCATCATCAGATGAGAATTTGTCTTTGATGTTCATTCACACTGCTGCAACTTCACAATTTCTATGAGCAGGGCATGCTGAAAAAATGGAGTTTGAGTACACAGGGAATTCTAAGAGCATATTCTCTTCTGTCTGAAATAAAAGCAGAACAGCAAGCACTGTTAAGTACTTTTGATTACTACATACCTTTCCTAAATAGCCATCTTTTATGTTTACTTCCATTTTTATATTTTACCTGAGCAGAGAATCCAGTCCCTGATGGCACTGACAAAGCACCACACCTACATTCTTTTTAATTTATTGCTGCTCAGTCTCCAAATTTCAAATCACAAACCTTCATCCAGTGTTTTAGCCTGAATCATAAACAGGTATAGAATTTATCCAAGGTGCATCAAGTTCTTCTCACTATCACAGACTATAATGAGAGAGGCATAAGTTACTACATTACTTCACAGCAAAAAGCAAGTTTTCCAGCATCCTGATCTCTACTGGGATTGCACGCATTCGAGGTTAACATACTGGGATGAAGCTACACTAAATCAAAGGAAGCAACAGTAGTACCCCTGAGAGCACAGAGCTCTATCAACAATTTTAAAAAATAAAAAAAAGTGGACAAGAGTGCTAAGTTGCTATGGATGGCTGCTTCTTCATTTTGTTAAGTGTTAAGATAGCAATCATTTGGTCCTTTTGCTGGTGATCACCATTATTCTTCTAGTTTGACCAGAGTATGTCCACACAGAAATAAAAGCGAACAAATACTTCTTCTATCTGTGCTTTCAGCTGAATGGATCCAAGCTAATTCCCATTTAAAAATGAGAGTGGTATTAGAAAAATGATGAGCCACTGCTTGTAAACCTTATCAGTCCTTAAATCTTTGCCTTATCAACTGCAAGGCATTGACTAGAAGACACACACTGCCCTTTGATCTAGAAGCTGAAGGAAGCAGAGGCTGAAAGACCGCTTCCTTAAATGGTTTATTTCCATGACCAATGCATAACTACAATCTTGATTGACAAACACGGGAAAAGTTTAGCATGCTGTTTTACCCTACGAAGTTCAAAGCAACTTAACATAGTGCACGATTTACCCAGTCAGTAGAACTCGTACCAGTTTGTAGGCTGTATGTAAACTGGATTTAACACCACATACAACAGTTGCCAAGTTTTACTAAATTACTAATCATAAACAGGTTCTGTAAGTTTGCAAGAAAGTACATGCACTGAAACACAAAAATTGCTTCATATTTGTAAAGACATTTGATACAGAGGCACTAATAAGCATTTGTTACAATTATCCCAAAAGTTCCATTTTCACAATCCTTTGGTTGTCTAAGAACAATTATATACACAATCAGTTCTTGGAAACTGAAGAACCAAAAGCAATTACTGGTAGCAACAAGTTCTAGAGGACAGCCATGTTTTCACACTGAAGGCAAACACAAAGTTTCATTAGCCAAAGTTCAGACTACTTCACATTAAGAAACCAAAGCATTTCAGCCTGACTGAAATAAATTTCAAGATTAATCTGAAGTGTTTCAGATGAAACACTCAACTGTGGAAGAAGTGGGTTTGGAGGAGAGCAGAGAGAACAAGCGTCTTGCTCTCTCTCTATATTTACATATATACTTTATGGACACATACAAAGTCATATATACATACAACTGTAACATTTAAGGCAGAGGATGACGGCCTGACAAACTGTGCTTAGGTGCTCCAGCCACCAAAGCAGGAAATAGATGAAGTTGTTCTGAACAAACTGTAAAGGAAGACCAAAGGCTTTAGCTGGATGACTATGAAGCAGCAGAATGGAAGTCCCTATCGACTGCCTGAAGGGTGTAGGCGACAGCTTCCCTCTCCCCAAAATCAGGTGACATCCCTAGGGAAACAGCTCATTTTACGTTTGGTTCTGAGCAATAAGGAAGATCCAGTGGGGGGAGGAGAAAGAATCACAAAACACACCAAACATTCTGTTAGAAGGTAATTAAGGTGACAGTAACGCAAGTCTGTAATAATTATGAAATGGAAGGAATAAGCATAGCTAAACAGAGCTAGGTGGTGGTTTCTGAGCAGTTTTTCTCTATAGTCTCTCCTGGGAAAGAGAATAGTGTATAAGGACTGTTACTGAAACAAAATCCTATATGAGCTCTAGAACCAGAAATCATACAGCAAGTTATCATGGCACTGTGCTCACATCTGCAAATCTCAGAGACAAGACCTACCACAGGTGCAACATCAACAGAGCTGTGCTGCTTTCAAGACCTAAGCTAACATCTCCAAGCAGCCAGAGGCATGTGGATTTATCAACGGGGTCAGTACGGACCATGCCTGCAACACAACTCACCACATGGCACCAAGATGCTCTGTATTACAGGTACAGCTATAACTGATTCAACTGCACAGACAATAGCAAGCCTAGTAAGAGGCCAATCTGATTTCATCTGAGGCTTTTTTAAAACGACCTGTAAATTAATGAGACCTTAAAAAACTGGGTGCAAAGTGATTACTAAAGTAAACAAGTGATCCAGTCAACCACTAGCAACATGAATGTATGCAAGAACTTCCATTAGAACTGGAACACATCATCCAGAGTATAATCTAATAGAAACCCTGTACTCAAACACATTGTGTCTAAATGAGGATGCTTCCACAGTTGATTTTTTAAAAACACAAGTTGAATACCAAATTACTCAAGTTTGCACATAACAGTATTTTAGAACAGAACAGCCAAAGTTGCAGATTTAAACAAGCTCTCAGCTAGCAAAATACCACATCCAGTTCTGTTGTATGTGCTTCAAGACCATCAACATACCAGAGTATTTGCAAGAGGATCATATAAATGTCAAAACAGCTATGTGGGTTCAGGAAAAAAATTACTAAGCAAAAAAAAGCTAAGAAGAATGTAAGCAGTGAGAATTAAAAAAAAAAGGAAATTAAAATTGAAGACTTTTAGAACTTGCCGACAAAAATTTTGGGGGGTGAAATAATAGATCTGATTTTGAAATAAGAATATCATAGTCAAAGAACTCACAGCAATTTGCTTAAATTTAAATGGATAGAAGTGTAGTTTTCAGAATCACAATTAAAAAGAAATTCCTTAGTCTGTGGAAGCCAAGGGAAGAATCATGTGAATAATCATGGCAGTCCGTTAGCCTTGCTATCTTACACTCACTGACATCATCAAGGACACTAGAGAGAACAGAATTCAAGATCATGCTTCCAACACTTGCAGCATCAGGCACTGGCCATAGCCAAGACAGGCCATGGTGGAATAAAGAAGTGCACCAAGATGATACAGAAAATCCCCTTTACAAATGTTCCGTTTCTGCATGTCTCGTGGAAAGCAAAGTAGCTGTGTTTTTCAAACTCAAGAAATAATTTTCCCTATAGGGCTCCTTGTTTGCTTGTTACGTGTTTGTTCTTCCAAGGCATGAACTGTCTTGTGGCACCTGAGGCACGGACTCTCCATTGAGGTGCAGAAGGAAAATCCTTTATTATTAAAATGGTACATACCTATGCTCTCACTACCTTAGCTTTTACTTCATGATAAGCAAGTCAGCAGCTAAATGGTCATCAACACTCTTATCCCACAAACAATTCCATACCCCACAGGCAGTCTCGATGCTGCCATTTTCTTCCTCACAGTAGCACAGCCTGGTATCTCTCTTCGAAGGCCTGTTTCTCCAGGCCAGCAGAGTAGAGCTGATGCTTCTCCAAGCCAGCGCAGGACAGAGCTTCTGCCTGGCTCACCAAGCAGAGTTCTTCTGGGCAGTGCTCTCCACCTTCACCGAGCTCCCCAAACTGAGCTCTCTGGCTGAGCTGATCAGCTGATGTCAATTTGGCTCTTAAGTATTGAATCTCCCACAGCTGTGCAGGGCTAACAGGCCAATGCCGACTTGACTCTTAATCATTTACCAATAACACATGATTTGACTCTTAACATATTCAATCTCCCACAGCTGCACAGAGCTGACACTCCCACAGTCTGCTTTGACTGAAGGCATTCCTCATTATATTTCCTGCTACTCCTCTCTACTAAAGAGATACTTGCTAAAATACAGTTTTGTTCTAGCCCAAAATCTAGGTTTAATGCAAAAATACCTGAAATTAGTGACTTGAAATATAAACAAGAGGTCCAACGAATAACTATCTAGCAAATCCCAATTCTTAATCTCTAGAATGAACAAAAATAAGTAAGAGTCTTCTCCATTCCAGTAAGCCAAATTCTTCAGTGACAAATTTCCAGCAAGTGTCACTTCAGTCTCTCAGTTTAATTATTCCATATACAGGACTTTTTCTGGTACAGATTTCACTTCTGGTCACACTGTCAAGAAAGTTATTATGCTTAAAAGAAAGACATCAGAACAAACTCACATGAACATAAAGCTCCTTATATCTGAACCACTGAGAAAAATATTTGCATTTTCTGAGCTATTAAAAAAGTCCATACCTGAATAAACATGCCACGCATACAACAATCCCCACACAATTGCAAAGTGAACCAACACCAAAGTCGAAACCAAGCACATCCAAGGTGGTCTGCACATTGCCAAAATAGTCTGTGTCCAAGATAGCACTGTCTTCTCACTAGCACTACAGTAGGAATTACTGTAATCAAGGTTAAGGATTTCATAACACAATTTGAGAGATTCAGAAAAAAATGAGAAATAGTAGGATGCAACTGTTTCCCAGTCTGCATTGCTGCTTTCATTCAAGACTCTTGATTAAGAGTCCCAGTAATCTATGTCCATCCTACAGCTTTTGATATAGGCTACTTTTAAATTCCATGGGGAAGGACACACTGTTGGGCTTAAATGACATTTCTACACCTGTCCAATTTGAACTGAAGTACTGACTGCAATACCGCCATAAAACAACTGTCAAGAACAAAGCATGATGGAGATACTACCACCATTGACTGTTTTCTACCTGTAGACCATACATCAGTACTAAAGGTGTTTTGCATTTCTGCTTACATTTTACTACAGATTGTTCAGTAGCAACTTGGTCAAGTCCCTCCTGTTTTTTCCACCTTGGTGAATTTATGTGCTACATAAAGCACCACTTCGCTATACCAGGAAGTGCTAATTCCTGTTTCTCACTCAGAGACAAGGATGTTTGGTGCAGTGCTGGGTTTTGTCACCCACCTATCGACTTACAAATGAAGCCACATCCCCAGACAAAGGACCTCTGTGGCGAGCCGCAGGCGCGAAACGGTTACAGCCCCTGGGTCCTGTAACTCACGCCCAGGCCAGGCTCCCTCCTCAGCAAAGAGCCGAGCAGCACGGCCGGCCAGACACCAGTTTCAAACAGCATTCCTCCGTGAGGCGCCGAGTCGCGCCCCCCGCAGGAGCGCCTGAGCCGCGCGGATCCGGATGGCGGAGCCGGTGGCTACCCACGAGAGCGCTCCCGCTCGGGGGAAGCTCCCCAGCAGCCCCCAACGCCCCGCCGCCCGGCCCCTCCGGACGGCGGCCCGGCCCCTCGGGAGGGCAAGCCCGGCCCCTCCGGACGGCGGCCCGGGAGGGCAGGCCCTGCCGCACGGCCCGGCCCGCGGCGCCCCGCGCCGGCCCCGCCGGGAGGGAGACGTGGCACTGGCCGCGGCGGGAGGCGCCGCTTCCTGCGCGCCGGGAGCCGCTCCCGCCCCGCCGGACGCCCCGCGCCGCGCCCCCCCGCCCCGGTACCTGTTACTCCAGATGCCGTAGAGCAGCTCCACGAAGGCGAAGGAGAGATTGAGGCAGAGAAAGAAGAAGAGGTTGCGGGAAGTCTTGTCCGCCAGGATGGACCTGCGCACAGAGCAGACAGCGGGTCACCCGGCACCGGCACGGCGGGAGGCAGCGGCGGCGGAGGGCAGGCCCCGCTCGCCGGGCGGCCCGGGCGCCCTCGGTATCCGCCTTCCCCAGCCCCTCCGCGGGGGCTCGGCCACGGCCCCGGCCCCGGCTGCGCCCGTCCCGTCCCGCCGCGGGCCGCTTACCTGAACCAGCCCGACACCTTCCTGAGCAGGTTGAACTTGGGCGGCTTGTACTCATCGTCCTTGATGGAGAGGGGCAACATCTTCCCGGCGCCGGGGCCGCGGCGTGCCCGGCCGGCAGGGCGGGGCGAGGCGGGGCAATGGCGCTCCCCCCGCGCCCGGCCCACGCGCCACTCTCACTTCCGCCCTACCAGCGTGCGCCTGCGCGCCGCGGCGGGGCCCAGTCGCGCGCTGGGGGCGGGGGCGGGGCCGGGGCGGACGGCGGCTCCCGCGGGCGGCGGCGGGTGCTGCTGGGGCCGGTCGCTGTCCGGACGCCGGGGTGCTGGGCGCAGGGTGGAGCGCGCGCGGCCGAGTGAAACATCCCCCCCCCCTCCCGCAACCCCCGTGTGAATTACCGCCCGTCCCGCCTTCTGCTCGCGATGCCCGCTGCTCCCAGAGCGGCTGTGGCGGCGGCAGCCTTCGGTACGGGGCTGGGGCGGCGTCCCGGCCCCCCGGCCCCCCGCGGCTGGACCCGGGCTGCGGTGTAACGCCGCGCCCCGGGAAGCTGCGTGGCGGCCGGAGCCGGGCGAGGGGGGAGCAACTCCCTGCCCGCAGCAGGACCCCGAACTACAAACCGAGGCCTGCCGGGAGGAAGCGGAGGGACGCCCCACAGGAAGCGGGGTGCAGCGGCGCCGCCGTAACGCTGCGGGGGTCCCGCCCGGGCCGCCCCTGAGTCACCGGAGCGGCCTGCGAGGGCGGGCCGAGCCGCGGGGTGCCGGGCCGGCAGCCCCTCTCCTCTCGGCGCCGTGCGGAGCGGTGCAGGGCGGTGGGGCCTGCCGCCGCGCTGGCCGCTGCCGCCTGGCCCTGGGCAGCGCGCGGCGGTACTGCCGGCCTCCGGAACGTGAGCGGAGCCGCGCGCGCGGGGGCGGCGGGCGGGGTCGCGGCGGGCCCCGGCCCGGGGGCGGCTGCTCGTTCTGCAGCTCCTGTGAGGCGCTGCCCGCGGAGAGGGGGAACCCGCTCCAGAAGGGTTCTTTTTGGAACGAGGATCCAAATACCGTATTTTGACACAGGGGTTTTATTTTCGTCAGTTGTGTTTTGAGGAGGCGCTCTTCTCTACGAGCGGTATTGTAAGAATCTTTTTAAGAGGTCAACCTTGCCTTGCAGTTTCATAACTTAATTGGCAAAACGGATCGGCACTTTTTTACTGGAAAGTGTCATGATGCTAACTTTAATGCTTTTGTATAGGCATTTATTTTAAACAGTATATTATCATCCTTACTTACCATTACAGCTTCTTGTATGCGGTTGAGTAAACGCAGGAATGTATGGCAAGCCAGGAAGTCTCATTACCACAGTAAACAACACTTATATTTTCATCTTAAGTTTTTAAGATTTTAACTTTAAATTTTAACTAATTAATCATTACAGCAGTATTGGTAAGTATTGTTGCAGCTAGGTTGCAACTGGCAAATGAGAATCTAAGGTTCACTTTTTTAAAAGTACATACAAACAAGACGTGGTGGACCTTGGAACTGCTGAGTAGCCACTGCTGCCAGTGATTTTTAGAAATCAGGCATGATTGTTTACACCTATAAAAACAACCAAAGCAAGTGATTAGCTACTGGAAATAGTTTTGGTGACTTCCCTGGCCTCACAAAATAAGTCAGTGGTAAAATTGTAATTCAAATTAGGGAAGGCATATGTGTGGACATATTCAGGTTGGTATACACACAAATTGGCAATTCTGTGCTTTTAAGGACCAAGTTTATATAAGCTAAACAAATTACTTTTAAGAAATTTCACAGTGGTTCAATTATTCAATGAGTTCAACAAATTCTTGTTCTCTAAGCTTTCACAGTACCATTCCTAAATCAAAAATAAAAACTCTGTTCAACTAGTTTTGAAATAGCAAAAACCCCTCCAACCACCTCAGACCCTTACAGACACAGGTTTCTTAAGCTGCTGTCCTGCATTGTGTATATCTGTCCTTTTTGCGTTCACACGCATGTTTGTTTTCCCTTCTGCCAAGGTGCCAAACCAGATGGGAAGAACAAAATGCTGGGTCTTAAACCTCTAACACAACTGGTAAGCTTAGTGGAAGGAGAGCATGAAGGGGATGAGTCAGAAAATAAAATAATTTTATTGGGACTGCTTGCCTGACTGTGGTAGCCAAATCCCTATTTTAGTGGTGCCTGGTGAACAAAGCAACAGGCTGTGAGGTTCTGGAGATCTACTTGTATCTCTGTAGTTGACCTCAAGGATGGAATACATTGACATTGCGTTGGCACAAAGTAGCAATATTACAGGCAGAGAAATATGCTGTGCTTTTCTTTCTAACCAGCTGGTGTAATAACTTCTTTCTGGAGTGTTCATTGAAAGACAGTTATAAGCAGTAAGAAGAGGGATTGGGTAATTGCCAAGAACACGTACATCAATCAGTGATTGAAAGGAATGTTTACTTGTAAAAGAATGCTGTGTAGCATGTGGGAGAACTGTTGATCTTCAGTTACAGAGTCCCTTTATTTTCCAGCAGATTCAAAGATCACAACTGTCCTGTAAACACAAAGGGAGAAAACCAATCCTATTTGGCAACAATGAGGTAAGTTGAGAGGTTTTTTAGACTAAAATAATTTACATTCATATTTTCAAGCATGGTATATGCACTTTGGAAAAAAATGATCAAAACTTCTGTGAAAAAACACACAGATAGTCTCTCAAAAGTTGTAGTTGATCGGGCTGTCCCGGGTCACTTAATTTGATCAGAATTCCCTGCTGAAAGCCTAGAAATTACTAATGGAGTAACATAAGTAATATGTATGGATAAGTAACTGTTTAGCAGTAATCTTAGAATATTAATCTTGTATTTAATTCATACTAATCTTGTGAGTAAAGGAGGAAGAACAGATGTGGGTGACACAACTGAGGGGCAAACTATGGAAGGCAGTGACTGCTGGATCGTGCTGAGTTTACAGTTTATAAATGTCTGGAGACCTGCAAGTGCTGCCTGAGAGGCATGAATGTCAGGGCTACCTTTGAAGGAGCTGTTTTTTAAGAGCTGTTTAGTTCCAAAATCAGGAGGATCCAGAAACCCCTGCCTTATGCTAAGGCTGCTCCCCCAGTTAGCTGATACATAGCACCTAGCATCTGACACTTCCAGTTGCTGCTGAGCTCTAGATTTAGCAGACCAGCTGTTACTGATGTCGTTGCATTCCTACATTGCTCCATTTGGCATGTTTCTTTTGCTCCACCTGTGTTACAGCCTCAGTTAGTATGATCAGAATCGTATTTTCCGCATTAATAACCATTATTGAGCAGATATACAAACTAGTGACAAAATGTCCAGCAAATCAGTGACAAAGATTGTTCCTTCTGTGTATGGTGCCTGAGCAACGGAAAAAGAAAGAGCATTTAACTTCCTCCTTTCTGCCAGAGCTCTTGAGGAGGCACCTTCTCTCCCTTTTGTTTCCCAGCTAAGGCAGAGCTCCTGCAGTGCTGAAAATCCTGAATCTCTGTACAAATTTGCTTTCTAATTTCAGCTGGATGGGTTTGGTGAGGTATGTAAGTGTTCAATCAAAAATGCAGTACTGAGAAAATAAGAGAGGATGAACAATTTAAAGAATTATTCTAGATTCATTTTCACAAAACAATGAAATTCAAAGTTAACAAAAAAAAGTGAAAGCCAAGTAAACATAGAAATGGAGTGCAAGAAGTATCTGTCCTGATAGTTAAAAGTAATTGGCCCAAGTCCTAAGATCTTCCTTATTTATTTACTTAAACAAAAGTCTACTTAGTATTTTGGAAGTTTTGCTCAAGTAAGAGTGATAACTATGCATGGGATTAATGACCTCTCCTTTCCTGTTACTTGTTTTGAAGGTATTTTCACTTCTGTAAGCTTCCAGGAAGAGTTATGGGAATCCGCCTACTACGCTTCACTTCTGTGGTGATCATTGTCTTACTTCTTGTGGCAGGTGCTTTAACAGCTTTGCTTCCCAATATCAAAGATGACAAAATGCCCAATTTGAGAAGGGAACCAAAAACTCAGAGTCAGTCTGCCTTGGATTCATTTACTCTTATTATGCAGACATATAATAGAACTGACTTACTGCTAAAGCTTTTAAATCATTATCAAGCCATCCCCCACCTACATAAAGTAATTGTTGTGTGGAACAACATTGGTGAGAAGATACCAGAGGAAATGTGGAATTCCTTGGGGCCTCATCCCATCCCTGTTGTCTTTAAAGTTCAAACTGTAAATCGCATGAGGAACAGACTCCAGAATTTCCCTGAGCTGGAAACAAAAGGTAATTCATATCGTTACTACTAATATTATTCTCACACTTAAAATCTGAATGCTAAGAGAAAGATGGTTTGAGTTATACTATGTAATAAATCCATGGATCTGTTGGGCCACTTAATAGAACGTGGGTAATATAGAAGAAACCTATGTTATGATATCAGATGCACGTCACCATCACCACCACCACCAGCAGGCTGTCAGTGAAGAGTAAGGAAAAAAAGAGGGATGTCAAATGCATTTCATGGGCTTTTACAACTGTGTCTGTTCTCCATTTCCTTTGTCAGGGAAACACAGGTAGTTCAGCCTCTCTTCCCTTTATAGTGTAAACTGAAATTCATAGTGCATGTATTTGTTGCGTCTCTGCATTATAATCTGGATTTAAGTCATCTGATAAAGACTTGATTTAATCCATTCATTCTAAGACTAAGTTCTCAAGCATGTCCTGTTCTTCACAGAAACTTCCCTCTCTAGCTGTCCGGCTTTCTATCTCAAATTATGCATCCTTTTTAACAGTATTTTCCCCAGTCTTTTGGCTATTCATCTAAATATTCTTCCTAAGCTCTTTCCAGGAGAAGCACAACAATAAGCCCTGTTTGTTTCAAGTGGAAAAAAACCCCATATGTTGCATTACAGACCTGACCTTACTCATGATTAGTAAAGGTAATTCTATTTACTGCCCCCTTCCTAACATGCCTTGCTACTCAAAACCCATGACTTCTAGGAAGACACTAGAAACTTCAACTTCCCAAGTGTTTTATTTACTATAATAGGATTTATTCTGACTATAAACTTAAAAAGCTTTTTAATGCACCTGGAGTTCTGATCTAAGAATATCTTTCCTTTCAATTTCCCAATAGTTTTTTGCCTAAAATTCAAGGCAAAGATTCTTCCTTCTGTAGTTAATCATACTGAATGTTGCCTGTGCAATTTATTAAGCTTGCTTATTTAGAACTTGCAAGTAGTTAGGAGACGAGTAAAATTTTATACTAAGAATCCCATCTAAATCTTATACACTAAAGAATGGTATCTAACTCTTTTAGTTGTATTTTTACACAAGATTAGTAGAATTTTAAGTTGCTTTGCCAAACACTCCCAAGTTTCCCAACACACATCTGTCCAGCTGTACTACAGATGATCAAAGGTTGCTGAGTTTTGTTACAGCCTAGCAAATAATCTAAAACTTAGGTTTGCTTCCCATTACCACAAAGCTGCAACCTTGCTTTAGAAATGTAATTTTCTCAATCTGCTTTCAAGGAGTTACGGTTCAGTTCTGCAATTCAACTTAACGGTTATAGAAGTTTCACAGCTAATTTGTCAAATACTGTGCTGTATGCTGTGCTCATGTATTTAATTTTTTGAGAAGTTAAAAGTTGGTTTTTTTTTTCCTCCCTTCAGCTGTTTTAATGATGGATGATGACACGCTAGTCAGTGCTCATGACCTTGCTTTTGCCTTTTCTGTTTGGCAGGTAATGTTTTGCACCTTGGCAGGCAGTATCTGTGAGTTACAATTGAGATTAGTGGTTTTAATTAGAGTAAAACTATATCATAATGTTTTGCCATTGATTTTCTAGCTATAAAGTTAAATTTTAGAAGGATTGAAGCATTGCATAGTCAAAATTGCAAAAAAATTATTCAATAGTAGCTATACCTGTAATCTATACCTTTTTAACTCTTGTACATGAACACTGAAGTTGCTGACTGCTGAATTTATTTAAATTGATAGTAGGCTGCAAAACAAAAGTGTGTGGCTTTTTTCTCTCTCAGAGAAATTGTCTGTAAACTTATTTTGAGTGCCAAATATACAGCTGCAAATTGTGGATAGATGTTTCCTGGCACTACATGCTATGGAATGAGGCATATTGTGTCAGTTTTGCAAAACTGTAATTGCAACACATATGCCAACAGTTTAATTATTTCCTGGCAATAGTCTTGTGCTCTTCTCATCTATAAAAAGCATAAATCTCTTATGAAAATACTTAACACGCATTTCAGTGTGGGTTTCATTTTGATTTTTTAAATTTCTTTTTTCTTTCAGCAATTTCCAGAGCATATAGTGGGATTTGTTCCTAGAAAGCACATTTCTACTCCTTCAGGTGTATACAGTTATGGCAGCTTCGAATTGCAGAACCCTGGATTTGGAAACGGAGATCAGTATTCTATGGTTCTTATTGGTGCAGCATTTTTTCATAGCAGGTATTTAGAAGACTTTCAAAGACAGCCAGAAGCTGTTTATGCCTTAATAGATGAAACTCAAAATTGTGATGATATTGCCATGAATTTTCTGGTGGCCAAGCATACTGGAAAGCCTTCAGGGGTGTTTGTGAAGCCTGTTGATATAAGAAATTTAGAAAAAGACACTAACAGTGGCTATTCTGGAATGTGGCACCGAGCAGAGCATTTGTTACAGAGATCTTACTGTGTAAATAAACTGGTTAATATTTATGACGGCATGCCTTTAAAATATTCTAATATCATGATTTCTCAGTTTGGTTTTCCTAATTACGCCAATCACAAAAATAAAATGTAAGCCAATGAATTTAAGGGGTTACATGTTAAACAATACTCAGTGAACTGTACTGAGTTCAAGGAGAGAAGAAGGTGTAATTACTGCATCTTGGCCATCTTATTTGTAGCCTCTGAATTTTTTCCATATGGCTCTTTATGTATTTTTTTTCCCTTTCTTACTAATTCTCAAAGGAAAGTTTTTAGAAAACTTAAAGAATATATACTAATGTTTAGCTGTGATAAAATCATCTTCTTTCCTTAAAATCTGAAAAGCTATTAGTTAATTAGGCCAGTTCTTCAGAAACTTGCAGACAAAAATGCACTCCTACCCTGCAGTGCTTATGTTTTGATACTTTAAAAAAAAATAAAAATGTATCTAGTCAAATGAGGTCTAGGCATATATTTGATAATTACATGTTGAGATGCTTCCTTGCCTTCCCACTCCTGTCCTCACCCCCTCCTGCCCAGTTCCCAGTGAAACTATAGAAGGGCTACAGTAAACTGTTGGCCAGGCTTCTAGACTCCTGTACAAAACCCCTTTGAAGTTTGTATATAAGCTGTTCTGTATTCTGAGATGTTTCTGAAGCTGCTATGAAAGCAAGCCAGAAAACAGTACCTCACCTTAATCTCAGATAGTCCTAAAAACCATTGCCTGCAATAGCTACTACTGCTGAGATAGTGGAAAATGATCTCTGATGTGGCTTTTTTCCCTATTATTAATATGCCTAAAGTTGCTGAAACACTGCAAGCAGCTGAAAAGTAAAACCTAGCAGTTGGAAATGTAAGAAACGTGAATACACGAAATATGAAACTTATATAAGCAGCCAGAAGAAATGGATGGGATATTGCTTATTAATACTCTCTTTAATACTTAGTTTTATTTTGATGTTTTGCATGTACATTGTTACAAAAATGTGCCCAAGAAATCCTCACTTTTGAAAAATGTCTTATTTACAATTCCTAATAAGAGCAAGCTGTTCTACATTTATTACAGAGTGTACACTTTGTAATACTACAGGTCTACTTTTTTTTAACTGCTCTTTCAAATGAGTATTCACTTTACTTCCCCCCCCCCCCCCCCCCCCCCCTCCATTTTTGGTGGCTATGACAACAGAATTAAAATGTGCAATGAATTGGTAAAGCATTATTAAAAAAAGTTTTAAGTTACAGCAATATTTGACAGGGCTGGACTGTTATCAGTCTCTGAACTCCCTGGCTTCATCTATAGCAAGAAACAGAGCTATTATTAACAGCTTTTGATAGATTTGGACTCTGTAGTTCTGGAAACGTCATGTTAACATAGACAGGGCAAACCTTTTACATTGCAGTTACAGAACATTTTTGTGGTATGGAGGAAAGAACAAAAGATGGTGATTTTCCTGGATCACAGGGAGGAATCCAATCTGGCATCCAAAGTAGATTTATTTTGATCTGTATCAACTCTTAGTTGATTCTTAGTATCAGTTCGAAGGTATCTGTGGGTAATCAATAACAGCTAATACCTAGTACACAAATTGCATCTGCACAAATGGTGTAGAATTTTATCATTTTTTGTAATGCTAGCTGAACAAAAAGTGGTTGAAAAATGTGACAAGTTCTTTATAGCAGGGATGATTCTGGGTGTGAGTCTTTAAGTTTCTTTGGGGGAATGGAAGATTCTGTTGCCTTGTTCTGTCAGTGTTAAAGGATTTGGTTTCTGTTCAGTGAAGTCTTCTGAGTACTTTTGCAAGATTTAAAGGACAAAAATCCTAAAACGGCAATGTAAAGTCTGCTTAATTTTGTTTTAATAGTGAAAAGTAGCTTTTAATTATTGTGCAGTAGTGATAAGTATTATACAAACAGGTCTATGATCTTTCCAGAAATGCAACTTTCCTAGTGGTAGTTTATTGCATTTCATTTACTTACTGGTCTTCTGTAATTTCTGTTCTGTGCAGTATGAAGTAGAATTGTGAAGACTCACAGATGTTGTTTACCTTACTTTTGAAATGTGAAATGAACTGTCAACTCAGCCAACTCTTAGTATTGGGTTCTTTGTTGGGCAGAAGTTGTTGTTTTGGGTTGGTGGTTTTTTTTATTCTTCTGTATCAGTGAAAGAATTAATAGAACAAAGCTTTTATTATACTGGTAAATTTAATTTGTACTGTTGTCAAATAAAATACATAAAACAGATTTGCAATGTAATTATTTTCAATCTATTGATCAAATTTTTCAGTGTTAGATGTCTAAAGTAAGCTCACAGTTTGCATACATATAAGCAGCACAAAGATTTCATTTTTTAAAAAACGTGGTTTTGTTGGCACATACATTCACTTAATTTAGGTAAGGCCCACTCATGAGGAAACAAAGCCATCAAAAACCACAGCCTTAAGCAGTTAGGCTCAGATAGCAAAGAAAATTCAAAGTCTAAGACTTCAGCTCTAGTCATAATTCATTGTGCTTCGGAACAAAAAGGGGTTTGTTTATTTTTTGAAGACTGGTAACTTTTTATCACTTCATAGTTATAAAAGTGCCTTAAGATTCTTTAATGAAATATATTACTGAGACTTTATATTTTTAACAAAATTATATGCATGTGATGATCTTCTAAGAGATTACCTAGATGTCATTTGGTAATATTTTGGAGTCTAAACAGATTCATCACCATCTCTGTAGAAATGAATGTTTATGCAATACATGATTTTAAAAATGGTATCTAAAAGATATATTTGAAAAATCCTTGTGGAAAAAATCAGGATATAGTCTTAAAATGATGCAATAGGACTACAAGAAAATTGCTTCTTTACCTACAGGTAAAAAAATGCCACAAGATGTCACTGTAGCCTTGATACTTGATATCAAAGGTTTAAGTCATAATTGGAATTGATTATAATAAAATTGTATGAGGTGAAAACATTGTTAAAGCTAGCATTGTACAAGGTAAAATTCATTAGATAATCATACTAAAAGTTATGAGACAATACTAGAACTGAAAAAACATGGAGGTTATTTTGTACGTATTTTTACAGGGAAGAAGAGAAAGATTAAGTATTTTCTATGCCCACAAAGGCTCTGGCTAATTGCCACAAATGAGAACTTGCATGCAACCAAAACAATATCTGTAATTTTGTAAAAGGTAACTATGTGGTATACAAAACATTTGTCAGTGAGGCTTCAGTTTCTAGTCATGTTTACCTCCTAGATTCGCCAGTCTAGCTAGATGGATTTACAAATAATAGGCTTTAACACAAACTGTGTATCTAGCGATTCTAGGTACTGGATAGCTAGCCTGTTTCCTGCTCCATCTTTGCTTCTGTTGCCCAAGAACCTTAGTTAAAGCTAATGTGAGTATGTTCATACAAACTCCCCTCAAGTAGCGTGCAGCATAGACTGTAGTGAAAGTTTGAGTTAAAAAACAAGTTCTGGAGAAAATACACTGGTATCTCTTTTCTTACACAGGATATGTTACACCTTAGAGAATTACTTGTAAATAAAAATATGCAATATTTTATTTAAGGGTTAAATACAAGTGAAAGTCCTATAGAACAATATAGGAAATTATAAACATTGATTTCCATGAAAAGCAAGTACCCTCCAACCACCTTTACTTAGTTTGCTGTTACAGAAGACTCAGTCTTGGAAGCATCTTGTATGGAATAGTACTTACTACTGAGAATGAGGTTCCTTACCTAAGTTCACAGAACCAGGCCCAAAGAGGGTCATATTTAGGAATGTTAGTTCTGGAGCTATGAAAAAAAGGAAAAAAGATGAAAGTAAAAACACAGGTACAAATTATTAGAACCAATATCACAAATAAATAAGCAACTACAGTTGCACGAGAGAAGTATTTTCTGTAGTACTTCAACATATTTGTAAGGCTTTAAAGCTTATCCAGTGCTTATGACACTAGATTAAAAATTGAAGAGGTAAGTGTTTCACACTTGTGTTTAGCCTCATCTGCAGACACACTAGAATTAATTACATGAACTGGTAGTTACAGTAGGTTATTTATAGTGTTAGGAAAACATGGTAATAATAATGCAGCCTCGGGGCTGCATATTGCTTTGCATTACGTCTTTCTAAGGTGTTTCAAGGGTGGGTTTTTTTGTTTTGGGGAAGAACCTCAAGGTACTCTCCTTTGCAACCTGTTGCTTGTTTAATTGTAAAAATGAGATGGACCATCTGCTCTGTTTGGCACGTATTCTTTCTAAAGAGAATGGTGGTAGAAGAAGAGCATTTCTAACACTTTTTATTTCTTTGGCAAGTAAGTTAATTGCAGACTGCAAGCTAATATGGACGACCAGGAAGTCAGTCTTTCACTTTTTTTTAAAGCATCAAGCTATAAGTAATTTTGTGTAGTTTTACCACAGCCTTCGAAGCATACGTGAAACTCCTCATCGCTGGATGACTTCTCAGGAAGAGCGAGAGCCCACACCTCAAACCAGTGCGTTAAGAGACTTCCTTGCGACAGCGGTGCACGTCGTCCCGTTCCACGCGCAAGTGGCTGCCCCGAGATCATGCTTCCCCTCAGTTCTCCCCAGCAGACGATGCTGCCCGGCAGATACAACTCCTCGGTCGGAGGGAGGAAGAGGGGACCTAGCAGGTGAAAGAAACCCCGTCGGGCGGGAAAGGAGGCTCCCGTGCGGCGGCTGGGCAGCTGGCGCCACAGCCGGGGCTCCGCTGAGGAGAGCAGCGCCCTCTTCACCAGGCACCGCTCGCTCATTGGCTGGAGACGTAAGAACGCAGCCTTTCATTGGTGAGTCGGTTTGTCTGTCAGGCTAAATGGCGGTGCCGACCCGGCCGGGCCGGGCCCTGCGAGTAAGTAAGTGTCCCGGCCAGGGGAGAGGGCTCTCCGCCGGCCCAGCACCGCCCTGCCCTGCCCCTCTCCTCTGGGGCGGCCTCCCGCCCCGCCCCGCCTGCGCGGCTCGCTCACCTCCCTCCCGAGCGGGACCCGCGCTGCTGAGGTGCTAGCTTCGGCTCGGGTCTGCTTCCCGCCGTCGCAGGCCCTGCGAGCTACACCTCGAACCCGCCGCTGTCTCCCCGGGGCCTTTTGCCACGGGCCGCCCTGGGGCGGGGGGGGAGCAGGAAACAGCGCGGCGGGGCGCGGCGGCGCTGCCTGGGCGCGGAGCGGGCCGCGCTCGGACGGGAGGGGGGCGGGCGGGGCTGTGCCGGGCGCAAAGCCGCTGCCTGGCGGTCCGGGGCGCGGGCGGGCGGGGAGGCGGAGGGCGGGGCTGCTGGGCCGGGGGGGCCGGTCACTCGCACGCCTGGGCCGGGCGAAACAAAGGCCCGGTAACGCGGTTGCTAGAGCGCCGCCGGTCGCCTGGTAACCGCCCGCTGCCTCTTCTCCGGGGGCGTCTCCCTGGCTGGGGGCGGGGTGGAGCTGAAGTCCCTGCGGGCGCCCGCCTGCTCGCCGTGTCCCGGAGCTAGTTCTCCTCTCCGCTCCCGTTCCTATGCGGGCTGCGGCAGCGGCGCTCCCAGCGGCGTGGCTTCGGGCGGGCGGCCCCTCCGGGCAGCCGGTTGCTTACCAGCGAGCGCGCCCCGGCCTGGCCGGGGCTGCTCGGGAGCGCCATGAGTTCGGAGCCGCCCCGCGCCTCGCTGCTCCGCGCCCTGTTTAAGATGGAGCCGGCGGCGGCCGCCTCCGAAGTGCTGGGGGGAGCTTCGGAGTTCGTGAAAGGTGAGAAGGGGCCGGGGAGGACTCCCCAGCCCCTGGCCGCGGGGGTCCCGTTCGCCGGAGCCTCCCGCGGAAAGGAAACCCGCTGGCTTCGTCTTTCCCGGCCTCCCCGCCTCCCTCCCCCCGGCCCCCCTGTGCTGCGTGCCCCCCTCGCCCCGCGGCCCTCCTCGCCCCGTTGTTTTCGCGAGCTGCATGCGGGGTGCGTCTCAGCGGTTCCTTCCTCCTCGCTTTTCCGGTAAGAAGCGGGGCCGGCACCTGTTGCTATGTGCTGCGGCGTGCTGGCTCAGAAATGTCCCCCGCCCGCCTGAAGTCGCTCCCGAGGGCTGCCCGCAGCGGGGCGGGGGGTCCCCGTGGGCAGGGCCCGCGGGCGGAGCGGGACTCGCGCTCCCGCCACCGCGCACGCAGGAGAAAAAGGAGCAGCGGGGCCGCTTCCGCTCCCGGGCGGTGGCGGGGCAGGACGGGCCCGCGGCGGGGCAGAGGACGGGCCCGCGGGGTGACAGGCGTGCCGCGGGTCGGCGGCGATCTGCTTTGTCCGTCCTAAGCCGTTGCTCTCATCTGTCTTTCAGATCGGTTGTACTTTGCTACTTTACGAAGTAAACCGAAGAGTACCGTAAACACCCACTACTTCTGTACCGATGAGGAACTGGTCTATGAAAAGTAAGTGTTGTGGTCTGGTGTGTTTTGCATACTTAAAGTCATCACCTGAGATTCTTCCCAACACACTTTAATGCTGTATGGAGTACTTTTGCCCCATTTAGCTGCTTACACAAAACATGAGTATAAAGTTAGCCTAAATATATTTTTACACTAGCTGAAACTAGTTTAACAAGATTGCTGTTTAAAAAAACCCCACAAAAACAGCTGCATGACCAGTTAAATGGCTTAAATTGTGATTGAGCTAGGGGAAGGGTATCTGAGCTTTGTAAGATTTGTTTATAAGGTGGAGAAGATCTCTTAAGACGAATTACATCTTATTAAATGGTGTCTTAAATAGAAGACTGTTGTTTGGTATGAATAGATGAAACAATAGTTTGGTTTATGTGTATTTTCTTGTATAGAGAGTATGAAGTGATCACCTTTTATACTGAATCATAAGAATGCACAGCTTAAATGTGCTTTTGAAGAACATCTGCAACTTTTTTTGTAAGCTGCAGAAGGTTTTGAGATGGCACTTCCTGTTGGCTTTTGTAGCTTTAGAACAGCAGAAAAAGTATTTTCTGTGAAGTAAAAGCTTCATGTGTTTGGAAGACACAGACAGCATATAGTATTCACAGCTATAATCAATTTTACTTTTGACCTTCTATTAAAGGACATAAAAGACACTAAACAGATAAAGTAATTGCTCTATGCTGTGGTTAAAAAGTAGTTGCTTTGCACTGCGTTCCCAGGTCAACTGTTTCATGTGTGATGATACATCTAGCCACTTGACAAAGGGTTTGCCGCAGCACAAGTGAAACAAAAAACATGGTCTTATTTTAAATGACTTTTTTTCCATGTGAGTTGAAGAACTTGTGAGCATCAATGTTCTTCCTTCCCTTCTACAGTTACTTCAGTACTGCTTCTGTGAAGGTGTAAACCAATCTTTCTTGCTTCCTAGCTTACTTGTTATGCACAGCTTACAGTTTTAGGGTTTCTTTTCTACATATGTTTTTGAGTCTTTGTTATCTTAAGCTGTGTGCCTTCTACTGGAGTTCCCAATGATTTGTTCCCAAGGTTGACTTTTGTAATTAACTGCTTGGGTTGGGAGTTGGCTCTGTAATGATCATTAACTAATTTAGATTGGAAGGGACCTCAGGAGTACCCTAAGACAAGGTTGACCTAACATTAAAAGCAGAATTCAGCTGGAGAAGGTCCTGAGCAATTTGTGTTATATGAATACGTTCCACTTTAATGAAGGAAAAAGTTGATCTTGTATCTCTTACCAGGCTTCTGTGTTATGCTTGACCTGAGGTATTTTGTTTCTCATTCTTAATATGCTTCTAGGAAGGGTGAAGGAATCTTATGTTGGATTTGATCTTGGGAGTGGGAAGGGAGAACAGTTCTATACTCTGTTAGTTACAGATGATTGTACTAACCAAGGACCGTAACTGGGTTATTTTGTGTGTGGACAGTATCATATTTTAAAAAAAACCCCAAGGTACTGAAATTTGAGGAGAAAAAAAAAGTAATTTACTTTAACATGTGTAAAGGAAATTCAGTAAGTATACTCCTTAACCCAATTACCTGTTAACCACATACCAGGGTGTAACTTGATACTAGATATAATTACAAGATAATGGAAGGAAGCAAAGTTTCCTTTATCTTCTAGGGCACATCTAAGGATTTGGGACATGTAAGTCATGGTGTATTTTCTGAAATGATAGTTCCTAGTCTATTTGGCCCCTTTGAAAGATATTATCCTATATCTGATACCATAATAGTACTCTCCCTTTTGTGCCCTCAAACTAAAATACTAAAACGTAATATGAGATAGAAATTAAATGACAGTTAACCAGGTGGTATGAGTGAATTTTGTGTAATAGCTTAACTCTTTTACATAACAGTGCTAAACTTCCCCTAATATCTGTATTGCAGCACCCATCGTTATCAGTGTATGCAATATTTGGTAGTAAAACCATGCCTGATTTTATTTTTATTTTTTTCCTCTCTCTTTTCCCTCTCATCTCTAAGGAAGTTTATATTGTCTCAGGGAAGTAATAGCAGGTGTCAGTAGGGTTACCATTTTATATATTTTTTTCAGTAATCCTTCTGAAATTGGAAAGCTAGAGGCAAAATGAGGAATAGAATGCAAATCTCTTGGTTCTTGGAGAGATACTGATTTTACTGTAGTTTCTCTTTTCCTTATGCTCATCAGCGAGCTTGACATCAGTCTTATGTTTCACAGGCTGCACAGCAAAGCGAGGGGCCTGACATCAGGGGTTGTCTGTAAGTAGTAGTGGAGTGTAACTTTCATACATCAGATTGGATCTTCTGCTAATTTTCTCAGAAACGCAGCCTTCTTCCTGAGAAAGTGGTTAGAAGTATCTGTTACACGATAACAAAATACACATTTGGAAGTGAGTTTTGAAGTGCTATAGCTCAGAACAGTGGTTTCCAGAGTCTTCATTCAAAATGGCCTGCCTGTGCTGTTCTTGCTGATTAGAACTTCTGCTTTTTAATCAAATGAGTTGTTCAGACTGTTACAAGGAGGAAGATAGGAGATGTCTACTCACACACAAACTCCTCAGCACCTGTAGGGTATGTAAGTAAATTTCTTAATCAAATATTTATTGACTTAATTTGTTTAGATGTGTCATTCTAGTGACAAGACAAAGATCTTTGCTGTGCATGGAAGTAAACTGTTTTTCTTTGGGCTGTTATTTTGTTAACTTTAGTGATAACTCTTTAAGTATGAAGTGATACAGAAATTTATTTAGCTGACTTTATTGAGGTGTCAGCTTGCTTTCACTGAAGCAATATATGATCTGAAAACCTCATGAATATGTAGGTTTGGGGTTATTAGATTACAGAGAGCATGTTATTGGATCACATAGTACTTAAAATGTCACTGCCTCGCTTCCCTCTTTTTACCTACTCTTGAAGAGATATAAGGAAGTAATAGTGTACACTAATAGTATACCCCATTTATTAAACAAAACAGCTGTAGTGCTAGATCTAATGGTATTGGAAGTTTTGGTCTGATAAATGCTGACTTGCCTTTGCAGCCTGTCACGTGATTTATCCCTAAATTGTACACAAAGTGTGGTTATGTCATCTTGAGTGCTTTAGCCTTCAGTTTTCACTTGAAGTTGTCAACTGTTCTAATGAATTCATAATGCTGTCTTCACTTATTTAAACATTCACACTTTTAAAAATAATAAAGATAGGCTTAAATGCTTTTAAGGACATCTCAAATGCCAGCTGACTAGGAACTCGCTACTAGAACTGTCACTATTTTAGTTAAATGTGCCGCAATTAAACCTTGAACCTATTATGCTAGGAAAATGGTATGTAAATTCCTCAGTTGAGGGAACAAGAAACCTGAATGAATTTTTCCAATTCTGAATTCTCTTTTTTGGTTGTTCTGTTTCTGTAAGATTTTGTCAGTCTCCTGAAACTCTGAGGTCTCTCCTGAGAAAGTCTGCACTGCTGCTTATAAGGGAATACAGTCTTTCAGGGTAGCGTATTGCATGTAACTCTTACTTCAGGAAAATGAAGTTAATGAGAAATAATCCAGCTTGATGAAGACTCTCATTTGGCAAATAGAAAAGCCTTGCCTTGGCAAGACCTCTATTAATGAGTTAGGCACTACTAAGAAGCTTTTTATTCTCTAAGAATAGTGTCTTTCATGTTTCACCTTTCTGTAAACAGATCTGGGTTGAGAATACTACACTTGACTGGTTAACTTGGCTTTCACATACTTTTATCAAAGCAACTTTTTATGTCCTTTTTATTGTTGAGTAGTTTTCTCAAACAAAATTAAAATTTAGATAATGAGAAACAGGAATCTCTTACTGATAAATTACAGTGTCAGCTTTCAAAAATCATAATGTCTTTATTTGTTCTGACTTTGAATCACTTGTATAAGCAGCTTTTGCAGATCTGGTCTCTGACATCTTGTGAGCAGCTGTAAAAGTAATTAATATATTCTTTATCTCCTATGTTTTACACCAAAACTTTCTTTCAAGCCATGGTATGTTACTTGCCTGTTTCGCAGCGGTCTTAATGTTAGCTGCTACTTTGAGTTCAAGCAGCAGTAGAATAAGACTCTCAAATGCTTAGCTACAATAATATTGTGAGTACTGTTTGGACTTTGACTTGTAGGACTTGTTTCACTGCATGTGTATGTGCAAAGAAGCAGTTTCTCTTTCCTGTGAGAAGAGTAAGGGTTAACTTGTTTATTTTTACTTTGGCTAAATGCATCTTTACTGTGGCTATCCAGTAGTGGTACTTGCATAGGAAACCTGAACTTCTTCATCGTTCTGTGGCTTATATTATTTGAAGGGAAAAAGAAAACTTAGCCTTGTTCAACAAACAAAGCTGTTGTTCCACACAGAGAACAGGGAGTTCCTTGTTCACATCAGTAGCTTTTGAAGACTTGAACTTGACTGTCGGATAACCAAGATAACTTAGTAAGCTAAAGTTCACCAAAAAAAAAAAAAGAAATTAGGAAAATTCCCAACTTCTAACTTCTGTCAGTGTGAATGTAAACACAGAGCAGAAAAACTTCATATACTAATACCAGCTTTTGTATGTCTGATTCTTACAGATGAGTATTAAGAGTAGTACTGCAGCTTTATTTTGTTTTCCGTCTTAAAATGAGAGACTTAAAATTTACTGTAGACATGAAAATCAGATGATCTAAGAACTGGGAGTGTCAGTTTTTCCTTCAGACACGAACTACTGACATAATTTTACATTTGACACTTGTAAAGTGCTATCACTTAACACCTGTGGTGTTCTCTCCAGTCCAACAGTTTCATAAATTTTATACCTACACATTGCTTTACCATATCTGTCTTCACTTCTTTGTATGGAAAAGATAAAAGCAACTGCCAACAGTATTGAGGAATTTTTTTTTTGTTTGCAGTAAAAGGGTACCAAGATAAAACAGATGTTTTCTACGCTCCAGTTTTATATTCAGCAGGAGTGTAGCTCGATATAGGAAATCTGTTATGAGAAACTTAGCCTCTGTTAAGATGACTTTTCCATAGAGTGGGTTTTTAACATGATCTAAACATTCTTCTACAGGGAGACTTTTTATGGGAGAACCTCTTCACAGACACTTTTTTTCTTGATGTCAAGGAGCATTGTATCAAAAATGCATATGTCTGGAATAGCTATTACCTGTAATTTAGATCTGTTAGTTCTTGTTGGATTTTGAAGAATCAGGAACTTGAGGAGGATTTGGAACATTGAAGGGGAAATGGAGGGAGTACCTGGTGTTTTGCATAATCCAGAGCTTCTGCACTATTCCTACCTTTAGATGCAAGCAGTGAGGTGATATATAATTTCTAGGGTTATATTTGCTTTATCATCCTTTGTCTATTCAGAAGTGTGCAATCCCTAAGTAGTATTAAGTGTTAGGGATTGTGTCTCAGCCCACATAAGAAAGCTTCTAGAAATTCACGTGTTACTGGAATTGGTGGGGCTAGAGCAGGGAGTCAGTGCCAATGAGCATCCCACCTTTTTCATGCGCTTGAGAAGTAGGAAGGAGAAACACACTCTAGGAAACAGGAGTTGGAGAAAGAAGACTGAATAGGTAGGATTTCCTGAGCAGTAGTTAGGTTGTAATGAATGTGTGGACTGATCCTCTTGCCCTTCATCCAGAAACTTTGTTGCGTGTAAGATGTGTTCAGTTCATGTTTTGGAGCGTCTGTCTGTAGTAGCCAGTTGGCCTCTTCCGCAGGAGTTGGTTCTTGTACTGCTTAATGCTAGATTCAGAGCATATGCAGAAAGGGCCTTACAGTGCAGTGACCTGAATGTTCCAGTAATCCAGCCTAGGAAAGGGGGAGAGAAAAGCAAGTGGAGAGTTTTTCTTATTCTAATTGAGTCTCATTGCTTAATTTTAATAGTAAGCTGGATCTTTGTAAAATGCTGGAAAACTAGTGTAGTTTTGCAGTTAGGAAGCTGTATTTCTGCTAGTTCCTGAAGTTCTTGTGGTTAATCTTCTGGTTTGAGTAATTGCAAGCTTGGGATGCTACTGTTTTGGCAGAAAAATTACTTTATATGGCTGCTAGCGTCCAAGAAGGCAAGCTTCCTACCTAAAGGAGTAGTTGTACTCCAATTCTGAAGTATATACTTCAAAAAAAATATTGCAATTGATAAACTGTGCCTTTGTTTTCAAGTTACAAAACCAATAAATGAGTAAGCTGCCATGCAAGTAGCATCATCCCCTTTGATCGTTATTGCATTGTTAGAACTGACTTGGTGGATCTGTCCTATTTTTTCCCCCCAGTATGGTGATTAGGCTTTGGACCATATTTAAACTATTGGAAATGCTTACAAGTCCAATAAGAATGTATGCATACTCTCGTGTTCAGTGTGGCAATAACATTGAACTTAGACTGGTCTGTCATGAGGAAAAGAATCCTGAAATAGCTTTTCAGATAGAAATCTCCTTTTGTCCGTACCTCTGTTGCTGTATCACAAAATTGTAAGTGAATGGCAGCATAAAACTACTGCGCTGTTGTATTCATCAGTGGGGGGAAAAAAATCAGGCTTCTGGGATAAAGTATGGTGCAATTTATTTCTGAAAGGTAACTTGATACCTTGGCCATAAATAGATTGACTGTGGTGTTAATATGGGGGTTATCAAATTATTTCGAAGTCTGCCAGGTTATAGTATTCCTTCATTGATCATAACCAGGCTCTATCCAATAGTTCAAGATATAAACTTGAAGAGTTTATCATTCTTTTGCTGTACTAGGGTCAGTGGTATTCAAATAATTAGTAAAAAGTGACTTTAGCATTCAGAAGAGGTGCCCAAGGCTTGAGCTGACCCACGGCACCTTCACATGTCATCTTATGGAACTGCAGTCAGAAACAACTTGAGTTGCTGTCCTAAAGAGTTGTGGACTACGTTTCTTTCACCATTAAATTCCCTGGAAGAACGTACAGTAACCGCTTGCATGATGGAGTAGACCAATGCACTCCTTATGGACTGTCCTTTCTAGGTGGATGACCATTCCTGTGATACAATACAGCAAATACCTTGGATGTTATGCTAGAAGAACTGTTAGGAAGGAGTAGTTCTAGGAGTATTCTAAGGAGAATACAGATACAAGAAACCTATGCTACTGCTTCCAGGTAGCATTGTGATAGTATTTCTGAAGTAGAGTATTTAAATATTCATCTAGTATATTCTGGGGTTTTGTGACTTCTTAGTTTGAGAAGCATAAGGAAAGCAAGTTTCCATGGGTTGAGGGGGAAGAATAATTTAAGCTATCATCTACGTACTTGATTAAAACAAAATATAATTAAATGTAGATTAATACCATACTTGCCTTCTGTTCCTCATATCTGGTTCCCACCTCCATTCTAAATGGCTGTCTGTCTTCACTGGCTTAAGCTTCAGAGGCATCCTGATTTCTTGTTGTGTATAAATGCTTACTAAAACATCTAGATGCAAAGAAAGTCTATTACCTTTAAAAGAGATAGAAGTAAAATAATACTGGGTAGATTGTTACCAGTGACTAGCATATAATAAGATTTGGTTTCTTTTATGGGTTTTTTTTTATTTTCAACTTTTGCCAGATAAAATTCTTTATTCAGATGATGACTTGGTGTGTCATTTTTCTCTTCAGTCCCTATAGCCCCCATTTCCCATCTTCTGGGTTAACTGTGTTAAAATTCTGTTCTTGAGAAGAAAATTCTCTGGATGAGTCAGGATCAAGTGTCTCTAATTCAAGTACAAAACTGGCCTGTTATACTAAAAGTAGTGAGGGTGCATAAGATTAAACCCTTCTGTTTAAACATGGCAGAAGCTGTATTTAGTTCTAAGCGTATAAATTGAAGAAGAGTGGTTTTGTAGATCAGAGTCCATTGACCTCAATACAGAGCCTTGTGTTATCTTTCAGAGAACTCTTTGATTTGGAGATTTGTAAAGCACTTGTTTCACTTAGCCCCATTAAAAAAAAAGGACATCCAAGCTTATTCCAATTTAGAGGTATTAAATGGAGAAAGTTAAAATTACACATGTAACAAATAACTTTTCTCCCTCACGTATCTACCATAATGTTTTGTCAATGGCTGGTTTATGCTACCTACGTATTGTTATGTAAGTAACTTGGGAATTGCCAGTGTTTGGTATATGGGTAATAATGCTGGTGCAGCAGTGACCAAAAGTGTCTTTCCTTTATGATTGTGTTCTGGATTCTTGAGAAATATCTTGTTTCTGCAGTACAAACAGTGGTAGTACCAGAATCTTAAATGCTGATACTTTTTCCCCAGCTGCCCCCATCCATGTTAAGAGAAAGACTGACATCTTTAGCTTGTCAGCTGAGAGGATCTGAATAGCTTTATTTTTGTAGAAATAGAATTACTTCATGGATAGGCTCAATAAATGTATTTTTATCCTTATCCCCACCAAAATATTAAGTAATTTGTTGTGGATAAATTGATTTGTAAATTCATTTTAATGTGCTTTTCCTACACTTCTGTTTGAGCTTAATCATGTGGAAAAGTAGAAGTGGATATATGACTTTATATTGATGTACTTCTAGCAAATGAGTAGTAATAAAAACTTACTATCGTAAAGCATGGCTGTAGTTCATCAGTGCTTTAGATGAACTGTGTATTCAGTTATATCTTTGAGCTGATCAAAACTGCTTTGCTCACAGTGGTTTAAAAAAGTATTCTGTATTCCAGTAACTATCATATTCCACACTTTCACAATACTTTAAAAGTATTTTTGACAAAATAATCTTAAAATCCTAAATTCTACTCTTTCATCATATATTTGAGTGAAAGAATATTGTAAAGTTAATGGAACAAGATAGGGTTGGTTTTTTGATTTAGAGAAGGTGTTAGGGCAGCAGAATGGGAAGAGATGTTAGTAAGCCTTCTATATAGCTTTTGTGGAAGCTACATTCACTCTAGTGTTGTTAGAGCTCCAGTTTTAACTTCTTGTCATAACTCATACTTGTCCTTCTTAGAACAATTTTGTTTATTTCATCTCTATTAAAAAGTGTATGGAGGGTTTTGTGTTTAAAAAAACCCTATAACTGTTGACCATATCTGGCAGACTTATTTAAGAAAAGATGAGGAATTCTAAAGCTCAACCCTACTTTACTGCCACTGCAATTTTTCCCTTGAGTTAACTTCTGTGCAACCTACAAATAAATTCCTAGTAGTTGGACAGCTTAGTCTTTGACCCAGCTGATGAGCTTCTGTAGTTGAACTGAATCTTAACAAGCACTTAAGTTGTTGTTTGATACTGCAAAGTAGATGACATTGAAATAGCATTGGTGTGGCAGGCAGGCTACTTGTCCCAGACAGTAATCAGACTAATATAATTGTCTCTTTTGCACTGGGCTTGGCTTTTTTGTTTGAGGAAAATTTGGGGAGGAGGATGAAGTTATAAGCACCAGAAGGATAGGGTATTCCTACTTGGTGGTTGTGTCCACTTAGGATAGCAGAATGACTGAAACTGGAAGGCACCTCCAGAGATCATCTAATCCAACCCCCGGGCTCAGAACGAGGTCAGCAAGAGCAGGTTGCTCAGCCTTGTACAATGGGGTTGTGACTCTACAGCCTCTCTGAACAACCTCTTCCCAATGTTTGACTGCCCTCAAAGTAAAAAGTTTTCTTCTTATGTTTAACTGGAACGTAATTAACTTTACTGAAAAATAAACCCTCTGCCACGGGGAAGAAAGCTTGAAAGGTACTACTGGCTATTCTATCATGTGATTTTTTGGTAAGTCTTTACTCCTTCAAAGCCCAGAAGTCTTAGAACATAATTACCTTTTTCTTTTGTCATTCCCTGAATAACACCGTTCAGATGCTGATGGTGTGTTTTGTTTGTCAATAGGCAAGAAGTGTCCTGTCTATTTTATCAAAAGACTTAAGGCAGATTAAAACAGTTTAAGTTATAGTCCAATCCTACTGTAATTTAGAACATACGCATCAAGAAATTTTCATAGACTATCAAGATAAAGACTTCTGTACACAAAAAGGAAAAATATTGAAGAAAGCTTGCAACTTAAATTTTGAGCAGTTTTGCACAATGGTTGGGGAGGGAGAAAACTCTAGAAGGTGTCTTGTTACTTGCATAAAGGCTGCTATTACTTGTAAAGATGCCTATATGAAGGATTAACTAGGAAGAGCGCTGTGAATCCCTGCCAGGAACTTACTTCTACTGTGCAATAATTTTCCTGTGCACACTACTGCTACAAGTTCTTATCCTAAGGACAGTGATTGCTGCTTCAAAGGTAATATGAATGTTTAAGAAGAATCTAGAAGAGAGAAACAAGAACAATCAGAACTTATGAAATAAATAATAAATTGGAAGAACAGCCTAGAGATAACAGGATTGGGGGGACAAAGAAACAATTATTTGTAAAGTGTATATGTAATCTCTGAAATAGTGGAGGATGGAATAAAAAGAAATAAGCTTAGATTTCAGACAGAGATCAAGACTGGATGTTACTAAATTTTACTACCCATGAGAAAGTCTATTTAGCTTATTCTTCATAGTATCTAAATGATCCATTCTCATCTTAAGCAGTTGTAGAACCTTCATCTAGGATGAGATCAGCATGCCTTAAAGGGGAGTAGATCATGCCTTGAAGTTCTTCACTCTGTAGTTTTGGCTGACACCAGACTGGATATCATGGGATGAAGAAAAAATTCTGTAGTGTGTGTATATAATGGAAAAGGTAGTTACTGGAGCGTCTTAAACTGAAGCTACAAATGCTTTCAAATTAATTGTTACTATTGTGCTCTCAGATGAATCTATAAAGGGCTTATCTGTGGTATCATATATATTGGCTACTCAGTATCCCCCAAAAGTTACTGATTTGCAGCTTTAACTATCAACAAACATGCATGTTGAAATTCGCTTGGCTCTTTTGTATAAATAACACATTTTTTTTGTTCTTCCAGTTTCTATGGAGATTTTGGGCCTTTAAATTTGGCAATGTTATACAGATACTGCTGTAAACTAAATAAGAAATTAAAGGTAAGCTTTGTTTAAAAACAATGTTCCTATATTTTTATATTTTGAAATGCAACTAAAATGTATTATCCAGTTTGAAAGTGGTTGTTAGGTGCTAGTTACCTAGATGGTTACTACTAAGCTTTAAGGTTATTCTTTGTTCTGAATTCTTTTTGCTTGAAAGAATGGAAAAAATGAATATGTTCTCGTTGTTGCTTAGTAGGTGAGGCACTGAAGGCTGTGTTCACCTTTTTTCATAACCTTACAGTTTCAAGACAACAGGAACAAAAACCACTCTGGATACTTCATGGGTTTGCAGCTAATGGAATGGGTGTGCTAGTATGAACTGAAAAAACAGATATTAAAAAAACAACCAAACAAAAAACCCCACACCCACAAACAAGAACAAAACATGAGCCCTAAAATCACACTGTTTAATCTAAATCTCACTCAGTGGAAAAGTTAAAACTTCTATATGTCATTCAATTTAATAAATTGTTGCTTCTAATAAGTGTTATGGTAATGTGGTTTTACACATATAAAAATATTTCCTTTTTTTGTCTGTCTTGTAGATGTGTCACTCCCTATCAATTAATTTGTAGAAGCTTCCTTACTTTCTTGCTTCCATATAATGATTGTTGATTCAAGGCACTTTTGAGTAGCTCTTCACTAGAGAGAGAATTTTGGTATCATCTTTGGATACCACAGTAGCTTTTTCTTTTCACTGCAAAGCGTTGGTCCTTTCTTTATGCAGTTGTCTAAAATTTGTAGATGCCACAGTTAATTCTGAAGATGACCGTGACTGACTTTTGTCCTAACAACACTGTCCTGTCATAAAACCATAAGCCTGATCTGGGTTGACGCTGACCAGAAACTAAACGCCTGGCAGCTGCTCATTCACTCCTACCACAACCCCACTGTGGGACAGGGGAGAGAATCAGAAGAGCAAAGCCAAGAAGAACTTCTGGGTTGAGATAAAGACAGTTTAAGTGTGGGAATAAGAAGTGGTGAGAGACAGGGGTGGGGGGTCGATCAAAGCAAGTGGTGCAAAGGCAATCACTCACCACCTCCCATCAGCAGACCAATGCCTGGCCAGTCTCTGAGCAACTGCTGACTTAGAAAGACTGCTCCTCAGTTTTATTGCTGAGTGTGATGTTATATGGGATGGAATATCCCTCTGGTTCATTTGGGTCAGCTGTCCTGGCTATGTGCCCTCCCAGCATCTTGCCCACCCCAGCCTACTTGCTGTGGGGGCAGAGTGAGAAACAGAAGGCCTTGATGCTGTGCAAGCACTGTTTGGCAATAGCTAAAACGCTGGTTTGTTGTCAGCAGTGTTCTAGTCTCAAGTCTAAAACACAGCATCATGCAGACTGCTATGGAGAAAACTGCACTCCATCCCAGCCAGACCCAGTGCACTGAGCACATAGCTGTAGATTTAACCTGCTCCTCAAATGCCTGTGAAAGTGACTTGCAGCATCTATAAAAAAATTATCAACTGCAAGAAATGAAACAGATGTTTTAATTCCGAAGTACTAATTAATATCACCTGTATACAGATAGCAAGGAGACCCTTCACTAAATATTACAGATTTAAAATCTTTATAATATAAAATGTTAGACCTGTTACTGACAGAAGGGTAAAATGGGACAACAGATGTGTTAACATTGGCCACCGTAAGAGGATTCCTGTATCAAAAATTACATGTTTTGGGACTAATATTTGCTGCACAAATGAAACCATTATGCAAGTTGATTCATGCTATCTGCTGCTTCCAGGGATGTGCTGCCTTAAAGTCAGCTAGTCCTAAGACGAGGTTTTGCAAACTGGGGGGTTTGTAGAGTTGCTATAACCTTTTTGCAGAAGAGTGCTTCTAGTGAAAATTTACATTGCTTCCTAATACAGTAGTATTTCTAATTTTGAGTGCCTATGTTAATATTGGGAAAACACTGGATTTGCCATTTTTGTGTTAACACTAAATAGGTTGATACGATAAGTATTTATAATCTATTTTCCAGTGCCACTGTCCCATTCAAACTCATGACCAATGATGCTCACTTGCTAGGTATCTTTTTTTTAACATTAATTCTGCTGTTTGTGACCTTTTATTTATATTTAAAAGACTGTGGAGAATGCTTGCTCTGTGAAGCGGTTACTCCAGAGAAGCACCAATAATAAACCTACTATTCTAACTTTCACTGTGCCTATGAGAGCTAGGGGACTTAGTTCTGTTTCTTCCAGATTCATACTGAGATAGTGATCAGTTTGGGACCTGAAAACAGTCTCATGTATCACTGTTGAAGTGTACCTTTATACTTCTATACTACTAGAATGCCTTCAAACTGGACCCTAGATACCAAAAGCTTCACTCAGAAAATAAGAACACAACTAATAAATACCTCAGGACTTGTTTGGGTTTTGTTTGTTTTTTGTTTTGGTTTGTTTTTTTTTTTTTTAATGATTCAGTAGTAACCTGTTTAAGACTGTCTTTACAGTCTTCATTTTTGTTATAAGACCATCATCTGCATTGAATGAGACAAGCTGCTTGTCACAAATGGCTTGTAGTCATGATACAAAGATCATATATTATAATGGAAAGAATACACAAGGGAGCCAAATTCAAACTGATTAGTAACTCTGAAATTTACATGGTTGATTTAGCATACTGTGATGTCATCTTAATGTAACTTGGATATTTTTTGAAAAAAGCAAACACACTTGCAGTGTGATGTGAAGAGTACAGATGGTCAGGAACAGGACAGAGAAATCTCATGCAGATCAGCTGCAGTCTCAGCTGGGAGGAGGAGCTCTTTGTTGCTGTTATCTTACCAGAGGCTAATTCAAAATAGGTTAATTTAAACTACTAGTGCATAATAGAGAAGGGTAATGTGATAGTGCAACCCCTTGAAAGTAATACATGAAATCAAACAGCAAAAGCTTGGAATACCACCTGAGTGGTATAGAAACTTGTACATTAATAGATTCCAGTCTGTCTGATTGTCACTAGCCCTGAGGTGGGTCAATACCTGCTGATGTAAGCTTTGTTCCTCAAATAGTTAAAATATACACCAGACTCTGTCCTACTTTAGATACTCTCTGCAGTGGATAAGTAGGCTTGTCAGACCAAATCCCAGTGCTGAAGCATGCATTTAATGTGTACTGTAGGCCCAGCTACAAAAGGCTGCTGCTCAGCTTCACAAGTTGAGAGCTATGGATTCACAGTTTCTACCCTTCTACCCCTCACCTTGTCACATCTGTCCTTCAGAAGTGTCCCCAAGAGAATTCCTGAGGCCTGAACAAGTGTCTGTAAGACAGAAGTTCATGACCTGTGACTTAGCTGCCAACAAGGCATTGATGCAATGAGCAACTACAGTGGCAAAAGTATGGTAATTCTCTTGTGGCACCAAGGGGACACGCAGGCAGCCTGTGATCAGTGTTTCAGAGATGAGAAGTGCCCGTTGGCCTAACAACATGGAGAAAGAGTCCTGTTGAGCAACCTGCTGCTTGCATACCCTTGCATTAAGGGTAACCATGCCCCATGACCAACAGCAGGAGCTGGCTGATCATAGATTATTATTCTCTGGAAAACCAGCCTCTGCTGCTGGATGGCTGCTGTTACTACACTGCAACACTTCTGGGATGCTGAGGCAATCATAGTACTTAAGCCCAGGTGACTCCTGCCATGATTTGGTATATACCTGGTTGTGTATGAACTTCACGTACTTTTCTTAGGAAAAGAGACTTAAAAAGAAGCGTGGCCAAAAAAAATAAATTCACAAAATGTGATAGTTTTTGTGTGGATATGGTGTCTGTAAAGCAATATAAGACTTAGACTTTCATTAAGTTTAAAACTTACATAAATAGAAAGAGGAGAAATGAGAGTATAAAATCTTATTAAGACAAACAAATCCCACACATGTTCTCTCCAAGTCTTTCAGTTTTATCTCTTTCTGTTTTGGGAGAGGAATTAGACACAGAGGCAGTTTTGGGTTTTCCCCTCTCCTTTCTTGGGGGACAGGTGGGGAAGGCGAAGGGTACCAGTTTGAAATGTGTTAATGGGAGACCAACATTTTAAAGGAAACTATTGTAACTTTACGCTGACTGATTTTAGAAACAATGAACCGTTCTGTTCTGAAGAGCTGAAGAATTTATTCAGATATCCATTTGCTGAAAAAGTTGGAGCTGAAGTCCTGGTTATGCTTTACAGGAAAACCTTTCTGACCTTGTCATGTTTGTAATGTTTTGATTGCTGATTGCTATGGAGATGATCTTGACTAGCCAAGTCAACAGCAAGAAAAATGCTTGGCCATGCTATCTTCCTACTTGTTCTTTGAATTCTGTTTGGGGAAAAAATGCTTGACTAAGCAACTGTGATTCATTTATGAAAGAAATTTTTTTTTTCTGTTTAAATAAGTCTGATTTCATAAAAACTGCTTTAAAAAACCTGCTGTGTTTTATGTGTATATAGCCTTACACAACCTCAATGAATTCAGAAGCAGGGGTAGTCAGAGAGGGGGTGTTGCTGAGATAAATGATACAAGTATGGAAGATCAAAGACAGGAAAAGGAAGGTTCTGGCAGGCTTATGGAATATGGGTTTAACGTTTCTTGTATGCTAACTGTATTGCTGCTGGATTACAGAGGAGTTTGGCTTTGTTTTAATATAAATAAACTGCTGGGCATACACAAGGAACTATAGTAATTGCAAGCACCTCTTTTAGGACAGCTTAGACTTTGAGGCAGGTTGCTTGTACATGTTTTAATACATCATTTCCTATGAACAGTTTGCCAGCCTTGTATTCACTGCTATTTACATGTACATATTACATATATATACGTGTGTGTATATATAAAAATAGTATTTGCATTGATCCAGGCTTATTAAACACATTGCAGTAATTTCTTACTTGAACAATGCAAATATATTAAAACACATCCATTAGATAAAATACTGTCAAATAATCTGGTGAAACTAAACAGGTATCAATCTAGTACAATAATAGTACAATCTAATACATCCGCAATGGCCCCTGCTAAGCCCCCCATCCATTTCTGTGCAAGTAAATTTCTCTTGAGGTCTTCAAGAAACAGGAACTGACCTATTATTTAAAAAAAAAAAAAAAAGTAATGTCACAGTGAAAATAATGTGTTCTGGAACTCTTTCATACACCCAGTGAATTAGTTTTATCACCCAAAACAAAACCTGCCACACTCTTCATGTAACCTCTGCATTTAGTTCAAAAGATTGTCTTTGAGTATATTCCTCTGGGATATGTCTTGACAGATACTGTTCTGTTATATTGTTACATTTTGTCTTCCAACGATGTGTGAAACTGCTAAAATTTTTTTACTGGTAAAGAAAAGTATCTTTAACACTTCATAGCGCAGCCTTAGGTTTGTTTTCGAAAAAAGATTATTTGCAACTGTGTTACTATGTTACCTGTGACTGTAGCTATTATGTAGACAACCTGCATTGAAAATTCTTTGTTGAAACATTTTTGGTTCTTCTGAGTTGCCTAGTATCTATGGGAACTAAAGCCTTAATCAATTCAGGTGGAGCTCTTAAAGAACCTTAAAGAACCATCTTTAACACTTGTTATCATTGAACCTAGCCAAAGAAATAGACTTAGCTTGTTAAACAGAAAATCAATATTTTTCGAAATAGATCATATAGCTTAGTATTGATATTGAAAGTGTATTGAGAATTTGTGTGATAATGTTAACAGAGGCACTGCATTGATACTTCAGCAAACACTTACTGTAAAACTTGATTTTCTGTAACTTGTGTGCAAATAAGAACAGTGTTTTTTTTTTTTTATAAGCTTCTGAAAAGTAAAATCCTGATGCAGTTTTCCTCTGGTTGCTATGCTATAAGCTGTTAATTAATGTCAGGTTTCAATTTTGTGTTAAAACTTTAGTCAGGATTCAAAAGACATTTAAATATTTTATATAGCAATATGGCTCATAAGGATTAAACCCTTACATTTTGAAAATGAAGCAATATATATTGCTTTCATTTAGATGTTCTGGGAACTTTTACGGTGAGCTGTCGCTTTTTGTCTACTTCAGATCCAAAAGCGTCTCAAAATTGAAATGACTTGATATACCCATATGATTAAAAAAATCCATTCTGTAAAATAAAACAAGAAATATAGTCTTGCTATATAGAACTTACTTCTGGTTAGGTAGCAGAATATGCTTTTTGCAGTTTAAAATAGTATTTCATGTGAACTGGAAACTATTGCAAAGAACTTCACTTTACAATAAGTAGTAGTCAACAAGTTATAATTGAAGTTCTGTCACTGTTGCATAACTACTGTAATCTTATCCCACCTACACATAATGGGTGGAATTGCAGTTAGAGAACACTAAAATTAAAAAAATTGAGGAGGGGGAAGAAAGGAGGGATCTTAAAATATTGGAATTAGTTTTGTCAAGTTTTAATAATAATTGAATGCTTCACTAATTAAATAACTACTTGTGCTTTTTATGTTTGCATATACACTGAGAAAGATGTTGCTCGTGGTCTCAAGATACAACCTCTTCCAATCAACAGCAACCATCTACCTCAGGAATTAACAGTCCTACTTAGATATACTCAGTTGCATTAACTCTCACTCCTTCCACCTGTGGAAGTTGTGGGTAATAAGACCAGACTGGAATGTTAGAACTGCTATTAAAGGTGCTGTTTCTGTGGAAGGTGGGAGTAAGATGCTCACTGTGATATATGCATCAGTTTTCTCCTGAGTTTATCAGCTATTTGGGTTTTTTTGCACAATTTGATTCTGTGGTTAAAGATGTCCTAAAATTTGCAACAAGATTTGAGATGAGAGTCTACATTTACAGATTTGTGGAAGAGAAATACAGTTGGCACTACTTAAATAAATAAACCACAATTCTGCTGCAGTTACCTTATCTCCCACCCCCAAGTGTCATCAGTGCCAAGAGCAGGAAAAGAAAGTAAATTAAGATTGTCAAATTGAAGTTAAAAACCTGAAGTTGGGTAACAGCAGCACTGTTATAAAGGCAGTTTATAAAATGTGCAACTTTTAAAAATAGAAATGGGCTGCAAATATTTATGAGCAGAATCCAGTATGTCTGATGATGACTTCCTCAAAACTGTAGGATTACTGTAGAAATCTGCCAGGAAAAACATGAGTAGTAGTGTTGCAGAATATAATGAAAGTGTAGCAATTAATGATGCTAAAAATATAATAATGCAATAAACTGTCCAACTTGCCATTTTTAAGTGATAATTATACCTCTCTCTGGCTTTAAATAGTTTTGCTGCAGTTTGTCATAATTGTTCTTGTCTACTGCTTGTTGATCTTGTTTTCAATGGGAGTTTTGTCCACAGGATTCTGACAGAGACTTCTTTTCTTCCTAAATAAAGAATTGCAAGTGTTCCTAGTTCTGTCTCTGCCTAGCCTTTTTTTTCAGGCTTTTCACTTGTACAATTTTTTTTTAAAATGAATTCTTGCTGTTGAAGCTTTCTAAAGATGTCTGTCACTCCATTTTTAGGTAGTATAGATGGAAGAATGGTGTTTAACTTATAAAATGCCTGCAAGATTGATTGCTTCAGTTTTTCTCTTGTCTCCTTCACAGAATTACGTTCTAAATAGATTTAACATATAGGAGGGCATTTTAGTCTGAGAATTTCAGTGTCTTTAATCAATGTTCATAAGCTATTTTTCAAATATTTAAACCCGGATGAAAAAAACCCAGTATTTTATACTGAACATTTTAGTTCAACTGCATTTTCTAAGATATTTTCAGACATCAAGCTGAGAGACATACCCTCATACAGTGACTATTTCCCTGCACTCTTATCTATAATGTAAGAAGATTGTTCATGGTATCAGTAATATTTTTGCCTTTAATTTTAAGAATCTCTGTAAGAATTTTTTCTGACTTATTTTTCAGTTTTTCAAAAGTTACTTTTAAAAGTATTTTTAAAGTGTATTCTTCTCTTGGTAAATATGCTGTCTTTTTTTTTTAACAGTATTTCAGTCTATCAAGAAAGAAGATAGTATACTATACCAGTTTTGATCAGCGGAAACGAGCAAATGCGGCATTTTTAATAGGTGCATATGCTGTAAGTATTATTTATCACATGGATGCTTCTAACCTTCCTTAGGAGACATCTGCTATGTGTAAAATAGCATCTCAAGGGATGGTCCTTTAGGGAGGTAGGCAGATTGTCATTTGATTCTTCTTTAAGCTGTCTTTGAAAATTCTGCTGTATGAGTTTTATGGAAGTCCTGTCTTTGGCACTTAACTCCATTTACTACACAGGGAGTGGCTTTGGTGGATCATGTGCCTGTTTCCCATAGGATACCATTTGCTTGAATGTCAAAATTGCAAACCACAAACTTACCTCTAAACTTGGCTGTTGTAGGATCAATCACTGCTCATGGCTGCTCATAGTGGGAAGAAGAAAGCTTTTTCTCACAGCCTTTCTGAAAGTTACTAGACCAGAGGCATAGTGATTATTGGATGGATTTCTTTTCTCAGTTAATTTTCATAGGCTACCCAGAATAATGGAAAAATTGAGATATTTCAGCCTTCTAATATTACAGATAATATGCAATACACAGGGCTGCCTTAGTTACACAAGCCTAGTTTATTATGATATCACATAAGTTTTGATAGTCCCAAGCTGGCACTTGCTCAACCGCTTGTGTGTCTTCATAGCAGTGTAGCTCAAACTTCAATTTCACCTTCCCGCTCTACTGTCCAGAATTGGAGCACACTTGTAGAAGACTCAAAGAGTCTTTGCGATAGCATGTTTTACACTGATAAGTATTGAAGCTAACAAGCTGCTGGTCCCAAGCTGACATCCACATGGTCAGCTGAGTTCTGGAAGTCTCTGGTAAGTCAGGCTTTATACCATGTGAAAGCTGGTATGTTTCTTTCAGGCCTGAGGTCATGCTGAAGGCAAAGCTCAGTAAATACAGATGATAATATTGAAAGAATTTAGGTTGCAGATTCTTGTAGTTAAACAAAATGTTTTACTGTAAGTATGGGGATAGTGTGTAAATGCTTTTGAGAAAGAAGATCTATAAAGATGTAAAAACAATTGGGGTAAGTTCAAATTTTAAAAATCTTTTGGATAGATTTTTAACCCTTGGGAGTCAACCTGATGGAACAACTCTGCAAAAGGAATAATAAGAACAAATGAGTTAGAATGTTCTAAATTTGTTAATGTTTTTGACCATACAAGACTCTATTTAAAATGCTGGAATTAATTTCTAATTCTGTGTTTTATATTCTGTTTAAGGAGCCTCCAAATTTGGTAGCATATCTTTTTAAGCTTTACTGTCCCTTCAGATCCAAAATGTGTCTAAGTTGTAGCATCTTCAGTAATGATTCCCACACTATAGTTTGTAAACAAACTTCAGTTGTTCTATTTAGACTGCTTTTTGGTTTGTGTTTGCCTCATTATAGCTCCAGTTCTGTATTTAGAAAGATTCACTTCATGTTTTAAAGCTGGTCTAATTAAGCCTATAGCTAGGGAACACTCATCTAGCACATTTGTAGATTACAGCATCTAATTGCCTTCACTGGATTGCTCTTGTCTGATCCTGCCTTCACCTTCTGATACATCTTAGAAGCCTAGGAAAGAGTAGGACACTGGCATTTTGAAGAGGACAAGATTATCTTTTTATTCCCCTTGTCCAGTCCTTGTTATATGACTGTCTCAACTAAGTAGCTGTTCTCTGTGGTAAGGGGTTAAAAGGCCCTTATCACAATTAGCTAGACCCAAGGAAAGAGTGCTGCTGTCCATAAAGAGAAATTCCTGCAAAGCCAGGTTGTAGGAACAGAAAGGTACAGAGGTACGTATGATGCCAGACAGAACTCCAAGCAGAGGACTGATCAGCTATGCCATACTTACAGTATTTAAGACTTAAACACGGGAACAGTCTGGTATATTTGGTAGTCCTTATTTGAAGGAGCTGCTCAGCAGCTAAAATGAAAGTACTGGGGGGAAAGGCAGCAGAAATCCCTCTAAAGAAAGTCGAGGGGGAGCACATAGTACGTGTACCATGGTGTGATTGTGTTTGTACTCCATAATGGATATCAGGTGGCACATCACATAAGGAGTCAGCAGCTTATGTGTGCAATAAGGTAAATTAGTGTGCCACAACTGTGCACGTTTAACCCTTGCCTAGCCTGTTTTAAGCTGCTTATAGCTCTTAATTGCTAGCATATGCAAGTGATCTACATCTGCATTTGGTATTACTCTCCTGTCAGACTAGTAGATGTTTTAAGTATCTTCTGATTATTGAAGATATTATATACCAAGAGTAATTCTTTACTAATACATTGTTACGGGTACAAAAAAGTATTTGTTCTCTTGTTGAAAACACCTTATAGTCACTCACCAATTCATCTCAATTTAGGAAGACACTTTGCACAAAGGTATCCAATATGTTACATAGTATGTCACCCCAGAGTTATTTCTATAGATTTGTATTCCTAAACTTGCAAGCGTTATGGGAGTTCATTCACCTTCTATAGTGATTGATACTAATGCATAAAATTAATATTTATTTATTCTTAAAAGTTATTTACCATCTATCTAATAATCTGATTTTTGTTTTTTTAACTGCAGAATCTTAGCTTTTGTAATCCAGACATATTCATATCACACTCAAGAAATAATATTTGCATTTTTGGAGTGTTTTACCTGTAATTGCTATGTTCATCAGATGCAGTAGATGTACACTCTTGGGTTACGTGATAGGGTGGTTCCTGACCTGATGGAATCTAATCATATTCTGCAGTAAAAGAACTCTGTATAATTGGCAATTTGATCTATCACGATTTGAATATCCAAATTGTGACAAATATAGGTACTCTTTGATTTAAGGTGTTCTAGATTTTATGTCTTGTCTTTGATTATACAAGCATTTTGAGACCAGAAAGTCTTATAGCTATTAAGTCTACCAATGTGTGAAAGTTAATTGAGAAGGCTTGTTTTGTTTGTCCTGGTGTTAAAATATTAAGTGTAAAATGAAACATGGAAAACAGTGGGTCAGGTTCTAGGAATGGGTTTCCAGTGGTGATTATGCAACTTAGATTGTTCCATTAAACAGCTTCTTAGACCTTTGTACTGAAATACCCTATAGCTATTAAAATATTTTAATAAGAGAGTCATAAGTTTAAGTGAAAGTTAGGTCTTAAAACTTTATTGGCAATAGCTCGCCTGTTTGTAAATTGCATCTCAGTAAGATGTGTTTTCTAAATTTCAGTTTTTACAGTGGACTTTCAATACATTTGGGCTAATTGTGTCCAATTGCTAAATTATTGTCCTTGTTCTTAAGAATTCTGCAAAAATCACTTCTGTAGTAAAATTCAGATTAAGAAGAAAAAAAATTTTTAAAGTGTTACAAGAACAGAAGAACATGCAGATTTCTCTGATCTTACAGGGAATTTCAGGGTTTCTCCTAAATGGCCAAGACTACAACGCAGAGTGTTCAGTGATGTCAAAAACAGGGTGCTACTAGGTTTTACAAAGTCTTACCAGGCACCACAGAGAATATTCTGAAGCTAGTATGGCTTTGCTTTTTCCTTCATCAGTCATTTCCTTGCAGGAAACTTTTCCCCTAATTTAAAAATACAAATTAGACTTCTCAGCCCTACCTGAAACTTTAAGGGTTTGTGCTCTTGTAATCTAAGCATATCACACTACTGCTCAAATGCATAATCCCTCCCTTGGACTGCCAGCAAGTACAAAAGCTTTTCAGTTACTGCAACATATACAGCCTCTTTGCTGTTTTGAGCAACACCTTTCTTCTGATTGCTTTAGATTGGCTTCACAGAATTCTTGTGATAACTTAGCAGCTCTAGAGTGGATCTGTTGCATATACTTCTAATTTGAAAATGCCAGCTGTGCATGGGAAGAAGATGAATCCAAATTCTATTTGAAGTATTGTGGATGAGTGCTAAGGTGGACTTGCAAAACACTAATTGCCTTTTTGTTTTGTAAACTTTTTAGGACATATGGTATGAATTTTCTTGGCAGCGTGTATGTGGCCAGTATTGCTACATCTCATGTGCCTGCATAGTGTCCCAACTGTGGAGAGCTTTATCTTTCAACCACATAATATTCAGGAAGTGAGAACATAAGAATGGAAATGTCAGAGAAAAAAAAAAAAAATTTGAAAAATTTCAATATTTGATGAATCTATTTTTTACAGGTAGCAGTGCCACAGGATATGAGTTATACTAGTGACAGTGGGGAAAGGGAGGAGAACCTTGTCCCTTGTAAAACAACTCTTGTAAAAGAATAGTAACTGCCTGGAAAGTGGTGACTTTTTTAAAAGGCTTTTACTCGCATTACTTCTTAGATACAGGATCAATTTATACAAACTATTCACAACAGGCTCTTTGTGTTGGGTTTTTTTGTGTTAATTTGTATAAGTTGCAGAATGAAAGCCCTCTGAAGATTCATCATATTATTAGATTAAAAAACTAAGTTTCAGTTGCTGAGTTTTCATTGATAAAGTTCAGTTAGAAAACAGTCTCCTCTGTTTTTCTTGATGAATATCACTACTTTTTAAGTACTGAAGCATGTACTGTAGTGTTTCCTTCTCCATTTTATTATCCTTCCCCCTTCAGCTACTGCGTTATTCTTGACATCTGTGATACTTGTGTTTTTTCAGGAGCTCTGTTCAGCATTTCTTTCCCTTTCCTCCTTCCTTTTATGTTCTTAATATCTTTTTCCTGTTTCCATCCTGGTGTCTTTATTATGAGCTCTGTGGACAGACAACTAGCAGTGTTTGGTTCAAAACATCATGTGTACATGTCTTTGAGCAGAGACAGCTCTCAAGTACCATAACTTCTGTTAAATAAAAGCTGCAGTGTTGGGAAAACATTCATATAATACAAATTTGCCCCTACTTCAGGTTTCTGACTCCCTAACTGTGTAAGATGGAAACTCATCTTTCCCTGAAGTCCTCTGAGCTACCTTCTAGGGATCGTTTGACTATAAGAAAGAATTTAGGCTTTAAATGGAAGCTAATTAATGTCATTATTAACATTAATTGACATGAATAAAATCAGTATTTTTCTCTGAAATACACCCCCCACTGAAATTTCTTGCACAGGATGCATTGTTCTTAAATGTAAAACCTTTGTGGTGAGGGGGACTATAAAGAAAATATAAAGGAGACTTCTTTTACAGGCTAACAGAATCTTTCACAAATGAATGTGCAAGCATAATGGCATTGTTGTGCTGCAGGGGTTGAAAGCATGAACTTGGTGCCATTAGTTAGCAATCATTGCTGTAGACAGACTGTTACAGCCTAAAAAGAAATGGGCCCCTTTACTTTTTAAATTATGTTAATACATATATCCATTAAGTAAATCTCTCAATCTGTTCCAATATTAGTAATCACTGGTTTGACCTCAACAACAAAGAATCCAATAATTGAGTTAGAAACAATTGTTCTGATAACACAGAATAAATGGGATGATATTCGTGTAGAAATTGTGGTCTGTTTTGATGGTGGAAAGGATGCGTTGCTTTCAGAGATTAAGGAGGGGAGAATATGGAAGTTCAGTCAAATACAAGGACATTAATTTTGAGAAATATGTAATTTGGGCACTTTTGCTAAATGAAACAGCAATGTTGACACTGCTGCAGTATTAAGATTTAATATTTGAAGATAAGTGGCATTTGTTCCTCTTTTTGGGTACTGGTTATACTGATCTGTTCTATCAGTGTGACCATGATGAGTGGAGCAGCGACATTGGAGACTGAGACTGAAATACAACTCCATGTCAGAGAATTGATCTTTTGAAGGCAAATCAGTTTGTGTAGAGGGTTTTGGTCCAAAATTAGACCAGTTGTTCAAAGTAGTGAAATAGGTGGTAGTTGAAAACCAGAGATGATTCTGGACCCTCTTTTCATTGTGTCATGTCAAAGAGCTTTCAGACTATTTTACTTGAGTCAATTTTTTTTTTTTTAATCCTTATCTTTTCTGTGTGCCTTGTCCACACTTGAAGAAATGCAAGAAAATCTACCTACCATGTTGACACCCTACAGAATACTAAGAATCCCATTAACTTGAGATATAACTCTAGACATAAAGCAAATAGCAAATATTCTGGGAGTGAACACCACTTACCTATAGTCTCATGTATTCAAGGTCAAAAATTGAATAAAGCTTTCAGATCAGGATCTAACCTATGTCTTGGTTAAGAAAATATTTATTAAAATACTTTATATTCAACAGTTAAGTGTGTGTAGACCTAAAAAGTAGCCATGTAGGTGCTGGTTGTAAGGTGAGTAGTGGGGAAATGGCTAGAAAAATTGTGTGGCTTTGTTTACAAAACGTTTGTGTGCATGAAATATGCCACTCCAAACTGGATGAAATCTTTTTTTTTTTTTTTGTAAATAATGCACTTGCTTAATATGTATTCCAAGTTAGGTTTATTTTAGGACCAGTTTTACTGTACAAATAAAAATTGAAGTGCAGCAAGATACGGTTGTATTCTAATTTCTTACTTAAGCCAGTGCAGCTGATAGTGTTCAGTGATAGCAGAATGAGCCTTGGTTTAGGGTGTTACATTAACTATATGTTGGTCTCATAGTAACAGGTTCAGCTTGTTGAATTGGATATTTTTGTTAATTAGTAGTTTGATACTGACAGTTAAGAATCAAACAATATTTGTGTTGGAAAATATTCCATTGAGCAGTGGTGGAGAAATGTTTCCTTTGTCAGCTGCTGTGAAAATATTTTGATTCATCTGAAATTGGACAGAGAACTAGTACAGATGCGTATTTTTCATCTTAGTATGACGTTGAGTCTGTCTCGAAGTCTCTCAGTTGCAGCAATATGATTATTTTTACATTTTTTTTTAAAGGAGGGAAATTACACAAAACAGAAATCCCAGTTTCTGTTGACTTCTGTTGATTTCTGAGTCTTTTACTTTGTATGTCTTTTCTGACCTATAAGTGTCATAGGAGTTGGTCATGAAGGAGTACAGTGTACATTCTTGGGAATTTAGGGGCTGAGGGAAGCTTACATGTGTTTAATGACTTTTCAGGCTCAGGGCTCATGTTTTTTCGTCTCCCCCCATCCCTTTTAGGTAATATACTTGAAGAAAACACCAGAAGAAGCTTACAGAACACTTTTGTCTGGATCTAATCCACCATATCTTCCATTTAGGTATGTGAACGTGAGAAATGGGCCTAACTTTGGTTTTTTTGGTTGGAATTTGCTAAATATAAATTTTTCAGACTGACTTCCCAGAAAATGGTTTCATGTCTGATACAGACATTGTATCAAAATGACTGATCTCCAGAAAAAAATTTTTAGGTCTGTTGGAATAACTTGCTCTGTGTTGGAATAACAAAGCCATTTAGATTGATTTAAGTTTTAAGTAAGACTCGCAGTCTTGCAAATTGTCAGGTTTTGAAAATAGTTCTTAAAATGTTTCTGATTTAGCAGTTAAACTTTTCTTCATCATGTATCATGTTTTACTATTCGAAGTCATTCAGATCTTTTAAATTACCTAGTACCTAACTAGACTTACATGAATGAGGGGGGGTTTATGCTGTTATATTTTCTCTATTTTACAGAACAAGTACTTATGTTCAAGTAATTAAATTGCTTTGCCTTTCTGTTTTCAATGAATCATAGATAATTTCTATCAATCTGTCTTTATTCTCTGTACTAAGGTCATATTGAGACTTCAATCTGAGGAGTTTTAGCTATCATGACTATCTATTAAAGAGACTCCCAAATTTTTTTCATAGTGTGGACAATTAAATGCCCTTGTGCTTCATGAATGAAAATGCCTCACACTATTCCTATGCAGACACTGGCAATAAAAGGCAACTTCAAGAAGGTCAATATCCTCTTTTTTAGGGGAGTCAGCATTTTAGAAGTAGTGTTCACTGTCAGCCAGTGCATTTGTAAATGTAGACCTACCTTGTCTATATCAAATTCATCTGATTCTACAGCCACTCAGCAAAGGAAGATCATATTGTCTCTCTTCTCATAGCTTGTGCAGGAGCCAGATACAGTATAAACTGTTGGGATGGTAGATTTGGATGTAAAGACCAGTTTGACTATGAAATCTTAAACCATTGAACACATCTTTTTAAAAAAGATATCAAATCAATGATAGCTTTTTTTGGCAGAGAGTTTATACACTGACCTGGTCATCGATAGGTCTCCAAAACCCAAGAAGTTTACTGAGCTATTGATAACTGTATTTTTTTTCAGCTAATTATAAAAGATACTGGATACAATGCATAAAAAAATCTGTTATTTTAAACGTCAGTGTTTTTTAACATCTCCAAATTCTATATAAAATACAGGAGTGATGATCTAAATTAAAGAATAATGTATAGTTTTCTCCACCTTTTAGATTCTTTGGTTCCTGATCTTCTTCCAGTTTGAAATAATTACACTGGTCCTTTCTGTTTACAGAAGGTTCAGCTATTGGAAAATTGCTACAAGAAGTTCTTTGAAGCAAACTATTATTCTGAGCACAGAAACTGCCAATACATTCTTCTGTTTCCTTATCATTTTGGGGAAGCAACAAGGGAAATATTTCCCTGCAATATTTCCCTTCCTTCCAGGGATTACTATGTAGCATTTTAGTGGATTCTAAAAAAACCTGACTCTTCCTTTCATATCAAATTCTCAGTGGTTCAACTTTGGTAGGAGTATTTCTTTCATATAAGAGCTTTTAATACTAAAGTGACTTAAATTTTTCAGAATCTTAAGCTTAGTTTATTCAAAACTTGCTTAAAAAGCAAAACTCTTAGTAGTGAAGGATGTATGTTACCTGAGAATGGTTGTATCTTGTTCACCAATTAAAGAAATTTACTGTTTGGAATTATGGTAAATTGCTGTGTCTCTAGGTTCCTTTCTTCACCACCAAAGTCAAGATTAAGATCTGTAAGAAAGACGTTCTGACAAAGTGAAGAACCTTAGTTGTTAGGTCCCAAAACTGTAAGACAGAAAACTTGGGAGGAATAGTGTTTTTGCAGAACAGTCTCATATGACCCTATTTGCTCAAACCAAAGCCTATACAGACCTTCGCCTTGCAACCAATTCCTTATAATAACAATGATGATAATAGTAGTGATAATAATAAAAAAATGCTGTTTCTGCTTGACTGGTAGGGAGTAGTGAAAGTAATTGGCTCTGTGATTTCTTGTGGGGCTGATAAAAACCACAGTAACAAATTTAATGATATGAAACTATTTCATTTTAAGTGTTAAATAATTATTCAAAGCAAATCCTTGTAGTTTGAATTCATAAAATTCTATTCTGAAATAGAACAGTTAGCTACTCTGAGATCAGCAAAGCAGGGGTCAAGAAATACAAGAAACAACAAGACTTTCTGAAGATGACTTTGTATTATATACAAAGAGCATTTCATGTTTCCCAGGGGAGAGAATACTAACTGAAAACATTGAAGAAGGCAATGTCCAGCAAAGGGACTACTCAGTTTTTGCAGTCTGGATTGTCAAAATGATTACAAAAGTAATAATCACTTCATTCCGTTGGTCAGCTTCAGGAGAAAAGGGCAATAAATGTATAGAATAGGCAGTCTTCTGACATGTAACTCCTCTGCAGTCTTTGTCCATGTGTTTCAAACCCTGGGTTGCTGGGAGAAAAATGATTAGCTAAAACAAAAGCTTTTATGGGAGGTTGTGGGATTTTTGTGGTGGGTTTCCTGTGGTGTGGATGTGTTTTGGTATGCTTTGGGATTTTTTTTCTTTTTTTTTTTTTTTTTAAACGCAAAACTTTAGCTATTTTAGAGGATGGGAGGGAGTCAATCTTCTTGAGGAGAGCCTTGCTGTTCCTAGAAGGAATATAGTGTTATGAGCTAGAAGAGTTAAACATCTTGATTTCTTGAGCATTCTTTCTTATATGACATGGGGCTGGAAATCACTTAAGTTTCTTTTGGAGCTGCTTTGGACTATGTCAGGTCTTGGCACTGGATTAGAGCCTAAGCACGTTCTGTTATCAGTGGTATAGTTTGTCCTGCTTGGAGAGAAGGCTGTGTAATCTAGCTGCATGGGAGGTAAGACAAAGAGAAGTGAGGAAATAAACTGAAGGATTCTGACAAGGTAGGAATGTAAGAAATGGGGAGTCTGATAGGGAGGGGATATTTGGGAGCTGAATTCATAGGAAGAGGCTGGAATAGATACATAAGGAATTTAAGAATTACTGGGGCTGAGAGAAGGGCAAGTAGATCTGATGAGGGCCTGCAGTGAGACAATCTAGATTAGCTGGGAATGGGGAAGAAATAATTTATTCCTCCTTCCCTGGTTTTCCAAAGCCTTTGAGATTATTTTCTCTTCCTGTCCATTCTAAGACATTTGAGACATCTCTGGTGCAAAATATAGCATGATACAGAGGCTCAAGCAAATGAATCTGTGCTGGAATCAGTAGCACTGCCTTAGGTAGTATATCTGCTTGGCATCAGGCTATACTGTGAAAAAACAAGTTGGTGCTATAAGAAAGTTTGCACTCCTTCCTCATCTTTAGTGTCTTGAAAAGGACTAAAATGACTCTTATGTACAATGAAAAACATAACCCAAATGTCTTACCTCTTCTCTCCTGTTCTAAGGTCTAGGAAGGAAATAATTTGAGGTATTAATCATTGGTGTTCAGTACTTATTGACTTGAATTTATTCTTGGAGCCTGGAACTTAGATATTATATAACTTCTGTAGTATAGGTCATCCCTGAATAGTTTCAAGTGCAGGAATTTATCAGTGAGCAGTGATCAGTCAGATGTTACAGGTAGACTATTTAACAAGTTCATTGATTTGATATCTGAAGTGTCTTCTATTTAGCAAAAAAAATAGACAACTTTCAATAGGTAGAAGCTGCAGGATTGTCAGATTCTTTATGAAGTACTGAGTTATGTTTACATGAAGTGATCACTGGGAAACTGATCTGCTTTCATCTAGCTCAGTGACCTCAAAAAGCCTTAATCGGCTTAGATCTTCAGCTGGTATTTCATTTAAAGACAGCTTCAGCAAATACTGTTCAGGGGTAGAAGGAAATCAGAATACCCCTCTTACAAGATGCATGGAAATTTTGGGGGTTTGTTTTTATAACAGAAAAACTAAAGAAAGCAGGAGGGTAAGGAACTACTGTCTTTGAGACACTTTAATTTTATTTTTGGCTGATTCCCTGTCAGTTGGTGATGCTCTAGTCTCTTGAAGATCTTGTACTGTGTCTTCTCACTTCCATTTAAGAAAATGGTGCTAACACCATTTTAAATGATCACAAATACCAGTTTCCTATTGTGAAACTAAGTTTTAGATCTTTACCTCAAACTACTGTGTATTGACTTTATATTAAAGAGAAGAAACATTTATTTTAGTATTATTGTGTTCAGTCTCTAGATATGACATGAATTTCAGAGCTAGATTTGTAGCTTTTGGGTTTTGTTTCTTTACTGGCAAGTGCTGGGGAAACAAGCTATTTTGTTATTGACAGTGTTTAGAGGTTTGGTGAAAGGGAAAGCATTATGCAGTATTGAGGTCAGTGACAGTAACTGTGAAATCGGATGTGGGATTTGCAGCTCTGTAATGCTGGCTCAAATTCATACTACATCTGTATCTCATAGAAATATTCACATTTTTTCTAATTTTGAAAGCAAATAGCGTACTATCAGGTAATAGTTGGTAAAACACTGTTTGAAAATCAAGGTGGTTATGCGCTTGGCCATGAAAGACTGGAAGAATACTCTAGTGAAATATGTGATCAGCAACAGAAATCAGAGCACCCACACTGTAAAACTGTGCAGGAGATGTCTGTGTGTGCCCTATTCTATTATTCTGATATGAAATGAGGTCTTCCTTTCTCTTCTATGTTTTTTTAAACACAGAGTTCTGAGTTGAACAAAAAGCATGGTTTCCACCAGTAAAAAAACACCTGAATGTTTTTGTATACACATAAGTAGTCCCAGTAAGTTAAAAATTACTACTGTCTTAAACACAAGCACATACATTAGTTTTCTGTAGGATAGGATGCTGACTGTACAGTGGACAAAGGAGGTGAATAATTTTAAATAGGAAGCATGTCTGGAATTAATTTTAATTTCATCTAAAATTATGTTTCTTCGAGGTTAGTAAAGGTATCTTTTCTTTACAGTGCTCTTCCTCATAACTTAGTGCTTGCATTTGGTTTTACTGTGGTACAAAGTGTGGCCCATTCAGAATCTATTGCATTTTATACAAGGTAAAATTAGTATTTTTAATTATTGCTCTAAAACTCGTGAAATATATCTGTCATTAGTAGAAAGAAAATGCATGGTGGTGGATCTAGTGCTATATAGACTTCTCAAGTCAGTGAGGTATGAAAATAGCTGTATTTCTAACGGGATTTTTGTAAAGGTTAGTACTACTTCTGACAGCATCCAATATATTTATCCATGATCTGGAAATTTATACAAAATCAGTAGGAAGACAGCTTGACCCGAAGAACAATGAAATTGAACTAGCTGTTATGCATTAATCTTTAATTATTTAGTTTTCTCCAGTAAATGCATTCATTCAGGAGGATTCAGAAAATAAGATCAAATTTATTTTTTAAATATTTCCAAAGATGTTTAATGATTTGACATGACTTCTAACTGATTTCTCTGGGATAGAAAAAGAACTTGATAACGGTCTCAGCCTGGAGGAAGTCATCTGGGTGACTTGAGGGGGAGATTTGTTTTGGTTTTGCCTTTAACAAAGAGAAAATCAAAATAATTAGTGACTTAAAATACCTTATACAACTCCCTCTAAACAAAAAGGTTTATTTGAAACATTCAGGAAATCTGGTCACAATAAACTAATAATCTTTGCCTTTTGAGTGTTTCAAGGTCTTTCTAGGCATGTAGTTGGGAGTAAGACTGGCATTTAGGATCTGATCTTTAGGATTCTGCAAAATGCTCTTTGACTAAACTCTAAAGGAATAGTAACACTTCTCTGGAATAATATGAAATCATCTATTTGATAGAAAGATTGACTATAAAAAATGTCACTTCATGAGCACAGTGTGACTTTGCTTCATAAATAAACTACTTTTAAAAATATTGTTTTAATATTTAAAACAGCTCTGTAAAGTGCATTTTGTTGCTTGCTGTGCGTTCTGAAACCAGTAACTTGGGATTTATCTCTTAATACTGCACTTGCCTTACCTGTAGTTCAGATATCACTCTACTATATCAATGGATCCAGCATGCAGAGTCCTCATGGATTATACATAAAACTTCTGCCAGATTAATTTCTTTGTTCTTATACCTAAAATTTAATGCTTGTAGATAGCTTAGCTTAAAATTCTGTAGCATAAAACAGTAAAGTTTCAGAAAGGGGTTTGCATCTGGAATTGATTCTAATGAGCCAGTTATACTTTTGAAAACTAGAAAAGAAAAAAATACATATATTCCTGCATTTACCTTGAAAAGGATTGGGAGTGCTAAAATAAAAATGTCTATGGCTTTAAGGAAAAAAAATTGCATAGATTTTGTTCCATTTTCTTGTTTTCCAAATTACGATAGAAGGAACTTTTATGATTTGCATGTGTTTTCTTACCAGAAGATACTTGAGGGGCAGAGGGAGAGAAAGAGAGATTATGGCAAGGTCTGAGATAATATGCTCAGTATTTGCCATGGTTCATCAGACATCGTGCTTTCCCTCGAAGCATTAGGTAATATTAAGCCACCACTTCCAGGTGTTATTTCACTACCATGCTGTACTGTCATTCATATCTACTGTTTGTTTATGGTTCCATATGGTTACGCTATCGCATTCTGCCACAAAAGATAGATGGGTGTGCAAGTTTTTCAGATGTTAACTCAGTGTGTTGCATTTCTTTAAAAAAAATGTTAGAATGCTGCTATTCTTTGACACTCTGGGAATTTGGAATTAGGTTTAAACAGCTTTTTATTTGTTCATTTCAAAACTTTGCCTGTTTGGAATTTTCCTAGCTTTCAGTCTTTCTATTATTTCACTGTGTGTGGATGACAAGTGATGAAAGCAGAGCTGCTTTCTTTAATGGTTAGGTGCACAGCAACAGAAATGAGACGTTTGAGGCATGGATGATGTAGGCAATAGATGTTAGTTGCCAGCATCCTTGTGTACTCCACTGGTAATAGCTGTCTGTGGGAACTGGAGCTAAGAATACTCTACACCTGTAATTGTGATAGGCTTATCTTGTACATCTAGGTCAAGTTCAATGTTGTCCTGCCCTCTCTCCTCTCCCTTCTCTCTCTTGCTCTCATAGCACTTCTTATTAATGGATTAGAGATTATGTGGCTTTTTTTCCTTTTTTTTTTTTTTTTTATGTACTGCAGTATCAGGTGCCTTATCGGTTGAAGTAGTTATGTACATATAAATAAAATAAAAATTATATTCTTGTCATAGCAAAATAACATGTAATATAGAACACATCTGCTACAATCATATCTTCCATTCATATTTCTCTATAAATACTTGATTTTTTGGTTTGCATTTTGTGGTTTAGGTTTTGTTTTTTCTGTCAGGCCCTTCAGAAAACTGTTACAGCTTTTAAAGATTTTCTGCTATGTACATCTTCCCATTGGAGCCTCAAGATTTTTTGCTCAGAAGACCTTTTTGTTTGCTAAAATGATTTTGTGCTTAAATGATCTGTTACTCAACTTTCCCCTGTCAAAAATATATTGTCTGTAAAGTTTATATTTTACATCTTTGGTATGTTCTGCTTATCTAATGTAATGAAAATACTTTATGAAAAAAATATTTGTTGCATTTGGATATTGAATTTCACATTGTAAAAATTGTGGCTAAGTATTTTTTAATAATCTAATAACTTGAAAGCTTTTCTAGAGTAGCCTGCCTGCAATATGACGCTACCAGAATTGTAGCTTTTAATTTTCTTAAATACATTTTCTATGAACACTGCTTGCTCAAAACTGCTGTACTTATTCTCCTCTTAAAGAATGGGTGGGAATATTCTATTCTTAAAGTACTTGGGATTGAAGGACCATATCAATACAGAAAATTTCATACTACTTATAGCAATTAGACTATCAAAAAAGGAAACTTTTCAGTGAAAGACTGAAATTTTGGATCAATTATAGATTAAAGATGTATCTGGTTGAAACCTAAAATTTTGTTATTCTGATAAATTGCAGTTCTTAGCACTCTGGATAAAATAGCTTAGAGCAAAAATATAAAACATTTCTTTAATGAGTGATTAGGAAATAATCTGCCCAGGCAGGATTTTGTTAAAATGCAAACTGGTCTGAAACACACTTTGAAAAGTACTTTTTCTTTTTTCTACAATGCATTTGTTGCTGTTACTTTTTTGGTGGTGTTGTTTGCTTTTATGTTGGTGTCTCTTACCACTTGAATATGTTTTGCTTTGGGGTATCCTGTCATCTTTTAAAGAGAAATTTTTATTTTCATAGTGGCAGAACTGAAGTTAAATAATTTTAAATTTAATTATATCTGGATAATTTTTAATCACATCTGTAATCAGGCATCAAAATGAGAGCCTGTAAATGAAATCCAAACTAGTAGTCTATTTGCCTTTCCCTGTTAGACAGTGTAACTCAATTAAGACTTGAATAATGGTTAAAGCAAGTTTTGCTTTGTTTGCTACTATCATTACACAATTGAGAGAGGATGCAAAACTTCCTGTTCCAGGACAGCATAAATAATTTGGTAAAGAATATGTATTGAGCTGATGTAAAATATGCATTTAAAATGATTTGCAGTATCTAACTGCATTTACACTGAGCTACACCTTTGGTAGGGCAGTGCTTTAGCATGAACAAGCTTCTAAAAAGATGTCTGCTTTGAACTTTAATTCAGAGTTCTCAGAGGGGATTGAATAACCTGAATATATTATGTTGTGTGTTGCCTTTCCATGAGTTCTTAACATAATTCTGTGTATATTAAATTAATTTGTATTAAATCTTTAGGGATGCTTCATTTGGGAACTGCACGTACAATCTTACAATCTTGGACTGTTTGCAGGGAGTAAATAAGGTAATAACACTTTTCCTTAGCAAAACATTTAAATTGACTTTTAAAACATGAAGGAAAATACTGTAAAAATACAATAGAAAATCTGGTTTCAAAGCAGAATGTGTGTGAATGAGTAGTATGCTGTCGTGAAGCCTAAGTTACTGAGGACTGTGTTTGAGTAGTGACAATGGAAGAATGTTACACTTTTACCTGGCTGGCCTGGGCTTTGACAGCTTTCTGAACTTCACCTTCCGAATTGGAATGTGCAAACACACCAGGCCTGGCTGGGGGCAGTTCTTAACAGTTCAAGGCAGTGCACTAGATCTGCTAATAGATCATTTATAACCGTTGGTAGAAGGGAATAACATAGGTTGATAAAGTCAAGTGAGACAGACACCTAGGTATACTGTGATTTAATCTGAGCAGTTTTTGCATGTACTTGGCCCCAACTTTCCCCCAAAACACTTGGTTCAGTGTTTGAACTAATCTTTTCTGAATTGTTTAAGAAGAATGAAAACTACTGTATCTTACTAATGTTTTGATGTGTCACTTTCAACGGTCCTGGTCCTGCGGAATATTAGGCTCCAATATTGCTTTTTAAAAAATGTTACATCACATCTCAATCGGCAGCCTTGTGTTATAGTATATACTTCATACTGTAAGCAAAGATGAAATTTCGTTTATCACTTCCCAGTGATCTTGATGAAAGGAGCAGGCTATATGAACAGTTCTGTACAGACACTTTATGGACTATTTGTAATTCTTAAAAGTATGGCAAAACAAGTGTTTCTTAAACATTTTAAAAAGAGAGATCAAGCTTAATATTTTTAGTTCTGTGGGGGTGGGAAAGGAGCTGTCAGTTAACAGCAAGACTCTAATTTGTGTGGCATTTTACGGATCCTGAAGCTCTGTGAAGCAGTCAGTGCAGTCACTGTAATTTATCTGCAACAAACACGTCAAAAGGACTTTGAGACTCAGTCTTTCCTCCTTTGTTCCCATAAAATTTATTGTTAATTTTTTGTTCAGTTCATCTACAGAGGTAAAAACACTTTGAGCAGAAACCGGATGCCTTAATCTAAAGTAAAATCTTAGTCCCCCTGGGTAAATTTGGTGTTTGTGTGCACATATATCATATACATGTAATTCAGGGAGCATACAAATTCTGGAGTGCAGCCAGTCAACCATGCTTAACTTAAATACATTTTTCAAAATCAGCTGTTCAGACAAACCTCTCAGTATCTTAGGTTTCATCACAGGTCCAATCATTGAGCCTATGTGGTCTATAACAAAGCTATTTTTGTTTTGTCTTTAAAAAGGTGCTCTATATGTAGCAAATAATGGCAGACTGATGATTATTGTTTTTTGAATCATAGATATGTGGTGTGGTTTTTATCACACCTTAATCGTAGAATGTTGTATAATATCTATACTTCCCAGAATGCAGCAGATTCAGTATAAATATATGCTGAAGAACTCTTCCACCTATTCCTTGGGGAATTTGGGCTATGAATTACTTATTCATGGAATTGTTTTTAATATGGTATTATACACAAATCTTTAGTACAAAATTGGCATATTTAATAATAGTACAGTAATCACATACAAAACTTCTTTCAGTGCTGTAATAAATACTGTCTAATGTAGTCTAGTGAACTTCATTCTATCAGTGAAATGTGTATTAAAGCAAATCATAAAATACAAGTTATACACAGTACTGTATTCTGTATATGCCATTTTGCCTGGGTATTATGGTGATAAAATCAGACTATCATATTAAGTATAGAAAAATCAATAAACTCTTAATGTTCTGTATTTCATTCTGTCCAACTGCATGAAAACATATTCATCATAGAAATCATTGAATGAATGTATGACAAAAAGGGAATTGGTTTTTAATTTGTCATCTGCCTTACAGAAAAAACCATACATAATGGGGTGGGGAGAATCAATTTAATGATTTAAGTGATATGCAACAACCTTATGTCTCATTGTAATGTCTTTGAAGAAGAAATAATGAGCCTGACATGCTTTAGTGACATTGTTGGAGTTTTTGTTGTCTGTGTTGTTAATCTGTGTAAAATGTAATGTTGTCTTAACATAGAGGCTTCAATCAGCCAAAAGCACAAACATTTAGTGATTTAGTTTCGATTCTCAAAACCAGTATTATAAAATGAGATTATATATCATATTTCAGTATAAACTGACACCTTGTTACCTTTTAGGCTTTGCAGCATGGATTTTTTGACTTTAAGACATTTGATGTGGATGAATATGAACACTATGAGGTTTGTACATTTAATAATGAGTTGAAGTGTTTGGTTTACCTAAAATAAGTTTGAAGATACAGTAACCCACAACTTAAAACATACTGGAAACACATTTTAATTCAAGTAAAACCCAGTGTTCATATGTCAGGTATGTACATCCAAACATGTATGCTGTATGGGAAAAACATGCAGGATGAATATCTTTGCAATTTCAGTGCGTCACATAATCAGTCTACTGCTTTTTCACAGCCTTTCTGGCTTCTGGGACCTCTTTCATGCTTTCCCAACCTTCTGCCAGGATACGATCCAAGGTCTCTCAGCTGACCCATGGAATCTGTGTTTTCTTTCAACACTCATTGAGCTGCTTCGTGAGATGCTGTTTTTCCCAAATATGTGATAAATTTTTTATGGCCCCATAGATTAAGCACATCTTGAGCTTTTTTATTAAGGATGCATTATATGGGGATTCCAGTAATGAGAATACATCCAAAATATTTCCCTAATGAAGTCCTAGAAAGCTGACAGATGTCATTCATTGTTCTGCCAGCCTTCTTACAATTTAAGAATAGATACTCTGAATGGCTCTAGATGCTTCTAGGGCTTTGTTCTGTAACATACATGCCTTTATCTGCTAGTAGTAGACAGTTATATCAAGCTATATTGCTGCAGAGACCCTTTAAAATATGCCCATGCTGCACCTGTGAAGTGAGCTGTGTACAGAGGAAATCGCAGGCACAGAAGGTGTATATACATCTGGTCCAGAATAGTTGCATGATCTTCGCCTACCATTTCCCACACTCAAAGGAGGGGAAAGGGTTTTTACTGAAGTCAGCGACAATCGTGTAGTTGTATTGGACCTTGTCTTTGGAACTCCCTGAAGTTCCTGCATTTGCATTAGTTAAGGAGAAAGATATTTAAATTGGAGGTGTTCTAAGCATTTGAATATATATTAAACTATCTTTTTAGAGTTATGTTACTTTCTTGTAGCCAGTATTCTTCCCCCCAGCCCCTCCATTGCAATTTTCAGAAAACTTTTCAGAAATAATGAGAATAAATTTGCTTAGTCTGAAAACATCCATTTAAAAATTTATTATCTTAAGTTGAATATTTCTAATATCAAACAAGTTTTAGGGATAATTGCTTTTCTTAAATCTCTAACATTTGATAAATAACTATTTTGCTTTACAAGCAAGAAGATATGGGTGACTCAGTACATATCTGAAATCCAGCTATAGGAAATGCTTCATAAATGTTCAAGAAAGAAGGCGAGGTCAGGAGAGGAATAAATAGTAGAAAAACTTAATTTACAACACAATCTATATAGTAGATGTTGGCTGCCATAGGCATAATATAACATATAGCTATTCACAAAAATTAAAAGCATTTGTAGAAAGATTTCTGTATACTGTAATGTTCCATAATGATTAGATTGAGAAATTGGTATAACCTTTTTGAATTACCAAAATTAAATGAACAGTGACTAAAATTTCAAGTATGAAATTTCTGCTTTTTTGCTTACTCTATGTGCAAAAGGAAAATGTTTGTTTTAAAAAGAAATGATGGTTGGGAATTCTTAGGATTCTCTATATATAGTAGGCATTAATCTGCCTGGAAAAGTATTAAAATAATTGACTAAAGCTATCCCATTATCTTGTTTAATGCATAACTTTATTTTAGTTTGTGAAAAGTATGTATGTGTGAATGATGTTTAAAGTACGCTACCCACTGTCTGAGTTTAAAAAGCAGGAACTTGGAATCATCTTTAATTTTTTGTCCATTTTTTGGTATGTCATCTATTATTTTACACATTGTGGTCAGCTTTGTATGTTTAGATATGTTCTGTGCTATATTTCTAAAACTTTAAATGTTCCAGGTTTTTGCTGTGTTAGGTCTTCAAATGTGTAATTATGTGGAGAAAAGTTGCATAAGACTTAAAGGGAGCAGGCTAAAGGAAATTCTATTTCACATTTATAGTTCTTTCACCTTACTACATTATCAAGGCAGCTAATTCCCCTTTTGTTGGAATAGATTTAAAATACTCGAGTTCTCTTTTTTTTTAATACTAATGTTGTTTGCATGTAGTGTTGAGTGTATATATATATATACACATATATATACATATCTGTAGTTCAGGTTGATTAAAATTTAAATTATTCACAATAACTCATGTAACTATAAAGAACTACTTAATTCACAAATAAAACTGGTAATACAAATACAAAAATACTTTTAACTTATTGAACAGAACTTATTCCTTAAAGGGGATGGAGGTGCTACAGTGTTGAGATTGCAGTCTGTGATACAAATCTGGGGGGGCGAGGAGTCCTAATTTGGCAGTAAGATCGGTTCACTAGTCCTTACGCAACCTTGTTAACTTCCAGGAGTTTTCACTGGGTGAGGGCATTTAGAGCAAGCCTAATGGGCTTAGCTAAGCAAACAGTTGGTGAATTGATTACAGTAATGTGCATTATCAGAACCTTTCACTCATTAGAATGTTTTGATGAGCTGAGAGCTAAAAACACAAGCTTCATAATGCAGTTGAACTGAGTGCCGTGTCCTCAAAAGTCATGCTGAGAATGACTGCATTGCCAAATGAGGAATGAGCACTCTTCAATTAAAAAAACCAACAGTTTTGAACTTTAGTTCTGTATTTCCAAAGAACCTTTCAATTTTGGCAGTGACAGAATTTACCGAACCTTTTTGAAATTTTCATTTAAAAGTGAGCAAGAAATGTGAAATGTCACAGTTTATTATTTACCCTTTTAATTTGATTTATTCTTTGCTTCTATGATTACTGGCTCATCAGAGATTATGACAATATGTAAATTTCAGTTCCTACAGGGAAAGGATAATTGTTTTTGAAAGATAATTGATTTTTAATTTGTTTTCTGTGAATTGGGTTATTTATCCAGTGCCTTACAGGGAAGCATTTTTCCATATTCTTTGATGAAAATGTACAAGAATGTTGGTGCTTGCTGAACCCTCTAAAGAAGAAATATCTTCTATATGATCTTTCTTCTCTTATTGGAAAACTTCAGCAAAATTTTTTGCGTTTCATTTTATTAAAAGTTTTCAGAGAAGCGGCTTATGGTTAGTTAGTTTGTCCCATGTAGGTGAGCCAGCTAATTACATTTGAAGTGGTTTTTTTAATGCAGCAAGAACATAGTAAAAAGTAAAATAAAATCTTGAGTAATTTTTTAAAATTTGTGCGTACAGATATTAAAAAGCTTTTCTCTTTCTCATCTGGAATTTTTATAGCGAGTGGAAAATGGTGACTTCAACTGGATTATTCCAGGAAAATTTTTGGCATTTAGTGGACCACACCCAAAAAGCAAACTTGAAAATGGTATGGTATATATTTTAATGCTATTCTACAATCTTATTTTCTCCAGCATGTTAAACACTCACAGCAAATGAGCAGAAGATAATAGAGATTTATAGATTAATTTTCATCTTCAGAAATAATCATACAGTGAACATTTTATATATGATCATAGAACTTAATTCTAAAGGTTTTGGAATTCTTTGCTACAAGAATTCCAATTCTTCTAACAGTCAGTGACTTTCATTCAGTGACAAAGTGCCTAAGAAATTCAGATCCCTTACTTTCTCCTGGAACCTGACACCTGATACGAGAAATATTCAGAATTAAAGGTGAGTTGCATAAAGCAAAGGAGACTGTATTAAGAGTTTTGTAACAAAGGCCAGGAAGGACTTTAAGAAGAAGCTTGCCTTTTCTCCTGAAGATTCTTGGGATAATGGGAAGAACCTATGTGATTCTAATGGACTAAAAGAGAGAAACTGGACTGACGAGTGAAAGTAGAGATTTGGTCCAGCTAAAAGGAAAATTGGTCATTTAAAAACTACAATCAGATTTTTGCTGAATTTCACCTTATTCTTTGTTCCATGTCACTTTGTTTATGTGAGCATGTTTTCTGAATATCTACTTTTTTTTTTTCCTCCCACTTCTGCTCTCTCATGTTTCCTTGATGACTAGAATGCTGCTAATAACATAGTGTCCACTGAAGATTTAACAAAATGCAGGGAGAAAATATTTAAGTTGGTTTGGGTTTCTTGCCTATTCACTGTTACAGTCCCTTCTTGCAGAATTTTTTCAAAAATCACCTAAATTGTTCCATGGAATTTGGAAAACTTGTTTTATTTTTAACATGTATACAAGTGAAAATTACTAAATTAACACTAATGCTTAAAATCCAGTTATGAGGCTACAAATAAGCCTCACCTAGGTGAGTGTAAGTACACATTAAAAAGCTACATTTTTCTCATTATGTTGTGACTCTGTTTGCGTTTACTAATTCATATATGACTTCTGGAAATGACCTGTGTTTTGTGAGGAAGCTTTTGGACTTCATTTGAACAGGAATAAAAATTCTAGAGATAAACCAGTGAATTTAGTCAATGACAGGCCTTCTGATTTTTGTGGTAGCCATGTTGTTCCTGTGTTTTCTTTCTAAGGCTTAATTGTTAATGGAAAAGAATAAACTACATTTTATGTACATACATCCTATAGACACATGTGCATGTGCACACACTCCCTCACACCCTTGTCAACATAGAACATCTATTTGGTGAAAGTGTCATAAATAGTTTGTGCTGTGGTTGGTCTTTGACCTTTCTACCTGCACCCCTGTCTTTGTCCTGTCTCAACTGAATCAAGGCACTAAAGCTTTTTTACTATACAGTGGAGCCAAGAATGTTTCTGGTACTGCAGTTTGTCCTTTGACTGTTCCTCTTGTCCTTGATCACCAGTCTGTTTTCCTCAAAAACACAGTGTTTCCTCTTAAAGCATGTTCTTATTCTTTGATCTGCAGCTTGACTATAGATAAACAGCTATTCTGAAATGCTGAATTCATATATAGAATTATAGAATGGTTTGAGTTGGGAGGGACCTTAAAGATCATCTAGTTCCAACCCCCTGCCACAGGCAGGGACACCTTCCACTAGACCAGGTTGCTCAAAGCCCCGTCCAACCTGGCCTTGAACACTCCCAGGGAGGGGGCAGCCACAGCTTCTCTGGGCAACCTGTGCCAGTGTCTTATCGCCCTCACAGGAAAGAATTTCTTCCTCATATCTAATCTATATCTCCCCTCTTTCAGTTTAAAGCTGTTACCCCTTGTCCTGTCACTACACTCCCTGATAAAGACTCCCTCCCCATCTTTCCTGTAGCCCCCTTTAAGTACTGGAAGGCTGCTATAAGGTCTCTCTGAAGTCTTCTCCAGGCTGAGCAACCTTGACTCCCTCAGCTTTTCCTCAGAGAGGAGGTGCTCCAGCCCCCTGATCATCTTCATGGCCTCCTCTGGACTTGTTCCAATAGATCTATGTCCTTCTTATGTTGGAGGCCCCAGAGCTGGACACAGGACTCCAGGTGGGGTCTCACGAGAGCGGAGCAGAGGGAGAGAATCCCCTCCCTCGACCTGCTGGCCACACTTCTCTTGATGCAGCCAAGGGTACAGTTGGGTTTCTGGGCTGTGAGTGCACATTGCTGGCTCATAGTCAGTTTTCCATCCACTACTACTACAAAGTCCTTCACCACAAGGCTGCTCTCATTCCACTCATCTTGTATTTGTGCTTGGGATTGCCCTGACCCATGTGCAGGACCTTGCACTTGGCCTTGTTGAACTTTATGAGGTTTGCCCGGGCCCACCTCTCTAGTCTGTCCAGGTCCCTCTGGGTGCCATCCCTTCAGTGTGTCAACCGCACCACACAGCTTGGTGTTCTCACGAACTTGCTGAGGGTGCACTCAGTTCCACTGTCTGTGTCACCAACAAAGATATTAAACATCACTGGCCCCAACACTGACCCCTGAGGAATGCCACTTGTCACTGCTCTCCACTGGGACATTGAGCCATTGACTGCAACTCTTTGAGTGCGACCGTCCAGCCAGTTCTTTGTCCACCAAGTGGTTCATCCATCAAATCCATGACTCCAATTTAGAGCAAGGAGGTCGTGTGGGACAGTGTCAAATGCTTTGCACGAGTCCAGGTAGATGACATCAGTTGCTCTTCCCTTCTCCACCAGCACTGTAACCCCGTCGTAGAAGGCCACCAGATTCGCTAGGTGTGATTGGCCCTTGGTGAAGCCATATGTGCCTAGCTTTATGTATAAAACCTTACTTGTAGAGAGGAATGGGCTAAACAGAAGACAGGTCAGTGTTTCACATAGACCGTGTTTTAATTTTTTTTTCTGATCCTTTTTTAAATTATAGTGGTCTTTATGAGCATTTGGTGACAATTTTTAATATCATTTAAATGTTTATTCTGAATAAAATATTAAAGCATTTTCAGTATTAGTACGTTTATCATTCAAAAAAGTTTTTGGGGGCAATTTTGATTAGTAGGACTTCATCTATGACATTAAATGATTGTTGCTTTATTTTTTTATAGGTTATCCTCTTCATGCACCTGAAGCCTACTTCCCCTATTTCAAGAAACATAATGTCACATCAATCATAAGACTAAACAAAAAAATTTATGAGGCAAAACGCTTTACTGATGCTGGTTTTGAGCATTATGACCTGTTCTTCATAGATGGAAGCACACCAAGCGACAGTATAGTTCAGAGGTTCCTGAACATCTGTGAAAATGCTGATGGTGCTATTGCTGTACATTGTAAAGGTATGTGCACTTATTTATTTCTCAAATTGAAGTTCAAAATAAGCATAAATCCATAGAGTTTATTCCAGAAATAAAGCATTTAAAAAAATAACACTTTCTGGTTTGAAAGTAATATTGCCTTATGATACTTGACTAAATATATGACAAATATTTGTTATTTTCATGTGCTTTTTAAGTTTTTTCACCCTACACTACTACTTACAGTAACTGACAATCTGTTGTTCATTGTTCTGGTTTTTTTTAATATCACTTGAAGGCATGAGTTTTATTCATGGAGATTTCTCTTTTGCATTATGCTTTCACTGCATTATGATAATTGGCTAGAAAATGCAAAAGACTGAAAGGTTTTCTTTGTGCTTTTGGACTGTTCTACATTTTTCTGTGGAGCATGACTTCCACATTTCAAGTTAATGTGAGTTATTGTGATTCCAGCATTTCAAACCAGCCTATTTCAGCAAATCAACCAGAAAATACACAAAACATGCTTAGTCAAGAACGATTAACAAAGGCTTTGAAGAGTTCAGCTTGATTTATGTTTAGAGTTGTGTAAGGGCATTGTGGAGACAAATGTCTTGCTGCTCTGAAACAAGAATAGTGCTATTCATAATTTTTCCATGAACAGTAAACATGCATATCAAAGATAAATAAGTTTACTTGCTAACAAGTTGTTATTGTGGCTAGAACCCAGAAATTCTGGCATTAATAAGCTGGACATCTGCTAATTGACTAAATGAGAGTATAAACAATTGGTTAGCAGGAGTACATTGTTATTCTCCGGGCTTAGTGGCTAAAGGAATACAGTATACTTTTCTAGTGACATAGATATGCACTTGCTAAATTGAAGTATTTTTGGTCTTTCATCTGACCATTTAATAAGGAAATGAACAATCTCATTCTTTTTAGGTTTTTTACACTCTTCTAAATAAGTCTATGCAAAGTTAAATCAACAGTTAACTCGGAGTTAATGTATTGTCTGTATTTCGCTTGTACTCTTATTGCAGAAGTATTCCAAGCACAGCTCCCACACTAGAAGTTGCTTGTCCTAGAAGTTATGGAACGGTTTCATGCAAAGGGTTGCTATGGAAAGTTTGTGCATTAGCAGGAACTTAGAGAAAAGTACTGAAATCTTGGTGATATACACAGTTGCTAGATGTTACCTGCAATTTTCAGAGATTATTTTCTTATTCAGATGTATGTTTAGTATAGTACAGCTCTTGGTTATCTATTTGCATGTTGCATTCCTTTTGCATTTAAAACAAAACAAGAACACTCAAGCCCAAAACTCACTCTCTAACAATACCTCCCCTTTTTAAATGATTCTTCAGAGCTAGTCTTCCAATATGCAGTTACAGAATCTCACTATTTGTGAACTTTTACCTTCATCCTTTTACCTGAATCATCTTAACTTTGCAAAAAGTCACAGCAAAATTTAGTTACTAGTTAAATGTAAAGAGCTTGTACTTTTGTGTAGAATTGTCAGCAAGGATGTCTGGCAGCTTAGAGAGTTTGCATTTAGATCGTTGTTGGTACATAAACAATAGCTGGCCATCATGAGACTGTAAATCGCAAATACAATATTTGTGGGAAAATAAGGTTTAAATGGGGAGACACTTTACTAGTAGATAAGATGCGGGGCTAGAAAGAGATTGATTCTTACTCTATAGTTAGAGATTTGTCTGATAGTAAAAGCTGATTTTTTTTTATCTCCATTCTCCCCTTAAAACCAGGATTAGTTTGTGATTTGGAGGACGATGGGTTAAATTATTTTAAGCTATTGATATATAAAATCATATGCTGGTCAACATTCATTGCTGTTCATACAAATAGCAGTGAATAGTTTTATAGGTTGGTTTTACAACAAAACTGAGTCAAAAAGAAAAAGCCACTGGCTGAGAAGACACATGTTTGCATGTATTTGAACCTTGGTTTGTAAAGTATGTATCTTGGCCTCAAAGGTACTTTGATTTTGTTTTTTACTGGTTTTATAAATATGAAGCTTGTATCCAGCTTGGTCGCAGCTTTTTCTAAAATATCAGCCTTTTTTAAAAAAAAAATAAAAGTTTGAAGTAGAATTGTACAAGTACCAAGAGTGGTCACTGTTGCATGTGTTCTTAAATGCTGTTAACTTTTTCTGAGTATGATATATTTGTTCTTATATCTACAGCATTGAAATCCAATTATATGATAAATGGGATACTGAATCAGAAATTATTTCTTCAAATATTAAGGCGGTGAATAATATTGCAAAGTTGTCTTCTCATATGCCATACTTTAATTTGATAGCTATGAAATGCTCATGTCTTTGTATGTGGATGTTGATATTTGTGTTTCTGTAGCTGGCCTGGGGAGAACAGGAACACTGATTGCCTGTTACATAATTAAACACTACAAGTTCACACATGCTGAAGCCATTGCTTGGATAAGAATATGTCGACCAGGCTCTATTATAGGACCCCAGCAACACTTCTTGGAAGAGTATGTATACCTTCTTTGCTACCAAGAATCAACTGCTTCTCTACATCCTTATCCATCTTGCACTATTTATAGGATCTACTTTCTGTCTACTGATGTCGTATATTACTGCCTGTTGCAATATATTTAAGGTTAGTTAATTTGGGATTGAAATGAAACTTACTCAGTAGCAGTTTTCTTCTCTAGAGTGCTATGCATTTTGTCACTTTAAGGGGCAGAGGGTCTCCAGACTCTGCATGTTTGTGTTCTGGGGGATTTAGGAGTTAAATGTGTTGGAAGTGTAAAGTCCAGATGTGGACAAAAGATTAAATCAACAATAAGGATTTATTTAAACATGAACATAGAAAGGATAGACTTTTATATATAGCCATGCTGACACTTAAAATGAATCTTACAATAGTATAATTGATATGGTTTTTTTCTTTCTTGTAACTAAACATTAAATAACTATGTGGTGGACAGCTTATGATCTCTATCAGATTCCTAGCATGTTGTATGAAGCATTTCTGATTTGAAACTAATAGTCATTAGCAAACAAATGTATGGCTTTAATACAGCTCCTTCTCAAAATTGACTGTATAGTTTGGATTGAGAACATTATATGTACAGATAATTTGACTGGGTGATTCAAGGTTTGATCCTGACTGGAAATGAATGACAAAATTGCACTGGCTTCAGCAATGTAGACATTGTTTAATTTCGTAGTGGTTTCTACATTATGCATTTACTATTACAGTGGTTATCCTGATATTTTTTGAGTTGATACCATGATGATATTTAGTTGTAGGCATTTTCGCTGTTATGACAAAAAAACATTTTGAGAAAATCCACCACAAATTTGTCTCTCTTTGGAAAAAAAGAGAATGCAACAAGTCTGCTAGATACTGTGTAAATACAGTAAAACATGCACTGACCTTGCATCTTAAAATCCATAGGTTATCAGAGAGAAAGAAGGAGTATTACTGTAATTCATAAGAGAAATTGAGCATGAATGAGGATTCCTATTTACTTTCCAGTGCAACTGAATGGGGTCTCCTTTTTTTGAGAGGTGGCCCACCATTATTTCAAACTACTGTGAATCACAAACTTTTACAAACCAGAAGTGCTCACTGAAGGCAGATTAAACTTCTCCACACCATGCTGATGCTTGGATGATGCACTCTTAAAAATAACTTCCACTATAGAGCAAAATGAGGAGGGAAAGGTAGTAGATAGTGTGATTAGTAAGTGCTGTTTACTTGAAAGATAGGAAAAACAGGGCCTGTGTCTTTTCTGCAGTGGTGTATAAATACTTGGTTTGATTTTATAGATAGGCAAAGACCCTTCAGATTTTTTTCATTCATACCTACATTATTCATAACTAAGAGCTGTAGTATTGTTCAGTTAGAATTTTCTATGGTCCTAATGGCAATAGATACCTCTTTTGACAATCAGACAAGATTCAAGCAATGTCACCAATAGTGTCAAAATGGGATGGAAAAAGGAGCTGATATCAGTTGTATCATTCTAATAGAAAATATCTTGCCCTCAGGGCTGCAAAGTTGTATCTGACAAAAAGGTAAAATCTTGCAACTGGTCTCCCAGCCTTCATAGTTGTCAAAGCTTCATCTTTTAGGTTCTTCGAGATTTAATAAGGGAGGTTTGAGTAGGGTTTTTGTAGAGACTGTCCCACCCAAGTATGTATTGAATCAGTTTGTTACTGTGAATGCAATTAATCTTGAAAGATTTCAAGGATATTTCCTTTCAAGCATGTTTTCTGTTAGGTGGAATAAGTGGTGCTCCCTCTCCTACTGTTCCCTCCTTCTCCCTTCTTTTGATGTTTTCTTGGGACATAGTGAAATTTTTCTGGAAATGCTTACCTTTCCCATTTATTATTGAGCAAGTTTAGGCAGCTGTCTCAGACTACTTGGCTTTTAAGCTTTGCCATAATATTTTGTTTTCAAACAAAGAAAAGTTTCCAGTGAAAGTATATTCTGATGTAGTTCCTCATTCTTTTTTACTCTACTCAGTATAGGAATTTAATTTTGTTAGAATAATATGTAATAGGGTCTCAGTTCTTGGATGGAACTAGCATGACCAGTACCTACCCAGCAAACTTCTTTATTGAGGACTAATGAGGTCTCATCAACTAAAGCCCGCTTAGCCTGTGCACACTGTAGCAATTAGATTATTATTTTTTTTAACCACCTGTCTGAAGGATATAATTTTTCATTTTCTGAAAATTGATACTAGAGGCCTGTTCAACTTTACATAACTATGATGACTTCTACTGTGCAGGTCAGCTGTAGTTTTATTGCATATCTGTATACACAAAACTCATGCTAATATGAAGTTAGAAAGTGCTGTATCATTACTTATTCTACACATTACGTATCTGAAAGCATTATATGAATTTTTAAGTTGTGTTTTAAAAACCTGAAAAATGCCATTTCAAATTCCTGTTTAGTTAATCTCTTTTCTCAGTAGGATTTTTGTAAAGATTTAGTACCTGTTATATTTCTGTGATGGCTACAGATTTGTTTGGTGATTCTGGCATTTTTTGGCATTTTTTGTTGTTGTTTTTAACCATTGAAAATCTTTTTTTTTTGTGATAGGCATTCAAATTTTTTTTTTTTCAGATAAAGATGTAGAGAAGATTCACATGTTGGCAATCTGTAAGAGTAGCATGTTTTTGTATTTTTTTTGTGTATGCAAACTTGTTGATATGACTTGATTTGGTTTTATACCCTAAAGGAAACAAGCAATGTTATGGCTGGAGGGAGATCTCATCCGATCAAAGCAGAAACAAGGAGTAGTTGATGGAAACATAAACAGAGTTCTTTGTGGTTTGAATGACATTTCAATCAGTGACAGCTTGAATAAAGTGCAAGACTTGGATGCATACAGAGAGGTAAGAGTTTACAGGAAAAATTTCAAGCAGAGATGGAGCTGATCTTTTAGTAACTAGCTAGCTATAATTTTTAGATTTTTTTAGGCTTGTATTTGTACTAGATTGCTTTTTCACAGCTAAACTTCTTGGTTTTATAGGTCATAATTAGAACAAATCTCTACTTTTTTAAAAAAAGCTTAGGTTATATTTAAAACTGCTATAGGTCATTTTGTAAACTTCAAAAGGTTTGCATTATTTCAAGTCATTCAGGGTTTTCAGTTGTTTATTAGAGAAAGAAGGAAAAAAAAAAAGTCAGTTTTGCTCCTGGAAATCTATTTATTCCAAGTTTCTAGCTAATAGTGCATGAGTGTATAGATGTCCATCCCTTTATCACAGTATTATGGATTACTGATGTGATGTGTACACTTAGGGTAAGGACCTTACAATTATTTATTGGAAGCACAGGCATGAAGTGTGAACTAAAGTGAACATAATTCTGCTTCCAGGTAGTAAAAATCTTAAACTGTAGTTTCCTACAGTATCTGTGAGAAGCAGTTTAGAGGAACTGCACATTTGATTAATCCTGTCTTAGCTCTGCAATAACTAAAGAGCTTTTACATTGCTGACAGAATCTTTGACTTGATGTACAAGACCAGAGATGTAGTGGGCATCTTCTTCGGATAGTTATTAATGTAAATTAAAATAATCATCTATCATGTGATCTGTCATAATCTGGAAGAGCACCCTGAATGCATTTCTGTAAAAGTACTATTTCCCTTTTGGAAGTCCAATTTGTGGCTTGGAATATGTAAAGTTTAAATACCTAGATTACTAACTGGAGAGTATAAGACTGTGTAGAGATGATCTTGTATGCCTAATGAAAACAGCTGGCACATAGCCATATGGGTGAAAGTAATGTTTTTGAATCTAAGCTGCTACTACAACTCTACTGCTTCCAGTATTCAAGGCAACTTACTTGCAGGTAGCTCATCTACCTGTACACTGTGTAGCAGCTTATGTACAGATTCACAATATAAGTTCACAGTGCTGCTTTTTTCTACTGTAACCCTCTCTGTAATATGTGTATTTCAATTTTTTACAGATGTCATATTAAAGCTGTATAACATTCAGTTTTCAAAACATTTAACCTTATCTCTTTAGATTTTTGGTTATATTTCAAGACCTCATTATATTAGGCTCTGTAGAAGCTCAGAACAAGTTAATGTTCCCAGTCCCAAAAATGCTTAAGGTCTAAGAATCAGAGGACAGAACAGCTACATGCAGTAACTGTTGGGCAAGTAAAGAGTGGGACACAATTTACCAGCATTGTGGCTGAATGATAGGTAACGTTGGCCTAGCATATACTCTTCAATGAAATCTAGCTAAAATATTTATATTTTCTTATAATTAAAGCAACACTTGGACCATCACATCATTTGATTAACTTCTATTTTATTACTTCTGTCAATCTTTTATCTTGGTTAATGGCAGAAACTATTGTTCTATGCAGAGCAGTGAGGTCGCTTAGGTACAATAGGAAATGCAGTAATACAAACAAATACTTGATCTGACGTCAAATGAAGCATAATTGGGATAAGGTTCTTTTTCATTTGGTAATTTAAAAAAAAATGCAGTTCTCTTCTTGCTTTGTGTAACATTTCTCTGCTACTTAAGATACTGTCTCTACTTAATACTTGGGTCTTAGAAAAGTCTTTTGAGATCAGTAAGAAATTATAAATAGGCATTTAAACGGTGTTAGCATACACTTTTAATATTGCTTAGAGTTTATAATATTTTCTAAAGCTGAAAGAAGTGGGATAAAACTTTGAAATCAATATTTTTTCAAAACTATTTTTCTAGAGGTCATGAAAACTTCAATTTTTTTAAAAAAATCTAGTAATTTAGGAAATTTGATTTTTAGCTCCTCTAATTTATCTAAATTTCTTCCTCATCTTGTGCATATCACAAAATTGTGTGTTACTGCTTCCCTTCCACATTGATGATAACTTTAAAAATATTTATTGAGGAAGGAGTTGGAGTTTACATTCTATAAAAACAGACTTCTTTGAAGTAAATAGATACTGGTATTGGACTCAAGCATCTTGAACTGACTTTGAAGTCAGATTCTGCAAAAAGCCTCTGTGAATGTGCGTTTGTACAATGACACATGTAATTTACTGGAACTAGGCAAAGACAGAGTAGTGCCCCATGTATGCAGAAGAATGTAATTAGCCTTTTAAACTATAATCTTTGCAAAGAAGATGTTCAATACTTTGGAATTACACTACTCCTAAGTGTTTGATACATTTCCTTGCTTGCATACTTTGTGTTTCCCAGAATGATTTTGAAGACAAAGCAGGTGTGGAAACTCAGAATGGCATGACACAGGGAGATAAGCTTAATGCCTTAAAAAGTCGGAGACGGCCATGTTCTGCTACAACTGGAGCTCTGAGGTAATTTGCAATTTTAAATTCAGTCTATGTTATCAGATCTTTATGGCATATACATGGCCTTATTTAAGGCAGTAGTACTAGCTGCACCACCTTCTGTGGTGGAAATTTCTCTAGGTATATTAGTTGCAGATTTGGTTTATTAATTTCATCTTCTGTTGTTTTTTTATCCTCTATCTCCCTGTTCAGATACCTACTTATTATGTAGCAGTAAAATCAAAGTAAAAAAATATCTCCAAATCTTCAAATTTATATCTGTCTAGCATTTTAAAGCTTATGTCTCAAACAGAATATTCTTCAATGAACTTAGTTATCTTTCTATAATTACTTATCCTGTACTCCTTATATAAACTTTGAATTTTTCAGAACCAGTAAAAATGTGAAGTTTGAGAATAAACCTGAAGTACCTCTCTGTTGTTTAACTGTAAATTAAAATAATGATTGTCAATAATTCTTAACTCTTGTTAGTCTTGTACTTTAAAGCTAATACAAGACATGCAAGTATGATTTGGGGGAGTGGAAAGGCTTTTTATCCTTTGATAAAGATTGCAGCTTTTGTTTCTTTAGGCTGCAAGACATGAAACTGCACACCAGGTCAATATCACAACCTTTCAGGTATTAACTTTGAAATTATAGTTCTAAATGTATACTACTCAGGTCTTAAACTTTCAGTGTTTTGAATTATACTTATCACATTAATTGATTAGCAATTTCAGACTTCTGAGAAGTGGCAGGTAACAAACTTTTTTAAACACCTGCAAATAAGGGGGGAAAATCTAATGGACAGAGGGGTACAGCTCTACTTTGGGGATACCTTGAATTCTTAATAATTAGCAGATACAAGTAATTTCCTCAGTCAAATTTTCTAGCATCTATGATGTTATGTAATGAAGGATGACTAGTTAAATCATAACCACTTTAGCCCTGTAAAATTAAATACTTGCCTCAAAAGCCTAAATTTGCTACATGTCATCTGTGTATCGCAATTTTTTCCTGTGTGTTAGATGAACTAGAGGTATTGCTTAGTGGATACAATCAGTACTTTTTTCCAGAAGATGTACCAGATGAATATGGAGCTTTAGTACCTTTTCATGTTTTAATACAGGGTCCTCACTGTACACTTTACTACATGCTTTGTTCAGAACTTTCTGTGAAGCCAATAAAGCCAATAGTTTCTTCTCATTTTCTAAATGTTTATTTGATTTATGACCTGTACTATTCTCAAATCAGTACTGACAGTGTCCCCCAAAAGGAAATAAAACATAGAGCGAAAATTGACTTAATTTTAAGAGTTATAGGAATAGCAAAATTGAGTCTTTTGTTATTGTAATCATTGTGTCCTTTACCCTATTGCATCTAAAATACAACATGTAAGACAAAATTTCTGTCATTATAAAGCGTTAATACTGAAAAGGACACATTCTTTTCAGTTTTGTGACAACCTGCATTTTTGAGATGTATAACTCCAGATGTCTAACCTTGGAGATGTCCATTTACCCATTCTTGGTGTGGAATTAAAGCTATTTCTGCCAAATGTCATTCCTTCTGTGCTTGTAGTTGGAGACTTGTACCCATCCTTTAAGAGCTGATCATCATAGTATTCCCTGGTCTAAGGATGGAGAGAATTTCATTCTATTGTGAGGCTATTCATTTATTAGTTTTTAATAAACTAATATGGACAGCTATAATGCTAACATTATGGTTACAATGGTCCAGTGTACCATTCTTACAGCTCATTATCAAAATACAAGGAATTTGGTCATTAAGAGTCCCACCCTAGAAAGAGCTGTATGTTCTGTGCAACTTTGTAAAAATATTTTTGCTGTCATTTGGAAATGATGATGATCTTCTCATGAAAGCTACAGTGTTGGTTTTTTCTACTCATGCTTGCTTTATAAGCAAAATTATAATATTTATATATTGTAAGCAAAATTACAATATTTGAAAGTTATAATCAAATTTACAATAAATTTGATACAAAATGGACATTTAACCTTCACAAATTATCAAGGCAGCCTATAACGGTATCATGGAGTGGGATATTTGAGAAGTTTTTTTGAAAAGATATTTGAAAACAGGCAGACTGTTGATTTTTTGCTGTTGAGTTCTCAGTACTCAGACTTGAGAATTCCCACTTTTTAAAATACCAGTCTATGTATTGAAAGACTGTATGTCTTTCTGGGATGAGTATTTCAATTATAAAAATCTTGCTTCTCACTAAAACTATGCACTCCTTTTAGACTGAATACTTCAGGTAGCACCGAAGGATCCATGTCTCCTCTGAAGGCCTCCAAAGTGATGGCAGTTAATTCACCATCTGCGGAAAGAATAAGCAGAATTCCCACATCCTCAGGCTCTAACCTTAAAAGGTTTTTTATTTCTTCTCATTTTGGTACACATACTTACTGTATACTACAATGGTTTTCAGCACATATGCAGTCTGTGAAGCACTTGCTGTTCTTGGGTGTTACAAGGCTTAGATTTATTTACAAAGTGAGTTGCTGTTCCACTAGCCAAACCTTAGTTGCATGCAGATTAAAAAACCAAACAAAACCCAAAACCTATACTACTGGTATGAGAGTTTTGGTGGCATTATATCAAGTCAGAAACAGTATTATGTTGCTCAGGTTTGGTTTTTTTACTTATCTGAGTTTATAAAAGTTTTGCAAGTATTCCCACAAGTCCAGGTACTATTAATCTCAGAAGAATATACGGAGTGGTAATTAATATGATTTTTATGAACCGTTGATTTATTGCCATTTAATTCCATTATTACTATTATACTAAGTAATTATAGATATTAAATGAATTTTAGAATGATTGATGCATTTTTAATAACATCTGTGCACAAATATTTACTTTAAGAAAATAACTAACTTAAAGAGATATTTCAGGACACCCTATTTTTATTCTCAAATTTTATCATATTACTTCTTGGTTACTTGAAGACTTGTATCGTGTTATTGCTTTCAAGAAATAGGAGAGGAGTTCTTAAACTGTTACCTGTACACAGAATACTTCAATGTAGATCAGCCACTGCCTAAACATTTTAACACAATCTCCTGCATGTGCATGTGGTTTGACAGAGGTGAAAGCTGGCTGTGACAGCACTTGAATAAACAAAGTTTGGGAACTCCCGACAAAGAACTCTGGTTTTCATTATTTGAGAGCTAGAAGATGAACCTGTGTGCGAACACAAATTAATTCAGAATGGTCTATGTTATTCACCTAATGTCTTCTGAATTGACTGTTATTTTTTTGTATGTATCTGTACATACCTTGTGTATATTTTTTTTCCCCACATGTGTTTTCCATTCAGCATTTCCATAAACTCCAGACTAGCCAGTTCTCTAGGGAACCTGTATGCCGCTTCAGATGATGATGATGAGAGCAAAATGACATCATCGTACTCTAGGACAGGTTTTTCTGTAAGCCATATCTCCAGTCACTTGAATGGCAGCTTGCAGCTGCCTCACAGAAATAACCATGAACTGAACAACAACCTATACAACAGAAACAGCAGTAGTGGCAACAACCTGAGCAGCCAAACCAGTTTTCATAGCACCGTGACAGATGAGTACGCATCAGCCTTCCTCTATGGACCTTACAACTCCTCCAGCATGATACCAGAGTCAATCAATTCCTGTAAGTTCATAGTCACAACAGCACATTCAGGCATCTGACCAATGCTTATCTTCCTTGCTTCTGCGAGAAAAGCTGTCACAAAAAAATCTTAACACAGCATAATTCTCTGAACAGCACCTTTGTCTGTTACCTTTTTAAGTAATTATCATTTCAGCTGCTTTTTTTCCATCTCTTTCAAGCATCTAGATCATGGAGGGTTCATGAAAATAAATCACTCTTGAACTTAAACTAATGCTTTTTCTGATACCTCTTTCTGATATCTCTCTTTTATGGACTTTCTTACCCTTTAGATTTTTTTTTTTTTTATTTCAATTTATCCATAACGTAGTTTATAAGTTTCTTATGTATCTTAATCTTCATGCAGCAACAGATTTAAAGAAGCCTTTGTGTCCATCATACTAAATGGAAGGTACAACATTCTTAATGATAGGGCTCATTTGAAACCTAGTCCTTTTCTAACACCAAATGTGAAAAGTGTTTTAGAGCAAGATATTTCAACCTCTGTTTAGTAGTACTGACACTTCCAATTTTTATTTTTTTAGCTGCTGGAAATAGAATTACCTTCACATAAAATTAACTTCAGAATATTACACCTTTCTTTTCTGTTTTCTTAACACTGATAAATTATTTCAGTATAAGGAAAGTTTTAGTGTTATACCTGCTACTGGTTTTGAGTGTGGCGAGTCCCCTGTCTTAAAACAGCTAATACACACATTGCTCGTAACTAAGATGTCAGCCAAAAATATCATTTATGGGTTGTGTTCACTTTTTCCTGAAGAAGCGGGGGATCTACCCTCTTTTAACAGCTAGGATGTAGCACCACTTACAGTTCAGAAGCCACATGTTTATAGCTTGGGAGTATAAATTGCACTTTCTGAGGACAGATGACAGTACAAAATAAATTCTCACTGTTCCACTGTGGAATTAAATTGCATGTGTGACTGAAACCTAACTAGTATATGAAGTACACTGAAAATTAAGTTAGTTGAGGGAACTTGATTCTGTATTCTCTTTAATTCAGTGGATACTTCCACTGGAAAAGGAGTAGAGTTACTGTGCTAGGATGTGCTTGATCTAAAGCAACTCTTTAAAATGCTTGATGCTTTCAGACTCCTTGTTTGAAAGTACATTTAGTTTCTTATCCACTACAACTTATCTGGAAATAAATGTTAATGTTGCATGATCTTAGGATCACTGAGTATTCTGCACTGAGTTCAAATTTGAGTTTCAACTTTACTTTAAACATCAGCAGTAACCTATTTGCAAAGGAATGCTTTAATATTGCCACATCCTTTCAGTTTTTTGAAGTTGTTTTACCTCTTTAATTTGGCTGTGTTTTTTACCTCCTATGTGGGATTGAGGTAAACTATACATAACTGAGATACTTCTCAAGTTGGATATAAAAACATGCTCAGCTTTCTTATGATGAAATCAGTTCTAGAACAAGAGAACGGTTTTAGTTTAAGTAAAAAAAGAAAAAAAAATAAAATTTGGTTTAATTCCTCCAGGCATAGAGATGAGGAGAGAGGTGAAAAGCTGTAAAGCAAGCAGAGGATGTTTGTTTTGAGACACATGCATGAGTCTTTCATTTGTTCATGAATTCTGATGGTTCTGGAAAGTCAGCCTTTTTAGGTATTCCCAGTCTTTTATCCAACACGCTTACAGAATTTGTCATCAGGACTGACAGAGGCTCCAGTTGAGTATACTGAAGCCAAAGTCAATATACCAACAGCAGTAGAGAGCAATCACTTATCTGAATAACTAAGTGGCAAAGTGTCTGGTTTTTTGTTTTTTTTTTTCACCTTCAATGTTGTCTTGTATTTAATGTATTTGAATAATAATTGTTTGGAAGGTCAACCCATTCTCATTCTTTTCTATTGTATCTTCTGTATTACTACCAGCAGCAATTCTTAAGAGTTTTTTTCCATATTCTAGTTACAGCTGCATATTATCCATAAATATGTAAACCTACATGCAGAACCCTAGGGGGAAGAATGCCTTATAACTGTAATGTGACTTGCTCATGAAAATAAGCTGACATTGTTCACAATAGGCCAGAAGTTACAAGAGTACCAAATGATAATATAAACCATTACAGAAATAATAAGCACATTTCCTCAAATGGCTTAAAAGGTTGAATGAAAATGTAACGTCTTAAAAACTAAGAACTGTCATCTTCTCTGGAAAGGTGGTTTCCATACCTTTATGCTACAAATAATTTTTAACAGTGAAAGCAAAGTTAGTGGGCTTGTTCCATAAGCACAGGCTAAGAAATTAAGTAATTGTTGACACTTTGTTTCTTATTTATGGCTAGATATTTACAAACTTTTAGGTTAGCACTATGTTTCTATTTAATCTCATAAACCTTCAAGGTTCAACATAATGGAATTGACACAGAAATTTCCCAAATATATGTGGGAAGAGGGCTGGCTTTACAATGTAACTCTCTCTTCTAGTATTGTAGCACACATTTCTTTCTTAGATAAGGATGACTTAGGAAAAGGGAGAAAAGCAAAGAATGTTGATTACTGCTTAATTTAAGAAAAAGAGCAATTCATGAACAGGTGAACAGCCATTTTGACATCAGAGAGGGACTATAGCTGTGTGCCTCTTGGTAATGAGGGAAATTAATTGTTCATTTGTAATAAAACTATTAAGTGACTTAAAATGGTGATTTAAATGAAATGTGTTAGGCATAGTATAAAGTTTTAGGTTGAATTGGAAAAATTTTTGCAGAAACAATAGCTTTCTAGAATGCACATTTCTTCTGTTCTAAGAACTTTTTTAATCTTCCTATTTATCTTAAGGACTTAGTAATGCATGGAACAATGTAAGGGTGTAACCTTTGAACAGTTCTTGGCTTTGTATCGTTTGCTGATGAGGAGTAGAGGTTATACACAGTCAAATATAGCAAGATCTTTAAATGAGATGCTATATCCAGTCTTCTCTGAAAGAGTGAGGTGAGAGAAAAAGGATTTTATGTATTGTGATGTAGAAGCAGCATTTCTTAGGAAGAATCATGCTATGCAAATTCTATGTAGCAATATACAAGTTTCTGACTTATCTGTAAAATAATCGTATTTCAACATAACAATGGTGAAACTGCTTCCCTGCTTGGAAGACATTTTTCAAACACGTCCTGCATGTTGCTTCTAAATATACCGTATGGCCCTGTGCATCTGTCACAATCACAACGGAATGCACTAAATTCTTACCTGGTTTATGCACAATTGACAGAGTTGAGTGCAGTTACTGCAATGTCACAGTGTTTAAGACAAGAGTAGATTATTTGATCATTTAATCTCTGAATGGTTTCTGTCTGGTAGCGAGCCTCTGACTTACCAGCTAATACAGATCCATCTTGATGGTGTTTTATTTTGAAGACAATATAATTCTTCTTGATAATTAGTCCCACTGGTTGAATACAGTCATGCTTAAAACCATTTTACTTTTAATCTGAAACTTGCTGTATCTCTTCATTATGTCACCATTATAGTCCTTTATTGCCTTATTTTCTTGTCATGAAGATATTTCATGCTAGTCATCTCAACTTGATTGTCTTTTGATAAGCTAAGTTGGCACAAAGATCCTTTTGGAAAGTGTTCAAATCCTTTACAGTTTTTGAAAATCCTTTTTCAAGAAGTATATGCAACACTCTAACATTCATCTTGCAGGTCCAGAAAGCTGCTACTTAGCTTGTAAATCCATAGCTTGTGTTAGCTTCTTTATCTGTAGTGCCTTGAGAGTTCATGGGGAGAAAAAAAAGAGTTCTTGCCATCCAAGATGCTGACTTGTATTTTAGTCCAATTCCTGCATTCCCTGTTTTTTCTATGTGGAACTCTGTGGAAAAGCATCATCCTTTTTTCTCTTTTTTTTTTTTTTTTCCTCCCCTCTTCTTAATGGGACCAGTTAAACAACCAAGGAAGATTGTATTGTCTTACCACTTCAACCACTGACATCCAGCTATTTTGCTTTTGGTGATATTCATCAGTGGTCTTAAGCTCATGAGCAAAATATGGAGTAGCATCAAGTAGCATTAATACCAGTTTTGGCAGAATTCTGTTAAAAACAGATGCTTGATGATAAAAACATTCTGCTTAATGATTTTGACTTCACTGCTTTAGATGCTGAAATTACTTAGAAGTCTTGACAACCAAACCTTTGTCTTGTTGCAGTAAGTGTATTACATTGCACTTTTCTAATTGGAGCACATCACATAAGGTAGTGATAGACAGAAGTCTATTACATATACTGGTGGTTATGTTCATTCATATAACTTATCTCACCAAAGAAGTCTTGAATGATATGAACTATATTCCTCTTCTTTTTATTAGCAAAATCTCACTTATCCAAGTTTAGGTATCAGGCTGTAATTGCATAGGTACTCTATTTTAGAAAATCATCTTATCACTCTTATTTATCTTTCTAAGTTTGTTAACTATTAACACGAGTGGTGCAGGAGCATTTTAAGATGGTTACAAAAGTAAATTTTCAGTTCTAATTAATGTTCTTTAATCTCATTAGTGGGAAAATTGGGCACTTCATTTTTATGCAATGCAAGTACATTATTTTTTTTTCCAGTATGGAAGAGAAAGTTATTCTTTTTTTTTTCTGTTTTGTAATGAAACATTTATTAATACTATTGTTCCCCATTCCATTTAAAACAAACAAAAAATAGCCATGACTATGACTTCCTGTTATTGTCAGCCATATATTTTTCCCTAATGGTTTTTGTCCTTCAGCAGTGTAAGCTTATAATCCACTTCCTTTTTATCATGTTTATGCTGTTGTATGCTGATGAGCTAGAAGAAAAGCTTGATCTTCATAGAATAGACAACTTGTCATTCCAGCCAAATAGAATAAATATTTTATTTGCAAATTTTACATATTGGATGTTTTGATTAAACAGAATCTCTCACAATTATAATCTGCAGAAATATTATCGAGTATAATCACATTTAAAATACCACAGCAAGATTTTTACTTTGTTCTTACAATAGTTATAAATCCAAATATGACTCTTGAAAATGTATTTTTATTGAAGAGTATGTAACTGGGTAGTCTTAAGATGAGTCACCTTTTGCTTCTATAGCTGTCATGGAAACTGGCAAGATGGAAAAATTTCAAAAAATTGAGAAGTGTAGCAATATTTTAAAATTCATATACATGATCTTTATCCTTCTAGAATAGTTTTTCTTAGTAAGAACTTACCATTAATGAATATAGGACAGCCTTTGCGAACAGACAAACACTAGTGCACCTTACTGATCTGTAGCTTTAAAAGGATCACTTCAAGTGCGTATGCATTTTCTATAATTTAGCCTGATTTATTTTAGTGGATCTTGTGTATTCACAGTAATTCTTACCTGCTGCAACACTCCTGTTGCAACAATGTTTTGGGAGAGCTGATGCACAATTCAAAAAACTTAAATTACTTTTTGCAATTATCTGGAAAAAGTGCATGTTCAAGTCCTAACAAATAGCCCTAAATGATATGGGGTTGTTCCCTCTTAAAAGTTAACTTACAGCTGACTTTGTCTTGAAGTTGAATGCATGAGGTTACAGCTCTAGTGTCTAGATGGACCTGTGGCTTATTTTCTCTTCCAGGAGGCTTTCCGTGCCTCCTGTTGAAGAAGAAAAATGATAGTGATCTAAGCAGTTGCTTCAGCATGAACTTCATTAGATATCATTAACTGTAGTGAAGTTATCTAATTCTTAGTTCTTTGTTTAAACGTCTGATACTTGGGTATAAAATGCCAAGCCTGACACTGCATGGGACCGCTGTAGGAGTACACACTGAGAATTCTACTCAATTAACTGATTTTAAACTCTCATCACTGCAATTCAGCAGTCAATTTTCTTTGTTTTTTTCCTTCTATTTTTACCTCTATTTTAAATAAGATTTTGTTAAACACCAGCATATGACTTGTAAAGGTGGATTGGGGATTTTTGGTTTTGATAAAGCTTTCAGAATCACAGGCCATACTTTGAGTCACTGCAAATAGGATGTAGGAATGTAAATTTTAAAATAGAAAACTTCTCAAAAGGTTTTAAAAAAAAAAAAAAAGGGGAAAAAAAATCACAATTACAGGCCTTGAAATATTACAGTCAATTACTTAACTGCAAAAGAAAAAAACCCAAAACAAAACCAAAAAAACAACTCTCCCTAGCTATAATTTAATTTTTTGATCTCAAAAATTAGTCTGTATACTTTACAACAGCTCCGTTGTTACTGCTATCACCATGTTTTTATTAATAGGAATTTTATGGGAAGTCACATCAATTAATCTTAATCTGGAAAAAATGCTGCTTAGATTTAATTCTTCCCTGTATTCAGAAAAGGCTTTGAAACATTGAGAAGAAATTGCTATGTGAAGTAGAGCTACGGTGATGGTGGGAACACACTGAAAAACATATTTCTCAATTTGAAAATAAATAAAATAAACCCCACCTACCCATCTATAATGAAAATTAACAAAACATACAATCTTATTTCCAAGCAATCTGTGCTGTGTGAGTATTTGTTCTTTTTTATATGTTGCCATTAATTTTTTCCTTATTTTTGTAACTTGGATTCCTAACAATTTTTAGAATTTTAGTTTAAACTTCAGAATCTTTAATTTATGATTTTCTTGTTTGTTTATTTAAATTATGATGTAGAATTACTGTCTGCTACATAAAGGGCTGCTGTTCATAGTTTTTTGTCAACTAACACTAGCTGTTCCCAAGATCACCAAAAGTATACAGTGTTTTCTGGTCATCTTTCATGTGTCCAAGCTTAAAGTAATCCATTACTGTACAACATATGAGAGTATATAATCAAATTTCATGCATTTTTTAATGTTTGTTAATCAGTTTTACTTGGAATTCAGTTTTGAAGGATCCATTTCAAACACTGCTCTAATTAAACATAACCGTCTTTCTGATTGTTAAAATACACATCTGAAAATGAGAAAGCTGTGGGAATCATGAAGAGAGCAGAAATTTCAAGTGCTCATTAATGAAGGGCTATTCCTTCTGCCTCACTCTTACACATGTAATAAATAGCTTGACAAATGCCCTCACCAAAGCTAATAATCCAGAATGATTATTAGGGAATGGAATGGGGAAAAATAAGCTTCTATGACTGAGTATTCCATTGGTGATTCTGAGCCTATAATGAAAAATACTTGTTACATCTGTTAGTTTTATGGTGTTTTCTATTAAATGATACCCTTCATGTTGAATCCATCCAGTACTAAAACCAGACCCTTTTTAGTCAGTGGTATTCAAATCTTTATATGCTGACAGCACTTCTTTTTCAACCTAGGAAAGAATATCCAGATGGTCTCAGATCTTCAAGATGTGAAAATGAATTTAAAAGATAACTTTGGAAATATACACTGAGACTTAAGATACAGAAGAGTGGTTTTGTGATATTAATTAGGGCTCTAAAGGTTTATATATCTATTGTGCACTTCTACTAATAGGTTTCACTGTGGATGGCAAAGAGCATTTCTATAGTGACAAGTTAGGAGTAGTGGGAAAATGGAAGACTCCAAGGTTCTAGGCATTCTTGGGATCCCTGTTGTTCTCCAGTAGTTCTCTCTAATTCTGATTAATTGACGCCGTTTTAAAATATGGTTTGGGTTTTTTATTTGCTATTTGTTTGTAACCATACTAGTACAGTGAAGAGCTCTCTCAAATAAGACTTTTTATCTATCAGAATGACTTCCTGAACATATCTGTACAGGAGGTAATAAAATGTTTGGATGCTATCTAAACTGACAGACTTAAGTAGAACCAGAAATGTAAATAAATACAGTAGACCAGGTTAAGCTTTCCTCTTAATTAGACTGACTGCTTGCTAATCCAGATGAACCATTTGCAGTGCTTCATTTTCATCTGGTTTTAGTAATTGTACATATGTATTCATGTGCATAATTGTGCTGCTTTGTGTGTAGTTTCTCAGTAATTAACTACACAGTATACGTTTCCTATGTCATTACCCAAATCAACATGTAAAGTATGCTATAGACTTTGATTCTCATTCAGGATAAACAGAAACAATTACTGTAACTGCAGTCATATGCTTTCCCAACACATTTTTAAGGTATTGTTTTAAGGTGGTGTTTTGAAGGACTTGTAACACTTTTTTCAAGAATCTCTAGAATCTGATTTGGAAAAGTAAGTGTAGATACAGGGAAGTTGATGGACTTTACTGTATCCAGTTTTTGAGTTTCTTCTATTTTATTGATCTTTACCTATGCAGAGATTCAGCTCTCCCTCCAACTCTGTTTATTTTTCTCCTTCCTGTCCTTCCTCTACTCAAGTGCAAAATCATATTATATTCAAATATAATCTCCCTAGTGAGTTCTAATCAGTTTTTCTTCTCTGCACAGTCCCTTCAGTCTGAGTATGTTCAGTACTAAAGCCTTGCTGCTTTGGTGAAACCTGTTGAGCTCTTAAACTGAAGTCCTTCATGGAGGAGAAGAAGAATTTAAGGAAAGAAGCTGCTCGCTCAGAGGAGGAATCTTCAATATATTAAAACCTTAACACCAAGAGGAAACTTGGCGGGCAGAAATTTGTTGTTAATGACTACTGCAGATGCACTGATGTTGAATTTATGGAAATTATTACCCCATGTTATATACGGATTTAAATTTTTAATGAACAGCTTGAATATATTTCTAATGAGTTTCATTAAGACATTTATTAACTTGTGTACAGTGTTAAAATATGTATTAAGAGAATATTTTGGTAAACAATATATATAAAAATTATGTAAAAATTAGAATATATTTTAATTTAGTGTTCACTTTGCTACAAAAATGTGTATTTTAAAGAATTTTTACATGCTTATCAAAGATATGAAAATTTTTTTTAAGAACAAGATGTTTTCCTTGGTTTATGGGTCCATCTTTTTGCTTAAAGTCTAATGTAATTACTTTTTCACTAATTGGTCTTCTGGTAACTTAATGGAAGTCTAACTAGTGAGAGACTAGTTATTACACTATCAACTGAAAGCACTTGATACATAGTCTGCTTTCCACTTTCAGCTGCTAATGTTCCATAAGGAAACACTATGAAAGAAAAATAAAGGGAAAATATTTGTTGAGATGTAATGTAACTTATATCCTCCACTGCAAAGATAAAGTAAGGTATTTGATGATTCAATTGTACAATTAACGCTTTCTTTCAATTTGTCTTAAAGGAATGTTTTAACTTTTTTCTTTTCAATGTAGAATGTTAAATTTTGCTATGTGATATATACTGCAGAAATGAAGGCAGACCAAACTTAAGTTGGTAAGAATGTACGTGTAGAATGAATTTGGCAGTGCTGCAAACTTACATGTTTTTAACCTATATTTGGGAGTATGTGTACAGTTTCATTAGCAAAGCACATTAAAGTAAATGTGGAAAGTATATTAAATTTTCACTTCTAAATTGGACAGTTCATAAACCTTTAATTTGAAAACTATTGTTAACATACAGCTAATGTAACCTCCTGTATCCCAGAATATTTTTGTCTGTAGTTAAAGATGCTCTTTAACACATAGTTTAATCAGGTGTGATGAGGAATAAGACTTAGAACGAAGTGGTGTTACAGTGAATTACTAGAGATCACATATAACATTTTCAGAACTCCATAAGTGCACAGTAAGCAAAAAAAGTGTAAGCAGCTGTGAGGACTTGATTTGCCACTAATTTAGAAAACAAAACCAGATTTGTTACCTATGAGTTTTTCCAATGTCTACAGAAACTTGAAAATAAAACTTGATTGAATTGTCAATCTTTATTCCTGAAGACCTGTGAATGCCCTGCATTTGCTTTACAGCTGAAGTTAAAATAAAGTGCCACATTAATTTTTAAAAAGATAAGATCACAAATTGCTATGGAAAGTTGTACTGAAAGTGTTAATAAGCAATACCGAGAGCAGCTATATAAATCACTGAGTAAAATCTACATGCAATACTGTACTTTTTTCACAACTGTGTATATGTAACATATACACACACGAAGTAGCATATGTGTGTGCATATATATATACAATATACTGTATATGAATTATAGATTAACGGTAAGGTAATTCTACCTCTTATAAAGAATTTTGTCATATACTTTGTTATAAATAGCTTTCCTTAATAAAATATTGTTTAATTTTGAAATGTAGATATATATGTGTACATACAGCTAATTGATAATAAAATGCCTTTATCAGCCAGCTTCTGTGTTTCTTGGCTTTTCTTATTTAGATCTTTTGATGTAAACCACTACAATTAGATCTCTAATTGAAGAGTAGCTCTTTAAAGTCACCTTCTTTCTTTTGAAGGATGTGATATATGTATAAATGACATTGCAAAAAGACATTAGTATGATAGGTATCTTTTATAACTGATCTAACCTTCTTGTATTTGCTTTGTATAACAACAAGTATTTAATCATCATGTTGATATTCGGATGTAAAGGTTATATTTCAAAATACTGTAATTTAAAAGCTGTCTGAATTGGGGAAACTTTTTTTTCCTGGACAAGGACCCCTATTAGAGGTGTAATATACCTTGGTTTTTTTGCACATGCAACAGGTTTCTTAGTCTCACTAACAGCAGAGTCTTTGTCTATAAGAACCTAAAAGATGATGCTTTCATTTAGCTTTTTATTCTTCCTTCGATTAAAAATGAGTCAAAAATGGTTCTAACATTGTTTAACTCTGCTGCTGATTTTCAGCAATTTTGTTGTGTTGCATGATTATTTATGCACAGTGCTTAATATTCCTGTCAGATAAGTCTGTACTGCAATAGACGATGTGGACAGTATGTAACTGTTAGACAGCCACTCTAAAGGAATGGCAAAGCCAGGAATAGAGCAGATGCTTTGGAAGTTGCCCAAATAAGAGGCTTCTGCCACTACATTCAGATAATTGATGGATGGTGATTTGGATGTGTAGAGGAAAAGGAAGAACAGCCAATAATAAAGGAAGAACAGCCAATTAAAAAGTTTCAGGTACACAGGAACCAACATCTCCCTTAGCCTTTTTCTAGACTTCTATTGATTTATTATATGAAATATGTAAATGCTAGCTAATGTACAACATATTTTTTTGTTCTTAAAAATGAACGGTAAATATACCCAGTATTCTATAACAATCAGCTTCTTAACAAGAACAAATCTGGGGACAGTGAAAGGTCAGGGAGGTCTTTAGAGCCCTGTAGCTTTTAAGAAATACCCTGAAATTTGATTCATATCTGCTGTTCACTTACCCTTGAACTTCACCATTTCTGTGGCTTCATATATAAATGTATCTTCTTGTTATGGGAGAACAAGCTGTAGCACATGAGATTTTAAAAAGAGGTTTGATAAACATGTAAGGATGGATTAAATAAATCTAGAGGTCTCTACTGGGCCTGTGAGTGTGTGGCTAATGCCTTATGAAACTGTTAATCATCTCTTTAAATATGCTTTATGAAGCTTTTTGGTTAGGGAGGTATTTCTTGTTACAGATTTAGAGAATATTTTTCAATTACAGTACTGCAGAAAGAGGAGGATTTTAGTTTCTATAATAACTGTTCTCTACTGACAGCTAAACAATGAAAGGCCTCAAAAGGTTTGACACTTGATTAGATCTACACTGTAAAGTGCAGCAGGCAAAAAATATGGTAATTAAGGGCCTGATCAAGTAAATCACTCAGGTATGTCTTTAACCTTAAGCACATGAGCAATCTAATTAATTAAAAAAGAACAGATATTCGTGTTTGAAACAAATCCACATTTGGATCAATGGTCCTGTCAGTTGCAAACATAAGCCTTTTTGTCAAATAAAAAATGTGCTATGTTGCAACAAAATAATGTGTTAACCCACACAAATTAATTTAATTGTCTTAAAGAATGTATATGGTAATGATAATTGCCTCCTGACAGATTATGTTGGTATTGTCATTTGTTAGCATCGTGAGTTTAACAGTATCTGAAAACACCTCATAAGGAGACCTGTGGTCACTATACAGATCATACCTTATGAGATGAGACTGATTACTTCTGTAGCCTACATAAAACCCACCTGTAAAAGCAGCTTTTCTCATAAACCAACCACAAAATTAATCAGCACTCCTTTTCTGAAAGCTCTTAAGAGGAAATATAAGATCTTTTACTCAATTTCTTATTAAATCTCATCCAGGGTAAGAACAGTTAACGTTTTGTCCCTGTTTGAGTAAAGCACTGTAGGGTTCCTGAGAGAATCCCACTACTAACTCTTCTCCATTTGGGAAGGGACTGTTAAGCCCTACTCTTCAACCAGCTTTTAGTCCACCTAAGAACCTGTCATTCACTTCTGCAAGAACTTGTCCTCTGAATTAATTTTGGTCTGAGACCGTTTCAAATGCTACACTGATTCAGTTTTATCTGTGGACTTTCTGACACCAGTGTTCACCTCCAGCAGGTTGGCAATGCAGGATTTCCTGCGGGCTGAGACAGGCTGAGTTTTATGATGAAATGTAGAATATTTAGATTGAGAACCAGCTTCCTCAAATAAGAAGTACCATCTTACCAAGGATCTGTGTATCTATTGTGTTCGAAAGATTTAATTTGGAAAGCATATTGTTATTACAGACCAGTTCTAAAATTAACTTTAAGCTTGCAGAAGCATAGTGTGCTTTCTCTTAACAAGATCAGAAAAAAAATCAGTTTAAGTGAGTATCTAGCAGAAGAGTTTCTGCAGTAAATGGATTGTATTTCAGACAGAAGTGACTGATACTGGTTTGAAAGCTTGCTGCAAATGAAAGTTGTGTAAATGGGTTAGAACCAGGAAACTGGTAAGGCAGAGTCAGACTGTGTAGTTGCAGTATTTCTGGAGCATGATAGGGTTTGGGTTTTTTTTTTTCTTCTTGATTTAACAAGTTGAAAATCTGCTGAATAATTCATGAAGAGTGGAAGGGCTGAATCTTCCTGGAATGATATACAGTGTACGTACTGTGGCACAGGAGAAACTGCAAAGCTTTGTATCGGTTGCTGCCGTTTCTGCTGCTGATTGCAAGGTGCTGCTGCTTTTGGCATTTTCACAGCTACAGAATCTTCAGTCGTGCTCTGGTCTGCTAACAGCCATCTGCTCCCTATGGACCCACCTTCACTCACTACAATCTGTGGGATCTCTTGCCACCCACCTGCCTTGGACACTGCTAACTGTGTTTTCTGGACCTTGCAGCTTGTATGACTGAAATCTGCCTTGGAGTCCCTCAGCTTGTGCTTGGCGGGGGACACCTCCTGCAGCAGGATCTTCTGGCCCAGACAAGGATGGGATTTACAGGGAGAAGTCAAAACTGAGCTGCATTCAGCGAGATGCCCAACGCCTCTTCCTGGAGTGCTAGCTCGCCGCTGCTGCTGCTCTGGGAGGACTCCTCCGGGACCCGCATCTTCCTGTCGCTGCTCTATGCCGTCTTAGCCATCTCAGGGACCTTATCCAATGTGATGGTCATCTACTTGGTCTTCTCCTTCAAGAAGCTGCAGACAACCAGCAATGCCTTCATTGTGAACGGCTGCGCGGCAGACCTAAGCGTGTGCGCCCTGTGGATGCCCCAGGAGGCCGTGCTGGGGTTGCTGCCTCCCAACTCCTCCTCCCTTCGCTCGGCGGAGTACCGGCTGCTCCGAGGGGGGCTCCTCGGCCTCGGCCTCACCGTCTCCCTGGCCTCTCACCTGCTGGTGGCCTTCAACAGGTACGTGCTCATCACCAAGCTGCCCAGCGTGTACCAGGCCCTCTACCAGCGGAGGCACACGGGCTGCATGATCGGGCTCTCCTGGGCCCTCGCCCTGCTACTGGTCCCGCTGCTGCCCGGGCTCTGGACGCCGGGCCCTGCCCAGCAGCCGCCCCCGCGGCAGACGGACGGCAGCTCTCGCTACACCGCCCTGCTCCTCGCCCTGGCCGTGCTGGGCCAGACCGCGCTGCTGCTCCACTGCTACCTCGGCATCGTGCGGCGGGTGCGGGGCAGCGCCAAGCGGGTCAGCGTCCTCAACTTCCACCTCCTCCACCAGCTGCCCTTCCCCGCCGCCCCGCCGCCGCCCCGCCGCGCCCAGCGCCGCCTCAGCAGCGTCTCCGTCCTGCTGCTCTGCTGCGTCTTCCTGCTGGGCACCCAGCCCCTGGTGTGGGTGAGCCTCCTGGGCTTCTTCCTGCGGCCGGCGCCGCCGGCGCTGCAGGCCGCCAGCTGGCTGCTGCTCTGCGCCCTCTCGGCCCTCAACCCCCTGCTCTACACGTGGCGCAGCGAGGAGTTCCGCCGGGCGGCCCGCTCCGTCCTGCCCCGCGGCGAGGGCCCCGCCGCCGCCCCGCGCCCCGCCGCCGCCGCCGCCGGCCCCGCCGCCGCCCCGCCCTGCCCGCAGCTGCCGCGGCGCCGGGGGACGGCGGGCAGCGCCAGCGCCGCCGCCGCGCCGCGCTGAGGGGCCGCGGCTGAGCGCGGGGGAGGACGAGGGCCCCCGGGCGGCCCCAGGCCCCCCCGCCTGGCGGCGCCCGCGGGCCGGGCCGGCCCCGCGCCGGGCGGGAGCAGCCGCGGCCCCTCAGGCCGAGGCGCGCGCCCCGCCCGCCGCCGGCCGTCACCTCACGTCGGGGAGCCGAGCCGAGCCGCCCGGTGCCCTTGCTGCTGCTGCCGCCGCCCCGGCCCCCTCCCCGCTGGCGCGCCCGCCTTTGTAATTGTCCTGCTGCCCCCTCTGACCCCGCGCACCTCCTCCCCGCTCCCTTTCACCGCGCTGGCAGGCAGACCGAGGCTCTGGCTGCTTTTCGGGGCACCGGGCCGGCGCTGGGTGGGAGTCCCCCGCCCGCCCGCTCGCAGCGCGGCCTTCGCCGCCCCCTCAACTCTGCTCCCGCTCGCGGCAGCTGCCCGCCCCGGGTGCCAGCCAGGACTCCAGCCAAAAGCGGCGGATTTAGAAATCTGGGATAACTGGTAAATATGGCAACGTACGTAACTGTTGTTATGCTTTACAGATTTCAATATGAGACAGGCACCTAGGCAGCTCTTTTTGAGACTTACTGCAAGTTTGTTTTTATAAAATCTATGTAATGCTTTCAGCACCTGAAGTAATTCTTTGAAGTGAGCTCCCTGAAAACAAGGTTCACTTGTGAAGAACTGTCTCGCTACACACACACACACACACCCTCCCCACCCCCCCCCCCACCCCCCCCCCCCCACCAGGAACGGCCTCCTTTCTCCCAGGTTACCTAATCTCTGTGCTCCATGCAAGGTCCTCCTTCAGTTTTCCCCAGCAAACTTCCAGATGATGTTGTCTATGGAGACTGTTAAAAAGAAAGACACGTACACCTTTGTGGTGATCTGATTTGGGTTTTTTGTTTTGAGAGCTCTTTATATAAGGCCTGTTTTGACAAAGGCCTCTGCCTGTGGTAATGCACTTGATAAAATACAATGCAATACAAAGACCAGTGTTGTCCATCTAACCTTGTCACCTGTTCAGTTACTAGTTTATTTTGTTTCTATTAAATGCATTATTGCTGAAGTGCGATTTCACAGCCTCTGCTAAATATAAAATGACAGATTCTGTGTGGCATTTGGAAAGGCGACAGCTCCTCGCACTGAGGGTGGCGAGGGAAACAAACTGTGGTGGTGAGTGCTGCAGCCTCATTCCTCCCAGGAATGGACCTAAAATTGTTGCGTTTCCTCCTCTGTTGCTTGACCACCTCCTTCCTCTTTTTCCAACACAGTTGCTGTTGTTCTTGTGGTGATGATATTTAGCATTCTGTTTGCCTTTTGGCCCAAAAGAGTGAAAGAAGGTATTTGTTTTCTGAATCCATGGGCATCCACAAGCAGTATCACCTAAATTGTGCTATCTTGAGATGAATGGACACAAGGGAACATAGGAGAGTTCTTCACAACAAGAATTTGTTGCATTCAGCGACTAGCTTGGCAGCTCTCATGAGGATTTTTGGATGACGGGACAACAACAAGGAAGAGACAAGCATGATGGGTATAGCATAAAAGGCCCTATTGCCATATTTTATAATGCTCCACACTTTGCTTGCCTTACCTGATGGGGTTTGAGTTTCAACAGAAGTTGTTTTAAGACAAAGAGAAGAATTTAATTTTTTCACAAGTCTAATATCTGTTAGGCATCTGTGATACAATGATGTATCTAAAATCCCCATACCAATATTTTATTTTTCTAAATAAAAAAATTTGTCATCATCACAGAAAAGATTCTTCTTGAGGTCAGGATTTGACAAAGAGAAGGAACCAAGGCCTCAAAAGGAAAATTAAAAAAAAAAATAATTCTTTTGACGTCCTGAAAATGTATCATCTTGAAAACAGCTTTAGCCACTTGCAAGGACCTGTGGAAAAGTAAGAGAAGCCTCTAGAGTCTGACACTTGCAGAGAGCTTCTTCCTCCATCTTTGTGACAGTGTGAGAGACAGTTGCCACAGAGCGACAGCATCAGAATGATGGGGAGGGCAAGCAAGGAAACACGAACATTTAAGATATACAAGATTTCTTTTTTATCAACACTGTGCATGTATCTTAGAGAGTGGAGGAGCCACTGTGTCCTTGTTGTAATCTCATCCTAATCAGAGCAGCTGTGCTTTTGCTAGCTTTGTGCAGCAAATGGAGAAGGAAAACTGTTCCAACCACATCTATACCAATTCTGAAAAATATTCTGGACCACTGCCAAAATAAAGCTAAACGAAGGGCCACACAGGGGTGAGACCCTGTTCTACTGTAAAGTAATCCTTAGGCTGGAACCACAAAAGGATGCACATTGCCACTTCTCACCATGATTAAAGGAACTGAAGACACTTGGTAAAGCTCAGTACCAGGCCCATAAGCAAAAGAACAAACATTAAAATAAAAAATTAGACAACGTCCCGCCCCGGTTTTGGCTATGGAACATGTTAGTCTGGAATTAAAGCAATAACTTGTTTCAGAATTCAATGTCCAAACATCAGATAACTGGAACTTCTGCGCTTCTTCCCTTGTAAAATAGCATGCAAGTTAAATCTGAAATGTCTGTATTTTATATAGACTATGTTTTAAATGCAAACATGTATAAAAAATGCTATTATGTACAAAACTCCAGTCAGCTATCCTTATGCTATGCATTAATTCCAGAGAACAGCTGGAAATCCCTTAGAAAGTTTGATGTAATTACATCTGACTGTAAATCTTTGACTGTTTTAATATACTCAGGTGACCTAAATAGCAAAGTAATTTTAATTTAAAGTAATTAAGAAAGAGTAATTGTCTCAACTTGAGATGAGTTTCTCTGAGAAATTACTGCTCAGAAAAGTCCTGTATGCCTTGTTCTACAGCCATATTCTTTGTATTTCCACATTGTAAATACTCCACGGTAAATTGCAATGGAAGCTTGGCTTAGCTTAATTTCTCCTGGCTCTGTGGTACTGCTTCTTGGTTGAGAAAATTAACCTGACTTTCAGTTTTTGGCATCTATGCTTTACTTTTACAGCTGATTCAAATGTGTCCACTGCTAGTTTAATGGTGACTTTTCTTCAATATGAATTACTGTCGTGCTCAAACAACTAATTTGCAGATGCAAGGGATATGTTGATAATCGTCCTTTCAAGTGTCTCAACCAAATAATCCTTCAAGAGGTGTAAATGAAGATGGTGGAAAATCCTGTTATCAATTCAAGCAAGGTTTGCTTGAGTTGAATTGCTCCTTTGCTCTGGTTTTGTGCCAAGCAAGTTGTCTGAGCGCGGCCTAAAGCTGCCCTTCCTAGAATGGCTGTTCGATTGGCTCCACATATATTAGATGAGGGGGGTGATCCCATTAAAACATTGGGTTTATTGTACCGTAGTGCAGATCAGCCACGTTGTTCGTGTGCAATAGGTGCCTATTCCTTTGCTGTTTTCTCAGGGCTTCTGGAAACAAGAGCAGCTAGGAGTTAGTAATAGGGCTGGAGGAATTGTAGCCAGTTGTACTGATGTGACTTGGAAACAACCATTTGGTGTATTACGGCCTAAGTAAACCTGCCACTCAGTTTGTGGTTTGCCCCTGCAGAAATGCATGTGGGTCCTGCTTTTTGGAGGTAAAATTTTGAATATTGTGTCAGAATAACACCCTAAGGCAGAAATACAGTTATTTGTGAAAATTGCTTGCAGAGGGTGTTCATGAAGTTATGGTTTGGTTTAAATCTTTTGAAGTTACCCTTAATTTAAGATAGTTGTAAAAAGCCATTGAGCTGCTTGTGGAATCAGGTAGCTACAATAATATGAGCCTCCACCAAAACTGGACAATCATTGCCCTAAACAAAGGTGCATAAAAAAGTACAGGCAGCAAAGTGAAGCTGGGAAAATATGACAAGAGGAGATAAAGAGATCAGGAGAGGGGCACTAACAGTGTGATGCTGAGAAACAACACAGAGAAAAGTCTGAAAGCCAAAAGAGGCCTGGGATTATGATGAAATAAAGCATCTTGAATTATTTGATTCTTTATATATGTGAGGAAACAGAATTCTATGCTTTTCTTAATAAAGAAAAACATGCAATTGTATTCTCAATTTCTTCTTTTAACAAAGCATTGAATATACCAGCAAGTTTTCTTTAACCTCTGGAATCAAAAAAGACTAAAGGTATGAATTACATCAGCGTTCTTATGGAGACTGCATTCAAATGCATTGCTGGACTTACAAGCAGGGTTAACATTTTAGCTAACCTCCAGATTCAGTGAGCCATAAGCACACTGTGAACCTTTTTCTTCTAACTACCAAATTGATGCTATTTTTAAAAAAACCCACATACAGATTATTTTCAAATGAAGACGTTTAAGTGTAGCATTTCATTAAAGAAAAAGGTGACAACATATACTTTAGCTTTCTATTTCATCTTAAATCACATAACTAGATTATTGCAGTATTCTTTAAATTCAGAAGTCCCTTTCCCAAATAGCAGCGAAAATAGCTTTTCTCGTGACTGTTTAACTTCTAAGAAAGCTACCTTTTTTTGCTCTTTTATGTCAATCCTTCCCATGCACTGTCATCATTTAGCAGGGTAATAGTCTATTTTCTTTCTTTCTTTTTCCCTTGCTTCAGTATTTTCTGTAATTTCCTTCACTAAGGGAAAAGTACTTGATCCTGCTGATCAGGACATGACTCCCTGAGCAGTGTAACTTTTGGGAGACAGTTGTAAACCAAGACTAAAGAACTGAGGGACAAATCCCACATACTTAAATTTCTACTTAAGACTGAGTTGGTTTTGAAGGTGAGTTTTTTCCTGAGTAGTGGACAAATGCTGTGTCTGTATCTACAGGTACTTGCGTTTGATTAAGGCTATGTAAAAAGTGGATAATATGGAAAAAAGTCACAAATAGTTTGAAGGCTGGAGAGAAGAACTTGGTAGCTGAAGAGCTCATTACGATTAACTTTTCAAAAGTGAACTCATTTACAGAATACACGCCCTTATGCAAGTATTCAAAGCAATCTGTTGCCATTACATGGTGATCTAATGTTCTCTTCTGGCTTGGAAAACATGAACTTAAAGGAAAATGGCTCTGCTTTAGGAGTGTGGGCCACCTTGTTTGTTTATTGTTGATGAGTTCAATATGGCAAGACTTCCTCTGCAGTCTGTCCTACACTTAGTCTGGACAGGTATTCATGAAATTAAAGAACTAGAAACAAAATAACCCTGAAGAAAAACCACTTGTGGCTGCTTTCTGGCCTGAAGCTTTGGGTTTCTGAAAAAACATAACCACCACTCCAGGAAGGTTAACTATTTGGTGTTTAGGGCAAACTGCAACCCCACACCAAGTTTATCATAAGTATAGAGCCAAACTTGTAAGAGGTGTTCAGAAGGAAAGCAAACTGCCTGTTGGAGCGGGAGCTTGAGCCAAACAAGGGAGCTATGTAGCACCATAGGCTTCACCATGCTGAGCTATGCCTTTGTGGGACAACAGGTTGACATAATAACAGAAATGTGCATCTGCCAAAATTTTTCAGCATTCTTTTTATGCCTTTTTTTCCTGTGCTTCTGTGAGATCATCCTCTATTTCAGAATTTTCTTGCTGCTCTGGAATTGACAGTGGATGAAAATCGTATTTAGTATTAATTATTAAAGAAACACAAAGGAAGAAAGAATAATTCTCATTCTCACCAGACAGAACCAGCTCCCATGGTTCAAGGACCAAGGTACAAGGAACAAAGATGGAGCTGCTATTACTAAAAAGCTTCACTTAGGACCAAAGATGCCTTGTGCTCAGGAGCAGCCCTACAAAGTGAAACAGCTGCTGGTGAATAATGCCATTATAGAGCCATACCGTAGGTGGCTGTCACATTTGCTCTTTTCTGAATGGACACACTGGTGGTGTTTGCCTGTGATAGTACCATTAGAGAAGGTATTAATAATTTTTAAATATAGCTGTGCAGCTTGAGCTTCTCAATAAGGCCAGATTTTGATTACTCCAGTAGGACTTGGCCTTTCTGTTCCCTGTCTTCATGAGAGTTCAGAGAGCAGCTGAGTGAGGAAAGTGGAAGTGCAGTCCTGGGAGGAGAAACAGCAGGAACTACCATACCCGGAAGAGATATTTTTGATATCTTATTATTTTATTCATAGCTTCATGAATCTGCTATCTCAGATGGAAATTTCTTCATAAATGTCTTCAGGCTGTCTGGAGTCTTCACCTGTCCTGTGACAGTCTCAGGGCAGAATTAAAAATGCAGATTCGCTTCAGGCAAGAGCAGCATCCGTTCCAATCTGTTCTGAAGCTGATGATACGATGGAGGTGCAATGTCAGTCTGAAAGCAACAAAATGAGCATTAACAACAGAAGAAAACTATGAAAGAGAGAGCCTGAGAGACAAAGTTGATGAATCAAACAATAGCCAGAGTTTTGCAAAACGTTACACAAACTTTGCCTCATGTTTGTTCCACTGAGGTGTCACAGTGAATTTTCTCTTTCTTCTGCCCGCTTTGTGTGCCTCGCCTCAGTGTACTGCAGTGCTGGGATAGCCACTTTCTTCTCACCCTAGAGCATCTGACACTGATGTAATTTCATAAAACACTGCTGCTGTGATTCTTTATAAACTTTGCATCTTTCACTCCAAGGCTCAGTGAAATGGCTGTAGCAGTGCTGTAGCTGTGGAGACAGGAGCAGCAAGGTTTGAACAGAGCTAATAATCAGAAATATTGTGAAGATATGTGAGTAGTACTAGTTCATATCTATGTTTGAGTATTACTCCTTTGTCTTCTGTTGCATTTCATCTGTTGCTATCTACACATATTGGAATAGCTTCATTGCATGGGTCTCCTTTTCCATTAAAAAATCTCTTTCAATTAATCCTTTTTTATAAAGGTAGTGGTAAAATCTTGCAGGATTTGAAATGTGCAGCCATGTTATCTCCTCCACTGAGCATAATTATCCCTCTTTCATTCAACAGAGCATCTTCCTTTACTCTGGATTAGTTTATTTCAGTTTGTGGCATTATTTCTCTCAGGCTGATTAAATGAAAGGGTTGGTAGACTGCAACATGGGAAAACAAAAGAACAGCCTTACTACTGCTTCTGTTTGATTTCAAGGCAAAGGCACTTTTCATAGCTTTCTCTGTGGCTAGCAGCTTTTTTTGTACGGTACTAAGACAGTAGATCTATCATGTTAGAAAAAAAGAGATAAATAAGAACAAAAAAATTATTCATTGTATATGATGAGTAAATGTAAGCTCTCTGCATTCCGTGTTAGGTATCTTGCTTGGCTCTTTGTTATTTACTGTAACTGTTATGTACATGATAACAGGCTTAGGGAAGTCACACACAAATATAACAAATGATGGCTCTGAGCTGAATTAAAGGCATGAATTAATTTTCTTCTATCTCATGCATCATTAAATATTGCTATTGTACTGTCTACTGATTATCTATATTATACCTGTCACCTGATAGCAACCATGGTCGTTATGGTAATGTCAAGATTATAATTATAGTCCCTTCTGCAATGTAGTCATACTATGCTAAAAAATATATCTTTGAGATGGTAGTGTCCCATGCTTGGTCTCAGCCCAAACATGAATACATTTTGAGATTTTTGAGGGGAAAAATATTTTGTTTCTGAGTTACTAACATTAAAGGAAAATTATATACTTAAATGTACATATATGTGTATATATAAATATATATATAGCCTTTTATTAACATTTAAGGAAGATTATATGCTTATATGTACATACATCTGTATTTAATTAGAAATATGTAGCCCTTTGAACTATGGCTTTACTTCATTTGAGATAAACAAAACTTACCAGAACTTCTTATCCCTTGCTGAACATCCCTTTGACTGAGTTTGGGAATTTAAGAGTATAAAAAAATACAGTTATTAGAGATCAAAGAAATCACATGAAAGCTTGTTTGGCAGCATGTGTCAGTGTGGTAGATAAGCTCATACCCTTTTGCAGTACAACACACGGTGCCCTGGGTGTTCTGGCTGTACCTCCCAAGGTCTCTCTCGTGGCAAAGGCTGGTGACCTCTAATGCCCAGAAGCTGATCCAGGAACCACAGCCAGGACTCCTGGGAGACACATGTTTATGAGATGGCAGATTGTGGGTGGCAGGTAGAGGGTGACTTTCCAGAGAATAAAATCTGTGCTTTCAGAGAGTGATCTGATTTCTGTAGAATGGAAGAGCAGAACTCTGAGAACAAATTTTAAGTCATTATCTGGTATCTTCTTCAGATTTTATTACTATCATTGGTCTATTTTCTTTTAGATTTTGGAGACAAATGTTCATTTAATTCTAAAGAAAAAAATATTGTCTCATAAATATACTAATGTATAAAACAATTTTCTTCACAAATGTAAAAATGTTCTAGGGAAACCGTATTGAATAATCTGTGTGAATACAATTCAGGGGGCAAATAGCATGTAAAACATGTAATACATGTAATACATGTAAAACATGTAATACATGTAATACATGTAAAACTAAGAGTCTTGTAACCATTATCTCATTTAGTAACATATAACACTATAAATATTATGTTAACCTAATGAATAAAATAACTGACTATATGTTAATCTTATATGTAATTTGAAAATAATTATGATCAGCATAATCAGGATAGAATGGCACATACAAGTTTTTATCTTTAAATAAGATACCTGTAGAAATACTGCCATGTTGTTTTTGTTTCCTATTCTCATCACTTACACAGTACTGTATTGAAATACTGCTTTTTATTAATTGATTTTGAGAACAAAGTTGGTGAGTTGTAATATATTTTTGGTAATATTTTGACATCAACATTTGGTTTCAAGCATGAGTATACAAAGCTGTTTATGTGCCAGCCATTCCTAGGTTGGCATAGGTACCTATTATGTAAATACTTTTATTCAGATAGTCTATGACCAAACTATTGCCAAGAATGTCCATGAAAACGAATATTCCGTGATCACAAAGTTGTCTGTAGATGTTAAGCAAGGATGTCTGATGCTAGTGGATACTGTCAGCAGTGAGGATGGCAGTGTCTGTATGCTCTTTAGGAACAAGAAGGCTGCTAACCTGCAGCCTACTCTTTTACAATGGCCAGCCAGGGGTCTGACTGAGTTATTCTCCCTGATACAAGCCAGTTGCAAAAGGTCACAACTACTGCATCCCTCTAACAGCTGCACACATATGCCGCCTTTACACACTCAGTAGCACATTTATCCTCATATCTTCACAGACTTATTTATGTGAAAGAGAATAAGGGCAGTGGAATCTCAATTAGTTTGTTAATTATTTAGGGATTAAGGCCTTATTATACGCTAATCATTTCAGAAGTTTGGTTGATTAGCAGAATTTTATGGAAAATCTTTTTTCTTGCCATTGAGTCTAAAGTGAAAGTTTGAAGACTTAGCTGTTTTACTACTGGGCATTAACAGTGAGGAGTTCATGTAATGGTGCCAGTTGATGGGAGCGAACCATGCTCATGAGACATAGCACGAAATGTCCCTCCTAGCAGTAAAGAGCACATCAGTGAATTAGAAACAAAGATTAAGAAAACTAGATTGGATATTGTATGGTCCTTGCTCACCAGAAGCTGCCCAGGACATGATCCAGACCCAGATGTGGAAGAGACTTTATTGGCTCTTCTACTGCAGCCTTTGTTATGAGGTTATGCTTTTGTTAAGGGGTCTGGATTTGTTGCATGCTTGTATATAGGTAGGTCCTGTGTATATTGCTAAAGCAAATGAAACCCAGGCATCTTTGAGTGGGGCTCAGATTCCAGGTGTATAGAAAGAAATCCATTACCCAAAAAGGTTTCCCATTTCACACAGCCTGTTAGAAGGAGTTATGGTGGACCATTTCATGTCTGCTCTGCTATTCTCATAAAAATGTCTTTGTTACTAAAGGAAGAGACACACACACCCCTTATGTGAATGAAAAGTATCTTTTTCTATCATTTTTCCTTTCTTGGCACCTCAGGGAATCTTCCAAGTCTTTTCCAATATTGCTCCTTTGAGAGCAGGGATTTTTCTTTAAGAGACAAATGCCTTCAGCAATGTGAGAGGATTTGGCCACTTGCCCTTGATGTCCTGTGAAGTGTGATTAGTAGCAGTATGGTGCCAGCGCTTTTGCAAAGACACAGGTAGCTTGCCTAGAGCATTGGTATGGATCTTGATTTTCCATTTTGGAGGGAAGCAGTAAGACCTATTCCAAAGGAAAATACATACTTTTGTCTCCCCTTTTTGAATGGATGATCAAAGAGGAGTTTATTGAGAAGCTCAGTGGGTAATTTCTTCCCCTTATTCAGCTGTATGTCTAGATAAATCATCAAGGCTATCTTGACAAATATATTAACAATAACTCCCTGGACCTGCTTTTGCTACATCACACAATCGTGTTCAGCACACAGAATTACTGAGGTCGGGGAAAGAGTAGCTAGATGGCACTATGGTCCAAAGAGATCATGTGCTGCTGGTGAACAAGAAGCTATGCAAGTCATCTGGTTTAAAAAGCCTGTAGAGTTTAATAGATATCATCAAAAACAGGGTCAGAATTCCTGAAGTGAAATTAGGGAGAGAACAGGCTTTCCACTGATACAATTATTTAGCTTTTTTTTTTTTATAACACTAACAAGCTTAAACTTAAGCATATAGACATGAAAGAGGAGATTACAGATGTAAAATGGCTTTAAGATTGCCTACACAGATAAAACTGTGAGAAGTAGGTTGTGCATCATTGCCTCAACATAACTTAAATATATTTGTGTTTGTGTGAGCGTATGTAAACATACACTCAGATACTTCTGCTCAAATATGTTATTATTTATGGAAGTAGATAAGCAATGCACCACATGTGTGCAGTTAAAGGAAACCAACACACTCATCTTATTTGGTCCAGCAAGCTAGAGGGGAGAAAAATCCACCCTGATCCACTCTTGAAACTTTTATTTGATGATTTTTTAAGGCTGGAGATAAAGGGACCTGCACTGCCAAAGTATAAATTTTGTACAAGCAAATATCTGGGGTAGTTACTGTAAGACATTAAGTTATCTTTATATACATATATTTTGACTTTCATATGTCAGTTTTCTTCATCTCTGTTTTTAGGACACAATGCTTTTTTTACTAAGTTATACTAGTTTTTAGTTAACTGATATATGTAATTCATCCATTTGTATTTTTATCAGAAATGAAAGTCAGACAAGAATATATTTATATAGTTTTTATTAAAAGTATAAGGTGAGCCAAAACCTTTACCTAACCAGCAATTAGTATTTAAGAGTACAAGTACAAGTAGTCAGTTTAAGCTTAAGAATTCCTTAGAAGAATGTCAAACATTATTAAAACACAAAACAAATAAACAAAAATATCCCTAAGCTTTGGAAGTCTGGGGAGGTCTTACTTAATAATGAGTTTAAACAAGGTCTCAACATTTGAAAGTAAATAAAATCCAGGCAGGCAAACAACTTCGCATCTGTAGTAAAGCTAGCCTCTAGGCTTTTTCATTAGTACATTTTGCTTATGCAATGAAGGGGTCTGCATTGTGACACACTATGTTTGAACCAAGGTCATTTGCTAAAGGAAGAGTCCATTTTTTTAGAGGAGTTCAATAGTTGTTGGCTTAGAGGTAAGGTATTGCTAGACAAACTGGCAAGTTACACAAACATGCCTCTGTCACAAAACAGATGCAATAAATGACTAATTTTGCAGTATTATATCATGACAGAAAGTAACCATAGAATACCATACTATTCCTTCAGAGTTCAGTATGTCATTAACGTGACAGTAAGGGGTATTGATGGGCATGTAACTAATTTGGAAATGCTAGAAAAGCTTCAAGCTTAGCAGTTGCTAGGTAGGCACTTGAGGAACTTCTGGGAAACCAGCAAAAAAGGACAAGAAAGATGAAATTAAAAGTTTACTATAATTACAGAACTTTAATGCTTACACAATTGCAAAACTGCGTATGAATGTCGATAAAGCAAATTCATAGAACTGCAGTCCTACAAGGACAGTGTTAAGGAACTAGCAGCTGGAAAAGAAATAAAGCCAAGGAGTAGGAATGAAGAGGAGAAGGTGGGGCCAGAAGGAACAGGAGGACAAGACACCTCCTTGGAAATGAAAATGAGATAATGGACATATCTAATACTGGCAAGGAACTAGAAAGTTTATCAAAGATGCGCCAAGAGAGGCTAGAAGAGAGGGAATCAGTAGACAGAAGACATAGTGGAAGAAGGTCAAAAGTTTTGTAGAAAGTGTGCAGAGAAGTAGGTCTGTATTAATCGGCACTGAGATTGAAAATCTGAAGAACCAGGCTATTAGAACAACCATACACTGGAGTAGCAGAACACATTTCCCTTGGGCTAGCAAATAGCAAAAAGTCAATTACTTTTAACATGGCACTTTGTTTAAAAATAAGAAAAAAATTAAATTAATTTCACAGCAATTATTTTTGAGATCTTCCTCCCATTTGAAGATACACTGAATTTGTCAGCTCCTGCTTTATTGTGTATTTGATGATTCAGGAGTCCTTTTTAGCTCCTGTGCTTAGTATCAGCATGCTAGGAGGATGTACTTCAAGTTTAAATGGGAAAAATTTTGCTTCCCAAGAGATGGAAAACATAAAAGCCCTCCATGACCAAGATGGAACTGGATGGTTTAGGAAGAAAATTCAGAATAAATGACAAGAGATTACAGAATCTTTTCCTTCTGTCAACAACATGTGAAAAACTCTAGTTCCTGTTAAAACCTTTTAGAAACACTACCTACTTGCTGATCTGCCCCGTTTGCATGGAATACGCAGCTGCCGTAGATTACCCAGAAAAATGGGCATCAGCCAGTAAGTAGTATCATTCTTCCACTGACATTAAGACATGGCAGATCATGAGCCTTGTTCTTAATTAACCATGGATTACTGCTGCTTTATTAAACACCAGTCTTTATTTTTTTATTTCTTTTCAACCTTGCGGGAATCGTACAGTTTTTTCCTGTATGGGGACCATACTGTGCAGTTTGCCACTTGGCTCTGGACTTCTGAGAACTGACTGCAGGTTTCAGCCTTCAGAAGCCCTAAGAAATACAGTAGTGCTGATACAGTACTTGTATAGATGTGAGTTTTGCTTTGTGTCACCTCAGCAACAAGGAGGAGGACTGTCCACAGAGTACTGTCTGACCTAACAATGTTTCTGTTCTTTTCTTTTTTGCCATTCAAGTGCTTTCCCACTAGAATTCAAGGAAACTCACATTTTCTTCTTTCTGATGATGTGTCAAATCTTTTTAAAGTAGTGTGGATGTTGGCTGAACCTTCTGCAGGTTCAGTCTATAATGGCTAAACTGAACAAAAGCCAAGAAGTTCTCTAATGTCTATTATAAGTCAAGGGTTATGTTGTATATGGAGCAAAATACATGTATAGTGACAGGAAGCAGAGTTTTCCCTATGTTTTAAATAAACAATAGCAGGTCCAATTTCTAGTTATTGGTGATAGGAAGATCTCTTTGTTCTATCAGATTTCTGTTTCCTGTGACACTCTATAGGGTACATCTCTATCATGTTTGCTGGCGTTATTTGTATTTTCTAAATGTGTGATGCAGCAAATTCTTAAAAATAACCATCAACTTTGTATTTGTTTTCAGGAAAGTGCTGATGCTAAATGAAGTACTAATTTTGAATTGCAGCAACTGCCCTAAAATGAGCACACTCAGCAAGAAATCCAGCATGACTGTTTTTTGGATTTAGTGTCATAGGTGAGCTGAAGAAAGCAGGAGTTGATAAATTCAATGTACTTTGAATCTGTGAGAATGTTTAAAAATAATTGTTCTAAAATTTGTTTATTTTTTAATTGCTTACAATACATTGAAACCCCTCATTTTACTTCACTATGCTTGGATGAATTTATGCAGAAGTTGGTTGATCAAAACAGAGTGTTTTAAGGGAAAACTGCAATGTATTTGTAAAATACTAAAATTTTGGCTAATGACCGTTCACAGGAAGTCTAAACAGGGCCTAAGAAATAGGCCTAGGATATTGTGAATCTTCTAGCAGAAAGTACATGAAAATATTAATATTTCTTAAAGGTGTTAATTGCTCTGAATTAGTGAACAATTATTTATTACAGTGAAAATAGTTTCTGAGCAATACCAGGAATGTATTAGAAATATATGACATTATAATGGGATGTTGAATAGACTCTTCATTGACATAGTATTTTGCATTGTACTGATTTGAAGAGTGGATTAAAATTTCAGATAATTATTATAAATGCATTTATACTGCAGTAGCCAGTTGAAAATCACTCTTCTGCTTAAAAAACTGTTTGTGGTAAATTAATTTGTTTAACATTCTTGGAAGGTGACAAATTAATTAAGTTTGTTTATTTCAATCCTCTGTGAATATTTGCTGCAATATTCCATTGCAAATTACATTATAAATTCCCAAGCCTGCCTCAGTATTTCCAGAGATACCCTAATTTAGTTGCAGTAATTCAGCTACAATGTGTCTTCCAGGCTACCTGCTGAAGAAGGCAGTCTGGAGAACAGAGCAAGAGCAGGGGTTGAAAGACTGTTTTTCTGCTTGCTGCAGCTGAGGATGCAAACTCCAAGCCCACTACTGTGTTTGCAGATAGAGACAGCTTGTGGAAAGCCACACATCTTTCTTTTTATCTCCTGTTGAAATTCTTGATTTTGCTGGCTATGGTAATAGCTTATATATCTGTCTGCCCAAGCATCTCTTTCCTTTACAGCTTTGAAATCGGCTGCAGCTTCTGCAATAGCTCCCCACCTGAAGACACCTTCCTGGGAGCAGCAGCCTTCCCTCCAGGGCCAACTGCCTGGGGGAGGGACAGAGATTCCCACTTGCTTCTCACTTGTGAATCACTCTTGCTTCTCTTTTTTCTCTATTTTCTCTCTGCGTGTAAGCTTTGACCAGTAATGCAGCTCTAAAGTACAATATTTCTATTATGAGTAGGAATGCCTAAAAGCAACTTGCTTCAGCATAGGTGAGGTCTAAAGAAAAAAAAAGACGGTAACATTCACAACCAGTGGAACAAGCCCAAGAAAAGATCCTTGTCCTCATGTGTCTGCTCTGCTGTCTGCAGCATTTGGATGAAGCAGGTGTTAGTTTGACCGCATGGTTCTTTTCCTTTTCTTTCTGTTCTTGCAAAATACAAGAGTGATTCCAACAAAAAATGAAGACGGGACCAATATCTAACAGAGATGAGGCTTTTACTGGGAAAGAATAGTTAGGAGCAGGAGATTTTTGGAATAACACAGGCCCCTGAGGATCTCCACAAAATATCAGGAATGCAGGAAGATTTTTCCATATTCCTAAACATTCAACTTCATCCATGACTCTGATATTAATTTTATTTAAATAAATTTTTGAGGTAATAATGCATGTGGGGAGATTTCCATTCCCTCTCTTTTACAAGGGTATTTCCACAGTTTTCAAACACTCATTAAAAGCTGTCTGCTCTTAGTACATATGTGCAAAACATGTTCAGAGCCATTAAGACGTGATTGCTATAGTAAAAGTTTGTTAAAGTGTTTTTACACAAAGCCTATGAGCCTCTGAGTTCATTGGCTAATGCCCTATCAACTAAGGGGAGTATCTTCTAGCATGTTTACATCTTCATTTATACTTCTTGTTTACTGATAGTGAGGGTTCTTTTAGCAAAGCTCTTAAGCATATATGAGACTTCAGCTACATAGTTAACTGGAACTAATGCTTTCTCTGATGTTATGTATATATTTCAGTATTTTGGAGAACTAATAACCAAAAATACTTAGCTGCAGAGTAACAGTTTGAGAGTCTGTAATGTGCTGAGAGCCTACACTGAACTTAGTGTGAAGAGTATTAAGAGAATTTTTTTAGGTCCTCTTTTGTTTTTTTTCACAAATAAGAGGAAATTTTATCCATTTTTTCTTCTTTTTCTTTTTTATTCTTCTGTAGGAGGTTTCAGTTTCAACATCTCAGGTTTTTTTTCAGGTTTCCAAGTAGGTGGGGCATTTCAAAAAAGATAACTGAAAGAAAGAATAGTAGGAAATCTTAATCAATTTAATTCTACTATTTTTGTACAAATGAGCTAGCTGGAATGAGAGCAGGAACTAGGTGGGAAAAGAACAATAGCATGTTTATGGAATACTAGCGAGTAATCTGGGGCTGGATTTGTGAAGGATTTGAAAGCAAGGAGTTTGAGAAGTCAGCTTGTATTGGAAATTATAAGAAATGTAAACAGGTTAAATGCCTGCAAATATTATGCTACAAAATATCTTACAGTTTTGCTAGTTTTAGCTATCAGAGTAGTTGCAGGCTACATTCAATAGTGGCTTGAACCAATAATGGCTTGTGAAAAAGTAGTCAACTGAGTGGTCTTGCTAACTTTTCAGGTTCAAGTGAGGAAATATTTACAAAGGAGTAAGAGAGATGTTCAGCATACTGAATAAGAGATTAACTGTAATTCAAAATGTTAGAAGCTGACTTTTGATAAGGCTTATTGCAAAAGAAATTAAAACATCTAGCCTGTGATCTTGAGAGGACTGGAAAAAGGGACAAGAACAGTTATGGTGATGGAAAATGTGAGAACCGTCAGTGGAGACAAGAGTCTTTAAAGAAAAGAACAGCAGGTTTTTGGAATTACCCTCTGCAGAATTGGGAAGAGAAAAGAAATATGCAAAGGGAAACTGGATATGTTGAAACTAGTGTATAAAGCTGCAGATGATTTCATAATTAAGGAGAAAGTCAAACTGGAATCCTGATAATAAGAATGAAAACTGATTACCAACAAGAAGAGTTTCAAAATAGCTCTTAATTGAAAGGAAATTGTCAGAGAACCCAGGTGTTTAAAGAGACACTTCTGCAATGAAGGTTCAAAAGTTTCATATAGCTGATGTGAATTTAAATGCTAGCACTTGCAACTGTTCTATCACAGGGGAATAACCAAGGTTTGATATTGTACAGACTCTTAAGGAGAGAATGACAGAGCAAGTTACCTTTGTCAGCAGATTGTCATCATCATTCTAGGTTAGAGCTGTTTGCTTAGACAAAAGTGCCAAACAGTTGCAGGGAACCAAAGGCTGCTAAGTCGTGTGATAATCAAGAAGGAAGTATAGGCATGTGGTAGTAGTTTCAGTTCCTTTGGGTCTGAGAACAATTTTGTATACATGGAGAACTATATGCTTGTGAGAAGTAGATCTTCCAGGTACTTTTCAAATAGTGGTGATTAAAGTGTTTCAGTGCTCTGCACAGTGGGGCTTCCCCAGTCTTGAACTCACCCAAATTACTTGGGGCATTTGCCATTGTAGTACTGCAAAACTGCTTGGCAGGGAGTCAGCTGTTTCCCAAGGGTGAATTTTTTCTTTGTAGCTATCTTTTCATAAGATACTGGTTCTTTACATGTTTGTGCTCATCAGATATTTATGCCATCACTTCCTATTCCCCACTTCATTAGGCCACCAGCATACTTGAAAGGAGTTTGCATGGCTTCTGACTGTCCAAAAGGAAAAGAAGAATGAGGAAATTACTGTGAGAATGTTACCTGCAGCTCTCTGTATATCTGAATAAGAAAAATATGTACATATTCACACAACGACAAAGAAGTCATTGGGGATCAGTCACTGGTATTTTTATCAGAAAGGAGCTCTATTAATATATAGCAATCTATCAACAAGTTTTTAGTAAATGTATTACTGTGGGCTATTTTACTTTTTCGGGGTGTAGTTAGAGCATTTAAGAAAAAAGGAAATTTAGAAAAGAGCTTCTGCACACTGTTGACAAAGTACGCTGTTATGCAGAAAATTCTAGAAAGAGCAGCAAATCGTGTATGTTATGAACGTGTTAAAAGGCAAATTATTGGTTTTGCCATTGTATAATGTAGGCTATTGTGCATGGGACATGGAGCTGGGAGTGATTGGTACTACAGCTACTTGAAGCATAAGATTTTAACATGAGCAAAGGTTTCCCTTGCAGCATAGGCCCATCCACATTTGAAAGTAGAAATGATGATAGTGATGTTCTGGAGCTTTTGAGACCTCCAGAGCATATACTTTTGTATGTTTGTTGTAAATAAACCTTTTTAAGCTTACAAATAATATAAAGTTATCTGATATTAAACAAGTTCAACCCCACTCATTTTTTCCATTGTAACTCTCTACTACAAGTGTTATGTCACACAAAATCCCTCAGTGTTAGGAGTCACTGTTGAATCTAAATTCTTTATGAGGTCTTTCTCTCTATAGCCCAAATGTTGTTTGGTTGATGAGCTCTCTGGATAGATTCTTCATGGTCAGCTTTTAAGATTTTCTTGTAGGAGCCCAGAGGAGCCTGTGCTGTGGAGGGGCTCACACTCCTGGCTGCTTGGGATCAGGCACCTGGGTTCTCCGCAAGTGCTGGACTGTTATCTGTGAGTCGCTCCTCTTCTGAGCTTTGCTGATCTCAGATTTATCATTGTGTTTTGTAAGATGGATTGTTACAGAGCAAGTTCTTTATCAGGCCCATTTCTAAAAAGGAAGTGTTTTTCTGGTGTAACTGAAGGACTCTACATGTGTCCTGCTCCATGGCCTAAAATCTCAGTCTCTGCTTGGTAGTGTTATTTCCCTCAAGTTCTCTGGAATTCAGGTGCACTTAGTACAGAAAAAACTGTGTAGGAAATGGGACAAATGGGTGTCACTTCCCATGTAAAAACTGTCTAGAAGCTGGATATAGCCTAAAGCTGTTTTTTCAGTTGCTTGGTTATGATGCCTTCTCTTTTTCATCTGTAATCTCAAAGCATTTCCTCATAATCATGAGGATATTACGGCAATTCCCATTAGTAACAGGATTTAAAAACTTTTCCTTCCCTTCCAGTTTATTCAGAGGATAGTAGATGTAACGAATGAAATGCATGTGTTTTTACTGCACCTACACCCACACAGTTCATGTAGATGACCAAAACATGGAAGATAACTGCCACTGATTAATTTATTGGTCTTTTTTACCCACTACTCTGAAGCACCTCAACTCCATTAACTTTGAATGCCTAATTTGAGCACTTGAGTTTTCAGAGTAATAAGCATTCCCTACTACTTTAATAAGGCAAAAGATAGTTCTCAATAACTTTAATTGTGACTAAATGAGGCAAAGTTCAGGTACAAAGAGTCTCCCTTGTACTCCAATTCCTCATTCATTCCCACAGTCAATCTATTTCCTATAGTAAAGGAACTGAAGGTTTCTTGGGAAAAAAGTATGTGAGCACGTAAGTAAACTTCAATTCTTTTCTTTCCCATTTTATAACATGTGGATTTCCACCCTTAATAGCATTTTTAAACATAGTATCTCATTGGAGAAATTCCATCATACCATGTCATGCTGACAGAGATCATGGGAATGCCTTAAACTTGCAGCTCCACCAGATCAGCTGAGCTGTTGAGCTATGATGTATGTACATTTAGGACTAGCCTGAGTACATGCAAGCAGGAACTGAAACATTTGCTCTGAAGGGATGGTATGTGTATAATCTGATGATACACAGTAGTTATATAATACCTCCATTTGGAAATAGCTGAACTTTTTGGTAAAAAAAAAAAAAAAAAAAAAAGTTAAAATTTGCAGACTTGTGTTTTAAGGAACTTCTTAAGATAAGTAATGTGAACAACTGTATATTTTTGGGTGCAGGATATTAAAAATTACATTGTAAAATCAACATACATACCATGAAATCCACTGGGGACTTTGCTATGACCAGTCTGTTTTATATAGAAGTTGCTAAAATGCTGGTGATGTGTTATAAACTCTAATATGATTGAATAAGCAAGAACTTGAAAATGTGTTTTCTACTGTCTTTGTAAAATATGTATGTACACATGCATTCATATGTGTAGAGAAGAGTCATGTCTCAAAGCTTAACAGATTGAAAAATTTTATAAAAGATCAGAAGTGATGTTGAGAATTTGCAGGTTTTACCTAGGAAATTTTTCTGTAGTAATATTTAAGGATGTTGGTAGTACAGAAAATTTACACAATTCAGTGGATATTGTGAGGGGTGCAGACAATTTCAAAATAGCCTTAATTGCCAGACAGTATCTCAAAGCCAAAAAGCCTTTATTAAAAAAAATACAGTCATTCCCATCAACCTGCTTTAACTCATGTACTGTAAAGACAATGAGTGGGGACTGGTGAGGCTTTGTATGTCCACATCAAATGTAGTTGGAGAGGGGGGAGGTTGTCATTAAAGTCTGAGAATCAGGTCTGTGCAGTAAAGCAGCACAGGTCTAATCAGATTTCCTGTTGTTGCAGCCTGTACTTTGAAAACCATTGCTTGAGATATCAGCAGAAACAAATGCCCTAATCAAATTGAAAGAATCTAGAGAAATTCTCTTAAGCAGTATTCATACTTTACCAGAAAAAAATCCTGAAATCATTAAAAAGTATCTTAAGAGCTTAGACACAACTTGGGAAGGGCAATACTTTCTAAGTGTCTACTCTCCAGGTTTCTTTAAAGCCTGACTCATTCTTTGTTTATTAAAGAGAGAAAATGGACTAAATCAGGAGATATACTTTGGAAGGTACCCTGAGAAGGATTTTTTTTTATCAAATGATGTCAATACAGAATTTGACTATGTAATTTCTTTTTGTTTCTACATATAGCTATTGATGTGGGACTTTCTAAGAAAGTGTTTTGGTCAATAGTCATCATCACTAGAATAAGTTTGAAAGTACAAAGCATTTCCATTTTATTAACAGTATTTGATCTATTGCAAATTGCTTTCATCCTATGAAGTCGTATTTCTGTAAATGTATCTTTATGGTTTTAATGAGTGTTTTTAATTTCTAAAGCTAACCCTATAGCTGAATGAACAAACTCATCAGGAACTAGGATATGAGTTTAGTTCAATGGTTCAATTTTCTTTTTTTTTGTGCATTTTTAAGGCTTTTAATTATTACTATTGCAACTCAGAAATATGAGGTACCCCACAGTGAAAATGAGAAGACAGGTCCTTAATTCATGTAAGTTCACATCAGGTTCTGATATGGTATGTACACAGTGGTCAGTCTGCATGGAATTCACAGCTGTATGAAAGTTTAATTTCAGTGAATGAGAAGATTTACAAACAGGGCATAGAGGCTGTAATGAGATGAACTGCATTAAGGTGAATCTTTTAACATTTGGCATCTGTAGCTGAGGTTTTGAAAAACAGGAAACTGTTTTAGGGTGGGGCCTCCTAAAGCACCTACTGTTCTTTAACAGAATTTTGTGAAATGCCTATGTTTCTGTAACCACTACATGGGTATTTGGGGTTCTTTATTTTTCTTATCTTTGCTTCCTCAGTATTCTTAAGCTTCTGATGATGTTATCAACTAACTGCCTCTTACTGTCTTTCAAATAGACACCAAAATGAAACAAAAGCTTGGAAATTACCTTTAGCAAAATATTTGGAAAAAATGTGGCCATAGGAGAGGGAGGAATTTTGTCATGCTCCCATCACAGATTTCATTTTCAGTACAGCCAGTACAAAACAAGACTGACTTAAGAAATAAATTTTAAGATGAATGGTCCTAAAAGCTGAAATGAAAACCGAGATGAAAATTATTCTGCATCTGGCAACTGGCTGTATGTTAGCTTGATATGTATCTGTACCCAGTAAAAAGTAATGCAAAACCAACCCAATTGCAAAAGTAGCATTACAGCAGGTTGACTTGCCCCTGAGCGTAACAGTCTTCCTTCCTAACTAAAAAATTCTTAGAAATTGCCCCATTCCACGTGCCATGGCATAGCACGACATATATTGGAAGATATGTGGTCTTGCAACATATGAAAATATTACCATATGTTTTGTTAAAATATGTCCTACCTGTTACCATGTGCTATATTTTACCCAAACCATTTTTTTCTGCTTGTATTTCATATGGAACAGCTCATCCTGAATTGTCTAGAGCTCATCAAGGGGCGTGGTACAAGCCACAGTGCATACACTTACAGCTGCCCCAAATATTGCCCTCGGTAATAGAGGAAAAAGTATTTCTTTGCTCCAGCAGTGTTATTCCTGGAAGATTTTTGTTCAGTTAGGGTCGCACAGCAGGGTTGATTAGAGTAACATTGTTTGTGAATTAAGAGAACAGACTGTAGCAGCCCAGTGCTACCTAATAGTAGTTAGTTTCCAACTGTCCTAAGAATAATTTTCCTTTTAAAAGATATTTTAAATCATATTGGGTTTTATTGTTTCAAATAAAAGGCCCTACTTCTCTCTGCTCCCCAAAAGGTTGCCTGTAAAAAGATTTAGAGGGAAACTTCCAGTGACCTATTGCATTGTCTTAACATTATTTTTCCTAGCAACGGCTGCTTGTCTTGGCAGTCATTCATAATTTTGAAGTCCTTCCAAATGAAGACAAGGCTCCATTCTCTTTGAATTGGCCCAAAAGAAACAAAATTCAATGTCTAGTGCTAATGTCTGCCAATAACTTTGTGAAGTTATTGCAAATAAAGAACTTGTAATGCCCAATTAGTGGCAAGATTTACAGAACCCACATGAAGAAAGTCTCATGAGTGATAGCCAAATCACTCTGGTCATATATTTCTCTGTAGAGAAGCAAATAAAAAAAATTTAGTGTCTCTTAATTGCCTTAATTTTTTTCCACAATGAGTACTATCTCTATTATTATTATTAATAATAATGATAACAACAACTCTGATACTTTACTACATAACAATGCTGGATGGACATTTATAAAAATATGCCTAGAATGTCAACTAAAAAAATCTATGATAATATGATAAGGAATAGAATGTATTACACGGAGGGGGGGGTGGGGGAGGGGGGAAGAGAAAGAAAGAAAAGTAAGTCAGGATATGGAAAGCAATTGTGTACCTGCGTCGGAGAGATGACTTCTGTGTTCTGCTGCTGAACACACATGACAATTATGTCAAAATCAAAACAAGATATGGGTGCATTAATTTTTTTTGTCACTGAAAATGTATATCAGCCATTTTTTACAGAAAACTAAAATTGAGATTGAGTTACCTATTTGCTTGTACATGGCCTTTAGGTGCCCTGTAGAGAATATAGTACTTCTGAAGACTGACATAATTCAACCTGTAGATACATTGGTTCAGCATTTGAGTTGTCTAGAAGGATTCCAATAGAACTTGGCATGTTGTATTATTTTCTCTTCCTTTAATACTACAGTTATGTCTTTAACTTTCATGTGTAGTTCATTCACAGTGAGTATTTTCCATCCCAGCTTGAATAGCAGAATACTTTTCCTCTAAGCTTGTTAGACAAAGTCAAATAGCAGTTTCCATCAGAAACAGTAGTCCATGGCCTCCACTTGGACACATACAAACAACCTAGTGATAGTGGCATTCACCAACAAAGTGAGAAAATGTTTTATAAATTAACTTAAATTTCAATAAATATGAGATAATTTCAACTATAAATTCCTTGTCTTATGGAGAATGGGACTAATGATTTCATTGCTGAAATGAGTTGAATTTCTCTTTTTGGTATGGAGTTTCTTAATACTGAAGAAATAAATGCAGATATAGCACTCCTTGTGGCACTAGGAAACAAATTTTTTGTATTTTATGTAGCTTTACTAAAAGATAGCTTATAGGAGAGATTTTCAGTAGTAATCTGCAGTATATACATAAATCACTAAGTAAAAACTTATTCTAAAAGAAATAATATATGGAGAAACAGATGTGTATTTTCTCATTTGCATATAATTATTTAGTATATATGTCACTTAGACATTAATAACTTATTATATTGATATATCTACATATGTTTCACATAACACAGAACATTTTTATGATATTACTATAGGCCATAAAGTTTTGTATGGTAAGGAGTTTTAAACCATAATTGGGAAAGAATGTCATTTCAAAGGGACATAACAGGATGGGATTAAACTGCGGATAGAAAACCCTAAATGTAGGATATCTGTGAGTGTCCATATGTCAGCTCACGCAGTTACTGAAGATCAGTAAAACTGGTCTTACAACTAGGTGGAATGTATAAAAAATAAAAATTAAAAAATGGGTTTTTCATGGCAATGATTTTAACTTCTAGACCATCATAAAACTTGTTTCTTTTTTTTAACATTTTTTCTTCTTTCTATAACTTAAAGGTCAAATATTAAGCTTACAGCCTGAATACAGGCAATCCAATGTTATAAATATCACAGCACAGATGAAATGAGGAAGATTACTTTTCTTATCTGAAGAATAGCAAGCACTGTGCTTTGGTGAGAATTCCTCACCATTTCCAGTCAAATGTTTCGCATTTCCTTGAATTAAGTAGGTTTTGATTTCAGATAATGATACTGTCTGATTATATGATACTTTTTAGTTGGGAAACTTTCAGGAAGTTTCTTGCTGTTTTCAGAGATAAAATTCTGGAATTTTATACAAATTTATATGCTCCAGTATTTACCTTTCTTTGTATGTGTTGTTCATTCTGCATGGATTTTGTGATTTTTCACTGTTGAAGGAATAACATTTGCAGTAAAGAAACCCAAGCTAAAGAAGGAAGTCATACTTCAAGTAAGGGGACATAATATTCTGTGCAAATAAGGAAATTATTTAAAGCCCTGCATGATGAACTTGGTCTGTTATGTGCAGTCTTCATCTTCTGCTGAAGCACCCACTGTTGACTATCCCTGTAAGTTAGACGGTGGACAAACAGTAAATGCTGATGATGTGGCAGATGATCTGTTTCTCAGGCAGATTTTGCCAGAGTACAATATAATCTTGCACTTCTGGCCTGAGAATGATGGGTCTCTCCGTTCCAGGTGGCTAACTTTGTCAGGATAATAAATCGATGTTCTTTTTTCTCTGTCCTGGAGGAAACGTGGAGGAGGGAAGATGGTCTTCCTTCCAAAGGATATTTGCCTTTGCCATAGTGATAGAAAAAGCTGATGAATAAATCAACCAGAAAAAAAACAAAACAGAAGGGTCAGAAAACTTATGGCAAAGGAAAAAACAGTGAGAATATTGTATATGTCAGGACTCTGGTTGCCATTTCATAAACAAACTTCTTCCTATTTTTGTATATTTTACTTGGATATCCTGTTTCTTTCTTTATCCTCTGTGTGACATTGGGATTTTGAAAAGGACTGAAGCCATAGAAAGGTTTCATCTATGGTGTATCTGGAGAAGGTAGAGATTTTTCTGCTAAAATTGAGAAATGTTTAAAGAGTGATAATAGATGCTACTAAAATAGTAAATGCCAATTTTCTCCCAAGAGGAGAATGGGAAGAAACACATCAAAAAATAAAGTGATTTTGACTATATGCATTAGAGATTTACTATTTCGTATGTTTCCTTTGAAAGTTTTTTGTATTTTGAAATCAGTTTTGATATAAATTTTCAAGTTGTGTTGCAAAGCCCACTTTCACTCTTTAGATAAAGATGTTTGTTTTTTGTGATAAAATTTGCAAACTTTTGTACTATGGCAAAGACAGCCTTGTGAACTACAGCTTTACTTTGTGCTTGAGCCTTGGGCTGAGTGGCCCCTCATAGCATGAGTATAAAGTACATAAGAATCTTGTTCTTCATGACTGCAGTTACACAGATCCTTGTCAGCAAAGTAGCTCTTCAGTCTTTCAGTCATTCCAGTTTTTAGTGATAATAAATGTGATCCTTTCACTATTAAGAAATCAATTAGTAAGTCATTATGCAGCTGAAGGGGACAATGCACCATCTAATACTATCTCTAGAAGATTCTCTATTTGAGCCCATTGGTTTTAGATTAGGCCAGGATGAAAACCTAAGTAAGAAGGTGACATGATTAACTTAGGGAAAATTTACCTTTAGAGGTAGATGCCAACAGTCAGCTTTGTAACAGCATGTAGTGCAAAGTCAGTGAATGGAGAAGCTGCTACACAGTAGAGGCAGCCAAAAGGTGCTAACAGGACTGTGAGATGGCCTGGGAGTAACGCATTAGCAGCAGCTAGCAGACAGCAACAGTTGTTTTGCAGTGCAAAAGTTTGGCAGAGTCCCTGTGCAGAATTGGGATGTTCAGAAGAGCTCATCTGGTAAAGTTCAGTAGCATTCTGGATTCAGGAATGACTGAGGTTGTTTTGCAGTTGCATGGAAGAAAAGAGATTTTTCCAGTAGTAGTGCAGACAAGATCTGTATAAAGCAGCAGAGTTGCTTTTAGAGTGTCAGAGCACAGCAGGTGATTCCAGAGTTCTAAGCGAACTAGTGTTAATTAGTACTATTAATTTCTATTTTTCTACACTGTTTAGGATAAGATTTTCAAAGGCTACAAGCTTTAGGAATACATGTTGGTAGACTCGTATTTCCAAATCTCTTAGACATTTCTCAAATTTCTTTCTATTTGCTCATAGGATTTTTCTTGTATTGAATTACACTCTCAAAAACACAGACTGAATGCATAGAGACCATCTCTCTCTGAGTCCCTGTGTAAGCATCTGTATCACTTGTGCTTCCCCCATTCTCAAGCTTTCATCTTCTCATCTGCTTTTGGCCAGTGTCAGAGATGGGATTCTGGCTCGATAAAATTCTGACTGATCCACTGCAGGTATTTATATATTCTGATAAAAATCTATGCTTCATAAACTAAAACCTCAGTGGTGTGTCAAATCTGGATAATGCCAACTCTCTCTCTTTATAAAAACTACACTGATGAAAACATTCAAACAGGATTTGGATTCAGAAATATTGTACATGAGGGAGGAAGAATAAGATCTGGGGTACTAGCTATCCTCTGGCCTACTTCCTATGATTCTTAGAAAGATTCAGAGGAATATTGAGTTAACTGGAAAAAAAACTCTTTCTCTTACAAAAGTAGACCTTTATGCCAAAAGTTTTGGTGCAGATTTGCATTTCTTTTAATATGTGATGGAGAAGATCACAAGCAAATAGTTCTAGATACAAGGGAGAAACAGCAGCAGCAGAATATATGGATGAAAAAGGTTCCTTTTGGCAAAAGAAGATAAAAAGTGTAACCTCCAACCCAAAACTCATCATTTGTCTTATAATACATGAAAATAAGAATAAGAGAATAAGAATATTCTCTGTAATACTTACTTTTATTTGAACTGTACATGGTAGCACCATTTGTCCTTCAGTTTGAACTACCTGCGAAGACAAAACATTTTTCCTAGATTGTGCAAGATACTGAAGACTTAAGATTATTTAATGTTTCCAGAAGAGCTTTTTCCTTAATATCCATTTCTGGTTTTCCAGTTTTTATCTGTTTTTTGTTCTTTTATCTATCTGCATTATTTATAGTGTTTTGTGAAGCAACTGTAAGTGATTCCTTAGCAGAAGCTGGGGTTTGTCAGGAAAGATTTAAGTTTTAAAGTAAGAAGGACTTACGGTGTTTATCAGAATTTGTTTTACTACTCTTTCAAATAGCCTCTCACTAATTGGATCTTGGATATTTTACGAAGGAGTTCGTGGCAGTGTGGCATTCATGCATACACTGAGTAGTAAATTTCTCTGTTGAGTAGTAAATTTCTCAGAGAAGAGCCTGTGAAATTTATCTCTGTGTAAAGCACTAATTGCATTGACAGATTTCATAACTCTTTAACAGCAAGATTTTTAAAGCTGCCTTGGGCTCTTGGGCACTTACTATATATTCATTTGGGAAGCACAAAGCTGCTCTCAATGTTACTGAACACTTCTGTGTGTTGTAAACCCAGATGTGACAATGCAGGCTATACTCGCTTTCACTCCAGGCTCTTGACATTCCATGTACTTGAGAGAGCTCTCTGAATAATGTAGACATTTCTCTTTTGAGACACAGCGAGCAATTACATCCAAGATAAAACTGGAAGTTCTCTATCACATATCAGGTTAGGCTTCCATAGCATTTCACCTTCAGTGACCTTAAAGAGTAGCTATGAAATTGTTACAACTGATAGAACTTGGTTATTATGAGATTACCAAGAAAATACAGATGACTTCTTGCTTGGTTTTATGTCCTATTTCTTCTAATTAGATCCTGCCAGGATTTCCAGTTATTCACAATGGTTTTCTTTATAACTATGTGCCAGAAAAGTGCTATTCCCAGTCAAGCCCAGTAGATAATTGTGTCAGTCAAAACACTGAACTTGATTGTCTGAGTTTTGGTCATCTAAAAAAGGATCAGAAGGATAAAGTGAATCTTAAATAGCATATTGTACAATACAAATCCTGAAGAAAATTGATGAATAACGTAGTATGAAATGCATTCATTAAAACATTAAATTTTATAAGGAAGAGTAAGAAAATAAAAGTTCAGGGTAAGTTTACAGATAATTCACAGAAATGAAACTAACTTCACAAAGAATGCTATACAAAATTGTCAACTCATCATTTATTCATCTTTATAATAATCTGCAGCTTTAGTCTAAAGTAATAGTCTTTTTCAACTGTACTGTCCAATCTTTTTGATAACTTAGAAAGCAGTGTTGTCACTTCTATTAAAAGAGTGATATGATGATCTAGAAGGCACTAGTAAATAGTGCAGATTAATTTAATTATTGCTTTCCCCCTGGGTAGTTACAGATTTTTAACACACTGCTTACTTTTCAACCTCATGATAAATTTCTGTTCATTCTTGTAATCATTCTATATTATAAACTCCACATGAAAAATTTTCCTCCTTTATATTAAATGTGAAAGCCTTCTAGTCATCATTTAAAATAAATTTTATTTATTAATTTTCCAATTAATAAATTGCATATATAAATAAATAAAGAACATTCCCATTAATGAATACAATATGCAGGATAAAGGGAAACATTTTTTCTTAAATTGTCTGAGATCCTAAATTGTTAATAGAATATATTTGCTGTGTACATATTCTGAAGCCATAAGATACAGCAGGATCCATATGCTGACCTTAGAGGTAGAATGAACATCTCTTCATGCTACAAAACTCAATACAGTCGTGGCACAAAACACCTGAAAGTGGAAGAAAAGCAAAGTCAGCAGTTGGGTCTTGGCACCATATCAGATGAATCAGTGTAATAGAATTTACTAATAAATCATTTAAAGACTGTGATAGTTTTATATCAAACACTTTAGATCAATAATACAGAATTAATTATATTGTATTCATTCAAATAATCTAGGAAACTGCATGTAAGATAATTTGCTCAACATCTTGATGAATTTGCCCTTCAACATGCTCCTGGAAATTCCTGTGCTTTGATCCTGATGGTCTTGCAGATACCAAGTCACATGCTACTTGATATCCTGAATACAGAAAGACTTTGCAGAAGATTATTCTCAAACTCATGAGCCTACCAGAACTTAACTGTATGTGATCCTTGATCAACAAAAGGATTCAGCACTTCATATGCAACATTTACATGTCTTCCTTATCTTTTAGAAACTGTGGGCTGCACAGAAATGTTTTGTTTCCCATTAGGATGTCCCAGCTTCCAAATGAAAGCCCTGGAAGTAGCTGCATGGTCGTCTGACCCAGTCAGTAGTGAATTCATTCAGCAGGGAGAGAACCGTGGCCAGAAAACCATATAGGTAGAGCATCTGTCTGGAGCTGAGCTGTTTAAAGAGAGATACTAATACCTGTTCCTCACAGTGTGGAGATAATTATAGTCAGAAATTAAGTCAGTAGAGGCAAAATTTATCTAACCAAAAGGGTCATTAAACTATCTGTTCCTTATGAATTGGTATTCACATAAAATTTTGGGAAATTTCAGGAGGGATCCTTGGCTAAGAAGCATAGGAATGTTGAAAGTCAAACATTTTTCAAGCTAATTCAGCACAGACCTTTATCCTGCCTGACAGCAATTTCAAGCACGTGTCACATTTCTTAAGTTGCCTCTCTTATCACTAGAGAGTAACATGGTCTATGATAGAGGGTGACACAACTATGAAAGTTGTTCTTGCTCAGTTGTCTATATCAGACGACAAGGATTGGGGCTTTGATGCCTAGCCAAGTAATTGGCTTGAAAGGGGAAATAAATGCCAGCAACTCACACGTTTCTTACCCTTGCTTGTCTAGAAAAACTCAGCTGCCCATGGTTTTTATCACTTAGCTACTCCTACACTAGCATATTGCTTCCATGAAAGTGTTAACAGAGCAAATAGTTAAGATGATACTTAAATCTGTGGGGAAAAAATGAGAGAAACAGTCTAAGTAACAAAATAACATGCTGTTGATTTAAGGTAGAACACGTTCAAGAGATGAATGAAAGGTGTCAGATCCTTAACAGAGTTGTGGCTGGCTTTAAGTTTCACTCAGTTTATTAGTATATGTACACACACACAAACACTACTGCAAAATGCTTTCTCTTGGATACTTGTCATTTTGTCTTAATGGAAGTAAAAATCAGTTCATTCCTTCTTGTTTCTATTTGGAGGGTCATTTTCTTTAGAAATTTCAGTCCACTTCCAGAGAGGGAAAAGTGACAATATCTAGATAAAAGAAAGATTTCCACATGTGTCTTTAAAAGTAAAAATTGAGCAATCCCTGTAATCCTCACCCATATGGAAGATTTTGAAATTATGATTCTTGAATCATGCAATGTTAATTCCTTTCTGATATCTGTGTACTATTTCTACCTGTTAGTGAGCCAGTCCACTGTGGGACTACAAAGATAAAATTTATATAATGCAGTGCAGCAAAAATAATCTATACAGCTGAACACAGCTTTTCAGAATATGAACCATTGTAAGAGAATAAAGTATATATTCTGTGATAAAAAAGTTGAAGGGTAATCAGTTAGTAGCAGTGCAGTTATCAGTAGCCTAGGAGAATCCAAGTTCTGCATTTGTTCCAGCTGGAATGGTCTGTTACAGGCCTTCCTCTCATCATTCCCCTTTGTCTTTCTGGGTCCATAGGAACATACATGTACTTCGTGACTGAAGAGCAGGAAGGAGGTAGGAAACAGGAAAGTGACTGATCTCCATTTTCCCATAGTCAAGGATCCACAGGTGCCTTGGAGAGCTGGTGAGTAATAACAAAGCTTCATCAAAAGGTTCTACACCCTTTTCTTGATTAACTTCATCCGATCATGTGCAATGCTGGCCTTAATGAGGTACATAACGATATTCAGTGATATTGGAATTTCATGTGGAGTGTTGGGGGAATTAGGTAACTTGGTCTTATTCCTTGTTAAATGTTTTCAGGTGACTTTATCTTGCCATATCCCAGGTCCTAGCCAGCATCTGCACTTTGACCCCAATCCCACTTTACTTTTTTACTCTGACCATTTTGAATGAGTTTTGTGTGAAAATATATAATTCCAGTGAGAACAAATGACTTTGACATGTCTCAGTATATTTGGCTCAAAATAAAAGTAAGTCTGAACTCTCACTTCAAAATTCCTCAAGAGATTTTGAATACTCCAAGGCTCATATTTGAATTTGGCTCTTGGTATACACTGGAGAATATTTCAGAAGGGAAACTTTTTTTTACATATGTCACTATGAAGACAATAGAACCTCAGCTATCCAAACTAATACTTTGACTTACAGTACAGTACTTGACACTCTAAGTATCTGGATTTAAAGGCTGTTCAACAGTTTCACTTTTAGATCCACCATCACTAAAATCATACTTTCTTTTTTTTAGAAATAAGATTTGGAATTTCCACAGCTTGTTTTTTGCCAGCAACAAGAGACGAAGATGAAAAGTAGGGACTTTTTTCTCTAGTGGCTTCTATTTGTTTTTTAGATGAACTTCTTGTTCCTTCTGTGAAGTGAAATAGACAATGCCTCTGAATAGAGGAAAATAAGAAATTAGCTATTTTGTAGTCTATGCAAGTTATCATACTTCTGTATTATTTTATCTGGCATCTCTTCTGGATGCCTTCAGACTAACCAACGGGAAATGTTTAGTTGGGGAGCTGATGCCTGAGAAAGATAATGGAGGAAGTAGATGCACTTATTTTTATATAGAGTATTTCAGAAATTCCAGAAAAAGGAAAGAAGCAGGTGATAAAACTTTCTTAAGTTGTTTCTTTTTTCCCTTTTTTTAATAGCTGACAAGTTAGATGTGGAGTGCAATTGTAAGGTGTGATGTGGGTTACAGGGTAATGCGTTGGTGTTCTTTTTGTAGCTAGGAACAAAGTTACAATTCCTGAAACAGACACAACCCTTTAAATAGATCTGCATGTAGATCTCATCCTTCCCATCCGGAGATGAAAATTACAGGGAGTCAGTGATGCTCTCCTCCCCCTCTTGGGGGCTATACAGAGGTTGTATTATTGTCAGGTGATGAGAAAGAAGGTGGAGGGAGTTAAGGAAACCCTCCTTAAGGGCCAGGGAACCAAAAAAACAGTAGGCACTGAGGAAGGAAAGACATTATATAACCTATATAGCAGGCTGTTGAGGTTGCTGAGAATTGAAGATTTTGAGGCTGGCAGATCATTATCTGCTGTATAAGCCATATAGTCAACAGTATTCATACCTGTCCTCCAGGTTCATGGGTTTTTTCAGTTACTTGATTAAGATATAACCATATTAAAGGTGTTGCCTTGGATGTGGTGCCTGAAGGGCATTTCTTTGTTGATGCAGGTATGTTTTACCTCCAAGAATAGTTCTCATTTGATTTACAGCACATTCCTCTTGCTTTTATTCTTTGGGCATGATCATACTGTGGAGGTATCAGACACTCTTTGTGTAGAGTGAAAGCTCTTCATCCCAGCTGCTTCCATAAAGCATCAGAAACTCTGTAAGAAGCTTTCTTATACTCAGGTGTCCAGTGCACGACCCAAGGAGATCTTTCATGAGGTGAGTTGAGGGCTGCGGTTTGAATAGGGGACCTAAGTATGAGCTTACTGTAATACCTCTATGATCTGAGGCTGAAGAATTGTTGTGTCAGACCTATCTGCATCTTTTCACTTTAATGCCATGCCTTCCACTGAAGGATTCTGCCCTCTCAAGCTGATGGGACACAAAGATTCTTAGTAATAAACATGTTGCATATGTTTCTGTGTTGGGGCCCTGTATAGAAGTTATTATTCCAGCACTGGGTAGTTTTAGCAGAAATCCCAAATGGTGTCTCTAGATGCAGATAGTGGGATGAAATGCCGTGTTATTGCTGACACAGGAAACAGGATGTCAAATTCGATGAGTTTCCTTCTACCTTTTTTTTTTAAAAAAAAAAAAAAAAAAAATCTCCTCTGCCAAAAGAGAAGGATTAGCCGCCTTCTCCATAGGTCCTTGGCCATAAATCACAAAACCAGTGGTGAAGGTTTTAAGAGACGAAATTCTGCATGAGGTTTAGCCTTTCAGCTTTCCCCTAACAGCCTCCATGAGACAGTGCAGTACATTAAAGATGTGGGAAGAGGGTTAGAAATGTTGGATAACTAACATGTTGGATAATGTGCATTTTGTTCAAGTAATTTTTTAAGGTATCAAGAATTTGTTATCTCTTTTGCCTAGAGGACATTAATTGAAGTTCATCATATAGGTATTTAGTAGGGTTGTAGAAGTATGAGTTAAAGCAAATGCATAACACAGTTCTGAAATGGTTTTCTTTCTTAAATTCCAGAAAAGGCTGAAGTAAGTTTCAGTTTCATGAAGGACATTTGTATTTTCTGATGTCAGGCCAAAAATGATGTGCTCAGTATTTCCTAACTCCCTTCTGAGACACACAATTGTTTTATCTTTGTTTGTCCATCAAAGCCCAAGAGAAGTCTCTTTTGATTACTAGATGTATTGGAAAATGCATATTTACATCCCAGTGCTTAATTCTTTTAATCTCTTTTGCCTTTAGTAATATTTTTTTAATACTTGTTTCACTCCAGTCTTCATTACACTCTGCATGTGTCAGGATTTCTTCCAGTTGATCCTATAATACTTGATCTCACTGTGAATCTAGATGCATCCTCTATTTTTATGCCCAACATCCTCCTCTGTGTGATTTCAATAAAACACTAGATTATCTGAACTCTTGAGGTCAACTGCTAAAACTCATCAGCTGATCTCTACTTCTTTTCAGACCAACCAGTTCTGAAAATAAGCAGACTTGATATCCATTTTCCTATTTGCAGGTTGATGCTGTGGGTAGTAGGAGCAGCAGTAAAATACACGTTCTTTTTAAAATATATAGAAGGCTCACATCTGAAGTTGGGTAAAGAGCAAGTTTTAAGATTTTTTTAAATTTCTTGGCAGATCTGTACTTCCTTTAATAATATTTGTTGGCTAACCCTCCTCTTACCTATGCTGTCTGAATTCAGTAGTAGTATCATTCAGTATAGTAGTCCCTCTGGTAAGATCCAATTCCAGTAAAGTTAATGGCAGCTGTCCAGTTTAATTTACTGAGAGCTGGGTCAGAGTTATTTCCTATTTCATGTTATCTGATGGAGGACTTGATTAGGATTTTTCCAGCATACGGATATGCACTCTTGTGATTTTATCTTTTTGTGTCTAGAAGCTGATTTCCCAGAAATAGGGAAATTTTGCCTTTTCTTCAGTTTAGCCTACGATTGTTTAAGCAGTCAAGGCAGAAGAGTTTCACTTCTTGTTTCTCTCTGCCTATGATTAAAAAGTATTTATTTACTACCCTGGATAGATTTTGGATTTCTGGATTTGGTAACAGTATTTCCAGAATTCTGCATTTCCTGAGACTTATGAGAATTGGTTTTTCTTCCTCCTCTTCCTCCTCCTCTAATAAAAACAATGGTGATGATAATAAAAATAATATATAAGGGGAGAATCCACTGTGGCAGTTTCAGTGAATTACAGCTTTAGTGACTTTCGATTAAGCATTGCAGGTGCTTCAGATTTCCATGTTTTATTGTCTTCTGGGTAATTCTTGGGTTGTCTTGTTTAGTTTTTTCATATTTCTGAATATTGTTGTTATTATTAATTATTATTTTGAAGTCATACTTTCTACCTGAGATCACAATTTTATCTTTCCACGATCATTACATCCCTTTATAAGTTTATGATAAGTGTATGAAAAAAGTGGTGGATGCTTCTTATTTTACCTAGTGTGTTTCTGTAGCAGCTCATACTGTCCAGCTATTCTTTGATGAGGATGCAAACGTAGGGGCAGCTGCAGACAAGGAAAAAGCAGATAAAAACAGTTTCTGAAGAAGATATGCTGCCTATAGGCCAGTGGGAAAATACCTGAACATGGTATTTTGGAGCTAGCATTAGGTTATTAACTATTAACTATTTCAATAATTAAATTTCTTTAGCATTTACAGCATTGTTATTTCAGACTTTATTTCTCCAAGTTATTACTCATTTACTAGATATTTGAATCTGTGCTGTTTATAAAATATACTATATAATGACAATATTTCACAGACATCAGATGACCAAACTATTACATACCAAACGATTTGCCAGAGTCATTTTAAAAACATACATGTTTTGTTTTTAATTTCTTCCTGCTTTCATTTAGTGATTCATAATTGACCAATATGAACTACTTAAGTAGTTGAATAAATAAACAATCAAAATTTGGAAACCTTTATCCATTCTTTGCATTCATAGCATTTCCCAATTGAAAATTAAACACTGAAAATGTTATTTTATTTTTTTCATAACATTGTCACTGTATTAGCCAGTAATAGCTGTCCTCAGAAATAATCTAAACTGGATTCATATACCCACTGGAAACGGAATGCTGAAAATAGTCCCAGAGTTGTATTATCAATTGCTATCAATTATACATAAACAGGACATAAGAGGTCTGAGAAGCATATCAGTACTGTAATGCAAAGCAGTAGCATCTTGAAAGAGGGACTTTTTAAAGTGGCATTGGGAAAATTAGTTCATTCAACTCATCCAAATAGGATGAGCCTGATGCAAGCTTATTGAGTCGGATCTCAAGACTTCTGTTATCTGACTTATTTCTTCATTTTTAGGGATCAGAAATACCTAGGGATGTGAGTAACGTCACTTCTTAAACTAGTAGCACAGTTTTCAAAGGCACTACTGAGTTAAATAAAGTTATTTACAGAATTGAGCAGTTAGAAGTATTTTCAAGACAGCCCTATAAAAATATTTTCACTGAAAGCAAACTTCAGTAACTTTTCCATCTGAGATAGGGTGCCATTCAGTTGCTTGGAATTACCCACATTCTTTCATTTTATCAGTTGTTTGCAGGATCAGATCTTGACTTGGTCTTTTTAAGTCTAGCAGGCACTGCATTATAGGTGTTAGTATTATTGTTTCCGCGGGCTTTAAATTCTGTATTTAAAAAAAAGCAGCAGAGGGCGCTGAGCCCCCCGGCACAACCCGGCATGGATTTCTTCCTCCCTGCTCTGGATTTCCCCGTCCAGGGATTTCCCACTCCACCTCGAGGAGAGCCTTTATAAAGAGCACACTGGAGCTATTCTAATAAACTGTTGCAGAGCAGCAGGATCTCACTGTGCTTCTTCACAGAAAATACAAAGCAAGGCTTTTGAATTTACTTTCTTTACCTAGTAACAGTAATTGCAAACGTTAGAACAGATGGGAAGAACAAGCCAGGCTGTGCTAACAGTTTTGTATGTGTTAACGACTGGTAAGTTGGGAGGGGGTGGGGGATGTTTGCTTTATTTGTTTTTAATTTTGTTAAGTGTAAACTGACCTACAATTTACTGTTTGATCTTTATTTCTCTTTGTTCCAGTTGCTTTTACCTTTCAGTGAATACACCTGTCAGTGAAGTAGTTCTGTCAAAATGTCAGGAAACTTTTTTTTGACATTTACTTTGAGCTTTTCTGTGCTCTGCAATGACACAGTCATTTTCTTATATGATAAGAAAAGATCTTCTTGATAAAAGACAGTCCAGGAGACAACTGCAGTATATCACTGCATGTTTGATTTTTACTGTCACCCCTGACAGTATCAGTCAAGTTTAGTATTAAATGTCCTGTTGAAAGTGATTCTGGAGTTGTCCTTGCTGTCTTACTTACCACCCCTCCCCTCAGTTATTACAAAGTTTTCAAACCAGATCTAGTGCATTTATTTTCACTGACAGCATTGCGTTTATGCCATTTTATAGGTGAGAACTGTCTGTTAAAGTCATCTGAGTCTGTATTTGACAAAAATAGCAATGTTTATGGGGTATTTTGGAGATGTAAGCCACTGCATGAGCTTTATTAGTTTAACCTCCACACAACTGTAAACTTGCAAAGTAATGGCCTCATGTCACAGTAGAACATGAGAAGAAATGGGAAAATAAAAGCTGAGAATGCTGATGAGTTTATGTATGTTCTCCCTATTGTAGTTAAAGCTTTCGAAATGGAGATTATACCTGCTAACAGAATCATTGTGCAGATTGGAGAAACACTCATACTCACATGCAATGCTACTGGCTGTGCATCACCAAGTTTTTCCTGGAGAACCCAGATGGACAACCCCCTTGGAGGAACAGTGAACAATTATATAACATACTCTACCTTGACTATGAATCCAGTTAGTATTGTGAATTCTCATGATTATCTGTGTACTGTCTCCTGTGGTGAGAAAGGGAAAAAAGAGAAGAGTATCAAAGTTGAACCTTACTGTAAGTAAAAATGTAAAATTCTCTTTAAGTAGTACACATTCACAGAAAAATCCATAACTGTTTTTAGATATCGTAATTGGTAGTTAACTGATAATGCTAGAATAGTGAGTCTACTATAGCTCAGCATATATTTCCTTGAAAGATTCCTTTATCTCTCTGTTCAAGACTCTTTCTCAGCTCCTTTCTTCTTAGCTTTCTGCACTGAAGGTAGTACGTACTGGTCTTATTTATTCTTATTCTTGGTAATACTTGAAAGCTAAAACATAGACTCCCAAAAACATTCATAGAGCTGGGGGAAAAAAAAAAAATCAAAGCCTTTGCAGTTTGCAGGGAAATGACTCAGATGTCTAAACCTGCCAGCACAGAAAACGGGATACCACCAGTGTATAGATTGCTCTGGATGCCCATATTTAGGCAGCTGTTATCACTGCCTAGGTGCCTTGCTGGATCTTATTAGATAATTTGTGATCATATTTCAACAATTGTACAAATATAATTCCTGTTAATGTATGAACTGCTTATGAAAGACCTGTATGTCTTCCTATCAAGATATCTCTTGTAATAAAGTTGATATAACATCATGTTCTGAATGCCTCTAAGCTCAAGATGTTTGATGTCTGGATCTTGCTCTTATGTTGACCCTAGAGCTTATCTCTACTAGACTAAAGAAATGGATTTTATTCTTTCAGCTTTCCCCAGTGATCCTATCATTGAGATCAGCCCATCCTTGGTTGCTGGCGAACCAGTCACTGTCATCTGTAAAATTCCTGATGTGTATCCTTCTCATCGCCTGGAAGTACTCCTAAAGAAAGAGGAACATGTTCTTCATGAGAAAGAGTTTTATGAAGATGAAAGCACAAATACAGAGACCAAAACTGTGACATATTCATTTAATCCTACAGCTGAAGATATTGGGAAAGACATTACCTGTGTGGCCAAGTTATCAATCTCTACTACTACGGGCTTTGAACCCAAAGAAAGAGTAACTTCTCAGAAATTGAATGCAAACTGTAAGTATTTTTATTCTAGGGCTTTCACACCAAGTACTGTTTAATGTTAAGTTTCATGGAATGGGTTTACAAAGTGTGTGCTATAAATCATTTATGATCTGTGCTTCTTATCTTTGTTATTTATGTAGATAATCTATTGTATTCGGTTGAATTCTGTTGTATTCAGTAACAGTCACTGAGTCATTAAATACCCACTGTTGTTCATGACAGAATTCAGGCAATGCTTTAGTAACTCTTCTCTCACTCTCTTTCTTTGGACAGTGGTACTTAGTCAGAAAGTAAAGATCGGAAGAAAAATGGCAGCATACAGATAAACAATTGTTTTTAAAATTGTCATTGTATGCTTAGCAGTTCCAAGTTTATAGTCCTAAACAATAGGGAGACAAATGTAAGAGTTGGGAAAAAAAAAAATACACATTTTGTCTAGCTTAGCTTTCAAAGCTGCAAACTAAATGTCTTATCAAGTCTGGAACAATTGTTCCACTGTGAATACACATTATTCATTTGTTCTTGGTATTGAGTGAAATGTACCTCTAAAGAAGCTAGTGCTAAAGATGTGCATGTCATTCTTCATTAACTTACTGACCTTATCTGTCTTTTCTTCTCTTACAGTTGGTCCACAAAATACTATCATTAGTGCATCTCCAGGCAACTTGTCAATGGAAGGAGATCCCCTAAAACTCACTTGTGTGACTGAGAGTAATCCACCCCCACAAATAATTTGGAGAAAACATCTGGCTGATGAAAGCATTCAGCATCTGATAGAAAACAATGTCCTTTCTATTCCCCATGCTCGTTTCACTGATTCAGGACTGTACATCTGTGAAGTAATTAATCCAGTAACTAATATAACAGAAAAAGCAACTGTGGACATTGTTATACAAGGTACAAGTCTGCTTGAATTTAACTTGTATTATCCAATACCCAATTGGCAGCTGCCTGTTAAGATGGAGGATGCTGAAGCACTGAAAATTAGGAAATTATGGGGCCTTCCTTGTTATGTATTCAGGATTTAGCTTTCAATTTACTGCTGCTCTTCATGGGCTGTGCTTTTCATTTCTATCCTTAAATTTCAGCTAATTGTCTCTGTACTGCTGTTGTACATGCATACATACTCAAAGTGATAAAAGATTCTGAGAAAGTGGTGATGTGAGGAACACTGTTATTTCATGGACCATGAAGTGCTAATGTACATAACAATTTCACAGGGACGTCATCTTCTTCTTTGAGCTCGTAGTTTTAGTCATTAGTAGTAAATTTAGTAGTCATTTAATAGTAAAACTATTTAGGACTTTTTCTTTAAATTATTATTATTACTACTACTGCTACTACTGTTTCAATAGAGCCGAAAGTCTCAGATGGAAGCAAAACCCAAATGAACAGATCCTTGGGCAAGCAATCCCTGCTTTCTTAAAACCCTCTCCGTCTTTAGTACTTTTGCATTAATATAACAGCCTTTTCTTTTGTCATGCAGGTGCTCCAAACATTGCAGAACTCTCTGTTGAACCTTCTACAACCGTTCAAGAAGGAGAAAATGTTTCCATACAATGTTCTGCTGAGAGTAACCCTCCTCCCAAGATTATTTTAAGAAGAAAATCTGACAATGCAGACATGGGGCCTTACAGTGAGGGGAGAATTCTCCTTCCATCTGTGACGTTCCTAAATGGAGGAGACTATGAATGTGTAGCAGAAAATAAGTTTGGGAAAAGTAAAAGTGAAATAACACTTAATGTGGAATGTAAGTATGTGGAATGTTTTCCCAATCATTTAAAAATAATTAGTTAATTAGTGACAAATGTAACTATCAAACTAAACAAAAACCCTGTGAGTACAAAAAAAATCAGCGTAGTCCTCTGCTATTCCTCAAAGAAAGAAGCAGTGCTGATGAGCAAAACAAAGACATGAAATATTGAATGTAATGGCAGTCTTAAGTCAGGATCTGAATGAGCAAGAAACTGATCTATCCTCTTAACATTCTTGGTTAGAAGTACTTGGTTAGTACGTATAGGCTACAGAGAGTTTGTATGGAAGTTCTGATACCGTGTGCTTTATTTATTCTGAGAATGACAAAGAAATTAACTTTGGGAGGCCAACAGCCTGGCATGCAGTAGGACATGTTGAATCCATCTCTAAAAAAATCCAATGTTGTTAACTACAGGATTTTTCCTTTCAGATGGACCAAAGAATACAACGATCTCTGTTATCCCTGCTACTGCTGTTAAAGAAGGAGAAACTGTGATGATGAAATGTACTAGTTCTGGTAATCCAGCTCCTGTGATCTCTTGGAAGAAAAAAAAGGCCACTGGGGAGTCTGAGAAAATTTCTGAAGGTGCAACTTTAACTATACAGAAAATAAAAAGTCAAGATCTGGAGCTTTATGAATGTGAAGCTTATAACCAATTTGGCAAAGAAGAAAAATCTGTGAAATTACTTGTTCAAGGTCAGTAGAACAAGACAGAATATATGTGTTTTGTTTTATGTATTTTAGGTCCTGATCTCATTCTGTGAAGAACGGGGGAATTCTGTCTTTGATGTCAATGGAGTTAAAAAGTGGCCCTAATGTAATTAAGTCATTTAGGAAGATTTAAACAATGAAGGGTGAAATCTGCATTAGTACAGATAGTTTGTGCAAAGTTCTCATGTCAGTTGAGCTTCCACCACTCCTTCCAATTGGCAAATGTATGCATGAGGCAAAGAAGCTATGCAGTGCCTTTATTTTCTTCCAAACCGGTCTCAGGGGAGGATCCAGATACCTGCATACAAAAGATTCAAAGAGAAAGTACATACTGAAACTTCTCTGTGGAGGGACTGTATTACAGGCTCTCCTTTAAATTATAACTCTGTATCATGTTCTCGCAAGCTGCATTTAAGCTATACCAAATGCTGATTCCTCCACCTACGTCCAATGACAACAAAGTTACATTTTCAGTATTAAGAAAACTTCTCTGCTTTAGCCGTGCAGCTTCTGCTAATAGCATGGCAACCGTGTATTGCTTAGGGATCACTGCTGCCATTAGTCCATGTCTCTTCCTTATTCTTTGCTATTTTTGTAGCTGCACCAAAAAATACGCTTGCAATATTCCCTTCAAATACAGTGATACAAGGAAAAGGTGTTACCATCTCTTGCACAGCTGCCGATGTTACATCTGTTCAGAGTACTTTGTGAAAGAAAATAGGTGATGGGATTACAACCCTTGAAACAGTAGATGGCCAATGTACCATAGACAGGCTTAGCTAAAGGACACAGGAACATACAAATGCATATCCTTAATGAACTGGGAGGGCAGTCTCAGCACATAGTACTTCATGTTGAAGGCTAGTTAAAATAACTACTGTACAGAGTTAATATTAGGATTTGTTGTAGACAGACAGAATAACATCTTCAGTTCCTTTAAGAATTTATTGTCTTTAAAAAAACCTGAGGTGAGTTGCACAGGTTCTTGTCATAAATGGTAGGATCTTAGTGCTAATGAAAACTTCTGTCCAAAACAGCAGATGCGCAAAATAATTGCTGCCTCAAAATTTTTCATAGTTCCACTTCCACCTTTGAAAACAGGATGTAAAATTGTGGAACCTAGTGAAAAAAATACTATTCTAGGACTTCTTCCTTTGCCTTTTCTATTTATCTCCTGTTGAAAGAGGACATCAACCTCTGGGTCTGTTGGTCTGTGTCTTTTCATGAACCCAGATGAATAAACAGTGAATTTAAAATAAGAAAAGAAGAAAAACTCCATATAATGTAAAAGATAAGCACCATACTCCATCAACTCATAAAATGTTCTTTCTGTCAGCTGCTGTTGACTGCGGTGTATGAAGGATAGCTAGTGACAGAGTAGTGTCTAAAGCTACGTGCTTAAATATTATAATGAATCCATTAACTGGATTAGTACTTTGTGTGTATAAGCTGGTGATACCTCATGAGTTTTTTGCTTCTGTTTTTTTTGCTAAATCCTACCTTGCATTTATTTTATTTCAGTTCCTCCCCAAAACATTACTGTGTTAATATATCCATCAGAAAATGTTAAAGAAGGAGAAAACGTCACTATTACATGTAGCACATACAGTAACCCACCATCACAGATGGTCCTGAAAAAAGTCCATCAGGAGAAAGAAATTATTCTCCCATCAGTGAATGGAACCTTTATACTCTACAATGTCACCAAAAATGATACAGGCAGATACTTGCTTGATGTTTTCAATGAGGTTGGAAACAACGTCAAAGTGATTGAGATAGCTGTTGTAGGTAGGTAGATCTATTGCCTTAAACTTATTTTGTTCAAATTTTCTAATGAATTTTGTGACAAGGTGAGCACAACTAACTCATGACTGATCTTTGCACAACAATACTACAGTTAACCAAAAAAAAAAAAAAAAAAAAAACCAAAAAAAACCAAACCAAATAAAAGGACAGCTGGTGAGAATAAGCTGTATTTAACCTCCTTTTAATGTGGATGTTATTGTCTCTCTTACCTGAGTTGGTGAGATAGCTTTAATGATAGAGCCAGAAAAAGGTGGATCCTTGCTGCATTTCTGTCCACATGTATGAACAGAGAGACTAATCCAGAGAAAGTTCTGTTTCACAAAAAGATCTAACAATTGGGCTTTTTAAACACAGTCTTCTCCTGAAGCATTGTTTCCAGGAGGTAGAAACGTCCCCACATGTTTCCTGGGTAAAATACGTGATATTCTTCTGGTATTCTTCATGAACTCCATGGTATTCTTCATTTAGATGATATCAGATAGGTTTGAACTTGCATAGCAAATTCAAGACCAAGATAATGGCTAGGGATTAAAGTGTGCAATATGGAGTTACTAAAGAAAACAGCGTAAGGAAAATGTTTTGAAATGTGCTTTGTGCATGAAAGCAGAAATAGTGTTCTGAATGAAGGTCATTAATAACACTGCTTTTACAATAATATACATGTATCTGTTTCAATTAGTTTTTACAGAACTTTTTTTCTCCTTTTGTCTCCATTTTCAGGAAGATTGGAAAAACCAGATCAAATGATACCAGTGATTATTGCATTCTCCTGTGTAACAGCAATAGCAGTACCTGTAGTTGCAATTTTGATCTACGTGTTCAGAAAGGCAAAGATAAATGGATCCTACAGTCTTGTAAAAGCACTCAGGCTGAAAGTGTGATCACATGAATATAAGTCTGTGTTCACAATAAGCAATGATATTTATTCTTGTGACTGGTTCTATTCTTCTGTAACATATGGTAACAAGCAAGTGAATTAAGAACACCACCATGTGATAGCAAATGGATTTTTTTTCATGTTTTGATAAGTATTTCAGTATTTAAGTTAAAGGGAAAGCTAGCATCCTGTCCTAGAAACTGGTAAATTACTTCTGTGTTGAAGCATGCTGAACAAAGAGTTCATTGGAGAACTAGGTTTGTACATAGTGTATGATTTGTGTTATAAATATGTTCAACTGAGTATCAGTTTGTAAAATTACTGCAACTGTACAGAGAAATTTTGATTCAGAGATATAAATCAGCATTACTTGAGCTGATCAGATGATAATATTTTATTTTGTATTACTTTACAGAGTGAATGTTTTTATTACAATTTTTCTGCTTGTGGGTAATGTTTGGAAAATGTTCTCTTTTCACTCATATTGTCATAAACTCTGTACCTTCAATGAAGTTACACAATCACTGGGCTATGCATTTCTAATTAATTTAAATTAATTTAAGATCTCAAGGCTCATTTGTGAAACATTTTATTTTAAATATTATACAGAAAGTGTCTGGGATTATAGTCTAGTTATTTTTAGGACAGCTGAGGTATTTTTGTAGGGTTTAATCATTCTCAAATCAATGTCAGAATTCTGTTATTTCATGATGAGCCAAAGCAGACCCTTTGTTTAGAATATAAACTGCTGATAAATATGATTTACAGGTTTCCACTGCAAAACAAAAACAACACTAGGTTTCTTTGATTAATCCCCCTAGTGATTTTTACTTAAGATTATGTCAGAATACATGTTCCTCTGGAAAGAACCAGTGAAAACTATTACCCTTAGCAACAGCAGATTTGAGTGTCATGGGAAGCCCTAGCTCTAAAGGCACAAGGCAGGCAGTGACCTAAAGGCATAGGCAAGGGGGAGAGGCAAAATCTATGCAGCCTTAGCAAAGATGGCTCAGTTGTTTCCTGAAGAAAAGCCCTTCCCAAGCTACTCACTGTGGAAAACTAAATCACTTGCCTGACAACTTTCCTTTTAATAGACAAGTGGTGCCTGCATGCTTCACCCTGGTTAGCACCTTTTTTTAACTGCACCCTCTCTCCAGTGTTGGCAAAATGGCTGTGAAAATAGTGGACTTTCTGTGCAGAGGCAAAGATGAGGGGGAAGGAGAGGTGGAGCTTGATCGTATTCTCCCTTACATCCCTTCTCCTGGCTAGCAGTGCTGCTTTGACTCATCTGGTTGGTGATGTTCAGCACTGAAGCCAAGGTTGTGGGAGGTGCAAGCACTGTGGCAGAGATGCTGAAGTGCATCTAGTCTCAGCAGCCCTGAGCACAGGAGCTGGGCTTGGCTCCTACAAACTTTCATACACAAGGTAAAGCACAAGGTCAAGAAGAGAAACGTGAAAAGAGTTTCTTTACATTATACAAATGGTAACAACTGCCCCCAACAGCAATACAAACGCAGATGTCTCTTGATAGCTAACTGTGGGATGGGGCAGTGGTGCAGATTTCCCATATCTTTTTCATAGCATGTTCAGCAGTGTTTTGTGCATAGTAAATCAGTGCATGAAGGGTCCTGCATTTATCTACAGTTGGAAAAGGAGCCATGGAAAGTGGGGGTGTAGCAGAAAAATGGGAGAGCAGTGTGGACTTGGCTTGGAGGAATGTGAGCATGCAGTAGGAGGGTGAAGAAAAGATTGAAGACAGAGGAGGAGGAGAGCTTTGACAGGCCCATGACATAAATTTCTTGGAGGTGGTGTCAGGCATATTTATTCAGAATAATGTCAGTCCTGTCTCAGTGCTGTCTTGTGAACAAATCAGAAAGCATGATTTTTCCACTGTGCAAAACTTTGGTGCACACACATTTTGCCTACTGGATATAGTCTGGTATCTGTATTGCAAGAAGGATAGTTAGAAAAGATACAGAGAAGGAGGACTGGAAAACAGGAAAAATGAAAATGCCTGGGACTTTCCAGTTTGGAGAGAGAGTTCTGAAGGAGGAGGGGATGTGACTGATGTTTTCCAAATTGTGAAGGCAGTTGAAAGCAAACAACAGATGCAGAACTGCTGTTTGTTAAATCATGCAATGACAGAACTGCAGGGCACACAAACTAAGGAGAGAGCGGTTTAATGAAAATAATAGAAAGTACTTCTTTACACAGTGAATGGTGAACTAGTGGAAGCTTCTGCAGAAGGTTGTGGGCAATAACAGTATTAATTGGCTCAAAAGGAGAATGGAAAAAATAATGGACTAAAGGCTCATAAACAAACACTAAAGGGAAGAAGCAGAAGTGTACTGTATAACATCCCTAATCCAATGGCCACTGATGCTGAGCAGTCCTCAGGAATATACTGTGGAAAGTGGCCAGGTTTGCATGCTCTCCTGAAATAGTGTCTCCTACTGCTGGAGCCATACTGCGATAGCTGGATCACTGGTGAGACCCAGTAAAGTATGTCTTGCCTTCTTATGCCTTCTCTGAGCAGTCTTAGGCCAGGCCTACTTGGAGAAGGGGTTTAGCAGGTTCTGTGCTGGTTTTACCTCATTCCTAGGAAGGAATAAAAAGAGGAAAGATGAGGGGGAGAGAAATTGGAGTCATCTTGCAAGAGCACTTTAATGCTTGTGTAGTCTTTCCTGGAAATTCCTCCATGGGGTCCCAGTATCCTCTCGGCTGTTGGTTTCACTAGTATTTATCATATAGATACAGACCTTAATGCCTACATGGCTTGTCTGCCCTCTCAGGGTCCTCATTAAGTATTAAGTCATTTAAGTCAATAGGAGTTGGCCTGTGAGTTCAACAGGGCCAGAAACAGTTTTCACCCAGAAACAGTAAGTGAATAGTGAATGAGCTCGTAGTGCTCACTTTAGGAGAGACTGCTCTTGTGTGGGCAGTACGCTTCCTCTTAGCAAGATCACAAAGAAGGACCTTGCCAGGGGATCTCCTCCCCTACTGCCTGGACCTCGGTATTTTCCAGGACACTTAATAATTTGGGTAGGAGTTTGTCTTATGTAGATTAAAAGTTCACAATCAAATAACTTCTCTTTCTATTGAAAATTACAGAAGGAATATTGTTTCTCCTTGCACTATTTCTCATCAAGCGAAATGCAGAGCCTCTGCCCTGGAAAAAAGGCATGAACAGCAGCTCCAGCCCAGCAAGCTCTTTCAGAAGGGGTCAGAACCGCCTGGAGGTCTAGGTAAGAATCCCTGCCACAGGACCTGTCTTTATGACCAAGAAAGCGGTCTGTAGAGCAAAGGGCTGTGACAGGTTCAATCAGGTTTTCTCTACAAAGTCACCTCACAGGTTATAGAGTTGCATTTTCCCCTGCCTGGGCCTGTGCTCAAGCACACCAGTTGCCGTTGTGTCCTCAGAGCAGCAGTTTGTCCCAGCAATACCATGGAGCAATGCTAAATGCAAATGCTAAAATGAGCCTGGATTTTAAAAGGTGATTGCAAAATCTCACTCTCTGCAGCTAGTTCAGGATGTCCTCTTCCCTAAAATGATGTTGTGGTTTGAACTCAGCTGGCAGCCAAACACCACACAGCTGCTCACTCACCCTCCCCCCACCCAGAGTAAATAATCCTTGTGATTTTTTCTAAATCCCCTCCAGCACTTCAACATACCCTTTAACATGTAGCAAAAGATCTGTATATGATTCTCCAGTGCTGTTTCTGCCAGTGCCAGAGGTGATTTTGCCTCTTTACTCCTTCTCTGTGCAGCTCTGCTTCCATAAACAACCTTTTTTACATTTGCCATTTTTCTATCAGACAATCACTGCAGGCAATAAAGAATAAGTCAATTTCTTATTCCTGTTACAGTTTCTCAGTCCTTTGTAGGATACAGTCCCTCAGAGCTGTTCTTAGTACATTTTTTTGAAACAGAAAGCTATGTGATACAAAGTCAAATGCCTCATGAGTCCAAATACCTTAAATCTAATTTGTCTGATAATGCCTACGTTCCCTAAAACCATGCTGACTGGCACTAATTATGTTTTCTATCCTTTAATCGCTGTATCAGCTTTTCCCATTATTTACAACTTTGTCGTACCAACCAGTCTGAATATTACCCAGACCATTCAGCTTACCAATCAAAAACTGACAGTGTTTTTGACAGTACTCTATAGCCAGTTTGAAGGCCACTTCACATTTAAAAAAGCAGTGAGGGAAGCAGTTATATCAGAGAACAACCTCTCTTGTTCTGTTGTCCGCTGTGCAGCTCAACAGCTTTTAAGCTTCACAATCTTTTGGGGTCCATATGCTATATATATCCTGCCTCCAAAGTGATGCAAGTTGTGCTCACAGAAATATGGAAATGCTTGTAAAAAGAGTGATGTGCTTTGCTGTTAGCTACCAGGCATCTTAGTAGTTAAAATATTGTTCCAAGTACCTGGGTAGCCACCAGGTACCAAAGCAAGGAATCCCCTGTCTGTCTCTCCATCCTTCCCACCTGAGGATCCTTCTGATGTGTTGAAGTACACAGAATGGCCAGATGTGTGTCTGTGAGATTCAGGGGTGTGAATTTCCTCTTGCTTATTGTGTTCTTGGTTCCACTCGGAGATTCTGCTATGTTTAAAGTTTGTTGCGAATGAAACAAGGTGAACAGTTTTTTGACAGGTTGAAAATTTACCCTTACCTTTTGCAGTACAAATAAAATTAGACATTTAAATCCTAAGATTTGTGCCAGGACTAACTGAAGATTTATTTTTAAAAAAGGCAAATACGTATTTTATAAACAGATGTGACAGAGGGTCTGGAACTCTGTGGTAATGTGAAGTAGGACAACAATGGCTTTTCTTTTTTTTTTTTTTCATTGCAATAATGAAAAATATACCTGTATGTGTTAACTGAAACAGAAAGGAGCATATGAGGAAACCAGAATGACTCTACTGCTCTTTGCTGTGCTTAATTGTGAAAACCAGAATGTTGTGACCTAATGCTGTTGATTTTTTCTCTTAAATATTTTACCTTTCCTTTGAATGAGAAGCAGATATGGGACATCTGCTCTCAGCAGTTGAAAGAAATGGTGCCATAGATCTTGAATGAATTCATGTTCCCAACACAGATGTCATGTCTTGAACACTCCCACTTGTTTCAGACTGTTATATTTTATGTTGTTTCATATTTATTAAGGGCATAGAGACTTACAGTGATGGAGACCATCAGTTTTAACAGTGATGTAACTTTGAGACACTTCTACCAGTTGACCCACAAAGCCTCTTTGCTTTGGCTAGTCAAACCTAGTAAATTAAACTAGCTTTCTACATTTCCATGCACTTGGTGTGCATGGAAAAAACAGCACTAGATCCTTTAGCACTACTTCTAACACGCAGCTGAAGAGAGAACTTCAGAAAATGGGGTTGGGGTATTAACTGACATCGTATCTTGGGCTTAAGCAACAAAATCTTACCACAAATGGTACATTCATTTGCTTGTTTCAATATCAGAAATACATATAAAATAGAGTTAAAACACAACTCCCTTCAATTTTCAAAATTACATTTAATATGTATCCGCTATTGTTTCTCTGGATTTCCTGTTCAACTAAAATTCAGGAACATTTTGTCTCTCCATATATATCCAAGCATCATAACAGTAGAGTGAGGCAAGACAGCATGATTCTTCACTGTTGAATAATTCATTCAGGCACTCTTATCTGAAAACCATACAGAAATAAACATTTCAGGGAGATAATTTAGTTCTGTAGATAAGCTCTGGGAAAAAGGAAAGAAAAATTCCTTGTCACAAGCAAAATGCAATTCCAGCACCACCTTGTTGTTGAGTCTTTTGTTTTAGTTCATAGTCACCATGGCCTTGGTGCTGATAACAGAGCAGGGGTGGAGCAGATAGCAAGATTTTGTTTGTATTGATTAAAGAACATCACTTCTTTTGAGAAATTGTGACAATGTTGGCATAAACCATGCTTCCCAAGTTGTCTGATTTGAAGTAAAAAGCAAGAACATGGCAGAATAGTGCTCTACTTGCTTTGTCTGCCCCCCAAAAATGTGGTGTATCTGTAGCAGGAGCTAAAGAAATGTATAGGATACAGGAGAATTTATTTCTACATCTAAAGGTAAATTCATACACTGAAAATTCTGTGTCCAAAATATAAATGTACTGAAATATCCTGTTTATTATATCTATAAACATATTGACAAAACTTAATTCTTCTTTGTCTTGTTCCCTGTTTTGGAGTAAGCATCTGTAATAGCAAGCAGTTGAAGAACACACTACCAGTAGTCTGCAGGTATGACTATTCCTTTTACTTTCCTGTGTCTAGTTCACTGTTAATTCAATAGAATGGACTTGTATAAACCTCCAAGATCTGCACATCTTTGGACATGAAAATCCACCTCCTAAAAGCTCTTGTGTTTTTTTGTTAACAAAGCCCACTTGTTGCAGAGATGACAGACAGGAGAGTAGATATGAGTTATGATCAAGCTACCTGTTTAGCCTTGGGCTTGATTGAATAGGGAAGTGAAGGTAAATACTGGGCGAGATTAATACTGACTCACTCCCGGGGTTTCTGCAGTCTTTTATGAGTGCACACACTTAATTTTGGAACCAGACCCAGGTAAAGAGGTAACAAGATAATTGTAGAAAGACCCAGTGAAAAGGAAATGAGGTTTCCTATGAAGAATGACCACACTAGGTCAGACCAGGTATTTTAACCAGCAGTAGGTAAAAGTTAATGCCTAAAAAATGCTAAAAGCAATAAGTATTGTAATATATTCTCCAAATGCACTCCCAGCCTCCAACAGTTTCGAAGCTCTGGAATTTCCTGAGTCACAGTTTGCTTCATTGCATTCAGTAACTTGCAATGGATTTGTCTTCTGTTTGTTTTTTGTCTTTTGTTGTTTTTGTCACTTGAAATTATGTAAATTCATAGCATGCACAACATCCTTGTTTGCAAGGAATGAAGTACTGCTTTGCTGAGTTCAATATCTTGTGGTGGTATGTCTGGGAGCTTTTGAAGTTTCTGTTTTATACTCTCTTGGTTTGTGTTCTTTTCAAAATGGAAGAAAGTGGGAGAAAGTTTGAGCAATCTTTTAACACTGAGCTATCTAGATTTCTAGATAATGTCTGGGACACAAGAGAATGTAGTGTGAAGAACTCTGCACAGCATTGCCACAAGCTGTCAGCAGCAGGAGGGAGGGATTTGGCAGTGATCCCACAAATTATAGCTGGAGGGCTGAATGTGCAAAATCTATTAAGGAATAATTCTGCATAAAACCTGTATTGCCAATTACTGTATTTAATACAGTACAAGTGAGTAATCAATCACTTTCACGTTTGAAGAACTCTCACTTAGATATTTAACATTCAAATTATTATGTTTTAAAACTAATGTAAGCAGATTGGATAATTACTTTAAAAATTAGGTCAAGTGTTTTCTATACAATTAGGATTGGAAGAAAACCTGATTTTTTTATTTTCAAGGAGGGTAGTCTTACTACTGATGTAATAGTATTTTTATTAAGAGTTTATATTTGAAACAGAGTCAATGTTAACAGCTTCCAAAAAACTAGTGTTTTTACGCTATATCTCTTTGAAATAAAAACTGAGGTTCTTTCATTGGAAGAGTGTTGCAATCACATTAAATGAATGCTTATCTTTAAAACCCTAGCTTGGTCACTTTTTGTACTGGTTAGAATGTTATGTCAGTTCACAAAATTGCTTTTCATGTTAAAAAGATTTCTTGTCCAGAGAGTGTACAGTAATTTAGAATATTGCTTCTTTGTGAGGCCTGGGCCCTTCTGAGGAACTGAAATCAAAGGAGGACAGTTTTGAGGTGGGGGAAGTTCAGGTTTTTTTGAGTCATTGAAGGACTGAAGAAGAGTCCCCTTGGGTTTGTTGCAGAGGGATTGTTTGACTTCTTTTTTTTCTATTACACTGTGGAGTATACAATGAAGCAGGAGACATCTGTGACAGTCAGGGTTGGCAGGAGCAAGACTAGCCACCACACTTTCTCTTGTTCATTGCATACAAAATGAAAGCCTACACTATGCTTTTCACAACAACCCTGGGAAAAATTTTGATGTAGGTTATTCAGATTCTAGGAGAGTCTAATGTTGTTCGTATGTAGAAATCTTGACCAGAGAGTGTTAAAGAAGAATGGCTGATATATTGTTAAATGTCCTAAACTGTAAAATAAGAGTAATAATAAAACAAGGTAGGGAGTAGTAATAAAACAGATGAGAGAGAAATATTGGGAACCTTGCTGAATTGGTAGAACATTTTTCAAATCTCATAAAATTTTATGAAACATTGTTTACATAGGTATTGTTTCCACTGTTAATGACAAAAACTTAAATTCAAGGTAGCATTTTGTATGATTTATCAAAATGAATATGTGAAACAATAGACAAACAGCATGAAGCACAGAAGAAACAAGAGCTCCTTTTGTTGGAGCCTGTGAAGAGTGTGTAATCAGAGCTCAAGACTATGACACTTGAAAAGAAAAACTGTCAGTTCTGAACCACAAGATTAACATTCCTGCCTGTACTTAAAAGATGAATACCTCTTTTTAGTTGTATCTTTCCTGCAGTTGAACTGTCAAGCACAGACATCTTGAAAGCATGTTTTTGAGTGTCGTAAAAGAGCCATTCTCAGGCTCCTGGTTTTTTATGGAAAGAGACAGAAGTCTGCAGTCTAGATAAAGGAATGTAGTACAGTGCATCTTCTAGGTCACCCTGAGATTATGGCCCATACGCAACTTGTACAAAGAAGCACCTTAAATTTTATATCACATGCTTGATCAATTTAATTCTTGGTAATTTGATTTCCTAACTTTAAAGAGGTCACAATTAGATTGAATTAAAAGCATAGACTTTTTGGAAAATATACTGATAGCTCAAGTATGAGAAGTAGGCCTACTTTTCCATCTTATTTAATCTGTTTTGCAATTTGAAGTTTGTAATCTCCAGATATTTCTAAATACTGTTGCCAGATAAAAAATTTGTCTTAGAAGGGCAAAGTGTATTTCTGGACTGACTGTAGTCTTTCAGTATCCCTCCACTTAGCAGGGGTTAGAGAGAACACAGAGACAGTCTCTTCTCAGAGCTGTACAATAAAAAGACAAGGGGATATAGTCAAAAGATGTGACAAGGGAAGTTCCAGTTTTATGTGAGCAACAAATTCATGGTGAGGGCAGTTCAGCCCTCAAAGCAGGTTACTCAACAGCTGTAGAACCTGTAGTCCTTGAGGATTTTTGCAGTTCAGCTGGAAAAGACCCTGATCAACCTAATCTAACTGTAAAGTTAGCCTTGCTTTGAGTGGGACATTGGACTTGATGGTCTCCTGTGGTCATCCCTGCCTGAATTTTTCTGTTCATGACAGAGGCTTCCATGAGATACCGTTGCTTGTTTCTTAAGGAGCAATGTAATTCCCATACAAGATCAAACAAAAAGTATTCAAACAGTTCAGTACACTGGTCTTTGTCTTATAATAAGCAGCAACCAAAGTTTTGCAGGAGGATGTTAGAAACACCTCTGAAGACAGATTGAGGAAGTTGCTTCTACAGTATTGAGCTTTTTTTGATATCTGAATCAGATTGCTTAAGTGTAAGTCTGCAGCCATGAGACTTATTCTCTCTTCCAAATCAGTGGCATTAGTCATAAGTCTAATGTCCAGTCATTTCATTACTCCTTTTAAAGTGCTGTCCCAAATTGCTTCCTGTGGAAAAGAGTTGCATAGTTTAATTAGACACTTTGTAAAAAGTATTTCCTTTGATTGGTTTAAAATACTTCTCCTTTTTGTCTCCTTGTTTTTAATTATGATGCACAAAGACTAAAAGTTTGTCATCTACCATTTTTCTACTAATCATTAATGTGAGCAATTCTCTCTTACTCATATCTTTTCTAAATGAAAAAAAAAATCACCAAAGTATCACTCTTTTAAGTGTTTATATTTAGAAATGCTTTTCACATGGCAATAATCTCCATTAGCCTCTCCAAAACTTATAGCGCAATGTCACCTTTCATAGGCGGTGATCAGTCTGGTACTTTCTATTCCAAATTAAGCTCCATCATTTAGTTACCTTAAAGGAGTTATAACGTTTCTTGTATTATTCTGCATCTCATTCCTTGCAGATCCTAATATTTTGGGATATTGTTGTCTTAAGCTGACAAAGTCTGTCTAATACCAAAAGAAGATATTTCATAATTTCCAATCCAAATCGCCCATAGCAGGCCAAAAGGGGTCTGCTCCTTACTGAAAACTGATTTCTCACCCACCCACACATTTTTTTTTTTCTGCTGGGTTAATTTTTGACTGGATCAGGTTCTGAATCCAAGTTGCTGTAGGGTCTTACTTGTATTAGGCTAGTGCAACCAAGCCAGTGGTGGTGATCATCAGCGTGATGACCGAGCCATCTCTCTCACGTTTGCATCAATTGAAAGTATCTGTGAAACCAGTTCCTCCTGGTAGCTGACCTTTTTTTAACCATAGATGCACACTCAGCAGAGACCTTTACTGAGGTTAGAACAGTGATTGTTAATTGCTTACTTAGTAACATGCTCACTAAACTTATAGTAGATTTAATAACTTCATCTAAATGGTCATTGTTCAGCATGTCACACAGCAAAAATTTCCTGTAGGAAGTGAAAAGCAGTTAGCTTCTCTCTGGGAGTCTTTGATATTTATAAAGCCTGACCTGGATTTTCCAAGTGAGTTGACTGAAAAATATTTTCCATTTCCTGGAACATTTGAAGTATATTTGGTAACCATATTTAGGACTTCCTTTAGAGTATCCTTGACTGAAAAGTATATTCAAGTAAATCTTTATTCCCAGAAAGAGTTTAAGGTTGTCTTAACATTGTTTTAAATGCAAAGATCTGTACTGTAGAAATAAATGAGACTTGTCAGAGATTACACAGGATACAGGATTCAGCCCTTACAAGGAAGATGTGATGATGGGCTATATCTCTCCTACCATGGCCCTGCAGTGCTTTGCATCCATATCCCTTCCCTTTTCAGATTATTGCAAATGGCATTTAGGAAATCACCGATATCATCAGAAGTCAATTAAAATATAGATTTGCTCACTATGGAAAATTATAAGAACTTTTGATGTGGGGGAAGGTCAGCACATTCTGTTTTTAATGAATAAGCCTTGAGTAAAAGAAGCTTTCACTTCTCATTAGTTAGCATTAGTTGTAGAAAACACCTCTTCTGCTCCTCTCCTGTTTGAAAGCTCTCACCTGTACATCGTTCTGGATTACCTGTCTTACGACTACATCAGCCACATCCCAGGTGCAGCCATGAACTCCAGGATGTGCTTTCCTGTGTTACTGAGATACAACCTCTTCAGTGTCTTCCACCTCAGTGATGGCATTGACCAAGAGTCATGGTGGATGGAATGGTGGGACACCTGATGCACAGGACAAGCCCAGGGCTGTGAGCTGCATCAGGGTGGTTCAGTGTCCGTTGTTGCTGGAGAAAGCCTGCAGTCTGGAGCCAGGCACTTTCCCTAAGGAACCTGGTGAGCAGATCTAAAGCTCTGAGCTACTTTCAGCAATTTTGCCGTACAAGTGATATATGTTGGTGTGTCAGCAGCTTCCCGGCATTGTTTTGAAACAGCAAGTTGGTTAAGAACACATGTTGTTCCTGTCATCTTGCATTATCACCCGCTTGCTCAACAACAACAAAACCCCCCTAAAACTTTGTGTCAAAATCCATGAGTCAAGAATGTAACTCTACAAATTGCTGCTGTTTGTCTTCCTACCATATTCTCGTAAAGAAATTGCTTAGGAAATAATTTTCCTGTGATAATCTAGAGTCAGCTGGTTTAGACACATATCTGTGTAATATCAAAATTCATGTCAACCATGCCTTTTTAGAGAAGCATAACTATAGTGTAAACTGACAGCTATTCTCACAGCTATTTAATCCTCTGACCTAAATGTGGGTGTTTGTCACCACCACCAACACTACTACCATTTGCTTCCAAGATTAAAGGGGAAAATAATGTCTCTATCTGCATAGGTTTTACTCTGTTAATTACTAAAATCTGTAAACTGTTTAAGTAAAAGCTGGTGCTGTTTATGATGGCTTTTTTGGATAGTAGGAGACATTATTTTTAATATTACTAATGCTACAATTTAACCTGATGGACCTTTAATTTAACTTTATTAACAAATTTGTCTCCTTTCTGAATGGTTGAGTTTCAATGGTATCGCAAGGTAACTAAATAAGTTGATCCCTTGTCTTTTTGCACCAGACGTTAAGTTGTCCCAAAGGCTAAGATCCATTTTGTTAGTCTTTAGAAATTATCATGATGCTTATATGAAGTAACAGTCTGAGCCAGAAAATTGTGTATTAACAAAACACAATGTTTTTTAAAGGTGTAAGTAAATTCAGTACACTTCATTGAGGCTTCGATAAGTCTTTTCAGGAGTGTGATCCAACCCTATGCCACATACAAGATGTGTGACCATAGAGCTGTGGGGTTCTAATTGCAGAAATGTTTTGGAGAGGAGACAGGGTAGCAGCTTGTGAGGCAGTGAAAGGATGGCCATGAAAATGCCAGGAGTCATGAAACACAGTGACCTAGGTTCTCAAAAAGCTTTCCAGATGCAGCAGTTTCCCTGCAAAGATTTTCTTCTTGATTTTGTGCATAAAATCCTAAAAATTGCCACAAAATTGCACTTGATCCTAAGATGAGACTCTCCCGACTGATAAATGAAAGTTGTTTCTGAATTCATGCTGCATACGTATTTGTAAAGAGGCATTAAATGTGTTCTGTGTGCTTGGGAGTGTTAATGCTCTACTGGAACAGCTGTGGTACAGCACACAAGCTGGGTGCTAGATTTTGTTCCAGAGAAGAAAACTGTGATAAATTTGAACAGTATATGAGGCACTTCTGGACTTTTGCAAGATCTGTTAGCATGAAAATAAAAAGTTTTTTAGCCCTATACTAGAGAGATTTAAAATATCATTACCATCAGTGATGTGCAGAAATCTTCAGAATAGTTATTTCACAGTCATTACAAAATAGTAAGAGCAGTCAGTCAGTGCAACTAAGGATTGAGAACCAGGGATCCTGAAATCTACTTTTTGACTCAGTCTTTTCTAATATGCCTTTTAGCAATTGATTTCACTTGTTTGTCTGTCCTGTATCTTGCCTGGTAATGCTGTTTTATCTTACAGGCATATAGCGAAGCTTAATTAATGTAAATCACTTTGTAACTACGAGGAGAAAGACGCTGGGACAGAAAAGTGTTCTTCCTCATATGGTGGTAGTTTGAGTGCAGGGTAGATAAAGCATACGTAGGAGTAAAATGCTGGGAAAGAGACTTTTATAAAATTTGATCAAGTTTTCTTTAATCTGTGTTTTTTTCTGGGCTTTTTGTGGATTTTGCATATCTTGGTTTAATTGAAGGTCAGTCTTACATTTATGTGAGAAAAGACAGTCCTGTTCTTTTCCTGGATGAAGTCGCGAAACCTCAGGAATCTCATGCAAGTCATTTTGTAAAACTTCCATTACAGATTCCCAGCAGTTTGGAAGCATTCTTAGGCATACTCTGAACAACACACTGTCACCTGAACAAGGAGAACTAAAAGATACCCTTCTTTCAAACATGTCTGTTGTCTATAGGCCAAAAGCTTATTTTGCTAAGGACTGAGAGGTAGTCACAAGCCTTCACAAATCTCCACATATACAATGGGGATCCATTTTTGCTAGAATGGTATTTGACTATGTGCTCATCTAGACTTTATTTCTTAGCTTGCTTGAGCCAGGACTCCCAGATAATCTATGCTGCCTACACATTAAATCTCACTTTGTCTAAGCTGGCTGAGCTAAGGGCTCCCCAAGAGGCGTGACTCAGTCATGGGGAAAGCCAGGTTCACATGAAAGTCCTACCCCTCCAGGCTCTGTGTGTGCAGCTGGCTCCAGGAATTTGAGCATAAACTCAAGCACAGCTACAGCATTATATATTTGAGCTTAATTTGCTTCAGTTTCATGTGGTTTAAAGACCACATTTTTTAATGCAAAAAACCCCAACCAAACCCTGTAAGAGAATATGTCTCTCCTCTATTCATGCAGAAATAAGGTGAATCCCATATTCCAGCATTCTATTTCATAAGATATGAACCACCTGTAGCTGTCTCTGCAGGGAGAGGCTAATGCTGCATTCATGGGAACTAAGCCTCTGTTCAGTTAAACCGTAGGAGGGGCTTGCAGAGATGTCCTTGAATGCTTTCTGCATCTCCAATTGTTGTAGTTTGCAGGAAGTAAAATGGTTTTGCGAGGACCAAGGTTAGCTGAGGCCAGACTGTACTTGTAATTCTGTAGTTTAACAATACTGTGATATTGTAATGCTTCTGTAAGTAGTTGTGAATGTGAGAGGAGGGAGGAGAAGGGAAATAAACATAAATTTGGAGGGAAGGTGAGGAAATACACATAAAGCAGGGTAGAAAGGAACTTGAAAGCAGAGAATAGAAAATAAAAATAGAAGCAGAAAAGGAAGTAAAAATCCAGCAAGAAGTAAAAAAGACAAAAAACATCTTTTTTTTCCTAAATTTGATCCTATTTGTCATAAGTACTTGGTTCCACTGCAACTGACCCTGCAAGCTGGAGATGCTGATAGTCTGCAGTGCAGAAAATGGGCATTAGGTTGCACGCTTCTTCACAGATTCACATGCTACAGCCAGTGATACAAAGAAAGTGAATAGTGAGAGAGAATGAGAAAGAAGGCAAAAGAAAGGCTTAGATCAGTAGGGTGGGACTGTGTAATTTAAACCTACTAAGTATCAGAGATTTTGTAATATGTCATGAGATCCTATGGAAAATTATGCAGTTTTTTCCAAGATTTCCTTATTTTCTTCTGCTGAATCTTAACCTTATTTATCTTACCCATACTACTGATGTGTCCAGGGGAGTAGTGGCTCCTGGAAACAGCCTGCCTGTGGTTTACTAGAAAGCTGAATTTCATGCAGTCATGTGGTGGGAGAAGCAGCCTTAAGGAAAAACAGATTGCAGTGGCTGGCTCTGAGACTCAAATTCCTGGACAGTGGGAGCCTGGGTTTGCCCCCCAGGCTCACTGTGCAGTACATGAGGAGTGGAGCAGGGAACCATCCAATTTCTTGGTGATTGCTGCTGAGACCTAAGCAGTGTGTGGGTATGTTCAAAACCCAGTTCTTCCTGAAGGGATGTCTTTCCATTCATTTGTGATCTTGTAGAGTGAGAGACCAGCAACCTTTTCATAAGAAAGACAGCAGGTGTCATTTAACAATCAGGACAAGAGGTGGGAGGATCTCCTTCTTTTCACAAGGTGTGGGTTAAAGCATCATCCAGAAAGTAAGAGATCCATGTTCAACTTATTCCTCTGCCAGAAAGGATTTAAATAGTTTTTCCTCCAAATTGCAGCAACCACCAGCTACCCAATTTGCTGTGGAAGAGAGGATCTCCTCTTTTCCTGCATGATAACAAGAGTGGCTGGGGAGTTCATATGGAAGAAGGTTTCATTGGTTCTGTTTCAGGATCATTAAATAATCATTACATAAAATACATAGCTAAATTCTGTCTAAATGTGAGCTTGGGTTTGACTCTTAGATTAAGTGGAAAAGCATTGGAATTGTTCTTATTTTACAGAGCCCATATTAAATAACAAACAGGATACAGGAATCTGGCTTGCAGTCAGAGGACATAAATCTTGTGGTCTTGGAGGTCACCATCTTCTAAGACGGAAGCAAACAAATCTATCTAAAAGCACAGTTTCAAAATTATTTGTGCTGACTGGCCAAAATATGTTAAAAGCAAGTTAGTCCTACATCACATTGACCTTTTCTCTCTGATGGTGGTTATAATTGATTTAGTTACCTTAATTCCTTCCTGCAAGTACAAAGGGTTAATATATAAAGTATTTTTATTTAGTATATGGCTTTTTGGATTTTATTAACCCATTCTAAATATTCTATTATTACTAATCAAATCTGTCTTCAGCTGTGTAGGTTTTACAACTGATCTAAAAAAAAAAAAAGCAAAGAAAACTTAAATATCTCTCAGCTTCAGAGGAGCTGAGCACAGTGCAACGATTGTAAACTCCAGTGGGAGCACAGGTTGTCACTTCTGGAGATAAGACTTTGTACAGGTACATAAGTATTCTTTACTTTATCTGGGAGCAGGCCCTGTCCTATTGAAAGCTAGTTGCTTTTAAAATTTTGCTCCAGAGTCTGTCCATTTTGAAAATTTTGTTCCAGGTGTAATTAATAAGGTAAGGGAAATCTGCACATTTGAATGTTTTCATCAATTAGCTGTGCAGGTCTTTTCTTAGCCCTCCAGCAAAAGCAGCAGCTTAGACTGATCTTTTGGGTTTTGTGAAATTGTTCCTTTTTTAGCACTGAAAAACAGAGAAAGGAAAAGTATAGAATTAGGAGTTATTTTCAAAGGCTTCTGAGACCAGAGATGTTTACATTTTGGAATGGAAAAAGAAAAAAATCATCAGTTATACTAATAAGAATGTTTCAGCAGAGAAGTCAGTTGTGTGTACCAAAATCACTGGTAAAGCTGAGGAGCTGACATTTAAAGTCCAGAGCTGTGATGTGGGTGGTAATAAAAAGATGAAAGGTTTGAATGGATAGAAGGCCCAAGATTTGCTGGGCTTTGTGGAATGTAATTAATTTTTATGTCCTATTTTGAGCTCATACAGTTCAGCTTAACTTGCAGAGTCTTCCGTTACAGTTTTACATCTGATGATTTGATCATGAAAATGAACTCTCCCACACAGAAGAGAATGCTAGCAATCTTGTTCTGATAAGATATATTTATACAGCACCACCAAATCACTTAAACATAAGGGGGCCATGTGCTTCTCCTCATTTCTGATGACGAGCCCACTGTAGCTATCTAAGATTTGTCAGCACATGTTGATATTCCCTGTTCAGTTGGGGCCGGTGCTTTCCAGTGCTACTTCAGAGTAACTTCTTTAACTTACTTGGATATTCTGTGAATTTAATTGCTATAAATTGAGTCTTTCTTTACATTCACACCTTAAAATGGTACCAATAGGCCAAAAGTTAGGTCCTCTATCCCTGATCAGGTAGAAAGGAAAAATCTAAGGCATCTTGGGGAAGGCGCCTGAGTAAGAGAGGACTAACTTTTGTAAAAAGCAGTGTAACTGGTAAATTTGCATAGCTGAAAGATAAGGGAGCGAGTGCAATTCATTTGCTGTGGAGTACTCACTAGCAAGCCATTACAGCAAAGTATAATTCAAAATCAGAGTAGTCTGTGGCTAAGTTTGGGAGAGATGATGACAGAATAAAAGTGATGGAAATGCTGTTTAGACTCACTGCTTACTCTCTTGCCCTTTCTTTGCCAAATGCTGTAATCTTTTTAATTTATGCATATAGCTCAAATTCCATCTTCACTTATGACTAAGGAAATTTACATTTGTATGGTTTCATCATATTATAAGCAAAGGTTTGCTGTTGTATTATAACAGCAAAGTCTTGACCACTGTTTCTAAAATACAGTATACTGGAATTTGTCTTAGTCTGCACAGCCTTTTTGTAGAAGACCCTATTCTGATAAGCAGAGAATCCTTTGTCACTTTTCTTTTTTAATGGAATGTAATACCAGTATAAGAAAGAAGTCTGGGATTAAAACAAGCCTGGCTTTGTTCAGATGCTACAAGCATTAATGGCTGAGAAAACATACGATCTACCAGCACATTCCTGGATTACAAGAGTTGCATAAACTTCAGGTCAGCTGGAGCTGTATAAACTAGAACAGTACAGTACATGCAAAATTCTCTGTTTATAGAGATGTTTCCATGTGGAAAAATCATTAAATCCTTTCACAAATTGTCTTTTTACAGGGGAATCATTCATCTGGTAATGGAAGTCTTAAGTGGCTAGACAAATACATTTTGAAGGAGAGAAAGAGAAATCATTCTAGATGTTTTCTGAGCTAATAAGATTTATGGATCTTTGAAAACTTGCATGGTGTGGCAGAAAAAATGTCAAAAATTTTGTCCTAAAATACCTGTATGTGAAGAAAAAGACTTGGTTATTATTTGAAAGTCAGACTTTCAAATCAGAGTTCCTTGTTCTAGCAGACATCCTATCATTATGGAATTATGGTATTGGATTTGGAAAGCATTGGGCAGAGGAGAGACTGTGAAACACCTAAGAGGCAGCTGGGTGGTACAAAAACTCAAAGTCCCACAGTTTGTAGTGTGAACTTCTCCATATGCATACTCCATGAGAACTTTTAGCCTCTAAGTGGACTTATCAGTAGGTTTCCTAAGCCTTGAACTTTGGTCTTCAATGCACTAATAAAACTGGGATTAAAGGAAAAATTCTGGTTCTGCCTAAGTTTACACAGGATTGTGTTCCCACTTGTTTTACCTCAGTCTTTACAGACTTCTGCAGTCAAATATTAGGGAAGCACTTCTTGGTTGACCTGTCTGACTTTATTTTTAGATACTGATATTACTTCTATTACTTCTATTCTCTCAATCAAACAGATTGAATTTCTGTGTTTGCATTAACTTGTTTTTAATTCAAGATGTAGCTCTAATTCTAAAGAAACTTCTCCGTTGTTTCCATTGTACAGAATTTGTCATTTTTTCCCCTATATGCACCTCTATTTGATATAGTGTTTTATTTAACTTATGGCTCATTTTAACAATGTCAGTTATAAATAATCTGTGCTGCAATACTTTAGAGAATTCTTCCACACTGTGTTTGGATGGTCATTAGTTGCCAGATAGGGTGTTCAGGATCATAGGTGGGAACTGAGGTGGGAAGGGACGGCAGGAGGGTTCTGGTCCAAATCCTGCTCAATGCAGGGTCAGCCATGAGCTCAGGCTAGGTTGGTCAGGGCTTTGCCCAGCCTGAGCCTCTCTTGTTTCAGCTTACCACTGCTGCCTCTCGCCCTCCCACCAAGCACCAGCGTGAAGGGCCTGGCTGCGTCTCCTCCATAACCTTCTCGCAGGCACTGGCCGGTTGCTGCTAGGTGCCCAAATCCATCCCCTCCCCAGGCTGAGCAAGCCCCCTTCCCTCAGCCTCTCCTCACAGGGATCCAGCCACAGGCCAACTTGTCCATTGGTGTCTTTCTTGTATGGAGGGGCCCAAAACTGATGCAGTATTCTCAACATGGTCTAGAAAATAGTAAATGTTTTACTAATATTGTAGTGAGCAGAATGAGACACATAGGCTCAGAAGAGAAACAGTTAACAGCTGAAGTGGATTTAAGGGCATGAAAGGAGAAAAGGTTCAAAGGTACTCTTTTTGAGAGTAACAGAATTCAGTCAGAACCGGAGTGCAGTATTTCCCAGGGAACTTTTTGTAACTGGCTACATATAATGCCCTTATTACTTGTCTTGAGACTTCAGTCCCCAAGTATCTCAGTGCAGTGCCTTTCTCTGATCATCACACTCATCCAAACACAATTCTCTCTCATGAAAATACACTAGGGACATATGGTTTGAGAGGATTAATCCCATTTCCTTGGTATATAGAACCTGTGAGTCATCACCACTACTTGTTTGAGCAGTATTAAATGTAAGCATCTTAGTTGTATCTATACACCCACACTGAAGTTTTTATATAAGATTCAAATGTGCCTGATTAACATAAGAAAACCCAGTGCGTATTTGTAGAGCAGGTGCAAGCAATGTCTCATCTCTTCCTGAACAAAAGGTTAATACATTCCCACCAGTGACTTAATCCAACCTTATCTCTAAAAATGATATGATTGTAAATGGATATAAATGAAAGTTAAAAAGTTTCAAGTAATGCACTGTAATTATTAGTTAATATTCAAAAAGGGCAGGAAGTTTAAAAAAACAGAAGTTACACCACTAACTACCAACAACTAACTGCACACACTACATTAATTTTAAGAATTAATTATGCTGTAAAATTTAAGCTTAACAGCACATGCAATGTAGGAGTGTGATGTAACAAGATCTGCAGCTCATGTTTTGACTTGTGGATTTAAAATCTAAGTGAACTGAAAATAAATATAAACCCAGAGTATTTAAGTTTTATGATGGGGAACCCCATTGAAAAGGGAAAATAGCAACTTTGTAGAATATGAATGGTACTAGTAGTCCCAAATTCATTTTATGAATTTTATTACCTCAGTTAAAATTTGTTCAAGTATATATGTATTGAAGAGTAATTAATTATTGTACGTAGAAAAAGAACAGGAATTATGATAAATGTTTCCTGGTAAGAGGTTACCATTACATGACAGGATGTGAATTGGGCCTGGGTAATAATATGTATGTGTGTGTGTGTGTGTATAGCAGGGAGTAAAAATTGTTTTGGGAATTTAGTCCTATTGAAGAGTAAAATCTGTTGTGGATGTCTTCCCATCTAGAGATTTTCTGACCCCTGAGGAGAAAAAGGTTGCATGTAAAACCTGATCAAATCAGCTTCCTTCAATCCAGGAAGCACTGCAGGGGTGGCATCAGCCATTACAATGGCAGAGGCAAGGAAGGCAGGGCCAGCACCCCAGCCTCCTCATCCAGCTAGGGGTGGCCCCAGTGGTCACAACACAAGAAGAGGGAGCCCCACACTTGAATGGGCATGCAAGGAAGCTGCCAACGACTGCCAATTATTAATCACCAGCTGCGCTTTTTAACAGGCTTATGGAAAGCAGGGAGGTGCAGTAATAGTTGTCAGTATTGCTGAGCTGCTATTTATTGTACACTTACTATGGAGTTTTTTTTCTGGTAACCTGGGTTTTGTTAATCTTTGTTAAATATGTTGGCTGAGCATTTATATGCTTTTGTAGGTCTGTTTGGAAGACAGGAATTTCAGTTTTTCAAATGGGAATTTTTCAACTGAATTTTGGTTTGTTGATTATTTATTTTTTTTAAATTTTTCTTAGAAACAAAACCTGCACATTTTAAAATCCTTTACAAAAGAAGATTTTGGTTAGATAAACCTGATTTCAGGAAGTGCTGGATAGACCTAGAAGTTCTAATGTGAGATAGTTCTCTCAAGGTTTTGCTAGCTCTTCTTTTTTGCTGCAATTGTTCCAAGACAGTCTGGGGCATTTGTGAACATGTGAAAATTTTCTGTAGCAGTGCAGACATCTCAGGTGTGCAAACTGGCATAATTATTCAGAAGCAAAGAAAAGCTATGAAAAGGTTCTCCAGCCAGCCTGTTGAAACCAGATATAAAATCATGCTCAAGCTTATCCTATTTTTTATACATAATGCAGTATGTATATGTGCACAAATATATAAAAGTCTACTTAAATTTAAAAGATTTAATTTATCTGTGCTTTTATTCATAAGGTTTTCATAACATGACAGGAGATAGTTATGCTGATTTATTTAGCCTTTAAACCATCTAGGCATTAACATCTAGGTATGCTTACAGTTCACAAAGAATCTATTAGGCAAGAAAGCGGGTCATTCTTATTTGATTGCTAAAGTGGAGCAGCGATTACAGGGCAAGAAGGCCATGGGTGTAAGGCACTTGCTATAGATTTTAAAACCTAAAGGGAAGGCGTTAGTTCTGGATTGTAATTTATAAAGATGTACACAATGTTAGCTTACTTTGAATAACAGTACAAAGAATGTCAATCTTATTATCTCTCAAGTAGCATAATTTCTACAAATGTTGGAATTGCATAATAAAAAATAAATTTAATTGCCTGTACTCTGTGAAGGTTGCTTGATTGAATATTGGTAAAAACATTAAATTACAGAGAATCCAGTGATTAAACTTCAAAGGTAACAATAAGGAATACTTTAACTACACAGGTTACAAACTGTATTCAATATGCTTTTCTGTATTAATTTTCAGCAAGGATATATCACTATTTGTAATAAATTTTTGGTGTTAACGTCTTAGTTCTAGCACTTACTGAAGCTTCCTTGTTCTCAGCTGCCGGAGTACTTCCCACATACGAAAAATCTTCTGAATAAGGTAGAACTGATTATATCATTGTCTTCTGCCATGTTTTCTTCTGAAGAAATAGTGAATGTATTCTGTATATTGCTAAACTCACCTTCCCAATGGGTTTCCTGTAGCAAGAAGTAACTTCCATTTAAGAAACAGTCCCTCAGCTTAAGAAATAAACAAAAAAACCCACAAAAACTAAACAAACAAAAAGCCTAATCCTTTTGCCTGCTCACACTAAATATCAGTTCTGGGAGTGGTTAAGGTCTGTTAACAAGTTGCCCAGAAAAACTGTAGAACCTCCATCTTTGAAAATTTTCCAAACCTGACTGGACATGGCTCTAATCAACCTAATAGAACTTCTGAATTAGTGGTGCTTTGATTAGGAGGTTGAATTAAATTACACCCTGCCCTCCCTTCAGCAGGAATCTCTCCATTAGAAGTGAATTAGTCAAGTTATTAATTTTTTGAATTGTGGAGACAGGTAAAGACCCATTCAAATGTGGTTTAGAAGAGCTTGTTTTCTTAAGCACGGACAACAGTTCTTTGGGGGCTTGCTTTCAAGTTTTTTGAAAAATACATTCAGACTTCTTCCAAAAGGGAACACTGAAAATCGTTAGCAGCACAGACCAGTAATCCAGAGGTGCTCTCCAACAGCAGTCGAGTGTTACCCGCTGAAGTATGTTTGTATCTGCTGCCCCCTTCAGACAATTTCCAGTATTAAAGAAAAAGAATTATTATTTAATCACAAATAGATCGATCCCATTCTTTTGCACTAGTTTTCGGGTGGGTACTGGGGAAGAACGCTAAGAAGGAAGATGTTAAGTAGATAGTTGGTGAACGTTTTTGTATATCAGCAAAGGATTTTTTTCATGTTAGAAATGCATAGTAATGCAATTATCTTAATGAGATACTTCAAGTATCAACTTGATACTTCAAGTTACATCAATAGTCACAACTGAGGAAAAAAAGATCTTAGGGCAAAAGCTGCAGACTGGGTTGTGGAAAACCTGAAAATCCATTCAAGCTTCCAGAGTGCATTTATATAGTTTTGGTTCCAACTCTGTGCTTCAGTTTTTCATATGCAAAACAAATTATGACCTATCTCTCCTTTTATCTTCCTTTTACTTCAGAAACAGCTTTTGTAGCACAATTAAGGCCAGACTGGCAGAAGGTCTTACTCCAGAGATGGGGGATAACACAACTGGATATTATATATGCCTAAATACACCTGTGTGTATATGCAGTGCTCAGTGTACATACACGTACAGATGTGAGTTCAACAGCTCTCTCATCTCAGCTGAAATTAAGTACTCCCTTTAAAAAGGACAAACAACAACAGCTTGGTGAAAATGTAAACCCCGTTAGTATGCTAACAAGGACAACTGTAGATAGAAAATCCAGTCATATCATAAAGTTAGTATTTGTTTGGGATGTAATGTGGTACATTAACTTGCCTGAGAGAAGGTTTTTTAAAATAGATAAAAAGAGATTTAAAAGATTATTTTATGCATTGAGTGTTCTTTCTGTAGGGAAAGAAACGCTTCGGAAAAAATTACTTTGTATCCATCTCTCATTAACACAACCTGCTGAGATAACAGCAACTATAAATACCAGGCTTTCATATGGTGATATTGCTTTATTATTTCCTCACGCACAATTTAAGCAAAATGGTTAAGGAAGAACAGCAATACAGATTTGATGGTGCACTTCATTCCGTATACCTCATAACATAAAGGTTCCCAAAGAATAAAACTTGCATTTTTTTAAAGGGGAAAGAATGTATCAGTATTTTTTCAAAACTGAAATAGTTAAGTCTTCTGCTTTGGTAAATACGAATTTTCAAAGCTTCTAATTGAAGCTCTCAAATACATACAATGTATTCTATTTGCTGTCCTGTTTGCTGCTAACAGTAAAAAAAAAAAAAAAAAAAAAAGTAGTAAAGTTTCCATTTTTCACACCACAGTTTCTCAGCACACCAAGGAAAACCTCGACATCATCCTTGAAGTTAAATCACTCAGATGTGACAGAAGGCTCCTCCTGTTCACATGTATATTATACATCCATTGAAATGTAGTGCAATACATCACTGAGGTATGTTGACTTTTGCTTTTGTCAGCTTTCTGCCTTTTGGGGTTTTTTTGAACCCTATAAGTTTGGGTTTATCATCCCCATTCCTTGGCACTCAATGATGTAGGTATCTTTACTGGGAGCTTCCTCTTCCAATTTTGTCACAGTAAATTTGGCCTAAAACAGGATCAGAAATATATCACTAATTAAGTTATAACATTTGTAAGTTTAAATATTCAGTATCTGATGTCAAAAAATCATATTTCCATGTGTTTATGTATATTACAGCTTTGGCTGATTTCATTAAAAAACATTTAAATAAAGGTGGCAAATGTATCTAACCATTCTAAAGGTATTTAACTCTAAAGTATGTTCACTTTCTAGAGGTAAATTCCCATATAATATTGTAGCAATTATTTTATCAATGCTTGTCCTCTGTGATCAAGTTCAATTCACAATGTCTGCTAAACTGTATATTGCCTAGTACTGGATGACAACCGATACATAAAACTTTTGGACTCACCTTTGTTAGCTGCTCTGCAAAGTGTATAGCCGTTTGCGTATGAAGTGTAATCGGTCCACTTTTCACTCTAGACACGCCCTTTGCTAGTGCCATAAAAATGATCAGCTGAAAGGGAGGGCAAGTATTTTAGAATAAAGAAAAATTATTAAGTAACTCTTCAAATCCTAGAACCTTATTTATTAAAAGAGAAGGAAAAACATGCCAAATGTAGATATAAAAATGTGGTCTGCCAAGTTTCATGAAAGTTCACGGTGCTGAGCATTAAGGCTCAAGAAGCTTGGAAATTACTACTGTAATGCCTATTACAGAAGGGCTGCTACTTTTCCACAGTAGAGTTTGCCACTGAATTCCTGTCACTATATTTAAATTTGCTCTCCCCCATCCTCCTGCCCTGAAATTCCCCAAAGTCATGTCAGACTGCAGATTGGTAGATTACCTTATGGAGAGAAAAACTCAGGATGAGGTTTTTAAATTCTAGCACTTTCTGATCATATTTTTGCCAGACAGATATATTTTAAAAAATCTGATTTGATTTACAAATGCCACCATGACAAGTACTCTGTAAAGTGTGATATAACTCTGAGCAGTTCCCATACACACTGAATCTCCTGTGGCACGTTTCCACCAGTTGAACTGTGCACGCTTTGGAAAAAACAGGGTGAGTTCAAGACCTAAATACTTCCTATTATACTACATAAGAGTAATGTGTGGCCAGGTGCTTACAGCTAAGGGGTAATGTCAACCTATCTAGAACAGCCCAAGATCCTTGTCAGGCTGTGTTATTGAAAATAAGATAGCGGAGGGTCTTAATTTTCAAAGGAAATTAGGTGAGCAAGACAAACAGGAGATACTCTGTTCTCTAATAGCTTCACTTAGTATCATTCTTAATATGTAACCAGGGAGCTATTTTTACTTCACTATATGGAGTGTCAAATAGAAGCAAATTCCTACCTCTTTCTTCCATACTTACTAAGATTTACAGCAAGTGAAAATTTAAGGGTGTTGGTGCAAAGCTGGAAGCATCTGTGGTTCCTAAGAACTGTATGTAATTTGCTAATCCTAGTGATGTTGTGACCACACCCAGAAATCTCCTGAAATTTCTAATTATCAAATAATTATGTAAAGTCACACCTACCTGTGGAGATACAGACTAACCTTGAAATCTACATCTCATTCTTTCCCTGTTCAGATTTGTTTTCTTTACAAGTAATACATACATGCACATTCTTGCTACTTCAGCTTCATGTAAACACATACAGGAGCCTTACTTGGTCTTGCAGAGAATCATCCACAGTTCCACCATGTTTAAGATTCCTAAGCAGTATCTCAGCTGCTTCAATGCCAACCTTGTCAGAATTCTTTCCTAACAGAGAAATCCAGGAGGTTATGATGCTGCCAATTATTATTTATCATTTTAAAAATACAGAAGGAAAAATAAATAAATCAAGAAATGATCAACATTTTAAGCTGTATTTCCATGCTTTTGCCTCAAAGGTCTGCTTGAAAAACTCCTCCCATCTTATGATGACATATAGTTCATACTTCCTAAGCAGTGGAAAGTAAGTAGCCCCACTTAGTCAAAGAAACATTTTATTCAAACCATTTAAAACCAAAATCACTTCTATTCGTTTTAATCTAGATACACATCTAGATTCACTGTTGAACAAAACTTCACAGGTAAACCACAAAGACTGTATGTTCTTAAAGTCCAGAAGCATTTTCAACTCAGTGATCCTTAACAATCCATTCTGATAAAAGGTAAGTTTAATGATTTTGTAATTTTTGTCACTATACAGAAGCAGCTTAGTACAAAGTGCAAGATTCCATTTACTATGTTTAAAAATCTGCTCATTCCCACTGTCCTTTATTACTAAACAACATTCATTTAAAAATGCAACACTCGAAGTGTCAGATCTTTGAATAGATTGTATTTCAGATTCCTATATGTTAATAGTACATTAAGTTAAATCTGAAAGGGGTATACTTTATGGAACTCTTACCTCTCTTGCCAAGAGATGACCCAGCTAACAAACAACCCGTTGAAGTCTCTGCAACAATGCTAAGCAGAAAAACCAGAATCAATATTAAGAACAAAATTACTCACATTACACGTTATTTACCAGGTATGTAATCAAGATCTAGCTAATCAACTAGCAAGGTTGCAGGTATCAATAGAGGGTTTGGGCTCATCTTACATTATTCCACTTCCAGTCCCAAAGGCTTGATCATCAGGTTCTCGAACAGGCTGAATGTTTATGTAAAGATCTCTGATTTCTTTTCTGATGCATCTCACTGCTGCTGCTGCCATGTCTTTTGCCAGCTAACAAGAGGTAAAAACATTAATTAATTTATGTAACTATAGTAATACTTTTTCCTCGTAAGTCTAATTATTACAGTGAATCCCTGAATAAAGGGTCTACTTGATTAACAAGAAAAACAAAGGAATGTTATAAAACCCCGAAAAGCAAGCACCAAACATCATCTTTTCTGAGAATGTTCCCACAAAATTAAGGTAATATTAAATACTGAACAAATGACAATTACAGTGATGTATGTAGAAGTTTCAATATCAAGAGGAATTCAAGAACTTTTCTCCATTTGTAGGGAGAAAGACTGGAATTTAGTCTTGATTATCTCAAGACATTAGATGGTACAAAAACCCAAACACCATAACCCAACACCCCACAATTGTTATGTACAGGATATACTGTATAAGATACAATATATAAAATAACAGTTTTAAATCACAGGCAGGTGGGGGCAGATGAAGCTTATCCCATCCTTGTGATCCAATCATAGCCAATATTCATAGGTTTGGAGATTTTAAGACCAAAACCAGCAGTCCACAGCTCTTCAAAAAGTAAATTGGTTTCTCCTCTTCCTTCCTCTACTAATTCCTAGCCTGTGTGTGAAGGAGTGTTAAGGAGATCCCACCACTCAGTGCCTGTAAACTCAGACAGGATAGGAATAATAGAAAGAAGGGGGTACAAAGGAGCAAATTTCTCTCCGTTTTCTCTTTGACTAAACCTATCCTTAACTTGTTCTGTCTAATACCCTTAGGAATGGTTGAAGAATTTGATGTAGTCTGACCTCTGCCTATTACAATGCACCATAGTTTACCCATAAATCTATGCATATGACTGTTCAAAAGTCTTTAGCATATATAGAGGGGTATCTTATATCTGATTATTAAGGATACCGTTCTCATCTCCTGTTTTTGGCAATGTAGTGGATTTTAGGAATAATTCTATTCTACAGCCTGAATAATGGAAACCATTTAATAAGGCTACTTAGTTTGTATGTGAAATACCGCAGAATACAGGAACATTAGAGGTATGTTAAGCAGATTACATGCAATTTTACGAAGATATATGAAGTTGGATACTACCAGAGCTATTATCAGCACTTACTTTTATAGGCAGCGCTCCAGCAACAAATGCTCTTCCATATATCTTTGTCACCGTGCCTCGTTCTGTTAAGTTTATTGGGCTCAACACTTTGACTGGTGACATCTGGACTACAACTTCACCACCTCCCTGAGGGTAGTAGCCCCTATTTAGAAATGGTAATCAGATATAATTGAATAGAGATCACAAGGAAACCAAAAAAAGAGCCAGAAGGCTCTTCATATATTTTATTATATATTTTTATGTTCTCTGTTACTGTACATATACATTTTCTTGATGTGTGACTTAGAAATCTTTATAGTAGAATTAGGTTCTCTAACAGTATTACCTCATAACACACATATTATTAACTATATTAACACCACCATAACCCATGGGAAACATTAAACAGCAGCTGAAGACTCAGCAATATATAAAAAAAAGACAGCAAAGAACCCTATCACATTCATCATATGCCAACTAATGCAGGTTAGTTCATGTATTATAAATTCATCCCTCAGCTTGACTGAGGGCACCTTGTGCACATGCCTCTGTGCTCACACACTGGTTCAGTAAGGCCTGCCTCTGCCACATGTCTCCATAACTCACCTCTTTTTTATGTCACAATTAAATGTGAAATTGAACTTTTCAACTATTGGCTTGAAAACCTGGAAAACAAGCATATATCAAACCACAGAGTGAATCTATTTTGCATTTATAATTTCCCACTGTTTTATGCAATCTTAAAAAAAAAAGGTTCAACACAAACATTGCAGTTACATTATAAAAAAAACAAGAGCCAGTGTCATCCATACAGCTTATTTGACATTCCTCATACTTCATTCTGAATGACACTTTGTGTAAAAGGATCTTCTTATGGGAAGAGGAAGAGAAATTCTTAACAATTCACAGCACTTCTAGAGTAAAGAATATATTTTAAGTGAAATTTTCTTTAGTAACTAAAAGCAAACAGACTAGTTGCTGTTTCAGGGAATTCCATGAAACACTGGTTGCTCTCTACATACGGTACACTATTAGTGTTATATTCCCATGCCTAATTCTGTAATTACAAATGAACTTGCAGTAAAAGCAACAGAAGTACAGTAGTTACATTGTACATATATGCATGAAAGATGCACCAAGCCAAAGAAATTTTTCCCTACCATGACTGTGTAGTCTATCTGAGGAGCCATCTCAGCATTAGTCCCACCTTTTAAATGAAGTTCTGATGGGGAAGCAGCAAACAGCACACAGGGCATTGCTACCTGCATCAGTAGACACACACTCCTAAAAGCAAGTACAAGATACCCAAATGTCATGCAGTCATAATCCATAGAATCATTACATATCAAAGGCAAATGTCTTTCCAGAGCATTTACGCAAGTATTTGATTTTTAACATTATCTATAAAGTAACCTTATTAGTCTTAAAAAATACTAATTTAAAACTTCATGTCTTCAGCAAGCCTAAATATGAAGGTTTTTGTTTCACAATAATTGCTTCTATAATGTTCCTGTTTGAAATAAAAGTAATGTAGCTTACTTAGTATAGCGATGGGACTGGGAAAACTCTAGGTTTCGCTAGCAGATGATAAAAGCAGAAAAGGCTTAGGCAGCAATTTTAATATTTTAATACTTACTTAATAACAAAATATTTAGAAAAACTACAAAAGCGCTTAGAAGCTGGTCAGCATCCTACACAAGAAAACTCGGGGGCATACAAAATATGCTTTTAGATACAAGATTCCCCTATCATTGAATCTCTCCACATTTCATAGATAATAAAAAACTTGCAAAATAAAATTTCCAAAAGTAAGTCTGTTCAGCAAAACAGAAGTTATCTCACAGGGGTTTCAAACATAATTTTGAATTGTGAAAACAGTAATCACCACTGAACCGAAGAAAACATGGTTTTGTTTTCTTAAATAACTTCCAAATGTTTGTGAACCATACTGTCTCGGTTTTTTTTTTTCTTTTTCTTGTGCTTAATTATTAATTCTGCTGCACTGTTGCTTACTCAAACCTTTCTGTGTTAAGTAAAAGGCATCAGCTTGGTTGTTTATACTATTGCAGCTCAGGAAAATATTTCTCTTAACTTAAAGGAAACTTTAACTTATGCCTAACCTGGCTATGCTTCCAAACCGTTCATACCAGCCTTCCACAGCTAAACCTATTTACTCGGTTTTGCAACAGATTCCGAGAACAAAGGACCCAACACAGAAATATAGGATAGAAGAAAGACAGGCACAAAGAACCATGGATAGAATATGCTCCCAGTTCCAAAAGACTAGTATCCCATCTTGTACCATTACATGTGCAAGTAAAATCTTAAAATTTACTTTATTATATGATGAGGATTATTTCAGATGTCAGGGATTTGAGATACTTATCTAATTTGATGCATTTGACCTGATAGGTAATGTACTAATGTAAGAAAATAACAGATAGTTTTAAATACATGGGCAGCTATTTTTCGCTTAATGTTAATGAAGTGTTCAACTTATATATCAATTATAATTTAAAAAGTATTACACTTGCATGTACTTTATTCATATGTATCCTGACTACACTAAAGGTTCTTTGGTCACATATATCCAGCTCAGGCAGCACAGATTTTGGCTCATTACACATGCATTAATATTTTTTTCCCTGCTCGTCTGTGATAATTTTAAAGTTACCAAAAGCAGCTAAGAGCAGTTACTGGTCAGTCATTATCCGTGTACAAAGACATACCCTGCTGTTTTTGTATCTGCTATGTGGGTTCCGCCTTTGATCTTCCCAGGAGTGAAGGTTATTTCTGTTGAGCCAATTTCTCCACCTTCCAGCTTCCCCTCACACAGATCTCGAATGATCTCCAATCCAGACAGATGCTGAGGCCTTGGAGTGACAATACCAAGTTAAAGATACATGCAAATAGACTATGTACTCATATTACATTAAAAGAACTACTGAACACAAACTAATAAATACTCAATTGCAAATTTCAGATCAAACAAGGATCAGAAATTTGATCTGGTTCCTACAGTACTTCTCCTGAGTTCACAGGAGCCAAAGAGGCAGCATTCAGGCCATCCTGGAATTTGCAGGATTCTGGTCTGCTTTCCATTGGAATGGGTCCAAACAGACAGATGAGATGCAGGAGCAGTCGCTTGTCCTAATGCAATAGACGCTTGGACAAAAATTCAATGGGATAATGATGGCGATGGTGAACTGGAGCCAAGCCAGTAACTGGTCGCCAGAGCCACAAGAGAGCTCACAGTTGTGCTACGTATCTGTCCTGCTGTGCTGGCGTTTCCATTTGTTTGAGTAATTTAAATAGGAAAGAAATGAACTGTTCTTAACACTGTACGCTCGGTGAACCGCGTTTTGCTGAGACATTATGTGACCTCCACCGTATTTCACGTTTCATACCGTGCAGTCTGCTTCGCACCTTCGAAAGGTTTCTGGAGATGCTCCCTAAGTCCGCGGTGCCTGACAGGGGCCGCGCCCTCACCTGCCCGAGGGGAGCGGGCCCGCCTCATCTCCGAGCTCTCCGCCGCGCTCAGCCCCTCCGGGAGGCGAGCACAGGCGGGACTTTCTGACACAAAGGCCCTCTTAAAGCGACGGAAACACGGGGTTTGCTCTTGGAAGTATTTCAGACCAAAGCCAGCCGAGGCGTTCGCAGGGCTGCGCCCCCGGCCCGGCCTCGCCCACGCCGCACCGCGCCCCCGCTGAGCGCGCCCGGCCCCGCCGCGCCCCGGGACAGGCCCCGGGACAGGCCCCGGGCGAGCCGACGCGAGGCCGCGGTAAGGGCCGTACCTGAGGCCGGGCTGGCTCCTCCCGGCGCGGATCCGGTGCACCCGCAGCGGCAGGCCCAGCAGGCAGCTCAGGGCCGTGGACACTCGCAAGATCTGCCCGCCCTGCAACGGGAGAAACGGCGCTGGTCGGCCGCCACGGCACTTCCCACCCCGCCGGCCGCTACCGGCCCGCCCGCCACCGCTGCCCGGGGCGAGGCGAGGCCAGGCTGCCCGCCGGTGCTCACCCCCTCCATGATCCCGCCGTCTATCTCCACCCTGTCCCCGTCCATGACCGGCGGCGAGCGGAGCCGTCTCTCGCAGAGGCCCCTGCCGCGCTGATGGGATCCCGGCGGGGCCCTGCAGACGGAGAGCCCCCGGCGAAGCAGCCCCCCGGGGCCGCGCAGGCCTGCCGACGGGTGCGCGCCCAAGATGCGCTCCGGGAGCGGCGGCGCCCCAGCTCGCCGGTGCCGGTGCCTGGGCCGGGCGGCGGCGCTGGAGCAGGCGCAGAGCGGAGCCACCTCCCCGCCCTCCCGCCGTAGGCTGGCAGAGGCGGCTCCGCTGCCTGAGGAGCAGCCGCCGGGTCCCAGCGCCCGGGCAGCCGCGTAGCGGGCGGGGAGAGCCTCCTTCTGCCCGCGTTAACGAGCACGTCCCGGCACAGGGCAGAGCAGCGGCGGCTCGGCGTCCCGGAGAAGGCCATGCCTTTGCCCGGTCCCGAGGCCATGGCCACGGGACACGGTAGGCCGCAGCGGTGACAGACGCGGCACCCCGCAGGCTGGGGCATCAGCCCCGCGACGCCCTGTGCTGCCGCCGCCAGCCGGAGGAGAGCGGCCGGACTCCCGCCGTCACGGTTACGAGCGAGTAGTTCTTCCTAGAACCGGGATCGCTAAAGGAAGCACGGAGAGACGTACGCGTGTTGGCCTGGCAGTCGCACTCGGGACTTTATTACCGCTATACGGGGAAGGGCCGGGCCCTTCGCGCTGCCCTTCACGCCGCTTCGGCCAAGCGCGGCCGCGCTCCCTCCGCCACCGCCTTTGCTGCTGGGACCCCCGGGCGGTGCTCAGGACAGGCGACGCCCTCCCGTTACTTCCCGTGGGCGTGTGGCGGCTCCCAGGCGCCGCCTGCGCTCCCCGGGCGGCGGCCGGCCCCGGCTCGCCGCTACCTCCCCCCGCCGCCGCTGCCGGCCCCGCTGCCGCTACCGCCGCCGCTCCCCTCCTGGCTCCGGCCCAGGGCTGCCGCCCGCCGCCTGGTTGGCTGCGGTGGGCGCGGCTGCCCTGCGGTTGGCTGGCGGGTGGGAGGTGTGCGGGGCGGGGGCGCTGCCTCTTCCCGGAGTAAGATGGCGGCTGTGACCGCTCTGAGGAGCAGCTGCCGAGTCGCGGGGCGCCTGGTAAGGGGAGCCGGGGACCCTGCGGGGGGTGGCGCTCCCGGTTAGCCGGGGAGGGGGCGGATAACGCGCGGCACCCTCGCGGCGGCGGCGGTATCCTGGAGCCCTGTTGCTTCCTTCCAGCCGGGAGCGAGCGCGCACCGCGCGGCGGACCCTCGGCGCGGGCAGGACACGCTCGCGGACTTGCCGCCTCCCCTCAGCCCTGCCGGCCGCCGCCTTCCCCGCGCCTGCGGGCGGGCCGTGCCCGAGCTGCCCTCTCCGCCTCCCCTCAGCCCGCCCGGCTGCCTCAGCCGCGCCTCCGGGCCGGCAGCGCTACCCCGCGGCGCCGGTGACCGTGTGTCCCGCAGCCGGGCAACCGACGGGGCCCGGCCCCGCACGTCCCGTGCTGCCGCCGTGCCGGCGGAGCCCGCCCGCTGCTCCCCGGGGCTCAGGGTGGCCTCGCTCCCCAGGGGCCCCCAGACAGACCTCCTCCGCCCCACGCTGCTGCCCCCGCAGTGTCTTCCCCCTGCCCATGTTTCCTGTGAAGGAAGCGAGTGCCTCCTGTCATAAGCCGCTGGCATCCTTCTCCTCTCTTCTCTTACTTCTTAGCCGCCTGGCTCACAGCATCGCTGTGCGTTACGGTGCCATCCCCGCTCCTCCGCCCGGGCAGCAGCCCCTTTGCATACCGTGTCTGCACAGACGGTGTAGTTACGTAGTAAACACAGAAAGAGGAAGCGTATTTCTTTGAATCCCAGGAACCTTGACATTTGTTAATTAAGTAGTTGAGATACCTTATCACGCTTCAAGAAGCGAATCTAGTTGGTTGCCTGTTAGGACACCTGCAATCTTATAAACAGATGCCACCATTAAGACTTTATGCTTTCTCCTGCCTTGTATTATAGTCTTCCCGCTGTAGTGAAGAGTGTTGGTTTCCAGTTCTGTGACTGCTGTTTTGTGGAATGTCAGGGAAAAGAAACATCTTTTTGTAAGATAGTCCAAGTGAAAACAAAATTAAGGATCAGTTCTAGTTTCTATTATTATTTTTGCTCTTAATAATAATTCATGTTGTATTTTGAAAGCACAGTAGTGAGGCATTTTTTCAGTGATGCTTTTGTAATTGCCTAACTTTAGGCTACATACAAGTAATTTTTCACTAATTAAGAATATTGAAAACAGCAGCTTCTTTTTAGTTCTCTCTTTAACCAAACCATCTACTCTTAAATCCAGAGGGAGATTCTGATAAGATGAAAATGCTCTTCTTATCTATGTGCATGCTGAACTATAGAATTGGCTATTTATAGTGTGTGTTGCCTGCAAGCAGGTTTTGAATTTTGCTAGATACTAATTCTTCTTGTGACCATCTACTGTGAAACAGTGATAAGATCCAAGAAATAATATGGTTATTATAATATTAAATGGCTTTGTTTTAATATTCTCAATGCCTTTGCAAACATTTTGGCTAGCAAGATGAAGGACAAAGTAATGTTGGTTGTCCATGGGGGCTGTAAGTTGTGAAGAAGAAAAGAAAGGAGCCTGGGGGTCATTGTGTTAAGTAGCAGGGAAATAACAGTTACTGAGACACTATAATATGGTGAGGAATAATGTCTGACTGAGGAATGAGGAATAATGTCTGACTGAAACGTGCGACCAAGGACATTGGTTTAGTTAGTATATAGGTAGCTCTATACTTGGAGGTATAGAATATGTATGCAAAACAAATCCAATGTGAGTAAATGTTCATTAAAATGACTCGATGTGACAGCAAGTCAAAAGAATTGTATAGAGGAGTATCCTTTAATGAGAAGTCATTGCCTTTGAGCACAAACTATTCAATTTGGCTTTGGAATTCAGTGTTGCTTCATCAGGTAATCAGTTGCCTGCAGGTTGCATAAAAACATTTCGTTCTGAGGCTAATGGTAGATTTTTAGGATCAGTATTGATTTAGAAAAGCACAGCTGGCTTCTTTTAAGGGAACAACCAAAACTGAACTAAACAGGGGCAAGGCAGTTCTCCCCCAAGTAGCATACAGCTCCCATGCTGTCTTGGTTCAAACCACAAGTCTTAGTCAACCAGGTATCAGTGAGAGACTGGAGTGAGTCCCCAGTTTCTTCTCCCCATGCTAACTCTGCACTTTGAAGACTTGCACAGGAAAAGTGTTATCTCACTCTGGCATTATTGCTTTTAAATTGTCATATAGTGTAATAGTGGTGACATAAACATAGCTGCTAGTACTGTGCTTGTTGGGTTTTTTATTACTATATTTTTCCAGACATTGAGATACGTAGAGAACTAATTTTATCTTTTATATGCTTTTGTTATTTCCTTATTTTTCATTATACAGAAAATAGTATTATGGTGATTAAATACTGCAATTAATAAGCACAGAGCCTTTATTTCATGAATTTTAATTTTCCCCCTTGTTCTATGAACGGATTTGGAACTGTGCTATTGCTTTAACATACTAGCACACCAACTTTTTTGTAGAGAATGTGCGAAACTGCAAACCAAAAAGATTCCATTTTTAAAAAATGCAGTAGTTTTGAATTATTCCTACAAATATAATTTGAAACAGCACTGAAACTCTTCTGTAACAAAACCAGTCTGTTATTTTGGCAGTGACATTACTAAATCACTACCTGCATTGGTTACCAAATGTTAAAAACACATGGAAAGCAATATGCAACTTCACATTTAGAAATAGTTCAGAGATTTGATGTGCTACTTGTGATCATCTTCACAGGTAAATATTCAGTGTTTTTCATGTAGGGTCGTATAAAGAGAAAAGAGTTTTATTGTAAATTTGGGACAAAAAGATCTTGTTGGACAGAAAAAAGTAACTGTGGACTCAAGTGGGAAGAAAAACAGAATTAAAAACAGGATAAAATAGGCTTGTGAAGATGTACATTATATGCCAGTTTTGTAACTGAATAAGAATTTTAAATGGGTTCGTAAAATAAGATTTGTCATAGCTTAAAGTTACGATTTTACTTGATTTTTTTAATAGGAAAAAATGGAGGACTAATGAAAAGGATTTACTGTCATTATAGGAATTAGAAAAATACTTATTCTAGATCAGTAGATACAATCTTTAGTAGCAGGCAGCTGAAAAGTAACTCAATGTAACTTTGTTGTGTCCTTTCCCATAGATTGTATTGTATAAATATTTGTTCCTAAAAGAAAGGTGATATTAAATATAACTTGCAATACTAGATTAAATAATACAGAGAATGTGTACATCGTCAGTTCAGAATTTTACAGTTTTCTGAATAATTACTTTTTAAAGGTGTAATATAAAATCAAATAGTTGAACAGTTTGGGGGGGGGTGGGGAGGGCAATCAGGAAGTTTCATATATTCTGTAATTATTGAAAGGATTTTTTAAAAAAGAAGTTAAAATGACCTTTCCCATGCAGGTGTGCTGTTTTCTGGCTCCTCTAAGAAGATAATTTCTAAATTTTACAGTTTTGAGCTACTTGAGGTACATTGTAGCACCTGAATTTTTTTCGTATCTCTAAATTAATTAGAGATAGTATCTACAGATAAATTGTTATTTTTATTAATTTTACAGCACTCTAAGACAACATAACACCAGAATTACATTAGATTTAATAAATCTTACTAAATAAGAAAGGGTCTGGACTAACTTCTGTTGAGATTAATGATAAAATGCTTATTTATGTCAATGCAAGTGCTACTGGCTTTGCTTTGGACCAAAATCATGACTGATTACATGATGCTTTAAAGCATAAGGTTTTCTCTGAAGAACCTTTTAGAAAATTCTGTTGACCCTTTAAGTTGATTTCTGGATAAATATAAACATAAGCATGAAAGAAAATCATCTCATGCCCAGTTCTTAAAAGGTGTCATTAAAGTTGATGTGAAATGATATTTACTTGGAGGTGGTGATTGTCTCCTGTGTACTAACAGAAATAACAGGGCAATTGTCAGTGCCCTCTGGTGTGAATTTCCTTTCCAATTAGTACTTCTGATCAACCTTTGATTGGAATAAGAACTGACAAAGAAAAATATGCCTATTTTTCCTGAAGTCTAGGGACCCTTCCAGCATCTGTTCTGGACAAGAACATTTCAGATGGCTGATGTAGTTGATATTATGTAGGCTTTTTGTGTGTGTGTCCTGATTAAACTAATTGCTTAGAGAAACAATAGCAAGTATGAATCTCTTACCAGGTCTTGTAATGATTTTTGTTAATTGGTTCTGTTATTGTGGCTTTGATGTCCCCATATGTTGTGTTAGTGAAAGAAGTTAAAGACCTGGCAAAGCTTATGCTAATTTAATGGTTATTGTACATTCAGTATATATTCAGTATAATTGTGCTTCTGTAAGAACTTCTCTCATATAAAATAGAATTAAACTCTTTTAGTATTGCTGTTGCATCATGAATATTAAATGAGCTCTACATTCCTCAGTCCATTATATTAACACTTGAGACTTTTCTCCCCCAGGTTTGCATTCACCGTGTTAGATCGTGCAGCAGCATTCGCTTTATCAAATCAAAATATGTGTGCGTGTTTGACAAATCTGCCTTCAAGTTTAGTCATCAACAGCGATTATTCAGAACATCTGCTGGTAATCTTTTTCATAATAAAATAATTTATTTTGCTATTTTATGAGTGTAATGTTAGCAGTTTATATATGATGGGTTTGTCGACTATTTTTGAAGCATTCAGATTTTTCTGTCCGATATATTTAATATTAAACATGCTGTATTTCCTTATTGTTTGTTTTAAGTTTCATGTGGCCAAATTGTCCAGTTTAAGCTTTCTGACATTGGAGAAGGGATTACAGAGGTGACTGTAAAAGAATGGTAAGCTCTACTTTCTTGGAAATATACTAAGAAATCAGCAAGTAGTTTAGTAACTGTTTTATCAATTATATATCTGAGAATATGTTTTCTGGGTTACTAGTAAAGTTTTTCAAGTTTCATTTTCCACATTTTAAAACCTTGTATGTACTGAGCTTTACATTTTGTTTATTTGCAGTCTGGTTTATTTGGGAGTGGAAAAGGTGGAAGGAATGTGATGCCCTAACTGCACCGGTATATAGGCTTTCCTTCAGTGATTAATGTGTTTAGAGTGCAAGAGGTCTGTCTTTTATTATACTTACTTAGGCTGAACTTTAGAAACAAATGACTAGTCTGGAGAATCCACATAATTTTATCCTATACCCTTTCTCTATTGACTTTAGTAACAGATTTGAACATTTAAATTGTTTGTAAAAAGCCAGTGATGAATGGATTAAGCAAAATCAAAATGTACAGTGAAGGAAGGCAGTGCTGAAATGCCCTGTTCTTTGTACAGATACCTCTCTTTGCATGGAAGACAGTGTTTCCCACTTGGAGTTTCTTTTCTGAACTGATCGTGTACTGATCCTGGCAATTTGGAACTAAGAACTTCCTTTGAGCCCAGCTTAGCCTGAACCTTTCTTATTCTTAGTTGCCTTATAAGATGTCAAGAAAACTCTGTTTTACTAAACTAATAGTTAAAATATATGTGTGATGATATTCTAAATCATTGTGTCATTTCATGCAAAAAAAGGGTTCTGCAGCAGTCAGGCAAAAGGTATAGAGAAAATATATCCATTATGTAGCATTTGTCTTCTTATCTGGAATGCATTTTCATGTTGTGGGGATGTACATAACTGAATTTATCAAAAGAATACACAGTACAGATTTTTACACTTAATATGTTTTATACTGGCCTGTGTCTTTTCTCTTAGGTATATAAAAGAAGGTGATAGTGTCTCTCAGTTTGATAGCATCTGTGAAGTACAAAGTGATAAAGCTTCTGTTACTATTACTAGTCGTTATGATGGCATCATTAGGAAACTCCATTACAATTTAGATGAAATTGCTTATGTTGGAAAACCATTAGTGGACATTGAAATTGATGCTTCAAAAGGTAATATAAGCCATTTTTTTTCTCTTGCATATTTTATGTTTGTTGTCATAAAACCATGAGTGACAGAGGAGTTTACTTTTCCCCACTGAAAATCTTAAACCCGTTTTTTTTTCCCCTTTATAGAATCAAGAAAACTAAGTAGAACAAGCTGTGATATTTTACTAGGATTTAAAATCTCAAGAGCCAGACATTTCCTATTGAAAATTTAGCTAAGCAGCAGCCTTTAGCATGCTATGTTCCCATCCACAGTAGCTCAAAGAAAATGTTAAAAAGGTCAGCTGTCACAATCACAGAGGGGTTGAGGTTGGAATTTAACAAATGCATATAATGTAGTAAAGTTAAAATTTTTCTTTTTGTTTGCAGGTGTTGCCCCAGAAGAAGATGTTGTTGAAACACCTCCTATGTCTCATGAAGAGCACACTCACCAAGAGATAAAAGGTCACAAAACATTAGCAACCCCTGCAGTTCGTCGTCTGGCCATGGAGAACAATGTAAGTTTGCTGAATCAGGTCCTGCTGCATTTTATCCATCTTTTATATAGCAGTTTGACTGACTAGGAGAACACAGAGGAAACTAGGAACTAGGAGATCTAGAGGAAAGTGCAGTGAGAAATGACTTGTTTTCAAATACATTTCAAATGTGTAAAAACTATTGTAAAGAATTGTGCTTTCTGATGATTATGGTGGATAGGAAAAGAATTACTGGGCTTAAAATGCAGCTAGGATACTTTAGGCTGGAAATTAAACAAACCTTTTTAGAATAAAGATAATAAAGTATCAGAACAGATTCCTGGAACAGAGGAAGGAAAAATGGAATCTCGGCTTTAGCTACCTTGCTCTGTTTTTCAGATTTGTATTAGGGCAGAGGATGTACTAGGTGCTTTTCTAATTCTTTTTGCCCGTAAATCTGTAAATATTCCATTGGTTCTGAAAGCTTGTGGTGCATTTTTAGGACAAAAATAAAACAAGTGGAGTAAATTAAGTGACAAGTAGCTTTCCTCAAATTTAATATTTCACTTTTGATCTTGTGAGTTAATTAAGAGGTAAGTAGTATTCATAGTTCCTCCTAAAAGTATGTTAGAAAGGGAAAGAAAACTGTAGTTATGTTAGATCAATAACTAGAATATTTTTTAACTGTAGCTCACAATGTAGGGTATTTTTATATTGCTGTAAAACAAAAGTGTCATAGCTTGTTATGTACTTTTCAGATTAAATTGAGTGAAGTTGTTGGAACAGGCAAAGATAACAGAATCCTTAAAGAGGACATACTCAATTACTTGGCCAAACAAACAGGAGCTATTTTACCTCCATCACCGAAGGGTGAAATTATCCCACCTTTGCCAAAATCAGAGACTATGCCAGCTGCTCCAAAGGACAAAGCACGCAAAATTCCTCTACCTGTTTCCAGACCCCTTGTATTTTCAGGAAAAGATAAAACTGAACCTATAACAGGTAAATTATGAAATAGAAAATCTTGAGACCATGTTCACAGTAGACTACCGGTAATTGTTACTCAGTGAACAGTTGGTTCCTTTTGAAGGCAGTGTGCTTCATGTTATTGTCATACAAACGAGCAGTAGGAAAACATGCTCTGTAAGAAGGTGTTGCATGAAATTATTTTATGAAATAATTGGCCATGTTTTGGTTGGATGGAGTTGGGCTGCAAGTTGCATTTGCTCATTTCTAATCTGTGTTTCTTCAAATGTATGCTAAGACAGGTGGGAATTCTGAAACGTGAATCTGTCACAGCATGACTCATTATTCAATTAGTGGTAAAATGCAGTGAATTTAAGGGTTTATCAGTGCTTAATAATAGCGTACTTCAGCATTCACACTTGTTCTGGAGAAAAGTGCAACAAAACCACTAAGGTAAGAAAAATCACATTAAAAGAGGAAGATAAAAGGGTTTTGCTTTTGGCAATGTTTACTTGGAGAGGCTGGAAAGAGTTGTGCAGATTACTGTATTATGATTTCAAATACATACATACATAGGAGAGATATGCAGTAATATAATCTGAAATATTACAATCGTAAAGATTTAGTTGCATGTGCTGAATAACTGTTGATCCTAAAGTGAGCTTTACCCTGTCCTTTTCTTGTTGTGGTTGGGTTTTGTTTTGGTTTGTTTTTTTCAGTTTTGTAATTTGTTTAATGAAAACAAATAATTGAAATTTCACCATAACTTCCCAGAAGCTCGTTTTGTTCGTCTAAGAAAACAGTGAATATTTTCCAGGTTTTCACAAGGCAATGGTAAAGACTATGAGTGCAGCCCTGAAGATACCTCATTTTGGTTATTGTGATGAGATTGATTTGACTCAGCTTGTTCAGTTGCGAGAAGAGCTGAAACCTCTAGCACAGATTCGCGGAGTTAAGCTTTCCTTTATGCCTTTCTTCATAAAGGTGAGATGTGCAGCAGAGCACTGTATGGAGTACTTATGCAGAATTTGCCAAAATCTGGTCAATGATTGTTCTAAGTTTGAAGCACCTCTCTGTCGCCTGAATAATTACAGGTCACAAGAAAAGTCTCAACTTGTTTATTGAACCATTTATTAATTTATTGTTGGAGTTGTAGTTAGGGTTGTATCATATCATGGAAAATTTTTGGAATATTAATAGGAAAGGTTAGTGCAGATAAAGCACTATTCTTTATGGAGGGAAGCATCACTACATGTTTGAATTACACAAAACAAATTTTGGAAACTGTCAGTATTTTTTATGAGCTCCATCAAAATGAACCTCATGTGAAATGCATCATTATTATTGTTATTATATTTTTGCTGGTAATGAACCTCTCAGGTGAATCATTATGTCTCTTCTGTTGTTCAGAAGACTAAGCACTTGCACTCATTTAGTTGCCATGGTTCCATTTCCAGCTGTTGGCATCAGTGAAGGCTGGTGCACTGCCTAAGCTATCCATTGAGTGCATAGCTTAGTCTGAAACTTCTCGTAATGCTGTTTCAGTTAGAGTGCTAAGTAAGCACTTATTCTGCTCACTCTCCTTAGTGGGAATTAATATTACTTCCTTGAAATAACTCATCTAAGTGGAGAGCTGAGAATGACACTACTGCTGAATCTCATCACTTCTGTCTTGGGATATTTGATTTGAATTGTGGAACAGAAATAACAAATGCAGATTCAACTACAGTTCTACTTGGGAAAGGGGTTATCACTTTTTAATGTCTGATGTATATTTAGATTTTGTAAGTTGTCTTTTTCTTCTGCTATCCTAATAATGACAGAATATCAACAGACAGGTTTGGAGAGTTTAAGCCAAGTTTGGTTGCACTGAGGAAGTCCATACTGTTATTAATCTAAATTGTCTCCCACTGTTCCTTCCTTTCCATGCAGCTCTCTGGTTATAAAATACAAAAATCTATCTCTTTTTTTTTTTTTTTTCTTTTATATTTAACAGGCAGCCTCTCTGGGATTATTGCAGTATCCCATTCTTAATGCTTCTTTGGATGAAAGCTGTCAAAATGTCACATACAAGGTTTGTAAACTACTGATAAAAGTTGCGAGCAGAAAACCTAAACTAACAGCTAACAAGGGATTTTCAGAATGTCTGAGCTAATTGTAAGAACCAGAATTATGGTGTTGTGCTGGAAAATAATTTGTGTGTCCAGATTCTAAGGTTGGATTTGATTCATTATTGATCTTATTTCAGTAGTTTGTTTAATGAGAGTCACTTTGTTTATTCAGGCTTGCCTCAAAAATGCATATTAGTATGGTGGTTTCCTATTTTTCTCCTGAAGATGGGCCAAGCATTTAAAACAAGAACATTAAAATCTAATACAGTAATTTTTTAGTAATGGCACAGTGATTCCACTGTTCCAACACTCAACCCTTATGTATTAAAGTGATATTTTAAACTCAGTTTTGATAAAAACTATTTAATTTTCATACAAGGTGCTGGATTGATACTTCTGGGCAGTGAGTGTGTATTAAGTGATGTGTACATGCTTCTTTGCAGTATGAACTCCTTTTGTGCTGTTTTATCAATATCTCAGATGAATCAGTCTACATTCCTTCTAGCAAATGAAAGTCAACTCAGTTTCCTTTTTTTTTAATTCTAGTGTTCTCTTTAAAATCTACTAGTTGTGTTTTGTTACCCATATAATCATTCTAAAGTGAAATATTTTCAGTGTAAAATTGATTCCTGGATTTTGTGTTTCCTGGATGTGAAATTGCCAAAATGAATTTGCACTTTGTAGATGTGGAAAGCTAATATTTAAAAATTTATATCCGCTTCTTCCCTCAAAGTTGTATAGAGGAGTCACTTGCTACAGACAGCACTTTCTAGGTTAAAAAGATATATAAAGAAGACATTATTCAAGGGCTTTTTTTATGTAAAATACATTTTATGTTGACTGCTTATGTTAATGTCTTGTTGCAGGCTTCGCACAACATTGGAGTTGCTATGGACACAGAGCAAGGTTTGATTGTTCCAAATGTGAAAAATGTTCAAGTCTGTAGTGTGTTCGAGATTGCTTCTGAATTAAATCGCCTACAGGCCTTGGGCTCTGCAGGCCAGCTGGGAACAAATGACCTCACTGGGGGAACATTCACCCTTTCAAATATTGGCACAGTAAGTACAGGAAAAATGAGAACTTACATCTGAAAACTGCTTCTGAAATGAATACCTTAAAGTTTGATATGCAATGTACAAAACCTGTAGCAATTAATGCAAGAGGCAGTCTGCTTTAGAAAAGCATAAATAAATTATTCCTTAACTAATATCCCCAGCTTTTTATTTTCTAGATTGGTGGCACTTACACCAAACCAGTGATACTACCTCCTGAAGTAGCTATTGGAGCACTTGGAAAGATACAGGTATATTAACTTTATCTCTGTGATGTGAGTGTTTAACTCCAGCTAACTAAGGTCATCTGTAATGAAAATGAAATGTGGAGTGTCCCTTTATTTTGTTTTCCTTATATAAACATTTCCTTTTTATGTTACAGAAACTGCATAGCTTGCGATTGAAAAGTTTTGTGATGTTTTTAAATGACTGTGCAGAGACACCCAATGTTTAAATAGAAGTCTCTTATGCCAAAGGTTCAGATTTGTTTTCTAGAATCCTATTATATTTCACTCGCATCTATACTTAGCCTTCTAGTTATTAAGAAACAACATAAATTTATTTTTACAAGTTTTGCAATACGGCAATAGCATTTTTGCTAATCATCAAGGAGAAAACTTGAGACTAAAAAAGTATTCTGATAATGAAGTTTAATTTCGAGCCAGATAGCTAAATCCATAGAGCTGTATGGTGAAGGCAGTTTCACATTTTCTGACTTTCAGGCTTTAATTCTTTAATGTAGACATTTGAAATCAATGCTAGAAATGAAATTAGTATTAATTTAAAATATTTTTTCTACGTTCTTCCTATACACCTTTTGTTTAGGGGATGCTTTAAGGAAACCATCACTTGGAGCACTAACAGTGCAATAAACTATTCAGGAAGAACTTTTGAGTCAAGAAAGGTTTTCATTACTTCAGTGTTTCCATGATGGTGGAAACAGGATATAACTGCTTATTATGTAGGTTTGCGATATATTCTAACCCACAGCACAAACAATAATGGGAAGGTCTTTGTTTTTTGAACAGCACTACTGCTGTCTAATTTAGCAAAATGTTTATATTTAGATTAACAAATTAACAATTAAAAATATAGATTTGTTAATTAAGTATTTAATATTTATATTTTTTTCTCTTTGGCTGATTTTTAGGTTCTTCCTCGGTTTAATGGAAAAGGTGAAGTATTTAAAGCACAGATAATGAATGTGAGTTGGTCAGCTGATCACCGCATCATTGATGGAGCTACAATGGCCCGGTTTTCTAACTTGTGGAAATCTTACTTGGAGAATCCTGCTTCGATGCTGCTAGACCTTAAATAAAGGAAACCATGGCTAGAATATGCCTTTAAACTTTGTGGATTAGACTGAATAATTACAAAAGCTGGCTCCACTAGCACGTGCCCTTTGCTACTCACATTATGTAATAATTTTATGTGGTTAAAAGTTCTCAACAGCTGGTATCAGTCTATCAGTTAGTTATTCTTTTAATTAGTAGTGCTGTAAGTTCTTCTACAGCAGACTGTCAAACTTAATAGGTCATGGCACGACTTTCAAATACGGTGATGGAATGTCTTTATCTTGCCTTTTATAATACGTATGGATGTGAGGCTGGTGTGACTGAATGACACTGATCTACATCTGCGGTATTTATAATCTGATTAACCTGTTTTGAAGGGAAATACTCATAGTTCTTCCTTGTTGGACACGTAAATTTATTTTAACAAATAATATCCAAATTCCCAAAAGAAGTTATGCAAAAAATCATATACAAATAAAATGACTTTTATGCTTCTGCTGTAAGATGTCCAGAGAGCTTTTTGTTGTTTAACTGAGTAAACCTCTCAAGTCTTTTGCTAGTCCACTTTTTCCTGGCAATTACTTGCACAGCTACTCTTTGTCAAATTATAAATGAAGAGGCCATATTTATTCAAATGCTTACTGATAACATTTATTGCTAACTATCAGGGCCTTAATACTCTCTAAAATGTCCTGTATTTTTATAGGCTGGAAGTAGTTGCAGTCCTTAAATACTCTCTAGTTATTTTTGTTTCTTACAGAAAGCATCTGTCTGGTTAAAAAAAAAAAAAAAGGAGGATCTAATTTGTTATTCCGTCATTACGTAAGCCTGACAGTAAGCAGAACGTCTTCTAAAAGCTTGCACTGTATTATTGATGGTCAGATACTAGAATTTGACAGATTAATCAAATACAACAAAGAATTAACATCTAAAAAATACTATGTGAGATAAGGACTTTTTAAACTCAGATACAAGGCACATAGTAAGTTCAAGTTAATGCCTTCAGAACAGACAACAGTTACGTGCCTTGAAGGTAAACTAAACAGATGATGACTGCAGTGGTTACTTAGCAGGAGATATGAAGAAAACTGTTGGATATAAATACCTTCTAGAAACATAAGTTGTAAACAGACACAAGAAAAGACAGTTACATGGCCTTAATTTGTGAGGCACAAAATGGACATTTTCTCCTTTCTTCAGATATATCAAAAACTGCCTCTACAGGAGCATTCTCCAAAATTGTCTATTGCGTTTAGCTGTGAAGATGCAAGACGCAAGCTACCAGAGCTAGAATCTCTGCTATCCTTGATGCTGAGACTGAGCAAGAGGAAAGCTGGTAATGTAGGGGAGGGAGCATGGGAGCACACATGTAAGGTGCTATTTATATTTCTATTGTGGTATAAGGGTCTTTTATATATAGGTCATTTCTTGCAAAGTTTGACTAATATATCGTGCTTATCACCCATTTCATTTATATCAGATTTATTTATTCCTAATAAAAAAAATTAAAGCCACAAAGAATTGTAGTAATATTGTTTTTATTTATGAATTTTATGCAGGCAGTCCTGTACAGGTGACTCAAACTTCTGTTTCTTCTTATCTTAAAGAACCTACCACACTCAAGACTACAGCCTAATGGCTACTTTCCTACAAGTATATTGTTGTGGTAAGGGCCTAGTCTGAATAGAACATTTTTTAATCTGATGAACATGGAGAAAATAAATTGAGGAACTATAAGTGTATAATGGAAAGCAATAAAGTGATTTTGAAATATTTGAGACAGAATAATTTTGCTTATACAAGGATACTGAAATTTCTTTGTCTCCCAAAACTCCAATAAAAGGGAAGGTTATTTTTTTGCCCTAGCTCTCATATCTGTCTGTTTTAAGGAGAAGGAAATTAACTAGTTAGGTTTTTCATTATGACTTCTTTAGATCAAGAAAAAAATCTTACTGTGGGGATTGAATCTATACCAAAACTGGTATAGATTGAATCTATAGCAAAACTGAAAGAAGAAATACCTATGTCAAAGAACATGTTAGATTTTTGCTTTTGCATAACTTAAAAAAAAAAAAAGAGCTCAGAAGATTGAAAGCTAAAGCAGTTATTTTTAAGTAAGAGTTGGTGTTCAGGTATTTAGTTGGTCATGGAGTGGAGAGTGGTTTTTTTGGTTACAAATTCTAGGTGGTAATGCTAGAATCTAAGGCTAATGAAGAATTATTTCTACTGAAAGAGGGTTATAACCAAATGAATGATATTTTTAAAATTTCTTCTTCACGTTTTATACTTCAGTGCAAGAATTGGTTAGAAGTACCCCATTTTATGGGTTCTACCTCAAATAGTGACCTGTTATTATTGCTGTCTCTCCACTTGGTTGAAGAAAAAGATTCTGACAGAGTTGTTCTCCTTTTATCTTCTCCAAGGGCTCTTTGAAGAAATAGAATGTTAAAAATATTTCTTGACTGGAAGCATGAAAAGGGGTGAGTAATAACCCCTCTGCACATCCTGGTAAAGATTACTTTTCTGTCTGGACTTTGATAATTTGCACTAAAATCCTTTAACAAGAGAATTCTTCTGCATGGGCAAAAGTAATGAGTAAAATACTTAGTGATGTAATACTTTTTCTAGTCTAGTTAGCCAATGTTGCTGTTTAATAGCACTTTGAAGCTCAGTTATCTTGCAGAGAATCATTACTAGAGTAAAGCAAGTAATTGTAATTTTGAATTCAAAACTAGTTTATTTTTCATTGTGGAGCATACCAAGCACTCCTTTGTTCTTTTGTTCGCAATTTGTAGCTTTTGTTAATGAGAATCCAGGAGTTTATGGGAGTCCAGTCACGTGCAGCAGACTGGGAGGACATTAAGAATGGTAAATGCTTAGGGGTTTTACAGAAGTGCCTCATGTGATACCTTCTATTCTCAGCTTAGGTTAAAATTAGAACTAGACTGACATTGCATTGGAGTCTGAGTGAGAGTTCTAAATGGTTTCGGTAGTACAGACAAGATTCGTAATTTATCTCTGCTCCTGCCCAGAAAGCAATGAGCCACAGAAGACCATTGAAAATACCAAATAATTGAGGTAAGTTGTTGTTAAACTCTTTCAGATGCTTGGAAGTGAAGTTATTGGGAGATCTGATTACTTGGGAGTAAATTTGCAGTTGTTTTACAGCCACACTTTAGGAATTCACTTGTAAATTTTGGCCATGAGGGCATGATCATTATGGTTTTTATTTTCCTGGCAAATAATAAGATCTAAGAACAAGAAGCTTTTGATGGTAGTTCTGTTATTATATAATTAAATCTCCTTGAAAACAAAGTCATATACTTAGACACTGTTTCATAATTCATGGTTCTAAAGCAATGTTTATTGAATAATATGCTTTCCACAGCACAAGAGAGTTGCCCAACGTATGCTTTGCTAAAAATAAGTACTGATTTGACTGTGTAGTCTAGTACTGGTTTTAGTAGTACAAGTATTAACAAATGCATCTTTTCCACACAATTTATATGAAAAGATTTCTAAGTTTTCTACCTAAAAAGGCTAATAGTTCAAAAAATGTCTCTAAACAACAAGAAATGGTAGATCAGGTAGATCACTTAATCTCAGTAGAAGTTTAATCCTGGAAAATAAGGCAATTTAAATTGTAACCACTCATCAGAGCAAAAAACCTCAAAACGTCATTACTGTTGCATATTGGGATGAGGAATGGGAAAGGTAATTACTATGAAGACCACTGAAAGAGAAGTTAACGCTTCAAACTCATAAACATGATCACATTTATGTGGGGGAGGGAAAGAAGAAACAATCCTCTCTTTACAGGAAAAAATTCCTCTTTAGGAACCTAAATGCCAGACTGCATTGTGCTACACTGTGGTTGCCATTTGTGTCACCTGTCAAATCCTGCTACTCTTCCTTAACAAACAGAGAACAGTTAAGGATCCTTAATATTAACGTATTGGACCAGATTCTTCTTTATTCAAGCATTACAATTTTATTTTTATGCTGTCTTTACAACAGGAAGCAATCCTGACAATTTACATTCTGTGTTATTTGTCTATACATTTTTAATTAAGTGATTTCAGTATAATAAGATTTTACAAATAACTGTGTTAGCAAAAGAAATGGTAAGCATAAAATAGAATGATTGACAGTTTGAACACAAAAATGTTCTAAGCAATTGTGGCTTATCCATGCCACACAAAATTATGATGGAATAAATATGATAGAAAAGATTGCTTTAAAAGACAGATTGGCAGCAATTATTGTGAGGAAATATATGTATGAAAAGACCTGAAATTCCACTCCTGTTGTTATCCAGCTGCTTGTTTGGAAGAAAGTTACCCTCGTTTTTTAGTTTGAATGGATATGCAAGACTTTTTTTCTTAATTGTCCCTGCAAGTATTAGTAAAAAGTTTCAAGGGGAGCACTCAGAGTACACTGCTGTTGGCATGAAGTTTAGCCCTCCAAGCTTATCTGCATATCAATATCTCGGCTGCAGTTCATTTAAAAAAAAAAACCCAAACCTCCTCAAATGACTCCAATAACAGTAATAAGAATGCTTTTTAGAGGGATGCACTGATTAGGCTGACTGAGCATCCTACTTCGCTCCTCTTCAGGAAAGTATGTATTAATTATCTTACTAAGGAATACATGAGTTCAAAATTTCAGGCTGAATTTTTTTTTTTTAAATGTGGATCCTGACACTCAGCAGGCCTACAAGAAGATTCAAAGAGATCTGAAGAATTTAAAAAGCCTTTTCTTAAAGGTAATGCATTACTAACTGTAAAATATTTTATAAGGAGTTAAACTATGAAGAAAATGAATGCAAATAAAGTATACTAATTTATTTCCAGCAATAGTTCAGTTTCTCTAAAGTGCAAAACTCCTTTAGTTACAAGTATTTCTACCAGGTAACTGCCAGGATGCAGCTACAAGGATTTAACTCGCTTAAATTGCAGGTAACAGCTTAATTTCTTTCTGGGAAGGGAATGAATGCTCATATCTGCATTTAATTAGTATGGTCTGTACTCAGCCTGCCATTGGAAGGAACTGGGAGAAGCAGTTGTTCACTGACTAGGAATGCGGAGAGATTACAAGAATACCATTTCCTATTATAAGAAAATTTAACCGGGTGCAATTATCTATTTTTATAAAGAGAAAGCAGTTGGTGAAATTATGTCAGCTCTGTGCATTAATTACATTTAATAATATAATCAAGTGGGTATTGCAGTATTTTAGTTTTCACGTCACTATCCCTGTCTGGTAGCTGATACACATGCTGATGCATTGAGCCTGAAATTCACAGTCAGATTCCTGTGACTGAATCTGAACATGTAAGGATCATGACTGAAACTGCAGTTTGTGTTGGAACGTTCACTGCTGTGAAGACACTTTGGGAAGTGAGAATACACAAGATAAATGAAGAATTACAGAAGGAAAAAGAATTCAGACAGAGGTCTGCAGGAAGGTAGGTAAATTGTAGATCTTTAAGTACGTGAAAAGCTAGACCATATCTTACATTTCAGAAGACTATAACTGGTCTTTTCCAACTCATCCAGAGTCTAATTCTTTAGTCATTACTCCAGCAGAGTTTCCACTGGTTAGAATATAGCAATATGGTCAGGTCAAACCAAGAAATGTGTTCTGTGATAAAAATATTAGGATAAATACTAAATCCCCTAAAGTCAGATATTAAAATCTGCTCCTGTGTGAATATTCTAACCAGTGGAGATTTGTTATACTTTATTATCAGTGAGGCATTGGTCTTCTGTCTGGCCAGCAGCTTCATGAAATGTGAAGAAATTTAGCATTCTACTTTTGGAACTCTTCTTAATTTGTCAGATGTGTTTGAAATGGAATAACAAATTCAAAAGTTACTAATGGAAAATAAAAACAGAAAGAAAGAGAACTAGCCTAACTTTCGTAATTCTTGTTTAAGTCCCCTTTGGAAATCAAGCTAATAGAACCCCTAGCAGATTGACCTTGTTTGATTGCACTTAGATTTGTGGGACTGAAGGCTTTCTTTTTAGGAGACTGCTTCAAAGTTAATGGCTTTGGAACTTAATTCCACATGACTTTATATTCTGTTGCCCTGCTGCAACATGATGAAAGTGAATGAAGTTATGTCTTCCGACTGTAAATCTGAAGACCTGTAAAACAGAACTGCTACGTTACCTCATCCAAACATTACTTTATGTTCTTGTCTTCCCTCAAATTGATAGTATATTTAGCATCCAGTTGTAGTAAATGTTGCTTGACATCCAAAAATGCTAATCTTTGTTCCAGAAAATAGAATGGATAGTAATTATTGCCTGTATTCATTGTTGCACCGCTGACAGATCTTCTTTCCCTTGTAGGCTACTACTTGTCTGGGAGGAGAGAGCTGCTTTAGCAAAGCTCAAAGAAAAAGTTATTAATGAAGATGGAAGAGCAATTTTAAGGATAGAGGAAGAAGAGTGGAAGGTAGTGTAGATAGGAATGAATGTGGCTTGGGTTGAATGACTGATGCATTGGAAAATGACTATTTACAACTTTATACTCACAGTTGTACTATTTTTAATCTATGAAGTGCTCACTGTGTGCTTTGCTAACAATGAATTGAGACACACTGTTGTGAGAGTGTAAAAGAAAGCTGATTTTTTTAGTTCTGAATATTAAGCATTACTCTGCAAAAATATAGCTCAAAAGGCTTTTCTGAATTAGAAATTATTTACACTGCAAATTAGTTTAATTTTGTAAATCCTCATTTAACATTAACACACCAGAACTACTGAAATGTATCAAGGTGAAAACCCTCTGTGTTTAGGTGCGTGAAAATATTTCTTACTGTTGTTTACTTTCCCTTTCTAAGAGTGAAAATGAGCTAGCAGATTCCCAGAATACCATTATTCTTGTTTCTAATGTATAGGGGGAAGCGACTAACTGTAGAATCAGTGACAGAGTGGAAGCTGTTTGTTCTGAGCCACTCAGAAATGCAGATGCCAGTTGCTATGAAGTGATGAGAATTAGACCATGTTGAGGCCAGTGAGAGTGACAGCCACAGCAGCAATACTCTGGTGGTCTGTAGGCCAGTGTTCCTCGTTCAGAGCTCATAGCATACAGACATTGTGGTTTTTCTATCCCTCATCTCTTCTGCTCTCAGCTGCTCAGTTTTTCTTAAGAGAATAGGAAGTACAATTTAGATGACCATTTAAATGCAAAAAAGCTATTTAGAGCAGTTTCATCTTCAGTTATATTGGCTTTGTTTAAAAAAAAAAAGAAAAAAGAAAAGAAACAAAAGCAAGCCCTAGGCTTTTCAGAAAAAAAAAAAAAAAGAAACAAAAGCAAGCTCTAGGCTTTTCAGGCAATGACAGTAGTGCACATCTCTAAATCCTGGGAGCAAAAAGTGGGCAGGTTAAATCTGTGGTCAGAATGACCCACGTTGATGGTGTTCATATTGGGATATTACAGTGTAGCTTGAGAAGAAGGAAAGATTTCTTTTTTTACCACCTTTTTTTTTTTTTTGAATCACAAGACTGTTACTGTTTCAAATAAAACTTCTGCTTGAGCCTGTATTCTTGTTGTATACTAAGCTGAATTTTTTCTGGTTCATATTTCTTGTCTTAGACACTACCTTCGTGCTTATTGAAACTAGTCCATCTCCAGGAATGGCAGCTTCATAGAACTAGCTTGCAGAAAATTCCTCAGTTCATTGGAAGATTTCAGAATCTTGTTGTTCTGGATCTATCCCGGAACTCAATTGAAAGTGTACCTAAAGAAATTGGTGAGATGTGCTTTCTTTTATTTTAAGCTGCTTTTCTAAGAAAATTAATCTTACACAAACACGCCATTTTTCTGCACTTTGCCTGTCTAACAATCCTATTGGGAGGTTAGGAAACAGACAATTTAAATCTGACAGCGAGATCTTAAAACCATGGATTCCTTATACATTTAAAAAAATGGCCAGATGGAGGAGACGTATCTTTATGAAAACTCGCCATGAGAAAAAAGCTGGTAAGCACAGCAGGTACTAGACATAAGAATGCAGCTAGAAAAATGATATTGAAAAACAGGCTTCATGTTCCAAGTCCACAGTGTGAGTAGCCTATGCTCATAAGGGTTTTTTTGTAGCACACAAGTGCAGTTCTGCACTAAGGAGTCCTGAAGTCCTACTATTTGAATTTCAGTGAATCTTTTTCTAGTGAGAACACAGAGCACTTTTGTAACAGTATAAGGATAACACAAACCAAGTAATACTCTATTTCAAACAGAACGAATGTGAACATTTGTAATTTCTCATTTGTGCTCTCTGCAGGCCAGCTGACTAGCCTCCAAGAGCTGCTTCTCAGTTACAATAGAATAAAGTCTGTTCCCAAGGAAATAAGTAACTGTATCAGTCTGGAAAGATTGGAACTGGCTGTCAACAGGAGTATCTGTGATCTTCCTCCTCAGGTTTTGACAGACTCTTTTGTTTTGTTTAGTTTTGATTAATGCATATTTTTAATTTATTCAAACCCAATTATCATTAAACATTGCACTCCATGTTTTCAGATTTGGCTTGATATTCTGATTTCACAACTACTCCAGACACACATATGTGAACAATATTATGACTAGTCCAGCTGGAGCCACATGAGAAGGACATACATAGACCCCAGTAGTTGAAGGAGCCACTCTCTATTTTGTCCTGATAAATGATGTCGTAGTGCACATGGGGCAGTGATACACTTGATGTTAACTTGTTTAGCCTGAAGGTCTTCACTGATTTACCCCACTGAGGGTCTGACACCTTAGCACAGAGAAGTTCCCTTCTATGGTTGAGAATCATACCCTAGGCCTGGACCCAACTGTAAGCATCTTTACCAGAGCTGCTAGCTCTGAAAAGGGTTTGTATGACTTATACAACTGGCTATGCACAGACTTCAATGAATGTTGTTCTGAGATGTTGAAAGCAATTACGAGAGAATAAAAGCAACTGCTCACTTACTATTGAGCCTTAATTTGGACTGACCTAAGCATGAGAGACCTGCATCTCTAAACATTAGTCTCTAAGATAGAGATGACAACTATGTAACTGTATTTATTTGGTTTAACTTCTTTAAAAAAAAGTAGTGGCAATAGTTGACAGCAATCAGTGCCTTGCAAAATCGAGTGAGTCTAAACAGTAATACCTAACAACAAATCTTCAAATGAAAACATACACTATTTATCAGAATCCAGAATTTACAAAATCTATCTGGATACAGGTTACATGGTGTAGAGTGATAGCTTTTAAATTAACAGCTCACAGCAAATACATAGTTCTGTCCTATTGAGACCAGAGGATGTGAACACCACGAAGCCTTGGTTATATGTACTTGAGTGACATTCAGTGTTTAGACAGTTGGACCCGATATGCAATAAACCACCTCTGCACCACTTGAACACTGTAAAAGCACCTGAAGGCATGACTTAGGTGTTGCAATACTGAATGATGCTATGTTTAATTTTTAGAATGTTTTGCCATAGTAGTAGACTTCACAACATGGAAGGTGCCTAGGTTCACTCTAAAATACAGTCTGTGCAATTTGATCCATAAAAATCTAAATATTTGACTAACAAAAACCGGCATATTGCATGGAGTATGATATCTTTAATTTGTTCTCAAGGCTTGGGACATATCTGTGGTGCAGTCATGGCATTCAGCTTCTCAGCAGTTAGCGCGCTCACTGCCAGGTGGGAGATAAAGTTCTTCTACCTGATCAGTTTCAAACCCACCTACCTTCCAGGCCAGAACTGTAATTGTTAGGGAATATCAGCTAATGTAAGTCAGAAACCATTCTGTGTTTACTAGCTCCCAAATGTGTTATAATGTTTCTAAATAGTTTCTTTTTTTTTCAGTCAACATTATTACACCACTGCTGTAGTGGAATAGCTATACAAACTTGGATTAAATCTCCCTTTCTTTTCAGCTCAGTGATTTAAAGAAGCTTTCACACATAGATCTGTGCATGAATCAGTTTACTACCATCCCTTCAGCTCTTCTCAACATGCCAAATCTAGAATGGTTAGATATGGGGGGAAATAAACTCCAGGAGCTTCCTGATGCAATTGACAGGTACCTAAAGCTTAAAACTCACATTAGTCTCAATTCCATTGCATTGAAACTCTAATTATTAAATCCTACTTCGAAAGATTAGTTTAATGTTAACATCACTGCAAACTTGAGATTTATCAGCCGTAATGTGATATTTTAGATGAGCTGGAATAATCCATTCAATAAACAATAAATTCAGTATCAACTGGATATTAGGAAGTATTTCTTTCCAGAATGGGCTGCCAGGGAAGCATCCCTGTGTTTAAGAGTCAGGTTGACATAGCGCTTAGGGATATGGTGGAGTTGAGAACTGTCAATGTTAATGATTGGACTAGGTGATCTTCAAGGTCTTTTCCAACCTAGATAATTCTGTGATATTTCTTGACCAGAGGTTGGGTGATTATCTTGGATATGAGGTTTCCTTTGAGAATTGTTGTATTCTTTATGAGAGACCTTTATGGAGCTGTAAAAATGAATCAATTGCTTTATATTAATGATTGATAAGATTAATTTTATAAATCGTTATGGATTGTGCAAATACCTATTTTACAGAATGGAAAATCTCCACACTTTATGGCTCCAAAGGAATGAGATAAACTCTTTGCCAGAAACCATTGGTAATATGAAAAATCTTAGTACTCTTGTTCTTAGCAACAACAAACTTAAGGATATTCCAGCTTGTCTGAAGGACATGACAAATCTGAGGTAAGAAAAAGCAGCAGAAATACAAATAAAAATACCAGAAGGTAAGTTTTAAAGCCTCCCTTGAGTTGTATATCATAGAGTGATACTAAGTGGAAAAGGCATGTCCACAGTTATACAGATGAACACCATACCATATAAATCAGCATAATTACACAGATTCACAACAATTGAGGATCTGGCCAAGAAAGCTTTGTGTAGCACACTCATTTAGAGAAGTAAGCTATGCTAGTTACAGTCCCAAATGAAAAAGGAGACTGTAGTACATTTTCTCATTTCCAAAAAGGTCCAAATGCCCACTTCTAATTGGCCTTTTACATCACTCTCTAAAGCCAAGAGCTAGGAGGAAAAATATGTAACAATGATAAAAATGACAAAAAGTAGAACTTTAGCACTGAGAAGTCAAGCATTCAGAATTAAATAAAAACGATTAGGTATAAGGATACTCCTGTACTTGCTTTGGAAAATAAATAAAAAAAAAAAGAATGTAAATCTTTAATTGGTAGAATTAGAAATATTATTTTGTATACTGTAACAGAAACTTTCCTGTTGTTTGCATTTTCATTTGAATTACTGGATGCTGGCCATTTTAGAGAGAGAAAGAACACTAAATAGTCTAAATAAATCATGTCTAACCCAGTAAGACAATTCCTGTTTTCAGATGTTTTGGAAGAAGCAGCACCTCTTTAAAAAAATATTTACAAGCATAGGCCCAGGGATGGATGAAGAACAGAAGGAGACAGGGCTGGCTATTGCCTTGCAAAGTTGGGAGGGTGCAGGCATTTGTACTCTTGTTCTCATCCGCTCATCTGTTTGTGGAAGCTCAGTAAGGCTGACAGTGGGGTTAAAACCTGAAGCCAAAAATGATGAGGACTGCAATGTTTTCTCCCACCACAATCAGCTACTGTTAGAAGGCATCATCTTAGCTGAGTTTACTTAATACTACTAATACAGTGGTGAGTTTAATATAAGAAAAGACTTACTTTATTTTGCTCAAAATACTGTTTGAGTACTCTTAATTCAGTTTCAAAAGAATTGTTCTCTCTGGACAAAACCTACTGCAAGAGTAACCTTTTCTGGTGAACTGTCAGATTTGTCAACTTCAGAGACAATCCACTGGAGTTAGAGGTAACACTCCCTCCATGCGAGGATGCAGAAGAGGATGAGCAACAGGAAATGTTCGGCATTGAATTCATGCACATGTATATCCAGGAGTCACTCAAAAAAACAGGTATGGCTTTTTTATGAATTCTAATCTCTCTGGAGTACAGTGAGGAAGGGGAGGATAAACCAGATAAAAGGAAGCTAGGATACATATACAAATGAAACAGGAATAATCTTAATAAATATAACATTTCCCAAAAACCTGTAAACAGATTTTTACTGAGGGCAGGGGTGCTTTTATCAGGAGTTGGCACAGTAGGTCTTCACATGAACAGCATATATATCTAGTAAGTACACACTGGAACTGTGGAACATTGGAATAAACGAGCCTGAGTTACCTACAGCCTGGGTAACTGGAAGTTGATGACTGTCTCTTGTACTTGCACTTTAATCAGAGTTACAAAGTGTAGGTCTTCCAGCACTGTTTGTCTCGAAGATCAACCTTCCCTATTTTTAGATGTTGTCCAGATGGGGACTACCAAAGGATGATGTAAGGGAGAGAGCCTATGTTCGCAACATACAACATTTTTAGCAATGAAGTATCAATACCTGATATAAGCAGATGTTTCTCACAACTTGCTTTCCCTGACCAAAAATCCAGTGACCTAAACAAAACACCCCCACAATTTCATCCCATTTCTAAATCACTCTGACAAAAAAGTGCTGTTAGCAGTCTCAAAGGTAACAGCTTAGAGGCTACAGTAAGAGACCAAAAAAAAGCACTTTTCAACAGATGTGCATGTGGCAGCTGTTACCTGCAGAGAGAACTTCATTGCAGATATAAAATGTTCTGTCTGATCTTCATTCTATATATCATGAAGGCTTAAAAATGAATGATTGAAACACTCTTGATTTAGAACGCTAAGCCAGCTTTTTTCTCACCAATATTTCATGAATTAATAATCAAATTAGCAAAAATATATCAAGATGACAGTTTACAAATAAGTTTTATTCCTTAACAGATTCCCCTAGCAGCACGGTGTGATGAAAGTACCTAGGCCTACTTAAATAACTTAAGAGGAAAGATAAAGCTATCCTGAATTCAAAGTGAAAATAAAGCATGTTGATTTCTCTTATTTTAACCCATTCTTTTTCAGGAAATCTGGAAAGTTGTACTTCTGGTCCTTCTCCTGTCATAAATGCTAATGAATAAAGAATATAACTGTGAATGGAAGAATATATCAAGTATACTTCCTCCTAGCAAAGATGCATACAACAGGTTTCAAATATTCTTCAGGATTTTATTTTTCCGCTGATGAGAACTGGTTTGCATATTTGTAACTTCCAGTGAAACTGGGAAATATAACACCTCTTCCTGGGTACAGGAAAGACTAAAACAGTTTTTTTGTAAACAATGATTGGCTTTTTAAAAAAATCCAGATAAATTTCATAGGTTTTTTTCCTACCAATTCCAAATCTATTTCCTGTCATGTGGTTGGCACTGGCATCAAAGATGGACTTGGGACAGCTGTCAACAGGACATTCTCCAAGGACACAGCAGACTCTGTATAATACTGTAGTGCAGCCTTGTATCCTCGTTGTTGTAAATATTCAATCCGCCCATGATCAATCAACAGTTTACAAAGGCAACCTATCTCTTTTCGTTCTTCAACAGTAAGTATCCTAGTTTCACAAAAAGGAGGAAAAGAATGAACAACACATGTCAGAAGAATAGTTTTGTTGATTAACATTAGTAGTTAAGCTTAGAAAAACTACTGAAATCACTGTAAGTTCATTTCAGTTCAGGCTAGCATGACTGTTTAAATATTTTGAACTGTAAATCCATGAAAATTGTATTTTTAAAGTAGACTATTTCTACAAATTTAGTAATTGTTTCTGTAAAATTAGTCATTTTGAGGACCCAAAAGAATTTTATATACGACTATATATAATTTTGCTTTTCTGCAGGAGTCCAGTTGCTAGGAAAAAAAAAACCGTACCCTTGTAAAGTATCAGAACCACCCTCTGTCTTGATGAATGTTTCTTCATGTCCTTCTGTGTTGTTAGTTTGATCTTCACTTTCTTCACTTGTAGGGGCTTTGGTTGTAGCTTCTCGCATGCCACAAGTGGCCCAGCTACTCATTCTCTGAAAATAATGGAATTCTACTGGTCCAAGTCCTACTGATTTAAAGAACTCTCTGCCTACATAATGTGTCCAGTCACACTTGTGATGGCAACACAGTGCAATAACAATTCCAGCTACAGGCTTACAGTCCTCCTTGTTGCTTTCATTATCGTCAGAATTGTTAGAAGCCACCTCTGTCTTGTCAGTCCTAGAGCGTTTTGGTGCAGGCTCTTCGTTTTCTCCATCAGAGCAAGCTGTATAACTTTCAACCAAGCATCTCAAAGCAAGATCTAGGAAAGAACAGACATACCCCCTCCAAAAAATAGCAACGAACACCATGCCATTATTTATACAGGCTCTATCACGGTTGGGAATGTACTTCCCACAAAGAAGAATAAAAGTATACATCACAAAGTAAGCCAGAAAACAGTTTTAAGGATAACTAAAAATTACAAGTATGCTTTGAAAACATGAAAACCCTAAATGCTAAATGAATATTATGAGACCTCTGGAGCTACTAAGGGCTTATCCTCTTGAATATTTGTTCTATACAAGTGAATTTGAAATACTTTGGTTAACAAACTGGCATATTGTAGGAGGATCTCCTCCCTGTAAAACATGCAAGTAATTGCTCTGCAAGTTTGATATCTAGGACACAATCTATTTAATTTGTACAGGCACTTCTTAAATGCTTAACTGTGTCATCTTTGTAATAGTACCTATATAGGTGTCATATTTGAGATGCCTGTCTCTACTTAGTAGACATATAACATTAGAAAAAGTGTATTAGTCTAAAATTATCAGGACAGAAACACATTCTTATTTGCTTGCTTAGGATGCATATTCAGACAGCCAATACAAATTTAGAAAGAAAAATATTTCAGAGTAGAGGCTACACTGTTAAAAAAAAGACACTTTCAACAGTATACAAATACATGACCCATACCACCACACACTATTTTTTGTTCTACTCTATAAAAAATAAGAAAGGTTTTACTTCTGTCTGAAGTAGCCTTGCATCTATTATCCACTTATTATTTCACAGAGATCAACAAGTATTTACAATATAATTGCTACATTCACTAACAACAGGTTAGAGGGCAAGAAAAACTTAAAAGGACAGTTTGGAAGATCAGTCCCTTCAGACTATAAGATTTAATATCCTAATATGCTGCAGTTAACACATATATAATTCATACCTGTTGCAGCGCCACACAAATGCTTCCCCATTCCTACCACTGGTAGTTTGTTCGTCTCCAAAATAGGTACCTTCCCTGGAGGGGAAAAAAAAAGAAGGAAAATAAACACACACACACACACAATCCACAAAAACCCCAGAATCTCTATTATTATAGCTAGGGCAATGTTTTTTCTGGATAATATACTTTCAGCACACTTAAAAAAAGAAATAAATGTTAACCTCTACTGAAAATATAGTGGTCTGTACATACAGTTATAAGTTATGAAAGTTTCTTTTTCTAAAACAGGAGAATGGGATGCTGTGGCTGAGAAGCATATTTAACCATTTCAGCCTTTCTATACTGCCTATGAAATGTAAATGTGACATTAATGCATCTCCTGATGACAGGTGTTCCCATAAATTCTGTAGTATTGATATGCATAGAATATCAATATATATAATATGTAACATATATGCATATCAATGATATGCATGACTTGCTTCATTCTGCACACCTAAAACAAACCATGCAAAGGTTTTAATCCTGCAAGTTCTAAAAAACCCTCCAAAATGTTTTGGTTTTTGGTATTTCTTGCCTATAATTATGTGTATAAAAAGCAGAACATTTTAAATCTCCATTTAGAATATATATATGTATGCATATATGCATATACACACAGCATTAATGTGTCCAAGTAACCACTGAGAATAATCTTCAAAACCGAGTACATTTAAGCATGCTACGTACAAACTGACTTGAACTCCAGTATTCAAAATCTAAAATTAAGTCTCATTTCAGAAATATGCAAGCCAAGAAGTGACTTACTTAAACATAAATGCTGAATATCAACTTGAAGCCTTTCAAATATAGAATCTCTCCTTTTATGTTTTCCATCCACCTGTGTAAACAGAACAAGATCACCAACTATAATTTTGCTCCAGGGATTAATGTCAGACTTTTGTCCTGTCAAGTCTGCACATTTCCAATACCCTACACCAGTTTTTTCCTAATAAATTTGCTATTGGCAAAGTATGGAATGTACGCAATCACACTTCCAAAACTTTCACAATTTAAAGGCTTTATGTTCTCTTTGAAGATAAAAAGCAAATATTAACAGCTTCAATGACAACAGTTTAAAAATTATACTCTTGCTAATGTGACAATATCCTCTCTTACCTTGAATCTTGTAGTTGCCCTTTCCACAAGCAAAAACTGAACATTTTCAACATTCTGTAAGGCAACATCAACCCAATGAGACAGCTTTCCTCGCCCAGCTCCAAACTCAACAAAACATCTTCCTGGACCAAGTAAATGTAATTTTTCCATGTTACCTAAAATAGAAGCCTACAAAAATTAAAAGATTATTTACAAACCCAGCAAATATATAGACTGTGTATTGTAATGCCTGATAGAAAACTGATTATTTCACCGAACTGCAGAAGTCTTTTTTAAGTCTTCACTTCCTTGAGGAATTAGGGAAAAGATCTCGTGTGTACAGAGGAAAGGGATTATAAATTCTGGCTAGTCAGCAGCACCCAGCCCTTCTTCCACTGCTCACAGAACTCCACCCAGAAGTTTCTGGAATGGATTTTTGGGATCAAGTACACATTATAATATTGTTCTCTGCTGATTCTCAAAGTAGCCATCCAAAATACATGTACTGTTATAGATTTTCTGTGAGCATTGGTGCCTGCAGAGCCCTCTCTCTGCTGCAGTTACACATTTTGGAATACATAGGAAAGGAAAGTAGAGCACGGGAAGAAAGTACAGGAAACAGACATTTCTCACTTTTAAATTTTTCTTCCCTAAATTTTTTCTTTTGCTACAGTATTATCTCCCTTAAAATTCCTGCTGTTCAATATACATTAAAAAGGTAGAAGATTCTTTTTATGCATCTATTACACAACCAGGAAATCTAAGACCAGCTCTTACAGAAAAAGTACAAAATTCCTTTTACTTCTTAGCAAATACAGCATTTTACCTTTGTAGCTCGGATTTATTATGAGTTGATATAAGAATACGCAAGTAAAAATTCAGAACACACAATTTGTATTTCAGCATCCTAATTAACTTTTATTACTAACACTTAACAAAGCAGCCATTCAAAGGTTATATATATGCTATAGACTTACAAGGCATATCAGATTTCCTCTATATGAAGTGACTAACATTATGCACACACAGTCACTCCAATTTACAGCAGCAGAATTCCACGTTCAAAACCACCTATAGCTCTTAGTAAAGCAGTGACCATACCTGCTGTTTCAAGTGTTTGAAAGCCGATTCCCCATTCTTTGGGTCATTTAAGGCTTCTTGTAAAGCCTGGTGGGACAGTATTTGTTCCTTAAGGTGAAGTTCCAGGCCTGCATGCAAATGCAAAACTTTTAGGTATAGGTTTCCAGTTTTCAAGAGTTTCTGGTTGTGTAACATACACATTACAATATTCAGACAAGAGCTCCATTTGTAGCACTATCAAAATAGATCTATCATCATATGTTTATAACAGAGCTGTATTGTTATCTGTAGTGATATTTGAGTGGGAAACAAAAAACACAAAAGGAAGGGAAATTAGTTATATGAACAAAAGATCAGTGTCTTATTCTCTCAATCTAGTTTATTCTTCTGAGTAAAATTTAGCTATTGGAGGATTGCCTACATGTTGATGATAATTCAGATGTGTTTAGTGCCAAATATCTCACATTTTCACAGATATCTAACAACAAAAATAACAATGAAATATGTAAGCAGTTCAGTTTCAAACACCTTATTTTCAGTATTAAGTAAGCTCACCGTTACTTGCTTTTTTCAACTTGATAATTAAGTTCTCCAACTCTTCTTTGGACAGAGAAGAGATAGGTACCTTTTTAAGGAAAAAAAAAACGCCACCCATAAATATAAGACCTTTTTGGTTTTGCTAGTTGATTAGTCATATGATAAATTGCAACATGTTATGTAAGGACTGAGCATTAGAACAAATAGATGTACTCACTGTTTTGTCTGGTATTTCTGCGACATCTTTTAAACCTGCATTAATATCTTGAACAAAGTAGACCTTTAAAAATCAAAAGAAAATAAATTTGATTTTGTTAATTACCAGGAAGCAAAAAGCTAAATTCTTCAGTGTTTTATCATAATGTACACAGAAACAGGAATCCACTGCAAAAGATATTCCAAGTAATTTTTTTTCCTATAGTCTGATCCTGAATCCCCAGCAGAAATGACTGACACGTTTTAGCATGATTGAACATGTTCATAAGAGTTAAGCTGCCAATGCTTACTAGACTGATTCCAGAGACCACTTTAAGGTTTCCCATGTAATACTAAAGGTGCAATGCTCATAAGGCAGAAAGGCAGACAATAAAGAAGCTGTCTTCTGTTTTCTTGAAACAGCTGTTGAGACATACATCCTATTCCTTCTCTCAGCGCTGGCTGCGACTGTCAGCCTAGCTTTTCGTAATTCACTGCTCGCTTGAGTGAAGCGGGCAAGCTGGCTAGGGCAGCAGACTGCCAGAGGTAGGAAAACGCCCAGAGTCTCCCTGCTAGTTTTGCTTCCTGAGGACAATCTCTCACCAAGCCTCTGACGTGAATGGCATTGTGAGAGACTGTTCTTAGAGAACATTTTTGCAAAAAATGAATTCAGCATTTTTATTTGTAACTGAGAGAACTGAAAAGTTGTACCGAACTACAATGAGAAAGGACATAGAAGATGAGGAGACTAGAATGTGAATTTCATTTCTGCAAGTACTTATTCAGCTTCCCTAATGTCATGCTTGCTGAGACTGCTGTCCGCCAGTTCACAGCTGCTGTCAGCACAGTAAGTTCTCTGCAGAGCTGTAATGTTTAGGGTCTTAAATCTGAGAGGAGGTAGTGCTGAATTTATACTGCACTTACTGGCTTTGGCTTCTCTCTTGAATTACATTTTTTTAAATGCTTTTGTAGTTGGTCTTCATATACAGTGCTAAAATCCAAATGGAAAGAAAAGTAAGTAACAGCATTTATCATGTGAACTCTGACAAAGAATAGGAAGAGCATTTACATATACTTACTGTTTTGGATCAAGAGGGCATGGAATTCTTTTTCTGTCATTTTCTTGCTAGTGGTAAAAGAAAAGTTTTAGACAAGACTTCAGCATGTATTTTTTCAGAAAAGCTGTTGAGGGACATCCGAGTTTCATAAAACATCTATTCTATAGTAGGTGGGTTAACTGGAATGGAGAAACTAAGACAAGAATTTAATACTTAAATGGATCCTAAAAGAATAAACCTATGATGTAATGGCAGTGTTACTGCTGGGCTGAACTGATGGTTTTAGCACATCCAGGGCTCAAAGGAAGGCGCAGGCGCTGCCTCTCCTGCCCGTGCTGCGGGGCCCCAGCTCAGGCGGACATGCCGCCCAGGCCCCCTGGGTGCCGCCGGGGCTTCCCGTCTGCCCCAGCCGCTCCCTGAGAACCCGGCGCTGCCCTGCCCCCAGGAGCCCATCCTCCCCAACGGGAGAAGGGGGCCTGCTGCTCCGCCCGGCAAGGCTCGGTACCTCCTGCTGCCCATGCTCTCCGCAAAAGCGCCTCCCAGGAGCCGGGATCATCTTGCAGAAGCGCTTCTTCCTCTCCACAAAATAGGCACATCGCCCCGGGACAGGAGCGCCGCGCTTCGGCTCCGGCGCCGCCATTTCCGTCCCAGCATCCTCTGCGAGCGCCCCGCGGCTCCATCTTGAGGCTCCTCCTCCGCGGGAGCCGGGCGCCAAACTCGAAGCGCAAGATGGCGGCGGAGAGCATGTTCAACCGGCCGGTGTGTGTGCAAGTGAGGTGCCAGGGCTGCGAGGAGAGGTGAGGGGCTGGCTTGAACGGTTTCTTTGCTAGCTGCGTGGAAGCTTTATTGCATCCTTTAGGAGAAGGTCTGCTGAGCGACAGGCTTTTTCCTTCTCTTTTTTATTCTAGTCTTGTGCCCTAACAGCTGCTGGGCGAGAGGCGGGGCCGTGCGCGTAGTGCGGGCGCTGAGCTGAGTTGTTCTTACTTTGGGGATGCTTATGGAAACTTTCCGGGTTAGAGGGATGGGGACTTGGTCGTAGCAAGGCTGGAGGTAGTCAGTGAGGGCTGTGGTGGCTGCTGTGGGTGCCTTGCTAGGGGAGAGGGGCGAAGGGGTTACTGGTAGCAGAGAAAACACGCAGTGGCTTTACAGAAACGTTTTAGGGGTACGAGGGAAAATTCGTCTCCCCTGCAGGCGACACGAGGGCCGGGATTCCCGCACGGGCTCTTGCAACACTGCAGGCTCGGCTGGTGTTTGCGCGTCTCCCAGGCCGCAGCGGTTGCCCTGAGGGCGGGCCCGCCTCCTCTTCCTTCTCCTGCTCGCAGGCTGAAGCCGGCCTTACTGCGGCCTCCGGGAGCTTTTCGGCTCCCTCGTTACTGCCCCTATGGCGTGTGCGAGCCCACACGTCTGTCCCGACTGGTTTCTATACCGAGGGATAAGTCGATTTGGGCGCACCCGTGTGCGTATGTGCATGCCTTAGCACTGGTGTTTGGGAGAGTCCAGGAATATTTTATGTGAAGTGGCTCTTCACAATGCAGTGAACGTCAGTAATACAGGTTCTATCTGGATTAGAGAGTGTGTGCAGGTGTTAGAGCTATTGTCTTGCCGGTATTAGAAGGCACAGAAAGGCATCTGTGGGTGTATTTTGTCATGCAAGTAACTTTTCGTATTACTCAATGAGAAGTAAATGAAGACGACGTAGCACTGTATAAATGATTATCAAAAGTTCCAGCAATCGTTAATAAAATTTCAGCAGGCTTTTTCAAAGGTTCTCGTTTCTGGACAAAGTTTCAAAACTTTTGTCTTGCTATGTGAGGTTTGGTGGATAACAAGCCAGAAAAAAACCTGAGCTGACTGAGGAGCTGTAATGGTAACTGAAACTGTGGGGCTTTCAGGTATCTTAGTAGTAGTCATCAATGGGAACTTTCTCAGTATATCTGCCTAAATTTTTGTTTTTGAACTGTCATCTGGTTCCTGTAATGTGGCTACGAACGCATGTTATTTGGAGAATGTTTTCTTGATTCGTTGCTAAGTTTCATCTTTTTGTATACAGGAGATTGAATGTTCGAGTGAATATTGAACTACTGTCAATTTCTAATCCTGTTCATAAAAAGGTTTGTGGATTAGTTATATTTGTGTCATTCCTTAGGTATTATCCGAATTTCATTGTATAAGTGGCAAAGGAAAAGCAAAATAGGATTTCAGTATGTGTGTCACTTGACCCTATTTTATTTTTGATATAATTTCTTGAGTAATTTTGTTGATTTGGTATGGTGGTTTTTTCCTAGACTTTTTTAGCCCTCACTTTTAGTTCGGCTCTTCATGGGTCTTAGTAACTACTTGCAAATTAAAATTATTTGGAGACTATTAGGTGAACCCGAGTTAAAGAGCAGTCTCACTTTTAAAAATATTCAACACTTATTTAAGAATGTAGAGTAGCAGTTGTTTTGCAAAGTCCTCATCTTAACTAGCAAAAATGTCAACTTGTATGTGGATGTAACATTTTCCTTTTTATTAATAAGAGTGTTAGTCTTTGAATGTTTGGAATTTATCCTGTACTAAATTTGCAGTAAAAAAAAAGAAAAAAAATCTTTCCCAGGAAAAATAGCAATGAGATTACTATTGGAGGTTATAAAATCTTTTTGTTGTATGTCTAATTTGTCACTTAAACTGTACATCCACCTACCACAATGTTAAAATTTGTCATTAGTTGGTTATAGTGTTATTGAGTAAAGATTTGTTTGTAAGGGTGACAACATTTTTTTTTTGTAATATTCTGCTAATTGTGACAATGATAATATTAAGTGTGAAGAAGCAATTCGGTTAAGAACTGTGTACCAAGTTGCAGCCTATGTCAGCAGGAGGCTAGAAATCCAGTTGGGCACATCAGTGACTGATCAGTCTAAAAAGATAACTCAAATGCTTGGATCAGTTAATGGGGCATCAAACCAAGTAGGAGTTCTTATGCTATTCAACAACCTTCCCTAGCTGGTTTGGGGTGGCTTTAATTTTAACATAAGCTGGCTGCCCATGTTTATATGTTTATACATCTCCAGCTGAGAGTTTTGTTAGTGTAACTGGTATCTTGTTTCAGTTCTAATTATGTATGTGTGCTATGTCACACTTCAGCTATGTTGGAAGAGCTGTCAGGTTTCTAGTTCCTTTCTTTCCTCTGCTAGGGAATATTCTTCACACAGGTTTGAGCTTTCTTATAGAGAACAGGTGTGTGGGCCTAACGTAGCAGGTGTTTTGCATAACCCCAGCCTTGTAATGAAAGACTAATCCAAAACACTATGTAGGCCTCCAGCGAACAAGTGAGTTTATTTTTAAAAGCTAAGCAGCATAATGCTACAGTTTTGCTTATGAGCTTACTGGACTTCAGCTGTATCTGTTTTATGTTTGCTTTGCAAAGCTCTGTATTCAAATATATACAGTTTAGAAAGTGGTTTCTTAAACTTTTAGGAGCAGTATGCTCTAAAAAACTTCCAGTTATGGGAATGATGTGTTTATGATCCATTACGTAATTCTACACTCTGTTTCATGAGGGGAAAAATAGCAGATAGTTTTCTTTCTGTAAAATGATGAAGACACATTGAATTTTGAAACCTTTGCTTCTCGAAGTTGAAGGTTTTTACTTGGTTTATTTTTGTGAGAAATAGTTTTTCTGGTTTTCCCACTGTAATAATTGAAGTTGTGTTAAACATTAATGTTTTTCACCCTCTGAATTAGTTGCCACAATTCTATCTTACTTTTGGTTAAACAGTAAAAACATTAAATAGTGTTTACAATATTGGTTTACAATATTTACAGAATTGTACAGGGTGGGTTTATAGTAAACATAGTTAAATGTCTGTCTTTTCAGGATTTAGCTGTTCGATTGACTGATGATACCGATCCTTTCTTCCTTTATAACCTTGTCATATCTGAGGAAGATTTTCAAAGGTAAGGGAATGTGTGGCTCAAAAGTGTTTGTAAAACAGATGTGCAGAAGTAGTGTTTTGTTATATAAGGTATGGCTTCGTGCATGCAGTGTTGAATGTTTGTCTCTGAGTTTGCTGCATCTGTGAAGGTGCACAACTAAATAAACAGATAAAATCTTGATAATGGTTGAGTCTCCCCTAATTGTCCCTTGCTTCTTCCATGTGCTCCTCCTATCCAATAACTGTACCACTCTGTGCTGTAAGGAAGGCATCTACTCGAAGGAGCACATTTGTTGTGCCACAATAACTTATTTCTTTAATTAGTGCAGCCCATTTACAAGAACTCTTGAAATCAAAAATATCTTCTGGTGATTATCCAAGACATGATCACATTTCTTCATGTTCAGGATTGAAAAAAAGATGCTAGCAAACTTTAATTACATGATCAGAATTAGTTCTTTCTACTAGTGTAAACAAAATATTTTATAGGAAATAAATTACACCTCTATATATCCTTATTTTTTTTTTTTTTCCAATCTGTTTATGTAGTTTAAAATCCCAGCAAGGTCTCTTGGTAGACTTCTCTGCTTTCCCACAAAAATTTATAGATCTGCTTCAGCAATGCATTCAGGAGCAGAACAAAGATATCCCAAGGTAGGTAATAAGTGAGTGCCATATTACTCTGTGTGTACGTGTTGAGTTCTTAAAATACTTGTCAGCCACTCAGACTGAGAAGGGTCAGTAGAACAAGGATAGTTTAACCTTCCTCTGGATGCATCTGAATATCAATTGGGGGATGTTACTGACAAAACCTGTCTCTGGAGGACTGAGCAGGGGAATTTATGTCTAGTAATAGTCTCCCCATCAGAGTTGAAGCTGGCAAGCTTCACAGGCTAGCAGATGTGAAAGGATGCAGCACTGGTCCTTTTTTTTTTTTTTTTAACAGTTTAATGCTGGAGACCTAATCTGAATTTGATGGACCGAGGAGTAAATCCGTTTCAGAGGAGAAAACAAATTTATAAGGCATTCTGACAAGGATTTTTTTTTTTTTCTTTCATTTCAGTGTTCAGATATTAAGATGCGAGGGGGAGACCTGAGATCCGCTCTTCCCTGTAGTGGCCTTTTCGGGTGTTGTTTTTGTTTGTGTGGGTACTGAGGAAAGCCCTGTCCAGAGTACCTAGCTCCACACCAGTAGTCAGGCCACTTCCTGAAGTATGTGCTGTGAGCTATGAATTTTACTAGATTGTAGGATACCTATAAGTCAGGAGTCTCTTTTCTTTTGAATTTGGTTACAAAGGCCTTACTTGGTTTTGGACTTGTAAGTCTAATATGGGCTTCTGAAAATTTTGCAAATAAACAAACTGATTAGATTTATACATTTATTGTAAGGTACACGCGTTTTAGTTGATATTTGTTTGTAGTATTAACTAGGGACAGAATTTCATATTTTTTTTTCAGATGAAAACCGGACAGCCTTTTATTGCACATGTTAAAATATTTATTTGAAAATAGCTTGTGGGATCTACAGGTAGTTTCAGGGAAAGAAATATGCTAAACATTTGATTATTTTTGATCTTCCCTAGGTTTTTGCTGCAGTTAGTTTCTTCAGCATCTGTTCTAGATCACACACCTGTCTCCTTAAATGTAGTGGAGACCAACCCTTTTAAACATCTTACCCACCTCTCTCTAAAATTCCTACCAGGAAACGATGCAGAAATAAAGAAGTTTTTAGCCAGCTGTTTGAAATGCCTTAAGGTAAAATGAAGGCTTCTCATAGATACAACTAGGCCTTGATGCAATGTGTACTTAAGCTTTTTTTTTGTTCTTAATACTTCAAAAGTATGTACCAAATTGTATGCTCTGGTTTATTTTTTATTTTAGCTCGGATATGTCATTGCATGCAGTTATTTAGGTGCATGTTACAAAACTAAATTGTTACTATTGCTTTAGCAATAAAAATATTAACATGTATATTCAGCCAAGCGCTATAATTTGAACTAGCAGAAAATCAGGTGTTTTACACATGCAGCACATGTAGTACGCAGCTGTTGAATGCTTCTGAATGCTTCAGTGTCTCGTGCTTCATATGAAGCCTTGTGCTGATGGCCTGGTCAACTGCAAAAGTATAATACGGTAAACTTTCAATCCCTTTGTTCAGCGGTTGGGTTTAGGAAAGTATGTGTGTGTATATGATTCTAAGGCTTTATGGACTTCAAGGGGTAGTAAAGGGGTAGCAAATAAAAATCGTAATGTTGATGCAGTTGGTAGCATGTTAGCTTTCATTTAATGAGAAATTAATGGTCTCATAGTTTGTTGTTCGTTTCAGTTTCATAGCCTGGGATTTGTGTGACTCCTAGTGTGCTGTCATTTTTATAGCCACCTAGTAAGCTATTTTAATAACATAAATTTACAGTATTTCAATTGGTTTGTTTTTTATGCAACTTCTTTGTAAATGTCTTTATGTTAAGATACTATTTCCTTATAGAAACTTGGTAAGAATTTAATTCAGAGTTTTTACCTTGTGAGCTAATGCCTTTTCTTTTAACTTCATTAATTATACTTTATTCAAGATAAAGTTTATTAAATAAGATTATTTTTTCCACAAATATAATGGGTATGTGGTTGCTTAGGCAGGGTATGCTGATAAAATGGAAGCTAAATACTACTTGTATTTTGGGGGCTAAGCCTTGACTTAATGTCAATTTGTACATAGGAAGACAAAATGACGTTGGAAGAAAAGCTTAGAAAAACTGAAGAGGATCTTACCAGACAACTGAGCTACACTCAACAGGTAATGTAAATTTTTGACTTTCTGGTTGTAAGTTGCACTTCTTCCAACCTGTGGAAAATGTACCTTCTTGTGAACTGGTCGTTTAGGCACTACCTAGCCAAGATAATTGACTTGGGAGTGAGTGAAAAGAAGAATAGTAGTTTAGTGTAGCTTTTCTTAAGAATGAGTAAAGCATGCAACTGAAGAATAAAATTTAATTCTCACAATACTCACAATACTAAACCAGAATTTTACTTGATGTTGTACAGAGTTCTGTCTGTATATGCACACACAAATTATATATGGTGGTGTGAGATAAATATACTCTACATAGTCCGTGAATGGTTCTAAATCCTTATATTTGGAAAAATTGTGAAACTGTGATAAATCAAGAATCTTGAACTTCATGTTACTCTACTACTTTTTGATTTTTGCAGTCAGCCCAGTAATAACTTCACATTTCTGTTTCAAGACGATGATTTGGGTCAAATTCTAGAATTATCAAGGTGACTTTTTTGACTATCATGAAACAGAAAAATTCCACTAAAAGTGCAATTATGGAGCTTTCTTGGAATGGAATACTTGTTTACCTCACCTTTGCAGTTTCAGCTGGAGTTGCTGGAATGTGTTTGCTGAATTGCAGCGCAAAATTAGAAATCATAAAGAGGAAACTTCCTGAAGAACTTCCCCCCCACTAGAGCACTTTGTGTTAAAAGGCTAGAGAACATCAGCAGACTGTTTTTTCACTCTTAAATAGTGATCAGAAGAAAATACAATTGGAAATGAAGATGATTTTAACCACAGTGTCAGAAAGGTGCTCTTTAGCTTTTCAGTGCCTTACTTTCCTGTTTACAGAATGAACAGATATTTTGGCATCTGGTGCTGAAATTTAGACTTTTCTCAATAATTCCATGTCCTTTTTAAGAAGTAACAGTAAAGAATCATTCAGTATTCACTAAAATGCTTAAATTTTTAAAACTCTCTATGCTTTGTCAAACTTAAACAGAGCTTGTCAGAGAAGAGCCGAGAGCTAGACAAACTGAAAAATGAATGGTCATCATACACTACAGCTCTAAATAACAAACACACACAGGAGCTGACAAGTGAAAAGGAAAGAGCTTTCCAGGTATGACAACAGAAAAAAATTAGCAATATTCTTATATGTGAATAGTTTCTTGGCTTAATTTTCAGATTCATTGAATAACTACTTAGTGTCCTTTTTTCTTGTAGGCACAAGCTCAGTACCAACAACAGCATGAACAACAGAAAAAGGAATTAGAAAATTTGCATCAGAAAAGTATTCAACAGTTGCAGAACAGACTCTCAGAACTTGAGGTCATCAATAAAGATCTGACAGAAAGGAGATACAAAGGAGATTCCACAGTCAGAGAACTGAAAGCAAAGCTTTCTGGAATAGAAGATGTATGGTTTATTCATTTCCATAACCAATCTGTGGAGCATTAACACTGCCTGCCTGTGCTTGTAATAGAAAATACAGTGTATTAAGTTTGTTCAGCTCCTCTTCATTCCACATTATGCTTACTAGTTAGATATATCAGTTTAAGTTACTATTACAGGTTTTCATAAATAAAATAAAATTCCTTTCCAACGTTCTAGGAATGTCAAAGAGCAAAGCAGGAGGTTCTGTCACTGCGTCGGGAGAACACTACTCTGGATGCTGAATGTCATGAAAAAGAAAAACTCATTAATCAGCTACAGACACGGGTTGCTGTTCTGGAGCAAGAGATCAAAGATAAGGATCAGCTAGTTATTAGAACAAAAGAAGTATTGGATGCGACACAAGAACAAAAGGTTCCTTTGAGTTTTAAAATAATTTTCTCTAAAGCTCTGTCGAACTTTCTTAATTGCAGTCTCTATAGATTAGCAACTGACCAGTTCTTATGAATACAGCAAGTAAGCTTTCAAATGTAGTTAGATTCTAAATTGTGGCATGAAAAGCATACTGGATTCAGTTTTACAAAGGTTGCTACTGTTTTAATATTGTGGTACCAGAGTAAAATTAGCAATACTTTTTATAAACAAAAAAATGGATGAATTGAGATACTATGTAATTTGACTGAAAAGCAAGGACTGAATTTCTTGTAAAGATTAGTTCACAAAGACTTTATTGAGGTTCTACTTGAAATCATAAGTGATGTCTATCGTGTCTTTATTATAATATTTTTAATATTCTTTTAAAGGTGATACTGGAAGAGAGTACAGAGAAAAAACAAAGTCATATTGAAAAATTAGAGACAACAATTAAGTCGCTGTCAGCTGAACTTCTTAAGGTTTGAACATGCCATTATCCTTATGAAATGTCTTCCTTATTTTTGTCTTTATTTTGAGAATATCTGATTTATTATTTTTTTTAATAGGCTAATGAAATTATCAAGAAGTTACAAGGAGATTTGAAAACTCTAATGAGTAAATTAAAATTGAAAAATACTGTAACTATTCAACAGGAAAAACTGTTGGCAGAAAAAGAAGAGAGACTTCAAAAAGAGCAGAGAGAATTGCAGGAAATGGGACAATCTCTTCGAATGAAAGAACAGGAGGTATTGTGATAGGTTAACCCTCTGTCCTGTAAATGCTATTTTATGTAGTGTGTTGGGTTTTCTGGTTTTTATCTTATTTGCAGCAGTAAGGTCTTAAATCTTTCCCTGGAATAGAATGTACTCTTTTACTTAGTTAACATGTTTGTTTAAACATGTAAGCAACTTTTCATTTTCTTTCAAGTAAACTGATTTTGTAATGTCATCCATTCATATAGAAGAAAACTAAAACTGTATTAAGAGCACAAAGCAATATAGTGGGTGAATCAACATGCTTTAGGGGGCATATTCATGTGAAAGTTGATGAAGGAACAGAGTGAGCTTTTTCTTCCATTAAGTATATTTCCCTGCTTAAGAGTCCTTACATTATTTAATCACAGAAAAATTAAGGTCAGAAAGACTTCTGGCTGTTATCTTGGTGAGATCCTAGCTAAGAATAGGGCTTATTTTAACAGAATTATCATACTGCTTTGTAAAAAAACTGAGTTCAGACTTCTCTAAATAATTTTAGAACAACTTCACAGATCCTTTCTATTTATTTATAGTATATTTTTTCTTCAGTTTGTCATCAGTATTAGCTTCTGATAGTGTTATAATTATTATGGGAATATTGCAGGTTTGCAAGCTACAAGAACAGCTAGAAACTACAGTACAAAAACTAGAAGAAAGTAAGCAGTTACTGAAAACCAATGAAAATGGTAGGTTTATACAATTTAATTTCTCCCTCTGTAAAAATGACATAGTGATCTAGCTGCTACTGAAAATGAATGGAGGCTTTACTTGTGTTCTTTCTTTGTAAAGAGCAGTGATTATTGTTGTTTATGGAAAAATAAGCTCTGTCTGCAGTGGGTATGCAACAACCTAGAGCTGCTGGTAGAGGAGACTTTGCAGTTGGTGCCTGTGGGGTAGTGTGCGGGGCGGGGGCTAACTGGAGGAAGGAACAGAATGGCATGTAGGGGTGGAGGAAGGGTGACAAAAAGGCTTTCACGAGACTGGAACTTCTAGTGATGCTTAAGGAGGAAAAATAGCCCCCAAGCTGTCACTTCTTTTGACGAAGGGCTACTTGCTGTTTTAAACAGCTTCAAAGAGGTAGGAAGTGAGCTTGACCTTTTTCTTGTCTCTGCAGTAATCACATGGTTAAACAAGCAGCTGAATGAAATTCAGATGGCAAAGAAGCCAGAGACTTCGGCCAGTCCACAGGGTGGTGTTCGGGCTGCCCTTTCTCCTCATGGCATGGTAAGATACCATAACTATATAGTAAGATACCATAACTATAAATAACACGGTTATCATGTAGTCATTATTTCTTGAAATGTATGGCCCTAAAAAAAAGGGGGGGGGGGGGGGTGTAAAGGTGCTTTCATCTTCCCTATAGTTTTGGGTGTATGGTTGTGGGTGGGTGTGGCTTTTTTGGTTTGTTTAGGGTTTTAATAACATAATATGCTGTTGGGTGCTACTTGATGCCCTGGCCTTCTAAGTGAGAATTTTCTAAGCTCTCAATCATTAAAATACACAAAACAATGCAAAATTAGCTTGGAAAAGATGGAGTGCAGGATGAAGGGAAAAGAGAAGGCATTTTTGTGTTGTGAGGTTGTACAGGTTGAGAAAGAAAGTTTGAATACTCTTATTAGTGGTATTTAGAAACATGAAAATAAGGGGTAAGAAACATTTCCTACTGTTTTTATTAAATACTGTCGCTTATTGGTTCTCTGTTGTCCCTGTTGGCACCTTACCATTGATGAGTGCTTATTCAGTAGTAGAAGGGCATATTCATGCGAAGAGGTCTCTTGATTTATAGCTACATACATTTAATATATTAATCAGTTACAGGGTGTGTAGCTTATTGTGAGTTTATTGTTAGTAGCTAAGAGTGCTCAACTCTCCTAACTTTTTAAAGTTACAAGTTTTCCGTAAGAATGTGAATCTTGGAAAAGTGATGTTTTCTTTCCGTCAGGAAGACTGAAATGAATGTTAGCTTTGTAATTACAGTTAGTTGTTAATTTTTGACTTTTAAGTCTTTACAAACAATTACTTCAAGAATTGTTTTTCTCCTTTATGGGTGTATTCTATTTCTCTTACAGCCTGACCGACCATCCTTTCCCAGCTCAGGAATCAGTCATTCCATTTCTCCTCTGTATGCCTTCCAGAACTTTCCAGAACCAGCACACAACAAAAATGTCAGTTCACAATGTCCAGTACCAAAGGCAAGCACTTTGACTTTAATGTCTGGTTAAGAATGTGATAACATATCAACGCTTAATGTTTTGAATATTTCTCAGAATGCATGAAGAGTTACTGTACCTCCCAGTGCTCTTAAACTCCCTGTCTTGAACATGATCACTATTAGTAATAGCTAATGCTTGTTCTTAGGTTGCTTATTCCTGTGTACTTTGCTGCACAGAAGTGCTGTGCAAGGTACAGAAACATGAATCCCTGAGATGTTTGCTCTGAATATGCTGGCTGCTGCACCGGTGTAGTGCTCTCTAACCTCCAACTCTTACATTTCTGCAGATTCAGTTTAACCCACAGCTCTCTAAAATGAATAGATGTTCAGAAGTTCAGATGGGGACTGCAACTAGTCATCCAGCAAACAAGGAGAAGTGAGTGTCATCTATTGCATTTTTAGTGTGTTGGGTTTCTTAAATTATTATTTTTATAAAGCCATTTGTCTTCTATGTGTGTCTGGAACTGAGCAAAACATTTCCAGTACCAAGCTAGTTCTGTGCTCTGCCTTTCCCCATCAACGTGTTAATGAATTTTAAGTTGTGGCAGACTTAATTGGTCACTAAGCATGGTTAGTTGATAACAAAGGAAGAGCCATGCTTTCAGGAGTTGGTCCCAAGGAACTAAAGTTCCTTGTCCGTTCTGGTGACAGATCTAAGGCTATCATGTGAGGAGTCAGTTGAGAACAGTCTAGAACTAAAGTTCATAGGAAAGCAGTAGATCCACTTCAAGTTAAGATTTTTCTGAATGAGTCTGTATCCACAGTTCTTGTTAGTTAGCAGCCCATTAACTACACTCATATTACATTTTAATTAGCCTTTTTATTTCTAGTGGTGATAATTTGGGGCTGGAATCAAAGTATTTCAAGAAAAAAGATGACAGCATTCCTTTACGAGGGCTTAGTCAAAATACACTTAACTCAGGTATGTGTGGAAACAGTAAAACAAGACCTTATTTGAAATGTGCCTAAAGGGTAATGGTAGTTCTGGTTCTATGAACAGTGTCTTGTTTCTGCTATTCTACAGAGTATCTGAAACCGTACTTGTCAACAAAAGCCCAACCGTCACCAAAAGCGGCAGTAACACCAGCCTCGGCTTATTTTCCTGGATAGTAGACAGGATTCTTAACGTAAGAGTCCTCTTTTAACCATCTGGGGGATTTTTGGATGTCCTGTAATAATGTATCAGTAAAGTATCAGTGTAAACTGATGTAATTTTTTAAGTCTGAATCTGTTTTCTTTGAGAAAGACATCTTGACTGACTTGGGTGGCTTTTCAGGATATGTGAGCCCATTCGGTAAAGACAAAGCTTTAAGCAGCCTCAGCCTTGGTGGGAACAAGGCTGCAGTGATATCACTGGGGCTGTGCAGAATTTTCTTTTAGTATATTGGAGACCCTGTTGTGTTCCTAAAAACCCCCCAAAGTGCAGACTTTTATTATAGGAACTGACAGGTGTGTGGATGAAGTGTGCTCTGGCATTCCCTGAGAGAGAAGGTTTCTCTTGAATGCTCCTCCTGACTCCTTTCGGAGAAAGGAGGGTACAGATAGAAGGCACTGGAGAACTGGGTGATGCTGTCAACTTTAGTAATAGTCAAGCTTGTAAGTTAGCATGACTGCCTCAGTAATCCTCCCTTACAGTTTTAATTTTAAAAACTTAATTTTGGAACCAACTTGTTTGAATTGTGCATAGACTTACAAATAACCTAATTAAAGATATTATTTCACTGAATGTATAAAATTATAATTTAAAATGCTCCCTCTTGGTTCCCCTAACTTTTCTGTGAATCTGTCAGTATTACATTCCACAGGTCACCATGTGTAAAACACTGTAAGGTGAAGTATCTGAACAGGTAATTGACATTATCACAAGGTCTAAAAGCTAATTTATTTTTACTAATCATACTTTACAACTGAAAGAGTGTACAGAAATTTAAGATACTCTGATGCTCAAGCTTAGGTAGGCTGAGTCTGTTGAGCCTGTTCTACTACCCAGGTTCGAATGCTAGAATCATGTAACCCCTTCATTCTGTGCCATCTTTGATTTGGTGAAGTATTTGTAACATACAAAATAGACTTTTAATGACTATTTACACACTTTTACTGTTAAAGATATTTCAGACCTTTTACCTTGGTTATTTCAGTGCAGGCAGAGGGTTGTGTATTTAAGTGGTTTGTTTTGCTGTGCAAAATGTGTATATTTGTTTATAAATCAGCACCATGGTAATTAATGTATATTCACTTGTTTGGGCATGTGTAAGTTTTGATGGAAATATTAAATGGTTTTTATCAAAGGCTCCGAGTAATGTTGTAAGGGTACTAAACCACCCTCTCCACTGTCCTGAAACCCCAAGACAAGGTAAGTGCCAGAAGGGTACTGTTTTATTCACCTTACCTTTTTCTGGAGTTTTCTTCCCAGTGTCCTCCTTTTCCCACACAAGGCCGTGCTCTGGGACCAGCACTGTGATGCATGTACAATCCCCTGATGGCAGCAACCCCCTTCTGAAGGTCTGTGCTTATGCTACTATTTATAGTTAAGTTTTAGTAGATGTAAATTAATGTGAACTTGGTCTGTTCCTCTTGAAGTACATAGAAGTGCTTTCAAAGAGGAAGCTGATGATTGAAATGCAGCAGCTTTCCAGATGTCCCAGTCCTATTCAAATCTAAACTGAGACAAGGGTGGTGGGCCGGGGAAGAGTACTCACCCCGCAGCACGGTGGGGCAGAAGCAGCTGTGTCCTGGGCTGCTGAACACTACCGGCACTAGGGGCATGCTCAGGCAGCCTGAGGAGTGCTGCACCTCTACTCTGTGCTTTTTTCCCCACCTGCTGAAGTATAACACACATATACTATAGAACTTCAATTAAGATTTTAAGAGACATTAACAATTATTTAAAAATTCATTAAAATATTGAACTTTATTAACAGTATATTTACATATTTTTTCCTGCTCTTGGTCAACCATGGTGAATGTTCAAAGGTAAAAAAGCATTAAGCAATAACCACAAGATGAAAACATTTTAAACCTATACAATACTTTATACACAAATTTATACAAAGGAACACTTAAATAATACAACCGGACACAAAAATATACACTTTTAGAGAAATTCACATCAGTAATTGTATAAAGCTCTCTTCTGTACTAAGGGTCCTGAAAATTTAGGACTAAAACATTAGCTCTGTACTGCAAAAGGGTTATTGTGACAGTCCTCAAAGGCCACTATATAGCACACGGACATATTCAAGGCTATCAGCTTATATTTCAGTCTGTATTCAAGTTTTGAGGTCCTTTATGATTATGCAAACATCAGAAATATAGTGGTATAATAAATGGTACTTAGGAAAGCAGAGTTTTAGAGCCAATATTAAAATTTGTAGGCTCAAAACACCCACCTAATATTTGAACAAGTGTTTGATACTACTGTTTATTCAAAAATAGAAAGAGTAAATGCACTTACATAAAAATAACTTTTACTGTTCAGCAAGCGTGCTCATGTGATTGTTAGTACAAACTTAAAAAAACCTGCCATATGACTTTTAGAATAAATGATACCAATTCACCTTCTCCATACTTGAGTACATTTACATTAAGGCTTTGAATCATCTGACCCAAGATTTTACAACATTAAAATGAATGGGTCCACACGGATGCTAGTATGTCTCATTGAGACTTAGCAGGACTAGATTAAAGCTCACCACCTTAAGGAAACAGAAGGACACATGCTCATGCCTTGACTCTATTCTTTTTTTGTCTCTGAGCTAGAATGTAAGGTTTAGTAAGTAACAGTAAGTATTTCATAGCAAGAGACAAGTATGTAACAGTTTGTCTTCTAAAAGTAAATTATTAATTCAATGGCAACATCTTTGGAGAAACTTCCTTTTAAAAAAATTCCTATGGGGTTCATGCAGAAAGATACTTCTTAAGATTACCTTAAGAAATTACATTTTGGATGGAATCGGAATGTGCATCCCAAACTGCTGATGGAAAAAAAAGTCTAAAAGGTCTTTCTGGATTTTTGTCATACATTTGTGTCTTGCAATAATGGTTCTTTAGCTTCACCAGGAGCTTGTGGACTGTGGGGGTGGCCATGGCTGCCACAGTGTTTCTTCCAGTTGCTGGACCGTACATTTAGGTTTGTGTGTTCAGGAATAAACAAGGCAACAAGTAGTGCCAAGAGCACAGAGCACGCTCCAAACAAGAACGGGGGTCCAGGAATTATAGAGTTCTGAAAACAACAACAGTAACACCACAAAGCATTAATGAGCCTTTTGATGCATGTTAACAGACTACATTTGCTAATTACACAAATTTCAAGAAGGAAAAGAACTTGTTCTTGCTACACTATCCAATACAGTGTTTATCCCCAGGTGGAGTCTTTTAGAAGAAATGTGGAAAGAGTGTTACATCCTAAGATTTAGAAGAGGGAGCATATGGTTCTTACTAATGTGTTCCAACTTCCTTTTCTAGGGCAAGTTCTTCCTGTTCAGTTTCCTTAACAAATTAAGTCTATAAGGAACTAAAAAAGCTAGAGAGAGCTTGGTTACAGGACAACACAACAGGAATACAGCACATGAAAGGTAAATACAATGTCAGGGAGACACGAGAAGAGGGGGATGCTGTTCTCAGTCCCTCCTTCCCTCAGTCTTCCCCTTACATGGGGCAACAGCTGTCTAATTACTACCAGCTGTATCTATCTGAAAGGTAAACTAAACCCCACCCATCTAGTTAAACACAAACAGATCAACAACCCTCCCCAGTGATTTCAGAACCTTTTCTTACACATTTACAGTTAGCACAACCACATGTAACACAGCATCATCCTCAAGAACGGGTGGGCACAAGGTCCCTTCCTGATTTCTTTGGCTGGAATCAGTAAGTGAAAGAATAATACCTGTTGTAAATGGTATTGCGTGACCACACCACCTCCCGACGGTGACTCAGGCATGGGGAGTTCATTCAGTTCAACGTGAAATATATAGAATATAAAACCATAAAGTGCTGGTCCCAAACCATTACAGAGTCCTCGAATTCCTGTTATCATCCCTTGAACAACACCTGGGGAAAGTAAAAGACACTATTACAGGTACCTATATTTATAAGTATATAATTAACTATTTTTAATGGATCTGTAAGACTATTCACCTTCAAACTGATGCAAGCAGGAAAGCTTCTCTAAAGTGCTGCACTAGGGGTAGGAATAGCCAAGGGACACAGAAGAATTGTCATTATAGTATATTCACATTGTTTTCCAGCTCCCTCTGGGCAGAGAGTAGTAGTGGCTGTGCTGAGCTCATTCCGAGCGCGGTACAGGTGCCGGATCCTGGCTGGCGCTGTCTCACGCAGGAGAGCCAGCGCTGTGCAACCTGGGCAACTAAGCAAACTTTTGACAAAAGCGAGGCAAATGAACAGCACGTTCCGTTTGCTCAGTGTTTTTCCTCTGTGCCCGAAGGACACAATACACGTGTATTACAACTTCCAAGTAACTTGGGTTGTACCGTTCTGTGACCTACGCTTGGGTGTAGGGGCTGCTCTGTGGTGGCACAGAGACCCTGCCATGTCTGTCTGCAGTGTTCTTTGACTAGAAATCAGAGTATTCAGACAAAACCTACCCTGTTGGTCAGCATCAGCAGTTCGTGACACCAGGGCGCTTACAGCTGGGAAGGTAATACTGGACATGGCTGCGACAGCTCCAGCTGCCCACATCATCCTGCAAGAAAAGAATGGCTGCAGGGACAGCACTCTGCCTCTGCAGCAGCTGCAGGCGTGTACACATGCACAAGTGTGGGTAAAGGATAAAATGCAGAAAAATCCCCTATCCTTCAGATATGAAAATGGAATTTACATACCATGGTTCTGATCCAAAGCCATACCACGCCAGTTGTAGTATTTGAAATCCTAGGCCCAGCAGGATGGTATTTTTATTTCCAATGGACCGCATAAGTAAACTCAAAACTATTGTCTGACAGAGAAGGGAAAAACGTTAAAAAAAGAAAAGTAACATTCTAAATGTTAAATACATGCAAATAAATAAATAAATTTTAAAAAGCCAAGTAAATTTCTCCAAAAGCAGTATTTGCCAACTGTTCTGGAACGTCTACCAAACAAACAGCAATCACTTAGCAAGCAATATGAACAAGCTGTCACCCCTTCTTTGATGCACAAAGGATTTAGTTTTCCCAACACAATAGGCTTCGGGTATTACAGAGCCAAACCCTGGCTAGCAGCCTGGTTTTTCATCTAAGTTAGAGACTGAGAACAGCTGCTGAAAGGGGAGTCACAGTTCTGGAGCCACAGCATCATGGAAGTTCTCCACAGTGCCCAGCTCTGTCCAGATTACCAAATGAAGGAATACACAGCAGTAACTCACCTGGGCAATAATGGAAAGAATCCCGAGGACTGCTATAAACGCTGCAACACTTTCAGATGAAAATCCCATTATCTGTATTAAAGAAAGGCAATGTGATTATTAACCGTAAACCAAGTGTCATGATATCACCAACATGAGTGGGGGAGCACATTAATGCGGAAAACCAGTATTATTCAACTCCTCCCTAACTTCGGAAAAAGTTTTGGTTGGTTTTCTTCATTAAATCAAGTACACAAAAATAAAGTGGCATAAATAGGAAACAAGTAAATGGTTCCCTCAATGAAAAATAGTTTAACATATAGTGAACCTCACAGTCAAGGAATAATGCAAATAATGCAAGAAGTTGTTTTGTAACTCCTTCATCTCCCTCCTCTTTTTGTCTCTCTAAAACGACAAAACCAGAACAGAAAGAGGACTTAAATCAGCTGCTGAAGGCTTTTAAATTGTACTAGTTCTCTATACTTTATTACTTCAGCAATACTGAAAAACTTTCATGTAAATTTACTTTTGTTCAATTCAGTATCAAACCATTCAGTTACCTGTCTGAGGTATAGGAAGAAGCTGGAATATTGACCTGCCTCTGGGAGGTAGGAAAGAAAGACTGTTATGCAGATTAGCAGCACAATTGAGTCCTGGCCGACTTTCTTCAGTGACTATGGCAAGAAAAAAGTATTAGAAAACATTTAATCTTCACCTTCAAAAAGCATACCTAGCAGGAATCTGAAAAGCACGTCAATTAGCAACGCTATTCTGTGGCACCACCAAAACACTCCCCTGCATGTTTGGCAAAAGTACTAGCAGCAATGCAAGGTTAAACTTGAAAAAATATGGGCTCTGTTCTTCAAGTCTGAAACGCACTCAATCCAGTCTCTTCCCCATCTCAAAAGCTCAATATTTACAAAGAACAAAATACTCCATATTTAAATAGCTTACTGCAAAAGGGTCGGCCTGTTCCCACGAGATGGGTGCTCCCCAGGATGCTGGCCTCATCTTCTCTGGCAGTGATTCTGGTACAGCAACAAGAATAAAACAAATGTCTAACAAGGCTATTGCTGTAGCCAGGACCACAACCAGGCTGTCTCCGTAGACTCGACCAAGGTAGGCACCAATAGCAGGGCTGGTCACTAAACTTGCTGCAAAAGTTGCCGAAACCTAGGACAAGGAACAGCTGGTAAGATATGCCAGGAGGTAAGTCAGCAGTATTACTACCCGCTTCTCATTTTCAGAAGCCTAACCATTTTGATCAGGTAGAGATTAACCCTTTTTCTGTGACTGTGTGGTAGCAGCTGGGTATTTCAGACCGTCAAAATTTTTCAAGGAAAAAAAACCTTTTTAAATGATAACTGGACAGCAATGTGAGGTTCACAGGACTCCTGCAGGTACTGACATAATTAGGTTCAATTACATGGTCTGCTGATACCTCTGGGAAGTGACAAGCTGTATTTATCTTCGTATTAGTGAAACGGGCAATGCCTGGTAAGAAAAAAATCCCACGTATCAAGGGCATATTAAATTTAATAAGATGGTTAATCCAACTCAGTACAACGGATCTTCGGGAAGTAGTTTCCAGTTGAGCAGCTGGCCTTGTTGTGAAAGGTGTTAACTTTAGAACTCAAGGAACTTTCTCAGCATATCTCAATCCCTGACGTGTACAGGCTGAAAGAAAGGATTTGGTTCTACAGCCACTGCCTTCAGCTCTTCCTGCTGAATATGATAACGGATTCTGTAACTTGAATGTGAAAAATAATTCTGCTAATCCACAATACACAGGACGGTGAAGGCTCCTGAGAGCTGGCAGGTTATCAGGAGATATTAGAGGAACGGAGACGAGATGTACAAACTTCAGACAGACAAGTTCCTCGGCTACGTTTGTTCTGAACTGAAGCGCAGCACTGTGGCTGGAGACGCGAGCGGGAGTAGTCAGGGTATCACACCATGGCAGTTCCAAAGTTACCCAGGAACAAGAGGTTAGATTTTTGAAAAGATGACAGAGTAGTACCAGTGTGAGAAATAATGGAGGAATAACTAAAGTCCCTCAAATTACATCATTAACACCGATAATAACTGTTAGGACAGATGTATGAAAGACAGCTTTTAACACGGTCATATTTTAAGTTAGAAGCATATTATTCAAGAGGGTGGGTGACAAGAACAATTAAACAGAAAAACCTTACTCCAAACCAAAATCAACTTGCCACAGGAGAAACAGATACAGGTTTGAACAGCTTTCCCTACTGAAGTGTTTAGTACTGAACGCCACAGGAACAGAGCCAGAGAAATACATACCAAACCATAGGCCATGCTTCTCTCATGTTCTTGGGTTATGTCTGCTACATACGCAAAAACCACAGAAAACGTCACTGCAAAAACTCCAGAGACAGAGATAACAGCGAAGTACCACCTAAGAACGTTATAAAAAAATTAGAACAGCTAAAGAGAAACAAAAAGTCTCTATTTACAATCCAAGTACAGTTCAACAGTAAATCATCTTGTCCAACTTTTCCTGACAAATACTAAGATAAATTTGGATAAAGTCAATGGGAATGTGTCTCGATGCAGTCGTGTAACTCCTCCTTAGGGCACCGAGGACAAAGCTAAACAGCACAATTTTGTAACATCTACAAAAAGCTGCTGTGATTAAGTAATTCTAGGAAACAAGGTTTTAGACTAACTTTGGCTGGATGCCTATGACCCAAAGCAAATTAGGAACTTCAGTATTTTGAGAATCTGGTCACTGAGAGCTTCCAACATGAGCCTTGTCTTTATGCTACAGAACACTAGCCCTCGTCATTTGAAACATTACACTTGGAAACAAGCTACTTTCCAGAAAAGCAATGAAGAATCCACGAGCAATCTGTGTGACGGGAGAGGAAACTGAGAAGGCTCAGGGCGGTACCTTAACCGCTGGCTCTGGTCAGCACAGCCCATCCTATTTCAGTGACACCCTCGGGTACAGCACACTGGTAGCGCAACCCCACGGGGAGCTCTGACTCGTGCCCTGCCTGGGGAACGTACATGCCAGCTAAGAGCTTACTGACTTGCACACTGTGTGAAAGCTGGTGGATTTTAAAACTTGAGAAACAAAAGGATAAAATCGCAGCAACATTTTGGCTACAAATGGTTATTCATGCACTAGCTAGTATAGGTAAGGTTTGCATCTCTGCAGAGCAGGTTAGCAGTTGGGTACTATGGCCTCAGTAGAGACCTGCACAGTTGACTGGAGAGCTGTCTAGTATCTCTGGCAAACGTGCTGAAGTAGGAGGTGGGGCCTACAGCACAGGGCTCAACACCAGCAGCTCTTAAAATTCTGACCAAGGCATTTGGCCTCATGGCAGCTACTTCAGTTTGACTCTGTTTACCCAACTTTGCACCAAAGTCCTACAGAAGCCTCAACCTTCCATGGAGCACAGCCAGTATTTTATCAGCAATGCAACAAACATAAGCACTGTATAGCAACCCTGACAAGAAACGGCAAATCTAGTGTGAAAGAATTTACTAACCATGGGCTGATCTTCATTAGTGGTATTGGTGCACAGGTGAAAAATACTGTTAGCAGCAAGAAGGACTTCCGTCCCCACACATCAGACAGGGCACCTATGAGCGGGGCACTGAGGAACGATAACAAGCCCTAAATGAAACAAAACACTGCAGGTTAGAATCGCGACAGCTGACCACACCGCAACCTGACAGCAGCTGGGCTCTGTTTTTACTGAAGCGGATGCCGATCGTGCAGTGCACCAAAGGCAATATGGCCAGGTGTTACTGATCTTCTATCCCATGTCTGCTTACATACAATTCGAGATTTATTACCTCAGAGCTACACAAAAATCAAAATGCAGATGATCCAGTCATACCAGCTGTTTTATGAACTGTGTTTTATAGTTTTACATATTTAGAATTCACATAAACGTAAGTAATTGAAAATACCCTACTGGAGCAACAAGCTCCAAGTAAAAAATTCTCAAATGTGTGTCATTTGGGATTAGTCAACTACCTTTTTATTTGCAGAACCCGAACAGCAGGTACAGACCAAGCAGTGTCTTACTAAAAGTAAAATTATGCAAATTTGCTTTTTTAGCAATAATTTATTCCCCTGTTTCATTTATACCATGAAAGCTACATTGAAAACCCCTGCAACTGTCTCTCAACCGGCAGTCATTTCCATGTTCCTCCCACCATTCACTTTGATTTGTACTTGTGATTAACTTTTGTCACCTTACCTTTACTCCTTGAATTAGACCATTCATTAGAAATGTGTGTTTTGGGAAGGTTTCATGCAAAACCTGGAAGAAGTACAAACACTGTCATTTACACAATATTAACTATAAACATTGTTCACAATGCATCCAACTTCTACAGTGGCGCACCCACAGTTGTTTTATATTTTCATAGAATATAGAGAAAGAAAAAAAGACACTACAAATAATCTACTTAATCTTTAATTCACATGCAGGGTACTTTGAGATTTCGGCTTTACTTGATAAAGGCCTTGGTTCTCTCAACACTTTGAGAAGGATTCATGTCATTCAACTTCAGTGTCAAATCTAAATAGACCACAGAGAGCCTAGAAATGATCTAGACCAGACTCTCCCCATGTTACTGTGTCATCTGCAGGGGGCTGGGGAGAGAGAGCTCATTCTGAGGTGCCTCTACTGGGTGGCCAGAGCCTAGATATGCAGGTTAAAACCGGCACCTCTCAGTCTGACTTGTGTTGCGTGAGATGGATTCCACTCGGTGACTGCTGTGCAGTTTATAGCCAAGAGACTGTTCATGGTTGCCATCGGCTTACAGAGCTGCACCAAGACTGCGTTTAGGTGGAGTCTGCTTGGAGACCTTTAAGCCTTCACTCCTTTTAATTTGTAAGCATGCGTCACTCTCAAAGATTAAATCCAAATGGTAAGCAACCAACCGGATTAGAAAATAATTTGGTACAAACACGTTGGTATGACTGTTTCACTAATCACAGTCTCTCTCTGACTGGTGTAACAGGGTCTGTGCTCTGAAGCTTCCGCTTAAAGCACAGCCAGGTCAGCTAAGATCTCCCTACACACGCTTGCATAATTTTACCAAATTTCAAGTGTAGTTTTGTCCTTACATTTGTAACATGCCAACTTCTTGCAGCATCTTAAAAGGAAGGATAATTTCATTACCCTCTTACCGCTTTCAAGTCAGAAAATATTTACGTGTAAGCTTGAGTGTTAGCAGACTTGCACATAAACAGCTACGCTGCATCATTATGCTGCTTTAATGAAATAATTTTAAATACCTGATTCCATATAATAAAACTCCAAAACTTTTCACTTGCACAACAAAGCAGCTCAACGAGATATAACTTTCATTTAATTCAGAAGATGTTCAGTGCCTTTGCACTAATTACCCTGTCTCCCATGCAGACAGAAAAAGCTTAAGCGTACATATCACTTACCACCAGAGTGGGTGCTGTCAAGAGTCCCCAAGCAAAAAACTCCAAGAAGATCACTATAACAGCATGGTAGACACTGGGTGACCCTATTCCTTGAGGCTAAAACAAGAGGAAAGAACCAGGTGATTAAAACATCTAACAATCTATCACAGTCATGAGAAATGCATCTGAACGCTACAAACAGAAGGATTAAGAAATAAAGCAGGACTCAAAACACTGGAATAGTTACTCCGGCTAAGTGGTACTGAGTAAAATTCCTTTTTTAACCCCTTGCTGCTAACGTCCTGAAGTGTCTTAATCCTCTGCAAAATACAAAGTGCACTCCCACCTCACATTAAAAAACAAGCCACTTACACTGCCAGTCTGGGAAACAAGGATGCTGCTGAAAGCAGAAACAGACTCTTTGGAGAATTAGTTCATTTTCCTTGAGAAAAATCCTTAAGCCCACACAATGCTGCATGGAAATCAAGTTTTTGTCATTTCAAAACATGGCAGTGTTCACACCTGGCTATCCCAAAGACTAATCACCTGGTCTATCAAACCACTTTATAGTACTTCTGTTACTAAAAGGCACCACAGCTACATACAAAACTTTGATAGCTCTAAATCAGGAAAGAAAAACTGAAATAATGAATGCCAGAAGTGAATCTCAAACAGCACTGATTGCTTCCCAAATACTGAGAGCAGGCCTATTAGCTACAGTGTGCTTCAAATGTAGGAAGAGAACCAGGTAAAAGATTTAAAATAAGGAACTTTAAATTCTTTGGTGATTTTAGTATAACCAGAAGTAGCTTTTGAGGAGAACAAAAAGAGCATGGGTGGGACAACCTGCTCCTCTTGTATACTCTGTGTATGCTACCCTGTTAAACAACATGCCACAGTTCATCATTTGCAAACTGAGGAAACGGTGCACTAATTATTTCCATACGAAGGTAGTGTGAATAACTCATCAGAAATCTCATATGCATTCTTTAAGCTCAGAAGTGCTGCCTGAACATCAACTTTCCCCCGGCTTTGTATGAAGGTGAGTTACTAACAGAGTGGCACTGATCTGATCGAACCTAGCATTTATACTGAGCAAATACCCCGCGGGGGCCAAGGTCCTCAGCTGCTTCTCGAGAAGGCTCAGGGGGATCTCATCAACATGTATAAACATCTGGTGGGAGGGAGTAAAGACGACGCAGCCAGACTCTTCTCAGAGGCGTCAGTGACAGGACTGGAGGCGCACACAAATACAGGAAATTCTACTGAAACCTGGAACAAAACAACCCCCTGGAAACAGGCTGCCCGGTCAGGTTGTCGAATCTCCATCCGCCCAAACCTGACAGCCCTGAGCAAACTGCTCCAGCTGACCCTGTGTGAGGGAAGAGTGGTTAAGTGGATTAGAGATGTTCAGAGGTGCCTTCCAACCTCCAATACTACACAATTTTAAGTATCAGTTAGGTAATACTAGAGTCTTTCTTTTGTTACAAGATTTATGCAACTCATACCTAGCTTTTCTGTCCAGATTCCAATATCGCCAACACAGAAAAAAAATAAGCCTCTTGAACTACTGTAGGAAATAAATACTGAAAACCACACTGGCCATTCACTCCTATTGCTAGAAAAGATCATAATTTTCAAAAGTAACCAAGTCGATACTACAAAAGTACCGTAGCACTGTGCTGTTTTTCTTTCCCAAGCCCTGTATTCTGTAAATACTGACGTACCATACAGATACTTCTGCTATTTTTTCAGCCTGTTCTCTTCAGGAGGTAAATTAACAGTCTTTATAGGTACAGAAAGTGGCTATAATTATCTTCACTTCCCACAATTCCTTTCCCTTTCCACCCACAACCCTTATTTTAGTTTTGGGTTAAAAATTTATCCAGCTCTGCACAAACTCTAAGTAACAATCTTAGCTGTTTGGCTCTGTCTGATACAGGAAATCGGGTTCATTCTCATGGTCCCCAGATTCCTGTCCCCCCCAAGGTATTGCGGCTGGTGAGGCAGGAGTCACCACCCCCATCGTCCCTCCACACACCAGGGGACAAAAGCAGCTCCGTTCTGTTCACATACAGCAAGCACAAGCTCAGCAGCCATCTGTCTGTCTCTGTGCTGCCCGTGTCCAGTTCTGGGCAGCTACTCTGAGATTAGAGGCACAAACCAAAACAGCAGAATGAGACCTGTGGCTGTTCTGCACAGGTAAATTGTTGGCGATTTCAGAGGCACCCAAGTGAGTGGCTCCTGCCCTCTGCCTTGTCACCCAGCTGAAAGCAACCTGATCAGATGTTTCCATTACACTGGCAGAAACAAACAGAAATGACATTTAGATCACTAGGGTTAAACCTCCTTGCTTTCTTGTTGCTAATGCTCACTGATCGCACGTACTGTTAGTTGTTCTTATCTATTAAAAAAAAAATAAAATTTAGTCACATTTAGATCATCACCTCTATAGCTATTTTTAAAGATAGTTGCAACTATAAAGTAGCAAAACTACTCCTGAGATGGAAGAAAGAGGGAAGGAGATTAATAAGCGGTTACATTACAGTGCATTAAGATGTGTTACGCACATTCAGTCCACAAGACTTAAAAGTACTAGTCTGATGTACCCTCCTTCCCCAACACGCACAGTGCAGGTGTTGGGTATTCAGCCCTGTGTTACTCTACACACCTGCCCCGCTGTGCTTTACAAAGTGGCTAATGTAGTGTAATGTAACGTAATCACCTAAGTGCAACCAAATCGGAAGGCCTGACACCTGGAGATAAGATACGGAGCCTTTGCGCCAACAACCTGCAATTGAGATGTTCCAATCAGCGTAACAGCAACCCTTCTCTGCAACCATGTAGCCAGAGCAGAGCCTATGTATGTTTGGCAAAATCTGTGTCACAAAACAGTGCTCCAAGAATGCCCCTTGCTCTAATTAGAGAGAAAATGTCTTTAACCAAACACTTTGTACAGTCAGTCATGCCAGCGGTAAAAAGTGCATGTGCCAGGCAACCCTAAGAACACACATCCGACAACAACAGAGTAACTATCAAAGGAACAAAGGCATCAGATCTAAGATCACAGCTGCTGCTCCTCTGCTGGAAAGGAAAAGGCACCAAATCAAGTATGAAGCTCTAACTCTCTCCAGCACTGCCCAGGCGTGCACCTCCTAATTTAGTTGCTTCAAGAAAGCATAATCGCACGTAAGATGAATTCCAACTGCTCATAAAGGAAGGCAAAATTAAGAACAGCGTTGAAACCACTTCACTGGTGTTACTGCCTCTCCTTTGGTGAATCTGACAACACACACTTGAGGACACACACCATTACACATTTTTTTCTGTGATACAGCTACTAAGCTGCAAAGAGAACACAACAAAAATACCACCATGCACCAGCCCAACCTCCTGCACCACCCACCACCTTGCCAAGGGGACCCAGCGTAACCTGTGGCGGGAGGAGAAGTTTTGCAGAGGCAATGCATGGTTTTGCCCTTTTGCTTCTTTTTTTTCTTTCCACATTAGAATCAGTGATTAGAAGTGACAATAAATTAAATTGACTGAAGCTCCCAGTCAGTAAACTCTTTGCCTGTGACACTGCCTCATTAGACAGCTGTATATTCTTGCTGGCAAAAAAAGAGTCACAGTTTTGGTTGATGTCAAACAGTTTCAAAACAAACCAACTGGGCTGGAAACTGTACACTTAGATGATTTGATTAATTACTTGTTTGACAGTTGGAGACATTCAAGACATGCGCCATTTTCATGTACCTGTTTCCCATAAGGTCATATAGTATGTTAGATAAGCAAAGAAACTAAGGAGACTGAGGACAGAAGGCTAATTAAAATTTCAGCAAACATTTTAAAAAAATATATATCCAAGCTTAAAATTTTTGCTGTCATTAAAAAGAATACTCTGCTACACCAGACTTCGTAACTTCAAAAATGTATTTAAAACAAATTCTCAAAACATTTATTTGAAGGCAGAAATTATCACAAGCTGGTATTTCTGTTATCTAACAACAATCTACATACCTTCATCTCATGTTTATAGCCCATTTTCCCACTGTTTTAAAAACAGCTGAAAATCATACAGAACTCATGCAAGTTTACACTCTGCTTTTGAAACTGGTGGGAGACACTGAATGCAGCACCGTAAGTATCACTGAATGCAGTTGTTATAATCTCCTTTCTCCTCTCTTGGCAAAACAAAGTTAAAGTTGAGAGATAAAGGACACTTGGAAGTATATTTTATTTTAATCAATGATTACTCCAGAGCAAAATTCTGAAGCACCATTCCCAGGAGTAACAACATTTACTCTGCTTCTATCACTCATTCTAATATATTCACATTTAACATTTGTGCAAAGTAATCTCATACGTTTCTATCTTTACCAAGAGCAGGTAAACATGTCCTGAAAAACATCAGCATCCACCACTGGAATTAGTTTTGCTTCTTAGCACTAAGTAATCCAGACAGCTGGTGATCAGTCTGATGAAAACTATAGTTACTTTGACACTTCCCTCTTCTCCATTACTGTTTCAAAAAGACAAACTGAAGGGCCACCAGTGATTTAGTCTGTCAAGACATCTCTTTATTTGAAATAATGATACTGTATTTAGACGCTACATCAAAGCTACACAATGTTACGCAGTGGAAAAAATCCAGGGGCAATGATACAGTGGAAGCAATGCTACTCATCAATTAAAAAAAAAAAATCCTACAGCCAAAACACTTAACAGCTTCCTTCCTTTTGTAAAATTTATGTATGTAAGAGGAAGAAAGACAGTGGGAGGGAACCACAAAACACTTCTTCCAGGCAGCCTTTACAGGACTTCTCCGATGCACGAGTCTGTCCCACCGGCTGCCCTATTCCTCTCAGCTGCGGGCACGACGGGCAGAAGGCTGCTGGATGGCAAAGCCCAGCCCAGCCAAGCCGGGTTTAGCCCCACCGCCAAAACTGCAACCCGGCCACACGCCGCTTCCTGCCTTCCTTGACAACGGCCGAGGGCCGGCCCGCATCGTCCCGGGCTATTGTGCAGCCAACTGCTGCTCCCAACCTCACAGCTGCTTCCCGAAAAGATCCACTGAAACAACTGGCAATGTAAAGCTCGGTTTAGACACGGACCACGCGATTTCAGACAAACAGAAGTGATCTGCAGCTCCCTGTACCTAACTCCTGAGACGACACTTGCTCCTGAGCCCTAAAAATCGGCCCACACTGAGAAAGCGCATTGACGAAGACGACCTGAAGTAGTGTGACACCCTTACAGGTGCTTCTCGGGCAACTGCCTCAAGGAAACCAGCCCGGGATGCCGGAACAAAGCTACCGGGGCTGCAGCAACCCGCAGCATAAAAGAAACTGAAACCTCGCCACAGAGCCCAGCCCGGCGCCGCCGGCGGACCACGGCCCGCTCGCACACCGCCTACCCGCGGGCCCACCGGCCCGGGCCCGGCCGCACCTGCCTCAGCCCCCCTGCCCGACCGCTGCCAGCCCGCCGCATCGCCGCGGCACCCGGCGCTCCGCCGCCGCCAGCTCGCCCCGCGGCCGCATCCCCCGCCGGAGCCGCCCCGCGCCCCCGGCCCCGCCCGGCCTCACCGTCCCGCCGTCCTTAATGATGATCTTCTTGGCCAGCATGATACTGCGGTTCACGGCGCGTTTCTTCTTCTTCCCTCCCTGGGTCATTTTACCATCCTACAGCCCCGGGGGGAGCGGGGGCAGCAGCGGACCCTCCCCAGCAGCCGGGCCTTCGCCTCCCCTCCCCGCGCGGCCGCCACCACCGCTCACGCACCCGGCGCCATCTTGGCCAGCCAGCCCCGGGCGCCGCCGCCGCGCATCACGCGATCGCCCCATTGGCCGGGCGCCGGTCACGTGAGCGGGCCGCGCCGAGGGGGGCGGCCCCGCGCCCCCGGCCCAGGCGGGCTCCGCCCTGGTGCCTTTCAAAAAAGTAATGGTTGGAGCCGGAAGAAATACGGCACGCAAAGAAATAGATGGAAGAGAAGAGGCTGCGGCCAGAAGCCGTGCGGCTCGCTGTGGCGCGCCCGGCAGAGGCCGCGCTCCGAGGGAGCCGGAGCCCTCCGCCATCCTGTGCCACTGCTGCCTCAACAACCTCCATCTTCTGGCACGCCGACCCCCCACCTGTACTGCTGGAGACACTTGACGTTTTTTCCCTATCGGGACAACACTGGCATTTTAAAATACATTACCGCGGCCTTTTCTGCCCCTCTGAAGCCTCAGTTTCTCGCGTACCTCCGCAAGCATCGATCCTCCGAGCTACCCCCTCCCAGCCGAACCTAAAGGATCACTTCCAGCCCCTTCCTCCCTCCCCGAGCTGGCTGCAGGGCCTGGAAAAAAGGAGCAAGAAGAGGTAGTTCTTACTGGATATACCTGTTAGACATCAAAAGACATTTCTAGAGCCAAAGTACAAAACCATAGATGTAATCCATCTAAAAATCCAACTTGGCCTGCTTTCTTACTCTCAAGTTTTAAATTTATCAACAACTTTAAACAGGCAGGCCATCTCAGGTTCTGATTTACCACACAACCTGCAGGTAATAAGACAACAGGGACCAGCTTTCCTAAAATACCATACCCATTAGTGAAGAAAATATTTTAGAAACATGTACTATTATTATTTATTATTCTCTGGCTAATAGTTTAAATTCCTTCAACGCTTATGTCTGGCAGCATTAAACAGAGCAACATCAGTCCACATCCAGTACTATTACATTCACGATTTCAGACACAGCTCTCCATGGCCATATCCACATACCAGTCTTTTCTCTATGTTCTTCACTCAGTCCAATTTTCCAGCCCTCTTACTGCATATCCTATCTCCCCAGCTCCTGCGACATCCCTGTTTCCCCCCAAACTGCAGCCGCACAGTAACATCTTCTCTGTCCATACAAACATACGCTGAACCTCAACCCTAAGATACCATGCACTCTAGCTCCCTTTACAGCACAGACACCACTATGTTAACAAAGGGGTGTAAATCACTCACTACTTAAGATCATGTGGGCTTAAGTTAAACTATTAGCCTTAAGACCAAGCACTCTCTTATTTTACCATAATGCAGCTTTTAAGGAACTTAGAAATTCACAAAGCCCAGCCCTACTCAGGCCAATGGATCTACTCTGGTCTCCCAGTGAGACAAAGACAAGTAGACTCTAGCTCATGACACAAAGTCTGGATCTACAGGGCTAGCCATAGGGGAAAAAGGATGTTTGCAGCCATTGCTATTATCTGTCATTTTTTACAAGTCTTAATAAGTTATGCCAAGTATATGACAATTGCAGTATGCTCCAGGGTTTCCCACTCCTATCTGAAAAGGAAAGGGGTCCTAAAATTTTGCCATGGTTTCAAGTCTACTCCCTGGAGAGCGCTGTTACATTTTGGTGTGTCACACACAGACATGTACATAACATGTAAGGAACTCACATAAAAAAGTTAACTACATGTCAGCAAAAATATTTTTTAACTAGACTGATTACACCTTCATGTTAAACCAACCCTCTTATTGATGTCGTTATCCCAAAATAAATGCATCTTAAATATCAAGTTTGCTCATGTAGCCTGAGCAGACGATTCAAGTAAGAATTCCTAACATTAGAATAAACTCTAGATAAATATGACTTGCTTTTGCTGTCATGAATTTCAGCCAGCTACACATTTTCAAATATCAAACTCCACTTACCCACATAAGTCCTGACATAATCCGCTCTGCCATTATTTAACTGAGAGACAAATTTCTGACATTTAATCTCCTGAAGAAGAGAAACAAAAATTGTCTGTTACATCTAAACACCTGTAGTGTTCAACCTTCTATACAAAGTAAATGCGGAATACTACCTGCCAGCTGTAGAAGATACTACCTCGTTTTTGGAAGCGGAATGAAAATGGTCAGAGTACTCATCATCTCCCCAAGGGAAACCGTTGATTCTGCAGCACAGACAGACAATCGTTTCAATGGTTTCAGGTAACACTCCTACAGATTGCTTTTAGGCCAAACTCGAAGAACACTGTCCCCTGCCACCCAGTACTCTGTACGAGCTAGGCTTCTCTGGTTAGTTGATGAATAATTCATTTCTGTTGCCTAAAGGCCTTAAAATTTCAGTTTAAATCATGATGCATATGATCATTAAGATCAGAGCCAAACTGACAAAAAGAACTGACAGAAATTAAGAGTCCTGAAAATTATTGGTGCATAGCTGGTGAAATGACCTGATTTTATTCTATGTATCCCTGGAAAGGACAGGGAAACATGTTATCCACCATCTGCAGCAATGTGTTTGTGAACTCTGTTCAGGACTTTGATATATTGCAAATTATAGCTATACAAAACCTCAGGTTCTGAATTGTAACATGAATCAATGGACTGTGTTGTATTCTAGGGGGTATATTGTACAGTACTTTCCGCTGCTATCAAAATTAAATGTTTCCAACAGGGGGAAAAAAAAGCTACTGAAGTACCAGCTGCCTCCTGGTAACTTGTGGCAAAACTCTTCTACAAAGGATGACAGTGTTTTACAAACGCACACCATAGTATAACAGGCTACTTGATACCCAGATGCTCCCTAACACCTCCAGTTCAGGAGACGCAGCCCTGAACAAGATCAGGGTTTGCCGACCAGAAGAGTGCAGACACAGAGTCACAAGAATGCTGCTGGAATGCAATTCACAAGAAGTCATAAGACAGTGGTCAAAAAGAAGCATGTCTCAGTCAAAATTAAATTTCTGGCAAAATTCAGTAAGCTGTATGTTAAAAGACAGCATTAACAAACATCTTACAATAGCCTTCTATATAGAAAATTATGACAAAAATTATGTTCTGAAATAATAAATGTTAATTAAAACATTGTTTTATTTCTGCTAAAATGTGCATATGGCAAGTCCCTCCATTTACAAAGCTCTCAAACAGTTTTATATCATATTCTTAATAAAGCTGGTGCTTATTTTAACCAGTTTATTACTATAGTGACATTATCTACACACAAGAGAAAAAAATACAGTATTTTACTTCAGTTTGGATTAAAAAAAAGACTGTATTAGGTGATATTAAGATGCATCCCATGGTTCAGCAGTGCTATATCAAAAAAACCCCGTTTCCAAACGGCCTGGAAACACCGTATATTAGAATTGTATTCAGTGTAATGACACACAAATATCAATGTATAAAAAATCCTAAGACTACCTTTAAAATTTTGCTACAATGTTTGACTATCTGATTTATATTTGGGCTCATAAATTTAAAATTAAATTAAAAATATATTCACAATAAAGACAAACTTTTAAAAACATAAAAAAGTGTTACTCATGACAGCAAATATAAACATATGCTTAGCATATAAGCAAATTTTACTGTGCTATAAATTGCTAAGGAAATGAATATGGCATATCTATGTCAGAATAATGATGGAAGATGGAAGGCAAGAGTTAAAAACGTCATGTCTACTCTTGGATGCAAATGTGCAGCAGACATTCAAGAATGAGCACAGAACAGCACCTCAGGACACTTTTTTTTTTTTTTCCCTTCTAAAAAGAGTTATAAATTCACCTTGTGAGAAATAATTAGAAAAATATATAAATTCAACTGAACAGAAATTTGGATTCACAGTATCCAGAGCAGAAGGTATTACCTAATTAATCCCACTTATTTTGTTGTATTTTCCCCTTCATTTTTCCCAGTAAAAAAATCTTAATTCTAGATATCTAAAAACATATAAGGAGCTTACCTGGAAAGAGTAGAACTCTTTAGTAACTTTCTGTGGAAAACAATCAGCATTAAAAATGAACAGAACAATGAAAACAAAGGCAAGGAAACAGTTCTTGGACTTACAGTAACTGAATACCATAGGTAATGATACACTACCACATATATGGTATAATACCATGTTCTAGATAAACATTACCTTTCTAATACACAAAAATATCCATAGTGTTTTTTAATATCTCATTCTTACAAAATGGGGGTTTCAGAGAAGAAAACAATGAATAACCTTCCTCATTCACAATACCCAGCAAGAAACACTGTCAACAGGAGCAATATGAGCAACTTCAAATTTGGAAAACGGTGACTGCTTAAATACAACAGAACATGTACGGCTGATAAGGAAATAGATTAAAATATGAAAGTTACTGACAACAAAAGCCAGAAGAAATGCAACATTTCATTTAACAATTTTAAAAGAATTTAACAAAATCCATTACAGTCTTTTGAATTACAGCCATAAAAATAAGGTGGGAACACAGAACAATTGTGTACTTCTAAAAATCTGAGAAGACTGTATGAGTAACTGAAATGCAAGTATATGCCACCAAAATAAGACTGTTTTTCTGAGGAAAAATAAAACAATAGTTTCTAAAAAGTTACAGTAAAAACCCCAAGGTGTTATCTTGTAAAAGCTGGATCTAGAACATTAATCTACCCATTATGAAAGCAAACAAAAAGGGAAGTTTTCTTATAATTTGTCTAAAACAAAAGTAGTTGAACAGAACTATAAAATTATCTGAATTCTTTGAGAAAAAAGATTATTTGGCACAGAAATAGAATGTTTAAAGAAAAGTTTATCTTACTTTATTAGACTCAAGATTTTTCACCACTGAACTGATTTATTCTGCTTTGAAGATAGTTCTACATTTATTATTTCACCATTTATCATGTATCCCAGAGATTCTCAAATAAAACTACCAAATATCCAAGTATTCAATAAATACTAGTACTCCCATTATGCAAGGTTTTTTTTTAAAAAATCACATAATTCAAGTAACTGCAAATAAATACCTAGCTATAACTTTATAAATACTTAAATAAAATTCTAAGTATAGGTTAGCGTCCTAAATATACAACCAAACTAAGAAATCCATTGTCTAGAAGTCAGAAAAATAGTTCAAAGAGACAGGTTTATTTTCAGAAAGTTAAGACTTCCATAGATTGCTTTTAGGGCAAACTCAAAGCACACTATCCCCTACTTCCCAATGCTCTGTGCTAGCTATGCTTCTTTGGTTAGTTAATGAGTTACAGACTTAAAACTGGGTTTTTTTGGTTGCCTTTTTTTTAAAAAAAAAATTTCAAAATCCAGATACAAAAGCATCTCAATGAGAAAATGTGCATATGCTCTCAGATTGCAAAGGTTACAGAAATCAGTAAACCCTCCCCAAATCCTTTCTGTTCTCAAGAAACATATGCTGTCTTCCCTCTGTCTAGAATAATGCTCTTCAACCTGGAGGACCTCAGACGAGTATTTCCTGAGCCTGTTGAAGGGCGAAGGAAGGACAGCTCAAAATGCAAATTCCTATTTCCTTTACAGCAACAAGTGTAGGGAGAGATCTATCCCTCTACTGGCAAATTTAATGGAACTGTCAATTGAAAGCATGGAAGAGTCACTAATCTACAGACGGGAGTTACTGTTCCTTAGTACAGTAGATAAACATTGTTTTCCAAGGCCATATGACATCCTATTCAACAGCAAAGAGCACATATTCCTGTTCTTTCCTTTAACCTGATCCTTACTGACAAATATTGACAGGTACACCCAAAGTATTAAAACTGGGGTATATGTAACAGAACTCCAGCAATGTGGTGATTATTTGGCTCTTTGGTCCCTTCCTCTGCAATGGGCTTGAAAGCGTTCTGAACCTGCTTCTTCTGTTTTTCTTGAGAAATTCCTCAAGGAAGTAACCAATTATATCATCTGAACATTTCCACTCCTGTGATTCATGAAATTAAAAGTATTATCCTGTAGGCCAAACTCCAATTCATGTATTACTACCAACGCTTCTCAGATCATTTCAGAGTCATGTACTTCCCATTCTACAATAAGAAATGCTTCAAGCCACTCTTCTATGCATACGTCTTACCTCATGTTGTATTTCACTGGTGAAATTACTAAATGTACTTTTCCAAAGACTTTGCCACATTGAGTGCTATAGGTAGAAGGTTTAATATCAACACAGAATGCCAATTTAGGGTAATACAAGATAGTTTTGACCACCAAGTAGCAGAGCTCCTGCAATTATTGCATGCTGGGATAGATTCACAGTTCACAAAGCTTAGCAAGCCCTTAGCATAACTCTGAAATTTATTTAATGTCTTGCTCTGATACGATAAACAAACAAAAAGTTGATAATCCATGTCATTGCCAACAGAAGGAAAACACAATTTTTACTTGGCTGACATAAGTGGAATTTTTCCTTTTCCATTTACAACATTCAAAAATCTCAGAGCACTATTACAGACTCTCCTTGCCAACCCACCACTAAAATGTGGAAAAGAGGATGAGGTACTTTGGCAAACATTTTAAAACACCTCTCTCTTCACAATGTGTTCATTAGCACAAGACAGAAGAGAGAAAGAGCATGGCGGGGGGTGGGGAGGAAATTATACATTTTTACCACTTGCCATTCTACAGATAAGGGACTATTGATATGTTTTGGTATAAATGCATACCTTTAGAAGGTAACGTGGATAAGAAGTGACTCTACATTAATACCCATTGTGAATACATTTCCTGAAAACAAGTGATTTTTAAGACAGCTTTTTTTGTTTATTACTTCTGACATTCTTTTGGGGGGTGTTTCTGGCTATATGCAAATACTTCAACAAGTGAAGTGTTTGTAACAGTCTAACTGATCTAAGTTTTAATTGCATCTAGGTTTCTTTGTGAAGTTTTTTTTTGGTTTAAAACAGAAGAACAGCATGCTTTTACATTTACCTATTGCACAATTAATTACTGTTTAATTATGTTTCCTATTAAATTAATTCCACTACTGGACTGAATAGTTCCAGAGAACCCATTTTGGTCTGTTGGCTCAAGTACTCCCAGAACAAAATAAGAATAATAACAATTTTAAAAAAATCTCTAATTAAGCCATTACATAGAAATGTACTGAAAAAGACTTGGTGAGCTCATGAGTAAACAACACTTGTTTAAAAAAAACACCTCTGTAATAAAGTACAGTACAGTATATAGATGATATACCATAATAGCGCCAGATGGAGCTGTTGTAGACAACAATAACACATTTAAAATGTTTATTATGGGCTTTTTTTTTTAAATTGTGGTTAAAAAAATCCCCAGAGGATATTTAAAGCATAAAAACTACTTTAAAGATTCTACCAAAAAGTTGATTTATAACAAATAAAAATTAAAAGAATGAACATTACATCCGAGCAAGCACTCCACCATAACCCTACTCTTAGTGCTGGGTTAGTGCAGTAACTTCTGGCCTGCGTTCACAGAGTTACTGCATCTGGTGGAACACTACAGGCTATCCTGATGTATCAACACAGATTTCAAGATTTCACTCTGAATTTCTCCCTTTGTGTACTTAGGTGAGAATGTTAACATTCTTACAATAGTTTTCTATAAGCAACAGAATTATAATATTATAATTTAATAACAGATTTGTTATTAAATCAGTCTTCTAAAAGTAGAAAAATATTTGATATTGTGAAAGTGTCTTTCAATCATACGTCAATCTTCACAGCTTTAATAAGGAATACCTAATTAGAACCATCACTTTAGAACTATGATGTGTATTCAACTGATTTCATGTAAATAGACAAACAGTTAAAAACATATTTACTAAGATTAAATATAGTCAAATTGCAAAAACATACAATCTGACAATGTTGTCATGTGCTCTTTCAAAGAGTGCATAGGACATATTTCTGCAGCAGTCAATACAGTAAATTCTTTTGATGCAATCCCAGTCAAAGCTGTAAACATTCCTAATTGCAGTTTCTTGGAAACTTTTTGTTCCTTTCAAGTTTTTATTAGCAACTTGCACTGGGCATTCCCCTGCCATATCTTTTTTTCATCGGTTACAGACAGTATCATCATCCACCTTTAACCCCTCTGCCTGTTCAAAACTACTCATAAGCATTTCTTCAATAGATTCAGGATAGTAATCCTTTCCTTGCGGTGCACAATGACACTTTGCACATGCCATTGTTAGCAAGGGCCCCAGTGCACAATCTTGAGAAGCAGGTCGATGAGGAAGTTTGCTATGCCTTAATGGGATTTCCTGCAGGTTTGGGATCATAACCATATAGGAAAGTAGCTGCTATTACAAGGACGGCTCCGAAGAAAAAGACACTGAATAGAATAGGGATAAAAAAAAAAAAGTTAGCTCATTTTAGTTGATGCAATTTTATTTATGTAATACAACCAAAAGAAAAGACATTTTTCCTCTGGGAACACAGAAAGATAAATTATGTTTGTCCAATTTATAAAGAACAAAATAATTTGCATATATTTATTATAGAAAGATTCAGGAAGAAGTTGAAATAAGAAACTTATGTCCATGAAGTAATGTATCATTATACTGACATTCTCAAAATTAAAATTATAGTTTCATGGAACAATTGTCAAAAGTAATCGGACCAATCCAATCTTTTTTTTTTTTTTTCTTTTCCCTAAAGCTCTGTGCAAAATGCAAGCAGAAGCTAAAGAAGTGCAACTATGGTGGTTACCCAGCCACTTTTAATATCTTAAGTACATGATGTTACTGGAGTTGTGTTTGCTTTGAAGTCCAAAGCTTATGTCAAAACAAATTACTGCTGCCCAAGAACCAGTTTGCAAGTCAGTATAATCTAATTTTTGGCAGATACATAAAGATTTATGTAAGGAAAAGATAATAAAGGCATCTTTTGTACTGTGACATATGGGCCTTTCAAGTTGTTTTGATAGTTACAAGTCTGAAACAAAATCTCCAAAGCCAACAGACAATCAGTACACATTTTAGAAAAGAACCTTGTCATAAAGACATGACAATGTTGACAATTTGATCTTCTGAACCAAATGCTAAAAAAACTGTGGCGCATGACATGATAATCCTTCAGAGAATACAGTTAGCCTATTTCTGGACACGATCCATTGCAACATATTCAAGCACTTAAGTGCTTTGCATTTATTATCCCAATCAAAAATGTTTCTTGAAGTGACAGAAACAATTACGCAGTTTCAGTTCAAATAAATTCAGTTGGCATAAGAAAGGTACTAAAGATTAAGTTAGATTAACTCAAGTTAATCAAGTTTTATTAAATGAAATCAAGTTCTGCATGCTGCTAGTTGGCTCCATCTCATTTAATTATTTACCACTGTTTCCATTTTCACTATGTTTGCAGAAGCTGGTAAGTTACTTATTAATTTTCCATTTGAGCACACAGAAATCCTTAAACCACTTTCTATGTTTAATAGGACAAGTATAGGCTATTTAAGCTCAATGTCTTCCACTTTTTAAGCCTAAATAGTTGTTCTACTTCCTTTTTTTGAATGTTTAAGTAAAAGTCCTGCTAATGATGCAAATACTACTTTTAGATAAAAAGATATTTCTTTATATCAGATACAACTGTAATATTATTCAAAATATTTTTACACTAGGAGTATGTGTAACATATGTGAGGAGTGCAGGTCAATTATAAGCAAAATCCTATTAATATATCTGCAAGTTGGAATATTACTTCCTCACCTCATATATTATTAACGTGCACTGCCAAGACAAGCACTATTCCGGAACCTACCCATGTACAAAACCTGCAGTGCACAGAGCTTCTAAAACCTGATTCACAAAACATCGAGACACAGTGTATTGGGCCTAGAAGCATATAGCAAGCATTTTTCTCTCACTCTTGGTCGAGTGCTTTCACTAATAAATGTGGCACTGACTTTAGAAAAAAGCTCAGCTCTTGGGCTTCAGGGTGTCCTTGGGCAACTACTTGTTGTAGCGTAACTTCCATGCATGTATGACTGCAATTATCTCTTTTAGAGACTGTTTGAGATGGAATGAAAACCAGTATAAAACGATTATCACCATTATCACTGTTCAGCCGTATCGCCTCTTGCGACCGGGTGCCTTGGGGAAGGTGTGTCCGTTCGGAGGACAAAGAGAAAAGGAGAGCCGGGCAGCAGCCAGCAGGGGGAGGCTGGCTCGGAGCGCCGCGCCAGGCAAGCACGGGGCCGGAGGCGCTCTGCCTTCCGCACAGCGCGGAGCGCTGCGGGTCGGACGGAGCGAGCTCGGGCGCGGAGGGCATGAAGAGAAAGGGACGGAGAACTAAAACAGGGAGCCCGCGAGGGAGTGCTTCGTCAAAAGCCAAGGTTGGAGATTCAGTGATTCCTGACCTGTGGGGGGCTCCATCTTACAGAAAATTGAATCTTGCCAACTGTACTGAAAAAATTAAGCATTTGTTATGGTACATTATGAAACTAAACTTTTATGTGCCAGTTGTATCTAAACATTCTAAAAGTGTGGCTTGGACTGTTTTTTTATTTATTGTTTTGCAGTTATATCTGGTAAGCATTAGGTTTTCAACTATTTTCTTTTTCAGCATACATGGAAAATAATCCTTACCTTGTAGGGACAAAATCTTGCAGCCAGAAATAGGAGATCAATGTTGACAGTATAATAGAGAGAGAAGTTGCAAATCCCTTCAAAATGTTGTCCGCATATTTTATAACAGCAGCAATCACCAGTCCTCCAAGTGCCTGGAAAAATATTGAGGTTTGGATTTGCAACCTGATAATTCCACTGAGAACATCTATTTTAACAACACACGCTTACTTTAGAAAAAGCTTTGGTCTGTGTTTAGGAGCATTACATTTGTTTTATGCTATGGATATGCATGGCTGAAGATAAATATTGGAGTTCTTCTCTCCCCATTAAAGAAATTCTTGATCATGTTACCATCATTAAGTTAGTGGAAATGCTTGTACTACACATTTTTAGCCACAGGAGGAAAGATGCTTTTTTTAAAAAAAAAAAAAAAATTGTCAAAGAAATAATGCTTGCATGCTTTTATGTTGCACAATACTTACATATTTTCCAGGTTTTTATTTAGTCTTAAGAGTGACAGATCAGACTTTTGACTATAGAATTCTCAGTAGCTTTAATGACACCCATTAGTTTCCCCAGTCATTTATAGGAGTAAATCCCAAGTGCCTTCACAGAAACATGTGATACAAGGTATCTCACCTGTAGAACAACAACTATCCAAGTAAGTTTATTGTATCCTTGAAAAAATCCATTCTTTGACAGTTGTTCTCCATCATAAATGTATACACCCATCAGTCCAAATATGCTACCAAAAAATCCTGAAAGTACAAGATTGATTTAAACGCTTCAGGTGAAAAACATGCAAACAGGTTCCTTGTCCACAAGGACTGCTCACATATATCTGATTTTAAACTAGGACTGCTACTTGCAATACCGTTGCGTTCAAATGCAATCAGTGTTCAGACAGATATTCTCTTTAAAAAACTGTTTTCCACACTTATAACAAGTTTTGACTGTTTCCATTAGGACATTCTTATATACTAATCTTCCACTGCTTTCTACTGGAATGGGATGGCATATAGCAAAATTCACTTAAACATAATTTCAGTTTTCCTGAAACTAGCCATGACTGAAGGCTGAAGTCACACTATAACCTGGAGAGAAAAACAGGGAAAATTTTCAGTGGAGGAGATGGTCACTGACATAAGTGAGAGCAGGACATAATCAGTTTGCCAATTCAGACAAGGATCTTGGTTCAGAAGAATCCCGCTTCCAGTCTCAAACACAATGAATGTTTACTAGTGGAGACAATGTCAAAAGAAGAAATTGAGATGAGATTAAAAAGTTTAAGATTTGGTGCATATAATGTTCTTCTATCAGATGCAAAACTTTTCCTAATCCCCTGAGGCATGGAAGTAATGCAAGCACCTCCTCTGTGACTGATGAAGGCTCTAGTCCTGAGCAGGGAAGGGGGAACATTTTTTTCCATTTCATTTCTGCCAAAAGCTGACCTCTATTTTCATCGCATTCCTTTGCATCTGAAAAGGGTGGCATTGTTTTGAACAAAATAAAACCTTCCATTTGACAAGAAATAATTCTTTTTGTAGATGTAATTAAAAATTTAGGTTTCATTCAGATTAAACCAATTACTTCTCTTTTCCAATTGATCTGCTAAAACAAATAAAATCAACTATTCATACATCCCTAATATGATACTGGTATGCATTAAAACTGAATTTTTCAAAAATTATTCTAATATATTTTACAATTTTTTTCTACAGTTCTAATCATTCTCTATAGATATGAAAATGAAAACCAGGTTGGCCATATGGTTTTTGTTCTTTGTGTGAAACAAGAAAAGCTCTGTTTCAAAGCTCTTGCTTATGACTGACTTGCTCCTGAATGATACAGTGTCTTAAGCAGTCAACGATCTTGCACTTGCAGAAAGGATACACTAATGTATTTTTGAAATTGTGATTTCATGTTTTAAATATTTTCTAAAAGCTGTATCAGGAAACCTCCTATGAAATATGACAACATTTCATTTTTGAACTGAAAACAACCTTAATAGTAAACATATTCTACTAAATTTTGTATTGAGGCAAATTAAGCTCACTGACAAAAAAAAATTTAAAAAATCGGGTGATTAAATTTTAACTATTATCACAGACATTTATGTCTTCATATATCACAGTCCTAGTTATTCACGCAGTCTGTTCTGATCTCACTGTTTTCACAAAGCAATTACTGGAACATTCAATATATGCATGCCAACTATCAGACTAGCAAACTCATTTGTTTTCATACATACTTTTGTGCACTGTAGAAAAATCTGAAGAATGTTTTAGAAGAGATCACTGATTTTTCAACAATTATGAATGTTTAATTAGAAATTGTTTCAGATACCTGCATTGTTGCCCATCAAAGCGCTTCTAGCATGAAAATTGAGAGTAATAACAATAAGCTTTCCTTGGCCACGGATTTTACATTGTAGCTCCATCCAGAGCACCAAATTTTACCTTAAGTTCTGGACCAAGCCCCAGCTACCCATCCTTCTCTGCCTCCAAAATTCCCCAACATAAACCTTTCCTGATCCCCTACACCCTGCTCAAGAAAACTTATGTTTTAATATACACAAATTCAATAAATCCTAGCAGACAGTAAGTGGAGGTTTTGATCCCCTTCTCTATCCTCAAGTTTCAAACCATTATGGACATGTAAATTTTGATTATATATTAAAATATAATCAAAACATAGTTCTGTGTTTATAACCATTTATAATTAAAACACAGCAACAGGAAAAGAAAGGAAAAAATATTGCTTGTATTCAGACATTTTTGACCATACTAGTTTTTGACCAACTATCTAATTACAAAAGAACACACTATCTCCTGTTTTTATGGTACTTTATTACATTCTACCAGATTCAATACACAGCACTAATCCACTAAATAAATCATCCTCGTGCCTTAATTCTACAGTCTATGGATTTGATCAAGAATCTGTACTAAGGTGCGGGAAAGTTCAAATTCTGCTGAAAGCATTTATTCAAATATGCAATAAATAATTAGGTGAAGACTAGAGGGATTCCATTAGAGAAAGAAGGACAACTCCAACAATAAGTTTTGTTTCTGTTGCAAAATGGGAACAAAAAGACATTGCAGATGTTGTATTTCCAACCCTACAAACTGGAAAAGATAGCTTTGAGATGAGGGAAAGCTCATTCAGGAAAATGGATCAACTCTATCACCGTTAATATCTAGGGTTTTTGGAAATAGAAGGTATTCTCTCACTGATAGATGCATAATAGGTAAAGGCATTAAAATACTTAAGATGAACTGTCTTTTGCATATGCCTCTCTCCAGTGATTGTACAGACAAACAAACTGGCCTTTGTACTGAAATCATAACAACTCATTACCTCAACTTTATTCACAAAGCATTTTTTTGTATTAAAGCTGCCAACCTATAAAAACTGCCCACACAGACACAAAAGAAAAAAATGTTAATTTTAAAACATCTCAAAACATTGATTTAGAAACATATTTTGTTTTAATGTTCCTATATTCTCTAAAAAGTAAAAAAGGAAAAAGAAATGCTATCTATATTTATCAGATCTTATGAATTAGTGCAAAATACAGTAATTTTTAAACACAGAGGATACACAGAATCGTGCATAAGAACATTCTTTAGAAAATTTTAAATACAAATTCAATTGACAAATTCAAACTTCCAGACACTCTATGAGCAAGTTAAATCAAGAACTAAGTTGAGATCAGAAAGCAACTGCTAGAATTCTACCTAGCAGAATTTATACTCTTGGTTTTAAAAGTTCGTTTATGAAGAATATTAAAATGTTGGTGATATTTTTATTTATATGTATATATACATTTTGCGTATTTATCTTAATTTCTCAGAATGCAGTATTTCTAAGAGACAACTAAAATTAAACTTACCAAGCTGAATGTTTCTGATCCACACAGACTGCTTAGTTTCCTTTAAAATTTTCTCAAAATAAACCCCAGCAAATCCACTAGAAAAGCACGCTATAAGAACTGCAATCAGGCCTACAAACTGAGATCCTGCTGAATGTTCCTTAGCAGCTGTTGCTTGAGAGTCTGAAGGCCACTGGATGTAAAAACAGTTATACAAAATTCACTGATAAAGTCATGAGCACCTATAAAATGCAAATTTGTTTTTTAGCAACAATAACAGTTACTAAATACAGACAATCACATGCTTGTAAAGTTCTGTATTTCTCACCACAAATACTTTTAAAGACTGCAAAGCCGTAATTTTTCTTTCTACATTTTTGTAAGGAGTAAAACTGTGCCTGAACTGGGAGAATACTCATCAATTTAAACAGGTCCAGGATTTATGTTTTATAAGCCAGACCTGTTTCTGAATCTCAGCATGATTTTTCATGGCCATTTACTTTCACCACCTAACAGTTAGTTACCTTACAAATATAAGCACAGTTAGAAAATCACTTACACCAGCTGTCTTTAGGATGGAATGAATTGTTTTTGCGTGTGCCCCTCTTCAGTGATTACGCAGATGACTAAAACAAGCTGAAATTTATGAAGCTACAACATATCTAATGCTGAGAATAAAATGCAATGCCATAGACAAAAACATACCGAAAAGCCTGTTAATTACTATCAGAATGTTTTGTTCTCATTTAGAATTATTACATTTGAAAATTCTGTAAAATTTAATCCTCAGAATTGTTTTCAAATCCTTAAATTTTAAAATAAAAATTTCTAGGATATGCTAAAATCTGCTAAAAATTCTGAGAATAGTCTCTTATCCCATAATCCAGTCTTCTGAAAACTACAAACTCCTGTACCTGCACTATTTAGAACAGAGGCCAAGTTTGCCTCTTGAAAAAGTTCCAAGTAAATTTGCCATGCTGAAACTGTACTACAAGGTGAGCAGCAGGACTGTGCTTGCACAGAAGATCTGTGAATCCCTAATGTCTGAAGAAGTGTGTTAATAAATACTGTTATCACTGTTATTTGCAGGTTACTCCAGAGGCCCTGCCCCATTCCACAGTAGAGCACTGGGACACAGAAGAGGTGTTATCTTCTGCCTTTGAACCATTTCTGGTGTCCTCTAGCCCGTGCCAGTTATGACTCATAGCTCCTAACCATACTCAGGTGCTCACGTGCAGCTGGTAATATCAGAAAGCTGTATAATTAGTATAGAAATCCATGTTCCTTGAACAAACACATTAAACAAACACAAACCATCTGTTAATATTTACCTGCACAAATGCCACTCCTGTCATCAATATTACTAATGAAAGCCACTGGTATACACCCAATTTCTTGCTCAACATCGACACAGAAAACAATGCTGTGGTAAGAATTTTCAGCTGATATGTAACCTGGAAGAACGCAGAAACAGTTACTACTGCTTAATTAACGGGATTTTCTGAAACTTACAGAGAAATCCAAAAGTACAATACCTGGTAGGTCGCTGCATCTAGGTTTGACAATGCTACATACAGCAAGTTATTCTGAAGAGTGTAAATTCCTGAAGGAATAGCAAGTTTAAGAGTTTCCATGGGTTTATTAAGGATTTCATCATGTAGCACTCTGTTCAGAGTCCGTAAATTGCACTCTACCCAAAGAAACAATAAAAGAAACAAACGTTCACTAAAACAAGAAGAGAGATAGCAATGTTCTGAAAGACTGTTGTCCCCTTTTTATAGTTATCACTGCTATCAAGACCTCAAAAATACTGTCTATGTTTGACTTTCATGAGCCTCATACACATAAGAAAAAAATGCTGCAAGAAGTGTCTTCCTGTAGCCTGGCATACCATAACTAGAACAATTATTCAGAATACTTTAAGTAGAACTTATTGAAACCATATCAATATTTGAAGATGATACATTAAAGAGTGTCACCTAAAAAGTGCACATTTTGAAGCCTACTGTCATCAATATTTATGCATATACAATGATATTTTTAAGCTGTTGAAGATCAAATATATATGTCAAGGAACAAGACAAATTCAGTATAAAATGTACAAAATAAGAACTAGAGTAAAACTGAATACACTTTTTTTTGAGCTTAAAACTGTGCTTCTTCCTATATAATGAAATTGCTTCCTCCCTTCTGCATCTATTTATTATATTATCATTTGTGCTTTGGACACAAAGCTTTTCATTTCTTCCTACTTCTACATATGAATTTCTTAAAATGCCTACACAAAACACAGCCTTCAAGCTGTTAGCAGAAAATTTATTCTTGCACTCCTCAGTATCTATATTCTTTAAAGAGAACTCTCTTCAGCAAATACACAGTCTCTTGTATCGTGTGTGGAGGAGTGAAGTATGATCAGTGTCTTTCCAAGACTATTTCTTATATGAGAAGGGAAATGCTTTGTTGTATGCCTGTACTCACATGGCTGCCTTGCAGTTGCCACTACAATACAGCATATTGATTAGGAAAATTACTTGGTGCAAAATTTGACACATACTGCTGTCTTTGTAGACCAATAGAACACAGGCCAAAATCTTCAGAAGTTCAGCAATAACTACTGCAGTAGAGGACAAGTAACGAGGTCCTTCTTCTTTCAGCGTCCGAGAATAACGCATGGTCAAGACTAAACTTGTGGTCTGAAAAACCAGGATGCCCAAGGAAAGGTACTTTAAATTGGCAGACATTTCTTAACTTTTTTCTTCCTGAAACAGAAAAAAAAAAAAAAAAAACCAAACCCACACTTAAAAGGTAATACTGCAGATAGATGTTTCCCTTGAGAATCAGCATATTAAAAAAAGTTATCCAGGGAGTTCAGCCAAAGGAAAACAACTAACCTAATCTGATATTTAAAAAGAAAAAGGAGATAAACATGTTAAATATGTTTTTCAAATACATGATTACAAATGGGGAAGCATATCAGAATATTAGAAGTGATAATTAATGGACAAATGAAATTAAATATTTCTTATCTGTAATAATAATAAAATAAGGACTATTAACTGATTTCATAGAAAAAATTTCCCAAGTTAAATCAATCATGGATTTCTTTACGTAGGTGAAGGCTCAGAGGGTATTTTCAAAGTGAGAAAGCTCCACACTGTGGTACTGCAGAATGCCCAGTACCCCTGCTGCAACGAGCTATTCCCAGAATGAAGAGATCTTCTCATTCTTCTGCCTCTCCAAAGTTTTTCAGGTTGCAGTCTCTGCCTTGCCAGATGACACAGTTTCAGCACATGACAGGGTGAAGGTTAGGCTGCTTTAAATGAAAATGAGAGGTATGGCTGATGCTGAAGGAAAAGGAGAGTTGCAGGAAAGCAGGGTTGGACAGGAAAACATGGGATGGAGGAGCTGCAGGGAAGACAGCACTAAACCTGTCCTGCTGATTATCCTACTCAGAAAAAAATAGTTGAATATAGAAGACTAGGTTACTGCACCTGCTTTCTCATACTGCACTGAATACCACAAACTTTACATTAGTAAAGCTGTATCATCCTCATCTCCACCATGGATTTTTACCAAGCTGACATGGTTTTCTTTGCCCTTTGTCACCAATTAAAGTATTAACTTAGTGCAGGAGACTAATAGAGAAATTAATTCTCATTTTGCAAGGACAATGTATTACAAGGAAATTAAAAAAATGCATCACTGCTATGTGGAATATTATATAATTTTCTGCTATTTTTCATATTAAGTAGGAAGAATTTCCATAGGCCCAGAAATTAATGCTTTCTATAAAAAGATTACTACTGCCTTCACTGCCCATATATTCAAAAACAGAGCAGTGTTTTATAATGCCAAAGTAAAATCAAGTCAGTAATTAAAAGTTAAGAAATATATTTTCAAGTAAAAAACAGTAACAAGTCAAGACAATAAATGCAGTTCTCACTTCCACAAGTCTAGAGATGGCATAAGCAGTACTTATTGGATGCATATGCCAGAGCTGTCCCTATGCATGTTTTACACCTACAGACACACAAGTTTTGAATCCTTAACCATCTAGTTTTGTACACACTGCTGAAGGATGTGCTGGTACCTCTAAATAGTTGCAGCTGAAAATGAAGCTGTTTCTTGATGACTGCATTTCTCTAGCTCAAGATGCATTTCATAAAAATTTTAATTGTTATTTCAGAGATCTGGAGAGCTGTGCTGCTCAAATATTTCTGACTTGCCTTTATTTTGTCTCTAAGCATTAACAGATTTTCTCCAGTCAAGTATACAAAGTCAAATTTAACACCTATATGGCATGGATACTGAAGAGACATTGCAGTTACCTGCAAACAAATATGGATTCCCAACAGCCGCAGAGATATGAAATACATACTTGTATCCTACACAATAAAATTATTTACCTCAAGAATCATATGGCTGTAAAAATATTTGTGAAAGCATATTGGAGGAAGAAAAAGATGCCAGGATGCAGAAACTGAGGAAGAAATACACAAGGATTCCTTTAAGGAGGAATAGAAGATACTTTTGTATGAACTATGAAGAAGATACTTAAGAAGATACTTTTGTATGAACTATGATCTCATTTAACTGGCTGAAGAAACAAATACTAAAGATGCAACTGCACTGCACAATATAAATCAGACATGTAAAGCATCAAGGACAAGAAAGCTGCAGACAACATTCAAGATTTCCTAACTTCTTCCACAGGTTCTGGCGGAATAACCCTCTACACGATGATGTTAACTGTGGAATTACGCATCCCCAACAACAAAAGAGAGATCAGTTTGTCAAAGAGAAATGCAGATTTGCTACAGCTGAGAACAAGGAGGAGAAACAGAAGAACAGTTCCCATGAAGGGACAAAGAGGGAACATGCAAGGTCAGAGATCATACTCTCTGGAGAAGTAGCAGCAGCATAGAGAAGATAAGAGGGAGGAAAAGGGAAAGCAAAAAAAAAAAATCCACTGAGAGAAAATACAAGACTGAACTTCTTGAAACGGTCTGCCTGCGTTGCTGGAAAAAACTGACATTGCAAAGTGCACATTTATGTGAGCCAACTTGCACAAACAATTTCCTCCACCTTTTTGATCTATCTCCTTTTTTAGTACTGAGACCTGAAATTTGGAAACACAAAGAGCAATATATGGTTAAGATGAACAACACTAAATTTCATGAAAGCACACTTACAGATAAATAAGTTTTTAAACTTTTTGGTTTTCAGTTTTCAAAATGCTCCTGAAAAAATTACAGACAACGCAAACACACGTCTCTCCTGAACATGGCCCCAAATTTTTGCATTCTGTGAGTCTGTGAAGTGACAAAGGGTTTTACAAATGTTTAAAATTCTCAAAGATCAATTCCTTAATCTTCAAAATAGATCACAATATCAGAAAACAATGTTCACATGAATTTCTTGCTGAAATACAACCCTCTATTTACTAAGCAGCTTAAAATGTAATTTTTAAAGTAAATCACTAGTACCTTGTTTATGAGCAAGTATCAAAGCATGCAGCATGAAAACGTACCGAGAAGCACAACAGTTTAATAAGCCCATCAGCAAAGCCATAAGGAATACATACCACAATATTATCTTAAACTACAGTCTTGTCTTCATTAGTAATCATGGTAAAAAAGGGAACTTTCCCCAGACAATGTGTCCCAAAAAGGTGCCAGTAGCAGAAAACATTTCTTTACCATAATTCACTAAAGCAGTTTCAGAGTTTCCAAAATTTACACAAAATGGACTTTAAGCATCCAGTGTGATAGCTGAAATACGGATATTTGTTAAAAGTTATCCTGCCAGTGGTCAGTGAGACAGGCTTGTAGAGAACAAGTGTGTGAAGTTTCACACTGTACTTACAAATAGTTGGTTCACAGAGCAGGAACTACAGAATCCTGAAACTTACGTATGCCAATAAAATAACCATCCTCTACTGAGCACACATAATAGCTTATCAGCTCTCCTGGTCACTCTTCCTTTCTTTTAAGAGAGCTGCATATCAGTTCATAGAACTTAGTGCAAACTGGGGACTGGATCCAGAAAAAGAGACAACTGCAGTTTCACAGCAGGTTTAGATTTACAGATTACTACCAGAAGTGTAATTGCTCTCTTCTAGCCACGAGCTCCTGCTACCCTCACTGCAACAGACTCTGCAGTCATATACTAAATGAACTATTGCCTTCAGTAACAGTCCACACTTTGATTGTCTTAAATCAATAATGAAATGAAAGTTCCCAATGCATTTCCTGTACAGAGTTACAATCAGGCTTAGATTTCTTACTGGGCTTTGGGCAGACTACTCAGTACTCTGCAGAATGCATCTGTTCCAAAAATCAGATTAAGGTTTGCTAATTCAAAGACTGGAAGTTGAGTGGTCACGTTAACTCAGTGAAGTTTGAACTGTGTCTTACAGTGAGAGGTGCTAAGTACCTGCAGCTCCTTAACTGTAATGTAGCCTGTCACATCTGTTAACCCAGTGACTAGGCTCATTATTCTTTTCTTTTATTAGTCTAGGTAAAAAAAAAGTAAATCGCTTTTGCGTAGTTTGTTCAGTGTATCATGTAGACACACCCTACAGCCAGCAAGCCAGAAGGCAGGGGAAGAGGTTAAAGGCAGGTCTATATGGGAAGTCAACATGCAGTAAGCCAAGATGGTATGTGCAGACACGTCACATTCAACTTCAGTACACACAAGTGAATAAAATGCAGATGGATACTACATGAAGCATTGTTCTCCTTAAACATATAAAAGAAAAGGACCCTGGAAAGGTTTTACAGGCTCAGAAAACAAACCCAAACCAATCTATACAGGAAATAATACCTTCAGATCAAAGTATCGTACTGCGCAAAGTCTGAAAAATATCTGTTCAAAGGAAGCAAATTTTTTTCAAGTGGAAAATCACATATTTCCACTTCATAATATTCCTACAGACAAAATTAATACATTTCTGACTTGCAGATTTTCATCTCCTTTAGTAATTTCTCCACCACAGACTAAAATTTCATATTTTACATTTTATTTTTATATCATCCTTACACTTTCCCTCCTAAAATACTGGTAAATTCTGATGTTTGCAGATGAAATGCATTAGGCCAAAAGGAACATATTCAATTTGACTTAACAAACAGTAAACATACCATATATATTTTATTTTTCTCTATCCATTCTTAACAAAACACACTAATATTAATCAGAATTTACTACATGAGCAACAAGAAGATTACAGGACTTTTCTTAACCTTAAGATTTTGTCTTTTAAAGATCTGATGGTATAAATTTTTGAACTCTTCAGCTGCTAAATATCTATAGTAACAGAATCTTGTGCAAAATTAAGGATTAATTTATTAATTTATTGTTGACTTTGTAGGTGGTCTCAAAATCTCACAGAATTACTTTAGTTTTTTAGTATTTTAGATACCTCAAAGATAACTACAGAAGGAAATGTGACTAATTTATTTTAACTATTGTTTAGTTAAACTCAGAGACTAAAGACTGTCTTGAGACATTTTCCAAAGATGGCTGGAGTTATACTGCACATTATAGACATCCTTCCAGCAAGCACGGCCTAACACCATCTGCAACAACAAAAGAGCAGGGGCAACTCCACAGATCCAGGCTCACCCAAAATTTCACACCATGCTGATACAAATATATTAAGATGAAGTGAGTGCAGAACTGTTAACGCTCAACTCAGTCTAACAAAGTATCTAGTTGATTAGCATGTTTTAGACTCACTGAAATTTTAAGGTCAGGGTGCCTCACATTTTCACATATTTTTTTATAAATAAAAAATATGATGGTTCATGCACAAATGATCCAAATTTCATTTATTTGACTGTGCATTTCATCTGCATCACACCAAAAGTTCTTTCAGTATCCCTAACTATCCAGTATTCTGCCTGAATTACTAAGAAAGCTTTTCTTACAGTCATTGCAGCTGGCTCACTTTTTATTATATTCATGAAATTTAATTTTCCTTAAATTTCTGAAACTTGAGAATGAGAAAACTTGAAAAAAAGAAATCAGCATCCAAAAAAAAACCCCAAGCACCAAGCTACTTCTCAAGAAGTAGCTAACACAACAAAAAAAAGCAATTAACAATGAATTCCGGTAAATCACATAACAAAAAAGCAGGTTAAATTCACAGATCAAAATAACAGCATGCTCTCTGTCAAAGGACTGAGCAATCCACAGTAAAAGTCACGCATGCAATCAGTACCAGGTTACAGATGTGACAGGCTACATTACAGTCAGTGAGGTGTAGGTACTTTGCACCTCTCACTGTAAGATACAATTAACAAGTCACTTAGTTTCAGGGTACCTACGGACATGATGTCTATAAATCAAGGTCCATTTACCACTTACCACTAACACATCTGTAGAGCAAGTTCATTCAGATAAAATGAGAGGAATTCATGACACACGGAAGGTAAAATGTACTGCTGGTTTAGGGTCCCATCCTGCAATTTACACCTCACTGGCAGAGCCTAGGATTCTATACAGGCACAAAAGCAAAGGCCTTCCTAGGTGATGGTCTAGGGATGCACTGTATCAAAAACAAATACATACAAAGTAACAGAAAATGGTGAAATGAAGCCTTTCCAACAGGCTACAGAGTTAATATTTGTATTAATTTCTACCCATTTACCAAAATATTTGACATAAAAATAACTTCTACTGGCAACTATTTCTTTACTCCTCCCTACTCTTATCACAAGAAAAGTTAAATTTAAAAAATAGTAAGTTACTAACTACTATTATGCTTCCAATCTTCACAGTGATGGCATTACATGAATTATATTCCTTCCAGCCTAGCCGGGAAATGTTTTCACTGCTGATGGTCTTTTAGAGTTAAACACCAAATTACAGGAGTTATTGCTATTACTAGCTCTAATTCCATTTTATGACTAACAAGTTTAAGACTGCTTAATCAAAAGACACTTGCACATTAGTTAAAATATAAAGCCAAACAAAAGCAGACAACCAGCCTCTTAAAACTGAAAAGGGCAAAGTTTAAGTTTTGTGTGTCAGTACACCAAGTCCTATGCCTGGGGTCTGCCAGAAAATAAACACTGAGTTTGCTTTACAGAAGGAAAAACATAGCGGAACACAAAGTACACTATTTAATTCCAGTGGAACAGATACGGACACACTTCCTGGGCATTTGCTTTCAAATCAAAATAGCAGATTAAAGAAATACATGTTCTCATATCTCTCAAATGAAATGTGAAGCCAGTGCTCATGCTGCACCTATACAAATATAATAAGCCGGCAACACTAAGGAAAAGCACAATTGGAAGGTGGAGCAGCAAGACCTAGCTCACAGAACCTGGGGAACCTATAAGACCTCCTTCTATGCTTTCACATGGGCATCGCCCTCTTCCCTGTGCTGGGTAACACACAGGTAACATGCTACTTTCTATAACACAACTATGTTCCTCAGAGGAAAAATCTATTCCATAAATCTTCTTTCCATTGGACTCCATATAGCCGCCTTTTTACCAAAAGTAGTATCTAATACAACAAATAGTGTATGTATAGAAATAAATGGATGGAAGGAACTTCATGAAGTTCAAGAAGGCCCAGTGCAAGGTCCTGCACATGGACAGGGGCAATCCCCAATATCAATACAGGCTGGGGGATGAGTGGATTGAGAGCAGCCCTACAGAGAAGGACTTGGTATTGGACAGGAGTCAGCAATGTGCACTCACAGCCCAGAAAGCCAGCTGTACCCTGGGCTGCATCAAGAGAGGTGTGGCCAGCAGGTCGAGGGAGGGGATTCTGCCCCTCTGCTCCGCTCTCATGAGACCCTACCTGGAGTCCTGTGTCCAGCTCTGGGGCCCCTAGCACAAGACAGACACGGACCTGTTCAAGTGGGTCCTGAGGAGAGCCACAAAAGTGATGGAACACCTCTCCTATGAAGAATGACTGAGAGAGTTGGCATTGTTCAGACTGGAAAAGAAAAGGCTCTGGGGAGACCTTATTGTGGCCTTTCAATATATAAAAGGGGCTTTTAAGAAAGACAGAGAAAGACTTTTTAACAGAGCCTGTAGTGTCAGGACAAGGGGCAACAGTTTTAAACCGAAAGAGGGTAGATTTCAATTGGATGCAAGGAAGAAATTTTTTATGAGAGTGGTGAGACACTGGCACAGGTTGCCCAGAGAAGCTGTGGCTGCCCCCTCCCTGGGAGTGTTCAAGGCCAGGTTGACAGGGCTTTGAGCAACATGGTCTAGTGGAAGGTGTCCCTGCCCATGGCAGGGGGGTTGGAACTAGATGAGCTTTAAGGTCCTTTCTAACCCAAAGCATTCTATGATCAATATCCCAGATGCTGCTGAGGGTGCATAGACCTTTCCGAATCTAGTAAGTGCTGCTGAACTCGGTTATGAACAATATTTTACATACATACGAATATTTTAACTGCCAAGTTTGGACTGCTATCATTCAACAATGCATTTCTTTCTCCCTGCCCCTTCCTATCATGTCTGTGCAATTTTTTCTTTTTTTATAAACCATGTTATAAACTTTTCTAATAACCTTAGACCTTTTATTTCTCACTTTAAAATGTCACTATTACTGCTTTTCATCTTCCTCATACTTGATACTGGTATCATCTTTATTCCCTCCCATAAGCTATCTATATTTGTCCGCTGTTCCTCCCCCAAATACACGTCACTTTTCAACTAAACCACTGCAAATCACTTCATCATTTTAAAACTTACCTCACTCTTTCTTTTGTTTTTCAGTTTGCTACTCATTCTTCTTGCTGGATATATTATAATCTGTATTAAGTACACTATGGAAAAAATAAGCTATGTTTTTCTTAAAGCTTGTATTCTTCTTCAGAAGTGTTATTAAAAGCAAATCCTCTAGCAAAGTTTCTTCCTTACTCTTCTAGCAGAAAGCTGCAAAGATTTTTTTCACATGAAGGTTTCCCTCAGGAGGTATTTCCAATTTCTCCATTTAAATTAAAAAAATTCTTAACTGGTGAAAAAAAAAAGTCACTGCATTCAAATAATATTTTCATGACAAGGATATCAAGCACAACACTGTAGAACACTGGTGGATATTGCTCCCTCAACATCACCTAGCTCCCTAGCCACACCCCTATCTTGGTGTGCTGCTGTTGGCTGGGATAGAGTTAATTTTCTTCATAGTAGCTACTATGGGGCTGTGTTTTGGATTTGTGCTGAAAACAGTACTGATAATTCAGGGACGTTTTCCTTACTGCTGAGCAGTGCTTACACAGCTCAAGGCCTTTTCTGCCTCTCACCCCACCCCACCAGCGAGTGGGCTGGGGGTGCACAAGAAGTTGGGAGGGGGCACAGCTGGTACAGCTGACCCCAACTGACCCCAGGGATATCCCACACCATACGGCGTCATGCTCAGAGTATAAAGCTGGGGGAAGGAGGCGGCAGCAGGGGGATGTTCGGAGTGATGGCGTTTGTCTTCCCAAGTCACCGCTACGCATGATGGAGACCGGGTCTCCTGGAGATGGCTGAGCACCTGCCTGCTGATGGGAAGGGGTGAATGAATTCCTCATTTTGCTTTGCTTGCACATGCAGCTTTCGCTTTACCTATTAAACTGTCTTGATCTCAACCCATGAGTTTTCTCACTTTTACCCTTCTGATCCTCTCCCCCATCTCACCTGGGTGGGGGAAGTGAGCAAGTGGCTGTGTGGGGCTTAGTTGCCGGCTGGGGTTAAACCACGACACTTGGCTTTTTTTAATATCATGCAAATGCTTTTTAGCACTGGCAAGTGCACTTATGCACAGAGCAGTTACACATTAAAATGTAACTCCTAAAGATCAACCAATGATTTCTTCTCAACTGCTCCAAAACTAGACTTTTGACAAGGATAATGGAGGCTGTATCAGTGTTTCACTGGCCTATCACTCGACCAGGAAACTCCACCATTGCCAAGTGTAACAAAAGGAATGCAATTACATATTAACTAATACCTAATTTCAGACAATGCTATAAATTGCTTGGGACTCAGTTAAGGTTTTCTTACAGGTTGGCAGAAAACCTAACAGAAAGGGAACTTAACACTGCTGAGTTTTTTGATGATCTCACAAAGGGTTTTTGTTTTTTTCTTTTGTGGGGAAAAAAAAAAATCACCATTCTAATCTATGTATCAGACAGGAAAAGTTGGAGGCTGTGAATCTTAAATGTGAAATCTGTGGCTAAATACACTTTAAGCCTATCTCCTTTATCCTTTACACCAAACCAAAGAATCCAAAGATAAGATTCCTTTGACTGATGAGAATTTGGTTTAATGAATATTAAAGAAATCACATATTGAGTATAAATATTGAGCATTCAGGCCCTCACCGAGTTAAATCTAACACCATATTTCTTGTAAGATGAAGACTTCAACTATGTGCACAGTAGTGCAATAGTTTTATATTGACATAACAGTCATTAAGCCAAACTCTGCCTGCCAGCATAGAAATTTGATACAACCTGCCTTAACTGCCTCTCTCTTTTTCAAACAGTACAGACACTGCGTTCATTGTATAGACCACAGTATAGAAAGATCCTAGTAGACTCTGTGAGCAAGGAGGCATTCAGTTCTCAGGTTTAGTCCAAATGCCCATCCCTCCTCAAGCATACAGGAGTGCGACGCCATGAACCGAAGCACTGCCTGAATGCAACTCCTGCAGATATATCAAGCCAATGAAGGAGCTTGATTTAAGGTGCTGAAAGACTGAACATTGAATACAGCTGGGGTTCAGCTAGAGCTTACACTTACACTATTTAGGAACTACTAATCAAGTCTAGGTGCTCAAGGCAATGTAGCCACCCTCAGTCAAGGTGACCTAGTCTGAGTAGAGTAACAAACTAGATACTACAGTGAAAACAGATCTGTAGATATTTATTGAAGAAAGCTAGTAATTACTAATAAAATTAGACAGCTGAACAGTGTACTAAAGGCGTATGAATATAATTCAACAACTCAATGAGAAAATCCCAAACTCCTAACCATCCTACATTATTATGCTAGATCCTAAGAAGTACAGATCTTAAGAATCTCTCCTCCCCTCTAGAGACACCTTCTATTGATGTGATCTAGCTGTGCAGCCTCCTGAGTTCCAGAGAAGGTGCTGAGCCTGTGCAAGCAGCATGCATATGGGTATGAACTGAAGTAATTGGTGAAGAATAAGTCCATGTGGCAAGCAATTCAAGAGAGGAATAACTATATCTAGCAAGCCTATCTCAAAGATCAAGTACGTGTTGCCCTCACTTAACACTGCCAAATCCGGAACTGTTTTAAGCAGACACGGGGCATTTGATTTCCCTAGGTACCCGGTTCAGATGATCCCTGCCTTTTTCTTGTTATTGCAAAGAGCAGCATAACTAGCAGAAGGAATTAGGCTGTGTAGGCAGCCTGTAGGATTGCTGAAGACATAGGGTCACTCCTAACAATACGCTGCTCTAAATAAAGCAAATTTATACTATCACCATAGTCTTTCCCCAAACCAATATTTTTCCTACACATTCTACTTCTACAAACCAGAACATCACGCATCCCAAACCAACAAATCCTTATCTCCCAGAAGTGTAATTTTCAATCACAAGTTCTCACAATGCCTAACAGTCTACAAGGGAATCATGAGTGACAGTTTCTAAAGAGGTTACTGTAAATCAGTTTCTCCACAACTACCACCTCCCTCAAACTCACCCTGCAGCCTCTAAAGAAATTTGATGTTGCTTATTCTTTTATAAAAGAAAAGCACGCATCACAGAGCTAGAGTCTGCTCTAGCAAACTGTCTACACAGCGACAGTTTTTGTGGAGCAGGTCCTGTGTAGTAACTTAACAGATACAGCTGAACAGGTCAGGCTCAACTCAGTCCACATACAAAGATGAGTCAAGTGCAGCACCTATGAAGAAAGGAAACCTCACAGATTTTGGGAGAAGCAGTCTGTCACCTAATGTTTGTTCTAAAACACACTTTGTCAGTCTGCACATATGTTCTCTGAAAAGCAAGGGCTGCCCTAGATCCCAACCATCCTGTGTAGAGGCCACCGTAACAGACAAGCTTCCCACTATGGTGCTCACTCAGTTTTATGAAGGTTTGTTGCATATATTCTTTGTTCCAAATAACACACCCCCTCCACCGCAGAAAGCAGTCTCAGTCTTCTCCCCCCAAACTACTATTTAAAAATCTTTTCTCTAGTATCCAAATCTTCCTCACTCTGACTTAAAATATAGTTCATAAGAGTCAATAAAATGAAACAATTTGGAGTACCTTTTAGTGTTTATCTTTAACCTTCCAGTCTATTCCATAATACGTATTATTTTATTACGTTCATTATCTCTGCATCTTCTGGTTTTCTGACTTAATCCCTAAGCTTTGTACCGCTAGAGCGTTTCTCATTTAAAAAAAACAGTATGAAATTGTGATGCCATGAAAATACTTATAAAGTGTGCATTTCTCTTAACTTCACATACAGCACTACATCAAGCATAGCGAGCACCTTCTCAGCAGAGCACCAGCTGCACCTACACCAAGAAACCCAGCAAGCGAGTGACAACCTTAGCAACGACACCGCTGCTGACCAGATCCGTACCACTTCCCAACTTCAGAGAGCTGCTTCCCCACAGTAACTTCACCTTCACGCCTCCTCCCCCTCTGCATTCGGGTTACAGACATTTTTCTCAGTTTCTCCTCAGCCCCACTCTACCCCCCCACAGCCTGCTCCCCACCCCATCCACCGACCCCAAACGTGTCCCCCTCCCACACCAAAGGCCTCCCTCAGGCGTCTTCCCTCACCCATAACCCCGCACCGCTCCCTCCGGGGCAGCCTCAGGCGGGCTCTGCTCCCGCCGCTCCCAGCCCAGGCCTACCCACCTGCAGCACCGGGCCGCCGGCCCAGCTCGCCCCTCGCTGCCGGCTCAGCTCTCACCAGCCACCCGGTGTTTCCGGGTGCCGCGGTCCCGTCCCGCAAAGGCTCCGGCTGCAGCCGTGGCCCCGCCCGCTCCGTTCCCAGCTCCGCGGCGAGCAGCGCGCCCCGCCCGTCACGGGCCCCGGAGCCGCGGCGGCGGGCAGCGGCAGCGAGAGCCCGCCAGCCTGGGAGCGGCCGGGCCGGGCTGCTGGCCGAAGGGGGCGGGCAGGGGCTGCGCTGCTGGGGCTGGCGCACGAGGGACAGCGACGCGGGGCGGGAGGGGCCCGCAGGGCGAATACTCGCGGCGGCGGCCGGGGCGGGCGGGAGCCCTTCGCGAACAGCGGGGGCCTCATCCCGCCGCCTCCGCCGCGGCCGTTGGGGCGGCGGCGCGCGGGGCTGCGCCCCCCCCCGGCGCCTGCCAGCCAGGGCGCGGCCCTCAGGGGACGGGGGAGGTGGGGAGCGCGGCGCCAAAAACCGTCTTGTACAGGGGCACTTCTGCAGTGACTGACACGAGAATTTTGTATGAAATCCATGATACATTTATTAAAGAAGTGCAGGGCTAGTTCGAATTAAGATACGGACTTTACTGCATGTTCCAAAGAAACAAATTGTCCACCAAATGTTGAAGATCATATTTAAGCAAAACTCCTTTATGCTTCAATTACAGCTTCAGATAACTCGGGTTGATTTACTGATGGTTGGCAAGGAATAGTCTGTCCTGGGCAGCATACCAAAACCGGACGAAATCTTGGCCCCGCTGAAGTTGGTAGCATAATGTGAATGGAAATGTATTTCATCAATTACGCTTGTAAAGCATGGGAGACAAGCATACTACTACTAAATGTAATTTTAATACTAGGCACATGTTCAGTGAGACATTCATTAGAAGTAAGCTTTAGGAGAATGCACTTTGTTAACAGCAAAGGAGCTTTAGCCCGTGGCTAACGCTGACACAGGAGCTGTGGGAGCGGCAGAGCGATGGACACACCACTCCTAGCAAGGTGCCAGAGCACTGGTTGCTGCACAAGCAGAAGGCAGCTCCAGCAGCTCCAAAAGAGCTTGCTGCAACATGTGGTGCTGCTCCCGAACTCCAAAGTGGGCCATGGTCTTTCTGTGACCACATTTACTGTACCTGCTTGCAGATATCAGCATCATTCTTGAGATTAAACTTGCAGATGTATCAGGTATCACAGGGTAGACTAAATACTTGAGAAAAGGAGCCAAGATGCTATCAGTTTTATGAATCTAATTAAATTTCCATTCCTTCCCAAGGGAAAATGCATTGGTTTTCAGCAGCTTTTAGACTATCAGCATAATCTGGGGTGCACTGCCTCATACACTTCTCTACAGAACTCCAGGTATTTGCAGTTTCAACAGAGTTCAACTGTTCTTTCCTCTATGCTGTTTGGCTTCTCTAATGAATAAACTTTAATTAACTCAAAAAAATTTCAGTCCCATGGAGTACTTTTTCTTCTCTTTGCAACCTCCATATTCAACCTGCATTTGATTACAATAGACTAAAACCAAGACTGATATTATTTGAGCATCTTTTCTTCTGTCCCATGGAGGATTGCTTATCAGATGTTTACATTAGCTGTACTTTATGTGATGATGACTCCACACAGTGCTCAGTTTGCATATACAACAACATGTTTGACCTCCTCCACTTTGGTTAATAACCAAATATTTTCTAAGTATTTATTTGTTGCACCAGTCAGATTTCAGATAGATGTTCATCGCATTCCCCATCGGAAATATAAATAAATCATACAGGTAGGGTACAATATGCTCTCTTAAAATGATGCCTAAAACACTGACAAAACTAACGATATCTACTAATGACTAAAACCAAAAGTAAACTAATGAGAGGCATGATGTACTAGCTAGACATACAACATAGCCAAGTAACACCTGCCAATTTGACTTAAGGGTATTTTTTTCTTACATCAAGTAATTAATCTAATATTACTGAATATAATCCATGTCTGGGATGCCAAGAACTTCTTCAGAAGTTCACACAGACCATTTTGATGTCACAGCAGAGAGAGCAAAAGCACTCAAAACACTGAGTAACAGCAGGAGTCGGGAAGTGGAGTGTTTCCCAGCAGAACTCTGTAAAAAGAGATCAATTTGGTAAACCCAATTCAAAATAATTCTATTTGTTACTATTATAAAAGGATAGAAAGTTTCAGAGAAATCTTTTCCCTATTAGCCCCTTCTATTATGTAGACACTTCTGATGTTAAAAGATCATGTGCCACACCTATAGTACAAATAAATCTACAGGTGTCCAGTTTTCAAGTGATAGACAGGATCAAAAGCACTTATGTGGTCCAACTTTTCCTCATTTCTGTTCATGCTATTCCCATTTATTATGTTGCACTTGTATTCTACAAACATTTATTCAGATATAGGAAATCTGAGAGCTACCTCACAGCATAAACAATACTTCCAGTTTTCTACGATATGTATAGGAAGAAACCCGTAGAAACTACAAAGAGGAAGAGTGCTTACCACTTGACTGCCACCCGAGGAAGGTGAATTCTGAAAACAAACAAACAAATAAATCTAGATGTGTTCCCACCTAATGGTTTTGAACACAGTTTTGCCCATGATCAACAAAATTTTAATAGCTTAACCCACAGCATGGGTTTAAGTCGTTCAAGAGGAAAGTAGCTTTGCATGGATAAAATAAATAGTTCTAGTTACACACTATATCGCATCTTACATCTGAAAATTTCAGCTAAAATTGATGAAAGGGCAAAAGTATATTTTTCTCTCATTCCATTATCATATTCCACACAGAGTTTTCCATCCCTGTAGTTGAAAGAGGATGTTAAAAAATGATGAATACTGAAAAAAAGAAAGTGCAAAACCAGGTAACCTGCCAGTGAAAAACTCAACAATCTAGTTTATCAAAAAAAAAAAAAGTGAAGGAATTAACTGAGCAGAGCCTATAAAATCTACACAGAGAACAGGAATTCAAAAATAGAGGTCAGCAAAACATAATAAGGCCGCTAACTGGAATGTGAAGCAAGACAGATTCAGATTTAAAATATAACTGATACTGAAATAGGTTTTCCAGGCTGAGTCTGTATTTTCTACTGCAGTTTCTTTAAATATTCTTCAATACAAATAGAACTAATACAGAATGTTCTCTTCAGACCAAATCATCCTGAAATTGCTCTATCAACCACTCAGGTTCTTCGTTTACTATGAAAAGAAGATGAAAACACTCTTATGAAAGTACTCTTACCGGTCTCCCAGAGTAAGTGCTTCCTGAGGTAGAGGAGCCCTGTAAAAAACCATAAATCATTTATTTTTGTTGTACAAGACTCCTGGTAAATTGTGGCCAAAGAGCATACAGCAGTCTTGAAAATGCCCTTAATATCAGCAATTTTGATACTGACTTTGATTTTACCTTTTTCCTTGCACATTTTTCCCTATTTCAATTCAATGGTCTCAACTAAGCACAGCTACATCCTCTTTATTCCATGAGCAGTTTCAAGATGATTTTCAAAGCCAATGTGTTGTTGACTGAACTATCAAGTTTGAAACTGAAACAGTTATCCTGATATTTAAATACATCATTCATAATAGAATGATCCAAGCATGTTCTTATGAATAAGTAACAGAGTATATCAAAACTTTGCTACAGGAGGAATGAATGCTGCCTCATCCTAAGGTTCAAGTTTGAACAAAATATTCCAATTTTTACTGGTCAGTTTTCTCAGACATTTACTATTGTAACATAATTTTAAATTCTACCCTTATTATTGTTACCTATTTCAAAACCCAATATTCATATTTCTAACTTGGTTGTGGAATACTGAAAGAAGAATATCCTTACTGGCTTTCCTTGATGACTGCCTCCTGAGGAAGATGAACCCTGAAAAAAAGATACCCATTTTCAACTCTAAGCCTATTTGTATGTCAGTATATTCTTCCTATCTGGCATAAAGGACCACAGGAGAATGAACACTTATTTTGTGTCCAGTCATCCAAAAATCCCAGGGAAAAGCTTATCTGAAATACAAATATTTAACATCTTTCTGTTACAGGTATTCTTTTGAATGATGTATTAGTCAGAGAATTTAATGCAAAGTTCTCAAGAAGAAAGAGCTGTTTTGTAGTTATGATGTGTTTAATATATAGAAAGTAAAAAATAATAAGGTCCAATTAAACATGAATTCACCTGGAATCAGTCTACAGTTAGATTTGGGGAAAAAAGAAAAGGTAAATGTTAGAGTCCTTTACTATACAGCGCTACCTGAAGAAAGCTCTAATAAGGAAGGTAACTGAAAATAAAAGTGGATACTGAAAAATTAGATGTTCTACTAGAGTCTTACTCAGTTTTCTGGCAAAGTTGCTCTGCTTATTGAATGGCATTGCCAACAGGGTATCTTACAAGCATTGACTGTTTAAAAAATGCCATCAAATATGGTACACAAAATATCTCACCTCTATGATTCATGTATAAGAAAATTTAACACTTGTGCCCACTTTTTAGTAACAGGTGGATGCATCTTATTTTCTGTAAGAGATAAGCTAAAACACTGTGTGTGCTTATCTATATCTCCTGCCATTGAATAACAACAAGAGCAAGGTCTAAATTACATAGCAAAAAAAGTGGTCTGAAGTGGGAGAAGATGAAAATATGCATAGTCAAATGTCAACTATTATTTCTTTAAAAAAAAGAAAGTATTTTCTTTAAAGCAAGCCAGAAATACTTAAGTCAAATGCATATAAAATCAATTAAAAAGTGAGCCCTGAGCACCAAGTATATGATTACTATGAATTTAAATAGAAATAACTGTTCAGAAGCCCCTTACAAAAAAATAATTAAAAAAAAATAATCCTGTAATTTCATTCTGTGATTACTAGAACTAATCCAGAGATTGACTAGAAGTTCAGTTACAGAGTAAAATGCTGGCTCAAAATTATTGAACTGTGTGAAAATATATTTTGTGTTTGCATTTGCTGAGATTGTCCCAGATATGTAAATCATGTGACACTCTGCATATTTAAGTAATTGTCAGAAAAATGTCTAGTCCATAACTAACTGGATATGATTTTTTTAACAGGCTTATAAGAAAAATAAAGGTAAACTTGAAATTTTGTTACTTACTGGTTTACCATCTTGTCTGCCTCCAGAAGAATATGAGCCCTGTAAGAAGTCAATCAAACATCTATTAATTGAATGAAAAAAATCTGCTATCACTGTCTTGAGACAATTTGTGCAGTACTTAGGACAAACTTATTTGGATGTTGTGTGAACAAAAAGTAACTGGGGGTACCTAAAACTTAAGCTATCTACTGCATACAAAACAATGACAATTTGTTATTCTGAATCAAGAAAGCAGTGTTATGAAATACAGTATGGCGATTATAGTATGTTCAAAGGAATGTTTTACACAGAGCAGTGATTCATTGTAGCCAATTCTTTTATTCAGCTTCCTGAAGTGATTTTAATCAGTATTACCTCAACTATTTAATCTCAGTAAAATGGCCAAATGAACACGTCTTTCAGCATCAAGTAACTGATTGGATCCAGACAGTACAGGGAAAGAGTTAGCAGTGATGGGATGGAAAGAGAATATACTCACCTGCCCACCATGTGGTCTGCTTCCTGAGGGAGAAGATCCCTATTAAAAAAAAAATCACAGGAAACTTAAGTGCTTAAGTGTTGGCAGAATAACAGCAGTTACTCTTTTCTTTTTTTTTTTTTTTTTTTGCTGTGCAGAATGAAACATCACAGAAGGACCTTCTGATAGGAAATCTCAGTAGGAATCTGAAAAGAATATTAACCTAAAAAGATGCAGTGAAAGACTTCTGATTTAATTCCTCTACGATCCTTAACAATTGAAAGTAGTAAATTTGGCAAACAGTCACAAAACATCAGCTAAGACTACTCTCTGACATAAATATACGGATATAAAGTGTCTTTAACTATGGCTCCATTCAAGAGGAAAAAAAAAAAAATCTACTCTATTTGTGATTCTCTGCTAGGTCAAACATGTTCAGCAAGCATTATGATTTACTGTAAGAGCATACTTATTATTCCAAATAAGTAATTTGGGAAAACTTTGTTTTGCAGCTTTTGAAAAATCCTCTCCATGCTGCAAGAAATGATCTTCTTAATAGAGTGATACTGAACTCAAATGTTTGCCAATGGAACAAAAAGAAATTAAATTGTTTTCTAGTATAGCAGAGTGAAACATTGCGAACAGAGAAATACTAATGAAAAATATGTTCCACTTTCTTATTAGATAGCCATCCATTACCTCTGTTAACTATTTGGGCTAGTAAGATTTCTCGATCAGTCATAAACTACTAAGTCTACAAAAGGTACATAGGGAGCTGCTTACAGTAAGAGACTCAAATTGCAGCTGAAGATGAGGAAAGTATTATTGTGGGTAACACACCAGAATATATATTTTCAAAGCAATATCTATGGGTATATTTTGTACCAAATTTCCAAGTATTTAAACAAATGCAAAAAAAAGTATAATCTCAATATAACTGAAAAATAACAGAAAACAGATTTTGAACTGGTGTCATAGTAGTGTGAAACTGAAACATAAAAGATAGTTAATTAAAATTATCACATGATTTAAGAGGCATTCTGATGTAAAACAACTAAAATTATGATCTTTATTTAAAGAAACATCTTATTATGTTTCTTTAAATTCAAGTTTGTTCATGCTACTTCATTTCAGTTACTGAGAAACGGTCCATGTTTTCAGATACTTACTGAGAGTAAAAGGACTCTGAAAAACTGACTGGCAGTACATGCACTGCATCATATTTTTCATTTAATAAATAATAAGTAGGAAGAAGATCTTGAAAAAAAAAGAAAAGTTGCTTGCCTGTCCACCATACTGACTGCTTCCAGAATATGATGAACCCTGTAAAAAGAATGTGAAACTTTTGTAAATAATTTTTTTAAATAGTAACCGGCATCAAAACCCCTGGACCTAATCTAAACAATACACGACACAGATTAACTGGAAAACCTTTACACAGCCATTAATGCAGTGGCAAATGGCTACTTATCCGCACATCATATTAGTGATTTAGGCAATGAGATGAACCCCATGAATTATTCTTCGTTATTTTTTTTGAGGTAAGAAAGCTTCTATAATTATTAAGTAAAATCTTGGCTCTAGCATATAGAAAGATATAACTGAAATGTCAAGAGTGATTCAGTAAGAGCCACATGTACTCTCTGGAATTATTATCCCTATCTCTGTGACTAAACTGAACTCAATATTTAATGGCTTCCGGGCAAATATGGCAACTGACCCATGTTTATTCCTGAGAAACTAAACTCTGTAAATGTTACAGAAAAATTGCCTACCTGTCCACCATGATAGCTGTTTCCTCCAAAAGAACCCTGTATTCAACAAAAATAGCAATGTTTACTCTGTATTGAATTCAATATCACGTAAAGGAAAAACAAGAGAACATCTTGACCTATTGCAATGATTAAGTCATTGACACTGATTACTGGTATACTTTTCTGTTTGATTGATTAAACAAGGAAAGGATTTAGTTTTGATTCATCCTTATTCCTTCAGATTATTTGTTTGCAAATAGAAGTAAACTGATAATTTATACATTGTTTTCAGCACTTCCGATTCTCAGAAGTGGCATATATACCATGAGTGGTACACTTATAGCATGTGGGTTTTCCTTGATTTTATAATCGGAGAAAGATAAGTAGTCATCTAAGAAATTTTGACTATACTGAGACAGAAGATAACAGAACCCTCCCTCAAAAATAAATTAGCCTAATTTCAGCAAAACTGGATTCTTTGCCTTTTTTAAAAAAGTATTTACAAAAGTATAGGAAATATACTAATTAGACAGAAAAATGGAAATAGCCTTAACTTTTTAAATGCGTTGCTCTGTTTCCACTTGGAAGCATTTTGGACCAAGATTTTAGATCTAAGTTTCACTAGTTCAATCATACTGTTAATAACCATCATAAGAAGAGCACTATTACACACATGTTTCCAAAACCAAGTAGATATACTATGAGAAAATTTGGAATCAGATTCTTAGAAAAGTCCCAGGCCTCTCTTATAAACCAAAAGAAATTAAATACTTTGAAGCCATTTTTCATGTCTGAATATTTTATAGATAGAATCAGCACTAGTCTTCCTTTAATACATATACTGGAGAACATTACTACTTGTTTAATCCAGGATGGGGAAAGTGCAATTTATTTCCCATGTATTTCTTTGAAATAGAAATGCATCTGGGTAGTTAGTTTCAAATACAATACTACAGTTGCAAGTTACTTAATATTTTTATCCTTAACAGGTTCAAAATTTCTCATTTTAGTACAATGTGAAAAACACTTTCATCTTCACAGAAAATTATTTCAAGAAATGTAGTTCCTTGAGAATTTCCCAGTATGTGTACATCCTATGAAAAATATACAAAGAGAAAGAATACTTACTGAACTTCCACCAGGACACACACATCCACCCTGTATAAAACACAACCAAACTTATTTCCTGAGTCTAGGACTGGAAGAGGCCTCTGAATTTGTAAATCAAACTCACATTGCTACTGCAAGAAAACAAACTATAAAATCCTGCTCACAGACTCACCAAGCTCCAGCTAAGAAGTAGTTTCTTTCTCCAGTGTACTTTCAGGCTATCTGTGCACTTATGGAACAATTTTTTAAAATATAGTCTTCTAATTTCTCATTTAAAACTTACAGTAAAAACCTTACTCACCAAAAGGACAAGTCAAAAATTCTGAGTAGTACTACAGAAAGTATTTTGGGTTGTTTTTTTTTCCTAGAGGGGCCAGAGCACCTGGAATACATGCAGTACTCTTTCATGCTACAGACGTTACAGAAAACACTAAAGATGATTTCCAGTGGAGGCCTACTAGGTGAGTTCCACTCTGATAAAACTATCAGAGGTGGCCAGGGGTTAACCATTCAGTGTCTCACTTTCCACATTCAATCTGCATGAAATGTGTAAGAAGAAAAATGTTTAGCACCAAAGCAGGTACAGAAGCTCAAATACAATTGCCATTTAGACAGTTACTACTGGCTACTCTGGCCTGCAGGATATGTCTGAATGACACGGGAAAAGAAAATAATGTGTTGCTGAGGCTCTGGGCAAAAAGGACAGTGGTGAAGGAAAACAGTTCTTATGAAGGAAAGATATGCAAAGTAATTTGTGAGTGCCTGACACTAGCACAACTGAACGGTGTGGAGACAGAAAAGCATACCTGTCCACCAGACTGGCTGCCTCCTGAAGAATAGCCCTGGAAAAAATGAGTAACTAATTACTTCAGTGTTACTGAGTAACATTCTCACTTGTTCTCTGTGGTCCTTAGTCTTTCAAATTGCTTCTGTTTAAACATAACAACAAATATGGGCTTCTTAGAGCCATGATCTGTTTAAAGAAGCATTTCCATGCAGTCACACAGGCCCCTGTATCATTTGCTCGTTTCATGGTCTGACATCCAGACAAACCCATACTTAGCAATCCTCACTCAGTTTGGTATAAAGCTATTCTTTCTTAGAATGTTCCTTCTTTGCACAACATGAGGGTCATTTTTCCTAATGAACTGTATGACAAACCTGCAAATACTATGAAAGTAGAAGTTTTACCTGTCCGCTATACTGGCTGCTTCCTGAAGAAGCTATACCCTAGAGAAATAAGAAAGCATTTATATTTGTTGCACATTCTGTAACTTATGACCTGTCACAAAAAACCCACATTTTTGCTTGTCTTCCATGGATTTAAGTGTCACAGGAATGCAAACACTTCCTTTATAACTATACTGAAATCTATTGGCCTTTACGATGGCTACTGTTTAAACACAACAATAAAGTTTAAATCAAAGTCAGCTCCAGGCAGGTGTGACTAGTGCTGTTCCACTGGATTGTGTGCTCACAGCAGCCTCCTTTGTTTTACTTTCCCGAGTGGGCTGACACAGCAGAAGGTCATATATTCATCTATTCTGCCTAAACAATGTTTTGCTGTAAGCCACCCCTTTATAAAGAGAGAGAAAGGTGAATGATGTAAAGAACAACCCATAAATAGAAAACCAATTCTCACCTGTCCTCCATGATGACTGCCACCTGAGAAAGATGGACCCTGAAGCAAAGGTGCCAATTATTTCTCTATCAAAAAGCTTCTTTAAGGGTTTTTGAAAGAAAGACTATTACACTTCTCTATTGTACAGTGAAAGGTTACAGAAAGATAAAAACTCAACCTATTCCTTTATATGTTCTATGCAACTTAGGGATGGTCTGTAACATACGAATCTTCCATAATACTGATCATGAGCTATTAGGATTATATATCTAGTTTCAGGAGACTGTATTTGGACTGAAAAATCTCTTTAATTCCCTCTCCAATAAATCTGACAATAAATGTTTTCAGAGGCCAAGGACAAGCGTGTTGAGAATTTCACTCCATATTAAAGGCTATACCACTAGGCAGCACTAAGAACCCTATCCATCATCTTTCATTTCACAAGAGTGTGGAACACCTCTTAAAAACTCCTGACCCTCTCCCCTATTCCTCTCCCAAGACATACTACCTCTCTGTTACTGCATTTTGCTAAAGGAAATGAGGTATTCCATAGGTTGAAGTAGAGGAGGAATGCAATCTGCTTCCAGCCCTTCCTTACTGTTAGAGCTAAGAGACCATGACAGCAGCAGAAGGAAAATGGGTCCAGAATGAAGAGGGCAGGTCAGAGGGTAGAACAAGGCCAGAACTGCATTTACTGTGATACAATGGAAGTACCAGCCTTTCTTAGTTTTTGTATTGTTTCAGATCATACATATTTAGATACCTGATCATCTATTACCAGATTAACAGAGTTTACTCAAAATATTAGTAAAAGTACCAAGTTTTGATGTAGAAGCTGGGTGTTAGGATAAGGACTACACAGGAAGAATTTCTCACCTGTCCTCCATACTGGCTGCCTCCTGAAGAAGGTGAACCCTGAACAAAAAGAATTAAATGATCTCTATATCCATGTCATAGTACTCCTTTAAACCATGCTCCATATGAAGGAGAGGTACCTAATTTCTTTCAGTGCAAAACTGTGAGTGGACTGAATCAGACCGTGCAAAAAGGAGTGAGACTCATCTGAATTCACCATGATGCATCAGAAATTACATCTCCTAAAAACTCTCCTGTGTTTTTGTATCACATACATTTATAACTACTATATACCTAGCAACAAATTAAATAATACATAAAAAAATCCCAATCTCCTTAAAATGTTCTTTTACACAGAAAACTACCAAGACTCTTGGATAAAGTAGTAAACACTACAAGGGAAGAATTCTCACCTGTCCACCATACTGGCTGCCTCCTGAGGAAGGTGAACCCTGAATGTGAACAAAAAAGGAAACAAACTTCTTTACACCAATTTAATAGAATTATAGAATCATTTCACAAGGCTTTTAAGAATTTTGGTCAGCTTCATGAAATACTAATTTATTTCAGAAATACATGACCTCTAGTCCTACAAATTTCAGGAGTCAACAATGTATTTCACATTCTATTTTTTCTTAGCCTTAAATAATGGTCTTAATCTGAACTTGTTTTGTTTAGTCACAGTAGCACCAGATCACTACAGAGAAAGATTTACTGAGAAGATTTTAGACTAAGGTAAATAAAGCTAAGGTAGACAGCTGGGTAGACAATGAATAACTACAAGTTTGCATAGGTCAAAACTACAAAAGTGGGGACTATTAATGCTTACTTGTCCACCGTAATGGCTGCCTCCATAAGAAGATGACCCCTGGAAAAATATTGAAGATCAGTTATTTCTGAATATCTAATTCAGGGAGATGAGCAGCAAAGACATCTGTATTTTGTTATTTGACTGTTTGTTTGTAATCTTCCCAGAATAAACTCTGTATTTTTGTCTTCCTTGAATTCACAATCTTACTTCAGAGAATAGATCACTAAGAAGTTTCTTGAAATATTAAAATAAGATAGCTATCTGGATAATCCTTTACTTGAGTCAAATAATGGTAAAACAAATATATCAAATAATATATTAAAAGTAAGAGCTTACCTGTCCACCATACTGGCTAGCTCCAGAGGAATATGAATTCTGTAAAGAATACAAAGTAAGTGAATTACCTGCTGTAGGATTTCCTTAAATCAAGACCTAGCTCTCCCAGGACAATAGGAGTAAGAGAGCAAGGTAAGAGTGAAGGCAGGTGAGCAGAACTTTCGATATGCTTTAATAACTAGTGTTCAAGCCTTACAAGGTAACTTCTGGAAATATCCGAGTTCCTAAGCAAGGGTGGAAGGCAAAAAACCCTACTGCTTTGTTTGTGTGACTCGTTGGGAAGGTTAAAGGAACATTCTTTCTAGTTTTTTCTCCGCTCATTTCTGGAGAATGGCATTTCATTATTTGTAAAGCTGAATCCTGGGCCAAAGTTAGCAGTAAAAGATTAGCTACCTAACAGGACTCTGAAAACCAAACTAAGCAAGTTTACTGAAACCTCATACAACAAGAGGTCTGTTTAAAGAGGGGGAATTGGATTTGGTTTTCTTCTTAGTGGAATTAGATCCCTAAGGAATCAAAAATGCTACATTTTGATTCATTCTTTCCCCACACCTATTTTTTGTGTGAGCTTCATTATGCAAGTTTCACAAAAACAAGGGCACTTTTTGCTAAAAAAGCCATAGTGTATAACTTTTAGGACATAATAATCTCAATGATTAATTTAATTTACTGAGTTTTTGCTCTTTAAACATAGCTCCCATATGAAAACTGAATTTAATTGAGTTCATGAATAACCATCATTTTCAGAAGTGGCAAGCTGGCTGGCTCTCCTTTTGGAGTGAGTGCTTACTTGGCTGCTGTACTGGCTGCCTCCAGAAGATGATGAGCCCTGGGAAGGGAAAAAAAAAAAAAGAAACCAGTTATTTTTCTCTAACAGGACTATTTTAAAGCAAAACTTCTTGAAGGACAGCTGTGTATTAAATTGCTATTTTAAACTTTTTTGCTTGGGTTTAAAATCCACTCAAAATCTAAAATCTAGCCTTTCCTTCTTTGTTAATACATCTAAACTTTAGTGTGTACCTGTCCACCAGAATGGCTGCCTCCAGAGCCTTTTCAGAAAGGAAATACCAGTTATTTCACTTCAAAGGATCTGACTGATCTTATTTCTTTCTGTTTAAAATCAGCATACTGAAGAATGACATTCCCACAAAGAGCTTTTAATAGTCATTCTTGCAGAGTACTACAGAGCTTTTGAGCACTCCAAGCTTCCACAAGATCTGCTAAGCTCATAAAGAAATGAAACAGTTTTGTGTTTAGTATATAATCACAGAATCGTCTAGGTTGGAAAAGAACTTGAAGATCATCCAGTCCAATCATTAACCTAACACTGACAGTTCCCAACTACACCATATCCCTCAGCGCTAAGTCAACTTTACTCTTGAACACCTCCAGGGATGGGGACTCCATCACCTCCCTGGGCAGCCCATTCCAACGCCTAACAACTCGTTCTGTAAAGAAATGCTTCCTAATATCCAGTCTAAACCTTCCCTGGCGCATTTTGAGGCCATTACCTCTTGTCCTATCGCTCATTACTTGGTTAAAGAGGCTCATCCCCAGCTCTCTGCAGCCTCCTTTCAGGTAGTTGTAGAGGGCGATGAGGTCTCCCCTCAGCCTCCTCTTCTCCAGACTAAACACCCCCAGTTCCCTCAGCCGCTCCTCGTACGACATGTGCTCCAGACCCTTCACCAGCTTCGTTGCCCTTCTCTGGACATGCTCAAGTGATTCAATGTCCTTTTTGTAGTGAGGGAATGTTAAGCATCTATCAGTATGCAAAAGCCATTCTCCCATGCTGAGGTACTGGGTGCACCTACACATTAAAGTACAGATCAGGAGTGTGTCTTTGAGACAAAACTTCTGATAGTCCCCACTCACTGTAGTTTGTTTTGCACCATGGAGTGGTCTCGGAGTGAATTAATTTGATGCTTTTCAGATTAAACTAAATTGTAGTGTGCTCTCTAGGGGCACACTTAATGCATTCAGGTAGTAAATGGACTTTTGGTCCATTGGACCAGACCAGAGCAAACCCTTCCTGAAATGTGTATAGTGTGGACATCAGTTCATCAGCACAGATTGTGAAACAGTCCCAGCAGTTTGCAGTACTTGTCAATGCAGACCCAACCACTATGTTCCCTCAATCTTTATACACAATCCCTCATTTCAAACTGCAGTCCAAAGATGCCCAAGTCAGTAAAAAACAAAAAAATCAATCCCAATTGGAAGTTTCAAAGGAAACAAATCCCAACATCAATAATATGAGGGATGTAGAACACAGGTGGGTAAGAATATTTTCCTGACTGTAGATATATACACATTCCTCCTTCCTAAAAAGGAGCACAAGACCAGTCCTATTTATCATGTAATATTAATTGTTGAATGGTACATTTATGTAGCTGTGTCCAAGCCAGCTTTATATCAGCAGTCTGGTAAGAATGCCACAGAGTTCTGTGCTAGATACAAGAAGACCCAAATGTTTTTTCTCCCTTTAGTGCAGCACATACAGAGCTCTGGTGACATACACTGCATGACTTGCTATATACAATGAATAGAACTTCTCTTGGGATTGCTGTAAACGGGTCTCTACTGCAAAAGAGTTCTTATCCATATGAGAGGGCTAGCATCATTAAATTACTGACCTATGAATACTAACCTTTCTTGCAGGAAATGATCTAAGAGGAATACAAACACATAAACTCATGTCCTTAGCGGATATTTTGACATAATTCCAAAGAAGCCAATGGAACTAACTCCTGAAGTAAATATTTACATTGTTATGTACTGCATTTGTGTCAAACAACATTCTTCATTCAGAGACTTCTATTTGAATGAATACTATTTCAAATGGAAAGAGAAACTATGAGTGCTGCATGAATGTTCTGTGTGTATTTTTAATTGTAACTAAGGTAGGCTATTTTCACAAGTGTATGACTTCTATTAGGTACTGATCTTTTTAACCTCTCTAGCCACTATCTTGACAAAACAAACACAGGTCACACTTAAAAGCTGATGAACATTGCTTACATTTGCAGAGGAATCACTTCTGACTAAGGTAGGGGATCCACCCTATAAATGGGGAAAAAAAAAAAAATTGAAAAATTAGCCTTTGTCTTTGATCATAAACTAAAAATGAAATGAAACCTTAGAATGCCTGTTCTATGGTATTTTAAAGGAAGAATATCACAGTCTGAAATGAAATTACACTTACATTTCACTTTTCTTAATTTGTCAAGATAGTAAATAGTCTTTTTCTGCCTGGAAGATGGTAAATCACAAAGTATCGTTTTGTATCTACCCATGACTCATTGCCTAGAAAATAAGAACACTACCCATGGTGCAGAAATGTCCTTTGCATACTACATGTTGATTGACCACATATGATTTGCTTTGGAAAGCATGTATTATCCTATTTCAGAGTCTTTAAATAATTCCATATGGACTTAAACGCAAAAATGAGAAGTGGCTCAGTTTGTTTGGTTTTTTTTTAATTTGGTAAATATTGATTTCTGAGAAAATTTTTTATGGTTGGCAGTTTTGTAGACTTGATATTATTTTACCTTCCCTTCATGATAAGTCTTTTGTCAATTAATTCTGCATTTAATGCAAGATTTTTTTTTTTTTTTTTTTTGAGAAGAGATACACACCTCTGCAAACACTGTATGGTAACTGAAAGTCACTGATCAGAGAAAAGGGGTTCCTGGCTTGTATCAGAAATAGTGTGGTCAACAGGACTAATGAAGTGTTTGTCGCCCTGTACTCGGCACTGATGAGGCCACACCTCAAATACTGTGTTCAGTTTTGGGCCCCTCACTACAAAAAGGACACTGAATTACTCGACCGTGTCCAAAGAAGGGCAACGAAGGTGGTGAAGGGTCTAGAGCACAAGTCTTATGAGGAGCAGCTGAGGGAACAGGAGTCATTAAGCCTAGAGAAAAGGAGGCTCAGGGGAGACCTCATCGCTCTCTACAGCTACCTGAAAGGAGGTTGTAGCAAGGTGGGTGTCAGTCTCTTCTCCCAGGTAACAAGTGATAGGATGAAAGGAAATGTCCACAAGTTGCACCGTGGGAGGTTTAGACTGGAGATTAGGAAAAATTTCTTCACTGAGAGGATTATCAAGCACTGGAACACACTGCCCAGGGAAGCGGTTGAGTCACCATCCCTGTAGGTATTTAAAAGACCTCCAGATGTGGCACTTAGGGACATGGTTTAGTGGTGGACTTGGCAGTGTTAGGTTTACGGTTGGACTTGATGATTTTAAAGGTCTTTTCCAACTTAAATGATTCTATGATTCTGAACTTTTCATCTTGGCATAATGAGACATAACTCCAACTGTGTCAGTAATATGTCAGTCATCGAAGGAACAATGAATATAAAATTAAGAGTACATTCAAATAAATAAATTAGAAATAAGTAGGACCACAGATAATTTTCCAGTTAAATAATTTAGTAAAAGAAAATGTATAATGAAAAAGTAACACTTACAGAACTTCCCCCAGAACAGTCACATCCACCCTGTAAAGTATGCAGAAAATATTTAAAATAACAAGGGCACAGAACTGAAAGGGACTCCAGTTACAACTCAGATTACTACTTCTACCATCACTGGTATGCAAGCCTGTCACATTCATAACTGTTAAGGTTACATTTGTAACTGCCCAAGTCCTCAACTTCTAGAAATTAGTCTATTTTTTGTTCTCTTCATCCTATGCAACTATTCCTGCACTTGTTGCTCTGATGGGGCAAAAAACTTCTAATTTTGTTATCTTCAAATTTGTTATCTACAATTTTTACCTTAAAAACCTTACTCACCAAAAGGATGGGTAAAAAATTCTGAGTAGTACTACCAAAAGCAATTTTTTTTCCCTTAGAGAGGTATTCCTCTTTCATGCTACAGCTGTTACAGAAAACAGTGATTTCTACTCTGATAAAACTATCAGAGGTGGCCAGGGGTTAACCATTCAGTGTCTCACTTTCCACATTCAATCTGCATGAAATGTGTAAGAAGAAAAATGTTTAGCACCAAAGCAGGTACAGAAGCTCAAATACAATTGCCATTTAGACAGTTACTACTGGCTACTCTGGCCTGCAGGATATGTCTGAATGACACGGGAAAAGAAAATAATGTGTTGCTGAGGCTCTGGGCAAAAAGGACAGTGGTGAAGGAAAACAGTTCTTATGAAGGAAAGATATGCAAAGTAATTTGTGAGTGCCTGACACTAGCACAACTGAACGGTGTGGAGACAGAAAAGCATACCTGTCCACCAGACTGGCTGCCTCCTGAAGAAGTTGAACCCTGTAAAAGTTATGTTTTCATTTAAAATATCTTCTTTAAGTTTGACATGTATATTTGATTACAATGTATTGTCTTTTAGTCTCTAAACTATGTTTGAAAAGATCTATCTGGTTAAGAACCCAATTTTATCTATAGAAAGATTAATGAGGATAAAAAAACCCCACAATCTGGTAATATTTTCTTGAAATATGCATGTTGGGGAAAAAAAACCAAACACATTTGTTTTCTGGTGTTACAACATCTGTTAATAAATGAATTGTATTTTGACCACTCTGCTTACACTTGGACTACTACACAGAGATATATAAGGATAAGGTGTTTGAGTACCAAACGAATCTTGCTCCCAGGTAAAAAATCACTCTATTGCAATATGAGGACTCAAGCTTTTGTATAACAGATACTTCAGGTCAAAAATACAAAGAGTTAGTATTTACCTGTCCACTGGAGTAGCCACCACCTTGAGACGATGATCCCTGCAAAAAGTAGATCCAATTTATTTTTGTTTAAAATGGCTTCTGGAAAACAAGACTATGTTGAATAGTCATACAGACATTTTTTAAAATCTAAAAATTTTTTTTTTTAAAACCAGGTTGCTATTTAGTTTCACAAGACACGATGCCGGATGTCATGAGAAATCTGATAAACAATTGGGTAATTTACTCATCAGGATATTTTTTAAATAAAACAATCATTTTGGAAGGGAACTGCAAATAATGAATAAAATAGATGCTTACATGTCCACCTGACTGGCTGCCTCCTGGGGAATAAAAATCCTGGAAAAATGTATTGAAATTACATGATAAAAATAAAAACTTTCTTTCTTTTGTAGAATGGAAAGATCAGAATGAAAGCTGAACACTCCTCCTTGCTTGTCCTCATTCCTTAATTTTCTCTCGTGGAGTGTTCAAGAACAACAAAAAATAGGTCTTTCTGTATAAAACACAACACGCCCCTTTATGCCTGTTGATAACTGCTCTTTTGGTGAAAGATACTCTTTTGGATACAATGATCGAAGAGTTCTTATATCTCCAACAAAATAATTTCTCAGTCTGTGTCATTTAATTCTCATTAGAATAAATAAAATGGGTGCCATGTAAAACTGACAGGAAAATGAAAGCCCTCCTAAGTCAGTCATACAGCACAACAAAGCAAAGCATTTCACTTAAAATAAATGCTGGACAAATCATGGTATTGAAGCCTTTTGCAGCAGGCAATGAGTAAAAAAGTGCAGGAACCTGAACAAGTAAACTGTGGTACCATGTTTGCAATGTGAGTTTATGATTCAAGAGTACACCTCAGCATCAGTTAGGATTTCTAGCAGTACTTTAACACTTTAGCCATATCCTCATTCCCTCTGTGCTTAAGGACTTTCTATCCCACACTGGAAGCTGCCACACCAACTTCCAAACAAAATCTAATTTATGTGGCTAGCAGCTGCCAAGCACTGGGGCAGACACCCTGGCAATACGTCAGGAAGGAGTACTTACCCGTTCACTCTGCTGGCTGCCAGATGATGAGGTAGAATCCTAAAAAATATTAAATTTAGTTATTGCATGACAAATATTTATTTTTTTTCTAAGCAAGGGTGGAAGGCATAGAAAACTACTGCTTGTTAGGAAGATTAAAGATGTAGGCTGTAGGATAAGCAGCATTCTTTTGAGTTCTTTCACTGTTTATTTCTTTATTTGGAAAGCTGAATCCTGATGTAACGTAATAAAGGAATGGGATGACATCTCAATCTATGTTATTTCCTCTTAGAACGCTATAGGGGAAAACATCAGCACTCTAACAACTGTCTTGGTTCTTGTAAGACCTCAGTGGTACACACAAGTATTGTTATACCTTAGTTTCTTTCACACCTTAATTTTCTATCAGAGGGCCTTGGGGCCCTCTGCAGTATCATATTTTAGCTTTGCTCAATAATCACAAGAAGATTTTGATACAGAAACTAATGACACACTATACTTGTGGATAAAATGCACAGCTGAATTTATAAAAAATTGTGGAGAACAATTTCCTACTAACCAGGACACTGGAAAACAGACTTATTAGAAATCCAGTTAAAGTACTGTCAATTACTCCAGACTCCAGGAAAACAAGACATTAAACTTGCAAAGTTTTATAAACAGCTTCACCAGAATTAATAGGAAATATACTTTAGTTGGGAGAAAAGGCATGTTCTTAAACAGAAAAGCAAGTAGTTCTCACCACACTGCATGAAAACAGACCATTCCTATGCAATATATAGATGAAGGAACTCGAATCTTTTATGTCTGGCATTGGAAAAACACAAATGAAATGTACTGTGAACTGGAGATAGAAAGAGGGAACTACTCTGTGCAATACTGATATGGGAAGTTGTAGAAAAAGAATAAAATGAGATAATGATTAAGGGTCAAAACCAATGTGTTTTATCAAAAAAACCCAAGGAAAAGTTGAATTTTAAAATAAATCTGTATTTTAATAGCAATCAAGTTTGAAAGTCTTAATTTGTGGGAATTGTTATAGGAGTCCAGAATAGTAAACATATATGGAATATACTCTTAAGGAAATAAATCATAAAAAATAACCCCTAAGAACAAGAATGGCTGATCTGACATACTGGTAATACTGTTCTTCTAGTTAAATTAGTGTTATTGTATTAAATTAACTCAATGAAAACATAGCCAAACTAAATTGCTGGAAGTAAGAACTATCTGGTTGTTTTGTACACTGTGAACATACACTAATACTGAATTTCAGTGGAAACTGTGAAATAAAAGACCTTCCTTTGTAAATGCTACTTCTAATAACTGATTCAAAAAAGTATGATTGTTACAAATCAGAACTGTTGTAACTGCAATTTTAATTTGCCAAGTCCTTATCATACCATAACACAATAACGTGACATAATTTATACCCACATTTTCCTTTATCTATAGAAAAAATATAATCTCAAAGAAGTTATTGCAGAAAATTACTAAACAACACATATTATTAGAGTGTACTGTAAAGGAGCTCTTGAAGATAAGATGATGAGATAAGGTAAGGGTCCATGTAAGCACCTAGATACTTTAAAAAGTAGTAGATTCTGATATTAATATACTTCAATGCTTACACTGTCATTAGTTTCATTGCCTCCTATGGAAGGTGAATCCTGCAAAATAATGAAAACACATGTATTTTCATATAAAAAGGACTCTTACATGATCTTACTTGTGGAGAATATAAAATAGAAGAATAAAGATAACCAGCTACTTAGAATCCCTGATTTTACCTAAACTAGGGAATTTGCAAGAAAAGAAAAAATATGTAACGTTACCTGTTGCTTAAGCAGAAGAGGTTAAAGAAAACACACACACGCACACACACACACACACCCGTAAACATGCATTTTTGTAAGGAAAAATTTTATATAGTTGATTTGCAAAATTAACCATTCTTTACATTAAAAAAAGTCCCATTATCTATGCTTTTTTTCTAGATCCTGTACTAGAAGTAGCAACACGACACAATTTTCTGTGAAAAAGCAATCTGGATTATATGTCTTATCATTTTTAATAAATAATTCTGTACGACTTCAGCTTGTTAAAATGTATTGCTAAATGAAACATAAGATGGTCCCTACAGAATGATCCCACAATGAGATTCACATCAATAAATACAGACTTCAAATATAGTATGTGCATATAGTGCACATACATAGTATGTGCATGTGCACAAATACAGTATGTGCATATAGTACAGACTTTCAACAGCTTCTGCATAAGGTGTGTAAAGTAAATGCATAAGATATTTCCCTTCTGAAGGAGGTAATGCATAAACTATGAAGTAGTTAAAGCACTGAATAATCACAGTGGCAGTTAGCAGGATAGTGTATATAGTGCATCACTTTCCCTCCACTATGGAAACATTTGGAGTTGTAAAGGGGTAAGTAAAAGTAAAGAGAAACAAAAGATAAAATGGAATTTCTATGGTTATCACTTAAAAATAACTGAAATAAAAATAACTTTCATCACTTGAAAATAACTGAAAAGTGAGTGTACAGAAGAAACAACAGAGCAAGCTTAAGCTTTTGATGTATAAGACAAATAATACTTACCTGACCATAAGATCCAGCACCACCATATGTGGAAGATCCACCCTGTTCAGAAAATAAATTATTCTTATACTGCAAACAGACTTTTTTTTTGGATGCTTGCTATAGGGATCCCCTTCTGGGGAGATTTAAAAAATATGAATTTTTCTTAGTTATCAGAATGGCTATTGAGCAACTCATAGTTATGTCCCTGTAAAACACTCATTTAACATACTTTTAACTCAAATTTTATTTCCACTTTTGAAGAGACCTTCATCTTGCAGATAATGCAAAGCTAGCATTGTGGAGGAGAAAAAGCTTTAATGGTTGAAGGCAACCCAATTTTTACTCCCCTATAAACTTTCAGGCTACTTAGTTAAAAATATATGCAAATTCATTCCTCAAAGAAAAAAAAGCCTTCATTAAAATATAGTAAGAGTCAAAATACAGAATACAGCTGTATATAGGAGCCAGGGTACTGGCCCTCAGCACCCTTTATACAAAGGGAAAAAAAGAGTATTTACCTGATCATAGGATTCACTGCTGCTGTCATAGACAGAAGACCCTCCCTGTACAGAAAATAAAAAAAGTTTATTATTCTGGTTCCCTCATGAAAGAGTCTTCCTTCTTTCAAGGGCAGTACAGGAACAACAATAAAAGAAGTCTGTCTTATCTTTACAAATGAGGAAGAACACTTACCTGTCCATAAGATCCACCAGGATAGAAGGAAGACCCTCCCTGGACAGAAAACACAAAAATTTACGCATCTGTAGTTGAAATGTTCTCTCAAGGAAGACTTTTAGACTGTTCCTGTGCAAGCACAGCAACCAGAATATTTACCTGGTTGCCAGAGTAAGAGCTGTGGGAAGAACCTGGGCCTTCCTAAAAGAAAAACACAGACCAGCTATTTTCTTGCAGATGAGTATTTAAATACCAGTGTATCTGGTTCCCACTTCACACCCTTCCTCCCAATTTTGAGCTGACTTTTATGCTTCTAAACAAAAATCAAGCCCAATATTGTTAAAGTGGAAGAAGGCTTCTGGTGGTAATTTTCTCAGCCTGCTGAAATTTGAATTCTGCAAGGAAACTGCAGATACCATTCTGTATGGTGCTCTGTCAAACCTCACACCACTAGGTTACATCAGGGTTAAGTTTTCTCCTCTAAGAGACAACTGTCAGGTCTGTAATTGTGGCATGTCATGGCACCCACAATATCAGGGGTGAAGGAACCAGAATGATAGGAGTCTGTGCTATCCTGGTAAGGGAGGAAAAACAACTACCTGTCCATAGGATCCTCCAGGATAGAAGGAAGGCCCTCCCTGTGCAGAAGACAGAATGGGTTACTGGTTTATATTTGGCTGCTCCTTCAGGGAAGGTTTTAGACGGAGCTTCTGAATAGGGCATTTTATCTGAATGTTTACCTGGTTACCAGAATATGTACTGTGTGAAGAACCTGGGGCTCCCTGAAATGAAAACACAGACTAGCTATTTGCTTGCAAATAGGATGGTGTAAATAGCAATGTACCCGACTCTCGCTTTAGGCCAATACTATTAAAGAACAAGGAACTTTTTATCACTAGTTTTCTTGGCTGGATGAAAGATCATTCCATGGAAGTTTTAAAGACAACTTAGTCGTTTCCTCTGACAAAATTCATGTTGTAAGTTACAAATGGTTGATTCAACTTTTGGGTGTTATATTTCACAACAGTCACTACATGTGGAATATAGTAATGAAGATAACAGAAGTCTGTCTTATCTTTACAAATGAGGAAGAACACTTACCTGTCCATAAGATCCACCAGGATAGAAGGAAGATCCTCCCTGTACAGAAAACACAAAAATTTACGCATCTGTAGTTGAAATGTTCTCTCAAGGAAGACTTTTAGACTGTTCCTGTGCAAGCACAGCAACCAGAATATTTACCTGGTTGCCAGAGTAAGAGCTGTGGGAAGAACCTGGGCCTTCCTGAAAGAAAAACACAGACCAGCTATTTTCTTGCAGATGAGTATTTAAATACCAGTGTATCTGGTTCCCACTTCACACCCTTCCTCCCAATTTTGAGCTAACTTTTATGCTTCTAAACAAAAATCAAGCCCAATATTGTTAAAGTGGAAGAAGGCTTCTGGTGGTAATTTTCTCAGCCTGCTGAAATTTGAATTCTGCAAGGAAACTGCAGATACCATTCTGTACGGTGCTCTGTCAAACCTCACACCACTAGGTTACATCAGGGTTAAGTTTTCTCCTCTAAGAGACAACTGTCAGGTCTGTAATTGTAGCACGTCATGGCACCCACAATATCAGGGGTGAAGGAACCAGAATGATAGGAGTCTGTGCTATCCTGGTAAGGGAGGAAAAACAACTACCTGTCCATAGGATCCTCCAGGATAGAAGGAAGGCCCTCCCTGTGCAGAAGACAGAATGGGTTACTGGTTTATATTTGGCTGCTCCTTCAGGGAAGGTTTTAGACGGAGCTTCTGAATAGGGCATTTTATCTGAATGTTTACCTGGTTACCAGAATATGTACTGTGTGAAGAACCTGGGGCTCCCTGAAATGAAAACACAAGCTAGCTATTTTCTTGCAAACAGACATTTAAGTGAGTCCATTTCTGAATTTCTATTCTGTCAAAATATAGCTTTCAAAAAGGACATTACTGCAATCATTAAAAGAGAACACTGGTTATTTTTGTTAGAGATAAGGAAGCCTTTAGCAGGTACTTTTCTGTTCAGGTTAAAAGACCTGAAAGAATTAGTAACTTTTCATTTTACTCTTTCTAATCACAGAATCGTATGTCATACCTGGCAGACTCTATGTTGTTATAGATGAACATGACCCTGATCGTATTTTTTAAAACTGCCAGAATACTGAACTTACAAAGTGTAAACAGGCTTTAGGACAGCAGATTTTTCAGTTCACCACTTAAAGGAAAAGACTATTTACCAGTACATAACATCCATTATTACTGTCACATCCTCTTTATATACAAAACAGACTAAGTATTATTCTATGGTTAGACTGCTTCCTCAGAGACTATTTGTAGACTGAACTCTTGTCTTTAGATGAAGCTTAGATGAAAAGTGGAATTACTGTGTGAGGAGTTAGAGGATCAACATAAGGAAACCCACTGTTTCCTTTGAAAAAAGATGGTTTAACTATGTATAGCTTTGACTCTTAATTTATAATCTTTTCCAGGTGTGAAGAGACCTTCATGTAACTCATAGCTTTTAAGTTTAGAACCGAGTTTTTTTCAGGAATATTCCTCCTGGGCTGAAGAATCTTCAAGAAAGCAGATGACTGTCTCTTTTACATTAGGTTTATGAATGCTGGTTTATCTGTACATATACATCTACCTATACCTTGGTTTTTTTATTCAGAAGAATGAAGCTGTCTATCCTGGCCAGTGTGTTTACATGCTAATCTTAGGCACTGCTACTGCCATATGTAGAGGATTGACCCTGGACAGACAATGCAAATAAGTCTGATTTTTAATTCAGTCTATTCCTTTGCAAAGATTGCTGAACTTTACTATTGCGTGAAGACAAAGATCAAGACTATTGCTACCTAGCTTATCATAAATTAATTCCATCAGCTGATACTATCACAAACTGAAATACAAGTCTCTTGTGTATTAAAGGGTACACATCTGCACTGCGAACTGGTTTTCTAAAGTGTCCAATTTAGATGTCTTATTTTCTTCATGTTGAAAATTATTGTTTGATAGCAACTAAATACAGTCTCCTGCCCCCAGTCAAGCTGTGGTTGCTTGCCATTAAAAACTGACTCTTTTTGCACCAATTTAAGCATGCAAAGAAAAAGGCCCTATTAGAATGAAAACTTGAATAAAGACATCCACCTTTTTCCTTGTAAATGGATTCGCTTATACAGCATTACAATCACAAGACAAATAAAATTTTTCCCTTGATGAAGTTTCAATATTAGTTATTTTAATAGACTAGTCTATATTTTAAAACATGTAGGTCATGATTACTGCTCAACCTCAATTATATGAAAGAGGCAGTATTTTACCTGACCAAAATTACTATTGCTGTATGTTAAAGTTAATGACAGTTAAATTCAGAAAGCAGTAATTTCTTTATACAATTAGTTTGTTTAAACAGTATGGTTTTTCACAGAAATAACAATCCACAATATGATTCTTGTTGAAATTGAAAACTAAAAAAATATTACATCATTCAAATGGGTTTATGTAAATATAGCTTCAATAAAAGCTTCAAAAAAAAGGTTTTCAGGTAGAAGATAGGTGACTTTACAATTCAAGTTCACCTGGCAAAGCCAAGTGAAGCCAGAAGCCTGATAAACCTAGTCTATAATGCCCATGTAACTGCATTCCTTGGGCTTTTTTCTGGCACAGAGGCATGGCCTAAGAGAAAAGTGTAAGCAGTGCCACTGATCATGAAATTGCAGTGATTCTCTTTATGGGAAAGAGTAGTTTAAATATTGGTTTAAGAGATTATATTTTGAAATATTTATCAGATTTAGACATTTTAGTCATAATATTTTATCACACCAGTGAGAAGGACAAGGCACCTAAGCTGGATGCAATTAAATTCTGTGGTTACTATAGGGCATATTGACTCTGGTTTTTGAAAGTAATGAATAATCAGCACATAACAGTCAACTGACAGAGCATCTGGATTACAGTTACAGAAAGTTAGTGGCCAGATGGTAATTATGCAGTTAAAGTGGGACTCATTCTTTCATTTCATTGTATATATTTCTATCCATATTAAGGAAATTGTCAATAATATTTAGTGTTACCCAAGCATCCATACTTACTAGGTGATTAATTCAAAATACTCCATTGTGTAGATGAAAGTATAAACTCAGAAAAATAATTACCTGGTTATTACCACTGCTTCCATCAGGACAAATGCAACCACCCTATAAAATAAAAAAAAAAAAGGAAAGAATTATTGCTTGGTGGAAGTTTAAAATAAAATCTTATTTCAGATGTGAAACTGTGTTTAGCAGAAGAAAGACTGTGGGACTACAGAGTAGCTGTGACCTTTCCTATACCTAGAACAAATGAGGGGACAGCATAGCTCTATACATTTAACAGTTACTTTGAAAGTTAGACCAATACTACATCTCAGTGCTATGTCTCAATGACAGATGCCTCATCAAGGGAGAATTATCTGGATAGTCAAGTGTACAGAGAATCTCTATCGTGCTCTCATCAATAAACAGTGTGAAATTGAAACAGTGTTAAGAAGTGATTTCAGAGAGCCATTTCAAATAAATTTAATCTGAACAGGGTCACTTAATTTACAATTTAATGCATAACATCACCAATCCCCCATGCAAAACTACTGGACTTAAACTCTGACTCCGGAATTTAATTAGTTTAATTACCAAGAAGCTATCTGGACTAGATAAAATTAGAGAAAAGGCTGACCTGACTATTTGATCCACCACCAGTTGCAATAAATGATCCACCCTGTGAAGAAACCAATTATTTCTTATAGAAGCATTTTATCAGAATCTAACATGTATAAAATTATGTAGTGAGAAGTAAGGTGACAAACTTGTTGTACTACTTCCCTCTGTATGAATCATTGTGAAAACATAAATTTGGATGAAACTTAATTAGTGACTGGATACTATACATAGGGAATGGGTATCAAGAAAACTAATTAAAAAAACTGTTACTCTCTGGAGCTCAGAGATCTGACTGCACTATTGAATTAGACTTCAAACTCTCTGAGACAGAGGACTATACTAGTGTTACATCTACATCATTCTGGACATAGCAGGATTCCAGATCTCTGGGAAGCTGATAGGTACCAATACAATACAAAATATTAAGAAAAATCAGGTGCCACTCCGGATCAGTTAAATTTCACATCATTCTGTAACATATACACTGCTGCAGCAGTACATAAGTCGACAGAATATGAATGTTGGACCTACTTTTGTAACAGAAGTACATAATCACTAAGATGTACCTGGTTACCAAATTCTAAATGAAGCAGAATTATAGATCTGGCCATTACCATCACCACAGCAGGACTGTTTCTAAAAAAAGATTCTAAAACTATTTTTTTTGTGTTTTTTTGTGAACAATTTTTACAAAACGTTATGTTAAGAAACACCTGCAATGCTTACCTGCTTAGTGGAGTAAGGGAACAGAGGAGACAATATTTTGTGGGGCCATTATCGTTATTTACCACTGTGCAAAATTATAACATTATAGGGAAAATGCTGTTATATCAAAATAGCACCCTTCAGCACATATAAATTAGTGGAACCTAATTCTCAGAAAGCTCCTTGCAATAAGATCATGCAGTAGACACTATGTTATTACCTGGAAGTTAGTGTGGCTGCTATTTGAAGTAGAAGACTCATTCTGTGAAGAAACAAGAAATGACTCATTCTTCTCTAAAGTGTAATAAATTAAAATACATAGTTCTGTTGGGAAGGAACTACCTAACCCTAAACAGAATACTCTGTTGTGGAAACTAGATCCTTATTCTTCTTTTTGTAGGTAACACACCAAGGAGCTGTTACGCCTGCAGTAGTTCAGAAAAAGTGACAAGAATGGTTTACCTGTACATCATAGTCTCTTCTGCTCAAAACGTGTGATGTATCCTGTAAAGAACAAAGACATGTACTATTAGGAGATGAAAACACTATGATCAGTGACAGGTGTTCTTTTTTTTTCCGTATTATTTATTTATAACAACTCCAGACCCTTTAATGCGTATATTGAGTAGGAATGCCTTATTATAAAATAAAAGGTTATTTGCACATAATTTTTATAGGCTACTGCTGAGTCTGACTTGAAGCTATACAATACATACATCCGTATCTCCTCCACAACATGCTGAGCACAATAAATTACTCAACATTATTCTTTCTTACATCATTATTCTATCTTACTTCAGCTAAAATTTTAGTTGTCCTCTGTTTGTATGACACTCATTTAATTTTAACTTTAGCTTGGACCAGATGTGTATATGCTTCCTGAAAAACAGGAATTTGAGCTGCCCTATACCTCACAGCAGGATTTTCATGTCTTTTTTTCATATACATACTTCCTTTAAAGTAAATTCACACAAAGAGCGAATAGCTAAGCTATTCTATTTTACTTTTTCCTTAAATAGGACAATATTAATTAGGACAAACATAATTAGGTAAAAATTAGGCATAATTGGGACAAATGAGATACAGTTAGGGCAAAAATCCTACAAGCAGTAAAAAATGAAAAGAAAAAAAAAGTTACTTACTCGGGCTACAACTTTCTTGTTTGCACAACCAGAACTCTGTAAAGGAGCCAGAAGCCAGTTATTACTTTATATATGCAGCCATCCACCCAGAATACTTTCAGCAAAAATCTACCTAAACTTGTCAAGGTGGTATATTTCAGGACAGGAAAAAGTCCAGAGCTATCATTTTACTATCAGTAAGAGCCTTAAAAAGCATATTCTTCATCTGTTTCCACCTTATCACTCCTTCATCAGAAGTTCCTGACTAGTGGATTCTCCCTCAGCTCAACCACTGTGGTTTATGGAACAATCTGTATAATGAATTTTTGGGTTTTTTTAATCAAACATTCCCTACCCTTCTTTGTGAGAATGTTTAGAAGCAAACTCTTTTACAATGAAATCTGGCAATATGCACTGGATAGGGATAACTAAGGGAATAATAACATCTTTTGTGAACAAAGGAGGAAGTGATAAGACTCTTAAAAAGGGCTTGCTGCTGAAGGATTTTTTTTTTGCAGAACCTTTTGCATTAAACCTAACACAATGCATAGAAGGTAAATATAGGAAAAAACAAAAGATGTTTTCAGAAGGCCTCCTTACTTCCAAGCATACATGTTCCATGCAGTACTGAAGTACTGAGAGGGAAAATAGGGAAAATATGAAGCAGTAAATAAAGTATATGGCTGACAACTGAAGGCAAGTAGCTGATATCAGAAGGTTACTCTAGATGGCAGTAAAACAAAAGGAGGCCGTAATAGATGGAAAAAGCTTTTCTATGAACAGAAAGAAGTACAGAAATATGTAATTAATTTACACAACAGTGTATTTGCTTGGTCACAATTTATCCATGTTAATCACTGCTTGTAGGACAGATGGAAAGTCTTGACAGAGAGACTATTACCAGGGGATAAACGTTACTTAACAATACTAGCATATATGCGAGTTTAAATTAGAACCAGTGGAAAAAGCTTGAGGTGGCTACATGGCTCACATACACAGATGCTTAATTCCTAAATAACTATCTGGTCAAAGTGCATATACTACAACAAAACTGTCAGTATATATTCTTAGAAGTATTGTGCATTTTTAAATAATTGTGCATCAGCCTTGAGAACGGCTAGAAGGGACTGAGTACAGAGAAATATAACATCAAGTATCTCATTCTTTAATTAACTTTTTGAAGGGTATTATAAAGCAATCATACACTACAATTAGAAGCCCACAGTTCTAATGTTGAAGTGTTCAGTTACTAACATTGTCATTAATCATAAGAACTTGAATACTGCAGAAGGAAAAAAGAACTTACCCGACTACTGGCACTATAGGTAGTGTCATTCTGGAAAAGAATAAATTATTTCTTTCTTTAAGAATTTTTTAAATACAGTAAGCTTACAGAAACCTGATTCTTTCTGATATTGCACACAGACGTAACAAAAATCATATGCTGCTCACATCCACCATAGCCTTGGCTAAATTAGTTTGAAATCCTACCATTCCAGTCTGAAAAACATTTTAATACCAACTTTAGATTGGTAGAAACTTAACATGAAAAGCAGTGGAAGATCTGCCACTGTATCTCTCTTCTTTATTTCATTGTATGTATTTAAAGCTTGTCTATGGGATTTTCTTTTTTTGGAAAATGACTGTAAAAGGTATCCTTAGATTTTAGGCAAAATCTTCTGTTACTGCAAAGCCACTGAAACATATTTATCCATATTTCATTTCATCAAGTTAAATGCATTTAAAAGCACAAAATATATCTGTAAAAACTATATGACAATTTCCAGTAAGAAAACATGCAGTTGCTGAAACAGTTATCAGTGTGGGAACTCAACATTCTTTCTGGATCATTCTGCTCACAAGGCTGCATCTAACAGTGCAATATTTTCCCATCTACGTGAAAAATGTTGTGACAAAAATATATTAGAGAAAGCATACTCACATCATCACAAGCATTGGGATTATCATCTGAGAAACCTTGTGAATCCTAGAAGGACATCAGATACCAGTTATTTCCTCACAAGAACGTATTGTTAAAAATACACTTTGATGTTGTACTCCACAAAACAGAATTGAGGTTTATGCAAAAAAAAAAAAAGCTGAGTTAAATTAAAGGAAGATCTTTATAAGGAAAATAAGGAGACAAATACATGGCTGCAATAGTTGCTTACAAGGAATGTTCCATTCTTCAGTAAAGAAAAAAAAACCCAAAACAATCCAAAACAAAAAGACCACAGAAACTATTGTGTTTTATTACATCTTTGAGAAAGATGATGCAGGGACTACAAAGATTAGCATGAAATAATACACAGTTAGGAGAAAGAAAGAACTAGTTACCTGACTATCATAATAACTGTCTGAGGAGGATGATCCACCCTTTAAAACAAACAAACAAATCAATCAAAATCAGGGAAAATTAGGATATAGAAAACTTGATTTTGAGCAGAGGCTAAAGCTTGTATGAAATGATGTACAAGTAGGGAAACAGAGCATCACTTACTTGGCCACCACCATAGTTTTGTGAGAAGGATCCACCCTATAAAACAAACAAATATAAACCCTGCTTCAGAAGAAACTGTGATTTTGTTCAGGGGCTATAAACAATTGCCTCGATTCCTTTGAAAAAACACAACTTTTTAGATATCTAGGTAAGTTATCAGATATGATAAAAATTACCAGGAGAAAATCAAGGTCTACCTACCTGGTTGCCACCATAATTGTCTGAGGATGATGATCCACTCTGCTAACAAAAAAAAAATCCCAGCAAATTAGAATTAATATTGCAGATTGGATATTGATCAGCCATAGTGGAACCTGCATGAAGTAAAACTTCAGTGGGAGGAAACAATAATCTAGTACTTACTTGGCTACCACCATAGTTTTGTGAGGAGTATGATCCGCCCTGTGAAAACAAAACAGCAACAGTTATAATGCTGAAGAACTGAATTTGATCAGAATCCACAGAGCTAGCTTTATTAGGTTGCTAAGTTCTTGCTATGTAAGTGGAATTTCAGGGCTGATAAAAAGTACATTTGAAGAAAATGAGTTACAGGCTGGAGCTGGGGAGAATCTGCAAGAGTCTACACCCTCACGAGCAAGAAAACTATACCTGGATTAGAACTGCTTAAAAAGATTTTTACCAATGGATAATAAAGAGCTATTTACCTGACCACCCTATGATACATCCTGTAAATTAGACAAAAATTATGCATGCTTTAGACACTTACTGTTTGGCTATGGACTGTTTTTAATGAAAGCTACGATACTTGCTTAGAATGTGCAAGGAGCAGAGGCAGATATGCAATATATATATGATTTCTAACATAGTAGACACAGATTTCCAACAGTGCAAAGGTAAATACTAGATGAGACACATGTCAAGGAACCACAAATATTTGTCTTTAAGTAATGCCTAGTACACAGATGAGTTTCATTCTGAACAGTCTCTAGAGAATGTATCTTTTTTTCTCCTAAAAAACTTAATATATACAAATGGACTGAAAAAATTTCCCTGGTAGCATTATTACACAGAAAGCTGTAAGCCATGAGATACACTGGCCTTGAGGAAAAGGTTTTGAATAAAACACTCAGTATGTTTCAAAATGCCCTCTTTAGAAGACGAATGTAACTCCTCCAAGTAAAATCAGAAGAGACATTTGTAGAAGTATTAGTGTCAAAAGTGCATAATAAAAACAGTGAAATCCTGGACTACTGAAATGACTGGGATATTTGCCATTCAATAAAATGAGGCTGAGACTTCATCCAGAAAAAGCAAAGGAAAATGAAATGAAAAGTATTATCTTTCAATATTCTAGCAGATTTTAGAACAAAATGTGTATCCTTTAGTCTTAGAAAGAAATAGCTCCTCTTCATAAAAAAACTTGAAAAGCTATTATAATATAATTATATCCTATACTATTCTTTCAAGTCACAATAACAGTATAGTGTATTGTATATACATTATGAGAATATATTATAGTAACATCTATGCTGCTTGTATATTTATAAATATAGTACATATTTATATTGCTAAACCACAGTATTTATTAATATAATGAATCTACCCAATGTTTCTGTTTCTTGTGAAAAATCAGTAAGAATCAAGAGAAGTATCATGAATAAAAAAAGAAATAATCTATTGCTGTCTTCTTACTGATTTTTAACATTTATAGAGATTGTTTATTTAAACATAGCAGACATCTTTTAGGATAGTGGTTTTTAGAGTTCCAACACTGAAACTTATAACAAATACACATGTAGGTATCTGGACTTCACTGCACAAACTGAATTGTGAAGCCAGTCTCCTGCAGGAAGCTCAAGTGGCAGTCCTAAAATATTTTCTGACTTTTGATGGGAAAAGTCCAGAGAGAGGCTGGTGAGTTCCAGCACTGATTTAAGTAGTGCCAGTTGAGCAACAATGCAGCAGACTTGTTCTTTCCAGAATCTGGCCTTAATATCCTATAGAGACATTTCACAGACATAATGCTAGGAAAAAGGGGGAAAAAAGATGTCAAGCCCCTGTGATGCTACTGTGTATAGGAAGATACTGAGTTCTAATTTCATAATTGGTAAGATTACATGGATTTGCACTCTATGAATCTGAAGTTGTTACTAAATTGAGTTAGTGGCAAAACTAATTTTGGATGCATCTTAAAATGAGAGGAGGAAGGCCATTTACCTGGTGGCAGGGGTTGCTATCATATGAAGTGCCCTGTTAAAAAACAAACCAAAAGATAAATGCCCAAATTTTCACTTTCTTGCAAAGTAATTATCTTTCTTAAATTTTCTTATGTGAGATTTAATGTAACAAAACACAACATAAAACTTTTCAGAGGGTGCATTTCATTTTATTTAACCCTTTAAGGCTGTGGCTTTAGCCTCTGTCATTCCCATACTCACATAAACACAAGCACCAAGACACAAGCACACAGATGATCAAAGCAGGACTAGTTGTGTGCCACATGGAAAGCAAGGTAGACTCGCAATTGATGTCTCTCTGTATCATCCTAGTTCCTTTTGATTGGTAAAGATGAAATGTTTTGGGGTTTTTTGCACAGTCCTTTTAGGAATCAACATTTACTGTTGTGTGACCATCTACCTCAGAATCTTGCTAGATTCACCCATCACAGCTCTTAGGCAAGGCTGATGCCCAATGCCTTTCATTTCCCTATTTTGGGTATATTTTGGCTACAATGAGTCTTCCTGTTGGGATAGAAGGATGAGAAACAGTACACACAATGAGTTCTACCCTGGTTGCCACCTTCTCATTATTAAAGCACAGGTCTTCTGTTGATAAGTCAACCTGTGACACAGCTTTGGTAGAAGTAACACATTCTTCAGTGTTCATCAGTTTCATTGCTGTTAACTGTGTTCTTGTACTGCTTCTTATGATATTTTCACATGCATTTCCATTAATACTTAACTCATACCATATCTAACATTTCTGCTAAATACTTCTGCTAAATATTTCTGTATTTATATTTCTCTTTCATTCTCATTGCTTTCCCAAATATATTTATTTGAATATAGGTTTAATATCACAGCCTCATCAATGATCCTTTCACCTGAGATCTCATCGTTGAAGACACTGTCTTTACACTGTTGTAGGCATACATAAGTTGAAATGGAACCAGGATGAAAACTACTAATCTAATTCTTATTCCACAGGAGCCACACTCTGATCCTCTCGTTTCCTATAGGAACTAAAAGGAGGAACATCTGAAAATCATTCCCAAGCAAAGATTTTATCTGTTTACTGAGTAGACAGATGAATCAATACTTGTCCATCTTTTGTGTGTAACACTACATGGGAGAAACCACTTCATTTTGGTTACAGTGACCAGTGTCAGCTTTTCTTCATCTCTGTGCTAGATAATTCCATGTAATAATGAAAACAAAAGATTCCAACTAACAAACATTACATAACTTATTGAAAAACATATTACTACTATAAGAGGACTTACTTGTCCGCAACCACTGCTGCCACCTGAAAAAGAAGATACACCCTGCTGGGGAAAAAAAAAAAGCACCTTAGTAATCCAAATATTTCTTTTCTCCATTTGGAACACAGAAATAAATTTTAAGGGGCTTTAGCTGCCTGATTACTTAAAAGGAGAACAACAGCTACATCCTAATATGAATTGCCTTGTAAATTATTGTGTACGTTGAATATTACAGTGCATCAAAAAGATGACAACTACATGTACTCCTTTCTATGTGGGACAGAGCTGTTCCAATGAGCCTATTGTTACTAGACCCATATAAAAAAAATGTTCACAACTCCTACTTCTAATGACAACTTATTACATTATTTCAAGAAGCAAATCACAGAATTCTGAATACACATATGGGAATATCACATGCATGTTGCATACTGCCTGGTGACTGACTGATGCTTACCTGGCCATAGGAACTGCCACTTTGAGGCTGGTAGCCCTGTAAGAAAGACAAGAACTCATTTGTAAACAAAGCAGGTTGTCCTATTCTCAGCAAAAGCCCCAAATCAAACTGAGACACAGACTACCAAGAGAAACATCACACTCAAAAACCTTCCCGTTGTGCTGGTCACAGAGAGATCAGTGAAGAACTTCCTACAGAATATCCAGTTTGCTTACCTGGCCATAAGAACTGCTGCTGCCCGAGTAACTTGGCCCACCCTAAGACAAGGACACCATTTGGTTACTCCCCTTTTGTAAGGGATCCAGCCTACATTAGGAAAAGCAAGCAACTTCATCCTAAAGCTATGCAGGGCAGTGTAAAGAGCCTGGACTTCCCCCCTGGCCCTCAAAATGATGCTGCGTGTGATAATTTCACATGCTGGGATTCCAGGTAAATAAGTAGCACGTGGATAAATTTTAAGTGTGAGAATACACACTTTCAGAGAAAACATCCTTTAAAGTTCAGATTCTGAGTGACTGCTAAGTGCTTTTGCAGTGCCATGGCACTCCACTTTCTCAAATGCTGTATTCTGACTGGTGACTGACTAACTGATGCTTACCTGGCTGTACGAACTGCCACCTTGAGGCTGGTAGCCCTGTAAGAAAGGAAATATTGATTCATAATTACTGCACTTGTGAAGCAGATGCCTCTTTCATGTGTGTCTCTTTGTGGGGAAGAAAACCCAGAATAAGACAGAGAATGTACAGACTCTGCTGCTTCACTAGAATTATTTTGATATTTCTTATTCTAGATGAATATCTGATCACACTGTATTTATCAAACAACAATTACAGAGTAGTTTTACATCCATCTTAAATGGGACTCCAGTCTTAGAAAGGTTTTCCAAGACGTTGAAGGGACTCAACATTTTCTTATTATGTTTCTTTTGCCTGCTGTTTCTCAGACACTGGGCTTAGACAGCTAATGGTAGGTGAATACTGATTTCCTATATTTGCATTTCTGGTGGGCCTCAGCTGCACAACTCCTTTCCTCTGAGGGAGAATAAAGGTGAAAAATAATTTTTAAAAATTAAGAAAAGCTTCTAGGAAAAAAAAAAGATTCATAAAATAGAAACAGAACAATGCAATTAAAAGTAGCAGGCCAAATGAATTAGTCAAAGATGCCAGTACCTTTTGAAAAACTTTCAGTAATAGAAAGTTACTGTGGGTAACTATAAGCTGCTGATGCAACCTGCCTTCAATATAAAGTCAGAAAAAGAGCAGATGTTTCATGTATGTGCAGACCAGTGCCACAGCTGTCTGGGAGACTCATGAAGACTAGGATTACCAAAAAGGATTTGAACTATCTTGTCTATCTATGCTATCTGACATGAAAATTCTGACAATATTCGTAGCTATCTTAGGGATGCTTTAATTCACAGAAAAACTGTAAAGGGAGGTAAACATTCATCAGCTGCAGGCTCTAAGACCAAATCCTCCTGCAGCTGAGGATCCGACCCTTTTTTTTTTTTTTTTTTAAAGAACTCAATATAAATGGAAAAAAACAGAATTAAAATCTGCTACCTGTTGCAGTGCCATGGCACTCCAACTTCTCAAATGGTGTATACTGACTGATGCTTACCTGGCCATAGGAACTGCCACCCTGAAGCTGGTAGCCCTGTAAGGAAGGCAAGAACTCATTTGTAAACAAAGCTGTAGTCTTAGCACAGCTGTGACAGAAAAGCCCATTTCCACTAAAAGTTCCTCTGTACTATGTTCTTTTTTCTTCAAGGTTGTTCAGGGACATGAACCACAATCAAGGACCACTCAGCAACCGCAAGAAGGAAAAAACCCCAAGCAACCCCCAAACTCCATTTACAAGACAGCCTGCTACAGAAAACCTTAAATATATTTCAACAAAATATTCTCACCTGGCTAGAGGACTGGATGCCTTGGGAACCCTTTAGAAAAAGAGAAGATAATTACTACTTTGACAAGGAGGCTTCTATGAAGAGCGTAATGTTTATGGAAATACAGCTGCACAGGGGTTTCCCAAAAAGGCTCTTCCTGAGACAAAGGAGACAGAGCAGTACAGTAGCATCTGTGCAGCAGATTGTGAATATTCTCATCAAAAGCCCCAAATCAAATTGAGACACAGACTACCAAGAGAAACATCACTCTCAAAAACCTTCCCGTTGTGCTGGTCACAGAGAGATCAGTGAAGAACTTCCTACAGAATATCCAGTTTGCTTACCTGGCCATAAGAACTGCTGCTGCCCGAGTAACTTGGCCCACCCTAAGACAAGGACACCATTTGGTTACTCCCCTTTTGTAAGGGATCCAGCCTACATTAGGAAAAGCAAGCAACTTCATCCTAAAGCTATGCAGGGCAGTGTAAAGAGCCTGGACTTCCCCCCTGGCCCTCAAAATGATGCTGCGTGTGATAATTTCACATGCTGGGATTCCAGGTAAATAAGTAGCACGTGGATAAATTTTAAGTGTGAGAATACACACTTTCAGAGAAAACATCCTTTAAAGTTCAGATTCTGAGTGACTGCTAAGTGCTTTTGCAGTGCCATGGCACTCCACTTTCTCAAATGCTGTATTCTGACTGGTGACTGACTAACTGATGCTTACCTGGCTGTACGAACTGCCACCTTGAGGCTGGTAGCCCTGTAAGAAAGGAAATATTGATTCATAATTACTGCACTTGTGAAGCAGATGCCTCTTTCATGTGTGTCTCTTTGTGGGGAAGAAAACCCAGAATAAGACAGAGAATGTACAGACTCTGCTGCTTCACTAGAATTATTTTGATATTTCTTATTCTAGATGAATATCTGATCACACTGTATTTATCAAACAACAATTACAGAGTAGTTTTACATCCATCTTAAATGGGACTCCAGTCTTAGAAAGGTTTTCCAAGACGTTGAAGGGACTCAACATTTTCTTATTATGTTTCTTTTGCCTGCTGTTTCTCAGACACTGGGCTTAGACAGCTAATGGTAGGTGAATACTGATTTCCTATATTTGCATTTCTGGTGGGCCTCAGCTGCACAACTCCTTTCCTCTGAGGGAGAATAAAGGTGAAAAATAATTTTTAAAAATTAAGAAAAGCTTCTAGGAAAAAAAAAAGATTCATAAAATAGAAACAGAACAATGCAATTAAAAGTAGCAGGCCAAATGAATTAGTCAAAGATGCCAGTACCTTTTGAAAAACTTTCAGTAATAGAAAGTTACTGTGGGTAACTATAAGCTGCTGATGCAACCTGCCTTCAATATAAAGTCAGAAAAAGAGCAGATGTTTCATGTATGTGCAGACCAGTGCCACAGCTGTCTGGGAGACTCATGAAGACTAGGATTACCAAAAAGGATTTGAACTATCTTGTCTATCTATGCTATCTGACATGAAAATTCTGACAATATTCGTAGCTATCTTAGGGATGCTTTAATTCACAGAAAAACTGTAAAGGGAGGTAAACATTCATCAGCTGCAGGCTCTAAGACCAAATCCTCCTGCAGCTGAGGACCTGACCCAATGTTTTTTAGCTCCTCAACACTATTTCTCTGTACTGAGAACAAAGGATACAGTGAAGAACTGACTAAAAATTTGTCTTGTACCATGCAAATCCTCTGGAATAGAAACAGTACTAAATAGACTGTTTCTACCATAAATTTTAAAGTTCCATGCCCATGGAAAAGATCAGATAGCAACAGGAACCCATGCTTCCTGCAGATATCCAGTAAAAACATAACTGTCACATTCACAACAAAAGTTTTTAAATGGATTCAGAGACTTTGTTTTTTAAGAACTCAATATAAATGGAAAAAAACAGAATTAAAAGCTTTTGCAGTGCCACGGCACTCCAACTTCTCAAATGGTGTATACTGACTGATGCTTACCTGGCCATAGGAACTGCCACCCTGAAGCTGGTAGCCCTGTAAGGAAGGCAAGAACTCATTTGTAAACAAAGCTGTAGTCTTAGCACAGCTGTGACAGAAAAGCCCATTTCCACTAAAAGTTCCTCTGTACTATGTTCTTTTTTCTTCAAGGTTGTTCAGGGACATGAACCACAATCAAGGACCACTCAGCAACCGCAAGAAGGAAAAAACCCCAAGCAACCCCCAAACTCCATTTACAAGACAGCCTGCTACAGAAAACCTTAAATATATTTCAACAAAATATTCTCACCTGGCTAGAGGACTGGATGCCTTGGGAACCCTTTAGAAAAAGAGAAGATAATTACTACTTTGACAAGGAGGCTTCTATGAAGAGCGTAATGTTTATGGAAATACAGCTGCACAGGGGTTTCCAAGAGCCTAGAATCACTTTCTCTCGGTGTCATGACTTCTATGAACCTTTTAGAGGACACATTGTGTGGAATACAGCCATGTCAACCAATCAAACATGAAAATATATTTATGAGCACTCCAAACAATAATAGTTAAACATCAATACCAGACGACAATTTTATGCACAAAAATCAGAGAAACAGTAATATCTGTACCCTGTGAAATAGATTTAAAAACGTATGAAATCATTTATTTCCAAGTTGTGCTGGACCAAGTTGTGAAGTCTACAGGAACACTTCTAGTCCTTTTAAAGTTCACTTACCTGAGCGTATGTACTGCTGCTGGTGCTTTGCTGTCTTTGTCCAGTCTACACAGGAACAAAAAAAAAGGGTTATTTATTTTTTGAGAGGAATTGCTTAAGTACTAAAACATTTCCAGAAGCAACTCTATCCTTATATCTACTAGACAGTTTGAAAGCCAGAAAGAGTTCCTTATGCTGTTTCTTTCTTCATTTATGCCATCTCCATGTGCTTCAATGTTCAATACTTCAGTATATAAAGATCCTTCATAAGTAAAGTGCTATAAGTATTTATACATCTTGATGTAATTTTCTTAACGGAAATTTGTCATATAATACAATAATATAGAAAAATAATACATATAATACAGTATGTTCCATATTGTGGTATTTCAAGTGAGTTTAATTCTGCCCTTCAAATGTATCACACAAATTGTCATTAAATTCATATCAATTTATATTCACATTATGACTGCTTTTTTAATGAATAAGCACAACAAAATTTTGCCAAAGGCTTTGTCAGAACAAAAACTGGAAAAGCCACAGTTACAATTTAATCAAGGGAAAGTCACTGCAGAAAATCTTTCAATTCCCATGGAGTACATGGATTATGAGAGCAATCAAATATTTTTCAGTTTTATTTATATATACACATTGAAAATATTAAACCTGTGTACTCAAAACATTATACAATTAAATTCAGAAATCAAGTAAAAAGGAAATCTCTGGCAGAATTCATCTCTGGTTATGGAAGAATCTAATGCTACGCATTCTGAAAGCAATGATTTTCAAAAGACAGATTTCAGCTGCGGTAACCTGCTACTGATATTTCAACAGAAGTGAGAATTTGTTGTTACAGTCTGAAGGACTATCATATGAAGTAAGGAAAGCCTAAACTGTGAAGAGTGGTAGGTAGGTTAAAACCTCAAAGGACCCAGAAAAAATATGCCTGAGTGATATCCATAATACTTTACAAACATGCTCTTGATGAGACTGGATTGTAATCAACCTTCTAAGTGCCTGGTTATCAAGAAGCAATGTTAGAAACACAAACAAAAGTTTACCTAAGCACTAACTAGCAGATTTTAAAAAAAAAGTAACACTGAACTAGTTGTTTCCATGAAAAAAATAGACTGTTTAAATGAACATGGAACTGGGCAGGTTATGATTTATGCATAGTTGATTTAATATCAAATAACATTCAAGCTTAAGTTCTGGAGTTCCATCTGCCTTCCTGAGCAGATTGAGATGGTTAAATTTTGCAAATTTTGAGAGCACTATGGAGTTAGCATACAGATGGTTTTGTATTTTATGACTGTAGAAAACAGCTGCAATGGTCTTTAAACAGCAACAGAGTAAGATATCCACTTTACTGTAACCACTCCACCACTATAGTTTGTGGATATCTAAAATATCCATAAGTTACCCGTATTTATTTTTTTGCAAAGAGATGAATCATTATTTAGTTTACTGATATAGGGCTTTAATTAAAACTCAAATATAATGGAGAAAGAATGTCTACCTGTATTATGACCCTAGTAGCAGAACTTCCCAAACTCTGAAAACAAAAACAGAAAACCACAACAGAGAACATTTAATTTGACTTGTTTAAATGCAATGCAGTTAAACAGAAAATACGAAATTGTACTATTTTGCTTGGGGGAATAAAGGGAAAGGTCGTATGTGTGATGTACTGAGTATCAAATTCTTAACACCCAGCATTAAACTAGTTTATCCTCAGCTCTGAAAGTTTGTGGAGGCAGCCTGACCCTACTAAGTAATTTTCTGCATTTGCTTCTGCTTCTATTATAGCTTCTGTGGAGAACAGCAGAGCACAGGCTATGCTCTTTTTGCACTACCAGTCAGCTCAGCTTTTCCAAATGTGGTGAGTGAAGCTGAGACATCATCATCCCCCCAACCTGTCTCACTGTCACCTGCATTGGACATATATCACCACACATACAAATTCAATTCCTGATCTAATAATTTGTTTGCTGAATTTTGGGGCGTGCAGGACACATGTAAAAGGGCATCAGACACCATCCTGAGGCAACTGGTTTGATCCACAAGAACTATATTACTATTATAGAAATCATAAGAAAAAAGTATGCTTACCTGGGGGTAGGTATGACGCTGCAAATGAAACAAAACAATCTTTAATTATTTTACACAAGGACTTGTCCAAACAGAATACTGCAGCAGAAAAAGGGCCCTATCATTTGTATGCAATACACAACCAAATGTGAAAGATACGGAAAGGATAGCATAGAACAAATGCATCTTAATCTTCATTCGGGTTAGAACATCAACATGTTTGATTAGAAACTAGACACCAGAAAAACATATATATCAAATGTTGTGTCATACAAATTCACTTTAACCACCTTAAGGCTAAACTTACCTTTGACTGACTGTATGAGTTCCAAGTAAGACAAGTGGAAATTGAATAGTTAAAAATGAGAGTGGAAGTGAACTTACAAAAGAAAATGGCAATAGAAACAGAAAATCAAAACTATTCAGGAATACAGAGACTGCATTGAAGTACCCAGAATTGACAGCTAATCTAATATCTCTGCAAGTACTAATAACAATCACAGAACCACAAGATTTGCAGCTATCTTACTACTGGCTTTCCCTGAGGATAAGTATGCACCTAGGGTAAACCCTGCCTGCCAAAGAGTTGTCTCCACACACCAGGAATTTTTTTTATGAATTAAGCATGTAGTTATTTGAAAGCTTTTTGAGTCAAAATTCTGAGCCCTGTAGAGAAAAACTGCTTACCACAGGTGGAAAAGGGTTGCTGTTGGCAATGACCACTACCTATAGAAAAATCAGAGAAAACTGTTTACTCATCATAGAGTTTATTTAAATAGTCAAATATATTAGGAAAATGAAGACTACTGAATTCTCTAAATTTACTAACTCTGATAATAATGCTATGGATGATCACTTTTATAAAATACTATTTTTATAAAAAAATTTAATGCACATTACCAAGCAATATATACTTATAGATGGTTTACACAAGAGTATAAGGAGATAAAAGAGTTGCTCCCAGTCACACAATGACTCAGCTGTAGAGACAGAAGCAGTATTTCATGTATCATACCATATCCACTGGCCTATCCTGTGTGTCCTTTTTGATCTTCAACTTTACACCCCAAACTGGAAGATCAATTTTGTTTCTCTTTATTCAGAATTATGCTAAACAGAGGCTTAATACTGAGTTCGTTCAAAAAAATTAAGCCAAACACAATAATAGTATCTTCTGTTTAGGTTTTAATGCTTTCTAACTAGAAGTTTCCCCTGCCTTTTTTTTTTAAACTGAAAACAGTTTGTATTATCCAGTGGTATAAAAAGGAAGAAGAAAGTTGATGCTATCAGAAGTAAAGAATTCTAGTATAAAACAGGGAGAAGTATTATGTTTTTAAAACTAAGTTATAAAAAAAATCTATCAATATGTTTTGAATTCTTAAAATAATGTGAAATTAAAATGAAAAAGAAATATCTATGAGGACATGAATAGGTACACTGTGTGTTTACTGAACACACCACAGTATTAGCCCTGAGCTTCCTGGGGACTGAACTGAGAGGAAGAGTCCATGTAAATATTATGAGTCAACTTCAACAGTAATATGAATTCTATTGATTTCACTTGCTTTGAGTCACACTCGTTATCCAGCCCCATCTGAATAATAATTGCAGAATCTATATCCTTAAAAGTCCTAATCACATCACAATCACTATCCTAACTTTTTTAAAACAAATCCCCATAAACGTGTATGAAATTTTATTTTCCATACAGTTAAGCCAACTATCAACAAAAGCCACCAAAGCATGGCTAGCTAATATAAGGTATCTAAGAACCAAACTGATTCAAATCATATGAATCAATCTGGGTTAAAACCTTGAAAAGTCTTAACTGGTAAAAGGAACTGTAGTACCATTGAAATAAAACAAGTCGTGCCAAGTTACAACTATAAGAATTTTTTCCATTTGAATTGAAAAGAAGCGTTTACCTTCTTAGTGGAATCTGAACTGCTTGAAGGGACAGACTGTAAAGAACACAGAATCCATTTTTTGTTTAGGTAAATGTATGACAAATTAACTACAGCACTATTTTCCACAAGAATGTTATAGCTAACATAGTTTCTCTAAATTACCAAACAAAATAAGATTCTGAATAAAAATATTAATGGATTGGCAATTAATAAACGAATAAGTGAAATAAATAAACTAGTTTATTATTTTTCTGCAACCCTCAATTATTTTGCTAGTTTTACACAGCACTGTATAAAAGCGGCTAATGTTTCATCTAACATAAAATTGGAAGTTTGTTTATAATAATCTATTGGTAGAAAAAAAAATTAACCTCTTCTAACTTCATAAAAAAAAAAAGTCAACCCAAACTCCAGAACCCATCCCCCAAAACTAAAAAACCTACCACTGAAATATAAACCAGAATAACTATGTGCCATAAGAATAAAAATGTTTTAAATGAAGCGTAAAATAACATGTGGTGAAGCTTTCCATTTCATCAACCCATATATGCAATTGTACAGGCAAAATACTTTTAATTCTTAGTAACTATCAAAGAAAGTACTGGTTTTTGGAATATCATAACAAAACTAACTGGTGTTCATTTACAGAATAAATATAATTGAATTTCTGTGCAAAATCAAAGTATATAACTTCTAACAAAGTTGATACTACAAAATACACTGAACATGTAACTCATCTGTTGAAGTTATTTCCAGATATGATTATTACTTAACCATTGGAAGACAGTCCTCCTTTATCCCCTTCCATGAATTTTATTATTGTTTGGTAAAAGTTGGGCATAACTGCGTAGTTTCCGAATAGCTTAGGAAACTGAAAACATGTTGAAAAGCATGTAGTTACCTGGCCATAGGCAATACCATTGCCGGATAAGGATGCACTCTGAAATAAAAACATAAATCAGATATTTATTTATATAATAACTTGTTAATTGTATCTAGAAGTCCTTGCTTTTTTCCTTAGAGGATGTGCACTTCAAATCAAACTCATTACCTCTAGACTTAAATATATCTAGGGCAATAGTAAAGCATACTGAACTTGCTTAAAGATAGCTGAAGTAAAAATTTTCCAACATTCCACTATAGTCATAAGATTAATGTTGCCCTATCACAAATAGTTTACACTTACATATTAAACAAAGATAAAATATATTTAATATTTAGGAATAAATATAATTAATGATGTATTTAAAGTTAAGCATATGATTAAGCAGTTTCTTGGCCAAGGTTTCAGCTCCTAACAGGCATTGGAGAGTGTGTTGTCTTTCTGATAGATTTTTTTCACTTGCTTTCATGATTTTAAAAATGGAAAATATGCTTTCAGGTGAAAACAAAATAAATGAGATTGACAACAGCAATTTCTCTACTAATTGAAGTATTATTGTATTAATACACAAAAATTGTAAAAAAATCCCAAATAATATTGCACAACATGCAATATCCAAAGACAATTACTCTAACAGATAGAAAGCATTACACAGTAAGAATTCTGATGTTTTAGCAGGCTAACAAATTACGCTTTTAGAAGAGGTGATGGGTAGTGCCTGTAACATAAACAATCACACTTTGAGGAAGTGACAATGTAACACCTTTTAATTTTGGTTTTTAATTTCAGAATAATACCTCAGACTATCACCATTTTCCTTAATATATTTAGGAAGAATAATATAGGTCTGAAGAAGAGAATCAAATGCAATTTGCAGTAAGGAGATGGGTTAAGAAGCACAGTAGTAGTCAATCAGTAAATATATATATAAGCAACTTACATCTTGACAAGCATATTGACTATACGCATTAGCAGCACCTCCCTAAGAAAAAAATGAAACCAGTTATTTCTCTTCTATAATTGCTTAAGAAGAAAAGGCACACTTCAGACATCCTCAATTCTGACTGATCCTTATGCAGAATATGTAAAGAAGAGATGATAAAGAGACTACTGTACTTGTCACTATTTATGCATGAACACCCATGTGTGAACATATGAGCCAGGCACATTAGCCCTTTGTAAATTAGTGATTATCCAGCGGTATTTGGGAAACATTTTAGAACAGACACTGTCAAGACATTATTTTAATAGAAAGAAACGATAAAGATTTAATACAATGCTTGTAATTCAAACACATTCTACATGTAATATATATATATACACATAAATGTTAAAATTTGGAAGCAGAAACCTGAAGGAAACAAAAATTAATGCCTTCCTTTTTTAGAGTAAATCTCACTTGTTATTAATAATGCAATCAATAGTCTCCCCCCGAACCTGTTATTTTGTTGTTCTTTGCAAAAATCCTGTACACATTGTGATGAATTTTACATTTTACAAGTACTGATAACATGAATGTTTTGCATTTTTGCAAACATTGTCCTTGTTGATGCTGCCATCCCCATTTTTCTAGTTTGAAGTCGCAACTGATAGTGCTTAGCAATAGAACTACATGACTAGCTTATTTTTGTTTACCTGCTATACTATGAAAAACAAGCAAAAAAACCCTGTCATTGATATAGAAAGAGTAAACTTGACTGTTTCATCTACCTTCCAAGATTTTTCTCATTTTTTATATTGAGTAAATGTTTGAACATAGTAACTTTGCATTAAAAAATAAAAATCTTATCTTGTAAATGTTGAAAGGAAACCAAAATAATTATATATATTTGACAAAAACCTTCAAATATTTTAGTCCCTACAATTAGTCACCATCTTGATAAATACACTTCAGCTAAGTTTTTGACCTATTCAGCACCACATTAGAGCACTCTTGCATTTTTCACCTATTTCTGGATGACTGGCTTGACCTGTCTAGGATACATAGCTTCACTAGTATCCCTGCTGCATGAAAGAATGAAAAACTAAAATAACCTTAGTTATTGTAGATATCTGTGTGATTAATTCTGAGAGGAGGAACAACTTAGAACATGCAGACCAATTCATACCAGTCTTGTCTTGCATAGAAGGAGAGAATAGACAACCTGTATAATGAGTGTAATGTAAGTGCAACAGATAACCCCTTCCAGTTCTTTTCTCATCATTCTATAATCTATATGTTCCTGTTCAACTTTTAACATCTCTGTTTGCAAACTACTTCATATCATTCAATAAACTGTAATATTTATCTTCTATCTCTCTCTTCACTATTTTCTATTTGCAGCAGAAACTCCCACATGAACACTCATATAAAATAATGCAGCTGAAGGCTAGGAGTTACTATGAATACAGTTACGTTGGGGACAAAAAAGTAAATGTAAGAAAAGTGCTTACAGGGACACATCCACTCTTGCTTATTGTGTAGACTACCCCACTCTGAAATAAAAACAGAAGTCAATTATTTCCATGCAAAAACAAAAAGGTGGAGGGAGGGCAGAAAGAAAAAAAACAAAAGCCCTGCTGTTTATGGCATTAAAAGCTGTGCAAATGACCATGTGTACAGGCAAATATGGGATAAGCAAGTACAGAGGTTACCTGTTCACTGGCAACTGGCTGTAACAATTCTAATTTAGTATGAGACATTAGTCATCATACAGATTTCTTATAACTTTGTCATTGGTCAAGTAACCCTTCAAAATCCACAAGTTGTTTTACTAAATGGTCTATATTTTAGAAAACATAAGTAACTTCACATAGTTACATAACAAGATGAGAAACTCAGTTCTTAGAAAAAAGTATGTATTATATATGAAAGAAACACAATGAAGAAACTCAGTATTTAGTATATATATAAAAATAATTGGTATTTTTCATAGTCTGGTAATTTCACTTACAAGTAGTGAATATTACCAGATAATTCACTAATAAATATAATCACTAATAAGTAGTAAGAAATATATCCTTAAGAAGCTCAGTTTGAGAAACTGCAGACATACTAAAAAGTATCTGACAGTTCAAGTGCAAATAGGCACATTATGGTAGGGGAGACAATTAACTAAAAACCAGGTATACATTTCTGTGATTAAAGAAGTGAAAATGATCAGTGAGAATGCAGGCATACATACCCCAAAAGTTTTAAAAGACTAACTAGACAGTGAAATCCCTGAATTTTCAGCTGCAAATATAATCTGGTGTTAAAAGTGATACAGACATTATAGAGGAGCTTTAATATACGTATGAATATCTGGTGAAGTTTGGAGAAATTTTGTAAAATTTTGTGGAGAAGACAGTGAAACACAAGTAAAATGAGTCCTTCCATTTTGATTATCAAAAAAAAAAAAAAAGAAAAATGCCTAAAAAAATCTATTAATGATAAGTACAGTTTCATTTTCATTATCCTAGGTGTCTCTAAAATGACAAAAAAATGGTTTGTGGCTGTGTTTACATGCATATGTGCATAGATAGGTAGGAATCCTCTAGGAAGGTGGAAGTAGTCTTTCTTTTCTCCCTCAAAAGGGTCAATGCTTGATAAAAATGCTTAATGTGTGAAATCAGAGATGGTGAAGCATCTTGTAGGTAAGAATACTGACAGCAAGCTACTGAGTTCAGCAGAGTGTAGGTAGTTGAACCTCGTCCAGGTACTGAACATACAGTTTACTGGATGAATAACTCTGGTATTCTACATTAACTAGCAGAGATGATATTTCAGTACAGTATTAAATCATCTCAGTGCTCTGTAGTTACAGAATTTTAGTTGTTCAAGGTTACTAAAGGAAAATGTCCAAATGCTGGGAGTTAGGACTCTTACCTGACTGCCTGAGTAGCTCTTCTGAGAGGAACCAGAGGGTCCAACCTGTAAAGAAACCAAAATGCTATTTATTATTTTGCAGAAAATTGATTTTTATATAACTTATTTTCAGGAAAGAAAGATCTACTTGGTGGGAAAAGGAAGAACACAAAGTACTTTTCTGTGACTTCATTCCACTGATACTATTAAAATTATTTCAGAGATCTTTAACGCCAAATAATCAAAACTATACGAAAACAGCTGGTATAAATTAACATAATTCTGCTGCTTGTACCCTTTTTTATCTGGCCTCATACACTTGATGTCCATCATTGATGAGGAGACCTACACTGTCAAGATCATTAAAAAGTAGATGAAAAATTTTACTGATGTGACTATGCAATCACTAGACACTACAAAATGTAGGGCACATTTTCTGGGAGAAAAGAAAGAAGAAAAAGAGACTTCTTCACTGAGCTGCAAGTGATAGTTTTCAGAAAAAAAAAAATCAAATAGTTAAATTTTATATCTAGATCATGATTTGCAAAAGGCAATATTTCAGAGCTGTTGAAATAAGTGATCTTGAAAAGCAAGCAAGCACTATGACTAAAAAGTGAAGACAGAAAGAAGAAAACTTCTATTAGAAAATTACTCCAGATTAGTTAGAGAGAACCTGTAGGAGGAAAAGGTAACAAGGCTGACAACCATTTGGAAAGTTTGGGATTTTAATCAACCAAGATAAATTGCCAAAAAGAAAAATACATTGAGCGACAAGAGGAATAAAGGACTAGAAGAAGCTTTTAACTAAGTCTTGAGATCTTGGGCAATCAGCAGTATGTCAATGTTTTTGAAGAAAGAATATTTACCATGATGCATCGGCCTTGTGTTGTGTAAGTCCCTCCACGCTGCAAGAAAGTACAGGTTCCAGTTACTGTTTACTGACTGGTGTATAGATACCAATTTATTTTAAACAGGAAATCAACTGAATTCACATTCATGGTCTGAGTGAAGAGGTCAAGTGTTTTGTTACTTACAAGACCTTACAGATTGTAACAATCTGATCTGAGAACTGATGTTAACTAATTAAAAATACCTTCAAAACTGTACACAAAATGTAAGCATAAATGAGATCTCGCTAGGGAAGTAATTTGAATGGTATGATATAATCTTCATGCTACAACCATGAAACACCTGCACCAGTAGGACAGGAATTCTAAATCTGAGGTAACTGAAATTTGGGAAATTAAAGAAAAATTATTCTTACCTTGTTACATTCTAATTCTATCATAAGCTGTGAGGAAAAAAATGAGGAAATATTTACAAATTATTTACTGGGAAAAAAAAGCACCTTATTATAGGAAACAAAATATGTTTTGTGAAGTGAGGAACAAAAGAGAGGTGTTCACTCTTGGTTAGATAACAAGATGACACAAATCAGTGTTGCTACAGTTAAGAACCAATACAATAGACTTGAACAGACTTTCTTTAACTGCCTATCGTGTTTAAAATGTTTCGTATAAGCATAATTATTGGCCAAAAAATAAACTCATTGCTAAGAACGTGCTACACAGCTATAGTTCCCAGGGAGTGGTGCAGAAGTTAAGAACAGCACAGTACACCATGAAGTACAGCAGAGTTCTCCTCATGACTAATTTTCTTTTCTTTGTCTTTATGCTATGGATTGTTTTGATAACTAGATTATCAGTTTCCTTATTTCTGTGGGGGAAAAATAATATTTTTTTTTCATCAATTTAGTAAGAGGATTAGGCAGTTAAATTAAAAGTGTTGAAAATATCTAATGATTTTGGCCATCTTAGTTAATGAATACATGACAATGAATATATGTCTTGTGTGAAGTCAAAAATATTTTAATTTACTGTATTAATTTCTAGTATGCAAATACACTCAAAACATACCTTCCTTTTACTTTTTCCTGTCCCATTAACTGACTCAGAACGCATAGGTGTGAGAGTTTTGCTTTGAATTCCAACCCAAAATTTCTCTAGATCTTGAACAACAGTTGCACTGGAAAAAAACCCAGAATAATCATTTTTTTTCTATCAAAATATTTCAGTATAAAATACCAATGAAGTCTTCCTCCCCCACCTCTCCAGCCAAGAAAATCAACTCTAGTTTGATTTTAAGGTTATACAGTCAAGTTTGAAAAGAACATCATCAATTTCCAGAACACTTTTCCAGTTACTGTATTATCATCCAACATCATTTTGAAGATAAATAAAATAGATGCTGAGAAGGAGGAGAAGAGGAATGGACACTATTTGAAGAAGCACTCATTCCAGTGAGGAGTATCAGCTCAAGTGTCCATAAAAATTGTCTCACCTCTTTCCCACTCTGACAATCTATATATCTATGATAGTGAACTGACATTAACGAGTGGAAGCGATCATGGTTTGAATTTGTGTACTTTTGCTCCTTTTTGTATTCCTCAGGGTTTAATGAAGAAAAGGTAAGATGCTCCTATCATAAATCTATACTTCAAACAACATCAAGATATTAAATATTTAGATATTTTCCAATTACATCAAGCATGCATTTTATTAGACCAGGTGATACTTTTACAAGCTTCAGGTCTGCAAGAAAAGTAGCATTAAACAGGATAAATTTGTCTTCTCCTGTTTTCAGCAGTTAGTTCATGGGTCGTTAACTTATTTTTAAATTTATCTTACAAGCATTTACATCAAACCATTATGTGGTTCAAAATGAAAGAAGTTATAATTGAATAGAGTCTGAACTTTACTTATTCAAGGAACTAGTTACATTCATATTGTTGCTCTTGTAATTAAAGAGGTCAAAGTGTAAAAACTGGTTACTCAAAGATCCATTAATAACACTGTGCTTAATGGAATTATTTACATATATTAACATCTGTAGGGCAGTGTTTACCTTTTATAATTATACCTTGAAATGGAAATCATGTTATTTAATGGACATAGTGGGAAGTTGTGACAAACTATGAAAAACCCATGATTGTGGCAAGACAAGAACATCAGAAAGAAGCAACACAGATCCATGTCAAAATAATTCATAGAAATAAAATTTCAAGGCAAAAAAACTCCTCAAAATTATTTACATAAATTGAAGATCTCTAACATCATGTGGAGCAATCCATGTCGTTGTAATTTTCTGTTTCACATCTGAATTTGCATGACTTACTGCTGAATTCTGCAATTAAAAAGAAATATACATAAAATTATATCAGATGCAAAAGTGACTTTTACTTATATTATTAGGGGAACTGTCTCTACTACAACAAGAACAATGATGTCCTCCTAAAAAGTGCCAGGTAGCTTCCACATTAGATTCATATCACATATAGAAGGTACATGTATTTCTTGAGAAAGTCTAAATTTTTAAACTCTACTGACGAAATAACTTTTCCATAGAAAAGATGCTCACTATTTCTATCAATTTTGATTAAAGTATTCAAAAGGAAGCCAAGTTTACGTAAGTATTCTAAAGATTGAATACATACTGTCATGTTATGACATCCCAAGCCTTTAGTGTTTGGATCTGTAATTTTAAAAGTACCAACAGGAACATCTCCTTCTGTTTCTCGAGCTTGTAGATTAAATCCTTTAAATCCAACACCTTTAAGTGCTTCTAGAGTCACTGTGAAAACAGACATTGTGAAAAATTTAAGTTTCATACACAATTAAAACCTCTTACATGTTTAACAACTAATTTCCCTTTTATCCCTAATTTTCACTCCAAAGCACAAGACTGCATGTACAGAAATTACTTAAAACCTTTTACAATATTTAAAAATGTTGGGATTTATTAGAGTATTAATTAATTATCAAGAGAATGACAATAAAGGAAAAGGAAGAAATTTGGAGAGGCGTTTCTGTGTAAAGTAACATGAAATACATGATTTATTGACAATTTTAAAAGTAATTCTGCTCTACCAAATGACTATGACTTTCTTATTAATCTCATTTGCCCCCCATGCATACTCAGAATATTGGCCAGTGGCCCTGCTGACCAAAAGCTTATTTATTTTCTGTCTAATTAGGCCTACAAAGTCAAAATAGCTATGGGAGAAAGAGAATTGTATTTCTTTCTACCTCTGTTTCAAAAGAAGGGATTAACTTTTGCCTAAGGCTGAATTGCAGAACCATTTTTTTAAAATGTGTTACAACTGGAAGAGAAACTACACAGTTTGGCTCTAACGTTCTATATTAAACATGAAAAGTTAATAATTATGAACTACTCAATTTTACTCAAATTTTGCTGCTGAAGAAGCTCAGAAAAATATGGAAGAGAGCAGGTTGTGTTTTCTGCATATCCAAATTGACATTGAATTTCAAGAGGCATAATCAAATTTGTTATGGTCTATTATAAACTTGCTCTGCTAATGCCAGTATTAGGTACTTTTGCAAATAAAATCAGAATAATGGTTTATGCCCAGAGGTATGTGTAGTCATTAAAAATAAGGACAGATAAACTGGGAATGACACACAAGTCAAGGCAAGGACCAATCATACCTTGACAATTTAACACTTCCAAACACCTGCATAATTAGCCTTCCAATTTGACATCAACTTTCAGTCCTAATTCACTAATTTTTCACAGGTCGCACAAAAGGGGTGATATCCTACACTTGAATGTAGTGTTAAATCAAGCACAGGTAAGAGTGTTGGCACATGGCATGCCACAGGTGAAACTGCAATATGCTCAATGGAAGGGCAACCTAATGCAGCTCCCTGAGACCAGGCACTGGATGCTTACAACTTGAAGCAATAGAAAAGTAATGCTAAAGCAAGAAAAAAAGGAAATGGTTAGAAAAAAAAGGGGGGAGGGGTGGAGAGAAGGCAAAGTTAGTAGCATCTAGGATTCAATACTTTTGTTATGATAAATCCCATATAACCTCACAGAACAGTCTGCCTATACTTAAATCCATCCATCATTTTGCTGGCAATACTGTTTCAAAAATAGCTATCAGTAACCAAACAGGCTTCCCATCCTTGAAGGAGCTATTCACGCATGTTTTTTCAAGAATGGCAGCTATAATAGGACTCTCACACTCCTCCATTTTTCTCCCTACATATCACTCTCCGTGGAAGCACATCCATGCTACTAGGTTCAGGTAAAACAGAATCCCAGCTCGACAGCAGCCACTCAGTGAATAATGCTCTTTTTCAGCTACTGAGATACAATGGACATGTGACGGGTTACAACTCACTTCCACGTCCATGTTTCTTCTAGCAAATGGCTAGGAAAAGAAGTATTCACAAGCCATTTAAAGTGTGACAGCACCATGAGATGGCATCATAGTGTGGAGAAACAAGGCTGTCAAGGTGTTCCATCCAGAGAGCAATCTGGGATTAGGAAGATAAAAAGGTGGTTTAAACCACAATAGCTCCACCTCCTGCAATTGATAAAATCTGGGATGCAGCTCTTAGAAGGATGACTCAAAATGTCTCACTCTTGACTTGCCTTACACTGCATCCTGAATTTTTATTTTCCTGTAAGATGACAGCATGTGAACATCTAATGAGTAGGATCCCTTTGTACTGCAGAGGCTTGATACAACAGCAAATACTCAAATATGAAGTTAAAGAGCAACTAATTATTAGTCCAGTTTGGCCAGCTGTCACATTTCATTTTAATTTTGTCACAAAAATTATCGCATGAAGTTAAGATATATTTATTAGATAGGAAAAGGAAAAACTGATATATTTTCAGTTTTACAAATATTAACATACATATGTATATAGAAAACATTTCAAAAAAGATTAATATCTCAGGTATAGATGAACAAGATTGAAAGTAAAAAATAAATTTAACTAGACTGAGAGGGAAATAGGGGAGTTTTGGTGAAGACTGATAATTCTGGGAGACACAGACAAAGATTTTATGTCATTCAGAATATTTACCTTGGATTTCATTTCCTGGCTCAAAGTTATCAAAAGATACAGCAATAATATATGGTGGCGCAGATGTCTGTGGTTCAGCTTCATAGTTTGGTAACAGAGAATCACAATCAATTGAGGTATTTGTCTGTGGAAAACCAAGAATTCCGGGAAAAAATATCCCACAGAACAAAAAAACAAAGCAGGAGTGCCTCCTCATCTGTGGAACAAAAGGACAATATAGTTTATAGGAACTTCTTTTTAGGAGTTGCCATGTTTGACAAATATCTGCTTTTCTCCAGGGTAGAAAGCTGGGCTATCATTGCATCCATGTATTTTGAAGAAAATAAATTAAAATAAAATACCTATATACACTGGCAGAGCAGTGCAATAAATAACACAAATATTTCCATTTTAAAATATTTAAATATTAATGGAAGTTTAAATTCTCTGCTTACATGACAGCAATCCATTAACAGCCATGTCTGCTGCATTATGGCTTTGGACTAGAAAAAGCTTTAAACAAACTTTCTTGTTGTTGAGATGGCATATTTAGCTCAGTTCCTTTGTTGTCTTGGTGTCTCAAACTGGCTTTTGTAGATACAACCATGACTAGCATGCTCTCTTTTGACTGCCTTGCCTAATTCCACTTCCAAGAGACAGCCAAGAAATCTATTGTTAAATGCCCTAGAGAACTCTTGGAAGTTTTCCAAAATATTTGTTTCCTGAAGCCCTTAACAAAAGACTTCTGCAAAGTCGTTTGGAACTTCTAAACAATTTAAAAATACTGAATTGTTAGTGCATGCTTCATATGGGTTAAGAATAAATTATACCCAGTACAGAAATTCACAAAAATAACTAAGAGGCAGGACTGAAGTCCAATCTTCAAGGATTGTCAGTGGAAAGAAAATTTATTTTCTTTATAATTCACTTGTAGTACTGACACTGATAGTAAACTTTTTCCAGGAAAGAAAGGAAACATTTCCCAGGAGTATTCTCAGGTGTTTAATACCAGATTTTATGGCCCATATTCAAAGTCTAAACATTCAACCATGGCACCACATAATTTGTAAGGCCATTACATCTTATGAATACCTCACTGTTCCAGTTACAGAAGTGCTGATACAACTGTTAAAACACAATAAATATACAATAATGTTATTTTTCATGCTATCTGCCACAGGATTGCCTTGTGTGATACAATAGGCTGTAACAGAAAGAATGGAGATATTTACCTGAGGTTTTTTTAAGCATTTTAAATACAACATAAGAGATATGTTCAATTTGTATCATCTACCTGTGTATCTTAATTTGTGTATGAATGCGTTAAGACCATTCAGTTTTGTACATGCTAATGAAATAAATAACAGAAACATCTGGAAGCAGGGGAAAAACTTCAGAACACAATTCCAAACACCCATGTACTTAACTCTGAACTTAACTTTTTAAAAAGCCACTGAGTCAACAGATAACAAAACAGGTGACTGTGAAGTGTTGAAAGATTTCCTATAGGAAGATGATGAAGGTTTGCATGGTGTCACAACCAGTAAGTGCAGCAAGCAGGAAAGCTATATATGCAAGCTATCATGTCTTTAAAGCAGATGAAGGCTATCCCTCCTAAAAATCCCCTGAAAATGTCACTTAAATGGGATCCTGGTAAGCATTATGTTTTGGTATCAGTGCGCTGGGTGTGGTTATCCAATCTCTTGTGACGATTTTGACGTGGCCCACCTCTAATTAAATTTTAAATACAGCATGTAGGTGCCATTATATTAACAGATGTGGTAAACAGTGATTTAATATGAACGAGTCTATGTGTTGTTGAAATCTTTGTCTGACTCATGGAGAGATGGAAAAAAAATCTGTTTCTAATTAGACGTTCTATTTCAAAGCACCGAGTCCTTAGCACTAGTTCAGCTGGGATTGGAAAATTGTCTGGAGCTGCACTCTGCCACAAAAGAAAACCAGTCTGAAACCTCCTTTCCTCTTTTTCTAGCTAGAAGAGAGCCAGAAACACAAGCACAAGTTGAAACATGTCTGAGATGCCTTTGCTTTGCATCAGCTCTCTGATTTAACAGTTCATGAACTGTTTTAAGAGTATCATTGTGCCATCCTTTGGAATTGGGTTTTAGGTGAGGAACAGAAACATATTAGCATCTTACAAAATTCCAAGTCCAGACTTGAGGCAGAAGCAGAAAATAATTTCTGTGGACCCCGAGTTCCAATACATACTCAATGCAATCATGTTATCTTGCATCACAAATTTACATTTTCTCCATCAAAAATGTAAAGAAGCTAAAAGTAAATATTTCTAAAATGAAGCATAGGGAATTCTGGCAAAAAAATATTATCTGCAGGCTTCTGATTTGATATAATTATGAAAAATTAACTGTATCCTCAGTTCCTTCATCTGATGGAAAAATGCTAACTCTTTTTTTTATCACAATCTCTTCTTCCTATGAGCCTATATGGCCCTCATCTTTGCAGTACCTGAGTTGCTACCTTAGGAATCCTCTTACACACCTAGTCTAATACGACTTCAGGCCAACAATTAAATCCCTGGGTGCTAGTTAGCTACTGCATTCACAGTCTAGTGGACTTGGGAAGAGACACTTTGGTGGCTTGCTTCTCCAGAGCCTTGGGCAAACTTCTGAATAGAGACAAAAGTTGTTTTAAAAGCCTTTAAATATAGAGCATTTAATTAATATGATAAACACTTTTCTGTAATTTGAAAAACAGTCCTGGCAAGTCCATCCTGCCAACAGTTTAAGACTCAGTCCTGTATACCCCTTTCTAATCCCATTCTTTATGAGTATTTTTCTCCTTTTTTCTCTCCTCCTAGACGTTCTTGATGAGCCAGAGACTTACTCTTCAGTCTCACCAGCTAGCGTGCACCCTGTCCACCACATCCCCACCAACACACCTTATCAACCGAGTGCTGATGTGTGGGCATCCTCCGGTCCCTCTATGGTCAGTGTGGAAGAGCTGCAGCCGGGCAGCGCGGGTGCCCCAGCAAGATGAGAGAGAGGAGGCGGAAGGTTTGGCCAATCGGCAGCGAGGTGGGAGCTGGCGCGGCCAATCGGGGCCGGCCATGCTCTGCCCTGGAAATTAGGACACCGCAGGTGGGACTCTCCTGCCCAGATGGGGCGATGACAACACACACTCCTCACAGGTGAATCATGCCCTCTCTGACCTTTAACTAGGCATCTGGGATAGGTAAGGCTTCACTAGTATGTTGACTAAAATCTACAGAATTATGCTGTACAAAAGACTTACTAATATTTCATGAGCAGTTCCAGTAAAATATTCTACACTAGTCTGTGTAATTTGACCTCAGAGGATTCTGCTGCTAGTTTTTCACTTTTTTACTCCTTTCTTACAGTTAGAAAAGACATGGAAAATTCCAATCATCATAATACTACCAAGCATTTTCTCAGAGCAAAGAGTTGATGAGCTGTTTTATCTCATGTACCTTGTGGGAAGGATCTGAAGTTATTGCATCTGGCCTGCATTAAAAACTAAACTCTTCAGTAATATTTTCACAAGGTCTCTACTGAAGATTGGGAGAAGTCCAAAAGCTGGATGACACACAGTATAGAATAGAGTATTTTCAGTTGGAAGGGACCTACAATCATCTATGTAGTCCAACTGTCTGACCAATTCATGGCTGATCAAGTTGAAGCATGTTATTAAGGGCCAAATTGTCCAAATGCCTCTTAAACACTGCCAGGCTTGAGGCATCGGCCACCTCTCTAGGAAGCCTGTTCCAGTGTTTGACCACCCTCTCGGTAAAGAAATGGTTCCTAATGTCCAGTTTAAACCTCCTCTGACACAGCTTTGAACCACTCCCACAGGTCCTGGTCCTTGGATCCCAGGGAAAAGAGATCAGCACCTCCCTCTCCTCTTCCCCTCCTCAGGAAGCTGTAGAGAGCAATGAGGTCTCCCCTCGGTCTCCTTTTCTCCAAACTAGACAAACGCAGACCCCTTAGCTGCTCCTCACAGGACATTCCTTCCAGCCCTGTCATCAGTTTTGTTGCCCTGCTCTGGATGCATTCAAGGACCTTAACAATATGACAGACATTTCTATTTAACCAAGGAATACCAGGAAATCCATGAACCAAAGACTGTTCACAAGAAATTTATTCAACTTCTTGATGTTTGTGCATTTAAAATGTGCTTAAAATTCAAAATTCTGATAGCATTTTAAGAACATTATCTATTTTTAAGATTTAGCGTATTTAACTAACTGTATTCTCTTTCAGTTAACCACCTTTAATTAATGAGTAGCATTTTATTTACATTATTCCATTATGAAAGACATTACTTCCTATCTGCTGCTATCCATTCGGGAAGAGATCATAATCTTCTCTTACTGTACCACCAAACTAACCATTGATACCAATGTTATAAATAGCAATGAAAACGCACAGTACACACCACAAATGCAATAGCATACTGGCAACACGGTCAAATAAATGACATAGTAAAGGAATGTCAACTAATTGCACTAGAAACACATAAACAAAGAGATGGGATCTTACAAATGCATATATGTAAGACCTCCTTCACTACCAGCTAGGAGTTACTGAGGTAACCAGAGGGATTGGAATTATCACTCCAGGCTATTCTGAGCAGCAATGAGTGAGCACTCCATGAATCCTTGGTTTGACAGGCAGATATATAAATGCCAGGCAATGAACTGCTGTAATCTCAGTAACATTATGGTTATAAAGAAGCATAGATAAGACAAGCAATATGCTCACGCTGGCTGTAACACTAATAAAATACTATATTGAATAAGCTGATAAAGACTCAGACCATTACTTTACAATGTGAGAGTTGTAAACCTGCTGCCCCAGCTCTTACACAACAAATTGCTTGCGGTTTATTTCAAAGGAACAGTCTTTCCACTGAATCAAACATAGGACACATATTCAGTATTAATTTACCTGTACTCCAGAATTGCCGGTTAAAAAAAGGTCTTCTTCATGTCTCCACACTTGAAAGGACAATTCTGAGATCATAAATTAAATACCAACTGAACCAGTGGTGAATTCCTGACTCTGGTGAAAGCACGATTACAAAGTTTGCTACGTACTGAAACTACTGTGCAAGTGCACATCAACCCTATGCTGTATGCACGTGGACTTCCCTGGTGCTTGGAACTCCTTCACTGCATATTCCTGTGGGAATTTTAGCCACCTTTTTTTTTTAGATCTCTGATTGTGTGGTAGCCCATACAGAGTTAGCTGGTCTGTCTTCAGAATAATCACATATAGACTTGTGCCACCAAGGGCGAGTCAATTCATTTTAGCAACCAGCCAGGGAACATGGGGGCCAGAGCCCAGAACACTGAAAGGAAGGGGATCTCTACTGGGCAGTGGGTGAAAATTTTAAAGAGTACATGGTGGACAAAGGGGAAGCCAGCTACTCACCTAAGCAAAAGACTATCTTCTTGAATAAAGGACTGCAAACCCTGGCAGAGCTTTCTAGAAATATTTCATTCTACTAAAGGCCATTTAAACAAATCAGTCCAAGCAGCTTGTTTCCTTTTTCCTGACTGACATTAGGACCTCCAACTATCTTCATGACCCTCTCTGCAACTTCTGAGACAAAGATTATTTTTGATCTGGTAACTTACATTGCAACTAGAAATGCTAGAAAGCATAACAAAGCTTCAGCTAATGTCCACATATATACATAAATAACAAGGTAAAAGATGTGAGGGTTATTCTCCTCAGTCTGGTATCCTCATCAAACTGCTTTGATGTTTCCAGTATGCAGTATTGATATACTACTGAGTCTTGGACTTTGCAGGAGAACTGACAGACTATTTGCTTGGATACTTTAGGTGTGCTGGGAGACAATGAACGATGAAACAGTAACCATTCCAAAATTATTTCAGAGAAAATGTGCATAAGAAGTGGTCTTGCAGATATGAAGAGGTGAGATTATAACCACATCTTTTGTTGAGTACTCCAAGCTGACTCTAGGAAACAATAAAAGTGAGTGGGAAGAGAGAGAAAGAAACTTTATTTCTTCCAAACACTATTTTCCATAATTCTGACAATTATTACTGAACATCCTTGCCTCCTCTTAAGTGTCAGCTGCCTTCCCAAGCTCTTCCACTCCTTTTCTTTGTTTTCTCCTTGCTTAAAGAAGGAAGGCCAAGAAAAATTCCTATAAATGTTAAAAACAAAATTTGCTTTCCTGACACCTAATTTGACAATCACAAGAAATTTCTGTAATATCCTACATTTCATCTCCAAATAAAAGTGGTTTGGTCAGTGTACAGTATTAGTGCTAGTAAGAGGATGTTACTATTGCTGCAATCCTCCAGCACACTTTCTATACTCCAAACTACTCAACTGAAGTTATTTTGAAACACATTGTAGTCTAAATTTAGTGGTGAGGATTCTTAATAGGCTATGTGAATTGTATCATAGTGATTGCATGAAAAGATATTTATTTACTTTTCCTTCAAAACCAGTATTTCTTCTGCCTTATACTAGTGTCTCAATATTTATATCCTATTTCCAAGGCCTTTAAGTATTGCCACATTTTTTATTTATACAGGAACATTACACTTCCTATGTTCAATAATTATGTTCCTTTCTTAAAAATACAGCAACATATAATACAGAATTACTTACTGCTCAAAATAGCTCTATCTATAACTAAGTATAGTGTTGTTCTTCAGAAAAAGAATATTACATTAAAATAGTACATTGTAAGAGCCAACTAAAATTTATAAAACATATTTTGTACTCTTAAGGAAATACATTAAATTTACTCTTGATAAATGTGTAACTGTCTGATAAATTCAGCAAACCAGTAATCTATACATTTTTCTAGAAAAAAAATATGAAAATTATCCTCTCACATACTAAACATTTTCAACTTCTTGTTGTCTTTAATTTCTTGTCTTTGCTCCTGTTAGTGCTTTTCTTGTCTGATTTAAACCCTGCCAACATTAGTCTAAGTCTGGTGCTCTATAAATAACAATAATGGTCCACACCCCGAAAGTCCTAGTTAGATGATGTCACTGGGAGCCTTACATGAGGAAAAAAAAAGGTTTGACTTGACTACAAAAGAGTAGAAAAGGAGTAATGAAATGGATTAGTTCTACTGAACTTTTTCGCCACAGTAGAGATGAGGGCAAAAGAGACTTTGCATAGCATATCAATGCCATACACTTAGGCGCTGCTCAGGAGAAACACCTGACATGAACACCACATACAACAGCAATGACATGAACATTGTGTCATCTTATCTTGTGCATTGTGCAAGCTAAGAAACAGTATTGTCCCTATGTGCTTTTAAGGTGAGTGCTTGGGTGTGGCTGCAAACACACGCAATACTTCATATAAGCCACAGTGACTACCATTTGTTAGTGATATACAGGTTTAAGTAAATGTAAACACCTATTCATGGAATGGAAGACATTATAGAAGAGGGATTCCACTACCAAGATATGCAGTCCAAAAGAAAACTGAAACCTTAATATTAACAATCAAAATTCATTGTTTCCAGAGTCGCAGAGAATCTAAATGTATCACCTTCTGGTATTACTGAAAAATTCTCTTTGTATGTAATTTGTATCTATGGATCCAGAATACTTCAAGCATAGTTAAAATATGTTTACAGGCTATTTGTAAGTCCCTGTGGCCTAGAGGATTCACCTGTATAGGGGAGTTAATGCAATACATATATATGCATGTGTGGTCCACTCAGGAGTGAGCAGCTAGGGTTCAGTAATGTAAGTTTTGCTTTAGAGCTTCTACCAATCTGACAGTACTGGGTCAAAAATACCATAGCTACATGATATACAACCCTGACTGGTATAAACTCACTTTGCTGATGCACTCTTGTTCATTCGAAAATTTTGACTGCTTAGGCTAACTGAGTTTTGGTTAATTTGAGAGAAACATTGCATGTCCATAACTGACACCCATGAAATCTGCACTACTGTGTGATCAGACAATGCACAGATCTGGTGTTAATAAGCATAGAGCTGCGGCTTATAAGAGTTTCTTTCAATCTCTTAGGGCAAGGGAAAGATGCTCACACTAGTGGATATTCTTTTGGACTTGGGATCCACATCTTTGAAACTGTAACTAAAGGAAGTTTATTACCTATCTTGATGTCAACCTATACAGGAAGTTCCCAGGTAAAAGAATCTGACTGTAGCTTTGGGAGGTCTCAGGTTCATCATTTACAGAAGCCAAAAAGCAGCCATCGTAGAAAGAGGCATACTTTTTTGATGGGCAGAGAGGTTGTCTAATTTTGCCTAACGTGCTCAACTACTTGAATACAAGAGCATAAAGGAAGCAGGGGAAAGAGGGAAGGTGTAATGAGCTCATGTGGTTTCTGATAATATCAGATTCCCAAGCAATAGCCAGTTAACAATATATTTTCCAGGACACGATCGGCAAGGTATTTGACATTGTACAGGTTTCCAGCAATAAATAGTAACACTTCCACTGCATCTCTTCTATTTGTCTCTGAACACACCTTGTAAACAGTATGAAGTAATCCCCAGCTTCCCCTCCTTGTGAGGCAGGAAAGTATTATTATTTGTACCTAATTCTGCAGATGAGGAAACTAAGTCACAGAGGGATTAAGTGACTCGGCCAAGGTCATATAGAAAGTCTGCTGCCACTCATGGTATGTGTCAGACCTTGTCAGCACTCAGTGACACTCCCTGAAAAGTTCACTCAACCCCTTTCTCTGCATAGGCCAGCATCTTTAAGATTTCATAAGTATCATCTTTCACCCTAACCCTGACTGAAAGAAGAAACTTCATCAGCCCAGGTCAGAGTCAGGCTGAGCATGATCCCCAATTAATGGCTTTCCTGCTGTTTCATTTAGGACTCCTGATTGTCTCTAGGGTTCTACTTTATTTTCACCTCTGCCAGGAATTCCTCCTAAGGGACTGCTCTAATTTAAAACTAAGTAGATAGGTAGGATAATATTGCACAAATAGACCATACAATAAATACATGCAGTAATTATTTTCAAAGATACATACATTTTTCTCTCAGAACTCACACAGGATACAAACCTCCCAATTTCTACTCCCACACCTAAAAAACCCCACTTTCCGTCTCTACACAATATAAACCAGCTCAAAGTTTCATACAATTTGTGTCATACTATGCATATATATACACACTATGCGTATATATATACACAAATAAATAAATATATACAATATAAATACATAAATATATATAAACACATCATAAATAGCATAATACCTCCTGAAATAGACACTGTTATACTACAGATGGAAATCTGTAACTATATAAGCTTATAGTAAAAAATATCAAGACAATCTTAAAAAATTAAAACCCACATGCTAAAGTATTTCACTTTCACAGTAACTTTACAACCAAAATCTCTGATGTATTTTTATGTGTAAGAATTTATTTGATGCATTTCACATATTATTATTTCATTGTGCATTTGTGTATCAGAATAGTTAGTGTACTTAGTTTGGGTGATGTCTTTGGGTGATAAACTTAAGTGCACATCATGTCCCCTTCTTGCTGGTAAAGCAGAAACCTGAGCTTTGTCTTAGATCTTCAGTTGCCCAAACTTTGTCTTAAGAAATTTCTTCATACCATCTGCACTTTTTCTATTCCTGAATTTGAACAAACACCCTGAATCTCTTGTTTCAAAGGCCTACTTTGTGCACATAACAATGGAATATTCTTTTTTACTGTTCAACAGTTTAACTTATACACTTTGAAATTTCAAAAGACCCTCATAGCACAAATATCTTTTGTAATTTAATTTACTTTTAACTTGTTAAAATGCTTTGGTAATTTGCATCTCATATGCACTTTAGGAAGCAGTCTTTGCACTGAATGCTGGTCTTTTTGTAGGATTAACAGGGCAGACAATAAATAGAGCAACCGACTCTGTGAAGTACAAAAATAGTCAATGTGAATTTGAGGAGATTGTGGTTAACCTATAAGAAGTTAGCTGTGTTGGATGGGGAAAGACAGAAACATTACTCTTTTATCTGCGTTAAACCATAAATTGAGAAACTGGACATAGCCCAGGAGTCAGCAATTAAATATGGGCCTCTTCATATACAGCAAAGGAATTAACATGGATACGTATACGGGCCACAGAAGTGATCTGTGCCTTTTACACACACTGGGGAAGAGAAAACAACACCATCATCCCCTGTGACCCACACAGTGAACACTGCAGTTTGCTCAGTTTAAACAAATGCTGAGATTCAGCCACAGCCAAACCAAGAAGCCCAAGAATGAATCAGTATGTTTAAGACTCAAGACCAGATAAGCAGCTGTTTCTTCTGTGTTGGTCATACTAGATTTCTGGTGCTGTATCAAACTGCTGAAATCCCCCTCTCCATCCCTCACCTTCTTCAAATTCAGATCTATGATTTTTGCATTCTTTATAACCTGTATTTACTTAAAAGCAATCCTACACCAATTATAGCTCCTCCAATATATTAGTAGGAAAGAAGCAGCGCTGCTCTTGTTTTTTTCTTTCACTGATTCAGTAATCCACCTTTTCAGTTCACACATTAGTAGTGCTGGTCCAAAACCAGGAGTGCCTTTTCTTTGGGGACAAAGTCATTTTGTAAACAGAAGAACAGGCATGAGAGCTGGGGGCACTGCCATCTATTCCTTGCTCTGTCACAAATTTCCTGTGTGACTCTAGCAAGACATTAATCGCTATAAGCCTCATCTAGAAAATGGGATAATGACATTTAACTATTTCATTGGGAGGCTTAATGGTTGTGAAATGTGCTGAGCTCCTTGGATGGAAGGAAGCTGCTGTCAGAGTAAACAGTAATAGCATGATTATGTTTGCTGTGAAGGTTTTAGGAGAGTCACTTCGTAACATCAATGTTAGAATTCTGCATTACACACAACCCTGGCTAATCCAGTCAGTCACTTACTGAGAAATCTGTGTTTTACATCACTTGTTGTATCTATACATACTGACTGGACCCCAAAGTCAAGATGAACTGTTAACACCCCGAAAGTCTGTGGAAAGGGATACCTTCTTTAGAGACTGCAAACATCAGCCTACAAAAGGTTCAGAAAGATGCCTACGGGCTTTGAAATCTGCTACAGACTAGTACATCCCACCATGGGACAGATCAGTCATAGACAGTAGCACAGATATTAGTTCGTTGTTGATTTTTCCTCTGATATTCTCGGAAACCATGGGTGTTGAACTAATGTATCTAGCATTCACATACTCTTTGACAGGAACTCAGCTATGGATTCTGAACACATTTGGGAAAAAATATCTAATCCATTCAGTGGGAACCACAGATGCTTAGAATCTCTAAAAAACCATAACCTTTCTGTGAAGTTCTCTATGGATGTAGGTACCTAACGTTAGACACACATACTTGGCAGTTCTAACTTCACAAAATGTCACTTCTCTCCAGCGTCCCATCCTCTCCCTCCTTCTCACCAATATTTCCTGGGTTTGTTTTTTTTTAGGTTTATATTCCTTTAATTGAGAAGAGGATGTGACATCAAATACTGTTCTATACTGCTTTTGGTCAGCATAACATGAAAAACATCGTGACTATCTCCTACAGCCTCAAACAACTCATGCTGACGAAACGACTGGCAACTTATTTTTGGGCAACAACTTGAAACTGATGCTTCTGGTTCCACCATAGAAATCCTTATTTCATTTGTCATAAGGGATTAATACTGGTCACCTCAATGTTCCATGATGTCTTAATGTTGGTAAAATGTCAATGAACATGTGTTGTTTTCCTCTTCAAATTAAAAGGTCACCTGAAGTAAATATACCTGCTTATATACATTGTAAATACTTAATTCCCCATCACTGATACCTTAAAAAATTCCTGATATTCACAGCCAGTACCTTGACTACAGGAAATAACAAGCCACCTTTTTACTTGAAAAAGGAACTTAAGCATTCACTTTCACCCAATGCATGTTACTAAAAATTAGAACAGGGTTATGTAATAGAGAAAACAGTGTATGAGAGACAGAGAATGCTGTTCTTGTATCATTGTCTGCAGAGCACATTCTCAAAGCTACGGCATGGCTTTCATGGGATAACTAGGAACGTTATTACAATCAAAGCAGAAATAAATTCTTCTAATGGTAGTGGCACTAGAACTGTAGCATTAGTGCTATCTAATCCATTCAATTCACAATGCTTTAGAAATTTAACTGAATTTTCTCTGTGAAACATTATCTGTCCACAGGAAATCCAGGTTCCAGAAAAAATATGAGATCTTGGGATAAACATGAAGTTCACATATTGTTCTGTTAAACAGAAGGCAACTAGCCTGCTAACCAATTTTTAAGATTTCATTACACCATTCTGCAACCTTTCCACAGCAACACAGTTGAGTAAGGATCCTCTCACACCTAAACCACATTTCACGGTTTCATATCTTAAAGATCAGGAGATTCCACAACATCACACTAGTGCCTATTGCACTGCTGTATCATTGGAAAGTGAGTAATTCTGAGTGGACGCAAAAGACATAATTTAAATAGATCTGTAGGTAGCTGCATTTTTTAGTTCCATCACCAAATTACTTGATTCACATTAACCCAAGTAAAAAAAAAGACCAGTTACGATATGTAAGTGGCCAGAAATCATATAGTGCGTCAACAGGTTAAAATATTCATTCTACAACCAGCACCTTGGGAAACACACATGAGATAATTAGCTGAAGTCCCAAAAAGAAGAAAAATTTACCATTTACCATAGCAATTTTTGAAAACTCAATCACAAATGAATGTTGAAATAAGAATTTGTAACACATGACCACTCTGGTTGTTTCTGCTTGGCAGTATCTGAATAACGCAAATTCTGTAAGAAGCAGTACATTAAGTAGATGACAAATTATGAATTACTATGTTAAAGTTACAAATTAGATGTAGGAATACCTGAATGGACTGCTCCTGTTCTCTTACTGTTTTCTGCCTGTTTCTGTGCTCTGGTAAGCCTTTGTGACAAGAATCATTTTAATATATATGTCTTCTAAGGTACTCAGTACAGGCTCTTGCCAGACAAACCATAGCGGATACACTACAAGGAATAGCATTAAACCTTTGAAAACTCTTGGATTAACTTTACTCCAGATTTTAAAACAAGAAGGATTCACTTGTTTTGCAGATTTCTGAAAAACAGAGGTACTGTGACAAGGCCTACCCAACACCTAAAACTGATCCTCCACTAAAGCTGGGGCTTTTCTAGTATGTGTTTATACTCCAGAATCTGTGGTTTTAAAATTCAATCAGGACATATAAGTTTCAGATATCTGCTTTCAGCAAAAGGAATGCAGTAACTACACTGTATAAGCTGACATCACTGGCAGGTCTGTACAAATCTACCCTTGCTTATAACAACACAGATTTACAACTGAGAATGAGCCCTACTTTTACCTCAGAAGGCAGTGCCTGCCAGCAGGACCTAACACTCAGTGGAGAAAAATGTGAGCTTGGCAAGACTGAGGTAGACATTAGAAGATGTACAGCTGGGCGTGGATAAACTGGTATGGGCAAGGTTGAGAGTATTAAAATTTGGCCTATTTCTTCCACTGAAATGCTCACTGAAAGATTGTACAGGGACAAGGTACTATATAGTATGGTATGTAGAAAATAGCAAAGATAAACCACTCTTCAAAGAAAGTGTTAGGAAGAAGAATATGTATGACAAGTTCATGCAAATTAGGAATTAAGAAAATTTAGGAAAATGTGAAGAGGCATTTAAAACACCAAAGGAAGAATTTACAGATTACTTATTTCTCCCTGAGTCTTGCTCTTGATATGTATTTGGCTATATGGGTGGGAAAAAAGGATATGATATAATATTGTATTGCCCAGCTCATTCTCAAACCCTCCAGTTGATTCACTTTCCATCTGATTTGAACTGTGTGAAATTATAAAGGACATACCATACCATGCAGCTATGGAAACTACTGTGCCAAGACTGCAGAGCTCTTAAATTGCACAAGCTCTTGTGCCTTGCTAAGAAGGTAGGAACATGTAACGGTTGAAACGAGAAAAGTAAAAGGGGAGAAAGAGCCAGAGAAGCCAGTCCTCCACTGGACTGAGTCCCCAAAGTAAGAATTGTAAACAGTATAGAATTTCCAGTTTAATGTTTTCAAAGCTTCAGGTCTGAGTGACCCTAAAGTAGCTCTAAAGGACTGAGAAGAATACTAACCACTACTTTCAAATGCAGCTCTTTCCCATCAGCTTTTGGCAAGAGTAATGAGAAGTCTGTGAAAGTCATAAGCTTTCTATTTTCTCCCCATATAAACCCCCCATACCATACAGTTACAAGAGCCAGTCATAGATAACCAACAAAATGATCAATGGCCAAGCTACCCTCTAAATTAAATTTCCTCCTTTTTCCTGTATCAATATTAAATATTAAATGGGTAACTATAGGAAGTTTGTAATTTCAGAGCATTATAATTCACATTTGTAATGTATGGTGTTAATAAGTTTAGAGTAGAAAAATTAACTTTCCTTATAACTCATATATATAGTAAACCTCACACTGTAATGTTTATGTGGTTAGCTGCAAGGTACCTAAAGTTTTATACATCTATAATTTATACTTTGAAAGTGTTTAAGTGTCTTTTAATTGTAGAGGGCTACTTTGTTGGAAGGGTGCAACCCAAAGTTCAAGGGCTGACACTGACCTGTGTGGTGATGACATGGAGCCCTAGGGAACTGGGATGTCCCTTAATTTGTTATGATGCTGGCTGAGACACATCACAACATTTTCCAGCCTCTTTGTTAATGATAACCTTGATTCTCATTCCCTTGCTACAGAAACACAAGGTAGTGAGGATATACGTGCAAATGAAGTGGAAAGCAGAAAAAAAATCAACAGAAAATCTGGGCAAATTCATTTGGAGGCATCCAACTAATAGGCTTTTGACAAAGAAAAAGAAAATCAATTTTTATTTGAGCAACACAGTTTTGATAATTCTCATGATTCAATAATGGATTTAAGGCCAGAAGAAAAGTGATTACATAAGAATATCACCTTCCTTTTTTTACTCTAGCTATGCAAAAAAACCCTGAAAATATCATCTGTATTTTAAATACTGAGAACAGTGATGATTATTTTTCAAACCTCATAGTTTTCTATGGTTGAATTTGCAATCCTGGATCTAATCTCAGTGCTTTTGCTCTTCTACCTAAAGGGGAGATTCTCCTGCTGTAGAACTCCCTCACACCAAAAATGAGACTGGACCAAAATGTAATAATGCCCTTGGCTTTGGCTTAGGGTGTTAGCCATGGACTGCAATTCTGCTTGTGGAAATGACAAATCGTACTTCTTGTAAGCAGTTGAGAGACACCTTTTACACCATTAAATAACAATTTCTTAGAACTGCTAATATATTTAAGAAATGCTAATAATAGTAAATTAGAGCAGTATTTTCCACTTACTGCTAAAACAGGAAGTATATGTTCAAATGTCTTCTAGGTAGGTTTTTATTTTAACCAGAGCCTTTTTGGCCCTCTTCTTGTTTGTCAGAAATCTTGTGAAATAAAGCTTTTTGGACTTTAGGGTAATACAAGACCTAGATACTCTAGGCAGGCTGCAGCATTGCTAAGCTAGACATTTTTCATTACAGTGAAAAGTTTGGAACAGGGTGCAACCATGAGTTTATTACTGCAACATGGAAGTAGGTTTAATTCTCACAGTCCTAAAGAAATACTGATCCAGTACAACCCTGAATTTCTATGTAAGCAAACATGAACAGTGTATAACAACTGAGATAGTCTCTGAAATCAGAAGAACAAAAGATGGGAGATGGATGAAAATCACATCTATGTAAGTCTCACTCTCCAGTATTTAACAACCACAACAACACAGAAACTAAAATGGAAAGCGTAGCATTAGTGGTACTCTTAATTCCAACTCGCCAGAGCTATTTATTTTGAGAGAGAATATAGAAAGAGGAGGGAGGGATTTGTGAGGGAGCCAAGGGAGTGCTCTGTGTTTCACCATATCCTGTTTTGAACAGTTTCATTAGGCTTACCCTACAATTAATTTTAGGTCCTTGCAGCACCCTAAGGATATCTAGTCTTTCCTAGCTTTGTGCTCCAGAAGCTCACACTGAACTGATAATAATTCTAGACCATAAACTTTTTCCAAGCTCATCAGTGGTCAATAAAGCAAATCATTTGCTGCATTCCAAAGTTCTAGATTATGGCATCAGTCTGGAATTGGACTGTTGGGGAGTTGGTAACACACCTTAGTAACCTGAGTTTCTTCACACTTAATGATCTATGACCCATTGATATTTTTTCAGAACTTAGAATGAGAAAAAATGAAACCTTTCAAGAAATTGTTTGTTGATATGCAGAAAGCCAGTGGATCCCACAAAACTGAAGTGTTAATGAAGAATAAAAATTAAAAGCATAGCATACACAATATGAGGGCCTAATGTAATTTTCATTAACAAGACTAAAATTCAAACTATCTGTAGAGAATGTTCAGTATACTGGAAAGACTTGAAGCAAATTTGTAAGTACAGAATCTACAGCTATTTCTTAGAATATTTTTTTTCTAACAAACCAATTTCTAAAAAACAATAAAAGATTGAATTGAATGTGAGAGGAAACATATCATTAACTGAGCTGAAGATTTAAGTAGATGTTTTTTTCTGGTACCGAACAAAACCAGGCTCCTAAAAATGAAGCTTGGGAACCAATAACCCAATGTCACTCATAGTACCAGCAATGGTAATTATCCTCTCCACTTGCAAGCATATCAAAATGATACCTAGTGTGATGAAAACAGGAGGGTGGCTGCTTCAATCTGTCTGCTAATCTAGATGAAGGACCCTTCTTTGCTCAGAAATAATGGGACAGGAGAGGTGTGGATACACTTATACATGCAAAGAAGACTGTTTATTTATATGGCCTGGGAAATAAGAAGTTAGGTGTGACAGGCTTGAGCAATGCCTATTATCATTTCTGCAGATAGCTTGCTACACTGAAATCAGCCCTGTGATAATTATTTCCAAGGGCTTGATTGGGTGGCCTTGCATCATAACTCCATTTTCAACTTTATACCCAAACCATTTTTGCAGTTCCAAAAGTAGATTCATCCCAAAGCACTTGACAGTTGGATGATGACAAGAAATGTACTTTAAGAAAATGATGAGGAAGACGACAAATGACTCAGGAAGAGGCAGGTGGCACTGACCAGTGGCACTGCACATGGTATGCTTATTCTGTATTGATAAATCATGAGAAGTCTGATGCATACCAATATCTGAACATGGTTAGATTGGTAACTGAAAATAATTGTTTCATCTCCATTTATTCATCTTTTTTGAAGCAGCAGAAGAAAAAACTTGCTGGGTGGCTCAACTAATTAATTTATACAGATGAAGATTTCTCAATTACTTGGAACTAGAGCTGTTTCTTGGATGTGAGCTACTTTCATGTTTTAGGCATGAGTACATCTTAGCATAGCTAAGATTTACTACTGCTGACAGTCTATAATTTCCTTATATCCCCAGCTTGTGAGCTACTTGTGAGCTACCCAATGGAACATTATTATGCAAGAAATCATATACTAACAGTAATTTGACAAAATGTTAAAACCAATGTATAAAATGATAGTCAGGAAATAGCATTTCTATCTGTATCTTCACCAAGCTTTCATAAGCCAAACATAACTTAAACATATAGACTTTTTTTTATTTACAGTAATTACTATTGGATTTCTTCTAGAAATTTTGATGCTCAGAACTATGTATAAGATTACAGGACATGACTTGACATTTTTAAAAGATGACCATCTAAATTATCATCTGTATGACAGTGCAGATCTTGTCATACAAATGCAGCACCTGGAACCACAGAGGAAAGAATAACAGAAGAAAAATGTTTTTGTTATGGCCTTCTTTCTCAGAGAAGCATTTCATTCTCACCAAAATAACAATGACTTTTTAGAAAAAAATATAGAAACAAAGTAACAATTACAACAGAGTAGTCCAAGAAAAACAGCACCCAGAAAAGGTCTGCTCATACATTAGAGATTTTGGGAACGATGCTATCATTGTTACCTGGTTACTTCTGATAAATTACTTATGCTAGCTTCATTGTTTTAAACAATCACCAGTAGAATCTTTAGGCTTATAAATCAAGGAGATTTGTAAAGGTGTACCTATTCTAAGAGCAACAGTAGCTTAACTTGAGCTTAATTAAATAAGAATTTAGTAAAGAGCTATTGATAATTGCAGCAGAAAGAATGTGAATGTGATCACCTAAAAAGACATTCCTTTCCTCTCCTGTCCTGAGAGGTCCTGAAGGAGTCGAAGAATTTACCTGAATATTGAAAAAATCTCCCTTACAACCTAGTCTGTCTGCCTCAGATTGGATGAAGGAAGTATGTTTTGTAAATTCAACTGTAGATTAAAAAGTCCAAATACCAAAGACTGAGCAAAAACATTTTGAAAAATTTGTCCAACAAACCCAACAAATGTGTCACTGTCAAGTAATACTTCTGACAAAAATTTAATGATCCAAGATGAAATCTGAGAATGTGAACTGTACTCCAGAATAGACAACTGATTAGGACAGCTGCCTATAACTATACCGTGCCTCATTCTGCCAGATCCACAAGGTCCTTATTTATGCTGAGTCAGTGTCTCTCGCTAACTGTTGATTCCTCTTTATTTTATTAAGAGAGAGATGTAATACCATATTGAGAAGGAATCTTCTAAGGGTAAATTAAATAAATTTTTGGTGGTAATCTGTTTTCACATTTTACATATTTTAGAGTCTGGAAGTTGCTTCATTCATTGACCTAAAATAGCTTGACTTTGGTGACTTAGACACAGAGCAAAAGATTTCTCTCATGTTTCTTTGCAGAAGGCTACTGATGAGCGACAGTGAGTGGGTAACATGGCGGTGCTACATGTATCTGCCAGGTAAATTCCTAGTAGACTGACTAAAGATAATGAATTATGAATTAATGAATTAACATTTTCAAGCACTCAGACTCAAATCAATTTGTAAAAATAAAGAGACACTTATTAAAGAAATAAAAAATGATGTTTGTGATCAGAGATAGCAAGCTTACTGGAGCAAGGGTTATGACTGCTTATGTCATCACACTCAACACGAGAACACCTTCTTGGGACTTCTAGGTTTTGCCTTAATACAAATATATTAATATCCTAATAGGGACTTGGAAGGCACAAGAGAAGCCCACAAACAAACTTCAGCTATGGCCTTTCCCAGTAAAATCAGCTGATCTTTATTGTTTAATGTTCAAAGATCTACTCCAGATGCGCCAGGACTGGGATGTGTGTCTTGGCACTCAGGACTTGTCAATAAAAGTCTAGACAGTTTCAAAGGCATACTCTGTTTCCCAAGTCCTTCCTTTCACTCTGCATAGCAGTGAGAATTCACTGCAGGATGTGTTCTCACGATGCTATGTCACCAGGGTTGCACTGAGTTTTCACTTTCAAAGGCAGAAATAGGTGAAGTCCCACTCCTTCAGCAGCTAACACTATAAGGAATACTCAGGTAATGATTTCTGTTCAGTATTCTTCACATTTTTTCATGGTGAATTTGAACTCTACTATAAGGAAAAAACCCCTTACTTTCCATAGTCAGTTCCCCAGAGCTGGACCATCTTACATTTTGTTTCAAAATACTAAGCATGCCTGGAACCATATCTGAAATAAATAGTTAGAAGAGCAGCATATTTAGTATAACAATGTTTTCAGGCACATCTATACTCAGCAGTCTGCAGCTGTTTGATTGGGATAGAGTCTGTTAATGCCTACCAACGTCATCCCCAGAACGCCCACCAATTCATCGTCAAAACAAAAGCATCTGGCTTTTGTTTGGCATTCCCATCGCACGCCAATAAATAGAAGTGCAGTAATGGATAAATTTGTAACAGATAAAGCCTCAGAACAGCTAATGTATCATATATGCTTTGGTAGTGCAACTAGCTCTAGAGCCTGATTTGCAAAGCCTTCTCATTACAGATAGCATAATATCAGACAAAACATTTCTACTGAGGCCTCTTAACCTTTCCTTTTTGACCTTTTTTTTTTCTTCACTCTTTAGCACTTTCCTACAGCATCACTGACTCCTCCCTCGGACAGAACATGGTCTTCCTGTGTAAGCTGCAGCTTATACCAACTTCCTGGCTTGCAAAGTCAGTTTATAAACCTTCATGTCCTCTGGCAAAATTTTCAGTCCTGAGGCTTAATTAATAAACCAGGCCTTGGAACATCCAAAATTCTCCATCCTATACACCAAGCCAGAGATGATGTAATTTTTACTAGACTACAGAATCTTAATTTTCTCAAGTCCTTGGCTGTCAGGTAGTATTCATGGCATGGCAAAATGAGTGACATATCAACAACGACAAGTGATTTCCTAGATGAAGTAAGAACAGGAGAATACACACAACTCCTAGTATTTTGAGGAGGATAATCTGTTTTGGAGGACAGTGGGAATAGAATATACAACAAAGTCCAATTCCTATCACTGTTTCATTATCAGGTAACCCTGGGTGTAAGGGGCATAGCATAGGAGAAAATGCAGAAATGAACTGAAGACAGCATAGCAACAAAGAGCTCCAAACAGGTGAGGGACAGGCACGTAAACAGAGCTGTTTACAGGGAAGCATGACTCATAGGGTACCTTTCTGTGAAATGGAAGAAAGGAGTCGATGGTGTGTATGCAAGCCATTCAGTTTAAAAGACTGGTGAAGTGCACATGCTCTATGCATTGGATAAATACAACTGCCCTCAAGATAACACATTTTTCTGAAATAAATAAATAAACCACTTCACACTAGTAGTACTCCCTTCCATATACTAGGCATGAAAATGCTTTGAACTCAGAATTTACTTAATTACAAATACCTAGCTAGTTAACTAAGGCAAAGATCATGTGCTTTTGAAGTGGTCACTTTTGTCCTTCTATCTAATTGTCCCCTTGTCTCTTGCTATTACTCATGATGTTAAACCTAAATGTAAGATTATCACCTTCTGGAGGCAGAGACCAAGTATTATGTCTTTGAAGCACAATGAATCCTAATTAGGTATAATCAATAATAATTATAGCTTTGTAATGGAAAATAGGAAGGTGAGGAAAAGGAAACCTCTGAGATCATAATAATTACTTTGTATTAGGACTGATAGGGAAAACTAGTGTGAGAAGCTGGCCACCTGAGGAAACAGATACTTATTTATTTGAATTTTCCTTACAGTTGAAATAGCTAAGTTAAAGTATACTAAGTATCACACTAAACATGATTTATAACTTTAACAAGCTCTGGAAGTGAAGCTGTACTTTCTTTCTACTTAAGGTACATGTATCTCGGAGGGTTTTGCTGTGGTAACCTCTTTGGAATGCAGCAATTACCACCTATGTGGCAAATTGGAAGTGTTACATTCCTCTGCTAGTAATCCACTCCTCCATTTAGCCAGAGGACAGGGAGGAGAAGGAGGTGACTCTAATGGAGGGAACAGTCAGAGCCACGAACTACTCCACTGGAAGGGCAAAGAAGCACTAGGCGTTAACCTCACAATATACAATTTAAAAGCCCTCCACATGGAGTGTGAAAGCCCTGTATACCCATAAGATACAAGGTAATTTGGACAAAAACGGAAATCGAGCTCCATGACACTTCTGATCTAATGCTTTATGTTCCTACTGACTACTGGACTCTGACATTCCCAGAAACTTTGCTCAATGCTATCTTGTTAACACGAGGTTGTTTTTTTGGTTTGTTTTCTGACAGGATCACAGTTAAATGCTACACATCCAAATGGTAATTTCATGCTACAGCTATTTTTTGCTTTCCAGTTCAAGGAGAAGTTACACTACATCTGTGTAATGGTATCAGCACATATAAACACATACATATGTAAATAAATAAATAAATATCAGCATTATCAGCATAATGCTACCATTTCAGGACTTAAGTTTTACAAGTAAAATAATGTTTTATCTCCCAAATAGTTGTGGATAAAAGTCACAGTTTAAGAATGATATGTGCTTTAAAGGAGGAGAAAGTAGTGCTGTAGAGATATAAACTGTTTATTTTAAGAACCACTGTGTTATTCTGAACAAGATGGGAGAGCAGCAAGAATTTCACACATACTAGTGCTCTTCCTAGTCCAGTTAAAAAAAACACAAAACAAAACAAACCCCAAACCACATAAATCTCAGTCTTTTGGTTGCAGTTCAACAACCTTATGCAATCTCCAAGACCTACCACAAGTGCTCTTAGGTCTCTATCTAATTTGACACCTATGTTTTAATCACCATAAAAAAAACCCCATGTCAAATCCATGTTTTCTCAGTTGTCTTTATTAATGTTGGCCCCTATCCAATTCTTACACTAAGTAAGTAGTACTCAAATTTAAAAAGCATGTTCTGTATTAGCTTTCCATATTGCACAAACTCCTGCTCTTGCTACAACCTGTAGACTTATATTACTGCTGAACACAGCAGTGAAGACCAAAAAATATCAGATTCAGTTCTGAGTAGGTGTAAAATGACAGTGTTCTGCAGCTTTTATTAATGAAGATAAATGCTAGTAAGATGGTGATGAATACTCTTAGTAGTAAGTAGTGTAAATCAGGCTTTTTAGTGCAGTGCTGGATTGGGCTCTGAGTGCAGGTCATAGGCCACTTCTGGTCTTCAGTGGGATTTTTGTGTTATGATGGTTCCACAGAGAACCTGCTGACCATCAAGGCTGTTGTTGGTACAGGGCCTCTCACAGCTGTGCTAGACCTGTAGTGACTGGGCAAACAGAAAGCTGGGGTAGTAAGTCAGTGTGTGGCATGTCTAGCAAATATAACTCTAAGTTCTCTTATTCTTCCAGTATTTTTTAGTATTTTTCCTCTGCACTAAAAATCTACTGCCCAGCCTTCTCTAGGCCATCAGATCACTACTCTCAGGTAGAGCTCCTGCTCATAAGCACTGGCAAATTAATTTTCTTAAGTTCCTCCCATCTGATGTTCCATCTAGTAAGTGGATTCCTTACAGAATGCATTATTTTTTACAGTAAGTTTGAATGCAATTATAATATATAACCATCCTTACAGAGAAGTATTAATTTACTATAATCCACTAATTTAAACTTTCAAGCTTAGTATGATGTTATCCACAGTACGAAAGACAGACTATTTGCTAACATCTTATGACCCTTTCACAAAAGAACAGCATCCTTGTAGCAAGTGTAATTATAGAGAAGCAGTAATATAAATATTCTTAATGCATCTTTTAATATAGGTTTAGCAAATGAAAATATTTTGGAGAGTCAACTCAACGTTAGATGTCTAAGGACCACCTGGTAGTGATTCACAAAGCACTGACTGAGAATCTCTGCAGTAACCCAAGAAAATACATTATTCTATCTGCTATAGCTGCATACTCATACTATTGTTTCTCCTACCAATGCATAAATATGCCTTTGCACGTCTGCTTTAAAAGGGTTAAACCACATCTACATCCACAGTGTAAGATATTAACTAGATACTTGAAATTAGGTCACTGTGTATAGTTTTCAACATTAATTCAGATGAAGTAATACAACTGGGAATAAAGAGAGAACAGAAGTGAAAAACAGCATAGTAAAAGGGAAAAAAAAAGAAAATACGGACACATCTCAAGCCAGAAAAAGTAGCTAAGAAGAGCATACATCTCATAACTAGGCAGTTCACAGAATTTAGCTGTGGAGCCAGAGACTTTCAGCTTCACATCTAAGTTCACAGAAAGACAAGTTTAATTTTTGATTTAAGGAATCTCTTATTTTTACGTTTCCAATGCTTTCTCCATCAACGTGAAAGTAAAACAGTAACAGTAACAGAAACGGATGTTTATCATAGTCTATAAACCTGGGGTCTACACATCCAAAGATCTAAATTATAGAATAATCTTTTAAAAAATAATTCAGCCTGCATTAAAGTAATATACAGGTATGACTTTCATATATCAGTTCCTCACATGCAGAATGAAGCATGGTGAACAACAACTCCAAAGGCATCCAATGGATATTTGAGCTGTTTCATTATATAAAGCCATATGATGATCCAAATAAAGACCTGTCCTGGGCTTTGTGACACATTTCAGAACTCAATTTGGAGACCATGCTTGAAGCAGAGCCCAGAAGGCTTGTACAGTTAGGTCAACGATGAGGTTTCCTGATGGCTAAACATGACATGATGTGACAGATGTGAGAGCAAAGGAGCCGTAACTTGTAGGAGATAATTATTTATTTATTATAAACTAAGTATTTAACTATAGGTAGTGCAATCTGAAGGCACATACACAACCAGACCTTCAGATGCAGAGCATCACGAGATTGGGCATGGTGTAAACTGCTGTATAATCCCTGGCACAGGTACAGTAGGATTACATATCAAACACATATGGAGGGTGAATCCAAGGTCTTACCACTCCTTGTGACAGTCCTGATGATAGGGCAGATGTAAGTAGCTCCTGATGAGTGCAGTGCTCAGACAAATGTTACTGTTACTGGCACACTGTCAAGAGTGATCTGGGGAGGCAGAATTAACACTGTATGGATGGGAAACTAACTCTTGACTTCCTGTTTTTAAATGTCTGTGTTCTGCTGATCTTGACACTGTGAGAATTAGCCCCTACCAGTCACCCTTCATCCACATGTTAACGAAAGGATTTTTTCTATTATTAGTACCACCAGCAATGGAGGCAGCAATATTTAGAGATCACATCCAACAGCAGCAGCAAAATCAATTGTTCGTTGCTTAGAAGATACCTGTTCAGCCAAGTACAAGCTCGGCTAGCATTCCTGTTTTCAGCAAAAAACGATTACTGATTAACTGGGAAGGGCACTGAAAATGACAGAGCAGGAAAGCAAAATCACAGCTCTCCAGAAAGAAGTGTGTTAACCAGCTAACACTAGCTGTCACCCACTTCTGCATGTTCTGAAGCTACCAAAAGTTCTCAGGGTACAGCAGTCACAGTTTTCCAAGAAAGGAAGTTTAGGTCAGAGACATCTACATACTATGGAAATGTCTCTTCAGTTAATTCAGTTAATTAATAAATCCTTAAATTCTTTGCATTGAAAACAGACTAGTGTGAGTGGTGCGTACTAATTACTGTCACAACTGTTTAGCATTTCAAAGCATCTTCATGTCTGAGTTTCATGCCAAAATTTTAATGTAATACAATACTTAATAAAGCATTAATACTAAAAAATGCTAAAGATGTTGTAGTATCCTTGACTTTTACTGCCTTTCCCCATGTTTGAAAACATATACATCAAACATATACATGTTGAAAGAGTATATTTACTAGCAGTACATTGAGTATATAATTATAGCAAATTAAATGGAGAACGCTGAGAATTAACTTTATGAGACAAAAGTTGCTATTATAATAATTACTATTAAGAGTTACTTTTGTATATGATGTCAAAAGACTTTAAAATGTGAAGTTCAAGCACATAAAACCTTAGGAGTCTGGTGTAGTACTTATGTTTCCAGTGGTTTTGATGATTTCTGGGTGAAATTCACAGTAGTATTTTAGCTATACTGAAGAAGGGTGAAGTGAAAGATGGAGGAATTGAGTCTTCTTTAACACATCACAGTGACCTGGCTGAAAAGCTAAAAATAAGGCTGACAAAATAATGCAGATTTTTGACTGCAGTCAGGTGGAAAATGTTTTTTCAGCCTCTACAGGAGTTCTTTTTCCCCTGACATTTCAATATAAAAGAAGCATCTGTTTTTCAGAAGTGAAATCCAGATGACAATTGAAGTAAATCTGGAAATGCATCCATGGTTACAATTAGTTCCTCAAGCTACTCTTCCCTTCTGTGGTCCAGAACTCCTAGTCAGACTACTATTCCATTTTGGTATAGTATCACTAGAGCCTTGTGACTGTGATGCCTGAGGCCATGCTATGCAATTGGGGAGACAGAAAAATAGGACATAATGTACTTCAGAGTACAAATCTCACCAGGCAGTTGGCAGTATTTCCAAATCAAACTACATTTTGACCACCACCATCTCCTTCTCTTCCATCTTGAAGGATCTGGAGATCTAGTCCATGGACAGCTGTGTCCAACAAAGGGACTCTTCAATTCTTACATTTATTAACATCATGGTAACAGATTGCAGATTACCTTTCTTGTACAGCCTCAGTCCATATATTAATGGACACTCCATGAAAACTTGAGAATAATCATCATCTTCTTCATTTTACTGACTTTTTCTTGAGTCTCACACATTATTTTATTCCATGCTGAATGGTGTGCTTCCTGTTGAACAAGACAGTATTTTTTTTATTGCTTACAGTATCAGTAAAACTAGAAAAAAACAGCTAAATCTACCCATATTAAAAAAAAAAATCTAAATTTTTAAATTGTTGAAAAAAGTTTCTTTGCAAAGGTTTCTCATAAACTGTAACCCATGTCCCCGCTTTTTGCATTCAGCTGCATCATCTCAGAATTAATCTATTAAAAAAATAAGGTAAAAGTGATTATTTCAATGCAACATTAATACAGCTAGTTGAAGCAACCTCAATTTAATAATTTCAGAGAGATTATACAGGATTACAGAATTCTAAATGGATACAGTTGAAGAGCTAAATATTAAAAACTAATTTATTTGTCAAAATCTTTCAGATGAAAGGCTTTGTAGCATCAAAACAATTACAGATCTCTTCTTAGTCTAACAAAAACTGTGTTAAATTGTTTTTCTTTTACACAACATGAGCTATTACTGTACAGTTAAAAAACACAAATAATGCTTAAAATACCTGTTCTTTTTCAAAACTTCTATGACATAACAAACCTTTGTCATAATACTGTTGAACAGTAAGCCCTTAAAGAGGATCACGAAAAATCAAGGCAAATGGCACAACCTAGAAAATATTCTCATTTACTCCAAAAATGGCAAAACAAAATTTGAAAAAAAAAAAAAGAATGTTGGCCCTGTTCCCAAATCCTTGCTCTGCTGTGCATCAGACACTGCCTTTAAAAGAATCTCACCAACTCTGAACAGCTTTCTCCTTTTGCTCTCCACTGAAATACAGGGCCATACAGACCATCCAGTGGGCCCAGACTAACGTTAAACTTCAGCTTTCCCCTCTCCATTTTTGTTGTACTACACCATGAAGCCACAGAAGACACCAGAATGCCCTCTCTTTCCTGCCTCCTCCCTTTGAAACACTCCACAGCTGAAGAAACATCCTCCTTGTTCCTCCTCTTTGGTGTCCTCATAGAAGTCCTTCTCCCTTTCTCTCATATCCTGTCCTTAACCATCACCACATCTCTGACTTTCCTGAAGGATTCACTAACCACCAAGCAGTAGGGTGCTCTTTAGATGATCAATCTTAAATTAAAATTGAAGCACTGAAACACAGAGGTTCTGCTTTCCAAGAGATTCTCTTCCAAACAGCAATGCTGCAGCTCTCCCTCTCAACAAATATTTAAGTGCTTTATAATTTGAACTCTGGAAGCAGACATAGAAACACCCACTCCCTGCAATTAAATGGGGTCTTTTATGTTAAATGAAATCAGGGATGATAAGAAGCAAGATGACATTTAACAGCAACATTCAGTTTAGAACAATTACTTCATCACTGATAAAATGTATGTGCTGAAATTTGGAAGAAAGGTTTGATTACCTGACTGAAAGCTGCTTATCTCAGCTACTAAACTAATGAACATTTACTTTTTGATTATTGTAACTTTCAAACTTCTCTGGCCAATATTCCAGCACAGACAGAACAAAACTTTCTAACAACACATGCACAAAGTCTCCAAACCCTTCTTGTTTTTAAAGAATTTTTGTGCAAAGGTCAGCTTTGAAACCATGACAGAAATAATCAGTTGAACGTCTACTCCTACGAACACATACATCTTATTATCAACTAGCTTTTATTTGCTTTTACTATTTTTGAAGAGAATGTCTTCTCTGATTTGATAAATCCAAAGTACAAAATCTATCAGCTTTTTGAGAATACAACAGAATTTAGAGTCTCTTCCGTTAGAGTCCCACGAAGGTACAGACTTTATATTTCAAGGAAGGCAAACCCCCCTATGTATGACTATTTTAAAGAACCTACTGTGGCAGTGTATCCAATCAGTGTAGTCTCCCCTACCCTGGAATAAACAATAGTTTATAGCATTAATACATCCGATTTCTACTTTTAACTGTTGTTTGTAAAGGTGTATAAACTGTCTAAAGCCAAAATCATGCAAAAGTAAACCTGCAATTACTCAAGGCGTGGAAATTAAATTATCCTATATTTAATCTGATCCAGCTGATAACAGAATCTGGTGCTTAAATTTAACTTAATGGTGGCTGGAGGCCTTGGGAAAAGCTCTGGAGTAACCTAAATGTAGCCAACACATCAATATAATACCCAGAGGCCTGGGGAGAGACCTGGAGCAGTACTAGCCAGACAACCATTACAAGAAAACAAAACCACCTCTTTAACAGCTGTCACAGTAGGTCTGATTATAGGCTTTACAAATTACAGAATTATCTGGAAAATGTGGTGTTCCCACCCTGCTTCAGCAACTGGAAGAACTGCTAGAAAATGTTGCCCGTTAAAAACATGTAAAGCTGATGGCTAGAACTTAAAGCTGTAGGACAGATGCACCTGGATTTTTCAGCTACAGACTCTAGTTTTTGGCTGTTCTGAGCCACTTAAAATGATCTACCATTTCGTATCACTCTTTTTATTCTTTTTTCTTACTGTGTCTCGGTGCCCGATTCCATCTAGATTCCTTCCTACTGCTGGTATTCTTATCTAGATGTCTCCATTATCAGCTTTCATTCCTAGAGTACAGCCCTACAATTATCTTTAACTAACAATATCACAACATAAATCTCAGGCCTATGAATCTTTCATACTCTATGAGAACAAAAGCATTCAAAGCAAACTCTGGCAACTAAATCTAAGCACTACACGGTTTTCCTGAGTCCCAAATTATTAATTTCCATTACAGTTTCATCATTTTCAGACTCACTGTTTGCAATTGATTGTCCTAGAAAAGCGCTATGTGCAAGTTGAATGCCATTTAAAAAATGCACATAACAGAACACTTAAGTTAAAATAACCACAGTTATAGTGAAATACTGCATAGGCAGAATTATTTTCAGTTTTCACATTAAGTTTATTTGTACCTAAACAAAACATACAAGGAGACATACAAATGTGAGCAATTACAGAATCATTAGATGAACTAGAACACAAATAATAAACAAATGCCTAACATACACCTGGTTTCATATCCAACCATTTCCCATTCTTTAGGGGATAAACCGATTATTGAACTTTGCAATACAACAGATGAACAGATTCCTGAACTTTTTAATACTGAAATCTACTCATTAGCTTCAATTATCACTTTAAAACATCAAACTGTCAAAGATGTATTCATTTCCTCTTCCCCTACATAAGAATATATTACCAAAACATTTTCTAAACATATAGAAAAATTATTACGCTTTTGATCTGCGGGAACAGAGACTTCAGCCATTAAAACAGACAAGTGAGTGTGGCCGTATGGAAATCCGCAGACTTTCTCAGAAGCAAGAGCCGGAGAACGGAATCACCCAGCCTAGTTTTAGCATGAGACTGAACAACGGAAGGTGACGAACTAGCGCCACCCTCTGCTATGAAGCTGGAAATGTTAATTTTTCAGCTATGATAAGAAGTGTCATTATTCTTATCTGACATATCATCTCCAGCTTTCTACTGAGATATTTACCGCCTGCCAGCCCACAGTGATAGTCTCTAGGTTAGCATACATTCAAGGAAGATCCTTTCTAACATGTCACCCATGGTGTTTAAATCAATCATTCACGTCCACAAAATTTATATATCAACTTATTTCAAAATTCTACTCCAAACTCTCCTTAAGCATAACACTACAAAACATCTCGACAATAGTTAACCTACTAATTCCCTCCAATGACTGCTCTTGCTAAGACAATATTATCTCATTACTTTGCTACTCTTCAGCGTGTTATGTAAGCAGTTGTGAACCTTACTTTTGCATCTAGAACCAATTTTTCATTGCATATTATTAGAGCAGATACCACTCTCCAGGTCTAGGCTGTATGTAGGACCCTTATAAACAATGGCTGTAAGAACAATTACAAAGAAATTTTAAAAACAGCTCCTGAATATACCCAATAAAAGAAGAGATGGTTAATTTTGTAGAAACCTTTCCCTTGAGATGTCACTTGCAAGAAATAAATCTTTCAGTTTTCCTGTAACTTTATATGATTGTGTCTCTAAAAAACACTTTTAGAAAACCTTCCACTACTATCATTTAACCCCACTTTAGAGCATCATGCTTTAAAATAACTGTACTTACAAGTCTATGAGTCCTAAGTGACTGCAAATATCCTTCTTCCTTTAGAACCAATTAGAAGATATCATCTTATGTTTCTCATCACTACAGAAGATTAGGCTCCAGTTTAATTGCCAAAGTCAGAATTCAGAAATATAGGACTCCTTATTTGTTAGAAAGTTTAATGAGAGGAACCTACCTCTATTATACTCGGAGCCCAGGTCATCCAATTTAAGATCCTTGCCAGGCTGCAGCACAATTCTCTTCTTTCATGGCCAGCTTTCATTCTCATTGCAAAAAGGCACTATAGGGAGAATAGCATCTCCATGTGAAGTTGTACTGAGATACTGCTGTGGCACACACGCAGACACAGAGAAGGGAAGTGCTCCTGGGTCTCACAAATTACATAAGCTTACATGAACCGAGGTAAACAATTTTACTACTTATCAAGTCAATGATACTGAACTTCATTTGTGTGGTACTCTGAGAATATTATACAGGGTGAACAGCCACCTGTGGATCAAAGGTTGTAGACAGCACAGACTTATCACAGAGAGATAAAGATTTCTGAAAGAAACGGATTCAAGCAGGCATTACACAATGAGACAAACACATCACAGGCAACAGGACTGTGCAAGTGCCTACAGAAACTCAAGACACAGCAACAGGACAGACAGCTAACAGCGTCACCTGACTAACCACCAGGAAGTGTTTTCTTTCTATACTGCTCTCAGGTTGATTTTCCTACCACCACAACTGCTGGCAAATTTGCATGCTAATCCTGCTTAGTAATTTGAATCTGTGAAGAACAGTGACTACTAAAACAAGTAACAGAGAAGTTTCACCTCGTTCAGGATCGTACATCTCACACTCTAAAATCAACATTCCCTTTCCCCATTTTAAAGGGCCATTGCTCCACTTGGACAGGTGCACTTTTATGGAAAACTCAGAACTAGGAAGCACCTTCTGTAAATTACCAAATTAAGTAAATTAAGTCTCACAGACTGGGAATAACTCATGGTTGAGCTCTTACTCATGCTGTTACATTAAAATGACAGGTGTATAAGCTCTGAAGTTTACACAACAAACCAAATACTCATAGGCAAATCCATTTTCCTTCTTACTGTTCAGAGGCACATTTAAAAAACCCCAAGGTTTTCTGTCAATCAGGGCAAGTTTTACCAGTTTTCCTGACAGATGGAGCTCACCTATCACGAAACGCTGTTACAGCAGACAGTGCTGCACCCAACGTTGGTGTTGAACAACTCCTCATGCAGTTTTGAGACTTCTCCTAATGATGCGGCTCATTAAGGGCTAACAGGGTTGTGTTTTGCCAGTCATTTCTCCTGAATCCCGAGGCGCTGTGCTACTCTGCGGCTGAGGGGAAGATACACGGGCTGTGCCTACAAAGGGACGCTGGCCCAGGAAGGCAATCCAAATCACCTTTTAAAAGTTAACTAACGCACAGCTACGCAGTAGCAGTAAATACCGGATGCAGTTAAAGGCTGGTTTGAGCACACTGTTGCGATTAACTGTATCTCTACCAACCTGATCATCACCCACTCGCGCTGCTCCTCCTCAGGCGGCCGCCGCTGAGGCGCACGCCGGCGCCCTGGCGCCGCTTCCCGCCCTCTGCCCAGCCAGTTGGCCGGGCCCCCACGGCGGCCGGGGCCGGCGGGGCCCCGAGGGCCTCAGCTTCCCGAGCGCGCGCGTGGGCTGTCGGCACAGCGCCGGCGCTCACCCCCGCCCGGCCCGCCTCAGAAGCAGCGGTCCTGCCCCTGGGCGGCCTGCGGCCCTCCCCGGCCCTCACCCCTCCCGGCGCCGGGCGGACGCTGAGGCGGTGGGGCTCGGGCCCCCTCCGCCCGTAGGCTGCCCGCTCGGCCCTCGCCCAGGCCAGCAGCAGCGGGAGAGGGGAAAGCCGTTCTCTCGGGTGACCTACAATAAGACGGCACCACGGGCAGATGTTTCCCAAGTTGCTATCTGCGATCTCAAAAGGAGCCCTCAGCAGAAACCTGCCCGGTCGCCACCACCGCTCTTCCCTTTATTCCTCACTCCAGCTGCTCGAGGGGCCGTGAGGCTTCAGAGTGGGCAGCTCTGAGGTACCCCCTCCCTGCCTCCTTGGCCACTCGGTGACCGACCTTCTACGTTTCCTTAACAATTTGTCAATAGAGTATTTAATTTATAGAGTATTATTTCTATAGAATAATAGAAATTACTTTCTTAAAGGAAATGCTTGAATAGAGGATTAGAAAAATCCCAATTTTACAAAGCATGCAAAGAATAGGGTAGTTACAAAACATTCTACCACAGGACTTGTGCTGTGAGATTTTGGTTTTACAAAGCAGAGTTGGAAAGCAAAATCCCTTCTCCATAGTGATAGAAAATTTGCACAGAAAGTTAAACTAATAACTGTGTATCACTTGGGCAGCTGTTAGCCAGGATACCTTAAGGATTTCTCTTGGGGAATCTACAGCACGCTGGGTTAAAGTTACATAGTAATTTACAGCAGAAGGGACATGCAGAGCTCTTCAAGCCCAGTCCCACTCAAACCCAGCTGAGACAGCCGACATTGACACAAACAGGAATTTGGCCATGTGTTTTCTTTAATGAGTTGATTATTGTTGTTAGCACTTGTTATTAATATTTGACCTGAGCAGTTCATGATCTCTGAAGTATGTAAAAATGACAACTGAACAAGCAATAGCATCTATAATGTTTGGCTTTTTTCCAACCAACCACGTGAAAAGGTTAACTGTCTGAATGAAATGATTTTATTTTGTGCATTTCAGAAATAAATGAATAATGACATTTTCTAAAATCAGTTGTTGCTGTGCTAGACAGACACATTAAAACTGATCTTTCCATTTTACATTACAACATGCAGTGCAAGAATGATACGTTATTTACTTGAATTCCCAAGTTAATCTTTGAATGAATCAAGAGCTATTAACTGTACAAACACTGGTAACAGTCAAAATTATTTCAATTGGAAGGAAAAAAAAAGGTCTCAATGCCATATAGATAAGAAACATCAACTGGAACACAATGGATTCACAGTTCTAACTAAGTTCTTTAGTTTATTTCTAAAACATATTAGTTGGTTTCTAAAATATTTTACCGATTATAGCTTTGCATTACTAGAAGTTTTTGAGTGTATAATATAAATGATACTAATGAATGAAAATACAGTTCAGGATCTGTCAACGTAAGTCAGCTGTTTTTAGGGGATAATTACTTAGGTGTAGAGTTTATCTAGATAAATACCAGCTCATTTAAGTGTTAGATTTAACATTACTTTCTTCCCTCTTCATTTTTAAACTGTCTGCCTCAACAAAGTGTTGAGTAGCTTTGTGATTAAAAAAAATGAACAAAACCACAAAAAACAAACAAAAAACCCCACCCCCCCAAAAAACGCACAAAACCAATAAACCACCCTCCCAACAGTTATAACCCCAAATCTTACTTTTGTTGCTACTGAACAGCAAAGCCAACCAATATGATACATTTTTTCCCCTATTTAAAACGTTTATGTTACTAAAACTATAGTCAACTAATCAGTGCAGAAGCAACATTATAAATGGGCATGTTCAGAAGTTCCATAACATATGTATTTTTGTGTACACAGTGGTGACTGATCTCTAAAATTTTACTATTAAATTAGGAGAAAAAACTAGCAGTGACAAATATGCAGTCTCCATCAGCTGTGCCATTTGCAAAACAGTAGAAAGTCATCTAATAATATAGGAAGGTTTTGATAAGTAATTTCTCATGGGTTTTTTTCCAAACACTGAAAGAGTGCTATTGCCAATGTATACAGATTTCTACAAGGTGTCCATTTTTTTCAGTCGTAGCTCTTAAGCTGCACTTCCAATTTTAAAGTGTTTTCATCAAGAACAATTTATTCTGCCATATTGTTCCTGCTTTCTAAACCACAGGAGCTATAAAACACACCTTGAAATAATGAGAATTATCTAGGAAAACATTGAAAAGCTCATGACACAGTAGGACATAAACCTCAATATCATTATCAAGAATTTTGGAACGTTCAGTACATTATGAAAAACACTTTATATGCCTCTTGCACGTTAAAAAAAATAATCTGTGGCTGGCATTGCAGTAATGTTTTCGATCAAATGACATCTCATGCATTGTGTCAAGAAAATAAAAATTTTCCAACCCATGTACTGCAGCAGCTCAAAAACTGAGGTACAATATAGAAATTATGATTAGGGAAGGTCTAAGTACTGAACACTTCAGCAAGGGAGTTCAAATACTTACTAACCTTTCAAATAAATAGTGTGAATATAGGCACTTCTTACAATTTATGTATCTTCAGCCTGTTACCTTGCGTTGAAATGTAGCTATCTGTAACACATCTCCCTGAACAAGACAGCACACTTGCACTGTACTTTAGACAGGGTATGGAAACTAAAATATGGATATAATAAAATCTTGACCTACATGTTATTAGTGCATTATAATTACATCCTGAATATTTTTACAGCATATGTTGTCTAACATTAAGAAATGCAGTATCAGTTTTGCTTTCCCCCCCTGTGATGCTGGAAGTGTTGTCAGCCTCTCTGCCTGTTTATTGCACTAAGATGGAAAGACCACATGAATAGAGTTGAGAGTTACCAACTGCACTCCTGTCAACCACCCTTCAGTCTGGGAACACCAAAATGAACTCAACAAGGGCATGCAGGCATCCAAATACGAAAGAACATGTGTTTTCCATCATGTTCACTGGATGCCGTTGCCAAAGAACAACACATAGAGGTAGCATGCTTATTCTCGTCAGTGTCATTTCAAAAGGCCTAGAAACCTCATCTTCTCTGGTGGTAGCCCAATATCTCTTCCCACTGATGTTAAGTGTTTCCACCTGCTTCAACAGAGCTAGGATTTTCCTAGTAATAAAGGTGACCATACCTCTTCAATAAATTAACTTAAGCAGTCAAGCACACTGACTTCTGTATCTTTGGCCTCCCCTAACATACAGGCTGTGCATTGTATGCACATGCACATGTTTCTTATGAATCCCTCACGGTGAAAAACAGATTTAAATGAAGAAATAGGTTTGCTGCATGGCCCACAGTATTTAAATAAAAGTAAAAATGAATTAGCATAGGATATTACCTCATTATTGCTTAACTCTTAAAAGTAGTTTAAAGTTTTTGAAAATTTTGTATCTAACTTCAAAGGTTGGTTTATTACAGTATATGTAAACTTTATTTCCGTGGTTGCTTAGTGGAGTGTTCAACTGAGCACATACAAAAAAAATCCCCATAATACAGTTCAACAGAGAGACAACATATTATGCCTTCATTAATGGATGGTGCTACAGCACAAAGCATACCAAACTCAGAAAGCTATAAGGTTAGTCTATTCCCCTTTAAGCATGCATTTGTAAAACATCCATTTACTCTTAAAGAGACAAAGAAAAAAAAAAACAACGTAAGAGCTGTGCTACTTATTTTTAGCTCAGGAAAGAGCCACCTCACTTTGTTACATTAAGATTTTGATTTGAAATGTCTAAAAAAACCAAAGCTACTTAAAATTAAGTTTGTGCATATTCTTAAAATTGTTCCTTACTAAAAGTTTCTGCATCAAATGTGCACTGCAGTTTTGTTTTACTGTCATGGCCTGGTTTTCAAAAAACCACCCAAGCCCCACAGAGTTATAGGGCATAGGAGCTGCTGGCATTCAGCATCTTTGAAAGTCAGGACACAGCTTAAGTGATTGTGCAGAACAGGACATTTCCCTTGCAGTATAAGCCAAGTGTTCATTTATGCCCAATAATAAGACCACAGAAATTTCATCAAATCAATCAAAATGAACTTTTACAAGTCATAAAGTATTTCAAGGATAACACCAATCGACCAGGCCTGAGTTTCACAGCTAAAAGGGCAATACTGTCCATTTTCATTGGTCAGTTCTGGAAGCCCTTTCCAGGACGATCTGATAAAAGAAGAAAAAAAAAAAAAGAGTATTGTTGTTAGACTATACATTAAAGTTAAAAGAACATTTCATTTTAAAACCTTCTGGAAGATTACCTCAGTAGGAAACTGGAAACTGTGACTAAAGATCTGTTGTCATACAGGCACAGTATGTTCTTTAGTATCTTGTCATCTAATTCAATTTTTTCTTTCCTGCAGCTGGGAATTGTATTTTTTGTGGGGGTGCCTCTCCTTCAAAATAGACTCTCTGATACTAATATCTGAATTAACACTACTGGCATGTTGCCCCTGTTTCTCATCGAGGTAGTTTTGCAGTTGGAAGAATACAAATGATCTTTGAGATAGCTCAACTGTATTCAAACTACACTTGAAACCAGATTATGGTGCTAAAAAGTGATAACGGCTGGAAGATAACTTGACTACATAAGCCTTTTTTTCCTCCACAGGAATAAAAAACCTCACAAACTAACATACTTAAAGAAATACTTCTAAGTTGAGGCCGTTGCTACATTAGTAATTCTGTACACAAATTAAATAGCAAAGCTGAGTAAAGTTACACTACTTCAGTAAACCAGAAAAAACAGTGTTACCAAACTGCAAGTTATTTGGTAATACTACCAAACAAGACACTACATGAGGCAAAAAGTTGCTTAACAAACCCCTCTTCTTCCTCGTGTGGTCAGACAAACCCTTCTGTCATGACCAGTCCTACTGAGTTACTCTTATAAATGTTGCTCAAATAAATGCATATTTGAAGTACTGCAGAACAGATTATATGGAAGAGATATCAAGGGCAAAATCTTTGTTTTGTTTTCGTTTGTCTCAAATCCTTAAGAATTAAAAATACAACAGATAGAAAAAGGGGAAAAATAGCGTGGGTTTGGTGGGCGGAGAGCTCAAAACACAAAGGAACATTTAAGGGCCGTAACCAAGCTCCTCTGCCTCCTTAGAACATCAAAGTCACTAAGATTCTGAAACACTGTCATACTAATTTCCTCATTTATAACACAAGAAATCCTAACAATATTTTGCATCAGCTTATCCGCCAAAGTTTTGATCTGTCACTATTAGCCCTTTAACTATTTTGTTTTGCAGGTTGTTTTAAAATATTTTTATTTTTGAAAAAAACAATTTACTAACTTTTTTTCTGAAACTCATTTTTTTGTATGAAATTAGATCCCAATTTTTACATAAGGTTTATTTCACCCGGTTTTCACATGGTAAGTATTATTAGTTCTGCAATCTATGAAGAACACTAGATTTCAGCTGTACTTGAAACCTGACTTGAGATCTGCAATAGCACATAGCGGTGAACTTCATATGTAGAAAACAGGTGCTGTTTATATTATAGATCTGTACTTTTACATGCAGTTGGATAGTCAATACCACTAGCTTGAATGAGTATTTTGAATCTCTGTTAACTGATGCCTCACCTTTCAAGGTGAACATAGTGGCGAGAAAGAACATTCTTAATCATAACCACAGTTTTTGCATATATCTCTGGACCGATCAACTTTGAGAAGTACAATTTGGCACGAAGAAAATATCCAATTGGCCACAGCCATTCCTAAGCAAAGAACGAAAAGAGATTATTGTTACAGTTGTCAGTTTGAAAAGGTGACAGCATTTTTTCTAAAATTGAAGAAACTGGCTCTTACAGGTCCTTGGTGATAATTAAAACCTCTGGCTACATTATAGTTGTCGTTGTCAAGAGCATTATCATATACTCCACAGTAAACCATATCACTGTAAGAAAAAAAAATGCAAACAAAGCCTTAACAAAAATGATGCATAGAAATGAACGTAGAAATGAACCAAAAATTTGTCATCGCATTTACATTTAATGATGGTTAAGTTAGGGAGATCTCCACCAGGTTCTGTATTTTACATGACAATGAAATTCCAAATATGGTTTAAACTAGTAGGAAAATGGTTAAAGTCTTGGAATGACTTGAATTCATAATTTTGCCCTTATGCTTTTACTCAAAGTGTAGTGCTGTGCACTATATCATATATAAGTATCTATCAAGATGCAAATTCAAAATCTTTTATAATACCAAATTTGACTTGCTTACTGTGTGGCATCCAAAAACACCTGGTGATTTTCTATGTAAATCAATTGCATGGACTTTTAGAACAGCAAAATAATTGTTCTGGAAGTATTTATTGCAGCCTTATTTCACAGGTATATAGGATGATTTTAACAAAAGAAATACTATCCCAACATATCAAATAATTCCTAGTGTCATGTTTTGTAGGTAACACTTACTCATATCTCTACTATACTTACTCAGGGTCTAAAGTTTTCATGCCTAAAGGACCAAGCAGTTTTTCCTCTGCTATCTGCAGAGCTTTCCAAGCTCTCTCAGGTGTGAACAACTCAGGGGCCTAACAAAATAAGATTTAATGAGTAAACTCTGTGCATGTACACACATAAGACTGTGTATAAAAATGTAGAAGACCACAAAAGGCCTATGCTTTTTATTACTGGATCAACTTCTGGAACCTATAAGTCATAGCAAGGAAGAAGACAGAAGCTATCCAGTGCGTTTTTAAATTTTTATTTCATTTTAAATACCCTTTTCAAGTATTATTACTGAAGCTCTTTACCAACCTGATAAAAACAAACAACCCATGCTTTTTAGCTAATTTGACAGGAAAAGCAACCTCCCAGACCTAACATTCTGAATACAGTGAACACTGCAAATTTATCCTAGCTATACACTGGACAGCAACTTCATTTAGATAAGTCCTGTCAAGGATGTATTTTTAAGAGATACTCCAAAATGGACCAATAATAAAAGCATAGATAAGAAAAGCTTTCAAAAAGTTATTCTAAGCAATATGTGTTCCTGATATAATGCCATGCAGATGAACCTTACAATCCAAGCTTAGTTCAATAATAAAATTTTAAGTGCAAACGCTTCCCCCCATTCCTCATCACTTACCACAACCATTGCTATTGTAAAATTTGGCCTGAGTTGGTAATCACACCATGGACTTGAAGCTCCATAGCTGTCCTTATAAATTCCACGTTTGTGAACAAGGTTTGGATGTTTCTCATTAGGATCTGCTGGGTTCTCAGAGACAAAGAACAGCCTTTCAAAGTGTCCTTGAATTTTTCTGTTCCACTCATCATAGGTGATAGTCTCCTCCTTTCCTGCAGGATGTTACATACAGGTTTTATTTTCTGAGAACAGCCACAGCAGTTATACCACAAGTATGCTTATGTCTACTTTTACTGTTTTGCTTATTGAAGTCTTACATAAGATACTCCTAACACAATAAAAGCCATCGTAGCATTGCAAAAGCTTATTTCTCTGGAAGTTGTATCATACTGAAGATCAAGTCCAACACATGCACAACTTTTTTTACACAACATTTTCTAACTTGCAGTTAGCTAGGAGCAAATAGTATGAGGTACTGTGATCTATAGTAAATACTTAATTAAGTTTAAAATTTACAATTAACATTTCAGCATGGTAACATGCTTTTATAGTACTTGATATACATATACTTGCTATTTTGGAGACTTCGAAGAGTGTCAAAACATTAGGGTAAGTGTCACTTTTAAAAGCTTTCTCCTCCTGAATTTCTGACACTTAAGATAAGAGCAGACCTAGGATCACCTCTCCAGCTAGTGATTCCCCATGTTTAGGCTAATTCTACAGTTCACAGGAACAGCTCACTGAACCTTCAAGTGAGACTAGAAAAACATCAGGTTTTAATCAGCAGGATTGTGCTAGGGATATCTTCCTGACCAAGATACACAACATCTTAAATAAGCAATGCTTTTATGAAAAAAACAAAAATAGTAAAGAATTGTACATTAGTTTTACATTGAGTATAGAAGTATTACCTGTTTTCTTAAACTACAACTGGAGTATAGCAAAAAGGAAAATACTACCAAAATTGAAATATGGTATTGCCAGAAGAACAAAAAAACCTAGAAACTAACACTAAGCCTATTCTTCAGAAACAAGGCAGAGATCACAAATAGGAATTAAGACTGGTTTTAAAACAGATTCAGCAGCAGATGAATGAAATTGAAACCCAGTTACATGAGATTAACAACAGTAGGGAGTATATACACATCAAACTGAATCTAAAAAAGTTGCTTATGATTCTGGAACAAAAAAGGTAAGACAAGTCCTATAAATATTATTTCTACATCGACAGATTATAGTATTGCTGTGTACTGAATTCTTAATTGTCTTACTCTAGCCATATATTTTAAGAAATCCTGAAGTGACAGGTAAGTTCATGACCTAAGAATCTATACTGTCTAGGACCACCAGGAAAAAAAAAAACCCACCCCAAAACATTCAGGTTTTGTAAAATAAAATGAGCCATTAAATTAATTGTTTTCCAATATTATCCTTTACCAAAGAATCAAAAAGGCTTTACAGGGCATGTATATTCCCTTGCGCTAGGTAAGCTCAAAGTAAAGTAACTTTGTAACCAGAGCAGTATCCCTCTGAAACATAAGGGACATCTATTTATGTAAATATTCACCAGAAGTGGTTTTCTGTGTTGTGAATATTGGGGGGGAAAAAAAAAAATATAAAAGAAAAAGAAGTGTCTTGTGTCATTTTACTTAGCATTCTTGTAATGAATGATGTGTATCATCATAATACATAATAATCCTATCAAATATCCATTTTGAGAAATGGTATTGAGACTCCAAGGTTCCTTTGTAATCCACACCTCAATACATGGAATAAAATATCTGAAATACTGACAAGACAATATCAACTCTTAATACGTTTTTGTAGCAACAAAAGATTTTAATCATACAAGATACTTTCTGAAGTTTTTCCCTGTTTAACCCTAAACCTTCTTGAGTAGTTTGGTAATCATCCCTGATGTTATATGGCCATAATTTCATCGTTTTACTTATTTTTATACTCCAATAATACAATTATGACATGTGCCTGTTTTTACCATGTCTTTTTACAGTGACTCCACGGAATGGAAACACATTTTTCCCAGATAAATCCATCAACCAGCGAACAGCTGACTTGCACAGGCCAACAATTTCCACAGCAGAGCCATCTCTAAAATAACAATGATAAAAAAAGCCCAAGAATTACTTTAAGGTGGCTATTAAAGTTCAATAAGTAACAAAAAAAAATTGTCTTTAAGTACCTTATTTAGACACTTTATTCTTCCCTCTTCTCCTACTATTCCCTATTTCTCCTATATAAGCATCCCAAAGTTCTACAGTATTGCAGTGTTTTGTGAATAACAGTTCCATCATCATCACTACTGTTATGATTTTCTAAGCTTCATACATGCCTCTTTCACCCATATTCTCTTGAAAATGAAGGGTCCTTAAACATTTCAATCTCTCCTTGCAAGGCAGCTACTCCATCCCTTTGAGTTTTAGCTGCCCTTCTCTGTACCACCCTTTATATGTCCTTCTTGAGACCAGCACCACACATAACACTTAAGATACAAGTGCATCTTGCAGGTGCAAGGTTTCAAAGAGGCAGAATGATGCCCTCTGTCTTGTTCTGAAAACGTTTACTGATGACACACGGTATTATTATTTTTTATTAGCTTTTCTGGCTGCTGCTGTACACTAAGATATGATTTCAGAAAGATACCAATGACTCAGATATCCTTCCTGTGTTGTAGCTCAGTTCCGACAGCACTGTGTAGGCATGATTTAGGATATTTTTTTCCCTAAACACGTATCTTAACTTGATCTACACTGAAGCTTATGGGCCACTTCTAGGCACCCTCAGTTTTTAGGGTACTTTTGAGTTCCATGAAGGGCCAAGAATAAGAGAACATTAGCATAAGCAGACTGTGTCAATTTACTTTGTTTAGATCAGTGGGATTCTACCTGATGAAGGAGCAACAGAAGAAAGTGGAAAACAAGCAAGGCTTTCTATCAATGAACAGTCAGGAAACTAGCTTGGTAGTAAACTGGCTAACAGATACTTTTTTTCTGTACAATAGACTAACTTAAAGTGGTATTATCATACCCAGCTAATTTGCACAGGTTTAAGATAATTTTATATCAGCAATTAAGAACATGAAAAAAGGATCAGCCCCAAACAACTTGGTCCTCTGATGTTAAAACAGTTCAATACAGAGGTTCTCATCTGCACATGCACTTTGGTAACTTAAGTGATATTTCTGCCATAAGTCAGAAGTGAAGCATTAAAATAAGCACTAAATGCACTTCTTGGACTTGCTTCTTTTTTCAAGTGATAATCAGGTATCACCATATGCGTAACATTCATATTATATCACTGAGTTTTACTGCCCGATTGATGCAAAATTTTTCTCCAGCATCACCAGTTTAGCCTCTTTAGGACAGGTACCTCAACCTCTCTTGGTTCCCAATTAAAATGCCTGACTTGTTAAGCAAGGGAATGTTTTCCTTCAGTTCTCACCCACAGATGGCAATCGATTTGAAACTGATGCTGTACCAAACTCAAGCAAGGATGCCTGCAGCAGTTTGCTACCACATAGTAAAGAGCTTATTTTTAAAATGTTTAATCTCAACTTAAAAAACAGACATTGTAGATATTTTTTAATTCTAAGTAAGAAGTATTCAAACAACACAACAATCAATCTCCTGTAAGTCTAAATAACAAAGTACTGCTAGTACTACAAGTATACAGTTTTTCCTAAATTATATTTTACTACTTGAATTCAAGTCGACTCTTTGCAGGGAGCTAAGACCATGCCAGAAGCTGAGGGCTTCACCTGCTAAGAATAGACCTTTTTATCTTCAAATCAGCACAAAGGAAAAAAATTACCATTAACATTTTAGTAGGCAGAAACATTTCAAACATTTGAAAGATCACCTCTCAGTTGTGTTAGTGGAAGGCATAGTAGTTCTGCAGAAGAACTTCAGTTAAAAAAATAATTAACCACACCTCCCCACCCAAGCCTGGATTTTGTACCTTGGAGTAGCTGGAATTCCTCTGTTGTGAGCTCTATCACTCTCTCCCATTTTATCCATCCAAGTGCCACAATTGAAGCGGTTCCCTCCAAAGACAAAGCCAGTTTCATGGTCAACACCTGCAGTTACATTAAAACCTGCCAAGCAAGAATATCAGGTGTTAAGTCTGTATTACAAACAAAACAAAACCCCAGCTGCCCCACCCCCCAGCCCAAATCTCCAAACAAGAGATCTGAGGTGGGTTTCTGAAGGTAACTGTACTTTAAGTGAACTTTTGTTTAAAGATAAATTGTACTATGACATATAACCAGCTGCTGATAATAAACAATTAGGCACTTTTTAAAGATTAAATGTTTAGTTGCATTAAACAATTATTTTTTCAAAAACATACTCCACAGCTAGAGGAAAAGAAGTACAAAATATAATCATCATCTTCTGAATTGCATAGCAAGTGTTCTATATGTTACCTTCATCTCTCATGTTCTGATCTATCTGCGGACCAGCATTCCTTTCTCGGAAACTTATGCCTTCCATGTGTCGTTGCATTGCTTCCTGTATTACTTCATAAAGTGGCTGATCCTAGGTTGATTATGTGTTTGGATGATATGTGAAAGGCAAGATGAAAAACAAATAGAAAGGCTCTAATGTGCAAACAGTAGCAATTCTTAGCCTCTAGTTTATGATACTTCAAAAATAAAGCATCTAACATTTTCAGTACCATCTTTGTCAATGGCAATACACTGTATACAATTTTTAATGTAAAGATTTTTGAGACAAATAGCAAAGAAGAGTTAGAAATGGATGGATTTTTTTTCCTCCATCCCCAACCCCCTGCACCTGTCTCATCATGTGATGCAGATGTAATCAAAAGTGCCTAAAATATGGAATTCTTGTGCTATAATAAAATTTCACCATAAGCAACAGATAACTACAGGTTATTGTAGCTAGAGAAATTCCATCCTTTCATTAAAAATTCATAGTTGTGTTAAATACATAAATCAGAAGTGATCTTTACCATAGTGCCTGCAGGCTGAGGAGAAGAGTCATCTCTTGGGTACATCCTAGAAACAGGACACCTAAGAATATCTAATCCATTTGGAACAATTTTACAGTAGTCCTGGATACACTGAAGCCACCACCATACAGCATCACGACAGTTGTATCTGGCATGTGTGCCCTGGCCAAGCAGATTGGGAATGAGACCATGTCTTAAAGTCCCACCAAATGCTAAAATGATGTTTCTAGAACAAAAGAAAAATACAGTCTTGACTAAGTTACTTTCAAAGCCATTATTGGACCAAGTATTATGTACAAAGCATACAAGTTTACCTTAATAGCAAAGTAAGTCAAGGAGACAAACAGGATCTTAAAGACAGATGCCAAACGTTTGCTGTTGAAAGCTACAAATTACTTCATTTAAGCATGAACTTCTTTTACGATAAAAAGTCATCTATTCCCTGTAAGTTCCCCAACATGAATACATTTAAATCAGTTTGTACAAAACATACAACATCTGCTAATACTAGTTTGCTTTTTCATAGGTAGTGATATAGAGCCTAAATCCAAATCCCACTGAGGTCACAGGGAAGGTTTTTATTGACATTGTTTACGATTACCCTGGTATCCATTCTGGTGGGTGGGGTGGAATGGGGACGGAGGGCAGGAGTAGATGGGAATTTCCTATTAAAATACAGAGAGGTGACAGCAGCTGAGGTTATGAGAAGTTTCATATGAGAACCGTTGCGCATACCTTGCAGAAAACATGGATTCCAACTAGCTTTAAAAGGGAATATAAACATACTAGTAGATTGCAGATCTTATTGCATGAGAAAGGTAATAGCTGGCCAAATGTACAAGAGCAAAAATACATGCTAACTTAAAATAATTAATTTTTATGTTTGTATCATGTGGCAAGCTCCATACAAATTAAAAGATTAATGAAAATACCAAATCAATAGATCTGACTTATATCTGTCTCATTTGTCAGGTTAAACATTTACAGACATCAGATTGCAACAATCCACAGTTAGCTGGTTTCTAGTTATTAATAGACAAATACTAGCAGTTACCAAAAAAAAAAAAATTCGCAATAATCATGCAATCATACCTTTCTGATTAAAATAGTATTCTCTTGCTACTTCAAATTTTTAAGTAAGCAATTTTGAAATTACCGCTCAGCAACAATGACGCAAGTACATGTGAATCACTTTAAGGACAAGCACTAGTACTACAGGGGTCAAAACTACCTCATCTATACAGAACATCAGCTTCATATCAGTGCTAAGAAAGCAAAAGAGAACCATTTGAGTAGTATTTTTAATTCCACTCAGAAAGAACTCCCAAATCTGTCTAGGGCCATTAAAGTTTTATACTGCACATCAACTGTTTCTACCAGCTTGTGTGTCATCTCAGGTTTTGAGAGCATGCCTTTTTCTTAACTACCTGCAAACCCAGTAAAAACTAACATTAAGTCAGTCTTACCTTGCTTCTAGATAGCGCCCAGTAACTAACATTAGACCTCTCAGTGCAATAAAGGTATCCCTTCCCCAAGAGCGAAAAATTCCAGAAGAAAAGTGAGGTAAACCTAAAAAGAAAAGTCATTGTTCATCTCATTTATTGATATGGCAGAAATCTCCAAGCACACATGTATGTTAAAATAAGCAGAAGAAAAAAATATATTCACACGTATAATTTTTTCCTAGATTAAGATATTTAAACAATCTACTAGACCAAGTTCTTGATAAAATGTAATAAAACTTCATTTTGGAACGGTATCTTCTAGAATTTCAAGATCATGCAACAAAATTTCTCATATCAGTAACAGTCACATTTAAATTTTTACTAAATCACTTTGAAACTTAACTAAGTGCCATCCTCTAATTAAAAGCAGTGGAAAGAAAGCTAACAAAAAGAACTACAAGATTTACAATGCTTTGTTGGCAAGAGTTTATGTATGAGAGCCATGCCATCTCAGTAGCATAAAGGGGATAAAACTGGAGAGCTATGAATTTCTTCAGCCCAAAACTGTTCTCAGCCACTATAAAAGGAATTGTGCTTCTCTTTTGCAGCAGCTTCTAGAACTACATCTTACTGCAGACATTATAACATATAACTTTCAGAATTATTCTGATTGATAAAGCATAATAATTAAAACAGTAAGGTCCATCCTTGTCTCATCTTCCATTTATTAACTTTTTTAATCTATCAAACAAAAAATTCCATATGGTAAAGTTTCAAAAGAGCAGTCTCTTGTGCGTGCTTGATAGAGCGACATTTTAACTTCTACCACTTACTTTTCCAAAGTATTTGCTAACACTCAAATATGGCCTCCACACCTCCACAATTTTATAGTATATGGCAACAGCACTTGAGAATGACAATCCATATACAAGTTAAAAAATCTCAGACACAACTACCAGTGAGTATGTGAAGGGAATATTTAAAACCCAAACCCTTTAGTGTAATTAATCTTTATGACCAATTTAAGGGAACATTGTGCCTCTGTGCTTCTAGGTAACAGTAGAGCAGGCAAATGGAATGTTACTAAAAACCAGAAACTAAAAGCAGTAAGATTCCATGAGAAACAGACAGATGGCAAAAAGAAGAAAATAAACACCCCAGTGAGACAGATGCCATAGAATCTATGAATGTTAAAAGTTTCTATGGTTTCAGAAAAGGAATGGGCCAACTCAGAACAAAAATAAATTCATTCTCAGCCACTAAACACAGAAGATAATACTTTTGACATAGGAAAGTGCCCAATTCAAAGACTGCCAGACGCTGGCAGAACATTCGGAGGTATAAACACTATTTGCTGACTGCTTTTATGCTCTTTCCTTTTGGAGACGGTTTCAAATCAGGCATTCTTCTGGTCTGCTAATGGTTCTTTCTTTTTCTGAGAACTTGTAAACAATAAATTCACTCTTGTACTTCATTACAATTCAGTTCTTAAATTCATATTTAAAAAAGGTAAACTAAAAATCTATCATACTAAGTATATTCATTTCAAGCAAGTGTTCTAGAAAGAAAGAGAATATATTTGTGGATCTTCATATATGATAAAACTGGATATAGCTAAAAATGTCTCTAACTAAAGAGTTTATAGGCTCCCCCTCCCACCCCCCAAGAGCAGTAACACAATAGTTGTCCCAAGAAGTAATGCTAGACAAAACTCCCATATTTTTAATATTGGCCAATTAAAACACAGGGAAAAGTGAGGAAAACTGCTACCTACATTTCATACATGGTTGCTGACATATGGATTTTAAGCACAATGGAGACAATTTTAATATAGTTACTAAAACAGCTTAACTATTTTGGAAGACTTTTTTCTTTTTTTTAATGTTGTCCTCACTTACCAGCTGCCAAGGAAACACAACACTGCTCTCTCTCATTTGTAATCTCATTCAGCCTATAGGGAACATCATGTAAAGAAGGAGACAGATCTGGCAGACAACAATATTTTCCTATCCCACACATCTGGACTGAACCCAGGGAAAGGTGTTTAACAAATGTTGATCCATTCTGTACAAAGCTGTAATTCAACATAATTAAAATAACTTTACATTCAGCAATATCAGTCTATAAAATGTACCCTTTTTCACTTACAAAACACTATTATAAGTATTATGCATAATAAATATAATTAACTAACAATGAGTTAATATTAGGATTTTGTATTAACTACTTTTGTACATATGATTTCATTTGTAAATCACTTTTTTCCCCCAAAATGGGTGCCCAGTATTAGCCTTAAATTTTAATTTATTAATGCCAAAGGGAGTGTTTACGTCAAATACTTTTAGGAAAAAAAGGTAAAAAAGAAATTGGTTTGGTTTACTTGATGCTTACATACAGGCTTAAGACCTCAAAAATATGAGAAAAGATATTTTACTATGAACAAAAGTTTGTCAAACCTAGTCAGTATTTTTAAAGATCACCACATTTTTATATATATTCATATATATAAAAAATTGTAAATCACTAAGTCAGTTAACACATTGTCTAAAATAATGTGACCTTCATTCTGACTAGTTCATCTCTAAGCATTTTTTCATAATATACTACTTTCCATGAGTTAACAGCCATACCAGATTCTATTCCCATTTTAACATCTGTATTTTTACAAAACAATACTGATTTGTTCAGAATGTTCATAGCTAGAATAAAGCCTCCATTAAATCAATCTCCCTTTCCAAGAAACAAAGGACAAACAGACAATGAAGATTAAACAGTTATTTGAAGAACTAAGCAAATTGCTCAGATAATGAAAGACATTTAGCTTTGTTAGAAAAGAAATGTTGAATAAAGCATCAGCATCAAGTAAAATCTGGTATTTTCTTTTTCCCCCCCTGAACTTTAAGGAATCATTGCAGTTGTACTAAAATACAAAGAAAGCAAAAAAAAGTTTCCAAAGCCTGGCAAAGAAATGCTGGCTTAAGGTTTCCTCCTCCTACTGCATAATGTCAACAGTAGTTATAAATTCAAACCCTGGATAGACATCTGAACTCTCAACCTTCCAAACCACCACCATTAGAAGATGGATTTGACACTCACTACCAGTTTTACCCTTTTACACTCGATGAGTATGAAAATACTCAAATTACATTCTCCAGCAGATAAAACTCAAAATATATACAGATACCTCTATAGCTCTGATACAGCAAGCATACCTAGACATCTGATGCCATCCTACATCCAGAAGCGTTGTGTATGCACCCACTAATATGGCATCAAAGTAACATGGGATGAGGTAACGTGGAATTCTCTTTAGATAGACAAACATGGCCTTCATCCATTTACCAACCTATTAAAATACAATCTAATTAGAACTTGATGACACTAGGGTTCAAAAATCAGTGTTTTCAGGATCCATCTAGTTGGAAGTATTTATCACAGTTTTTGTGCATTTATTATACCCAAGTTATGCTTGACCAAAGATAAGGTTAACTTCAGTTATTAATAACACCACTTGCATACAACCATTTACATCTAAGAAGTTGTCCATACTAGATATTTGTCGTAGAATTGCTGTACCCTCTTGCTCCAAAATATCAGCTAAGAGATGAATTCTAAGAAAAGTAGTCTATAGGGAAAAAATCTGTACTATGACATAAATGGACAAGAACATCAACTATAGAAAGAGATTATATTTTTCTAGTCTTGCAGGAAAAAAAACAACACAAAGAAGTTATTAAAACTGAGTAGCAAAGGAAAGCTGCAACTCAAAAGACATCGCCACGACCCAAGTGTGGGAAGGAGGTGTCTCATTGCTTAAAAAAAGACAGGACTGAAGAGATGAAGCTTGAGACTAGGGATAGAAAAATTATCAGAAGGCTAAATTATGTACAGCCACTAGTGAAAGTGACTGCAGATCTGGGTCTAGGACTCAGGATTCTGGAGCTTCACCACCCTTCTGTTACCACAAAATATTTGACACCTGGGAAGCATTTCTCCTCTTCTAGCACTGTTAAAGAACATAGTGACAACCTACTAGAAAGTCACTGAAGATTTAAACCTTGCAGATGAAGACTGCACAGAGAAAGAAAGTACATGTCAATATATTACCTGACAATACTATACTTTTAACCTGGAAACTATGAAGGGGAAGTTACTTATGTGAACAGTGAAGTTGTAAAGTTTAGTTTCATGTGACTTCAGTACAGCTATGGGTACTTTATATTTTCTGCAAAAAAGAATGAGACACTACAAATTAAGAACTCAAAAAAATACTCAGAAAAAATAAGCAACAGTCTCTGAAGAGCAGTAAATCTGGCAAATAACAGACTAACTTCCTTTCTAGAAAAGCTCTGTCTCCAAGGTCAGATTAAGCATTTACTTCAGTACAACACTAGACTGCTTTATTCATTCTTCTGCTTTATATCACTACACTTGACTTCAGGAACAAAATGAAATAAGAATGGTAAAGCTTTTAGTATTATATTCATTATGTAAGTTACCCAAATCAGGTCATCTTGTGAAATGAATAAGCAATTGCCATGCAGGAAAATCAAACATGACAAAGAAAGGAAAGGACTGTATTGTAATGCAGCTATACAAGCAATGTGAATCTTAGGAATTCCTATCTTCTCAGTCCTTGACTCTGCAGTCTTACTATACCATATCAGGTATGCCTTAGTAGTATTTAGGCCCTCTTTTGAAAGTACTTAAAAAAGATGGTTACTTCATTTTTATTTGAGGAAAAGTAATAAACAGGGAAGCACCCCGGTAGGCCTTTATGTAAGAGCTAACAACCCCTCCATGCCTTACATATTTTTCACTCCTCTTTTGCAGTCTATTCTTAAATAGGATTGAGGGAAGAAAAACATATTAACAAGTTAATCTCCTAGAAGAAATTGCCTAAACAAGAAATGTTATAGACAGACTGAATTTAAAAATATAATTGTAATTGAAAGTAATTGAAAAGGAAACGAACTAGTAATTTAAAACCCCAAAGTCACCAAAGTAAGTAATTTTACTTACTTCTGCACAGGCTCCTGCACGTGAAATCAGACGATTACTGACATAATCAATCATCCAGTCTCCAGATCTTAAATTATCACAAAATGGATGACCCAAATCATTCTTTGGTCTAATGTCTGCCATCACTGACATTAACCCTGCAGATACAAAACCCAGCTCTGTATTAAAAACACACCATTATCACAAACAGCAATTACAATTGAGGAGGAAAAGGTACACAGCAACAGATGCTTTAACTGGATTTAACCATATTACTTCTCTTGATCTGCAGAATGAGTCAGGATACAACTTAATTGTAGTTTCCTCAGCATACATCCTAGACAGTTATGAAAACAGTTGTGGCATAGCCAAGCATGATGGAATTCATATTTGATAAATGATCGACACTCCTCGCTAATCTAGTGACACCTAGAGCTTAATTAATCTAACTCTTCACTGAAGATAAATGTATTTTCTCTTTATTTTAAAAGCAAGCGCATTGGTGTTAAAACACATTGAAACTTAATTTCGCATCCCAGAATATTGAGAGAGAGTGTTTCTGGTTTAGTATGCAATTTCCTGGGTACAACACTGATTAGGAGCATGGCCAAGCAGAAAAAACAACTTACTGGTTTTTATCCAAACAATGGCACTAGTCATGAAACAGCATTAAGGTATGATCTAGATTGAGCAGCTCAATTTTACTTTTTTCTTGACAGAGAAAATAATGCTGAAACTATTACCTTGGAGACCTGCGTACTTCAGTGATGACCAGTTTGGTATATTGTAACAACCACCACCATCTTCTTGTTCTTCTGCCTCACACCTATACAGTACTTGATTTAGGTCAGCCAAAGTTAGTTGAGATGCAATACTGAAAAAAACAGTGGAGAAAACAAAATTCCAAAGCCAAAGCAACATTAGTAGGGAAACAGAGAAAGGATTTCACAAACAATTCTAGTTTCAGACTTACATTAAAATAATCAAATATATCCAACTCTCTCACCACTTAATCTTAGAAATGAAGAGTCTGATTTTTCAGATGTTCTGAGATGTTCTGCTCAGGTGTTTTGTTATTTATTTAGAAACATAGTATTAAGTAGAAACCCTGAACAATCATACCCCAACACTGAAAAGCGCTCTATTTGAGTAAGTCTGCTTTAAACAGCAACTACACAGAACGTGAACAAAAGAGCCTGGGAAGTTTTTAAGTATTAACCCTGGTTAGTATTATACATATAAAAAGAGTATCTCAGAGTTTTTATTGCATTCTGACAATCCAAATCCAACCGTAGTAACAACAACACCCAAAAATATTCTCACTTTTAAGTTTACAGACTGTTCTTTGCTCCCACTGTAGTTCTCTTGGCTTTACTTCAGAAACTTAAATAATACTCACGAAGCAAATAATGTTTTTAATATAGGTGCTGAATGATCATCAGGAAGACTTCCAGATTTAAAATGAGGGCTGAACTGGATCAAGTGATTGCGGAGTACACCAACAGCCTCTTGTGCCTTTGGGTCAAGACTAACTCTGTAAATACGAATGCATAATTTGTAGAAATGTAGCACTTACAATAACTATTCTGAAGTCTCAAAACAAAGAATTGTATCATTCTATTTTAACTAACACAGCAATATGGCAATTATAATAACGTACCTGAATACTATTACACTTCCCGGTGTTAATTTTTCAAACTCTATTTCTTGAACAAATTCATTTGGCCCTTTTATGGCAGTTCCAGCTTGCTTTATAATTTTACTGTCTTTAATCTTAGAAAAGAAAACACATTTGCAACTGAAATTCAATGTCTTTTTCCTAATACAAAATATCACAGATTACAAAATATTACATCAGAACATGTGTGAAGGAGGCTAATTACCTGGATATGCTCTCTGAGTTCCATTGTGAAATTAGGCAATCCATTTATAAAATGTTCATCTTTTTTGTAAGGACCAGTACTTCTCTCAATAGTCCTAGCCTCAAGTACTACTTCTTCTATTTTTCCTAAGAAAAGTTAGATCATTTTGTAGCTGTTAAGGTACTTTAAGTGAAAAGCGATTCTTTTGGAAACATGAAGCAAAACCTAAACTAGAAACCTAAATATTCAAAATACAAGTCTCTGTTGTATAGCTAAAGAACCTAATGTGACAGAACATACAGGCAAGTGTTTTAAATATCCTATAAATATTCATCACACATTCATTGGCTGTATTGTATTTAACAGTGAAATTTTGTTATTTTATAATAAGTTAACTATAAAAATCAGTCAACAATTAGCAAATTACAACCTGATAACCAGCTCTGTTAGTTTCCTTATTATCTTTTAGGGGAATGTATCAGATTGGTTTCTAACCTGCAGCTACAGATCGTTTATCTTCAAAGTGTAACAACTTATTATTAATATTCAAATATTCTAATTTTCTCTATCCTTTCAGTAATCTACAAACTAAGGTACACAAGCCTTGCAGCCACTTGTAAATGTCTTAACATGTAATGTGACTGACTTTAAAAATCAGACACACACATACACTCAAAGAACTGAGTATGCTTAAATCAGTTTGGAAAGCTTCTCTTCAGAAATACGTTCAGGTAATGTGTAGAAGTCATTATAATTTGCTATTATTAAGTATAGTAAATACTTTCATATTTAATTACTATTATGTATTACCTATTATATCTGTATTAACATATGCAGTACAAAGTTGTTTCTTAAGATGTGTTTTAAAAGTACAAAAATATTCATATATAAGAAAGCTGAATAGCAATGACATCGACAAATATGATGAGATTTTAGCCTTTTTCCCCAGTATAACACTTAATAAATAGTAATCCCACCCAACTCTGTACAATGAGCCCTCTTGCTGTTAACTATTTCTTACCAGTTCACAAACAAGACAGTAAACAAAACCAGACCCTCACAGGGAGCTTACAGTAGAAAGTATACTCAATATAAATGCCTTTGAAAACCCTAAGCAAGGTAAGTTTGTTATTGTTTCTTTCGGTGCATGCACATTAGTACATATAAAAGGAGTGTTATATACTGAAAATTCTCATACTGATTTCATGTGTTTGAAGTTAAAAAGCATGGAAGTAACTTGAATTTTTTATATACCTGCCATCTCTTGAAAAGAAATCTTATTACCTGGGATACACATTTCAGGTACTTCTTTACTGTAGATGGAAGTTTTAGGATCCCTGAAGGCAGTTCGACTTACAGCCACAACAGACTGGTGTGTGTTAGGGCAGTGTCTTGTCACTGCCACTATATCTTCATCAACTTGATCTACATACACCTAGAAAAGACACACCATTGCAACTGTGCCTACTCAGAACATAAATATGGAGAAATCGTAGTGTTAACCTCACTTCTTGCCTGATTAAAGCCTTTAGCCCCCAGCTCCTGATGCAGCCTGTTTATAGCCAGTCTTCCTGCTAGAATTCCTGTTTGGAAATTAACTTCACCAGAACTCAGGTGTGCTGCTGGATTCCATTTTGCATAAAACCTCTCTTCAGATACTACAGAGATCTGTAAAGAAATTAAGATTTAAGCAAATATCAACTACTCTGGAAAAATAACCCAAAAAACAGCTGGAGGTCTCAACTACACCATCAATTCAAGCTTCATATGATATTGGACAATCTGAAGTAATGCCAGCTGGTAAACTGGAATTTCAAATAAACAACATTAAAATATATGTAATAGGACAAGAATAACGTTTATATTTTTTAAAGTAACTTAGGAGTTAAACTGTAGACACATACCTGGTGTGGTACTAGTTCATCATAGCCTTTGGTGCTTCCTGTAGCACAGCATGCCATGGAAACAATCATTGCACTAGGAAGAGCATCATACGCAGATCGGTGCTATGTTAAAAATAACCACATAATAAATAATGAAACAAACTCAGCATACAGAACATATACTCAGTTTAACAGAGCTGCTGATCACATGATCATCATATTCTCAATCACAATAGATTTATTAAAAAAAAATAGTATAAAAGCACTAACAAAAGCAACTTAAGAGAAATAGTCAGAAATAAGCACTCCAATTCCCACCACACACTCTCATTCTCTCCTGTAGAGCAGGAGCTTAGGAGAACAGGTTAACAAGCAGAGACAGAACCACTTATGGTAGCTGGAATGAAAGAATCAAACCAGCTTGTTAAGTAGTTTTATATACTTTTTCCCTTGAAAAACAAAATCTTGAACATCAGAGGGAATTGTTATAAAATTTTATTTTCTGCATGCAAACTTGAAGATCTGAAACATATTTTTCCTAAATACCATTCAGGAAAAACATCCAGATTGCACCAAGCCTTCCCATGGTTCAGAAATATCAATTCAGAAAACATTAAATGTAAACTTTGGGTTTCGGTTTAGGTGCTCACCTGAATTGGACATTCATTATCATGTGTAATATCCATAAACAGCGCATGAGCAATAGCTGGCATCAAAGGCCTCAAACGTGGCTGAACAAAAGAGCCAACAGGTTCACCTCCAAAACGATAAACTAACCTTCCCTCTTCATGGCTATTATAAGCAGTCATTGCCTCTAAAGAACAAAATGGGTAAGTGTTTGCATAAGAATAACCACCACAGAGTACAGCACGAACAAAGATGTTAATGCAGCATTTTGCAGTTGTTATTTTGGTGTGTTCAAACATTAAAAAAAACCCCACACATATAATTATATTCTCCAATGTGGATACACAACCTTGGAGTATTCCATTTGCTATAATATATTAAGGTAGAGAAAGCTAAGGAAAAAAGCAAGAAAGAAGGAGATCTGAAACTGTGTCTCATAGGCTTTAAGAAACTCGTGCAACAAAAATCAGACACAATGCGGCACTTGCATAGCAGAACTGTGCTACAACTTCTTTTTCTCTCACTAGAATAAGAGCAAAATTTTTAACCTGTCAACTAATGCAGGACGTCTTTTATTTTACAGGTAGTACTATACTTTTTGCTCAGTATCAAAAAAGTCACAACACAAAAACTGTACTTCTGATTACAGAGTATGAAATTAAAAGTGCATAATCCAGAAGAAACCTTTTCCTTGGAACAAGCACGTCATCTATAATCTCTCGTTGGAAAGAGACCACACACACAGCAAGCCTACCTCTTATTAAGGAGGTAATGCCCAGCCTATTCACAAAGATATTGTCCAGCTCCTCATTTCCTGTGAACAGTTCAGCCACTACATACAAATCGGCTCGCAATTTTCTAGCTGTGTCCAGCATGTACTGCAAAAAGCACAGCCAAAAAAGCCACAGAAAGGGGAAAGGTAGATACAAAAAAGGACAAGTTCCAAAGCTAGGCAGGGATTGGACAATAGGAAAATGCCATGCACCAAAGATAAACAGAAAGCCAAAATTAAGGAACAAAAAAGTTGTTATACAGAAGAGGACACACAAACATAAGCAAAATCAAGAATTAGCGTACAACACAGGAGAAGTTAAATAGAACACGAAGAAGAAGAGGTAATTGCATAAGCAAACAACAGGAATATGTAAGAAAAATAAAAAAAAGCATACCAATGTTAGTTTCACATTAAAAACTCCAAACCATACACGACAATCCTACATAATTTTCAACTGCTTATTGTACCTCTAATCAGGCTGGTAATTCCCAGGCGGTTGACAAAAACATTGTCAATGTACTCACTGCCCGTGAAGAGTTCAGCTATCACATAAAGATTAGGTCTGACTGATCTGGCTGTTGCTAGCATCTCCTATAGATCATAATACATTTTTAATGCAAGACATCCATTGTCAGCTATGTATATGCAATCATTAACATGAATGTTAACCAAACATAAATGAGTCATTCATATATGCAGTTCATTAAAAATATTAATACCAGGTAAGATTCATAAAACCATCTTTATTTTACAGAGACTATTTATGGACTAAGTAATTCTAGGAAATCCTCTGAAGACTTTAAACTAATTACAGTTTTTTGTTAAACAAGATCTTAACTAAAAATGCAAGAACAAAGGTGGATAAAAGAGATACCTGTTAAGGTAAGAAATATGAGGAAGACTTCAGTTTAAGCCTTTGAAGTTACCATTCCAAAAATAGTAACAATAAATGAAAGAATGACACAAGTTTTGAAATGGCTGCATTTAAGAGCCACTTACAACTTCTGTGTGGGCAAATCAACTTGTTTTAGAGAGCTCTTCATAGATTTAGCTAAGCTCTGTAACTATGGTAAGACTAAGCACTAACAAGCTGCACTACTCAAATCTATTTAAAGCTAATTTACTAGGTAAGTACAATTTCTGGATGTAGTCAGCTCCGTGGTAAACAATAAGCACTAATCTCAACAATAAGCCTGCCAGACTGAACTTTTTGCAGGTGTTCTTTACCAACTTTTAAATTCTGGAAAGTAAACCATTTACTGTTTAATTCGGCAATAACAAAACATATATGGCAAAGAAACACTAAGATTTTCAACCAAGTCTCGGCAATGACCCCAGCTAAAAATGACATGCTAAGTCCATAGGTACACAAGGGAAAAGTTAGCCAGGTCCACCCACATCCACAATATTTCAGCTAAAGGAGAGAATTGAAAGATACAGTAACTATACCACTCTACTGTTCAAAGTAGCTGAAACCATATCTAAACATCACCAGTCAAGAAACCTTGCTTTGGCTATGAGGAAGATTCATTCACCCTGAACTCTGCCACCTAGATCCTGCAGATTTTGTAGCAACAGTGCAGGACTTATTTCAGACAGAATCTGCTTTATAATAAGCATGCTTAATTTTGCGTACCTCAGCTACATGAATAGGTGTTGAATGACAATTGTCAAGACGAACACCGTGGAAATACTTGGCAGTGATTTCAGTGTATTTTTTCATATGTGCCCAGAGATACGGGCAGTCTTCGGGTTTATTACCATAACGCAGCTTCACACTGTCTCCCCAACAAATAAGCTCTCTTCTCAAGTAAACATTTGAACCTGTAAGGGAAATAAATTCACTATAGCATACATATGTAGTACAGAACGTGCACCAGAATGAAAGCGTGGTATTTCATACTCTACTGCTGAAGAGTAGGAGAACAATGTGAAGATGACTAGAAATTCTAACAATAACCAAATCAACTCAAAATCTATATACCCTATACTGATGTATAATTTCAAACTACTCCAATGGAATATTTAACTTCTATAGTGACACTGAAATAAATATTCAGATTGAAATCAAACTCCTTTCAATTCTTCAAAGCAGTTTAAAAAACCTGTACTTGAGGAAAAAAAAGAAAAAGCAGCAAACAAATGAACAAAATTAGTAGTTTGATTTATACTGGCCAAAAAAAAAAACCCAAAACATCTCACTGTGTTACCATAAACAAATTGCCACAGCCACAATTTAAAGTTTTATCTTCTGTTAACAGCAAACTGTGATGATGTAAGGCAAATTTCCAAAGTACTTAGGCAGGTAGGTCACTGAAATGGACAAAGTCCTTAAATAATTTTTGTGCGTATGGAAGTATTTATCCTCCATCTAGTCTAGTTTCATACACAATTTTTTGCCTTCTTTTGGATGCAATCAATAAAAAAAAATTAAATCTGAGTTCACCTATAATATACTTACTGCACAGAATATACTGACAGAGATTTAATTGTGACAAAGACTTAAATAATCAGTCATATCTAAAAAAAAGTGACTTCTCTCCTATATAAATCACATATTTGACAATGGCAGTAAGATAATTTTAAAAACAAACCAACCAACTCTCCAAAACCCCACGCTATTTGCAATATGTAATATCAAGGCACAACCATGGAATTGTCAATAATCAGACCCACTAAAGAGAAATACAATTACCTTTGAGCCACCAGTCTTCTGAAGGTCTATTTATATTCATCTTATCTAAACCTGATCAAAGCACGAACAGGGTCAGCACCACTCAGGATGAGTAAGACATAGCTACTCCATTGCCTTCTGCTACTGCTAGACAAGCTAAGCTGATGCATCATCATGGGTATTTTACTGGTTAAACCTTGAATTGTATCATGAAACTTGTTCAGCTGAAAAGCAATCCTGCCTTAGCAAAGAGATTTTTCAGCCAAACTAATTTCTTAAGGCTCGCATTATGGACACCTAAATGATTGGGCCTACATAACAAGAGTATGTAGGTAGTAAGTAAAGACCAGGGATTGTAAGTCATCACTACTTTCAAGAACATTCACTTAAGCACAGCCTACCTGTTACCTTCACTAATGGCAACATAGCTACATGGACAGAAAAAGTGGCTTTCTTTGGATGTACAACATGATTTTTTCAAGGGCCATTTACAGAACCAGCTGCAGTTGCTTTGCAATTGCGGTATTTGTGCCCTTACGTATCATCTCTTCACACTGTATTCTCAGTTGAAATAATGTGTGGCATAAACCAAAGGTATAACACAAGTATAAAGCACTCAAAAAGCTGTAGACTAATTAGGAGAGAAAACTCAGTAATGGAAGTTAGGTGCTAAACTAAACGCTGATTGAAGCCTGTGACTGAAGCAAAAAGTATAACAGTCTGCCCAGAAGAAAGGGCAAGTAGCCGAAGGGCAACTGAACAGAAAGACCCTCGAAATGCGTATTATCTTCATCCTCGCAAAGGAGAAAAAAAAAAGTAAATAAAAAGCAGTGAAAAGGCTGTAAACTATTTTGCAGAAATGAGGTGTTTTCTAACTCCAGATCACTCTGAAGTATCAATCAGATTAGCCTCTACTAAAGTAGACTCAAACTCTTATATAGATGTTTTTAGCGAGAATTAAACCAGCCTTTGTTTGATTCAGTTTACAAAGTGAATGACTACTCTGAAAATAAGAGTTGTCAACCTTGCTGTTATTGGATATCAATGCTGTCCCCAAAGGAGTTCGAATACAGCATTTTAGCACATGGTGATTTCACACCCTATTTTACCTTCACAAGTAATCTGCATACTTAATTTGGATTAATTGGGTCATCTCTTGACTGCCTGCCTGCCACTCACTGGACCTTTCACAGATCCAGTTTTTGCTCACTAGTGCAGTAAAACACTATCCACCTTTTCATTGCATTAGTTTTCTGCCACACTGTCATTGTCTTATGGAAATGCCAACAAGCAGTGGTGTTGGAACAAAGTACAAAGTAAGCAACAAAGACAATGACAAAAGTGGGGAGGCAGGATGTCCCCATTTCAGTGGCAGAAAGCTGGTAATTTCCCTCTCAAATCTTGCAAAACTGTACCTCAAATCCCAGTTCTTACAGCTGATCTGTATGCTGAATGGGAAATAAAGTGCTGTAAACTGAGTATCTGTTATTCTGCAGCTTCATAGGAATATATCTGGAAAAAAGACAGATTAAATAAAATCCTTTTTGCTTTGGCTAGAATATCAAAAGGGTTTATAAGATGATTCAAAGTTCTTTTACAGACCTGGTTCTGCAAAGTTTCTAAGAGGATCATCTCCCATGACCCAGCCATTATGAGCCATGAAATAACAAGCTTTATCTGGCTGATGTATCATAGTTTCTTCTTCCTCCACAGTCAGCTCTTTGAATGGATAAGTAAAATACCTATGGAACAGACAGGCAATTAAAAAAACAATGAAAACCATATAAGGTAACCTAAGCTAAAATTTGTCGTCTTTGAAACTAAAATGTCTGCTATGAACTGGCATGCAGAGAAAACAGATACAAAAAAAGCAGCTGCTAGACTATAAAAGACAGCGAGTTTTCTCTTTTGTAGCATGCCTTGAAGGAGAAAGGAGAGGTGTTGCCACTGTCTTGGTGTCAGCTGGAAATGTAAGATTAAAGCCTTCAGATGTATCTTCAGATACACTAGTGGCATCAAGTACATCAAACTTGAAAGGCATAAACTTTCCTAGTTCCACTCCTCTTCCACCTACAAGAACAATTTGCTCTATGTAATGCTTCGATGTGCTATAAGCATTGTTTCATTCTTCCTGGTCACATTTGTTTATTAAACAGTTAACGAATTGAGTTTTTTAAGCAACAGTGTTAAGTGGCATTTGTCCATGGGAAAGAAAACATACACTTGCACACAGAAATGTATACTTCTAATGAACTTTAACCTCACTTTCCCGAGATAGATTCTAATAGTTTATAAACAAAAAAAAAATATATATACCTGGTGACTAAAGGATATTTTCTACAGATAGGACCCAGCTTAGGACCATCACTAGCCAGTCGCTCATAAACCACAGTCCCCACAAGACAATTGACAGCCTAGAAGTAATTGAATTATGCATTATTGAAATGCCTGAATTTATTTGCAATTTAAAACAATTGAGCATTAAAACACAGTAATTGTAGGACCTGCTCTTGATGGTGATTAGTTTGTTTGTACTGTTCAGCATTCAGTTCCTCAATCCTCTTGCGGAACCAGTTACAACATTCTTCTATTGCAGCTGGTCCATTGCTTATCAGGAGGACATTAAAAGCAGAGAACAATTAGAATAATTTCTTTTTCAAACATACAGTGTACATACCCATCTCTGAAAATAATTTTGTTTCTTTGTTTTTTCAAATTTAACTTCACTTGTGATTTTAAATTGTAATCAATAATACAATACCTGTGTGGTATGAATGTTGCCAATGCTATATTCATATCTACAGTACAGCCAAATCGTCTATAATCAGGGTCCTGAACTATTTGAAGATGCTGATTTGGATCAGATTTAGTACTCATTTTGCCTAAGAACAAGATAGAAAAGAGTATTCATAAAGTAAAAATAGGAATTACATGTAAAAGACATACAACTTTTATAATTCTAGCATGAGCAAGATAGGGGTAGATAAAGGCTTTGAAGGGGTGCAAAGTCTTCAAAGGCTTTACTAGCCTGCAAAGCATTCTTGTATGCTTAAATCAGCATAGACTTCTCACATTGCAAAAAATGGGATTATTTTGTTTTCCAGCTTACTGTTAAGTTTACTTCTAAGTTTCTTGAACTATAAATATGTAAATCACATGCTTCAGCAACACACTCTTCATTTACCTTGAGTTAGAAGGGTTTTAAATTGCTGTACAGCTTTATTAACATCCACTTGGAAAAATTCCCATAGTTTAAGTTTTGGATATAAATCTTCCCGAATTATTTTACGGATACACTGTAAAAATAGAAATTATGTTAGTTAATAATGTTGATGATTAATATAATTAAGAAAAGCTAAGTACTTGTATGAATGATTCAGAAAAAATATTGGAGAGTAAGTGGTTATTTCATTAAATATATCTGCAAAGTATACACCATTTTTTGCGCATTTCCACAACCTTAGAAATATTAAAGGTTCATTCAGCTATTTACAGAGTTCATTACCTAATACTTCCTTCTCATTCACTTACATTCAGGTGTTGATCATTTTCAATCAAGGGAGGGACCCCTTTAGCAGTATACTTTCCATCAGCTACCATACAGGTCAAGTGCCACAGAGCTCTATCCAAGACCCAAGCTGGCTTCAGGTGAGGAGAATTTACAAGGTTATAGCCACATTCTGGATGCATCCTGAGCCATTCACTGTTAGTAGCTTATTCAAGAAAGGGAGGGGGAAAGAAAAAAAAAAGTAAGTACACAAGCTGAACACTTAGTTGTTTTGTGCAAACATCCTGACACCAAGAAGCTAAGGTACTATGGCATATATAGTTAGTTCACATCTCAACTAAAATTTTCCATGCCAATAGAAAATCATGTCTTATGCATTACTGATAGTTATTTGTTTTGCAACAAATACAGTTGCAGAGTCTGCAGAGAAACTTTCTGTTAGTTACACTAAAATATGCAATAGTACCACCAGCTCTAACACACTAAAAAAAAAAAAAAATATATATTTTTGTTGCAGGAAATACATCAAATAATGGACAAGAAATGCTCTTTGTGTGTTGAAAGCCAAACATACATCCCAAACCAAGATGGCCTAAATTGTTTATTTTTTAATATTCTTAATCCTATCAGATTACGCACACACAGCCAGACAGCAAGAGTGCACACACATTGCCCAAGAAAAAATTAATGAAAAATGTAGTTAAATGGACTTTCAAGAAAGGATTAGCTGTGACATTGTTGTGTACATAGTAAGAAGCACAGTGGTGGGAAGCAATGCCACCAAGTCTTACACAGGAAGATGAGTGCACTGTCTGGTGCATGCAAATAGAACACTAGTTCAGATCAAACACTACACTCTACTGTGTCTAATTTCTAAACTTTTCCTGTAGTATCAACAAGCACCAGAAGATATGCTGAACATTAAAAATTAACTCACAGAAAGTTCACTAGAAAATGGGTGTAATATTCTAATATAGACAGTAGTGTGCATGCAGCAGTATGAGTAAATACATATATAACAGAGAGAATTTTGATTTTGGAAGTATGACAATAAGAAAAAGTCCTCAATAGTGAACTTCTTTCAATTTTTGAAACCGTCCTAAATGCTATTTAACTGAAAATAATTGTCATATATTCTTTTGAATGGACCTCTGATTGAGAAACTACATGTAAAAAAAGAAAAGCATGGAATGCTTGAAAACAAGAATTATATTTAAAAAATATTAAAACATGTTTTTACTCAGGTTTTACAAGGGTTTTTTAATATAATTTCTCATAGAACATGTCTTATTAACCCATTGTTTGAGAAAAGCAGAGAAAAATAGAAGTAGTACATCACACAAGGGAAAATATATAACGAATTATTATATTGGAAACATGAAGAGCTTTTAACATGTCCAAAATTATAGCAGAATAATTAACACCTAAAACCCAAGTTTGCTTAGTTGAAAGAAGTTCAAGAAAAAATGTCAAAAGGAAAGAAGAGTGTACTCTCTCAAGCTATAGTACAAACAGCTCTTCTGAACACCCTCTTACATTATATCTCAGGACCCTTACGAACATGGCAAAATTCTATGTTTATAAGGTTAAACCATTTGTGGAAATTAAGATCTCCATGGTTTAAATGCCATCTACAACTAAAACCACCATACTCATTTTAAAGTTACAGAAAGCAATAACAAGTTCTGGCTGTTAAAGGCTGTTCTAGGCCAAGCAGTTCCCCCCCACACTTTGGGGTTTTTTTTAATACATATACTACTTCTGAAAAAAGTATTTTTCTCCAAAAAGCAAAACTAGCTTCCTTTATTCATCTAACAAGAACCATGATTTACTATGAAGGACTTTACTAGAAATTACTGTGCAACTAAAATACCAAAACAAAGAGTAAAGTTAAATTTCCATCTAATCAAGAAACTCGAAAACTATTTGCTTACTTTCTTATTTCAAAAGCCCCCAAAAAGCTTCACAGGCATATACAATATTATTGCTTACTCATCTATCGTTAGACATTTATCAACATATCTCTCTGCTTATGCTAAATTTGGCATTTAACAAAGTTTGAAGTCAGTTGTAAATCAAGAGCTTTTGATTATAAACAAGTTTAGAAGTTTGAAAGCAGGAAACAAAATCATCAAGTATACCTTGCTTAATGACGTAAGTCAGGACCATGGTCATCTGAATATTTCTATCCTGTTAGACACTTCTAAACATCCTTTCACCATAGCATCAATGTTTAGTCATTCATCCCAACGAAGATTACTTTGAACTCTGAATGTAACCCAGAAAACTCCTTCTACAAATGTAGCCAAATAATGTGACATTTTTCTTCTCAAATATATTTTGAAATCTAATAGTTTAGAGTTAGGTACTTCTGTCCATAAAAACATTCTCCTTGGTAACATGCAAATATATGCAGTGAAAAGATGACAGGATCTCAAGCACATGTGAGAGAAACTAGACTTTGAGTTTGTAAAGTGCAAGAAATTTTTCTTCCGAAATTGGGAGAATGTTTAGAAGCCAGATTCCCTCGGACACATTGCCAATAACTAAACTTAGCAACTTTTTAACAAACAGATAGGGCAAACAACAGGGCCCACACTGCACTGCAGACTGATTGGATAGGAATGTTTGGCAGCAGTCAACACCAAAGAACTAAAGCAAATAAAGTTGAAATTCAGAGGTATCTGTGGTTAAGGTTTTTAAGCCTCAAAGGACTGTAACATCAACATACATAATCAGTTGTACTCTCTGCTATGAGAATGCTAATTATCACAATCTTTAGGATGACAGTGAAAACTACATTAGAAACATAATCGAAGTAAACTCATTATCCAAATAATCAGCAGAATTTCGAATGACAAAGCACTATAACTTAAATTTCATCCGATCATACTGAAGAAAACCCACTGTCCCTCAAGCAATTAAGTAAAGCCTTCAATGCAGTGACATATCTGTGCTTAAAAAAAACCTCACCCCAAACACAAAGCTATCTTTTTTTTTTGCTTTCCCCACAGCCTGAGCTGTAACATTTCCTCCATTGCTTAATCCTAGCCTCTTGTCCCTATTCTGTTTGCACGTCAGACCCAAATTAGAGTAGTTACTTTTAAGCAGCTAGAAGCATAATACCCTGTTTAACAAGAAAGCACTCAGTTTATGTTCACCAAGTAATTCATAATGCAGATTCCACTCATTTATGTGGGAGCTGCACACTGCAGATCATAAAAATAAGCATATTATAAAAATACAGACACATGCACAGTTCATTAATTCTCTCCAAGAAGGGCTCCATTCACTCTTTCAGTAACAATACTAAATTCTTTTACATCTGTTATGGAGATGTATCAGTTATAATTGTAAAGAGTTGTCCTGAATTTGAAAGAGTCAAAGACAGAGACAACTAAGTTGCTTAAAACAGCTACTAAAAGATGGATTCAAGAGGGAAAAAGAGAAAGAATGAAATATTATTACAGAACCAACATGGTTATTAACACACACATAAATCATACCAGTATGATTGTAGACTACATCTGTGATGCAAAGCATATTCCACTCATTTTTCAATTTTTCCACAAGAGCTCCTATATGGCTCCAAGTGCAGTTTTGATTATGGCTTGAAAAGTCAGGATTTACTTCTAACTGATCAGCCAGTGAATAACATGATCTAGACAGTCCAAGCTTCTGCAGTGGTGTAAAATGAATCATGTTGTAACCTATGTAATAAGAAGGCATTTATTTAATAAGTAAAATTTCAGTCAAAGTTAATTGAAAGAATCATAAGTTAGAGTTGTAACAAGTACTGAAAACTAGTGTTTGGAATAATCAGTGTAAATGAACCCGAATCTTCCCCTTGAAATTCTGTGTAACACAAGGTTTAAAAATCACCCTATCGGTTCTACAAACTTCCAAGTCTATCTGAAATTAAAACAATAAAACAAAAGTGGTTTCCCATATTAGGAAATCCCTGAAGTTCTGCACCTCTGCAAATATTTTAATTATTTCACTGACTTAACCTGTTAACTAAATTGAATCTAGTAGAAAATATTTAGTCTACAAACTAAAAAAAAAATGAGCTGTTTACACTGAAGAGTTTCAACATAACTTTGGTTTTTGATCATAAGACACAAACGTGTATCCTTTAATATGTGCATTGACATTACCTGTTTCTTTTGCAACTTTAAGCCTATCTTCCCATTCATGAAACGGTCCCAGACACTTAGCGAGGAACGTCTGGAGTGTAACACAATCCAAAGGTAACACATGATTATCGGCTCCAACATGCAAAATAGGATCCACAACTATGTAACCTCCACCACTTTTTTCATTTCTAGGAAAAATTAATTTTCATTGGTAAACACCTATTGTAACAGTCAGTTTCATAAAGAGAATCCAACAAGCACAATTATTTCAAAACCACAGTAGCCCAGTACGGTGGTTGGGGGAGGTGGGAAACAGGACTGCAGGACATCTGAAGATAACAGGAAACACTGAAAAGATGCTCCTCTCTTAGGCATCATCTCTCTACTGGATTTATAAGAAAACACAGTTGGGATATAGAGCTTTAAACTCTCTGCAAAAGTGACATACCTTTGTTATTTTCTGAGACAGAGCACTCCTTCCTCATTTTAGGATATGGACAGAACACAGAAAGCATGACTGCCCATCTACAAAGACCTTCATTTGAGCACCACCCTTGGGAAGATACATGAACTGAAAGTCCTTTTAAGCCTGAGGGAATTTAACCACCCATCTCTCAGAAACTCAAAATACCAGACTACAATCATTACAGATACTGACATTCTCTTCTGCACTTGTCCTGTTTAAACAAAGGAGGAAGGAAAGAATGTGAAGAAGACAAGAACCTCTGGGCTAGAAAGATGGAAAACAACCTTCAAACTCAATGAAGAAAGTACAGATTAACTATTCAGATACTCAGAATGCTGATGACTTTAAAAACTTGTAAAAATGGCTTGCCTTTCCAACATTCACAGAAAGTTGATCAACTTTGTTCTATATATTCTCCAGAATATCTTTGCATCAGAAAGTATTAAACTACCACCACAGCTACTGTCTTGCATTAGCAGATTCAGGTAGGCCCCACGGTTGCAATTTCAAAAATGCATGGAAAACATGTTTTTATTCTTAACAGTGATTTCTTCAGGTTAAAATGTAGATCAAGGGAGCAGACTGTATTTGGCTGTATAGAATTGCACTTACCCAAGACTGAAATAGTACTGGTATGACCCAGAAATTTGCAGATCCAGCTTGCAATATTTGTCAGAGTCATCCTCTTTTCCTGTGGGATTATGCCACGATAGTGTCCTAAACTTGTGGCGATCAAATACTTCTCCAGAAGCTGGGTAATTTGTGTACACGGTAACAGGTTTGCCTTGAAGAGTCGGGCCCAATCGGAACTGTAGTTCAAAACCTCAAGAGAAAAAGATAAAAACACTTCATCAGGAGAACTAGATATTTCTATTCCGTAATTACAAATCATAATTTGATATTATGCTAAGAAGAAAGTGCACCAACATATATAACATTGCCGAAATTCCTGGCAGATTTCTACAGCATCATCTCTCCCTATTTTCCTAACATTACTGTTTGCACACTTTGCATATAATCCTTTTTCTTTACTTATATGGCACTATTAATCTCTTTTCCAATTTGTTCCTCTCTGCTATGTAAAAAGTCTTAAAAACAAAATACAGCAAATCATGACCATCAGACTACATACAATTTTATGCAGATTTTGGATTACATGGTATTTAAGTTTACCAAGTCTACATATTATGCTGCCCCATGAAAATATCTAAAAAAATGAGGAACACATTTCAAAAGAGAAAATTTTCAGATTCTTTCATTCTCCATTGAAGGAACTAACCAATGCTAAATTCCTTATGCTTTTACCTGAAAATGATATATGCTTGTGTGTAATCTACAATGTACAAATTGTTAAACTTTCAGAGAGCTCAACAAACCAAAGAGAGTTTTGTATACATGCTGCAGGTCACACACACATAGAAAGAACAGTATTTAGACTTAAGAAACCAGTGATAATGAGAACAAAATTAAGTTAAAATATTAGGATCTAAAACCATACTGTAGTCTGTTCAGCTGGATATGAAAAATTAAATTTAGTCAACAGGTTTAAGAATAGGTTTCCACTTGCAGGTATGAGGGCCACCATCATGTGCATGGCTAATTACAGGGTCCTTTCAAGTGACTGAAACGGGTATAAATGCTTGCACAACTTTTACTAAATTACATGCCAGTCATGTAGTTAACTGTAGTAGAACACCTACTAGCCGTAGCAGTCTACAAAATTGGGAGTAAAAGAAACCTGAGTATTTGTAAAAAGAGAAAGTTATTAATACACAGATAATGAATTATAAAGTGTAAAAAACTGCTGAACAAGTCAAGTTCCAGTATGTGAAGTTGAAAAGAAGCCACTTGCTTATTAAGTAGAATCATAGGGACTCTAATATCAGAATTCAATGTCTGAATACATTTATATATAAAGTCTCATCAAGCCTGCAGTTTCTCTTAACATAATCGTCACTGCACCAAACACCACCACGTAAAGCAATGGGTTTAGGATCTGAGTATCTGTCAGGTAAAGTGAATTTGACTGAAAAAAAAAAAATCTTACATAAAAACATCACTTTCTTAAGGTTAAATACACTCTTCCCAGTACTATTCTGACATTTTATTACAGAGATTACTAAAATTAGAGCAGAGGGATATATGCCATTGATATCTTATTTCCTGTAACAGTTATACTGACATCAGGAATGCTGTGCTCAAAATTAGCTATGCCCTCTCAGATACTGCCACCAGCAGAGGCATTTTGAATGTCTGATAGCCGTGCACTTCTGTGCGACTCCTTTGAATAAAATTACACAACTAGAAGGATTAGGTAAAAATGGAGGTTAGGGTCAACTCTCCACTTCTTCAGCACTGACATTTTCTCACATTAGACTGTCAGAAAATTTTTAAATCAATATAGCTGAAGAGAATTCTTATTCTCAAGAACCAAAATCTTGCTCCTCTACTAAACCACTTTGATGTTAGGTTCCTATGAAATAAACCCCACAAAATTTCATGAGTAATAAAAATTGTTGCATCATTAAAAATGGCTTTAGTTTTATAGTCTGAATTTGCTGACCAGCATAATAGTGGACCAATTAGCAGCGTGGTTTTTTCATTTGATTTGGGTTTCTTTGTTGGTGTTTGGCTTTTTTTTTTTTTTTTACAAATAGACTTAAGAACACTTTTAGAGGGAAAGAATGTCAAGTTCTTAGAAGTATGCAGCCAAAATACTAACATAGCACAGCTATAAGAATCTGACAGGCAAGATAAGATTTAGGAGGAGCTAAAGATCCCATATTCTGAAAGAGTATGTCAGACTTTACAAAATGTTAGTATTATTGATATATTTCAAAATTATAATATCAAACATGGGGTGCCACATAACACATTGCAGATAACTATTGGAGAGCTTGACTTATGAGAACTTTTTCAGGTCACTGAGGTACAGGTTATACAAGCAGAGGTCCTGTCCTCAGGGCCTGTCTAAAAAACGCTTCGCACTTCATTCCCATGAAGACTGACAGCTCCTAGCCCATCTGCTCTTCATTTCTGAAGAGCTTTACGAGTCAGACTGAACCACGACTGGAGGCTCTGCAGTGGAAGCAAGCACGTCAGAAATTGTTTCATATTAAAACAAGGAGGAAAAAACAAAACAAAACAAAACACCAAAACCGAACACCACTGCAGGCTGAGCTCCCCTTCCACTGCTGCCCAAAGAAGGTGGCGAGCTCCCGGCCATTTCCTCTCACTCGGCCCCGGGGACGCCCCGCCGAGGAGGAGGAGGAAGAGGAGGTTGGGGAGGCCGCAGCCCGCCGCCCTCGACCTACCTTGCTCCAACCTGAAGAGGGTCTTATCCAGCTTCTCCATCTCGCTGAGGTGCAGCAGCCGCGTCTCCTTACCGCTCGGCATGGCTGCGGCCGTCCGCCCCGCGCTCCTCCCGCGCCAGGAGACTCACTTCGGGGAGGGAGAAGCGAGCCCTGCCGTGAGGGAACACAGACAAAAACCCAGAGGTCAGCGGCGACCCCCGGGAGGACGGCGGCCGTTTGGGAACCCCTCAGCCGCCGGTCGCGCTTACATGTTCCCCAGCCCCAGGGGAGTGAGGAGACGAGGCGCGGCAGGGCAGGGAGGAGGGGGAGGAGGGTAGGAGGCAGCTGTCAGGAGGCACCCAGCCCTCCTCTGGCCGGGGACCGCCGTCGGCAGCACCCCAGAGCAGCTCCCCGTCCCACAGCGCGGCCCGGCCCCAGCCAGAGCCGCGGAGGTGCCCCCGGCCCGAGCCGCCTCCGGGCGGGGGGTGGGGGGGTGGGGGGAGCCTGACACCTGTCACTCTCCCCGCTCGCCCCGGTGCTGCCGGGAGTCACCGCCAGGCCCCCTGTCACCGCCCTGCCTCCGGGGGAAGCGGTGCCGCCTCAGCCGTCCCACCATACTCACGAGCGGGCCCGGAGAGCGGCGGAGGCGCAGCTCCCCGCTGAGGGCGACGGCTGCCGAGGCCGAGCGGAGCCGGGGCGGGGGCTGGAGCAGCCCGTCCGCCCTCGCCTGCTGCGGCAGCCCCGGGCTGGCCGGGCGGGCAGTCACTCACGCACTCGCCAGCAGCCGCGACAGACTCGGCGGGACCGCTTTTTTCCTCCCCTTTTCTCGCTTTTTTTGCAACAAACTTTATTGGTTCCGCCGCGGCCGCGCACGGAGACGGGCGGCGCCGGCGCAGCTCCCGCGAGAGCCCAGGGCCCGCCCCGGCAGCGGTGTGGGGCCGCCAGGCCGGGCCGGGCCAGGCTGCGTCTGCCCCGCCCCGCCCCGCCCCTGCCGGCCCCGCCCCGCCCCGTCCCGCCCCGCCGCGGGAAGCGGCCCCTGAGGGAGAGGTTGCCTCGGGGTGACCCTCATCCCTGGCGCGGCGGCGGCTGCGGGCGGGCCGATCGCTCCGCGGTCCGGGCCCGGAGCACCCCAGAGCTTTTGGGGAGCGCAGCGTGGCGGTACCTGATCTTCTGCCCCTGCCTTTGCAGCCGTAGCCCCCACCGGCGCCTGTACACACGGCTTGTGCTTACCGGCAGGAGAGACCGCCCACCGAGGGGGCTCAGGCAGCCGAAACTAAAGCTCTGTGTGATTTAACGGGCATTCCGCTGAGGAAAATGCGACTTTAAAGGCTGCCTGAAGTAGCCCGACTGGCACCTTCGGGCTCAGCCGCCCCTCGCCGCGATGGCAACGCCGCACCGCGGGGCTTCCTCAGCGCTCCCGCCCCGCTGCCTCACGGGCGGGCAGGAGCCCGCCGCCTCCCGGGGCACACAGCGGCCAGGCAGCCGGCTCCTTTCTGATAGGCTGCGCTGTAGAAAAAACATGATGTCAGCTCGGGTTTAAGTGCTATATATAGTATGTGGGCAAGACTACAAACTCCCGGGATCTGTCTTTGACCAAGAGGTAAGGTGGTTTATAAATCAAAAAAAAACCCCAAAAAACCCCACACCACCCTTGTTTTGAAGCACAGTCATCCAAACCGCTGTCACCAGACAGCCCTTACCATTGCTTTATATTGCAGAATATCTGGGACAGTTGCTCCAGGCCTCTCGCCACTGAAGTCATTAACTGCACTGTAAAGGTCAGCCTTGCAGCTTTGGAAGGTCAGTCTATTTTTACTGCCTAGAACTACGTTTAAAAAGTGCTTCTCAATTTACAGTCACTATGTTACACTTTATAATTTTTTTCCTTTCAAAGGTGGTATATTTTGTGGAATTGCAAACAATTTAGACTTAACCATTTACTTCCAGTCATCCCATAGCCTTATAACTGTGTCTTACTGCAGTGTGTTCATACAATGCTTTTAGGGGCAGTCCAAAGGCCTCGATATTCATGGCAACACTTCCACCCATTTCAAACTTATTACCTTTTGATAGTTAATTTTTCTCTCTCCCCCTTCACCTGCTCCTCCCTCTGAACATTCTAAGAAATCTGTTTGTTCCTCATTACAGTTCACATTTTTTGGTATTGTTGAGAAAGGTTTTCATGTGGGTGTAAGTCAATATGTCAACTTCTAAGCCCCCTGACAATATTAGGGTCCCTAGACAGACTGGGGCAAAATGCCTAGTAAAAGCCCCACTGTGTTTATGCAGTTCCCCTAAATTCACCTCAGTGAGACTCATTCAGATATGATTCAAACATGATATCTCCAGCCTGGATTATTTTACATGGATATTTACTGGGGGCCCTGCAGGATTCTCCCATCTTCCTTGTCGTTTCTAGTCCCCTTATTCCTTACTCAGCTTGCTGGCCTGTGTGCTTTGTATACAGGACAGACTTGCAACTAGCAGAAGGCCGGCTCTTCTGGTATGCTGGCTGTTTTCTCTGAATTGGATGTGTCCCAGTAAAGATACAACGTAGGAATGGGAAATACAAGAAGCTTCAGCAGGTACGGGAGTCAAAGGCACCAAACCAAGACATGTCATTGAAAGAGGTTTGGACCATCTCTTTGCTGTGGTCCTCAGAAGGCTTCAGTATCCTGATGTGACTTTGCAGTTGGTCTGCCACAGAGCCTTGCACAAGTGCCTCTTCCTCCAGGCTTGCTATTGTCCTGTCACGTACTGCAAATGGGGTGGGACTTAGTCATTTCATGAACTGCTTATGCAGTGAACAGTTCTGAGAGAGGAAGAGCAAGTAACACCTATGTAGCCAAGTCCCTTGCATAAATAGTTATCCTAAAGTGAATGCTTAATACCTTGTGAAAAGCAAGAAAAACCCAAAAGGGTATTACTGAAGGCAATTTCACCACTGCTACCAGGTTTTAAAATGTGGTTCTTTTGTTTTCCCTAGTTAATAGGGAAACTCACCCTACTCTAATTACCAGGTTTGCACTACCACATTTCCACTGTACTATGCATTTAGACAGGTTTTGAAATGTATCCAAGTTTATGAAAAAGTATTTTTAAGTTTCTCAAAATAAAAATCATTAGGACACCAAAGTAGTATACATACAGCCTCCTGATTTCAAATCCTGAAGCAGTTATTTTGACCAACATCTGTGACTGTAGCTAAACAGATGCCAGCAGTCTAAATGAAGGACTTGATCCACTACACAGTACTATTAAATCAATAATTAGAACAGTGCCATTTCATTGGCCTTCAGTCCAATATGAAAAAAAATACTATTACAAAGATACTGAATGAATATAGGAGGTCCCTTGATGAAGTTTAATCAGGAAAGCAGAGCAGACTGCTCTAATCCTTTCTCCATCAACATCAACCCTTATGCTGGCACATCCTTTACAGACTTTGGGCCTGTGTTAATTTAACAGACGTAAATTGAGCAGGCTTTCTGAATATGGGAACCACACCAGCAAAACATCATGTACAAGTGCTACTATTTAGCATTGCAGGTATTGTATAGGACACAGCCAACAGCAATCACGCATAGCATTTGCTACATTGGCATCTAAATAGTGGATTTCACAGTGCCATTTTTATCTTCAGTTTGCAGTTTGTCTGTGTGTGATGTGATATACCACAGCAGGAAGAGATCAATAGTTGCTTCAAAATAAGAGTAGATACCATATCAATGTCATTATCAGGAAATAATTTTCCAGATTTTTCAAACACATTAATACCAGAATTTTTCAGTCCTTTTACATACACCTTCCCAGTACTCCCTCCCTTCCTGCCTTCTGTTTGTAACACAGTATTACAGAACACTTAGCCTAGCAGTGGCCTCAACACACTTTGGGGAGCCTGTTCACTAGGTGTCAGATCACACTCACGTCATATTGCTTATGCCTATTTTAAAGGTCATGACTGTAAAGTGTGGGAACTTAGAGTACTTACATGACAGTACTCTTTTTTTTTTTTTAAACAACAGAACAATAGCTCCCAATAACAACAATAAAAGCTAGCTAGCACAGAGAGAACTTAACTGAACATCTAACTAAAATTAAAAGCAGATTCCTTTGGCCTGTATGCAGGAGATATGAGACTTCATAAAATTTAAAGTGACAGCATAGTTTTTCTCAGTGCCCCACGCTCATGACCTGTAAATTCATGAATTAACACTGTGCTATTGTTCAAACAATAGGAAGCTTAGGAGATGTTGAATCTTCTGTCTAGCTGTTGTCTTCTAATGGGGAGATCTCATCCAGAAATGCAAACCTGATTTTGAAAGAAAGCTCCTTTCTTTAAAACTGTATCTCTGCAATTTGATTAGACTGCAGTCTTTTCTGTGAGTTAGATCTTTGCTATGCAGTGACTGAAAACAAATGCTGTTCTTAGACACATTACGTGCCCAGAAGGAATTTACATATGGCCTTGGACATTAGAATCTAGTACTGAGAGAAAATATTGGTCAGAACATTGAAGTAATCACCTGTAACCTATTTTTTAAAAATCTCTTCTACATAGGTAAACAGCCTGAGAGGCAGTGAATAAATAGTAGGCTGGAATAAAAATGTCTATATAGGTAAGAAATCAAGCAAGATGGAAAGGCTAGGACACTAGCCTGTGCAGTTTGTTCTTACTGAATATGTAAATGCCCTTTCCTCTAGTTACTTGGCAGTGTTGGTTTGACCTTTCAAAGATGAACCTGCTGTCATCATGAATTCTTGGATTGCAGAAACATTTTTCGTTTGCTTTTAATCCCAGCTTGGCCATTCTTTTACTGTGTGGCCTCAAACAATCAATGCTCTCTGCTTTAATGCCTGTGTAAAGTTAGACTGCTATTAATTTTTAATAGAAAATTGTAAAATTCAGTGCATTTATCTTTAAAGAGGTCCAAATAAAATTTTCTTATAGTTAAATGTAGTTTTTCACATAATTGCTTAAGATACATTTGACTGTGCTTTAGCTGACAGCATCACATTAATTTGATATTAATAATCTTCTGCAAATGTGGTGACTTGGCAAACAAAATTTTAAACTAAGTGTTCTTGTACCATTTAACTTAGTTAAATGTAAAATAAATTAATGTGTACTGGGCCAATTTTTGTTTTACAATGAGAACATATTACACCAGTTCTCTGAATCACTACCAGCACTTTTATCTTCCTGTAAATTGTTCCATTTAACACTAGTGAGATATGCTGAGATTTAACACGCCAGAGTATCTATTTCTAAAGGAACTCTAGCAGTGTTTTATCAAGCAGATCTACTCTTTAAATTTTATATTTCCTCCTCAAAAATAAATATGTAAGAAGTGTCTCCTGCACACTCAATTTTCTTTAATCAAACTATAGTGAGAATATCATGGATATTTTCCTGGTCCGTTAAAATAACAATCCTTAAATCTTATCTAGACAGCTCTTTAAGCTCAAATGGTAAACAACTGATTGCACTTGTGTCTGTTGTATAAAATTGTCATCTGATTTTTTTAAGCAAAGAAATAACTACATACTAGTTCCACATAACCTGAGTTTATCCGAAAGCTAACACTGAGGTCTGTGGGCCTGCTTTGTAATCTTTCAGCACAGACAGACTTCAAGCCATAGTAATTTAAAGTCTACCATGCTGTAATATGTTGCAGAAGGAGAATATTTCACCAAATGTATGACTACACCAAGCATTTGTTTTAAAATATAATTTTAATCTCTTCCTCATCTTCATGCCTTGGAACAAATTCCTGATTTCTCATTGCTGAATCACTTTCAGTCCCAGCCCTCCTTTCAACCAGTTTTTGCCTTCTACCACCAAGTTAAATATGAGCAGGGAAAATGATGCAAGAGTGGTTTGCGCTAGAATGCTACAAAGCTAAAATTCAGACTGACAAATCTTTTGCTATATAGCAATCAGTGTACCTAATTCAACATTTACAGTTACATCACCAAATGCTGCTACCAGAAATCCAGAGTTCTTACTTAATGTGTGTCCTATCGATATCGTCAGATCTTTTGGTTAGCCATGAATTTGAGCTTAGGATGGCTGATTGGAAGTAGCTTGCCCGTAACTGGGCAGCAGCTCCCATGTGAACTCAGAGGAGCCAGGAATTACTGCTGTATGTTGTGACAAACTGCTGCTGCTGCCCAGCTTTTTAGAGTATCTTACCTCTGTGCAAACCACTGGCTTACCACTCCAGCTGGATTCTTGCTGGTGGAGGAATCACTGTCTCAGACAGTAGCGCAGTACTGATATTTTGCCTCCGAGTATGTCAGTGACATATTTGTTGGGTCACTGCAGGTGCTGTGCAGCAGGTTTCCCCAAAGTCTGGAATGTCCTTGGAGGTACTGGCTGCACAGACACTGTGTGAGCTGGTACAGGCAGGATGCAGGAACAACCACAAAACCACGGATGAAATGCAAAGAGTAAATTTATTCTAGTTACCTTGCAACCTAGGGGATCTCCGCAGCAACACCTGGGCAGAGGCACGCAAGCGGGGATGCAGGCACCACGGAGCTCAGTCCTTGCTAGCCAGAAAGAGGTGAAGAAAGAAAATATCTCAAACCTGCTGCTTTCACCTTTACGTATTGGATTTTTGCAGGCGTACTTTTCCACTGTGCTTTGGTCTTTCCCACAGCAGCGCAGGAATCTCAAGGATGTTCGATAGGGTGCCTCTGAGTCTCTCATAGGCCTATGTTATCTAAACGCAGACATTCTACCCATCAAGCACACAGGGCTAAACAACAATTAGTGAGATACATGTGTTTTTCAGCACCCCAGCTGCAAGTCACTTGAGTGTGTTTACTCAATCCTCCTCACCAATCTTCCGTTGTATTCCCACAGAAACTATGTACTAACCTGGCTCTGCAGGAGGCAGCTTTCCATAGCATCTCTGGACTGGGTCACTTACAGCTCGCTTGATATTCCCCTGTGCTCATCAAGTGAGGACTGCTGCTTATAGGGCTTGAAGGCTGGTATGAAACAATCTTCTCTCGTCATCTTCTCACAATTCTCCCATGTTGGATGTGCCTTTTACCAGCTCTGTCACAATCTGACCAGTTGGTTAGCTTTTGAAAGTCTCTGCAAGCATTTAGGTGAGACTTGCTAAAGTAAGAGCTAAAATCCCTGCAAGCATTCCTACTGAGCATACTCAAACATCACCACACAGTTCCCCCACAGGGGTACTGGGCATGTGCTAACCAGCACATTGCTACAACTAACAGCATTGTGCATCGCATCACGCATCATCTCTACAGAACGATTTCTTGCGCTTCAGGTCAGAGCAACCACAAAACCCACGGACATACGAGGTCTGAACAAAGAATGCATTTATAAGCCATGAAGGAGACAAATTGAGAGCTACTGAGAAAAAGGTGAAAAACTGAAAATGGGTTGTCTGTGAAAGGACCGATGAGATGAAAAAGAGTGGGAAAATTAGTTCCTAGTCCAAGTGAAAGGAAAGAGGAAAAAAGTTGTGGCACAGAGGTGAAATTGAGATTGGCTGGCGAAGAAACTGATCAGTGTGTGGAAGAGCATTGTACTAGATTTCAATTAGTCTCATAGTTTCACATTATGAATTGTGTAACCAGGTCTAAAGTACCTTAAACTGAAGCACTTCCAGGTCAATGCTTTTGCCAGCAAGCTCTTTGCTCCCTCTGAAATGGGATGATAGGATCTCATCAGATCTCGGTGATAGAAAAAATTAATAATTTAAAAAGCACCACAGAAGTGGTGAAAGATATAGAAAACAATAAAGTTAATAATTCAGTACTTTTATCAGATAAAGCTTCAATATAGTGCATCAGATAGAGAGATGGCCCACATGCCTTGAAGTGGGTAAAATTATTTTACTGCTGTCCTTTATCCATTTATTTAATTGTGCTGTGCACTGAACTAAGTGGAGACTCTTTCAGAAAAGTGGCAGGTTGTCATTGTATCATAGCAGCTATACACACCTGGCTCAAATTGGTATCAGGGAACCAGACTTAATTCTTACATTTCAGATAAGCAAGGGATTATTTTTTTGAAAAAATTCTCTTTAAGTCAAAGTCGATACACATTTTCGTGGAAAGCTATTGTGCGCGTACTTAAGCTGTTGATGTGTCAGAATAGAGATACAAAAAGAAAGTAGGTTTCTGTGTAGTCAAGTGGAAAACCTTATTTTACTTAGTGGCTAATGCCACCAGGTGGCTAGTTAGTGTAAATGTCTGAAAGCCGTAAAATGCGTTTTTCTTTTACTTCTAGGTAAACAAGTACTTTTGTATGTTTCCAAGTGTGAATTTTTATGTGTGACACAAAAAAATTTAAAAATAGTGAAAATAGAAAGGACTGATTAGTAGAGAGGATTAAAGCCCAAAGAGAAGGATACATAAAAAGGATATTTCTGGAGGTCAGTGGAATACACTTACGTAGTTTGTGGGTTAACAGTAAGTCAGTTGGTAAAACAGATTAATTATGAAACAGTACCAAAGCTCAAGGGAAAATAATTAATTATGGAGAAAAATATGTCATCCTACATTGTGACTTTTATCATCATTTATTTCCTTTTAGATGGTCAGGATTGTTTCAGTGACTCAACATTCCCATCTCTTTGGGAAAAAAAAAAAGCATATGCAAATTGCTTTGGTAGGAAAAATTATTCCTAAGGGAATATTATTGTTATTATTTCCTTAATACATATTTAGCCAAGACAATAATGCTGAAAAGCTTGATAAATGCTGAAGTCTAGTTCTGTAAGTGTAGGATACACAAGTGAGGTGAATAAATATCAGGATTGTTACCTTCATAGGAAGGCCAGTATCCTGCATGTATTCATCCAAATCTAAATGCACTTTTTCAAACACATGTCAATATATCAAAATAGTAACAAAAACTTCTTAGATCCAAGTTATCCATCATCAAAACAATCTGATAGGGATGCAGCCTTTTTGCACATCACTTGAACTCACTCGATGTTTTACCGTGATAATCTTGCCAGTAACACAGAGAAACCATTTGCCTAGTAGACACATATATGAAACTTGAGCAAGGGCTGACCTTCTAAAATACCACAGTTCTGCTGCATAGTTGGCTTCATACCTAAGAGAAAAATTGATTATAAGGAACCACATAATAACATGGGTTCTCTTCAGACCTAGCTTCAATGGCTTATTGTTTTCCATATTACTTTGGGCTTAAAAGATAGCAAAGCTATCAGTATATGCCTTGGACTGCACAATATTTAATTTCCAAAATTATATATATTTTACTTAATTGTTTCCTCAGTTCTTAAGCAACAGAAATTCCCCTTTATATACTCAGCATGAAGTCTCCTTTATGAAATTGCTGTTGCTTTCAAAATTACAAGCTTTTACTTACTTCCTTGAGGTCCTGTAACAAACTATGCAAAAGTTATCAGCTTCTTTTCATGTTAGATGTTACATTGTTCATTTGCCACCTGACATTGTCATCCTCTGACATAGTTCAATAGTAGATTACACGACTTTATCTCTCTTCAGGCTTGCAGGAAAACTAAAACCTAAGCCCCAGCCCTCTTTTTTTTAAGGAGACTAGTATGTCTGAAAAGACTCCTTCCAGACAGATCAATGATGCAGAAGGAGTATGGATATTTGTAGTTAGAGAGTAATTGTTTTATCCTGATTCTCTTGGTGTTTTCCTGGTTTTCCCCTGCTTTGTAGCTCATTGGCAATAGCTAACACCTGAAATAAGAGAAGCTATAAAATGAGAAGCAAAACAGTATTCCCTCTCTTACCCACTTTACCTTTCACAGATAAATGAATTTTTTCTTAAACTCTGATTACAGTTTCTAACAGGATTGTAGCTCACATTTTCATCTCTCCTTGTGGATCTTAATGAGAAAATTACTACCATATATCTTATATTTATAACAATTGTAGAATACCAGGTTGGAAGGAACCTCAAGGATTATCGGGTCCAAAGTTTCCTGTCAAAATCATGGTCTAGACAAGATGGCCCAGCACCCTGTCCAGTGTTGGGGAATCCACTGCTTCCCTGGGGCGATTATTCCAGTGGCTGATTGTTCTCATTGTGAAAAATTTTCCTCTGTGTCCAGTTGGAATCTCCCCAGGAGTAACTTGTACCCATTTCCCCTCATCTTTTCCATGTGACTCCTTGTAAAAAGGGAGTCTCCATCTTCTTTGTAGCCACCCTTTAAATACTGGAACATGGTGGTAAGGTCTCCCCTAAGCCTTCTTTTCTCAAGGCTGAACAAACCCAATTCTCTCAGCCTTTCCTCACATGGCAGACTTCCTAATCCCTTGATCATTTTTGTGATGATCTTTGGACCCTCTCCAGCCTGTCCACATCTTTTTTGTATAGTGATGTTTCAGACATAAACATGCCATTCTGTCAATGAGCCAAGACCCTAAAATAAGATCTTAATATTTGGATATTAATTCCACTACAATCTGTGTAAGTTATGAACCTAAATATTGTCAAGAATATTGGTCACTGTGATCACCCATTTTCATACTGTGGAGTGTATTTGTTAGTATTTGTTATACTAATAATGATTCTGCAAGGAAGGCTGTTTTTAATCAGCATAAATTAATTAGAAACACACAAGCACTTAATAAAGCATGTATGTATTTGGGCTTACCATTTTATAAAACTCTTTCATAGTTTGGGGACTTTATGAATGGCTGTTGTAAACTGATTTTCTTTTTTCCTCAGCTAGGGGGAAATGCCCATGTTTAAACTATTGATTATGTGTTATGTTTCTTCAGTTGCTGTACACTTAGCAAGATGTCAGCTTCCCAGTGACTTCTATGAGCAGGATAATACAAGTCTAACAGTCAAATCATTTGTCTCATTAGGCAAAGTAGTTCATTATTGTTTTTCACATTAAATATATCTTATAATATGCTATTACAGAGTACCTCTAAGGTTAATGCTGCTTTTATAGAAACTGAGAAAACAGTAGAACACTAACAGAGTATTTGCAAGTCTGCTACGTACTGCTATGTACTTTCTAAAGAAACATGACTGAAATAGTATTGAAATCACTAGAACTGCTTAGACCTAATAAGCAATTGAATTACCAGAGCCCTCCAGTCAAGGTGTTTGTTAACAGAATCACAATATTTCTATTCCGTGGGAGGGCAAAATTTCTTTTAGATATTTATTAAATAATTGTCTTTTTGTGCTGCTTTGATTTGCAAGCAACTGAGGACTTGGAATAAAATGAAGAAAAATAGAACTCGGAGAAGCTTGTGTAAATAACTGCAGTTTCTGCCAGCAAACCCCCAGTTACAGCCAGTTCTTATTTGCTTTCTTGATACGAAAAACCTGTTGTTGCAGGCCTGTACACGTGAACACCTTTAGGCATATGAACAGCACCGCAAATGAGCTCTGCAGGCTTTTACAAGGACCCTCTCCCAGTGAAACCCATGGGGCAAGATTCTAGTTGTAGAACCCAGACATTGATCAACACCTCCAACGTTTGGAGACTGCAAAGAAACGCCGCGCCCTTCACAGGCGCCCACCTCTCCCGGGGACTCACACTGGCCACCGACTTGCGGGAGAGGGCGGCGGGTTCCTGAGGGGCCGTTTCGCGTATCCCCGAGCGCACCCGCGGGCAGGACCGAGCCGGGCCCGCACTCAGCAGCGGCCTCTCCGCGCCGCCGCAGCCGGCGGGAGGCTGTGGCGGGGCCGCCCCCCGCAGCCAGGAGAGCGACCGCTGCCGCGGAGAGAGCCTCAGGCAGAGGGAGGGGCCGGGCCAGGGCCTTTCCCGCTGCCCTTTTCTGCGGGAGCGGCGGCGGAGCGGGGGCTGCCTGGCGAGGGCGGTGCGCGGCGGGCGGGGCCGCTTTAGCTGGGGCGCTGCTGTGGCTGCGGGCGCTTCAGATCGACTGGCGCCAGGGAGTGCTCCAAGTGTGGATTCCTCGAGCTCTTTGAAAACTGTATATGTCTAATGGAATATCTGTAGCAGCTGTGAAGCAAATTGAAATCTGGTGAAGCTTTAAAGCACCTTGCAGCTGCTGCCTTTTATGCAAGCATTTCTAAATCGCTTTAGAGAAAACTCCTAAGCCTGTTTGCTTTAACAAGTAGAGGTAAGCTATCACTTACTTTGTCTGGAAGCCACACCGACCGTGGTCCTCTTGAATCTCGTTTGCTTCTTAATGTTATGTGAATATTTCTTATTTTGCTTTTTCATTAATGTGTATAGGAGATGGCTCTATGGTTACTGTTACGGTAAATGTGCTGATCCTGTAGCTGGATTTGCTTGTTGGAGTAACAAGCTATGTCGTTTTTAGATCAGCCTACAACTTCGGGTTCTTCATATAGATAAAAGTTCATAAAGTTGGGGCCTTAAAGATTATATGCAGAGGAGCTGCCCAACAGAAAAGTAAATAATTGAAGTAAACAACTGAACAGGGCAGAATCCTTGCCTCTTTTGTTCTTGGTGGGATATATGGAAAAAAGACAAACCTACTATATTTGTTCGTAAGGTTGCATATTTTTCTTCTAAAAGGAAGTGTCTCTTTGATAGGGAGTAAATGCATAACAGGCTTTAAAAATCATGCTGTAAATTTGCACCAGTTTGTGCTTTGAGGAGGAAGTTATCAAAAGTTGTGGTGGTTCTTTTTGTTTTTTTGTTTTTTCTTAACTGCACCAGAAGACAATTAAAGTTACTTAATATTCTCTGAGGTCTGTGGAAGTGCATCTGACAAAGTAAAGGAAGCTGCAGGGTCAGTGCTTCATTACAGCTTCATGCATTTCAGCTGAGGTGTAAGGTCTTGCGGGCTTAGCCTGGGAAGCAGTATAAAATGTGTGTCTGACATAAAGAAGGCTCTTGTGAATGTTTCCTTTTTGTGTGTGTACTGTTTCTTCTTTCAGACAAACTTCCTCTGATCTTCGGTCTGATAAAGATTGATGCTGTTAGATGCAAGTCAAATAGAAGAGGTTACAAAGTAATATAAGTTGTATTACTGTAAGTAGAAAGCCAATAGCAATTTTACTTCGCACTCAGTCACTGTAGCGGAAGGACTGGCTGTTATAAAAAACCTGTTATAAAAACTCATTTTGAAACACACAAGCCTCGAAGTTCTTCTTGAATGTTTCCTGAGTAGAAAGATGAAGAGGCTAAGGTGTGTATGTTTTGCCATTTTATGGGCATGAGAGTGTGTGTGTGTTTGCATTTTAAAAATAATGAGCAGTTGTGGATGTGAATGCTACTTGTTTTCTGCCCTTGCTCAATCTAGCTGTTGTGATATGAGCACCTTTAAACGAACAGAAGTTAACCCAAACTCTTTCTGAACTCACGGAGAAGGTGACTCTTGGACAGCAAGCCTGGCCGCTTTTGCTTTGTAAGAGCCTGTTCTAAAGAGACATGGCAGAAACACCTTCTGTTAATACATCTTATTCTCATTTAGATGGTTTTTTCTTTTTATGCTTGCTCTCATCTGATGGTGCTCAGGAGAAAAGTTCTGGCTATGATAGCTTTTGTACCTTTGATTTGGCAATATGTTTGCCTTGCCCCTCATCTCATCTCCTCTTCCTCTCTGAAAGTAGTTTTAGATTTCACACTGTGCAGCTAATCAAGTTTTGTTAAAGAGCTGAAAGAAGATAACTTCTATGAAAAGATCCTGAGTTTGTATGTGAAGGTTGTGCTCATGAGGAATTAGGCTACTAGGGCTTTCTTAGCTGTTAATACCCTCAGGGACCATAGGAGTTTTTTCAATTCAGGAGGGAGTAACTTACTGCTCTCCATTTATCCAAATCCAGTTATCATAAAACCATGAGATGTAATCAGGAGAATAAGTTCCCATGTATACTAAATATCTTGAAAAGATACCCATTAAATTTTGGTATGGTTGGTTCAGGCTTTTAAAGATTCTGTTCCAAAAATTATAGCACTCGCTTTATTCCAACCACTCTTTATTCTTTCCTTTTCCCTCCTGAGGAGGAGAAGATGACTCCTGAATGAATGGGATGATAAATTCTAAATGTTCAGACAAGTGTAGTTGTATTGCATTGAAATTTTACAGAAGCTGGTAGGTATTATTACGAGCAAACCTGTATTTCTCTTTGCAATCTGCCTTCCCAGGCAGAATCTCTAGAGGTTAACTCACAGATAATTACTTTGGCCTTTAACCGGTAGTGTTTGAATTATCACAGAGGTATTCTTGTCTTGACATGATCCATCATAAGTATGAAGAATGCTAGCTACTTCATCTCTATTCATACTAACTGAAATGGTTGTTTCTTGTTCACTTTTTCAGGAGTATCTGTTGTAGGTTCTCAGTAAGTTTTTTTCACTGCCTCTTACTTTAAATAGCTGCTCTGAATCCCATTACTGTTGGACTAACTGTCCATGCAGGGAGTACCTTTGGAACCCCGTTCTGATTTTTCTACATGACTTTTCTCCAAATTTCTGATGGATTGTATGCACTGTAAGTTCCCAAAAATGGGTGCTCTAACAAAAAACTCTACTTCTGTCTTGAGTTCTGACCTGCCCAGCAAACATATAAAGTAACTTGGTAGTACGGCTCAAGAAATGCTTGCCTTGAAATTTCAAATTACTTTAGAAGTCAGCTGTTAGTATTGTGTAATCTCTGTATGAAATTGATTTTTACAGTTATGATCAAGTTCCATATGAAATAAATACTGACCCTTTGATTACTCAGCTTCCTTGGAGAAGCTTAAATTCTTTCTAAAGCATTTTGCCAAAGTCAATCAAGGACGATGAGAAGATGACTCCGTATTTTTTGGCTTTGTATTAATTAGAGGACTGTACTGTAAATGGCTTCAAGTATATAATTCTTTCCCTCCCTCCACCCCAAGAGTATGGTATTTGAAACGCCATTAGAATTACAGGTAAGGATGAGATTTCTTTGAACAAACTTGTTCTGAAGCTTTCTTTCCTGCCAGGGGTATGAGTTACATATTATACTGAAGATTTAAGTAGGGAGGGTGAGGGAGGGAATAACATATTTGCAGTCATGCTTCAAACTAATGAGTATTGAAGTATTTTTTTCTACTCTAAATAAAGGTATAAAACATAGTGGTTTGAGTAATTGTCTTATCCTGCAGCGGTGTGGTGTGCGCTAGTATCTTATCTGTAGAGAAAGGACTCCTGGATCTTACGCTGTCTTTGGTTGTACACAACGTACTGAGAAGTCTGTCTGTAGTACAAGACTAAGTAAAATCAACAGTCAATGCTACGTGATTGTGTTCTGACTATGGAGCTAGTATGCTGTGTAGCACATCCTTGTAACCTTGACTGGGGCATTTACTGATGCATGCTACTGCATGGCGGGCGGCTGACATTCAGACAGGATAGAGGAACGAGGTTGTATGTGTTCTCAGGCCCTCGGTTAACACGAGCATTTCAGTGCAATGCATTTATCTTGGAAACCAAGACACTGGGTAGTGCAGAAATCCTTAAACTCCCTTTTGTTCTTCCAGGCTGCTCAAATGATAGTAAGTTAGAAAAAACACTGGAGAATTGCCAATTGAAAAATGCTGCAGGAATTATGCCACAGGAATTAGCTCTTATGTTTTTAAACATCATTATGCTTCTGTCCCGAAGTCAATTATTCCTATTCCTCTTTAGTACAGGGAACTTGACTGTTAACTCATAGGCTGTCACCAATGAGTAGTTGTATTTCAAAGGGTTATAAATAAGCCGCTGTGTCCAAGGCTTCTTAATACAACTTGCAAGCAAAATCTGTCAAGAAGGACAAATCTACAATTTATAATAAGTTATAGTGGAAACTGAGAGTATTTTCAAATGCTATTGGTAATGGCAGGCTGTTCAACAGCTTACACGCCTCAAAACTTGAGTTAACATAGATTCTCGTTTTGAATCTAGCTGTAGTGGCAATGCTTGGTGATTTAAGGTTTTGACGCAGTTATGTTGTTCTTATCTAGAAAAGACGATCTTGCAGAGATCTGCTGATTCATCTTTATTAGAACACAAATTAACTGTTTTTAATTCAGACGTGTTTCTGGGAGGAGTAGAATAAAAGAGTGAGTAACAGTTCTGTAAGATGTGACATTTTTGATCAGTCTCTTGGGTCCTTGTTGATACAGGTGGAGAACTGTTTTGGTTGTTGTTGTTGTTTTTTTTTTTTTTTACCTTAATCTTCAAAAGGCATTTATTCTTTTGTTGCAAGGTTAAGCATGATTCATGTATCACACTTCAGCTTTCCTGAACCTAACCTCTCTGTAACGAATCATTTCCATGCCATTAATCCTAACACTTTTTTTTTCAGGGTTGTACTTGTGTATGTAGTTGTGAGATTTGTCTTCCTCTGTTTTTCCTGCAAAGAGGAATATCAGAAAAAAAAGTCACATATTCCACAGTTTATTGCATGTTCACTTACTGGAAACCTTGACTCCTTTACCTCTGTGTGTGATTAGTTAAAACTTTAAAGCTAGTTACTCCTCTAATTCTAAATAACTAAATGTTCTGCATTGTGGTATATATGACATGCTAAATATCTAAAAAAGCAGTCATTCCTGATAACATCACTTAGAGGGAATTAACACTATCATAGCTGTAGAACTCTTAATCAGAGAGAAGAGGAAACCATGTAATCTTACAGAGAAAGAGGTGACTGTTTTTCATATAGGAGTGACTTGTTGCTTGCCAGTGGCTGACTTTGGTTGGGGTGTTTTTTTGTTCAGCAAAGCAGATGATCTGTTGTGCAAATACTTGGCTGAGGATGAATATAATTGCTTATTGATCTTCAGCCTGAGTATACTTTTTCTTGTCCCTTCTCAGAATTGCTTATTGCTGGTTCATTAGTTTAACTAGGTATCTTCCTTAGGTGTTTGGTTTTTTTTAAATATTGTTTGGTTTTGGTCTACTAATGATATGTGCTTAGCTTTCCAGACTAACTCTTTCTTTCTCTTGGCCAGACTGCCATATGCACAAGGGCATGACATACTGTTTTCTGTTGTTGTAACAGGTGGTTTTTTAGAGCTAAAGGAGACATCCAAACCTGCCTGTAGGAGGAAGTTCTGGACATCTCTTGGATTTCCCCTCTTTCTTCCTGTATATTCAGATTTTGTGTCCTTGTCTTTCTTGCTCATTATGATTGTTATGAAACTTGTAGGCTGAAGGCTGAGAGTGTGTGTGCATGTTGCAAAAGGGTGTAGGGAGGCACAGTGAGATCCTAGCTGAACTAGGGGCAGCAGATGAGTGAGTGTAAACTTCTATTTTTGGCCATTCCAAACTACAGTTTTAAGTATGAAGTTCTACTGTGTTATAAAAAGAGTTTTACTGTGGTATTTGAGTTAAAGTCCAGAGTTCTTTAATCCAAAATTAAGGAATAATTTCTTAAAGATTGACTTCACTAGAATGTTGACATATTGTACTGTTTTGTCTACAATATGCTTTTGGAGATATTTTCCTAAAAATTCAAAATAAATCTTTAACCACGGAGTGATTGGTGTTATAAAAGTGCTTCCCATCTTCCCTCTGCCTCTTTTGCTGTGTAAGTGGAGAATGTAGAGTGCCACAATGTATTTCCAGATTAAAGGAGGAAAGGAACTTCTCAAGGCAACTGAGTAAGTCTTGTTTGAGGAAGGCTAAATTTTAATATGGAAATTACTATTCTTTATAGAATCTAGCCCTCATTGTTGAATGTTTATAGAGAAGATTGCTCTTCTATGGTTAACTCTGTTTAAAAAATAAAAAATGTTTTAAAAAATTGCTCTTCAGTACAGTACTTCTTTCAGATTTTGGCCTTTTTCATCTCTGCTTCTTCCTCCTTCGCTTCTGAGTCTGGCAAAGAATGTTTCTTGTTTCATTTTAAATCCCTACCACATCCTTTGCTACTTAAACTAGAGTACTAACCTACCCTTTTTCTTGTCTCTGCGGTATGCAGCCTTACCTCTTCTGGCAGCAACTTGTTTTGATGATTTCACTGGTATGTATAAAAGCTGCTTTAATGCCACCATTGTACAGAACCTTAGTTTTTAGCTTCATTAACTTATGAATAAAATTATGTTGATTTTTGACAGTTTGGAGAAGTATTGCAACTAGAAGGAAAGGCTTACTTTAACTTGAAGTTAAAGATACTGTCATAATGTTGTCGTGAGTATTTGGGAGGAGTTGAGTGTAGGATTTTTTTTTTTCTTCTGGTTCCTGAAATGTAACTGTATAACCCCCTTTCCCCTCTGATTTTTTTTTTTTTTTATTTACTGGTGTAAGGTTGCTGAGGAGCACTTATGTTGAAGTACAAATGTAGCATTCCTCTGGATGTTGTGGATGAGAACTTTGGAAAAGTTAATATTGATGACTCTTAGAGAGTGTGTAAAACTAATGACATGCCTTGTCTTTATTTGACTGCTTTTTAGGTATCGGAGTTCAGTCTGAAGTGGCTCTGTGCCTTTCTTATCTTCATGTCCATGCATGCTGTCAGGGAACTTCATAACCTGATACTTGTTATCACTTGGTGCAAAATGGACATGGCTCTTCCAGAAGACAGGCCTACTTGCCTGGTGTATGTCCTACTAGAGCTGATAACCCCACTTCTTGTGCCTAAGGACTGAAAAGAAGTTTCTCTGTTCACCCAACCTTTTGGATGTGCAAATTCTTGTTGGCTAAGGCGTTCTGTAAACAGCGATACAACTGTAAACCGTGCATAATGCTGAGTTAACAAAACACCACAGCTTTTTTGAAAACAGTATTGTGGCAGAGCAAAACACTGTATGATGAATGCTGGGATTAGGGGTTCATATAACTCTTTTAGACTCTTGGGTCCTACTACCCCACATGTTTTTCACGCATGCTGTTCCCTTAATGAGAGTGTGACAAGTGGTGATACTGTTTGACTAATTGTCTGGAGGACCAATATCCATAAGGAAGAGTTCAAAGAAAGTCTTCTGCTTGTCTCAACAAACATATATTTCTTTGTCTAAATCTTTATACCAAATTCTCACTGTTTTGTGTGTATGAAATCTGTATCTGACATTTGGCAACCTTAGTTTCCCTGCAGAAAGAAGAACTTGTTGCCTGGGAAGTATTTGTCATATGCAAAGAAATAGACACGAGTTGTGGAAACTAAAGGCAGTCTGCAACGATGCACAGTTTGGAGCTCTGATTAATAAAGAGTGGGCTTCGTACTAGCTGTGTAGTTCCTCAGTACTGTGGACCTTTATATGTCAATGAAACATGTTTTAAGATCCATCAGTCCTGTGCACATGTTTAAGGAACTTGGGATTTTGTTTTGAGAGAGAGAATAGGAGAGGTGTAAGCAAAAGAAATTTTAAAAGTGATGTCAAAATGCAATGAGAGAAATAATCCACCCGGTGGATGGAGAGATCCATGTATTATTATCTGTACTCTTGATGGCTTGAAACATGGTATCTGTGAACATTTCTTGCGAAGTCTGGCAGTTACCAGAAGCACGCATTCCTTTTAGCTTCTGCATCTGGGAATGGTGTCTTCTCATGCCTGCTTTTGTTGTAAACATATTTTTAAATTTTAGTATTCAACTGACTCCTCTAAAGGTGAGTGGTGACCTCTAATGTGTTTATTGTATTTAATTGCCTGTAATTCTTATTTTGCATAGATGGAGCTGCCTGGCCTTGCTTTTGCTGTTTGGATGTTTATTTGCTTCTATGCATCTGTGGATGGCTATCCAAGTGGAAAAGTAAGAGAAGCCTGCACTAGTATGATACCTTGTCATGGTAGCTCTCCACAACTGTTACCTGAGCACACCATTACTGTGAATAGGACTGAATTTAAACCAGGGGACAACATAGAAGGTATTGTCACTTACAGCTGAAGAGTTTACTTTACTGTTTCTTTGTGTTTTAGCATGTCTTTACTTGGTTAGCTACACTAGATCCATCTAAGCAGTTGAATCTTGCTTAGGTGATCCACTTATTCAGTACTTGTAAAATGAGCTTCTGGTGGTCATTGCTGAAATATTTCATTTTTCCTCTGGAAGATATTTCAGCTTCCTTTTTATTTTTTTTCTTGCTTCAGTTCACCTGTCTGGACCAGATTTTGAAGGATTTTTCATTCAAGCCCGGGATGCAGAACACCTGGATAGCCCTGCAGTTGGTTCCTTCATGTTAGTTGACCGGAGACTTTCTCAGCTTCTGACATGTGGCCGTACCAAGGTATAGTCTAGTGTCTTAAAATGGGACGTCAGGCACTGAGGTGTTTGTACTAGACCATGTCTGTAATAGGACAGAGCTAAGCTATGTAATCTTTTAGTTCAGACTCTCAGAAAATTGGTCCAACTTGCAATATAGAGGCACGGCTCACTGCAACTCTATCAGACTATTCTTACAAGCCACTTAAACTATGGTGATGGAAGGCTATTGACTGCTGCAAGAAGATGCAGCATTCATAACAATTTTTATTTGTGCACAGTGAATGTACTGTATTCCTGGATATTGTACTTAATATTAAAAAGAGGAGAGCGTACTCTGTTTGCTTTGAAGAGGAGAGTTATCAATCATTTACCATGCTTGTTAGGACAGAGAAAATGTCTTAGGACAGAGAAAATGTCTTAGAACAAGAAAAGTTTAGGGCAGTTACTGTGGTGAACAAACACTAAAATAGGCTATTATCTTTAGTGTTGCTCCATCAGTTACTGTTAATGGAGCCTTCTTATTAACAGGTTAGATCACAATCTTCGATATCAGTTTTAGATAAATTGATTCTGCTTCATGTGCAAGAGATGTGAACTCTAGTGTTTCAGCAACTGCCTTGAACTTCATGAACATGCACAGTGTCATCAGAGCTGGTGTAGACCAAGTTCTTAATGTGCCTAGATGTATTGTTTTTCTATCCCCTTCTACCACCTGCCACCCAGTGGCATCCAATTAATGCATTCATCAGTGCTGTAAAGCCATGGGGATGTCTGGATCGTGCCCTCTGTGCTCAGAGGACTTAGTTCAGTGCTGTGTCTGATATGTTTATCTTGTGCAAATAGCTGTCTGACCCCAAGACTATTCTTGATTTTTGTCCTCGGGAATACTAATTCTGTTCTCTCTGTACAGTCATTGCACTGTCCCTTCATGCTCTTACTACCAAAAAATGGAGCATTATTTTACTATCAAAAAACTGAAGGGTTATCACACCATTTCTGCATAAATGCTGCAGGCACCTCTCATCACTGGAGTCTTCTGGATTGAAAGACCTCTAGTTGTTCCTTTAAGGCTAGAAGTTTGTTAGTATATATAAGTTTCAGTGGTAGACTTCATCTGAGTTGATGGTGACTGGGATCATGAGGAAAAGCCAGTTGCACTGCATCTGTGCAGTGTAACAGTGTGGTGTCTGTTTAGGATTTAGCTGCAGCCTATGATGACTGTTTGTTAGCTGAAATCTCCTTAGTGCATATCCACTGTGTAACTCTTGATATGTGTGTGTTTTCAGAATTCAGCTGTCAGTCACACAAATAAAGCAAAAAAGAAACACATAAAAGTTTATTGGATTGCTCCTGGAAATGCACCAAAACGTGTACAGTTTCTGTAAGTAAATCTAGTATTAGTTCTAGTTTTATTAACATGCAAATAAGGTAAACCTGTAGCATTCTCTGTTTTGATTATTGGTCAACAACTGAGAAGTATCCTTGAACTAATGGCCTGAAAAGTCAACACCTCTTGCTCGCTGTGGAGTTTACACTAATGCAGACACTTGTTCTTTAGGGAAAGCCTGGAGGTGATTATTTTCATTTTTGTGGGGAGAGTAGAAGGGGATTTGGAGATTGGTTTCTTTAGTATTTCTAGTTAACTGCTCACTTCTCATGCCTGTAAGATACAGTGTTAAGAATCTTTTTCTGTGCTTGTACCTAACAAAATGGTATGCATACCCTCTGTTATACTACTAGGTTTTTGAGAACTAATGAATAAAAGCTATGCAACTCTCCTCTGAGGTTGTAATCTGTGCCGTAGACATGAATGTTTCTTATATCCAGTGGAACATGAAGTAGTATGTTTTAAAATTATTTTTCCACTGAGATTTCAGATATTTTCCTACTTTAATCCCTGAAATGGTAGAGGTCTGCATAAAGATGGGGGTTTTGCAAATAAGTTGTACAAACTATAGAAGCTTTTCCTTGTTTTAAAGTAACAATCAACTGTTGATGTATTCAGTAATGACTCTCTGTGTGTTGTGTTTAAGAGCCACAGTTGTAAAGAAATACAAGACTTTCTGGGTGAAGATTCCTGGTCCCATTGTTTCTCAGCCTAATGTACCATCCCCAACAACACCCTTGCATGCAACATCAGAGGCTATGTCAACTTCACACCTGATTTCCTACTTATCAAAGCCAGTAAGTAATTGTAACCTGAATAATGCTATCTTTAATGCTTGTAATCAATGGAATTTAATAAAATCACATTGATACAGCCTATTAACAGAGAGATGATGGATGAGTAACTTGGATATCAGAGACCAAGAACATAGACAGGTACTGTCTTGTGTTAGTTGAGTTGCCTGAAACTTGTGTGGGTTAAATGTCACACCACACACGGGTCAGAAGGTTGATAAAACATTTAGAACTTAATGATCAGAAAATATTATGCATGCCTGGGAAGAGAGATGGGAGACGACTTGCTCTGGTCTTCACTAATAACTTCCTATTTAGTAACTGGAGGCTCAGAAACTTCATTCTGTGAGTTCTTCTGTGTTACTGACATCTACTGATTCTTGACTGGATTGAGCAAGCATCACTATTTGATCCAGAATAAGTGTGACTTTTAATCCAGGTATTTTCTCATTGTGTATCATTGGAATTCCTACTTTAAAAAGGAAATGAAAAGCTGGTCTTCCCGTCTTTTATCCCTCATCCTACAGCTGATATTACCTCTCTAAAAATTAAACCAAAGGAAGTTTTTATCTAAAGTTTTTTTTTTCGAAGTTATTCTATCACAATATCTTTAAAGTGAAAATTCAACTTGAGTAAAAGCACAGCTTGGAACTCACCATCATTTTACCTGCTAGTCCTGGGGTAATTGTACGGATAGGTTAAAAGATTAGTATGTAGACAAGGTGGCATTTCTTTGCTGTTCCTTGTATGCTTGCTTCTAGAACGGGGTAGAAGGGGAGGAAGAGGAGGGGACACTCATTGCTTATGACTTGATTGTTTGCTTAATTGTCTAGTTTAATGCATCAGGTTGTGGAAGTATGAAGTTCTGCATTAGGAACCCTTCAAACTGTGATCCTGAAAGTGCTTCCTGTTTTTTTCTGTCCTTCCAACAAGAGAAGAGTTCAGTATTTATTGAAATGAGTGGTCCAAGTGAAGGATATTTAGCATTTGCATTGTCCCATGACCAGTGGATGGTGAGTGTCCTATTTTAATTCTTTAGTTGCTTTTGTGATCTTAGTATACTGTCTAGCAAAACTTGCATATGGAAAACTGAAATGCTGGTAGATGTCACACAAAGTAACTTCTCTCCCATAGCACCGAGGCACAGATTGCATTTTATAGGTGGATATTCAGTTCTAGTTCAGGATTGACCATTTACAGTCAAACTTCCTTGTTTTAGCAGAATCCACCTTATCTGATTGCACAGTAGCTGACCAAAATTTCTGGTTATATCAGTCTTTGTTACCTAGCTAAAAACCCTCACCTGCCAGAAGCTGAGTTGCTATGCTTTCTGAAAACCATTTGCATTTCATCATTGTTTGTGCAGGAGAGACTCCATTCAATTTAAAAAAAAGTGTTGAGAGACCCTTTTTTCTAATTGGTGTTAAAGTGAAGGGACAATGCTGTTGACAGATGCATAATCCATAAACTAAGTGTTGCACAAAGGAGATGCTATTTACATTCATGTCCCTAACACAAGAACACTTGATTCTTAACAATACTTGTCTTCACAGCTATGAGGAAAACAAACTTTTAACTAAAGAGGGTTTTTAAATAACATCAACATCCATCTCTGTCTTGTCTGGTTAATTTAGTAAATTCTAAATAGCTAAAGAAACTTCTGATAATATGGTTGTTACCTTGGGAGCGGTGGAGTATAAATCATAATGTGCCTTACTATGTGTCATCTTTGACGTAATGTGGTTCCTCTGTAATGCTGAAGTGTTTGAAAGCTGGGGAATAATAGCTTGACAGCTAGAGAAATCTGTCTCGGGTCTTGTTGCATATATTAAATCAGAGAGCTTTTGACGACTGCCAGTAGTAGTTTTTATTGGGCTATAAATACCTTGTTCTTTTAAACTCTCTAGGGTGGTGATGATGCATATCTGTGTGTTAATGAGGACCACCATGTTTACGTAAGCACTGCCTATCTGAAGGGGCGAAGTCCTCCTGTTTTGTATTCAGAGGTACATTTGAAAACAACTAAGACACTTCCACAAATGTAGGTTTGAAGTAACGAACGGTATGCTGCTGCTTTGTGCTTTTATTTTGCACAGCAGTTTTAAATAGTAAAGTGATCCATAACACTTTAAGGTGATGTTGGTTGGGCTCCTACTTCCTGGTAAATGTTTGGAAGTCTGAATTTAATTTTTAAAAATGAGTCATGCGATGGGAGCTCACTCTATTGAGGAACTCTTTTATGCCCATTATTACTCAGTTCTTTTGCTAGAGCTGCAGCTGCAATTGGTACATCTTGGGTTAAAGGTTGAAAGGGAAGGGGAAGTTGTTATGGGCTGGAAAAAATGCTGGTAATAAGTTCAACCCTTATGCTGCTGTGTTGACTTACTGACATACCTTCTAAGTTGGTAAGCAAGAGATTTTTATCTCTCCCACCGCGATCACTGCCATTCTTGGTTTGTGCACCAGTGACACTCTTGTCTTTTGCAGGCTTACTTTTAAGCCAATTGCTCTGCCCTTCTGAAAAGACTGAGTATGAAATGTCTCCTATTTCACAGAATGCCCTTGAAGATGTGTCATGGAGGCTTGTGGATGGTGTTCTTCAGTGTTCTTTCAGAAGGAGTATTTGTCTTCCTGCTTACAAAGGGAGATTTAATCTGGATGGCAGTTACTACATCTTTCTGGCAGATGGGGAAGCTAGTGAAGGTAAACTTGACTTACATATGATTGCTTTTCTTTGAACAGCTCTAAATGAGTTAGTAACCCTTATGTAAGATACAGTTTAGCTGAGAATTAATATCTGAACTAAGGTTTTCCAAGTTTGAAGCACTTAATCCAGTCTCTGTACTGCCTCTCTGGATCATGGGTTTGCTTTTACAAGCTGTAGTAAACTCACTCATATGCGTGTGTTGTATGCCCCCTTGATGCTAGGAACTGGTAGCTTCTTGAGAGCTGGCCACATCTTTTTAAAATGGAGATTGGCATCAAAGGGAATTATTCTTCACGTCTTGTGTGTGTAGTGGAGGAAGCTATTTTCTGTAGAGGGGTGAGTTGGTTCTTGTACATTAAGTATGCAAGACAGCTTAGGTTCATCTTAAGTTCTTGTCATATTGTGTGTCAGAAATTTAGTTTGTATGATTATGCTCAGTGGTCACAACAGGGCTTGCATTCATAAATAAGGAGCAGGCACGCTTACAAGTGAAGTGGCTTTCATCAGCCATAAATAAACCACTATCTCACTGCTTAGGTGGACTAATATATAAGCATCGTCGTCAGCCTCTGATCACCAATGGAATGTACAATGTCACAGGCCTTCCTCAGGATATTGGAGGTTCCCGGTCCCCTCAACTTCTCAAGGCTCATGGTAAGCTGCAACTTCTAGTTTTGTCTTTCAGTTCAAGGCTTGCCGAGACTGCAAAGTTTAATTTTTCCTCACTATTGCAGAGTAGGTATTTCCTCTTGTCTTTCTGGCACTCATGTTACATATACTGTTGGCTAGCAAGATCTGAGACTGTGAAGACAGAGTAAAGTTATTAGTAATTTTTAAAGAACAGCATTATAAGATAATTTTTGCCCAGAAAAATGAACCTGCATTTGCCTTTTCTCTTAAATTTATAATTAGGACTTGTTCTTGTTTACCTCTTTCTCTCTGGTTTAATTTGTTCTAGTTGTGTTATTGGTTTAATTCTATTTGAAATGAGAAACCCCTCAGCTTGACACTTCAGAGCCATTGAAGTTGAGAATTTTTTCTCTCACAGTACTGGACTTTAAATGAGGCCCATGAAGAACTATCACTCATTCTTTGTCAAACTGTAAAAAATGTCACTTTTCATCCTCTGATGTTAAGTTGGTGACAGAACATCATCTCTCACCAGTATGTACTGACTGTACTGGTGCGTATGAAATGTGCAGTAGCTAGAGCTGCTCTGTTGTGCTGTGTGGACATAGTATGATTATCTTTTATATGGATGTTTTTGCCCTCTAGGAAGGTAAATGCTATAAAATCGTAGTCTGAACCAGCTGATTAAAAACTTAACACTGGTAAATTCTGACCACGTGCATAAGGACTAAACTATTACACAGTCTTTGAAGCTGTATTCATATGCAGCTAAATTACTCATGTTTACCTTGTATTTTTTCAATTTTCAGGAGCACTAATGTTTGTTGCTTGGATTACTGCAGTTAGTATTGGTGTTATTGTTGCACGATTCTTCAAACCTGTCTGGTCTCATTCATTCTTGTTTGGAAAGGAGATGTGGTTTCAGGTGGGCAAAATATCCCCATATCTCCAGCTGTGTTTTCTAGCTTTATTGTAAGCAGAACTATGAACCTATGGGATCTAAGAAATAAGAGATTAAACTTGGTGTGATTTTTACCTTTCTTTAATCTTAAAATGTAGCAATTACAAGTCAGAAGTTCACCTACTTTATAGGAAAAGCAAAGTCTAAAGAGAATGCTAAGAACACCTTTAACTGTACATCTGTTACATGTATTTTAATAGCATATTAAGAAAGCTGTAGAGTTTCTAAAAGCAAACTTAACTTTTCTAGGTGCATCGTATACTTATGTTGACCGCAGTCATGCTTACGAGCATTTCTTTTGTGTTACCTTTTATATATCGAGGAGGCTGGAGCCAAGTAAGTGTGTGCTTTATTTTGTTTAACTCAGATGTAAAGGTTGGACCAAATGAATGAGAAGGAGGTCCACTGATGACTAACATGTTGCAACTTTTGCTGAGGAAATTGCTGTGAAAACTGTCCTTAAGTAGGCTGATTTCGAATCCTAACAACGCAGAAGAGGAATGTTACCTCCTTTACAATTGACAAACTTCAGTACTTTTCTTCCTTCCTCTTTCTCCCAAATCAAGTCCTTACAGTTTCTTTATGCACTGAATAAGTCGTCTTCCCATTTATTTAGAGAACTTGAATTTGGGAAAGGAGTGAGGAGGTAAACCTGCTGGGAGTAAGTGTTGTTATGAACTTGGACATGAGTAACTCTATCCAGAGGTTAAGCGTAGTCTGGAACATTAGATAGAGATTGTATACCCGTTGCTGTCACCTGTATACTATTTGGTACAAGGTGATATCAGAAATAGGAATGTCTGAAGAGTATCTGAGTTAAAGGTGGGAGAATGTGGTCACAGATGCAAGCTAGGAACTAGGGAAATTGTGTAAAATGTTTTAGGGTTAAGATTAGAACAGATAGGGTGGAGGGGAGACCAGTGCTGGAAGGAGTTATGAAATAGGCCTCTCCTGAAGCCCCAGGATTGAGTATGAAGAGCTTGGAGCATAGTTTCTACAGTCATATTGCTCTCTGGTCTTCAGCTGGTAGAATTTCTCAGTACATCAAAAAGGTGGGACAAACCCTGGGCAAACTTACCAGTATCTCATGCTGCCAAGGAGAACCATCTCCATCCAGCTGCAGGGCAGCTTAATGTGTCCTGTCACCTCTGCCAGTCTAAACACAGTGCTGCTCAATCACTGTAACTTACTAATACAATCATACATAAAATTGTCAACTTTTTGCTGTTTTTTCTGTATCTTTATATAGATAAGATAATAAAGAAAAATGTCCTGTGTTTAGCAAGCAGGTTTTCATCCCTATCTCGGCTGTACTGTGATGGCTCTGACAATCTTTCAACCACTTATGGCAGGTTTCAGACCATCTCATCATGCGCCAAGGTACTTGTAACTAACTTATTAAGTTACAGCTACAGGAATTAAATATGCCTGTTTCTTGAGAAGTTCTTTTTACATTGAAAAGATATCTTTAAATCAGGTAACACTGTTCTTTGATTTTTATGCCCCCTCCCCAACATAATAAAATGCTTTTCATTCTTTTGTAGGAGGCAATTGTTTAACTGGTTTCACTGGAGTGCTGGTACAACAGCTAGAATACTAGCTGGTGAGTAGGAGTAATAGTTGTAACCCCTTTTTAAGTGATTTAAAGGAACTTTGTTCACTGTCTGGACTATTGCTTGTCTAGAATATCTATGAATATCTAGTCCAGGCATCTCTGAAGATTCTTGCTGGCCATCTTCTTTGTGAGTTTTAAGAGGCCATCGGATACAGCTTTAGGGAGAAAAAGTGGCTATGTAAAACCAAAGAGATTACAGACAAATCTGAAAGATATCTCTATAATGAGGACCTGTAATTCCTTTTTGTCTTGGAAGATTTGAGGATAGTGTTCTTACAGTAATGTAGTTCAACGTTATTTAATGGGAGAGGGGAAACTCATTTACAGAACCAGAAGCTGGGCTTAATTCTATTAATAGTGACAAGTTTCCACAGGCAGCTTAAGCATAGATGTTGTGGTGACTGTGGTATTGTTGTTAGTCATAAATGCTAGTGTTTGTGTGAGGGCACTGAGCAGGATGAAATTTATCTTGGCCTTCTGCTTTTCTCCCTGCCTGCCTCCTCACACTGCCAAAAAAACCCCTTTCAGCTGCATGGGACTCCTTTAACCTCATTCCCCAAGCAGTTAGTTACAGGCAGTTCGTGGGAAATGTATTGCCAAAGGTGTTGAGAGCTTTTTTTTAATTACCTTGACACAGCACTCTTAGTGTGTTTTTTCTATCTTGTTATTACTGACTAGTGGTGACTATGTTCTTGGGAATGGATCTACCAGCACTTGATCTACCAGACCCATGGGACACTTACACAATGATTGGTTTTGTAGCTTGGCATGTTGGTACTGATGTTCTTCTGGAAATACACAGCTACTGTCTCGTACGTAAAGGTATGAACCCAACAAAACTCCTGTTGTTACCTTGCTTGCTGGAGATTGTGCACAAAATGTAACCATGGATTGAATTTTGGGAGGTGTTCTTTGGCCTCTAACTTGGAAGCTGAAAGGGAATAACTCTCAAGTAATAGTGTCGTATCTTCTGTACAAACTAATATGGGAGTAAACCAGTTTTCAAGACCAAAGTGTTCTAGAAAAATTGGTTTTGTGCCATTTTAAATAGTAGCCTCTTATTTCTCAAACTAGAGTTCATAGGGGAAAACTGAAAAGTGTAAGTGTTTTTGAAGAATCTGTCACTGTTTACCATGATTTTGATCCCAGGTGGGTAGTTAAGATCCAGGTTAAGTCATGCAGATTTAGTCTGCATTTTATTGTGACAAATTGCTGTTATGAATGGTTGTTATTGCATGAGCAAAATGATCAGAAACTTGAGTACGAATGCTTGAAATTTTGAGTGAACAGGGGAATGAAGGTGAAATCCTGACTCCAGTATGTCTAGTGAAGAGACTGGTAGAAACTTCATTGGAAATTCTTAGCTTCATTGGCTGGTCTCACTGAGAGGAGATGACTGTGCACATGTAATGGCCTGTATCTAAGGCAGAGGTGAGACATCTGCAGAATTGAAGAAGCATGATTAGTTAAGAGGCTACATAAGGTGGCACGTGGGGAAGGAGTGATTATTAAAGAAGTGAATTTAAATTTAATTGCAGTAATTACTTCCTAGAAATAGAGAAATGAACCTGAAATGTTTGAACAATGAATGTTCTCATATTGGCTAATAGAAAATACTTAATGAAATCTAGTTATCTTAAAATGAAAAGGAAAAGGTTTTAGATCAAACAACTGTTTTGTTCAGCTCAAAACTCAGTGTTTTGATGATTTGCTCTAGCAAAAGAGACAAAATGTTTTGCGACTTCAATGTGCAGAAGTTACTTTTTGTAGGTCAGCTCCAGAATAATTTTTGACTTGAGCTGTGTGTGTGATGGTGCAGGTCATGAAATATCAAATAAGACTCCCAAGGGCTTTTCAAATTCAATGCTGTATAAGACTTAGTTACTTAGTCACAGGATCATGACTTCTGCAGCATAAAAATGAAGAAAATCACCCTTCCTCTTAAGAGACTTTTTTTTCTTCCCACTAACAGTTGAAGTCATAGAGGATGACAGAGTACAGATACTGCAGTCACTCACATCTGCAGAAGCAGAAGTAAGTCACAACTTTCTAAGTAACTGCTATGAGATGGGATGATTCTTCGTTTAAACCAATAAAAAGACTGACACTTCTATGGCTTTTCCCCTTCTCTTGCAGGGTCGTCTGTTTAAACAGATTGTGTTAACCATCTATGTCTGTGGAAATATAGTATTCCTCTTTGCCTTCCTGGCAGCAATCAACCAAATATGAAATAAATTATTGAGAATTTTGTGATGAGATATTGTGCAGTTGAAAAACCTGTAAGGAATGCTTTCTATTACAACTTTTACCTCAACACCTCCCTGAAGATGTAATTGAAGAGTAACAGCACATGTGTGTCATGCTCGGTGTTAGGGAGAACTTGAAATCAAATCTATAAAAGGATGCTGCAGTCCTGCAAAAGCTGTCTTCTGATGGGACTTCTAATGGGAGTCTTTACCTGAGTAAGGAATGAAGTCTCTGTTTTTTAAGTGCAGTAATTAACTTGATTGAAGCTTATAGGTTAAGAAGACTGAGAAGATGTGCTGAAAATGCTGTTTTGATAGTCAATTCCCTTTTGTGAATATTACTGGGAAAACTGGAAAGATTGATCAGGAATCTATCATATCTGTTCTCTTTACTGTGTTCTAATGGCATGGGATGTGCAACTTCCTTCTTGTGACAGTTTTGTGCATTAAAAAAGAAACAGTCTGAGTGAAAAACTGTCACAAATGCAGGTTGATGCATAAACTAAATGCTGTTGTCTATCTTTGCAGTTAAATGCAAAAAATATTCTCTCTGCTCTAAGAGCAATACGCTTACACAAGCATATGAGTTTGGGAACTTCAGTCTTTTAATAAAACCACCATTTGCCTTCTCCAGAATACTGTTCTGTCCCATCCCCCTCAGTGCTTCTAAACCGTAAAGAGAAAAGGTATTTGCAATATAAGTGCATTAAAACCCATTGTACTTATCCAAAACTCAAACAGGAAGAACCTATATGTGAGTGTATTTGTGTTTTGCTGTCTTTGCTTGCTTGTGGCTTTTGAATTCCTTTCCTGTGTGAATAAGATGGATTTATGCCACTTAGATGCTTAAATGGAAGTGAAAATATTTGCTCAACAATGTTGCAGTTGTATTTGTAGTATTGAGCAAAATGTAGGTTAGGAGTTACTTTGACTTCAGGAAAAGCAGCTTCTGTTAATGTTAAGTGAGTCCTTTGAGCTGGCATATCTAGGAAACAGAACTGTCTTTATGAGAATATGGGAGGGCACTTTTTTAGTCAACAAAATATTTATCTAAATATATGAACTTGGGTACAGGGAACAGAAAGAGGCTATTTCGTTTAGCTTTGATTCATGGTTTGCCTAAGTATGGAAGGACACTCTTGAAGTGGCATTTCAAATGAGCCCTTAATATGCTGTGCAGTACAGTGCTTTGCATTTGTCTTTGCAGCTCCTAACAGTTTGTTTCTGCACTTCTTCATTTTTGATACTAGAAAGTACTGATTTTTAGTTGTAATGCTTCAAAATAGATCTTCAGCCTAGGGCTACCAAGCTAGCTGGAAATAAGTGTTGGATAGAGCACTAAATAGGGAGGCCTGGCTTGGTATAGACTATTACAGCAACATCTCTCTACTACCTGATGGCCAGCTCTAAAATACTTGTACATGTGGGTCAGGTAGTGGAAGCTATCTATTTCTGTGTCTTCCTCCATCTCCCCAAATCTACAGTGCAGCTTGTTGCCAGGGTGTCATAGTCAGAAAGCTACGAGTTTTAGTCAGTGATACTCTTTCTGGCTGCTCAGGTAACTGGTTTAGCCATAAGGGCGTTTATACAGCTGGGATTAATCCCTTAGCAGCAGCAGCAGCAGACTGCAAGTGAGTGTAAGTTGAATCTTCCCCCTTCCTCCTGGAAGCTGGAAAAGTCATGTGCAGACTGGAAAAGTGGGACTATGAAGAAATATGGAAAAACCTAGGCTGAAGGGAAAGAAGCATATGGGTAATTGTGTGGGTTTTTTAGAGAACTCTGATCTTAAAAGCCTGGGAATCACAGACCAATCTAGTGCTAAAGTTTTGTGGGACTCTTGTATGTCATGAGTTTATAGACGAAAATCTCTCAACCGAGGCACGATTGATGGCTTTTTAAATTTAAGTCAATACAGATTTTGTAATAAATAGCTGTACTGTATATTGTTTCATTTGCATGTGACAGTGAACACAGGGTTTTTAAAACATGAATGTAAGTATCTTAAAAAAAGTTTTTGTCCCTTTTAGTAAGGTGAAAACACTATCAAATAGAAACTAGAAAAGATTAGTCTTGCCTAGCAGCAAAATGGATTGTCTGGGGTTTTTTTGGTAGGTGTTGTTTCATAAATTAAAGCTATCTAAATGTTTCCTGGAGGAACTCTTATTGAAGTTGAATGTTAAAATAGTTTCACTCCATAATGCAGAGTTTCATTTCCCCAAGAAATTCCACATCTAACACAGTTAATTACACCTCTAATATTCCACATCTAATACAGCAAGAAATTTCACATCTAATACAGCTTTAAAGTTGGCAAAATTGTCAATTGCTCTGAAAAACTTGTTCCTTTACAGTGCTAGCAATATTGTGAGTTCCTTATGTGCAGTATTGCACCTTGATTGAAAGACTTGTTAATTTTGTGTAATGTCTGTTCACACCACTACCCCTGCCCTATGACTATTCCTCTGTGACTAGTAGGAGGAAGCAATGTGTCACTGTATTCTAGTGACTTCCCGAATTTCTGTTATACACCTTTGGGAAGAAGTCTATGGAAGTGTTTGATATCAACAGGAAAATAATGATGGCAGTTTAGTTCTAGAGACACTGGTGGCTGGTTTTGTTTTTGTTTTGTTTTTTTTTTCTTGAATGATAAAATATTATATAGAAGAAAATTCCTATTGCTTTGCTTCATAAAGGAATCCCACTGAAGTCAAGAAAACTTCTTTGAGAGGAGAATGAGAAGGTTTCAGTGTTGGTTGGTTTTGGTTTTTTTTTACTCTTAGTTTAAACTTGTGATGACAAATGAACATTAGCATATTTCTGTTTGTTCTAGACAGGCAAACACTCCCAGTCAAGTAGAAACTTGTGATCAGTCTCACAAGTAGTTTACTGTTTTGATTGTTAGGTACAGCATCCAAATACAGGTCATCTGCTCTTGACTTAACTGCAAATCATGTTTCTTGCATGTGTTCTGAGTGCAAACGAACTGATGTAAATAGTTCAAATGCAATGGAATTCACTGCTACTTTGCTTTACTTGAAATAAGGTTTTTTTGCTAGCTGACATGCAGGCTGCAGAATAAACTGAGAAAATATGTGCTTTGTTTCTCCTTACACTGAACACTATGCTGTTTCCTATTTTGTCAAAAATCACGAGGTGGGGAGACTTCCTCTTTAGTGTAATACTGCCTGCGTTTTTCCTTTACCCAGGTTTGGGAAAGCTAGAGGTTGCTTGTCTTTTGTTTTCCATCGCGGTTTGTAACACTATGTGGCGCTCTTGTTCAAATAACAGCATTTTTATTTTGCTGGCTTTCTTTAATCTGTCAGTGAGAGGTTGAGACATGTAAAGGATGTCCAAAACAGGAAGTGCTCCTAGAGGAACTAATGAGATAAATTTCTCAAGCTTTGTTAAGAAACTTTATCTTTAAATTCAAGCCAGTTCATACAGATAGACACTATGAAATGGATGCTTGCTTGGTATCTATGCTTAAGCTTTTGTTTGAACAGTTATGGCCTGTTTTCTTTTGTCATGTGTGTAAACTGTGCTCTATGTGGGTACATCCGTTTCCAAACAACTTCAGATGAATGGCAATCATTGAGGAAAAACTGCAATCTTCTGCCTTTCAATCAACTCGGTGATTTTAGACCTTCGGTGCAGTCTGAAGTAAGAAGGCCTTCAAGTGAATGGAAGGATGGTTAACGGGGATGATCTGCTAGTAATTCTGTGAAGTTCTTTGCTCACATCAGTCTTCTCTACGGGGTATGTGTGAAGGGGCAATCTGTTGCATTCACTTACCTGAGGGAATGGCACAGCAGAACTGACACAGGACAAGTGTTTCAGAACATGCTTGGTACCATCTGTTCTGGCTCATGCATGAGCTAATTTAACCACTGTATAGCTTCTACTGGTCTTCCTCGTGCTATGCAAAAGTGACTTCACATATTGTAAACCACCAAAGCTGAACATCTGTGTCACACTGAACCAGGTATCTATGATAGTCATCCTGAACAAATGATACTGCACTAAGAAGAACCCCAGCTTTGGCTTTGTTTCAGATACACTTTTGTCTTGCTGGGCCTTAGAAATCATTTGTCTTTAATGATGAATTGGAATTTCGCATGGCATCTGTACTGATGTGTGAAAAATGATTTGCCTTTTTGCAATTCTGATCTTGTTGATATGGGATGTGGGAAAGCTGTGGGACTGGAATTCAGATGATGCATATCCCAACTTCCCAGAAGCACACAACTCCTGAATGCTCCATTTTGTGTCTCTGTTCCTCCAAATTAATGATCTGCTACCCATGCTGCTACATAGCTACTGTATTAGTGTTGGACAGTTCAGATTCATCTGGCACAAACTGAGTAGTTTTAGTATATGTGACATCAGAATTACCACATGGCAAAGCAGAGATCTAGTGATCTGCCTCTAGAAGCAGTAGTAAGGAGTGCTTAGAGCAAGAGATATAACAAGACTACAGTCACATTTCTCTTCCCAGGAAGATCTCCTTTCCGTGTGCCAGAATCTGTGCAAGGATGTCTTTCCTAAGCTAGAAACTGCAGCTGGACCGTGAACTCTTGTAGTGATTAGATTTTATCTATGATAAAATTAATTACACAGTGAATTGTACAATGAATTACTAAAAAAGTGTCTAATAATGCTTTTGCCCTGCCATTTAACTAGTCATTGTGAGAAAGTGTTTCTTGTTTTTGTTTTAAGGCTACTTATTCATACCATTGTTTAATGATCTGTATTTTGTTTTTACCTTCCTGCCTTTATCACAGTTCTCATCACAGGCCTCTCAGGTCTGTGTCTTACTGTCTTTCCTTGTATGACTGCTGCTGTATTTAGCCACTTCCCACTTCTGAATAATCTTCATTACCCTTCTCTGTGTGTCTCTTCAAAGATGGGGTGACCAAGCTCTACTCAAGTTGTAAATATGAAGTGCTATGACACAGTTCTGTGTTGATTTGTTTTCCGTGCCTTCCCTGATGAGTCCTAAAGGTCTGTCTTCATTCTCATGGCTTCTGAGCATGGAGTTGGTATTTTCAGGGCACCATCTAAAATAATGCCAAGGTATTTTGCTTCCTAGCCAAGAGGTTTGAAACACCAAGTTAACAGCTTCTACTTGTGCTGTATATGGTTAGGGTTATTTCTGATTTTTACACTACTTTTCATGTATTGGAAGTGAATTCACCTGTAGACTTACTACGCATTCACTATTGTCAAGTCTGTTGTCAGTCTCCTTTCTTTTAAACTATTTTGAATACTATTACATTGGCAGCACTGTTTTTGCTCTCCTTTACAGATCGTTTAAATTTAATAGCACAGATTATTGGGGAAGGCAGGGGATGAGTATCCATAGCAATCTGACATTGCTAGAAAAACTGCTCGTGACTACTTCATGTTACTCTCCTACTCTCCCACTTCTTGGTGTATTCTGTTAAGAACCTTTTCAGAAGATGTAAAAATAAAAAAATATTTGAGGGTAACTCCCTCTGCTCTCAGAACCAGTGAATAACATACGAAAGATAAGGGGAAAAAAACCACTAAAAAAACCAAACAAAAGAAACAGGATAGATGTAAAGTGTAATATATTTAAATTTATTTGTCCATTCTCCAGGTAACCATCTCTGACAAGTCCTAAAATTTGAGATTATTACCCACTTCAGACTGGGAACCACCAAATGTTTAGAGGCTACAAGTCAGGTGATTGCTATCATCCTGCCTCAGTATGAGGTAGTAGCTTCAGTTTCCTGCTTTGAAACGAGGAAAATCAGCAAAAAACTTATGGTTGTTTTTTGCTGGTGCATAATTTGAGTCAGCTATACTAGCATAACACAACCTGAGCTTTATCTGTTTTTAGTGATTCAAACCAGGCTAAGACCTAGAAAAATAAAGCTATCCAACTAGTTTGTATATAAGGATGTAGTGCTATGAGGCACTTCCCACCCCCCACCCCCAAGAACTATGTACTGGAAAAATCTGACTTGCTTGTGATTTTTTTTTTTTTAAGTGTAATTTTACCTTGTGACTGCTTTAAGGGTCCTTGGCTCCTCCCTCACGTGAAAAAAATTAACCAGTTCCTTGAACCTTCCAACCCTGAACCTTAATGGAGAGCTGTGCCCAGCAGTGGCTGTGCCTGTAACAGACCTTCTGTTGCAGCTGCAGTGCAAGCCATTGGCAACTCAGTGTTTCTAATGGGAGGCTTGCACTAATTTTAGCTTCCCAGCCAACTGAAACTTGTAAACTAAGCAGTAATTATTTTTTTCTCTTTTTTGATGGATAGGCACTACTTGTCTGGCAACCAGTTTCCTGGAAAAGCTGGGCTTTCTGACCAAGCTAGGAGGTGAAACTGTGCTTGGGAGGATGTTCATAGTGTTACGCACGGGATCGATCTGTGAGGTGGTGGGTGGGCAGCACGTACGTGGCATGGGGAAGGGAGCAGGGTCTGAGGACGGCTATACTGTCATATGTAAAATAGAAGGATCAGTGGACTGTGGAGCTCTAGAAGGTGGCTAAGTATTTAAATGCTGACCTGACTACTTTTGGTTTGTTTTGCTGTCACTTAAAAAGGAATGCTTTAAATTTTGGCCAAGGTGGTATGCTTGGAAACCAGCTCTTATATTTACATTTCTTCCTACATCTATCTCTCATTTTTAGTTTTTTATTAACCCATGCTTTTACCAAAGAAATGCTGGGATAGCATTTTCAATCAAAATCAGGTAGATTGGCACACTTTGAAGTGAAACGATGTCCTGTGAAGTTCTGTGGAGATGGGTGTTTATCTGCTCTGTGTATATAGTAACTGTATTCCTGATTGTGGCAACAGATATGCACGTGTCTTGGTACTTGGATATACATTGTATCTATGGTCTTGGGTAACTTTTCACTACTTTCAGTAAAATCCAGGATGTGATTTGTGTGTATGTGGCAGTTGGTCAAATCTCAAAGTCTGTTAAAATCCATTGGATTATGCAGAGGGCAAAATAACCCAGATGCATAAAACAGGAGCAAAACAAGCATTATGATCCAAAAAAGGTGTATTGAAGAAACTATTCTTAGCTTCATTCTGCTTTGATGTAGTAAAGTAGTAAATTTTACTTCCGTGTCATTACAGCCATTAAATCACCTTTTTCCCCAGCTTTGCCATTCTCATCCTCAGAGCTGAAAAAGAAAACAAAAAAAGCCATTGCGTTTTAAGACTTTCTGTTTCTGGTGCTAAATCTCCTTATTTAGAAAAATGAAGAGTACACATACCTCCAGTGGTTAATCCAGCAGAATAAGCATTGTTTTTGTGTTATAGAAAGAAATTGGAGGAAGGCATTAGTTCTGGTAATTTTGTAATACAGCAAGTATATTAAGAAATTTCTTTATAATCACTATTTGAAAATTAGCACAGCTCTTTTCTAACTGTTTTGTTTCTGTTAACATTCACTAAGGTGTTGCAGACAGATGGTATTGTCCTTGACTAGATGCTGACAGACTAAAAGGATGCATGAATAATTAAACAAACTCTTTGTTTAAACTAAACTCCTCAGTGGGAGCTGTAACTCTTTGGAAGCCTTTTTGTGTGGGGTTTTTTTTTTGTGTGTTGCTGTTCACAGAAAACTTTCTTCTCTTCCTGGTGTGTAGTGAGTCAGAGTGGGAGTTAGTCATCTTCCTGATTTAAGTCTGATGGAGTAACTTAGTATCTCTGTAAACATCAGTATGGCTTTTGTCTGTAACTGGGTATAATGTGGGTTAGTTTGACAGTGCAGGGCAGATGATTAAATGTTAAGGTTATTTTTAGAACAGCAATATAATGCTGTCGTTTGATATGTAAGAGCCTCTCCCCACCATGTAGTGGATCTGAGAATGCAATGGGAATAATATCCAGCCCTCTGCCCTGTTAGTTTGAAGAGTCACCCAAAATAGTACGTCTCGTTCCTTCATCCTGTGTATGTGTCTCTCCTGAGAGACAGGGAGTCAAAGCAGCTGTTTAGTTGATCTGTACGTGTCAGCAAATGTCCAACTCAAGTTATGTTTTGAATGCTGAAGTTGTTGCATATCAGAGAAGCATCTGAGTGTAACTTAATATCCATAGGGGTACTGATGTTAAGCTTAGCTCTTAGAAAGACCCTGTGTACTGTTTGCAGACCAAGGAATTCTGAAGGATTCAAGTCCTGGTTGTGGTTTGAGAGAACAATCAGTCTGATGCTTTGCTTATAGCCAGCAGTCCATTTTTGTCTTGCTCTATGCGTTACAGAAACGGATAGCACGTATGAACCTTTCTGTGTTAAAAAGGTTTTTTTGTATGTTACTTTCTTCAGCACAAATGGAGCTAAGTCTCAATTGTGTTTTTTAAAGGTTGCACAGCTTCCAGTGTTAAGGAAAAAAATTAGCTCATCTGGACTAGCTACCTGTCAAAAGCCTTGGACCTTCATGTCCTATGAGACACTGTTCCACACTGTCAGTAGGTGTTACTGCCTATCCAGCTTCAGTTTTTCCTTTCCTTATTCATTCAACTATGTCTAGCCTTTGTTCCTCTCCAAGGACTTTCAATTTCCCTAATGAGTATTGAATCTTCAAAACATTTGCACAGTAATTAATTTGACCAAAATTTAAAGAAGAAAAATAAGCTCTAATATTGCAAAACACCGGTGTCCTAATTATAATATTGTCATCTTTCTCTGAGGTTTTTCTGAGGGCACATACTTTGAGATACTAGTTGCCCACCAAGCTCATGGGGAAAGGAAAATTGCTCCCATATGGAAAGAGGTATGTCCTATACTTCTGTCAGTTTGGGGGCATATTGAAACTCCTAACTTAATCTGATATTTCTCTATACAGATTGGTACATCAGTTCCTCTACCTCCTAGTTGTCCTTGGCCATCACTAACTTTCTTAGTAACCTGCTCTGAAGGTTCATTTCTTTCCTAAAGCAAGATTGTTACATAAGGGACTGTGCTTCCTTGCTTTCCATTCTGTTTCAGAGAGTCCTCAGTGCCTGTTTAATGTTCAAATGCTACAATTGCCCCCAAAAGCTTTCATTTTGGAGGGGATTATTTTTTCTGTTGTATGGTTTGTTGTTTTAGTAATTAAGGATGAAGTACCAAAAATAATTTTGACTTCCCTCTTTTAGTTGGTGGTGTTTAAGGTGAACCTGCTAGGCCGTCCATCAGTGGCTGCTTTGAAAACAACTTGTTTCCCTAGGAAACAGCTCTGTGTAATACATTGTTCTAGATTTAAGAGGCTTTCCTGGTTTTGTTTCCTTTTTAGAAGTCACAGTAGGATTACAGGACTGCTTGGGAAAAATTGAGTCACTTCCTGGCTTTTCCCACTGATCAAAACGCAAAATGTCCCAGAGAGTGGCAATAAATAGGTGGAGGGGTAAAGAGGAATATGGCTTAGATCCAAAATCTGCTGGGCAATTAAGACACTTGGAGGAAGTGCTGACTACTGGGGTGCACTTTTGAGGCAGTTGCCAAACTGCTTTCAATTTAATTGGGACCAGTTTTTTCCTAATTGGCTATTTTTTCCTTGGTAGAATACTTGTAAGTAAATGGTTAAGACCAAATACAGATTAACAGACATTCTCAAATGTCTTTGCTAGATTTACACTTATCCCCTTCCATGAAAGTCAGTGTTTATCTTCCACTAACCTCAAAAGAGAGAGAACCCAAATTGTTCAGAGAATGTCAGATGCTTCTTTCAGGAGGCAAAAATAAGCGAAGATTATTACAGGTAGAGGTGCTCGGCTAGATTTCATGGCCTGTATATGGCCCACCGGAATGGTACTGCCAGCTTATAGTTACTTCTCGTTGCCAGGATCTGTTCAGGAGCACCCATGCAACCCAGTGGGCTGCAGGATGAGTGACTTGTTTCAGTAGCAACCAGCTGGTGGATGGGTGGGTGAGTGTCGCTTCTCTGTTATATGCCTGTACATATGTGATGGTGGAATTGAGGGACTATCCCCAAAATATAATTGGCTGAAGCAGTTGCTGGAGTGGTTTATCTTGGCTATACCAGCTACTTCTGCTTTCAGTTGCTGGTGTAAGAGTTGTTGGCAGCAGCCTGTGGTCCTGGAGGACACAGGGAAGTGCACACATGGCAGTATTAGTGCTAGAGAGAAGCAAAGGTCCTCTCAAGTGATAGAAAAGTGCAGTGGCCTCACTGACCAGAAAGGCTGGGCAGCTCTGCTGGAATATTTCAGTCTGTTGTGTGCACGACTGCACGCGGCTGATACCCCTGTAAACTGAGAGCATTACTTACTGAACAGCTCTTCCCAGTCAGCATACTGATGTAGAAATACTTGAAACTCTGTATGTGATCCAGTGACCACCCTCTCTCCTGGCTTTACCTGTATTGTAAGAAATGCTGAGCTGCCAGTGCAGCTTTAGGCAGGGCCCAAACTTACACTTTTGCTGCCAAATTGAAAAATTATTCAGAATATAGTCTGGAAGAGGAGCAGGGAGAGTGTGGGATCACAACCCCTGATTTTCCTACAATTCAAGCACAATATTCTTTCCTTGAAGTGGAATGTGACTGTTGTCTGAAATCTGCTGCTCTGCAAATATACTTAAATACAGTTTAATTGTATACATTAAAGTGCAACATAATCATAAAGAGCTTTCCGTGTTTCTGGAAGATCTTGCTGTTGTTCTTTCAACCTTTTATTATAAAACTCTATTGTAAGAAATAGACACCTCGAGTATTAGCTGAATATAAAAAGTGTTTAAGAAATAACACTATGGACTCTATGGACTAACCACAGGTAGTGATGAAAACTGTTTCATTGTCTTTCAGAGGCTATAAAAATACCTAACTCAGATTAACAAACAAATGTTAAAACTTGCATAAACACTGTCAAGGCAAGGTTGGCGATGCTGATTCCAGAAAAGTGCAAAGTAAAGCTGGTTATTAAACAGTCTTTCTGATTTAATGTGCAATTTGGATTATCTAGGAAGTAGTTAGAATGCATATACGAACAAAAACATTCCAGTGAGGAGAGAGTGTTAAGAAGCAATGCTGCTAGTTACCTGGTAGAAATGAAAACTAACTCTGCTAATTGAAATAGCATTAATGGAACTTTTAACTGTCACTTGAAAGAGAATCACTTTTAATCTTTGAAGGTTACAGAGATGGCTTTTGGGATAGTATATTTTCCAAATTTTGATATGGTAACTAGCGCATTGCTAAAGATGAAATAATTCAACAGTACTAAAATGCAGATTGGCATTTGTTAACAAACAAGAGCAAAGAAATGATTAGTAATTGCATATTAGTCCATGAAACAATCCAAACAGTAAAGTAAAACAGCTGTTAGCAGATGAGAGTAGTATCAGTCTGCTACATGAGTGAACAGCAGTAACATGATTTTCCTTTTCTGTTACCTGTTAGTGAGGGATCTTCGGTACCGTCTCCAGATACCTGGCTGTGAAGATGAGCATGGTGTGTTGGTGAGCTTAAGCGTTCCTCTTGTTCTTGAAGGGAGATGGAATTTTTGTGGGGTACCTTGTTCAGGCTCATGCCTAGACTGCTCACAGGGTTCATCTGTGGGACTTCTGTGATTTTTCTGCTTGGTGGCTGATAAACCTGACTATAGTGGCCTATGGGATGATATGCTGGTTTCTCAGATTTGCTGTCATCATCATCATCATCATCAATGATAACTAATTCTGCGCGGATAACCCCGTCGTATCGTGACAACTTTTGGTCTGCTTCTGCATCGTCATCATCAATGCGCTGATAACCCATGAAAATCATTGTTACTGGTTCAGAATCATCCACGTAACATGGTACAGCTTGGACAATGCTGTATTGAACATCTTCCTCATCTTGAGGTGCAGGGGATGTTTCGTTAAGATGGCAGGGACTTAAAAACCTCGTCTCATTATGTCCTTCTCTTGTATTTTGGTAAGGTTTTAAGTTCTCATGTGCAGCTTTTCTTTCTTCATTATATATCATCCTGTTCTCAGGATTAGTGTGCACTTTCTTCTCTGAATGGGAAAGTACTGGAGAGGGAGACCTTGGCTGTATTACCTTTGGAAGATCAAGCCCATTCTCTTTATGTTGCTGCATAAAGAGCTCTGGTTTAGAGGAGAATTCTGTCTGATGATTGCTAAATCCATTCATCTCTTTTTTGTGAGTGTCTTCCAGTTTTGGGCCAGGGACTGATTTGTCTTTCTGAGGAGTAACTGGCCTGCAGAATTTGTTTGCAAACACAGGTTCGTGGTACTCTGTGGGAGACTGGGAATTTTTTTCAGTTGCCTGCCGTAGCAGGTCCTCCACCTCAACAGGAGCAAGTTCATCCATCCCATTTTGTGTTGTGCTGCCATTTGAAGACACTGCATAGACTGACTTCCTGCCATCGTCATAGACTTTAATTCCTGTCTCTTTAAACTCTTTTGAGGGAAGAGGTATTGTTGATAACACTGTGTTTTCTCCTGTCTTCATGTCTTTCTCAACTTTAATTTCCATGGCAAACAATGCTGTTGAAAGAAATAAGTGCTTGAACTGATAATGCAGTAGCTGCAAGAAATATTATAGAAGAGTTCTGACAGTGATGGAGATTGACTGTCAGAATGTCAAATATTTGAAATTGTCAAATACATAACCAATATACTGGATTATTATTTTTAATGTCCCCTTCCATCCTGTCAAAACTTGACATGGAAAAAAAAATTCCATTTGGATCTAATTCTGTGAAGAAAAAATAAGCAGTTGAGGAGCCAGTTTTCATTACGTGATTGTCTGAGAAAGTCAGATATCGCCTTGGCCTCTGGTGCTGTGCTGGGCCATAGCAGCTGAAAGAGCTCAACATGCTACAAGGCTAAAGAGTCTTAGGCACTCAAAGGTTAGGAGGCTTTGTAGTAGTTGGGAAATAACCAGACTACTGCTGGCTGTCCAGCAGGTGTAAGTGTGGCTAAAAAATGTGAAATGTAGTTCCTCCCTTCATATCATACTTAAACTTATGCCAGGTAGAGGAATGAAGTGCTGGGAAGAAAACACTTGATCATTATTCTCAGTGGCACATACCTTACACCAGTGTCCCACCTCTCCGTTTTGATGACCTTACTGATTAAATAAAAACAACATTGTCCCATATCTGTAACGTTTATCCTTCCCATAAAGTGTATTAGATTCAATTTATAGGAAGTCTTTGTGCATATTGATGCCTTTTGGGGTTTCTCATAAGCAGTACCTTTTCTCTTTTCTTCATCATCAGTGGCAGAATGTGCTGTGTTTTTCAGCGCAGAAGGCCTGAAATACTTGGGAAGATCTGGTATGCTGGCATAGATGTAGTCTGCTGCCTCTGAATAAAGAAGATCCACAAAGCATTTAGTATGTTTCCACTGACTTCTAGAAGAACCTTTTTAAAAATTTGTTTTTGGCTAAACATACCTTTTTCGACTCCTGCTTTTTCAGTCTTCACAGACTAGGAAAGAGAAGCATTAACAATAAATGCGATTAGTCAGTTTTAAGATGTTAACTAGACAGTGCTTTGCTTTGCCTGATAGTTTTAACTTTTTGTGCTCACAGCTTCATACTGTGAAGGGGCTAAAAGTGGAACATGCTCAGTTGGAGCATGGCAAGGGAAAAAGTGAAATTTTTCTGGTCTTTTTTACCAATATGATTCCAAGTTACACAAGAAACAACAGGACATCATAAAGTGTTACTCAGTGACACAGCCTCACACTGTGGCAAAAGTTGGTTGGCTTCAAAGATTTTCAAAGGCTCTGCTTTGGCTTTCCAGTTGTGCTTATCTCCCTGTGCATCTTTAGAGAGAGAGAGTGTGTAGGAACAACTGGAGAACTGAAGTTTAGTTTCATCACTGTATTATTTGAGTGTTTAAAATGACTTTCAAGTTATCTGAATGACCTTTTGACAAAGACTAATGAATGATATTATTAAGTCATGTTTCACTATAACCTCTCTCAGGGACTTGGGGGGAAGCATGATGTGGTTTAGCTGGGCACATCACCTGAAAGAGCATGAATACGTCAGCCTCTGTACCCCCTCTGTGCCTGTTATGTCTGTCTCTGGCTGAGATGCAAAGTTGGTGGTTGGTGTCAGTGGCAGTGCTATTTTTTTGAGATGTGCTATAGATGGGTAATGATAGGAATTGCTCCTCCACCCCCATAAACAAGCAGATAGAGACACTTGGGCACTTGAACAGTGTAACATCTTGACCCCTCTTGTATTTGAACTACTGTCACTTTAGACAAAAGCTCATGACCACTTACAGGATCCAACTAGTTCCCTTTTCCCTAGTTATTATGATGAATGAGTAATGAATTCTACCTCTGGAGTAATTTTGCACTAACCTTTATTATGTCTTCTGTTGTTTTTTCAACAGACTTAAGTTTCTTTAAAATTGCTTCTTCCTTAGCTGAGACTTCCATTTCCTCTTTTTCGAGAGCCTCAATTTCTTTCTCCAGTCTGCAATCACAATTTCCTTTGATTTAATAACAGGTGCGAGCAACATGGCAAATTCAATACATTGTGAACATGGACATTAATGGGGCTGGTTCTACTTACCCTGACAAATTTTGCTCTAATATGAGATCAGCTTATGATTTCATATGCATCAGGAAATACTGTGAAATAGTATTTTAATTTTTTTTAAAAAAGTACCTGCCATAGATTCCTTCTGAGCCTACTTTGAAAATGGGCTGAAATTAACTAATTTTTCAGAAGGAAATAGATAAGGAATATAGGCCCCCACAGCATTTCCTCATCTCTAAGCAAATTTTCTCTCCTACATTGTCTCAATAAATGTGATTACTCCATTGTAATTAAGATGTAGGAATCTAGTCTACAGACACCAGGGTTATGATTTTATCTGTTTCTAGATTTTGTAAGTGTACTTGTACACATGAAAAGAAGCAAATTCTTTTGTTGTAAGAAAGTCAGAAGAATGTTCTTGTACCTGGTAGTACTTAGAGTACATCACCTCATATGCTATATTTTATGTAGCCAAACTATTCAGGAGTATCTCCTGCGGAGGAAAGTTCTAGTCAATCTATAACTAGAAGGTGTGGTTCCAAAGAACCACCTCTATCAATGGAAATCAAATTGCATTCATATTTCTGAGGGGTAGAGTAGGTATCATTTTTTTGATAAAATAATAATGGCCTTTGCAAGTACTTTTTGTACATAAAACAGCTCTTAACTAATTTTCTAATATGAAAATACAGCTAGAAATCATACTAGTGATGTGCTTTACGGGCTACTTCTGTGAAGTGGTAACTTCATAATTGTGTGCATTTTGAAAACTAAGCAACCTGCATAGTGGGAGGATACTTAAGAGACTCAAATCCGAAGCTTTGTTGTTTTCCAGTCTGTCTGGGACTGAGACTGAAGAATTTACAAACACCCAGGATGATGAAGGGGCTTTCTGTGGGAGGTGTGTATGTGAGTTCAGCTCCAAGGTGCCAAGGCAGTTCTCCATGGTTTTGCATGCGTGAACGTAGGTTCTGGCATTTCAGAATTCTTTGCTTCAGTAAAATGTGTGTAACAGTGCTTGACTGACAGTCTGAAGATTAATTCTTCAGGGGAAAAAATCTTGATTAAAAATGCAAGATATTGCTGAGGTGGGGTGGATGTTATTGTAGCCTTCCTGATAGACTAGACCAGAGCTTGTGTAGCTACAGACTTAAAAATACTACTAAGGTTTAAGGGCTCCTCTTTGGGGCTGTGTACTAAGTCTTTTACAGACGTACATCTGTCCTTAGTCACTTATCAGTATTTTGTGTACTTAATTCTCTGGGAAAAGTGCTGCAATCTTGTTTTCTGGAAAGCGTTCCTTTTCAGCAGAACAGCAGTAATGTAAGACACACTGGTTCAATATACCTAGAACAAGCAGCTGGGAACATTAATGTTTGCAGTGTTCGCTCAAGTAATACCCTTACAAGTATTACCAATGATTTTTGTAAGAGAAAACTGGGTAGAGCACATAGGTGTGATATATGTTGCATCAGGTGCTAATAGCAATCACTTTCTAAGATTGCAATTAGGTGAGATTTCCAGCAGTAAGAAACTGTTTTTAAGGTTCTCCTTATTAGAGGAGGAGCCTTGATTGTACACATGTCTAATCAATGAGAGATTTGTTTTACAGACTATAAGCCTACCTTCTATGAATACCAAATACACTAACTTTGGATATTCTTTAAGACAGCAGGATATTTAGCAACTGACTTACCTCTGTCAGATTTTAGCAGTGTGAACCAGAAGTATCTTGCCAGTTAAGACTTGACTGATGGACTATTTTCTTAAAAAACTTTATTATTATGTAAATGGCAGATTGAAGCTCAGCAGTCAAAACTTCTTTTGGGCTATTGACTTCTGCTGTAGGTTTATACATTATTTAAAAGGGGTCACAGCTCCCTTTCCCTCCCCTTTTTGTTTTATGTTAAATCTATGTTATAAGGTTTCTTGGATGTTAAAGCTAAGTGCAATGTTTAAAGCATCTTTTTCCTAATTAGAGTTTTTATTTTCTTAGTACTAAGATGTTTGATGAAACACTTCTAGACAGAAAGGTCCAGGATAAAATATCTAATCTCTCTGTATATGAGAGAGGGAGAAATCTATGCCCAGTTAAAGCACACCTCTAAGGTAAAGTTTCTCAGTCTTTTCTCTGGTGACTAAGGCAGTGATTTAAGCAGGTGTCCCGTATCCTATTTTTTTAACTCCTTCTAGTCAAAACTGCTCCTTTCTGCATAAGTTCGTACTTGTTGGGTTTTAGACAGAAATGTGCCTTACTAGCCTAGTAGTCAGGAAGTCACTTTTCCATGAAGCTCTAGAATCAAGTCCAGATTTAACTCTGAACTGGGACTTGAACTGGATCTCTCATGCTGTAGGTGAGGGCCATATAGCTGCAGTCTCCTGGTTCATCTACCTTTTCTTTTTAGGATCATTTTTGGAAGATCTTCTTTTAACTTGAAACAACAAAAGCAAATTTCAAAACCTTCTATATTTGAGTGAAATATGTCTTCTGTTGGTTTTGAACATATGTCAGAAATTAATGACTGTAGTCTTAAGGCAACTGCAACTGACACCACTAGTTTCTGAGATCAGCCAGAGTAGAGTTACAACTAGATGATCTCGGCCAAAGTTACAAATAGAATAATGATGGCCTATAACCCTGATAGAAAAAAAAAATGGTTTATGTTTTGACTTATTCTTTAGTATGGGCTAAGATCCATGATATTACACCAAAGTCAGCGTTAATAATAGAAACCTGTTCTATTCATCCCTTTAAAGTAAGCAGACCAGAAAAGTTGAATACAGGCTGGGAGAGAAGCATTATTTATCTCTTTCTGTATGACTGCTTGAGGAGTCTGAATTAACACTGTGGCTTTTGTGTGATTTAAACCCAGATTTGAAGAGCTACAATAATAGGATACTACGTGGACTTTTATCTGTTAGTGAGAATATCCTGGGTTTTGATACACAAAGTTATCATAGACCTCAGAACTGAGATGTGAAGAAAAATGCATTCTGGATGAAAGTAAAAGCTAAAAAAAAAGTATGTAAAAGCAGATAACACTTTGGACCTGGACTCTGCAAGATGCCCTTAGGACCCTGCTCAAAGGTACTGATTATAGCGCTAAAATGTAAAAACTTTATAACGAAGGGGATGAATATTCTTGGAGGGCTATAAAAGAAAGTAATGCAATGACTACGTGCCATATTTCTGCACTTCTTACAGAACAGTATTTGTTTAATATATTGAAATGTTGTATTTTTACATGGGACTTGATAACAATATTATCATAATGTGAAAATTAATCATTAAAATCTCACAGAAGCATAATGAACTGAAGAATCATTAACTTTTACTATGGGTTTATTTCAGTCTGGACTCTAAACACACAGGTGGAAGAAGAGGAGGAAAAATCCTAGAAAGGTAATAAAAAAAGGGGTGGTGAGGAGAGAAAGAGAAAACACAACCCAAAATAAATCAAAGATGATAAACCCCATATAGTTATCTGGGAGATCAAGAAAAGTATTATTTAAGTTTATACACACCCATACCAACACCCACTTCATATGATAATTAAGAAGACTGATTCAGTGCTCAGTGGGGTTAGGGAAAAATTCTCATACCTGTGTAATGGGAATTGCATCTAGACTGTAAGTGTCTCTTTTGCACTCATACTTGCCGTACAGACATAGACTTTTTGGTTCATTTTCAGAGGATGTTGTGAGTGTGCACGCTGGAATTTGTTGAAAGGAAAATTTTAAAAAATGTAATCTGTGTAGTTCAAAGAAATCAAAGTCCTTTTGACTTTGTGCAGTTGAAAAGTTAGGCCAGGATCTTTGTGGTGCATTTAAATCTTTAGAAACTTTTAAATCAATGACATTTTTATGAAGTTACATCACAGTTTCTGTTTGTCTTGAATCTAGAAGCTATACTAGCAATTACAAGAAACTATCTTGAACAGTGCTGCTGTGTTTTGTAGAGAAATGGAAGTATGACATAACTGCTGTATTAAATCAATCCTTTGGATACTTGTCCTTCTCTCCTTGAGTAGTGTTCATTATTGAGAGGGGAAAATAAGTATTATGGAGGTGTGGATGAAAGAAGGAACCTTAGAAGCCAAGATACTAGATTGGAGGCTTCTCTGCCAAAGTAGTAGCTGAATTAAGAAATTCTACAGAGTATACCTCACTGCTGCTGGCCACCAGCTGATTTGATGGGGTTGGCACCACTGCCACCCCAGAAGAAAAATAAATGGCTTAAGAATGAAAAGCAGATAGGAGGATACCACCCTGGAGAATACCCAACTGAGAGGAAAAGGCAGTTGAGCAAGTCCTCATGTGTTTTGAGGTGAGTCAAATGCTTTAGGAGCTCTGGAGTCCATCTAGCCTTAGCCTGCCTTCATGTATCCCATTACAAACCATTGAATAGACCTTAGTTAACCTGATGGGTTTTGTGCATTAAGTATGTTGTTTAGCAACTAATTTCATCAAGAATGAGTGCTACTAGCTGAAGATTAAATGAGAAAACAGGACTCCTAATTCTTCATTTAGCTCGTACCTCGTCCAAGGACATGCTTGCTTGGCTCACAGTAACTTCTAACATGTAAAGAGGGTGAATAGGACAGATAATATAAATGCTAATTTTTGTCTGTAACCAGAGCATTCAGCTATTTGTCTGCAAGGTGGTTCAGGCAACTCGCTATTCACTGTTTTGTTGTTGATACAAAGAATGGAACTCTCCCTTTTATCAAAAAATGCTCAAATCCAAACTGATTAGCAGACATACACTAGTTCTGTTTGACACCCGAGTAAAGAATGTTTCAAAACAGAGGTCCCATTTAGGAGGGTGATGGAAAGGCCCATGCCACTACTGTCAATAATCTGCCTACAATTGCGATTGTCCTCTCAGCAGAAAGAAACAAAGACTGGTATAAGGGTATTCAAAAAGTCTTTAAAGTGATTCAGATCTTTGAAGATAAAACCCACGTAGAATAATCATGAGAGTGGACAGAATCTGTCTAAATGAAGTGAAGTTTAATAACCAGATTAAAGAATTCTACTGAGCTTCTCAATAAGAGATTTTACCTGCTACTGCATGACATGTGTCTACATGAACAGTTTAGTAAACTTTGATTTACCGGGCAGGTTAAAGGTATGACTTCACGTATATGCAGTCAAGTGAGCTTTTGTTAGCTGGGGTGATATCTATGGCATAACAAAAGTACTGTGCAAGTACTGCATGGTGAATATTTTGTGCTTTTTAGTGGACTTTGTTCACACTGAACTCTGTATTGCTAGGTTTCTGTATTGGTGCTGGCTGGTTTGAAACTGGGCTGGGTATGTCTAAACAAAACGTAATGAAGGCAGCATGGATGTTTTTCTAGAGGCCTTTGCTAGACAGCTATTGAGGAGTGGTAGGAAGCATAATTTATAGCAAAAGATGCTTGATGTGAATAAATGTGCTTAAACTCCTAGTTCAGAGGGAAGTTGCCACATGACTCCTGGTAGGTTCTTCTGCCTCAATTCTCCATCTATAAAATCAAATGTCCCTGTCTGAGTCCTCTGTGTATCATGAAGATAAAAGCTGTCAAAGACTCTGAGGTGTGTAGATTGTTTGGTTATGAAAGTAAGTATATCAGTAATGAGAATACTTCTTTTGATATCAAGGCCTTACAAACCTCTAAACTGTCTTTCAAACTTCGGCAATGGTGAAGTAAGTTCTCTTAGTTCAGGGTGGCTCAGGAATGTAACTAGGAGCGTTTCTGTACAGACTTTCATTTCTAGGATGTGTTATACCTGTGAAGCTGTTATTGTAAGAGTGCAGACTGTGTTATACTTTTTGTCAGTTTTTTTTTTATTTTATGCTGATGTAAATTGTCTGATTCATTTCACTACAGATAAACCTGAAGTATTTTAGATGTGCGTCAAGGAGTGGGAATCATTTTAAGGAGGAAACAATTTGGTGGAGTTTCACAAGAGAAGGTCACAGGCAGGAAAAGTTACTTGGTAACACTGGTATTGACAACAAATGGGTGTGGAAATACTTAGTTTGCCATGAAAAAAATCAATTGCCATGGAAGAGCAGCATATATAAAAATAAAAGAGGAACCACTCATGGATTTTGTTAACTAAGTGTAGTAAAACAAATAGCTTTATATTCTTGGGTAAAGAATAACATTTTTAATAAGATGAGAGAGGCCAGCAACTACAATCAAACATTTATTGCAGTATTTATCCACTGTAGTTCTTACAGAAGCAAGCAAATTTATTTAATTTCATTTTCATCAGCATTTAAATTGCTGGTTTATGGTCAGAATGTCAGCCATCTAGATACACAAGCATTACTTGTGCTTGTAATTACCTGAATCTGGAACTATGCAGGAAAACAATTCATACCTAATACATTTCTCTTCAATGCAGGCATATGAATAGAAACTATTAAGAAAACCCCAAAGAAACAAAAAATGAAACTACAAAACAAAAAACAACAAAACAAACCTGTCATCCCTGCATTCTACCTACATGGAAAAGGAATTCTAAAATGGAGTCTTTTGTACATGCTGAATGTTAACCAACTCTGGCAAAAATTCCAGTGGGAAGGTAACAGCACATTTCTATAGTTAGGCTGTTAGAGGCTCAGGCATACATCAAGTGTGTGAGCTGAGGAACCTCCGCCTTGTTTGGTGCAATGTGTGTTCCCTTGGTCATGTGATACAGTACTAAATGTGCAGCCTTCCCATTCCCAGGGTATCTGCATCTACTCCTTGTAATTATGAAATAAAGACAGGCTGAGATGTTACATCAGGATCCATGTTGTGATTTAAGAAAGCAATCAGAGACAAATGATTGGTTTGGCACTTTCTCCTTCCTTAAAGCATGAATGCATTTAGAAATCTTCCTTTGAATGCCTACGGGTATCTTTTAAAAGACCTGGGAACTTCCAATTCAGATAAACTTGAATTTTATAACCCCTTGTCAACTTTTGGAGCCAATCTAGAATTAAAGCAGAGGGAAATAATCATTTGTGATGCTAATTTACCTGCATCAGTGAAAGGAATTTTTCAGGTTTGAAGCTCCAGTTGGATTACTGCTTTACTATTTGTAGTAGTGATAAATTCTAGTCATGCTAAAAAAAGTTTATATGGCTATATTCAAAGAAGTAAAGTTCACTATGTGTGTTCAGTTTTGGAGGAAATAAAAATTAAGGTGACTAAGCTGATCACGAATTCAGGACAATAATTAGAGTATCAAAAGATTCTACAACTGTAGTTACAAACCCAGGATTCTGCGAGAGCTGGAAATGATATTACATATGTGAATAATCAATCCTATTTTGCTGAAATCTCTGAACTAGTTTGGCAGGAAGTTTTTTAAGTCCTAATCCTGCATTCCAAGTCTTCCCAGGGATAGGACAGGGAGGGACACATCACCAGTGTTGCTGTGAGATAGCTCAATTACAATGACTCAGGTGCAGAGAACCCTAAAAGTATGTTATGAAGTGACAGACTAGATTTAGGTGCTGGAGATACCATACACTTCCTGCTAGAATATTTCACTGGTTTTAAGGCAGTCAGTATGTCAGGAGTTCCGTAGCTTTCCTTTTTAGTGGCATAGACATTCACAGATCTCCACTATAATAGCACTGCTTGTTCTTTACTTATATGTTGTCAAATGAATTGGCAACAGTGTAGAGGTAGGTTATGTCAGGAGAATAAAAGCATCCTTCCCCCAACACATCCACACACCAAACCAGTTCTTGATCCTCCCAGTGCTGGGAGAAGGGATGGACTTCCAGTGGGCTGGTGGGTAGCTACTCGCTCAGTGCAACTTCCCCATTGCTCCTAAGCCAGTCCTTCCCCACATGGCTCTCTTTCCTGGTGATCACACTGTCATAGGGACCCCTCTTGCATGTCTTCATAATCACAACCTGCTGGGACATTTTTAGAGCACACCGTCTACCTCCTACCACTGCAACAAAGAATTCTACAGAGGTGCGTGAAAAGCTGTTCTGTTGAGAAAAGTGCTTTCAAGCAAGGAGTCAGCATAATTATAGGACGAACTAGGACTAGGCTGCTGCCTGTCAGCCAAGAGAATTATCGTTTGTGTCAGAGATGGAGTAAGGAGGGAAGTGGGTGGGAAATAACTGGAGGAGATAATCTTGGTGACATCTTTGCCAAAAGAGTGTGTGTAGGAGGACAGTGGAGGAAGATAAGAGTATGGAGGAAGATGCTATTGAACCAAAATAGAGGAAGAAGCCATAAAAAGGATGATGAAATTTTCCAGAATCTAAAGAAACAGGAACACTTCATCTTTTCTGTGGGTGCTAATAGGTAGTACTAGTCAGTATGCCTGGACCCAGGGAATGAGCTGATTGTGTAGAGAGCCCTGTGGTATTTGGGAATGGCTAACTGCAGCTAAACAAGTACCTAGAATCATGTCCATGGTAAATAAGGAGTTTGTATGTGAGACTGTCTATGCAGTTTGATGTTAGCCCTGTGTGGTAGGGAGGCCCTAGGCAATGAAGTTTGTAAGAACATCTCTAATAAAAGGTAGAAAAAGGCCTTTGCTGTAACATGCTTCTGGTAATAAATTGAGGACAAAACAGCATGGAAGATAAGTGAGAATAAGGCGAGTACACTAATGGGGCTAGGCAGCTTGTACTGTTCTAAAGTGCTTGTGATGGTAGAAGTCAGGTATTAAAGGCTGTGCAGGACCTAGTGAAACTGAAGAGCTTTTAAAACTATTTACTGTTATTTTGAAATTCTGATTCAACAATTGTTATCTCAGAGCAAAACCCATATACTGTGGCTTACATCTATTGAGTATAGCATGAAAGGGATATCTGGAATTTGAGAAACAAATACTCTGCAAGATATTTACTGTGCAGTTTCATAAAATTCACAGTATGGAAGCTTGCATTGTGTATTCTCTAATTCTAGCTGACTAGAAAATATAACAAAGATTGCTTTACTTTGCGTATGAAACTGCATATGTTTAGCCCTTGCTGATATTTTAATCTTTTACAGAATGAGGTAGGATTTTAAAGAAGGGACCATTTTAACACAGACAGAAGGGCAGAGGTACTACTCTACCTGAAAATGTCTTGTTCCAGCTCATGAGTCCGTTGTTGATCCTCCCGATTCTGCTTTTGCATTTCTTCTTGCTCTTTTGGAGTGAGAGAACTAAGGCCATCCAACAGCCATTTTTCTCGCAAGGCCTTTTTCTGATGGGGAAAATTACAGACAAGTAAGTCTACTTTAAAAGTTAGGCTATTCAGTCATTTACTCTGTCTCGATGCCACAGGCGTGATCCACATTCTTGTGCTGTATCTAGCATAAGGCAACCTGACAACACTGAGTGCCACTAGAAGAGAAATACTAAAAAAAATTTGTGTTTTTGAGATTGACTTAAAACCAAAATCATTAACAACTATGCCCTGTTGTACTGGTCCACCCAACAAATATGTAGAGGATATCAGTTGCTACCTGTAACAGATTAATATTTGTAAGTGGATTCAGTGGCGTGTTTGTCCTCACTAAAGCAAAACAGTTATATCAAAGCATACATATTACAGACCCATGCAAAAGGCTCCAGCCAGAAATGCTATAGTTTTATTTCAATAGCCCTGATTTCTGGGGTCATGGCATTGCATAAATTTGGGTGGGGAGGGGGAGTATAAAAGGCGAAAAGTTTCTGTAAACAAGGGTGTATAGGGGAAAGAGATCTCTAGGGAGTTAGTGATGCAATGCTATCTCGTGTTTACAAGGAACTTGAGTAGTGAATTCTCATTGCAGCTGGTGAGGATGTGCAGGGTAAGAGTAGGACTGGAAAGGTGGTGCATGGGTTGCTGATGTCTGGTTAGAGTTTCATCAGACCTGCTACGTATTTAGAACTGCTGTTGTAGGGACTACCCAGGGTTTACGTATTTACATCCTGACCTGTTTAGTGCTTGTGGAGTTTTTTCTGTACAGTAGTGGCTTATAAATGGGTGTATCGCATGTGTACAGGTGAGTGGATCTCTCAGTTGTGTTTTCAAATTTTGAAAAATATGGCTGTATGCACTAATTGCTTCCTACAGCTGCTTTACAATATGAAAGGTGGCATCTGAAAGTCATCAGACCTCTTTAAAATATTCCTGGCATAGAAAAAATATTCATGGAGATAAGTTCTTATTTGCAGGCTAGTGGTTGTAAACTGTGAAAACTTTCTTTCATTGTTTTTAGTCCCTTCAGTCTAACTCAGGAATACATGTCCAGCTGCTGTCTTGGGAGTCAGGCCTCCTTAGAAAAACTCTTTCAACAGGGGAGAAAAAGCACACATATATGGTTTTTAATTAACCATGATTTTTCCATTTGTAATTTAGATTCCTTGAGCTGTCTGACTTCCATGTTAGGTTTTTTGTTTTTTTTCCCGATACAGTTTCATTAATTATAGGATGTGGATGATGATTAAATTGGATTTTGACTATTGCTGCTGTGAGGCAGAGCTGTGCCCAGCACTGGTGGGAAGACTGCATTAATCTCAGTGCTGCTTGCAGCGGCTGTTGGAATCCCTGCCTGCATCATGTGTGTTGAGACATTTAAAGTGTTGCCTCCTACGCTTCTCTGTTTACTGTATACTTTACATGAGGTTATTGCTGAGGCCCAGCTGATGGAGGAGGGTGCGTGTAGGACCTGATTGCAGTTAAATACAATTTTCAGCTTACTTGATGTGTGACATACATGATGTGATAGAAACTGTGGCTAAAACAGGCTTGTTGGGAATTCTGTGGCACTCCACAAGACTTTTTTTTTTGTGTGTGTGTGTGTAACGTAGGAGCAATGTTTATAGTTGCCTTAGCCCTGCGGAACAGTATTCTCTCAACGCTGGATCTTAGGAAATCAGTGGGAAACAAGAGCTGATTAAGACTGATGTCCTAAGCCTGGACTTTGGCTGTAGGATCACTTGGCAGCACTTCCTGGCAGTTGTGTCTTAGGCTCAAATGAAATAAATGCAGATCTTTATAGAATGGTTTTACCTGATCTGGTGGATGCATGTAGTCTGGCATTGGCACAACTCTTATGGACCACAAAATACAGTTTTCTCAAGTTGGAGGGAACAGAGATATTAATTCCCTTTGAATCAAGCTGTTAGATTTTAATGATAAGCAGGGCTCCTAGAGAAGTGAGATTTTAATCCTGTCTGGAACTGAATTAGTCTAGCATTGCTATCTCAAAAAATAAATCAATAATTCCTTCTGAGAATTACACTAGGGCTGGCACTGTAAACCTCGAAACAGAGAATGCCCATTGAAATCAACAAAAGCTTCATGTACGTATAGGGTTAGGCCCAAGAAAACAAACTCCCTAAATACAGGTATAACACAATAGTGTTATTTTTGCCTTTTCCTAGAATAGTTTGCTGCTGCTCCTAACTAAATGCCATGTAATCTTTTTAATTTAATTATCCAGTTTTGAAAGAATGACTCATTGTGTAGTTTGGAAACAGCCTTTGAACAACAGACAGTTTCAAGGCTGCTCCACTGAGGCATCAGCACAAGCCAGTGCAGGAGCAGCTGCTTTGGGGCTGTTGGGTTCTTTCTGCTGTCTAGCATTTCCTTCTGCTGTAAAGCGTCTCTAGCTCAGTGCTAGGTTGTGCATGTGTTATAGCACTTAGATGAAAGCACTTTCAATTTGCATTAGGCTTGATGTGTTAAGAGAAAGTGATAATTATATGTTGTGATGTGATAAGACCCTGGGAATGGCCAGCGTGATGCAAAGCAATCATTTTCTTTTGTAGTTCATGGTCACATCAGGAGTACTGTAACAATATTCTGCAAATTCTGTGAATAGTGTCCTACGTGTGCTCCAGGTATAACTCCACTGCAATCCTGAACAAAGCTGGACTAACACTGAAAGATTCTGTGCCTTCCAGTGAAGCACAGTGTTTTGAGTTTGTAGGTCTTGCTCTCCCAGTGATATGGCAGTTCACCTTATGGCATATTAGGGGAGGCATAAATAATTTTTGCAGTTTTCACAGGAGATGTTTGTTAACTTCTGGAATAAGGAGTTGTGTGACCAGCACCTACAAGGTAGTACTAATGGAGTTTGGGCACATCAGAAGCCAAAAACTTAATAAGCTAAACTAGAAAAGCTCTGGGAAAGTACATGCAAATCAGTTCTGACAATGCTTTGCAAGCAACTCTGTCTGGTCTTTTCCCTTGTTGCCTTAGTGAGAAGGATTCCAGGTAGGAGGAAGAATTAGTTGCTGGTGCATCTAGAATTACTTGAGGATGAAATTTCCCTTCTACCCTCACTAGCAGCCCCCATTACCCCTTGCAATTCCATGAAGCCCTATCCACACAGGTGTCTGTATTTGCTTGCATGTCCTCTACTTCATGTGGTAGAAGCACACGTGTAGGGAATAAATATTCCTTCTCCAGTATAGTTCTACTGGATAACTAAGACTTGTTATGATACCTCATCTGCTCTTTCTAGCAAGAAGGTAGCTTGGGGACAGCAAAGTCATTGGGAAGCTGGAACAGAGAATTACTATTTACAGAAAGGAAGTTTAAAAAAACTCCACAAAACCAAACCCAAACGCAACAAAAAACCCAACAAAACAACAACCTTTTAATAAACCTGTTGCTAAGGTTTATAAATAGGAATGAAAGACAAAATGAGGAACAGGATAGCAATATCCAGTTAACAGGAACATCTATATGACAGGGAGATTTACTAACCTGCAATAGCTTCCTAAGGGACAGGTGCAAGTTATGTTGAATAGGTCATGGAGCTCAAGATTTCACCATGCACAACTGATAAGAGTATAAATGAGTGAAATCAACCTCAGTCACTAGGGAAATGAACCCTTAATAAAATTTACTGAAGTGCCTAAACATTTTAAAAGTCTAAATCTGTTTTAAGGTGATTTCTGCACTAGATTTTGTGTTTGTCTCCATTGAAATACCTTGGTTAGTCTGAAACACAAATGTTTGTTAAAGGACAAGGCTTCTAGGGCATCAAGCAGAGCATGTTCATATAGTAATGTTGCATCTGATATTAGGTGCCTGTCTTAGTACTCATTTGGAAAAAGTAGTCTCCATTTTGGGTGCTCCAAATAGCTAATGATATGTATGTATACACCATACGTACATATATATTTATATATTCAAATATATGTTTGATTCCCCCTTTGCCAAGTGAATAATTTCCTCTACAGATCCTTGATTTGCCTCATATGCAATATGACTGATTTTAATTTAAAACTTTTCTGTATGATATCTCTATGATTTCTCATAGAACAGGCAAACAAGTCGCATCCTCTGTCCTCTTCCAAAGGAAGAGCATTTCAGTAGTATTTTTCCAAGAGTGTTTTGGCTTCTGTAAAATTCCATAAAACATCTTCAGAATAAGTGCAAGGTGGGGTTTTGGGTTTTTTTAACTTTTTATCTCCATTGTACCCATTAATGTTAGCTGAAGCCATGTACTAAATCTGTAAGAAAACTGCCCTAGGACTGCACACAGCAGTAGTAAGGATAAACTGAGCTGTTCTAGACAACCAGCTAATCCTTCCTAAAAGAAGGGCAAAAGACTCATTTTGAATTTATAGGCATGAAAACTTGAAACGCAAATTGCAGTACTCCGTGTAACCATGTACTGAGATAAAGGAAGAGTCACACATTTACTGCTCATTAGTTACACGACTTGGGAAAGATATTCCCCTCTCTTTTAGGCAAGACATTACACAATTGGTTAAGCCTGTCCTTATGGTCACTACCTTCCAATAAAACCTAAGCAGAGCTGACTTTTGCATTGGTTTGCCTGGCCCGGTGAACTAGTTTATTTTTTTCTTATTTTTTTGGCTTGACACAGAAGAGGGTGAATGAAACCCAGGATCAGGTGTCTATTTTGAAGAGGAGTCTGTTTTAAATGTGCTTCTCCCACATTTGCCCAAGGAGACATGCCATGCTCCTGGTATTGGATTCAACGTATCTTTCTTGAAACTGTTGACCAACTCACATAATTAAAAGGGTATGTAAAATACCAAGTCTTGCATATTTCTAGAAGTGCAGATTTTGTCTCATCTGCTTACATGACACCTACTGCCAAATTGCAATAGACATTTAAAGAATGGTGGGCAGGGATCACTGTAATTTCAAATGTCTACAGAGGTGGATCTTTTGGTTTCTTAGTAATATGGACTTTGTAATCCTGTGTTTACCAGGCTGTATTTCAGGACAGTATTTGCAGCATTTATGCCCCCCCCCTTTTTTTTTTTTAATATACAAAGAAACAGCATTCTTTTAACAAAGAGTCATTAAACAAGTTGACAAGAGGCTAGAGTCAAATAAAAGTAGACTGTTTTTTTTTTTCCTAGAAAAAAGTGCAATTAGACCTCATGATTGTGCTGCACCCTGTACCAAGTGAGGTGGCTGTAGTGGAATTAAGGAGTGAACACACCCAGTCTGAAATGTGAGGCTTAATTTTCAGCTCTGAGTTATTCCTGGTTATGATCTCATTTTATGCCATGGAAGTGATCAAATAACATTAGATCCTGACTGTAATTTTTTTCAAAGGGTAATACTTATTACAGTCAAATGGAATCCTGGCAAGACTCCAAAAAGCTGTGAAAATTTGACAGTAAAAGCACAACTTAAATGCATGAAGATTTGCATTCCAAAATCGAAAACCTTTATTCATGCTGAATGACTTGAGGCTATCTTTAGTTTCATAAATCCAACACTTACCTTTAAATGTTGGTGTTTCATTTTTTCCTCTTCCACTTTTAGACGTTTCTGTGTAATTTCTTCTTGCAGTTTTCTTTTGTCCTACAAATTAAGAGAACAATAAAACTTTGTTTAGAGAAATTAATTGTTGCTAAAAAAATTGTTTGTGTTGTTCAGTAGGGTGAAATCAATCCATGCAAATAAAGCCTTATTTTAAAGCTTACATGGTGCTCAGGCAGGACATAATTCTTAGCAGCAACAGCTCCAGCATTACCTATAAAGGTATGGTTTCCATTGCTCTTTCTCTGAAGTATGTTTAAACATGTTAATGACCAGAAAGCAGGGATGATCCAAATTAAAAATAATTTACTGCTGGGAAGGGTGGTGGAAGAAAACATCAAGAAATAACATTTGAGCACAATCGTACATGCAAAATGAGGTTAGAAATGGGTCCTGACCAAAATTCCCACACATCATTTAGGAGAGAAAAGAGTCTGCATGGTCTACACTGTGCAGCTGTGATACATCACTAAATGAGATGGGCTGTTTGTGAATCCAGCACTGAGTTTATGTATCTTGTGACTAATAGCTGAAATGGGAATAAACAAAGACTTAGAAATTTGTTACATTAGTCAAATAGTGGTAAAGATGAACACAAAGAAATGTATGCTTCATATATGTTGTCGTTACCTCTCAATTTAAAAAAAAAAAAATTTTTCTCTGTGCAAAGGCTGTTTTCATGGCTGCTGAACTTCATAAGGAAAGACCTCAAGTAGTACTGGTATATCATAGTACCACCTTCATCCTTTTTGCTAGACATTATAGAATAAACAAAATGGGTGAACAGTGTCTGAACACTGGCAACACTTGAGCCTCTTGTGTCTTTGGATAGCTGCTGTTGCATGGCGTATCCTTGTGACTTCTCTATATGAAGCCAGACACTGATTTTTGGACTTTGTGTGCTCAGCAGCCAGTGGGAAAGAAATCATGCCAAAGGCAACTAACTTTCACTCTTAAAAGCTGTATTAATGGGCTATTCTCTTGATCAGCTCCTTAATGCTATAAAATCCTGTTACTGGACATGGAAACTTTTGCACTTGTTTCTTGGTATGTTTTAGGGAAGTAAATTTAATCATCTGTTCTCCCATGCAGAAGTGATTGCTGACTGGAAGCTAATCCCCCTTTCCTTTCAATTAGAACAGATTACTGATAGTTTGTTTGTTGTTTTTTTTTAACGGAGTCTGTTTTCAGATAAGTATGGTTTAGGAAGGAGTTAAGTTCTTCACAAGCATAGGAAGAGACTTGCCCTTTAGGCCCACCTGAGGAACCAGCTGTGTAAGGAGTGTAGAAAGCCAGTAAGGAGGTGCTGGGCATGAGGCTGGGAGTTGTTCTCCACTGTTTCCTTAGGATCTGAGATTTAGAAACAGGAGGAGCCATAGTGTGCTTGGCTGAATCACTTCACTGTTACTGGAAATTAGAGATTAGCAGTGGGCCCACAGGCTACAGGGACACTTTGTTGAAGAATAGGCATAGAAGAAACCACCTCTCCTTTTGGAGATCGATAGCAGGACTACAGGCTGGCCAAGCACAACTGATGGTATGCTGGGGTTGTGAGTGAGCATCAGTGATCTGATCTCTCTTGCAATCTGTGAAGTGCAGTAGCCACCTATAAACACTATCTGTACTTTACAATTTTTCCTTGGTGGTGTTAGTCTGCCTCTTTAATACACCAAACAGAGGAGGTAGGGATCTTGCCTCAAGATACATGCTACCTTCATCTCTGTAGTGATTCTGAGTTTTGCTAATGCTCTTTAATATAGTTAACAAAGCTACTGATTTAGGATCACTACAATATGTAATTCTTCTGCAATGTCCCTTTTTAAAGACTTTATCCAAGAGCTGCTATGCTAGGTTTGGAGACATAGCATCTGGTCTTTGACCTTCATACCTTTCCTTATTTAAGAAATATTCCTGATCTCATTGTATAAATGGCCTTTAAATAACCCAATGTTAGATGAACAAAGTGTGACAAGAGCTTGTGTTTACAGTTTGTTACAGTTCTTCGGAAACCATTTTTTCTCCTTGGTAAAGTTCTGGATAAGATTCTTAGCCAGAGAATGAACTTTTACTTGGTTTATACTATTAAAAAATATTCTAAGTCAATTTAAATATTCTTTTTGGACCAATAGAGGTGTGTACTAAGAGTTTGCCTAGTCTGAAATGAGAAGTGGTACACAAAACTACTGTGCAGAAAGAAATTAGAGTGTAAAGGTGCAAGTAACTGCATTTTAAATTAACTGCGTAGTAAGGAACCTATTCAGTAATGAAACTTCTGCTTGTTTCTTTTGTTAGAGGCCTATGTTTCTTTTGCATTCAAATTTTTTTTTTCCTCTTAGTTCTCTACTTATATCCTTTGGTATTCTAGCATGTTTTAACTTTACTGGTTGGTAATAAACATCCATTATACAATTATCCAGATTAAATAGGTTGAAATAGATTGTCTTTTATATATCCAGTCAAAGAAAGCTGAAGGTCTAATGCCAGAAGCTAAATTCAAGGAAGATGTATGAGGAACCTTTTTGAACCTTGTGTTACCAGAGTAATTTTAAAAACCTGTTAGGACACTTTCTACAGTGTATTCTGCCGTTCTTTGTCTGCAAATCATGTCTTGCTGTACAAAGCTTTGACTATACATCTAATGGAATAAATGTTTATTCCTACATAGCCAAGCGATCCATACTTCTACTAAACTTCATTCTCTGCCCCTGTAGATAATCACGTTGCTGGCAGAAGTTCTCTAATCCTTTCTTACTACACTCTTGTTAATGTGGACAAGATCTGCTTTTTGTGAAAAAGCACCTTCATCCATTGTGCATCAATGCAAGGTGAGAGACTTGAGACTTGGTCCTAATTTTCACTCCTACTGAAACATGTAGGAATGTTTCCTGACTTTTGATCATAGAAAAGAATTCTCTTCTAAACTGGATCTGTCTGAAAGGAAGGGAAATGCATCTACAGAGCAGTGTCTTGCTAGGTATCTTGTGTGCCAAGCCCATTAGTTTGTGTCAGTGTTCCACAGTGGTGCCAACATTGGTCTTGTTCCCATGGCAGATACCATGTACTGTCAAAGTCAATGGAGCAGTTAATGTTTTAGCTGATGCATTTCTTTTTCATATAATTTTCCAGAGGTAATGCTTGGTTATTGAGGGGTCTTATCTGCAGGTATGGACACTTTAATCTGATGGCATGAGACTGCAGAAATGTCACAACTCAAATCTTTAATCACAATTCAAATCTACCATTTTTGTTTTCCTATAGAATGAAGGATTTGATGAGAAAGGATCACGCCTAAGGTTCCTCTTTGACTGTTTTGTCTCAACGTTTGCTGCAGCAAACGCTAAAGCTTTTGTATTTTATGATACGTCGGTCTCTAATAAAATGGATGCATTTGATTTTTTTACTTGTTATATTCTGTATACACCAGCAGCAGGTGGAAGCTACATAAAAGAGAAAAACAGTTCCTTTTCAGAGCCATGGTAGAATCAAAATCTCAATAATAATAATAACAATAATAGAGTTTTCCTTTTTGCTTTGCTACGTATAGAAGATATGAAAAAGAATTTGAAAACCCCTCACAGCTCTGTCGGAGCCAGATGCTGTAAAGGAGCCAGGCGTTTAACGACAGAAACCAGTCAGGTTTTAGTGCCAGTGTAGTTGTTTACTGCTCTGAGTGCCCCTTGCTATCCTCTGTTAGATCCTGTACAATGTACATCTTGTAGGTACTTGAAGTTCTGAGGTATGTTGCTTGGGACAAACCTTCCCAGAGCTACTAAGTAACTTGCAATTGTAATGTGTTGTTTTCTTAGACAACTTGTACTGCAGATTCTTAAATGTGATAACTTCACCTTATTTAAGCTCCTTCATTTCTGCACTGCATTATAACAAATACACTGAGTGTTTCAACTAAATGCTCTCAATTGATGAAAGTAGAGAGCAAATGGTTCCTTTACACAGCAAGTGTAATAAATGAAGTCATGGCCAGAACCTAATCATGATTTCCTATTTCCTGTAATGCAAGACACTAGAAGCTGTCACAGTTTCTTAAAAAAATCCTTCTTCAGGATTCATCTGGAGGCAAAGATGCAGCCGGAGGATGCCAACCATAGTAGGTTCCTAGGAGTCCTCATCAGGCAAGCATGCTGCCCCATTCCTCCTGCTAGATACCAGGAAGTATAAAACATTGCAAGGCCTGGACTTCTCTGGAGTGCCAAAGCATTTCTTATCTTTTGAGTCCATATGCCAGAGACAAAGTCCAGATTATGAGTCTGGTTCAAACACTGTTACAGTTAAACAAACAAACGTACTCAAAACCTTCTAAAACATTTCAGATTATCGTATTGTGGGCTTGAGTCAGGTCTCAAGTAAATACAATAAATGGGCCTGTTGGCTTTTATCAAGTGTCGTAATTAAAACCCAACCTATTTGACTCCTGTAGATTTCCAGTTATGCCTTCTCACATTTATTTTGGTTCCAACAAGGTATTTTTTAACTCTGCCCACCATTTATTCAGCCAGTAGTGTTTGTTTCATAACTAATCTATCATGCTAAAAATGTGAAAAATACCCTTGTTCCCATTATTTGTTTTTAAAGATTGCCTGTGACAGTGAGTGATCCTTTTGCAGTTTTCCTTTCATCCCAAACGGCCAAATTTTGTTTCAGTTTAATTATTTTATAACTGAACAGGTTTCAGTGGAGATCATCAGAGGAGAATTTAGATTCAGCCATTTCTGTTACATCAGGTTATATTCCTTTAAAAAATAGCTCAGTAGTTCCTTTAAAATACAATACATCTTTTGAATCAGATTTCCCTTTAGAAGAGAAACTGAAAATGTTTTCTAACATCTTCAGTGTAAACTTCATCAAGTCCTATTTTTTTTTTTTCCTCTGAAAACTGACAGGTAGGAATTTCCTTAATCCAAGCTTGTCCTTTTTTACTTTTCAGACATCAATATTTACGATAGATCATCAGTAATTCAGAAATTGTATTTAATTCCACAATGCAAACCCAAAAATATTTCATTTCTCAGTTTTGTTGTGAAATGGGAAAATTGATTTGTTCTGGAATTCTCTAGCTGCCTTTTGACCTGCTGTCCTTCAGGCAAATATTGACTTGTGATGATAGTAATATGTATTTAAGACTGTCCAGTAGTGATTTGTACACATGCTTTCACTGCTTTGAATTTAATTTGGAAGTGCAGTACAACCCGTAATAAAGTCAGTACAGGCAACTTTGCTGTCTTTAAAGCAATAGCTTATAAACCAGAATTAAGAAGTAACAATTTCAAGCAGATATAACTCTTTCTTTTTCCATCCTGGTATAAATCATTCTTCAGAAAACACACAGTAGCTCATTAACACAATACTATTTTTAAGCCTTTTTTTTTGTGGTTTTTTTTTTTTTTTTTATAGCAAGTTATAACTGTAAGCACTTACTGTTATGGCCTGGAATCTTTCTTTCAGCAATTCGGCTTCCTCCATTCTAGAAATCAAAAACAGACAAGTAGTGAAGGAAAACAGAATAAGACCATAAGCAGAAAACCTCCTGGTGGGGCTACAAAAAAAAGCTGAGGTGATCTGATACAATTCCAGAGCAGAGAGACGGCAGAATTTTTGACTTGTCAGGAGAGTCCCTGAACAGATGAGCAGATCAGTCCAGACAGACACATGTAATGAGGGTGTGTAGAAGAGGCAGACGTGGAGAGTGCTGGCATGAGTTGACTGACAAGTTGGAACAGTGGAGCACAAGCCCTTTTCCTTCAGAAGCTGCCAACTCTTTGTTTTAATGTGCTCAGTTAGTGTGCCATTGCTTCTTTAACTGTTAAATGCCCAAACCCAAATCTTCCAGGTCCATGGTAGAAGTAAACTTTTATTATGTTCCTCTATCTCTTTCTTCTCTTTGTGTAAGCTTCTGGTGATAAATAGGTATTTTAAACTTATTAAGTATTCCTATTTCTTATGAAACTTATTTCACCTGTGTGTTTTAAGCTGTTGTAATGTTAGCATTGTAGATGGCATAGGTGTTTTTGAGATGACAGTTTTAATTTAGTTTCCTAGACGAAATTTTTAGAGAAGCTATACTCACAGCTGGAAGAATGTTTTACAACTGCTAACCTAAAGTAAAATAAACTTTAAGCAATCAGGTCTGTCATTGAGTGCAAGTGTTAATCTGTGCAATTACTGGTCAGCTATCTGGGACTCAGGGGAAGCTTTGCCTAAGTAAGGATTTCAGGATCATCATTTCAGTGTTACCAAGATGCATCTAAAATGCCAGTGGCTTTCATGCTGGATTTCCATTCAGCTGACTTGAAGGGTTTTTTGCTGTGGACTTCTGCTGAAAACAGCGTAATGCTTCTTAAGGGATGGCGTATATTTTGACCTTTCCAATTACATGAGTGGGAGTCAGCCTTCCAAAATCAATGTAGGAAACTTGCAAAACAAGTGGAACTGCCTCTAGTAAAATCTAGTTGTGGAAAAAATTCTAAGCAAGATAAAGCTGAATTCAAACAGCATAAAGATGTAACGTGAATCTGGAAGCCCTTTGTTACTCTCAGTATCATGTAACTTAAGTCTTTATAAGGACACCAACAAGAGAGTCAGTCAGAATGTTTGATTTTTTTCCAGCTAATTCATTGACATGACTAAACTCAGAAGAATTTGGTGAGGGGTTTTACTTTACAAGTCAGTACAGTGACCTGAATCTTGGTGGCAGATCAGGCTCATTACTAGCAAATTCTAAGATGTTACAGAATTGAACACTTGATGGTAAAGTTATATCCTCATAATTTAATATGAATCAATATTTAATTTCAATTTCCACCTTTCTAGTATGTCATCACGCATCCACAAGCAGACTATCCCCTTCTATGCTGGTATTAAGGATGCATTAATGTTTTGTTTATACTGTGATCCACCCAGAGGTTTTGTTCAAACTTGCAAAGACCTCACGTTTTATTCTCCAGTGAAGATTTTTTTTTTTAATATTAATATATGCCTCATTTGGTCAGCACCCGAAATTAAAAAAATTACCACATAAAAGTGTACATGAAGTTCAAAGGCAAGTGTAGTGAGGTATATCAAGAGGCAGATTACATGGGAATTTAAATGCATTAAGTTTATTATGGATTTGAGAATAAGTTCAACCACCCCACTGAATTAAATATATTCTTGCTGTAGAAGCCAATAGAGACAGTCTTTCTGTTTAATCTTGCTTAAGTTAGTATAGCCTGCCTTATTATATTTTGAAAAAAATCCCAAACTTATTTCATCTTTGTCTTCAGCAAAGTTCATCTTAAATTTTAAGTGTGTATGTGGACTTCAAAATGTTTGTAAGTGTTTAAAGCAGCAGATGATTACATCAGAAATAAGGAAGTCTGTTTTAGGCCAGAATTTGTACTCTGATATAAATGGCATTCCCTTCTCAATGAGTGGAGAAATGAGATCTGTATTTCAAGTTCAAATTAGAATCAATGGGATTGCATTGCATTGAATTTTTATGATCTGAAATATTTTCCTAACTTTATGCTCCAAAATTATTTAAATGCTTTTAAAAACCTTACTTGTGGATGTTATATATTTACAGACCAGAAAAGTATCTAACATGTTTTTCTCTAATCTAAACCCCAGTAAATTAAACTAACCCGAAGATGGTTTCTAAAATGTTGCTTCCCTTTTTAAGTGGCCATTATTAGGAAAGTATTTAAAGCCCACTGTAAACATTTTAAATTGTTTAAATCATATATATCCCCTTGCTAGGCAGGATTTGTGGTTCAGTCAATAAGTTGTTTTCCAGTTATCTTAATCCTATTCTAAATGGGATTTATGTGCAAGAGAAGAAATGGACCAGCTGTCATTTTGTCTGCCCCTTAAGCCTGCTTCACCAATAGGAGTATCCATGGTGTTATAGGTTAGATCAGTGAATCTGAACAGCTGTGTTTTCAGTCTGCAGGATTCTTGGAACAAGGTTTTTCAGAACTTGCCTGCCAGAAATATATCCAGAGGAAATGGGAAACTCTCTACCTATTCTGCAAGTTTAAGAAAAAAAACCAAAAACAAACCAAATGATAATTTTTAGAAAAATAATATATTAGCTTGTGTTTCTGTAACTGTCAACTGTATATTTTTCTTTTGGTGGAACAGATTCTGAGTTATGCAGTAAATGTTTGTTGTATCACAACAAACTAAAGGCTAAAAAGCTTAAGTTACTCTTCTCAGTGATGGAAAACTTAGCTCTCAGTAAATAAAAGGCTTGAAGTCCATGGAAAGAATACTAGCCAAAAGCAGGACCTATTGCATTAAATTTGTTTTACTTTAACCTGATATCTTTCATATTATAAATATTTTCATGCATCCATCCAGTCATAAACTCCAAGCTAAACTGGAAGGTGTTTCATGAAAAATGTGCATGTTAATAATGTGGAAAAAAGCTTTAAAGTGAGGATAACCTACAGAGACTAAGTTAAAAACTATCCCCAGAATATAATTTTATATACATGAATATGTGTATATATGCAAATTTATATATATATTTTTATAGATATTATTGGTAATTAGTAAAGAAATTAGGTGTCTTTATGGGTACTTGTACATGTATAAATATTGCATCTAGGGGTATGTACAACTACCAGACTAGCAGTGTGTAGCATGTCTATGGGAGACTTTCTCATTGCTTGTTTTCCTTCTGTGACTCATACATCTCTAGCTTTCTAGACTCTCAGTTTCTGTTGGTTGCTAAATCTTTACTCTAATGACCTGTTTAGCATGTGGGATTGCCTGACCCTTATCAGGTGAATAAAATATAAGATGCTTTATTCTATACTTTAGTCAGAGTCCAGATTACATTAGCCAGTATGCTTAAAGATATGTGATAAATTGGGGGGAAAAAGTAAAAAAGTCTCATATCCCTCCATCAAATTATGCAATATTAGAAATGTGTACATTCTTAAGATCTTAAAGGAAGTTCATAACAAAACCTCTGCCAGCTCTCAAGAGGGATTAAAATTTTGCTTTGAAGGCCAGTTTTGGAGAATTAATTCCCTACTAGGCAGGTCTTTTAACATAATGAATTTTTTGGGTCCTCTCAGTGAAGCAAAACAATATTCAAGTATCTCAGTTTTATACAGTTTTATGAAGATAAATTCTATTTTCTTTACTGGTTTGAGTAGATACACGCCCTGAATCTCTGGGAGGAAAAGCCTTGAACTATTATGTTTCTGTTGGTACAACTCCCTTCCTGTTGCTATTCATAACTATGAACATATTAAGTCTTTAAAATCAAACTAAAGAAATAGCTGTTCGTCATTGCCCTCAATTGTTTTTAAAACATTGATTATTTTAATCATATTTTCTAAAAAATCTGCCTTTCAGATATCTTTCAATATTATAGAGAAGTTTTAGAATGCAGCACAGGCTCCATTCTCTCTTCCATGGTAGTTGTGTATATTATATGTACAGAGACTAGCTATAAATGCTATTGTGCTAAATATGGATCATCTTGCCCCTATTTTCTAAAATTATACAGTGAACTTTGTCAAAGTCTATGGATTATTTTTTAATCAGTTAAACATGTTTTTGTAGCCTTTTTCATGTTCCCAGACACTTGTCAATTCTTGGCCTCATGTATTTTGGAAATGTTTTATGAAACTCTGAACGTGGGAGGCTTTCCAAAGCAGCTTTAACAAACTCTGTTGTCTCTCATTTAAAAATCACGCTTTAGTGAATAGTTTAAGTGTAATTACTGTGGTGATATTAAATGTGAGATTCTTAACAAAATGTGTTCAGGTGCCTAGATAAGTGATAGGATTGTGTTTGTTTTGTTTTTAAATGTAAATGGAAATAAGTAAAACAACAAAGAGTCTGAAATACTCAGGATCAGAGCCTTAAACGTGTTGTGGAATGCATTGCTTGCAACCCAGCATTTTCCAACTGCTGCAGATATACACTTCTAAGAATAGAGTTTTAAATCCTACCCAGCCAACTGTGTGGGGAATTTTTAGCGGGGCTCTGAGAATCAGCTTTAGTTGTTGTGTAGTTTGGTTGTGTTTCATTAGCGAAACCAAATACTTGATAACTGGGGGCCAAATCCTGGGGAAAGTAACAAAACCCACACGGGTACTGTGCTGTCTATAGTAAGGTAAACTGCATGACATATTCTTCTGATTCTTGTTTTCTGATGCTCTCAGAGAACACAAAGAGAACAGTAGTGGCGTTTAGGTCTAATAGGCCTCAGTAGGATTGCAGAGCAAAATTAGGGCCTTGCAGATGTTGTTTTGTGAACACTTAGTGCCAGATGTGGTTTCTCCAAGTGCAAGTGCTGCTGGTGGAAGCTTTGAAAGTATAGATGATTTGGTCTAAAAGACAGAGCTGAAGTAGAAATTCCTTAGGAGAAAACCTTTCTGCTGGAGCTGGGTGGGGTGCAGAGGAGGCAGGGACAAGATGGGAGGTGGTGAAGCCATTGAGCAAGTTCCTGTAATGACAAACCCCTTGTTTGCAGGCTGAAGAATGGAAGCTGTGTAGGTTACATCAGTTGATTCCCATCTCCTGAGGCATGGGCAGAGTGCTCACCTTACTCCTCTGGGAAGCTGCCTAACCAGCCTGTGCCTGTAGCAAGGTCTGCCCTGAGCACTGGAGCTCAGGTGTTCTGCAAGATAGGGTGAACCTTATCTGATAGCTCTCAGCAGAGCAAAGAGCAATTACTGCTTTCTCCACCCACGCTTCCAGCCATATTTTCCAGCCACTTTCCTTCCTCTGACTACTCTGTGAACAAACTGAATTTGCTAATCTGTCTGTCAGGAAAGCAATTAAAAAAAAAACCAAAACCAAACACCCAGAACAAACCTAAACCCCCAAACACATGACTGTCCCCTGTGCCAGTGAGCTGAATATGCTCAATGGGAGATGATAGGAACAGTAGCATTAGGGAGTAAGGAGGAATGGGATTCTGGCTGGGAGATGAGTAGCGAGAGGAGAAAGATGGAGGAAATGTGACTCTTCTGGCAGCAGTGAGTTGCTAGGTGAACTCAGCCATCTTGCAGGCCTCTGGTTCACCTTACCACAGTGGTCCAGGGACCAGGAGAGACCTTATACTGACGTGTATAATAAGCATGTGTGTTTAGCTATTTATCTGAAACTTGAAACTGCTGTGAAAACATGATGACTTCAGACTCTGTCAATCCTTCCTGTGCTTCCAGATATTCAGTATCCTGCAGTGTGGGTGGGCAAAAAATATCCCACATACAAATTGTTTTGCGTAAGCCTTTCCAAGTATTAATGGAAAAAAATACATGATAAGATTATGCAAAACTTTATTGTTAGCAGAGCTGATAAGATTATTTATGGCAGATAACACTTGTTGCAAATACAGGCATATTTTCTTAAGTGAAGACGACCTATTTTTTGTTGAGGCGTTGTTATTTGGAAGCAGTAGCTGAGAAACTCTCAACTTGTCATTCAGACTGTCAATTTCAGCTGTCCCCTGTTGGTTTGCAGTGCTGGGTAGGTCATCTGAATAACACAGGGACCCTGACCGAACGGCTGACGCTTGCTGCGTGGAGCGCCCGAGCAATGCAGCGCAAGCAGCTGAAGTTGAATAGTCATCCAGATGCCTGTGAGAGTATGTCACCAACTTGTATTTTTCAACAGATTCAAATATTTCACTTCAGCTTCTCATAGGACTGTGTATTTGCTTAATTTCTTACCTTAGAGTGGTGATTATTAAGTAGGAGCAAAAAAACCTTTGGTATAATACATTGTCCTTTATTTCTCTTGTAAGATTTGTTTTGATTGTCAGGATTTCAGATGTTTCATAGCCACATTTTTTTACCAGAAAAGTAATATTATCTTCCTTCTTTTCACCTGAATCTGAAGTGGATCCTCTGAGTGATATTATACTGTTTCCTTGGTATTATTCACTTAGGGTGAAATTATGTGAGAAGTCTGAGCTGATATAATGGCTGTGTGGTGCTGAGAAGAGGCATCCTGCTTCTCTCTCTCTCTGTCCTGGACATATATTCCCACAGTTTACTTGGCTGTCTGCTCACTGAATCCACTCACTAAACTGGCAGGGAACTAACCAAGCAAAAAGATGGCTACTGCTGAGCTAATGAGTCAAATCATTGCCCAGAGAAGTCTGATGAGTGCCAAAAGGTGGTAAAGGAAGAGGGCAGAGAGTGGAACTGTGGCTAATAGAAAATGCAAAGGAGGGGGAAAGAGCAGGGGAAGAAGAGTGAGGTGTGGGAGGAAAGGGAAGTAGTGGTAAACTGTTAGATAAACTAAGCTGTTAAATGTAAATTTATCTTTACAGACTATTTAACGCCATACGGGAAAACTTTTTTTTTCTTCCCCCTGAAGGCTGAATAAGCCTCTCAAACGCTGTTGGCAGATCAAAGGTTAATATTTTATTACCTTCCATGAATAATACAAAGCCTAATCTGGCTGCAAGTTGTATGAAAGAATATTTTGGGGAATATAAAAGCTCTTTTCTTGTCATATCTTCTCAGATGTGAACAAGTTCTTTACCCAGTGACATCAGGAAAGCTAAGCTAATCTGCAGCTCATGGTATTGCTTAATTAGATGTAATTTCTGAAGACTGTCTTTGCAAATTTCTCTTCAGCCTAGCAAGCAGGCTCTTTCATGTGTTGGGAGATCCATTATAGTCTTTATAGATTTCTCACTGTCCAAATGCACCTGGAGACTGTTGGCCTGCAAAGTCTGGAGTTGGATATTATTTTAATCATCTATTTTAGCAAAATATTTTTAAATTTGAAAATATTACTGTTGCATTTAGCCTGCACGTGAAATGACTTTTTGAAAAGGGTTTTGATGCATGCTGTTAATCTGGAAAAGGGGCTTGTCAGTTAATTTCTCATTTCGCAAAGTATTATAATAGCTTGCTTTGTAAAGGGGATCTAGCTATATTGTCAGATTTACAGTTGATGCAGTTAGGAGACTTCAAGAAGCTAGTTCTTGGGGTTTGGATTAGAAAATCCACCTGTCAGTCTTATAATCATCACTGTATTGGACACAGTTGGTGTTTGAAGGAAAAATCAGAAACACTCCAGCAGTTCTAGTTAACTGCTACCATCCTTTAATTTAGTTGGTCTGTTCTCTTATTTTGGCTAATGCAGCTCAGGATTGTAATCAGAAGTTGTCATCTCATGGCTGCTCAGTGATTGTATCCTGTCACCCTCAGTGACAGGTTTTACATTCTCAGTTTCTAGTGGACTGTCAGCAATGGGAGAGCCACCTAGGAGTGAGTAGCATGCACAATAATCTGTCCTTTCACTGAAGGAATGCTCGTGTCAGTGTATCAACATCTTTTCACATAGTCTACACTCCAAACACCAGTAAAAGTTAATGATTAATTTATTTATACATGTATATTTTTTTTCTGCTGAGATTCAAGAACGTTCTTATATAATTACCCTTTCTCCAATTGTCTGAAGTATATGTTAATATAGGTAATAATACTAATACTCGATTTTCTTAGGAGACGGCCACTTATATTAGTATTGCTTGGAATTTATACCATAAATCTCAATAACTGTTGCACTGATTTATTGTTGAGTTGTTTAATGTTGTAGCTCAGAAATGGAAGGGCTAAAGTTAGATCAAACAACTTTAATAACATCAGTTTAGACCTCCAGCTGGCAAAGGAAGGCACTTTCAGGGACCTAATGATCTATCTGAAGGAAATGGGGGCTTAAACACAGCTGAGGGATCTTAGCTCTTTTCATTCCTAAGAAATGTCCTACATCAAGGTCATATTATTCTGAGGTGATTCTTGTTACCAGTTTGAGTGCATAGACTTTATTTCATGGTTGACACAGTTTTATTTCATATGTGTTGGTCATATCTAAAGAACTTCATGTCTTTTAATCATACAGGCATATTTCTTATATCATCTCCTAGCCTCTCATTGATTTAATAATTCTATAAATATCTCAAAAAATACTGACAGGCCATGATTTCAGGTTCCTATTTTGAATACTGGTTGCAGCATAGTAGGTTAAAAAACCCAAGAATTTGCATTTTTTAAGAGTATCCCTCCCCTCCCCCCCAAATTGAACAACTTCTGCAATTAAGAGATGTCTTGAGGGGTACCTGTTCTTGACAGAGGCAGCAAATGGCTCTTGTAGTAATCATTAGGCTTCAGAGAACTTCAGAAACAAGTTCCCACTATTGGGAGAGCTGATCGCTGGCTTTCTGAAGCCAATTAAAACAAATTTTTAAGATATGTGCATGAAATCTGAAGAAGTGCAATATAGATCAGAAAAGGAGCATTTTCTACACATTATGACCACAACTCTTATCTATGTTTACCTTAGTTTGGCTATGTTCAGATTGTGACATGGGGACTTGTCCTGAAAAATAGGTGTGCTGGTGTTTTTCAGAGCTGTGTGAGTGTCCCGTGCTTGCACTAACTGGGTTGTCCAGAGCTGATCTAACATTGCCAGTTGTGTGCTACCGTATGCAAAATATCTATTAGAATTGATAGTGCTGGTAGTGGAATGGGTCTGTTCAGTGGCTCCCACTAGGGGGTTAAAAGCAACTCTTCTTTCAAGTCCTCATTCTTTGGACTGCAGCCTTTTGTCTTAGTTGCCTTACCATTAGGACAGCTTCAGCAACACCTGAGCTGCTGACTGGTACTTTCTCCAAACTGATAGTGTCTGCTTTCCAAAAAACCTTGTGTGAGCCTCAGCCTCTTCCACCTCCTCCTCTCACTTCTGCTAGACATTATCCTGATCCTCAGTCTTTCTCCTATCCTCTAGTAATCCTATAAAACCTGAGCAAATCTGTCTACCTCTGTCAGTGTTTGGTGAGGAAGGTCCAGGGTGACAGCTCTCAGTGTGCATGCTCTGCACTGACAGGCTGCAGCCAAAACTGACCACAGTTTGAATCCCCTGATTTAACTGTCCCTAACCTAAGCAATTATGAAACCCTCAGAGCAACTTCAAGCACTCACAGATTATTCTGCAAATATTCCTTACATACTGCTCGCTTCAAGTTGTGTTGTGTATAATGCTTGTGGTGTAGGACTGTCTTTGAGTGAAATTTAAATGCCAGTTTTGAAAACATGTGTAATACAAGAATAGAGATATAGGATAGACTTTGAAAGATCATGAGCATGACTGAAGCAATCGGGATTTTATTCTGGTTACACAGATCTTTCAAAGAGGAATGTGAATCTGCAAAATATCTTGATTCTTGATTCTTCTTGTTTCTCTTCTAGAAAATGACTTTAAATTCTGTAATTAACCTTTCCTTGGAAATATTGATTCACTTGTGATTTTCTAATTCCTGTAGGTAAAAGCTATTTGTAGTACAGCTTGCGGCTTGTCGAAAACATTTGGTATAAAAGGCAAATATACTATAGACTGCCACAAAGCCTCCTATGCTTAATCAACATTTTCAGATCCATTTTCTGTTTGTTTTTTTTTCCTTCCCCCTCATATACTGCTATCTGCATCCTGCGAATGAATCCTACAATTATTAGATCCTACAATCTATTATCCTAGAGTAATCTCTTAATTGTATTTTTTTTTAAATCTAGTTTTGCCTTTAATTTACTTACTTTACCTTTTGAGTGATTAGCCAACAAACTTTTGTCTGATTTATAGGAACACTCCTAGCTAGCAAGAACAATGACTAATCTCTCTAATTTGGTTACCTCCAGTATCTAAATACCCTCAATTTCAGATGTGAAAGTGGGATAAGAAATATTTTAATTCTTTGGTTTGTACATCTTTGATTATTCAATTATTTTGTCATCTAATCACTCTAAATAATTGCATCCTCCTGAGTAAAGAAAAGGCTTGCAACAGTTCATGAACAAGGTGCCATCTCTTTCCACATGGATGTGGGATGATTAATGAACAGTTTGAGACCTGTCATGCATTCTTGTTTATCTGTAGGCTAAATGAGTAGTCTGCTTGGGTTAATCTCAGCACTTTAGAAGTTTACAGAGAATCTCTGATGGCATCTGCCTCCAATCTGCTTAATTACAAAACAGTTAGATTTGCCTAATCAGGCATTTGGTTTTTTTCCTTTCAAACTCTGGTTTGCAAGGCTCATATCAATAACAAAGCATTATGTATGAATAGCTGAAGATCTCCATTTTCCTTTGGATTTCTGCATATCATGAGGATTCTTCATTAGCAGTGTTTCACATATTTTTCTCTGACAATAATGCCTACACATGGCAAATAGATCTTTGCAGTGGCCCTCTGCAATTCATAAATGACAACCTGCTCCATATGTGGCTTGTAGTTCTAAGAAAGTGAATCTTATTTTTTTCCTTAAGGCTCACATATATGAGAGACATAATGTAAATGACAGTACTAGTTTACAATTATTATAACTCAAAACCAGTACTGCTTAGAAGTAAAACAACAGTACAGTATTCACAGTGTTTGAGATTTTGATGTTCCATTGTGCAGTAGGAAGACTGTGCTTGCTAAATCAAACTGTAAGTGGCCTTTGTACTCTTCAGAGTTTTGATCTGTGGCACTTTTAAAAAACTGAAATTGATTGAAAGCAACTGAATCTAAAAACATCTGATTCAACCAGTAATGTCTTTCTGTTAGGTATCTTGATCAGACAGTTATTGCTTGAGGATTAATATATCAGCTGGGAAAATAATGTAATCATCACAAATTATTCTTTGTCCCTTTAAACAATAATTAAAAAATGCTAGCAACTTACAACTTACCTCCATTGGTATAAAAACTCTTTGCAAGAGAAAGCTGTGATACAGAAGTAGAGAATAAATCAACATTTTGAAGAAGAGTTGAGTGAACACCAAAATTAGATTTTTCTGGTTTTTCTCACCCCTCAACACCATGAGGGATCAGAATTAATGTTCATAGTTCTGCATTAAATGAAAAATGAGTAATGCTACATAGTGAAGAAACAGTTTATACATCTACCACATCATATTAAAGTTTGACCAAGTTTCTAGTGATTCCTAAGAAACAATGTTACTTTCCAACTGAACTGCTGCAATATTTAAAGCCAGTAATAGCTGCTTCCACAAAATCTTAAAGCCCATGCTGTGTTTTTTCTCCTTTGCAGATGTCATTTTCCCTTGAATGGAGAGGAAAAATTTTTTCTTAACCATTCTTTAGTACAATAAGTAGAAGTGTGGTCTTCAACAAAAGTTATTGATTTAATCTGTAGCATATACTTCAGTTTAAAATTCCTGAGAGAAATGCACATTGATATTAAAAGAGGTAGATAGTATGACCCAGATAATTTTTGTTTGTCAGTCTAACATCATCAGTTCCAGGTAAAGTGTTGGGTAGGCTGATATAAGATCTAATAATGCATTAAAGGCAAGTGATATAGTGAGTACCAATACATAGGAAATAAATTCTGTCGCTCTAATTTGATGTTACTTCTGGGAAAGGTAATAGAGTAGATATATTATTTTCATTGATACCTTCATTAGGAACCAAATTTACATAAAGCCAACTCAAGGACACAAAGATTGTGTGAGCTAAGAAGTAAGGATGACAGTTCAATGGTGTGGGGTGATCTGGAACACTAGCAGACTATGCTCATAACCAACATCCATTTCAATACTGTCAAAAGCAGGGTCATATGTTTGGGAAGGATGAAATTCCTCAGATTAAGGCACTGCTCTGAAACCTCACGATGCTGAGGAGATCTTGGGAGTTGTGCTGGATAATCAGATGAATATTAACTCTGATAGAAAGCCTGTAGCTAAAACAGTTAATGATCTAAAGAGATTTAAAGTTCCTCTATATTTGGGAATGAGTGGAACTGTTGTGGGGAATAGATTGTTCAATTTTGCTGGCAATGTTTCAAGAGGGATGCTAAAATCCATCTGGAATGTTATAAGAAGAATTTAATGAAAGGGTTTAATGAGAAAGGATGAGTAGGATTTACTAGAAACTATATTCTGTAGAAGGAGCTTAACTTATTAAATGGAAAGTTAAGTGGTTCTTCAGAAGCCCTGTAAGAAACAGAAATTTGACAATAAAAGGCCTCTTACTTTAGCAAAATGATAAAATTCAGTGATTGGATGTTGAAAGTTGAAATTTCTGCATGCTAGAAGAGATTGTTAACAGCGATATTAAGGAGTTAATGCAGTGAGGTCTGAGTGCAGCCTCCATTGCTGCAGACTTAAAGAAGATTCCTTTGGCTTTGTAATCAATGGACAGTAATTCTGGGGCAGTGGCAAAAGCAAAATGATGAAACCTATGACAAAACCTGACAAATTTCTTAGCATGCTCAGGAAAGTGACAATTAGATGATACAAAAATGGCTTAATCAAGGGTCAGACAAACTTGTTAGTAGTGTTTTGGGCATTTACTGAAATAAGGTATCAAAAACCCCTGATATAGGACTGGTATTCCCTTGTCCCCAGCCATTCTGCCACCCCAGCCATCAGAAACACTATTTGCTCTTCCACAGTTTCTCTACAGCTGCTTTCAGGTTGTGAGAACACCTAAGCTTTCCTTACAATCTGGGGCAGCACTGTTTCCTAGTGGTTGACAGACACAAGTTAAGAGTGCAGGTGGGAGTAAGACTCTTCCCTTAAACTAAATTTATTTAAGATTTATACCTAAACAATATTCTTATATTCAACTCTTCATCTACCGCCTTTTTTTATAATTAGTATTAGATGAATGAAGACAAGTAAAATTATTCAATTATTTAGAAACAAATGTCTTAATAATTGAAAACACTGCTTACAGGACAATTTTAAAAGATTTTATTTAGATGATATTTTTTCAATTTTCTTCTGACTTTTCACATTACCTGAAGAAATTTTAAAAATACCTAACACACCAGAATTTGCTGTTTATCACGGACAGGTGGTGTTTTTGGCAGTTAGCTGTCAGTATTATAATAACATCTACAGTCCTACTGTACCTGCTACAGAACATATTTACAGAACATGTTTGTTGTGACAGTTGCTGAATCCACTTGCTTGCAAACTTCCTTTTGGAACTTTTTACATTTTAAGCTGTCTTTTATAATCCAGAACCAGTGCTTTTCAAATGGGAACTGGATTTGCTGGTTTTTTTGGTGGTCTGAGTAATGAAATGTAAATATAAGGACTGTGTCTTTTCACTGTCTAATTGGGAGTCTAGATGAGATGTGAATGACTTTTTGTAAATCAGGAAAATCAACCCTGCTTCACTGTGTATCTCCTGCATGGGGAGAATGGTACTTTCCTAGCTCAGGGGGAAGGGGTGCCATTGTTGAACATGGACTGCTCCTTGCACAGCCATTCAGTTGAGATTTGAATTCAGAATCTACCTGAAATGATGGTTGATCATTTGGTAAAATAAACATTGGGGAAAAAAATCACTTTAAACAGCCTTTTTGATTTATAGATGTCCATGCAAAATAATAATTGCAACCAATCATAGCCATAATGGAATATAGCTGACATGGTTCTACCGAAATGCAGGCCCCCAGAAGAGAACTGAAACAGCTGCTTGATTCCTGTTGAAAACCCTGGAAGTCATAAGCAAGTGCTCACCATGAAGTATGAGCTGCCTGTGTTTCAAAGGGTGTCTCTGTTCTACTTTATTTCTGCTGCAATATGCTGCTGTGCCTTACTGGTCTCCATAACTTTATTTTTTAATGAATTATTTTGGATGGTGCAAACCCAGCAGTAGGCTAATATACTATAGTCATAATTAGCAAATGTGATTTGCCCTTGAACAGTCTCCTATACTAATCATTTTACGCTATTAGCATCCTTTTTCAGCAGTAGCTGCACTTGCTGAAAGCAACCTGCCTCTCAATTTGCCAAGGGAAGGTCCTGTCATGTGATTTAGTACCTCTCAAAATGTCTCTGTGTGGCTTGGCTGACTTCTCAATTCTTTGCATGCTGAAACTGTTTGAATATAGCAGGCTGACTATCTTCACAGAGGGCTACAGTTCAGATCTCATCTTAGTGGCCTTTCTAAATCAGCAACCAGACTGATGTTATGTATTAGCAGATGACAGCACTTGGTTTGGTGATGAGGACTGGCATTTTTCACCCCGGGAGACTGGAGGCTGAGCCAGGGGCTGCCATCGAATTTTTTCTCAGTCACAGCTTGTGCAGGAGTCCCTGGCTGTTTTGATATGCAGCAGAAAATACAACCAGTAAGCAGAGCTTCTGGTAAATCCTGTCTCCTTGCATTCAGAGTTTCCTTAGGGGTCAGCCTGATGGCATGGAGATGAACTACCTGGCAGGAATAGTACTTCTCCCACTTGGCAGAAGCACCATCTCTGTTATAGTGCAGCAGTATTGCTGTCTCAGTTTAATCTTTGTGACAAAGATGTTTGCTGCAGTAGGCACAACTGCTCTTGACAAATGCACTGCTTGTGTGACAGGCTCAGCACACTGGGGTAGGATTTCAAGCTGGCTCAGTTGGCTCTTGTGACGCTTACAGGCAGTTTTCTGAGGACCCAGGACAGTGAGCTCCAAAGAGAGAAGAGCTGTAGAAACTCTGCCTCTGTCAGCAGTGCGGGAAGTCAGTTCCTGTGTGCAGCAAACATCTCTTCGTGCAAGGAGCGACCACAAGTTGTCTTGTTTTCAGAGGGGCTCTTTATTGGCTTTTGAAAGGAAAAATGTGCCTTGTCAATATCTGAGCTTCTAGCTGGTATTGAATTCCTTGTGCCTGGATAAGTGGTAGTTGGTGGTGATAGATTATTGTATGGTGTATATACAGCACAAGCTGGGCAGAAGAGATAACACCTCTCTCTAGCTGCCTGCACATGTTAGCAAAATGTGTATCTATGAATGTAAAATACACAAATCTAGATATTCTTCTTAGGCATGTGTCTCTCTAAATTTTAAACACCTCCTTCATTCAGAGAACTGACCACTGACAGAACACACTCAGAGAATCACAGAATCATTCAGGTTGGAAAAGACCCTTGGGATCATCAAGTCCAACCATCAGCCCCATTCTACAAAGTTCTCCCCTACACCATATCCCCCAGCATCTTTTACAAACAATGAAGCATGTTGTGCTCCAGTCATACTAGGTGTTTTACAAACATTTGGGCATGCGATGGTGCCAGTGGTGAGCTTATAAATTAAGAAAATAAAAGGGGCCTTCATAAAAAAGCTTGGCTTTAGATCTGTGATGCTTTGTATGTGCTACCTTTTCTGATAATGTTAGAGAGAACTTATCTATACTGGGTAAAGTGTGCTGTTAAAAAACATGTATTTAAAGTATTTTAAATAACATAACATGATTCAATGCTTTCTGTGACCAAAGATCATCTAAAACTAGCTGCACTTACTTAGCCTTCTACTCCCTTAACTTTAGCTGTAGCAAGATAACTCATTTTTTACCTCTGCTGTCTGTATTTATTCTAGACAATAGCCTGTTTTGTGGTATTTGTAGTGTTGTTTTTTCTAACAATACCTTCCAGTTTGGGAAAGATACAGAACATTTCACTGCCTGAAAGGTTATAAAATTTAATGGGAAAGGGTAGGGCATAGTGGGTCATGGTCCTGAACACACAAAATAAGAGTAAACTTATGTTTCTGTTGAGCAGTCATAGGGGATAGGCAGAAAAACACATCTGCTAGGGGGAGATTTCTCTGGGGTGTAGTACTGACAGTGAGTGGGATGAGGAGAAAATTAACTCTGGAAAGGGTATTTAAGACCAGGAAAAAAAACTAATCGGAAAAACATGCAGGAAGCCCACTACTTGCTTTTGATTAGTTTGATTTCATCTTACTTTTGGTACTATTCCATGTCAATGACTGACTTACAGATGTGCCTTACCACCTCTGGAAACATTCAAATAGATCATGCTTGAACTTCTGGAAGAGATCTTATTATAAATGTGACCTCAAGAACACATAAACCAGGGAAAAGGTCATGGGGTCAGAGATCATGATGAACACTAGGAAAAAGTTAACTGATACATGAGGAAGTAAGTTGCTGAAGAAGCAGTATTCATGATCTATACTTTGGTCTTTTGTCTGGCCATCAGCAGGTATATAATAACAAAGCTTGAAAGCTCTTTGATCAGCAGTTCAGCTCCCATGCTGGGAATGGGGTAGGGCTTGCTCAGCTGATACCTCATTCGGACAAATAAATTGAGTTGCAGGATGGACATAGAGCAGGAGTCAGTGTGGCGTTAGTAAGAACAGTAATAGAATAAACCTCTACCAACCACTGTTTGTAGGAGAAGTAAGAGCATGGAAAGGTTAACCGACAGCACATCTAGTATTACTTGTTCAGAAAGCACTTTCAAAAAAGGAAGCACAGAGACTGGCCTTGTTCCAGGGATTAACCTGCTAGGGCTTGTAGATCTCAGCTGTCTGTAGTGGGTGGGTAGATTCTATACATGTCTCATCAGATCCTGGCAGGGTCTGCACTACCTGTGAAGAGGGCTGTGTTGTGTTCTGACAGGTAAATATGGGATGACGCAGTAGTTTAAGTGTGGAAACAACATGATGACACAGTCATCAGACTGCATGAAACTTGATGAGAGCAGGAAGACACTGCTTGACCTGAGATTTTAATGTAAGAGAGAGTTGTCCCTCTTCTGAAGTCCTGACACAATAACAGTTCTTTCTGAGGGTACCAGCAATTCTCTTTGTGTGTTTTTGTACCAGATAAAACTAATGTTGCCAAGGAAGTGTCCATAGATGCTTGTATACCATGGCTCTGTGAGCCATAGGAGTCCTAGCACACACTTCATATTTACTGACTGTGATCCTTCCAACCTGCATCTTAGGGAAATTAATATTAACAACTCAATGTGGCTAGGGCTTAATTATATAGAACCTGATCCTCAATATATAGAGCCTGATCAACAGTTCAGATCTAGCCTAAGTCCCCCAAATCTGATATGTAACCCTGACAGAGTTACTTCAGGTTTCTGTCAATAATGCACAGAACCAGGCCTGCTATTCGTGAGCAGCTCTGGGCACTATCAACCGGCATGAGGTTCTAAAGACCTTTAGTCCCCTGAGTTACAGCACAAAGTTTGCTTCTGGGCGAGGGGCAGCGGGAGCGGGGGGAAGTAACTTTAATTATTTGTAGAGATCAAATTTATTAAAGAAGTTCTGGCTGTGCAGTGTAATTTCTTTATAGCATCTGCTAGGATACTGCAAGCTTGGGCTGAAGGAGGGGCCAGCCAGACAGTTTAGCATCTCATCTGCACTGAGGGAGCCAGCCAAAAGAACATTACTCTTGTAATGCTCAAAATTGACAGGAAAGCTAGAAGTAATTCTCAGTGGCACACATAAAGTGGGTTCTGGCTCATTCATAGGCACCTGGGGGTAGTTTTCTAAAGTAACTTTTCTTGTGGGTATCTTTCTAAAGATTGAGTATCATTTTCTGTTATTTTGATAGATATTGTAGCGTTATGCTAGGAATAATAAACAACCTGAATCTATCCTCTACCTGGGAGCCCTTGAAAAGCTTCAGGTAGATGGGGAAATATCACCTATTGCAGTTCAATCCTCACCTCAAAGAAGGTAATTTCTGTGTACTCTGTGAACCTCTTGGAAAGAAAGTGTTTATTTTGAAAAATAATTCTTGAACTTCAACCGAAAATCCTGCTTAGGGGACACATTGTGTCTATCTTTATGCTCGGTTTTGCTCAGATCACAGTGCATGGCCCAAAACAGCAGTGATGCATTATTAGTTAACACATTCCTAAAATCACATTCTTATGTAAAGTAATATGTTGGTAGATAGATACAGTTTGGGTTTTGTTTTACTATGTAAAAGAACATCTTGAAATATAAGGATTGATTAGAAAAATTTCTCATCTCATTATAAGAAATTTCTCTTATGGAATTTGCTGACTCTTTTTGAACTCCACTGAGCAATCCCAGGGCACGGTGATCTCTACTTTGCAGGGTCTGAGGAGGCAAAGAGCGCCTAGAAATGAAGTATTTGTAGTTCAAAACATATAATTACAAGCTCTGTCTGGGCAGATACAAGGTCAAGCTTGTTGCCTTGAGACAGAGAATCTTTATGGAAAATGGCCCCTAAGGATTAAGTCTATAGAGGAATATATTTGCCTCCTGCCCAAATACAAGACAAACTGCATCAGTGTGCTTCAGTACATTGAATTACTCTGCAGTGCAATTAGGAGTATCTGCCACGAATTTTTTTTGAGAAGATAAATCTTTGATTTCTAGCAGCAATATGTGGACAAATGACAGTCAAGACACACATCATCCTGGATATTCCGCAGTCAGCTGGGAGCTCTGCACTCACTGCATTAGGGGAAAAGAAAATAAGATTATCCTGATGTTTCCTGAGTTGTTTAGCTTTCTTTTTTTGGCTGGTAAATCACTATCAAAACAAATAAGGCCAAATTCATTCTTTGGGTATCTTTGAAGTCAGAGGAGTTATAGTTGTACTAAGTTCCAGGCTGTGCTAAATCTTGCAGGAGAATCACCTTTTGAGAGCTTTTCTCTAATGGAAAGCAGTGTTTAGCATGGCTTTGCATTATTCATCATGAGTCACCCTGCTGCCTGTGCAAAAGCTGCATTTGCAAAGAAGTGGTTTTGCCTTTTCTCAGTTTTTAGTGAAATGTGAAACAAATCTCATGAAAACAAGAATCGTGTTTAGGCCCATCAGTGTGCTGTGGGTTAATGAGGAGATGGGTCGATAAGGGTAAAGGTCATTTCAGTGACAATGTTTTGTTTCCATTACTGCATTTAAAGGTCTCTTGATGCCCAAAAGAGTCCATAGAGTTCCTTTTGCTTTTACAGTGCTGTCTCTTTGCCTCATCCTCTCTGCTGTGCATAAAAAGTCATGATAGACCTGGTGTCTTTACAGTCTTTGACCTAGGTTACAGTCAGGGTCACTAGCAGGGGAAAATGTCTGTTTTCCTTTCCACTCACTCTTAATGTAGGAACTGATTTTATCTACCTCTCAAGCTGATACAAAAAGAAGTAGAAATTGTTTGCACAAATGTTTGCTTGATCCCATTAGGATGGCCATAACCCATGCTCAAATTTTTTTCCACTGGTTGCTTCATATTCCTTGTGATGGCTTTTTCCTTGGAGAATTAAATTGCTTTTTCTACACCTGATAATCCCCATTGTAGATTTTCCCCAATACTCTGACTTTAGCATCACATTAGAATGATTTCAACAGGAATGACTTGCATCATTTGCAACCTAGAACAAGTTGCAAATACTTGGTGTATTGGTCTGTGTAGCAGACAAATACCTTATAGAATCATAGAATGGTTTGGGTTGGAAGGGACCTTAAAGACTATCTAGTTCCAGCCCCCTGCCATGGGCAGGGACACCTTCCACTAGACCAGGTTGCTCAAAGCCCCGTCCAACCTGGCCTTGAACACTCCCAGGGAGGGGGCAACCACAGCTTCTCTGGGCAACCTGTGCCAGTGTCTCACCACCCTCACAGTAAAGAATTTCTTCCTCATATCTAATCTAAGTCTACCCTCTTTCAGTTTAAAGCTATTACCCCTCATCCTATTCCTCCACTCCCTGATAAAGAGCCCCTCCCCATCTTTCCTGTAGCCCTCTTTAGGTACTGGAAGGCCGCTATAAGGTCTCCCCGGAGCCTTCTCTTCTCCAGGCTGAACAACTCCAACTCTCTCAGCCTGTCTTCACAGGGGAGGTGCCCCAGCCCCCTGATCACCTTTGTGGCCTCCTCTGGAGCCACTTGAGCAGGTCCATGTCCTTCTTATACTGGGGGCCCCAGAGCTGGACACAGGACTCCAGGTGGGGTCTCACGAGAGTGGAGTAGAGGGGGAGAATCACTTCCCTCAACCTGCTGGCCACACTTCTCTTGATACAGCCCAGCATAAGAGTACTTGCTTTTGGGAGGCCATCACAATGAAAATCTAGCAAACTCAGGCTTGGAGACCAATGTTTGTTCATTTTCCCACTTTATTCTCTTTCACATAACAGCTGCTGTGTTTTCCAGCTTGCTGTTTCCTCAGCTAGCCTTGCCAACATTAGCTGTTTCCAGACTAATGGAAACTTTCTTCTGAATTAAGCAAGTTGTACTGCCATCTATTTGAAGGTGGAAAACATTTGTAATCTTTACATACAAAGAAATAAGATCTTACCATAAATATAGAAGCAAAGCACTGTTTGTGCCCAGATCTCAAATACATCTTTGAAATAGCTGTGAGCTGGAAAAGTGTTTGGGAATGTGAAGGAAGATGAGTGCTCTAAACAGCTCATCATGAAATGCAAAAAGATACTATTTTATTTTGTTTCTTGAGCTCTCTATTCTCACAGGAGATGGCCTTTTGAAAAAGGAAACGTGGCAAACAGGAAAATAAGGCATTTAAGGAAGAAGCACAACTGTAGTCTGAATTGTTAGCTTGACCTTATCACATTCTAGATAGAGGAATGGAAGATGAATGGATTCACACCCAAATTCCACTGCAGTCATCAGCAGAAACTTTAGAACTGGGCTCCAGGGCCACGTGTCCACCTCCACGTGCAGCTGTTAAAGTGCAAGGATCTCTGAGCCTGTGTCCTGATGTACTTTTAGCTGGTTGATCCTGTTCTATAAATGGGAGTGGTCAGGTATTATGGGTGCAGCCACAGTGACAGAGATGTCTGTAACCTATCTAAGAGAGATCTTACATAATTTTTGTGACAGGGGTTCATTATCCTACAAATCTGGCCTTTTTTGGTCTCTAGTTAGCATTTTCAGGCCTCCCAAAAGAGCACAATTGCTGTCTTCATTCTTTTTCTACAATCTGCAGCCAGAGAATTGCATGGTATTTTATTCAGGATATAAAATGATGATCTTTTGAGTAAATTTTCAGATTTATCTAGTGTATGGAATAACTTTATAGTTAAGGCAGTTTTGCACATTCAGAAATGCCTCAATTAGAAAATAGAACTGCAGAAATGAAGCTACAAGGGACATGTAAAAATACTCCAATTTTCTGTAACAAGCTTTAGATAGACCCGATTTCATAGTTAAATATTAAGATGTTGTGATCTCCCTGTCTTAAAACCAGATTAGGAAATGGAAATGGATTATCAACTGAATGAATTACTTGTCATTCTGTTTATGTGTGTATATCACAGAGGGAGCCGTGCTTTTCTATAACTTCCAAGTGGTAACTGCTACAAAAGAACAAGTGAAGAAACCATCAAAAAGTACTGGTTTATATAACTTTATTTGCATATTTATATAGACTATGTAACTGCTAGAAAGGGTTGCTTTGTAGGAATAGTGTGGGACAAGTCATCTATCACTTGGTATCTGGTGCCCCAGCAGACATTTCGAGAAGTTAAGGAACTCTGCAGTAGCTTCTATGTGTTTGTTTTCATAAGAACATTCACTGCTAGGCCTGTTAGGTGCTTGCTGCATCAATAATTTCTTCAAAGTCTTTCTTATATTTGTTAATTGCCTGCAAATTGCTATGGTATGCTCATTTGGGGGATTTTATTACAGGACAAAGGTAAGTACAGTGTTACAAAGTAAACCAGGAAAAAATTCACTTCTCCCATGATTTAATTTGTCCAGAGGCCTATGTTGACTTTTTCATTCAATGCATGGCTTGTCCAAAGTAGAAAATTACATATAAATTTGAGAATTAAAGTATCAGCATAGCACCACTGAATTTTAGTTCATTTATACCACAATGAATCCATAAGCAAATATTTTTTTAACCTGTTTGCACTGCTTGACACTCTTTAAATCTTAGACTAATATTATTACCATCTATTAAGCATGAGACCTTCCTATGCTGGGAATATTCCTTATCAGATCTGGGTAATCTTCCTGGTGAAATATCTTTCAGTCAACAGATGGAGTGGGAATCTCCCTAGCTATAATGACTCATAGATAAGTGCTGCTCATTAGAGGTTTCCCTTTCATACTTACAGCTTGCCATCTAGCCTTTTGGGAAACTTGATTCTTGTAATCTCTTTAGTAATCAGTATGGACAAAGGTACTTCAAGGTGTGCAGGAATGAAATAGAATAAGGGAACTGTGTTGGCTCTGGCATAAGCAAAGGGAAACCTTTCTGAAGTGATAAGAAGTGAAGGTTTGGTGCTATAAGTAGGAAACTATAGGTAGGAAAAAACCCTATAACTATGCCTTCATAGTGTTTGCTAGGAATCACAAGGTCTGCTGATATGTATGGAAATATACAGTAGTGGAGAATCTGACACTGTATTTCCATAGTGGATTGTGAATTCACGCTGGAATTCCAAAACTTGAAGTGTCTTTAAACAAATAGAAGCAGTTCTCTTAAGTCATGAGCACGTTCTGCAACTACCAGTTTACTATGATTCAAATGCCTCTGTAAGGTTACTCTGTTTTGTTACAGAAAATACCCCCTGGAAACAGCTGGATAGATGTTGATCTATGATTACTACCACTGAGTCCTGCTATGTAGCACTGCTGGAAATTATGTGCACTGATAGACTGTAGTCAAACAGACTATTACTGCTGTCACTCTGAGTCAGTCCAGACTTCCCCTCAACACCCAGCCTTCCTACCCTCCCCTGAACCCTTCTACTTTCAGACTTTCATGACATGACCTATTATGCCTTTTCTTTGCTGCTTCCAAGTACTTAAATTAGTGAAATCGTACAGGGTCCTGTTGCTCTGTGTGCAGATAAACTTTGCTATCAGTTGTTGCGACTGATTTATACAAGCCCCAGCCTGAAGGTGCCAGGCAATCACAGTGCTGCTATTTGCTATCTGCCTTTTGCTCTATATAGCCACATTCTGTGCACAGTCCTGCCAGGAATTTTTTAAAAAACATTTTTCTGACGCAAATTGGAAGAGGAATGGCACTAGAGCACTGCTGAAAAACTGAAAAAACGTTATGTTCATCTAGGTCCTGGATTTCTGAGAGGAATTTACCATGACACTTCAGCCAACAGGAGCATGCAAAGACTGGGACAACTTTATACATCCTTTCTTCAGGAAAAAGGCTATAGAAATAACAATGTCTGTTTGTTGGACTGACACTGCCAGAATTTGATTTCAGCCTTCACTGTGCCTGAGGTTGGATTTATTTTCATTTTTTTAAAATTAGTGATATTTTTAAAACTGAAGTCAGTGGAAATCTTCACTGTGTATTAACCTGCATGTGCTTAATACCTCTCGTGGGAAGTTAGCAGAGCAGATCCTTGTTGTGACAGACATGACAAGATTAAACTAATTACACACCAATATTGTTTAGAAGTTTATGGGAGAGTGTCATTCCACCAATTTCGTGTACAAGTTTCACTATAGATGTAGGGTAGAATCTAGATTCCCTCTACAGTCAGTGGAGATGGACATCTCCAGAGAGCACGTTGGCCATTCCTAAAATAGATGAGTTGCTTTCTGGAAGTGGCTGACTCCCTCTGCTGACTACAGAGCCTCTTTCTGCCTGTTGACAAAACCATGTTCTTGATTCTTTGTATAAAAAAAGCCCAAAACAATGCAGGTTAGAACAAGTCTAACGTGTGGGCAAATCAAAGTCCACAGACTTTGAAATATATTAAATCAACATTTTAACATGAACAGAGGCATTTATGTTGCATTTTCATGTTAATTGCATTCTTTATCTCCCCTAATTGAGCATTCAGGAGTGTTAACTCTATTGGACTGTTGACTAGTGTCAAATCTAGGAAAACAGAAATGCCATCCTGGAAGGGAATCAAGCTGGATTGATGACTATTATCCCTTTGCCAAGCCCAGTAGTGATACTTCTGACAAGGGCCTACCAGCCCCACAGTAGGCAGATGAGGAATAATCTGCTCATCCCTCATGGGCCTTACCTGATTTGTAGCAATTAAAGATCTGCCTGAACTTGGAAACATTAAATAATTTTGCTACAAAGCTGATACCCTAATTATACTTGAAAATTCTTGAAATAAGTACTTAATACTTTTCTTAATGCTGAATCATAGGTTTCAACAGCCTCCTGTGGCAACAGGTTCCACAGTTTAGTTACACAGTGAGTGTAAAAGTATTACTGTGATTTTCTACCTTTTATGAAATACCTCCTTGTTTTTGAACAGAGATGCACACGGATTAGGAGTTTTTTGTCTTCCTTACTTTGTCTGCTCCTTTCTGTATTGTTTCTAAATAAGTGATTTTAATATTCTCTGTTTTTCAGGGAGTAAGGTCTTTTTTTTTCACCCTTCACCAAGTCTGTTCTAATTCTCCAAAATCTTTTCCATGGATGCAAAGATCAGGGTGCATGTAATATTCTAGACAAATTTGTGCTAATAATTTCTGTAAACACATTCTAACATTCTGTTGTTCACAGTTTCAGCCTTCATATATCTTCTTTGCATTTTTGGCTACAGCTGTGTACAGTTACATCTTCAGTTACCTAGGATAATGCTGATGTCCATTTCTTGACCAAATATTGCCATGTAAACATACCTACAGCTAATTCAGAATTCAGCAAAGTGTCCTAGTAATTCACACCACATTTATCAGCTTTGATTTTTCCTTCTTGTCTTTGCATCCATTCACCTAGTGTGCTTCAACCCCTTTGCGTAATAATATCAATTTTATTGTGATGTGCATGGTGTGTTGATTGATAGTGGAACTGAGATTCTGCATTCCTAGGTAGAATAATAACCCAAGGTAATCTGAGTGGGAAAATTTTGATTTAAGTTGTAACTAAGCGTATTAAAGAAAAAAACCCCATATATTATGTGTATTATTTAAATGAAATAATGAACACTAACAGCTATACTTAAATGAGTGAGAAAAAAGTCATGGGAGAAATTTGGTAATTTTTAACCGGTTCCTAATTCATCTGCTTATTTCTCTAAAACAGACAAATGTCTCTACCAACACAAATCCGAAACTATGGATGCCCAGGGTTGTAATTTACCATAAAACAGGCAAAAATGACTGTGGGTAATTTTCTTCTCAAAGAGTTCAATCTGAAATGGCCATTCTGAGCATCACTATTAAAGCAGGATGTGAGAGAAAGATAAACAGCCAGGGGAGACTTCTCCTTCACGCAAAAGGAAAGCCCCTTGCATTTAAAAGAAGCTCCATCTATGCAGGCACATTCTATAGACAAGGTTGAGGCTGGGGAGGGGCAAAACACAACAGAGAAAATTGGAAGAAGAGAGATTGAAATAAAAGGACAATCTGAGAATATAATTTAGAGAGGCAAGAGAGAGAAGATTGAAATTATCTGTTTTCAGCAACTAAAGAGAAGATTAAGGTGCCAGAGTGTTTGAAAGGTGAAATAACCAATTTTGAGAGTGAGAAAAGCTGAGCAGAATTTATAATTTATGGACGTTAGGGACTGAGAAGTTAGGTCAAACATGAGCTTCATGAGAATGTGACTCCTGGTAATGGAATTATCACATAAGACAGCACAAAACTCCATGTGGTGGATGTTTAAGACAATCCATTGCTGGATATAGCTTTGGTGTCCAGAGAAGATGCACAGAGCAAGGCATTTTTCTCAGTGATGGCTCTCCTCACAATGCTTTTCGATGCCTTTCCTGGTCATTTTGAATGTTTAAACTAGAACTGGCTGATTAGACTCTCCTATTAAAATAAATATCTCTAGTTCTGACAGTGAAAAGTTGTGGTTTAAATTAAAGCCAAACCACACAATACGTGTATCTATGTAAACCGTGATTATAGCTCTGCATGGCTGCTTTGCTGGTGGCCAAATCAGCACAGTGACCACAGTGTTTCTTCTGTATTCAGAATCACTCTCTAATACTGTTTCATGTCACAGAAACAGGTTTAGAACAGTTGGATTAAATTTAACTACATTTCAATATCCTCTTCTCCTTTCTTCACCTTTCTATCCTCTCTCTCAAGAACAGCTATAGTCACAGTTGCATAGATATTTTAAGGTTTGTGTAGTTCTAACTTTGAAATAGATCCTCATCTATTGTGAACTGGCACAAATGCATTGAAGATATGATGGATTGATACAAATAGGTCTCTGTCCTGTCCTCCCACTTCTGAAAGCACAAGAACTCATAATCCAGATCCACACCATGATTGTAGATGTATAAACTAGGAAAATTTTTTAGTAAGTAAGAAAAGCAGAATTAAGAGCTGGATCAAAATACTGTGGAAAGGCAGATTTTGATAGTCACATTTCTTAAGAGCAGTCCACAGCCTAAATAGATTTTTAAGAAATCGGGGTCTTACCTTTTTTGTCTTTGATGTTCAGACTGCATTTTGGTGTCGCATTTATCACTACCACTTTGCAAACGACGACAAGGTAGAGGACTGAGAGAAGTACAGTCTGAGATGATAAATCCTTTGATGCTGTGTTATTGTGCTTTATTCATGCACATACCCATTCAGGTGAAGTTTGATCTTCTTCTGGGACGTTAAGAAAAACAGATGGAAAAAGATATTTTAGAAATATCCATGGTGGGGCTAAGAAATACTTGCTAAAGACTTTTCCTCTGGTAAATCAGTTATAATCTAAGGGACCTACTTGTGTTGTTTGCCAGTTATAATCTAGTAAATATTTAACTTGATAAGAGACGCTTGGGGCTGTGTGATTTATAAGTGGGTGTAGCCCTTTACATTGGCATTTATTGTGGCCCTTTGTTCTAGACATAGCCTAACTAAATTAGTGGGCGAGGTGAAGATTGTGGTGGTTTACTGTAATTTCTGGACAGATAAAAATGCTAGGCAGGTGCTAAAGGTTGCTTTTAAACAAAATTTCAAAGTTTCATACCATGAACTATTTTAAATAAGTGTGTTGACAGTCTCTAGGAAAAATCACAGCAAATGCATTCTAAAATTGAACTTCTGTGATCAGGAATGCTAAATATTCTTAGAGATGCAATGAGAGTACTATATTGGATATAGAATCAATGTATGTTTTGTTTCATGCAAAATTGCTTTGAAAGCAATAATTTCATGGCACCTGTTCGATTTTCCTGTGTCAATTTCATGACACCTTGATTTATCAATCTAGTGGTGTGTGAAGAACGAATGGAACCGTGGCTCCATATTTGACAGGATGCCATACTTGCTCTCTGAGCCGTATCTCAGACTGTGCAGGATTCAGCATATGTCTCCATAGCAGAGAATATCTGCATCAAATCTACAAAGGACGTGGCCAAAAGAATATGCAGTCTGTAATATTCAAGTTGCATATTAGACAAATTGAAAAATCTGGAGAAGCCCCTTCTCTAAACAGATATATCAGGAACAGAGATTTAAAGAAGTGGGGAGATTGGGAACAGGTCAGAAATGTGAGGGGCAATTGCCACTTGCAGTGGAAGTTGCAGTGGTTGGGGAATCTGGCATGTAAATCTGAGCTATCACAGAAAGACATGGTCTTTTTAGTTCTTTCCATTTTGGAATCTCTTTGAGATGTGGAAATATTCAAAGGCCAGCTGGGATATTGTTCTGTGTTTTGTAATGTAAGTAAAGGTAGTTTGGCACAGGCACTGGTTAGCACAGAAACACCAGCTGTGTGGCAGTCTGGGTCCAAGTCTATAATACTTGTGATGCTTTGTTCTGCAAGCAGTGTACCCCATTTCCCAGAGGTGACTCCTGCTGCGCAAGATTACCAGCTACAAAAGTCTGCTCTTTGCTGATGGGGAGATCTGCTCACTTATGAGACTCACTAGTTCAGATTTTTGGCCTCGTACCAGCAGAGCTGAAGGCTAGTGAACTGTCATGGTACCACCTCCTAGCCTACCTTCTTGTCTTCTTCCCATCTTCTTCTTCTTCCCACTTTTTGGGTAGGTAAACGTAAAAGATCTGGAAAATACAACTTTGTAGATGTCCTTTCTTCAGTTGGCCAGGTAAAACTCCTAAAAATCCTTTGATTCTTGTGTATATATTGCCCTAGTTATTTGTCTTCAGGAAGGATAAGAAAAATGTGTTAAATACTAGCAAGGAAATAATTTTAAAGGAGATTTAAAAAATAATCTTTAACTACAGTGGCTTGAATATCAACTCCTTTATTCAAGATTTGCATCTTTAGATTGCATAGGAACCCAAATGTCGTAATTTTAAAAATATTTCCTTTAGGAATCATCGGGCTGTAGTGTGGATTAATTATTTGATAAAATAGCTTCTAAGTGTACTTTCACTTCCAGATCTGGTGCGATAAAGTCTCCCTCTTACGGAATCTCTGTGGTATTGCAGGAACTTGCGCACATTCTCCGCAGCCTTTAGGGCGGGTGGGACGGGGCGCACTGCCGCCGCAGAAGAGGGGAGGGCTGGACTGGGCTGGGGGCTCTGCTGAGCCCGGTGCTGCGGAGCAGCAGGGCTGTGGGACCCCGCCGTTGTCCTCGGGTAACTGCGAGATGGCTTGCGGGCAGTCAGTCAGCGAGAAAAAGGTGGCGAGCACTGTTTCAGTATCAGAGAGAGAAAACCAGAGGCCATCCCAAATGCTGCTGGTTTTCTTGACACCTTAGAAAGGCAACTACCAGTAGGAACAGAGCACTGGTTATTAACTGTTTAATGCCTCAGGACACAAGTATTTTTAGAGCAATGTAAGAGTCCTAAATCTTTAAAAAGTTTGTGCTCCTTACTCGGGCAGAAAAAAATACAGCATATTTTTGAATATTTCTCTTTTGTATTGTTTTTTATGATCCCTGAAAGCATACACATGGAATTATTCAGCTTTTTAAAAAGGGGGTCAGAAGTGTAGTTAAGGTGTTATAACTATATAATTTATATGCATCCCCTATATATATTTAATAAAGACTTACTGTGTGTCATGTTCAAGCATTACTCACCCAGGTTTAATTCTGGTCTATTGTGAATGTTTCAGTCAAATTTGGGTAAACCAATACCTGAATGGTAACACTAAAAGTGGGGTGGGAATGTAATGAACATACACAAATATTCAGAAAAGACTGGAAAAAACAGAGAGGTACCTGCCAGACTGTGACTGGTAAGAAAATTTTCCTTCATTACATAAACATTTTCTTGTTTATTCATGAAAGCGTTGTCTGGGTCTATGTGATACAAAAGTCAGGAACATACAGTTAGTGCTTTACAGGTTTTATTTTGCACATTCAAAAGTATACACAGATGTACGTTAAGGACCACAGACTGTGTTGGCTTTACTTAATATTGAGACTTTTGACTTAATATAGCAGTGTCTGTAGCTTGAGATTATTTTAATATTATTTGTTGTGCCACAGGAACTTTTCTTGTCTGAAGAGATAGTTTTGTTTCCAGAACTGCTACACAGTATTATAGATGTGATGATACTTTCTTGATTGCTTTCTTCTGAGTCTTGCTACGATTGAATTTTAACCTAAACCAGCTTTAAAGCAGAAAAACACCTTTTCCTCTTCTGTTAAGATGTCATCTTTTTTGCTGTTGCTCAGTTTAACCAGAACAGAGAAGCAGTAGCATGGTGGGTTGCCAACTGAACAGCTCAGGGTAGCTGACGGATTTATGCTTCATTATTTTTTGTTCAACTGGTCAGATATAAGAGGCAGTAACAAAGTGTGTGAAATTCCAACTTTTCTACATAGTTCTCATGAAGTCCCACCATGTCAGTCAAGAGCTGTACATACTTAGACCTCCTTAAACTTGGGGTATTTTATGGAGATGTTGAAAAGCAAATTTACAGCTTGACTTGAAGTCTCTACAGATTTGCAAATATCACCCATGATCGTTGAGAACTGATCCACTGCAATGGATAACAGTTGTGTTTCATTTCGCACCAGATCACCTTTCAGATTAGTATTCTTGAAATTAATTTAAATTATATGTTTAATAATATATTGTTCCATTTTGTGTTATATGAAAGTGACCCACCCTCATTTCCTATGCATCATTTTCCTACACAAAGTACTGCCAAACTTTTATCTGAAACACTGAAGCGCCGCTCTGATTAAATTTGATTCCTGGCATTAGAAATCTGGGCTTAGTTGCCTGCTTCTTAAGGGTGTTGTAAACATTTCCAAACAAATATATACAATTGTTAATGTCTTCCAGCCTCTCACAGAGTGCTGAAAATAGATTGCTTTGAAATTTGTTACTATATTTAATTTCTGTCTGAATAAAAATAATTTAATTTCTGTTTAGGTACGTCAAAATAGCTTTGGTTAATTTTGCGTGACAAAGCCTAGATACAGAAAAGCTGAGAGTGTCAAAGGTCTTAAGCCTGTAAAAAATCCTGATCTTTTTTCTGTCACTTGAATGTCACTGGAAAAATATCCAAGACACTGAAGGAGACACTCCTCTTGGTGCTCTGTGGTTCGTGCTGCATAGCAGGTCTTATTTGACTAAAATGTAAAAGCAAATTTTACTCTTAGAGGGAGTAAAATTACTTTAAATTGCCTTGTTCCATTATCTCTAATTTAAAAAAATTGCCTGCCCATCTGGTTGTCTCTCACGCAGCATCACCTCACTTTGGAAGATGCATCCTGATCCCACTTTTCAGGGGTGCATCTCTGGGCATAGCACAGAATGTATTTTATTCCTCTGTATATTGTGCTGTGAAGGTCTCATACAGAAGAATTTATAGTGTGTCTAGATTAGTGGTTTAGTTCAGATCAGAAATGTGCTTCTAAAGCCAATCTGCTTGTCCCTGCTAAATGTGCTTTGATTCACATCATGGAGCAGTCTTGGGGTGCTTTACTGGATCTCTCAGATGAAACTGAAGAGGACTATGTGTTCCAAGAGCACATTCAATGCTCACCAACTGCATTCAGCCCCTAATGGGACCTGATTAGTTCTTGTTTCAGGTAAACCCCTGTGAAATATGCATAGTGAGGATGTCAGGTCGTCAGCACCAACTGTTTCATTCCACAACTCTATTTTTAGTGAACCCTAGTCCTTGCTGATGTGTACATGGCCTCTGTCTTGTTAGTATAATTCATTTTAACAGAGGTGGCATCTGTCTCTTTGGCCTTGAAAGTCCTTGTGGAAATGTCTTTTAACAATTACGTTTCTGTGAGACCACACATCCAATTGCACTTTATATTAGGAAGGAAGGAAGGAGGAAGGAAATCAGTTCTTTGCCAGAGCTGGGTCTGAGATTTTACTGAATACATGACAGATTGCTTAATGCTGGGGTTCTGCTTTGCCTAAACTGGAGAAGCTGGAATCAACTGCGTTTGGGTTCAAATATCCAGATCCAAATATCAAATATCCAGAATCAGAGTATTCCCCAGGAGCTCTCTGGAGCTTAACTTCAGGCTTACCCCATCTACAAAGTGGAGAGAGACACAAAGGGAGGTTTGCCAGCTAGCAACAGGGAAGTGACAAAATGGAGTGTTCTCTCCTTACACCATATAAATTACCATTTCTGGAGTCTTCTGGGACACATTTTCATTTCCATTTTCTTTCTTGCCTTCCCAAATACCTCCTCCCAAAAAGAAGTGAGAGAGGCTGACTGACCTTCAGATGTCATCTTTCTTCATGTGGTATCTTTTCTGAGAAAGCTTGACTTTAGTGAGACTAAAAGAAAAATAAATTTCAGTAATGATGAACTAATGCAGTCCTAATGGAATGCTCCTGGACTGACTGGGATTTAATGGCATGGCAGCAAGCAAATTTCTGGATTTTAATGAGGTAAGCAAAATAACTGCCCTTTATATCATACTATTAATAGGCTGAACTTGATTAAATTAGAACAGAAACAGTTTGCAGACTGCAGAACAGAGGCAGGTATACTGTGGAAACATGGAATTCAACATCAGTGACACAGCAAAGAGTTTTAGGTCAAATCACAGCCACAGGAACCTATAAAAATTAAATTTGGAAAGCTGCACACATTAGCAGATTGATTTGTCAATGCTTCTTCAAGTTTGGGGGCTTTTTGGGGTGTTTTTTGCTCCCCCCCCCCTTTCTTTTTCTTACTCTGTAAAAGTTTAGAGTTCTCTATAGGTTGCAATGAACTCTGGAACAGAAAGTGCATACACGTCAAATCTGATTAGTTTGAGATTGAATATCCTCAGTAAGATGGGAATATTTGGTGCTTATAGGACAGTTCAGAGCAGTTTTGAGGTGATCCTGGTTTTCTGATTTTTACCATGGTTTGGGGCACTTGTAATTCTATACTATGATTGAAGCTGGCATTCATTGATACATCTGAGGTTGATGTGTCTCTACCACCTAAAAGGAAGTGATCTTCCTTAAGATTTTGGACAATTATTCTGTGGAATTTAGCTAATCTATGGTAAAAGTGTCCTCCAGTTAGAAGTTCAGGCCAAGCAAATGGCTTGAGCTGAACTCACAAAATACTTGATGTGCTCTTCAGATATGAAATATGCTAGTCATTTTTGTTCTTCACTGGAACTCTTAGGCAGGAAATAAGCTTCAAAGAGATGTTAGTGTAGCAGTGTGTTATTAACTCCTCTTTGCAGTTGGATGAAGCCTTGAAGAATTTTGGATAAAACTGAGCTGGCTTAATGAAACAGCATTTTTTAAATTGTATTATGTACCAAGCTAATAGCTGCTTTAAAATTTTGCTTCATTAACCGGGAAGCATTAAAAGCTCAAAACCACTATGAAGGATGTGTTAATCAAAAATATTAATGCAATGCTCTGACCTCCAGATATATTTTCCCATGCACAAAAATAAGGGCTCTGTAATTGAGACCCATTAAGTATTGTGGCTATATTGGCTGAGTTAGCAGCCTCAGGTGCTGGCTGGCATTCAATATTGCCAATTTTTTGCTCTGTTAGCTATATAAATGAGGGGGAAAAAAAGAGAGTCTTAACAGCAATCCAGTCTTTACTAATGGGAAGGTGCTTGAGATGCAAATGAAAAGCTCTCCTATCCCTTCTTTCAATGTATATAGTAAGTGTATTCAGTCTGTCCTTGCTTTCCTCCTGTTAAAAGAAATGTATTTTTTGAGCCTGAGCTGTGCAGACTTCTGTGATGCTTAGTGGTTGTGCTGCAATACAAAGATCATAGATCTCATTCCCATGTAAGGACACCTCTTTCTTCTTGTAGCAGAAACTCATTAATTTTAATACACACCAGTGAAGCATCTGAGTGGGCTTTGAGGTCTCCTTCATAGCAGCATGTTGTGTTGCTTCTGCACCACTGAGTTCATTATTCTTTTATTAAGAAAGCAAGGAGGAATACAGTGTGTACAGTCCTAATGCTATCTTGCTCAGATATCACAGGGCATCGGCACTCTCCAGAAACATAGAGAGCCTGCTTGAAAAATGAAATGAAGCATTCTTTGTTTTGTTTAATCCATGAATGAGGAACATGTGGCACATATTTCTACATTATTTGCTGCTTCTCTATTTCCTTCTAAAGTTACACAGGTCAAGGCTAGGAAAATTGGCTGTGTAAGAAATAAATGCCAGCGATGCTATATAGGGCCAATAAAGAACTTGTCTGCATTTCCTCAGCAAACAACCGTATGTAAAGTATTTCCTCAAGCCTCCAACACTTGACTGTGCTGACGTGAAATTTTTACAGATTTTCACATTTGCTTTCTCCGTTGCTTCTTTAGGATTGAGACTTCTTTCAAGCCTTGGGAGCCCAGTTCCATTTCTGCCAGTTCCTGAATGGGTCTGAAAGTCTCAGCCCAGTTCTGTCAGGATACATGAGGGAGGTATTAATCTAGTATTCAGGTCAGTGAAGCTTTTTAGGGGAGGCATGCAGTGGTGCTCAAGACCTGCGTGTACTGAATCAGGTCCAATTCAGATTTGAATTCAGAATGCAGGTTTGATTCAGCTGCGGCATCCTCTAGCCTCTTTGTCCCACCTCTGTTCTGTCAATATAAAAATAAATAGCAAATAGAGAATCTGTAATTCAGCACGCTGTCATTTGAAGTTAGTATTCGGGCAGAATATGTGGTCATTTCTGCATATCCAATATTAGCCATGTTTTTACTTCATTCATTGAAGAAGTCTCTGTTTAATTTAAGTTTTGATTCTGCAGAATTTCTCAGGACTCAGCTGTGGGGAATTAAAGCAGCTGTTCTTAAATTTTCCAAGACCAAGTCTCCCTTCTTTTCTCTTTTTAGGTTTGTCTCTCCTTACAGTCCCTGTGTAAATATGCCTTTTTTTTCTGATTTGCCCAAAGTCTTGTTAATTCTAATCTATAGGCCTGAAAGTTTCCTTTGTCTGCAGTAATTCGCATACTCTGAAAAACGTGCATCCCAAGCTTCAGCAGAGCCTTATCCAACCTACCTCTCCTGGGCAATGATTCAGGAAAAAGAATGAAGGAAAGCATATTGGAATGTCTCCCAGGAACCCCATGCTATTGTCTCCCTGTGGTGATCGATTAGTGTCCTGTCAAGAACTGCATGCAGTGATTGATGTGCTGTGTGATAGAGGGTATATCTGCTGTGTTTGCTTGTTTGCAGTTCCTGTACAACAGCAATGTTCTATGTAGTGTCTTTGTGTTCTGCACTGGGAACTGGGGTGTGGCCGAGCAGCAGAGGCAGGCAACCATTTCTTGTCCTTGTTACCTACATAACAGGTTAGGTGAATCCTTTGCCAGGAAGACAAAGCAGCTGAGTATGTTTTGCTAAGCAGACTTTTGCCTGACGTGCCCAGAGACTAGAGGGCTCCTGTGAAGAATAGAGAGTAGACAAAAAGCCAAGCATTGGAAATGCTAAAAGAAAGAAAAGACCTTCCTGAGGACCCAGAGTGGTGTGCTGCAATCTAAAGATGAAGCAAAGTTTATTGTATGTATTGTTCTCCCTATGTCTGCATTAGTGTCAGTGCTGTCATGGTTCCCTGTTTATCAGCCATTGGAAATCCAACTTTCAGCCAAATCAACGTTTCTGAATCTTTACACAGTACTCTGGTTGCCAGTTGAATGGGAAGGAGGTGAAGGTTGTGATCTCTTGGAAGCAGTGTGGCCTTGGATTAGTGTAAGCTGATTGGAAAGATTCTCTCACCTTTTATCATTGCCCTGTCAGGCAGAAAATAGTATTTGCCTCAGAGTAAGTAAACAACCTGTTTAAGATAATCACTGGAAGAGTTGGCAACACCCATTTACTGTAGGAGGAAAGGTGTTTTCCATGACTAGATAGATGTCTGCATTCCCTAAGTTAGGAGGACATAGTCAGGACCCTGGTGGCTGGCATGCTAAAAGTTACTGGCTTGCTATCAAGAAATCTCTGGTGGATGATTGAGGAGAGTTGGAATCAGAATAGTAGGTCAGAGTATGAAAAGACACATAAATTAACATCCTCCCTCTATCTTGAGTGCTCAGTTAGGCAAAGGAAGCTGGACTGGCTGAGAGTCTGGGTAAATATTCTGGGAGTGTGGTAGCTGGAGAGAGAGGCTTGCTGCTTGGACAAAGGCAAATCCTTGCTATGAAATACCTTCATGAAAAGAATTGAAGCTTCCTACCCAGAGAAAAACTCAGGCCTGGAGATAACTGAGATTTAGAAGATGCCAGGTTTTTTGAAAAGAGCCAGATGATGGCAGCATAGAATGCAGCAGAAGATTGAGAACATTCCTGGGTTAAGTAACAAGAGACCTGCCCTTGAAAACTGAGTTAAGAGTTCAACCTTTCCATCTCTTCCTCCACTTCAGCAGTGGCTTTTGAAATATAGGTTTATGGTTCTGGAAAGAAGAAAAGAAAACAATGGTTTTGTTCTGTGTATATGAGTTGATCTTTCATAAGCTATGCCATAAATCGGCTCAGAAATCTTTTCTGTGTGGCATCAGAGATAAACAATTCTGCTTCAGCCTTTCAGACCCAGAAATCTTGTATTTTTTCCTCAGCTGTATAAATTCTTCCAGCAAGTTATACCCTCTACAAATAGTACCTTCCTAATTCTCATCATCAAATCCTAACCTGTAACTACTGCGGCCTCCAAGACAGAATTCAGAATATAGCTCTGGATATAATGGGAAACGTAAGACATGTGCATGTTAGTTTTTCAAGCGAAAAGCTCAACAACTGATGTCTGAATCAAAGACTTGGGCACCTAAGAACATGTCTTTTTTGTCATGTGATACAAAAGTGCTGTCTCTGTGGCAAAATACCAGCCTGTGTCTTCCTGGAGCACTGTTTAGTGGTATTGGCAAAGGACAAGATGATCACTGTGCAGGGGCTGTTTTCTTCAGATCTACTGGTTTGTATTGGTCACAAAAGCAGGGAGTTGGGTTTTAACACAACCCTTCAGAATTGCTTCTGCAGAGGTAGCCATACAGTCCTCAGGGAAGCAAGCATGCGGCGGAGCACTTTCAGAACACATACTGTTATGAGATAGGAAGGGAAGACAGTGAAGCACAAGGTCACAGCTGTGGATATGCCTTACCTCTATGCTGGTACCATTTGGAAGTGGGATTGTACCTCTGTGTGATGGTAATTCTCAGTTTTGGGAGAGGCTCCACAAGCCAAGCTACTCCAATGATTTTATTTTTATGTTTATTGAAATGATCCCCTCACAAGCTTATAGAAATAGTTTCCCAGATAAGCAAAAGATAAATGGCTGGTAATGCACCTGATAATCAAATGCTATTCTGCCAACAGAGACTACTGAATTAACGCTTGTTACATCTTCAAACTCCTCAATCTCCTTGGGGTTTAATTTGAAATTTCAAGGACATGAGTACTTTACACTAATGAACACTTACAGAAAGAAGAGGTGCTGCAAAGAAGAACTGGGACTGTACCAGCTTCTCAGTTTCTGGGTGGGATGGGAGTGCAGTCTGTTTTAAGTTCAACTGTTCTCTGAACTGGCAGACTCTCGTTGCTCCTGTGACAGGCTCTGGCTCTACAAATCTCAGTTATTGTACAGTTGGATCTAGTTCGTAGAGCAGAACCAACTCTTTTGCCTGCACTTCCTGCCACCTGAAAAGGAGGTGGTCTCCCATAAATAGCAGGAATTGTCAAGCCCTGCTTCTTTGAAGGGCTACTTTGAAAAAAACTAATGACAATAATGTTTATCCTTGTATTTGTGAAGGCACCATCCCTGGGACTGTGCTCATTCTGAGTTTCTACCCCAGCACTTGCAAAAGACGAGAGTCTGGCTTATTCTGGTTTTATTAGTTGTGATAGTAAATAAGGATATTGGAGCTAGAAAAAAAGGGGATATTTCCTTGTGAAACCTACCCAGAGCAGCTCAGTGTTATGGCAAGAGAGCAGGCTTCGGAAGAAAGTTGCTCCTGAGTCCTTTACATTCCTGAGAGATCTTACAAATAACAGATGTCTGATGGGTTCCTCAGGCTGGTAAAAAAAGTTCAAACCATTCAGTAGCACCAGTAAGGGATGTCTGGAATTCCCATGTATAGAGAAACAAAGCCCTCATCTAGCATATGTGCAATAAAACAGGAAGGGGAAAATACCATAATGGAGGTGAGGGAGAAAAAAAAAAGATACCTGCTACTACTTACTGTCCAATGCAAACTAAAATCCTTGCCAACAAGGACAAATTGCTTAATATCCATACAGCACCTTGGAGATCTAAAGTACGTTAAGTGCCATTATTATTATTTTTACTACAGAAGCTAAGATTGCTCTTCTAAATAGATATATTGGAGTTTTATGTTTAAAACATTGTATTAAAAAAGGCCTGTGTGAAATTTTTCTGAAAAGGAATGAATGATATGGTACATTCATCAACACGGTTACAAAGCATTCACAATTAGACCTTCCACTTTGTATAGGCTTGGAGGAAAGGAATTTCTGAGTCAGCATGTGGTGCCATTAAACGTATTTAAAGGTAGTTTAATAATAGTCTTTCTACATCCTTTTAGTGCATATGACTCTTACTCTAAAAATAAAAAAAAAAAAAGAAAATTGTTTCTGGGGGTTGAGCACTGCATTCATGCTATTCTGCACCTCTAATTGTAAGTACTACTATCAGCATGGTGAACAAAACATGACCATGAAAATGGGCATCATAATTGTGGACTGATACTGCTAGTGCACATTTTCCAGGAATGTTAATTGCGTGCATGTCGGGGGTAAGCACACAGAACCTCAGTACACGGCTGTGCTGCTCCCCCTCAGAGATGTGCATTTCTGTTAATGAAATCTTTGGTGTCTTTTCTAAGCCATAATTTTCAAGACAGCCACGTACTGGTGTGTCTGCTGCACAGTCTCTGGTGTTATTCCTTTGGAGTGAACAGGAATATCCTGACATTGTATCTTGTTGCAGTCGATTTTAGGGGTTTGAACAGCTCCAAGAAAACACTTTGCTCCTAATTAGCATCTAATTTAATACACAAAAGTTTTGCATCTGTCACATGGCTATGCTGAAAATGTTTCGCTCTTGGTTACAAAAGGTTGCAACAGTGGAATGAGGACAAGACCTCCTGGTCGTTTACTACAGAACCAGTAACATTGTCTTTACATCTTTATCTTTTCTGGGGTAGGAAGGACCGCTGTGGCTGGGTTATGAGGATAAATGTGATACTAAGACTGCTGTGACTTTGTGTAACCAGGCCTGGATTAATGTGGGTGGACAGCAATTCTTAGAAAATCAAAAGGTAGGAGCTGGCAGCTGAGCTTTCTGGGTTCTTTGAAAACCTTTGTCTCAAAAATCTCTTTAAATAAAACTACATTTCCAGTTTCATTTTAAATGCAGTGAATGATTTTGTAGTAAGTTATTCTGGGAGCTCTATAAATATATAGCATAAGTTAAATTATGTTCTATGTCTACTTAATATTAATTTCATTTGTTGAGCAGCATTTAGAATTGCCTTCTTACATCACATAAACATAATATGAATATATCTACAAGAGATTAGAGAGATTCTGAGCTGAAACAGTGTGTCAGTCAGGAAGTTGTAGAATGGTAACCAAAGAAGGTAATATTTTCAAATAATAGACCTCACTAAAGGAATTTTATGTTGTTTCATTTGAAAATTAAATACTGTTTTCTTTGCTGACTCTTGTGTATATTGCACTCTATCATGTGTTGTTTCTCCTACTGTTCATTTTTCCCAAAATGGATAGAAACAAAATTTTATTGTATTTAAAACAGCTGCTTTTTTCCTGATTATTCTAACTTACGTTGTGATATCCATGACAGTATCAGAAACTGTCCAGTGCCTCCCAAACTACCTCCTAATAACAAATATAAAAAACAGTATAACTTTTCTTGGCCACATTACTTTCTGGAACATTGAGATTAAGATAAGGTATACACATTTACTGTGCATATGTACAGTAAATGTCTGCAAAACTAATATGGTTATCCATTCAGTCTTGTGTTCTATTTTCAATGTCTATATTTGCAGATCATTTTAACAGAGTTGCATTTATCAAAAGGAAGAAACTAGTTTTAAAAAATTATTGCTTCAATAGGGTGAAACTGTGCAGATTGCAACTCATTTGTAGCTATAATTTGTCTGCCTATGTTCCTCTTGTGATTTCAGTTTGCTATAACTCTATTTTTCACAACTAGCTACAAGTTGTTTCATAGCATTAGAGTGTGCTATTATGTATTTGCCAAGTTTCACCCCAAAGGTATTTGAATTTCAGTTCTGAGTGAAATTCTTCCTGTACAGTAGGTGATTTGCAAGGTGCTTTGTGATATTTGGTGATAAAAGGTGCTACGTAAATTATCTTTACTACCATATGGCCTCTTCATGTTCCCAATTCACATCCACTGGGAAAAATCTCTCGGCAACATCAACAGAAGCACATCTGGTCCACACACAGACTATGACAGAGTATTCTTTTGGTTTGATTAGTCCTTCTATGGAAGTTCAAATGTATTAGGCATAAGAAGAAGAAACAAAGCTTCTCAAAAATGAAAACCACTCTACAATGTGTTTGAGACATGCCAAAAGCTGTTCTCAGTAGAGACAAGCATAACAGTAGAGACAGGCATAACATTAAATTGGCTCGGTCAGAGTGAAAATCACTTGTAAGGGCACTGCTTACAAACCATCTGGACTTTCAGATCAGTAGTTTGCTGCAGAAATGCTTCAGACCCTGCATATTCAAGCACAACATGCTAGATTTTACTACGTTCTCCTTTTCCCCTGTTGCTGACCACTGGTGCACTGATACAAAACTAAATGATGACTGATGGTGCAGCTATGATCTGTGATGCTTTCAGATGAGGGACACAAATACTCTTACTCGTAGGGTATGCTGATTGTCATGCCTGCAATGCAGGCAGTTTTCTTCTACTGCTTACAGAAAAGCATGCCAAATTTGTGTCAGTGATTCTTTCCATTGCAGCCTCTTGCAATCTGAAAACATTTTCAAAATAAAAATGACAATGCCAGTGAGAATGAACTTTGACAGCAGTATAATGAAATGTGTGGGAGGGAGAACTCAATCTGCAGACTTTGAAAGAAAATTTAATTCCACCTCCAGTCCTGCAAGATGTGGTATTGGACCAAGGACTTTCAGTACAAGTAGCAACAATCTAATTCATGCATGGTGAGAATAATCCCTTGTGGTGCATGCAATATTAATACTCCAGGGTTTTCTTCATCTCTTGTCATGTATACTTAAAGTGTAACCTCTTTGAGGCAGGAAGTTACTTTATTGTTTCATGCATTTACTGTGCCTTAGCACGGTCAGACACTGTTAGGGGGATATAATCACTACTGTAGTACAAAGGACTCTTTTTTTTTTTTTTTTTTTTCTCTCTCGGAGAAGTCACAGGAACAAAGCAGTAATAATATTACTCCTAGGTGTATAAACTACTTCCTAAAAATAGATGTATATTTTATAACTGAATGCAGGTATAAAAGTTACCTCATTACTTTTATGAAGGTCCAGATTTTCACATAACGTAGCTTGTGGAAATCTACTGACAAAAGTACCAAACAGCAGCAGCAGAGAGACTTTCTGTGCTGGTGGGAAGATAATCACCGTACCTGTGGTGAAGGTAGGAAAAGGAAACTGGGCTCCCTGATGGCTCTCGGCTCTCAGGGCACATGCCATCAGCGTGATTTCTAAAGCACAATTTCTCGAAACTGTCACCTCTGTCCAGGTAGAAGCATCCACTTCTTTGTTGTTGAACACTGAGAAACTGGACTGTATTTCTACAGCCATGTTAGGAGGAGCATTCCTATTTGTAACCCTGCTGCAGTAAAGAAGGCAACTCACATGATTTTACCAGTGTGGGTCTATAGTATTTCAGGTGAAATTTTCTTAAATCAGATATATTAATGACTAGAATGAACAAGGAAGGGGGTAATGGACTTTCCATTGCTTCAGCTAAAAAATGGATGGTTGTTGGTTTTGAAGAAAATGTATGTGCTTTTGAATATAAAATTAAGAGTGTTTAATGACCCTTTGTGGACCTTATATGTTAACCATATTAAAAATTTAGCAAATATTAAGAAGCAGGTGCATGAAAAGAAGGTTCTGTCTTTATATAGCACCTTCTAGAAGAAAATTTGATCTGAGGCTGCCTTTTTTTCCTCTTGGTGCACTGAATATCCTCAACAATTAATTCCAAGCTGTTATTTTTTAGCTTATTAATAGGTCATAGATAAGAAATAGATTAGACTCATGTGTGCATATTTAACTTAGCCTTTATCGTCCTGATAACAACCTGCACTTTCTGAAGTGAGGAGCGAGCTTTTTTCCATCTGTGTATGCTAGACAAGCAGAGTACAGAGGCGGCCATCTTGTTTGCTGCTCTGTTGAAGTATGTTTTCCTTTGGCTGATCTGAGATGGAGAATTGCATGATTTGTTGGGAGAAGCCAAGATGTGTCTTTGCATCTTTTGGGTGATAAACATCTCTTTCAAATCTATTTCATAAAATATTCCCTACTGGAAGAGCTTTGGTAAAAGTGCTTTTGCAAAGAGAAACTCCTCGAAAGAGGTAGGAAGGCAGTTGAGAAATGGAATTTTCCTCCAGGAAAACATTCAAGTGATTTTTTTTCTTTAAAGAATTTATTTTGTCCTGAATTAAGATAAAAAGCCAACAGTTCACAGTCTCTCTTGGGGTAAAAACTATGTTTTAGGAGAACCAGGTTGGAAATTTCAGTTCACCTTTAGATGCTAACAGGCAATACAGCTGCCTCTTGGGAACGGCTGTGTTTCTCAAAATCCACTCAGTTCTTTCATGCAAGCGCTTTTTAGCTGATAGTATATATTTTTCATTGTAATTTTGACCAGCTCAGATAGTTAGCCAGGCATGGATGTGATTACAGATGTGAGGGGAAGATTGCCATGACTCATTTCACTAAGGAGAATTCAATTTCAACTTGCCCGGACAGTAAGGGATCACACAAATTTCAGAAAATTGCTAAAAAGAAGTCCCTTCTGCGAGTGGAGAAAAATAACACTTTTCATGAAGGAAAACCAGCAAACTATTGTCATTAATAGAGCTGTGTGAGTTTCATTTCATTGGATCCCAGGAAACGCCCTTTGTCCTGAGTTTCCCGGCACTGGGTGTCAGCGGGGAGGCGCTGGCAGCGGGGCCGCCTCTGTGAGGAGAGGCGCGGGCTGCGCCGGGCGGGGCACAGCCGGTTCCAGCCGGTTCCACGAGCCCCACAGCAGAGCGCAGCTGAGCCCCTCAGCCAGGCTGGTAGCGCCTCTGTGAAAGAGTGTTTAGGGAAGGGCAGAATCCCACAAAGGTGGTGAAAGGGAATGGAAGGGCTCAAACAAATTAATTTCAAACAGTTATTAAGACTAAACTGTGATGTGATGTGTGAAAGCTTTGCTTGTGCTTTGCTTCATTTGTTTCTCAAGGACTCCTGACTTCTCAACTGTTTCCTTAGGTCTCTTTGTTTGTTTAGGTAAGATTGAAATGCTCGTTAGGCTCCCTACGTAAATCACTGATAGCAGACTGGAGGCCTTCAGTGGACGCTTAGGCAACTCCTAGAATGAGATAAGGGGCGCTCGAAGAGCTCGAAGAGACACAGAGACCCTGTTATAGGGAGGATGATTCTGGTGATTTAGGAGGGAGACACCTCGACTTTACTTCACAGCACATGCTCCGGAAAGAGGGTTAACTAGCGAACACTGTGAAGAAGACTACTTACTTCCGCCCCTGACCACCGAAGACCCTCACCCTATTTTCACTATGCATGCCTGGACTAGGTAAATAAATTCTGGGAACTCGTTATCATAAGACACTCCTTTCTAGGAAATCTAATGAATATGTACAATTTGTGTGTATGTAAACTGATGTCCCTTGCTAAGTCTTGGGAGCCCTTATGGTGGAGAATCCCCAGGGTGACCCCAGCGCTGCTAATAAAGAATAGCTGCTTAACAGTTATATTGGATTCTGACTGTTAATTTCTTTGTTTCAGTGGTGAGGAAAAAAGTGTGAGAAACAGCCCTGCAACCCCCAAGGTCGGACAGGGAGCGGGGGGAGGATGAGTCACTTCAGGCGCTGGAGCAGAGATCCATGATATGAATTGGATGAGAGCTCCCTAACACAAGCCAGCAGGTCCCCTCACATCTCTTCAATGAAGTGATGCAAATGACTTTCTAGCGCTTGCTGGTTACAAGCCACAGCAAAAAATATCTCAGGTAGGGGAGAGCACATATCTTTCTGAGGGAAATAACAATGTATATTTTGCCTTAATCTTTTAATGTGTGTGTTTGTATTTTAGATCTTCTGAAACAAGAAAGAAGAGAAGAGTGGTTGCTTAGGAGACAGAAAATATACAAGTATTAATATTTAATTCTCTTAACTGGTTCATTCACCTTTTGGTCATAATGCTTAAAGCACTTGACTGGAGTCTGAAGAGATGGAAAAACCTGACCCTCCCCACTAGACTTTGTAACAAAATCTCTGCAGGGAGTTTTTCCAGAAGGTGAATTACACTGGGAGTTAGGCTGCAGAGAGCAAGAGCCCAGCCACAGACCACAGTTTGCAATGAAAAAGCACATCAGTGCCCTGTGCTAGAAGCGAGGTAGGTACCTTAGTTACATTTTCTGGTCACTGGGCTGAGTACAGGTAGCCCTATTGGCCTCTTACTCAGTTTTCTTTTCCAAAGGCAGTGTGATATTTAATTAGCTAGTTTGTTTGTTTTTATAGTGGAAACAAATATTTGCAATATGCTTTGTGCAGTACAACATGTTACATCTGATGCAGCCTTACAGAATGTGGGTTCAGATGGATTTTTAAAATTTGCACAACTGGAGTTTGTTTTTCTGTTACTTGTCTGGACAGCTGATACTCTCTTGCACATACATCCACCCATGGTGTCTCCATGGTTTCTGCTGTACTTGAGGCTACTGAGAAATGCAGAAATTTTTTATTTGTGACATTTACTTTGCTGCTTTCCTTTAAGCGGCTTAAATTTTTGTCTGGGAGGCCAGGTAACTTATGGTGGTTGCATCCTGGGCAAAAAGAGCAAGTCCTCTAATGGTATCATAGTGGGATGACTGGTACTGCCAAGCAGCATGTCTTTCTGGAGAATATGTTCAGATACTTAATGCCTATATAGAAGTTATTTAGTGATTATATAGAAGTAATCTCTTCTATAGAATTCCTCACACTTCTTAAAAGATCATGGAAATATCTTCATACTTTAGGTTCAGTCTCCTCCCGTTATGGGTTGAGGGAAAGAGTTTATGAGGCTGTAGAAACTATCCTGTATGATCTTAGTGAAAAGGAACAGATACAAGTTTTGCAAGGGATTTGCTGCACACTGCTTAGTTGGTGGAGGACCATCAGTGGTCCACAGCAAAAACTGGCCAGAGCCAAGACATATGGACCAACCAGTCCTATCTGTTAAAGGAATTATCTGTGTTTTCTGATGCCAGAGGTTTTCTTTTATTCAGATGACTTTAAGTGCTTGGTAAGTATGCAAGATGGATAGGCAGAGGTGAAAACTTAGACCAGTTGGTTGGTGGGAAAAAAAGATTTTGGGCACAGAAAAGCCATTAAGGACCATGTGTCTTGGAAAAACTTGTCTTTTTTTTTTTTTTTTTTTTTTTTTTTTTTTTTTTTTCCCAGCTGTATCGTTTGGGTTGATCAAAGAAGTTGGTTCTCCCGGTCAGCAATCCCAAGGTCTGAAGCAGCATGCCTGGGAGCTATGTCTGAAGCTTTTGCCACTTTCCTTGCTTGGTTGGCTCCAACTCTGTGTTTTGGCTTTGAGGCAAAAAATTTGGAGCATCACAGCAGGTAAAAGGACAGTTGTTACACAGAAAGATCTTGAAAGCCCTAGAGCCTACTAGGTGGGAATTTCTTCCATTCTGCAGTTCCTGCAGAACTTAACACTGAGGCTGTTCCTGAGAGGTCCTTTCTGTGGCCCAGAGGTGGGCAGACCTGTGCTATATGTAGCTTGCTTCAGCAAGATTGCTCTGAGTCACAGGCTGTTTGTGAGTACGCAGGGTTTGACTACCTGCCTCTTCCCTGAGCATGTTGAGAAAACGGCTTATGGGCTGGATGGCCCAACCAAGCAACTTTAAGCATGGTAGTGGTTTATAATCCAAGGTACCACAAAAGATACTTTCTCACCTTGCAAAGCTTCCTACTTATTTATTTACTTATTTCCTGTGTGCAATTAGAATATTAAAATCAATACTGTTATTCACCTGAGTATATCCTATTTGACAGAAACAAGGATTGCAGAATCAGGTCCTTATCTGAATTATTTAGAATATAAGTTTGTATAAATCAGGGACTAAATCAATTACAGTCACGGGAGATGAACCAGAAACCTTTCTGTGTTCCGATGCAAAAAGAGTGAGAGCTCTTTTTTTTTTAATTAGACTTTATAGCACCTACTTGTACCCTTGGCAATTCAACTGAACTTAACCAAACTGAGATCTCATCAGGTTTTAATTGTGTGATTATAGCATTATTAAAATAAGCTATCAAACGGCCCTCAAAACAATCCTATGTCCCCTAGTACCAGGGGTTCATAAAGACATATAATCTCTAAATGCCTGAGCACAAATTAGTCTGGGTTGGGTGGATAAGCAGAGAAAAGGTTGTCTTGTGGTAATACACAGTCGTAGGAAATTGTTCTTTAAACATTCTGGTTTTAGTCTGCAGCTGGCAGTTCATCTTCACCTGCAACCTATCCTTTCTTACTAGGTTTTTGATCAGTCAGGGACGTTATGTAATTCTGTGTCACGTAGCCTGGGGCATTTTCACACGCCTCTGCAGGGTAGACCAGTCTGATTGCAATTTGTAAATTCACAATTTAGGCAAATTGTTATGTAACTGCAATAAAATGTCTAATCTCCCTTTGCCCAAAGCTGTTACACATGGCTGGATTCCTGGTGAGTGCAAAGTGGTTAAATTGAAGGCAGCGGAAATTATGCTGCTCGGTACCAGCTGAGAATCCAGGCCACAATGTATGTGGAAATCATAAAGCCTCTGCTCTGGTTTGGGGTATTTTCTCACATTTTAGTGTTTTGTTCTTACATATGGCTCTACAGTCACTCCTGAGTTCTACTGTCTGAGTGAGACCAGGATTGAATTTTTCTATCAGCTTGCATATATATATATATATACACGCATGTTAAAAAGTAACTCTTGCTCTCTACAGTAGGAAACCGAGGAAAGGTGTAAGAATCCATTTGTTTTTTGGATGGATGATGAAGGCAGATGCACCTGAAGAAAGTGAGGTGGACAGGGCTCTGGCTGCTGCTGAGACTTGTGATTTATCAAGAGGCCTGTGGTGGTTCCTCGAGCATGGGGAGGTAAGCATACTCCAGAGTCACACCCTGGTTTTGCCGTTATTGTTGCGATAATGAGCCCTTGGAATTGTTGCCTCAGAGGCTCTGGTGTGTTCAGAGGCTGCAGTGCTGGTGTTTTCACTGTCAAACCTTCAGTGAACTGAGTGGAGCTGAATGATTTTTCCCACCTCCACTACAGCTCAACTATAGACAAGAGCAGAATGTGCTGCCTGCAGCCATTAGAGTCTACAGCACCCGGAGTTCAGGGCAAGTGGAAGCTGAAATGCCAGTGGGTGAGCTGGCTGCCTGAGGGAGTTCATGAGTTTACAGAAGTGTTTTGAGTAGAACTGGGATGAAGGAATTGAGGTTGCAATATAGATGTGTCAAAAACAATCTAAACATGGCTGAATGAGCACATTCAGAAGAAGAGCTTAAAATTAGTATTTACCTGTGCTGGTGGTAGTATTTTATTTTGTAACTCTTCAGTGAGAGCAGAATTGCAGCAGTTAAATGGATGACAAGGGTTAACATTTTTAAGGCCTTTGATTCTGCTTTTGTCCTTCCTACTTGTTAGATCTAAAGTACCTTTTCAGCTACCAAGCTGTAACCCGCAGCAGGTCTGTGCTATCATCTTAGATCCTTCTAGAAATAAAAGAAAGGAATTTATGTAATCTGTAAATAAACTTTCTCTCATGCTATAGATGATACTGTATCCTGAGCTCCTACTAAAACACCATTGAATAATGAGCATTGTGTGTTTATATATATTTTTTCACTATCCATTCTCACTTAATTCTGAGCCTTAAATATGTATCTGGAATAGAAAGGATATTTATTGCAACATTGTGAAAGTTCTACAGGTGCTTTGTTAATTTTTAGATAAAACAACACACAGCCTTTTATTAAATACTAATAATATTGTATTTCCCGTAGTATTTCTTTAAATCCTTCCTATGTTAAGTGATACATATTCTTTTTCACAACTAGCTATATGAGAAATGCTGGGGGTAATTTGGGGTTGCATCGTGCACACGTGCCTTTGTGAAACCAACAGACCTGCGGCCTGTGCTCCCACCAGGGGGCAGGACGAGACAAAAATTAAGGAGCTCGAAGGGGAAGAAACCCAAGGGCTCTGCTTTTAATCCTGTCGTCCCCCGCCCATTTCTACAAAAACACAACCTCTGCAGCTGTATGACTGAGTGAAAGCAAGTCTTCTGTTTTTTTGGAGGGGAGTTATGTAAACAATGCTTGGCTTCTGCTTCAGTGAATATATACGTATTGCTGCTTCTGAGATACTGTTATGTCCTTACAAACAGAAGTCCTGTGATCTAGTTACAAAAGCATTTTTAAACTACATAAAGCTATATAGTAAATCTGTATGTTTCCCATCTTGTAAAAAACAGTTTTAAATCCCCTCTGCAGCATTTTAGCTATTATTTTTCTTAAACACAATTTGAAGATAATCCTAGACACTACAATTCAAGACTCTAGCATTATATTGTCCTTTGTAAAAACAACATAGTAGGAGCCTGAGGCTTATGCCATGCCCAATTACAGGAGAACTCTGACGTCTTAAGTGTTTCTTGTGTCTAGGAATAATGCAGAAGGCAGCCTTCTTTCTAAGGTACTGCAGTGACCCACTTGTGCTGTGATGGAAGGGGACTGCTGACTGAAGCCTGTTTAGCCCAACCATAAATCAGATAGCTGTGAGGAGCAAAAACTATTGCAAAAACTAGGTTTGTTCATAAAAGTGGATGTGCTTGTAAGGAATGCTGTTCATAATTAATCACAGCCTAATCCCAGATGATGAGTACTCATCTCTGAGCAAGAAGATCGTGAAAGACTTTTTGGTAATTACACCACAGAATTTATTATCTGTAAAAGGAGATGAATCATCTGAGAATAGAAATTTATCAGCTAGTTCCCAGGCCACTCCAAATCTACAGCTGAGGTGGGAAGCCTGTAGCTGTTACCTCTGGGTTGCTCACAGCGATGATTTTACACGTATGCTACCAGAGGTACAAATCACCAGGCACCAGAAACCACGGTGAGAGTTAACTGGGTTTTCATTCATCATAGCTTTGTACAGGAACACCCTGGCAAAGGGTGAAAAGGCAATTTGAAATTGACAGTATGCTTAGCGTTGCTGCAGGATCTCCTGGGTTTAAGGAATGTGTTTCAGCTGTTACCAGCAAAGCAAGACCCCGCCTTGCTTAAGAGAAAGAGGTTCTCTCTATCACCTGTAATTAGAGACTCCACTAACTTGAGTATCTCTGGAGCTTTTGTTTTTCATTTAAACTTTATGCTTCGGTATTGCATTTGGCTTGAGAGATAAATCATTCAGGTGGGTCAACTATGTCAAACAGGTAGCTAGAATAAATACAGATGTGGAAGGTCTGAATGCTCAGAGATGTAGATAACTTCATGGAGGCCTGGCATATACTGTTTCTTACCTAGCACTTCTGAATTGAAACTGTGAATCTCATCATGGTCCTCTGCACTGTCAAAGCGTAAACCACCACTTTTGGGTGGTGGTGGGTTGTACTGAAGAATTTTACAGGAAGTGATCACAGTGCAGGAGTCAAGTAGCAACTCTGTCGCAATGCCATGATTGTGATCATCTTCCAGTTCTCTTCCAAAGCTGCCAGAGACTTAGAGTATGTTTCTTCTATATCCTTGGGATTTCTTTCTTATATCAATAATCAGAATTAGGGGAAAAGAAATTAAAAGTCCAGAGTCTGGAATGCTTCAGAATCTGTATGTGTAAGAGATTACACTTTTGGCTTTTACACAGACATGTCATAGACTCAGACTCATGCAGGTTGGGTGGGACCCAGGATCCAGTCCAACCCACTTCTCAGAGCAGGGTCAATACTGAGTTCAAAGTAGGTTTCTCAGTGTTTTGAAAACCTCCAAGTGTGCTACCTGGGCAACCTCTTCCACTGCTTCATGTCCTGTCACTGTCAAAACCTGTTTTCCTAATGTCAGGTCAGAACCTCCCATTTTAGTTCATCTCTGTTGTCTCTCATTCTCCTGCCAGACATCTCTGCAAAAAGCTTTATCTTCCCAAGAACCTTGTTGCAGTTATTGAAAGGCTCCGTTAAGTTGCCCTAAACCTTCTGTATCTGTGCTGTGGAGGTGAATGTTTGTGTTCCTGTATTTTCAGTGTGACTATAACACATAATTGTGATACCATGTTTGGTTATTTTCTATAGATTTAGATGGAATCAAAGATACTGCTAAAAGTTATGGATCAGCTTATGGTAACTTCCCCTTAAACAGACACAAATAGATATCCTATTTTAATATAAATATACAAAGTATCTCTATGTATAACTTACAGGCATTTATTACTATTATAATATATTTTATATATTTTAAGCAAGATAAACATACTTTATAAATTATATAATTATATAATTTTTTTATCTACCATTTCTCAAGTGCTTTAAGCAATTTTTATAATACTACGCTAAAACTTCTTCACAAATCTCACATATTTAATGCAGAGAAGTAGTAACTTGTATCAAACAGCTCTGGTCTGGTAGGACTAGAATTGAAAATTTTCCGGTCTTATAAATAGAGTGAAGATGAAATATTTTACTATTATTACTGGCCTCATTCATTCCAACATCATGAGTCAGCCCCCCAGAAAGAGAGTAAAAACATTTATTAAGATTCTTTTTATTTCCTTCATTTTTGCTTATAATTCTCTGTGTTTCATGTTTTAAGCTTTCCCCACTGGCTACTGGAGTTAAAAACTTAACAATTTTCTGCTGCTGAGCAATTTAAAGGGGCTAAAATGAAGGGGCAGTGAGGGAATCTCTGAATACTTTATTTGAAGGGGAACAGATGAAGGTCTGTGAAAGGCAAACTGAAAAAAGTACTAAAGGGAAAAATTTCTTCAGGCATATTAGTATGCACTAACTTCCAGAGGTATAAATATCCACACAAAGCAGAAGCCAGAAACAATGCTTTTACTAATTTTTTCCTCAGTAGAACAATTCAGAAAGTGGCTTTGTGTGTGGGAGTTTCACAGTTGGCTGAAACACAAAGTCAGGAAGTTTTTCAGCTAAAAACATTTGGCAGAAAACTGAATTTTTTTAAAAGCAGCTGCAGAGACAGTTCTGTTTTGCAAGTGGCTTATGTCTCATTTTCCTCCCTTGGGTTGTGTGAGGCTGGGCTGCATGGTGCTCTTGCAGTGGTAACATGGGGTTCACCATGGTGCTGCGCAGAAAGCACTGGCAGCCATTGGTGTGTCTCACTGGTCTGTATTTCCACATCAGATGATAAGTTAAAACAGGTAGTATATGAACTTATAAGTACTTACATACAGGGCAAATACAGTTCTGTTATGTGACAGTGAAATATATTAATATGTCTAAAGCATGCCTAAGTAATAAAAGTAAGTCCAAGCTCTGAATTAGAAATCTAAAATCAGATTCAGGTTAGTGAAATAAATCTATGGGGTTACCCTGAATATAGTGGAGGTCAGAACTTGTCTCAGATTCAGTGGTAAACAAAAATGAAGAGAATACTGAAAGCATGCACACTATTGTCATAATTGCCTGTATTTCTTGAAGGTGTATATTTCAATGACCAAACCTGCATTTTATCCTTTCAGAAACTTTTTTTTTTAATGGTAATATCTCAGTTTTAAGTTCATGTCAGAATATTAAGCTATTTAAGCTTATTAGCTAACAATCAGGTATTCAGAAAGTTAAAACAAGACTGTCTATTTTTAATAAGGCTGTAATCTCTGATGAATCAAATGTCATGATCTTAAATTTTGAATGTGATTCTCAATTATTTATCTTACTGTACTTTATAAGTTTTCTTATTAGATAATTGTTACAGACACTAAATGGATGTCTTCCAGGAACAATCAGTTAATAACTTTAAGTAAATGAAAGGACTGTCTTTCCACTGAAAACTGCCGGAAGGAAGCCAACATACATTTGATGTACACAATTTAGTGGAGTTGAATTTCTTCTTTTTATTTTCCTTTTTTTTTTTTACTGTTTCTTCATCCACATATTCTTATTTTTTTTAAGTGTCTAGACCATATTTTATAAAATAATTTGTTACTCTGTTGTTAATTTAAAATTATTGACAGGAGAAACTAGAGGCTGAATATCAAAGTACGTAACTACATTGGCAGGAAGATCAGGTTAGATTTAATGTATGTTGTTGTGAGTTGCTGTTCCCAGTGAACAGATTCTGATGAGGTATCTGGCTGGTGTCAGGAGTTAAGGAATAATTATGCTGCTATGCATCTTTTTTTGGTCTAATGTGGCTACTTCCAGGAATGAAGGAGGTGAAATGTGCTGAGTCCATCTCTTTGCACAGGGGTGATTGCAAAAACATGATCTAACCTCACCTATGTTGCCTAGGTACAGTTAATTAATGTGTGATGGATGCAATTTATGTTTTTTCTAAAGCCAGTTATAATATGGAATTTTGAATCAGTTAAGATACTTTGCAGCAAATGGCAACTTGTAGGAAAAAATAGAATGATGAACTGAAGAAAAGAGAATCTGAGAATAACAGTATAAAATTTCTCCTTGATTTAATCGTGATTATGACAGTGAACTCAAAGTTTCTTCAGAGCCCTTATATGTATTGCTTTTTCATCTGAGAATCTCAGGAGTGCTAGAAACATTAATTAATTAACCTTCTTAATTTTGTGAAAGAAGATTGGTAATTATTAGAAGATACTCATTTTAGAGTGGTAAGACGAGACACAGAGAAGTTAAGTAGTGTACATAATGTTAAATACTTTGGTAGTATCTGAAATAGTTACAGTGTGAATTCTGACAGGTAGAGTTGGGATCTGAGAAGAATCTAAAAAAATTGGCCGCCTTGAGGATATCTTAGATTGAGAACAAGAAATACTTTTCTAATCTTAATACTCTTGTTCTTTTAGCTATTGGACCTAAAAACTGTCAAACATTAGTTGAACAGCAATCTGAATTTCAGTAGCTATAGGAACAGATGTAAATACAAATATCTCTTATGATGAATTAACTTCTAATTGATATTTTTCTAAACTTCTTTGGATCAAAAAAATTCCAAGAAAGTCTTGGCTTCTCAAGTATTTTTCTAACATTTATAATACAGACAGAAGCCTTACAAGATGAGTACAGCTAATGGCTTATGTAGTAGTAGGCAACATTTTCTTGAAGAAGTCTTTGCTTTAGAGCAGTGGCTTGAGGGAGCCTCAGTCATTATTTTTAAAGCTGATGTTAATACCACTGGGAAATGTATGAATTCTTCCTGATGTGAGAGCAATATTTTAGATCGTAAAAAGAGAGATTAAAATACAGACAAAAATGTAAAAGATGATGTGGAATCTGGTGTGTTTTAATGAAGAAAAAACTCACGGTCAGCACTCAAAGCTTATGTGAGGATAAACTAGATCCTACAGGAGGTACCCGGAGAGGGGAAAGGAGCTCCAAAAAATTCCTGTAATGCAGCTAAGAGTAGTTATTTAAATTTATTGCTATGTTCAGTGACAACTATTGTTATACTGAGAAGAAAAAAATGAAGCAATGATTACAGTTATTTCTCCTTAGGTGATTGTGTTTGATTTTTGATCTGATGCTTTGACTCACTTCCTTTGTCCTCTAACCTACAGACAGGCTGTACAAGCCCAGCCAAAGGAGAGAAAAGGCAATCTCTGTTCCTCCCCATATCTGTAGATGTGATCGTGGGGTAAGGATACTCTTAGAACTTGGGACTAGTCATCTGCAGCTTCAGTGACAATGAAAACAATACCAGCTGTACAGTTTGCAGGGAGGGCCTAAAGCTGTTGTGTTACTGTGGCCAGGAGGAGAGAGATTGTACTGTACACCTGCAATATACATGTACTCTCATTAATTGGGAGATCATGAGGGAACAGGGTTTGACAGATTTCCAGATTATCTTTGCTGTGTCCACACATTGAGCATTATCTTTCTACTGCTGAAAGAGAAGTGGCTGAGAAGTTAGCTGATTTTTACTGTATGATAAATTTACATGCAGGCCTGAAGAGCTGCACATTTGCACTTGGCTACACTGGAGTGCATTCCACCTTGTTCAGTTCCTCCCTCTGTGGTCTGATGAGGCTGTTTCAGAGCCCTTCAGCTTTGATTTCATGTGCATCTGCTTTTCTTCTCAGCCTCATCAAGGTGTGGATTAGAACACTCTTCATTAAATACCTTATACAGATGATTAGCTCCAGCCTTGATGACTAAGAGAGAATTCTTCCCTGGGTGAAAAAAGTGCAGTGTAGATGTAATGTACTCTTTCCTCAGGGCAAATGGGAATGCAGGATGTGACGATAATCTATAGATAGATACATACGTATTATGGGGTAGGAATGTCCTTCAGTTCTTTCCCCCTGTATCTTTAATTTCTTTAGTAACTTTAGTTGTGTGTGTAAAGTATTTTATAAAATAAATGTATTTAATGTTGGTTTAACTGAGAAAATGGAGAGGAAAAAATAAAAGACATAAATCTAGCAGAAAGGCTATAAATATCTTCTTGGCTTGCAGATATCTTCTTCAGCGCTGTTTCCATGGAAATTATTTATAGTGCCTGGAGGGAGCGAAGTGCAGGTCACAGATCCACAGAGCTACAGTAGGCTCTCAGCCCAGTTAGGCAGAATCTGACAACAACAAATGGGAATGTCTTTGAATGGAGCTCTTCAGCTTTCAGAGGAAAACGTAATCTCTTATAAAAATGTGGCTTTGAAAGAAAAATATTAATCTCTATGGCAGTTTGGGGTGAAATTGGAACCAAGAGCTGTCAGTTTTCATAATGAAAACAGCTTCAAACTCTCTTCTCCCCATTCCCCCTCCTCTTACTGCTTGAAGTCATTAAGGGTTTCATCACATTTATTAGAGCAGAATTCTAAGTACCATTTTGGATAATCACTGTGTATTCCAGTTTGGCTAATTATTTTAACTCTTGAATGCCTACCTGGGAGATGCTGAAACAGCACAAAAGACAAATCTGGCAAATGCTGTGGATATTGCGTTATCAAGGAGCATACTCTGCATTTTATTTACTTCAAAATATATTTTATATAAAATATCTAAACATATGGAAATTTTTAATATATTTATGTGTGTATTTATGTATATTAGATATATGTATTTTTTTTCTTCTCCAAAAGAGAAGAATACATTATATAACAATTTGTATGGCAGCCTTTCGTGGATATGAATACTTCCTGTAAAGAATTTGTAAAGAGGGGTGAACAGATATATGGACTGCAGTTTGAATTAGAGTATCAATCTTTCATTTTGTCACAAATTACTTGGCAGTATTAATGCAGTATTAAGGAGTTTCTTATCCCTTTCTGTCAAGAAAAAAACACTTAGGGGCATTTGAATCATACAGTGTATAGCCCAGCCCACACTGAAGACAAAGATATAGATCCCCTCTCGTTGCCCTGAAACAGAACGGGATGGTGACTGGGGTACTGAGGCCTGCCTTGATTTGCAGTCAGAACAGTGTGAAATGGGTACGGCATGTTGGTCATCGGTTCTCAAATGCACTGCAGAAAGATGAATTTTAAGCAAGGAAACTGTATGATCAAGGCAGAGGTCCTTCCAAGAACATTTGTTTTCCAGCTGTTTATAGTTGGCTTTCTGTAGGCAAGGTCTAGTGACTGTATTTTCTGTCTGTGGTTTCTACAGCATGAGTCTGTTATTGGTCTATTAGCAAAAAAAGTGAAAATGTTTTAAATTTTTCTCTTTAAGAATTTTGAAGCCAGAAGAATTTTTTATTCTTATCATTAACTTTTTTTTTAAAAAAGAAAGATTGATTTGTTTCTTAATCTCTTTCTTGTTAGTCTATTAGAGAATAACGAATACTCCCTATTAGTCTTCAAAGATTAGGATATGCTATGTGGCCTCTGCAGGCTCTCTGTGAACCAGATACTGTGGAAATAGCTGCAGTATAAGAGTGTGTGACCAGGCATTGTTTTTTCCATTTTGTTGGAGAAGTGCGAGGTGTTCAATATGATAGTAAGTCACTTCAGAATGACTTCATGTGTATTCCAGGAAAAAATAAACACAAGAGGAAGATAATGATATGGAGTGTCCTAATAATTTTTTTTGTTAGGATGGTAAATGTTTACAATAAGAATGTTAATATTTCTCATTTGATTCTGTTCTCATTCAACTTTGAATTCTTGTAGATACTGTGGTACAGTGCATTTCCAGTGGTTACTTCAAAATGTAAATGACAGTGAATATTAGTAATCACTCTGAAGTGTTTAACTAGAAGCTCTACATGTATAAATCCAATACAAATTGTTTTAGCCAAAACCCTGACTTTAGGTCTTGCTTACAACTAATTTTCAGGTTTGGTTTAGTGTCTGAAAGCTTCTGCCTACTGTAAAGTGATACACTTTCCTGTAACTTCTTAGCCAAGTGAACTGTGAAAATTTGGAGATACTGAAGGGGTGTTGAAGACATGCCATGTCTGCTGGTTGTATGAAGCAGGTAACTTTTAAGATGTGCTAAGTGCAGTGACAAGATTCATTACTGCAGATGAACTTCCTTTTGGTTTGTTGGGCTTTTTTTGTTGTTGGCTTTTTTTTTGTTTTTTGTTTTTTTTTTCAATGGAAAGATAAATTTTTACCATCCTAAAATTGTCTAGAAATGAAGGGAAAAAATTATATATCTTATTGATCCTTTCTTCATTTGACTGACACAGTGTAACACAAGCTCAGGTAGTCTGTGTGTCTCTCCTCATCATAGCTTCTCAGAGGAGAAGAAAGTATTGAATTTCCAGTTCTATACCGGTGTTGTGACAAGTCTCTCTACTTTCCCCTCCCACCATTTTCCAATATCTATTAATTTTTTTCATTTTGAAGATACTCTTCAAATTAGCACAGAGTTTCCAATAGTTCAATTAGGTAGGCTTCTTTACCACTCAGGTGTAAAGATCTTAGAGGTATCTGCTGGCTGGAGGTTAAATATTAACCACAACCTAGAAATTCAGCACTCACCTCATTAATCCATTTGAAACCATCTGTCATAAAAAGATGCAATATGCCACATGACTCTTTTTCCTCCCCCTTTGGCATCTGTCAATTAATTTTAAATCTCTGAGAAATGTGTTGTTAAATTCAATAATTTTGTGGCTGTGCTTTTCTCAGTTTAGATATTTTGGCTGATATTTATTAAGATTGCTTCCATTAAAAGAGGCTCCATTTGAAAACTTTTCTATATGGGAATAAACTACTCTTCCTTTGGTGTCATCTTTTCTTGTTGGGATGGACTGTTCTGAACAGCAGTATACACAAAGCTGTTCTCCCTAGGAGATGCTCTTGGGGAAAAAATGAGCAAAACAAAACCTGCCCATATGTTCACTTCCTATGCAAAATGTGTAATGATTCCCCCAGTGGTATGGAGTGGGTATGGAATGAAATATTTTAAATATGCTGGGATTTGCCCATGCATGTTGTGCTCCGTTTCTACAGGCATGGACTGAATGCAGAGAGCAGTAAGAGTTGTGAGCCTTTCCCAAAAGACGTGGTGAATGGAAGATTGAGTACTTAAGTGCTTTCTGTAGTATTAAATAGAGTAAATCTGTATGCATTTCTAGGACATCATACTGTGACAGACTGAGTGCCAGACTCTGTCTCTCTGACTGTGGTAAGAGATTTAGCAGATGATAATTTCATCTGTTGTTACCTATGGTGGTGTTATGAAGATGTATACTAGTTAGCTCTCAAAGACAGTTTTACATTGATGGCAATAATTGTTGTAGGAAAAAGCACTGATGCACCATTATGGCTGCCTGAACAGGGCACACTTGGGTATTTCAATATTCCTTCTTGACACTCAGTAGCATACTTAGATCCATGCTGATCCTTTTGCATAGCTACTGAAAAGAAACCTCATTTTTCTTCACAACAAGCAAGATGGACTACTTCTTGAGACGTGTTCATTTACTACTTTTTCTCATTGTGCTTTGAAGCTATTTCTTGGTAAGAGAAGGCTTACGTCAATGACAGTCTTCTGAAATATAAATTTTTAGCAGAGCATTAATCAGCAATATTGTTTTTGCTGCAGGTCTTTTATACAAGCTTTTCCAGCACTGTAGAAAACCGTTTTCGCTTTTGCAGATGGAAATAAAGAGATACTGTTTCTGACTATATTTTGCCCTCAAATTCCCATGCATATAATTGCAGTGGTAATTTGCTAGTTGCTTGCTTATTTTTTTGATCTACAAAAATCCTGAATGTAAGCAGTCAGAACCCAGAGTATATATCCCAAGAGAAGCTCTAAAATAAGATTTTATAAGAATAAAACAATATTTTAACCCTATCAGATCCTTCTATTTTGATGGTACCCCATTGTTTCAATTGTATAGCATCTAGATTTGTGTTTCATTGTAATAATACTATGATAAAGCTGGGTGGTTTCAACTCCACTGTCATGATAATGTTTTGACATAATACAGCTTCTTATTTATCTTAAATTGCTAAGAGGTGGTTTTTAATTGATAATTGGTTAGCAAACTGGTGCTTTAGTTTAGTAGCCATTGTCTGCTCTGTGTAGAGGCTGAAAGGAATTGCCGGCTAGAAATGAGTACACTGGTTAGCTTTACAGTTATGTGAGAAGAGAAGGGCAAGTCTCCCCTGATGAAAACCTTGCAATGAATTGCTTCTTCCTGAGGTGCTAATTGAAACTTAGCAAAGAAGAGATCAGATTGGCAGTGATTAGTGCGAACTCTCACAAAAACCTGTTCCCACTTCTGAAAATTTTACTAGTTTAAACAGCTTCCTTGGCTTTTGTTTTCCATTGCAGCAGATTAATCTCATTATTTTATTTTGCAAAAGTGAAGTGACAAAAAATGTAGGGTAACAGGTTTCTTTTCAGCCAGTGAATAGCCATGTTCTTATCAGCCAAGCTGGAGTACTACCCATTAATCTGAATCGTGCTTCTAGACTCAGTTTTGCGCAGTACTGTCTATTTTTTTTTTTTTAATTTAGGCAACCAGGCAGAGTAGGTCTTCTGAAATACATTTCACACAGATTACTTTATAAATTAATTTAACACAGTTGTCCCAAATTTGTTAAGAGCTCTGAGATGGACATTCCCGATGAAATATTCAGGAGAGATTTCGTTGTTCTGTGCAGTTCTCTACTAGCCATTAGTATGTGGTAACTCTAGACAGACATAAAATATACAATACCTGAGGTTTTCTTATGGCACTTCAGCTTTACTACTCTTTCTCTAGAGCTTATTTCACAGCAGCTTGTACAGAACCATTATGAATAAACATCCACTCCTTTGTTTGCATAGTCAATCCATACAAGCATGAATGAGAATAAATGATAATTCTTCAGCGGTTTAATGCACTTGTGATGGGTACTTGTGTCTATCATCGTTTTATCTTTTTGTCTCTCTAGGATTTTACAGTATCAGTGCAGTGGCTTGTTCATGTAAGCTAGATGGTATACAGTGTATGCTGAAGAATTCTAGGCAAATAAATAATCAGCTGTCTTTGGCAGGAAAGTGTATTTGAGAGAAAAAACAGTGTAAGTTGAAGTAACCATAGGTAATGTAGTTACATGGATGTGTCAGTTGCCTGTTGTCCTGTTGACACTTAAAGCTTACATTTTCTATTACAATTCCAGGATAATTATGCAGCTCCTTGACATGAATGGACTTGGTCAGGCCCTAAACAGAATATGTTTGCAGTTGAAATCAAATGCAGTCAATGTTCTTGGATTCTATTAATTAAGGCTGACACTGAAGGCATGGGAGAGAAATATGTAGATAAATTGTGTAACTGCCTTCAGCTCAGATCTGTTACAGTAATTACATATGGAAGTGCATGAAGCAGAAGGTTTAATTTTTCTTATTATGACTCAAGCCTCACTCTGGACTTGTGCTAAGGACTGTTGTGTATGAGCTATCTGCAAATGAGTATCTGGTCTTTGGGCTGGGAAGGCAAAAGTAACCAGATCTGATGCTAAATGAAACCATTCTTTTGCGTGAAGTTGGCTATACAAGCTGGTGTGTCTTAGTTGTACTAGTTTAGTGATTTAGCTAAGACCAGGAGGATTTTTGGCCTTTTGAATTAGAATAGAATAGACTATTTCAGTTGGAAGGGACCTACAATCATCTATGTAGTCCAACTGCCTGACCTCTTCAGGGCTGACTAAAAGTTGAAGCATGTTATTAATGGCCAAATTCTCCAAACGTCTCTTTAGATGCTGACAGGCTTGGCGCATCGGCCACCTCTCTAGGAAGCCCGTTCCAGTGTTTGACCACCCTCTCTGTAAAGAAATGTTTCCTGATGTCCAGTCTAAACCTCCTCTGACGCAGCTTTGAACCACTCCCACAGGTCCTGTCAGTGGATCCCAGGGAGAAGAGATCAGCACCTCCCTCTGTGCTTCCCCCCCTCTGGAAGCTGTAAAGAGCCATGTTGCCCCTTGGTCTCCTTTTCTTCAAACTAGACAAACCCAGACTCTTTAGCTGCTCCTCACAGGACATTCGTTCCAGCCCTGTCACCAGCTTTGTTGTCCTCCTCTGGATGCATTCAAGTACCTTAACATCCTTCTTAAATTGTGGGGCATCGAATTGCACACAGTACTCAAAGTGAGGCTGTACCAATGCTAAATACAGCAAGATAGTCACCTCTTTTGACTGGCTGAATTATTTATGGGAAAGAAAACTTTGGCATGATGTTTAAATCTGCAAAGGAAAGACCTTGTCATTATAGCATTTTGTTGCAAAGGTTAGGATTGTAGAGATATCTAGTCTAACCTCAAAACATGGTGAGCCATCAGCTCAGACCAGGTTGCTCAGGGCTTTGTTCAGTCTTGAAAATCCCCAGGGAGGGAGATGGCGCAGACTCTGTGGGGGACCTGCTCCACTACTTGACTGCTTCACAGTGCAAAAGTCCCTCCTTGCAACCAGCCTGAGCCTCTCTTGTTTCAGTTTACCCCCACTGCCTCTCCCTCTCCTGCCATGCACCAGTGTGAAGGGCCTGGCTCTGCTCCTTCATAATCTCCCTGCAGGCACTGGCAGGTCACCAGTGAACTGGAAGATATGTTTGAAGCACTGTTTATTTATTTCATCTGTATTTCTGCGTTCCTCTTGAATGTTGCATAATAGTATGTGAAACAGCATTTAGATCCAACTAGCTGTATTGAATCATCCCTGAGTATTTTTGCTTTTACAAGTCTCAAGCTTTAATAAATTCAGATTTTATGGGAGGAACTATTATGCAGTGTTTTTTCATTGTTCCAAGACTGACTTTTAAAGCTCCTGGGCTGGGGAGAAGAAAAGAAAAAGAAACAGAAGGGAAAAAAAGAAAAAGAAGCTAAGTTTTGATTTTTCTTGGATTTATAATTCCATTCACACTAACATTCAGTCTGGCTATCAAGTGTGTGTGAGAGTGTTGCTGAAATTCCTCTCATGACAGAGGTATTGATATGTTCACAATCAGTGAAGTCTTAATGCTTCCCTTTCACATTAGGTGGACCTGAATATAAGGCTGACTTTAAAATTAGGATCTCAAGTATGGCAAAGTAATGATTGTTGTGTATTTTTTTACATTTTAACTCCCTCAATCTGTTTGTTCCTCAGTAAAAAATGTACAGTGAAATAGGACTTAACACTTACTTCAGGGCTGAAATTTTTATATCATTGATGATAAAAGATCTTATTGAAAACAGAATGGGACAAATTTCTGTCATACACCAGTGGTTGACTTCCTAAATCTATTATTAATGAATTGCAACTGTTTAAATCAGCATTAGGTGTGGTAACATGAATTTTTGAATTTATCCAGTATCTGTTGGAACGCAATTCTAATAAAGCCTCTTAGAACAAGGTGAAAGTCAAAGGAAGATAATTCTAGAAGTTCTTGTTCAGCTAGCATCAGTGGGGACCTTGTTTAAAGGAAAAGGGAATTTGGTTCAAAGATCAAACACAGAGGTGTAGCCTCCACAAATTTAATGGAGTTAAACCAGAGCTCTGACTTGAGTTTCACATCTTAGCACTGAAAAGAATTTGTTCTAGCTCACAGCTTAGCATTGTTCAGCCTTTGACCTGGAGAACTCTGGACTGCAGGACAAATAATTTGTGTGAGAAGTTCAGTAGAGATGGTTATGGAGACTTTACACAGCGAATGTTTGTTTTGAGGGTATTTTTACCTTCCTGCCAAAAAATGGAGTAATACGTTACTTAAAATACCTCTTAAGTTACAGATAAAGATCCATGGGTTGTCTGTACAATAATGACCAACACTATTTGACAATATGTGGTTGCCCAGGAATTTCAGTTCTTTGCTTCTTTCTGACCCTCTGCAGTCGCCTTACAAACAAAATCCTACCTGCTGTATTTATTTATTGTCTGTCCCCTTCAGTTTTAGCACTATTTGCATTCTTCCTTTTACTGGTTATATCTACATTTCTGTGGTTTTGGGGTTCCTTGAACAATATCTTAGACAACAAAAACAGCTGGTTTCCTGTTAGTCTTACAGTGTGAATGGAGTCCTTTTTTCTCTCATCTTAAAAAAGGAGATTCTCTTGTTACTACTGTCACTAACCATTAGACATTAATTTTCTAATGATTTAGCACCTTTTGTCTTAACAGCGGTTTTGAAGTTTATAACTGTGAGCTGAATTCTTTTCACTTGTTGCAAAAATATTACCTAGAATGAAAAAAGTAATACAAGTACATAAATTTGATATACAGCAATACATTAACTACACAAAGTTATGTAACAGTGGGAAAGTAAAATTGTGACATATATAAGCCCCACTCCAACATATTTTAATGTGAATTTGGGTCTTAGACCGTAAGCTTATTCTGCATCAGAGTCTGGCTGATTTGCTGGCAGCCTTCCCCCGAAAGAAGAAAGTGTTTATATCAAGTCTGAGTACCCAAAGTGTTATGTGCATTGTGACCATGTTTACTCATGAATGCTTAAGTGCATGCAGTAAATAGCCTTATCTTTGAACATTTTTGAGTTCAACGGAAACACCCCAAAGATTCATCATATAAAAAAGATGAACAAATTGTTTTCACACAGGAGTTGTGGATCACATTTTCAAGGGCACAGCAGGACTCTCACTGTCTCCACCTCTTGATTCCAGTGTCCATGCAAATCACGGTGTACCTGTAGCACATGTTGGTCCATCTTTGGTTATTTGCTTTGTACACGTAAGTTCGGTCGTTGTATGTACACATTGAAACACCAGAGCAATGCAAATAGGGAGGATTTGTAACAAACAGCCCCCACCCTCTTGATCATTTCAGTGGAAGTAAAAATTTGGTGTAGAAGATGCTCTCACTTGTAGCTTCCGGGCTTAGACCTGGATGCTGATTGTTTAGATGTTCCTGAATGGAGGTTTTCCTTCCAGTCTTCAGATGGCTGCAATTATATTTCTATCAGCTTTCATTTTAATCTGTGCTGATTTTTTTGTTTTAATCTTACTAAATATGAAAGCAGAAGCAAAGAAAAACATCTGCTGTAGAAAATATTCTGAATTGCAGTTTAGAGAGTTTATGAATATTGTAGGCTTATCACTTGTACAACACTGTGTGGGTGGCACACTGTCAAGTGCAGACAGCATGGTGGGAGATCCCAGTATGGAAATCTTTTTTTAATGGTAGTGAAAAGATGAAAAAGAAAATATTTGGAGGGAAAAGGCTTGATTTTGAAGGTGAGAATGGCATGTTGGACACAAATTAAATTACTGTATGAATTTAGACAGATATGATGTGATTAAAAATCCATGTGCTTAATCCACCAAGTCTTTATAGAGCTCATTACCATCATGTGGGAGAATTCCAGCTGAGAACTTTGGACTGATTTACATGAATAAGTATTAACTTACGGGTCTCAGGGAACTGGCCTCGTATTTCTGAAATGCAAATTTCTCATGCTATTCTATGAACCAGGAAGGATTTGAAAACTCAGCTGTGCTTTTTCACTAGTAAAACTGTGTGTTTTCTGATTCTATTTTTTCAGCTCTTCTGTTAGTGCTTCTACCTGGCTTTAATGTTGCTCTGTCTACCACCTGGGTCTCTAGCTAGCACTCAGGAAATACTAACAGAAAATGTTTGAGAAATGGATGATTGGGCTGTAAAAAATAAATATTGTGGGCTCTGACAGAATGTAAAAGATTGTACTTGTTACCAGAACACTCTTCTGTATTTCCAATATAAATGCCAGCTAATATGTGTGTTCCAAAGACCTGCCTGCCAAATACATGGGATTTGGAAAAGAAATTTTCCTGCCAATTGCTCTATGCTTAGCCTGCCTGTCATTATCCCCCTCAGCCTTTTTTTCTGTGATGGTGCATTTTACACAAGTGCAAAAGAGAAGCAATTTAAAAGGCTTTTTGTGTATAAGATACTCTACAGGCAACTCACCTGCTGGAAATGAAACAATTCTGCATTTGTGATAATTTTCTCCCCTGCATGTAACGTTTATTCCACAAAAGGCATAATTGTGGAGATAGAGTTCTTATTTGCTGATGTATTAGTTAAAGTGAATAAAATCATGGTTTTGTATACGGCTTAAACCAAGGTGAGCAATTTTTAATAAAGGCAATTTCTTTACAACAGGTCAAAAATTTTTTTTCCCATCCTATGAATATTCGCTATTTAAATGCCTTCTTTATCATAATAAATTTGGACCCTTGAAAATATTAATGAAATTATATTATGGAAAAAATGCAATCAGGAAATTTGAAACATTTAATTCAAACTATTTTGAAATATTTTTTTTTATCCTTATTTTATAAGTTTATATGTTCAGATATAAAAGGAAATTCTAACCAAAATTATTATTTTCTGTTTTGAAAAACCAGCATAAGATAATTGGATATCCATAGAGATTTTTCCTTTAAACAAAAAATCTGTTAAAATGTTTCTTTTCCACAAAATATTCTAGCTCTGACAATGCTGTGGTTTTAATTGAAAATATTTAGTCAAATAATCTTCATCTACCTCCAGTACAGATTTTACCCTTATATCCATTTCTGATCCAACCAAAACTAGATTTGGTTACTTCAGTTGAATTAAAAAAACAATATGAGAACATTTGTCATATTTTAAATGACTTCGGTAAACTGAGCAGACCCACTGTTTTATTGATCTTTGCAGCAGTATGGTCACCGAAATACTATCATGAAAACTTCTACGAGAGTTTTCACGTTGGCACTGTGCCCAATTATCTTGGACAGACTATGCCTATCCTGATAGTAGCCCTTATGCTGAATACAAAAATGCTGGTGCTTGACATATACAAAGTAATGTAGGGGTCAGAATGTAATCCTATCTATAACGGAGGACAGAAGTCCCCCTGCACTCCATCATTTTGCTCATGTGAGTAAATGTCCTCATGAATAAGTAAATAGGCACTTAAAATTTTAATGGCAGATGTGTCTCCAGATCAGCAGCTTCCATGTTCAGTGTGCCTTACCACACACACCAGCCAACAGCCAGGATTACCAAGCAGCAAGGGGATGCACACCATACTCAACATTGGCCACCTAATGTAACTGCTCGCTAAGCTGTTGGACCTCCACAGACTCCTGGTATCGTTCATGGAGAGAGGTCAGATCTCCCAGGCAGGACCTCAGGGGCTCAGAATTCCCTTGACTGGAGAAAGTTTAGGGTGATCTGGTAGAGTTAGGAGCCCCAAGGTGAGGGAATAAGAATACCTATATGGATTACGAGGCATCCTGCTGCAGAAGACCCTGACAGATGGAGCCTTGGGGGCTTTGTCAGTAGGTCACAGGAGAGCAGGGCCATGTGGCAGTCCCATACACATGTGATACAATCTGATTGCACTTAGTAGGCAACTTATGCAGAACAGGAGCAGTTTCTCTGGGCATTCACTATAGTTCTTTTCTAGATGAGCTACTGCTGATTCTCTTATCTGAGGCATGGGCTGGGTCTGTACTATGAGACAACCCTTTTTCTCATGATACTGTCTGCAGCTTAGCCATGGATTCATGTTCTTCTAGGTAACTACTGGGATTGCTAGTTTAGTTTTCAGATCCTTGCTAGTGGAACCAAAAGAATCAGAATTATAGTTGTATTGTTTGTGTGTACTGCATAGCTAAATACTGTGGCCTGCAACGCACCTACATACAAAAGGCCACCCACAAACTATCTCTAAAGTCTCTGCTGTTCTGCTACAGCAGATATTTCAATTCATAAAGTCCGTCAGCTGTCATAATTTTTTCCTTGCTTGTTTTTAAATTATGGTCCTTCAGGCTCTTGTTTAAGCATTCACATAAGAAGCATCACTTAAGCATTTTATAGGGAATTGGTTGTGTGAAGCAGGATAAAGAAGTGTCAAACATACCAAATGTGTTCTGCTTCAGAAATTTATTATGTTTCTGAAGCACCAGTGCTTGGTTTGTGTGGCAATGCTGGGTTCTGGCTGTCTCCTCTAGACTGACTTCTTGGCTCCCTTAAGCACTACACCATGCTAATGATATGCTGGTTGTGACAAGGGAATGACTCCTTCAAGGAGTGTTTTAGTGTCTTTGTAGAAAAACAGAAGTTATTGTAGGTCAGCACTTTGTCAGGTTGCAGGGGCTATAGTTTCAGTAGGTTCTCTTCAAAGTATACTAGACTGGTATGGACCTTAAATTAAAGGTTCCCAGGCAGATTGATGTCAAATTTTCTGCCGAAGAGTGATATTTAATGAAAGTTTTGCTGTTTCACACCATAACATGGTTAGTGTTTTGTTGGTGTGACAAATCCTGATCTTCAAATGGATTAAATTTGTCTCATGGACACCATGGGTCAGAATTTGTTCTTCTTGGTTTAGAATTAAAATATTAGGTAGAGGATTTAATGTAAATCCTTACTTAAGAGTGTTAAAGATTAAAGTGAGTTCTGATTAGCATAAATGTTTCAGTCTCCGCTCCCTGGCCCCTCACAGCTACCTACAGGTACCATCTTCTAAGAAACAACACAGAGAGATTTTATTAGTTCATCAGAGCCTGATGGGACAGCCCACTGTGAAAAGCAAATCCATCATGACTTTAGGCTATGTGGGTCCCTGAGTAGGGAATCGTAATCATTATGCATTTGCCAAGTGCCTGAGAAAGTCCTGTAATGACTGAATCTTGTAAAATAATTCTAATCTTTCCTTCTTTGTCTGATCCTTCCCAATTCAGATAATCCTTTCTAGTTTTTCTTAAGTTGAAGTTCATTATTTTTGAACTTAATGCAAATTCAGGTATCTAAATAAATAACCTTAATGTAATTCAGTGCATTCATAAAATTCGATAGAAGGTGCAAGCATCTAGTGCTTTTGAAAATGAAGTTGTGTTTCATTGGAATTGGTAGCTAAAAATGTAATTGCCCTTAGTTTAACCATGAATCTGATCTGGATATTTAAATGTGCATTGTAATAGAGCCTGGACACCAGCCATCTGTGTGCCATTTGTGCTTTAAAATTTTGGCCCCATAGCCAACTTTCAAAAACCCGGGTCTGAAATTGTGGAGAGTTTTTCTCAGCTGGGAGAACAACCTACTAATTAAATATCCAAAAGTGGGCTTCCATTTTAGTATTCTTCAGATTTCAAAGCTTTGGTATAAAGATGTATCAGTGTTAAAACAATATCAGTGATATTGAAATGCTAAAAGATATTCTTTTCATACCACACAGTCAGGTGCAGTATCGTCATGGAGATCTTAGGGCATGGCACTGCACTGAAATATAAATGCTATTGTTACAATCCCATTTATGGCTGGTTTAAAATGAGCATTTATTTCTAACTCTTAAGACACCGAGGGTACATGCACACATGCATGCACACATATACACACACAAAAAGCAGTTGCTAGCATTTGTAAAAGCCTCAAAGTTTATTTTTAGTTATAGACTAAAATATAGAAATGTTTTTTCTTTTATTCTGATCAAAATCAGCATCTCCATATTATACTAATGGTTCATTTTGGTGCTTATATATGCTAATATGTATATATTATTTATATATCTTATGTATATATTTGAGGAAAAAAAAGTAAGTCTTCAGGACTTATAGTTGGCCTAAATCATGTTACTAATACTGTGGATTTTGATCTTTTTGGTGTATCTGAAGTTCCCTGACCACTTTTCGCTTACATTACTTAAAAACATTCTTTACGCATATTGTTAGGGAAGCTGTTACAAAAGGTAGCAGTGCTAAGTGACATCATTCTTAGATTGTTGGCTTTTTTGGGCAGTATTTTTTGGGAGGGAATTGAGATTAAAAACTCTTGACTGTATCCCAAGTGTCCCGTGTACTCTCCTCTTCAACCTTTCCTCCCAGAAATGGGCTTATATTTACTATTAGTGTTAATGCTTCTTCTAAAAAGACAAAATCATAGTCAGCGTTTGTATCCCCTTCACAGAGACACTTTTGGAGTAGCTCCATCAACTGTCTTAAGGGAGCGTTATACAACCCAAACACAATTAAAATTTAAGATCAGGTACTTTAGTCTGTGACAACTTAGACTGAAGACAGCACTCCTCCTTAGCTGCAACATTTTTCTTAGATTATCAGGGTGATCCTGTGCCCTTTGACCACTGCCAGGAGGCTTACTGTTACCTGTTTTATGGAGAATTGATCAAGGTCAAGACCACTGTATCTTAGTACTAATATTGAACAATATAGCTGTTAAATTACATTTAAATTTCCACAGTGACTTTGATGGAAATAATCAAGGCTCTTAAGACATGCCAACCTAATATAATATTACTTTAGCTCTGATTATGCCTGTTGTTATGAAAAAGAGAAGGGAAAACACATCTCAGCTCACAAAAGCAGAAGGGAAAATGTTTTTTCATTGGAGGTCTGGCTTTTCAGATGAATTTGAGAACAGGTGTGTAATGTAAAGAATTCTGTTTTAACTAGCTCTTAACGTTAAGGTTTGGGGGTTCTTTAATTATGTTTTATTCTCTGTAAGACATTTTAACAACACCAAATGATTTCTAAAAACTATAATTTTAGGCTGTGTCATTACGGATGGGTAGATGGATGAATATCTGTCATTGCATATGACAGGCATCAGAGCTTTCAGGCTTGTGCTTCTAGAGTTACTGTTTCCAAGAAAGACTGCTGCTGTTAGGAGAATTCTTACAGCAGAAGGCAGAAGAGAAAGTATTTAAGATCTCTTTTTCAGCAAAGCTGAGTTTTTGAATGAGAGGGTACTAAGTAACTGTATGCATAAAGTACTGGACATAATTTTTAATGTTAATTTTTGGAGAGGTTGGAGTTTGGAGGGTTTGAAGTATTGAAAGCTTTGATGTTCCCATCAACATTGCATCTAGTTTTCTATTATGTTGTACTTTTTGTAGTCATTTGTGAAAATTTTATTCAGAATCTGTGGTGGTTACTCTTGATAGCTGCTGTGTGTTTGAGAGAGACTGTACAAAGTGTAGGGAAAAGAAGAATCACTTACCTTGTTGTTTAGAGACTTCATGGTACCCATGCCTTATTTCCTCATTCTGCCAATACTGGGAACATTGTTAGTATAGGATTATTCAAACATAAAGCAATCCTTAAGTAGAAATTTATATTTGGATTATGATGTTGTAGATCACCTTACAGCTGAATGTCAGATATCAACAGCTACATCCTGGGTACTACAGTTTTCTGTCAGCTGTGTAAATTTTCACTTTTAGGTGACATACCGTATTTTAATGACCACACGTGAGTAACACTCACACTCTGACAAAGGATAGCGGACAACAGACTACAGAAGTTCAGAATACTCAAATCACCTCTGCGCTTCCATTTTTGAAGGCAGATATCAATAGGGAGAGGTATCTAAATGAGGTGGACTGGTGGTGTGCTGATGGAATACTGTTCTGGTCCTGATTTTCCAGCCATGCTGCTTTAACTGAAGCTACTCAGAGTTTTACCACTGATGGAAGAAAACGGTATCTATGAATTGTTTTCTGGTTTATACCTGACTACCTCTGTATATCATTTCACAGCAGCCTGTTTATGCCTGTACATGGGCCCTAGCCTGTCCTTCATGGATCAGATCCATGGAGATACATTATGGAATCCATGTGAGACTGTGTGAGTGCTTAAAAAGCTTTATAAATTAAATGCCATATCTAAATGAGCCATCTGGTCTGTCAAAGAAATAACTCACCTTAGTGAGTGTTTTATTTAGAACCACTGAATAAAAATATTAGCTATGTGTTATTCTAAAAGTAAAGGAAGAACATGAAACATCACCCTGAGAAAACCAGAAAAAAAGTTTTAAGTGAAACACCCCACCCCCCCCCCCAACTAATATATATTGAATTTGTTGTCTTTGGGTTTTTTTGTAATGTGAATGAAAGTAGGTGACCATCATGAGTTAAAATTTGTTTCTTTTTGCAAAAGAGGAAAGTATTTAGATTTGTCTGAAGTTTTGAGTGATTTTAGTGTGAAATTCACTGCTGAAAAGCAAGAAGAAATGTAGTATGCTGAAGAGAAGGGGGCAGAATTCTTCATTCTCACATTGTGGTGTGGAAATATTCTGCTGAGAAAGTGGGAACTTTAAATCATGGCTGCCTCCCTGTATTGAATGACAACCTATCTGAAAACTGTACTTCTGGAGATTATGGTACTGAATCTTATGATCAACATTGCCAGTGGAAGCAAGGGGTTAGGATGAAACTGGCAGCTGTGATGATGGAATAGATGGAGAGGGAAGTAAAAAACCAGAAATCTTTTCAGCAAAAGATGCTGGCTTTGTTTAGTTTTTCTGCTATGTAGAAATGAGCGACAAAGCCATAGGGAAAGAAAATATGATTTCAATCCATCCATTATGAAAAAACATAAAAGTGTTTTTATCATTAGCTAGTTAGAGTTAGAAACTATTTTAATCATAACTAAGACCAGTTAAAAGATGACAAATCCCATGACAGATGCCATTTTAAGATACAAACCTATTAAATGTGTCATTAAATTCTTGCCGTGTATCGTTAATTCAATTCTGAACATCTCCTAAAAATGAAAAGAAAGAGTGCATAAATAATATTGGTACGGGGCATGTTACCCCACATTAAATCAATATTCTGCCTTGACAATAGCTAATGGTGATTATGTCAACTAGACCAAGGTAGAAGGTTACTAGACTTCTGTAACAACATTAAATCTGCGTAACTTGGCACGGTCTTCTTGTAAGACTTTTTTTTTTTTTTTTTTTTCTCCTCTTAACACAAAGTTGCTTACAGAGTTGTTGTAAATATTTTTGGAAAATGCTGCTTTTAGCAGTCTTAATACCGAACCTGAGCAAAAGACTGGGGAAATTCATGTTCACTATCTTAACACTCATTTTAAAAAATCAGAGTTTGTTATTCTGCTTCTTTCAAGTTTATTTCATTAGGGATATAACAAACTTTAAAGCTGAATCTGTAAGTCATCCTGTATTGTGGGTGAGGTAAGGCATGAGGTGGGCATACACCCCATCCTCCTATGGTGAATTCACATGCATTTCCCTACAGTTGCAGGCTGTGGTTATTCTCTGTTACTTCAGTGTAATTTTAATGATGCATTGGACATGAAGAGTGAAGTTATTAGCTGGTGTATTTTATAAGGATGTTTATCACTGGTAACACATGCTATAAATATGCGATTGGGATAGCTTCTGTTTGAGATTTCCAGACACATGAATGTTTTCCTAATATAACTGAATGGATTCCTGCAAATTCTGTCTAATTTTGAAGTGAAATACTAGACAAGTTTTAGAAAAATAAACTTGCTCTGTTTCTTTAATTTGTATGAGTTTTACATTTTAGTGATGGTAGGAATGCAGAGTTTATATTTGCTTTTAATCTAGTTTATATTTTGATGGAGTTCTGTCTTTTAAACAGTAACTGGTTGAATTAATTTTCTTGTAAATTCTTAATTTCTCAGGCACTCAACTGCTTTTAATATTGTGTTGCTGCTCCAAATGAGACACGAAAAACAGCTTTTTAATGTTTTGTGTTTCCCCAGTTGCCTTTTAGAGGCTTTCTGCAGAGGGGGGTATATAAACAAGGTCTCATCTGGAACTAGAAAAGGGAAGTTAACATGTTTTGGTGCAAGCCTAAAGCAGTCTGCATTTTTAAACATCATGCAGAAATATAATGTCAACTTCGGTAATTTTTGTTCCTAGTGTCTGTTTTTTGGGTGCTTTGCAGTTGCACTTTGGAGTGAAAGTTATCACCAGAGTAACATGGTTCATCAGAGGTGTCACAAAATGTCTGTGTGTTTGTTCATTTGTAACTGACATGGATGCAAAGAATGAAAACAAAAATTACAGCTTTATGCCATACCTGTCTATGGAGAGGTGCAATGAGATATTTAAGGACAGCTGTTTATGAAGCCTTAATATATTCATAGTGGCAGCTGCAGTTTTCTTAGAACAGAATAGCAAGAATGTAAGAGCAGCAGTGCTGTACAATTTGAAGAAGAAAGTTTTTATCATCTTCCCATCCATGACCAAACTGTAGATGATAAATTGCATAGAAAATGTCAGGAAATTGCATGGTAGATGTTCTTGCAAGGGCTCAAATCAGATACTAGTAAAAGGTGGTTCTGGTTTAGGATATCACAGTCATTTAACATGGCTGCATTAAATCCAGTTTGCACCAGGTCGTGTGTATTACCACAAAGATACTGTTTGAGAACCCTCCAAACCATAGACAGTCGAGCAGTTGAGATGTTTCTTACATTATTGTATTGATACTTCTGCTTGGTCTTCCACATCCTGAGATATTTTTCTCCGTCGAGCCATTCTAGCACTAATTCTTGTAACACTTTTGGCTTTCACTTTGAAGCTCTAGTCGGTCCTGATTACAGGAAACACAAGCATTATTAGTCTTGAAGAACTTTATAACTGTTGAGAAAACAGAATATGGTATGTTAGATGCGTGTTGTGTATATCAGCTATAGCTGATAGTAATGATAGAATTCCATAGGCTTTGCTTGTTTTACTGAATTACAGATTTGAAGAATGCTGAGGAGTGGTGGTGAGTAAAAGGGGGAGGTGAGGCCTGGATTTACAGAAATGCTGATTCTTATATGTCTTTTGTAATAGCCCACTGGTAATCACAAACACTGCATGTGCATTATGCCAGGCTTGCATTTCAGCTAAAGCACCTATAAAAATGTGTTGGTACAATTGTAGGAGGATACAATTTAGTTGGTGTTTTTGTATCATGGTGTTCTTTGTAACTGAAAAGTACTTGGTGATATAATTATTCCGGCCACCAGGTGGATGTGCAGCCATCTGTCTGTTCTGTCGTCAGCCAGGCTGCTGCTGCAGTGCTGCCTAGAAAGATATTTTTCAGTGAGCAACCAATGCCTTTCCTCTTTCAAACTGTCCAATCTGTTTCAGAAATCAGTTCTTTTTCCTCAGACCATTTTGTGAACATGCAGCAGATATTTCCCATCATCAAGTGAGCTTGTTGGGAAGGGCAATGCTACTCCATTGCTGACTGTACTTTTGCTTTGATCTCAAGCAGAAATCTGCTTTTATCAGGTTCAGTAAGCTTTCTTTTTCCACTACACTGCACTGCAGTATTATTTTTTTTTTTTAAAAAAAGGCAGTGAATAAAAGCTAGGTATCATGGGATTTTCTCTTTCTTTTTGATAAGCTGGCTTCCCAGTAGCCTTTTCCAGAAGCGGAATCTAGACAGCTGCTGCCGTTTGGCTACGTTGCCATATTGAGCAGCTGCACTTGCATTTAGGGTAGTAAAAGTTTGAAAGCCGTTTGAACATCACTTAGGCTGAGTTCAGTTTTGATCAGCTTTGGCACTTTTTTTGATGTTTCAGATGCTTAAGTTAGTAATGAACCACAAGATGTCATGCAGTAATACCTGTTAATTATTATTTTAGCCATATGGGGAGGTAGAATATCTGTTAACTGCATTTCAGCTGTGTATTCATGATGACACAACTTATGCAGTGCTCTATCGTGGTCTCTTGTATAGTCCCTGCATAGCATTGGTTAAAGCTCTGAATTTACGTGTCATAAAGGAAAGTGTGTTTTGATTTCATTTTAATTTAGAACAAAGCAACTTTTTAAAACTTTTTCTACATAATGGAAATTAATAATATTTCAGTTTTAGCATTTGATTTCAGGATTCTGAAAGGGTATTTCAAATTATACCCTGCAACTATTTTTAGTATATTAATTCTGCTTTATATAAGTAAAATACAAAAGTGTCGCTGCTATGTTCATTTACATGTCAACAAAACATCAAAAATAAAGTGTGCATTTTCCTTTCTAATATTGCCTTGACATGGAGATAACATACTACCTTTCGTTGTGATGATGGCAGACCTTGGTGTTTGCCATCAAAGACACTATTTCTTTGGGTTCAGCCTGTAACTTACAGGACAGAAGTCACTTAGAAGAGGTGTGGTGGACCTATGTTGTTCAGCTGTCCAGTCTGGGGACTAGATCTGGGAGCAGGCTGAGCAAGAACTGTTTGTAACAATGAGCTTTGCTGGAACCACCTTGATGAATGAGGTTTAGATATACTAGCCCTCAGGCTTGCCTCAGCCTCCAGACATTTCAAATCCAGTAAAGGGGCACTTAAAGCTTTTTCTGCCTCCATCTGCCTGAGCTGTATCTTCTGGGGTAAAACACAGTACCAGTGGGTAAAAAACTGGCTGGATGGCAGGGCCTAAAGAATTGTGCTGAATGGAGTTAAATCCAGCTGGCAGCCAGTCACAAGTGAGGTTCCCCAGGGCTCAGTATTGGGGCCAGTTCTGTTTGACATCTTTATCGATGATCTGGACAAGGGGATCAAGTGCACCCTCAGTAAGTTTGCAGATGACACCAAGTTGGGTGGGAGTGTGGATGTGCTTGAGGGTAAGGCTCTACAGAGGGATCTGGACAGGCTGGATTGATGGGCTGAGGCCAACTGTATGACGTTCAACAAGGCTCAGTGCCGGGTCCTGCACTTGGGTCACAACAACCCCATGCAGTGCTACAGGCTTAGGGCAGAGTGACTGGAAAGGTGCCCGGCAGAAAAGGACCTGGGGGTGTTGGTCAACAGCTGGCTGAATATGAGCCAGCAGTGTGCCCAGGTGGCCAAGGGCACCAATAGCATCCTGGCTTGTATGGGAAATAGGGTGGCCAGCAGGACTAGGGAAGTGATCTTACCCCTGTACTCTGCACTGGTGGGGCCACACCTCAAATACTGTGTTCAGTTTTGGGCCCCTCACTACAAGAAAGACATTGAGGTGCCGGAGCGTGACCAGAGAAGGGCAACAAAGCTGGTGAAGGGTCTAAAGCACAAGTCTCATGAAGAGCGGCTGAGGGAACTGGGGTTTTGTAGTCTGGAGACAAGGAGGTTCAGGGGACACATTATTGCTGTCTACAACTACCTGAGAGGAGGTTGTAGTGAGGCAGGTCTCTTCTCCCAGGTAATAAATGATAGGATGAAAGGAAATGGCCTCCAGTTGCTCTGGGGAAAGTTTAAATTGGATATTAGGAAATATTTCTTCACTGAAAGGGTTGTCAAGCAGTGGAACAGGCTGCCCAGGGAAATGGTAGACTCATCATCCCTGGAGGTATTTAAAACACCTGTAGATGAGGTGCTTAGGGACGTGGTTTAGTGGTGGACTTGACAGAGGTAGGTTAACGGTTGGACTCAATGATCTTAAAGTCTTTTCCAACCTAAATGATTCTATGGTTCTACAGCTATGTGAAAATGATGGAGGTTATGCAAGCTAGGTGTTAAATGTGATGTCTGATAATTTACATGGACTTGTGCTATCGCTTGCTTTTCTTTCAGGTTATCTCCCGTTTTCTCATGAACTTTAGTTAAGCCATTCAGAAAAGTTAACATATGGCTCTTTCTATAACTCTTGCTGGCTATGAATCTTCTTTGTATTATAGGCAGTTATAATTTTATCATTTTGTACTAACAGCTGCAATATGTTCTTGTTTTATATCTTGTATTTTGCATACTAATGATATTTTATATCAAAAGATAGTAATATCCTCTTCTGTACCTTTTTATTATCTGTTAGTGTTATGAAATATTATCATGTTTTCAAGTGTCCTTAGTAGACATTCTCGTATACAGTCATTGTATGTCACAGAAGCAGATGGGCTTGTTGGTAAGGTAAAATGTTGCTGGGAGAAAACAGCTTGTTTGTAGTTTGCCAGTAGAATGCACTGAAGAGAAAACAGAGCAAGTGGGAGCAGTTGAGGTGAATTTTTTGGGAGGGAGGTAAAGTTTATTTGATCTTGTGTTAAATATTAGGTGTGCAGAGCTGCCTCTCAGGCAAACAAACTACCTCAGGTTGTTCTTGTGGCTTTAGGTAAGTAGTCATTTCAGCAGTACAGACTCAAAGATAACTGCCAACAATTTCAGGTAAAATAAAATAGAAAAGTGTCAACGAGATTAAAAGATTTTTGAAACCAAGAACAATTTACATTTGAATTTTTGCTTTGAATTGTACAAAACAGTAAAGTTTATTCAACTTCATGTCTTCTAACCACGTACATACACTAATGACTCAAACATGGATATAAAGGAGAATCTTCTCTAGTGCAGTAAAGACACTGAACAGATGGAAATTTCATTGAAACTGATACTGTGGATGTTTGGCAATGATGCAAGACACACAGACCCCGACACAACACTGTTAACTTATTGCATCAGTGGATGTGCTTTATCTGGGTTTTCTTTACAATCTACCATATAATACAATTTTTAAAGTATAGACACTTTCTCACACCCTTCAGAAATGTTTGCTCTTCATCCCACAATCCAGAAGATCAGCTTGTTTTTCTCAGAGAGACTGAAGTGCTCATAAAGACTTTGCAGACCAGCCTGATATTTCATATACCACGTGCAACGGGAAAGGACACACAGCAAATTATGAGGCTGCCGCGCTGATCTTAGGTACCCAGCAAGCACTTGATCTCTCTGGCTGGTGGTGTGTGTCAATACACAAGCAGAAGCATGTGGTGCTGCTGTATCCATAGCATGGAAAAGGAGACAAGCAGCTGCTGACAGTATTTTGCTATTCAGTTGACATTTTGGAGTTATCCCTATTACCTGGATCTTACTGTTGATGTTGATTAGCCAGAATTAGTGCATAATTGTTCATTGCTGGCTGTGCTGGCTGTGGTCTAATGTGCATAGTTCTGTTGAGAAGGATGTTTCCAAGTGCATATCCTTCTGAATGACAAAACATAAAAGCAAAAAAAAAATTCAACCTTTTCATGGAATGAGTTGTCTGTGCCAGTTCTCTTTGGGATCAAGTTAATCACAATACTAGTCCCAAACTTACAATTTATTTATCTGGAGCAGCCTTTCTACATTCACACAAGTTCCTGAAAAAATGTTTCCTTATTTCAAGCACAAGTGAAGTTTGCAGCTAATGTTTGCCACCTAAAATACAAATAAGAGGATATAGGTTATAATGGTGAACAGGAATTTCTCTTTTTATAAATAATACTTCTTTTATGCACTTTATTTTTGACAGGCCATTACACTAACATGCACAGGCCCCATAGAATCACAGTTACAAACATTTAGAAGTAATGAATACTGTTTAATACATCTGGTAAAGAAGATTATGATGAGAGGCTAAATTAGAAGAAGAAATGGAACAAACAGTAATTGGCCATGACCTGTAAAATGAAAGAAAAGAATTGGTGCAACAAGATGAGGTGATATTAATGAAGAAAATGACTTAATAGACAGTGAGAGGGAATTATTTGGTCATTATTTGACAGAATCAAAAGATATATGGAGGATGGAAGCATGAAGATAGAGTAATAGGCTTCAGTTTATTTGAAGCTATGAAGTTGCACAGTACTTACCTGAGAAACTCTCTGGGTTTCATTTCATGTTTGTTTATTTTTTGTAGCCAGTGCTTTTGCTTTTGTCCATTGCCATGTTTCTTCTGAATCTTGCTCTAAATTCTTATTTTATGTGGACTTTGTTCAATGCAATGTCATCAACTTCAGTGTACTAATGTACCCCATTGCATTGTGGGTGCTTTATCTGATGGAAATTTTTCAGATCTCTGTGTGTTTAAACTGCACTAGGCTGAAATTCTTTTTCACCCTCTGAAACTGGTGGATTAGACCCACACTGCAGACAGTGGAGAAAAAAAAAAAAAATGTAGGTATGGTGTATGCAAAGATGTATGGAAAAGATGTAGGAGAGGGAATGAATGCCCTTAACACGCAGTGATGACAGACACCACACTACAGAAAATTATAATGACACGTAGTTTACATTTAGACATGGAAACAAATGTATGTATGTATAAATGGCTATTTTACTGGTATTCATAGTCTGTCTATATCAAATGAAATAAAGTTATAAAATGTCATCAGCCTGTTTTCCCTTCCATACTTTCAGCTTATTGCAGATGACTGCAGGGCATTTCCTTTGACTGGTAACTTCCATCTGTCTATTGGGTTACTAGCACATACAAGCCACATAAAATATACAGGGTCTTGATTACTTCTATTAATTTCCAGATCTTGCCCACAGCAATGCATATTTATTTAAGACTGTAAAACCTACAGTCCCTTAAAATCTTCTAAGAATACTGTAAGCCTACCTCCTCATTAGGTTATTGTTTTTAATCGCAGTACAAGCTTTTACTTTTACTTGATGTTACAGAACACTGGCTTTTCAGTAAATAATAGTATTGACTGATTTCAAAGTTTGAGGACCTGACCTAGATCCAGCCTTATTTTCCTCTTTAAGAACAGGTCATAGAAGTAGGGCACATCAGACTGGGCTCCCAGCAGGGAGAGGGAAAAAGTGTCTTGACTTTTTTGGGGGAATGCGAGCAGTGCCACCTGGCTCATTGAGTTCATTTCTGTAGAACCAGGCACAGTAGCAGGTGACCTGCCTCAAAGTTGCAAACTCAGCCTTAATTTTCAAGAGCAGACAAGGATCTGCATTTGAAAGTAGTTATCTGATGTCTATAGCTTCCTGACATCACTGCAAACGGTTGTGCTATGTAAGAAATCTCGGAGGACATGTAACTTGTTGGTATGTGATGCTTGACTTTTTCTGAAAGAGGGACATATCGAATCATCCCAAACTTGTCATTTCAGTCTCTTACAAGTGGGACCACAGCAACTAAGACAAAGTTCTTCAGATTCCTTTCCCTCCACCAGCTCTATCCATGTAGTAAAATTTTGAACAGGCTCCAGTGCCTATACTGTAAAGGCAAAGAGGCATTTGTAGCGAGTAATTATTTTTTGGTAGTAATAATACAATATATACAATGATTAGGAAATAAGTTACATTAACATTGCTACTGGGCATTTTGATGTGTACATGACTCAGAAGTGACCAATTCAAAGTTGGGATTTTTGTTTTGTTGTGAATTTGACTTAATGTGTTGAACTGATATCACGCAGGCTTTGATTCCTGCATTCAGAGAGGTGTGTTGGGGACATGCAGAAGAGAAAGGTGGAAGAAGGAAGACATAAATCACCTATTGTTGTTTCTCTTCCCAAGCAGAGGAGTTGGCATGCAAGCCAACGTAAATGGTTATATCTGTAAATCTAAAATAGGGTTTCTGCAAAAATAAGTAAATTTAAAGTGATTAAAAAATATCTACTCTGCTGAAAGTCAATACAAAGATTTTAAAAGGTAAGGGAGGAAAATATTGTACTCTGGCGTCCTTATGCCTACATTTTAGTTGAGCTAGAGTAATTACACAGAGATGCAAATGCTGTTGATAATGCATTATGAAAATGCACCCTTGAGTTTGCAAATTTGTGCATGAACCCTGGGGCTTCAAATTGAAAAGGTTTAGCCCACAATGACAACTCTGAACAAATGATTGATAATAACAGTAATAGTGAGCTCAGTTTGGGTTGAATATAGAAATCTGACCCCAGAACCAAAAATGTGTGTAAAATGAATAGCTGTTAAAAATCACTGCTTAACACCTATATTGTGAACCTTTCTGTCAGATTCCAGAAAACAAAAATCAATAATGTTTTAGAGAAAATAATGCTCAGAGAACTGCCAGCTTTATTTTACTTATTAGGTGACTAAATGAAAGTGAGTGCAGAATCATTAAGTGTGAATCTGGTATAACAGCCACTCTCATTTCTAGGGCTCCACTGACTGCATTGCAGTTACTTCAGATTATGCTGGGATAAATTAATTCTTAATTTGGCCATTGTTATCTGATTTGATTCTTAAAAGAGCAAATATTTTATACTGTTTGCAAGATTAAAGACTTGTATTTTCTAGGCTTAGACAAAGCAGTTACATCTGGCGAAGCACACATTTGAACCAGGATTTCTATTGTATCCTTCTTCTATTCTGAGCTTCTCTAGTTTTACTTTTTACTTTCAGAGAGTGGTGACAATTTTTACTACCAAAAAGCCCCCACACTGCAATGTGGTGTCATGAATACATAAGCCACTACATGTGCTAAGGATTTTTACCAAAGTTCTTCATGGCAAATGTACCCTGGTTTAATCCATGGATTTAGAGAGGTTAGCATTGCTTCTGATTACAGTAAGGAAGGAAAAAAGCAAGTTATGTAGGGGGGAGGTGGAGGTTATAAATTCAAGTAGGGTTATCAATGTAAGAGGGTGGACAGTTCTTTCATTTGGACTCATACTGCATTTATTGGTGCCGGGTAGACTGCCTCTTGAATGCCTTTATGTTGAACAAGTAGTGATTTCCAGACTAAGGGTGAGGATTTTTTTAATAAACCTATCATTATGTCTACACTATAACTGGAAAGTCTAACGATAATATAGATACACATATCTGAGCTAGCATTAGCCTAGCTCTGGCCTCCATACCTGTGTACAGACTTCATTGTGTCTTGAACAGATCTATTGAGGTCAATGCCCTTGAGCGAATATTTGCACCGAAACGTACATTTCTGCTTTTCCCAACATCTTCTAAAAGGAGACATGGAGAAGAATTGGAGGAGGAACACCAGAGGACTCTAATCCCTGAATAATATTCCTCAGTGATGACTCTGGAAACAGGCTATGAGATGGAGTTTTCATTCTTATAGCAGTCATCATGCTCTCAGCTTTGTCTCTGCTTGGCTGCACCCACGCTCTGACTACAGTGTAGATGCTTTAATGCAAGCCAGTTGTTAGAACGCAATGGGATTTGTAATAGTTGGTGGTAGATGTTTCACTATGACTAATTCGTGACATTGTCCGTGTTCTGATGGGGACTCTCAGACTTTTGTGACTGACAAACATAGCTTAAAAACTCAAAGTCACTATGAGAAGTGTGGGTTTGCAGCAATGCAAATGCAGACACTGAATAACTGAACAGAATTCATTTGGGTTCCCATTCAAATAATTCGTGATGACAAAAGTATCACCAGTTTCTTGAGTTCACGCAGCTTTGTCCAAATTTCCTTTCAAAAGCTGTGTCCTTTGACTTCACTGGACTTTGAATCAGACCTTCTTTGACACTGATTTTTACCTACTTATATTTTGAGATTTGAGGATTTCCCCATGATCTCTCAGTACTTCTCATGGTTTCATTCTTACAGCTGGAATGGTTGGTGTTAATTTAGCACAGCCGAATTATCATGAATCGTGAGTCAAACCCAGATGTGGAAGAGTGGGGTTCTCAGTTCCTAAATGGTGAGGAAATAAGACAACTGAGAATGTGGGGTTCAGTGGCAGGAAGCCACTGCATTGCCAGTACTATGGCATTTTTAAAAACTTTTCTACAAAGTACAGCCTACATTATACTTGTGTGACAGGTAAGCATCTGAACTGCAGAAGAGAAACTAAATGATCAGAGGTCTGAGAAGACCCTGTAAACATAGCAAGCCTCGTAGCTTTCTTCTTGTTTATTATGTATATAGTGCTATAATGTTCCTTTTTTAGCTCACCACCGTGCTGGAAGGATCAAAAAATTATGCTATACCGGTGCTTTGGAGATGCAGTGTGCTGTAGACACTGCAACGTGGAATTCATCTGCTTTCATATGTGGCAGCGTGCTCCTACCTGTCAGTGTGCCCTCCATGAGCTTGAACTGGCTTGACCTGTTAGTGTCATAGACAGTATAGATTTCCTTCAGTGTTTTTGTTTCTAGGGTTTATCTAGAACAAGTCTAGGGGTGCAGAGGAGTTTTACACCATGGTCCTCAAGGGCAGACAGGTATTTAGGCAGTTACTTTAGTACGTATTAAGATTTCACTCTCTTGAAGGAGGATGTAGACATTAAGATTTCTTCACTTGGGGAGCAATAACACAAATTGGGAAGCCTTTCTGCCATCAGTGAGTAGGAATGGATATTGTGGCAGAGATCTCTGATACCAATACCACAGTGAAGTTGTGGGTGAAGTGAGGAAATAAGCTTGAGATTGGCACTAAAATTAGCAAATGTGGGATGGAGATGTCAAGTCTGGAGTTGTACTTCTCTGTAAATAATTTAATCCTGAAGTAATGTCTTCTGTCTGAAAATAGTTAATTGGCTATTTTATAGCAGCAGACTAAACTATTCAGAAATAGAGAAGCTTGGGTTTTTTACTTTGTGGTAGGTGACTCTATCCTCTTTATGAATGTGTGTATCTGTATGCTGGAATTAAAGTATCTAGACTCTTAATCAAATGTATCCAGAATAATTTTCCACCTTTTGACTTTCTCAGGAGTTTAGAAACATAAGATGGAAGAGTTGCTAATATAAGTGAAAGAACAGGTGAAATTTTAGTTATGTAAAACTGACTCAAGTTATTAGGTCTTATGCTAAGGGGGAAATCAGTGCAGGCCAGGCTTGGGGATCTCTTGCAGCCTGTTGGCACTAAGTACACATTGAGTCTTGCTCCCCCCCCCCCCCCCCCCCCCGCCCCTCCCCCCGTATGAGGACATTCAGACACTTGAAAAAAGCCATGCCAGGAGCTGTATTTTGGTTTTGTTTTATAAGCAGAGATACTAACAGAGTAAAGCTTTTGTTGTTGAAGGATTGTAATTGCAATAATTGCTGTAACCTCATATGGAAGTCCAGGACTGAGTCCTAACTGGGAGACTGGCTTTGAAACAGGGAATTTGGAACACAGAGATAAACCAGCCTTTGAGCTGTTCATGAAGAAACGGATGGGAAATCTATTTCAGCTTTGTAGATGTCAATATTCTCCCTCACTTTAAAATAAACCTTACTGCAAATCTACATGAAATAAGTCCTGTTTTGAGTTTGAAGCTGTATTTAAGAAATAATTGGGTACCTGCTTCTCTCTTCACTGAAGAGAGAGGTGATTTAAGTCCTCTACAAGTCCTCAGGCAGACTACTTTGGCAAAATCAAGCTTGTCACTTTAACAGTAATTTACTTACAGCTGAAGTATTCCTCTGCCTTTGCCTGTACAAAGCCCTATACATGTCAGTGTGATTGTGTCAATGTAAACAAGAGCAGAATCCACCTCATTCTTGATTTAATAGGAAATGCTGAATTGATTAACAGGATTTTTTTCCTGTTTCTCTTTCCCCACTACCCTGCTAGTAAATTAAGACGTTTGCTTGAAAGAATGTAAAGAGTAGCCTCATCAGCTGTAGTGACATAAAGTACTCTGAGATTTTGTATATTGCTGGAAGAAAGAATCATAAGAAACTCTTTGCCCTGGAAAACAAAATACCACTACGAGAACTAATACTGAATAAAAAGACAGAATTAACCAGTTATAGGCAGCAATATGGCAGGTTTCTGTCAGTAGTAAAATTACAGAATCTTGATCAAATTAGTGTGGGCATAATTATATAAGAATTCCCATGGATTGCAATAATGTTACTTGCATGTACAAATAGTTGGTCTGTTGGGCTGCTAGTGGAGTGGTTCTTGTACAAAGATTGCATATGGGCTTATGGCTTTGTCTTGAGACGATGGGGATTTTAACAAAAGTCACTTCTTTTGCAAGAGATCTGTATATTTGGCGTAGTGCTGTAAGAATACAGTTTTGGGAGTCCTGAGAGCATTAGCATTCAGCTGTGCCTTTCTGTTAGTAATGGAACAAAGTGAGGTGGATTTTGTTCAGTGGGATTTTCTCCATTTTTCACGTTCTCCCTCTCCAAAAAAGCAGAGTTATGGCCTATGGCCTCAGGACCAGGAAGTATTAGTAATTAATAACAGCAGTGATCAATGACACAAAAATAAAGTAGGCAAATAACGTTCTCAAGGACAATAGTTTTTAGTTCTGAGAGCAAATTGAACCAGTTTGTCATTTTATCCTTGTTGCTTTCTTTATATTTATGTGGAAACACAAACCATTTTGCAACTGAATTTCCTTTGCAGTGTCTGCCTCATCCTGAGCACTGGAACTTGGATTTCACTCTCATTCCCCCTTCTGCATTCTTGCTGAGCCAGTTATTCAGCGAATCATCCCCCTTCCTCCATCAGCCAGCCATGTAGTCTCCTTGTTATTCTGGGATGCCACATATTACCTGTGCCTGCCACATGTAGTCACACTTCCTCCACAAGGTAAAGTCCAGGCTAAGATGTGCCTTGCAGGTTTCCCAGACAGTCAGCTATATTGTCTCCTCCTCTGCTCTTCTCTAGTATTTCCTCAACTGAAGTCTATTTCCTGTTTCTAGTCTGTAGCCTTAAAGGAAAAGGGAGCAAAAATGGGCCAGAATCCTCTTAAAAATGCCCATGCAAAAGCTCCTGTTTCTGAATTCACAGTACTCAGCACAGTGAATCTTAGGAACCTGTATTTTATTGGCAGGTTATGTGTTACTTCAGCTCAAACTGATTTCTTCACAAACATGGAACAGAAGCCACTAAAATGTGAAAGGAGGAAATTCTGGAACACAGATTTATTTTCTTCAGTGTAGTTTGAACCTGTTCCCATTTATTTCAGTGGCTTTAGATCAGGCCCTATTGCTAATTTCTGTTCCATTCAGTTTCCCTGGTAACGTTTTATTTTTAGCATCTCTTCTTCAGAGATCTGGCATGGAGGGTTCATTTTGAATATGAGCTATTATAATTTTATTTTAAATGTTTCAGTTCATGGGCAAAAATGGAACCCCCCCCAAGCTGTTCCACAAAATATCTATAAATATCTGAAAAATGTGGCCATATCACATGGTTAAAACCTTTTTTTTTTTTTTTATTTTCCCCCCCATGGCTTCAGTGGATGATTTTTGGAAGACAGGTTGATATGCATTCGTGTACTTTTCAATCTTTTAAAAATCATTATCCTTTTGTACACTAGAGGTGTGTTATTCTGGTTTTTCAGATCTGCTATCATAACAGGCCCCAAACTGTCAGCAGCACAGTGATACTAAAAATAATTGGTCTGGCGGAAAAGGAGAAATAGTTCTCTTGTTCATCTTTAGCACTAGTCACCTTCTCTCCCTGCAAATTGGCAGGACAGAAGTAAAGAAGCTGTGGAGATTGTATCTGTTTCCATTTCTAGGTTCTATTTAATGACATGTACTTGTATAGTCATCTGAGTGCCTTGCCTAAAAATTTCTTCAGTCTCTATTAAGAATGGGACTAGCTGAAATTCTTAGTTTGGAGACTCCAGACTTACATAATGGGATTATAGTTGGAGGTTGCAGAATTTTTTTGCTTTTTTCTTCAATACTACCTGCTTGTCCATTTGAAATTGACACAATGACTGACTAAAGCACAAGTGTAGCAGTTGGTAAGAAATTTTGGTTTTCATATATTGATTTAATGAATTAATTATGATTCATTTTAACCCTTTCTCTCAACTGAGAGTGTGGTCAGCCTCCCTGACAAAGAGAAATGCTTGAGAATTTAGGCTGAATTTAGTGGGAATTGAAATAATTCTAAACATTAATAGGGTGAAAAAGTAAAAAAACTCCTACAAACAAACAAATAACCCACAGTCCTATGTCAATATGATGCTTAGAGTTCAGTGATACTACCTAAGTGACAAAGAGAAACATGTAAATTAACATTTTAAAGCTTTCGGTATTTTTCAAGGTAGTTTGGATTTAGAGTGCCATTTGCCCATTAACAGATCAAGGACTTTCTGATTATGTCTTTCACTCAAGTTGCATAGGAAAGATGATCTGTCAGAATTTATCAGCAGATGAATAATTATTTATCCTCTTATGTAGGCTCCTATTTATAGTCTTTGTCAAGCAACTTCTCTCCTAGGGAGAGATTATAATATGAGCACTACATAGTGTGATGAAAGCCTTCCCATACCTCAGGCGTTGTAATTTCCTTTTATCTGAAATAATTGCCATAATAAGACATAAGGTCTAAAAAGCTCTTAGGGTTTTAACTGAAAGTCCTGTGCTATTCAGAAGATGCCTTGGTTACAAGCAGATGCTTCTATTTTCCAGCAATCCTGAAATCAAGGCTCTTCTATAAATGAAAAAGAACCCCTCATTTTCTCTGTTGCTAGGGAAATGGTAAGAGAGAAATAATCCTTCCTCTTCCTTGAAGAAATGACCAATTCATGTCATAAAATGTGTCATTCTCAGTATTTTTTAGCTCCGTAGCTTCATCTGTCCAAACAATCTCGACTAAGTATGAGATAAGATAGTCTGACAAGACTTAGATGCTAATTGGGCCAATAAGATCTCATCACTATCTCTGGAGAGGTTAAGTAAAATGATGAGAAAGCAGCTAGTTATGGCCATTGGCCCATCTCAGCTGCCATACCCAGGAGTAGTGCTAATGGGAGCTGATGGGTTGCTTTCTGCCAAATTTACTTGTTCTCTTCACACAGACACATTTTTTTGCCTCTTACAGTGAGCAGGAATGAAAGGCTTTCTAAAAGAAGGAATTACTGAAGCTTGCATAGTACAAAGGCTCAAACAAATTGCCTGTCAGTCAATTGGATTTGATGGACAGGAAAGACAGATTGGTGAGAGAGAGGGTTAGGACATTTGCTAGGTTCCAGCTAGAACATTTCTTATTTCAAGGTTTTGAATTTTAACACTAAGGGGAGAGCTGAAATGCTGCTGCTTTCATTTGTTAGTGTGGGTTAATAATTAGCCTCTGCTTGCATTGATGGTTTTGTTAATGCCTCAGAAGACACTCTCCTGTTTTGAAAGCTATGTGTGATGGTACTGCATGTTATTTGCACTTCCCTTCTGTAGAATCTTTTTGTCCTTTCTTAGTAGAGAGGGAAGGAATGGAGAGCATGAAAAAACAGGTACCTTGAAGCAATATCAGCCTGCCAGAAGTGTGTGTCAGTCAGCTTTTGTTTCTGTAGACAGAGGGGCATAACGCTGCCAGTGATTGAGACTGCCAATACAGTAGGGCCCGTTATAGTCTCAGTGGGCTGTGGTATAGCAGTTTATGTTGGGTTATGCAGTACCTTCCCTGGTGTCCAGATTGCTAGCACAGAGATTAGCCTCTAGGGTCACTTTTTGGCATATATATTATGGCCATCTATATAGGTTGCAATCACTATCTTTCTCACTGTGTAATGACAAACACAGGGAGAGGTTGTGCTTCCCAAAACACGTGCAATCTAAGGAAAAAGAAAAGTAATGATATGGTAAAGGGAAGAAATTGGTAAACATGACCTATTGTATAGAGTTGTAGTTTTTGTGAAAAAAGAAGGGATGGTACTAGGACATGGCATCAGTGCTATGGTGAGGAGTGTGAGATAGTATAAAATTAAAAAAAAATACCTGGATTTCCACTTTTCTAAGAGCAGTAAAGGAGAATGGAAGGAACTGGAGACAGCAAAAGTTTCCAGACCTTCTTGTCCTTGTTCTGTTCTTGTCAGCAATTTCCATGCTGGATAATCGCTGACCCCTGCTACTACTACCCCAGGTTTGTTATTTCCCAGGCTCTTATTGTTAACAATTTTCAAAGCCCAAAGCCTCACACAGACTACTTACGCTGGAACAAGGAGAGCCAGGGCTGCACTGAGCCTGTGTGAATCCACATGTTCTACATAGTCGTGCTAAGGATAGTGCACCTGGTTTCTTACTGGCACTTATCAAATAATTCTGGTCATTCCAAGGGAATGTTTCTTTTTATTTTTTAATCTTTTAGAAATTAATTTAACCCACCCATCAATCATATATGTGTCCATGTGTGTGCCATATTTTGACAATATGTCATCTCAGGATTGCTTACCTGGGCAGAGCTGTAAGTGGTAGCAGCAGCTAGAAGATTCCGTGTTAGATATGGGATATATATGAGGTTATTTAGTCAGTATACATTCCTTCAGATTTGTCTGGTTCCAGTCAATTCAGTGGAATTCAGATCCTGAAAACACTGAGTGATTATATTAGCTAACATACAGAGTTGCAGAAATTTTTAACATCCATTATGATAGTTAAAGGTTCTTGTACATTATAACTGGGTCTTCACTGTCCCAAGAGGCACTACATTTTTTTTTTTTTTTCCCCCCAAGGTGATGTAGATGACAGTTGAAAAGAAACAATGTACAATATACAAATTTTCTGTCCTTTTGTCTCACCTTCTTAATTAGCACTTACTAGTCTGGTATATACCAAACACTCTCAAGGAGTAAAAAGAAGGCCAACCCAAACAGAAGAGTTTTTTTTTCTTAAGACTCCTTTCAGGCAGTTAGGAGCAGAAGACTCATAAATCTGAACTTTGTGTTCAGTGGAGAGACAATATAGTCAACAGAGATGGGGCATAATATGTGCCCACAGACCAACACTGCTGAGCCAAAGGCAGTCCTTTTCTCAGCAAGGTAGAGAGTCACCAGAGTCAACTGAATGCTCAGCAAAATGTCTAAAAATGTGTACTGCTTCCATATTTGGAAAGTATATGTCTTCTTAAAAAGACATAGATTGAAGGTACTTTCAACACTTTTATGCTTAACACGATAGATCTGTGATATTCATATCCAGAAGCTTCTGCTAGCATTGGTTGTTCTATGGTATTGGTGCCAGAGATGTGTAAACATTGCAAATATCTGAACTTCTGGATTAATAGCTTCTTAATTCAATTGAAATTCCTGTTCTGGAAAGATGACAGGTCTTTCCATTAATGCAGGAAACAATTACTGCAGTTTACATAAGGTCAATTCATGCTTTTTAATACAAAGCAGCATTACTGTGTAAGCTGCTGCCACTGAGTACAATTATGCAGTGAAATCCATGTAGGAGTGCATTTAAATGGAACACCTTATTTTGGTCTCACAGAAGAGAGCAAAACTGAGTAATTTTCAAACATTTAATTTTTTCCCATTTAAGTGATATCATCAGAATTCTACCAGGAACTGGCAGCACTCAGTAAAGATTAATACAGTTGCAGGAGATTATAACATCTACCCAATGTCATCTTTATGCCCTAAATATAATACACATAACAGATACTACATCTTCCCCTGTAAGTTATTATACTACTAATTTGTTTCATGTAGTCAAATCCTTTTAAGGAAGTGAGAATCAGGTGGGCTCAAAATTCAATGTATCAGCTATATGTCAATGCTACACTCTCTCTGGATGATCTAATGCTGCATGGTGCCATAATTTTAAAGCAGAAATACATTTGCACTTCACTATAGAATTATGAATAACGAGATACTGACTACAGAGAAATAACATTTCAGCCTTGAACTGTTGTCATTATAATTTTTTCTGAAAGTAAACTTTAAAGTCCAGTTTCTGCAGTGATTTAGACAGTGGCTTATTTTTATTTGTTCAGCCTTCATTGATTCCACATAAAGCAGTTGCGCTTTAGGTGAAACGGGTTGGTAAGACTCTACAAGACTGGTACAAGACAGGCTATAATAGAGAATGAGATACGCAATGTTGTAGTGTATGGTTCTGGCAGTTGGATTCCTTATGTACAAGAAAGTACCATCGACTGAAACATGAGAGATGGTCTTGCATTAGAAATACAGAATTTGAACTTCTGTGGGAAATAGTTACAAAACCTGCACAAGGAAAGCACCCTGTAACTGCTATAGGGGTATTTCCTGGATAAGAAATGAAGGATCAGGCACTATAGCTTTTTTTCATTTTTCTGAGGATGCAGAGCACCCTGGACATCAGATTAAAACTTCTGAATTACATTTAATCCTTAATATTTTTAGAGTTTTTCGTCTCCAGTTTTCTACTAGTTATTAAGTCCTGTTAGAAAGTATGCCAAGTCTGTGCAGCTATGTTGTATTATATATACTGAGTGATCATTATGTATCTGTTTCAGATTTTAAAGTTCTTATTGAACAAAGCAAGTTAGATGCATTCGTGGTACGTTGCTGATCTGTGGTTTGTCCTTAGTGTGGCAATGATGCAGTATATCTAGCATCTACATTTGTTTTTGTGGCAGCAGATCTCTTGCCAAGTCTCTCTACAGGTTTTTCTTTATAACAGACCATTTATACAATCTTAACACTGCTTAGCGGCATACAACTACTACTACTGCCCAACTCACCATCCTTGCTAAAAATCCACTCTGTAAGTTTGACCTGTCAATATTCTTCTCTCAAGAGTTCTGAAGTATTTTCATTGTGTTAGTTCCACGTCCAGTGTTGAATTAGTTACTCTTCTTCCTTGTTGCAATTTTCCAAATTTTTAATCTTAAATCTCATAAAGTATTCATGTAGCTTTTGTGTCACTCACAGATTAAAATATGCTCTGATCAGTCCCTTTGATTCCTTCTCTGTCCCCTCCTGATGACAAGAGCTCGGGGGGCTTTGTAACCTAGGCACATTTTGTATATTAACTATAGAGGAAATTAATTGTTTTACAGTGACCCAGTCTTCAATGATTTGATGAATAATTGAAGAGGAATTAAGAAAGCACTGATTATACTAATTATCTGCCTACTCCACTTGATAAACATCATGTACAAATTTAAAAATGATGATTTTGTGCTTTGTTAAGTGCTGCTTAATCTTCCATTTTGGAAAGCACCTTAAACGTTCTCCTGACACATTAGAACTTTCTCCTGACTAATTTTCTTTTCTTGGGTAAGTTCTAAGATTTTTTTTTGCTAACATGTGTCTAAATTCTTCTACTTGCATCATAAAAAATGTTAGTGAAAGGAGATCTTTCATCAATCTCATTAAAAATTAAAGCATTTTAAGAAACCTCTTTCAGTGGTCTGCCTTGGTTTAGCAGGTTAGACAAGTCTGCAATCTGTTAGACATACAGAGCTCACAGCACTTTTGTTTTGTATTACCAAGCAGAATGGGATATATAAAGTCTTAGCTGTCCTGATCATTTAAACCACATGCTTCTCTTCCATTTTTCTGCTCGTTATTTAAAGGTGGAAACCTCATTGTCTCTGGTAGTAAACCAAGGCATTAATTTGGCATCAAATCCATGGTAGTTCTCAGGAAACTAAAACCTGGAAGTGGTCAAAGCCTACAACTATTCCCCTGCCAGGCTGATGCACTCTCAGTGTTGGGAGTTATAGGTTGCTGGAACCACTTCTGTGAAAACTCTCCTCTCTGATAAGAGTGAAGATAATTGTTTCAGACTATGCAGAAAGATAAGAAGTACCAGAGAAGACTGCAACTGATACCGTGCAGAGGTTTTAGCTAATACTTCTTTTGCGCCTAGGAACAAATTTTCAGCTCCAGTGATGCTCTGCTACAAAAAGTGTACACCTGTCACTCTGCTAAGTATCCACACCTCTTCTGGTACTCAGCAAGCAAGTTCCAGGGTGACTGGCCCTCAGGGCAAATTATGTAGCTCGGCAATGGACATCTGTCCTGGTTTAGCCAGGATAGGGTTAAGTTTCCCTAGCAGTGGGCGGGGGGAGCTCTAGCAGGGTTATTCAGATACCATGCGGATGTCACATCCTGGTGCGAGAGCGCAGAGTGCGTGGTTTTGAACAACCGGTCCTCTCACTGCTGTATTGATAGATATTTTGCTCTGTTCATTGTTATCACTGTTACTGTTATTGTTGTTGTTTGTTGTGTTGCTGTTGCACTGTTGTATTAAACCTCTCCTTATCTCAGCCTCGGGGTTTTGTATTTCACCCCCTTTGTGGGGGAGAGGCAGCGGCCGCATGGTCTCAGACCCCGGCAGGGATTAAACCACCACAACATCACATTAATAGATGTATGAAAGAACACCAAAAGAATGCATACTGAAGACTTTGATAAACATAGGCTGTACTAATTGAAAAAAACATAGCTAGTTTTAGGGAAAGTTCAAATATGGCTGTTATTTGCAAAGCACTGATTATATTGTCATATACTTTACAGAGAAAAATGAGCAAAGCTATTGCTCCCAGTTGTGTGATGTTATTCTCTTAGCAGAGCTAGTTTTCTGGCCCCAGTACAGTGTGGGAACAGACATTGTAATCAACAAGCTCAGTTTGAAGCAGGAACAGAAGTAGGGAAAGAATCAAATTCTGTTGATCACATCACACCCAGGTATGGTCCAGTCTCCTCTGAATGATTTGATGAGAGAGCAGAGCTTTCTCTTATGCATCATTTAGTAGCTGCAGACACTTGACACATCCACAAATCCCCATGACTCTCATTTCTCTCAGAGCTCCACTGAAAAAATAATACAGCTGGAAAAATCTGAATGACTGTTGGCCTTTGAAGGTAGGGAGATTTTTCTGGAAGAAAAAAAGAAAAAAAAAGTTGTTTTTTCCTTTTTTTTTCCTCAAATATAAGAGCTGCTTTCTAGGTCTGAGCAGACTTGCTTTAGTTCTGGATGACTTCTCATCTTAGCTCTTTTTTTAGCAGGACTATACTGGTAGAACCATGGAATGTGCAAGTTTCCCATTATGCTTTATGGCAAACCGCTGGAGGAACAGATTTCTTCTATGGGAAGATATAACCAAATGATGCCTTTATGCATAATTGGAATGCCTGATGAGATTACTGCAGGCAAAGCAGAAAAATTTTAGAGAAAGTATTTGCAGCCTTCCCACAATTTGTTCCTCTATTTAAATTATCTGTTTAGCTTTCTTTTTCTAAAGCCTGGCTTGAACACGTTAACTTTGTGTTATGTGTGTGTGTATGCACATGTATGCTGGTAGAGTTCCCTTACTTTCATTTTGAATGTGCAGTATGGAGACACTTGTTAGTTTTGTCCAATGCTTGATACATTCGGTGCTATAAGGCCTGTGAAGAGATTTTATTCATGATTTTATGAACCAGGGTTGTAATGCCTTTAAAACGCTCCTGCCAAATTAGCTGTGCACTGATCTGTCATATAAAAGGCCTTCATAAATCTATACCAAACTGATTACAGTACAGTCTTGTCTTATGTGGCTTCTTATATCAAGATCTCTGAAACTCTTAAAATCCAGCACAAAATAGATTTCAGTTTCAGTTTAATCACTCACACCCTTGAAAACTCCTTTGCATTATTAGATACAGTCATCAATCTGGATCACAGTGAGCTCTCTTAATTTAGTGATGGTGTTGCTGTAGCCAGAATGTCTAAGAGAGTAAGACAAGATTTGTCAGCAGAGGTAACTTCTCATCTTAGATCAAGTTTTGTAATATAACCTCTACATCAAAGGTACCCTTCAGAGGGAGACTTCATTTTTAGCCTAGCTTTAGATGTTTAAAATGTGCCTCTTAAAATGTTTTAACTAATTGTCTAGGCCCTTCTGTAGTCCATGGAATGTGCCATTCCCAGAGGAGAACTCATCAGATTTGTATGAGATGTCAGCTTTCAGCAGAGTCCCTAGCAGGATCTGTTTTACTCTCTTGCACTCCTTCCCTGCGTCTCTCTGAGCCATACCTGGGCCGTTGCTGCCCATAGCTTTCCCAGGCTACCAATATGTGTCCTAAAGGATGGGACACCATAACCTTGGTCCCTAGCCCACATGCTTCACACAGCCTCATTAAAGGCAGTCGTCTGCTGTGGCAGAGAACCTGCTGCCACACCAGCATCTGCTGGTGGCCAAAGGAGAGGCCTCTCCTGAAACTGGCTACTCATGCAGTGGGGTCAGAACATTTTCCAGCCACAGGCAGAGAGCTCTTTCAGCCACCACGGAGGGAGCAGTATCACAACTGTATGTATGCTTCCCTTCCTCTGAGAGGCGACATACTGTTTTCTGATTCTCTACTGCCCAAGGACTTCTGTCCTAAATTGTCATGAAAGACCTGGGACAGGGTTTGCCAAGTGACCCAGATTTGCACCACAGCTTGGGGTGACACCAGTCAACCCCAGCATGCCTTTGCTGGGAGCACAGCACATGTATGATGCTGCAGTGCAGTGCTGGCTGGAGGCAGCAGTGCCATCAGCTGTGCAGTCTGTCTGCCACCCCAGTCAAGGCAGGGCTAGAAGGACATGAAGCTACAAAGTGGCAGCTGCACAAAGGCCCAGGCACACGTGGGAAAGCTTCTTGGAGTGTTCGCTTTGCTGCTGTGTATTGCAGGGGCCCTGCTAGTCCCTGTGGTCCTTATTATGCCATTGGCAATGTCCGTGCATGCCTCAGCTGTAACAGTGTCTTCCATCCCAGGAACTTAGGGTCCTGCTGCTCCCCTGTTTCCAGGTGTTTCAAGACAGGCTTGGAGATAGTGTTTGCCGTTACGTACCTTGTGTGGCTTCTAGATAAGACTGTTTTTGACAGCATGCTGCTACACATACCGTTTTTCACTGTTGCCAGGAAAGGTTGTATGTCACTTGATGACTCCTGCATCCTAACTTCTTACCCTGGGAAAAGCCCATCTTCTCAGGTTTGCTCCTGACACCTGCCCTGTTCTCATTCACAAATCCAAGGTGGGCCTCGCTGTGTCCAGCAGCTCTACCCAATGCTAGCAAGGTGGTTTAGAGGCATTAGGGGCTTAGCAGTGCAGCCGGTCCTGCAGAATGATCTAACAGACGTGTCCTCACATAGCCTGAAGTTCCCAATTCACTTGCTTTCTTTTTTTGTAAAATGTTTTTTGGACAGAGACAAGCTTGTTTGGACACTGTTCCTCATAACGTCTTACACCTATGCAAGGTTTTGAGGTTTCCCACTGACGACCACTTTTATGTGTCCTGAGATATAACTAATATTGAAAAATAATTTGGGAGGGAATGAGACTTTGCTTCACCACAGAGATGACTATCAATGAGGAATTTTATCTTTATTTTCATGATGTTAGCACAATAAACTCACACAGTAGCATTGATCTGTACTTATTTAACAAAATACATTTATAGCAATTTACAAATTCTTTTCCATTTGAAAACATTGCATAACATTTTATTAAACACAATACTTTATATAGAGAATTCTCATTTAAAAACATATTTTATTTTTGAGTATTTTCTTTTCTCAGTAAAGCATAGCCTAACAAAGAAATTCGTGCCTGTTAGCAAGTAAGAAAATCAGAACACTAAGAAGATGTCACCTGTCAATTTATTTGATTAATTTTAAATTAAGGTATCAGTGGAATGTAAACAAAGAGTAATTTTACAAAAGGCTCCTTATCAAATATACATGCAGAGGTCTGAGTTCCAATGTATATATTATTACATTTCTGCTCTCTAATGCAATATAATTTGATAAGCCATTATTAAAAACAGTAGCCTTTGGCACTTTGAGTAAAAAAGAATATATCAATATTTATGTAAAGAACACAATTTCAATGATTACACAAGAGCTTTAAAATCTTTTGTTAAGAAATAGGAAACCTTAGGAAAAATATCACACTGCACTTGAAATAGTGCAGCAAGTTTTAGAGTAATAAAAGCAACACATATGCCAATATATATCTGACTAAAACCAAGGAATAAAGAACAAACACTCCCACCAGGAATCCTGCTGTTTCCAAAACAGCTAAATTGCCAGAGGGAACATTTTCTAATCTTTGCTTTATTGCCATTATTCTCCATTTCATTTTTCCATTATTTCCAGGTTCATCTACTTATGTTCTTTTCCCCTGCACTTACAAACTAACAAATGATTGCATCTTACTTCCCTGCACTGATAGGCCAACAGTGATTGTGTCTTACCCATTCCCTTAAAGCTAATCCTACCTGCTTTATCATGTACCTAGACTAAACTAAATCCAAAGAGTTTTGTTCATGACAATCCAAGTGTTTGTAATTCCTAGGAATCTTGTACAAAATTTGATATTAAATACCAAGGACTAAAGATTCATCCTTTTAAAAAGAAAAAACAAATCTTGACTTGTAAATACTAGAGTTTGAGAACATATTTCTAAAAAAATTACTCTTTTTTTTTTTTTTTCCGGCAGCTATGATTATTTTTCCCAGCTAATGTGCCTTAAAGGGTGTTTTCAACATACTGTGTCTTTAACATACACAATATGCTGCAACCCTACTGGTTAGCTTCTTACATGTAACCTGCAGAATACTTCCTCCCAGTTCCCAAATGTACGATGGGGTTGGTCTTCTATCACTAGCATGAAAAGTGCGGTCATTTCCTTAAGGACCAACACTTTTTCTCAGGACTGGGTGATGGGCAGGTGAGGGAAGCATTGCTTGACAGGGTTGGCTGACAGCACTCAGCTAAGCCTGGAGCACCTGTATAACTGGGAAGGTATATAAAGCTTTCCATTGACTCTGAATGCCTTCTATACAGATTAGCAAACACCATCCTCATACTTCTGAAGTTACTTAGGGTTGGGTTTGGGATTTTGTTTTGGTTTTGAGGGGTTTTTTGTGGATGTGGGGGTTTTTTTTGGTCTGTCTGTGTGTTGTGCTATTTGTCTTCTTGGGATGGGATGATTCTTCCTTCTACCTCCTATTTGGCTGGGGTAGGGTGAGCTTTTCCTCTGAGTTCTCTGGGGTAGGGTCCGTAGACAGGTTCTGACTATGTAGTATGTATCTGGTTCTCTGATACCCTAAATCAGAAGAGGACTAGAGCAAAACACTCCTCTCAAGAAGCCAGAGAAGAGACCTGATCTGCTACTACTTATTTGGTGAGGGGACTGCTAAACCATTGCCTCGCCCTCCTAGCAGGGGAGCTGGGAGGTGTCTGATAGTAGTTCTCTTTCAGGTGGAAATAATTTAAGAGAGAATGAGGAGCTGAACTGGGTGAGCACTGCCCCTGGCTTCCTTCATCGTTTAAGTCAGAGCCAAATGTAATGAGGCATTTCTTCTAGCATGCCCAGGATATGCTATGCTTATTCCTTTCAGAACTTATGCTTTCAACAATTTTTGGCAATGGAGATTTTTAGCAGGCAAATTCTTTTGTTATATTCAAAGCTCAATTTACTAAAGTAATCTGTGTTTTCTCAGGTGCGGAGACACTCCGTATTCTTAGGTGCAGAAACCCTCCATATTCCTAAGTGGCAGTGGTGGGAAAAAAATATAATGCTTAACAAGGCTCTGGAGGGTGTCTCAAGGGAGGTGAACAGTAGTAGTGGCACAATGCAACACTCATTCAGTGATTCTGCAATACCAAGGCATTCCATTTTTAAAGCAAAGCATAAATCCCCTAAATGATGGTGACTGGGGTGAAACTTGTGATCATTCTTGTGGCATACTAAGCAAGTGAGGTCAATGACTGCTTCTAAGTGTGAGCTATGATATTAATTGGAAGCTGGTCAGGAAAGTGGCCATTTATTTACATGGCTCACCTTTCACATTTGCACTTCTTGTGGTTATTGGTGTCCTGCATTATATGGTTAAAAACTAATAGAAAAACGGAAGGGTTGCTGAAGGACAGAATAAGAGGTTTAAAAATGTGAAATCTGAATTATTTGTAGTACTTTAAAAGACCCCTTAAAAACATAATTTAAAACAATTCTACAAGTTAGCCAACTAAGAAGCAGCCTCTTCATTAGTAGCACCTGTTCTTAAACAAAAGTTGAGCAGTAGCAGCAAAACTATTCAAAATAGATAGTTATTCCATTCTAATGGAATGTCACCCACACATTTTTTGTTGCAGTAGACATCTTAAAGAACTACACAAAACCTTTGCAATCTTTGAATGTGACAGATCCACTATAACAAAGCTGTAAATATTTCCTACGCTAAATGAATGCAGCCAGCATCATCATAGTATTAGCAATATTACTTTTAAAGTAACTGCACATCAATATGTCATGTGTTTGTAGAGTCTAATAAGTATGCATTTTTTCAAAACATGTAAAGTTATCATCAGCACCATCCTGTATTAAAGATTTGGTGCAAATTCTGCAAAGGTGAATATATACCACTGATACAGCCTTTGCTGTGAAAAATTCAGTTGATTTTGGACACATAAATAAAAAAAAAGTTGGCACATTCAGGAAATAAAGTGTCTGTGTTCAAGACCATTGTTTTGATTGACATCATCACCCTCAGATAACGTTTTGAGTCTGAAGAAACAAGTTGCATGAAAATGTTTCACATTAGTTAGGTTCTGGCATTGTGCTTTTCCCCCCACCACATGCTTTTCACAGGCTCATGCACATTGCACATCAGCAGTGTTCAACAACAGTTGGGCTGCTGGTCAATAGTTTGGCACAACAAAGGTAAATATCAGCTCAAAACAAAGAGAGCAGAACCTGTGTCAAGATGTGTTTACTATGTGGTGGTATGGACCAGCTGATATGTCTCCTCTCATTCCTTGTATGCTCGTGTCGGGGATGTGCCTTTATAGAAGATGTTTCTGGTGTTCTCTGGACTGCTCCCTCTCTCGGGGATTAAAATGATGTTACCTTTTCTTCGAAGTGTTGAGTCCCGGCTAGAAGAAATGGACAGAGTCTCTGAGCCAATCTCACTTCCCTCCACTGGTGTGACTCTTATCGTAGTGATTCCATGATGGTGATGCTCACTGTTATCTATGTTGCTCCTTTTCCTGTCTCCTGACCCATAACTGTCTTTTAAGGAGTCACAGCTCTCAGAGTCTCTGTTAAGATCATTTAGCTCATATGTCTGACGAAGGGTGACTTTTTCAGGACCTTTCCATTTCCATGATCCACTTCCTTCACCTTCTGATGGCATCTGAATTACAGGTCTGTTATTTTCTGGATGGGCCTCAACTCTGACAATGCTGCTTGGCTCATGGTCTGTCAGGGTTTTATATCTGATGGCTCCTGTACAGGTGACTGTGCTTCCCTCTGAACTCTTTGGACTGCCCTGAAGCACTCCTTGCTGCTTAGACATGGCTATTACTTGCATGATTCTTGGCTGGCTATTGCTTCTACATGCAACACTCTTCTCAGCAGCTTTCAACCATTTAGCTCTAGCTGAACTACTTTTGGGTGATGTGTTCACATTCTCCTGAGTCTCTTCAGGAATATGCACTAGCTGGGATGAGCCAGGACGTGACTGAATAGAGACCCTTGGCCCACCAGAAAGACCTGAGTTGTTACAGCCTGGTACACTGCCAGGTTGAATTTTCAGATACTGGCTAGTTGGGCCATGATGATCACCATTTACACCCACTCTGGAGGGTTCTGAGCTTGACCTCATTTCAATAGCCCTTGGTGGTGACTGGCCAGATTCAGTCTCTATTACTTGCAGTGACAACTTTCGACTTTCATTCTTGTTCTTCCACTGGGAAAGCAGCTGTTTGGAACGGGCAGAATCCATTGACGCGTGTATTGTTGCATTTCGTCTTGCTGGATCTTCCAATGATGGTGTGTTGACTCTTGGCAAAGTGTTGCTGAAAGTAACCATATTTTCCTTTCCCATTGGGCTTCGTGGTGTTATTATTTCTACATCAGCATTTGCTCTCTTGATATTGGTCAGAGACCCTGAATCTCTGTGGTTTCTATTCAGGATACTTTCTGTACGGTGAGAGACAATGCCATCGCTGCTGCTACCATTTTTCCCTGGCAGGATTCTGTTGGCATCTTGACTGAGGTCTGTCAAAGACCTTAGAGGTTCTCTGTGAAAATTTGGGTGAAACACATTCTCGTCACTTGGTAAGAAGTTCCCCACAGCATACAGGCCCTGATATTTGAACAGAAGCATCAACAATCAGTTATGGGAAAAAAGAGACATTTTAAGGTATTTTAATTTTATTCTTCTGCCTTTAAATAAATATTGAGTGGTAGAATTAGTCCAGCTTAACTGACAGGGTACACTCACTTCCCTTTCCTCACCGGTATCCTCATTCCAAATTCTGCCCTCAATCTGGTACGTCTAGATGTATATGAAGTAGTCTCAGTAAAATAACTAGGGCACATAGTTCATGGCAATAAATAGTTGAGGAAAAGATTTAGCCGCCCTCAGTTTTCTTCATTATATAAAGCGACAGATACAGCTGAAGAAAAAATGTTTGGTTACAAAAATAACAAAATAAATGTTTGCAGTCTTCTAGGCAAAGCTATTTTACATCTACGCTACTGTCTGCTCTGATTTACTGGATCTTATTACAGCTTGAGTTGTTCTGTGCTCTGTGATTCTGCCCTTTCTACTGCATAATAACAGTGTAATACAATATCTACATGATAGAACAATTTATCAACTTTAAATCAATTGCTTCCCAAGCTACGGAGAACTGTAACAAAATTTAGTTATACATTTTCTTATTCAGCAGACTCACTGTAAAATGGTGTCATTTTAAAAAGACTCCACTGAGAATATTCCAGGAAAGGGTCAAATGCCTGACTCAATCACTTAGGTTACTTGTTCTTTACACCCCTTTCAGGGTTATTTGTAGTTTCACATTATTTCCCCTGCCTTTCCTCTTATTGGTGTGTAGTTTTCAGGGCAGATTTACTGGCTATTGGGTATCCAGGACAATGTATCCTCTGATATATGTTGTCATGCAACTGTATATGGAGAAGACCTAACAAAGAGCATACTTGTTTGTGGATTTCAAACATGGGAACAACAGCTCCATTTATGAGAGCCTACAACAGCTTAATCATTTAAAATAATATTCTCAACAGAGTGCCTTTCTACTCACCGTGCAATCACAGAAACTGACTTTATTAGCTCGTGGGGTTTCTATTATCTGCCCTGGTTGCTGTTTCTTCTGCCACTATGAAAGACATTTTTCCCCTAGTCACCTTTGTAGACCATCTGCATGTACCTTAGATTATCTTATCACAGAAAAAAGGGGGATAGGATATGAACTTATTTTAGTATTATACTAAAATTCATCATTGACTTCTTATGGGTCAAAAACGTTCCACTGGCTGTTCACCTGCCCACACTGGATTGTCAATAGAAGTTCCTGATTGCTCACAGGCACTTGGGCTGACACTGTGCTGAACAGCTAGGGCAGCAACAGTCATGTTGGAGACATGCTGAGAGCAGCAAGCAAAAGTAAATGCTTGATGAGCTTCCTACTGACATACAAACGGGCCTATCCTACATACTCCCTTCCAGGACCCTTCCAAGGTGCTCCATCTGTTTCAACCCGCTCCAGAGGAAAAGCATAGGAATAACCTGGCTTGGGCATCCTATTTCGCCTGCGTAATTTCCCCAGGAGCTCCAAAGACTCACAAGGGTGTAATATTGCAGGTTCAGCAATTTACTCACCTGAGTTGCTACATGTTAATTCAACCATTTTTTTGAGATCATAAAGCTAACGTTGGCAGTATAAACGCAGGCTGGCAACAAACACCAATTAATCCAATATTTTTCTTCCATTATGCTTGTAAGTGTGGAGTAGAAAAGATGAGTATCTTTAAGTATTTAATGAAGCACATAATGTTAGAGCTGTTTCTGTATACAATGCCAGATGATTATATACCACTTTGTGCACTGTTATGGCACTTTAAACTGCAATGAATATTTGCTTTTTCCTGTTTATTTTTAAAGTGATTACCCCCAACATCATCATCTTCAACACATTTTGACTATGTTTTTAATTATGGCACGTGACCATGATGAAAGGTTTTCATAAAAAATACCAGTACTCTTATTATAGCCTTATCAGTTTTATTTGCTAAAACTTAACTACGTGAATATATTTACCAAATAGAGAGCAATTCCTCCTCCTATGAGAAAGCCACAGTAAACATCAACTGGATGATTCTTATACTGGGTGATACGAGTCAGACCACATATAATTCCACAGATGATAAAAGCAAAGACCAAGAGTGGTTTCAGAAGTTTTGAGGAGTCTGTTAATGTAGAATTGAAGTACATCTTGAAAAAAGAAAGAAATGAAGAAGCAGTTGAAGAAACTTAAATTTACCTAAGAGGATTTCTTGTGTTCAACGTTTCTTTCACACACAGATCACTATTACACAGTAATATTGCAAATTGTCAGTTTAATTTTATTTTACAGCCCTGTTAAAATTTTCTTACTTACTGTAGGAAGATCTGACATCACAAGGAATGGATTTCCAAAAGCATAGGCAGTGTTGCTTATTGACATCAATTAGGATAAGGATTTTATTCCTAAATATTGTTCACAGTCAGAGCCTAAATGTTCTGTAAATGTGACTAAGGAGACACCGCTTCTGAAATACAGAAGCCAGATGTCATGCCAGATGAAAGCAATAACCTGTTCTAACAAAAGCTAGCACCAGATGCTTCAGAGAGTAATTTCTCAACTGGGGGCCATGATGTCAGGGAGGTCACAAGAATTAAGTGGAGGTGGTTCATCAGTATTATTCCAAGTTGTGGCCTTTCCCTGAGTAGAATAAATACTGGCAAGCTCCCAGTACATGCACAATACCATTATCTAATTTGATTAACTGGTTGTTATTGTTGTTTTTCTCTGATTTTTACAGCATGAGTGATGGAATTATGGAATTACTTCTTTTTTATTTTTTAAAAACTTCAAGTAAGTGGTCATTCATACAAACATTGTAGCCCATGAAGAAATGTCATTGGTCAGATGTGGAAAATCAGCTGTGATTGCTGCAGCATGTCCTACAATTCGCTGCTAGTTACTGATGTTTTTTATTCACTTCCTTTGCAGTAGCACCTTGGAGGCCTCTGGGAGTGATTGTGCCAGTTCATCTATGCTGCAATTCTATGGAGGTCAAATGAAACTACATCACATAAATGTTTGTTCCTTAATGCCTCAAGTTTAAAAGCAGCAAGTCAAGTGAAGACAGCAATAAAGAAAAGGCAGAACACATAAAGGTTAATTTGAATGGTAAGTTAAAATATCACCCTGTAAGACAGATAAGCACTGCATTTTACATGTGAATAATATGTGGCACCAAATATACTTTAACATTACACTTTTTGTTGCTTCTTAACAAAGGATGTGAAGCAGCTGAATCTTTTCTGTATTCTTAACACAGCTGGTTTTATTTTAGTTGTTAGTAGTTTTATTTTGCTTTCAAACTGGGAAGATAAAAACTTATATCCATCCAAGATATCCAGGCAATACATCACTTCACAATATACAGCAAATAACTTGCTGACTTTTGTCTTGTATAAATGAAAATGAACAGAGTTGGTTACTCACCGAAATGTACACTGCTGCAAAGGCTGCCAGGGTGGCATGTTGAGAAGGGAATGACTTTCTGCCAAGGAAGGACACTCAAATTATGCTTCTTATTTCAAATACACTGTGCTAGTGTTCACTTGAAAAAAACACTGGGTGGTACAGTCATTTTCAGCTTACACTTTCTAAGCAATATATGACTGATCAGCAATGTTTAATTTCTAAATTTCTTTTCTATAATCTGGAGAAAGGACCAATGTTGATGAAATGCCTTTATTTTGAAGTAACTATTTAGCATTAAATTCTTTTTGTGTACTAAGAAAAGTGTGTGTACTAAGACAGTGGGAACGAGCTAAAGACCTGAATGCTTGAGAGAAATTATATGTTTATTTCTATAAATAAATTTCCATAATAACTTTTCAGTAAGTACCTAATTATACAACATATTTAATGCATGAACCTTGACCTTATGATTATTCTTACTGACTTCACTTGGACTCTTTTCAAAGTAAGGACTCATACACTTTGATAATCAGGCCCTAACTTCAGCAACTGAATTCATCATTTTCATGCCCCTGCTTTGTTGCTCTAATAAAGGGGGGATAACAGGGTGACATTCTTCTCAGAGGGGGGCAAACTACATCTTTATTTGCTATGTCTACAGGTTTATTTTTAAAATTTCAGCATTTTATAACATGATAAGAGTGAATGGAGCACAAGAACATGGAGAGGGCATTTTAAGAGTTACTGGAGCCCTTCCTGAAGCCCAGAACAAGAGGGTAAATGAAAATATGTCCAAACTGTGCAAGACAGGCAGTATCAGGTCTATTTTTGAAATTGCTGAGGGCTGCCTGCTGCCATTGAAAACCTGGGGACTAGAATGATGTGGACTAGATCTTGAGTCAGAAACTGCAGATAAGAAAATGAAAAGTGACAGCTTAGCCTCTACTTCTCTGACCAAGAAAAGGAGGTTTTGTGCAAGTAGAAGCTGCACAGAATGAGGCCCTCAACATTTTAACATTTTTCTTCTTATAGACCCATTTCAATCCTCTAAAAACAACAAAAGTAAAGTGATGGGAAGATGAAGGAGAGATCTTTACACAGTAGAGGGAAAATCTTAGCTGGGTGTGGATTCAGTAACACCTGTTCCACAGCGAACATCTAGCTCATAGTTTGTAGAAGCTCTAAAAAATTTTTATGACCTCTGAGCTCTAGATGTAAGATGCACTGAAGATGTATAGCAGTTTATATCTGTACATTTATCTCCTTAAAATGGCATGGATATGTATTGTAACGTGCTGGCTGTCTTGGTGAAGAAGGGTATGTGTATCTTGCAGCCCCAGCAGCCACGCTCATCTGAGAAACCTCAGCTTGGGCTAAGTACTTGAACAATGATTCAGCTTTGCAGATGGGCCTTGCCCACCTTAACTGGGATCCATGTATAGCCATTTTCTGGCAGCACCTGAATTACCTAGTTTAAAACAGCAAAGACTGCAACATAGTCCTTTACCTTTAGACAAAAACATTTTTATGCAAAACAGCAGAGTCTACTTTCTAAAGTTCTTTCCTACGTATTTTGCCTTGTCTTTTCTAAATAACTCACTGGCAATTAGATGTGTGCATGTAGTTCAATGTGAATGCCACACGGCTGACCTGAATTTGAGCCCATGGCTCCAGCAGGTTCATGACTGGCCAAGATGAAATCAGCATGATTCCTTTTTTGTTTCTAAAGACAGACCTAAATTATTCTTCTTCTTTCCTCCCCCTGCCTCTAACCTTTCACAAATAGTATCCCTGGGGATCAAGTTCAGGGTTGAGGACAGGAGGATGACATCAAAAAAATGTAAATGTTTATAACGGCTAATCAGCTCCTTTACCCTGTGCAGGTTTTAGTGGAAGCATAAATCTACTTACAGTCTCTGTGGAACTAATGGATAGATTTGATTTGATGAATTTTAGTACCACTCAGAACTTAACTTTAATTTGATGGCATTTTTATAGTATGTAAGGTGTGTCATTATGCTACAGTCAATTTTATCTTTATTCTACTTTCTATTCATATGCTTTCAGGGCAAGCACAGCATGTTACAGACTAAATGCACTGTGTACTCTCTAATAGTGACACTGGTTTTGGTCCTCTATTTGTTACATTTTAATCTAAAATGAAAATAATTAAAGCTAAAAATATGTAGTCTTTTTGTATGGCTCTGTATTGAAAAGGTGAACAAAGGTCTCAAAGAAAACATGTCCTGAACTCAGAAGGCAGTGTATCACTCCAAATGCTCATGCATGAGGATGTGTAGAAAGGGAACAATGATGAGAAAGAGTCATGCTGACAGAGTCATACTGAGTCAGAATATCAGAAATGATAGAGGATAGAGAACTCACTGAAGATCTGAATAGAAATGACTGAAAAGGCTCTTTGAAGAGAAATACACGAAAGGATGGACAAAGGAAACCACTGTATATGTGGGGGTGTTGCAGAAAATTATTTCATATAATCATCTGGATAATTATGTATTCTTCTCTATACTTTTCATAGGGGAGTCTAGAGGCAAATTTCTGGAGCCAGAGTTTCTGAGAAGTACAAATAAAAAATTAAGACCATTAGCAATCTCAGAAGAATAAGTCCCTTACAAGCTGAAATGACTGAAGTCAAATTAACCTCCTAGGCTGGAGAAGTTATACTGTAACTCCTATAGTAGATGACTGAAGGAAGTATTGAGCCAGTAACAAGGGCTGATCACTCTGGTATAGTTTGAGACAGGCGTAGGAAGCAACAATTTAATAAAGGAAAAATACAGTAAAATTGAATTAAGGAAAAACTGAGGGTAGTGCCAGAATATTATAGATCACCAAATGTATCCTCTGTGATGGGAATAAATTTGAAATATCAATATATTGTCATCTTCCTAAAGAAACAGAAACACACAAAACCTGATTGCTTAGTCTTAATATGTTACGACTAATTTAGCTGTTCTTTGGAAGTGATGATATTTAAACTTAGGAGTGATCAGTGATTTTGGAATGGCTACAGGCAGTCAATTCAGAGCAGTAAGCATCATATTTGAGATGATAATGAAATGGATAAGATGTAATCATGACTATTTTTCTGCCCGCTCATGTGTAAAGCTACACTGATTTCCCTGGGACACCATGTAGGTACAGGATGCTGCTTGCAAGCATCAGGCTTCAATGGCAGTATCCCAGTAACAGCAAATGGTTATGGGAAAAGAGACAGTGAGGTGAAGGCTGATACTGTAATCCTGGTTATGCCTTTCACCACAATTACTGTCACCAAATTATTTGGGCCAAATAGAGCTACAATCCTTCATTCCAGCTCCAGATCAAGCCCACATACATAAATTGCAAAGATATGGCAAATTAATCAATGCCCGCTAGACGTATTTAAGACCAAATGCATCAAATAATTGAGGGTCTTTAAACATCAGTGAAATTGGTTTGTCCCAGTGAAAGGAGACAGATTATGAGATTGCTGGAAGATACTTAAAAAGCGAATGATTTGATGATTCCCAAGTGTGTTGACCATTGAAATAAATGGAAAAGCCAACAAACTGGGGATGAAATGCCTTAATAGATGGACAGAACATTTTAATAATATCCATGTGACAAAAATGTAATGCCATGAAGCATAAAGTTAAAACAGAAACTAGTATCTGGGGCTGCATACAGAACAAGAAAGGAGTGCAAAGCTTTGGTGAAGTGGATGTGACAGAAGTAACACAGCTTCATGTCTACTAATCAGGTGCACAGAGAAATTAGGCAGCTGAGTCAGAGACTGAAATTGTAGTCATTTCAAGCATTCTATAATTTTGCTGTAACTTTTTTTGAGAGCAGGAGATTAAAAAAAGCACCAAAATTTTGAAGGACTGCAAAACATTCAAACATTCAATGACTAACAGGCAATAAAGGTTAACCTGGTGTGGAAAAGATACAGAAGACTGCTGTAGTCAGTGAAGAGCTTCATGACTTCTCAGTAGTGTAGTTCTTATATTTAGGACACTTCATACTAATGAAGGCCCTGAACTAACAAGTAGCAGATGTATTGGAACAGTACAATTTACTGACTTAGACCTTCAGATTCCTTGTTTAAATCTATGACCTGTCATCAGTAATTGAATTATCACTATTTTGTCATATCAAGCTTGTTTAGAATTAAGATACATGATCTGGTTTATATCTCGACTGATATGCATGTCCAAAACCTGCTATTGTAAACAATTTCTCTCCTGGTTACCTAAGTAGGAAGGCTAAAGACTAAATGATCAAGGAGGATAAACCACCAGTTAGAAATACTATGAAAGAAAAGGCATGTGTTTGGGAACACACAGATTTGCACTGTTGTGGTCTTTCCTCTAATAAAGGGATTTTTTCAATGTTGTCAATACAAAAAACTTAATCAACTAAAGAAACAGAAAACAAACTCCTCCAACAAATCCCCAAACCACACCTCACAAATTAAGACCAAAATGCCAGAACAGTAATGGATGTTACACAGAGGTCTCAGATAAAGTACTTTCTTTGCTGACTTCTTCCCCTGCCTGTTATGGGCAGATCCCACCAGGAAAAGCAGTAGAAGCTATACATATTAATAATTGTGTAGGAAATTGTCTCCTTTGAAGGAGGGAAAGTAACTAGCTACTAATGACTGTGCTTCAGAATCTGACAAAGTCTTCCAAGCCCACTGTTGGCCTAATATCTTTATACAGAAAATTGAACATCATTAAAAAGACACTTATGCCTCACCTTTGTTATAGAAAACTGACAAAACTAATTCAGACTTTAACTAGGAAAAAAATCTTGAAACTGGGAGAGAAAATAAAAAAGAAATGAATACTTTAAAATGTACACAATGAAGGATAGAACCAACCTTCCAGCATTAATAATATTGGGATCAGCTCCTGAGCAAATATCTTCCACAACATATGAATTCTCTGAGCAGGACACATTTAAGGATGTATAGTTAGGCTTGCAAACAGTCAGGAAATATGGTGCCTGATATCCTGTTGATAGCTGTATAATATCAGTAACAAGAGCAGTAGAACAAAGGCCAAACACATGAACACCTAGGAAAGAAATCAGTAGAGGTTGTTAACTTTATTATAAGCATAAATTAGATGAATTAATTGTGACAAAATACATTCAACAGAATTCTGGTGGCTTGTGTCATTTGATGTGAGAGACTTTAACGGAAGAATAAGATTTATTTTTTTATGAAAGCTTATTGCAAAGTTGAATTCTTTAATGTAAAATTATTTACGCTTGTTTTCTTCCTGTTGATATTTTACATTGTGTTTTGATGGCTTGATGTCCTCCAACATCTTTTCATAAAAGTGAACTACACTGGACCTGCTTCAATTTGGAAAGCAGTTTTCTGAACTGACTAAAGGACAGCCAACTATTTGAGGAGAGCATATGTCCTCATCCAGTACTGGGATACAGCTGCCCATTAGATCACTGCTCTGAGGACCGGTTCTCTTTTTATCACTGAGGACTTGTCAGCTGGCAATGTCTCTGGCTATCTTCACACCTCTGATATTTCTTGAGTATCAAGTCCTTGCCATGAATCCAAATATTTAAGTCTTTTTGGTAACTGATCAATGTTTCTGTCTGGTTAATAATGCCAAATTCATAAGACAGTTGAAGTAAATGCAGTTGTTTTACTGAGCATTTTCAACTGCTATTCCCCTGAAGATTTACCTCTAATTCCCTTCTTGTATTCATATAAATAGATTTATTTTTCATTTTAAAAGTGAAAGAATGCTAAAGTCATTAAAATATGAAAGCATCTGTGAATTCCTAGTATGAATCAAGAATGAAATTCATGCATCTTTGAGCTTGTCTTTTTTGGTGATGGAATGGGATGTCATACAGAAGAAGAAGTGGAGAGCATGGCGTATCTTACAGTCCTCCTTGCTCATGTAATCTACCACCCCCTCTGCTCACCTCCTCACTGCTGCTCTTAAGAGGATGCTCTACTGGTTATAGACTGTATAACCTCTCCGTTTGCCACACTACAGAAGGCTAGTGTGCCAGATTTTCAGTCTGCTGTCCTGCAGGTTGTCTTTGTCTAGCCTGCCCTTTCTAATGAAAGATTTCTGGAACAGAGAAAACCTTTCCTTTAGCCACTCATTGGTAGAGAAAATTAACTGTAAGAAGGGGAACAAAGGGCAGTTGCCTCTTCAAGTTCAGTTTTTGTAAATGACAATTAAAACAAAGTAAAATAAAACAATTCAGTTCCTCTCTATCATTAGGTTGCCAGGTTCTAGCTCTTTTCCAAGAGGTAGATAAACACATCCCAGAAAAAGAATGTCAAAACTACTGAGAGTTTCTGTCAGGTTTTTACTGTCACGCTGAATACTGTGTCAGGTGGGTTGAATCCTGATGCTGCACTGAAGACAGGCAGGGGAAACTATACACTGAAACCACTGAAAGGAAGCCAGCTCAAGGTGGGCAGAGAAGGAAAACCAAATTATTCTTTTAGAAACACTGACAATAGTACAGGAGAGGAAAGGGGAAATGGAGAGTGTAGATGCTGCATTACTGAGCATGGGGCTGTTCTGTCGCTCCATTTGACAATTTCTTCTCATGTTTTTTGGCAGAAGATGATCTATGCCAGTGACAGCCCTGCATTGTTCTGAAAGGTTGTTTCAGAGAAGGAAACCTGCATGGTGAATACTGAATGTATATGGAAAGCTCTGCTTTGTGACTAACATTTGAAACCCACCAACAAATCTGACAGCTCTTCTAAGAAAAGAATTGAAGTTGCATCCTCCTGCATTAATATTGGCCTCTGTTCCAATCCCATTTCTTCTTTTGGACAGGCAACAGTAGAGAATTCCTTCTCCTATCATTATCTGCAATGACAAAGGAGCCGTTAAATTAAATGTAGCAGTTACTCAGAAAACACTGATTGAATTTAAAGGGCTGAAATATAACTGTACTACAACCGATGCCATCCACTGACATGTACTTGCCTTTAAAAGATTTGTACCAATATGTAAACATTCAGTAATGGAACTTAGCCTGAGTGAGGGTAGGCAAGAATGTGGCACTGAAATAAAATGCAAGTGGCATACAGTACAGAGTGCTCAGTGGAATCGGGGTCTTGATCCACAGCTGAAATTTGATGCTTCTACAATAAAAACATAATAATTAGAAGATATCTCCTCTAAAATAATCCAGAGCCACTGCAATATCTTAGTGCTCCTAAGGTGGTTTTAGCACTCAGTCTTGGCCTCAAGCCTAGCAATCCCTTGCAGCTTCTAATTATGTGGCAGCCTGCTCTTCTGTATTTGTTTAATTTGGCTTGGGTTTTAACCAGATCCACAGCAGTAGAAAAGGTTCTGTCCTTATGGTCCCTCTGAACACACCAAGCAAAACAGACAATGACTGAAGCCCTAGACAAGAGTTTAGAATAGAAGTAAAGAGAAGAATATAAATGAAAAAAAAAATGGTGTTACTGGCTGGAAAATCCAGATCCATTTATACATTTGCAGTCTCAGGTTTGATTGTTTTCCCTGTTAAATAGTGCAGCAACTTGGAAATCTGCATAGGGTTTGTACAGAGTTCAGAATAAGGGTTGGGTTGAAATACTGAAATTAATGAGGCAGTTTTCATCACTAAGAGGAGATTCACCTTGTCTATCCGCAGATGCATTGAAAACTAATATATACGATGCACAAGGCTGACAATGCAGTGAGATGCTAAATCATCTGAATTACACTGAATCTGCTGTTATTACCAGTGAAGTTTGTGCATGTTAAGACCCCTCCCCCTAGGAGAAGGGAGATGCAATGGACAATCTTAGCCTGCTCTTTTTTAGCTAAAGGTTTTATAAATTGAAAGTTCCTTCCTTTGCCAGAAATATTGAAGTAGTGGAGGTTGTCTAATTACATGGAAAAGTCAGTGGAAAGGGTTATTTAAGGAATTTTAATTAGATGAGAACTGTGGTCAGTATTATCTGTCTCCATTTGATCAATTTACAGCTGAAACTTTTGGAGAAATCAGTAGTATTTCAAACTTGAAAAATAGAGAAACGCAAATAGTTTTTAGCCAAGCTCTAGGAAATATCTGGCACAGGGAAAAACACCAGAGAGATAGATTAGCTTGTGTGATAGAGGAGAAAATTAGGAAACAGCAAGGCCTATGTCAAGGGAAATTCAGAGGCTGGTATTTCCAAGGAAACAAACTCAAGCAGTAGAGGAGGCAGTAGGACCGAAACTGCCAGCAGTGAATTCTTTCCTTGTGAATTGATTTCCCAAATCAATGTGATCTAATTTCCTGGTGATCTCTGTTAGAAAGCACGTTGTTACCTTTAAGTAGGTTTTTAGTCAGTGGCTGACAAGGGTTTGAACCTACACTGATATGATTAAATAACTGGTACTAACATTTTTGAATGAATAACTAGAGAGAAAATACGTCAGAGGATAAGATTCAGAGTTCCTTGGAGCAAATGGAAGTCATGTTGCAATTCAGGTATATCTATATTCCAGACATAAAGTATCCATGTTGGTAATTTCATACAAGTCCAGTTGTTCCACACTGAAGTCTCCTGTGGTTTATAAATACATATAGAAAATTTCATATATGCCACAAGCTATAAGACATATGTCAATCATACAGGTAGTAATTTTCTGTAGCACTTCAGGGCTACAGAACAGACCTGGTTAAAAGCAGTTGCTGCTCACTAATAATGAGCAAAAAAACCCAAAGGAAAAAAAAAACAACCATAAAGCCCCAAATCCACACAGATCCTTGTGTAATAACTGCTTGGGAAAATAAATTACAAAATGCTAGATTTGTTGTAAAAAAAATGACTATAAAGTGAATAGATTTAATACGTTCTCCAGTCTTGAGAAAAACTGAGTATATCAACAAAAACAATATAGAAAAAAATTAAGTCCTAGTCTAATATTTATATAAGGCTTTAAGAAGGGATTGAGACTAGAATTTGCCTGTCTTCTTGCCGCCCCCCCCCCCCTTTTTTTTTCCTATTTTTTTCTTATTTACACTCTTTGGAAATATTTAAAATGTGGCTTAATCACACCTGTATTTTATTGAGTCTTGATGACCTTCAGCCTCATACTGCAGCAAGTACGTGAAGTGCAGACAGAGGCTAGCATATTACTGGAGATCCTCAATTCCTCACATAGTTCATGCTTTCTTTTCTATATTTTACAGGTTTTATAAAGTGTAATTCATTGAAATGTTATGAAAACTAAATTATAAAATGCTAAACTCTAAAAGATGACAGTGGCACAATTGTAATTTTTTTGTGTTGAGCTTCAGTGGCCTATTTTTCCAATGAAGAGGGGGAGAATTGGATAAAAAAACCCTAGTGTTTTACTTCAGAAGTGGTATTGAATAATAGAGAGCTGATGCTCTACACCATCTTCAGTGCCTTTTGTTAAAGGAGGTTGTGTATTTCACACTATCAGAGCCCATTCTCTAACTAATACAAGCATCACATTCATGCTCACACGAATACAAATGAACTACACCTTCCTAAGGCTTGCAGCTTTTAAGCAGTTGTAATTTGAAGCCTCAGGATTTGCTTTCTTTACTGATCTTACGTTTGACAGACATGCTCAAGTTTGGGTTTGGTTAGTTGTCTGTACTGCTGGTAGGAGAATGATTCAAGCAAGAATAACATTATTGCATAATTTCACAGAATCACAGAATTGTCTAGGTTGGAAAAGACCTTGAAGATCATTCAGTCCAACCATCAACCCAACATTAACAGTTCCCAGCTACACCATATCCCTCAGCGCTATGTTGACCCGACTCTTAAACACCTCCAGGGATGGGGACTCCACCACCTCCCTGGGCAGCCCATTTTTTCATGCAATGCTGAAATAATTTAGCTGTAATTAAAGCCCTTAATAAACCCTCCATAATGACGTGGGCATCTTTCATCTCAGTTGAAGGTGCTTGATATTACCTAGGCTTGACATAAACTCTCTGAAGTAACAGTCGGCTTTTACCCCTCTACTGTGGCCCAAGTGAGCCTGTATAGATTCCTTCTATGGTTATCTCAGGAAAGTCTACTTTGTTGTTACCAGAAACACTGTCTAAACTTAAGAAACCCAGCCAAACTGCAATACCACCAAGTTTTGGTTCTATCACAGTATTTGGTGTTTGCTGCAAGCATCTGCACCAGGAACACTGAGAGTCTTAGTTCTCAGTTCCTAAATGAGTACAATTTTTAGCCTGATGGTTGTGCAAAACCCTTCAAAAATGGTTTCTAAAGCAACCAAAATCAATCACAGTAAGAAGAGTTCAGATTAAAAAATGACAAAAAACATCCTGGAAAGCAAAGAGACAACAGCACTTGATTTCTATATGGGAATCACATTTTATAGATTTTGTAATTGCAAATTGGCTAGTGTTATAAAAGGAATGAACTGGTTGAATTTAAGGGAATTCAGAGTAGCTGGCAGCAGAAATATATTTGCAGCTGGCCTTAGAGAAGTGCCTAGCCGAGATGGCAGTCATTGCTGTCAGGGGAGAGAAGAGACCCTTTCAGAAGGTTGATTCAGCTTTTTAGGTGCATGGAATCACCCACTCAAGGTGAATTTCGCTCTCCATTTGCCAAACAGGAGTGGTGTGAGAATGAGGCTCCTATCTGAGCTGCCTAAAATCAGATACAATTAAATCCCTCTAGTATGGTAAAAGTCTCTAGATTTCTTTTTATTTGACACAGCAATTGCAGCAAGAACAAAAGATGAATTTAAAAACCTAAGGTAATTAGCCTGGATGACACTCTGCAGCCGAACTGAAACCAAAGGAGCTATTTTCTTTATGCCAACTGAAACTCTGTTCAGAATCTTTAATAAGTGACAGTGGCACCTCAAACTTACCGTAATTGATGGTCCAGCAAAAACCAGACTAAGCAACATCAAGAAGGGGACAGACTCTTGTGTAGGTTCAATGTATGGCATACTCAGACTCTTGTCATAGCAATTAAATCCAGAATGAACTGGCTTGAAGACATCAGTAAGTTCAAGAAAATAGAGGCTAACAACAGAAGATGCCAGTATGGGCAACTAGAAGAGAAGAAAGCAACAAATTACTGTTGGGAAATGGAATAGCAACGCTTTTGCAAAGACAACATAGTCTGTTAATAAATCTGCATGATGCTTGCTATTTACATCTCACTGCTCCTTGTCATATCCATTTTACCATCGTTAAATAATTAATTCTCTAGAGATCATACTATTCAGTTGATATCAAATAACCCTGTTGTCTACCAAGCTAGTCAAAACACCCAGTCCAATCTTCAGGCCACATAATTTAGCCTTTTCATCTATGAATCATTAACAGACAAACTTAGATTATTTTTTTATTTAAAAGGAAGTACCAGGACTGCAGTCTCCCATGTGAGGCCTCAAGCGTTCTGCTGTTCATCATCACGGTTTTGGTCCTTTAGCAACCCTGTCATGTATCAAAGCCAGTTTGCATTAAGTTTCAAAGTAACAGTTAATGAAAAACAGTATCCAGTACTTCCCTAGAATCTAAATACATGGTAATCTGGTGTTCTGCCTTCATGCATTCATTTTGTAATTCTATCAAAAGAGCAATTAACTTTGGCAAGACTCAGTCTGTTTAGAACCATGATGACTATGGTTCACAATTCTTTTATCCTGTAGCTATTTAGTGATTTTAACCTTCGCAATTACTTCCAGTAATTTATTAGGAGTGAAGTTGGTGCCTCTGGGGGTAAATTCACCCCAGCTTGCCACCAGCTCCTGAAAGCACAGATTCAACCAGTAAGCCTCTGTGGAAGGAAGTAGTTCAAGAGAAGAAACAGCAAAAAGGCATTCTGAGGCCATTGGTTTATATATGAACAGAGAGGGTAGTCCTGCCCCCAGGGTGGGCATCGGGGCATTCAGAAGTGACCAGCAGCATTTGATTATTCTCTGTATCCTCTTAAATGCTCAGAAATGTTTTTTGTTTGTTATTTCCCAGAGTCCTGCCTGAACAAGGCAACATTAGAAAAACTTCCTACTCCTCCACTGAGATGCAATGACTGCTTCCCTGTGTCTCTACTGCAATGAAGGTATCTATGGATAATATGATGTGAACTGCCTATCTGCTTCCTTTTCATCTTTTTAAGACGGCTATCACATTAACTTTTCCTCACTATTAGCTGCAGCTGAAAAGTAAAAGCTTGCAACTACTAAACAGATTCATCACTTACACAGATAACATCATTAAAATCTCATCAGGCTGTGTCGTGGTTTAACCCCAACTGGCAACTAAGCACCACGCAGCCACTCGCTCACTCCTCCCCCTCCCAGTAGGATGGGGAGGAAAATCAGAAGGCAAAAAAAAAGTAAAACCCATGGGTTGAGATAAGAACAGTTCAATAATTGAAATAAAATAAAATATAATAATAATTGTAGTAGTAATGACAAGGGGAATAACAAAAATAGAGAAATGAAAGCCAAGAAAGACAAGTGATGCACAATGCAATTGCTCACCACCTGGTGACCAATGCCCAGCCAGTCCCCGAGCAGTGATCATCCTCCCCTGGCCAACTCCCCCCAGTTCATATACTGAGCATGGCGTCCTATGATATGGAATATGCCTTTGGCTAGTTTGGGTCAGCTCCCTCCCAGTTTCTTGTGCTCCTGCTTGCTGGCAGAGCATGGGAAACTGAAAAATCCCTGACTTAGAATAAGTGCTACTTAGCAACAACTAAACCATCAGTGTGTTATCAACACTATTCCCATACTAAATCCAAAACACAGCACTGTACCAGCTACTAGGGAGAAAATTAACTCTATCCCAGCCAGAATCAGGACAGGCTGTTTCACATCTCTTGAGAAAGAAACTCTCCTCTTTTACATCAAGCACCTCACATTATGAGAAATAGGGATTGTCCTAACACAATTTCAGGCATACTTACATTATATTCTTGCAATGTTCAGTACACATTTACAAAAATTGATTGATTAAAATCAATGTCATTCATCCCACTCTATAATGGAATAAATAAGCAGAGGTAAAACTGGATAAATATATATATTGGTAAAATTATGAATAAAACCTACTATATATGGCAGAGGGACAATGGTTTCTTGCATTAACTGGCCATTTTCAGATTTTCAAATACTGGGCTTTTAAAATGGAGACTTTTTGTGCATAAAATATAATTCTGGGTGGTTAAAGGAGGAGACTTCTAGCTAAATTTCACTGAAACATTTTTTAATATGTCTTAGTTTTTGTTTGAAAAGAACAGCTCATCTTTGATGTGCTGAAGGACAGATTTGAAGAGTTGTATCTTCAAAGTGTTTTAAGCAAAATCTGCAGGTGAGGAATGGAAGAATTTTGCCTGCCTGGCTATCTGTGTTCAAATCGATTGCATTGTAATGTCACATAGTATAGAGGCTGTGATTGTGTAGAAAGGGAGGGAATGTGTATTGGCATCTAGTAAGTTTGCTTCAGTAGGTAGAGTGTGTGTGTGTATATAACCCAAACATACATGTATATTTGCACTCACATACTATATTACACATACATATTATGTACAGCATATAACATATACCATATGTAATGCATATTATGTGAATAGATAATATGTAACTTCTATAATCTGACATATGTATGAAATAATTCTATACAATATAACTAAACTGAGTCCTGCTTCCCGCCCATCACAGGACGAAGTCCAACTCTTTAGCTGGATGCATTATGTAATACTACTCACTTCCTGCTGGATGCAGTCCCTGGTTGACTATAATGCAAGCATGCATGAGTAGTCAACATGGGCTAGACTGTTTCTAGTCATTATACAGATGTGCAGGGATGAAAGAGGGCTTCCCTAAAGTCTTCATACTCTGGGAGTAATTAAGATTGTTGTGGAACTGGGTGCCCTTCTCTCACACCTGCCTGCACAGAGACTGTGGAGCTGTGTGGGACAAGGGGCCTCCTGACCAGAAGGCTGGCACAGCGCATGCTGCCCTGCTGTGCAGGGACACCAAAATTCTGCACAGCATTTGAACTCACATGTATCACAGCTTCACTTCTGCACAGCATTCAACTCTTGAAACACTTGCAATGTCTTTTATTATTAACTATTTGAAAGTCATACCTAATGACTTAGCCAGCGTCCAGGTCCCATGGGGCAAAGCATGTTATAACAGGACACAAACATATTCCAATAAGCTAAATGGACAAAATAGGCAAAGTGCCTCTTGCCCTTCTTTTCAGAAATTATGCCCTTTTATCTAGATGTCTCCAAAGGTTCATTTCCTAGAATAGAAACACAGAACAGGTCCACCGATGGAACGCCTTGCACTCAAGAATTTCATCTTCATTGTGTATTTTTCCATTTCTCTAATGTCAAGAAAAGGAAAGCCTCTCCTCGAACAACAGGCTCTGCACTACCCACAAGTTCACCTCTACTTTGATTATGGTATTCTTAGGCAGGCAACTGTTTTAAATGGCGACATCGAATGATCAAAAATAGGCCATATATGAAATGATATTTTATTGTGAGACACTAAAAGAAAAGATGTGGATAACTTTTTTTAAAAAAAACTACTGTATGTAGGCTATAATTTTATTGTTAATTACAAAATGAAGGAATTGTAAGAATTGCATTTTACTGTTTTATGACTTCACTACAGGACTCCCATATTATTTCTGACTGTAATTACCCATTTTGCTAAAAGAAAAGAAATAATTTTAAAGGGCTATGAATTTCCAACATAACTGCTTACAATACTAATGAATAGGTTTATAGTCAATTTGCTATATACAGTATGTCAGATCCCACAGGACATTTTTCTTCCCATCTTTTTTAAAATACAAATAGAAAATGCATCTTCTGAAAGTCTAACATTTCTTAAAAAAAAAGCAAACTTTTCTATAATCTTCTAAACAGTATAACTGGCTATTTAATATATGAATATTTATGGAGTGTTCTGCTTAAGGCAGCAGTAGTTCTGTAATTATAGACTTCAGCTCCTAACACCTTGAAAATGTCAAATATAATTAGATGGTAGAATGTGTATTGTTTTAATTACAAAATGGAATAGGAATTTTCCTGTTCCTAATTAAAATAATAAAACCCCCAACCTCAGTTCACATATCTTGAGTAATAAGTCTTTATACTCTTACTTCCTTGGTTGGCTAATGGAGAAAGATCCCTGTTTAGCTTGTAATTTAGACCTGTAAATGTAGAGTTTGATCCAAGTGGTCAAACTCTGTTTGGCTTAAGAGTCTTAGAGTCAGGACCATAATCAGCACAGCTGCTAAAAATGTTTGATTTGGGGTTTTTTTAATTTTTTTTTTCCTTTTCCTCCTGTTATTTTCTTAAACTGTAAGTTAAGAGCCTTTATTAAATCACAGGACTTTTGCTATTAATTATAATTAATGCTATTAATATTGAAAAAGATTTTGCTGTATTGAGCTAGAGATTGTCCAGGAATGAGAAAAGATGATCTCTATTCCCAAGAGCTCAACAAGGATGTAAATACCTAGAGATCTTGTAAGGAGAAAAATAAAAGGTGAAAACGTCCTCTATGTTACATAGTGCAGCACAAACTGAAAGAGCATTTGGCAGCACAGTAACTACTCTGAACTGATAGGATATGTAACAAATCTTCTTTCTGGCCAAGAGCCACAAGACACATATCCCATATTGCAGAAAACTGAAAGAAGAGATGGCTGTGAGAGGAGTTCAGAGGTAGGAGATAACAGTTCTTCAGGTTGCCCATCACTCTTCTGTGGGACATTCTGTGATTGCTCCTTGGGCTGTTTTGGGGTGCTCCTGGTCTGCTTGTGAGGATTAAGACTATCCAGGACCCACAGTGCCAGCACAATTTGTTACTGGTCATATGATATAGCCTACACATGGAAGCCATGCTGGTCGTGCCCAAAACCCTTCACCAGGCCCAAACTTCCTGGGCCAACCCCAGGTAGATAGAAATGCTTCTGTTAAACTTCCCTGTGATTAGTTTTCCATGACTTCAAATGCATGAAAAGAGGAACCTGTAGAGCTATAGGCCACTAAAGACAGTGTTGTCATTGCTACTAACAAGCCACAGATTTTGTACTGAGTTTGCAAGGACCCAGGACTGGGACTTGTCAAACATGCTTTGTCTGTACTTCACAGAATCATCTAGGTTGGAAAGGGCCTTGAAGATCATCTAGTCCAACCGTTAACCTAGCACTGACAGTTCCCAACTACACCATATTCCTAAGTGCTATGTCGGCCCTACTTGTCTTGACCTGCCTGGAGCTTTGTTTTTATTTGGTTTAATTGTAACAGCAGTTTTTCCAACGACCTTAAAAATTAGGCTATGCCTAATCTGTTTTAGTTTCGCATATCTTTGTAGGGTACAACTCTGCGTGATTTTTGTATCTATATCTAGTAGTGACAAGTAGTTATTCTGTATAAAATAAGCTATTTATGAGTCTAGTATAGCACATCCCAAATCCTTCGTCAGGAGCAGCTGATGTTGATTCTTCCTCACTCTAGGAATCACTTGGGTTCACTTTCATTTGCTGATGCACTTTTACACCTTGCTTTTTCTCTTTTGGTCTGTCTTTTCACATTACATCTCAATTTACTATATGTGGCATGGTTTACACATGTTGGATGCTTGTCCTTTGTACCGTTACCCCTAAAATCAGTTTTGCCAGCTGCAGTTCTGCATTTCTTTATCTGACCACTAGGTGAGCTGTTCATAGACTTGAGGTCTCCAGTACCAGCATATTCCCCACCTCTTACCCTACACTTGTAACTCCTCCACACTGCACCCTCTGTAATGCAGGAATGCAAGTCCGGTATGACAGATGGGGCAGTGGAAGGTCAAGCATTAGTAGGAAGATCTTACTGGAGTGGATAGAACCCTAAGTAGCACAAGGTTGTCCTTTGGATAGCTCAGCAGCTGGGGCACTGACTTCTGTCTCCAGCCTTCCACCAGGCACACAGCCTGTTGTTCTGAAGGAAACACTGAACTGCTTGCTCTTGAGTTAAAACGTAGGACCTTTAACTTCACTATTCCACAGGGTCTCTGCAGAATCCTAAATTTCTAATTCAAGGTGCTCTCTCCCCTTGGGAGAATTTCCAAATAATCAAAGCTTCACTAAAACCACATTCTCTCTGCAAGTGTTACAGGCAAGTCAGTAGCAACCAGATATTGATGGTTTCTTAAATGACACCATGGAGACAGTGAGGCTCAAACCAAAATAAAAGGAAACAAATAAGCACCCCCACCCCCCATTTCTCTCTTACCTTGAAAGAATATGCAACTACATATATACATAATTCAAAACTCTCTGGGAATCAGTAGCTTCTATAAATTCTCTAAAACTGTACAGTTAGATATCTAAGTCTTGTATTTGCCAGCACTTAACTAAGCAAAGAGTCCATATTTATCTTCAGGAGAATACCATCTTAAAATCCATGGGCTTTGTGAGAGTGCAACCATGTAGTTTCACATACTCAAATGTCTGAACCTGTTTTGTAGGTTGCAGTTATTGACCTCTCTTTGTTTTGCTAAAATGCACTACAGGTTTTATCACTTATCGTGAACTCGTATCCAGATCCTGTGGTGGTGGTTTATCAGGCTGTGTTGATGGCTACCAGCAGACACTCTTTAAATACGGGTTACAAAAGTGATTAGCCTGGGCTGTATTTCAGTCAGGTGAAGTAGGGGGAAAAAATGAAATGACTCTCTTATAATTATAGTTGAATACTGAAGTCACTGCTCAGTGTGCTGGCTGGAATGACTTGAGTGATTTTCCTCAAGAATGGATGCTGGCTGTGGAATGGATTAGTTTTACCTGCCTGCAAAAAAGATAGACAGAAAAGAGAGAAACAGTATGTACGTAGCTTTCAGAGGAAGTCAAGACATGAGTAGCCAGATGCAGAATGAAAACAGCGTAACTAGCCCACCTGTCAAAATGGGTTAAGGGATGCCTGATACACTATTTGGATCTTTTATATTTTGTAAATAATTTTTAGACTTGGATGGCCATGAAATTCTTAGATCCTTAGGTTGTTCTGCAGCCCTTCCACAGCAAGGAGTTCCTGAGCATGGGAGCTGCCTCCTGGTGTTTCTCTTGTTTTCCAGGAATCACGGAATCTTTGTAAGCAATCAAGTAAGTAAACAGGATTGCCTCAAAGAGATAGCTAATGAATGCCATCAGTTTCTCCTCATGGAAAAAATACCAGCCAAGTACTTGTAGAAGGATGCTCTATTTAATAATTACATTGTGTTTGTACTGCAAGGCTGTGGCATTGTGGAAGATGCTATTAAAATGTATAATAAATGTCAGTCCTTGTGCCAAAGAATTCATGGTCTAAATGACAAGGTACAGCAGATGGATGAGACAAAAAAGAGGGCTGTGGTGGGTTGAGGAGACAAGGTATTCCTATTCTTAGCCAAGTAACGGTGATTGCAGCTTTCAACCGCCCTGGCTGTTGTCCTGTTGTATTTTGCTGCGAGATTCACAAAAGACAGGAGGAGAGAATGGAAGGAGGGCAGGACTCTCTTATCCTGACAGGAGTGAATGCTGAGATCATAACTCTGATTGAATACCTTCCAGAAATAGGAAGAAGAAATGGTATCAGCCCAAATTCTGTCATTTTCTCTTGGTTTTGAGAATCCATGGCTCCTGCTTAGCTACACCTTCACCCTCAGTGAGACTGTTGTGCAGGGCTGGGATTAAGACCAAGCACAAGCTCAGATGCATTGCAACCTGGGCTGTCATGAGGACTTTTGAGAGATAGTACTAAGGACAGGATGGCTGTAGAGCAGGGGACTTGCTTGACCTAAAAGTCAGGTTTGTAGATTTTTTTTCATGTTCTAAACTGAATTCTTAAATGCCTCAGGTTTATAAGAGAAGGCATTCAGGCTTTTCAGAAGTCTAAGATTTGCTTCTCTATAAAGGATTTTTGCTTTTCTCTCTGAACTCAAGTTTCTGCTGCTTTTTGTCTCTTTTTTGGATCCAGATTTCATCTTGCCCAAAGCTGTAAGGAACTGGTCTTTTCTCTAAAAGATCTGTACCTCACCATTGTCTAAATTTTGTGGAAACTAATTGCAGAGACATGATATGATGGTCAGTCTTCTCCTAGATTTAACACTACTGGATTTAATTTCAACTCTCAGTTTAATTTCAAATCCCAGGTGCCATTGAAATCCATTATCATTACCATTTTGGAAAATTAAGTTATCTTTATTTCCAGCATTAATTTTAGAGTTTAATTTAATTGTTTGGTGACTGCCAATTAGAGTCTAGCTTTAGAAATACAACAGATATCTTTGTGCAACTCCTCAAACCTCTTGATCTTTTGCCAAATCTTAATAGAAAACCTTTCACTATGTGTAAGACCAAAAATAGAGCTGATAAATAGAAATTTTATCACTGATGTATTTCAGAAATCTCAAAGTCATGCTGAATGCATGTTAATCCTGAAAGTGCTTATTTCTTTTACTTGATAAATGTATGTGAAGCAGCAATTACCCAGGGAGAAAGCAACAAAATAAGAATTGTTTAACAAAAATATTCTCAGGCAGGAATAATCTAAAAATAATTTTAAAAATTTAAGTAAGTATATGTGCTTAAACAGAAAGCAAATTCTTATGCAGAAATTTTACAACACAAAAAATACCATTAATGCATTTCTTTTCAGTGTGACTTTAAACGTAAATGATTGTATTAATTATTAAATTTAAATATGATTATTAATTAAATGAATGATTAGGTATAATCAATGAATAACTACAAACAATGAGATTTAGGATATCTCACATACTGTTGATTACGAAACTTCTTTTATGCTCCTGTTGCAAGGTTATGGTAAATCAAGAACAGCAACAGCTCAAAAAAAGGTTATTTTTGGTTCAGAGTGTTACCAAACTTCAGCTAAAAGTTTCCTCAAAAACCCCATCTCTAGGGGACAAAGCTGCTAATCCCTACACAATACTACAATTTATTCTACTCTCTAAAACACACTGGTTTCCATACACACACAAAAATAATTCTGTGGGTACCAACCCTCCTCCTGTGCCTTACTCCCATGCTGTTTTGCCACTTCTGAACTTCCTTCCTACAAACTGAATTTTTAAGTGACAAGATCATCAGTCAAGATACAATGGGTGTAACAGCTCAGCTCCTGTGTATGTAAGGTTCCACAACAGGCTGTTCTTTATTCATTTTGGCTGCAGACTAACAGATTTTTAACAATTACAGAAGAAAATCATAGAGGGATATAAATTTTTGGAAGAATGGAAAAATGAATCTTCTTTAATTTCTAACATATTTAGGCCTCCTTTTACCACTGAGGTATTAGGTCAGGAGGATGGTGCAGGGCTGATAATGGAGCAGGGCCTTCTTTCACCATGAACTACTCAAACTCTACGCTTGCCAAGCAAGTAGCCAAACACGGAGATCTAACGTGACATTTGCAATTCTTCTCCCAGGACAGCCTTGGCACAGGCCTGACACCTCCCCTTTTGTTACCCTTTCTGCTCATCTTCTGCTAAAAGCTGGTAGTGTGCAGGCTGTATGGCTCTTCTATAAGCACAGAAGTGATGTGGAGGATGTAATGTTGATGACTTGGCCAGTATAGCTATTTTGAATGCATAGCAGCCTCCTCAGATTTCAGATAGCCCCTTAATATTTTGAGGATGCTGGTCTCTAATGCACTGTTATAAACAAATCTGACATCTATCCTCTCTGAGTCAGCCACATGACAAGGTCAGCTCACTGAGCAGACAAATGTATTTTTCCTTCTTCCCCTCCCCTCACACATGGTTGACTCTTGAGTGAAAAAGCAATGTATTTGAAAAGTATTATGCTACTTCCACAATATGGGGATAGTTTTATCTTATACAGTTGGGGTTTTCTGTTGGGTTTTTTCTTCCCCCTAAAGCTAATTTAAGTGTAAGAGAAAATCTGGAGAGGAATGTGACTACACTGTGCCTCCAAGACACAACAGTATAGTTTAACTCTTACACTAGATCCAAACATCTTGTTCTTAAGAAGAAGATTTAGCCCTATAGCCTACTCTCCCTCTACTCTTGCTCTAATCACTGCACTCCCTTGACTTGTTGTGTCTCTTGCAGTCACACCTATACAGGACTTGCAAGTGACAAAGTGCATAATTTAAATGTGGTGGTTCATACATGGCTGAATAGCTGAAAAAAACTTCCAGATGTGACCTAGAAGTGGCACTGAACTACCAAGTGATGTGTACAAACACTGGACATTTCAAACTTAGCTCTGTCAGTGTATGTTAGAAACAAAAGGAAATAAAGCATCTGAGGTGCTGAGACACAGTGAACATTGTCTACATGCACTTATTTCAATGGCAGCTGATGACCCCCTGTGTTTTGCAGCCCTACAGTTATAACAGATCTTTGTGCTTTCTGCTGGTGAGAATTCCAGCTCCTTTGGGGAACAAGAAAAATAAGTGGTCTTCCAGTACTGAAAGAAGTGTTTCCAAACAATCCTGGTGCGATTAACTCCTGGCTGTGCTCTGGAAAATGTAGAAAAAGAAGCCACCTGTATCAGTATGCATGCATCATACGCAATGTCTAGAAGACAATGTAAAGGAAAAAAATTAACTGTACAAGGGACATTGTCTGAAATGTCTCAGATTTTAGTCCATGGAAGTTAAGCAACCAACAGATGAAGGCTGTGCCACAGGACCACAGTTTAGCTGAAGAGTAAGTGCATCAAGTCACTCAGATTGACAACGCTTTGGCCTTTTGCATTCCCACATTTGGGGCACTGGATGAAGCAATAGTGCCACTGAAGTGAAAGGCAAAATTCATAGCAACTTCTGAGAAACCAGGATTTAAACCAGGAGTTTTTGAAGTGGGATAGCATGGGTGAAGACAGTCCTTTCCTTCACCAAGAAGAAATGTATGTCTGTCCTGCCTCTAAAGTCTGACCATTCTGCCACAAACAGAAACTACATAACCCTGGAAGTTTTCCAGATTCATATTAAAATGCGAGACACCCATATTTCTTCTATAAGTGAATATACTTGTGATATACTCTGAATATGCTGAAAAGAAAGTTAACAAAAAGCAAAACTTACTCTAGGAATACTCATTTTCCATATCTCCCAGAGGCATGTACATTTTACCATGAAAATGAATTCTCACTAGACCAAAGGGACTATGAATTTTCATAGCAAGTTTTGTCTTTCTCAGCTATGCAAATGAAGCTCAGATAACCCATACAGTCTACAGAACCCTAAAATGCCACAAGCATCATTAGAATAAAACCGGCCAAACTGTCTGGCAGTGCTGATTACCGTGTGCTTCAGGTGAGCATGATACACAAGGCAATCTAAAACTACTCAGCTCTCAGGAGTGTGCTGATCAGAGGCTCTGCTAAGCAGAAGTATTACCAGTGTTTTAAAATAACCTCTAAAACATCCTTATGATACATAGGATAAATCATCAAGTTATTTTATGAATCATGAAACTTGAAAAATATGTAATTGATAATGTGTTAACATTTATTTCATAATGCTCATTTGTTTGCATCTGATGTTTTTAGAGAATGACCCATCCACATTTTTCAGAAGCTCCCTCTCTTCATTTTATTTCCTTCTCATTTCTATGTTTTCCAAAGCTCTAGCCCAATTCTCCTTTCGCTTTTCCTGTGTAAATGAAGAATAACTCTAGTGATAACAATGATCTTGTGAGGCATATTGGTTTTATCCTTTAACTCTGTTGTTGGTAAAATCTGCTAGTTGGAATTATTCTTAAATTAGACTGAAAACAAAATCAGGCCCAGAGTATTTCTTTTGAAGTTACATTTTACGTAATCATATTTCATCCAACCTTGAAAGTTGCTGCCACCAAACACATTTGTTTACAGTAGTCTCATTCCATTACACATTCTTAAGGATCTTAATAGCAGAAAACAGTGTCAGAGCTGTATTTGTTTGCTGCTATTTCTAAAGGTCCTTCTGAAGCAGAGAATCTGTCTTTACTTGTTCTGTGTGCCTGAATTATATTAGTTATTACAGATATTTTTCACTCTTTAACTGTATAATATTTTTTTAATGCAAACACATGCCTTTCCTACTGCTTTGGAATTTTGACTTCCTCCTTGATCCAACATCCTTTTTTCTGTGTCTTTCCTTTTGTCTAGTGTTTGTGGTAAAAAAACCAGCACTTTTTTGTAATGTATTTTCTAAACAATCTGCTTATCCTTTGGCCTAGACTTCCTAGGTCTTGATGCAAAGCGGATGACGGCAAACCCTAATTTTCTTGTTTGAAGGTGCAAACTTAATATGCTATGGTTTTTTTGCTGCAATTCAGGGTGGGGAGGGGCTGTCTGGTATGAAAGGGATAGGGAGAAAATGGAAGTGAATGAGTGGCAGAAGAAAAAAAACATAAAAGAATCAACAGCATTCAGAGGAGAGAGGGGGAAAGCCCGTCTCCCATCATCATTCAACCACCATTCATGAAAGTAAAAGCTTTAAAATTCAGGGAGCCTTAATTAAGTTGGGTAAGTTTTGTTTTTAAGTAGTTGGCTGCTGTTGGGTCACATTAGGAACTTACCTCACACTTACAAAGGAAATCCATACTACATAGTAATGCCAGTCAACCACACTGGCTAACTCCTCTATCCCTCGCACTTGCAAACTTCTCATTGCAATTAAATTATCTTTGCTTAAATCCCTCTTTATGAGGTACAACTCAGTCTTTGATTCATAACGAAAGAATCTAAGCCATCATGTCCTCCTTCTGATGCTGTTGAAGTGCTGGCATCTGCCTGTGCTACAAATCTCTAGAAAGGCATTCTCATTAGTCTGACTAGAATTAGTGCGCACGTGGGTAAATGCAGGGTGGGTGTACACAAGTAACACAAGCTAAGTGTTTCTTTCTAAATATCATAGAGTCGTTGTCACCCTTTCACTCAAGCGATTTGAGTACTCAGCTAAAATGTGGCAAATGGTTTCAAATCCTCCTGCCATGTATTGGGAGAGGGCTGATAACTCACCAAAGAGTTTCCTAATCAATGTTGAGGCTCAGGTGTATTTCACTCAGTTTTTTTCTCTTGATGTTGCTTTTACTTGTACTGAATACCTACATATTCCCTAGTTCAAGAGGGGCCTGCAGTTCAGTAATTAGAACTCACTCCTGGGGAAGAAGGGCTCATGCAGGCTCTAGACCCTGCACCTGTGACTGAAGACCACAGAAGTCCTAGAAGTTCATTAGGAGACCACTCTGACTCCCTCGCAGAGCAGCTGGGTGTTGAGCTCTCCACCTCCTTCGAGATCTAGCTGTAAATGACTTGCTGAAGGTCTCCAGAGCAGAGAACTCACCTGCTTCATGTGGGAAGTGTACACAGAGCTCAGTCTAAGTTCTTCACTGCTCGTAGAATTCTTTGCCTTATTCCCTGTAACAGCTACAGGGAGCTTCTAGGGGAACTACATGTATGCAATTAATGTTATATAAGACCACTCTTTTGAGCAGCAGACACATGTTTTGTGCTGCTGCTCTGTATTTTGTCCCATCTTGCTGCAGGCCACGGCACAGCCCACCAAACAGCACAGTTCTGTCGTGTCTTGCAGGATCTCCTGCATTAGAGTTATGCCCAAGCCAAGGTCCAGCATCTCCCTTCCTGTTTGGATTCCCAAAGCAACAAAGTCAGCACAGAGAGTGAGGAAACCCCTACTTTTTTTAGGGGCTTCTCCAAGCTTGACCTCTCCCTCCTATGCAAAGCTAATGTAAGATATATAGCACAGCAAGCACCTTCCATCAAAGGGCTTTTCTTGAGCAGGCCTAATTACATCGATAGGATGTGTATGATGCCTCCATATAACCAGCCTCTGCAAACCTTTCCAGTTGGTGCAGCTTACTTTGGGTTAGCTCCTGACCATATCCAGGTGCTTAGGGAGCACAGGGGACAGAGACACTCCACTGTTACCTAAAATCCCTTCTCAACCTGACCCCTTCTACCTCCTAGAGAACCTCCAAAGCCCTTCAAGTGCACCTGAAAGAAAATAATTTCTGCTTTATATTTCACCCAGTGTTTATATTTTAATATTGTGTAAAGTATTGTATATATTTTTATGCTTTTATATAGTGTACCAGTTACAGTTAACCTACACCATATTTTACCATTAAGGTCTTCATGTTATTTTCACACTCTCTCTGAGCTAAGTTACATGGTGCTTCAGTCACCTCCCTCTGAGTGGGGTCACCTGAAACACTTTGCTCAATCCATAAAACATTTTTACATCCCTCTTACCGCTGTGCCATTAAACAAATTCACATCACACCGATTTCCTTAAGCTTAATGTCTACTCATGGTCTTATAGAAGTACATAAGTGACTGTACTTTCCAGGGGGGCTGAATGCCTCCAAGTGACACACCAAGCAGCTAGTGCCTCTGCAACTCCACCTGCTACCGGCTGAGCAGCCATAGCAGGTTTTCCTCTTTAAGAGGTGCAGAGAACCTCATTCCATTTTTAAAAGAGACATCTTTAGCCCTCTTAGAGGAAGCACATAAACCCGGGGACAGTAAAAAGACAGCACTGATTAGCATTTTGAGAACATTTCTGTTTTCCTAAGCCTTCTCTTACGAACGTGATTTTTATTCTACCAAAGCAATGCGAGCGGCGTTTGCCTAGAAGCCAGCCCTTCCCGAAACATGTCTTCCGAGCGGTTCCTGTGCACACACACAGAGCGCAATTTAGCTGAGCAAGCCTTTCATTTTCTGAGCAATTCTTAGAAAGAATTCCCACTTGAAACGCCTGCGAAGAAGAGGTTAATTTATGCCTGCTCCTCGTGGCGTCTCCGGTGCCGATTTCGGTAAGGCAACGCACCACGGAGGGATTTTGCATCCGACGGTGCGGAACCGGTGCCGAAGCGAGCTCCCTCTCGGCGGGGAACGCGGCGTTCCCGGCGGCGAGGCGAGGCGCCCAGCCGCGCCGCTGCCCGCGCCCGCCGCCGCTCCCGCGGGCCCGCGCGTGGGGGCGGCCACTCACCTCCACGAAGTAGAAGCAGGGCAGGAGGGTGACGCTGTCCTTGGTCACCGCGCCCTTCTGCCGCTCCTTGGCGGACATGCCGGCGGCGGCTGCGGGCGGCGGCCCCGCGCTCCCCCGGCCGCTGGCAGCCGCCCGCCGCGGGTCTCCTCCGCCCGCCGCCGCCGCGCCGAGCCCCGCGCCGCCCGCCAGCGCGGCCCCTGCGCCGTGCGCGGGGCTGACGTCAGGAGGCTGCGGGCGGCGGGGTCCCGGCCGCCTTAACTCCTTCGCGCCGGCGCTCCGCGGAGCGTCAGAGCGGCCGGGGAGGCAGCGGAGGCCCCGGCGCGGCTCGCCCAGACCGAGCGGAGCCCCGGCGGCAGCCGCTGAATTGCCGACGCGCGCGTACGGCCCAGAGCCGCCTGGGCGGGCTCCCCGCGGGCGGGAGAGCGGGCGGGACGCGCCGTGGGCAGCCCGGGGCTCTTATCTTGTTGCCGGGAAATCTGTCTGTGAAACGGAGCAGCGAAATGGCCCTGAGAATAGCACTCCTGTGCGGCCAGCGCTCTCTTGCAGGTGCACGTCTTTTGAGGTGGAATTGCTAATGACAGCTCACCCCAGCCCCGGCCCCTCTCCGGGGCAGTGGCTCGACTGGGGCTGAGCAAAACCGAGCTCTTCCACCCCGTGCGCAATGCCGAGGCATGGCATTTCTCTGATCTCTGCAGTATCTGGTGCAGTTCCTGCTACCATCTTAAAGAGAACAGAATTAACCTGAACTATTGTTTCCGCGGCGAAATGTGTTATTTTGGGATTCTATTTATGGATCAAAGTTTGCAGGCTTTTCTCAGACGAGCTCCTCTTGATGTCTGTGAGAGGTACCCTGGATAAGGCCCGCAGGAGTTCTCTGTGCGGGATAGCATTTTCGTTCTTTTGTAGCACATTAATAATGTCTGCAAAGGCTGTCTTGTGCCTGTAAGCTTATTCTTGTATTGCGGTGTTTAGCTTTAATGTTCAAGGAGAGAAGTGTGACTCAGGCAGTCATCGCTTATTTCCTGTCCCTCCTTTTTTTGGGGAGCATGGGAAATAACCTGCTGTTCTTGTTCAGATGTTCACTAGTATTTTGGCTGCTGCAGCCAGTGTGCTGTGGCAATGAAGGTCAGGATTCTCACCAGCCCCTTTTCTTTTCTAGATGTTCTCCTTTCATTTACCCACAGAGGATGGGCCAATCCATGCTCTGCACTGAGCAGACAAGCAAAAAAATTTCATAAGAAGGTAAAAGCAAAAACACACCCCCTGACTGCAGGCAGGTGGGGAAGGCAAATCTGTAGTCTGACTTCAAACCACTGAAAAAGGCTTTTCAGAGCTGCATCAGGTTGCAAGTGTTGCCATACCAACATAGCCTAATCGTGTTAGGAAAGATTTCCAGGGTTTCTGCTGACTCAGGGAACTCATTGGTACCCCTGTGAAAGCAAGGTCAGGGGGCTCCAAGCATCAGAGGTGGACAGGAGGGTTTCTGGGAGTAGCAGAGCTGTGAGCAGAGGAAGTTTGTGCCTGACTATCAGCATCAAATTCCAGGAAATGATACTGGGCAGCATGAGGGTGTCTGGTAGTGGTTCCTACTCATGGGTGGTCTAGCCCTTAAGTGAAAAAAGTCCCTTTTTGTTAGCCTTGCTGCTGGGTTATTCCAAGTAAAACAGCAAGAGTTGAGGAGCTGTAGCAAGACTTTGCTACTGCCAAATATGTAACTATTATTAGGTAGAGTGGTTAATGAGTGCTGGCCACTTAGGGTTGCATTTACTGTATTAACCTCGCTTGTTCTGAAATCATGAATCTCGCTTGAAAATCATTAGTACACACCATTAAAATCACTCAAGTGCTTTGTCTGCCTCCATTTCACACACAACTGCTGAACCAAGAACCAAGAAACTCAAATTGTGCTGTAACTTCAGAAACTGGCAAAACCCCTACTATTAATTATATTTTATTATTGTACTGCCTAGAGGCCAATTAAGAGTGCAGCTGTGATAGTTAGGTACTGTAAAACACAGGGTAGTAACCAGTCCCTATTCTACAAATTTTCACTATAAATAATGTCCGATGGAAAGGATGCAATGCAAGTGGTGTGACTGCTGTAAGGCCAGGAAGAGTTGTACTAATTCCCTGGGTTTTGTCGCACTATTTTGTGAATGTACTGGTAGAAGCAGTTAGCAGAAGGATTACACACGATTTAGCTGAAGTGAAGCAATTACTTTTTTGTCAGTGACAGACCTTGACAAGAACTTCTGCCCTTTATCTAATCAAATAGAGGAGAAAAAGGATCATCAGTGCCTGGGTCCCAGAGAGTGGCAGGTCTGCCTTGCACTAGTCTAAAAGTGATACCGATGGCAAGTAGGGACATGGCTAGGGCACATCTCGCACCCTTCTCTCTGGGCTTTCACTTGTTCTCTGTTGAGACTCAGCTGTAGCAACCACTTTCTCAAGAGTAAGTAACCAAGGTACAGCTGAGGTGCCACTTCATCATTTCACCCTTGCTGTGCTGCCTGCAATGCATTCCTCGTTTCTGCCTTACCTGTCCAAGCCTCCAAGGGAGCACCTGATGGACTCTATGCAGAGGTTCTTTATCTCTCTTCCTCTTGCAGTATCCAGAGAGGGCTGCAGTCATCTGGACCTTATGTCCTGAACTAACATAACAGAGTAAGAATATTCCTCCTCTACTTCTCAAGACTGACATTTAGGTTCCTGTGTGTCCTTCCTTGCTGAGCGTAATGATACCACTTTTGGACTAAGGGATTCATCTATATATTAAAACCTGGAAACACACAAGTCCCCCCAGTGCTGTGGCATTCAGCTCTTTTGACGGTTAGTTATTAGAAATTAGGAGATTGATTCCTGTTTACATAAAAGCTCATTGGATTGCTCTAGAAGCATAAGCAGCCTTCAAATGGGTGTAACATACATTTATATCCTTGTTAAATTCCCTCAATGTTGATAGAACAGTGTGAAATGTCTTTTGTGTAAATGAGTGTATTGGGTTTGTGTGGCAAGGTTTTGGTAGTGGGGGAGGTTGCAGGGGTGGCTTCTGTGAGAAGCTGACAGAAGCTTCCCCTGTGTCTGACAAAGCCTATGCCAGCCAGCTCCAAGATGGCCCGTGGTAGCGCCTCTGGGACAACATATTTAAGAAGGAAAAAGTTGCTGCACAGCAACAATTGCAGCCAAAGAGGTGAGTGAGAACATGTGAGAGAAACCACTCAGCAGACACCAAGGTCAGTGCAGAAGGAGGGGGAGGAGGTGCTCCAGGTGCTGGAGCAGAGATTCCCCTGCAGTGGGTGGTGCAGCCCATGGTGAGGCAGGTTGTGCCCCTGCAGCCCATGGAGATAAATGGTGGAGCAGATACCCACCTGCAGCCTGTGAAGGAGCCCACGCCAGAGCAGGTGGATGTGCCTGAAGGAGGCTGTGACCTTGTGGGAAGCCCGTGCTGGAACAGGTTCACTGGCAGGACCTGTGAAGAGAGAGGAGCCTGCACTGGAGCAGGTTTGCTGGCAGGACTTGTGACCCTGTGGGGGACCTACGCTGGAGCAGTCTGTTCCTGAAGGACTGCACCCCATGGGAGGGACACATGCTGGAGTAGTTTGTGAAGAACTGCAGCCCATGGGAAGGACCTATATTGGAGAAGTTAGTGGAGGACTGTCTCCTGTGGGAGGGACCCCATGCTGGAGCAGGGGAAGAGTGTGAGGAGTCCTCCCCCTGAGGAGGAAGGAGTGGCAGAGAAAACGTGTGATGAACTGACAGCAGCCTCCATTCCCCATGCCCCTGTGCTGCTTGGGGAGAGGAGGTAGAGAAAATCAGGAGTGACGTTAAACCTGGGAAGAAGGAAGAGGTGGGGGGAAGGTATTTTTAAGATTTGGTTTCATTTCTCATTATCCTACTGTGATTTGATTAGTAATAAATTAAACTAATTTCCTCAAGTCAAGTCTGTTCTGCCCATTATGGTAATTGCTGAGAGATCTCCCTGGCCTTATCTCCACCCATGAGCCTTCTGTTATGTTTGCTCTCCCCTATTCAGTTGAGGAGTGGGAGTGATAGTGCAGCTTTGGTAGGCGCCTGGTGCCCAGCCAGGGTCAACCCACCATAACAAGTATCTCATCTATATGATCTCCTAAAAGAAAATGTGTTGGTGGTAAAAAATTCAGAAAACACCTCCTGTCCATTTCATTCAGGATAGTCTTACAAGGAAGTGTAGGGATGCATGCGTATTATCTATGTGCAGGACAATCATGTGTACAGGATCTGCACTATTGCTGACAGTGTTTTCCCCCCACCTTCAAGCAATCTCTGTAACAGGGAAGTGTCATGGAAACACGTTAGCATAAAGCATAAAACTGTTTGTTTATGCTTTGCTGCAGCAAAACCAATTGAGTTCATAGAAAAATTTAAAGAACTTGGGGAACTAAAAGATAAAATTCATAGATCTGGAGTACAAGCCTCTTCTGATTCGTCTGGAATAAGATTTTAAGAAGAGAAGTTTATTCTTCCTTCAACAAAAAGAAAACTTGGCCATCAGTGAGTGCACCTGGTGATTCCAGGCTGATTTTTAGGAGCTCAGCTTGACACAAAACCTTGCCCTCTCCTAAGGAAGTATGAGCTTTCAGTGGAGCTTCTTTAGGTGAAGAAAGCACCTTTCTTTGCACTTGTCAGGGAGACAGCAGCTGCCAGTTACTAGAAACATGATTTGAAGTTATTTTCCAGCACAGTCTAGTGTGTTGGCAGTCTAGTGTGTTGGCAAAGCTGCACTGTATAAAACATGACTGCAGGTCATCATCTCTTTATCCAGGTGCTCTCTTCCCTCTGCAGCCAAGTCTGCCTTTATTCCCAGGCTTTGGTAAGTGCTGGACACAGGCAATGCCTGTGGTTTCACTGCTTCCATGGGAACAGAAAGCACACTGCATAGGCAGGGACCTGTGCTACATCACTGAATAAACCCCCTTGCAAAAGCAGGGTGAAATAATTTGGGAAAGACTTAGAATTGGCTGAGAGCTGGTGGGGCTGTGGCTGTGCAGATCCACTGGTCAGACAATGGCACTGGGGGTTTTGTAGCAAGCAGAAGTTTGGCCAGAGGCTACAGCAGCAGCTGTAGTTGCAGTTACCGTTGCTTAGTAGCCTAAGAAAACCTGCTTTCCCCTGGTTGCCACCCAGCTTCCCTGCACCAAGAACGTTTTTGGAACTGTGTGTATGGATCAGGGTTGACTCTTTCATATTATATAGATGGACTTTTGGATTTTGTTTTGCCCACTGAGTGTGGAATAGATGATGTCAACTCAGCATATTAAAACAGTAATCCTCCTCTGGAGAAAGAGTGGCATATGGGAACTGGGCTCTGCTGTGTGGAACTGATATGATTTTTTTTCTGCTTTGCTTGCCACGTTAGAAATCAGAGTTGCAGCAGTGTGTATATATATATATATTTTCTTATTCTTCTTTTTTCCCCCCAGTCCCTCAGGAAAATGTCTGGTTGGGGGAATTTTCTGTGTGTATTGAATTCACTTGTTATTCCATGAGTAAATCTGCCCTGAGCAAGTGAGAGGACATAGCTTGTTTTACAGTCATCTGTTTAAAAGATTGTTGTGGTCGTAAGACAGATAATTTTTTACAAATATTTCATGAACAGACTTTCTAATCTTTCGGGGAACTACTTTAATACAGTCTGTGACTTGGAGAAAAGAAAATGGTGGCTCCCAGGACAAAGTCCCTCTCAGAGAATAAGGCAACATCTTTTCTAGCATCCTAACAAGGTACCCTACATATATACCTGGTAAATGTGGTGAAAGGGAAAATTGATAGGATATAGCAAAATTGGATAGCTGAATGATATCAAGGGATCCTCTTAATTATTATTAGCTTTTCACAAGCGCAAGATTATTTTTTCCTTACTTTTTTGTGTTAGGGCAAAATTGTCCTCTTTGGCCCATCTGTAGCTCCCATGTGAGCAGCACGTAACAATCCTGGATAGATGGTATGTGACAGCACTGGGAGATTCGTAGTGGAACAAGTTCAAAACATACAAAAGAGATCCATAGTGCAGATGGGAGAGTGAAATTCTGCTTTGAAGTTGTAATGGCATCAAGCAATTGTCTCTCCACTATGCCTAATAATCTCCTGTTGCTGTAAAGCTCTGTCTTCTGATGTCTTTTCTTTGGCTACTAGATATAGGTCACAGCTTTAAAGTAGCAGATGAGTCTGAGTGATTCCTGGCTTTCCTGCTGCTTTTTACACTGCAGTGTTTGGTCTAGAAAATGAATTTTGCATGTTTTGCATGAGTCATGTTAGGACCATTCTTCTAAATCTGTGGCTTTAAATACTACCTATGAACACATCTACATAGTATTTTAAAGACATAGGTGCCTGTGCTTTTTGGTCTTAGGAGAGTTTTGGGTTGCAAGCTATGTGGCTGCGGAAGAGGAATGCTGGGCTGTGGTTTGTACGAAATGCTTCCCCTTAAGTCGGATTCAGCACCAGACTGAGTGATCATGTGGCGTTTAGTGAAGCTGCCTTGTGTTAGCTGATGTGAAATATGGGAAAAGGAGTTTATGTTTGTTATGTATTATGCCCAATATGCTTTTATTTTGATGCTGACAATAGCATGTTCTTGGTTATCTGCATACATCTGGATCTAAGATCTTAGTTACAGGCATGAGGGCATGAAAGCATCAGAATGTGAAAATCCCAGACTGTTTCTGGGATATCAATAGCTCTTTAAAGCAACTTTGTGTAGATACCAAGAACACACAAATCTGGATTTTTATGCGGTAACCTGTCACAGAGATTTTGCTTGAATCTGGGCAAGTTACTTATCACCAGCTAATTAAACATCAGACATTTGGTGCATCAGCTGAGGCAGAGGTCAAACGAGAAACTGCAGTCATGCAATTAACAGTAGTACCCATTTGTCTAAATGGAAATGCAGGACAGTCCTGTTTGTATTTTATAAAAAAGTCCCAGTGGGAATCCTGTTTGCCCAGCAGCCTGTATGAAATACCATGTCAGAAAAGAGCGGTTAGACGTGTCTGACGTTTTGAGGAGTACAATAGCCTGTTGATATTAATCCATCCCTTTCAAACCACTGCACATATTTGCATCTGAACTTAGTTTTGCCATTTCCAAGATGCTGATGTCATGTTTTTATGACTTAAATAACCTCCTTATCAAAATTTTTTTCTTAAAGTAATGTGTATAACTGTAATATTATTCAATACATTTTAATAAAATGCATGCTTCATATTCTGTGAACAAGACAAATTTCATGCATGGTTTTGAGTAGGAAATTTAGCAAGTGAATGGTAAAAACACAAGATGGTGACTTATTCATAGGAGGTAGCAGGAAAAATGTCTAAAATACTAAAATATGTATTTTTCAGAAAGTTCTTAGATGTTCCAAATTCACAAGAGACAAAAATCTTTTATTTTTTACAATATTTAAGTCCAATGTTAGCTTTCTTACAAGAACATCAATTATTTCAGAAGTTTATATTTGTAATGCTGTTGGTTTTCAAGGACACAAATTAGGTGGCCTCAGGACTGAAAAAAACTCCTGTACCCCACCAGTAAGTACTAATTTTCAGTTAGTTATTAAAACCGAGGCATAAGAACCTGCCCTATGTGTACATATGCACATAAATATGTTTTTATGTACTTATGAGATGTTAAGGCTTAGATGCAATGTGGCAATTGAATGAAAGCATGTCAGCTAAAAATGACTGCAATTCCACAATAGCACTCAATATACATCAGCATTAACTATTTATACTGTATAGCACCAGAGAACTCTATCACTGAACTAACAGAAAAGGGAAAACTGTGAAATGTATATTTTATTATTTGTATAACATTTTCTTTGAAAAAATTCTACATCATCAGGCAATAGAAAAACTTAATAAGTATTATGCAGAAATAGCACAGCACAAGAATCAGTCTATCATCTTATTAGTGAAAAAACTGATCTGTGAATAAGTTGAGTAGAAATAGTTTGATTATAAAAGCTAGTTGAATATTCACAGAGAGAAAGTTCTTTATAAAGTTAGCATGGGCAAAAATATAAGAGGCTATACAATAATTTTGTATCTTGGTTCTGTAACGTGAGACTGAGGAGCTGTCAGATGGCTTTCTGCCCCTTTGTGATCATGCTTAGAAAGCTGTTAAAATCAGCCATTGCTAAATTAAATGTGGAAAAGTTTGTTAACAGTGAGAATGTAGATACACACAGTCAACAGGTGTTCACCATAGAAAGGGAACAGTAACTGAGTAATTATTCCTTGATATTCAGAGAGATATAGCTGTACAGTTTGCATTATCATTAGTGAAAATAACTGAGGATTTAGCACTTGATGTTAAAAAATTATGTCTAACAATAGTGCCTGCATAGCAGAGGTATGTCAAAAAGATATGCTGCTTAGACATACCCCGATGCTCTGGATAGTTTCTAGCACAGAGTGTAAAATGAAAGTGGCAGAAATGGATAGTTGGCTCTCCAAATAGTTACAGCTATAGTGCTCAGTCTTCTTCCAATGACATGAGGTGTTTCAAATTGCAATCCTCTTGTCATATGATGGAATCTACTGTACGTATATGTTACCATCTGTCTGCACACATTCAGTAGCTGCAGTGCTTCCCAGGAGTGTGGATTTACCACACACACGGAGATCAGTAACACTGCCTATGCACAGTAGCTATAGTCTTATGGAGCGTTAGTTGTGCACACAGTTAATTGGATGCACTCCCGTTTCTATACATTCCCAGTGAATAAAGGCCTATGCAACCAGTTATGTATTATCTTTATACCAAATAATTTGTTTCTATGTGACAAGTTCATTGTTTGTAGAAACTTCTGGACTTCTGTCTGACAGAAGTATATTGCCGAAATTCAGAGTATAAATCCCAAACAGAGGTGTTACACCTATGCACTTGTTATTCCAAACACTGTAAGGCTGTATTTTCTGCCACTTGATTTTTCTAATACAGCCGCTCCCACCTTTGAAACTGAAAACAATGTGTTTTTCAAGATGTAGTTATGATTGCCTGTATTATTAATGATACTTATGATACTTTGGTTTCTGAAATAATTGAGCATTTTTTTTCTCCTTTTATCTATTATTCAAATTACCCATTATTCTATTATTTCAAATATTTTAGGAAAAAGCAATAAATGAGGCCTTATATAAAAAGGGAGTAAAATATCACTGGGCAGTTAGGAATGAGTTTTTATTAGTGTTTGAATAAAAAGTTAATACTTTGCTTATGTAAAGGACATGAAGTAGAATGGTTGATAGGCATTCAAAATTATGCAAATTCAAATGCAATGGTTCTGAACAGGTTCTCAGCAACATCTGTGTGACATGGCTATAGTCAAACCGGTTCTAGAGAAAGTAATTTGGCTCCATGAATTTGGCTTTGGGATTTCCTTAAAGTGAGTCAAAATGTCCTTTTGTTGTTCTGAACATTCTCAGGGTGGGCAGGACAATATCAAGCTTTTCTCTCTATTCCTGTGTATAAATTTGCCCTTGTAGAATTATGGTTCTGCAGAGAAGCACATGAGCGTATAACTCACATACAGTTTGTTTGTTCTTACGTAAAATGTGGCTTCAGTGGAAATACTGTATAGTTTACAATAATACAGGGTTGAAGTTCTCTGCAATATAGTGATTACCTTCAGCCCATTGAAGTCAACTGTAAGTGAAAGACTTTAGTGACAAGTACACTAAGGTTGCTTTCGATCTGGGTAAACAGAGAACTGGTATTTCGTGTTCAGTATTGGGGTTATGATTATTCATCTAAAATATACTGATTTAGCTTATCACAGTAAATGAGCACCCCATAATTTAAAATATTTATCCTTAAGTATCCCTATTTAGTAACTGAGGAAATGAAATATGAAAAACTAAGACCTTAACAAGACCTTAGCTTTGCTGAAATAGCAATCTGATTAGACTTACCTGTCATAGTTAGACTTGTAAGAGCTCAATATGGATTCAGTGATATGGACAGAAAAATTCTCTTTATGCCTTTTCACTTGGGAGAATAGGAATACATTATCCTAGTTATGAGACTTACTTTGTTGCAGTATAAAATACAACTATCTTTAAGGCTCCCGAAGTAAAGAAGTCACACTTTCCTCAACATAGTTACACAGTCAAATTTTGTAAGGTGTGCCATGGCAATTTGCCTGAAGGGAAGCTGAGAACTCAACTAGTATCTTCTGAGTCTGCTAGTGCCTTAAACCACTGGACCAAGTTTCCATTTTTTCCTGTGCCAGAAACTAAGGACAAAGAATAATAAAACACAGACTGAATGAATTAGCTTAATAACTTAAGGAAAATTATCATAAGTAATGGCAACAGTAATAACGAGAAGATATCCATCATGTAAGGAGGCAATTTGTCTTGGTGCAATTCTTCATTTTCCCTGACTAGAATGTCTTAAACACATTAAAGTCATTATGACTTTTCACTGAGTTTTAAGGATTGTAACTATTAGGTCTACCTTGCAGAAAACATGGAGATGCTTGTTTGTAACTTGGGTGATGTGGGCCATATTGTGCATACAGGCGTGCCTGTACAGTATGTGCTTGAGACTTAAATGGGTGACATTTTCTATGATTGTACTAATTCTATAACTTGGCGTTTTTTTCTAAAAAAAACAGTTACCGATAATTAATTCCTTTAAGTAAATGGACTGCTTTAATAAATAGATATTTCTACACGTGATTGGGAGCATATGCATATTAGGACATATAATTTCCAAGTTGTCAACTCTGCATCTAAATTCAATCTGTCTTCTGGTACATACCTACAAAAATCTGCAGATTTTTCAGATAGCATTTGGGAGTGGGCAGTTATTGCTGATGGTCGCAGATTCAGTCCCTAGATAACTGTCCTGCAACAGCTTGTGATGTTTGCAGAATGTGTGGAAAATATAAGATGATTTTGCAATAGGGCAAGCAGAAGTGGAGGCTGTGTATCTGCTTGAGCTGTGTGCAGCTCATGCATAGTGTGGCAGTAAATTCTTGTTCTGTGTGGCTGCTCCAGTAATCACCAATGGTAGGATAAAAAGAAATGGGGAAGAGCAGGGAATTAGACATATCTGATGGCTTAATGAATGCTTTTAGCTTCCTGTTCTTCCATTTAGCACCTGGCTTTCCCTGGGTGGTTTTTCCTGAACTTGATACAGTCTAGAAAGAAAATGACTACATATAAAATCTGGGGAAATTAGGGCTCAAAGTGTTACCTAAGGTAAACTGAAGTAACTCAAGTGTACCTCAACTTTGTTGCCTGCAACAATGCCCTATGGAAGCATTGAGAAACACCAAATACTTGAAGTGCTCTAGTAATCACAGCTTCTGCAGGCCTCTGTCTTGTGGACTGGCTGAGTTCTCCTGCTGGCCTTATATCTCTGCAGTGTGTCCCTCGATTTACTGACATGTCTCCAGAGGGAGATCTGACATCTTTATGGCTTCTATATAATTAGAGAACTGTAAGAAAGCCCCAAATGAGAGACAAAGGCTTTGCTCATATAACTTGAGAGGAGTCAGTGTTTATCTTTGATTTTGTAGATGTATATACTGAATATAACCCCTGCACTGGTTACATGGGGCCAGCATCATTTCATGGAGTTGTAAACTTTGCCTAAGTGGAATGGCTGAGGACATATTCTGTTGATGTTATGATCTATCCTTTCTGGAAGGACAATAAACAACTTAATTTGTATGGAAAGCCAATACTATATAATTCCAGACATAGTTAAAGAGACATACTGCCAGAAGATTTGCTACATTTGCATGAAAAAAACATAGGCCAAAATCATTGCCTTTCACATCCCACATTTGAGCTGTAAGAGACTAAAACTTGCCCAATGCATAATTAAATGCGTTATAAAGCATCTACTGGCTCACTTGTCTCCCTGCAGGGTGGTACATGGGTAGTTTTAAATAACTATGTACAAGTATTTCATATAAATCCACAGTACACCTTACTAGATACATAGATTTGCTTGCAGGATTTTAATTTTGTTTAATTGAAACAAGGATCTCTGAGTACAAACAGGTTTCCTACTCTGAACTTAGAAATCTAGTTAGCTTTTTTCAGGCAAACTCAAGTCTCTCAATAGTTTTAAATTATTCAACTTTGATAACTTTAACCATACTGTAAAAATTCCATTTGTGCTTTAATAATTCAGAAATATAAATTGTGATGTTTTCCACATTTTTCCAAGATCTCAATCTGTGTGTATTGTAGCCTATTTAATTAATATTTTATCCATAAATTCTTAAATGACTTAGTCATTCAGGTTGGATTGAAACTTACACCTTGGTTGTTTTGTAGCTGAAGTTTAGCGGATTAGATATTTTAATGCCCTGGCAGCTCTGAAGAAATCAACTTTTTCAAGTTCTCTGTGGTCTAATGATTACAGAAAAGCTTAATGCTAAATTAAGCACATTGACTTACCGTTTCTTCACCTGGTAGAATAGCTCAAAATGTCTCTACAACCACAAAATCTCAGAAAAAAATTTTTTGTGACTTGGACATATGAAGGTGTGAAGCAGAGCCTTGATATAATTGTATCCAAGCGAGAACAGACAAGATAGCAGGAAGCCTTCATTCTATTCCTACCAAACTCTGTTTCTAGAATGGAAATGATATTGAACATAGATGTTTGTCAAGTGACAAACAAGAGCAGTGTCTACATCCAGGAATGTTCTGCAGTGTGTCACTAAAACCAACCAGATAGAAAGTGTTGAAAGGCCTTCAGGTACCTGAAGGAAACATGTGTAATAGAGATGTCGCTTTTATAAATGCTTTTAGTTACAAGAATCTTGTCTTGACCTATTTTCTAATAGAAACTAATTTCTTCCAAGTAAATTATGTCCCTTTAAAACCATAAGAATTCTTTATTTTCAGGAAATTCATCCATTACTTCATTTCTTGTTAGTAGTGGGAGTAAAATGGAGGCAACTTCTTTGATGAATTTGGATAAATGAATGCCTCATCTACCTTGACAGGCCTCTGCTGAAGGCTTCATCCTGTACCATGTGAGCTTCTCCCTTCTACCTGAACTCTCACTTTGTTTAGCAGGGCTTGAAGGCAATAAGCAATTTGGAACTTGGACTTGATGTATCTTGATACCAAGAGTTTTTATCATAAACAAGTACATTTCAGCATACATGTGGCATTAGCAGTGTAAGGAGGACAGATACTTAGGAAAGATCATCTGAATTGATTTGAGAGGGGAGATACTGTGTAGCCCAGCAAAATTCAGCTGCCGTTCCCAGGGAGTTCCAGCTGACGAGAGGCTTTATGAATTAGGTAGTGAGATCTACAAAAGGGGAGAACCTCCTTTTGAACAATATGGAAGAAAATAAGAAAATGGCTTCCATGGACAGACAGACCTTTCGACTGGATAAGTCAGCTGTCAGTTACCTGTGGAGCAAGGAGCTGTGCATTGCGTGAGGCAACACGTCATTGTAGGTTAAGGGAGCTCTTAGTGATTTGCTTTGGTAAAAGCTGTTACTGATCTAAAAAAGTTATTTCATCCAAACACTTGTAAATCCAGGAAAAGCAAGGTATTCCTTCTTTGAAATATTACTTTAAAAAGCCCACAGCGTTTTATATACTAGGATCTCTAATTAATATGCAGCTTAATTAGATACCAGAAATTGTTTAAAATCTCTTTTCCCACTGTGGACAAATGGATGTCACCTTGCCCAGTTTTCAGCAGTACCCCTGAATTGCACTGAAATAGAATGATTTATATCTTTAATCTAACTCAAATTAAAAAGCAAACTTGGATTTTGAAAGAAGCAAAAGACCTACAAATATTTTCTTAATTCCGAATTAATCCAAATATACAATACCATAGTTTTCTTCATCTTTCCCAAGAGTCCATTTATGTTGATTGAGGGATTTATTTGTTTGGGATTTATCTGATAACAGAACATCAGTATAAGCACTTATTTGGTAGAATGTAATTTTCATGTGTTTTTCATTACTATTATTTGCCTTCCTGCCCTGGCAGAATGCTTTCCAGATACAAATTCTAATGATAAATAGGAAACTGTGACCAATGACAAATCACACGTCTAAAAAGAGGGAAAATATATGAAGGAGGTGATACTTTTGTTACTGTTTAATACTTAATTTTACTGTTCTTTGGATGGGCTCATCTATCTCTCCAATGGCAATCATTTATTCCTACTATTTTTTCTGTATCTAATACACCATTTTGGCAACAGAAAAGTTTACCATTTTAATGTAAAATTCTACAGTTAATTGATAATAATTAAATAAGAGTGTGGGAATGTTTCCTTTCATTCACATTGGAATTAAATGCAGATAGACTGAGCTGCTGTTATAAGATCCTAATGGTTATGAAATTCACTATAGTAGAAGAAGTAGGGCAAGTAATCAGCAAAACTTTCTTATTTACGTGCACGCCACTTGATGAATATGCAGATGAACCATATCACCATCTTGGATACCAGATGGAAATTGTTTATGACTCTCAGATATGATCGGATAGTTTATTTATGGTGCAAAAGCAAAATTAAAAGCAATGACTGCACCTATCATCTTAACAAAATAGGTTGAAAAGCTACATTTTTAATCACTGTGATGTCAAGATTATGACCACTGTTAAGGGATAGAAGGTATTAACACCTTCCCAGGAGTTAAAGTGTATCCATTAATCTGTTAATGGATTGGAGACTGAACCAGTGAGTATTGATTTGTCTTGGGATATAGATGTGACCTTTGGAGATCTGAGGAAGGATGTGATGCTGCAGAAGCAGGTATCAATGCCCATAATACAGCTACACGTTTCTGTATGTTCTTGCTATGCATTTTTGTATGTTCTCCTTTTATTTTATGCTCTCCAGGTGCTTATGCATCTCTTGTTCATGTTTCTTCCATATAATTTCCCCATTTTCCTTGCCATTTCACCATCCCAGTTCTATCACTCCATTTTCTACACACCTTTTCTTTCTTCTATCTTCATCTTGTTTGCTCCCTCCTACATAGTTTCTTACTTTCCTTGTTTCCTCCCCCATCCTCCCTTCCGTATCCTTTTCTGCCATCCAGCTCTTTCAGTCTTCCATTTCAGTCTTCTCACCCTCTTTTGTCTACCTTCACCATGTCTATTTCCAAACTCCCTGCCCCTGTCTCCACAGTGCTCCACTTCTTTGCTTTTCCCTGTCATGCTGTCTCCTGGGTATTGCCAGCCAACCAGTCATGCTTAGGGCAACAGTTAATTGAGACAGTAAGCAGAAACCAGGTGATTAAGCCCTGAAGTGAAGAGCAATACGACACCCTTCTCTTTACTTGTGTCTGTGCCCTGTGTTTACGATACCCCTCTAAATATTACCCGTACCAAGGTCGTCACTGCCAGTGTGGCACCGTCCCATTTTTGCAGGCAGAAGTGAGGCTGAGGAGCTGTCCAAGGTATGGCTGGCCATCCCATATGTCCTGTCCTGTCCTGTCCTGTCCTGTCCTATCTCTTTCCCCTTCAGTATTTTAGCACTGAGCTTTCCAGGAAAGCAGCTGCAGACATAGCCAGGAAGCCTCTCATTCTCTCATCCCCAGTAACTCCACTAGTCTGTGGGAAGGTATCTGTTGATCTGTGACCAGCTAATAGCATCCAGGATAGCAATCTCAAGGTGCTGGAGTCAGTAGGATGTTGCAGTGCAGGCAGCTCAGACACCACTTTAGCTGAAGAAGATAAGGAACACAGTGGAAAGCAGTATCTCTTGTTGCAAAATTTGGCGGAAAGAACATGCGGTTTCTACATGGAGATGAAATTACAGGCAGATCACCAGTGTCCTGCTTCCCTAACCACTTGCCTAGCTAGAGTTCTCATATATGCAGATATGTTGGGTTTTTTCTATATCCCATTAATGCCATTCAATGTGATTGTTTTCAGATATTTAGGAAAATGCATTTAAAACATGCTTCCAAGCATTGCTATCAATATTATGAATGGACACCTAAGGACACTTTGCCAGTCTGTTGATCTAACCTCTCATTTAAAATATGTAATGGATATCTGGTGTATCAAAGATGTGGTGAGAGACATTGACAGGTACAAAAGGTCAACCTTTAGCTCTCCTTGCTCCAAACAATACTTTGTTTTCGTGGGCATTCTCAACTAAGTAATCATATTTCTTGCCTAGAATATTTTCATCTGTGTTAGGAAGTAACATCTCTTCATAGAGGATTAGAGAAAGTTTGGCTATTTTTTAGTTTACTTAATTTGTACATCTGAGAATTCTTTGTGTGTAGTTAATTTGTTTCTCCAGTGACTCAGTTTTCCCACTTGTTTATGTGACTCCAAGAGTGATTGAAGAGGGACTATTCCTGAAACCCAGAAAAACGGGATTATAAAATCACTCTCCAAAAAGCAGGAGGGTGGCATTGGTACAGTGCATAAAACTTTTTTTGTTTCTTTCATTAACTTTGTTCCACTTTTTTTTTTTTTTTTGATCTCTCATAAAGTCTCTATGCCGAAGTTTATGCTTTTGTAAAATGTCCTTTTCAGTCTCAGGAGATGATACGAGGGCTATGTAAACCATAATTAAACTCATTACTGTGAGATCATTAAAAGTAAGTCTCTTGTTTTTACTGTAACTTTAATCTTTAAATATACATTTCTAGCAATGTTGATGGGAGTTAGAGTTTTTCAGGAACTTCTATAGATATTGGAGACCTAGAACAAAAACTTACGAACTTTTCCTCTCTATACATTTTCATTGCAGACTGAGTCCTCTTCCCAGAGGACCTAATTTTTAGAATCAGGTGTGATAACAAGAGGTTCACTTCCTACTCCATCTAACCTCTTCCAATCGTGCTGTCACAAAATGGCAATACAGCAGTTGTTAGCTACTTATGTGTCTCCAGAAGAATATCGATATAATATATAAAGTTCCTCTAGGAGACAGTGAACCTGAGGTTGTGCCTTCAAATGGGTATTTTCCATGGCTAGTATCTTTTTAAATGCAATGACACTTTTTTAATGACACAAAGGGATGACTTTTAATGTTGAAATTCCACAGAAAGTAAGAAATATGGGTTGTTATTAGTACTGTTCAATGAATTACATGTCACAGGTTTTCCTTTTAAATATAACATATAAGATTATTATATAAATGTAGTAATTTATTATCTTTTGCTATACTTGAATTCTTAAGTACTTTCTTCCTCAATCTTTTCTGGGTCTCCAAGGAGTGTTTTAGAATGTAAAATGGGAAAGAAAAGAAATGAGGGTTGACAAAGCATTGCTGAGATTTTTTTCTAATGCAGTAGCTATTTTTCCAATTTGTTCCCATTATGGAAATGTGGTGAAACAGTAGTGTTAGCAGTGTAATGATCAAATGTCATGGAATTCAGTTCTGAGTAAGATCAGCTTTTGTATTTTGGAAAACTGTATTGAATATGGGAGAAATGGAAGCTGATTCTTATCCAGTTTTGTTACAAAAATCATAATCACTTGTGATTTATAAAAAGTATGTCTAAAAACATACCTCTGGCATGTGCAGGAGGGCATAAAAGTACATGAATTTGAAGAAAAGTTTGCCACGTTATTAAGTGTAATATTCCTCTTGTGGAATTTTACTTCAGGAGTGGTGTGGACTCTAAGGATAGGAGGGAGGAGAATCCCCACATGGCTCTGTAGATGCAAGCTGCACAGATTTTCAGGTCACCCCTGCTACCACAAGATCTATAGAGAATAGGTTACTTTGTAAAAAGAGAGCATTTTTCTGAGTTATTTGCTGCTAGTTAATCTACCCCTAGAAAGAAGATTTGCAATAAGATACAGAGCAGAGAGGTGCAGATTATACCTGAATAATGTGGCATGCATTAATTTGGCATTAAATGCAAAAATTAAAAGGAAGTATTCATAGCTGTTCCTCACCCCTGCCCTCTCCCACCTTCTTCAAAAAACCTACGCAACCTCCTGGGAGTGAAATGCTGTTGTAAGTGCCACTTCCATCTAGAATGGATTTTACAGTAATCAGCATAGCAGGACAACATCATTCCCTTCAATAGTTTCCCTGTAAAACATGTTGAAAACCAGCAGTGGTTGTTTGTCCTCACTTTCAGCCTTGAGTGCTTCACCTTGAATGGGAGAATCATGATGAGATTTCTCCTCCAGTGAATCCTCACCTGCAATTTAAATGCTGCAGATTGTATTAGTTACTCACTTATACCTGGTAACATCAATGCCTTCAAATTAGATTGAGCTGACCCCTGTGATGTTTGCCTTCTGCTGGTTTGTGAGAGAATTACTGGTGAGAGTTAGACACAAGCAATGTGCTCTGTACAAGTGCCCAGCAGGATGTATATGGAAACGCTGGTTACTGCTCAGCTGTGCCCTCTGCTGAGTCTGGCTTGTCTTGGCTCCTGGCTGGTCCTGCTCAACTGGGTTACAACTTCCGTGGCTAAATGGCTCCAGGGACACAAAAGTGAAGCTTAGGTACCTGTGTGCTCTGGCCTCGCTCCTTTGACCAGTTGCCTTAAGTTGTCTTTATTGAGATGGCAGAGGTTTTGCTGAGATGCCTGAGAGAAACATTCACATCTTCAGTCAGTGACCCCACCCCAGAAACTTCAGGCGATTATGCTATATTTAGGGCCTGGGGACACTAATGGTATTTAGCAAAACAGCCACAATCCTTTAGAAAACGTGTTGTTTAGTAAATGATCATGCTGATCAAAAACAAAACCAAAAAAAGGGTGTTTGTCTCCTTCATGTTTCTTAGGAGTTAGAAAGAAGTAAAAGAAATAGTTTTGTGACTATGGTCAACAGAAGTTACCTGATATTTCAGTAGAGGTGATCTACCATGTAAAAACTGACTATTTTAACATAATCACTTTTCAGATTAATATTGCACTTAAGAGGGAAAAATCCAGGCCCAATTGAAGTTAATGACTTCAGTCAAACTGTAATTTAAAGTATTTCATGAGAACCTGCACTCCTTTGTCTCTCTAAGGAAATAATTTACTGAAATGAATGTATGTTCCTTTCTTTTAAGCTGAAAAAAAGGTACAAGGGAGGAAAAAATCATACATCCATAAAGCTCACATTCATTTGTTATACATACAGGACAGTTTTGTCTAGAGCTGCCTGAGATTTTTTAAGATATCTTTTAAATGTTCTTTCTGAAATTTTGATTCATCTTTCAAAGCATGAAACTTTGCTATAATAATATTGATATTTTCTGCCCTGCTAATATGGCTTACATCATTTCAGTATCGTATAATGTTGGATCATTACTATAAAACATATCTTTGTGAGCACAAAGAGAAAGAAAAACTCAAGAACGGCATAGCCAGGAGACAATGATTCTGTCTCTCTGCACCAATGAAGGGAAATGTCATCACAGATCAGACGTTATTCACTACACATGCATAATGTATATATTTTTTCCTCCCATTTTCTCTCAATCAAGTCTGATTATGAGGGGAAACAAAAAATAATGGTCAACTGGAAATTGCTAGAATATGTTGTTATAGAATGCTTTGAATATTATTAAATGAATTAAGGGGGAGAACAGCCATCAGGGGAGAACAGCTGTGTTCTGAACCAGGAAATAGCCTGATTCTGCCTTCATTTTTATTTTAAGCCAGTGAAACTAGCATATGACTGAAGTCAATGGATCTAATGAATCTTTCAAAATATCTTCCTGGTAGGAACTTTTCAGAACATAACCACCTTGTGTGCAAAACCTATTAGAACCAACTATTGCTTCCCAGTGTTTCAGAGTAGCTCCTTTTGTTTTCGGTAAGATTTGGAAACATTGTTTAGTGCTTTGTTTTTATGTCTTTCCAAACTATATATTACAGAAAGTAAAGGTTATCAATTCAGCAAATTTGTAGAGCTCCACTGAGTGAAGGAGCTGACTTAGTATAGCTGTAATACAGAAAGTCCATTTGGAACACTGTGCAGGAACTAAATATGCATTCCCTTACAATGTATATTTTAAACATTTATTTACTGTGTATTTTAAGTCAAGTTGTCTCACATTAATTTTAAAATTTGAAGTAGACCAAGGGACCTCTAAGGCCATATTTCTCTGAATGTCCTGTGTGCTTGCCCCAAACTTGAGATCTGGGAAAACTGGGACAGTTGGTCTGAAGATGCAGCACCAAAGGGAATATGTACTTTGAAATATATATAATTGTCTTCACCTTTCTCTGTCAGGGTTTTCCCCCTCCTACATGGAAAGGGAAGGCTACCTTGGCACCTGTAATGCAAGGACCATTGTAATACTCAGGGATATGTGCTGTGGTGAAAATACATAATGTGGCATGGAGAATAACTGCATTTTATCATTTATGTAAAGTCTATTAATGCTGTAAAGAAAAATTGTCATTATGGAGTATTCTATGGTCAATTGATAATTTTTTAATGCTATCAGCCTAGCAGTGCAGTGATCTGTGTTTAATAAAAATAGCTGTATAGGGAAAAAAGGATTCATGGTAAAGCTGTGTTAAACGTCTTTCATGGAAGAAGAGGGGCGTAATTTTGCCACCTCCCTGGTGAGCTGAGTAGTGTATAAGCTGCATTGTTCTTGGATGCCTCATGGGGACTGCGATCCGTCTGTTCTATCATTCTTTGTATGATAATACTCTTCCTTAGTGCAGTATTCTTCCATGTCACATGGAAGCCACAGACATCTAGGCCAGATATCTGAGCACAGATTAATTCTGCCCAAGTTTAGGCACTCAGTCCCCAGGTTTTCCATATAGTCAGTTGAGAGAGTGAGTATGTTTTGTGAGAGAGAGGCATCTCCAGAAGGTGATTGGGGTTTTAGGAGGACCGGATGTACTTCCTGAGGTTCTGCTGACTTTTGGTGTAGTTGGAAGCTCCTAGCTGAGGTACTTCAGTTAAATAACTAAATTTTGATGAATCCAGGCCTTGGTATGTATTTTATCCCCCAGGCTATGCCAGGGAAAATCTGTCACTTTGAGTGTCAGGATTAATTTGAAAAGAATGCATCTTACATATATAGCATTAAACTAAGACCCACTGTGAGTTGCAGTCTTTAGAATGTACCTTCAATTAATGTCATGCCAAATTATGTTTGTCGTGAAACCACACATATATGAAATTTCATAGGAAATATTAAATCAAAACCTCATATTTCACAGAGTGGAGTCCTCCTTGTCACAGCAGCTCATGTTTGTATAAGGGTCTATCTGCGCTCCAATTGCAAAAGAACACCAGGCAGGACTGATTTCATGACTCAGCTGGTAGCCTTTGCACCACCATGGTAACTGGTAAAACCATCTCAATGCGGAGACACTCTTCCTCCTTCCTCCAAGATGGAGAATTTTGTTCCCCATAGACTTCACTGGGATAAAAGACATGCTAAACCTGTAGGGGTTAAGCTCCCTGCACTTTCTTGGTAAGAGCTAGTTATTTTAACTGCACTCTAATATTAAACTCCCAGGTACTAAATCCTGCATTCTATGATGCAGGGTTTCAGTGCAGAACTACATTTGCTCTGAAATGTCTAATAAACTGTTACATTTCTTTCTCAGTAATAGTATAATGGAACCCTTGCAAATGACTAACTTGGTCCTGATAGTTTTCTATTATTTAAAAAGAAGAAGAAAAATTTGACTCCCATTGTGACAGAAACAAAGCAAACGAAAGAGGAAAATCTGCATGATATTTAGCACCTCTTGTCCTTAGCTCTAAAATGAACTCTAAAATGCACATTTGCTATTTCAAATTGCTGGTTGTGTAATTAAAATAGATATTTTTACTGAGATTACATACTCTTTCTTTTTACAGTGCTAAGGTACTTTAGCATATGACAGTCTTAAGTCCTGAATGTAGTACGTTGTAAAAAGCTGTTATGACTATATTCACTCAAAATCTCATTTGTGCATGCATAACTCACTATATACCCTTTTCATGGCCTACTCCAGATCTCTCCTTTTTCTTAATAAACCAGTCAGAGAAGGATAGGGATGCACATTTGAAGAATGGTGTGTTTCAAATCTTCCTGGTTTAATTTAAATAGATTTCTTGAAATAAATAGAACCTTCAGGTTAGAAATACGCAAGATTTGCAGCATTCCCTTAACTTCACACCCCAATACTGCACTTTCCCCTTTCTGGATTTTCTTCTTTCTGATCTTGAGATGGGGGCATTTTCCATCTACATGTTTGTGCTTTACAGCACCAACAGTACAGTGGTCTGTCATATTACATGGAGCATTAGGGCAATTCTCTTCCCCTTTGAATGTTTTTACCTAGTGAACAAATGAATTTGCCACATGTGTCACTGGACATCATGAGGAGTAAAATCTCAATATTTTGGACAACATCTCTACCAGAGAAAACCTTCATCTCCAGGGTATTAGTCATAAATTGTTTCTGAGTGTGATTTCAGCCTTGCTAGAATTTCTGTTGAGGGAGGAAGGGTTGTTTTTTACAATAAATACCGAAGAACAAAAATCTTAAGATATCCCATGTGCAAAATTCTCAAACTTTGGATAAAGCTGAAAACATTTATTTATCGAGAGGACAATCTTGTAGAGAGGTGGCATAAAGATCTTACAGAATGGAAAAGCAAAAATCATGGGGAAATCAATAGGAATATCATTGCTGTTCTATAGTAAATACTACAAAACTGTACAAAACGTGTTAGTATACATTAAATTCAGTGAGATTTTCTCATGGGGGAGCAACATTTCATCAGAATCCTTGGGGTTTTCTTTAGGGTTATAGCTACAGGCAGCTTTCAGTTCAGATAATGTCAGATGTCTGCATGTGTAACTGCTGTAACTCAGTTGTGCATACTCTTTGTGAAGGTTGCCCACATATGTGTATACTGCACTGGGTAGCTGTAGGCCCATTCTTTCCACTAAGCACACCCCTTTGTAACTTTGCCCTGTTTTATGTGTATCAATCCATGTGCATATTTGTGCACTCACAATTAGTCTGCTTGTTGGAGACCTGTGAATAAAAATGTTAGTGTATGGGGGAAAGGGAAGGAAGGGATGTACAATTGTACATTTGTCCTCTATAGTACAATTGTCCTCTACTCTAGAATTAAGGACCACAAAAATAATCAATGGGTGTACCACTAACTGAGCAAATATACAGTGCTAAGCACAAAGAAATATTTTGCTTTTTTTAACATCTAAATTTGACTGTAATAAAAAAGAAGTAATAATTGTTCATATTACCCTCTAGACAACATATATTGGAGAACACTATATAAAAGGTGGGGTACAGAGGCTGAATATTCTTGTGAAGAGGGTTTAATTTAGACTAAGAGCTGATCTGCTTGCAACTGTACTGCAGTGAAGGGAGTAATCCTAGCACATACTCAAAATCAGGCCAGTCAGATTGCTTCTATATATCATACTAGGCTCAGCTAAACAGCTGTTTCAAGTGTTCGCGCTTTGTGGTAGTATTATCAACACCTGGAAAGGTAGTACTGCTCTTCTGTACTAAGGCTCAGTTTTGTCTGTATTTGACTCCTTCAGTGTTTTTTCTATAGCCTAGAGAGCACTCAGTAAAGGAGAAGATGGGAGCAGAGACTGACATCCAGACATGTTTTTTAGGAATATCTTTAACGAGGGAGAGAACAAGTATTTCACTCTGTTCACTCGAGCAGAACAAGTTACAGTATGTCACTAACGCGGAAGCATGCTTCCTGCTCTGCTGCCTGCTTTTTTCTGTGTGGTGGATGTTTCACAGAAACTAAAAGGACATGAGCCATTTTATTTCCATCCTTAGCTGCTTAGTGCAGGAACATCATAGATTTTTTTCTGCTAGTAATAATGGTGAACTTCAGATAATGGTATGAACAGAAGACATTAAACCTATTTCTTCTCCTTTCAAGTCAACAAATAACTTTAATTTCAAGGCAGAGGTTTATATTTCCTGCGATTGGACAAAGCGTGCAGTTTCCCTCTTGCGCGTGGGCCGCCGGCAGCATCCCTGGGCACAGACAGCAGTGAGCAGCTGCCTGCGTGCGGGGCTGGAGCCCTCTGCCGAGCGCTGAGCTCTTGCAAACGGAAGGGAGGCATTGGTCTCCTCGCTGGTATTTATCTGCGCATTTTTTTGTCATTTCAGGCTCTGCTCCTTTTCTCTTAATTTCTTTCCGTGGTGCAAGGATGTGTCATTAGTATTTTTACCCAGCTTCTCATCTCGGTCTGTGGGATCCCTGTGCCGGGGGAGTGGGCAGGAGGCCGAGGCAGTGGGGACCGGCCCGGGCCTGCAGTTCGGGCAGGGCGGCGGGGTGAGGGCAGGGGCCCGGCCAGAGCTGCTGCAAGGCGTGGGGGGGCTGCGGGGAGCGGGGCGGCAGTGCTTGGGACACAGCAAGAGGGACCCCACGTCTGCTTCTAGCCCTCGTGCCCCAACAGCCAAACAGGAATTCTGTTATAGGAGATAGAAATAGGTTGTCTTTTGAGCATAACTGACCTGTAAAAATCAATCAGCAGTGATTTGCATTGCTTCTTCCTTAGCTACAAGGGACTGTCAGTCATGTGTGCATAATCCCGTTTCAGCTGGCACCGGCAATCCCTGTTGGGATTTTCCACTGCATCGACACACTGCATTTTGAAATTCAGACGTGAGTATGCAGCAAACTTGCTCAGTCAAAAAACCCTCAAACTTTGACTTTTTTTTTTTTTTCTCAGTGAGTCCATGTAATCTACAAGTAGTCACATGCTATGACAGCTTTTCATTTTTATCCTGTTATTTCTCATAGTCCTTGCAGCAGCTGCAAGCAGAGGGGCACAGTGAGCAGCCTTTCTATGTGCCCAGAGCCCTGCGGCAGGGGAGCGCGTGCTGCCAGCCACCCCGGCGCTCCCCGGCCCAGCGCTCTGCAGTGCCCCAGCACTTCCTTTAGTTGCCTTTCAAAAATGGTTTTGGCACTATATTTTTCTTCAACAGAACCAACCATTTAATTTCAATAAAAGCATGTAAGGTAGTTTGTTTACATAGGTACCTAATGCATATGGGAACTTCCTAAATATTTGTGTTACTTTGCCCCTGATTCTGTTCATGTTGATTTAATAGGCATAAAGAATAACTAATGTTGCTAACAAGGATATTAATACTTTTTAATATTTTTAATTACCTAAAATTGTCTATCCTCTGGAAGAAATAAACCAAAGAGATTGAAATATGCAGTGAAATTCTCTCTAATGCATTGGGGAATCAAATATATTATAAGAACTCACATAGATGAAATGCTGATTAGTATTTAGGAAGACTAATTATAGTTAAGGACTGCTGTACCTTGCTGTGTCTTCAGAAATCTTTAAGTGTAGGACACAAACCAGACTTTACCTTTTTTGAGATCTGGTACATGTGTATTTGTATGGCTCACAAAATGCTTTTTGTATGCAATGAGTGATGGATTGGTATGTAAATAAGGAGACGAAGCATCACACAGCTGTAGCAAAACTGGATACAACTTCTCTGGAAAAATGGAATCTGATTTCTAGGGGCATTCATCTAACAGGATGAATCTATGCAAAGCTTGCAGGATGTAAACAGTAATGTTTTTGCTGATGTCAGAGGCCTAATGAGTGGGGAATAAAGTGTACTGGAAGGCAATATATGGGACGTAAAAATAAAATACTCTACATTTGCACTTTTTTTCCTGTAGATTTTTCTTCCAGTATACAGTTCTAAACTCACAAATTATTTGTGGATGTTGACAGAAGATATTTTCTGCAGTAGAGCTGTTCAATTCAATTTATGAGGTATATGATGCTTTTCCATGTTGAACTTCACATACATTTGCTGGGGTGTGCTTTGCATGCACTGCAGCACTAAGAATGTTTAAACTTTGGTGTGTAAAATGATCAGCCACTCAGAATGGGAGGAAGTTCTTCCTTCTATCAAACAGTGCATTACTGGAGTTTAATGTTTTCTAGAGCAGTAGTGATTTTCAGAAAAGATATAAAGCTAGAAAGATCTTTGATCTTTTCCTGTATAGTGCTTCTAATGTTCCTAAATTGCTACAGACAGCTAAAATAGAAAGAAATGTTGCAAATGTTGGTCCACACAAACCTTGCTTCTTTACACAAAATGTCCCACAGAAGGCAGTTGGCCAAATCTCCAAAGTAGTAGGATTTGGTGCAGAACGTTATTTTTTATAAAAATGGAAAATATTAAATAGGTGTTCAGTAACATTTATCAGAAAAAATTATAAAGCATATTTCATTCTCCAGTCATGAAAAATCTCTTTGCACAAAAGCTTTTTCTCTGAAAATGGAAAAGAAACAGCAATTCCATTAAATGCACCAATGACCAGTGCATTTCTGCTAAGGTCACTGGTTTGTATTGCTATAGCACTAGACAGCTATAACACCCTTCTACCTAACATAGTCCCCCACTCCAAGCTAGATGCCCAGGATGGGACCTAAGAAGATAGTTTAAAGAGGAAGAGCTTAAACTGGTTACTGAAATATTTTTTTCTAAATTAAATAATGCTCAGTAAAGTGACCAAAAATAGGCCAAACAGGCATATTCCTTCTGGTAAGGATAGAGAACAATTATTTTCATAGAAATAATAAGTTGTACATCCAACACCAGCTATATCATTACCATAGTCCTAGAGTGAACAGAATCTAACACTTCCCAGATTATGACAGCAGGTATGGTGGGGATTTTATTTGTTTCTTGGATGAATGTTAAAACAACTATTTTCCTAACATTTATTATTAAAATTCTCATTAGAAATCAGACCAAGAGGTCTTAGGAGTGATTTCCACTAAATGGATGTATCACATCTCCCTTATATTTTTCTCTAAGCTGCATACACATACAGGACCATTCCTGTCACACAAAATGCCTATCTGCCCACTATTTACCCATCTTCCTACCCCACTCAAACATGCTGTACTGATTTTGTACCAGATTCATCCACCATAATCATGTTTGGGATGTTCTTCCTATAGGATGGGGCCAAACTAGGAAAAGACATGCAGCTGGGTTTGAGATAGGTCTCTGAGCAGCCTATTAGCTCTGGCACAACATCACAATGATGGCTGTACTCTTGATGGAAAATTAGCATGTGGCCTTTGGCCTATGTCATGGAAGAACATAGCAGCTTGTATGCCCACAGCTGAGACCTCTGAGAAACCTTTGTCACGGTTTTAAGTGCAGAAGGAAACCAAACGTACCTGGGAATGTTAAGACATGCAGGTATAGATGACAGTAATGGATGGAAGTACAAAGTACAGATTTACAGTCATGTAGCTATAGCAAAAAGATCTTGAGATTTTGTGTGAAGTCTTTCTTGAGCCGCATTCATTATCCTTAGTTTTCTGGGAAAAGATTTTCAATAATGAAACTGAGGGGTGCTAAGTATGTGTGAAATACATGTACATGGGGTACTAAAACAAGTGTCCTTCCTTCCAGTGATGCCTACTTGAAAAGCATGGCTGCAAAATTTTACAGAATTTGTTTTCAACTCCCTTCTGGCCGGCCCCTCTCCCAAGATATTTCTACAGTACCATGGTATAACATGTTGGGAAGGAAACAACCTTGACAATGTATTTTATTTTCTAGTAGTGACGATGTAATCTTTTTTCTAGTAGAGATATTTCCTACTATGTGTCATTGGTGGTGTTTTTTTCTGACTGTGTTTGTACACCATTCATAAAAATCGAGCACAAATGGGTCTTCTTATAGGAATTATAAACTTCAGCTTGCTACTAGCTTTCTACTACCTATCTACTCTGAGGTTTCTTTTGTGTACATTAGAAATACTTAGAAAAAACTTACTATTCTTAGAAATCGTCAAGTGCATATTTATGTACCTTTGGATAATTTGAAGAAAGTAATTGTACAAAGAAGAATGGAGAGACATCTTGGTAGAGATTGACCAGTAGGGAGGCAGTGGCGTGATGAGTGACGAGCCAGTGTAAGGTCACCCAGAAACATGCTCAGCCTGGTGGACCAGTGGTGTCAGCAGGACTTATTCCCACATAAATAGATTTTAATTTCTTTTCCTCTGGCTTTTCTAGTCCTATGAGTTGTTCAAAATGAGATGTTAAGTGACAGTGAACCTCCTGGCACTTGAGATAGGTACACCAGAAAATTTTTGCAGAGTATGCAACAGGTAGGAATGGACATAATGGACTATAGTTTGTCATGGTGCTACTTATGCATGTTCATATAGGTGCTTCTGAATTAATGAATTTTAAAAAAAATGCTCCTGACATTGAGTGCTATAATCAAGCAGACCAGCTCTGTCTAGCCTAACAGTCATATTGTCCAATAAGAATGAGACATAGGCAGATTTTCAGTATAAAGGAGGTTAAGAGTGCTCAATCACACTTGGAAGTGAAGGCATGCTTTGTGACAGGGTTCTGCAGGCAAGGAGTAATGGCTTCATCGATTCTGTTACATCCTCCTCTCCACTTTACAGTTTTTCTTAAACTTATACCTACACTGTTCATAAAAATTCATCTCAGATTTACTGCATTTCAAAGATCCACTTCTGTATTAATTTTTACGTGCTATCAATTTATCTGGTGATTCTGTAGTGTTGATATTTTACACCTGACATCATTTACAGGCTAGATGTCTGCTGTTTTTTAAATTATATGACAGAAAATGTCATGATTTTGTGTTATACTTTTTGGAATGCTTTCTAAAGGCATTCAAAGAGAGACAGTAGCGTGACTTACATTGTTTCAAATCTCAAAAATGTCCCAGGCAAAGTAATATGGCTTTTACCTGCATAGTTCTCATCTGTTTTCTTTTGTCTCCTATATTGCCATAATCACCAAAGAGTCTGAAGGCCTTTCAGGAGATTAGTGGGCCATGTAATTATTTTTTTCAGAACCCATGATATCAGTTCATTCTGCCTCATTGTTTCTTTCAGGTGTGAGTTGTGTAAGATAGGCATTGTACTAGGGAAGCAGAGACCCTACACATGTTCATGCTGCCCTAGATTTATCCTGGAGCTGGCAGTCCTCCTACTGAACTTGGGGCAGGAGGTAGTGAGGTTGGTGATGGATGAGCATTCCTGTGGTAGTTCTTTCATAGCCTTCAACTTGACTGGAGAGGACTTCTACTTCCTTCAGTGAAAATCTGTAGATGGTAGAAAAGTCCGTTGTGTCCCTGTCTTTATCCCCAGACTCTACAGCACTTTCACAATTTTGACCAATGTGATTAACAGTTTGAGGATGAAAACTGAGACCCAGAACATGACTCAGTGCTTCTGGGGAGCAGGAAGCTCTGAAGCTTTGCAGTGGAGAAAAGCAAAAGAGTCTGATGTACTTGCTTTAGTCCATGTTGACAACACTAAGTTAGCGCTCTATAAAGACTTGAGAGCTTCACCGCATAGAAGTCATATGTAGAAGTCTTAAGAGGATGAGAATATCTACCCTCTGTGAATTGACAGAAGCAGATATACAGGTAGAGCAAGAAAGTCTTGCAAGAGTCAATTCTTCCTTCTGTTATCTTGCAAACACACTTTAAAATTCATCATATATATAAATAACAAGCAGGTGTTCAGGACACCTTAAGCTGACACTTCACTAACTCGTAAGTCTGGATGACACCATTGTTAACAGCTTCAGAGGCCATTTTTTAAAAGCTATAAATTGTGTCTCAAGAAATTGTATCACCAAGTATTTGAAATTATGCACAGAAGTATACAAAGTGATATCACCAAAGTAAAGGCACAAACCTGTTCAGAAAATAGCAGGATGTTGAAATCTGTTTTTACTGTGCATTAAGACCAAAAGTCCAGTTCATTTCAACAGAAACAGGAAGGATCATTACTTTTCTTCCTCTTCCTTTTTTTTTTTTATTTCTTTTGAGCTTGGAAAGAACTGGGAATAGCAAAAATAAATTCTTATCAAGAACCATTAGGCTCTCTTCCAGAATCTTTAAAATATCACAATTGAAGTTATCCTTCAAATGTCAGTGTCAGATTTCAGTGTCAGGTAGTCATTGCCTGTTCTATTATTACTACTGCTGCCTATCTTGAAAAAAGTGTGTTCACAATACATTCTTTTTAAAGATATGCAGCAAGATGTTAATCTGTTTTTCCAGCTATCTCTTGTACTGTGTTTATTGCAATAGCATCTGGGCCTCAGGAACAGACACTATATTAATGTTACCGAAAAGAAAAACCTAGAAAAAAATTGTGACTGTCTGAGACAGCAGTATGCATTTGCACCCTTTTTTACTATGTGGTGTTTACCATTTATTCATTTCTTTCAGGGAAGCTAGCCAGAAGCCTAGTAGAAATATAAATCATAGCTGTAGCTAAACTGAAGATGAATCATGGCTATATCCATAGTCAACAACTCTTTAAAAGGTCAATTTTCACAGTGTGTGCTAAATTATGAACTGTGTGCTTAATTATGCAGAAGTCATTTTAGGTTGCATCCCCCTTTGCCCACACAGTTGTTCTTCTAGAGTATGCTAAAGCTTTCAGTGGTTCATTCAAATGAATATAGGTCATTGCACATTTTCAAGTACTGCCATTGTCCCAGTAGTCTTTGTTAGCTAACCTAAATACTTAGAAAAATACTTCAGCTAAATATTTTTCCTTGTAAGTGTGGACAGTATGATAATCAGCCTACACCTTTATTTTTCCCTTATTCGTTGTTACTGATTTTAAATTACAAGCCATTTACAGCAGTGACTATCTTTCCCTATCTGCCTAGCCAGCAGCTAATAGATTTGGAGTATTACTGAAACTTTAATGAATATTACTAATTATGCAACTTCTTTACAAACTGCAGCAAAGCCACATGGCACTGCAACATTCATTATCACAAAGAAACTCACATAGTACATAAGATATTTGCAAGATGCTTTCCAACAGGTCTCAACCAGTTGAAACATGTTTGACCTAAATGCTTGAAAATCTGTTGACTGTGGAGGAAACATACACAGTTCTTCAAAAAGAAGAGGGGTGTTTTAATAACATTAAGATGTTCTAATAGCAATGCTTTAGCTTTCTTTTGATGTGTCTTAGATTATTTGACAGTTGTGGTAGGCAAAAGAACCTATTTTTGATAGCAAGAGAGTCTTATTCTTCATATGTACAGTATAAGCTTCCTGTAGGAAAAGATTGTTTCATGCGGTAAATTGTACAACAGCAATCTTCTCATAAACAAAAAGTAACATACTGTTGGTGAAATAAAATGTTTATTGATAATTGTTAGAAACAGTTTTTTTTCAGCATGTCTTTTATGGAAAAAGAAAGACATCTAGTCTAAACAGTAGGCTAGCATTACTTTTTTCCAGAGCACATGAACTTTATTTTTCAATCACTTTAATGAATTACATCCCTTTAGACTGCACTGTCACTTCATGCAGTAAAGTCCTGAAAGAAGCCATGGATGAGACTGTAACTTCCAGTTTTTCAGCTCTCAAGTCTTTTCTTCTTTTCTCTTAGAGTGTGGAGTTGAAGGGTTTTTACCAGTATCAAATTAAGCCCTCTGGCTCTTTGTCTGCAAAAGGGTTATGGAATGAAGACTCATTGATCACTGTGTCCCTATCCACACTCCATAGGATAAAGAAATCAGGCACTCAGTAACAGGGATGTAAATGTTCTTATTCTTGTTCCATTACAAAAGCATGTTTCAATCTCAAACTGAGAGTCAGAACAGAAGTCCATCTAGCCTGTCTCCTGTTTCTGACTGTGACCATTAAAGGATGCTGAAGGAAAAAGTAGAAGTCGAGAGTACGTCTTAATGATCCTTCTCTTGAGAAGACATCCTGAATTTAGTGATTTATAATCTGAAGGTTCATCTGGATCATCACGTTTAAAAACCGATCATGTCCTCAGTGAATGCATCTAAACTCTTTTGGGAGCCCTTTCACAGCTTTAGCTTCCACAAGAATGTAGAAATTCCAAAAACCTTTCTTTTCTTAGTGATTCATTTCTTAACACTATAATAGCAAGATAAAGAAAGGCCAGACTGTGCTTCTCAAGCTGAAAGCTACTCTGGAGCTAAGCTTTCACTGAAGAACAGGTAACCCTGTATTTTCTAGTAAGTGCCTTGAGGTAAGAACACTTACACGGATGTTTTCTGCAACTGGTCTCACAACAAAGATCCAACCAGGCAGTTGTGGTGATCACACACTTTTGACGCTACTCAGTAGGACTGCTTTTACACACTGATTTTGACCCACCTAGATTCTGTTTCATCCACAGTAGCCCTTCTTATTTCTTTCTAGTCCGTCACATCTTTACTGTGAAATGACATCTCACTATACTTAGGTTTATATCCCTTTCCTGCCCAGCAAGTTCTTTTTGATGCTGGTATCCTAGTCGCAACTGCTATTTCAACATGATTTCCCTCTAGAGGTTCTTTTCCTTTATGCACATATATTTGAGGTGTTGATTACTGTATTTTTTTAACTACTTTTTTTTTAAAGCCAGATTTTTGCAGCTATGTCACTGACTCACCTGCTGTTTTCTTTAATATTATCTTTTGTTCTTACTGTCCCTTCCTTAAAAAAGTCCTCCCTTCCAGAAAAAAGTCCTCTATTCAGTGGCCAAGAAACTTAAAACCTTCCTTCTAAGATTAGACATTGAATCATCTCCCAGTTTATTTGATCTTGTATTTCATACAAGTTCCTTCTCTGGGGACTGGAAGAATTCCATTAAAGACCAGATAAGCTTGTCTTTCCCAGCTAGCAGCTCTTTGATCCTGTTCCTAATGGAATTTTGCAGTGGCATTTTTCAGCATGTAGGATTAGTGGATTCTTCTGTTCTCCCATAACGACTTTTTGCAGTTCAGGACAACACGTATTCTTGTTCCTCCCACACCACATATCTTTCTTTCCTCCAGATCAGCTCTGATGACTTGCTCATTGACTCTTTAACGAAAATTCCCAATCATCCATACATATCTGTTTTTCATGTTGCAAATGGGCTTCGTCCCTTATCTCCCATCTGTTATTTCTTTATCCATTATTTTTGTCCTTTTCTGATCTCTGTCATAATCTTCTGTATAATGCAATTCATTGTCTTCATGATCCAGTGCTTATTTTCATTGTCCCTTCCTCTCTTCTTACGGAGCTAGCTGCTCGTTGTGCCCCCTTGGTGTGTCGTCTTCTCTTTATTTCTCCACCTTGATCTTTCAGCTGGCTTTCTTCTCTTACCTTGTCTTCATGGCATGAATGGCTTCATTTCTTTTCTGTGCCTCTGTGTTTCAGATCCTCATTTTCTTCAGGGATCCACAGTTCTTGAATCTTCCACGCTGTCTTTTCTCCTCTGTCATGTCCTTAAATCCCCTTTAAAGACTTGATTCTATGTACCCATGGCAACAGTCGCTTCAGATTCTGTGACCAAAGCCAGCACTGAATTAATTCTGCAGTGCTTTTCTTGTTTACCATATCACATAAAAATGGGAGAGCTGAATTTTCTTATCTGATGACTCATAGCTCTCCACTAGTGCTGATGTCTGAGCCCTTTTTCTTAGAGCTGAGTGAACAACTCCTAAGGAACAACTCATTTAGTACAAATAACCCTTTTTTCCTTTTTTCCCCCCCAGTTATTGTGAAACAGAATCTGTTGGATTTCTACAAAAAGTAAATACTGAATGGTTGGTTAGGATGTACTGAGCTTTGGAATATTCTTCCCAAAACCTTTAGAGAAGAAAGCCAGCAATGGGCAACACATATCTGGGACAGTGAGGGAGGAAATAGGATAAAGCAACTTTGTTAGCAACCATCTGTTACTCCCACAGATACTGCTGCCTTGTGCATGAGTGATTAAAAACATGTGAAACAATGCAGTAGGTTCAGTCTGAGGGGATGGCTTTGCAAACCCTCAGCGAATGCTTCTAAGAAGCTGCAAGCACCCCTAAGAAAAGCTCCTGATAAGCTCATCACAACATATGATTGAATGCTACATAGATTCAGAGCACCAACTAACATGTTAGGGAAACTACACTGGTGTTACCTATGTAACATGCTCGTTATCAGCTACATAATTAGGAGTGAAGTGCAGAAGTCGCTATGATACATAGAAGGGATACTAAGTAGGGATGTAGATGTGTACAGGGTTGGTTGATCTTGTGAGATAAGATGCTGGTGTGATTTCTCATGTCAGTAGTACTGGAAAGAATCTGCTTATCTGATTATACAGATTGTGGAGAGCACTAGTTCTTTTAGCAGAAGACTATCCTACAAATAAGATGCATCTTGACCATCTGTTGCCAGATGGAAGTGTTCTACTTCTGAATCACTGGCTGCAATGACATATTTAGAAAATGAATCTTTCATGGATAGAACTGTTTGTGACATTTGTGATGAACCTCACATACACATGCTGAGGTTATATTTTCTGTTTACTTGGCCTTAAGTTATAGTATGGCTATATACTCCTGTGAACATATTGTTATTTAGTAGACAGCAAATCCTGCAGTTCGCACCCAGCCTTTGTGAGGTATCTCAGTTGCCCAAATAAGAAATATATAATTTATCACTAAAAAATACAAACACCACATAGAGGTCCTATTTCACTTTTATTTTGAAATCTGTAAATTTATTTGAGGAGTCTGTAGGATTCAGCATATGTACTTAGGTGGCCAGTGTGGGCAGTGTTTTGGTATTCAGGCAAGCCCAGAACAGGGCCAATAGATTCATACACCTTCTCTTACAGGTCTGTACTTAAATTTCCCCTGTGAAAAAAGCCACCACATTTTTTCTTTCTTTTTTTTCTTTAAGATATTTAACTGTAAATTTTTTTAGTGAACAGAGGCTAAGAAGAAGAAAAAAATTATACATAAGCTAACTGGGAACTTTACAATTATGCAGAAAAATGGTATGTCATTACCGTTTTAATGAAGTATAAAGATGATTATCATGCTTAAATTCTTTGAAGTTTAGTTGCAGTTTTTACATATATTATTATGCACAAATTAGGTCTTGTGCAGAAGCTGAGAACTGTCAGTGAATTTTATCTCAGCAGAAATAATGCCAGGTTTTAGTCTTATATGAGCTGAAATGAACTGACTTTATTTGGCCAGAAGGAAATAGAACAAATAAGTGGAACCTGCAGAAATAGCATATAGAGAGTTATACATGTCAACCTCCATCAAATTTATCTAAATGAGAAATAATTGAGAAACAGATTGTTGCAGTGTCATAGAGACTCACAGTAGTGATATGGTGCATCTATTTGATTTTGAAAAAGAAGAACCATACCCACTCCCATCTGTAGTTGCATCACATCTTTTTGGGAATGCAGAATTTGCTTAGACAGTCACATGAGGAAAGTACTTAATGTATTTTAAGATACAGTTTAAAGAAAAGCAGCAGCTAAAGGCTGGGAAGAAAACCATTACAGTGTGATCAGCCCAGCTTTCCAAAAATCACCATCAGGAATTCTGCAGATCAGCAGTTCAAGACAACTTGAGATGCAGCTATTATTAAACACAAATTAGTTTTGATAAACATGTGACTGTAGAGACTTCTGCTTCTTCTTTGTATATACTTTGGTGAACATTAGAGCAGTTGATTTTTTCTGACAAAAAATATTTAGATATAGCAAATTTCACAGGCTGGTGTGTGAGCTAACTTTTATTTAATACAAGGTGGAATTGATCCTTGTAACAGAGACAATAATGCATGATATTTACATCTACTCAAAACTAATCAGCATAACTCAAAATTTGGATATTTGGCAATAATGAGAATTAAAAAATGAGGACAGAAATGTCAATACTGAATACATTTTAGGAAATCACAATATGACCTCACTTACTTTGTTGTTATTTTGTTCTAATAATACTGTTAATGAGACACACAGAAAGCACATTGATCAGCTGGGTAAGTTTTATCAGCAGCTGTGTCACATCTGATTCCACATGAGGCCCTGTGACAGATAGGTCAATGTCCATCACTTACAGTGGGCTGACTCCACATCCATTGTTGATAGTGACTGTGACTGATCAGTCCCAGAGCTGAAATAAGCAATGCACAAATGTCCCTGCAGGTCCTATGTGACAAACTGGAAAGTGAATAGAGAAAGTGTGGCTGGCCATGAAATACTTCAGGGACCCTAAATACTCAACTGAGCATTGAATGAGGAAATGAATTGTGGGACAAAAGATGCTTATCATATGTAGGTACAATCATGGATGCATCAGGCAAGCTTGACTCACCCACCGCCTCCATGGCACTAACAGCCTTGACTGTGAGGAACTCTTGGCAGCAGTAATTCTAGTGTCATCAGTAACTAAAAAAAAATTGTTTAAATTCACATAATTATGTTTTATTTGTGAATTATTTGTTCAGAACTTTTAGGACTCAAGACTTGGTTACATTGGGTTTAAAACAGACCCAATATTGCTGCCCCATTGCGTGGCCTGTGTCATTTGTACCTCATTGACCATTGGTAATACACAGAGAGCTGCAGCTGATTTTGTCTTGTCTGGTAAATCCACTCCTGACTGTAGAGCAAGCTGCAGACTGAGACTAGCTGTTTAAAACATTCCACGTGTTTGAATATTTTGATTCTAAAACAGAGAGAAAAATGAAGATAATAAGCTATTCCAAGATCTATATGGGGAATTATTCCAGACAGTTACACTGTACTAACTATTTTAGTGAGTATCTCTGCAGAGATTCCCACAATCAGCTGCCTGACTGTGGGAACGCATCTTTGTAGGTACCTTCTGAGTGGCAAGGGCTTCCTGTTATTACGGTAGAGGATTGTTGTCACATCTGTCAGCACCAGGATTTTGCCTCTTCAATCCAGCAGGGTCTTTTTTGAAATACAAAGCTATAGGATTAAGATTTGCCTTGATTTCACAAATGAAGTAATTTTATGAAATTATTTTAGTGGTTAATCCCATATTAATTTGCCTGCTTGCAAAACAAGTGCATTCTTCCCTCATCTTCTTAACATAAAAATGACCTTGTTACTTCTGATAATGCAGTTTATTGGGCAAAACTTAATCCTGTCACTACAATCATAATCCAGTGAATCCTCTTCTTGCTGATAACACTTCTTACTTTTGAACTCCTGTGGGAGCTTTTGATTTGGTGTTTGACAGGCTTCCAGGTCCTCCTAATGTTAATCTTCAGATAATGAGTAATCTAAGAAAGAGAGGGATATAGTTTCTCTGGTTCCTAGCTTTCATCTTTCATGGTAATAAGATTGTCTCTCAATACTCTTTCAACTGTTCTAGTTTTTTAAAAACTCATTTTATTTAATTTGAAGACAGGAGAGCACAATTTAGCTCTCAATATCATCACAGATGTACACCCATCAGAAGGCCAGAAAAGAATGAAGAAACAAAAGACATTTGTGCAACATATGTGGAAATCACTGGGGAAAATATTGTGTTGGTATATGTTGCACTGCCTCCAATCTGCAGATAACCTTTCATTTCATTTACTCTTGACCTAGATGTTGCCGTCCATTGGCAATCACTGACAGCCCAACAGATGCTACAGGGACTTTGTTGGCTATGGATTAATACACTTGTGAGGTGGAAGATTACTGGGAGGAAGTGGCAAAGTGAGTAACTGCCCTGGGCCTCAGAGGGAAAGAGCATCTTGAGTTCATTACTAAGGTTCACCAGTCAGTGGCACTCATGAATTTTCAGGTAGCAAAAGCAACCAAGAGTGCCTTTTTCCTGCTTTCATCAGGGTGATTTGCAATTGTTCTCTCGTGTCTCTCAGCTGATAGCAACCTATTCTTGCACAGTTTAGATTTCTTCGGGGCTTCACACTTTTCTTTTGAATATACATGAAAATGTTGACTTTGATCTGTATGATCTGTGTCCAAGTTATCTTAAACAGTAATTTCTCCCCCAGCATCTTTCCTGTCATTATGAGCTGTGTTACATCTGTTCCTTTTTCCTGTTGTGTACATAAGACATACGTTCTCTCTCCTATTGGGGAGAATTGGCTCTAACGTATTTCTTTTCTTACTCGGGCAGATCTAGAGCCTGAAAGGATCATAATTCATTTTTTTTTTCATTTTACAGTATTTTTATAGGAGAAAAGCAATTTGAAAAAATGTCACATACTTGGCTGAGAATAAACTCCCTAACATTTTACATGAAAAGGTATACACATTAGTACACAAAATTCTCCATTTTATCACTCCTATCTGAAGATGAGTTCTCTGATATTCTGTAGTTTGGTTTGATATTCAGGTTACATTAGATACCAGGCTCATCTCTATTCTGTCAGTTACTCAAAGCATTCCTTTGCTGCTCATAGAGTTGGAGTTAGCTTCCCATTGCTTTGTCTGTCCTCTCTTCTCACACCCCAAGGTCAACACTAACATCAGCATCAGGGAAAAGGGACTTTTAATTACAGCACCAAACCTTAAAATGTAAGTGAAATCTTCTTGGAGGAAGAGGAAGAATAGTGTGAAAATGAGAAAAACCTAATGAACTGTATTTTTCTGAAGATTGTTCTGAATATACATTTTAGTATTTCAACCATGAATATGGTTCAAATTATTACAATATTTTTCTTTGATGATTTTTCTCAGCCTTAGAGAAGCTAAAGCTTTAGATCATGTAAGAATTCTTTCTGATATAAGAACAGAAACATCACTATCTGTGAAAGCCTGAGTAGAGTTTGAAAAAGCAACTGTCTCTGTGCGTATGCATGGAGCAGAGAGGTGGCTGGAACATGGGTAAAAATAAAAAGGAAAATCTTCACTAACAATATTTTCTATGAGTAGAGTATCAACTACTGTAAAAATTAACTTTAAAAAGTAGGTTTTTTCACCCCAAAGAAATTCAGTGGTGACAAGAGCTATGAAATTTAAGTTGTAAGTCTGAAACTCCTCAAGTTTGCACTGTAACTGTAATTCTTGTGTAGCTGGATATCAGGGTTGTGCCCTTATGCTCATCAAGGCAAGTCCACTGGGTGGTGCAGGAACTCTCCGTCTGGCCATCTGCAGAGAGAAAATAGTGAACAATTTGTAACAATGAACTAACTTGAGATGAAATAGTTGACTGAATTCTTAGCCACCTTCACAGCTAAGTGTTTGACTAGTTGGTACGAGAACTATCTAGGGGAGAATTTTGGACTGTCCTGCCATGCCCAGACCAATTTTGTTTGTTGCAGTGTGTTGATTATTAACCTGGGCAGAGAATCTGGACCTTCCAGAGACTCCCCAACTGGTTCATCTTATAAAATTGATCAAGCTGTATATAAATATCCTTTAGCCCACAAACTCTAAGCTCTCATGCTTTACATTCATGAAGCACATTCTCCTTCCTTATAGGTAGATACTGATGACAAATAGATCAATACAAATGATACAAATGATAGATATAGATGTCAGTATCTCAGAGGAAAGTATCTTAATTGTTTTTCTTTCTCTTTTTCTTCATTAAAATGTCATCATTTTCTCCATTCTCTGTTACCTCTGTGAAGACTATATAGATTTGGCATGTAAAAATGGTTTCCTGTCATGAAGATTTGTTTTCCTCATAGCACAGTGACCTTATTTTCCTGTTTTCTTGTCAAATTCAACATTCTCCAGACACATTCTCTGTTCACCTTCTGGCAACCCACTACATTTTTACCACACTGGGGAGTATAAGTGCTACAAATAGTTCTAGTGAGCTTTATTTGCATTTTAGTAGATTTTTTTTAGTTCAGAGCATATCTTTACATCTCCTGAATTATTGATAAGTACTTTTTCCTTGGTGTAGGTGAACTTCACCCATAAATGGAAAGACACAAATGGAATAAAATACACCATTTGTATTTCTAGCTGAAGCCTAAGTTACAGGGAAACAGATATCTTGTAATGATACAGTAGTGTCTTGCTTGGCACTTGTATAACAAGCTATGGAAGATGGGCAGCACCAGGCTCTCAAATTGCCTTCACCCTGGCTTTCACTAGAAAAGTGACATACCAGAAGACAGTCATACAAATGGCAACTGTGGATAATACAAGTAGCAAAATAGCAGGAAGATTAGGGGACTCCCTTTCAGAACTAAGGATATTTGAGTTCATTTTGTGGCTCTGGCAGAGATGTGGTATTAAGTAATCACTTGAAGTCATATTCAAGCTGTGAGCCCAAGTACTTCCTCTTCTCTTTCTGAGTAATGTTGGAAGTGCTTAAACTCTGGGCATATTTTGTTACATTACAAGTTGTTTAGGGTTTCCCAGAGCTCATTGCTGATGTCACATCCAAAGAGGAGGTCTCCCTGTGAACCTGAACTACCTGAGCCAGTAGGCATGCCTAGAAATAGCCTGTGGTATTTATTTCCCAGCAAAATGCAGGGCAGTGATTGATTTTTGTAAAAATATTCTACTGTTTTGGCCATGGTCTTGCTGCCAAACTCCTACCCTCTTTACACAGTAGCTAAAAGTTAAAAAAACCACCCCCCTAGAAACGTGAATGCAGTTCTCTCATGTTGAGGAGCGGTGCTGAGGCTTCTTGAAAATTGAATGGATTTTGATCCAAATGGGATCAGAAACACTGACAGCATGTTTGTGACAACTGTATAAATTGAGGATGTTCAGCCTACAGCTGCCAAGTGTGAAATTCACCTGTGGCTCGTAACCAACCACTCAGTCAAACGCTGTTGTCCGGAGCTCCTCCTGGAGGTGTGTGCTTGCAATCTGTCTTCCAAAACCACAGAGAGCACAGATGTGAACATGACTGCCTAGTCTAGCAGTGAGGCAGATTGGTGATGACATGTGGCAGGGGTAGGCTTGTCTGGAGAGTGATCCTGTAGGCTGCTGTTAGGCATACCCCCAGAACAGCAGCTGGGGGGAGGCAGACTGCCTAACGCATACAGTGGGGTACTGCCAGAGAAACTGTTTCATAGGCTGCCTAGTAACTAGTTACATAAAAAGACTTCATATTACTAAAACAGAACTAGTTCTTTACCAAGAGCTATTTATAAGGATGCTTGTAACTTTTCAGCCATGCCCTCACAGATGGCTTCTTGATGCCTGATTCAGGCTCGCTCATCATCCTCTGAACTCATAGCAGCAACCTCTGGAGAGGCAATTTCACATATGGTATGTGTTTATTCTGTGTAAAACAGGCTCCAACCAGTGTCCATCTCCATGTTATGGAAAAGAAAATTCTGGGACACACCTCAGGCTCTACAGTTCATCCCCATTTTGGTGCACTGAGAGCTTTAGGCATTGGCAGGCACCGATTTGCAGTACTTACGCAACATTAACAAGAACATGTCTCTCCTTTGATGCTATGCTGGAGAAGGCGAATCCTTTCGTTCTTGAGGTAACAGCTGAAGAGCGGCCATATACATTGGTCCTTAATGCTCAGAGCTTGTTCTCTTTTCTTCAATGTACCATTAGCACTCAATAAATAATAAATAACTGTTATGTTGGAGCTGAGCCTGTAGTCCCAATGTGCAGTAGCTGTGCATGTACATCTCTGTATGCAACATTAATGGTTGTGTTATGTAACCGTATAACCGAGTGTCAAGGAGTCTCTGGGACTTTTGCTTGAGTGAGGATTCAAATGGAATATGAACAGCAGAGTTTGGCCCTGGATGCATACAAGTAAATTGATCAACAGCAGATTTTCTATTTGCTTGATAAATAAGTTAAGCCTTTAACAATCTGCGAGAGATTTCAAGAACATATGCCATACTGCTTGCTTATGAAGCATTTTCTTGTTCATTGCTTTGGGTAAACGGAAGCTGAAGGCAGATAACCACTGCTGTGGTTGATAGCACCAAAGACTGGGCTAAAAATGCCCAGAGTGACAGGATCCTAGCTGAAAAGCTCATAGCTCCCAGGGAGATCCCAGCAGGTGCATGCACAAGTCTCACGTTTTCCTCATTTCTCATGATTCAGAAAGGGAGGGAGGCACAGTGTCAGATGCCCTCAGCCACCTTCACGAGGGGAGGAGAGCATCAAAGATGCTCAGTGTATTGCTGGGAACCAGGCTGCACACACACACAGAGCAGAGTTTGTTTTTCTGATAGGGCTTGGAAGCATCTGCTTTCTCTTCAGTTTAGTGTGCTGCCTCCTGGACTGTTCAGCCCCAAGCCCTGTATGAAATATGCACATACACAGGCAGGGCACAGGAGAGAAAGAGAAGAGTCAACTACACCTTACTAAAGCATCAGAGAAAGAAAGGGAATCAAAGATGGATTTGGGAGGCTGTGGAACAGAAGGAGATGCAAGATGTTGGAAGATGTGCTACATGAGAAAAGCTGAATGAGGAAAAGGGAGTATGTGAAAAGGATAAAGGAAAACTGGAGGGGGAACACAGGGAGACTGGAGGGAGAGACCATAAAAAAGGAGTGAATAGTGAGACAGCAGTGAAGACAGTAAGGGCACAGCTGAGGAAAACAGAAGAGGGCTAAAGAACTATTTCAATATCTTTTAGGAAGAGCCCAGAGAGAAGCTTTTAAAACTATAGAGTTTTAAAAATTAAATAAAGCAATAGTGTTGTGGTTTGGGGTTTTTTTAAGGAAGAGGAAAGCAATCTAGAGGGGCTGCCCAGCATTTACAAGTTTTCTAACTCCTGAAGGTGCTAATTCCTCTGGAGATTGTAGTGAATTTACTATACCAGTCATGGGCTTATTCCTAGGATCATTACAGCCACAGTGCATTGTTTTCTGCTCTTCGTTTCCTATGACAGAGATTAGTAGTTCAGGTTTTTCTTCCAGGTGGTTATTGCTTTTTTGGTTGCTTTTATTTTTAACAATGAATCTTAATTTTCTTGCAAGGGACTAGGAAAATTTTTGTAGCTGTGGTGTCGTGAATAAATATTCTGTGGATCCTTCAGAACCAGAAATCTACTGTCCTGTGATTGCAAGACACAACTTCACAGCTTGGTAGTTCCTTCTAGTCCTGTGTTCCCATGCTTCTGTAGAAGCCTGGTAGATTACAATTTTAGTTTTGAAAACTTTTAAACCTTCAACTAATGCCCCTTCAGCAAAGCCCTCTAGTATAAACTCTTAAGAACATGCTTAAGTTATTTTGAAGTCAATAGAATTAGAAAAGCTCTACTGAAAAGTGACAAAGGATTTGTTTTGTTAAAGTCTGCAGGGATATAATTAAAACAATTTTAAGTACAAATCTTTGTTAGATACTGTTATTTGGAACAAAAATGTCTGGAATCAATTTAACAAAGTAGTAAAATCTAAAGTAACTTGAAGCTCTTTCATGCTGGAATAAAGGAGTGTATATGAACTCTTCACTGTTGTAATTCTCACCATTTCTTATTTTGGTACAAATCTATGTTTTAAGCAGGCCTTTTATAGTCTGCTGTGGGCATATTATTCTGAACTATGGTAGCTTCTTACAGAGGGACACAATATACTTTGTTTCATTCACAGGTGAACATGATTTCGAACAGCAGGCATGAGTCTCAGAGAAGCTACATGACATTGCCATGCTTCATATTAGTTGAGGTAAGAAAATACTGTAGATATATTGCTAAGTTCTTGGGTGTATTTCTTAAGAAAATGCTCTCAGCAGAAACAGATTTATATTTTACCAACATATTTATGTTTATCTCAACATGGACTGCTATCTGCTAGTTGGCAATCACTTATGACAGCTGTGAATAAAATTTCTGTCCCCATACTGTATTTTTTTTCCCCAGTTCTTTCATGAGAGGGAATGAAGGGGGGTCCCTATGCCTGCGATTTCATTTTAAGTGAATGTGATGTTCTGAAGTGCCAGAATCCAGGAGAGTGAAGTACCTCTGAGCTGGATCCATATAGATGTTGGTGGTTAAATCTTGATGATAATAATACTCCATCAGTCTAGAATTATTTTTGTTCATCAGTCTTAAACCACCTTACATTTGAGAGTAAATATAACTATTTTAATTTTAAAGATAGGGAGCAGTGGAACAGAAAGTTACTTCAGTTGTTCAAGTTTGTTCAGTCTGTCAGGAACAGGAGACATTTTGGAATAATGCATATTGAGTAACTTAAGCACCATCTAAACCAGTTTGCGTTTCTTTTGCTTTTATTTTTGAGACTATTCTTACTGAGGCACTATAAACAATTCCTTTTCTTTGATGCTTGTAGATCATGCTCATAGCAGAACTGACCCCAGTTATGTCGGCCCTTCAGCTGGAGCTGCAGCACAGTATAGATCTATTTGGCTGTATTTGATCTGACTTTAAGGTGGCTCGCTTCAGCCTCACCATGAACTCAGCAGAACTTGCCGCCTGCAGGGATTTTGGAGGGCCTGGCTGCTGTGGCTACATCCCCACTGTTAACCTGATTATGCTAAACCTAGCTTAGCCAGGGCTAGATCCAGAGGGGTATGGATAAGGGTGCTGCGCAGCCATAGCCATGTGTGGCCAGGGGCACACTCATTGCGCTCAAGTATGTGAGGCTGGCAGGTACAGCCCCTTAGTCCCTGTAGTCAGTCTTGTGCTAGCATTTAGGTGTAAGTGCACTACACTGCAGGCACGCAAGGCCTGTGCTGTGGAAATGTCCCACTGCTGGCTAGATGCAAGCTCACTTCTAGAGAATGGACCAAACTATATTGTAACAAATATGTTATTATATAGCAATATATATCTTGTGGAACCCAATACAATATTGGTGTGAAGGAGAATGTAACTTCTTCATAGGGCAGGTTTTACACTGAAAACTCAGTTTAGGGTAGCTGTGCCCATTTATATCGGCAGAGGTTTTGCTCCCATTTCTCTTAAGGCTTTTCTACATCCAAAACATTTGGATCACATATGAAATTCAGGCACCATCTTGCTTATCTTTAATGCATGCTAATTATAATGAAAAAATCCTGATGGTTCTTCCAGGGTTGCCAGCTGATTTGATATGAGGGAGCCTGAGGGAGATGATTAAGCTATATTTTGGGCACAATCTTTCTTGACTTACTTGTGCACACTGGGATCATTGGATTCTGTGGGCTGCAGATCAGAGTAGAACATCTTCAGATAGACATTGCTCAAGCTGAGGGACAGTGAGAGATCTACATTCAGTTTTCTGCTCAACCACAGATCTCATGTGCCATATTGAAAATGCTGCTTGGGCCTTACTGCAGAGGCAATTGGGCATTGTTATGCCTGGATTTTAGGCAATCTGTTTGGTAGCAGTTTTTCCGGGGATTTCAGTGAAACTTAATATTGGAAGTAAAAGTTGAGGAGCACCTGCGGATCTAGTTCCTAGACTCTCTCTGTCTTGGTACCCATCTCCTTACCTCACACTGGTACTGGGAAACCAGTGTTTTGGTTGCTGTAGGATGCTTAGATCCTTCTGTGATACATTTAGAGACATCTGATAAATGGAGAGTGGGGGGTGTCATAAATTGAGGGAGACTATAGCAACATGCCAAGGAAGAGTTTTTAATGGTGTAAACATTATGACTTAAGTGACCTTTCCCGAAGAAATTTTCATCCTCCATGGAGTCCTTCTTCTTTGCCTTTTAAATTACAGTGGTTTTTTATCAGCACATTTTGGAAGTTGCTTCCACGTAGATAAAAAATTGCTTCATTGTCTGGCATTATTTCTGTCACATCATTTCAGCTGGTTTTGTAACTTGGAAATTTATGTTCACTGTTTTCAAGTAATGTTTGTGATCCACTGTGTCACAAATCACTGCAGATCCACAGACTTTTCTTGCCTGTGCTGTGTCACACTGAGACAGCATCAAGATGCATGATCTCTGTATCATCAAATCTAATGGCAGTAGGGGATCCAAAACTCTGATGATGTCATGATACTGTTATATAGGTTTATGTTGTGGAAGTCATGAGGGAGAAGGTACAGAGCAGCTAGAGCTATAGATGGGGATGAGGAGACATGATTTCTGTTCCTGAATGTTGGGGGGAAATCACTTAGCCTTATTCAACTTCCAGCTCGTTATTTGTAAAATCTGAATAACAATTCTACACCCACAGTTGATAAGATACATAGATAGAAGACAACAGATACATTGTAGCAGTACTGTATTCTATAATCACTTGTTATTATCATTGTTCTCCATGATCAAAAGTTGATTCAAATGTTGTAACAGCTGTAATTCTTTTTTTAAAGCAACTGGATAAGAGAAGTATGCAATATTTGAGCACCTGGGTTTAGGTATTCGGGTGAAGAAAAGGTCTGTGAGCTTTCTCAGCCTTCCTTTAAAAGCCTTGTGTATGTTCCTCACTTCTCTAGCAGAAGAAGTTAGTCCACTCACATACATAAAAGACATGATAAGGCAACAATTGTGCTTACACTTAGGCTGCAGCTGGAGAACAAAAGAAGGTATCAGGTAAGGATTCAAGTATCTGCAGCCATACAGGCACAAAACCAAGTCCTCTATACTGATAAGTGGGAGAAGAAGCTATGAGGTGCTGGTGTCAATAGCAGTGACTGTCATTTGGTGGTGACTGCCTGTAGAGACCTGACGTGTCTCCAAAGTTTATAGGACTGGGCGGTCTGTCTTTGTAGAGGCACAGTAGTAGCTAAGTGGCTGTGTGTGGCTTTGCCAGCCTGTATTTCAAGGGTTTATTTTTCATGGGACACAGAAAAAAATCCGCTTTCCTGGAAATGTCAGCCTTTATTGACTTGAGCATTAGAGCATTTGAGCAGAGGTAAATGGGATACAGGGTATGACACAGGACTGTATGCAAGTCCTAGCATGCTTCTCAGATGTGTGTCTGAGATGCTGTTGCTCTCCATGCCACTGATGTCCTGGCAGCACTTTCTCCTGAGCTCTAGAGCAGCTGGGAAGCAGGGAATAAGCCCTCAGCCAGGGCTCAGCCAGGCACTCCTGGCTGGGAGGTAAGCAGGGGCATCACAGTGTGGGGCAGCACAGCTAAAGCTATATGAAGGTCAGTAAGTACCTTAGCCCTGGAAAGAGATGTGAGGGTGCTTGTTGGAAGTTACAGCAGGGAATATAGTTACATACATGTTAGGCAGATTCTATTTCACTCTCTTCAGAAAAATATGACTTTTTCATGAGTAGCCTGCAGGTTAGGAGCAAAAGAAAAGGTGGAGATCAGAAAGATTTACATTAGAGGAATGCTAAGAGTAGTTTCTGTCTTGCAACAAGGCAGAATAAAGTTTTCTGCACTTCTTAGAGCTTGCTCCCAAGCATAGGCTCAACTGTGCTAAGCAGTGATGTTACATCAGGAGATAATTTGTTTGGTAGAGCTAGTTTCTGGGCTTTTGGCCTTTCTAGCAATATTTAGTGCATTTCTTTTCCTAACTTATTTCTAACCTTGGGAGAGAAATTATCTAAACAGTTAAGATGTACAGAAACTTTCTGTGGTAAGAAAACTAGGGTCTCTGAAGATTTTATTCTTCTGGTGATACTAAGCTCTATACCTTTCAAAATGTCAGCTTTTCTCTACAGAAGTCTTGTAAGCTACTACTGTCAACCTTTCTGAAAAACTCTGTCCCCTTCAATACACAAATGATAGAAAAGGTGCACCTGGGTATTCTGTCATCTGTTCCAGATACTTTCATTAGTCTAATTCAAAGAGATGAACCTGTTTTTATCTGTTGATCCTAGTGGATGGAACTAGGAGTTCGTATTTGACCACCCAAGCTGAAGGAAAAAATGTAAATTCTATCAGACTTTGAAAACTCAAAAATTGAATCTGCATGGCAGAACTTGAGCTGTACAAATGTGTTACATGCTATTGCTGTCAAGAGCTTCTGTTGGTTCAGGACATCATTTACACAGTCTCTTTTATACTTGGTTTTCTGTATCAGATAATGAATTCTTATGGTATGTTGCTGCAGTTGTTTTTTTATTGCTTTCCTGCTAGTACCTTTTCCATTAAAGAAGTTGATGTAAGCATCAGGTTTTGAGATTAATCTCCTCAAAGCCATGCAGTATCAGAAGTTAGTTTCTCCAGCAGTACCAACTCATGCAGCTATTATGACAGACCATAAATTTAGATTCCAAAGGCCAATTATTGTCCAAGAGTGTTGTTCAATTTTCCTTTGACCTAAGTTTTCCCTACTTTGTCCATTCTTACATAAAATATGTTTTATTTCTGCTTTCTCTGAGACATTTTAACTCATTTGTTGTTTAGTGGAGTATCTTTTTCTAACATGTATGCTGGAAACAGCTGTCTAGGTAACAGCTGTGAGGTAACCTCAGTTATCTGTCTTTAATGGAGATACTTTAGACCTGGCAGTTAGCTGCCAAAAATGCCTGCTGGACTCAGTCTTAACTACCCTATATCTAACTGTACTAATCTTGTAACTACTTAGTATCACCAGATGCAAACTTTTGCTAATCATAGAGTCATAGAATGGTTTGGGTTGGAAGGGACCTTAAAGCTCATCTAGTTCCACCCCCCCTGCCATGGGCAGGGACACCTTCCACTAGACCAGGTTGTTCAAAGCCCTGTCCAACCTGGCCCCCATCCACTTCCAGGGAGGGGGCAGCCACAGCTTCTCTGGGCAACCTGTGCCAGTGTCTCACCACCCTCACAATAAAGATTTTCTTCCTTAGATCTAATCTAAATCTCCCCTCTTTCAGTTTAAAACAGTTACCCCTCATCCTATCCCTCCACTCCCTGATAAAGAGCCCCTCCCCATCTTTCCTGTAGAGCCCCTTTAAGTACCGGAAGGCCACTATAAGGTTTCCCTGGAGCCTTCTCTTCTCCAGACCGAACACCCCCAACTCTCTCAGCCTGTCCTCATAAGGGGGATGCTCCAGCCCCCTGATCACCTTTGTGGCCTCCTCTGGAGCCACTTGAGCAGGTCCATGTCCTTCTTATGTTGGGGGCTCCCTAGCTGAACACAGGACTCCAGGTGGGGTCTCATGAGAGTGGAGAATCCCCTCCCTCGGCCTGCTGGCCACACTTCTCTTGATACAGCCCAGGATGCAGTTGGGTTTCTGGGCTGTGACATTCTGGGCTCTGCACGTTGCTGGCTCACAGTCAAGTTTTCCATCCATTACTACTCCCAAGTCCTTCTCTGCAGGGCTGCTCTCAATCCACTCAAGACCTTGCACTTGACCTTGTTGAACTTCATGAGGTTTACCTGGGCCCACCTCTCCAGCCTGTCCAGGTCCCTCTGGATAGCACATCCTTCCCTCCAGTGCGTCAACCGCACCACAGCTTGGTGTTGTCGCAAACTTGCCGAGGGTGCGCTCAATCCCACTGTCCATGTCACCAACAAAGATGTTAAACAGTGCTGGTCCGAACACCCACCCCTGAAGAATGCCAGTTGTCACTGCTCTCCACTGGGACATCGAGCCTTTGACTACAACTCTTTGAGTGCGACCGTCCAGCCAATTCGTTATCCACTGAGTGGTTCATCCATCAAATCCATGTCTCTCCAATTTAGAGACAAGGATGTCATTCAGGACAGTGTAAACTGCTTTTCACAAGTCCAGGTAGATGACATCCCTTATCCACCATCGCTGTAACCTCGTCATAGAAGCCCACCAAATTGGTCAGGCACTATTTGTCCTTAGTGAAGCCATGCTGGCTCTCACCAATCACCTCCTTATTTTCCATATGCCCTAGAATATTTCCCAGGAGGATCCGCTCCATGATCTTGCTGGGCACAGAGGTGAGACTGACTGGCCTGTAGTTCCCTAGGTCCTCTTTATTCCCTTTTTAAAAATGGGGGTTATGTTTCCCCTTTTCCAGTCAGGAGGAACTTTGCTGGACTGCCACAACTTCTCAAATATGATGGACAATGGCTTATCCAGTTCCTTCAGCACCCCCGGATGCACCTCATCCAAGTCCCATGGACTTGTGCACCTTCAGGTTCCTTAGATGGTCTTGGACCTGATCTTCTCCTACAGTGGATGGTTCTTCATTCTCCCTGCCTTTGCCTTCTGCATTTTGGGTGGTGTGGCTGGAGCACTTGCCTGGGAAGACTGAGGCAAAGAAGTCATTGAGTACCTCAGCCCTCTCCGTATCCTGAGTGACCAAGTCTCTCTTTTCTTTCCAGGGAGGGCCCACATTTTCCCTAGTCTTCCATTTATTACTGATGTACCTATAAAAGCTTTTATGTTGCCCTTGACATCCCTGGACCGATTTAATTCTATCAGGGCTTTGGCCTTCCTAACCCAATCCTTGGCTACTCAGACAGTTTCTCTATATTCATCCCAGGCCATCTGTCCTTGCTTTCACCCTCTGCAGGCTTTCATTCTATGTTTAAGCTTGTCCAGTTCATCCATGCAGGCCTCCTGGCATTCTTACCTGACTTCCTCTTTGTTGGGATGCATCGCTCCTGAGCTTGGAGGAGGTGATCCTTGAATATTAACCAGCTTTCTTTGGGCCCCTCTTCCCTCCAGGGCTTTATCCCATTGTACCCTGCCAAGCAGATCCCTGAGGAGGGCAAAGTTTGTTCTCCTGAAGTCCAGGGTAGTGAGCTTGCTGTGTGCCCTCCTTGCTGCCTCAAGGATCTTGAACACCACCATTTCATGGTCCCTGCAGCCAAGGCTGCCCTTGAGCTTCACACTCCCTGCCAGCCCCCTTGTTGGTGAGAACAAGGTCCAGCATAGCACCTCTTCTTGTTGGCTCCTCTATCACTTGGAGAAGGAAGTTACTATCAACGCATTCCAGGACACTGGAATCTTGCACACTTTTGCAATTTTAGGTTTAGGGATTCTCCAACTAAAAGCATTAAGTGGTACTATTTAAACAATCTATTTTATCTGTTTTTTTCTGGTTTTCTTTTTTTCCACTTGTGCATATAATTACTCACTAGAATCTCTAGACAAGGTATAATTCTTTCACCTGGTATTAACTTTTAGAAACTACTACAGTTACCTTTTTTGAATGCAGGAATTAGACTATTACTGACTCTGGCAGTGGGCAGATCCTTTAATATATGTACTTGTGAGAATCTTGACTTCTATGTACTTCAAATACTTCAGAGTTACATTCATCAACTACCCATCTAAATTTTGTGAAAAATTTCTGTTAATGTGCAAGGATTTCTGACTTCTTAGCATAGAACTCTGAACTGTGCTTAACTACACTGATAGGCTTTGTCGTTTTTCAGTTTTTGTTGAGGATATGTTTTGTAGCAATACAGCAATGGCTTTTTTTCATGCTTCTCAGGAGATCCTGGCTGATATTTATCTCTGCCTTGGTTATGCACTCGGCAGAGCTCTTTATGCAATTTATTCTCCATTGAATTGTGAGCTTTCTCATAGCTGAGAATCAAGATGACTCAGTCAATTTACAGCTGATTCAACAGTAGGAGGTCAATCTTAGTTTCTCCTTTACCCTTTGGGTTCTAAGGATTTATTTTCTGCCTAAGACATTTTTTATAATCTCTCTCTTGTGTAATTTTCTCAGCCTACCATTTTCTTCTCCCCTTTTTGTTCTGTTTCCAGTATCTAAGTAGCTTCCCAAGAGTCTTAAAAACTGGCCACTAAGGCATTTAGCATAGGATACAGAAACTAGTTGCATGTGAATGACTGAACTGCAGTTGTATGAATTTGTGGTGATACTGGAAAGCCAACAAAGAAGCAAGTAAAAACCATTTCACGTCTCCCATCAAAATAGTCAGCCTTCAAAATCTAAACTTATCAAACAATCTTTATTTTAATTTATAACTCTCAAAATATTTTTTTTCTTTAAATCTAGAATTTTTTTTTTTTAATTTTTATTTTGCAGTGGACGTTAAAGATATTGCACTGAAGTGAAACACTAGATATGTATCCTGGAGTCTGCTCTTAGATGAAGAGAGTTAGAGTGTGGTTTCTGCTTCTACTATTATATTTGTTGGTGTTGATCTATCTGTGTATTTCAAGACTTGTAATCCCCTTTAGGTACGGAGTAAGATGCCTGATAACTTTTTTCTTCAATGTGAAATGAAACAGCACATGAACAGGAAGTGCAATATTAAAATGTCATGCAGATTTGCTTCTCTTAATACCGTTACGTATTGTTTATCTCTTCTCCGTGATTTAGCTCTTAAGGCTTTCTATAGCTACTTGAATGCAAAATGTAGGTCCTGAAAGGAATTACAGAAAGTAATAATTTAAAAATATATTCAGCTGGTTTTTTTATTTATATTGTAAGAAAATGAAAACTGCTTTAAAGGAATGCAGTGCTTTAAATACCATAGATAAATGCAGAATACCAGGACAGGATCAAATGCACACAGTCTTTGATGGGATTGAAGTTATACAGAGATTTAATAGGAAAAATAAAATAAATAAGTAAATTGTAGCTGAAAACCCTACTCCGTAGCTTTCAGTGACTTTGGCTGTCCTTGGCTTGCTGCTTGTTGGAAAGCTGTTTCTTCAATTACAAGTAGCTCTTTGACTCATTTTGACTTAGGGAAAATATATTTTTGACTGTCCTGCATATTTCTTGGAGCATCTGAATTGGGGGAGGTGATATTTTTCTAATCTTGCATCCCGTTAACTACTCACAAATACAATCCTAACAGGTGGCACAAAAAAGTCATTTTAGGGAAACACATGATTTACTAGGTAGTAAATTGCTTAGGCAGTCTTTGTCATTTAATTTGGCCAGGATGTTAAAGAGATCATCTTACAGAGCAATTGTCCTGATTGACTGTCCTCTAACCCTATTCCAAAAAAGAAAAAAAAAAAAAATCAGTCCTTTAAAACTCTTTTTACAGAATCGTCTAGGTTGGAAAGGACCCTGAAGATCATCTAGTCCAACCATTAACCTAGCATTGGCAGTTTCCAACTACACCATATCCCTCAGCTCTATGTCGACCCTTATCTCTTGATGAATTTGATACATCAATCATTTGACAAAAAGCATGGAGGAAAATACTTCTCTAGAAATTGCATGTGAGTCTCCTGTTCCAATAGATTTTTCTCTTCCTTTCTGAAAATAGGAATGTTTACCTGCTCAGAATCTGAGCCTTGTGAATGTTATTGCCATATATTCATTACCCTACATTTACTGCACTTTCATTTAAATACCTTTCGGATAGAAATTACCTTACATGAAAGTAATTTTATCACAGTTCTTTTCAGTTGATAATTTCTGTAATTCATTTTAGTAACACTTTACAATGAAAAATAATGTGCCACAATACATATCTGTTCCATCATTGCTAGACAGGAATAGTCCACTGTTAGAAACAGTCCCCAGAGGGGCTCTGGCTATCTGTGTAGTATTTTACTTTCAAGAACCGCAACACACTTTATTTGACAATGCCCTGAAAAATTAAACTTCCAACCATATCTAACAGGATGATAAACATTTAGAGAGGTTTTCAACACTAATCATTCACTGAGAGCAATCCAACTGAGAGAGAAAGAACTGACACTGACGAAAAGCACTAATTGCACTAATGAAACTTTTTAATGTCTTCTACTGACAAGGCAAGCATTGGAAGGCTGTTGCTTCTTTGAAATGGATGAAGCATAGTAATTCAATAAATGTTATTTCTTTGTATTGTAATCTTCCCAAACAATTTCTGAGCTTAGCTCTCATAAACCAGTAACACCCTAGTAAGCAATTTTACTGTACCAGATAATTGTGGAAGGACTTGCATAATAGAGAGCCAGATGCAAGTAAACATCCTGCATGTAAGGGTTATGTCTTTTGTGAGCAGAAATGAGCCACCTCCTCCTCTTTATTAATCTTCACCTGCTGGTACTGAACTCAATTATAGTAGCCAATAACACGAAGCAGGTTCTGTTTCTTCTGCTTTTCATAATGCCTGTTTTACTTGCAAGAAATAGGTCAAAGCACAAGGCACAGGAAGATAAGATGCCAAGGACAGCAGGATCCAAGGAAGCTGTAATCTGAGGGAAACTAATCCATGAACGATTTTTTTCTGGAATTGTCCTCAAGTCTGAAGAGGTTTCCAGAATTTTTGCTCTTCCTTCTGATGCAATGACTTTTCCAGCCCTGACCATGAGAAATGCAGGGAGAAAAAAATTCCTGGCATCTAGTGAATGCGTTGTAGCTTACCTCTCCTGCTGGCTATCCTGGAAGAAGGAAGGGCATCATGAGTTCTGTACCTGTTGGATATGAACAAGGAGTTGGATTTTCCTTTCTTTGTGGGATATTTTTAGTATGCTTAGGGAAATTTTTAGGCAGTGGAAGTCTTTTCTAAGAGCTTGTATAGCATAACTATCCCAATTGGTTTATAAGCTTTATTACTCTGTATTTCTTTAGAACACCCACACTGGTGATTTTTTTTCTTGAAAACTGAAATGAAAAGATTATGTAGAAGTATCTATTCATTACATAAAGCTAGTAAGATACAGGTACTGGTGCGGGATTAAATTGCTGTGTATCAACAGCAGTGAAAATTTCTCCTTCCAAGATTTTTTTCTATCTTTGGGGAAGATTATATGACAAAAGCTGCTCTGCCTCCCTATTTTCGTTACCCTTGTTTCTGGAGTTGCTAGTTGCAACATTAGTGTAAGACAGTTGAGATATTAAGTAGAGAGTGCATGATTAAAACCAGTGTGGAAGATACGCATTTTTGGAGTCATACATAATACATCATACATGGTTTTCCTAAACTTATTGTTGACTTTGGCTGTGTAACTAATGCCAAGGTCAGCTGGGACAAATCTGATATTGTTCCATTTCTGTGGGATAACATTTTTCTTTTTTTGCTAACTGAAATGTTAAATGTTCCTAATGGAATTAAACACTGGACATTAGGATGCCTAATAAGCTAAAATTTGCTTAAATCCAATTTAGATACTGTCCTAGTTACTGTAGAAGCAGTATTCAGCATGCTGGATATTGACATTGCTCTATGAAGAAAAGGTTAATGCCATAAAAATTATGTGTCCTGAGACGGTTGTATCTTCTTAGCAACTGCCCACTCCAGTTCCCAAAGGTTAATTTTTTGCTGTCTTAGTGAGAATCTGATTCTGCAGCTGTTATGTTCTGTACTCAGATCTCTTACTGACTTTAATTTCTCTAAATCAACAGAATTCTTGGGGGGGGGGGGGGGAAGACCAAACACTAATAATATTTTAATGTCTCTCTATTTCTGAGGTAGTTGTACTTCATATTTACAGTTTTACCACACAGCAGTCAGTTCAAAGTAAATGAGCCTTATATGCTTCTAAGAATGACAGTTTCTGGCAACGTGAAGAGTGCGAAAACTGCAATGATGCTTTAAGGCCATAAGAGTAAAGTCGCTGGGTGGTCATAAGAGAAAAGAGATACTAATCTTAGTTCTGGTGGGTACTAATTAATCCTCTCCCGAAATGAATCCTGAAGATATTTTATATTCCTTGATTCTGTCCCAGTACCTTCTTACCCCTCTACCACCTGCCAGGGCTGTGAAGAGCCAGGCTGCCTATGCATAATCAAGCTCTCTTCATATTGTCCTGCTGTCAGGCCAGTGTACTAGCTGCCTGTGTGAGCTGTTGAGCTGCTACTTTTAATCCTTTTGCTCTGGCAGGAGCCTACAGAATCCCCCACTTACTTCATTTTCCCACAAGAAACCTCAAATTTCAACTTCTGATGTTCTTGCCAGCTTTGTAAATGTACCCTTGCACAAATCTCTCTCTCCCCACTTTTCCTTCTTTAATCATTTTTTCCCACATGATCACTTGCCACTTCTTTCTTTTAGTACAATCGGTTGTCTGGAGTTGAGCTGGCTAGGTGGATGAGTAAGGCATTGAATGAGTAAGGATTTCCAAAAGCAGTGACCAAAGTAAAGAGTTGTGTATTAACCAAATGAGCATATATTTTGTTACATAATAATTTGACAGTGTCCCCTATTTTATCAGTGATATTCATGTTCTAGCCTAATAAATTGCTTATCCTTTAGCCTAAAAATTTGTTAAACACAGAATATTTTTAAATGAGAAGCAATCTCAAGTAAATTAATTTAGCAAAGGGCTTGAAAGCTTTGGTTATTAATAATCCTGCAAGTTACCACAAATGATCTTGAAAAGCTGGTTTATTTATTATTTTATTATTACTCTCTTTACCTTTCCAGCTGCTCCTTGCAGTTCAGGATTCACTTCTCAAAGCAGCAAAAGCTGTTACTATGTCTCTCAGAAGTGACTTTTCAACTGATTTATTTCCTTCCTTCCTGCCTTCCTGAGTCTCCTGCTAATACTTTTTGCCTGGAAGGTAATTATGATGAGAAATGATGACCAAGTCAAAGGGGTAGCCTCTCAGATTTTTTTTTTTCAGGACCAATCCTGGAACAGGTTTTATGTAGCACCTTATTGGAGCATATATTTATATATATGTATGGGACTCTCCCTTTAGAAAGGGGAAAATTAAGAGGTGTCTTTGTTGCTACCAATGTAGGTAAGCAGTTTCACTTTGTACCAATTCACCAATTTAGAGGAAATATGATTTTATTTTTAGATATGAATCACAATAATCAAGTGAATGACAATAATTGCAGTGAATCACCATTAGAATGGATTGTAATCATTAGGACTAAAGACTGCAAATCTATAGGTTGGAGTAAATCAGGACTAATTCACAGAATCACAGAAAAAATTAGGTTTGAGGGGCCTGCTGGTGGTCCTGTAATCTACCCATGTGTTCAAAGCAGGGCTCACTTCAATTTTAGGGCAGGTTCCTCAGAGCCTTGTCAGTGAAGTTCTTAGTATCTCCAAGGATATTCAAATACCTTGATAGAAGGAAAGTATCTGAATAGTGGTGGATGGAAATGGATGCTTCCTGCAATGATTGTCTTGTAGGAATCCAGCCATTCAGAGAAATGCACTTACTAACTTCAGTGTGAGCAGGCTAATGCCTTAAAGGTTGTCATTTTAGTGCTGCTCTGGGCTTAACCTTGCAGCCAGAAGGGGTAGAGTAGAGGTAGTCCTCTGCAGAAGGTGGGGGCTTCTTAAAGTGCAGAGGCATCTGTCCTGCAGTGGGCATGAAAAACATGGCTCTGTGAAACAAACCAGTGTAGGAAATTCCTGTGAGGTGTGTCCTCACTGGCCTGGTGATGGTGTCATTCACAGCAGTATCACAGGGCTGTACGAATGCTTTGTGTCTTTGTAGCAGAGTATTTTTTGTCACTAGACTTTAAGTTTTCCTCTTTCTTGAGTTTTCTGTCTTCACTGCATGCTCATGAACAAGCTACAAAAGGAAGGGCATTTTTCAGAGAAATGATGTGTGTGAAAACATGAATGTAACATAAATGTCTTGGTGTTGAATGAAAATGTGTGATATAGCTCCGTGGATTGTGAAGCTAAGGACTATACCAGGGTATGGAAGAGCTGGGTTCCCAGTGATGAATATTATGAATTGGAATTTAAATATTTTTAATATTTAAGATTTTCAAAGTAATTAAGAAAATCATCATCTCTGTTTCTAGCTTTCTTGAACAATTACCTGGTAGCAATGTCTGTAATTCTTTTCAGTAAATTGTGGGCTTTTTTCTTCCTTTTTCTCCATTGATCCACTGGCTAAAGGTATCCGGAACTTGCCCTTTCTATGCTTTTCATCTTAATTTTATGAAGTAATAGATAATATCCAACTTGGGAATGGGATTTCAGGTGTAATTCTAATGAGAAATGTCTGGTATAATTTGTAAGAACATAAGTAGTTCTACAGCACAACTGTGTGTGAGCTTATCCAGCAGAAACTGTTACAGAGGATGTATTGGACTCCTGCCAGGATGAGCCGCATACATTATATGCATATATATGCATATGATAACCAGAGCTGGAGGTATGCAGTGATTATGGTGCATAATTTATGATATTAGCCTATTTGTCTTTCCCTTTTGAGAGAAAGTTAGTAAGTGGGTTAATTGAATCTTATACTTGAAAATATCTTTGGAGTCTTGTATACCTTACCTGTTCATGATACAATTGCTGAGGGCCAGGCTTGGTTATGGAAAGAGATAACTCCAAGTTTTACTATACAGCTGCCCCTGAATTGAGGAATTCTTGGTCTTGGAAGAAAGACCTTGTAATTCCATGCAGAGTCCCATGCCAAAGTGACAGTCTCATTTCTTTTACACACTTTTGGATAGTTTTACCTTTCCCCTCCTCAGTATCTCATAATATTTTATTCCTGATCATGGTATTAGCAAAAGATAATGATGGCAAGTGTGCAGAGCTAAAGATTAGTCACACTTCTGTTTAAGTGTGGAATTTAAAAATGAGAGGGTGGATTCATCCAGGTAGAGACCAGGCTATAAAACATCAACCCTGCAAGCAAACAGGGCTTGATTTTTCATGGAAGTTTTCCTGCAAAGGAACAAGGTCTCCTTTGGTTAAAACAGGAGGTTATCTCCATCCCTCTGGTAACTTCAGCTGTTGCTCACAGGTCTTTGAGAATGTGTTTACAGTATGTGTAAAAGCACTGGGGACTACTAAATCCAGTTCCTATAAGTGGCTAAGCTGTGGATGAGAGCATAAATAACCACAGAAAGGAGGCTGGACAGGCTGGCCATTTCCTTCCTTCATACTTCTGTGTTTTCAGATTGATGAAAGTTTTATACAGACAGTGTAGAATCTTGAGGAGTGGGCAAACATTTACTTTAAGTGCATCCCTTTGATGGCTGTGAAGAATATTTAGCCAATAAATTGCATTAATTAGTCTCACTATTTATAATAAAAAAGGTACAAAAGAGAAGGCGAATTACAATGCAGCAAACTGCCATATTCAAATGAGTGAAATTAATTCAGTAATATGTAAAGGGAGTTTTAGTATTGGTCTGTAAAACCTTCAGGCATTGTACAAATGTCTGAACTAATTTTGGATTGTGTACAAAATTGGCTGTACAGATATATACAGTGTACTGCACAGGACAGGTCTGTCTGATTTTTTTTTTTTCCGCTTGACTACTGCACCATGAATAGGCTAGTGCTCTGCTTATGTCAGCTACTGTTCAGTAATCTGCTGCATCAGTCTTCCAAAGTATTGCTGATTAACTCGGAAAGGGGTTTTCTTTCATGGAAAGAAATTATAAGAATGATGATATTCTGTGTGAATGAGATGAGGAAGTTTATTCCAAAATCCTGAGGTTACTCATATGATTTTTATTAAACCAATTATGCCAAAGATGGCCAAGTTTACAGTCAGTTTGTATAACACTGCAGTTACTGAAAATATGTCTACCAATGAAGATAACTTCATAGCTGTGGTAATAATTTTCGAAGTGGTAGGCTTTTTCCTAAATTTATCTTAGGTAAGATTAAATAATCATTATTTGAGCTTTCAAATATCAGTGTTTAATTTCATTTCACATTGACAAAACTATGTTTTGTAGTTTTTTATTTTGGCAATAGAGTGGTAGATATGCTAATACAGGCTTTAGTTCTGAAGATGTACAGGCTTTAGGTACACGGTGTCCTTCTGGCATCCCAAATTTCTGTTCTAACCTATGAAGAACTTGCATGCAATAGTACTTCTTAATTTGAAGATAGCAAGCAGTTTTAAGAAGATTGTCTTACTGATGTAAACACTGACTAGACAACTAATGTGCTGTGACTGCTACTCATTATATCAAACTCTATCATTTCATTGTTGCCTTATCCTCCTCCTCATTTGTTTCATCTCCATCTGCTCACTCTCTTATATACTTGCACTGCACTGTATGAGGTGCCCAAGCTTACTGGGGCAAAATGTTGTCTTCTATGGAAATAGGGTCTAGCTCTACTTAATACTGCAATACAAATGCAATATTAATGCTTATGCTGCTACTAATTTGACTTTTTTCTCCCTGTGTGACTCTTGAAAAGTATAATTCCTATTTTAGAGCTAGTTTAGCTGTGTGCAAGTGAAAGTTAAGAGTAAAATTGATCACATCTTACTAGAGCCCTTTAAAAGAAGGGTGCTAGTCTAAACTAGTCATCAAAGCTTGTTTCATTATTGTTGCAAGTGGTATCATCAGAGGCTGGTATTTCTTAGGATGGAATGAATGACATTTTCAGAGGATGATTCATCCTACCCTAATGTAGTAGATCTTAGACACCTACTGGAGTTCTCTCTCTGTGAGCTACATACTAAGACCTTATGAAAAGCTTAGATTTGGTGTCTAATTTGTTTGAATCATACTGCAAATGTTCTGGGCAAGCCCCCATTTCTGATTCTGCGCTGTGCTCCAGCTGCTAGAAAATTATTTTTCTCTTCCATTTTGATGGTCCTACAAGCATAAATTTTAGCAGTAAATGCCCTGGGCTTTAGGACTCAAATCACTGCATATCAATAAACAATTTAATTAAACAATTAAAATGTCCTTTTAGTTATCTCTTAACAATATCTGTTATTAAATACAGAGGAAGAGACCATTATATTTTGGCAGAGTAAAGCTTGCATCAAATAACTAAGTATTATACAATGTTCTTCTAAAGTTTGTATGCAAGTAAATCTCTCGCCTGCTGTTTGCCAAACTGGGGGGCTGTTCCTAATTTTCTTCCTGGATAAAGCCAGGAGGTCTAAAGATTTTAGTTCATTCTGTCTCTTCCCTGCTGCTGTGCCATCAAACCAGATGCAATATTCCCTTCAGAAATGGCTGGTTTAGTGTAGTAGTGTAGAGATATAACAGGGAAACAGCTATGGGGTTGCCAGCTGCTGTCACTCTGATAAAGCATGAAAGAGGTAGGCAGAAAGGTAAAAACAGTGAGGTGATATGATATAAATTCTTCTTTTTCTTCCCATTGAGAAGGCTTTGTTGGGTTGGCTTTGTTTCTTTACTGCCTTTTGCCATAGCAATGTTTTATAACTAGAAAATGCTATAAAAAACTGGTGATTGTAAGCACATGAAACATTAGTGAATCTGGTTTGAAATTGGAAATATCTACCTGTAATGAAGGTCATGATTTCAAAGTATTGCAAAACAGTGCAGCTGAGGTTTCTCTTTGTCTGCCCTGCTCTACATTGTGTCTCTTGAGCTGATATTTCACTTAAAATTAGGTAGCAAAGGAAAAGAACAAGATAAATCTGTGAGGACTATCAGGGGAACTCCTGCTCTGAGATCAGTGGCGCTATTCCCAAGAAAGTTAGTTTTAAAAACAGTCTGTCTGTCATCTGAGTTTCAGCTGATAATTTTACCAAAAGCCTTCTGAAGCAAAGATTGTTGGTTCTGGGCTTCTCTCTGCCATCTCATCTGTCATGGCATATCACTGATATAAATCAACAAGGAATACTGTGATTGCAGAATATATTTAGCTGCCTGCATTAGTCACTGGGGATTGTGTTCTTATGCTTCTATTTGTTTGATTTAATACATGTTTGCATATTCAACTGTGCAGCCAATAAACATCATGTCCATTATAATCAAAAGTATAGCTCTGGTTTTACTTGATCAGCTAACTGCCTATTCATGAAGGCAAGCCACTGGTGTGCAGGCCATGCTTATAAAGTACGTCTGCAACAAAATGGGAATTTGTTTGAATATTAAAATAGAGCAATGCTTGGTATTATTGTCTTTTTCCTTTTGTAATATTCTAAGCATCTTGTGGAGCTTGGACCTGCCTTACCTATGCATTCCTAAGCATTTCTACCCTTCATTATTACACCAAGTAGTAGTCTACATAGTGCAAGTTAACTTCTGTGAAGAGGACAGTAGCAAGCATCAAGTGCATGTATGTTTTTCAACTGGTGCAAGTCAGACAAAAGCTAATCCAGATTTTAACTTAACTTTATCAGCTGCAGGAAACCAAGCCTTTCAGACTTGTTCTAAGGTAAAAAGATCTCCAAAATGGGAGAAGAGGAAGAAGGGGATGAGAAAGGATGACAGTGTGAGAGCAGGTCTTACCTGCATAAAAATAAATACACAGTTCATTATTTTCAGAAACAGCCATAAGTTTACAGCGCTTTCAAAGAAAAAAAATCATTGAAATTTTTGTATACCTTCTGCTTTAAAGTTTTTTAGCATCTGGTCCTCTATCTACTCTGTAGTTGAGCCCCTTTCTATTCAATAAGGTGACCTGACTACTTTTCCCACCTAACGATCTTTATTCTAAAATCTAGAGGCTGGAGAAAAGGAATAATTAACTCCCTTAATTTCTCAGTGAAGCATCAAGTTGACAGTCAATCAATTTGCCCATATAGCACCATTATTTTGAATGGAAAACAGAGCCTGACATTTTTGTGTTTTTTTCATCAGTGACCTGAGTTGATGCAGATCACTCTGAGCTGACTCTGAGTTTACCAATGAAGCAGACTTTAAAACTCCTCCTTGACTTAAATCCTGTATTCTCTGTCTTGTAACTCTATTAAATGGCCAGTCCACCTGTAATATTTGAAGCATGGGCACTAGAATGAGCCAAAAATATAAGTGAATATTGTATCTAATAGATTTATTCCGGCCCGCTGCACACCATGTTTGTAAATGATTGGAAGCTACATATTAGAGCCTAAACAGTGTCACTGTTGTAGAGTAAGAGAAAAGCATAAAGACAAGCTCTCTTCACTGTAATGTCCCTTAATAATTCCTTTAATAGTCTTATGCTCCATTTAATGGCAGCCAGTATATACTTGCTAGCATTTGTGCATCAGCAAAAATGAGCAAGCACTCAGGATACAGATGTATTCCTGTATGACCAGGAATATCATTAATTTTGTTTAGCCTTAATGAGAGAAAGCCAAAGGGATTTTGAACTATTGTTTACATCTACCTCATGGTGGGGTGTAGAGAAAGGAGAGTCAGATTCTTCTCTCCAGGTTCCCAGTGACAGGAGGAGAGGCAGCAGACCCAGCATAGAACACAGAAAATTCAAGCTTAATGTAAGGAAAAAATGTTTCACACGTCCGTGGTTGGACACTGGCACAGGTTGTCTAGAGTGGTTGTGCAATCTCCATTCTTCACTTGACAGTTGACTGGACTGAGCAACCTGATCTAACAGGACCTCTGTTGAGCATGTGGTTGGACTATGTGACCTATGGAGATTCTTTCCAAAATCTATGATCCAAAATCCTTCAGAAATGTTGATAGTAGCTTCAGAAAAGTTTTGTAAACACAGGACTTTTTATGTCCTTTAATTCCCATATGTAATAGCTCCATTGCTATAGCTATAAATAGAAGTTGGCTTGCAATAGCAAAATGCAGGAGTATTTTATTAGCTGGTTTCTGGAAAAAGGTTTTTCCCCCAATGCCAATTCTTGAAAGAAATACGCCACCAGTGTTCCTCTGAAGCATCCACTCAAATAGAACCGAAGAGCCAAGTCTAGTGCTCATTGCAGTCCTGGTATTGACTTTGGTCTTTGGATCAGGCCTTATATCCTAACAATGGGGGTATTCGTATGCAATCTCCAGGATGAAATTAAGATTTTTATGTGTATGGTAATGGATATTGGACTGTGCTAAAGAAATGGGGAAAAGAAACTCTGTGCTAGGCAGAATTCACCACAAGATGTCTCATGTCTCACTACGTATTTTTCAGAAAGGTAGGGAGCTATCCAGCTAAGCCTGGTGAGTGAGTGCAACGCAAATGACATGATTTAGATTCTTCTGGGGAGTATGTTAAGAACACATAAAAATAGACTGGATGTGGAAGCCAGGCATGAAGAGTGTGTTCTTCAAGGGCTGATTAAAAATAAATGCATGAAGACTAACATCACTGAATATGAACAAAATTCTCCAGAAAGGGGATGAAAATGAACAGCTAAAGCCAAAGTTCAACACCAGAATGATTACACATTATAAAAGAGGGCGATCAAATCTCATTTGTTATTTCTAACAGCCTTTAGTAAGGAAGCCAAGTGGAATCTTTAAGCCATATAAAATTTTGGGGCAAGGGGGGAAGTAACTTTTTATCTGTTGGCTTTGGGAATCCAGACTGGAGCCTGCACACAGGTCAATCTGCACAAGCATTGGGCACACTCGTCTGTTCTTAAGTGTTGTGTATGTATTTTTAAGTGGAACTCTTTTGTGTTCATACATACGGCTTCTCCCAGTACTGGAGCAGACTCTCCTCTGACTCGGGGATGATACCTGGGTGAGGACAGCTCCGTCTTCAGAGCTGTTAAACGAAAGGGTTTACACCTTTTAAAGGTTAAGTCGAGACACAAGAGAGTACCTATTTCTATCCCGAGTGTCTCACCACGCCGACAAACAGCGGCGATCCGTCCGCCTGCCCGGGCACGGCCGAGCTGTGGCTGCTGGCGGTGTCGGGGCCCCGCAGTGCCGAGCGCCCGGCGCTGCCCGGCGGCTCCGAGCGGGGCGGGGCGGGTGGCACCGGGCGCTCCCCCGCCAGTTCACGCCCGTCACACCGCGGGCTGTGTCGGGGGAGGGAGAGGGACCCGCCGTGTCCCCCGCCTCGCAGGACGCGGAGAGGGCTCACCTACTAATCACGGTCCCGGGGCCGGGGAACTTTGAGATAGGCCCTCGCCGCCGGTGCGGAGCCTCCCCCCGTCGCCCCCTCCCCCGCCTCCTCCCCGCCCGGGCCGGGGTCCGGCGCGGCTGCCGCTCCCCGGGCGGGGCGGGGCGGGGCGAAGCCGCCCCCTCTCGCCGCCGCGCTCCGCCCGCTGCCCGAGCCGGCGGCCGCGCTGGAGCCGGTGCCGGTGGCGGTGCCGGAGCGGCGGGCCGGGCCCCCGCCTGCCCTGCCCGCGCCCCGCGCCTCCCGGGCCTGACCGCGCTGCGAGCCGCCGCCGAGCCGCCTCCGCCCGCGGTGGATGCCGCCGGGGAGCGGGCGGAACGCGCCGCTGGGGAGGGGGGCTGCCGCCGCCGGAGCCCACGTACATGCGAGTGCCCTCTCCGCTCACCAGCATGCTGTACTTCCAGATGGTGATCATGGCAGGGACCGTGATGCTGGCTTACTATTTCGAGTACACGGACACCTTCACGGTCAACGTGCAGGGCTTCTTCTGCTACGAGGGCGCGTACCGAAAGCCCTACCCGGGCCCCGAGGACCGCAGCGCCGTGCCCCCGGTGCTCCTCTACTCGCTGACCGCAGGCGTGCCCGTGCTGGTGGTAAGCAGGGGCCGCCCGCCCCCCTCCCCCCCATCCCCTCCAGCAACTTGTTGGGCCGGGCCGGGTCTCGCCGCGGGCCCCGGCCGGAGCGGCGCCGCCGGCGGGAGGCTCTGGCGTGGGCCCGGCGGGCTCCCTCCCTCCCTCCGTGCCCCCCGCGCTGCGGGGCTGCGGCCCGGCCCCACGGGCCCCGGCGGGCAGCGCTGCCGGGCCCAGCCCCGGCTCCGGCCCCGGCCCCAGCCGCTGCCCACCCCGCGCCTCTGAAGCTTATTTTTAGCACCGATTTATGTAACTGCCAGAGCCTGTATTGCCAGCCCTGTTCGACTCCTTTTGATAAAAAGACTCTTTTATTTTTTGAAACGCGTGCGGGTTGCAGGTCGATGGGCTACCTGAGGGAAACCTGCTCGTTAGCAACCACTTACTAATATTTCGCCCAGTACTAATTAGAAAACCCCTCTGTCAGTTTATTTTTTTGAAAGAACAGCGAGCAGTTCTGCTTGATTTAGTTGTCTCCGTATGTCACAGTTACTGATGTGTGTGCAAACTAAACCAGTGTGTCTCTAATTGAATATGATCTTCTGTCAGTCAGGCTTAAATAGGTGTGTCTAAAATGAGGTTTATTTCACTGATTCTCTTTAGGTTTTTGGGAAAACAGCTAAGAGGAAAAAGCAGTCAGATGTCTTCCCTTCAAATTGTTGAATGTATTGGTTCTGTTGTCAGATAACAAGGGCATTAGCATAATTTAATAATCCCTGACCGTACTGTGGAGCAAAGGCTGAGAGGGAGTGAGATGGGAGTATTTAACCACTGGGGATGGATTATATAGAGACTCACCAGCTGTGTGCAGTTACACATACAGAAACTCCTTGCAAAGAGTTTATTTTAATCAGCTGTAAGCATTAGAATAAAAAAAATAGAGTAAGGGGAGGCCTCTTAAGATGTTAATTATTAGTTTAACAGATTAATTCATTTTCAGGAAAATATAAAAAATAGAAGAATAAAAAGCTTCATCAAAGTGATGCTATGGTAATTCCAGACACAGTTCCCTTCTGCATTGTAGTACCATGAGGTCTCAGATGGTATCCAACATAAAACCTCATGGTCAGGCTCAGCCTTAGTATTTGAAACTGTTCTTTTTTTTTTTTTTTTTTTTCCTAGGGATTGAACTACGTCATTTGGCAAAACTTGTTACCTAGCCTTTTGGTTTTGTTTTTATTTTAACTTCAATTAGTTGACTATTTTATTTCCCTGTTTGCGCTTTTGAACCCCCAAATGCTGTTGAGGTTTTAAAGGGTTTTTTTTGTTGGTGGTGTTTTTCTGCTGTTTGCCTGTGATGTTTGTTTTGCTTTTAATTCTGTTTCTTTTGTTTGTCTCAGGAAGTTATAAAGATTGTGTCAGATATTCATGATGAGCATCTCTTTTTCCTAATATGTGTCAGCAAAATGGATTGGTAGTTTTCACTTCCTGGGTGCTAGATGATTACGTCAGAGAAATCACCATGACATTTTGGGTTGGCAGTCTTGTAATAAGCCTTGCTAAAAAGCTAATAATAGAATTTAATAATATTTAACTGTGCTTTCTCTCCCAGTCACCAGTCTCTTGGGCAAATGACATGCATTGGGAGGTCAGGGCCTGGAAAACCACATTCTAGGTGCCTGTGTTGCACTTTTTTTAAAAAAAAATTATTTTATTAAATGGAGATTTCACCCCCTGGGTATCTCATGACTTCAACAGCATTAAGTCTAATCATTAACGTTATTAAATAAAGGCAATCTTTTTCAGGCTTCAGACAGAATTCTGTTCTGATTCTCCTTGGGCAATCCCCCTGGATTTAGCGTTTACATGGGGTAGCTCTTTTTCAGTTGTGAACAAGCTTACTTGTTCTTATCATTGAAAGAAGTGGTGAAGTTAATATTTCTTCACCAAAGCAACTTCTATGCTTTTAGCAGTAGTTGAACTTTCTTCCCAAGATTTCAGAGATGAATTAGATTCTCTTCTATTTGATTTCTCATTTGTGACAGTTTGACCATAGATGTTCTGTGTAATTTTTGGTTTTTCTATAAGTAAAATATAAAAATGAATCCTGTAACAAAGCCATATTTCTGCCTGTAAAGATACAAATGTAGACCAGTGAAGGAAATGGATTTCTGTGAATGAAATTGTACTTTTTTTCCAAAATCACTATTGTCATGGAATATAGTTTATTAAATACTATGATTTATGAGAGTTTTTTTACAAAAACCTTTTTTTCTTTCTGTTAGTTTGGTGTGTGGGGTTAATGCTGTTTCTGTAGTTTTGAGATAGAGCAACAGAGTCTTTACCTTGGTGTTCAGGGTAACTGGGTGGGTTTGGTTTTTTTTTTTTGAGGGATGGGGCTTGTTGAGTTGGAGCCATAGAGTGCTTCAAGGTAACCCAGGTTCTATTAATGTGACTCAATCAATGGCTCCATTGCATTGAGTTTTAATGAAGTTTCTCTAAAATCAGAGGATAAATGAGTTTTTCTAGTGATTTTTCTCATTCCACATGCCTGCTATTAAAAAAAGCTAAAAAAGTAAAGTACCTGGATCTGTCTTGATGAGCATCTCATCAGCAATGGGTCTCTTGCTGTCACATGGCTGCTCATCCAAAACTCCTGTGCCACATCAGAGCTGCAGTAGCAGACCTGAGTGTCAAGCTGCGCAATAGAGCTGAGTGATCCCAGGGTAGCTATGTGCATGTGCTGAGATGTAATGAATGAGCTGGGTCATTTGACAGGGTTGTTACCTGTGAACACTATGTTAATCCTGGAAACTTTCTGGTTAGTCTTTAAAATGTTAATTCCTCCTAATACATTTCTGCAGCCCTAGTGCAGTAGTGCTGCCACGCTTCCATTCCTGAGGCCATCTGCTTTGCCATTCTGTCTGCCCCCCCGTGCCATTCAAGGACAGATGCAGCTGGCTGTCAGGTCACAGGTCCTCAGGAGTCTGATGTGGGAAATGGAGGCCCGGGGCAGAAGCAGAGACTGCTTGCTCTACTGCAATGCTTGACTTGCAGGTGCTCTGGTATGGGAAAGGGAAACTGTGACTGAAGGAAGGGGGGTTTGTACTCTGCACTTGGGATTTACTGGTTTTGTGTATATACAGTCTTCAGTCAAGCATTTACAAATGGTCAAGCAGTTGGACTAGATGATCATTGTAGGTCCCTTCCAACTGAACTATTATATTCTGCAATATCTCCTAGGTCACATAGGAGCTAGTAAGAAGTCAAATTGTTGTGCTGTTCACTTCAACAGTAATCAATTAATTGTCTGCTAATAGACATATCTGCTTGAAGTCTCTGCAAGTTCAGAGTTGCCCAGAGAAGCTGTGGCTGCCCCCGCCCTGGCAGTGTTCAAGGCCAGGTTGGACGGGGCTTTGAGCAACCTGGGCTAGTGGAAGGTGTCCCTTCCCATGGCAGGGGGCTGGAACTAGATGATCTTTAAGGTCCTTTCCAACCCAAACCATTCTATGATTCATAGGTATAACAGCAATTGTAGGAAACCTGTAGAGGAATCCAGCAGCCGTTCTGCAGGATGAGAAGAGCTTCTTCCTTTCCCTTTTTCCAGTTAGGTTTCCCAGCTTTTATGCAGGTTCCATGAAATGAAGCAGGATACATTACAACATTGGTTTTCTGTGTTCCATGGATTATCTCTAAAGGGTGTATGTGCTGTTCCTTACCTGTTAAATATGCAGTTTATGAGTTCTTCCACTGGATAATTTTGAGGGCTCAAATGTTTGGGTTTTGTTTTTAAAAAAAGGCTGAAAACATGCAACAGCTTAACATACAACAAAATATGTGGTCCATTTCAATGTTAGAAGGCCTTCCATAAATAATAGTCTAAGTCATACCTTTAGGCACAGGTAAAGTAATGCCTTGAGTGAGTAGATGTGTTTGCATAAGGAGCATTAGGCAGACTAACAGCAAAATGTTCTACAAAATGTAGATGAGGTTGAAGTTGCAATCAGAAGAATGTAAAAGCCCTGAGTATGAGATTCTGTGACGGGAGAATGAGACTCCTTCAGAGGCAGTGCCCCTGTGGGCTCCCTTCCTCCCATTTGTCTTTCTGACTGTAGGGTTGAAAGAGTACTGCTGGCTCTGTGCTTCTGTCCTTTAACTGTCCATAGCCCTAATATTCAGAGATCTCTGGTACACTGAGGAATTCTCAATATACTTCTTCTCTTTTTTAATTTTTTTTTAAGTCAAATGTGAAGGTGACAAGAAATATGCTCTTGATTTCAGTCTATTCAAATATGTAATAAGCATAAAAGTGCTAGTTGAGAGTTTAGTGCTATTTAAGCCATTTCCCAAAGTGCCAGTTCTTGCTCAGTGGGCTGGTTGCTTTTTCAGACTTGTTATGACAGATGTAGCTTGGGATATAAACGTCAGTCTAATTCTTTAGCTTCCAGTAGAAATGATTTGTAGAACTGTGAGGCTAGTTTCTCATGGTTTCAGAATCTATAGAGTGATCAGGTCTGCATTATTTCTTTCTGGTAGATCTCAATAATTTTTGACCTCTCTAAAATACTGTTAATTACACTCAAGGATTCTTTTAATGTGTCCACACGCTAATATGAATTACTTAAAATGTCAAAACTGTTTAAGCAATAATTGGTGTAAAACTCAAAGTATTGGACCCAAGATGTATGCTGACTATTGTATAAAAGCCAGGAGATAATGACACACTTTCATTAAGATGTGTATACAGTTTTATTTTGCAAATGTTGTTTGTTTTTATTTCCAAGTAACAAGCGAATGATTACAGTACTTATTCATAAAATAGACACTGTTCTGTTTGCCTAGATGAATTCCTAGCATATTTATATTTTCTTTGTAAACCAATTAAAGACTAATTTGTTTTAGGATAATCCCCTTAATATCACCATTGAAAAAAACTACCTATCTTTCAGACATGAACCTTTAAATTGGCACATCCCAAACAAGGAATGGATGTAAAAGATCAGACGTTCTGCCTTCAGCTTAGCTTTAGTCAGTAACTTTCTTCTGATCACTTGAGGAAGGAATTTTGAAACCTGGCAAATAAGACTGTAAAATGAGAGATGCAACATCATTGTTCATGTATCGAATTTACTATACCCTGATACTTTAAGAAAACCCAAGATCATTCTGTAAATAATTAGAAAGAAAAGCTACCTTTTGAAGGATCAGCACAGATTTCAGAAGTCTCTCTTCTTCAGTGGCTTTGCTGATCTCTTAATAGTTCCAGGTCTGAGCAGCTCAAGAGTAGTTGAACGATATGCAGAGACCTGAAGGAGATCCACCACTTGTTTCCAGCCATAGATCTAGCTGGTGTGAATAGGCACACTCCTATCTCACTCTTCCTTTTTGAACCTGCTAGTCCCTGTTTTCCTTCTGTCACCTATGATTCTGTGTGCTGTGGCATCAGGGACTGATCGGATAGTATCAGGCTGTTTTCAAAATGCTCTTGTCAGAGTAACTTTTAGTTAACCTGTAGTTCAATGAAACTATTCTACTCTGATATAACTTAGTGCCGTACATGAAAACAGGTGCTGGATTGTGATCTATTTCTGGGACATCAAAATATTCTGTCATCTGTTTGTTACAACTTAAGGAAAAACACAGTCTAGAATTAAAGTTCTGAAAAAGAAATATTTCTGGAAGTGTCCTCTGTGAATTTGCTGTGCCAGAAATCTGTAAATTTACTTCATACCTGAGAACTCTAGCTGCTTTTCCTTCCTGACCTTAGTCATAAAAAAACGCTGCCTTCACAAATGTTTCTTCCATCTATTTTAGGCTGATGATTTTTCTATTTCATGGCTGGTACCAAGTCGCTTTAGCTTCCATGTACACTTTGAAACTGTTGGAAAAAACCTAAAGCACAGGGGCAGAATCAAACAGACTTTTCTCCTGCTCAGCTACTTGAAGGAGACTAAGCTGTTTTGTCACTTCTGCTGGAAAGAAAGCAAGGAAACTTGATAAATAATGCAAGGATACACAGTTGCTAGCATCTCTGTGTTACAGGGCAAAAAGTTCTAAGAATATGTAGTGAGGTCTTCAAGTGTTCATTTTTATGTACATCTTCTAGAGCAAGTTAGAGGAATCACCCAGTAAAGTGTTCAGTCTGCCCTGGTGCTCTTTTGTGGGGAGTAATAAGCTTTTTTACTGGGTAAGTAGCTGCAATATTTGAACATCTTCCAGTGCTGTTTCTGAAATTACAATGGTAATGCAACAGAAGATTAAAAATCCAGACTGGTATGAATTGGGTAGACTAAACTTAGCCTCTGAAATCAAATGGAAAAGGTTTTACTTGTATGAGAAACTTTCTTTAGCTTCTTGATATATGACCTATTTCAGTAATCCTGGAATATCTTTGATTAGCTAAAAGCTTATTTATGTGTCCTCTGCTTGTTAGCACATTTGACAGCTGTTAAGACTTTACATGAAGAAGGAATTTCCAGAATACTTCGTTTACTCTGCAATCATGTTGTTCTTGAAGGGCCCGTTTGGTCTCTGTCTTCATAGTTCTGTTTCAACCTGTGTACACAGCTGTAACTTCTTTTCCTTGGCAGTTTTCTTCTTCCATTCTCACATTTGGTGGAGGGGGAGAAAAAAGACATGTAAAAATTGCTGTGTTTTTGTTGGTTTTTTGTTTGTTTTTTTTGTGGTTTTTTTTTTTTTTTTTTTAAATGTGCAAATGCTGGGGACTTCAGAAGGCCACTTTTTGGGAAGGGGGCAATGCCAGCAGGAGATGTTAAAGCTAAGGGACAATTTATGTCATGCTCTTCCGTTGTGAAGGGGTAATTGCATTGCAGCTTTACTCAAGAATAAAAAATAAATCACACTGTTAAGGTCTGCAGTAATTTTGTGTACCAGATGTCAGTATTGGCCTGTTGGGACACACAGCAAGACAAATACGTGGTTTGATAGTCTGATGCTGGTTTTATCCCAGCATAAAACCACTAATCCAACAGAGCTGTAACCAGGAGAAACAACAAAAGATTCAGAACCATTGTGGGTTTTCTTGGGAATTCTTCTTTTCTGTCTGTCTTCCTCTTGTGCTCTGATGGCTTTACATGAATAGTGCCTGCAGAAGTTATGTTTGTACTTCCAATTAAATGTATAATTTCTGCTGTGCTTGCTATGCATGTTATTTACAAACACTAACAATATTGAGGCCATATGCTTCATCCTTTGATGGGCTCTGGAAGGAAAGTGGCAAGCAGATGTGAACAAGACGGACAGGGTTCTGTTTGCAACAGCTGAATGCTTGCTTGTCCTATAAACGATGTACTTATGTTTAAGTGAGAAATTGTTAATCCAACTAATCCTGCACGATTAGGGAATTTATATGCATTGTTTGTAATCTAAAATAGTATGTCTGAAGTAGTAATCAGTTTTTCAACCAAACAATTCTTGGTCATTGTACATCATGCAGGATTGAGGAGATAGGTGTCCATATGATACATAATAAATGACAGCCTAAGTAGAACTGTAAGTAGCTTTAGCTGTGTTTTTCAGCCTTAAAAGCAGTGTGATGTTCAAAAAGCTTTACAATGCTCTTGCAGCATCTCTCGGGTACACTGAAGGGAACGGTGGCCCAGCTTTCATCAGAAATGGTTCCTATTTAGCTGAGGTGTGGTACCTCATAGATCGCAAATAAAAAGCCTAGCTGAGGTGGATATACCACATCTCCAGCATGCAGAAAACATGCACATGTGACATGCTGTTTTAATGAGGACTATCCACTGTAAACATGCTAGTCCTTAATATTCATGTGTAGTACTGTGAACATTGTATGGGAGAGGGACTAGGAAAGCAAAAGTTACAGCACTTGCTATCTCTGATCAGCAACCTGGCTTTGCTAAGATCACTTCTCTTCACCTGCAGGTCAGAAAATATTTATTTTTGATGTAAAGCACTAAGAAATCTGCACTAGAAAATTTACTGTATATGTAAACAGTTTTTTAAAATCTACTATTAATCTAATAAATTGTTCAGTACTGCTTCAAAATTGACTCTTAATCCTGGATGCCATTTCCTGGGGTACAAGGCACCATAAAAAAAAACCTCCATTCTGGACAACATACAGTGTTACCTGTAATTTTGTGTGTGTTGTATAAATGTATCATAATTATCCCTTGTATAATGATTATATGTTATATATTTATATGAAAAATTCATTAACTTTATATACTTATTAATGTACTTATTAATGTACAATTAATTATAAATGCAGTATAGCTATGTTTTAAGTGCTTTCTTTTTTACAAATAGTATTTTTCCTTCTCTGCAGATGTTACTTCTTGCCTCTCGCGCATTGAGGTTAAGGAGTATGTATGAAGGCATTCATTCCTAAACTAGAGTTTTTTGTTTTCTAAATAATAATAATTAAAAAAAAAAAGCTATCAAGAACAGAAGTCAGCTCAACAGTGTCCTGCTGTTCTGATTCTTTTCTTCTTTCTCTACATAACATTTTGAAACACCCGTTGTTTTAGGCTGGTAGGTTTCATGCTGTCTTTAAAAGGGATGAGTCATACTTTTTTTATTACTATTTTTTTGTCATTCAAACTCTGAATAATATTATGAGGACTTTCTTTGGTCAATTTGTAGTTTGCCTTTTTATAAATCAAGTATTAAATATTAGAATCAGTGAGTGGAACTCAGCTTCCTAGTATAGTTATTTTGGGTAGTGGTAAGGATTTCTGTGACCTGTCCATAGCAATTTAGAGCTCAGATGTGACTGAATTAATTCTGCTTAAAGGTTTGTTAATCACGGGCCAGCTGAGCTTCAGTAACCAACCATGTGCAGCTTGCAGCCTGTGGGGAGCACAAGGTGAAGTATTTGAGCTTGATGTGCTTTAATTAAGACTCAGTCCAATACATGTTACCTTTTTGGATTTTATAGAGTGGGTGCATAGACTGTCCATAACATGGCTCTGCTGACTAAGTGGCAACCTCATACAGTCAAACTGCACCTGGCTGATGTCTGAAGTTTGACCTTCCCATTCGCAGAAGTGTATGGCTCTGTGCATAAGTTCATCTCTATGCAGAACAACATGTAGACATGCCATATCATCATGTATGTAATAGTAGTTTGATCATACTTACACAGATTGAGCTTGGTGTCCAGAGCTTCTACACTGCTCGGTTTCTGCCTCTTCTGTTCCTATGGGGGACTGTCCTTGGACCTGTTGGGCTGTATTTGGGTTCTGCCATGAGGCCAGGCTTGAGGCTGCTGCCATCATGCATTCGAACAGCACAGACATGAGTCTGAGCATCTGAGAGGCCAGGGGGAGGAGTGAGGATCTTGTGCTGCACTGTACTGTAGGCCACAAGCGTGCTCATGTGAATGGTGGTGAGGACAGTCTGGCTGTTATGATGGTCCTTCTTGCCAAGTGCTCATGCTTGACTGAAGTCAGCGCTTCAGTCAGTCTCAGGGGCTCTTTTCAGAGCATTTAGCAAAGGCAGATGAGATTTGTAGGCAGATTCACCTTGGGGTATGTATGTAAGTGGTTCGTGGACATTGCAGCTGGCGGAATGAATGTACAGAGCTGGGTTGTGAGCTCTGTCAGGCTTCGCCTTGATAAAGGGATCTCGCCACCCAAGCAGGATGTACATTTAGCCTTTACTGCCTATCTGTTGGGTGGTAATTGTGAAACTAGGCTTCTCTGTAAAGCACTAGGAGATTTGTGCATGAAAAGAATTGTACAAGAGCTAGGTATGTACTAATTGTTAATTAATTATCTTGGTATTGGTGAGGTTTAATCGCATGCTTCAGTGCTACTTGAAGTAGCAAGGCTTTCCTGAGATGGAGTAGTGTATGTGAATGAGTATGGTGCTGATAGAATCTTTTTATGGAACCACGTTCATTTTAAAGAGTCGGTATTGCAGTTTTACTCAGTATTTCTTTTGTTTATGAATTGATTGTGATCATTGTATGATTAGGAGAAAATCATAAAGCAGAGATTCTCTTTTAAAACCTCGATATATTTACATATGCAAAAATGTATGAACAATGTGCTGTCTGAAAATAGTCATGTTTGTGGTTGATTTGTATCCAGGGTTTAATTCACATGTGTTTTTAACATTGAATGCCAGTGGCAAAAATGTAATGCGTGAAAGAATTAGTTCACCACACCAGAATACCTAAAAAAGTTATCATATCATGGAATGTGTGAAAGCACCTTTCAATGCAGCATACTTTGAACTTCTCTTTCTAGTAATAACGTGTTTGTCAAATAACGAGATATTACATCCAACACTGATTAAAACCACAATATCTATTCATACATTTACGTAACAATTATGTATTTTGTCTAATACCCCTTTATTGTCTTCACAGAGAAGACTAAATGCCAGCTCTTATAAAGTCTGCCTTGAAGATAGCCAATGTCAAGGCTTCACAAGATCTAAAATTTTTAAATAGACTCATCCTTAAAACACTTCTCTCACCGCTTGGGCTTTTTTGAAAATAGTTGATAAAGCCAGCAACATGTTAACTATTATTTTGCAGTTCTGTGCAAAGGAGGTGATGCTTGTTAAGGTAAACCATTATGCTCTATTTTATGAGTGGAAGGAGATACAGTCATATATTGAAGAAGAGTAGCTGGGCTTACTTTGGCCTACAGACTTCGCAATTAGTTTTCAGAATACCACTGCGTGCCTAAAAGAGCTGTTTTTATGCTCTGCTGTCTTCACAGCAAAGTATACAATCTCCCCTCTGTCTTGTAGGCATTTCCTGTACTAGGAATTTTTTGCTAAAATTTCCCACTCTTGCTGCTCCTGTTTCAGCTCATTGGCTGCTGTGCTAATGAGGGCACTTGGGACTTCCTCTTAATTCAAGCACTGCATTGTGTAAACTCCTGAACAGGGTCAGATAACATAGTGTTGCCAGCTGCACATCTGCAGCCATCTGGATTTGTGGCAGGAGCGGTAAAATAGACATTGTGTAGCAGAGCTGAAAGAGTGACAAGGGTGGTGCAAATCATCTTTGCAGAAAACCATAAAGCAAATGCTCCATATTCGATCTATAGGATGTACAGAATCATTATTGAAACAGTCTTTCTAGATGTGTATGTATCAAAGACAAATGGGATATGCTACTGTTATGCAATGTTCATGGAAAAAGCTTGCTTGCTAATTCACAGCTATTGCATTGTTAAGAGGTAAGTAATTATTAAAACTTCTGATGCTCATAAACAGTTCTCTGCTCCCACTTCTATGCCTTCATTAAGATTCTGTTTCTGATAAACATCACTTCAGTATATTAATTTATTATAATAACATTCTTAAGGATAAATACTTGCACACTGAAATTACAGCTTTCAAGTCTGAGGAAAGAGGTGCAGGTGAATGGTCACGTGTTGTTTTGTATTTGGGTTTACTGGTTGTTTGGGGCATGCCTGGAAGTGGGACTTCTCTTTTTCTTTCTGATCGTTTCTCACTGACCAACATCTGTGGTGACTATTCTGGGAATAACATCATGGCTCTGCCTGAAGTCAGTGAAGCTTCAGAAGCTACCTTTGGCAGAGCCACAGTTTCATTTGCTTTGACTGTGTCACTGAAGTGTCAAAACAAGTTAACTCTTGTCTCTACTTCTCTTTGAAAGTTTTTATTTGGTCACTTGTTTCCTGGCTTTCACAGGCACTAGAAGTGTGGATTAATACTATCAGGCTTTGTTAATCAGTAGTTTTACTGCTGGTTTTATGCTGGGTGTACATATCACGCACAAATAACAGCTCAAAATAAAGTCATAGTTCTAGATCAGATACTTCCGATGCAATGGCTTTTAAAGTGTTTTTAACTAATTTTTAATGACACCTGGATCCTTTGCAGTAATGCTCACAATGTGAAGACTATAAAGTATTATATAAGAAGAATGACTTTAAGGTAATACACTCAGGAGTGGGCATTACAGTTTTGGACCTTTCTTTCTGATTTATCTGACCTGTTAAACCTCTTTCCCTAATATTTAGTGCCACTCCCCTGTAAAATTGGCTTGACTTCCTAGTTTTGTTTTATTACCTTATTCATAGCTAAGATCCATTTCTCCACCTTGGCTGAAGTATTGCTCTTAATATAGAGTACCACAGGTTTTCACGACTAATCCAGTCTCTGATGAATTTAGTGGGAATGTTACCTATGATTTCAACTGGAAAAAGATAATGACTTTATTTGGTGGGTTGGCAATTATACTGTAGCCTAAGATAATTGTAAAGGAAGAGATGCTTATAGAGAGGCCATTATAATAGGAGTGGAGCTAGTTATGTGCTTTCAAAGAAGATAATTGTTAATAAAAAAGTGTAGAATTGGTTTTTTTGAGCTGTCTACGTAAATCTATCACTATGAATCAAATACTAATTGACAGTAACAGTCATACGTAAAAGACAGTTATGTGTGTATGTTTTGCAGACACGCATATTTTGCCACAAATTCAGAAAGCAATTTTTGTAGAATCTTACAGGTATTAATCATATGTACAGCCTGTTTTTTCTCATAGTTATATTAAAACATGGGGTGCTTATGCTGGTACAGTGTTTGGTCCTTCAGTTTCAGTTGTTGGGTGACAGTGGCATCTCAGTGACAGTGGCTTTCCTTGGATTGATCACAGGAATAATGTATCTGCAAAATGTGGCTGGCCTTGAGTAGCAGTGAGATAGAAGTAAGACAGTGTGAAAAGCAGGAAATTCAGATATTCTCTTTCCTCTGAGCCTCTGAGAACAGTTGGCTCCAGTCATATACTGACTGTAAAACCACTACTTTGTGACCAGAATCTTTAAAAGATGTCTTTTATGTGATCAGTTTTTATTCAAACAGGGATGAAAGACCGTTTATGTTGAATTTTGCAATTGAATGTTCATCCTGGGTAGAAAAGTGCAGTTGTGTAGATCACCTAAGGTTTAAAGCATAAAGTAACATCACTGTTGGAAATGATCATTGGTATGGGTATCATAAGCATTGGTATTTTGCTCATCAAGGAATAATGTTTTCAACGTGCACAGAAGGGAAACAAATCTCCCTCAACAGACAGAACAAAGTACTGTTTTCTTGGACAGGCAAAGAAACAAAGGGGTTTACCAAGGCTGGGCCATAAGGAACCACAGTCTTTTTCACATGTATCACTTGAAGTCCAATAGAAGACTTCCTTGCTACAGCTGAGTGCAGAGCTGAACATGCTGTATGGAATTTATCTTCTAGTAGGGAAGATAAATGGTAGGGCTTTGGACATTGTGTTTTTCCTTTGCAAATATTACGGTATTTTAAAGGTTGAATCTAAGCACCTGAAAAGAGAAAAGTTTTGAGGTAACGTTCTTTTTCAAAATCCCTGGTGAAATAATTATATATAACAGCCTTTTTCAAGTATCACTCAGAGATCCAGAGACTAAAATTAGTTGATCTCTGGTTGTATTGCAACTCATTTTCCTAACAAGGTGTGTTTGTAGGTGTGAAGTGTGAAGCTTGGAAACTTTGGATAATGACATCCTTGTTTCTGTAAAAAAGAAAACAAGAACAACTTAAAACCTGTATGGATTCCCTATTATAAGAACCTTATCTGGAATATTTCAGCCTGAAGTAACTTTACCTTTTGAAATGTGAATTGATGCTTTTAGAAGGCAGTTTTGAATTAATTTTTTTTTCCCCTCACCATTTTCAGATGAAAATTACTAGTTTTTTAGATGTTGATAATTTTCTCTAGATTAATAATTTTTCTATCTTCTGGATGTTGTTTTTAAAATTGAAAAGCTTGGTGCATGGGCCAGAGTTCTCACTGAAGTCTGTTATCTACTACCTCTTGGAATACCAGTATTGTGAAACTGTGCCAGCAGTTAGATAGTTTTGGAGCCAGGTGCCAGACACTTATTTGGCCCCGAGATTGCCATGTTAGCATTACTGAGCTTGTTCTCCTAGTGCCCTGGCCATTTCTAATCCCGCGGAGAACTGCAGTGCAGAGCAGCTGGATACTCTTCATCTCACAGCGCTATAAAAGGTTTAGTAGGCATGAGTAAGGGACGTAATGCCAGGCATAGTGGGTAAAGCAGGCTGAATGCGGAGCGAATGTTCCTGTCAAGGTGGAGGCCGGCAGGGCAAGCGCGGCCCATGGGGCTGCCTGCTCACCCCTCTGCTTCTGTCACAAAGCATCAAATGCAGGACCTGCTGTCGAGTGCCAAGGCTCGCTCTCTGTGGTGATGACATGAGGCCCTTCTCTTAGTTACACTCAGAATAGCAGGGTCCTGATGACAGTTTCTCAAAATGATCTTTTACATAACCAAACTTTGCTCCAGCATTGTGTGATTCCAGCCCTGGTGACAGTGTGCTGCTGTGCAGAGGCTTTGCCTGTTGGATGACGCAGGCATGCTCTAGAGGAGATGCCATTTGCATACATGATCAATTGCTCAGTTAGGAAAAAAAAAGGGGGGGGGGGGAACCCAGGAAGCTTTTAGAGACACTGTGCTTTAAAATATTTCATTTCTTTCTGTCATATGGTAAAGTAATGGATGAAGATAATTCAGTGAGCGATGAAGTTGTCCATGTCTCTGTGATTATGTGCTCATGGAGTTCGCTTGCAGCTCCCTGGTTATAAATTCTTGGTTGTGATGTTGCTTTCAAAGAGCAATGAAGACTTCATTAAGTGAGCAACCTTTACCATTGTTATGTGCTATATGTACAATGTATTGCAAAGAGCAGTAAAGAGTATGTCAGAAGTAACATTAGTGTTTAGTAGCATATAGCCATACTCTGCACTACAGAGAAGTAAAGCAGATATTTGACTATTAGATATATAATCTTATACTGTTATTTTTCTTTTGTAAATGGCCATGACCAAATACCAAAATTTTAATAGAGTTCATGGTATATATTTTTCTCAAAAAATGGAGAGTACATATTTTTAAAACAAAAGGTACTGGAAATAAAGGCTGAGTATGTTTTTCCACATCTTCCTCTAGAAAAGCAATTTTCTTTTCACATCTTTTCTCCAGACCTTCAGAAGCTGCTATGTAGTATGGTCCTGTATCTCCATGCTGAATGCAAAGGGGGATATTTTGTATTTAATCAATAGCAGGTGGATTTATCTAGAACTTGTTTTTTCATTTTCCTCAAAACTACTGGTCATTTTTTAGTATAGAAAATGTACTTCTGTGAAAATTAACCAGGGCATTTGCTGTCAATTTAAGCAAGCAAGAAGCAATGAGACAAGAAAAACACAAAGGAAACAGCCTCAAGGGAAGGCTCTGCATAATGAACTTGAAATTGCTACTGCCGGAAACACTGTTGCTGCTTTTTCTGCCAGGGCTGTCACCTCACACAGCAATTTTAGCTTAAAGCAGATAGTGGAGCTTATCTACAGCATCACTAAAGACCGAGGTTTATGCTGCTGGATTTTCCAAACTCTAGAGACCACTGTGCTCTGTGGTATGTTGATGGCATTTTTGAAAGGGAAATAGGCCAGAAATAGCTCGTGGTCTTGCTAAAAGTTAAGATGAGATAAAGAACAGGAACAATAAAGCCCATGGAAGCCATATTTTTAAAAGAAATCTACGCCACACTTTTTAAGTGGCAACCCATAAGTGAAATGAATGGGAGGCCATGCAACTTAAGTGATTACAATTAGCCAAGAGATACAGAGATCATCCCCAAGACTTTTAGCACCAGTTCCCAGCTTCCCTTCCTGCCTGATAAGGAAGTAGGAGGAAGTGCATTGTGGAGAGAAAAGCAGAGCTGTGGACTGCCTGAGATGCTCATTTCCCATCTTTTGCCATGTTATTTCTTGAAGGTGGTCTCACAGAAGCGTTGATTAGGGTTCAAGTCAAGCCTAAATGAGAGAAATACAATGAATGAGAGTCAAAGAGAAATTACAGTGCACAGTGTTGTCAACTGTTCTTTTTAACTTGAGAAGCTCAGAACATGGATGAGTATTTAGTGGTCTTTTTAATGCAGTAACTGCTTTTCAGCGTTACTCATCTATCTGAGCAGTTGCTGTAGCTACGGCATAGCCCTGAGAATTAGCAGAGAAGGAATCGTGTATTCTACCACGTTCCCTGGTCCATGTGAAATATGTCATGGACACTTGTATACCCTAAAGTAGCTGTTAGCTGGGAAGATCTATGAATGTGTACACAGAAATTTCTTTCCTAATCACAAATAGAGATTATCAACCTTAAATTTTAGGATTTGTTTAAATGCATTAATATACCCTCAGATATCTTGTCATCCAAATGAATATTTAATTCTTACTTGAATCCTACATTTCTATAGGCAGTTATGTCATATATGAGAAGGAGAAGGTAGTCCATAAAATAAACCTTGTTACTATTTCAGAAGTGCAGGTTTAAGGTCACTTATTTATATTGGTGCTAGCTGTTGTAAACCATACCTGACACTAGGGGAAGTTTGTTTATGGAGTCAGTTTACTGGAAAATCAACAAGGTCAGAGCTGCTGTAGCTCTAATATTTGGAATGAGTCAGGTTTGACATTTCACGTTGAAAAAGAGCTCAGAATTTAGAACCAAGTTAAGAATATACTGGATGGATGATTTTGGGAAGGACAAATTAGATCTCTAAATTGACATGCAGTGCTAAAACTAGGAACAGCTTGCCTGGATTCAGAAAAATGACTAATACAGAAAAAAAAAATGAACTTATTTGGGAGGAAGGAATTGGTGTAAGGAATGTGTGCTAAACGCTGTAGGTGTTCTGTGCAGAAACCAAGGAAAGGGACAGGTATTGGGTGGTTGGCAATAAAAATATTACTAGTACAAAAACACCATGAAAATTAATCAGCTAACAACTTAATCAGGAGCTAAGAGGTGAAACAAGAAGAAATATTAATTTTAGATCTTACCCCTCCCAAACTCTGTTCCTGGCTGTCAAAGGGGTTGTCACATCGCAGACAGGATACGATTGCCATGGAGATGGTTACAAGAACTTTTCCTGTAATTTAGATTTTGCTGGGTTAATATTTCTTTTTTATGTTTTCATAAAAAGAAAGGATTATCTAAATGCTAGTTATGAAGTGTGTATTAACATTAAATATCTTTATGTAGGGTAATTTCTTTTTTACTGTTCCTATATACACTTTATATTGGGAACCAGGACTAAGGGCCTTCCCAGCTGTTACAGAAGGAAGCTGTAGTAGAACAAGGACCTGATCGTTGCCTGTCAGAGGTTAGGCTGATGCCTGTAGGGCGATCATTCTTGTCTTTCTCCTTCTTGTAGCAGTTATGTACACTGCATTTTTATCTAAGGACTGTGAAAATTATTTATGTAAATCTTCTTTAGAATACTGGAAAGCCTGCGCTTCATATTGTTAGTCTTCAGGTGAAAATTGTTCTTTTCCTTATACTTTACATGTTGTAATTATATGTCAAAAGGTTTTTGCAGCCTTAGGGAAGGATGGCCTGTGCTTTTAAAAGCTGTTAAAATGTCTGTGAGCTAAGAATTTTAATATATATCATTCTTTAGGAAATCTGTACAGTGATCTAAAGTAGTATGACCCTCTTAGAATAAGGTAAAAGATACTTCTAACATCCTTATTTTTCTCACTGCAAATTATATTTCTATACCTGAACTTGTGTCGCTTTGTCCAAAAGTTTACGTTGTCAGAGTTTTCAGATTCTCCCCTGCAATCCTTCACTGTCAGTTTTGGAATATTCCAAAAACTTTCTGCCCCAAGACTTAGCCAAGAAGTACACAAGTAATTCTGTTTTATTAAATGTCATTTGTTGACTGGCTGCAACTTGCATGTGCAGTGGAAGGGGTAATGGTGGTCCCTGTGCCAGAGGAGATACAGAAATTGTTCCTTTCTGGAATATACCAGGCATGCAAATTATGGTAAAGGACAAGAGGGAGATTGCCCTCCCTTTCCTCTACTCTGTAGAACTGATTATTGCCAGTGGTGCTGGAGAGAAGAAGGAGAAGGAATTACACTGGGAAACAGAATCTCTCCCGGGATTTACTGAGAATGAAAAAGATTTTCCTTCCATTTCTGAAACATCAGTAAGCTGATTATTAGATGAGCAGCACTTGTGCTGAAGGATGGAGGAAGGAGAACAGCTTTAGCTGAGCTACCAGTACAGAAAAATACAGAACCTGTATTTATTGCCAAATTTCAGAAAGATTCTATCAAAGTAAAACCACAGAAGCAGAGATGAATGCCTGTTACGCTCAATGGCATATCCCACTCTGATTACTTCGGAGGGTAGAGCACTAAGCCTAGTATAGCAGAAGTTTTGGTTTTAGCTGAGTTCTACATTGTTCTGACCCTTGCACCTATGTACCCACTCTTAAGAGTATTTTTGTTCAACTAAGAACTTGGAACACTGCTCCCTGCTGCTCTTGGAGCAGAGGGTTTTCTTTGTCCAGGTCACCATCAAAGACAGGAAATGTAACAAGGAAAAACTGTTGCCAGCAGCAAGGACCTAAACGCAGCTGGTGAAGACAGGTTGCTAGACCTCTTTTCCTATAACTGAGTGAGCAGTTCTCCCATTTGCTAACCCCAGCTTCCCTACCAACCAAGAAAGAAAAACCTGTATTCCTAGATCAGCAGATTCAGAGCCTCTGCTCAGAGCTGGCGAAGTTGAGCTTGTTGGGACACCTTCTCTTTATGTGCTTGCAAAAGGTTGAGCACTGTATATCATAGATGCTTCCCTCGTACTGGAGTCTGCTTTTTCCTGGAGTTAGGAAATCTGCAATAATTTTACGGAAATTTGAGTTTGGGGGAAAAAAAAAAAAGTTAAATGTAGAATCTGACTGTGTTCAGGTTGCCTTGATGTTTTATCGTTCCAGAGGAAAGAAGGGTGTTACTGTGGCTCAGTAAAAATCTTAGTGTTTCAGTTCTCACCTTTATGAATCATATTAAAACTTTGTTTTCATGAGAGCTGTAGGGGTCATTGGGCCAAATTCTCCTTACCATTGTCATAATTTTGATGGCCTTGAATTCAAGGTTGAGTTACACTTCATATGTGTACCGATCGTTTGTTAATTATAAATGAAGGAACTGTACTTCAGTGTGCTGAAAATTTGCTTGCATCAAAGTAGAGCATACTTGTTAGTTCAGGTATTGAAATTTCTGTTTCATCTAAAAATTCCACTAGGATCTGAAGGCAGTCTAAAGTAATAGATGATGACTGTTCCTGTGACAAACTGAATTTTGCTTTTTACACGCTTGCCATCACAGTTATTTTTGTTATTTGTGCAACATCATTTATAAGAAGCACTTTCCTCCTCTGTGTGTCACAATTTAGCTCAAAGCCATCTATGTAGATCTACAAGTAACTAAGGTCACTAACTGCATTCTTCCTGTTGACTGTGCTCATGAGCCATCACCCATAGGTTGGTTTTTTTGTAACCAGTGCTGAGTGAAGAACTATTGAGACCTATTGTGATATACAAAAAGGTTTATAATTTCCTGTTAGGTCAAAGGTTTAGAAAAACCTAGGCAATGAATCAGATTTGATGTCATTATTTCTTGTATTTGTATAGTATTAAGACTTCAGTTTGCTGGCCTTCATTCCTGTTTATCAAAGTGTGACATACCTATCAATAAGCTTTGCATATAGAAGAGTGGAAGAGCCTTGCCTTGAAGCCCCACAGTGAATCAAATTTTGAATACAGTGGTCAGTATTTCACCCTTCTGCTCTACTCTCTCTGATCATACCTGTGCTACCTGCCTTAGAGCTTCAGTAGCAGAGGTTTAGATAGATACACGCTTAAGGCTTGGCTTTGGCTATTAAGTCTCAATACCGTAACTGTCATGAGTAAATTAGTCATGTTTTGCTGTACACATCTTAAAGGGGATATTTTTGGGGTTTTATTTGTGATTTTTTGTTTGTTTGTTTTTCACCAACTGTAATATGAATGATCTGTATAGACATGAAGCTTTGTTCGTTTTGGTGTAATTAATGTGAAGTAGGCCATGCTTAATGTTAAAATATCAGTGGTAACACTTTGTTCAAGCATGAAGAACAAATCAAAAGCCAGACTTGATAAACTTAGCTGGTAAAATATGAATCAAAACCTGTTAAGTACTTCCTGGCAAACCAATCCTCTGATGTGAACAGGAGCTCTGTTGTGTGGTTTCTTTTTTTTCTTTTTCTTTTCTTCTTTTTCTGCTCCCCCACCATGCTTCAAAATTTAGAGCTCAACGCTGTGAAGTGCTGAGTGTCAGTGAAAGCCACGTGGGAGCTGAAATGTTCAGCATCTTCCAGGATTAGACCTTTACTTGGTCCACATTTTGTGCTTTACGCGATCTGTTGTTCTTGAACTAATAAATTACTTGCTCTTTCCCCTCAACCTGAAAACTAGGTTATGCTACGTTGATTCCCTGGTTATAGAAGTTTATTCTTTTTCAATGCAAATAAAGTAAAGCAAGCCATGAGGCATATTTTCCTTATAAGAAGATTAATGTACAGAACTTGGCTCACTTATGTTGTCTTTTATACTGGTTTCCTTAAGATGAGATAGCCTTCTCTGTAATACTAGTATATTTTACTTGCTGTAATCTGATGTACCATTTCTCTCCCTTTTTTTTTTTTCTCATTCCCTAAGATTATCGTTGGAGAAACTGCAGTGTTTTGTCTACAGTTAGCTACAAAGGATTTTGAAAACCAAGAAAAAACAATATTAACTGGAGACTGTTGTTATATAAATCCACTGGTGCGCAGGACCATCAGATTCCTTGGTATGAGCAAATTAATGCTTTCATTTTCTGAATGGTGAGAGTGATCAATTCTGTCTTAATTTTGACGTGGGGAAAGTACTCAGATAACCATACAACATTTCATGTGTAGTCTTAACTTGGGTGCAGTGAGTTCTCTCCTTTTGGGTAGCAAAGCTACTTGGAAGTTTGGATAAAAAAATAGTTGCAGAAACAGCAGTAAAAACAGGGAAAAAAAATGGGACCACAACGGGAAAAACAACTAGTAGGTCTGCAGTAGGGTGAAGTGAAGAAAGGAGATATCCTTGTGTCACATCTATAGTTGATAGTTTTCTTTTGGTTACACACACACATAGCAGCCAAAGTTGAAGATGTTGGGATATAAATGTCTGTTTGAAACCAAGCCTGGTTTAGGTACTTAATTAGCCTGGAGATTGTATTATAGTCTCTAGTAGAAAACTATAGAAAATCCATGCTCCACTGAAGTTAGCTGTAACTCCCCCATTGACTTCATATAAGATGTCATCCTTTCTATTTCGTTCATTGTAAATGCGTTTGGAGGCAGAAGTTCCACCACTCAAAATGTCTATTGAATAGTCCCAGATGCTGCTTTTTAATACGTGCAGGGATGCCATAGCAGGGCTCAGTTCTGTTTGCTTCTCACTCACAGTTGTGTCTAAGAGAAACAGCTGGAGGAATGAAGCCTTGGGGCAGCTAATCCCCCTGAATGCCCCAGTCGCAGGGGGAGGGAGGGGTTGTGCACCTGTGTCTGTATTTGCAGTGTTTGTGTAACAGCCGTGCCTGCCTTCTGAGAGCGTGATTGCTCGCTGTCACACTGGAGTGCTAAAAGTCATTAATAAAGTTTTGCATAGGTCCAGAGAAGGTGGGGAGTGATGGATGAGGAGCTCCTCCCACTCCAGTTGCTCTGTGTGTAACCAGTGCTCACTTGGTCACAGAAGAAAAAAAAAAAAAATGGAGAGGGAGGGAAGGGATGAACAATTGCCTCCACACTGTTCTACCAGATGAGGCATCACTACCTACCATGTTCACACAAAGTGATGTGGCCACCTGTGTTGGGGCAGCACACACCCTCGGGGCTTGTTGAAAGGGCCCTTCTGTGCAGTGACTTGGCTAGGCACAATGCACTGCTGACCAGTGTCTAGCAGCTCAGAGTGAATTAATGTTAGTGTGATATCGCTGACCAGCCAGGATTCCAGAAATCATCCTCGGTCCTTTATCTTTCCTGAGGAAAAAACCTCACCTTTAGAAATGCATGTTTCTGTGGGATCATATCTGCTGTGGTGTACATCCATTAAAGTCCTCATGGTGCCCCATGAAGTTGGGAACTGCCAATACTCATGCTATATTCACAGTGAATTGAGTTATGGGAAAGGTTTCGTGATCTGCCTGTGGAAATATGGGAGGGAATCTGTAGCTCAGGTGGAATTTGAACATGCACCTGCTGGCTTTGCCTCCCAGTCAGAGTGCTGTGTTTGCATTTCCTTTCACAGCTCATTTTCTCCTTCCAAAAGGACAGAAAGGGACCTCAGAATAGCAGAAAAATGTTTTCTTTTAAGTAATCAGATTCATGTATTTCCATTCTAATGAATGAGTACACATGCTTAATGCTTTGCTGATATATCTGATAACTCTTTAGCATAAGTAGCTCCTCAAATTTATAGATCTTCAGCTCACTGTGTTGGTATCATGATTAATATGCCATGCATAGAGATGTACCCAGTAGCAGGCAGATGAAGACAACCCATGCATGGCAATATTGCATTATTCAGTACTTCAACTCCTTTACAGCTGCAAGGGAAAAGAAAATGTTTGTCCAGTGTGTGTTACGACTTTTCAAGTTACTTCTGCATCAGGGCCTGACTTCCTTGCTTCTCAAGCAGATTTATAGGGTGAAGAATTTGCCTCTGTCACTTCTGTTTAGTGAACATGGGCAAAAGTTAAGTACCAGTATAGCTTGGTACCCTGAACAGTGGTGATTCATGGTTAGGGGGCCTAGGAAGGCAGACTACTTGCATAAGAGGTGAGCGTGCTCCTCCGAAGAACGGAGGGAGATCAGGTGTGTGGGTCCGTTGCAGTGTTGCTCCTGCAGTTCTATACAGAAGTACTGTCTGCAATGTGAGCCAGGATCTTTAAGGTACAATACACATGAGGGTTTTTCCTATTGTTAAATGGAAAAAGCTGGTATATTACTATAATAAATACTATAATATGTTGCCCTGAAGTGAAATTGTCAGGAAATTTAACTCTTTGTTTCCCTCTTTAGGAATTTACGCATTTGGACTGTTTGCTACGGACATCTTTGTAAATGCTGGACAAGTAGTAACAGGGAATCTTGCACCACATTTTCTTGCACTTTGTAAACCCAACTATACAGCACTTGGATGTAAACAGTATACACAATTCATCAGTAGCGTACATGCCTGTACTGGAAATCCAGACCTTATCATGAAAGCCAGAAAGACATTCCCATCCAAAGAAGCAGCCCTAAGCATATATGCAGCTATGTATCTGGCTGTAAGTATATTGTACTTTTTAATGTCACTATATTTTTGAGAGCAGACAGCTCGCTATGGGGGGAGAAGGGAGGAATGGGGAGAAGATAACTATTGGCTGATTTTATATATGTAAACCTTTTATGAGTTACTGTGAGGCCTTTGAGAATTTGATTCATTGGACTTAATTCTGTCACATGCAGATGTAGTGGTTCTCTGAGCCTTGAAAGCTAAGGCAATGCTGAGAGAGGGCAAGTTGCCCAAAAAGAGAATTAGATTTAGGATAACCGGTGTTTGGTTTACTTTTTCCCCATTTCCAGAGAACGTAGGAAGAGGTTTTGTTGGATGGTAAAGAATAAGGGTAGGGATTGCTCATGTTCTTTTCCATGTTTTAACCCAGTACAGGTAAGTAGAATTGCACGCAGCCATATTATTTGGGGTGAAGCAGAAAAGTGGGAATATGTAAGTGTCTGATCTCTTCAGGTTTCCTTGAGCTCTGTGCATGTCTTTAGGTACCAGAATTGGTATTTATAGGTACCTCAGTGCTCATGCAAAGTGTTTGACTCTTACTCTGCAATGAAGCGGGCTACAAGACAATCTAGCCCCTCTTCCCTCTGTCCTTTCTGATACAGGGAGTGATGAGCAGGGCTGGGATAGAAACTGGTGTTTACTGCCTGGCGTTAGAGCTGTTCAGAGGCTATGAGAAGTGTGGGGAGGCATGTGAGAGGCAGAGTGACTGATGACTCTCACTCAAGTAACTCTCTGCAGTACTCCCTGGCTTAGTTTGGAGTGCACATCATTCTAGTCTTAAGCAGCAGATTTCTTCTTAGTAAAGCTGTCCCCAGCAGATGCCTATGGGAGTCTCTTACCTGACCTGCGCTGGTAATCAGTCCTTTGTAGCCTTCTGGATGGGCCCAGGTCTGCCCTGATAGTGTCAGTGGGAAACTAGGCAAGTGCCTCTGCTTATTGCAGGAGTCATGCCTTAAATTCCCTCAGTATTTGAATAGTGGCCTGCCTATACATACGTGTGTGTGTGTATGTATGTGTGCATATATACGTATGTATATATGTGTGTGTGTGTTACTTTTGAGCATATATTTAATGAGTTGACTTTTAATTCTTGGTTGATCTGGAGACTGATACTTGCTAACATGGCAAAGTTCCCAACTCCATGCTTCTGGTTTACAACCAGTTGCTTAAAATCTGCAGCACTGACAGTAACACTTACCAAAACTTCCTTGTGAGCAATGTCTGTTTAAGAGGTGTGGATCGGGCAAGTGTTATCTGCAAATAAGAGATGAGCAATAAAATTCTATTCTAACTTGAGGCAAGTGTAAGTCTCCTAATAGTATTGTCTTTATTTGGGGAGATATCTAAGGCTTTGCTTCACTGAAACATACCTCTAAATTTGGTGCAAGCTATTTTAGAAAGTATTCAGCATTCTTCATTTTAATTGCTCCTATTTTTCTCATCCATCTGTAAAGTTGGATTTCCACTGTTGCCATGAGTCACAGTAACTAAAGGAAACCAACTGTTCAGCTACTGCAAAACAGGAAGGAAAATAGTATCAATACATTTTAAAAACAAAAAGTAGACATTAGTAAGGTCTAATACCTAGTATTGATGGCTTATGACATGAGCAAGAGTACTTCATGCAAACCTTATGTTGTATGTGGTCAATATACAGTTAGAAACATCAAAAATTAAAATTGCAGTGATCTGTTTCATGACTTTATAACCTTTCAGTAACTGCAGAAATGAATATATTTTATGCACTACTGTATTGCTGTATGACACTGTCGTCATTTAACTAAAGCTCTCAGGATTTCTGAATTCTTATAGGCTGCCTAATAAAGTAAATTGCTATGATGTATCAGCTGATTTGTAGTCTGCAAATTTAAGTCCTTGATGCAATATTGGCAGACCTTTTTTAAAAAAATCTAAAAATGTTGCATGGTTGCAGCTAAAAATTTTTTTTCGTTTTTTTACAAAAGTTTATTATACACCAGGGAAAGAAATACAATGTTCCAATACTTGGGGTCATGTGCTTACACTATCCTGATGTTTATCAGGATAGTTGGCACTGAATAACAACTTTCTCATCACTATTCACTGGAGTAGAAGATCTAAACAGTAGCCTAGTCTTTGTGTGAGCCATGGTTCAACAGTTATTGAGAGCATGCACATAAAGAGCTCCATATATTACTCAGCTAGTATTTCATGAGCATATAATCTTTGATACAAAATGTGCTTTCTTTTTGGTTAACAGAAATATTTGGGAGAGAGGGAGGAATTGTTATAGAATCCTCCCTGGACATTTCAGCCAGCTGTGCACAAAATGAAACCATCTTAAAGACACAGATAGGCAACAAGCTGATCCAGAGTCCTTGCTTTCTGAGGGGGCGAAGTAAACAACCTCAGACTTGTGTGATTTCACAGATCAACCCATTTAAAAACAAAGCCTATGCTTTATCTAATAATTCCCCTATCTTGTTCCGTTTAAGTGCAGCCATGTCCTTATGACCTAGCATCTGTGCATCTTGTCTTGTTAACAATAGCTTCTTTTTTCATTTAAGTTCTTGAGTCTTCCTTCCCCCCCCCCCCCCCCTTTTGAGAGTGGGTGGCTGCTATGGTAACTCTGAATTCCCCTCTTGATGAAAGTACAGTCGTCTTCAAACAATTGTATTGCTAATATTTAGACCTCTCTAATGTTTGCCTCCATTACTTTCTCTCAGTACCTATCAAGAAAGACTTAGCAAGGAAATGTTGAATGGCAGCACTATGGTCAGGCTTTTCTCTACCCAAACACAGACACTTTCAAGGATGCATTACCTGTCTTCAGACTTTTAGGTCTATTTTTCCCAGTGTACCAGAGTCTTCAAAATGAACTACTGTAAATCTGTTCCAGACTCTCTAATCAAGCTGACTGCTACTGGATTTCTCCTTAGGTGTCTGTTCAACTTGTCTTGGATCTTTTGTTTGTCTTTGCTTGAGTTGGGTTAATAAGTTGATGCATCAGCTTTCATTTCTTATCAGCATTGCAATTCACCCTTTCTCAGCTGGAACAACATCTGCTAACACAGGTTTTAAGGCAAATGCTGCAAGTTTATTAAGTAGACTATAATTGTATAAGCCTCATTTTGATACGCATAAGCTGATGTAGCCTGGACAATTAGAAGTATATTTTGAAGCAGCCAAGTGTGCACATACTTGTATTTTTTCCACAACTGAGACACAGAAATGAGAACTCATGACTCTTTGGTAGGATTTTGAAGTGATATATGAAGATTTAGTCTATTCCCATGGATTTAAGTATGAAACGTGACTAACAGTTGTCCTTTGGTGCTGCAGACTAGGGGATTGGTCATTGCTAGTTGTAGTTTAAGACATTTTAATTCATTCTGTAGTTTTGCCTTTTTGTTGTTTTATCCTTATTGCATTGGACAAGAGCAGTTGGCAGCCAGCCTATCTGTAGGGTAGAGTTTGAACTTGGTGTTACCACATAATATTTCAGACTTGCTTTGGATTTGTCGTGATAGAGGTTTAATGTCTTGATAATTGACATAACCCTTCGGTCTGTAGGCTGCTTTTGTTGCTTTGTACTGTGAGCCCTTGGCCTCAACTATGGCCTCAGGCAGGGCTAGCAGGTAAAGCTGACAAATAATTTTTTCGTCTCCACAGAGCATTTGTTGGACCTGTGATCATCTTTTCTGCAAGGCTCTTACTCCTGGTATTCTGCTGTATTGTCTTTGCTGTTTACTGTGTTTGTAAGTCACTGGGAAGACAGCAAGGCAGTCTGGGTCACAGTGCTGGCAATATGGTGACATTCTGCTCAGTGTCACTCCTAGATCCAGCCTTTAGGTGTAGGCCTCATCTCGCTTCTCCTTCGTCTCAAAGTGCCTGTTTGGCTCCTGCTCAGTTGGCAGCTGGCGGAGGTCTAACAGGCCTCTCTTTGAGAGGCCTTAGGGAGTGTTCAGGAGGAAAAGGAGTAGCAGAGCCATCTTGTTGAGTCATCTTTGTCCATTTTTTGTTAGAAAATTGGATAATTAAAGGATTCTTTTGTCTGCTTTTCAGGGGCAGTGTTAGGAAAGTGGAATTTCTTTTCAGTATCTTGTGCAGCAAGTGAAAGTATCCCTTGATACTAGTTGTACAGCATGTATCACAGACTTCATATATTGGGTGTATTAGTTACTTTCAGACTGTATAGTAAAATAACATTACAATTTGATTCAGGGATTTATCTAAAGACCTCTAGATATTTTTTTGTCAGTCAGTTGTTCATTACAATTCAGTTACTTGAGATAACGACCTCTTTAGACTAAATCAGCTTTAATATTTGGGTATATCTTACAGTCCTGGTATGCTGAAGAATAGCTTTTTCCTTCTCCAGTTGTTTAGAGTTACAACTGTGGTGACCTCATAGTGGGAAACTTGATAGTAAGGTCCAAAATTTCTAGAGCTTTTTCTTCCTTTTGCCAGTCCAGACCCCTAACTTTGAAATTTGTCTAGGATCTTCAATAATTACTGCAAACTTGTAGTATGGAGAAATACTTCATACTACAAATGTATGTAGAAACCTGGAGGAGACTTCAGAAGCACTAAAAAAATCTTCAGTGGGCAGTTGCAGGAAGGCCCAGATGATTTGAGAATGAGTGTGGTTTGCTCTAGAAATAATCTGACTCAATTATTAGGAAGCTGAAGAGCTTGTAGATTGTCAAACAGGATTCTAACTAAACATTGAACCTGGTTATAGACTACTGTCCACTATAGTCCACTACTTTTTAGCTTTTTGATCTCAAATTACCTCTTTGCTTGTAGGTATTATGAATATTCAAAGTTGTGCATTCCTTAGGTGGAACATCTGTAACACTACTTACATTACTTGAATAGTTCAAGATTCTTTCCTTAACGATAGCACATTATACAAGCAAAACAAAACACGAGATAATTTATATTTGAAGTGCTGCCTGGGATAGGTGCCTGTACAGTGATTCCTTAATCTTTCTGCTTGTTGCTTTGTGAGTCATTATACTCTGCCCACTAATGGACTGGTCTGTCTCTTTGTCAGACCCCCAGACCATCTGCTTCAGGGAGGACTGAAACAGCAAGCGCAAATGGGATCTTTCTACCTGCGTCCCTGGGCCCCAGGCTGATGAAATCAGCTATGAAAATTAACCTTGCTCCTGGCTGGTGCACCCAGCCTGATGACTAGCTCCACTCTAACTAAAATGGGACTCTGGGACCTGTTACATGTGTGTTTGTGGGCATAGATGTTTGTGTGGGTGAGCCTAAAGATAGCTGAGAGAAGATGATGAGGAAGAGCTTGCAGCACAGCTGAGGAGGCTGCTTTGTCCTGCACTTGACATACAATTTCTATTCTTCTCTTATGTGTTTTGGAATGATTTTGTTTGCACTAGATTTAGGACATATTTCACATGAGTCAAACTTGCAACATGACACTTTTGAAAGCTTTCCAGTGCAAGCTAAGGACCAACACTATGATTAGTCCTTATATTATGACCAGAGGCAGTCATGTCAGAAACCTCACAGGTAACTTTGTCTTTGGTGATGATGGTGATGATTCCGATTCTCTGAAATACATATTTTCAAAACCACTTCAATTAAAGTTTTTTCTTGCCATTTATGAGGCTCTGAAGACTTCACTTCCAGCATCTTGAAGACTGAAGGTCAAATGTTTGTGTTTTCCTGAAAATCTAGTAAATACTGGTATATAGAACAGATAACATCCACCTCCTCTTATGACACTCTGCCAGTGTCTACTTACGGGTATTACCTTTATATCTTTCCATACTAAAATCTTATTTCAGGAAAAAGGCAAAGCAATAGCAGGAGTTCTTCAAGAGAAGGTTTACCACTGATCTGATGTTGCAGGAGAATGTGCAGCCTGCAAAATTAATTCTAACTACTGTATCAGTTCTTGACCTTACATACAAAATCTCTGCTGTTGGTCTTGCTGTTGACTAATTCAAAAGATTTATTTAATTAGATTCCTCCTCTCCCAATTTCTGTTCTTAAAGGAAACTGAGATGGACTTGTTTGGTGAACATCTTTAGCCATGTAAAACTTTCTGTATTCATTCTAACTAATGTTGTAAATCACTGAGCTATTTTCCTTTGTTGATACTGCATTTAATATTTATGAAAAGTAAGAGAAGAAAAATCCTGTCATCTTTTCAAGATGTTCTTTGTCAATTACTGACTGGGCTGGTTTATAGCTTTCCTTCCAGAATCCAGAAGAAAATGACTGCTTAATTATATTTCATTCTTAGTGCAAATCAGATCTTTGACTGAGTTGACTAAGTTAATATATTGTACTAGAGCTGCAAGAGATCAAGTTTAAAAATGGACATCTATGAATCGTGCCTTGGAAGAGTCTAGACTTGCTATGTAGAGTTTTGCAAATACACAGACTTTTCATTCCACTGTTTCAGGAAAAGTTTACTCTGTTTCTATTGATCTTTGATAATTTTTTAATATAATACTATTCTTAACATCAGTGGTGTCTCTTCTTTAAAGAAGAGATAGAAATAGTACCTATGCTGGCAGAACCCTCAGGTTGTTTTGAATAATGGACTGGGCATGACAATCTTGACTGCACATAGGAAGGGACTTGACAAATGGAAGTCGTCATTTCTCATGTGAGGCACAGCATGAGTCTGCAGTTGTTTCCGCTCACTCAGTGCTTTGAGTAGAGATTTGAAGGACATGCTTGATTATAAAAAGATTCTGAGAATTTTCTGTTTAGCTTTGTATTAAAAATGTTGACGTTTGACTGAAGTACTGCAGAATCAAGTATTTGTATTGTAATGTGTTTTGACTTCATAAAAATTGAGATCATCTTCTTGGGCAATGACCAGGTGTTACAGAGAACTGAAATATATCACTAAGACCTGCCTTAAACAAGCTACACTCTCTTTTGAGTTGATTTTTCCTTCTCAGTAGTTGTTTTGATTTAATGTACCACAATATAAAATTAAATGCAGGATATCTTCTAGCTAACTTCACCCAAGCTGTATCTGAAATTTAGTGATATTGCTGTGTATTCAAAATATTAGAATATTTTTCCCTAGCACCAGATGATGATCTAACATGCAGTGTGAATGTGAATAATGGTGGTAGTATCCAGGAGTACAGTGAGACTCGCTAAAATAGAAGGTTGCTGAGTAACTCAGCATGCACTGCTGTATGTAGCTTGAAGAAAACCAGTGGGGCAAAAAAGCTGGAAATTAAAGTTGCAGTTGTCTTATCAGCATTCCACATGGTAAGAGCAACTCACTGAAGAGATCCTGCAAAAATATAAGGAGCTAAAATGAAAGGATAGTCAGCAAAGGGGGAGAAATGCTATTGCTAAAATGGTCTAGGAAGAAGAGAGAAACACCCCAGAACTTTTTTTTCAAACCTTTGCTCTGCCTGTATTAGTTGAAAGCTTGCCACTAGTTTGCTGTTCATCATGTAAGGTACACTGAAGATGTATGTGTTGCAGTACTCTGCTGTGATTTTAAGCTTAAGCTTTGGTTTGTCCTCTAAGCCATGGATCTTTCTCTAGTGTTTTGAACAAAATTACTGTCAGATGTCGCTCTTTTCAAACAACCTCTGACCACTACTTCCTTCACTTAATTTATCATAAGTGTAACCATGCTTCCTAACTTCTTCTTGACTGGATTATCACAGCACTTCATAACTGATTGCCCAGTAAATTCAGCTGAAGTTTCAGACAGTACAGAAAAACCCAAAGGACTGCCCATTTGTTGGCCAAAAAGATACTGGTTTTTCAATGCAGATTCTTCAGTTTCCCTTTACAGTTCAAATTGATGGCATTACATATTTGGAGTCTCTAGCGTAACTCCATAGAAAATATTTGCATTCTTCAGTCTAAAAACTTCAACTCTGTCTAAAGGTGAAGGTTTTAGGGTTTTCAACGGTTTGACTGGAGAAACATCTTACGCAGAAAGTAAATATTTTATTCTTTAAAATCCTGTTAGTTGAAGTATAATTTTTCAGTGCGGAACATTCATGCAGCCTTATTGCCAAGATTCAAGAGAATGGAAATTCAGAGATTTGGTATTCATTTCTTCCATTGTCCCATCAGAGCTTGGAAAGTGCTGGCTTAAACCTAGTAGTCTCTATGTGCACTCTTAGGGCAGAAGAGCTGTTCTGTCATCAGGCAGTGCTTTTAACTGAGTAGTATTGCACAGCGAGAGTTAGACTGCAAGCAGGGCAGATTGGTTTCTCAGAGTTTGATGCATAAAAGTTTCTGCATTTAGATTGTTTTTTTGTGCTGGAGGGGATTGGTACTAAACATCCTCAGTCACCATCTGTGAAGTACAGGGGTGTATTGCTTCAGCACTGGTTGAAACTGTTACATGTTACAAAAGTAGATGCTGGCATTTAGTTCAATTTTCAGGTCTTTTTGATACATCTCTAGTTAATCACACTGAGAAGTTGTGTATGAGGAAGAAAGGCATTTGCTAATAAGACAAGACCTTGATGTAGCCCCTTCCAGGGTAAAGATCTTTTTCTATTATTGTCAACACTGCGCAGTGAAAAATCAGTCTATCTCTCTGCATAAATAAACACATAGTTTGGAAGTAATAGGATAGGATTGTCTAATTTGCCTGTTCTTTTGTGGGCTTTTCAGGTTCACATACAATATAATTTTGCTGCAGAGGTTTTATTCACCAATTAGTGGGAGATATCCATCAGTCTTATACTTTTCTTCCTTTCTAATTTTCAGATGTATATCACCAACACAGTAAAAGCCAGAGGAACAAGGCTTGCAAAACCTGTTCTGTGTTTGGGCTTAATGTGCTTGGCTTTTCTTACTGGAATCAACAGAGTAGCAGAGTATCGAAATCACTGGTCAGATGTAATAGCAGGATTTATAATCGGAATATCTATAGCAGTATTTTTGGTAAGTGTATATCTGTGTCGCTTCTGTTTAAAAAACAAAAACCAATCAGTGTATAACTTCGTATCTCCAAAAAAAATATTGGTAGCCTTGACTTTTCAGGCAACTAAATGACAAAAGAGGTGTTTCAAATTTTTGTTTTTAGTTAATTATCAATTTCCTTAGTTGTAATTATATACACTCAGAAATATGAAGTCAAGAAAGGACTGATCAAATGATCTCTTTTGACTTCCTTATAAACCAGATTATAGCATTTCAACCAATTTTTGCATCAAGCCCCACTTGAAACAAATGTATATCCTTCAGATTAACATGTAGTTATGGTTTCATGTATAAAGTATTACATTTAGTATAGTGATGCCTACACTGATCAGAGAATAAGTAGCATTTCTTTTCTGTCTTTAAAGTAACCTTATTGAATTTCTTTCATGCTAGTTCAGGTTTACATTGAAATTTTATGTTATTCTTTATCCAAAAAGCCTTGTTTAGCCTTTTCCTTTTCTTGGAACTGTGTTCCAAAAGCAGATCATTTGTCACAGTTCACAATGACTAGCATCTGTGTCAGAAAGCTGCGGCTAATCTATTAATCACCTTCACTGATAACTTCAGTGCAAGACTTACAGCATAGAGTAGTCATTGCTGTTTACTGCCTGCAAGTTTGTCTGCGGGGCAGCTTGTAATAGTACTAAATACACCTTTGATTTTGCTTCCCCATGAAAACACAACTGAGCTTGATTCTTGGATCTCAAGGTCTTGATCTCAAGATCTTGGATCTGAGGACTTGGCTTGGCTGAGAACTCTCACAGGGATGGCTGAGGTGGGTGTTTCCACACCTCTGAGAAACATGAGGGCAGCTTTAGGTCTCCTTTAAAATATAGCTGCTTGCAGTTCCGAATGTTCCTTCCACACAAGGTGTCTGGGAGTTATACTTGGTTGTTCAATTTGAAGAAGTTTTTTCCATTCTGTTTGTACCCCTAAAGTCATGGAAGATAATAGATTAGAAAAGAAATCTGTCCCAGCATTTTTTCTTGTATTTTTGTGATGTATATTGTATAAACTCCTTTGAGTGGCATGACATCAAATTTAGTTGTGTTTTGAAGAAAATACAGCAGGCAAACATTGTTAGTGTTTCTACTAATTCACACACTCAGCTGAGCAGCAAACTGGTATACATCACATTTCTAAATCCCTGTGTGAGAGTCACTGCTGCCCTGAGCAGGTTTAGAGTTCAAACTTGGAGATGCTCCTTGCCTTCTTATTCTCACTTTCTCACTCTCCATTTGAGAAAGTCTTTGCTGGTCAAAACTTACATGGTACTGGCCATTCATAGTAATTTAAGGTTATGCCATATTCTGCTGCACGTGCTCTGGATGTCTATTCATGACATTGCTAATAATTGGTATTCTATTATTCAGCTTCAGTAATGGATTTGCTTTTAGAGAAGAGGGTTTTTTGGTTCTCAGATGATGCATGTAACAATAAATTGGTTGAAAATCTTTTTGTCTTGAAATATTAATTAAGGGTTTTCTGTAAAACATGAACTTTACATTTCTGTATTTCTACTGTAAGCTGTGACTAAAGCTGGTGTCAGTTCTGCTAATTATAGATGTCAGGATCAAAGCTCAAAAAAATGAGTTGTTCCTTAGCTATTCTGTTTATCTTCTAATCCCTTCTAGGTGGTTTGTGTGGTAAATAACTTCAGAGGACGTCAGCCAGAACATGAACATTCTCATATGGGTAATCTGGCCCAGATGCCCATGATCAGCATACCCCGAGTAGAAAGCCCTTTAGAAAAGGTAATGTCTGACTTTTTTAAAAGCAATTAAATAAAATGTAGCTTTTCTAGAAGGATGATCCCAAACTATCTTGACAAGAATGCTGAGGTAATCAGATTTAAAGTAAGGAAACATGGCAGTGAAGGGGAAAGAAGGGAAGAATTCAGAGACACTCCTTGGGAGACTCTTCATGTCACCTCCAAGAACAATCGCTACATATCAGTCCAGTTTACTGCTTTAGCCACTGCTAAGTCCATGGAGTCAGGCTGAGTAGATCTGAGGCCCTCTTTCCATCTGTTCCTCGCCTAAGCTTGGGCTGAGAGTCCAGAGAGCTTGAAGTGTTTAGAAAGAAAATCGAACCCCTGACCCCAAGGGGTTATGCAATTCAGGTACGAGTGGCATTAATCCTATTTCTCTGGGGTATGTCCTCAGGCTAGTGTAGAGCATAGGATGCAGTCCCTTCTGGATCAGCTGTAGGGCTTTTATCATCAGCACGTGCTAGCCCCAGGACAGGGCACCCACTTGGAAATGCTGGGGATCTGTCATCTGCTCTAGCAGGGCAAATAACTTAATGAACACAATAATAATAGGGAGTAACATGGGTCATACAGTGCACAAAAGCTGTGATCCCTTGCCAAAGCAAATGGGGTTTTGGACTAGGACATGCTATGATAGTCTCCTGGGTATGCCAAGACTTTTTGCATGAGCAAGTATTGTGATGTGTTTAAAATTTATTTTAGTTTTCTGTAATAAAAATTTATGGTATTTGAAGATGATGTTGTACTATGTAAATTTGAGGTAAGCTTATATCTGAACAATTTTATGAGCAAACAAGCGCTGAAATAGATAGCATAACCAAATAAAGAAAACATTTTAAGCATTTTTACTACAGAGGAAGTTTGAACTACTAATGCAAAGTTTGAAAGCAGTTCTACTTTTTCTAATTACTTTTATCTGTCATTATTTGTTAAAATTTCTTGTGTTATGCCCATGTTGGAAGATAGTAAACAATTCTACACTGGGTAGGGCCACCAAAAGCATGTTTCTATGGCACTCTTGTAAATCCAAATTACTACTGATATTTTTACATATGAAGCATAAGGAGAAGTGTTTTTAACCACTTCCCAGTCTGGTTTAGTCACCTGGAAGTGGTGGAAGTTGTCCTTTAGTAAGGATTGCTGCTAGCCCTGGGTTTGTTATCCCTTCCCTTGAAGGGAAAGATTTATTTTCAGAGTGATCTAACACGCCTTTTTGTACCAAATGTGTCTAAGCTACTTCTGCTGATATCTTGTCATAAGGAGGTCAGAGTCTCATTTGCTTGAACAAGCATTTAGATGGTGAATGTGTATTTTCAAAATAATCCATTCAGTAAACTTTCTGTAAAATGTCAAAACAAAACAAGATGTCAGTCGGCCTAGGACATATCCGATTAATAAGAGCATGTCTTATTTATGTGCTAGGCTCTCCTGCAATAGAAGCCATTTCTGCTGCTCAAAAGCCATCATAGGTAATAAATGTACATTCTCTGGCTGTTGAAATTTTTAGTTTTTTTCTGGGGATAATGACCTCATGTTAACTTAGTGTTTCCACCTGATTTGACACCTTCTTGCTCATGATGAACAATGTTCTTTCCCTGAGATTTGACCTATGCAAGATTGAGATGTTGTAGAGAAAGCTATGAGAGAGTGTGGAAGGGTGGTGTCAGGAATAATGTTTTCTCAGCTTGAGGATGACCTTTACTGTTTGTGAACTGCCCAGAACTCGTATTATATGAACAAGCTTCTTTCCTTCTGAACCCATATTCCTATGGCAGTAGAGGGTAGCTGTTTGCTGTCATTGAACTTCTCTCTAGGTAATTAAATTGGGGATATTCCGCAGGGTGTTACACTCGGTGAGATCTCAGTGTATGGGTACATCTTTCTCTACATTGCAAAGCTTTTCTCCTTTCCAGACAGAGGGGATGAGATAGGAGGATGATAACATGGAGTCTTTGCTATTTGTTGGGAAATGCTTTCTTCTGTTTCCACTCTCAGAAAGTTTAAATTTGAATTTGCAAATAGTTGATGAAAAAGTTACTTACTTGTCAGTGCTTTAGGTGTTGAGTTTTTGTAGATTTTTTTTTTCTTTTTTTTTTTAATGTTTAGTCTAAAGTTTAGATAGAAACCAGACCCTGTTAAATAAAATGCACTAAGAATAATACTTATGTGGAACTAAGGTCTAAATTGAGCCATCACTACAAGAATTATTAACTTAGTCTTTGCTTTTTAACTCCCTTCTTATTTTACATTCTTTGTTCTTCTCTGGAGAGAGAGGGGTGCGAAATAATTTGTGTGCTACTTGCCTCTGCCTACTTTAGCCATGTGCAAGTTACTTTTCACTACATTTCAGTTAGGGCTGTTCCAGTTCCATATTCTGAATGCACATACATTTACATTTGGCTTATTTTAAATCTGTTTTTTCTTATTCTCAGTCTGCAAGCTCCTGTGCTGGTATTAAAGACAGCTTACTGTCAGAAATTAGCTACTAAGAGTAGCACAGTTCTGACTGACTGAGGCTACCATGGGCTAAGGCAGTGCTAACATGAAGCAGTGCAACTCCGTTATTGGTATTTAAAAATAATAACTATATGGGTATCTGGGAGCGAGCAATTCAAAGACGCTGTCTTAAAGAATTACTTCATTAGAAATGCCTACCAGAAGGGACCTCACTTATTGCAATTTTATTATAAATTCACCTGTAAATGAGTAAACATGTGGTGCATCACACAGACCTGGAGACACCTTATTTTTGTGTTTCCAGATCTGCTACTTCCTATTCAAGTGGGTTTTTTTTCCTGCTGGAGAACGAAAGCTTTTGGCATGCTCTCCGTGCTGCCGCTGTCGTGAGTTCTGGTGGAGGTCAAGAGCTACATTTGAAGTGCACTTAAATAGGAATAAGTGTACTTGTAATATTCTGAATTGAGCTGCTGCTGGTTAATGACAAGGGTAGATCACTGTTTGCATGACACTTCTATTTAATTGTGGTGCATGCAGATGATTAAGCTGTTCTGCACGGGTACTCGCTTCTCATGCACTCAAATAAGCCATAGTTGCAGAGCGTCTCCTTGAAGAATCCTTGCCAGAGCTGGCTCAGCAGTGCAGACTTACTGCTTTCACCTTAACTACATTCATCCTCAGAGTTAATGAAAAGAATGAAAGCCAAGAAACGTCATCACTCACCCATCTGCTTCTTTTTCTCTCCTGTCTCTGACCTTCTTCATCTCTTACAAGACAATTCGTGTTTCAGTTAGCTGGTGCTGTGCTACAGAGAAGAGGTTCTCTCTCTCTTCCTACCACAGTAAAGGTTTGAGACTCCTGTTCTTTTGCAAGAGTTACTGGGGAAATAGGGATATTCTAGGTGGTATGTGGAAGAGTTTAAAGTCCAACTTCATCCAGTGCAGTCACAAACTTTTTTCTGTTTCAGGGGAGACTCGCATTATTTCATGCTAAAGTCACCTGAAATTGGCCAGGGTTTACAGAGAGCTTGTACACATCTTGTAGTAGCTACTGACTGTCCTAAGCCTTTTTTTTAAAAAAAAAACAAAAAAAACAAAAAAAAACCAACAAAAATCAGTATTCTAGCTTTGAAAATAATCAAATCAAAGGGAACATGGAGCATTTAGGACTAATTAAGACAGTAGATAGAATACTGAGGTAAGAGGTTTTACAAGGAAGTTTTGGGTTAGGAGAGGCACTATGGTTCATCTCCTGTGGGATGAGATGATTACAGAGCTTTCTGTAGCTGTTCAAGATTACTCATTTGCACAGTGGGTTCTTTGCAGTGCTCTGTTTGACAACTAAGCTGCATTTATCCCCAGAGTCTCTGCTTGGCATTCCTTCAGAGTGCTACTTCTGTCAGCAATGCCCAAACCATGTTCCCAAACAATCACCATTCCTTGTTACAATGAGGTTTCTTACACTCCACCCATAGGACCAACTCCAGCATAACTGTGAACTGGAAACAGATAATTTAGTGTCTCTCTCTCTCTCTGCCATTTGTAAGTTTTAATGGTAATAAGTATCTGGAATTCCTCTCGCTACATGCGACTTTCTTGTTGCCTATCATACCAATTGCTAGTGACTATCAGGGTTAATTGTCTCAAAAATCTTGTTGAGTTTGATGCTATAATTCTTGTTCTATTGTGTATGTGCCAAAGGTAATAGTGGTGATAAAACATTTAAACAATAGTAAGTATAGATATTGCAGTGGATTCTGATAGTATTTTGAGACTGGGGAAACTTTCCCCTTCTGTTTTTAAGGTATAATGTTTTTTCTATATTCTCCATCTTGATTATTCACGAGACATAGAACAGCTTCCTCACAGTGTCAGAAGAGGGTATTTTAAACTTTGATTCTTGGTGTTACTGCTTTTTCCTTGGTCTTAAGCATTTTGGTACTAAGAAGTCTTTCATTGGTATGTGCACTTGTGTAGACACAGCATGGCCTAGGGAGTCTGTTCTGGTCGCTGGGGCTCTCCAGGGACACTAACTGCCTATCACTGAGCTCACAGACTGGAAGCAAAACACAAAGATGTTTTAGCTTATCATGCTATGGGCAGATGAGGGGGAGGGTTTGTCTCTGTTGTGTAAAAATATTTTAGCTGAGAAGTACCCTAATACTGTTGTGCTTGGTGTCCAAAAGTGTACCTAGGTATCCATGCAGTGTTTTAGTACATGTATGTGTATCTCCAGCAGAGTTTGACTGGAGTCCATGTACTTATATTAGCTTATAGACAGGTTTTCAGATTTTTGTTGTCATAATGGTTCTCTCTTGAAAATACAGTATGTTAAAGGAGATATAATACAACATTGTTTCATACACAGAAACAAATACTCAGGAGAGTCAGCTCATAAAAGACCGTAAGCAGTTTTGTTTCAATGTCAAGCATTTGAATTTGCATTCGTGTCCTACTCTTCTGCTTAAATCTATTTCTGGGGAATTGTACAATAATTATTTCTGTTTGAATGCAAACTGATCCCCACATCTAATGTTCAAATAAAATAATACTTAAATATAGGAAATGGAACAATATATTCAGTGTGACCTCCTCAAATATACATATTGTAGGTGTTACAGAATCAAGGTATCAGTAACAATCAAGAAGATCCTTTGCAACGAAACTCCCTCAAAGCACGCATCATTAGGTTCTTCTCCTGGATATCAGGAACGGACCGTTTTGAGCATCTTCATATAAGGCAATAAACATATGTGCACGAGAGCACACTTGAGTGTGTGTGTGTGGAATTTGAAGCAAAGGCAGATGCAGTGTGGTGGCAGCATTCTGTGCAGGTCTGCAATGTTTTAAATGGGGAATTTCCCTTGAACTCATTCTTTTCTCTCAAAATGCGATTCATTGAGTAAAAGCATAAAATATACTTTGACCCAGAGAATTGTATGATAACATTATTATTATTGTATGATAAATTATCCTTTGCCTGAACCATTACAGTACTATTTTTCTATTTCTTTTAAGTGTGTGAAGGACTACAGACAATTTTTTGAATTCCTGTTTTTAAAAATGGAAAAATCTTTTTTAGGATATGACTATTTTTGAATATTTCTAACTTCATGAGAGCAGAACACAAAAATTTCAAGTAAAAAATATTTAATATATATAATGAAAACTGGAAACGACAAAAAAGTTGTCATGGATTTTTTTCAGTGCTCTAACTTTACAGAATCACTTCTAAACAAAATTAATTAAAATCTTAACAGAAGATATACAGCTATGGATCATTTTGCCTCAGAAACCTGCACTCAAGGCTTAGCCTTCAGCTTTCATTTTCCTGTTAGTGGTGTGAGAGCATGGTTATGAAGCATGCTTTGTTCACGTGGTGCTGACACCAAGCCGATACTGTCAGTTTAGAATGAATAATACAAAAGCTGGTGTGCCTGCCTGTGAAACTGCTGCCATTGAGCAGACCCTCAGCATATTCTAATTCTTTTGAGTACTATAGGGAAAACAATTTCCCATGGAGTTGGAGAAGCTGAGGTCTTGTGCATGTGTTTTTGTTTGTCTCCTGTATCTGTGTGAATCTGTTTGCTGATGGTTAGTATCTCACACTGAACTTTGTCACAGTAAATCTAAGCAGAAGTAAAAGACCATAGTAAGAGAGTTGAAATGCAGTTACTCAAGAGGGATGCTGTTTATTTTTTTTTCTGTAAAGAGTCTCAGCAAGGCTCATCTGTAGTTTTGCCTGAGACTGTAACATATGAAAAAGCATGAATACTCAGACAGTGGCATGAATCTGTATTAGTGATTCTTGCAAGTGGTTAATTTTGACCTAGTTATGCATCACCCTACTGAGTCCATTGGACGTGCATTGACAAGTCTTCACTAGCGTCCAAATCGATAGCTCTGCGATCGGCAGCTTAGCAGTTCCTTCTGAGGGTTTATTGAGGAAGGATGATTTTCTTCCGTGTTATTATATCCCATGCTCTGCGTGTCATTCCAAGGATGATTTTGGAAGTATAGCTGGCAGGAGTGTGAACCACATTCTCCTTTCTGAAGTAGTAGTTATCTAGTCCTGAATTAATGCCACAGGAAAGAGCTTTTGGTTCTCTGCGTCACAGACAAAGTGTGTGTTGCTTAGAGAAAGGGAATAGCACATAGCAGGACTTGCAAGATTGATTAGAATAGGGGTTTTCAACCTTTCCTTCACCATGGACCCCCTTTAAATACCTTTTGTGGCCACAGACCACCAATACTTAATTCAAGATTTAAAGCAGTAGACTGCATCAAATATTTATTTCAGTTTTCTCATGAAGGATCTTCAAATTTGGAGAGGAGGGGAAATAAGTTAATCTGTTAATGGGAAAAGGAGGTGCAGTGCTTGCCATGGGCCAGACCAAATGTTTCTGGGCTGGACATTCCCTACCCCTGCTTTAAGCCTTCACGGACCCCCATGACGACATCGCAGCCCCCCAGGGGTCTGCGGGCCACAGGTTGAGAACCACTGGATTAGAATAGATAATTAGGAATTTTTTTTCCTCCAATTCCTTAGTCTTAAACCACCTTATCAACAAACTGATGCTAGTTTCAGTTGACAGGGTAGTTCTCAGATCTAAATAAGGAAAAATAAATACTATGAAGAAAATGACCTAATAGCCTCAAAGCAACACCAGAGTCATTGGAGGTTGCCCAATGCATCATCTGTCCAGTGCTGAAAGCAGATGTCCAGCCAACTAAAATGCTTTGAAATGTTAATGTTTTGTTCTCTAATTGAGAAATCTAAATTTGTTTTTCTTCTTCAGTATCAAAATCTGGAAACAATGACACTTACTAATAGCTTACTGAAAACACTTCCATAAAAAGTTGCACACTGATTCTTTTTTTCCTAATGCTTTTTAAAAAATCCGCTGGCTATGGTTTAATCATTGTTACTTATTTAAAATATATTCATTCTATTATGGAGAAGATTGAACATAGATGCTTACTATTTGGTGGTGTTCTCATATGAAAGCTGTCATAAAATACATCAAGAACACTCCTAGAGCTAAAATACCTATTACAGGGGAGGGATAAGAGAGCTCCTGTTCCTGGGCACAGAGTTATGGCACAGTGAGAAGCTGCCAGCCTTGTTTGGAGAGTGGGGAATAAGAGGCAGCTCTCCTGTGTTCCCACTGAGAGTACTTCTAAATTCCTTTCTATAATGTGAAAATTAGAGATGCTTGCCTGCCTCCCCACACACAAACTGATTAAACAAATATCCAGACAGTTTAAAGAAGAGCTGAGAAATATAGACTTGTGTGGTGGCCACTGATTCTCTTCAGCATTTTCTATGGTGTGTGATAATGGATTTTCTGAAGGACTTCCCTTAAGCAAAAAAGGGAGATCTGTCCCACTCCCCATGAGTTATCTACATCACCTCTCCTCTTCAGTTTACATCTCCTCTCTTCTGACTTTGGTCTGCTCCAGGAGGGGTGGTGATGAGAGAAAACTGCAGTGCTTTGAGTGGTATAATTTCCCTCTGTGCATTTTTGTGCTGGGGAACAAACACGTGGCTTAACATCAAGGTTCCCTTTATTAATTTTACACATTGCATGCTTTATAAAAAATGGTGGCAGCCAAGGGTACTGTGTGCCTAAAGGGAACGCACAGTTCCTTTGCATCCTGCACATCACTGTGCAGTTGAGTCTTCACCTACCAAATGTTTGCAGAGGCACTTGCTTAGGCTAGAGCATAAAAAACTAGCAAAGCTCTTTGGGGTGTTGCAGGTTTACTGTGTTGAGTTATACGTTGTATATTCACATTCTGATACACATCTTTAAGAATCATTCCATTGAAGCAGAGAGGAGAATAACATTGCAAATGAAAAGGACGCTGTAGTGTGTCTGGAAAAGAAATGTTGAATATGAGTTCTCAACTGCTGAACGCAATTTTGTTATAGCGTTTCACTACTTGACTCTGTGCCATCGAGCTCTTGGGGAGCAATTAATCTTTGAAAAAACGCAACATTAGAATTGTATGAACACTGAAATAGAATATTATAATTGTCAAACTGTCATTTTCATTTCTAGGAATTTTGCTTTAAAGTATCAATAAGGTAGCAATAACAGGACAGCTAACTCAATTATTCACATTGTTACTTTTTAAAAACCCCATCTAAAACTAAAATATTGTAGAACCATCTAGCACCTAATTACTTTGTTCAGCATATTTACATATCCAGTCTTTCAGCAGTTAACAAAGAATTGCTTTGGGAGTGAGAGCACTGCAGTGAAACTCAGTTTTATTTACATCATCCTGCAATAGTCTCCAAGCATAAGGCTGTCCCTAAAGCACAAAAGGCAAAAATTTTCACTATGGCGACTGATGTCTGTCTATGTGGTTTCTGGGTTTTTATCTGTTTGTTTTTCCTTTAACTCGTAGAACCACATCACGGCCTTTGCAGAAGTCACATGATGTTGACGCTGATGTATATTCACTCCATTGGACTTCATCTCTTTTCACAGCCCACACACGATAATTGCAGTGTATCAAAAATAAGAAATTTTTAGAAGTCCTATTTCTGACTTGATTTTTACATCATTAAAATGATACAACATTTTGAAGAATTCTTAAATATTAGAACGTCACTTTACTTTCTAGCAAAAATATTAACTGTTTACTTTTTGATGGAATGGGACAAACTGAGCACCAATTATATTTATCTGACAATACCCTCTATTTTGGCTTCTCATTGTTTTTAATGGTTCATGTACCTATTCCAACAGTACTTCATATTTTGATTCGACTTTTGATTTTTAAAATCTACATTTTTAATTCAGCATGATCTTGTTTCCATTTGAGGCAATTTCAGTGTATAAAAACTAGACAAATATTACGTTCTGTATGAAAATGCTGTTTGCACATTGTATTACGCTGTATTCCATGTAAGATATCATTCAAACAGTATGTTATATGTAAGACTGGTGCTTCTGCTTTTGAAGAGAAAAGAAAAATGCCAATTTTTACTGTAATAAGTATTGTATCATAATTAAAAGTTTATTTATTTGGATATTTTCCTGACATAATTGTAGTTGAATTGTTGTTTTGTAGTTCTTGAATGTCTTGGATGATATATATGTATCTAGGTTAAAAGAAATGAAAATAATATAGAAAGTTTGATCATTGATATATTCTTTATTACTAATGATATCCCATGAAAGGTTAAGGGCTCCATTCTTAGCTCAGCATATCTGATGGGAAGCTGTGCTATTCATAAATTGTTTAAACAAATTATTCAAGGAAGCCTGTATCTTCTCATATTTGTTGTACACCCTGATACTATGCTGGGAGAATGGGTGCTAAGAACTCACTGGCTTAGTGAGAGAAGTGCATATGAGTTTCTACCCTACATTTTCATGTTGGAGCACTCATGGAAAGAACAAAATGGATTCATTAATTTTCTTCAGCCTAAGTGATCAGGACAGGCAGACTTTCTCTCTAAAAATCTTTCTATCTCTGCCTGTGTTTCAGGACCCTATTCTTGAAGAAAAAAAAAAAAATCCTCTGTCAGTCTGTGCGGTGTTAAAGAATTGATTCAACATCAGGCAATGTTACCGTATCTCTGTTACTGCTGTGAATAATCAAATTGAGCCTCCCCTTCAAAAGACAGCCTTGCTGGCTGTTCATATTGAAGTTGTCCTATAAACGTTGAACACCAAACGGATTTGAATATTGTAGATGCTGAAGATGCTCTTAACATCCGACAAAGTTTTACTCTGGCAACAGCTGATATGATGTTAGCACTATAGACACACTGAGAATAGTAATGTTCAGTGGAGGCTGTGGAACATTCTAGGCCTTAAATTTTCCATAATTAAATGTATTTCTTGTGCATTAACCATTGTTAGAAAATGTTTGAAACATAAGGCTGTAGAATCAGGTATTCCCACATAGTCATCCAGGTAACACCTGATTTTTACTTTTTATTTTAAGCTCTGCTTTTGCTAAAATACAACCGCTTAACTCGTGCTTGGCAAACAGGGCAACACTAAGTCATCTTTGAGTGCAGTAGAGCACATCTCACGAAGTCATTGTGCTAAGCTCAGAATTAGAGAATAAAGAAATACATCAGTGGGAAGAAAAGTCCTAGAATAGAGCCCTTAGCTACAACAGTGTTACTTAGGGGATTGAAAATCCACCTTTATTAGACTATCAACTGTGTTTACAAAATTGTAGTTGGTCCAAAGTTTGTATCACCGTGTTAGGCACACTTACCCTTCTCTTAGTCTAGCTATTTAGGGTCCAAGGTACTAATGATTTCTCTGTGTGCAGATTTAAATGAAATCTTCACTCATTTTTGCATGGTAGCAAACCTGCATTTTTTTTTTTTTATATCTGATTTATAAGATTACCAAGAGATTCTTTTATGTTAAAAGAGATGACTCTTTTTCAGTGTACTGTATATCATCAACTTGTAACTAGTCTTTTTCTCTCTCAGGATCTTTCCCAGTCAAATATTTGGGTTAAATTTATCATATTATCTCTGTGAACCAGCAGTGAGAAAACAAAAAGAGAGACACTCTGCTGTATAATGTATTTTTAAATAAAATAATTTTTCATTCAAATGTAGTGTATTTTTTTTTAGATATCTGCTCTAGATATATTTTGGTTGATAGCGTACATATAATGAAATGATGAAGTCAACTGCATTTGGTGATATATTTTCACAATTAACCAGGAATCCCTACAGTTAACTACCTTCCCTTAGAGGTGGTTCTGGTGAAACTGAAAAGCGGGAGAGGAAGAGCTGTATTGCAGAAGAGTCCACAGCCTGTTGGTGAAGGACTCTCCCCAGGATGTGGACCGGCCAAGCTCCAGACGCTACTTTGATTTTCAGAAGTGGCAAGAATTTACCTCTCCCACAATGGTACCTTTCCACTGCCCTGGAGCTTGGGTCTTCGCTCTTCCATTCTGGACCTGAAAATTCTTTCACTAGGAAGTTTGTCAAAACAAAAGTAAGTTGGCGTTTTCTGACTAAAATGGCTTTTGGTGGTTGTTTTTAAAAAAATCCTAGTGAGGGGCCTATGATGAACAAGCATCATCGCTCATTCAGGGAATATTCTGGTGCAGAGTGGTTCCGAATAAAAACACTGTGGTTGAACCATTTCAGTGGTTTTGAATGCAGCTGGTTTTATGATCCTTGTAGACCTTTTCTGTGTGTACTTCAGTGAAACAGCTCCACTCTATTTATAAATGAGATGTTTAAGACGCATCTCTAATGCTATATGCTGCTGTGTTCCTAAAAATGGAATTCATAAGGCATACGGGGACACCAGCTGGGCTCATATCCATACCATTTTAGATTCCCTTATATGTATTCTGCTGTTTGTTCGTAATCATGAACTGCATAAGACATACGGTGATAGCATCTGGGCTCACATCTCTTCAGCTTTTAAAAATGTTCATTTTAACAATATGTATTAAAAGAGGATAATGTTGGTATTTTTCAGCTGCAATTTTCTTTGCTGTTTGCTGTTGCCTTCTAATTTTGTTGCTGTCCAAGATCACAGTGAGTGCGACAGTCCATTTGCACATTATGTTAGCAGGGAGCTTTTTATACTCTTCTGAAGTCTAATTCTGGTATTTCTGAGGCTTGCCATGCAGAAAGCAGAGTGCACTACATTTTAGGATCAGATAGCCTAAGTCTGTTTGATCACATACATTCCTGGCCATCTGCATAGCCTTGGCCTTTGGGGACACTCAGGAGTATTTGCAGGCAGAAGAGCAAGCAGAGCTCTAGACCTCTCAGCCCTGCAGCACCTCCCTCCGAGCACACCAAGAGCATTTCCACCAGGCTCTGCCTCTGACAGCTGACTCGACCCCAACGCACCAGACATTCCTGCTGTACACCAGCACTTTTCATCTCCCCTAAGTACCTTTGAGAAACTGGACAGATCAGGCAAGATACCCTGCCGTCATCCTGAAGTGTACTACAGGCATGACTGCAGCTGGAGCCAGCGGCTGCCTGCTTCTCCCTTGAATAAGTGGAAAGCCAAATGAATGGGGTCCTATTGTGATTTCAGCATTTGGCCTTCTCACTTTCTAGGCCTTTTGGTTTTCAGGGACTTCCACAAAGGGAAGTAAAGAAAAGCTTCACAGTTTCTCTGCCCACTCAAACCTCCGCTGCCTTAAATGTCTTCTGCTCTTGGTCTGTCACTAGCTGTGTAAAACATTTGGAAGTAAATTAATCTAATGGAATTAGGACAACTAATTCTGAATAAAAGTATATACCACAAGGTTTGATGTGATTCTGGTTAATCCACAGCAGATCTCTAGCTAATTCAGATAAACTGTTCTGAAATGTTCCCTGTGTGGACAAGTCATAAGCGTTTTTCTTTCCCAAAGGAGCTCTACTGTTGTAATATCTTCCCCTAGTGACTACAGCCAGAACAGCATGTGGCAGCCAGCTTCCTGAAGTGATCACATCAGCAGAATATCACCTCTAAGTTATGTACCTGCTACTGGCTTCATTAGTGGACTGGGTGCAGAGGACTGCTCTTGTGCTCTGAAAGTGATTAAGAATGGGCACAATGATAATCTCCAACTGTGAAGTTACTGAATCCGTCCTCTAAGATGGGGGCTTCAGTAGAAGCCCCAGTAAAGAGTTTTAGTCCTCAAAACCAAATTCTTTGCACCAGTGTAGTCATCTGACAACATTCAGATCTAAATAAAAATAAGAAACCAAACCGTTTTTCTGATAAATCTCTCCCTAAATAACAATGTTACACCTAAATACATACTCTCTGCAGCTACAGGGAACTTAGTCTTGCTGGCAATCTTTAATGTGGTTCTGAATGTGAGATCCTTGAGTTGTGAATTCCTAGGATTGCTCTGAAGTAGGCAAATAACCCTAAAAGAGAGAGTAAACATATCTACAACTGTAAAAGAAGAACTAAAGAGCTACAAATGAGAAGGACATGAATTTCAGAAGCAGGAAAAATGCGTTCTTACACTTGTTACCAAATGTGCCGACTTGAGGTAGATTTGCTATATTTTTCTAACTTAAAAATCAGTACTTTAGGGGATGACATTTCCACATTTTTTGAAATACTGCAGTAGAAGAGAACTGCTGCTCTTAGTCTGCTGTTTTGCTAGAAATCATCTGCTGTTTCATCTTCTTTTGCCACTGTTGCTTAAGGAAGCAGCTACTGTGCCTTCCTTAGCAACCTCTATTTATGCAGTAGCAACTGACAATTTATACTATTCAGATATTCTAAAAATAAGTCTGATGTGATGAGAATGAAGTGCTTATTTAGGAAAACAAAAGAAAAGCCCCTTTGGCTTTCATTGAAGACAGGGGACTTGAAGCTAATCCTAGTAGGAAACACCAGGAGTAAAACTAGACCATTGCCTTTTGGCAATACTTTGCATTGTTGTCAAGACAAGGTGATAGATATTTTTTAAGATAAATACCCATTTTTTTTTCTGAGCAATTAGATAAAACATTATGAGGATGTAGTCTTGGAGCATATTGTTTTCCAGAGAGAAAAGGAGAATGTTCTTGGTTTTGTATTATATTTATTCTGTGGAGTCACACTCAAAGACAGTGAACACCAGCACAGAAGAGGGGGAATAGAAAGACTAAATAAACTATATATTGTCAATGGAGGGTGAGAGCCTTCCCACGCTGAGTCTTTTTAGGAAAGAAACCAAGTGAGTAAGGACTTGATGTCAGCTGATTATGTGACAGAATTGTGTGATGCTGGGTCTCCTGTGGGAATGTTGCCTGCTTACAATGTATACGTTTCAGTCAGTTACCATTTTGCTTAGAAGAACAGATAATCACGAGATGTTTGATCTTTAGTTCTTTGTCAGATTAAGAGAAGTCGGTACTCCCATGGCATTGGACACTGTGCTGCTGCTTTCTGTTTGCTGCCTGATGACCTGCCTTCTCTGCATATTTAAGGTAAAAGGCTGTATTCTGCATTTTTGAATGAATAAAATGGAATTTTCTTCGGGAATCTGGTGATCTGCATGTAGAAGTTAAGAAAATCTCTCTCAAGGATGTAATTTCTTTTGAAAATTGGGATTTTAAACTCCCTTCTACCCGTATATTGCTATAAACCTGAAACTAAAAGCTTCTCGTAGTTGAGGGGAGGAGTCACATCTACAGGCTCAATGGAAGAGCCAGCTTCTACAAGTCTTGAGCACTGCAGTGGGAGATACCACAAGGTTTTGGTCACCTACAAGGCTCTTTATGACCTGGTTGATCTCAAATGTGTAATTTGATTTTCAAATGTACCACTCACTTCAGTATGGTTGTGCTTTCAATTGGAGGGAAGATTGCTGAGAAACATACATGTCAACACAAAGGAGAACAGTACTAAAACTTTCCTTTTCATCCTCACTGGCCTTTAATATACCTGCTCCTTTTGTTACATGGCTCTGTTCTCTGCACTTTTTCACTCTGCTTCTGGTGTTTGTCTTTCTTATTAGATGTTTCGTACTACTGTGTCACGTTGTGTAATAACCAGCAAGTGTAGTTGGACTTGGGCCTTTGCCAACATAAAATGGATTTCTCAGGTGCAGATATGAATATGAAAGTAGAAAAATGTGGTGGGGTACCAATTATTTAATGGGAGTAGAGCAACAGCAGAAAATGAGATTGTTTCAGAAAAAACAGAGGGGTAAGGAAAATTTGGTAATAAACATGAGTGAGATAATCTAAGTTAAAGGCTTAAATCTGAATACAAGTGGAATTTCAAAGGATGTAATGTGCAATGACTATAGACAGTGGATGAGAATTTCCTATACAGTTGGTAAAGCAAACAGATCATACTAGATTAATTCATGACACTGCAGATCCTACAGATAGTGGTCTGACAGTCATGTTTACAGGCACAAGTATGGCCTGAATTTGTGACAAGTCACAAACTAATGGGAAGTCAAAGATGTGCAGGTCTGTGTGTATCATGCCTTCTGCAATATACCAGGAAAGAAAATCAGTCAAGAAGGGACTAGATACTGCTCTTGTGTATGCTGGTTTGTGTAACTCTGGGTGGGAGTCAGGGGACTTGTTCCAGGTTTAAATAGGAGACATAGCAGAGGGTGGGAGGGGTGGTTTTGTATCTTTTTATCATTTACAAATCAGATCATATGTTTGTTAATTCTTTCAAATGCATGTGGTATTTGGGAGTAGCACTCCAGATATGACAAATGGCCCTTTCCAAAGCAAGCTTCTCATGTGGAGCCATTCAAAGAAAATCACCAACAAAGATGTATGGGAGACAACAGGAAAATCCCAATCATCATCATTCCCTTTCAGCCACCTGGTGTTTTCCTGCTTTAAGGTCCCCTTTCTGAAACTCATACTGCACCCTGATCAGGCTTTGAATTAGACCTCAAATATAGACCACCCGATGTGAATCCAGCACCTCCTCTCCTGCACATCTCTTCTCTGCTCTTGCCCCCACTCCAGCCTGCACTCACAGACCATTAACAAGGCTTCAAACACAGCTTTTGCATTAGCTGTGGGTTGGCTGCAGGAGAGCTGCAGCTTCCCCTGTCACTGCTGTTCTGCAGCTAGAGCTGAGATACACAGCCATGTTCCCTCCTACTAGGGCAAAAGAATGCCACATGTCTTTGACAGGACAGCATACTGTGGGAAACCGGGCCATGGTCTTAGCTGCTGATGAGTATTTGCACATTTGTATTGTTACGTTGGTATCATTCTTCCCGACAGACTTAGTTGTGACAGGAGGCTCCAAGCTCGCATAGATCAGTGGTTAACCCTGGAACAGGGAAAAGGCTCTTTCACCTGCCAGATGGAGACTGGAATTATCATGTGAATTTATCAGCTGTGTCTCCCAGAAGCTTTAAGACATCCTGGCATAGCCCTTTTCCAGGATAGTATGTTATCAGAATAGGCTTTCAGTTTGTCATTTCTTATTCCTTGAGTATGAGATAGATGTGATTTCCATTCATTCTCTGTAACAGATGCTGTCTTTTTTTTCATATGCCAGCTTCTTATTCTTGATTACTTTTTGAACTTACTCACTCTTCCATATTGGTCTTTTATTGTTCTTATTACCAGGTGGGATGAAGAACTTTGCAGCATACATTAAATCTATCTAAAAAAATTTTCCATTTCTCTTCAGTGCCATTCCTCTCTACTGAGTTTTACACTTCAGCAGCATTTAAGCATGTCATCTTCCTCATTGTTTGATGCTGGTTTGCAATTTAGCATTTGGCTTAGGATATATCACAGACTAATAGATAGGTTTGCTTTGCACTTTTCAAAACCTAGGCTCCTATCTCCCTGTGGCAGTGGTGGAACTATGGTGTTCTGCCAATTTGTGCGTTATTGGACATGAGTGCTGGTTTCAGTGCAGAGGTACAGGCAAGGAGAAATGTAAGACTTTTCAAAAGCAGGGAGACCTCCTGGTCCAGGCAGTGGTGTCCTCGTGGCTCTCCTGGCACTGTCACTCATGAGGCTGAGGAAGCTCTGTCACAGGCAGGTGTGGTCCTTTTGGAGCCCCGCTCTTATGTTCAGTACTGTGTCACAATAACAGCTGTATTTTGCTGTTTTGCCCATGCACTTCTGTTTCTGTATCAGCAGGGTCAGAGCAGATTAAGTAATGCCAGAAATGCACAGGCTCCCTGGCACTTTTTAATTTTCTGTTGTCTACCTCTTCATGCAAACATGCAAACATGCTGATATATCAGTGCAAGTATCACTTCATCTGTTTTCACATCCATCCTTCAGATACAACTGACCATGTGTTTACCAAGGAAGCAACATATACTGATTCTCTTCCCTCGTCTTTACTGCCTTCCTCCAGTGACTCCCCCACTACTGTTAGTCCCTTTGACTTTGGTTCTATTTTAACAAACCAATACACAACAGAAGTAGCACTGCTTATGACTGTATTTGCTTTCTTACCACATATCTGGCTACAACTGTGATGTGATTTATATCTATCAGACTGTAGATTCTTTGCACTATGAATTGTCTGTATCTGGGTCTGCAAGGCAGTGCATCAAATGGAGCTTTCATCCCAAATGGGACCTTTAAATGTCATCCATAATCTTCTGTAGACACTTGTATCTGTCTAGGAGACATTTGGGATCCCACTGCTGAGCACAGTATCTGCAGACCTGAAACAGTGGACATAGCACTGAGATGCTCCAAGCCAGCCTGTGAACATAAAAGAACAGGCAGGATATGTGAGCATCTTTTATGCTTCTGAACTATGCTGCTGCTGACTTAAAATTGAGATTACTAAGAAAGGGGGAAGGCATGAAAATGAAAAAGGGAGAGAGAAATTTATCTAAAGATTTTAAGAGCTATTTAGATATTAAGATTCTGAAGGGGAAGAGTTGCTTACAGAAGTAGCTAAGCATATCAGATGAAAAATTACCAAAAAAAAATCTCCACTGAAAAGGGAGCTTTCCCAGTACTTTATTGGTGAAACCATGTAAACACAAAGAAATGCAAACTGATTTCTGACTTTTTTTCTGAGACTAAGCCTTTTGCTGTGCCATCCTATGCAGGAAATTGCAGTCGATGATCAGTGTACAAAAGTATAAATTGACTATATTTATGTAACAGGGATTTGTTTTCTGACCTGCTGTTCCCTGAATAGAGCTCATCATGATCACTATGTGCAATCAAGTGGAGTTTTGCTGAATATGGGTGTGCAGCCAGGACTTCTGATATCCGCTAGATAAAAAGCAGCTTAGGAGCTGGAGGTGATGGCTACTGAATCCATCATTCACTGATTCCCTTATCACACACCCATGCTCCTACAAAGAGTGATTATAACCAAATCACTCAATTTATGACCTTAGCAATAGAAACTGCCACTGTTGGTAATAGCATTACAGTTTCTAATTACAGCAGTTGAGAGGCTTCTAGACAAACAAAAAATTTGGATGCAGTTTGACATAAGGTATCAGAATCCTGACGTTTCTTGCTGCTCATTTATTTCTGGAGAGGTCTAGGAGAAGGATTTGTCAGGCAGAGGCTGAGGGGACGTGAGGGAAGTAGCTCTGCAACTGTGTGAGTGCAAACTCAGCATTTTGAGTAATGATGTAGGACTCCATTTATCAAAGGTACTCTGCCTTAAAGGACTCTGTAGCTGTGAGGTGCTGTAGAAGGATTCACAGTTGTCATCTATTAAAGCAATTGGTCGTTGTGCTATCTAAAAGCAAAATCATGGTAAGAGACCTTTTTTCACCCTAGTATAGTCACCTGCTCCCTGCTGCACCTGCCCAGCTCATGGATATTTCTGAAGCACTTGGGAGACTCCACAGAAGGGAGTTTTGTTTTGATTCCCTTTGAGTTACTTTTGACAAAACAAAAATGCCATTTAATAGTTGTTTTATTTTCCTGTGTTCTTGTTTCTTTCACCTGACACAATCCTAAAACAACGAAATAAACCCTCAAATACATGCTTGCTTATAAGATGCTTAAATAGATGTGTAAAAAAAGCAGATAATTTTGGCTTGCTGGATGTCGACCAACGTGGTCACCCAAGTATTAGAACACATTGCAGTTTGACTAGTTTTTCAGCCAAAACAGCCAATTTGGTTCTTATTCATTAATTTTGATAGAAAAGGGCCTGGTCCCTTGGCTGGTCTTCCCTGACTCTAATTAAAAACTGCTTACAGCCCTGGGGAATCCACTCCTCAGGAAATTTGCTCTTTTCAGCAGCAAAGAAGCAGCTGTTAGAAGTGAGCATTGCTCTTGTTTCCATTTCTCTGGTCTCCTGGTCTTCATGTCTCAGCAGTATCAAAGAAGCAGGATGTTTCAGACAACAGCAAAAGCAAGATCTGGGCCCATCTTTCTCTTCCGCTATTCTTCAAAAATGGTATTGTAAAGGTCACCTTTGGTGCAGATATAATTTTGTAGCTATGTCTGGTTTCCTTTTCTAAATGGAGTTTAGTCTGAGTTGTAGTCCAAAGGCTTAGCCATTTTGATGAGATCTGTAGTACATTCTGTATTCTGGCTAACCTCCAAGTATATTCTGACTGGCTTAATTTACTCAGTGCCACCAACAGACTGATAAGAGTTTTCACTGCCTGTCTTCAATTTGGTATAGCGTTGCTGTGCACCACTAAAACAGCCAGTCCAAGGTAGTCACTGGGTAAAAATGGTAGTGGCTGAAGAGGCTGTCTGTCCTGGGGCCAGGCAGTCAACACCCAGTGACGAGTGCTGGATGGTGGTCTGGGCTCGCTAGCTTAGGGAATATTGTTACCAAGGTCCTCAGACAATTTTGACAGGAATGATAGATGCATAAACTGTGTCCAGACACTTTTTTGAACATGAAATTTGCCTCATGTTTACCCTGTTCAGAAACACTTTCATGAACCATGAAGGAGAACTGTGAGGAGAAATATTACAAGGAAAGCTCCATCTGTGGGCAAGGAGAGCCATAAATTCATTTTGAAAGGCAGCTAGTAGTTTACTAGGTTTCATATTTGCATATTCTGTAGCCTACTTAGCAGTGCCTTTCAGGGTTCGGTTGAAGTCTGTGGCAGAGATTGATGGCTAAGATTTCTCACACCTTGGTATGCGTCTGAAGGATAGTGAAGTAAATATATGAAACATACTATCGTAAATGTCGTACGAAGAGCAGCTGAGGGAACTGGCGTTGTTTAGTCTGGAGAAGAGGAGGCTGAGGGGAGACCTCATCACCCTCTACAACTACCTGAAAGGAGGTTGCAGAGAGCTGGGGATGAGTCTCTTTAACAAAGTAATAAGCGATAGAACAAGAGGTAATGGCCTCAAGTTGCACCAGGGAAGGTTTAGACTGGATATTAGGAAGTATTTCTTTCCAGAAGGGGTTGTTAGGCATTGGAATGGGCTGCCCAGGGAGGTGGTGGAGTCCCCGTCCCTGGAGGTGTTTAAGAGTCGGGTTGACATAGCGCTTGGGGATATGGTGTAGTTGGGAACTGTTAATGTTGGGTTGATGGTTGGACTGGATGATCTTCAAGGTCTTTTCCAACCTAGACGATTCTGTGATTCTATGATTCTGTAAAGTGTGAAAGCACAAGGGGAGAGATGAGGAGTGCAGAGTTGGGAATATGGAAAATGTGTTTCAAGCAGGACATTCAGTCTGGAAAGCACTGAATATAAGAATTAGTAGCCTGTGCTTTAAAAGTCATTCTTCACGGAAAAATCACATCCTAGTTTGTATTTTGTATGGAGTTTTTCTTTATTATTTTGTAAACTCAAGTTCTCTAAATGCTTATTAGAAGTTACATTACTTCTAAAAGTGTATCATTTTATTTGATAGCTATTTTTATACTAATGGATCTCTTTTTGATTACTGCAATATTGTATTTAGGCTTGAACAGATGCTAGTAGAGCTAGCTTAGTAGAGCTGTAGCTGACTTGGGCTTTTGCAAAATGTTGGTAGCAATTTTACTTCTCTGTGTCCTTGAGCCAAAGTTTTCAAATTAATTTTAACTTTTAAATGTTAGTATTTTTTCAAAGGTATTAACTGCCCACATCTACATGAATGTGCCTATGTCTGGATGAAGCAGTCTAATATTAGACTGAACACTTGGATTCAGGCTTAATGTACTAGCAGTTATGAGCTGATGCTGGAATGACCCTACAGTGGTCAGCTTGAAAGTCTTAGTTTTTTGGCTCTATGCAGATAAATACAATTGCAGAGGATGCTGAGCTGTGGAAATACATTACTGTGGGAAGACACAGCAAAGGGCTTCCAGACATGCTGAGGAGCTCAACTTGAGATTTTGGATTTGTCTAAAGCTCTTGATGAGCTCATTGGACATAGCCAGCAGGGACTGAAAGCAATGAGTGCCTCATCACTGACTTAGTGGGGGCAGGGGCAGCCCAAACAGTCAGTGCAGAACGGATTTGCCTGGAAAGATTCCCAGGAATGAATAGTATAAAAGCAGAGATTATGCCTCATTCCAGCAGGGCGTTGGAAAAAACAGGCCACAAGTTCACCCTTCTAGTGTGCACCCTGAGACATGGCAAGAAGTGTTCTCCCCCATGGAATGGCCTTGCTTCTTCCTGCTGGAGCCCAGCCAGCTCCTGCTAGGCCATAAATTGTCTCTGCGGGAGGCAATCTCTTTGGGCCAAGAAAAGGTGCTTATATGCCATAGCTGAGGGATTTGCTAAAGATTCTGTACAAATCAAATGTCAGATGCTTTAGATTGCAGTGAGAGTTCAGTGGATTAACTTTTGGGTGACTTTGAAAAGCACAGTCTGTGCTATTCATTTGAGAATTTTAAGTGGCAGATTCGTGGATTCTGAAGAGCCCTTTCTTGAAATCATAGTTTCTGGATTTTTTAAATCTCTTAAGCTCCATATTGGAATATTGCTTCTGAAGCAAAGAAATACTCATTTTGCCTCTACTGTGTATTAAGAGATTTCCCACGCTTACAGGGCAGCAGGAAAGATCTATGCAAAGTTCAAGCTGGGAAACCCAGCTCTGCAGCATACAGCCATCATGCACTTAGCATGTGTTATTTGGTAATATTTCTGCCCCTGCTTGTCTTTGAATAAACCAGAAAGAAAACAGCACAAGGCTTAATTTGCCAGTACCTCTGATGTTGACTCAAAACTTCCAGTTTCAATGAACATTATTTTGGAAGGAGAGAAGAGAGAAGAAGAAGTTTAGAGAGCTGAATTGTTGTTTGGCATGTAGGCTGAGGGCTGGAGGTTTTGAATTTTTAACATGAGTTATCTGTGGAAACCTGGGCAGGTCACTGAGAAGTGAAAGCCCATGACTTATTCCACAGCTAGTGAGCAGGCATCTAAGCAGAGTTACTGGAGGACGGATGGCTCTTCAGAGGACAGAGAGCCCTTTGTGTCTTAATTGCTCACACATTGCAGCATGGATGATCATTCATGTTTTCCCAGTGCCAATAATTTTTCTTAGGGGTGAAATAAAGCAATGGCTCCTACATGCAGGGATGGTGATTTTCGGGGCCAGACTGGTAACTCTCACGATGCTGCTGAAAAGTTAATTATTTAACCTGAGCTAAACACGAACTGGATTTTGACCATCCTCTCAGTTTCCCGTGCATCCTGAGTGGTTGTCACATGTTGTCACAATTCAGTCGCAGAAAATGTTTTTCCACTATTTTTAAAATACATACCTAAATGTAGTTGAGTTAAATGAGGTCCCTACTATTAGTTCGTGAAAACCATGTTTTGGTCCAGGGCATATTTATCAAGTTACAAACCACGGAAAAAACAAATTTTAAATGAAAATGCTCTCAGGCATTAACTGTGAAAGCACTAATGGTTCTGCTGTAATAAATTTATTTTTCTGCCTACAAGCAGTCTTCTAATGGAAAAAAAAGTATTAAATTGTGTTTATGACATATTATGGCATTTCCATCATTCCATTGCAGAATAATATTGCAGTGTTAGAGAAAAATCTGTGTGCTTGCATTTAAGCATGAGAATGTTACTCTGATGTTCAAGAGTTCATTTTAAAATAAAATTTTACAGCCCTTACCACCATTGCTTCGTAAAGCCTAGCAGGCTTTTATTAAAAATACTTTTGAATGTATTTGTGATAATTTATGCTTCTTTGTCCAAACAATTGATCATTTTATATAATTTAGAGAAACCTACAATGATTAAATGATAAAAAAAAAATCATGCAAAAGCTGAGCATCTTCTGTAATGCTATTAATATAATGAATTTCCTTCTGAGATCAAGGGTAGATCCTGTATCTATATGTCATTTTTATTATTTTTACAGGTAACAAATTAAACTCTATAAACTTTATTAAAATATTTTAACTACAGAGTTATTCTGGTTATCCGTTTCTGGCTTCTATGCGACCTACCCACTGTGCTGTAATATATCAATAATACAAGATGTTTTTATTTTATTTGGTAATGTGTACGCTTTTGAAATAATGGAATAACAGTTCTCCAGCACTCATTGATGATTCAGTGCTCCAAAGTGTACTTGCAATTCAGTTCTCTTAATATCATCTGCAGCTGTTATAGTGGTGCATTGTACATTTGCAGGCTGAGATTACTTGAAAATAAAAACAAGATTTAAAATACTTCTAAGTAGTAAATAAGCAAAGAATGATGTACTTCATGCTCTTTACTGCAGATGCTTTTTCCTTTTACAGGTTATTTCAGAACACCTCAGGGCCTACCCAGTAGTTTATAGATAATAATACACAATTAAACTATATAGTTTCCCTCCACACATCACCTCCCTGAAACAGTCTGGTGGGTGAGAAACCAAACAGAGCATGTGGAGGTTTTGTTTCTATTGACTCAGTGTCAAAAAATTCTCTCTGGTACCAAACTGCTGCCAACTGAATAATTCTTTCTTTCTATTTTTTCTTTTTTCCTCTTTCCATTCAGAAGTTAGAAAACAAAATTCACTTTTTAAGGGGTCTGGAAATAAAAAGAACCTATGTGCAAGAAATTAAATGGGGGAATTATCCTCACTCAGTCATGCACCTTGCATACTTTTTACAGCTATTTCCTATATATTACTGAGTATTTATTTTAATGGTTATTGTGGACACTTGTGAGTACTGTGTACCAGTCAAACTATGCCTGCAGTGCGCCCTGTGTGTCCATGGGTGTTACAGCAGACTTCTCTCTTCTGCGCAGGTCATTTTGGGCTTCTGAGAGCTAATTTTTCCACCCTGGTGATTTCCCTCTGCCTCCCCTTCCCTCCTGCTGGGTTTGGAAGCAGCTGTGAGCCATGACTCAAGCTGTCACCCATCCACAGCAGCGCAAGGAGTGCCATTCAAAGGACACCCTCCGACTGCTCTTCTGGGCTTGGAGCAGTCCTGGCACTGACAGTTCTGAAGGAGGAGTTATCATTTCAGCAGGATTTGTGGCCCTCGCAGTGTTCATTAGACATTTTATTGGAAAGATCTGAAATACTTGCAGAAGTCACATTCTGTTGGGAAGCAGGATGGTTCAGAAAAGTTTCTGATGGTATTGCAAGTTGAGGGTCGCCCTTTAATTTCTGTACGTGGAACTGAGCTCTTTATAGCTGCCACTCCCCTTTGTGTGCATTTCAGGGCATACATCTTTGCACTCTGAGGCTTTTCTCACTAGGGGCTGATTTTGATGTTTAGCACACAATGAGGAGCTTGGCACTTTGCATATTTTCTAGTAACTGCATTTCCTTTAGACAGGCTAGACAATACCGTTGAAATATATTTTTTCCTCATGAGCAGCGGCATCTTCTGTGTCCCTGATTTCTGATAGATGAGTAGTCAGGTACATCAGACATTTTATCCCATGGCTTTGCACAGTGCACTGGCTGACACTGGAACTTGGCCTAAGTGAAAACAGAAAGAGCAGAACTGTGTTGAAGCAGGTTTCCAGCCACTGGAAACCCCCAGTGTTAAAGCCAGGCTTTTAGCAGGACTGTGCTCAGTTTCACAGCTGTAGTATGACTGTGTTGTTACCTGTCTTTTGATGTGCATGCCTTGCTCAATAAATGAGGCTATAGAAAAAAAAAAGTCATCCTCATTAGGGTGTTTGGGCTTTAATTCAAGGAAACAGAAGCAAAACATTTCATCGAGAAAACTGAATATATCTTTATCAAAGAAAAGGAAAAATATTGAGAGACAGATAATATGTGTAGAGTAGTAGTAATTTTGCAAAATCGATATTTTCTTCCAAAGGAAGCCTGAATCTGGTTCAGTATGGCAACAAGTAAAAGAGGCCACGCTGAAAGTAAGCAAGTGAGGAAAGAAGCTCCAGCTCCTTGGGAGCTGTTACCATGTGTACAAAGCATTTTTTCTGTGAGACAAGCTTAAAACTGATAACTTTTTAAATGAACTCCAGGCATCTATTACCATAGGGTTTTGCTGAAGCTAAGAGCTTAGTAAAATTCAGAAAAAAGAATTAGATGTATAGATGATGGAAATATTCATGGTTATTGTAGATAGGTTTTTCAAGCTATTTACAGTATAATTAAACCATTAGGCTAAGGAAGCAGTCTTAGCCCTGAAGAGAGGAATTCTGCTATAGGATTGTTACTTCATATTTGCTCTTACCCAACCTCTTGTGAAAAATCCGGTGCTGATACCCACCAGAGACCACATACTAGACTAAATGGATCTCAGGTCAAGTCTAAACTTACAAATCCTCTCTCAGCTATTTTATATCTGAATTGGCTACAAATGACTTAATAAAAATGTTTAGTATTTACAGTTTGAACTGTTCAGATCAGAACAGTGATGTGGCAACATGTCTGCTTTCTGCCTGGCTAAATATACAAACACTTCATAAAGACAGACCCTTGGTTTGGGTTGTTATGTTGAAATAGTTTTAGTTAGTAATAAAATACAAGGTGAAGTCAGATTGTAATGGGCCAATAATGTTGCAGGTTTGACAGACATGATTTGTGTAGCTAGCAAATAGCATGTAGATCATAAAATGGCTGAGGAAAATAACATAACTCAATGTAAGGGCATAATGTAAGGAGTGGATGGAGTCATTCCCATGGTGTTTCAGTACCCTTCCCCTTGACTTTTGCAACTGTTAAAGTAGACAAGATACATTTGCTCTATGTGTAGTAACAAGGCATGCAAATGCCCCTCTTGTTTTCTGTTTAAGAGAGAATTCAAGTATTAATTTCATAAGTAATAATAGGAAATTATTAATTTAAATATGACAGGTCAGGAATGAACCTGTAAAGAAATTGGATATGAGCATTGCCTGATCTTTCTATAGTATCACATTCAACAATAGTTTGATCTATTAGTCCTTTGCATATGTTGCAAAACCTTTTATCTCTGTCCACTGGGATAAGCAAGTGTGGCAGTGGGCTGCAGGCTTGAGATGGACTTCTTTGAATTACTTTGAACTCTTTTTTTGTTTAGCATTGCTACTTCTTAGGATTTGTTTTCTTTGCCAGACAGAATTCCTTCCACTATTAAAAACTATGGAAAACTTTTTCTTGGATTTTTTTTTTTCAATAGAAGGGTGAACAGTATTGAATATTAAAGAAATTACCATTATTTGTCTTTTGTTGCAGTGTTAAACACAGACAATAAACAATTCTATAGATTACAAGAACATGAATTACTGAAAAGGAATGTATCAAGACTGGTGCAGTAAGTGGAAGTGTGGTTTCAGGGCTAGAGGCATTTAGCAGTTGCTAGAAATCAGCTATAATCTTAATATTCTTTTCAGTGTTTAGTTTAAGTTGTATAACATTTACACTTGCTCCAAAAGGAAGGTGTGTGCTGTGGAAAGAGACTGGATCAATTTTTATATTGATCTGCAGTGTACTCAGAGGTTTTGACTGCACCAGTATCTGATGCTTTTCCAGTAATTCATAAACAAAAAGTAATAAACTGCAGTAAATCTGATTAACCCCAGACTTAGTTATAGGAGGATCAGTAGTATTTCAATAAAATAAATACATTCTTATCTCTTCCATTGGGGTTTTTTTCATTTGGAAAGACACGGCTATCTGAATATACTATGTGTGAACTGAGCAGATATGACTCTCTAACATTTCAGGCTTATTGTATAACAAATAGTTTGCCACAACACCCAAGAGGAAGATGTTTTGGGGCAACCTCTTGAATTCCTGTGGGTTATCATTTGGATGTGGTTAATTACACGTACAGTTGTAACCTTAAGGAATTCTGTTGCTTTTGGCAAAGATTCATCAGTGCATGAAATTGTACAAAATGTCCTGGATTTTCATACATGAGATTTCCTTAGTTACTTAATGCATTTCAAAAAACCTTCCTCACTTGTATTTCCCTTTGTAGTTGTCTTTGCTATAGGAATAGTAGTGTGTTCAAACACAGCTGTAATAGCTTTGTTTCCTTGCGATCAGATCTGTCTGTTTCTCTTAGGTTTTCAACAAAGTACATTCCCATAACAAATGCCACAGGCTGCAGAATCCTTGATGTTAAGATGTTGCTCTGATTAAGAGATAGGCAGCCAGCAAATTAGAAATGCTGATCCTCAGATGCCGAGCTGGAACTTTGATTAGTCACTAGCGATAAATATAAAAGTCATATCAAAATATCTTTCTCACTCATAGATAAATATTATGTGTCATGCCTGACTCTCTTGCAGCGATCCCTCCTGTTCTCTGTAAAAATGACCAGCAACCAAAATGTGGAATAGTGGCAGCAAGCAGTAGAGTGGTCCATGAAATATTATGTCAATTATGTAAAGATGAAGGACATAAAATAATATATATATCAAGTGCCTTGTGTAGACAGCAGTAGCTGCAGTTTACCTGGGCCAATCTGTTTAATATTAATTTTTCTCACAGTGTATACTGTTTCATAATGGATAATCTAGTCTATGTGGCTTCTCCAAAGCCCCATTCAGCCATGGAATCTCTCTCAATGGGGTGTGCAGGCCAATATCAGTGTATTTTTCAGATGTTTTTGCAAGTGATCTCATTGCTGCCAGCCGCACAGGTGGTGCGTGGGGGTATGCCAGGTGGGAGCTGCAGCTCCAGGCTTCCCCTAGCACTGCCCTGGCTGGTGCAGAAGGTGCTCCCACATGGAGTGCTGAGGCAGGTCCATAGGAAGAGGCTTTAAAGTGCCAAACTACCAGCCACTGTCCACCCCCAGCCCTCTGGGGAACACGCCTGGGTCTCATGCAGGGCCGCACCAGTGCAGGGAGTCTTACAGAGCCTTGCAGGGTCAATCACACCCAAGCAGCCACGCAGGTAGGAGATCCCCAAAGTGTGAGGGCCGTAATAGCTGGGCCAAGATGTCTGTTTAAATGGACTACTGCCTTCCTCGGAGTTGGAGCAGTGTGGCATGGAAAGCTATAACCTGGAGTACTGTGGCAATGAATGACTGCGTTGGCAAGGAGGGATGATAGGCTGCATAAGTTTTGATGTTGTAATAATGCCTATAAGTATAAATGAGCTGTTGATCATAGCAATTATATAAACACTGATTAATTATTTTCATAGTCATTTTAAGCTATTTTCTATATTGTATAACTGAGCTTTAACAGTGATAACAATGTGAAAAAATGAGTAGTGTTCTGAACAAAAGCTAATTTCATAAGGGATCTATTTTAAAGTTTATTTTTAACCCTTAACTGCTCGATTTAGTGAAATCCATCATGTACTCAAAGAGCAAGTACTGCAGATTTCAAGACAAGAGGAAGAAAAGAAAGGAAACCACATCATCCACATAAATAATGAAGTTGAACCCCTGATTTAAATTCAAAGCTCAGTTCAGCCTTCGCTATAGAGCTGCAGCTGGCACCTCATAATATAAACACTTAAGTGGCCTGTTGAATTTATCCTCAATGTCCACAAATGAAGTTATAAACTTTCTTTAGAGCTTCATTTCTGCTTCAATGCTTGCCCATGGTTTTAGACCTTCTGCAGACTTCACAATAGCCCTGTGTTTCCCTGGCTGCACGGAAAGTTTGATAGCAAACCTGCAAACATCCCATGTATTTAGTTCTCTGCAGCTGTGCAAACAGCACAGTGCATTTTCAATATTCTGCTTTAAACATGCACATGGATAATTGAACTTCAAAGCAACAGCTCTGCTAATTCTTTTATGAAGATGCAAATTACTAGTGTGACTTCTCACCAGATTGGGAGTTTAATGGAACAATCAGTCTGATCTAAATCCACCCTGAGGCATGAACACAGCTGGGGGTATTTCTGCGAGTCTACTCCATACTTTACTCACTGGCAGGGTGCAAAACTAATAGTAGCCTGGAGTTAGCAAAGTTTTTGCATTCAAATCCCAATACTCAAGTTACCTCCCCTTATAACCTACATTATTTCAGGAACAAGGGCCGCGATTCTGGTATTTGCATTGATCAAGCATGAAGATAAAAGTTTAACCAAGGAAAAAAATTCAATGTCTTCTCAAAAGTTTAGTATGGAAAGATGGAGTATGTGTTAAATTCAGTGTCTTCTCTTTCAGCAAAACCATGTTCAATGGTTGTTAAAATATGTGGCATATTTGGCTCCAGTATACATATTTCCTGGTATATTTTTTTAAATGACCCTTAACTTGATTAATGTTTGGCAGCTTCTCCTCTGACCATTACCATTGCACAGCCAGCTTTTAAATGAAAGGCTTAAAAATACACTAGGTGCCTCAAAGGCAGCCAAAGCAATTTACCATCTTGCTTTCCAGTTCACAGAAACAGATATGAAAGTTTAACTTCTAGCTATTGGGAAGTCCAACTCTGATTAATTCTATATAGAAAATTAAGGCCCAAGAGAAATAAAGGGCTTCGGTTGTGCCTTCATACTTTTGCCTATCTCCACATTTGCACCTAAAATGAGCTGAAATAACACTTTTTTTTTAAAAAAAAAAAGGCAAGATACTGTGAATGCCTGAAAATAAGTGCAAATTTCAACTTTGAAATGCAATTTGAATTTCCATGGAGGGCCACACAAAAACTTATCACCTATATTTCCAAGTAGTTGGTAATTTGCGATAAAAGAAGATAATATTTTTTTCAGTAAGTGCTAAGGATGTGTGGCTGAAATTTTGCACCTTTTAAGGTCTCTCTGTGTGAAACGCATGTGTGCATGTAGAGGGAACTGTCTAGCTGTTCTTCAGTCCTAAACATGGCTGGGTTTTTCACATGTTTCAACAAGTTGCCACCTTCTCAAAGGGAATACAAACAGGATGGCAAAGGATGGAGTGTGGAATGAGAATTCTTTTTCATGAGGTGGACGCAGCAACAGAAGTACTCCTGGCAGCTCATTTTCGTACCTTACATGCACTAATGCTGGGGCAGTAACAGGTTGTCCTGTATAATACTGTTGTCCCCCTTGAAAGCCAGTCAGATTTTACCAAGGAGGAGAAACCTCTCCTCCCTTGTTGCAGCACCAGTTCTGTGCATCAGAGCCAGAGTGCCACTGAGCTAGCCCAGAAAGCAGCAGTGGGACATGGAGTATGTAGCATTTACTTCCTTATTCATTATCTCTTTTTTCTCTTCTCCTCTCTACTCTTTGATCAGAGACTCTCTACATTTTTTATTCTACCTCTTTGTGCTCCATTTCCCAATCTCTTTTCTGCACTGAGTTATTTCCTCTAGGTCTTTTTACTGTTCATTTTTTCACAGCATTTTTGAAGCAGAAAATGCATCAAAGATGCTTCAAGTATGAGCTGCACTTTAAAACCCACAGTCTTTGAGGCACTTCAGAGCTGAGGTGGATTCACTTCCTTATTTAGTGAGGAGGACAGGGTGGGCCCAGTGTGTCGGGCTGGTCAGGCAGCCCTGGCAGGCAGGGCAGGTACCGTCTCTCCCCAGCAAGGACCAGAAGACAATAGGAGCAGTCTGATGGGAGCTGCTCACCCGCACGAAAAAAGCACCACAACCTGCCACCTAACCACTGCCACCATTGCTCTGCCTCATTGATGGAAACACAAGTACTTTAAAGATAATCTGAAATTTTCCGAAGCCTCAGTATTTGATACGCAAACAAGAGAAATGCTGTGAGTGATAGAAAAAGCCCACGGTAACAGAGATACTTTTGTAGGGTCTTACTAGCAAGCGGCAGGGAGGTGAGCGATGGTGACCTTCAAAAGCTGCATGGGAACAATGATGCAGCTTCCCAGCTGGGGCAGCACCTCGAAAAGCAGTTGTGTGAGCTAGGGAGGGGAGAGTTGGGACGTGGCATAGGGTCAGGAGCACAGGTGAGTGTCCCATTGCAAACACACATGCTCTCACCCCCTTCCAGGAGTTTACCGTACCACTGAATTATCCAGTTAATACAAAGAAAATGCTAAAAGCCAGTGCAGTTATGTGCAAGCACCTCTGAAAGATGTGGCCTCCTGGCACTTCTTTAAATCTGGCATTTAAAATTGCTCAGACAGATGGAACAAAAGTATGTAATAAAATGTGACATTTTATTTTATCATCTATATTTGTTAAGTGAATTCTTCTGATCATTCCCACTGTCAGTAGCACTGAATGCGAATCAGATTCTGATAATTTGCAGTTTATAAAAACCAACTCCAGGGGTCAGACAGAAAAAGAATAAGTAATAATTAATTGCAGGATACACATTAATCCACAGAATCTGGCTATGATGGGTGACAGCTCAGCCTAACAGAAAAAAATGACATGATTCCAAAAAGTCAATCATTTACAGACTACTTCTCAGTACCAGTTGTCGACTTTGTGGTCTTCCTTATGTATATAAGGAAGGACAGGGAAGTGATCTTACCCCTGTACTCGGCACTGGTGAGGCTGCCCCTCGATCACTGTGTTCAGTTTGGGCCCCTCACTACAAAAAGGACATTGAATTACTCGAGCGTGTCCAGAGAAGGGCAACGAAGCTGGTGAAGGGTCTGGAGCACAGGTCGTACGAGGAGCGGCTGAGGGACCTGGGGGTGTTTAGTCTGGAGAAGAGGAGGCTGAGGGGAGACCTCATCACCCTCTACAACTACCTGAAAGGAGGTTGCAGAGAGCTGGGGATGAGCCTCTTTAATGAAGTAACAAGCAATAGGACAAGAGGGAATGGGCTTAAGCTGCTCCAGGGAAGGTTTAGACTGGATATTAGGAAGCATTTCTTTACAGAACGGGTTGTTAGGAGTTGGAATGGGCTGCCCAGGGAGGTGGTGGAGTCCCCATCCCTGGAGGTGTTTAAGAGTCGGGTTGACATAGCGCTGAGGGATATGGTGTAGTTGGGAACTGTCAGTGTTAGGTTAATGGTTGGACTAGATGATCTTCAAGGTCTTTTCCAACCGAGATGATTCTGTGATTCTGTGTGATTCTATATTTCTATGTATCAAGGTTTTATTAGAAGTTCAGGAAGAAAAAAATATATTTGTTTTCCTCACTGTCTTCCAAGTTAGTCCCACTTGTTTGCTTTGGTATGTAACAGAGCACCTTCCCTCTGTCCTCTTCAAAGCACAGTTCCATTTGATCCATGCTGTCTCTCCCTCTCAGTGTTTCACTCCCTGCTGCCCTGGACACACTCCCAGAGCCTCTGCAGAGCACAGGTACATCTGGCAGCTCTCACAGACCGAAGCAGATAGCCACACTGATTTAACTTCCAGTTTTTCATTCAAGAGAAGCTAACCCTGAGGGTCAGTGCTCCCCACTTAGCATTGCTAACAAAAGGAGGAGGTGGAAAATTGGCATAAGCACAGAGCGAGCCCTGATGCTTTGAAAGATTGCCCCCCACCCCTCCTTTTCCAATTTAGTCAAGGACTTCAGCAGCAATTATATCACTTAATGTTCATTTACTGCTAAATTGGGAATATTAAGCAGTAAATGATTGAACTTTTAATTAGCAATTAAATTAAAAGCAGCCTCCTCACTGCAAGAGAAATGTCATTGAGAACTAACTTTATAGCTGACAGTATTTTGCAAACAGCTTTACTGCATTTTATACGTGACACTTTTCTGGGGCCTAGCCCTGGGTTTGTGATGACTACTTGCTTCTACTACAAACGTGAATAGTTTGCATCCCTAGGACACACCAAAAATACATGTGCAGAGGTAAATATTAATTCCACTGTAGAAGCAAGTAGAAGTCCCAACTTCAGAGCAGAAACTGCTGTGTTAGGTGCTTTATGAACAAAACTGAAACACACGCCAGCCTTGAAAGCTGACAGTCTAAGGAATTGCAGTATTTACATAGATGTTTACACAAATGCCTGGAAAAAATAACCATGCTACTACTAAAATTTGTTGTCACTTTTTATTTATATCACCAGTTTACTCACCAAAGAAGCCAAATTAGCCAAGAAAGTACTGCCACCTGTTAATAAGGTGCTGAAACAAGCTGGAAGCTGGGGATACAAGGGATGGGTTTGTCCAAGGATCTTCCCCTGATGATCTCATTAACAGAGGGATTTATAGTCTAGGATGCTCACTTTGAAACAGCTGTTCCCCCAGTGAGAGGGGGCAGTGACTGCAAACCCATCTGTTTGCAGGTGGTGAACAGGGCACAGGATCTGCTGATCCCACCAGGTTTCAGACTCCTGGAAACCCAGCCCCTCACTCCCCAAAGTGTGGCATCCCTCATCCATGTAAACACAGTACCCATACCCTGGCTACCACTGGTGGCTGAAAAATATGTGGCTGAATATAAGTGAAGCCTCTTGTTTGTATCCCTCCACTCCAGGATCAATGCTGACCTCTTTGCCACTCCCAGCATTGATGCTGCAAGGGAAACTCCACAGCACTGTCATTGCTCTTAGTATCAGCATCACCTCTTTCAGGCTTCCTGAAGGTTGGATATGTAAATAATATGTATGACATTTCACTTTTAAGAAACTTGTCACTTGGGGTAACCTGTGCTGTCTGATGGTGCTGAGGAGTGAAGGGAGTGACTGAATGAAGACAGCATGGGCAGCCCATCGGCTAGTTGAACAAGCAGCAAGCTCCCTGTAGATAGGACTCTCACTGCTGAATGAGTTTGTTTTGACCACTGGCTCTCATGTCCTTCCTTTCCAGGTAGTCTAGAAATATGCACCTATTTGGTGGTATTTTTTTTCTCTATCAGAACTTTTAAGTGAACATTGAGGAGTATTTTCAGGAAGCCAGTTTCAAGTGGGGACATTTTCAGCAGGTGCACCAAACACTGGATCAGAAGAGCTTCCCAGGGGACAGTTGGGTGAAAGTGTCAAGTCATTGCCATGTGGGTTTTTGGTTGCACCTCTGAACAATACACAGGCCAAGAATTATTTGCAAAAATTATTCAGCAACACATTTCAAATAATGAATATTTCAAGTAAATCATTATGGACCATACTTGAATAGGAAGAGAGGCAAAATAGTTGATAAATTATTCATGCAGCTTTAGCACTAATGTAATAAATATTACATGGTGTCAGAGGGAAATGAAGGATTTTGAAATGAAGAAAGAAATTAACTATGAAGGAAGAGTACCTGAAAATTGGAGAAGGTGAATACACAGATTTGAGATATGTGAATAATAATGAAGAGACTAATGAGAGAAAATAAAAAGGATGACAACTATAAATCACTTTGAGAGGCAAAATACTCTTCCCCTTTAGTTCTTTCTCTCCAGAGAATATACAAACTTCTCAAACTTCCTTCAGCTCTGTTTAAAAAAAACCCAAAGAAAACAAAAGAAGACCCCCTAGAGTTAGCCAGGTGGGAACATACCTAGACCTGGCTAAAGGGAATTACATGATCAGAAGTACTGATTTACAAAAGGGCCATAACATTTGGGGGAAAATACTATTTTGATTATCAAATAATGTGTTACTTTTATTTTGCAAAATGACTTTTCTTACCAGCTTAATATTGAATTAGGACAATAGGATGGTGTATTTCTTAAGGATAGAATCCATAAAGCTTCTGTTGTGCTTCGGGTGGGCACATTCAGCAGCAGTAGCTGCTGTGCCATTAAGCATGTCTGAGTGGTCAGTCAAATCTGTTCTGACATACTGCATCAAGTAACAAGGTCATTAATTCCTTGTTTGCTGTTTTGCTCAGGTGTAGTGTGTACAGATTCTGAGTAGTCCTATCAGTTGACACATTTGAAAAAGTAATACTTTTTTAATCTTACTTTTGTGTGAGAGAGGGATTTAACCTTTTTTTTCCTTCCATCTCCCTTCCTATTTACCTTCCTTTTGAACAGTAAGTAGAAAATAGGAGAGAAGAGAGGAAACAAGTTTAAAAACTCCAACATATTCCAAACAGATTTTGAAAAAACTAATTTTTCTAAAACTGGCAACAGTTATATTACACATTTTATCCCCATTGACAATGGACTTGGGCTTCTTTTAACCTCAGGAATAACATATTAAAATGAAATGTTTTATGTTTGTCATTTCCGTAAATGTCTCATTTACAAAATCTGTCATGGGCACACCAGTCTCCTCTTCATTGGACGTTTACCAGCCTTGGCATATCAATCCATCTTTTGCACATCTGCTCAGAAAATGTAATTAGTTATACCCATATGCTGCAGAAGTACATGATAAAACTTAAGAAACAGTAAAGGCCAAGAGACTTGACAGCCTTCCTCCTTCCTACTATGTGTATTTTGTTGAAAAGTTAGAAAAGTGAGAAGCTCTTCTTGCCCTCTGCCACAGGGTAGGAATATCACTGTGTCCTAAGCAACTTCAAGAGATTAGGCAAAAGCAATTTATGATTTATTCTAATACTTTTGGTTCTGTTCACTTGAGAACAATCATTTATACTGTAAAAAGACATAATATTCCCCCAAATAGATATACCTTCTTTCCCTGGTTATTAACATACTTATAAACTTGTCCTTGCAAAGAAATGATAAATAAGATGGACAGGAATCCTCATCTGAAGTTTTATGACATGGGAGATCCAAATGAGAAGCTCTTGCTACACAAAATGACACTCATATGTAGAAAATATGGAAACTATAAGCTTGTTCATCAGCTTTTTGACAGCTGTGCTCAATTTTGCTGGCAGGTGGCAAAGGAGATAGGGCCTACAATCCAAAATGCCTTAGCAAGCAGAAGTTGGTTCAATGGCATCTTCAGGCTACTTTGTCTCGTGGATAGAGTGTTCACCAACATTCAGCCCCTGCGTTCAGTGGCGACATCTCCAAAAAAGGGCCAAGCAGAGGGCTGGTGTAACTCCTTTGGACTTTACTCAGCTACAGGATCCTCTAAAATTTGCTTTTTCACTAAGCAGCGTTAATTACCTTGCATTCATATTAAGCACCTCTTTCTTATGACACCATAGTTCAAGGCTATAGATACTGGAATAGAACTGTTATACTATGATTTATCCATTAATCCTAGCTTCTTCAAAGTTAACCCCAAAGGATGAAATGTGCTCTGGATACACTATACTTCCCTCTCCATGGCAAGGAGTTTGCAGCTGTTATCAAAATCAGCTGTAATGAAACATTGGTTTAGTTTTTTCCTGGATGGTACGTTATCAGCCTCAGTTGGTGGCATATTTAAAACCCCAAATTAAAATCAATTCACAAGAGATTTGAGCTTTCAGCAGGACTTCACCATCATGGTATGAAGCAGAAGCCACTGGCCACTAGTTAAATGATATGGTGCAAAACAAATTCTGAAAATGCTGGATTCTGTCAACTCTGTTTTGTTTTCTTGTTTTCATACTTAAATCCAAAACAATGTGTCAAACTGTTCACTATCTGAACTAATTCATGGTGATTCAGCATTACAGAAACACCATTTTAAATTCATCTCTGACACACCACATTTAGTTGTTGTGTATGTTTAATGGCTGTACATTTTTCTTAAAAAAACAAAACCAACTTTCAAATTATTAGCATTCTTTTACTTCAGTAGGGGGTTCAAAATCAAAGCTGCGGTACCTCCATCCTCCCACTTTTCTTTTAGGATTAATTTGGAAAAAATAAAGCTCTCCTAATTATAGAGATTTAGCTTTCCGTTATAAACTGGCTATTTTAAGTTCTGTTTACAAGATCACAATATGAAACATCATTCAAAAACAGTGTGAATTGATTACATCCTTCTGAAGAACATGTAGCAGTGGAATATGCATTTGTAGCTGTTACACTGCCCTATAATTAAGGCTTTATTGCTTCCCTTCTGAACACATGTGGCTGCTGCTGGAGAACAGCTGAGATACTTAAGATGAGACAATGGAAGATGCTCCCCCCCATCACCACCCAACCTTTTAGAAACAAATGGCAGAAACGCTGTGGTCACTACCGAATATAAGAGTAAGTCAAGATACTGATTATATTTTTCTGCTCCAGTTTCTTTTTAATGAGCAAATTTTCCCCAAATATTAATAATTTGAATGTGGCTTAATTAGGAGATTTCATATTAGAACAGCTGAACCCAGTTTTTGGTCTTTTCATTCATTTTCATGGATTCTGGATCACAGCATGATGATGGAGTGGTCGACAATCACATCGGGAATATTCACATATCCCAGAATGAATGAACAGACCAAAAACCAAGAGGCACCATGTAAATACATTTGCATGGCTAAAATTACTCAGGGAACTCAATTCTGCTCTGAACTAATCTCATATTTTTGACAAACTAAAATAAATACTGAAATGTTCCTTGCACTGAGCAGCTCTCCACACAGATGAGTGAGCTAAATGTCAGCTGCCAGCTTTATGGGCACATGGCCATGCCATGTGACACTGTACTGGGCATTTTATGGAGCTATATATGTGATCCTACATCCTTGCTATAAAATAGCTGTACCATAGATAATGAATTAGAACAATCAAACATCTGGATCTGTGTTATTGGAGAGGGACTACCAAGGAAAATCTTCACAGCCTTGCAATTTATTTGTTCTGAAAAAATACTTTTGATAAATGAGATGACATATTAAAAATCAGATATAAAATAATATTGTTTTCCATAAAGGTCATCCATAAGACAAATGCTTCTAAGGGCAGATGAACATATATAGCAATAACATTGATCAGCTTTGTCAAATTGCAGACAATGACTTTCTGAGCAGTGAAGCCAGAATTCCCATGGCAACCCTCACAAGCTTCAGACGCAACACAGATTCGGTGTGGGTAGCAAGCCATATAAAGTAGGAACAGGAACATTTTGAGTTAAGGGTTAAAAACTAAGCTAAATATAATTTAAATCATGAAAGCAAATTTCCTTCTAATTGTAGCCAACGTATTTTTTTCCTTCCGTACTATTTTTTGATCTTCTATATTCTGAAATCTATGTATAGACTGCAATCCAAGTGACAGATGACAATTATCTTTGTACCACTCCCAGAAACTCTGTTGAGTAATGAGACAAAGTACAGTAGCTCCTTCTGCTCCTCAGCATGTCCCTCAGCACTGGGGCAGCACTGTGGCTCAGAGAACCAGGGTGCCTTGACCCAGGGTGTGCCTGGCTCCCAGCCCTCTGCGCTCTGCTCTTCACCAGCTCCTCCATCACAGGACTGTGGATCCTGTCCTAACGTGGCTGTAAAAGCCCTGACTAAACCTGGGTGAGGTGCTCAGTGGGTGAGCAGGAACCAGTGTGAGACTTCTAGCAAGTGGCTTTGCAGTTCTTATGGAAAAAAAAAAGAAATCTGAGAATGTCTTCTATTGGCGTCTTTGCATTTTAGTGAGATAGGGACTTGCGGATTTGATCCAGTACTGCCTTTCTGTATTAGATATTCAGGATAGGGCTGATGCTGGTCTGTACTGAGAGTCTCTCTGCTTCAGCAAAAACTCAGAAATGAAGAAAATGCTAATATAAAAAAAGGTTCTAGGTTTAGTCTTCAGCAGAAGTGTATTTCTTCATTTGCTGCACTCATATGTGACAAAATGAGGCACAACTGTATTTGTATAATATTTTAAAACTCATTTAGCAATTGTTTGCCATAGTGTACAATCTTCATCACAGAAGATTATAAATTAGTTGCTTTTTTTACTTTTGCATGTCCCCTCTTATATTTCTCCCATTATTTTTCTTCCCCACAGTGAGATGGTAACAAAATATATGCAATCACAGGAATAAAGCAACATGGTGGAAGGCACCAATAAATACTGAACAACTTACTTATGTTAAGCTGTCACAATTAATTTGCTTATAAAATTTGTTCTGTCCTGTCAGTGAGTGAACACATAGTCTCCAAAGAGCTATTCTCACTTAGCTGTTTTCTCTCAAACCCAATTACAGATCTTTCTCTAACCTTGCTTTAGACTGGCTTTTATGTCAGCAGAGTATCTGCCAGTTTTTTTTGTTTACTTCAAAAGGTATAGCTGGTGGACAAAAGGAGGAGAGGATGTCCTAAATTCCTGTAATACTTCTCTTCATAGAATTACTCTCAATTTTCACTTTATTTCACAGACTCAGAATACTTTTTAGGTTGAAAGGGACCCTCATAAACTTCTTTCTTATTAGATAGAAACTTTAGACTCTTGTGCAGTAAAAGGAGATGCAAAAGCATTGCTCACCTAGGTAGTCCCTGCCAGTCTTAAGGGCTCAGTACCAGCTTTGTGGGGCGCAAGCAATTCTTACAGGCTCCTGGACAGGAGGTGCTGATGTTCAGGGCAACTCTGGCCTTGTCTTGTAACCCAACAGCCAAATAATGCAGTCCCCAAGTGAAAAAACAGTTCTCCACTTTAGAAGCTAAGGAGCTTTGTGATAGTTGTACGCTTATGGAGCTTCTTGATCAGCTCTCATTTTACATACTGTTTTTTTTACCTCCTGGTGAAAGCTTAATTATTTAAATGAACACAATTCCAGAGTACAAACAAAAAAATAAACATCTTATTTATTTTCATTTGCCAAAGAGCCTGGTGAGATGCTTTACTTCTGTTAAAAAAAAAAATAATCACATTATAACATTGCAACCACTTAGTTTTTGATTAAAGAAGTTAATTCAAAAAGGCAATTCAGTTGGTCTTTAAGCTGACATAGTGTTATAACAATTATTTAAAGAACAGTGAGTCTTCCCCACACCACGTAGTCAACATTGCCGTGATTCCAAGGCATTTTCTTAGTTTGGCTTTGACAGTTAATGGCTTACTGGCAACTCCTGGTTAATTATTAATGCAGACATAATAATGCTTATTCCTTAACTAACCTTCTAAGCAATACAATTATCAAAGGAATTATTCCTGCTGAAAACTCAGTATCACATCAGTCTAGATCAAAAATTTTAAACCTCTAAGTATGGCTTTTTGCCTGTAGGAAAACTAATACAATGTTTTTTGATAATTTTTCTAATTATATTTTAAACAAGGACATCCTTTTACACTTCTGCACTTCTTCAATTGTGATCTTACCTAAAACAGGATGTACCTTCACTTTTCAGGTCCCCAAAACCTCCCAAATCCGCTGAAAGAATTTCAATATATAAAGCACAAATCTTTTTGAAAAGTCACTATTTTGGGTGCAGGTTGACAGCAGAAGGGGCCAGCAGCTCTTTTTTTATGCCCATATTTATTTCCTTTTTCTCTGGGACATGTGTCTTGCCACAGATCACTTGTCAAGTGACGGAGCCTGCACCAGGCAACCATAAAATCATTCAGTGCTGAGAGCCACTGATGTCTCACCCATACAAGCCATCTCTATTTTACCTTTATTACTGGCAATTTGCACTGGTGACAGCTCTTCTGTTAGGTAGCCGAGAAGCTTTTTGTGCTTGTCTTTGTATGTGTTCCCAGTCTAAGAAGAGAGAGAAATGCATTGTTTACAGGCCCTAGGTATGAACCACTAACATATAAAGAGGCAGCATGTTCTCAACAACTGACCTTTTCTTGTCTTGGAATTGTTTCCTCTTTATGGCCAAGACACAGACCACGATGACTAAACCTTGCAGCCCTACAAACTGTGCAATCATACTTCTCTCTGAGGAAGCTGGTTGTGGTTAGCCAGGAGCTTTGCACACTGAACTCCCAGCAAAAGGAGGCCTGTTTTCTTTCTTTTAAATATTTCTCTGAGTTGTGTTTTCCAAGTCCCTGCACATAAATTCAGAGCACTGTAATGGGCACTTTGAATGTATTTGACCAGTAACTTGCAACTACCTGCCAATGGTCCCGTCTCCGACACTGGGCAGAAAGGGCATCACTGCAAAAAATGGAGTTGTTGGGCCAAGAAAATATACTTGGTCACATTTTCTCTGGCTGCCTGAGGAAGCTGAGAAGCTGTGCCAGTTCTTACACGTGGTGATTATCTATCTAGGAAATTGCAGGTACAGTTTGAATTGTCTATTTTACAATAAAACACTAATGTTGTTTTTAAAGTGATCTCACATAAATTTGAGAACAAAAACCACACAGAACTGGATGCAAAACTTTCTACCACTCAGAGCTGTGGTTTCATGCTCTCTGCAGTCAGACATACTAAAACATCGCACTGTTTTTACACTGTTTTCTTTTCTGGAAGATCAGATTTGCCTTTTAAGTGTTTAATTAATTTCAGTCTGCAAATCTGCAGAAGGAAGTTGGGGCCTGCAGACAGAAGCTCTTAGATGTAAGCAGCTGAAAGCTGAATTTCTAGTCAGACTTCTGGCACTTCAGAAATTATTTAAAGTGGTTGGGCTCTAACAAGCTGTACAAAACTATCTGAACACAGCAGAAAGAAAATCCAGTAAGAATAGGCAGATTGATTTTGAGTAATCAAATAGTTTGAGCAATTTCTAAGCATTAGCCTAAGAAAGGCGAGACTCCATAAAAGAAAAATCTTTGGAAATAGGTCTAAATACACAATAGACTTTCTAAAATTTTAAGTTTTAGAAGTATTTGTATGATGCAAAAAGGATAACATTTGATTGTACTTAACAATAGACCTTGGTTTTGCATGACAGTGCTACTAGAAAATCAGAAAAATAACATGGTCTCAAGAAAACCTCTATATATCTGATTACTGAAGTCTTTCCCCCCATAAGTTATGGCCTAGCTAAAGAGGAAAATAAACTAAAAATAAATCCTGAACATAATGAGCCGCAGCCCACCTTTTTACCAAGGACGCAAAATCTCCAATGGTGTTTCTGATTTCCAAACGCCTCAGAGAGCAGCTTTCTACTCCGGCAGAACATGCAGGTAAAATCAATGCAGCACACATTGGTATTTCCCATCTCAGCTAACCAGACATTACATTTTCTTAGAGGAGCCTAAATTAGAGGCATGGTATTTGGTTACACTCCAGGTAAGCCTGTTCAAGCTCAGTTTCTTGAACTTTCGCTTATCTGGTATTCAGAGTATTACTGCTGTCTGTCTTGTTGGAATCCTGTTTATAGGACTGTACACTACTGAGAGATTAGGAGCTAAAAACAGCAGGCAAAATTGAGTATTAATAAATGCAAATTAATGCTCACAGGGAAAAAGCCAATTCTCCTATATATACACACTGATGGAAATTAAATTATTTAATAACCTTCAGAATAGTTCTTAATGTTAGTGGACAGTTCTATGGAATGGCAGCTCAGCATTCAGTGGTCTTTTAAAAAAAAATTAGGAATTAGTAGGAAAGAATGATGAAAAAAATCAAAGCATAATTATGACAACATGTACATATCTGGTGTGCCTGCATTTTGAACATTGGTTGCAGCAGAACTAGAAAATACGGAGAAAAGCAATAACAATGAGCACAGATGTGAAGTGCCTTTTGTACAAGATGGTATTAAGCTATGGCTTTTTTTTTTTTTTCTGGGAAAAGAGGCAGCCCTGGAAGACACACTAGCAGTTTGTAAATTCTTGAGTGGCACAGGGAAGATAAATAGGAAACAATTGTTCATCTCTTCTCACAATTTAAGAGGCAGAGAGCATTACCTGAAATTATTGGGTAGCTGGTCATCACAAAATGGATTGAATTTTCCTGCAAATTGTGGGAAAAGATTGTAATCCAGCCATGTTGTTCTTTCATGCCTCCTGCCAGCATCTGCTGCCAGTGCTGCTGGACATGACACTGCGTGGCACCGCCCTTTGGCACCGCACCGCCTTCTTCTTAACACGGACTCGCCTCTCATCTATAAATTGTCCAAAGTGGAAGAGATGCATGCTTCCTGCAGTATTTCAGAAGCATCTTAACTGCTATTTTATAGCTGAAAACAAGCTGAGCTTTCATTAATACTTCATGGGGCAGCATTAAGAGCAGTCTTCTTTGCATTGTTGAAAAGGCCGTGCTGGTATTCCAGGTCTCACTTGCAATCTAAATTTCTTAAGATCAAAGTCACAAAATGGCTCGTCCAGCTTGGACAGGTCCACTGCCACCCAGGTGCAGCTGTGTGCTCAGGAACTGACACCCCACCCCGCCCCCCACCCCCGGTATATGTGATGGACAAGAGCAAGCTCACAAAGTACCACCACAAAAGGTGAAGGTGACAGCTGAAGCCAGACTGTTCTGCAAGGCCAGAGCCGCGGTTTATTTGTCCCCAATTCCTGCACCTCATTCTTTCCATATTCAGACAGGCTTGCGTAGACCTTAACTACCAGGGATAACAATTTCAGGAATTACAAGTGCAGACTGACAGAACTTTTGGGTGGAATAATTCAATGACTAGAACACTTTAATGCATATTGCATGAGTGAATCAACGAATCATTTTAATGCAAGACTCTCTTTTCCTTTCTTATCCCTTTCTCTTCCACGCTGGCTGTCCAAAGAGGGAGGAAGTTAAGGATTACAGGAAGGTCAGCCATGGGAGTAAAAAGTTTGATTGTACAAACTCCAGATGGAAGCTCTTGGGTTGGCAGGATCAGTGATGTGACTAACACTGTATCCTTGTAGAAAATCTATTTCATGAACTGTCAGTTTTTTCTTTATCCTTTAAAAAATGTCAAATTGAAGATGTTTAATAGACATTGAAGTACCGCAAACTGAAACCTGAATTATCAGTACTTTAAAGCAGCATTATTTTCACAGAACATGTTCAGCATCTTTCTGTACCATGTTGCCATCAGGTGACTAGCACAATCTATTAAAATAATCCTAAAGAGCTCCTTGATACACTAGGCAATTTTACAAGTACAGGAAATTATTCAACAAAGAGAGTGTTACAAGCATACCAAAATACTTCTTAAAGATTAGGATACAGAATGAAGACAAGCTTTCCTTATTAAAGTTTTTATTAAAATGGAGCTATTTTTACATATTTAAAATACTTTATATCCAAATTATGCAATATTTATGAAAAGAATTGTATGCAAACACTTGCATAAAAATATGTAAAATCACAGCTAAGCAATATAAAGCAATATATAGCATGTTCCAAAATGTATTTCAGGATTAGAATACCTGAGTTTTCAATAAGCTGGTTTCCTGCATTTCACTGATTTTTAACAGTTAAATTTAATAATGTATCTGATCTCATATAAAGCACTTCTTTGGTTGGGAGAAACTGCATGGAAAAGGCAGAGATCAAGCAGAGATATTACTCAAGGCCTATCTTCAGAATCTTCTTCCACATGAAGATCCACTGTTTGAGATGCCAGGAAGGACTCCCATGTAGCAAGGCACTTAAAAAAAAAAACAGATACATATGAATACAGCAGATAGATTTCTATAAAACTGGTAGCCAACAAGAATTTTTTTTAAAAAGCAGAATACATACACATTGTCACAAGCTCCTTTGGTGGGACTATGGTAAGAGCAAAATATGGTTTCCTAGGCAGTTCAGTGATATGCAAAACGTTAGTCAACATGCTGAGTGAGCTATAAAGGTCACTTTTACATAATGACAAGCGCACAGTGTGAGCATCGTAACTGTATGTGTTAGCATGGAAGATGCTAACATTAATTATGCTCTTCTTTAATCTCTCCCTTTAGTTACAGGCAAAGATCTCTTCCAAATACAAAGCTCACTGTCACGCACAGTTCCCTTGTAATCTCTATAGATTCCTATCATATGCCCAATTTTCTTTCCAAGTTAAATGAAACCTGTTTTTTTCTAAATACAGAGAGAATTCATTTTTCCCCTGAGTAATGGGAAAGAAATGGGACCAGAAAGGTAGTGGTGGGGTGGGAGGGAAAACTGTCATCCTTACAAGTGGCATTTTTCTCCTCATGGAAAAATGTATTTGTAATCGTATAAACTAATTTTTTTATTTGAAGCTCCAAGCCTGTAGGCAGTAAAATGGAAAAAAAAAACAAAACCCAAAAACAACAAACCAACTTTGGTTCAGTTTGGCTTAAATGAGTGTTGGCAGCTTGGCAAACCATGGTAAATCATAAGATTAGTGTTCAGAGTCATGGCAAGGCTATCATGAGGTAACCTGTAGTGTGCTGATACTTGTTACCCAAAGTACCAGGTTTCTACTATTTCAAGTCTGTCAATAGAAGAGGGCAGGCAAATTCATGCAATAATTTTATTGTTTTGATGCTACTGAAAAAAAACCCTTGAAATGGAAATATTTGAATAAAATTTTGACTTATATGCTCACACCTATTGCTCTTGACAATGCAGCTTACTCACTAGTTACTGTACACAGTTTTTTTCATTAAGAATCTGAAATAGTCACAATAAACAAGTCTTCTGAAATTTCTCAGGAAATACCTTCTTTTATATTAAAACCTGGACAGCATACTCCATTTATCTGAACCTTTAAGTCAGTACCCTGAAAACAGCATCATTTCCTAAGTGAAAACTTTTGCCACAAGCTATTCAAGCCACAGTAATTTTCTATGCCCAGCTACAATGAAATGTCCAGCATCCATTTGTCATTGCTTAGAAGACATGGAAAATATGCTAGCATTCATGCTGCTTGAACTTACAGCCACCTAAGTCTGTTTTATTAGACACTTCTAGTGAATGACTTCAGAACTCTGCCATTAAATATGTACATTTAATTGTATTAAATTAAAGAGCCTAGGTCCTGGTATTATTGCATATCTATGTGCAAGCAGACGAGTAGGAGGATCTAATAGTCACAAATAATGTTGAAATATAAGCTCAAAGAGCAAAATGAAGAAGACACAGAGGGTGACCAGAGGTGGGGGAATCCATGATGACACAGGGACGCAGAACATGGGATACCATAAAATTACGCGTGGCAAAAGTAACAAGAAGCAGCAAACAAAAGTCAGCAGCGATTATGTCTCTGTAGACATAAAAAAGTAGATGATGTGGGTCTGCAAGATGAGAGAGGTTAAAACAGCTGACTGACCTAAGGCATCACAAAGAAAAAGGTATGTGGAAGCTTATTTCTGTATAAGTTTTTGGTCATTATCAGGCACATTAGAGACTGTTCCTGTTATTCATATATTGTCCCTATACTATGGAAATCATGGATCTACTCGCCCAGTCTTTCTTTTCTATCTTGCTGACAAAATCCCCAACTAGCTTCTGTTGCTTTTGCACACAACAACATTATGCTGCTGTTAGAGCACACCTAAGGTTTGAATTACTGTGTAAAGGGGAATAACGGGAAGATTAATGTTGAAATCTGCTTTCTTCATGGACTTTTTGGAGAACTGTTATTTTCAAATGCTAAGTACAAAATCAGGGAGAAACGGTGAAAAATAGCGCTAGCAGAAACAGTGATATGCAAGTGTTGCAAACTGATTTCTGAGAGGTCTCGTCTAAAAGGTCTTTTTGACTTTTCGTATAAAGCCTTTAAGCTTTGATCATTAATTCTCCCCTACTTCATGTGACACTGTGGCAGCTGAGTCTATCTGAGATGCTTGAGCTGGAAGGTGGCATCTTGGTTTTAAAATGTCAGTGAGGCAGCTGCTAGCAATGTGTCTTCACTTTGGCGCTCGGACTCAAGATTTCTGGTTGCTAGAGCCCAGCCTGGATTACCGTCCTAGAAAGCTGCAAGGCACATCTGTTTTCCTAGGCTTCTCCTAGGTGTGGGACAAGAAATGATGTTTCTTGAAGAGCCTTTTGTTTGCAATGACCTTTAGCTTCTGAACCACAGTTTAATTTATATTATGTAACTTCATGTTTGTCATTCTGTAATTTCAGTAAATACATATATCAGCACTGGCTGGAATGTAAAAATGGCTTTCTGTTATCTTTGCAACACTGAGCCAAACTGCACATGTCAAAATGCAGTCACAGTATGTTGCTTAACCAGATAGATACAATCTACTGAAGTCTTTCCAGACAAAGATGCAAAGCATTTTTTTCAGTTACACAAGTTATTCAGTTTTTAATATATCCTCATTTATGTAATCAAAACACATTTTCCAAAATGTAAGAGCAATGGTGGCTCATTTCACTGTCAGACATCACAGTGCCACTACAGCTGACAAGTTTTATAATTAATCATACCAAAACAAAACTAGGTCTCTGTGCCTTAGGCTTAAGCTTTTTATATTGTGCCGCATGAACTGCATAAATGACATTTTGTTAGTGATGTATACTTCAACATTATTACAGAATGATTTTACTTCATTCTCCTGGGAGGCTGAAAACGGAGATCTAAATAGAGGATCAGCCAGCTTTCACAAAGGAGACGAAAGGAAAAAAAGAGAAAAACCAAACCCAGGAAATTAAATGTGCATGCATAGGATTGAAATTCATAATCCAATTACTTGTAAAAGCCTGGTGGAAGACATAAAAAAGCCTAAATACATAAAATGAAATAGCAAGAGCTTAAATGAGGCTACTTTACCTAAAATATTCAGATTACTACTGCAGGTCACACACCTATTCTGCACCATCATTTTTAGAAAAAACAGCAAATTTTCATATAGTACAATTGTGTATCTAAAAAGGAGATATAAAAATAGAACGTGTAGTAGGGATGATAACAGTGTGTCACATGCCACGTGTGTTTCTGTTCCCTGTTTTCCATGGTGGATACTTTAAAAATATAATTTATGATTGCATTTCCTGGAGTAGAATCTGAAAATGATGTCTTGTGTACATCCAAGAGAGAGACAAAAGATACCTCCATAGTTTCTAGGTGCAAAGAAACAAAAATTAGAGTGCAAAGAAATAGTGATTCCAACTATACAAAATGCCTTCCTAAAAGTTTTTAAAGAAATGTTTATGGTTGAAGTGAATAAGCATTCAAAGATGGATCCTGGCTTTGAGGCGACATTCAGAGACAAACTGGCTAAGCCATGTGGGAGCTTTTGAAAACCACATGAAGTTTGTTAGCTAAATGCCCAGGCACTGCTAAGGTAGAATGCGATCAACATGCATGAGCAGCTGACATTTTGCTACACAACCAAATAACTAGTTAAATGCATCACTACAGAGGCCTCTAGGGCAAACAACAAATCTCATCTAGTTTTCTACAGCTTTTACTAGATAAAGAGGTACATAAGGGCTTTGGAGTTAGAGGGAAGTTGCTGTAATGGGGAAGAAGTATTGCTTTGCCCTGATGAATTGTTTGGATCAATTTATGCCTGTACAACATGTAGGTCAAAAAATAAACTAAATTATGCTTGAAATAGTTAAGAAAATCAAGAAATTATATTTTTGGAAAAGAGTAAGCTGTGTCAATACCAACAAGAATCTCACTATATCAAAGATAACTTTAGCTTTTTATCTGATTAAGCTGTAAAGGTTTAACAGGATTAGTATGACATCAGAAAAATAAAATTAGAGGCTACGCTTTAAAACAAAGACTCATCCATGCATAAGAAAAAACATGTTCTTTCAATGCCAAAACTAAATTAATATCATCCTACATTATGAAAAAAACCCAATTTTTCAGCATTTACTAGAGTACCTCATGAGCAGTGGAAAACCAAACTCTGGTATATTTGCTGGATTTACAACATCTTTGGATCAAGCTGCAAAATCTAGCCACTTATTCCAGTGTTTCTTCTGAATAGAATAGGTTAACAAAGTTCTTTGCTGAGAAAAATTAAAGTGTTTCTTTTACTCTGATGCTGTAAATATCCTAGCGACTATAGTAAACAGATGAGAAAAACAAAAGGAAAAATTTAGAAAATGTTTAATTGCTATTGCTCTTTGAAGCCAGAGTTCAACACGGCCTGGTTTGGCTTTGCTAATTTGTACCAGGAACACTTCAGACATGCTAGCTAAATAACAGTACCACCACCACCACTAACTTTGTATCTTGTTTTGGTTGGAGTAATGCTGCATCCTTAGGGCTCTGCAGACTATCTATACCTAACTCAATAAAAATACTCCTAGTGACAATCAGCTTTCTCAACTGTAAGCTCTACCCTGTGGACAATTTGTTATTTCAACTGTTTGGCAAATACCTCTTCTGGACTAAGGTGTGCTATTTCAGTGTCACACCTAAGGCATGCGGAAAAGGAATAAAATAAATTTGGTATTGTTTCAGAAAATCCTCCCTGTTTTAGCAGTGCACTTACAGTCATTATTGATATGGTATGTTATTGGCTTTAAGCCTTTGTGGAATAGAGACTTAAGCATGTATTAACTCTTTTCCAGAAGCAAAGAAAAGGAAGTAGAGAACTCTATGAACTCTTTGTAATTCTTGGCTACTAAATGCATTGTATTTAAAGGTATTATAACATAGCTTGTACATTATCACAGGAAAGCCTTCATTCTCATGGGCCTGCATAGCAGCACCCTGTAAATTTGCAACACTGGGCTTTAATTAGTGTTTTTGTTACCACAGTATTGAGAGACACAAAGAGACTAGCTATTCCACAGCTGCAGAAACAAAGGAACACTTCTTTTTCAAGTATATTAAATGTAGACAGTCAATAAACTGGAAGGCTACAGAAATACCCCTACTTGTTTTGAATTAGTAAATCTGGAGAAATATAATTACAGGTAACACTTTAAAGTGGCACTTCATGTAACATGAACATTAATTCAGCTTAAGGGAGACATACTGTTTTACACTAGCTAAGTGATGCTTGACAAGTTGACAGCAGAATCCTTAGGCAACTAAATTAAGGAAAAATCCAAACAAATGTAAGATCATACTCTTCCCCCTATTGTGACAAAGAGGAAATAAAATTTTAGAAATTCTAGTATACTTTGACACACTGCTGTGTTGTACTTGATCACACCAGCTTTAGTTTTATACAGTCTTGAAGGACTGGATTCTCTACTGCAGAAGCCACCAGAAAACATGAGATGTCTCTCTTCTTACTCTGTAGTTCTCAGAAATTTAAGGGATGCAGAGAATGGTCACTAACAGGAATGACTCCTGGTTAGGTTGTGCGCCTGGGAAATGAGCAAGACTGGGGAATGATGACGAGCACAGTGAAACGCTGCCATATAGAAAGGAATGGGACACTGCTCGTGGAGAGGCAAGAACAGGAGTTTAACTGGGCAGGGAGTAAAAAAAGCTGTGGAAAGGAGGAGAAGCAGGTAGTGACTAAGTTAGAAAGCAGGAGATGATTCCTCACAGGAGATGGACAGAAGAGCTGGGCAACTGAATCATATCTATGGCATCCATGGTGCCTGGGAGCATGCACAAAACATGCTTTGTGAAAAAAAAAAGGCAAGAAATAAGATGAGGGATGCTACAGCACTAAAAGGCTTAGTAAGCATCAAATGGTGCATCAAAAGTATGAATGAATAATTTAACTTTGGACATGTGAGAGAATGTTAATGATGCAAGTAATGACTGAACAAGTGAAAAACACTAACAGGCACTGTGTTTGTGCATGAGTTTAATGAGTGAGACTCAAACTATTATCTTTAAGATAGGATATTTTCTACTGAAAGCATAAAAATCATATTCTGATTCTTGGGATTCTGAGACTCCCTTCCTGAAGTTTCCCTTCCAAACAGATGTAGAAAGCAGATGCCAGGGCTTCTTTTTCTGCTGTTTTCAGGAGTGTATTACACACCTATAGTTTGTAATATAAGGGCCTCTGACAGTAATCACTTCTCCAATAATTAACCCTCAGCATTAACCACAGATCTCAAATAAACATGCGTATTTTAGATCAAAACTCCCAATCCAAAGATTAATTTTATCAAATTATTTTGAATGTCAGGATTAAGAGAATGATTTTCTGATAAAACAAAAAAAAATTGGTAAACCTTCACTTTGCAAACAAGGAGTTATACAGTTAACACAATGTTTTCTATTATTGCAGTGCTGCAGTAAGTTAAGGTGTTTTTTTCTAAAAACTAGATATACCGAGATACAACGGCAAAAACATTTTATGCAGATCTCAGTATTCAAGAAAAGCACCAACAAAGAATAATCTCAGTATAAACCAATTTGTCCAGTATTTCAGAAACTATTTAAGAAGAACCACTTGCAGTTACAGAGATAGCTGAACCATTTTCTGCAGTTTGTGACTTAATGATAGTAATTTCATAAACAGTACAAGCTTTAGCATTCTGAATTAGAATTCTAGTTCAGCAAAAAGCATTTCTAGGCAGGAAGGAGAACGAAAGAATTATTTTAGTGTTTTAATTTAGCTAATAATTCATTAACAAAATATTCCAATATATTTAGCATCATTTTAACATACGTACTGTTGATATAGAAGTCAGAGATCATCAATAACTGATGAAAATGTGAGAGGATGCCAAAAGCTTGCTGCCTGATTTCAGAAAATATTTTGATCTTAATATGTAACAACAGATTGTCAATGTCCATGCATCTCACAGACTGTATGTTAATTAATTAGACTTGATGATCAAGAGCTCTGTCTTTTCAATTATGTTTTAACAAAATGATTTGTAAAATCAGGACACTGTCATTGGCTAACGGGCAATCCATAAAAATCCAGAATACAGGACTGGAAGTTACAAATGTCAACATATATCTGTGAAAATTAGTAATTTATGATTAATAGATGGCTTAGTGTATTCCCATTTTTTCCCAAAATAAGAGGAAATTATTTTAAAAAATTCAAGACATCTGGGATATTTTCAAAATCTGCACTTCAGTCAACAATGTGTTCCCCATGACGAAACTTGACAGAATGCTTAACATATTTTGTTACATGTTTCAAGTTCTCTTTCTTAGTATATATTATTATAAAAGGGAATTCTTACCAAGAATATTAGTCGTGGCATTTGAGTTGAAAATAAAAATCTAATTTCAACCACTTTTCTTATTTCTGAAGTACCAATTATAAGAAGATTCAATTTATTAATTGTATACACTTGCTGCATTTGTATTTTTTTAAAAGTGCAATAAGCTTTTCACACTGACTTCTCAAAATTGTATTGTTCTTCTTTATCCTTGTAAAGTCTGATTATTTCATGAAAGACAATTCCTTAGAGAAATAATGAGGATTTCCTGAATGTGCTCTCTGAAATGGAATCACATTTAAACGCTTTCCTCATACAAGATCATTTACACAAGTTTGAGCTTTCCAGAGGGCTTCTTCGTGCAGTTACAGCAAAAGGTTTCCAAACTGTAACAGAGTAGCTGATGTTGAACTGAAAAATATGTTCCAAATTGTTGTGGTTAGTAAAACAAGAGTGCCCTCTGTCGATGATGAACTTGGGATCAACCACTTGGGCACAAGTAAAATACCTTTTGCTTGAAACATGTCAAATTAAGGGTAACTCCCTCCCTCTTCCTGCAAAAACTGATTCTGAAGTTAACACAGGTTTGAACTAAAAAGCAAAAATCCCTCTTTACAGACAACCCATGGAATTCTTCACTGAAATAATCAATGAAAAAATAACATTGCTATGAGAAAGTGTTTTACCTCTTCATAATAACGGAGATTATTCTCAGCCACGTTAGTGAATGTTGATCTCATATCACACTGCATGTTTTGCTTCCACCTGTCCCAGTCTGCTTTCAGAGCATTATTGGCACATTCAACTTTGTCTTCAAGTTTCCCAATCTCTTCTGAGAACTAAATATGAATTGTAAACATTAAAAAATATTAGTGAGCTGCAGAACCAAAGTTGGTATTTAACTCAGCACAGAAAATAATTTCCCAGGGCTAAATTTAAATTTTATTCTGAATGAATAACAGTACAATTTCTGAAATATTAATGAGAGAAATTCTAGACCAGAATTGAAGTGTTGCTGAAGACATTTTTATGGTCTGAGAAGTTACAGACTTCGGCACCTCTTCACTAGCACTTGACAGTAATGCATCTAAAAAGGAAAATATAGAGAGCTTTACTGAAGCAGAATCAACTACACAAATTAGATTTGGCCAGAAAAACTGAGACAACCCTGACAGAACCTTTGATGAACTCAGGAGAAACCAGAATGAGGAGAAGACAACAGAAATCAAAAGCACAAACTTCCTGATTTCTTGCCTGTCACCTTGCCATCTCTTCTTGTGGAACTAACTCCTGTGTGACCATACAAGAGAGAGAGAAATAGAGCAGCAGAGAAAAAAAATTAAACCAAAGGACTTCTGCAGAGAAGAAACTCTTTCACAGCAATCCAGGATCAAAAACCTTGAGGGCTACTCTACAGACATTATTTGCTTCTAATTACTGTAGATGCACAAAGTGACTTTTCAGCTAATGGGAATGAGTAAGTGGACAGAAGCCCTCTTCTAGTGCTCTCAATAATTTTATTACCTATTGTCATTTACTAATCAGCTGTGTCAGTTCTGGCTGGCACCCAGTCACAGAATGAGTTACATCTTCTGCAGCTACAGTGCAAATTCATCTGCTGGGACTGCACAGCGACTGTCTGCAGCAGGAGGGAGGCCAGGCACAAACACCACCAATAAGGAACATCCAGCAGGAAAAGCTAATCTCTTTGTATTGTTTTCATTACAACTCAGGTCCCATACACCTTTGCCTTCTTCCTTGTATTCTGCTGTCAGGCAAATTCATTTTTCCTTATACAACACCCCTGTAAGGTTGGATAGCTCCTTGTGCTCTCAGCAGAGCTACTGCTTTCATGGATATGAACTTCAGGATTCCTAGATTAACTTCCAGGATTTTCAAGGAATGCTTAGGCTATTGGCAGAATGCAGAAATGACAAAATTCAGAGCAGTATGTGGAAAAGCTTGGTGCACAGCCTCCAGCTTGAACCATGCAGGGAGGACAGTGTTCCAGTGCGACAGCCGGCAGTGCTGCCGCCATCAGACACGAACTAAGCAGCACTGCCCGGAATGGTGACAGAACCTGAGCCCAGTTCACAAACCACAGATCCCAGTTCAGTTTGGCATACTAGAATCCTTCAGCTCTTAAAGTAGCCAAAACCTCCTTAGCTAGTAAAACTGAAAATTTCATCTGAATTAATTTTCTCCACATTCCACAATACACAGATGAATAAACATTTTTACTTAGGCTTGATTTCTGCACTGATTTTCCTTCCCACACTTCTAGATTAATGAAATACTGGTTATTAATCAAGAACAAAATGCAAAATATTATTTATACTTTACTGAAAAGTCCAAGTTCCAATTATCTAGCCAGACCAGTAATCAATCCATGGACAAGGGTAATTTCAACTACCAACAGTGTATTCAATATGAAAAGGTTGATCGAAAGTTTAAATGTGGGGAAATTACCTTTAAAGGAATTAGAGGCAGTTGGATTCAGTATCTTGGGCATGTCCCAAGTTAATTGCCTTTCCTTCAAATACCAAAAATGAATGCACACAGAGTACTGAAAACAGTGAATATTTTTAGGTGATTCAGAGTAGGAAAGACAGTTGAATCCATTTTCTGCTTTTGCAAGAAAAAAGTCCCTATATGGGAATGAAGCTAGGCTACACATGTAAAGAACTTCCCTGACTTAGAGGTCATGGCTGCAGCAGCTTCCCCTTATCTCATTCTTCATATCATTAAGATATTTCACAGTTTGTTTTTGTCTTGCCTTTTCTAGGAATTTTCTCCATGGTGTAGTCACAATGTGATGTGGGCAGGCAGAGTCTGTTCTACATCCCTGCCTGGATATGTGGTTTAAACATTGTGAGAGACGAGAAACCAGGCCTGCGAGAAACTAAGAAAAACAGCCTGAGAAAGCAAAAGTTGAGGCCTCAAACACTCGCAAGACAAAACTATGAGTCACAAGGTGCATTCTGTGGAGGTCGAAGCTGATAAGGCTGCCCGAATAACACAAGATGGGGCTGGAGGAGGGAGCCCTGTGAAGACAGGATGGCTCTGCTCTGGTGCACCTGGCCAAAACTTCAAGGGCCATCTGTCCGGTGAATGACCTTTGCTTCATTATCCACAAAATGCATATTAAAGTTAACACCCCTCAATATGCTAACGAGGGCTAACATGATCATGCTAATTACATCATCCCATGAAACACCTTACCCCTCCCCGTACATGGGATACGTAGGTATGTGGGTCGACCTAGGGGACGGACCCAAGGAAAGTGGGTATAAATCAAGAAGGGGCGGGGGGGGGCCAGGGCCCGAGAGAGAGTGCAGTGAAGCGAAGAAGACGGATGCCAGCGAAAAAGACGGATGTCTCCTGTGCCTCCTGGAACCCTCGTCGGCGGGATCAGCGCAGAAACCCAGACCGGTGATCTGTATTTCCCCATTCCCTCTATCTCCCTCTTTTCCCTTTCCTATTAAGAAATGCAAGGCATATTATATTGCTTGCCACAACTTGCTATATACTTAGCCAACTATCGTGTGTTCAGTTAGTACAGTGTGAGTAGTTAATAAATGTTTAGACTTGGAGACTTGTTGTCTGCTCCATTGGGGATTTGCGAATCTGAGTCACTTGTCCCCCTCGTCTGAGCGGGACGTGACAAACATCACCCTCTAAAACCCAAAAGAAACTGTATGTTGTATCAAGGCAAGGGTTGGACTTAAGGTCTAAAGACAGCATTATGCCATACTTCATCCTCTCAAGTAGAGAGGTTTAAGATCTACTTTTTCACAACTCAAAAGAAACATAAATGTCACTCTCTTCCACTGCCATGACAGCAGAAATCAAAGAAGAATGGCTTGGTCTCAACAAAAACATCTACCAGTGTGTTCCTCATTTACAAGGTGTAAATTGTTACAATTTATCCTGCAAATTAAATATGATTCTGAATCCATTTTCTTACATTGATCTCACCGAGGCGGCTAGTGTGACATATTAAATCTCACATCAGTGATCCCCAGAGAAGGACAGCACAGTGCTGATCAGGCATCGGACCATGGGATAGGAAGGTGGGAGCCAGACACTGCTAGGGCAGAGCGCTACCAGATGTGAACAGTGTGGCCTGTAGCCGAAGAGACTTGGCCCAATAGTGAAATTACCTGGTAAGTGACACAGCATTTTACGCTATCTCCCTATGCAAAATAGCATGCATTTCTATCTGCTACATGAATCAATCCTACAGCTTGGTGATACTAACCCTTTTTAGCCTGGAGTTAAACATAAGATATATTCAGAACATGATAAGATTCAGCATTTAATTTCCTTACTACTCAGTTTCAAGCCCGAACACTAGAATCCTTAAGTTAGCGTTTAATGCTTCTCTGGTTCTGTCAGAGCACATCATACCAACCTTTTGTCAGAATTACTATCACCACTAGTGGCAGTACTAAAACTGTTAAAAACAGAGGGATGCACTAGCATTGCTGTGTATGCCTTCAGAATGGAGCGTGGGAGCAACGGAGCCACAAACGCCAACATCTTTACAACCAGAGCTCTGGAGGTAAGAAAGGTCTACATAAGCAGGAGGACACCAAAGTCCTCTCAAATATCTCTGTCAGAGCCTGCATCCAAAATCACAGTCTTCCATACCCTGAACAACTGCCTTCTTTGTGGACTACTAAATTTTGGAGTGGGAGACAAGGGTTTGGCTTTTTAGCAGCACCCCAAGCAGCTTTCTAAAAGCCCAATGGCAAAAGAACAGCTCAAGAAAACATTTTTTCCCAGCCAATGAGCTTGACATCTCCTAAGGTTTAATATGTGATTCCAGCCTATTTCAGCTGTGCTGACCTTGGGGATGTTTTGCATTCTCCTGCTGTATAACCTCCTGTTTGTTAAATCATTTAATGTTTGCTGTGACCAATGTTAAAGATCTCACAGCCTTTTATCAGCTCTAATGACAGTCTGAGATTCCTTATCTATGGTGGAAATGTACTTCAAATGAGATTAGAGTTCATGCCACTCATTGTCAGCAGAATTTCTGGCTACTAGATTGCACTGACAAGTTCAATCTGACATCTATGAGATCATTAGAAGCTACTTGAGTTCTGCTTAGGAATAGAAATGTGCAAATACAGCCAAACTCAGTGTTTGACACCAATTCCAATAACAGTACCTGTGTTATGACCACTTTCTATTCTGAAATCAGTCTGGTTAGAAATGTCAGCAAAATATCTCAACACATAATAAAAATCAAAACATAATAAAAAACTGATTAAGAAACCAGTTAAAGGTTACTTGAATGGCTAAAAATAGCAGCACACCATCCTCTGTGGCCAAACTATCATTAATAGAAAAAGCCTTCAACTTCTAATTAAGAAAAAGTCTTCAGGATACAGCTGCCACACAACCAGAGAACACAGGATTTTATGATCAGATCAGACTAACAGACATCTGTTTTACTGCTCTCGTGAGACTGCAAGGAGAATCAGGCTCTCAGAAATGGGATTTTTTGAAATGAGAAGAAATAGAAGGGTTGAAAAGAGAAAGCAAAGGTCTGAACACCTGGGTAATCACACTGTCGAAAGGCTTTTACCAAAACTGTGTTTACAGTTTTGGAAACACAGAAACAGTGAAAAAGGACCAGATTCTGCAAACTGATCTCAAAATTTTACTGGAAGCAAGTACAAACATCTCATTATGGAGTAAACCACTGTCAAATCAACATGGTATGATCAATACTATGCTAAAGGAAAAATACTCCTTTTTGTCTGTAACAGCTCAGGAAAAGACAGTGCATGCACCTTGTCTGAGGACTCCATTGGATTATAACAGAAATACATTCTGAAAAGACCACGTCCTGCCACGCAATGTTCACTTCCCTGCGGTGGACAGCAATAAGACTGCCTGCTAAACAAGCTGTATTAAATTGGAATTCATCACTGAATGCAACTGTTTTTTGCAGGCTGGCAACAAACCATACAAATGGGAAGAACTCATTAACAGGGACGCAACTTTAAAAAGTTAACTAGCTGCATACAACTAACTTACACTTCATTGCATAACACTCCTTTCTGCCAGAATAAATTCTTAGAATCATAGAATATCTCCAGTTGGAAGGGACCCATAAAGATCATTCATAATATATACTGTGCTTTTACACACAATGCCACTAACGCGTGCTGTGGGCACACAGGGCACCCACGGCACGGGGTGCTGGGGACATGGGCGGGCTACGGGAGGAGCCCGCAGCGGGTCTGCCAGTGCCCTCACCAGGCAGCATGGGAACCCAGGGACCTGCAGCCCTGCCATTGCCACCCCAGCTCCCAGCCGGGGGGCCTTCTCCAACTTACTGTCCTCCCTGCATTTTATAAGAGCGTCAAACTTTATACGTAAACTAGGGACAAAGGATAGGAGAAGCAGCAGAGGAAGTAAACAAAAACAAATTAGAGAACACAAAAGCAGAGAAGTGAGAGGACAGTATGAGTAAACAGTTTCTAGGAAACAAGAGTTCTTCAGGAAAAAACAAAACCAGAGGTATTTACTTACTGTCCCACTGCAGTATGCAGAGGCAAACTGTTAACAAAATATACCACAGCCATTGTAGATACCACCCAGTGGTATATGTTCTTATTTATTCAGCTCAGTGACAAGAAATCAAATAAAAATACGCGTTTCAAGTGCCAAAACCAATCTAAACAGCTCATCTTTACATGGGAGCTAATTAAGACAACCCTAATAGAAAGCATCTGAAATGTCAAGGACTCTTCCTTTGATGTACTAAAAAGTTATTATTTAGTCATTTTTATATGTTATTTACACTGTATAACACTTTGTGTTAACACCGTGCTAAAAGGCCATTATTTAGGATGGAGAGTTAAACAATCAAAAATTTTAAAAATGCCAATACCCATCCCAGAAGTTCCTTTTAATTGGCTCACTGAGCCTTGCTGATGGCTTCAGGGATGCCTGCCCCCATGGGCTACCAGTTACACTCTGGTTTCACTAGAATGAATGACAGTGTCATACTGGGAGTAAAAAACCATCCCTGGGCCAAACCAGATAAGAGAGAAACCTGAAAGAACAGAATCCAGAACTTAAAATAAAAACTTTAATGAAGAGCTTTGCTCATTCTAACTACCTTCTCTCCCTCTCCTACATCAGTGGAGCAGCAGCTACAAGAGCACTGCAGCAAGTCTTACTTTCTTTTAACTCCTGGGGTGGAAGTAAACAGAAATACTAAACATAAGCTGTGGTACAGTCTGTGTTGACAAAACACAGTGGTTGCCCATTCTTACCAGTGCTTTGCTCCAGCAGCCTGTCTACTGAACTTTTGCATCTTTCTCATGATTGCCTTTGCCTGGCATGCATAGCTACAAGCACCAGCCCTTTTCAGAGTAAGTATGAGAATTCTAGAGACACCATCCAGTCACAAAGCATGGCTTCAGAGGACACGCTTTCTTCATGGGATTGTTTTTTGCTGTTAGAATAAGGCCTGGAAGATTTCAGCTTTCTGTACATACTCACCAGATCCTTTTCTGTCTTTTTACTGGCTAAAGCATCAACTCTGGAGTCAAGCTCACCTTGAATTTGGTCTCTCCTTTTTAAAACACCCTTGACATAGAAGAGAAAAAAAAGAAGTAAACTGTACCAAATTTTAGCCATTTATTCAGAAAACCATCAAACAGCTTGACTATTTAATAAATTAAGCAAGATCATAGAATGATGCCATTTAATAATTTTGACACGATACATGTCCTTTCCTCAAAAAAAAATCTTAAAATCATGAAGAGTTATTTTTCAATACCTGTATTCTATCTTACATGTTCTTCAAGAATCTTAGTAAATCCAAGATCAGTGCTGCACGAATTTGCCATACACAGTGTCACTGCTAGTTGTATGAGAAAAACTGCAAGAGCAGTTTACTTCATATCAGCTCTTATTATATATTCATATTTTAAAACAGCAACATGAGTGCCAAATCCCATGAACAAAAGTATCTTATTTGAGTAAAAGCTACAATATAAAGTAGAACAAATTACTAAAATGGTATATCAGGCATTCTTGAAATTGTGACTTTAACCTTAAATATTATTTTTTAAGTGCTCAATGTAGGTCAGAAAAATCAGATAAAATTATGGTAAAAATGATAGATGTTCTAACATTGATATATGTGCTTATTTTCAGAATATGTAATTATTACCTCCTGTAAAACTGTCTTATCAGGTATTGGATTTTTAGCATAATGTCAAAAAATAATTAGGGGTAGGAATGTTACTTGTTAAACTACAAAACAGGAATGGTATTACAGATCAAATTTCCATTTCTGATGCTCATTTGCTCTGTGACCTTGATGAAGCCTTACAAATTTCTCTTTGCCTTAGTTTCCTCATCTGTAAAAGCACACTCATGTGTGCTTGTATCACAGAAACATTGCAAGGCTTTAGTCCTTTTAAAAAAAAATCAGAAGCAGGACATATATAATTACAAATCTCAAAACCTTCTTTTACATTACCTTGCCACAACTGGTTTTACTGCTTCTTCTGCATATACTAAAGAGATTTTCAGTATTCACCTCTAGCATAGGGCATGTCGAAACAGCACACGGCACAAGCAGCTCTACCTTCTCTAAGCTGTCTTATTTGACTGAGTTCTCAGAAATCTTGTCACTTTAACAAACACAATAGAATAATTTAGGAGGTTAATTTTCAAATAGTTTTTCCATGTTTCTTTTTGAACAGGTACTCACTAGAAAAAATTGGTAAACCTGACTTTGGACAATTCTGAGTAATAGATTAGCAATACATACTAATGCTCATAAATCTATGTTTCAATAGCTCAGAATATCTTTTGTTTAGATAAATACAGAAAATGTTTAGCTGTAAGCATAAATGCAAAACAAATATGTCTGAACAGCTTTCCTTCATATTACAAATGCTTTCTCTTTTATACTATTTCTTTTGCCTCTTTTAAAACTGTTTTAATGACTATTTGACAACTTCCATCACAAATACTCCTTAAATTACAAGATAAGACCAATTATTTTAATGTTAATGTTCTACAACTTCTAATGGCAAACAGGACTGTGTTTTTAAAACATATTACTATACTTATACAATTTTTTGGTGTATTATTTAATGGTACCCTGTCACAAAACCCTCAAATAATTGTATGTGGACCCATTACCAATTTATTGTTGCAGTTTGTACCCTGAGGCACAGCAGTGCTCTGCACTCCCCAGGTTTGTTCTGTGAGTCAGTTATGAAGGGGTCAGCCCAGATATAAGTATTTTAGCTATGAATTCATCTTTCTCCAGTTCAAGGCTGAACTCCCAAGACTGGAAAATACAAGGATTGTATTATACTGATCACACCCTCTTCTGCACATTTGCGCATGATCCTGGCAGCACCGCACAAAGGTCCCTGTGATGAGGGGTTAAACATTCCTCTGAAAGCAGGTTTTACTAGTGTGTGACTTCCTCTATTGCATTTTAGCCTGACTAGTAGTTCCCTCTGTTAACTGTGAGAGGGAAGTAAGCTGCAGAAAAAAATAAAAATCCACGGCACATGAAAGGAAAGGAACAGTTGTAGAACAGCAAGGAGCTAGTGGAGGAAGATTTTCCTCTGGACAGGACCTCATGGCAGCTGTGTTGCAAGTGTTGCATCAAGAACACTGCAAGCAGAAAAAAATGCAGTGGGCAACATCTACTTGTAAGGTGTGCGTGAAGAGCCAGGTAGTCACTCGGGGGTTTGTCCACAGAAAGCTGTGCTCTGGACAAAAGAGAACACCTGAGGAAGGGTGAGCCAGGCTGCAGACTAGAAGGCAATGGGCAGGCAGCATCTCTTCAATTAGCATGAAGGCTAGGATCGTCCGTGGGTAACAGAAATTCTGAAAAATAAGTCTGGAAGTGGGGGAGAGGAAGAAGACCTGCAATTGCTAGGACAATAATCTCTTCAGACCTTTAAGCAAAGCAGTACCTACCCCCATCTACCTACAAGTACATGTAAATAATGAGGCCTGTGAGATACAGGACATTTTGTACGGCCCCTCTTTCAGTGAAGCTTGTTAGACAGCAGTCATTGCAGCACTAATTCTTAACCTCTCGGTAGCTAAGCCTTACTGAGAAACTGGCAATGCTCTGCACAGTGCCAGCAAAGGCTCAGTTAACTTGGTTCTTGCCTTACACATGGCCTGTAACACGCTCTCAGCCCCTACTCAGAAACCACTGCAGTAGGAGCTGGTTCCCAGCAGTAGGGCAAGAACAGATACTGCAGCTTGCATTGCTCAAAACCTAGACAAAGAGGGTTTTGTACACATTTTCTGGTTTCTGGAGGCAGCAGAGTAGGAATTATGACATGCTGAATTCAGTTACTTAATTATGTTGATTATCCACCAGCACTGAGTTTATCAACTCTAAAGGGAACCGAGAGCATCAGCTTATGGCAGACTAACACATGCTTATGTAATGGCACAGGGACTGGAAGTTCCCTGCTGTTCTGGAAAAAGAAAACATAGTTTAGGTACATCTCCTAGAAAGGGAAGAACCTCTCCACTGCTTTTCCCCCACACAATCTGTTACTCGATGAGTTCAGATTTCAGCAGTGTCAGAGGACATCTTTCTCAGCTGCTCTTCCCTGTGTTCCCGCCTCTCTGCTACAATGCAGAGCTCTCTGAAGATGGCAAAAACAGACACTCTTTAGCACTGCTACCAAGGGCTGCCTGCCATGCAAAACTATCAAGCTCTTCTCATCTGGAAGGGGTGCCTCTTGCCTGATTAGCAAGGGAAACAGGACCAACCGGATTGCCTGCTAATGGACAGTTATCCTATGCTGTGCACATTTAGTAACAACAGTAAATAGAGGGACTGAAAAATCATTTTCAATCATTTTCATCAGTTACAAATTCTTTTCTAGCTTGTCACTGGACTAAGCCAAATTTTATATACAGCCATAAGCAATCCTTAAGGAAACCTTACCATCAGAATTTCACTGTAGAGAACGTACTCATGTAAAATCGGCAGCAGGTTTTCTGAGAGCCCTGCCATTCGCTTCTCTGTAGCCTTGCAACACTTGTCGATGCAGCTGGCAACACCTTTTAGGGACTCTGCTATATCTTCTTCCGATGCTGACCAGAGTGTGTGGATGGGGCCGTATTCCTTCATTTCATTAAAATACTCTTAACAGGAACATATAAGCATATTACTCTTCTGTTCATTAATAGATGTCTAAGTGATACTAATTGCAACCTCATATTCACTGGAAATAAAGTAAGAGACGGAGGCTAATATTTAAATTTGCTCAAATGACCAAGTAAACTGCAGATATTAGCATTAGTTGTTAGTTTATAAATAAATCAATTAATGTATTGCAATTAAGTAGTTCCTAGAAATCTATCAGCAAAAATACTCCAGTCATTTCAAAAGGACACAGATACTCAGGAAGACCTGAAGAGTTGTATTCACATCACCTAATGATCTGAATTGCTTCATGCTGTCTTCATAGAGAGGGACAGGAGCCACAGCAGCCCCAGGCAGCACTCAGTCTGACTTGCTTCTACTGCCCTGAATTCCTCTGCTACAGTAATGCTCCGAATCCTTGTCTCAGTTATTAAAACTAGCAGCCTTGGTAAGTCCCAAAAGCTTCAGAGGACACACTGAAGTTCACTTCAGTTCTGCAGGTGTTAATGTCCTTTAGTAGTTTTTATTAATCTAAATACGAGGGTGTCCTATGAATTATCTCTTAGGTCTCTAGGCCAAGTGATAATCTGTAAGCAGAAAGAAGGCCCAGAATTCACTGTACCATGTGGTAGGGCTAAACTTGGGCAAGGCTGGATATGACCTGGGAAGCTGCATGTTCACAGGAGGATACTGTGAACACAATGGTCGTGGACTGAAATCACCATTTCATCACAACTGAAGTTATAATGAAGAAATGTCCAAGAAAAGATGCAAAGCAGCCATGTGGCATGAAGAGTGTAATGCTTACTTTGAGATTAATTGGACAAAAAAAACCTCCATGAAAGATGTAATTAAGAATCCCATGTTAAGCTACTGCAAGCAGGAATGTTCTCTGAATCACAGCTATCAACAGTTCATATCCAGGACAGTGTGGCCCTGCACACAAGTGTTCTGCCAAGTGCTATTTGGAAAATCTAGAAAGAAGATATAATCTACAGCATCTGGGAGCATGTCAAAATTCCTAAGGTTTTCCAAGAAATATTTTGGCACTGATGCCTTGAACCTACAGACCTCAGCCAGCTATTTCCACTGAAATGGATGATATCAAAAGGAAGTCTTTTCACCAACACGTATTTTCCTTTTATAAGACCCCTCCAATTTAGTGAGAATACACTGAGATCTGGTACTGCACAGTAAAGCACAAGGGCTCAGTTATTAAAGAACACAGTGCAGCCCCTCAAATTATATTATATAGACAATAAAATACCTCCAGTGCTGATCAGTGGAAATTCTACTGAATAGGCCTAGTCTGAGATCAGGGTCAATCTCAGAAAGTCAGTAATTTAGCATTCCAAGTAGGTGTGCAAACTGCAGTTACTTAAGGAAAAAACTGAGATTAAGTCATCACTCTTAAGAAAACTCCAACAGGCACAGTTTCTCATGACAGAAATTATGGCCAACAGTAAAGCTATTACAAAAAAACAAAACACCCTACTTGGTCAACACAGAAAAAAGGTGAAGAATGAAACTGAAAAAGAGATGTTTACAGATTAGGAATCTACACAGCATTATGTCAGTACTAGACAGCACAGAAAACTGTGACTATTTACATTCCACTGAAAGCACAAAACAAAAGGTCATGTAACTTTCCAAAAAGCACAAGTAAAAAGACAGCCATACTTGCTACATTTTCTTCTTTCTAAGTTTCTTACTAAGTAGTTCAATGATATGTTAAGTCTTCCTACAAACTAGCTTGAAGGCCTGCCAAAACAGTGACCATTATGAAAAGTACAATATAAACACAAATCTCTCTTTTTCCCTGCTTGCTGGAAAGAGTATTTTGCCTGGCACAATGAAAATTAATGTACTTTTCCAATATATTAATTTCTTAAATCAAAAAACTGATACTTGTTTTCTACTTACCCCTTTCTTCCTTGTAAATTCTATGAGCTATTTTGTCTAGCACATTTATTTTCTGACTAAATGTTTCCATGTAACTGTTCATTTCTGTAAACATTTCAGGACGATTTTTAACTCCTCCTCTTACTGAGGATGCTACAGCTCTGACGGTCTGTCCCATCCTGCTCAGCAAACCAGGACCCTGCTTCTTGTGTGAGGAGAGTTCCTAAAGACAGAACAAGCCATGTTTACTTCCAAGTACTTTTTTTAATTCTCTGAAAACAACACATAACTTAAAGCTTTTTTTTTTTTTTTAAACAAAACTACATACATAAGCCTCTGTGTGTCTTTTTAGTGTATAAATCTTACTTTACAATTATTAGACCAGTGTCAGAACCAAACTTGTCACATGCATTTACTAGCTAAGCCTTCCTGGGCAAACACAAGCGTGCCGTGTATCACGCTCTCACAAGAACGATTAAAGATGGCAGAGAACCTTTACCCTTTCATTCCTTCGGGTGAGTTAGCTAGTTTGCAAATTAGCCTTTTGAACAGGAAAGCAGAGGTAATGATTGCAGAAATAAGTCATTGAGAAAAGCAATCAGTGTTCCTACTGGAATAAATAATCCATCTATATTTTTTGTAACTCTTTTTATATATTGCTAGAATAACTTTTGCTGGAGTTCAGAGGCAGGCTTTTCTGAGTACAATACCTCAGTTTTCAACTGGACACATCTTGCAAAAGTACAACAGGAAATTTAAAAGCTGTATTTTTCTTTTATGAGACTAGTATAACAACTTTTTTAAAAAAAGTAGATGAAAAAGACAATGCCATTCCAAAACAATAATTAATTTAAAATACTACTTTTCATATAATCGTGGAAGTTTTTATATATATATATATATACCAAAAAGCATGCAGAGTTGAAATATTGTCAATTTGCCACAAAAATCCAAAATGCAGCAACAAAAAATGCTTTGGAAGGTACAGCAAAATTTATGGCTGCACACATGATTACCAAAAGCATGGAAAAAAAGGTTATCTCAGGGGATGAATATTACATAAATCCCCTACCTTCTTCTGACACTTCTAGACACTGACTAGAAACTGTCGGAGGACACTATTGAATACTGAACTAGGGAGACTCCTGATATACTCTACTAAACGAAGACATGGTTTCACATAACTGTAAATAAAAATAAAGTCATTTTACCCAGGCCTGCGCAGTAAGAAAGATTTTGAAGTCTTCATTAAAAGTTAAAGTTGGATGATCAGCAATACGGTTCAAAAATTTATGTAAAGCTTTTCTTCGAGTCTCAATGAATTCATCACTAAATCGTTCCACCATTCCTTTCATTATGAATTTTTCAGGCAATGGCTAAGGAAAAATGAAGAAATATATTGTATAATTTCCATAATATTAGGGGGATTACAATAGTTCTTCTACTCACTAAGAAACATAGGTATACCTTGTAAAATCCACCATGCAAAAAACTGTTATAAAGTTACCATATTCAACAGTGGTATAATGTGGTTCTTGTAGCACACAGTGCAGAAGAATACAAGTACAACTGAGAAAGAAGGACATAAATTACTGCAAATTACTGCAAATGGCACAATTACAAATATCAGAAATACCTTTACGGGATTTTTAATTATCACATACATACAAAGCTAAAGAAATAGGTTGGTTTAATGTTTTTGAGACTGAAGAAAGACCTCAAACATCTCTGTATAAAACTGAAGCCATCTTATAAACAAATAAAAATAACTTAAGTTTTAGCAAACGAACAGGAATAATCAGGGTTGGATGTGCTTCTTCAAGTCTGCTCTTCAACCAAAGGAAATCCTGATATCGTCTTCGAACTTCATATTCACTGGAGTCAAATTCACCACGAGATGTCTGAAAACCAGAGGCAGAAAAAACAAGGCCAGGTTTGAATACCAGAAAAAGACCAAAATAGTTTCAGATTTTGGAGAAAACTGAGTACTTGAAGGGAATGCATGCATGATTCCACTTTGCCTGTGTTACTTGCTTGCTGTTTTTTAAAGTGGCTACTTGAAGAGATAAAACACATCCCATTCTGGCGAGAAATCAAAGTTCTATTGTAAAAAAAAAAAAAAAAAAATAGCAAGCACTAAACTGCACACAGAGCCACTTATAATAATTAGCCAACCACAATGTTTCCAAAAGATTTCAATCATTATTTTAGTGTGGCATCTTCCTTTCAGCAATCACGGTTATATTTGTTACTTTTAGGGCACTTTTACAGTGATTAGTAATCTACGAGTGGGGAAAGTCCATTTTTTAGCATTCTGAAAAAAAACCCCAAATAGCTGACATATGTCCTTGGGACCTGCTGACACTAGTCAATGATCCCCACATTCAAAACATGAAAACTTCAGCATATCATAGCAATAACACTTCCTGTGCTGCTTAATGGATTCTGCGTTCCATCAATTCCAGTTTTGTAGCTCATTGTTAGAACTTGCCAACAAACCTCTAATGCCTAGAAAAAATGCTTATTACAGTGTTGCAAAATTGTCAGACCATGAGATTTATTTTATCACCGCTCCATCTTCTAGAACCAAGACACAAAGAGCCCATGTTTTCATTAAAGTAATGCGTGCTGCTTAGCATTCATTGTTGCACAGAGATTTATAATGCAATGCAAGTAAATTCTAAAAACCTCAAAACACGCTCTTGTAATCTAAACATTTTTGAGGGTTGAATAAAAATTTTTCAAGGTATGTGGGAGGAATGCTATTACTTTATCGTCAACAACCAGCACTTCAAATTAGATACGATAAGAAAGGATAGAACAGATAAAAAAGCAAAAGCAATCCACCTTATAGCCCTTCCATACTTGCCTGAAGAAAAAATGTTCTCTCGTCTACAAAAACATGCATAAAGTGAAAATTATTGCTAGCAACCTAACAAAGATAGCTCTCTTCCTACTGTTTCAATATTTTATGAGGAATTGCTATCTCCTCTTATTTAAAGATGAATAATTCCCATTTGAAAATTTGGTTTTAAATGAATCTTTTAAAAAGAACTCAAAGTAAAATAAATTAACAGTGCAATTCTCAAAATGCAGCCTACAGAATATTTGCTGGTAATCCCAGAAGAGCTGGCTAGTATCACAAGGCTAAGTTTCTTCCTTATTTCCAGTAAATAATTTGTATTCAGGACAGCTAAAAATTCACTTAGTTGGTTCCTAACATTACTTTTTCATTGGAGAATTGTGGCAATTTCCCCAGAAATCATATGCAACTGCAAATGGGAAACGAATGTCCATGTGATAGTGGACACTGTAATTACAAAAGAATGGAATTGAAAGACTTTGTAGCAGGTAACATTTATGCAAGACAAAAGACTGCTCGCCTGCAAGTGATTCAGAAGTAATAAATACTTGGGCTAATACAGTGTCTTTGAACTGAATGAGTCTTTCTGCTGTTTCATAGTCCTGCTGAAGATCACAATAGAAAATGTTATTCTCGTATAGAACTGATACGGCTCTTGAGGAATTACTAGCTATTTTCTCAGCATAAAAAACCTAAACACCTATGTGTGTAGACTTATACTGATTTTTTTTTCCGAATCTACTGCACAGTTTCATACAGTTTTACTGTTCTATAACTCATGGCAAAATCAGAGTATAATTTAAATTTAGTACTATCCCAGAGAATAGTATGCAAGAAGAGTGAAAATGCTACTGTTACCAATGTAAGCCACTATAGCCATGAGTAGATGCTTACCTTTGTGACTACTCTGTATGTAATAAATGTTTCAATAGCTGTAATGTGGCTTTCAGGATCATCGACTGTAATGAAGAGATCTCTTAATTCTGATTCATCTTCAAATTTATACTGGTTTATCATTGATGAGGGGGATATTGGCATTGAAGGACTGAATGAGTTTACCTCAGCCAGTGACGTATCCTACAGATAAGACATGAGAACATCCATATCAATACATTTTTATATACAAACACACACATGCAAACACATATGTCTCAGAGGCTAAAATGTCAAGCTTTTAAATAGTCTGGTAAACCAGATAAAACATAGAGCAGATGAAGGAATTATATAGTACACAGCATATCTAATATGCTTTTCAGTATTTGCTTCAGTGAGGATGTAAGAAATAAGACTTATTCTAAAACTGATGGAAGAGCAAAATACCACCATTTGAGAAGAATGTTATGCATAGGTAGAAAGAGAACTTGCCTATGAATGCTAAAATTAGTTACCAATCCAAGCACTCAGTAATTGTGTAGGATACTTACCATCTTAATTAAAATTGTTAGAAGCCAGTTACTCTGGACTTACGAAGTTTGAATTATTTCTAATAACTTGAACAGGGCAGATAAAAACCGATGATTTTAAAAGAAAACAAGACAAAATCCAAATGAGAATTTTTATTGGAACTGGATATTTCAGTTTGCATACATTTTAAAATAAAGTTTGAAATGGAAAACTTTTAGAGACATAAATTTAATCTTTTAAAAATGAAAAACAGTAAGGATGCAGCACAAATCTGTTGTTTAATTTATAAAAAAAGTCAAACCACTGTTTTGCTGAAGTGGAAAACCACTTTCCGATAGCATCAACCACTTCCACCACAGCTCTCTAAGAATATGCTCCCATAGCAGCTGCTTCTGCTCAGTGCATTCAATGGTGATCACTCAAACTCTGAGAAACTGAGTAGAAATTAGAAACAGGCAAAAAAATCTCATTTTCTTTCTTAGATGCAAGTCTGGATAAGATCTACTGCTCTAAAATCTTGAAGAATACAGTGACTAGGAAAATAAATTAAATTCACTAACACCATAAAAGAGCATAATAAATTAAGAAATCCCTAAAAATAATGAATCTGGACAATTAAAATCAATCACTATGTTTTAAATATCAAACATTTTATACACTTTTGCTAATAGATCCAATGCAAGAAGTATTTTTATAACAAACTTCAAAATTAATCTGTTTCCTGGAAGTTTTCTAGGAGTGTATTAGGCTGTGGTAACTACCAAGTGGCAAAGAGTTGCCCTTTCTGGTGCCCCGCTAACTGTGGAGCAAGGAGAAGAGGGATATTGCTAGAGAGAAAACTGCTCAAATGGCAGGAGTGGAAATGTGACAGTCCACAGAAACTAGAGTCACAGCATCATCCCAAGGCCGATCTCGTGGGAGGGAAGAACAAACCACTGCAGTGCTGCTGAGCTTGGTGAGAGTTGCTTTTTATCCTTTGGATTCAACTGGATCAAAACTTTCTCTGGAACACATTCTCCCCTCTTGTTCTTTTCCTGCCTTAAACCTCATTGCCTACTGCCATCCCTCTGCTTTGGATTTATATTTATATAAATTTATATTGAGAATTATGCACGGAAAGCACTGATACACTAGTTCTCCTCCCATCACTTAGGTACAGTTCTTCAAACAGAGAGGAAAAAGCAGGATGGAAGACTAAAGGCAATGCTTTAAATATTATATAGTTGCTTACTTGTATACCTGTGAGTCATTTTATTTTTACTCATTGTGTTCCTACGCATGATTTCTATACTGGTATCCAGCCAGCACTGTCCTGAGTGGTGGAGGATAAACAGAGAAGCTGTTTTCACTGCCCGCTGGCCATGCCCTACAACGGAGAATGAGGACCGCTAGTTCAGAGCAGCCCATGCGATTCAAAGTGCTGAGACAACGGGAAATTTCCAGGGAAAGAGAAACACATGTGAGCACGTAAGGGGCTTGAACGCCATATAACTTGAGGAATAATGACTGTGCAAAGCCTAAATTGGATCAAGGCAAATGTGTTTCATATTTTCTCATTTTCCATGGGTCATTAATACTTTAATGTTTCATTCCTCCTTCTAGGTTGCTACTAAAAACTGCTCTATACAGACAGGTTTCTGAAAGTATATTTTTTATATGGAAGGTCTTATGAATATGTGGTTTGTGAAACAAACCACAGGCAATAAAAATCCATAGAATAAGCAGGTCTTCGGTTCTGTTGAATACAGCTCTAGTGTTGATCTGCACATGAATAAATGCATGTGAGTTTTAAACAAACACGTTTCTCTTTCTTTATCCTCATGATACTTCAGGTTTGCTTCCAGCAGTTCTTGAAGTTCATGTGACATAAGTCTGATGTCATCACAGAAATATGGTAAAAAAAAGATTATAATTTTCTATTTTCTATACAGCTGTAATTTTGTGGTTGGAACTATGTTTTTGTGTGCATACAAATGAGGGCAAAAGTAGTTTTGTGGAACAGGAAAAAGAAACAATTCTTCTAGCCCTTGCGTTGTATAACTTTTTTTAAAAAAAAAACTTTTTTCCTCGTCATCCATGCAAAGAGAATCAAGGTCCTTTCCCACACCTTCCCCAGCTCCACCTACCTGCAGTAACCCATTTCTCCCTTCCAAGCCCTTTCACTACTGACAGCAGTTGGCAGAATTGTGTGTGCCGATCAGCAAATAGGTTTATGCATTTTGATTTACTGGCCAGGAGACCAAATGGATAGAAAATCAACAAGCTCCTGGCAGCATAAGAGCCTTGTTCTGGGCCTCCTTCCTCTAATACTTGTAGCTACCCAATCTCACTCTCACAATTGGCTGCAACGGGTCAGTAAGACTCCAATAAGGGAAAAAAAACACTTACAAAGCAAGAGCAGCCTCAAAGTAGGCTGAGCCTGTAGCTCTCTGTAGAAAACATTAAGCCTAGGGGTTTGCTTAAATACCACTCCTCCCCAGAGCATAGATCCTTGACTCAGGATTGCCTCCAGGCCTCATCTATCCCTCCCTCCCAGGCAGGATCCAGAGCTTGCAATCTTCAGAGGCCAGGGATACAAAGCAGGTCTGGAGATAAAGGACGCGGTGGCAGAGTTTGTCTTGTAAGCGAATAGCTTAGTTGTTGGAGCATTCTTCAAAGAAGCAAAGAGATTCAGGAAGACAGAATAGTTTCTTGGCCAAAGAAACTCATTTATAGATCAGTCTCAAGTCCTTAATCAACTTGTTTTGGAAGAAAAATTAGCCTCCATGCAATTCTGAAGTGGCACGTACATCTTTTCCAGAAATACCATTAATTAAGTTTTCTGTAATTATGACATGGAGACAAACACTGTAAAACAGAGCTTGAGGGAAGAGCTACTAAAGATTTTAAGTATTAACCACAGTGCTGACAGCTTTGTCAATGTTAGGTCACCATATCAGTTAACAAGGAAGGCAAAGATTAACTGCATGGGTATTGTGATACATGTGGTACTCTATACTTTGAAACTAATGGAAGAAAGCAGGTTGAAAACATTGTATTTGTCTGACTCATACCTCAGCCCCCAGAAGTTGTCTCTGCTAAAAAGACCTCAGAACTTTTTCCATGGAAACAGAAACTAGGATAAAGTGAAATGCAAGTCACATCATGAAATGCTTTATCAGAGTTGCCAAAGAAGATGGTAGTCTGTAATATTTGAGATATGTCACAGGATACTGGGTCAGTGGTTTATGACACTATCAGGTTAAACGTCTATGAATTTTCATAAAATAAAAGCCCTGTGTTTACATCCTGAGTAATAACTTAGGGTATTAAGGTTGACAATTTTGAAGAATCTCATTTTTCACTGTTTTAGTAGCTGGTACATTTCATTGACTAAACTGAGAAAGATGAAGTCGATGTCAGCGTCAGGCACCAAGCCCTGCACTGTCGCTGCTGTCCTGCTTGGCCTGCAAATGCTACACCACTACCTTAAAGAGAGTGACATGAGAAACCCCATTAAGATACAATTTAAAACTAGGTGGGGTCCTGGAACAGTACATTATGGAAAAATTGGTTTTACAAAACTTAGTCTGAAGCTACATTTAGCCTGTCAGTTTCCCTTGAATCTATGGAACTTGAACAAATGGGATGTAAAGCCCAATCAACCTCACAGATTTTCATCTCCTCAAAATGTCAGCCCTCAAACTGCACCTGAAAGCAAACTGTGAACTTCTGGTCTATGTATAACCACTACATGCAGGTGTCCAAGCTTTGGAAAGAATGCTGTATTTTCACACAGTATGACAAATTTTCTTGTTTGCAGGAATAAGTTATCATGTGGCATGCATTAATAGTAGTTAAGATTTAACATAAGTAAGAAATATTTGGCATGAATCTAGGTAGCAGAAATTTAAAGATACAGGTATTTGCCATATAGCAGCAGTAACCTGTAAACCACGCTTGGTTTTATTTTTTATTCCCAAGGATCATCGCTCCTGACAAGCAAGCAGCGTTAACTGTTGATACACTGTATTGATACCTGCATGCAGAACTGACTGAGCTTACCTAGTAAAAGCAAAAGGATTCAAAGTAAGAAACAAACAACTAAAATTAGGCTTCAGCACTGCTTTTGCATGCAAGTTCAGTGACTCATTCATCTCTATGTCAAATCAAGACTGGTGCTTCTCTAGAAAATATGATTTAGCTAAACCATATTTACGCTTCAGAAAAACACGGATAACTTGGTGAAATTTAGTCTGACCTGTTGCATGTTACTGACCATTAAATCACCTAATAGTCCCTTCTGGTCGTAAAATTAATGGATTTCAAGAATTTTACTACAGTTGAAGTTTAAATACATAGCTCCCAAGAATGAAGCTCTTATTCCAATGTTTTTATTCATGCATACCAAAAAATGCATCTCATTTACAGGAATATAAAAAATACACATTTAATTCATACGACAATTGGTCCTACTGAAAATACATTTGATGTCAAATTTTCAAACAGGAAACATATCTGCTGTTTCTCTCCAGTGTCACACAGCAGTTCAGAAGTCTCAGAAGGTGAGCAGGGCCTTAGCCCCTATATATATTTTTTCCCACCCCTTAGCTATCTCCATGTCCTTATATTATAAATGCTGCCTTGCTAAGACCAATAGATCCATGACATGCTCTCTTCTTTAATGGTTGAGAGACAAGAGTAAGTCTCATCTTAACGAAATCAGTACAAAATGAGAAACAATACAGGTGGTAGCCATACCGTACTGCATTGGTTTAATTAAAATCAGCAATACTGGCAAGACTGGTGCCCATGTACCTAGCTAACTCTGGGTGCTTTCAGCAGGTGGACCCTAAGATATTGTCAGTTACATTCAGTTTATTCCCTTCATCAAAATACAGATGTTACCTTCTCGAACCTCGTATATGAAGGTGCCAGACTTCCTTTCATCTTTTAAAAGAAAACTGAAACTGAAACTTGCAAATATTTATTTATATTTAAATAGAACTGCAATTACTAAATCGACTGTTTATTTAATTTGCAGATACATACACGGTACATGACAAACGTTACAGCGCGTCCAGACTGCTTTGTAAGTTTAAGGTAAGAGCACTCATGCCTCGCACAGCTCCTCTGAAGCAGCAACCCTCCCGCTTTGTTGCCCGGGGCTCCGCTGAGCGGGCTGGGCTGCCTGCGGGCGCGGGGCCGGCTGGGGCCGCGCTCGGTCGCCCCCGGGGCCGCGGGCGCCCTCTCCTCGGGCCGCGGCCGACAGTCGGACCTGCCCGGCCCTGGCGCTGCCGTGTCCGGGCGCAGGGAGCGGAGCCTGCCCGGCCAAGCGCGGGGCAGCCGGGCCGAAGCCGCCATCGCCGCCGCCCCGGGCGGGGCAGTCCCGTCCCGTCCCGTCCCGTCCCATCCCATCCCGTCCCCCCGCGGCGCCCCGGCCGACCCGGCGCACGGCAGGGCAAGGCGCCGGCGAGCGAGGGAGCGGCCAGCAGCCCGGCCGCCCCCGGCGCGGCCCGGCCCGGTGAGGGCGCTGCCGTACCTTGCTGAACACCTCCAGGTCGTCCTCCTCATCGTCCAACGCCAGCACCTCGGCGGCGGCGGCGGCGAGCAGCGGCCCCGGGGCCGCGCCGGGGACACCCGCGGGAGGGTCGGCCTCAGCCTCGGCCTCTGCCCCGCCGCCGGGGGAAGGCGGGGGGAGCGGCGGCCCCGGTACCCGGCCCTCTGCCTCCATCCTTCCCTGCCCACGCGGGCGGCGGCCCCGCCAGAGCCGCTCCCCGGGGGGCCGCAATCGGCCGCCCGCCGCTCCCCGCGCCCGGCCCGGCCCGGGGGCGCGCCCAGTGCGCAGGGGTGGCAGCGGCGGCGGGAGCGGGAGGGTCCCCGGTGCGCTGCCCTGCGCTGCCCTGCCGGGCCGGGAGGAAGCGGGAAGCGGAGCCGAGACGGGACGTGCCTCCCGGCAGGCCCCGGCGGCGGGCCGGCCCCTCAGAGGGCGGCGGGAGTGTGGCGGAGGCCGCAGCCTCTCCGCGGAGGCTGGCCGTGAGGGGGGAGGAGGCGGCGGCGGCAGCTGCTCACAACGCCCACAGACGTTCTCGTGGGGGCGTGGGGCTCGTTCGCGTGTCGCCAGCTCCCCGCTTTGGCCGCCGCCAGGGCTGCGGAGGGACTGGGCGGGGCGGCCGGGGCCGGGGCGAGCCGCCCTCGGTTAGCCACCCGCGGGGCGGGCTCGGGCAGCCTTGCCGCCGCTGGCCTGGGTCGCTGGGAAAAGCGTGAGCTGTGCCTCGGCTCGGAGAGCCCGGGGCAGCCGAACGGCCGCCGGCCTGTGTCCTCGGGGGCCCCGGGAGTGCCCGCAGGGACGGGCTGCCCCGGCGTCCCCCCTTCCTCCGGCTGGTCTCTCTCTTCCCGGGGCAGCCCAGGCGGCGGGGCAGCACCCGGGGAGCGCGGCTTGGGCGGCCGCTCGCTCCTTTGTAGCTGGAGGCTTACTCGCTCCCTCCGTCACCGCGGAGTGTCTGACATTGAGGCCAGAGGTTTACGTGCGAGGACAAACTGACACCACATCACATCTGAAGAGGAGTGGGGAGAGGGACCTCAAGCACTCAAAAATAGTAAAGCTGCAGAAAATAGAAACGTCAGAATTGAGGGGTTTTGAAGTTGCCGGTGTTGAAGCGGAAGTACCGAGCAGTGCTACTGGTCGCAGGAGTAGTAAGGGGTGTAGTTGCAGTGTAGGAGGGAGCGGGCAGGTGGAGGGGGGCGGCTGTGTCACTGCAGTGGGGCTCAGCGCTGCCTTGGGCACCCACCCGCCGCGCTGGGCAGGCAGCTCCCCCGCAGGGCCCCGAGGCCCGTGCCCGCAGGGCTCCGAAGGCTCCATCCGGAACGGCCCAAGTCAGTGGGAACTTCGTTGTTAACGTCGGCTTCAAGAGTCCTGGGGGGGTACTTAAACGCAGGTACAACATAATCTTGGCTCCCTCGCTGTCAAATTAGAAAAGGCAAAACCCGTAATAAAATGAAAGTATTTTGAAAAGCGTTCGTTCGTGAAACGCTCCTGGTAATTGATGAGGAAATTCATTTGGTATTTCATGCTTTTCAATGAAGTCTTGAGCCACAACTTGAAAGAAAAAGAAAATAAACACTATTCACTGAACTGTGCAAAGAGGAAAAAAAAATAGGCAGAGAATGTATACTAAGACATTTTCATGTTTGTTTAAAAAAAACAAAATCACCAAAAATTCCGAGGGACCTGCGGGTCGGGGGGCGGTGGACCCTTGCACAGAAGTGATGGCACACATTTTGGCTGCCAGACAAGCGTTCGCCGTGGTCGGTTGCTCTCATCCGTGGACCAGCCACCAGAGGGAGATGGGACGCCCCTTTCCTGGGAGCTCGGATACTCGCTGATGGCACGGTATGTTTCAGTAAGTTCAAATAAGTTTCTGTAGTTTTAAAATAACGACTGGCCCTGGTACGAGATCCTCGGGCTTCTTTTCCTTTCGACCCCGTGTAGACCCTCCCTGCCCTGCCGCGGCCGGGTGCTGCTCACCTCCAGGCTCTGCAAGGTGCGGGCAAGAGTTCTTGTGGTGCAGGTGCTTCTCATCCAGCACCAAATCTGTAGCTCTCCCCACTTCTGTGTCTTTTACAGTTCCTTCCAGTGTCCTCGCTGCTTCTGTACCCTCTGGTTACCCTCAGGTACCAGATACTGACGAAAAGTGAGTATCAGAATATAAATTTTCTGCTGTTTCTGCTCCATCTTTTGTATATCAGTAATAAGACAACTGTAGCTAGTTTGTTTTCTGACTTTATATAGGTGATGGATGAGTTTTGTTTCCTCTGGTTTTGCCTTTCTTTCACTGTTTCCAAGTACCACGCATTGTGCCAGAGGCCTACAGGTTTTCTGAATAGAGTAAGCACTTACAACGCATATAATGCCTGAATTTTTAATACGTCGGTGTTTAAATTCAGATGTTATACTTGTAAGGCAATAACAAAATAAAAGGAAACTCAGTGAGGATCAGAATTCCAGACAGCACACATCAGAGATGATAAATAAAGGACAGCCAGTCAAAGAAAGTATAAAACTGATGTACTGTAGGCTTGAATACTAAGGCTGTCATCTGGATCATACTAATTTTTCAAAGTTTTACCATTCTCTTGGGTTCTTTATTTCTGTTTGAGAGAAATCTCACAAGATGCTTTAATTGGATTTTTTCTTATTATAGCTTTTTATTAGCTCATTAATCAAGCTTAACAAGACATATTTTTAGATTCCTCGCTGGCAGTGCTTATCTTTCTGTGCCTTTTATTTGAAGTACCGATCTGTGAGGAAAAGGTATTCATTGTCCTTCTCTCTAGGAAAATATGCATTACATTTAAGAGTTATTTGGAGCTTTAATCACTGATTGCAAGGACCCATGCTAAAATAAAGTAGGAGACGGTTCTGCCATCACTTTCACCTGCCTCCCCACCCTCTACCCAGTTGTGTCTAATCTCTGTTGAAAGGGCCCAGGGAGTAAATGTAACTCCAGGCAACTTCCCTCCCATGCCAAGTCCCAGTGGGATTTCCAGCACCTCTCCCCCTGTGGTATTTAGCAAAAAGAGCTTTTTATGGACTCAAGAATTTGTTGCTCATTTTCTGCTCTAGGACCAGAGATGACTTTAAACAGTTGAATAATTGTGCTATTCAGAGATGTTGCAGGTAGTGTAAATACAGAGCTACTCTTACCAGAGGGGATTTACAGGTTTCTCTTGTACTGTTATTTCAAAAGTGCATTGCTTAGGTCTTGGTTATTCTTCATTTCAATGTGTGTATGTGCACACGTATGCCAACAGGATCCATGTTTCCTGGGCACCTGGGATTTACACATTTAACCAGATTTTCTTCCCTGAACCTGTGGAATTAGATCTTGGCAATAATTAAGAGTCAATATGTCAGATGTTGCTATGCCATGAATATTATCGCTCCACTTCTTTAAGAAACAGCGATTGCACTGAGACAATACTTGACAATATTTCGCTAAATAAATATTTTGTAAAATATGGTGGTTTCTAGATATCTATACAATCTTCATTAAATACTCAACCTTTCCAGACCCTCCTACATAGGAACACCGAGTGGAATATTCACATATGCCAAGGCCGAGCTGCAATTGCCTCCAACTTTTATTTATTCACTTAAGCCCAAAAAGCTATTACAAAAATGTCAATATTATTCCTGCTTGCATTTCCCTTTTTCTTTGGTAAGAGCGTTGATCCTAGCTAGTAATCCCTTCCAGAGTTGCTTTTTCTTGAACAAATTAAATTTACAAACACCGAAGCAGAACCAAGCTATTCCTTCGCTCTCATGTGCAGGCTGCATGTGATCCCTTTAGGCCACAATACCACTTCGAATACTTAATGTTGACTTGTCGAGTTTCACCAACTGCACAGTGATATGGACAGGATTAAATCTTGTTTTATTTCATCAGCTCCCTAGCCAGGCAGTAGCAGGGTATGGAGGGCTCATGGTGTTTTACTCTGTTCCACCACTGCAGTGCAAATAATAAGCATATTAGTGAATCTGCTGACATTCGGCACCTTGACGCAAATGAGAACATTTTTCTAGGTCTGAAATGCATTGTCAAGTAGCCTTCTTGTCAGGGTTGTATAGTGTATAAGCAGAAGTCATTATGTTTACACCCAGAAGATATTTTGATGGTGAATTAAGGGCTGACCTTCATATCATGCCATTTATTAGAGCAAGCTTTATAGTAAGCTCCATATAATGGCTCAAAATAAGGTTAACTATTTGTGTTCCATGCCTGAGCTGGCAAAGGAGTCAGAGCATTAAGGCTCTCAGATAAATTGTGAGCTGCTTAGATTTTCAGCTGCCCGTTGTGTTTTGGTTGAAAGGTAACTGTTAACCTCTTCTGTTATTTTTTTTGTTGTTATTAGTTTATGTTTGGAAGGTGCTTTAATTGGAATATTGTAAAATAATCTATCTGTCAGACAGTGGATATCCTCCAAGCTTTTTTTTTTTTTTCCAGAGGCTATCAGACTGTCTTTGCTTTCTGACTGCCCAAAGGAAATTACAATGTAGTGTACTCATAATCATGTTATCTCTTTTATAGCAGCAGATCATTTTTATGACATTGTAGATGTACAAAGCCCTGATCAATATCTAGAGACTTGCTATCCTTTTAAGTTATGTGACTCTGCCAAATTTTAGACATGAGAATATTCCAGGTGAAGCGTTACTGAGTTTCATAATTTTTACAAAATCTAAAAACAGTTGCCAAGCTTTATTGGATATGAAAGCATTGATTTTTTTTTTTTTTGTAGTACTTTGCACTGTTGTCAGATAGAGTCCATCTGTTCTAATCTCGCATTGCCTCTTCTGCTGAAGGAATGACTTTGTGTTTCCAGATAGTTGCTGCTGTTCTTGTTTTTTGATGATTAGTATATTTAGCAATCTGTACTTCATGGCATGAAATATGAGAGTATCTCCTAGTCCAAAAGTATGCAACAAATATATTAATATTTAGCATACCTTTAAAGTCTTATTGAATTAATTTGATACATGAATCTGAGTTCTGTTTTTAATTTTCTTGATGCCTAATTTGGGAACTCTGAACTTTAGGTAAAAAGAAAGAAATTAATATTGGACCTCAGTTAACCTGTTTATCAGTGACCAGGCGTGGTCCTGTTTGTTAAATAACTGAAAAGACTGTGGCTGATATGAATGTTACTCATTTATGGATGTCTGTTTATAACCCATTTAAACTGAAGAATTCTGTATTTCAGCTGTGTAATGTACAGGCTCTGAAAATACTGTGCAAACCTGTGATCATTGTTTGACCTTTTAGGCACAGGGCTTGCCATTATTTCAAGGATTATTAGCCTTTACAGACTTGCTTTATAAGGACATAGCAATCTTTTATTGTTCACACACGCTTTCAGTGACCCTAAAAAACTTTACCAAAGGGAGCCAGCAGATTGGTGAGCCTACTTAAACCAATTTTAAGGAGGCACATCATGGATGAATACATCTGTATTGATAGATTTTTTTATTTTTTTTTTTAGACAGAAACTTTGTGTGCCTGTTGCCTTAGTTTATTACTACCAGGATGACTATTAAGAAAGTTTTCATATGAAAGGTTTTTTTAGTCCTCAAGTTTACACTTGAACTATTGACATAAATTGGGATCTACATGGGACCTAATTAACACTTTAATACTTATTGATAGAAAGTGATATGTATATAGTCATTCATAAAACGTGGAAAATTCATTCTACAGCTACACTGCCACAGTCTCTCACTTTTATCTTGTGTCAGAGAGCTATTCTCTTCCAACAAAACTTAGTACGATACTAATTGTAAAGGACAGTGGTTCAAGGTCATTCTTGCTAAAAACTGCCCCTTTTTTCTTCTACAAAGAACAGAAAATGTAACAAAAACCCCATCATCATCATCATGCAGAAATTAAAATATGGTCATGGATAGTAGATTATGACCCAGAGGAAAGAATGTGAACAACTTGGCTGCAGAGAGGAATTTTAAGTGATGTACGTGAAACTGCCAAAATGAGAATCGCAGTCAAAGGAAGTGAGCCAGCAGTCTAACTACAATCAATACCCAGGTTAAGTAAACAGTTACAGTCTGCCGGAGCTAGAAGGAAATCCACACAGCCTGACAGGGTAATTGCAGCATCTTCAGGTGTAAATTCTGAATTTACTTCATGGATACCTTTCTTGCCATTTACACAGAGTGTAACTGATTTTTTTTTTTTGCCAACCTATTAGGCAAAGGCTGCTCTCAGTTTATGAAGAGCTGTTGTTAAGTCCTTGCAAACAAATGATGCATGTCAATTAATAGTGGAGGTTGTTTTAAAAATCTGGAAAGTGGTGAGACTCAGAAGTGACCGAAAGAACATTGTATGTTATCAGACAATATGATTAGACAGGGAAGCAGGCTTATGAATAAGTAAAAATTACTAAGGAGTAATATTAGGGTACTTTATGAGCACTGAGCTTGCCCAACATAGAAGACATCAATCCTAGAATGGAAACAGCTGTGTTTACAACATTTTAGGATAGTTTCCTTATCAAATATTAATATGTGGAAAAGCCCTTGTGTGAAAACTTGGCAGTTGGTCCAACAGAAGATTCTTCTCCTTGCAATATTTGCTATAAAGTTGCTAAATAGCTCAAAATAGTTTCAACACCATTAAAAAGAGATGCCTAAACCCAAAAAAAGAGCTGAGAGAGATTTACAGATGAAAGAATATTTTTTACATTTTGGCTTGATCTGTTACTCCTTACTTGGGCAGAACTTCTTGGAAAACCTCAAAATTTTCCTGACAGTGTGCATACATGTGAAACTGATAATATAGTGGACAGCTGTTCTACTGTTATCCCCTTATTTTATATTTAACCCCCCACAAATATCTTTATGCTTTAAAAATATCAATTGCTCCTAGTGGACAGTAAAGTGCTGGAGAGTATTTGTTTCCCTGTGCTCAGAACAGGTGAAATACAACAAACCAGCTACTGCCTGTTCGCTCACCACTGTATGTCTTGCTTAGTAAATTAGCTAAGTCATATAATATATCTGGTGGGAATGCTATATAGCGAATGTGTGAGTGAGCACAGATACAAAGGACTTTATTCATTTCGTAGCCCAAAGCAGAAGATTTCTTTAAATTTTATTTACTCTTAGCATGTCATGGTGTGTTTGCACTGTGTACCATTTTGGAGACTCCTTTTCTTCAAAATTGAGAAGTATTTGTCTCCAAATACTAAGAAGACCCATTGCCAAATTCTAGAAAAGAATAGCAGAGGAAACAATTTAAATTTCAAGACTTTATGCCAAGACATAATCCAAGACACAGAGCAACTTTGGACAGTGTGGTCAGACTGCAGCTGTAGAGCTCTAGATCAGACGGGGAAGGAAGTATTCAAACAGACATGATTTACAGTAGCAGCACAAGGAGTCATATGCTTCCTGCAGTTTTCTCTTATTTAATAACTATCAGTAGTTTGGTTTTGAGTTGTGAGAAAGTGAGAAAGATCAGATTGGTCTGTATTTTAGAGGGGTGACAATGGGATTAGTTAGGTCCCTATTTTATCCAGCTGATTTTGCACTTAGGGATGATGTGATAGCAGAGTACTTAAGACATTGACCCAATGGATTTGCAAGGGAACTTACAAAATGAGAGCTTGAAATGAGGTTTGTGGATGGGCTGTGGCATTGAAATACTGTGTTCTGGTGAGTTACAGTGAGCTCTGTAGTTAGGCAGCACTGGCATTTGTTTTCCACTGAAAGAGAAAAGTTGTTAGGCAAGATGAAACTGCAGGGAAGAGTAGGTGTACCTCCCCAGCTCCTAGGAATTAAGTCACTGTCACGTTAGATGAAAGCTTAAATACATGAAATTTCTCTTCTGTATTCATCTTTCTGATAAGTGATTGCTAGAAGGATACTATAGACTTAAGAAAAAGGAAGAAATATAGGAGAACTTGAGAGGTGCGTAGTACAATATTTACAGTTAACCTACTCCATACTGTGAAAAAGTTTGGAAATCGGAGGTCAGTTTCTTCACCTTTAAGTGTATAACTGTGCTTTCTTATCTGCAAAGCAAAGCTGCATGCTATTTTTGGCTTTACTGAACTTCTGAAGCCTTAACAGAATAATATATTTTTTCCTATGTCATATCACTTAAGACAGCAAATGACTATCTGCTGGATTGCATTTTTCAGCCTGTGGCCATGTATGCTGCAGCAGTTGATTTGACATTCTGTAAGAATTCCTCTTTAAATTGACATAATGATTTATGCTACCAAATTGTTCACGTTTCTAAACTGTATATGAAACAGGCTAGAATTTTAGACTGTGACCTTTCTTGTTCTCATGTGATACATGTGAGGAAAACAGCAATGAACAGATAACAACTGGTGGAAAAAGTTCACTGTCCATATACAACATCTCTGAGAGCAGCTTTGGGTTTGCTTAAGAGGAAACTCCAGTTTAACCATTCTAGCATCTCTTAGACGGGCAAACTCTGTTGATGCTGGACTCAATAGCTGAGTGTAGGGGAAAGGCTGTCAGTGGTAAACTCATCTGGTTTTGAATCAGCTGGCAGTTACATCAGCTCTTTAGCAGGTCAGAATAGTTAGGAGTGCCTTCAGGTGAATTTGCATCTCTGTTTCAGAAAGCCATTCAAGCTGCCAGGAGGAATGATATACGATGTGGGAGACACTGATTTGGTTCCCACTCTGCCAAACATATCTAATATAATTCCCGATAAGCTGTATGGTTTCTGTCTGAAGCCCTGTGCTGGCAAGGAAAGCAAGTATTTCGGATATGGTGCTGTAGCACAAGAAAGCCATTGTTGCCTTCAGCTGTCCTCTCTGCTTGATAAATTACTAGGTAGATTGGAGCAAATCTCCTTTGATATCTATGTGCCTTTTTAGGGATTTAGGAGCATTCCCCAAGAAGATTCACGATTCCCATGCTCTAACAGAACCAATCCAAATTACTCACAAGACAACAAAGAAATTGGCCTAAGGTTCCCATGAAAATGTGCTGCTGGTATGTGGATGCCTTTTAACATTATCCTGAATGCAGATACATGTCTGATAGGAGTGAGGAAAGAAGGCAAAAGGAAACAATAAAAGCAAACATGGTAGCTATGAACTTAAACCTAGATGAAAAAAGGTTTCAATAATCTTGTGGTTATGCAACATATTTAAAAGTATGATCTAGATAATGAAGCATTTTTTCTCACTATTATTTTTCTAGTACAAAAAAGCAAGTAGTGTACAGATCAGTACAGAAGCTGAAGGACTGAGTCTCCAGTAGAAGTATGGCCTGAAATACTAATGACTTTGAAACAAAATTATGCCTATTTACAAATGAATCAGTTAAGTTTTACGTAATCAAAATGGTAATCTGCCTCTGGGAACTGAGATTGTCATAACTGGTGAAATGAGTCTGAAACTGAGAAATGAGGGGTAAGGCTGAGAGATTTTTGGACTGCCTAACCTATCTCCTGTAAACGGAAAAAGTGAGTTCAACTGTCTTCCAATGATGATGGAGTTAGTAGCAAGCAGAAAGAAGAGAAGATAGGGATCTGCGTAACAACAGTCAGGTAGGCCAGTCTGGTCCAGCTTCTGCAGTGTGAGGGATGTATTCCTTGTCGGGGCTTGTTCTGTCAGCCCTGCACCAATGGATGCACCCCTGAGGGAGACGCGTTGTGCCACCGCTCCCTGCCTCACCGCTGCGCCTGGGCAGGGGTGGCTGCTCTAGGGCCGCAGGGGATGCTCAGGTGTTTGGCAAGGGAAGTGCAGATGATCCTGCTGGAGGGAAAAACGACAGGCCAGAGCAGTTCTTCAGGATTATAGTTAGGTGCTGTAATCAGCAGAAGGATTTTGATTAATCTGGGTAAAAACTGATGGTCAGGAAAGAGTAATTAAAATGTTTGTATGCAAATATAATGAGCTAGTGCAGCAAAATGTGGGATGGTAGAAGCATTACAAGAATGTAGTGGAAAAACAAGTGTAGATAGGGTGTGGTAATCAAAAAAGAATTGCACATTCATTTATGAGGCAGATTAAAGAAGGAAGTAGCAATAGTGTAGCTATGTTGTTTGAATCAAAAGCGTTAACAGTTAGGGAATGATAGAAAGATTCTATTAATTTTCTGAGTCTGTAAGATATTGTAGGGTTGGATTTGGTTACTAAAAGGGTTTTTTTAAAAGCATTTTATGTTTTAACATGTTGTGCGTGGTTAAAGCTTTAAGTACTACCAGGAGTTGTGACCATATGGGTGGGCAGCCCCACATATGGAAGTATTTAACTTCTTCAGTATGGCTTGGAGAACAAATGCTAATAATACTGGTTATTTCTGCTGCTAATAGCTGACAGTTTTTTCACTTCATGGATAAGAGGCCAACTTTAAGGTTTCAGAAGATATTCTAGATGAGCTGATTGAAGAAAGTATGATATGTGATTCAGGTAAAATTAAATTACGAGAGTAAAACAAATAGGTATGTAACTGAGGATTTCAAAGCTCAATACTCTACGGATGTGAATGATTAAACCAATCTACCACAGAAGGCAGAAACTCAAACATGAAGGAGGTCTGGAGCTTTCTTACTCAAAAGTTTGAAAACTATCTGGAATTAATATCTAGGACAAAAAAGGAAACATTGTAGAAGGAATTTAACTGAATAGCCACATAATTAAAAATAAATGAGCAGAATGAAAAAAGATTGCAAAAGGTACTGATAGGCAAATAAATCTATGCAAAAGAGGTAAAGAAGCATAAGAATAAGGTGAATTGAACAGAAGTCAAGCAGAACTAGACCTTGCACTGGATATTAAACATGATAAAATTACCCAGCCTTAAGCAAGCAGTTTCAGAAACAAACCACTAAGAACAACATGGGGTCACTGTTCAGAGATTAAATGTATGACCGTAAAAATAAGAAAATGCTTTATTCTGTCTTTATTAGAAATCCTGCAGCTGACTGTGTCAGGAAATGGAGATTGCCTAGTAGGAATGAGTCCACAGGCTTTAAAATAAAAATCATTGCAACTGAGATACAAGCAGTTTGACATAGTTATAGGTGCGTTAGTCCAACCTTGAAGCATTAGAGGAAATTTTGAAGGGAATCCTTCCTGTACCTGCAAATGCTTGACTGATACCAGCTTTGGTTGTAAGTGTTGGACCATCGCAGGATCGCTGGTGTTAGCAGCGTGCTGCGGGCAGTGTGCACACACTTACCCTCACCAGGGACCAGGCATTCTTAGGGGCCAGTTTACCCCACCTGCAGGCTAAATACTTCTCCTGAACAAATCGTACCTTTAGGTAATATTGGACATCTTTTAGAATTCTGAGCATGGGTCAGTCTAGCATTTCTTCTTAATTGCTTGTCTGTAACTTAATTTTGATACATAATGGGCAGATCAAGACTTGCACAAACATGGATTTCAGTTGTAGGTTACAACTTTTTCAGACGAAGTACCAAAACTTAATATAGGTGCAGAACACAGATTATGGAGTTTCTGTGAGACTCTTCTCCAACTGATTTATGAATGCAGCTAACTGTGAAATGATCTTAACTTTCTTCTTGAGGATGAGAGAGAGAGATTGTGAGAACACACTTGAGTCTACAAAGATTTTCCCATAGGAAACAAGTTCACTAGATGACTTTCAGGTTTTGTCCTGGAAGGTAAGTGCTTTAGACCTCTTACTAGCACTAAGTGTAAATTAAGTTGTAAATTGAAATCTGGTTAGAAAAATTACATTTATTTCTGAATTATATTTAAGCAATGATGTTGTGAATAAGGTGAAAAACCAACCGACCTTTCCCAGTAGGTTCCCTAGTAAAGGAATTTCCTTCTTGACCGCCAGAACCAACAGCCTGACAAAAAGCATCCTAAATGCCACATTTTCTGTACTACATCTACAGGGACTGTGAGAAAAATAGGCTCAATTTAAATATCAGAGAGCAATCACTTACATTTTGTGACCTATGCTCTTCCCCACCCTTTGGGACTGTCTGTTGGACTGAGGTTTGCGCCGTTCTTCTCAGAACTGAGATGAGGAGGTGGTGGGCATTTTTACAACACAGGTCATTTTAGTATTAAAATTAGTGGTTAGAGTGCTTATACTGTCAAAAATAGTGCTGGAAGAGGACTATGCAATGAATAACAAGTTTAAGCAATGCTGATAAATTAAAAATAAAACAAGGCTTTAGAAGTTGCTCAGAGGAGCTTGTTTAATCTTTAAGTTTTTCCAAAATTAAATATCAAATTACTGGTAATGCCTGGCATCCCTTGTAGGAATGTGGTTCAGATACACTCATCAAAAGAGCTCATATCATTAAAGGGGTGATTGTGTCATCTCCGGTACAATTATTCCACACCATTGGTATTTCTTGGCAGACTGACATGTTTTCACTTGACATTGCTGTAACCCCTGGGAAGGAAGGTGAGTCCTACCTTTCCGTGAATAATTCATTAGTGAGCCATCACACAGAAGTATTCCAAAGAAGCATTCCCTTCTTTTAGGGGAGGAGGGGAGGAATACCAAAGCTACTTAATTTATTTTTTTTACTTTTTTTTTTAATACTACCCTGCAGTCTTACCACTTCCTAAGCATTCTTCCATAGCAAGCTTCTCTCCCAGCAGAGAACTTACTCTCAGCTCTGAGAGCTGAGTCTGGTCTGTAAATTAATCCATGCTATTTTTCCAAAGGGTTCTGGAGCAGAGCAGTGGAAAGCTTTTGACAGAGTGTAGCTTTTCTGAGAGTGCTGGCTTGTCTGGAACTGGACAAAAATGCTGGTAAATCAAACTTTCTCTCAGAAATCCAGCCAAGAAACATGACTAGCTGTTTAGTAAAATGTGCTAAAATATGTTTTCTAATGACTGGGTACACTGATATTGTTAGTAGTGAACATGCAGACCACATATTAAACACCCATCAGAACCAGGGAAATGCATTCTCTCATATTTGATCAGAGAATGGAGGGCTCAGCATTCACAGGCATGTTTAAAGTGATGGTGAAAATGTTTACACAGAGTTGGTTTGACTTACTTTTGAAGTGTAAAAAGCCTGGATTTTCCATTTATCTGGATAAATGTTCCTATTGCTAGTAATGAGTTTAAGGAGCATAAGTTGAAATGGAAGACCCTGTATGGCGTATTTTTCTTATTTTAGGTAAGCCTTTCTTAGGTGTCCTGTTTGAAGGCTCTACCACTGACAGTTTTTTTCTAAAATTGTATCAATAGCAGTGTTCACTTTATTCTTTACTTTTTCACTTCTGATATGTATTTTTTCATGTCTGCTAGAAAAGCTTGGCTATCAGTTTAAAGCATGTTCTTGATAACAGGCAGGCAAGGGCTGGATGAGCCATTCTTTTATTCTTATGTGCAATATCTTGGGTATTTGAAGGGCTCTTTAGTGATCCCTTCCTCTAAGAAGCTCAAATAATTCCTGGTATTTTATTAATCTGTCAGAGCAGGGGTTGCTTCTGAATTTATCTTGGTATTTCTGTCTGAAACAGCTGTGCAGCCTATGCTTCAAATTGCCAGCATTAAATCAACATAGTTTTCCTCCTCATTCTTCATCAATTTGTCATATAGATAAGCCCACTACCTGCACTAGCAATCTTCCATTATCCACTGTTCTTGCTGGTTTCTTCCATATACTTCCATCAACACCCACGAAGGCTTTTTACCCTCAGATATATTCTGTCTTTTTCTCTTTAGGTTTTTTAACTCCGCTGCTTAAGACGATGTCTGCAGATAGCTAATGACTCTAAAAATTGAGTGTGTCATATGACTTATTTTGCCAGTGATATAGCTAGGTGGTTTGGACTTTAATCTCTTGAGATCACATAAAGGAAATAAAAAAAAATATGTCAGATAAAAAGGAAAAAAAAGGACAAGAGAAAAATGCATCTTGCTGGTTTTTGTTATTTATGGAAACTCTAGCATCCAAATTTTTTTTCTAGTTACTGAAACTGTACACACTGAAAATATACACATTTGAGGAACATAAATGAATACACTGTACCCTCCATTATGCACTATGCAGAAAGTGTCCTTCATGATCAGATTTTTACCCCATAAATTTAATCATCATTCAGATTATTCTGGTTTTTCCTGTATTTGCTTGTCCTTAAATGTGCTTCTGTGACATGTGTATATGTAACCTTCATAACTAAGATGTTCTTATTTGCATTGTAGAAGAGTAAAGCATTTCCAATGCAGTATTATAATGAATACTCTATTTAAAAGATCATGCCTCATTTTACTACATGCTGTATCGGCAGCAGAGTGCTATAGTCTGTCCTGATATTTCACTGTATAAATTAGCTATGGAAGGAAGAAGAAAAACAGCAGATACAGATTAAGTGACCTGTTCCAGATCACAACACACAACTCTGACAGCATGAGAAGTAGATTCCCAGCCCAACCTACTAAATTTGGAGGCATAAGAAATGTGATTCCTGATTTTTAGGAAAAAGTGAGGGGTTTGGGATTGCCTTGAATTTTATTTTTATCCTTTTTGTGCTTCTCTGCAGAAATAATTATAACTATTTACAGTGGCTTTGTAAACCTCATTGAAATGTTTTTCAGAAACTACTGTTTCCAATTGTCATTTCAGTAATGTTTTTCTAAAATGGAAAAAAACAGAAACAAAATTTTTGCATAGGAAGGAAGAAGACATTTCAAAGACTTGCTGCTTTTCCTCCATTAGAGCACAAGCGCAAGTTGAAAAGGGGCATATGTTTTTCAATGTGTAACCTCCATGTGTGGGCTTGTGGGATACTAAAAAAAGAACTGCTAGACTTTTTTACAAGGAATGGATTTATTTGCAAAGGAAAAGGTTAGCAAATTCATCAAAACACCTGAAGAAAAACTGCTTCAGAAATAAAACAAATGGGAGACTCCTCTAGAAATATCTGTAATTGTGCAAAGTGTTTGCAAATAAATACTTTAAAAGACATGTTTCCTCTTTCAAATCAGGCAGAAGCTGCTGATTCCCTCTGCTTCCCTATTGCTGCTGTGGGTGCCCCAGGCTTTTTCCTCTAGTGCAGCTGTGCTCCACTGAAATAAATGGCACTTCCTGGGGACTACATCTTTAGTTACTGGTACAAGAGTCATCGTAATGTGCAATGAGATATTTCAATAATGCTTTCAAATGGCTATTAAAACACAACACTGCATAATAAAATCACAACTGCATGGCTGCAGATATAGCTACCAGTGGCACAGCTACCTGCACATTATTCCCTTCAAAGAGGAGCTGCTAGAAAAGATCGTAGGGCAGCAAGGAAAGGTGTAAAAAACCCCAGATGCTCAGTGGTGTGGTCTCACTGCTGCCGGTCTTTTCTTCCCAGTTCCCTCCCTGTTTTTTGTTTTGGTTTACAATCTCCAAAGTACTGAGTTTTCATAGCTCAACTCATTTATTGCCTTACATCACAGGGAATAATAATTCATGCCTAACAGCGTGAAATCTGGAAAAGCGGATTCAAAGTATGCCTGTATCTTCAAGGAGATCCCAGTTATTTCCCATACAAAATAAACATCTTGCTTGGGAGAGTGGAAGATGTTGTGCATTAACAGAAATGCTTTGCCTTTTCTATAAGAAAGATCTCTTAATTAATAATTTGTGCATTAAAGCAGGGGTGAACCCAAATGATGATAACTGCATTGTAAAGCTTGCAACCTGTCCTGCAGGATAGAAATCAATAGGATAAAGAAAAACGTTAAACAATGTTGAAGAATTGTAGCAAGAAGTTCCCTTCTATTTCCTAGTGTCCACCAGTAAATACTAAAAATCGATCACATTTAAGTTGTTTCTAATGAAGCACATGTTGCTGGCTTCTCAGGACCTCATCTGGGACGTGCAGGATTTATCTGCCAAGGGCTTTGCAACTGTCGAGGCTGTTGATCTCAAAAGTGGTTAAGGACTCCTCGCCTAACTCTAAGCACTTGAGTGTCACAGGTAGGACGCCAGTGTATCAAGGCATCGAGATTCTCAGTAAAGAGCAATGCACGCCTCTTGGGGCAAGTAAATAGGGACTTAAAGTCCTGCTGAGTGCTTGGAAACTGAGCCCCATGACAGCTTATCTGGCCCTGGGCTTTTTGCTTTTCATATTTTTGTGCTTTTGGTTTTGGTCATTAGTTTATTCTGCCCTTAAATACAGTTTGCAGCTTGTCACTTTTTTCATTTGAAGAGCTAAGGAAAACAGTAGCGCTTTAAACACCAGCATATATTTCAAGCGGACCCTGCATACTTGTAAAATGTTATAATTTAGGATCTTTCCAGTGACAGCCATGACTGCCTTGTTTAATATCAGGCTTCTGGAAGATCCTTTCCTAGCCAATGCTGTTTAGCCATCTGTCCCTTAAAGAGAAGGGAGATGCACGTCTTGCGTTCGAGTTATTCCCTCTCCAGCTGGAAACACGGTGTATTATATTCTTCATTGTATTTATTACAGAGTATGTGGTACCTGATTGAGTATACCAAGATGACATATTTGTATTGCTTTGTTTGTATGGTTCATGACATTTGCCCATTGATAGATAATCAAATTTTTCTGAAATCTCTTATTTTTGCAACAGAATTTCAGTCTCATCTTGCATTCTGTACTATTTATTTTGTCATCAGAACTGTTAAAATTCATAGTAAGTACTTTGGCACTCTGTCTATTTGCTAGACAATTTATTTGGGAACAATTATGGTTATCTCATAGATACTTCCAGCATGTTTTTTTGAAAACAAAGCCTTTGTCTCTACGCTATTTGAGAAAATCATTAATTGAAATCTGAACTGTATTCTGCTTTGATAGAAAGTTTTGTTTTTCTGCTTGGGGAGGAATCGGGTTTCAGCTTGAATGGTCATGTATTTGCCCTCTGTATTTTGTTTCTGGTAGGTTGTTCTACAAGCCTACAGAGTAGTGTTACAGGATGAAAACCTCCTGAACACATCCTAAATATGTTCACGTGCATATGCTCTCTAGGTATGTAGATTGTCTGGGTTAGAATATTTGTAATTTAAAGGTTTTTAGTTTCCTTATAGTTTGGATAGGATTTTGGAGTGTCAGAAATGTCTTGTGTTTATCTTCAACTGATTCTTTGTATTAGTGTAAGGAAATTATCCTCATAAAGGTGTCTGGGAAAGATAGCCTCGTTTTGATTCTTTTGATTCTTAGTAGCTTAAAGGCTAATTTGATCTGTTTCTTTATATATATATATATGTGAATACAAAGACTGAAGATTAACATATTTGGGAAAGTTGAGAGCTGCTGGAAAGAGGACAGTGGATGGTTATTCAAATTCAGCATAACTGAGATTAAAGATGCAAACAACTGCTCTTAATATTGATAGCCCTACCTAATTTTCTTTTGATGATTTGTGTAATTTCAAAAATATGTGGTTTTAAAGATGAAGCTTTCTATGGAGCTGTCGAAATCTTATGGTTCACATTTCCGAAATAATCAAATTACACCTTCTTAACTAGAGAGACCAAAGTGCTTTTCACATGCAGTATTGCGCTTAGCACAAAAACAAATGCTAATGTGACTATCGGTACAGGACCAAACTTTATCTGAGATCTGGGGTGTTGCCATGGCAATTCCAATTGTTGGAAAAAAATTCCCTTTTGTGCTTCATTCTGACATTATATTGCAAAATGATGATTATGAAGAAACATGCAACCCAAAAGGAGGGAAAAAAATCTCTGTTTGACATACCTTCTATCCCATTTACTTTTTGTGAAACACTGAATGTGTGCCCGGATTGTTATGAGCTGTAGTTTTTGCAGATTCAGATACATTTTTATTTCTCAAACTGCCATAATAATACTGAATGTTACTTCTCCCAAATGTAATAATCAACATAATAAGGAACTCAGAGACATATATGCCATTTCCTATGCAAAACATCATTTTCTAGTATATTATACTGCTGACGTGGACCTCTTGCTTTTAACAATACTGCCTATGTTAGTTGAAGCATATCTAAAACTTGCCTATGTTATTTATATATATCAACTATGTAATCGATGTATAATATAATCAGAATAGCTCACAATAGCCAATGGATCAGTCATTTCTGTTTCTATTCCTTGCTAAATCAATATGCAACAAGCTTTAAATTAAAAAAAAAAAACCAACACACAATACTTCCAAAAGAGAAAAAAATGAACAGGTAAATTTAAAATGTGGTTTGCACTGCAATTCATGCTGAAGTTTATTGTGCATTCTTTTATGTAGGAAATGCATAAAATGGGAAACATTTTCAGAAGAGAACTAATTCTTGCAGTGCTGCATTGCTGCTTTATAAATAAATCATTGTCCTTTCTCTATTGATCACTGGAACAATCCAGTCAAAGAATGCTGACTTAGTGCAGGCCTACTCAGGAGTGCTGGATTGAGAGAAAAAGCTGGGTAAGTGGGAGCCAGCAGCATGGAATAGGCAAAACCCCATACTGCTTAGAGACCGGGTTTGGTGCATAAAATCCAGGCCTTGGTTTATTTCTTACCTCAAAAAAAACTTGACAAGCTGGTATCTACCAGATTTTTTTTCTCTCTTCCCCTCTCTCTCTTCCCCTCTCTCTCTTCCCCTCTCCCTCTCTCCCCGTCTGGGGAAATATTATATATAAGACAATACTAGTTGTAACCGCTGGATGCTGAAGATCTCTGTATAATGTATTGTGAAATTTTTGTAGAACATACTCAGACCTTACAGATTTAATCCAGTCTTTTAATGATCCCAATTATGATATTTATTTGTCAAGAAATAAGGGCTCAAGTCTTCCAGGAATACATTTGAATTAGTAGACTCTTGGAAATAGTACTGCATTCCTGTGAATTGAGGTAGAATCTGAATTTTATTTGGTTATCTCAAAGATCACAGCTTGCCAATCTGACAATTTTATGATGTCTGATTTGTCAAGATTGCTTTGATCAAGCCCCAGGGCTTTTCTGGGAACAGGAATAACTGTTACAGAAAGGAGCAGAGAAATACTGTCTGGGTTTGAATGTCTGACCGTTATGATCAGTATTGGATCTCAGAGGCATGTACCTTATAAAACATGGCTTCACTGAAACCTGTGGTAGGTGTCCCTATCCAGACTGTATGCTCACAATGTCATTATCCAGAACTTCCAGCTAGTTCTAGAATATAAAGTTGTTCTTTTTCATAAAATAAGATTTACTGGTACATATAGGGCTCAGCTGATGGCAGGTTATTCAGGGCCAGGGTGATGCATTGCTTTTAGGGCATGTTGTCATCCCATCAGTTCCCATCATTTTTTTTCTGTTTCCCATTAATTACGAATACTTCTAGGATGCAGGTCTGTAAAATGTAATTATTTATTCCACTCGGTGTTTTGTCTCTAGTGTCTCAATCAGAGGCAGCACATGCTGGCCGTATTCTCACCCAGTGTGGTTAGCTGGCTGGTAGGAAGCAAAGTATTAGCAAGCTTTCTTGAATACAATAGAGGCATGCAGCATTGAGCAGAAAAGCTCGATGCGAGGGACTGTGGACCTGAATGCATTAATTGATCTGAATTGCTTCAATCATGGGGGGGGGGGGGGCGGGGCTGGGGCTTTCAGTTCGCTGTTTGCTGTCAGCGAGGGGAGGCTGTGGAGCAGCCGGGGGCTGTGCGGCAGCATGGACCTGCCAGGATCGGCTCCCTGCTGAACACACACAGTCGACAGCAAAACTTCCCCCAACTGGAACTATAAGTCTGGACCAACAGGACTACAGGGAACACATCTGGAGGCAGAGAAAGAGATAAACGTGTCGTCGTTGCTAACATGGCAGAAAGCACCTGGCAGCCCTAGTTTCCATTGGACTAGCAGCCCGTAGGCTTTCTTCTCCCAGTGTCCAAGTATCAGTCCGTTCATGCCTTCTGCTAGTATGCTGAAAGGCCTGTCATTATCATGAGCATAATAAACCATGAAGTATTTTGTTATGTGAAATAATGTAATCTATTAAACAAACAAAAAACCCGGTGGTGTTATTACTCCTCTTTTTGACCATCTCCCTCTTCCAGCCAAAGCAGAGTCTGACCGCTGACCACTAGATGACACTGTTGTATAAGGACATGTTCAGCATAATGGCTGAGACAATAACTAATTTACTTAGAGAACATGTATGTGTATAATTAGGAGTCATCAATGTCTTTCTTTTAAAATAAAATAAGTTTACCATATCTAATTAGATATTTCTTATAAGATGGATTTCATTCTAATTGGGTAAAGCTATGCTACTGGTTTAAAATATAGCAAAGGATGTATTTGTATTCACTTTCACAATTTCTATATTTTTTTAGTCCTTGCAATAAATGGATCTGATTACACCTTTTAAATCGATGTTCTCTCAAACTGGTATGACATAAATGATTGTTCTGTCATTGTGATTTTACTGCCATTGTTTTCAGTGTGTGAGGTTTGTTAGTGATATCTTTCTTAATCTCATTCTGTCTCTCCCCATCCTCCTGATTGTGATCTTGAATCTGCATGTTTTTTCCATCCAAACTGAAGTAATCTATTTAAAGAGCCAAAAACTGCCACCACACACGACTCGAGCTTGACCATGACAGTGCAGGCTTTCCAGCAGCAGCGAGCTCAGTAATCCCCAGCTAATGAACGAGAGCTCCAAAATGTCCGTTGTGTGAGGGGTTTCTTTAAAAGCTCGCATTTCTTGTAACTGAGTGTTGCCAATGGAAAATCTATTTTTTGCAGATGTCAGACTAAACTCAGCCTAGGTAAAATTCAAGTTCTGTGCTTTTCTGTAGGGAAAATTAATACCTTTAAGCTGCTGTGTGAATTCAGAAGGCACTGGCTAGTCAGCACCACACCCAGCGTGGACAAGGCTAACATCCTTTCCCCAAAAAATTTCATTAATGCCTGAATTCACTTCACAAAGTGAGTTCTAGATATTCCTACCAAAATGCTCTGTGATCTGCCAGTGTAAGGACTACGCTTAATTTACAGTTCTTTCAGATTTGTGAGAGTTTTGATACAGGTGGTCTTCCTCAGATCAGCTCTGGTGATGCTAGGCTGGGACATCTGCCGCTTCCACCTTGTGAATGTTCCCATCGGTCCATTCCTGCCGCTGCCTGACACATGGGCCACTCCGAACTCTGTTTCCCAATTATGACTAGAATTTGTCTATTAAATCTTGATGGCATCTTTTAAATGAATTTAAATTCTCTTCTGAAAAAAGCCATTCCTGCAACAAAATAATGGCAAAGTCATTTTAGAATAATTTTCAAAATGTGGTTTATAACTATATTGTACCTCAGAAATAGTTTATCTAACTATCCCAGTGGTGCATGGCTTTCTCTGCTGTCCCTGTTTCTCATACACAAAATTATGGGCTATTATACAAAAGTCATATCTCTGTCTTATTTATTGAAGTGTTGGTTCACTAAATAAAGGATCTCAACAATGATTTGAGCCACCTGAAAACCTGCTTGAAAATTATATATTTCAGCAAAAGGTTTTCAACAAGCTCTATTTTTGAAGCTAAAGTACTTCAATTCCCAATGACAAAATTCATTAAAATATAAATTAGCCTAAAGAAACAGATGAATTACAATGGTAGATTTGCATATCATATATCTGGTGTAAATGTAACAGTTTCTTCATGTAGACTAACCACTACTGCCACCTTCACAACCCCATAGTTGAGTAAATGCCTGTGCGGTGAATGAGGAAGCAAAGAAGATGAGGATGAAAATTATTTGTACAGAATTGTAAAGAATACTGCAGAATTTTGCAGTCTGAATTAAAACCTATGTTAAACCAGTTTTCTCCACTAAGACATATCTTAGCTAATCAATTAGCAGAGGAGGTATATGCATGCCTCAGTGTTCTAATAATAGAAAGGGATTTAAGGAAATGTCATGTTTCAATTGTATTTGCAGAATTGTAGATAATTAGTGATTATTGCAACAAGGGTGAATATGATCTAAGAAATAAAGGTGAAAAGCAATCAGGCTGGATGGAATTAGAATGTCTTATCTCAGGGGAGTTAAATGATTCACCTGCGGTAAAGACCTTTGCATCCACAAAAGGCAGCAACAGAAATTTCTCATAAAGTTTGACCTGTTGTTCTGTAAGTAATATAGCAGAGACTCCAATAAAGAGTATCTTGTCAATTCCTTTTAATAAATGAAGCTGAACTGATACAGCGGCTTGTGTAGTTTCTCTGATCTGTACCAATTCTCTGCTCTATGCCTTCATGTGTATTTCCATGAATTGCTGATGCACTTGGCCAGTGAGTTTTCTGTGACTTCAAAGCCAAGCATTTCACTTTGCCTTGTATAAAACATGCCCAGAAGCTGGATACTGAAGAAAATAAGTAGGGAGAAAAATATTGATTTTAGATGTTAGGATAATCTAAGAAAAATGGTTAAAGAAAAAAGGAGCGGAGGGGGGCTGTCTCTTCTTCATTTTGGATGTTTTAGCTTTCTCATTTGTTGCCAATAGTTTCCAGAAAATTCTTTTGTAGAGAAGCAACTAGCTCCACATAAATGCGAACAATAACTGCAAATACTACATTTGTAACTTCTAGAAGGTGCTGTGATATTGGAGGATAGATATATTCTTAAGAGATGCTATTCTACATCACTTCAGCTTTCCAGGGGAAAGGATGAAGAATTCATTGGTTACTCTTCAAGAATGACGGGCATGAGGTTCATCAGTGGCTTTTTGAAAAGGCTTATGGTTGACATCGTAGTGCACAAACTTGATTAGTTCTAATGCAATTACCTTCATTAGTTTTTGTGATGTAACTCAGTGTATGTCATTGTGCATAGCTTTGATGAAGTAATGTTACGAAGACAGTCAAAAGAGCCAGATAGTCCCAGATTTATGCCCTTTTTAGAAGTGACTAAGACATTTTGAATCCTATAGGTCAATAGACCTTTATACTTCTAAATCACCTAGAATATATTTGAAAATATGACCTTTAATACAGTCCCATCTTTCCAGACAGCTTCAGGGGTTATCCCAGCGTTTCCAGATAAATTTGGAGTCAAATTAAATGAGGAACTCCTGAGTTCAGCTTCAAAATGAGAAAGAATAAATCACAAGATGTGAAGGAAAGAAAGTTCCAGGACTAAAGCTTTTCAAAACAATGTGATTTTACTGTATTATCATATCCCACGAGTTCTTCAGTCACATGGGAACTTGAGCATGTAAATAATCTGACTAAGTGTGACTACTGCTACTCTTTAGGAAAATGCTTCAGTAACTCATTGACCTGCAACTATCTTCCTCCTTTTCCTTGATATTGTCAAATTTTTCATAAGTGAAAGAATTTTTAATATTCAGCTTTGTAGCATTTGAAACCAGCCTGAAATAGATAATTTTATGAGAGTTTTATAAACTTCATTTAAACTGAATCCAAGGAAATGGGGAAAAAAGTATTGCAGATGAATAATTTTTAAGAGATTGGGAGGGAGAGACACCATTATGTAAAGGAATGTTTAGTATCAAAGCATATAAATAGCTTTAGCTGACAGCAGAACAATAACTTCAAAAGATCACAAATTATTCTCAAATTTTAATAAAAAAGGAAGCTAGATTTATTCCATTCTGAAGATAAGAAAGGATGGCTTAATTCTGTTCTTCTTCAAGCATTTTTCAGACATGCTTAACTTTTGATTTCAACGTTTTCAATCCTGATTTGCACTAATAAAAACTAGGTGCAAATGAGAGCTGATGAGTCTGTATTGAAGTTAAAGGAATAGTTAAAAATGTCTATGAATATTCATTTAAATTCAGAAATGAACTCCAAATTGATCATGTCTATGACTCTTTGTGAATTTGCTCTCTATGAGCATACAAGCACTTGAAATTATCTTTCATGAATATTTGCAAAAGCAAATTTTCAATTAGACTTTTTAGATACTTGCAGAAAATAAATTTTCAGTGATATATTAAATTGTGAGATTTGGATTTCACATCGTGTTGCCTGGTATTTGTGATCAATTCTATGGGACTGCATACCTGAAAGACTTCAGGAAGGTTTTGGCTGGATGGAGGGCTTTGGAGAACCTTTACCTTGTGAACTGCAGGATTCATTGAAAAGCAGAAACAAATCAGAAGATACGAGAAAATAAGAAACCGTGCAGATTTCAGATTTCGAATTTCTATTTGAGGAATTTTTTTTAACGTATTGAACATGGTACTTCAGCATAAAGTGAATCTTAGAGGCCTATTTCTCCTCATTTGTGCTGTCAGGAGATTGTCGCTGGCAAGTTCAGTGGCTATGTCCAAGCAGAATAATTTTAAGAAAGTAGTTGGGGTTTTTTTTAACGATTTAAGACACAAGAATCATGATAGAATGCAATGGCTGATAGTTTGGGGTAACTTAGAAAAAGTGGTGTACGTGCAGTGACTATCGTTGGAACCCCAGAATGTGATGTGTGGTTTCAGTTAGAAGCTAACTTCAAGCAAGAAGCTCTAACTCTAATAAGATGTTTGTATAAAACAGTTCTCATGGTATATCAAGTTTGAGCATAAACTTGAGTGTGTTGTGACTTGCAAGAAGACCTGAAGCTGAAAAGAATATTCTTACTAGGGAATACGATAGAAATGACAGGTCAGCAAACCTTCCATAGCGGGGGAAGAAACCAACCCCAGGAGGTGAGGCGGCAGGACAGGACATGTTCTGCTTGGCACAGGTACATTTGTATTCCCAGAAACAAAGAGAGGAAGGAAGGGTGCTGTGGACCCAGTGGGATCTGTTCTGGCCTGAGCTGTGATGCAGGAGGAGGGAAGAGAAGCTGCTGGCAGCCTGCAGAGGTGCCCGCAGGACCCCCCAGGCTAGCCCAGAGGAGGTGAGCTCATCCACCTTGAACCAGGGAAAGGTGCTGCTCAGGGTGAACAGCCTGGGCGAGGTTTGGACCTGTAATTGCCAGCCCACTGAGCTGCTGATCTTGCGGGGGCTAGGAGAGGTCCTTATCGATAACTTTAGTCTAGAAACGCACTTCTTAAATTTAGTTTAGTTTTTATTTTGTGAGTTTATTCCATGTTGTGCACAAGGAGTCTAACCACTTATTTTACAAAACTGAATGTGTCCTGATTTAATCTTTTACCTTGTCAAGTGAAAGGCACATTCCCTATGGCTGATTCAGGGCACTTTCTTGCTTGGGGAGCAAAGAACTGAAGTACACGCTAGCACACACATATTCCCTTGGAGCAGGGGAGTGGTTTTCCACCTAGTTACTAGAGTCAGCTTGAGGGCAGGCAACAGGCAGTGCTGGGTCAGTCTCCCTCGACAGGAACAGCCCATGCCCCTAACAAGCAGCAGACGAGGGGGGAGATTGTTTATGATGCATAAGGTACCCTAAGAGGGTCATACAGCTCAAAAGAAATCAGATCAGGTTTTCCAAACTGAGAAAACTAAATTATTCAGCACGAACAGTCTTTGCTTGCAAAGGTGCTGAGTACCTTGAATTCCATGTTCAAATATTCTGCAAGCTAAAATACTATTTAATGAAAGAAATTTGTGATTTGTAATTTAAAGCCAGGGATTATTTGGGGAGTTTTCTACGTGATTTGTAGACAATTTATAAACAAGAAAAGAAGGATGAATAAATTATTTGTTATGTTACTTCTTCATCTCTAGTTTTGATAGTGAGGGAATCCAGCCCTGGTGCCTAGAAGGCACACATGCCAAGGATTGCATTTCCTGTGTAAAAGCTATACAATGTGATAACACAGTTGTACTGCATATTCAGTTTTGATATGTAACCTTTTAAATAAATTGGAATACTCTTTGTGCCTATACTGGCACACACGGAGAGATCATAAACAATAATTTCATAAAGGTCACTTCCTCACTAAGCGCTTAGAGCTCGTGGCAAGAGCAGTATAGGGCTATTAAAGGACCTTTATGCTTCTAGTTTTTGGTGGGTGTTAATATTTTTGCAGCTTTGAAGCTCCGTTTAATATAAAGGCTCTGTAGTCTTTCATGCCATGGGTCTGTCTGTGCAGCCCTGTGCCATGGGCCCCTGTGCCGCCTTCCCGTGCTGCAGGGCTGGCAGTGAGTGTCCGTGCTGGCTCGAGGGTGCAGGGGGCTACTCGAGGAGGCAGCATGATGCAGCATGACTGAGGCTGGCAGCATCCTTCTTGCTGCAGGTGAGGAATAACACAGCAAGATCCAAACCGTGGAAGGCTGCTGACCTTTTATGTCAGTAGCATCTCAAAACAACCAGGTATCTCACCAGTTTAACATCCTCTGGAACCTGGGCAATACGTGAGTGCCAACAGCGGCTAAGGGACCTGCACTAGGTGCGAGGTACCAGGCGCCTGCTGAGCTCATTCCAGCTGCACAGCACATTGCTCAGCTTTTCCTGCTGTTGCCTTCCAAGGCACTAATGAAGTTGTTGGTGGAACCATTTTATTTTTGTCCAGTGGAAGCTTGTTCTCTTGGTCTTGCTTGTCAGAGGAAATTTTTGGAAGCTCATAGTCCATACAACCAACATTAAAACCAGCTATATCCACAGGTCTTTAGAAATAGAGGCACATTTTGTTACAAACTCCCCTTATATTATACCTGCTGGGCTGTTCTCCTTTCCTGTGATTGACAAGATAGCCTGAATCAATATCCTTTTATTTTCAGACCTCTATTATTTTAAGGAAATCCACATCTGTCTTGCTGACAGTTAGTGTAGGGGAAAGTTATTCCCCACTGTAGTGGCATCAGAGGAGACCCTCATCAGGGTAAGCGGAGTCTGTCTGGTGTCATTAGAATAGCTCCTGGCCTGTTGATGCGTGTGGCATTTGGGGGCCTCTGCCCCACAGCATTGTCAAGCAGGGGGCTGAGATGGTGCGTTTTCACTCCGAGATGTTTTCTCTCCACTTCTGCCTGCTGGTGTAAAGCCACTGTGGCTCATAGAAGGAACGGTATGGATATTGGCAATATGCAGAGGTGTCGTAATTAGCAAACACCACAGTGTGCCTGGGGAAAGGATGCTTGATGTTTCAGGCATGGCCTCTCTAGCAGGGAGAGGTGGGTGCTGCCTGCCACAGGAGGCAGCTTGTCCATCTGCTTGCGGGGACGCTCTGGCACCTGCTCTGTTGCAGCTGGAATTGCCCCTGTCGCAGATGTGGCACTATGTGGAGCCAGGGCCAGAGCTGGGGCAGCAGCCCAGGTACCCACCAGCTTCTGCTGCTGGCATCCATGCTGCTGGGGTGTTTATTCAATACGTAGGAATTTTATTTAAAATTATTTCAGATCTCTCTCGGTGAGAAGCCCTTGAATGTATGTTTCAAAGCTTTGATTTTCTCTTCTGTGGAAGACCTGTGCCTAGCACCAGTCTGTGATCTCAGGGAGGTTACATGCACTCAACAACAGAGATGTTTTGGCCCGAAGTTTAAATTACCCAGGTGACTCTTATCCTGGAAAATCTCTTCACTTCTTGTGTGGGCAGGCTGATAAAATTCAGTATTTCCCAAATTTAAAGTATTAGTAAGAGTTTGTTGCTAGCCCCTCCTGCATGAGCATATTAATAGATCATTTATTTTATGGGATTCTTAATAACCCACCTAATTTTTAACATATTTGCATGACAGAGTTTTAAACAAGGTCATATTTTCTATGGCATTATACAAGTATGTATTTGTACTTGTTCCACATCACTCCACAGACTGTTTTTTCCTCAAGCTGATGCATTGTGACTAGTAATTTTACTCCTTTGGCAGCATTTGTCTGACCTTCCCTACGGGCCCTGATCCCTGAATCAAAAGGAATTTTTGGTAAGATACCACATAATCTTCCCAGAAAAGGGATAGGACTTCAATCTCATAATAAGGAATAAAAGATCTAATTTCCCTTGTGATTGATAAGCATCATTTGTAAATGAACCTGCTTTGTTGAATGGTGAAAAATGGTTGGAGCAGTTAAAAAATGGATTGAATATGGAGAAAATACATTCCCATAAGAAAGAATATAAATTTGTAAATGAGGAAGATGAAATTATTTTTAGACATTAAATTAACAAATTAATTTGGCTGACATTACCTCCAATTTACATAGAAACCATTTTTTCACATTTTACATGTAGACCATTTTCTATGTTCTGCTGTGACTAAGGGAAAAACAAAGTAGATGAGTCCTTTAAGGCAATAGGAAAACATCCCGCAAGTCATTTTAATTCTTTCCAAAAGTTGTGCAGCAGGCAGAGATTCAGCAAGTGACACAGGCATGCACAGAGGGAGGCAGCAATGCCAGGGTAACAGCTGATATCTGAAAAAAACCAATTTGCTGTTCCTGTTAGTACTCTGCGTGGAGGCTGGGGTGGAGCATGTTGCTGATCAGGCCAGGCTCTAGCAAGGATACTGCTGTGGAGTTGCTGGTTCAAAACTCATGGCTTGCAAGGCCCCAGCTGGTTGGGATTGAGTACGATGAACCAGATCCTAGCTGCACACAGCCCTGGAAAGGTGGAAAGCCAGTTCCTCACTTGCCTGCATGCACTCGGTGGGACCAGCTGCACCAGGGAAAGGTCTGTGGGGTGGGCTTGTCTCAGTTCTGCTCACATGATAGACATTACTGCTAGGCTAGGTGGATGCACACGGGCCTATCTGTGTTCTTCTGTCTCTTTTTTCACAAGTCTCTGGTGCAAATTTTTAATTTGTGGCTTTCTGTTTCTCTAATTCTTTCTGAACACCCCAAAGCTGAACAGCTGGTGAAGGCCAAAGATATATGTGTAAGCACCAGTTCCACAAACAAACCACAGCACAATTATGTTATGTAGTAAGAAAGTCCAGCGTCTTTTGGTACAGGAGGACTCAGGCAAATATCTCCACAGGTGCAGCTAATTTGCACAAGCAAAGTCCTGCTCCTGAGCCCCACCAAATGGCCAGGAACAGCCACTGGCAGTTGCTTATTTTGAGGCTGAGGATGGTGGCTGTCTGGTTCCTTCTCCCACTGCATCCTTACCCCTCTTCTAGGTGAGGAGAGTAAGAAACACCCATTTACTCTTCCTACATCAAACTGTAATAGTCCATAATAAGGCATACAGGTATCCTTTCTTCCTACTCAGGCACATAAAAAACTCAGCAAGTTTTTCTGGGATGAAAAACTCCCTGAGTTGAGCCTTGCATAGTGACACTTACGTGACCAAAACCAAAGTGCAAAATGCCTAAAATTCAGGACCTCAATTTAACTCACTTTTGTAGGGACATTTCAGACAGAGGATAGAGAACAATACATGAATCCAAAAGATGATGTATGTGTAAAAAGTCTAATAAATATTTCTGATTTCTTCCACAAGCAGTAAAAAAAAAAAAGTTCAGTAGCTCTGCTATTGTGTTGTATTTTGACATTGAAGTTCAGCAGCAAACTACATGAAACTGGCCATTCACATTAGCTGTGACCAGGGGAAAGAAATTATAACATGAAGATATTAGGAAGAGAGAAGTAGAAAAATAGGTTGGCCGTTCTCCTTTCTTTCATGTCTTGCATGGTTTGGCAGAGAGTTTGGGAAGGGGCTTTTCGCCTCTTCAGGGAGAGACATAAACTTGGACCACACAGTCTCAAACTGTGCCAGCTTGTCATTCAGCTCATGCATTCAAGATGTTGCATATTAATAGCACTCCCTGATGGCTGGTGGATAGGGGTCTCTCCACCTATACAAAATAAGCCTCTTGGCACAACAAAGTACAGAAGAGGCCCACACAGGGAAAAAAATGCACTTGAGAACTGGTTTGGAGAAACTCTGCACAGATGCTCATGTGCAGATGCATATTTCAGATGGTCTTTTTCCTGATTAGCATGCAGCAAACTCACCTGTTTTGCTGCCTAGAGGAGTCACAGCAGAAATGGAGAAGCACCTGCGTGAGTTCAGTTCTTTTTCCCTATGAATATGATTTCCACAGCACCCTTTTTCAATTGCCCCTCTGTGTAGCCACTGATACCCTTTTCAGTCTCCCTCTCGGACATGCATAAGCCAGCAAACACAGGGTAGTACTTCAGGAGGGAGACAAAGCATGAACAGTGCAGGGACCTGCATGTTGAGAAGGGGAGAAGGGAACAGGTGGGTGGACTGGTTGCACCAGCTCTTCCTGTACAGGTGCATTGGGGATGCTCAGGCCAGATGGGTTCTGTCATGGCTGAGACAGGAGGATGAGCTCCCTGGACCTAGGCGAAAAGCTGGCATGCCTGGTCCGCAAACGATCTGACAGCACATACGTAGCCTTACCTGAGGTCTGGTCATGGGATCCAAGAAAATGAACCAAACTGCTTCCCCCCGGCCTCTGCACTGTGCTGGTTATCATAAGTGTCTGCTCTTAATTCTCACACTGAGCTCTACAGGCAGATCCTACGTACGCCAGGGGAATAAATTTCCTTTGTGCTCTGCTCCATCGTAGCTTATTCCAGTGGTAGAAAGCACAGCTCAGTTCTAACCATGTGTTTTGTAAAAATGAGCCCCAGGAGGAGAAGGCGGGGAGAGGGTTGCTTATACATGTGTGGGTATCTGATGCAATCCACAGTGTGAGCCACGTTTTTCTGGATATTTCAGCATATACTGAGAATGACACATGAGCAGTCCAAGCTATTTTCAGAACTGACAGTTTTTCTTTTCACTCCAACAATTGCTTCTTCAATACACTAGAGTATGTAAAGTGCTTCAATAAACTTTTAATTAGGAGTAGGAGTAACAGTGAAACTAAGAGAAAGCTTTGGCCAAAATGAGAGCTGACCTCAGCTCATACCTGTTTTGCAGGGTTTTGTTAACTTTTTGAAAGGAATCGCACACCTTGGCATTTGTTGGTTTCTGGCAAGGCTGAAAGCAGGAGTCCTGGAATAGCCTAAGAAAGATTGGGATTATGATGCTCTTGACCCAGGAAAGGCCCAGCAGAAATCAGCTCTGTTGGGAGTCATGGGCTAAAGCAGTCTGGATATATTTTGATCTGAGCTCTCAAGTACTTCTCTAAACCAAAATATTAAAAATGTTTGAGATTTTTTAAATGCCTAAAATCTCAGATCCTTACAAGAGAGCACAGATTACAAGCAGAAGTCTCTGGAAAAATCTGAGATGGATTTTGCTGCAGTGGCTCTTTCATACTCCTTGACTGAAGTCTGCTGACTGACACCAAGTATGCAAATACTCTGTGGAAGGGGTCTCTCTTTTTTCTTAAGCTGTCTAAATCAATTAGGTGTTTGAGGTGTGGCAGTGCGTTTCCTAGAACTTCATTTCTTTCTGTTACCCTCCTGACAAAAGTAACCAATCGCTTTGGAGTTTGCAAAGGAAGATGTGTCCCACAGAGCTAATGCTGTGCACTACATGTAGAAAGATACGTTTAACGAAAGATGAGAAATTATGGATTGAATAATGATGTGGAGGCCACTCTCACAAACAATGAAGATCATTCTGGATGCACTCCAAATATCATTACTATTGTTTAATTTCAACTCCAGTCCTGCATCTGCTTAAGATAGTGTCAAAGATAATAATCTCACCAGACAGATACAAAATACAAAACTGAAATTACGCTGCTCAATTATTTTGTTTACTAGTGGTGTTAAACTACTGCTTTTGTCTGAATCATGCAGGAGAGCTATGATTTTTACCTTTAAACTCTTCTGAAAATGCAGCAGTTTAGCATCAATACCTATTTCTTTCCATATTATATGACTGAGTTTGATAGGAGTCACCATGGTGAGGAAAGGATAATGGAATTTCAGGTAAGAGTTCTTCATAATGAATTCATTCCTTACACCATGTTAACACCCACACATGGAATTAGGGACCTTTGTAACACAATGCAACAATTTACTAGAAATCACAAAACACCAATTATAGAATTGGACTGAAATTTGCTGCCAAATCCTCTGTCCCTGATAAAAGAAGGATAGGTAAAGTCATGCCAGCACATTTTAACTCCTTTCTAAAAATTCACTTGGGTCCATTGTGTACTTTCTCAGTGATACCAAAGTGGATTGACTGCAGTGCTATGTGTATGGCATGAAATGCAAAACAAACTAAAAATGAATAGGTCATGAACAGCAGTGAATATGAACTCTATTTGAATCATATTTATTTAAATAATTACAGCAGATAGTTAACTTTGAGAATCTCCTGATTTACGCAAGTGAAAAAGGGAAGACAGTCGGCTTCTATATTGTATATTTAGCTTGATAAAAGAAAGCCAGCCTGTATGGAAGAAGCATGCGACTGAAGTTCCTCAGCTGATATTTTATAAAAGCACAATTAAATGTCAGTATTTTACAAGGAACTCTTAAATCCTCAGACTGAATCTTGTCTGTTTTTACTGGTAGCAGAGTACCAAACTGTAAGCAGAACTGAGCAGGATCTGACTTTCCATCACAGACAGTTAATAATTAAATCAAACATTATATTCAACAATAGAACATATGCATCAGCTTCTTTCAAATTGCATTTCCTTCCTGTTAGATCCATTAGTGTAAACCAGACTGCCTTTAGAAAACCCCTTATTGCTGCTGTCTTTCAGCACAGTTCCTGAAATGGATAATGTGGTGCATATTATGGGCAATTACACAGAACTCCCTAGTGATAGGGTTTTAGAGTTTCAGAATAAAACAGCTGGAACTACAGGGCTGTAAACTAATCTGAAAAAGAGACAATAGTAAGACATTTAATGCACATTGTTAGAACATGGACAAAGACTAGATGTGAAATACTACATATCACCATACCTACTGTATCACATAGCATCTTCTCTGCAAAATCCTGTTTAACTCTTGAAAGACAAGACAGTCACAAGCCAAAGATTTTGCCATGAACAAATGCGCACACAGCTGTATAACCCGAGCTAATTGGAAACATTAAAGGAAGAAGTCTTGATCCAGAGCCCTGGTTTTCTCTTAATGTCAGTGGAGTTTGAATCAAATCCAGAACCCTATTCAAAAAATATAATTTATTAATGAATGCATAATGCACATATATACCTAGATATGCTAAGAAACTATGTCTCATCCCTCTTTTACTGTTTCATTACACTCTGCATTTTGGATGCAAAAATTGCATTTGCTCTTGGATATATCAAGACTACTGCTACAATACATAGTGCTTGATCCTCCATCAGTTCAAATTGATGGCAAAGCTCCCATTAATTTTAGTAATACAGCAGCGAATTTTTAGAATAGCACATGCATCATTTGGAAGCACAATGACCATGATTACATATGTAATCACAGTAATTGTGCACACAATTACTGGTTGGATATCTAACTGCCTTTCAAAAATCAGTTGCTCTACTTGCATGTATACTCACAGCAGTCGCTTGTGCAAATACAGTGCAGCCCAGAGCATCCCTACCTCTGTGCTCACCACTGAAATAATACAGAAGAGGACTCTGTGGCAGTAGGTATGTAGGATAGAGAAGCATATGTTTATGATGCGGTGGTGTGAACAATAAATAAGAAAGGAAGAGAAATGGTTGCAGTGTCTCTTTGGGAAAGTAAAAATGTGAAATTACTTCAACTAATTTTTCAAAAGGACAGAGACTGATTTTCACCAGCTCCTTTCTTGTGAGCCTCCTTATCAGCAGGGTCCAGCAGGCATCAGCAACTTAGCGTTTTGTAATGCTGTGGCAAAATGATCAAATAATTTAGCAAATAACAGCACCATACTGAAATAAAATTTTAAAAATTAAAAAAGAAAAAAAACCAAAGCTGAGTAAAATTTTGCAGCTTAAAAAATTCACAAAATAATTCAAGTTTTCAACATAGTGTGCTGTAAGTTTCCTACACTGCAGGACCTGAAAAACAGCTGTTGTGGTTAGCTCTAGCTTAAAAGGCAACTCCTTTTGCTCAGAAGATTGATTTTTATAGTCATAGCAGTATATAAAAGCACATCCTCTGTAAACAGTGATAAGACTTCCGGATCCATCCTTTCACTCAGCAAAATGGTAGCAGGAGAAAGTTTGACACAAACCATTTTATTCAGCTGTCCCTTACAGTTATGGCTTCCCTCTTTCCCTGGAAAGCGATGAGTCTGCTTTCCTTTTCCAATAACAGTGCTATGACCACATATTAGAGGGGAATAAGGAGCTGGACAGGCTGGCCTGGCTGCACAGCATTCCTCTCTCAAGGAGTCTGTGTGAGGGAAGGCTGGGCCAAAAGTCAACAGGAGGGAAAGTAGATGTAAATTAAAAGCCAGGGAATACCCTCTTCCTGGGGGAGAAATGGACCCTCTTTTAGAGGAAAAAACCATCAGGGGTTGCGTTAGGGTAAGCAGGTAGCACAACGTCTTCAGGAACTGCCCTGCACCATGCAGCGACAGACAATGGCACTCGCACCAGGGGCCTGGGGCGGAGGGTCTGGACGTGATCCTGCGTGCAAGCATGGGCCCCCCAACATTGCTGCCTCCGGCAGCCCTGAGCCTAACATGAAATGAAGCCATCTTTCCATATGGAAGAATGCTAAAAATGGCTATATGAACTTTTTACTAGGCTGCATGTTGCTGGGGGAGGGCAGCTGGGCTGGGAGGCCTTTAGCGGCCTACACCTCGTATGTTTACCAAGGGGGTAAACCTTGCAAAATTTGCTAGGGTGGATGTAATGATTACAAATTACACATGCTGTCTAAATAATATCCCCATATGAAATACCGTAATATTTGGCAGTATTTTGGTCTCGACTTCCCTTGTTTTAGAGGTTGAAATTTTGAAGCTGAGCCCTGTATGTGGTTTTTCAGTCCGTCAGCCCCTCCTGTCAGGGTTTGGGAAGTTGGCCCTGGGCTGTGGTGCACTGAGGAGGTGACAAATGCACAGAGTCTGTCAGGCAGAAGGAACAGTGTTCAGACACTTTGAAAAATATTTGCTCTCCTACTAGAAAGCTTCAGCATGTTTCCTCCAAGCAGCATTAGCTTGACACTGAACACAAGGCTGGGGAGCACTGCACTTTGTACATGGCTGTGCTTCCTGGTTTCTCAGAGCCCATGATCATGTTGGCTTGTCATGTTTGCAAAATAGCTTTATGTATGTCAATCCAAATGCCATGTCCTATTGCCTCTGCACAAATTACTACTAAATAGTTTTTAAAAACTTTGTTGTAGTACTTGACTCCCCACTTGATTCTCTACAACCATCCTGCTCATAATTGCAGCAAATTTTGTTCTTAATTTCATCAGAGTAAATGTGAAGTAACCTCGCTGAAGTTTGATCAGAGGGAATTTCAGCTCTGTACTTTGCTTTGGTCTGCAGTCTTGTGGACTGAATTCAGTATAAAGCATTAAACACTGTCTCTTTTGTAATTAACGTTAGAGATCTGTATGAAGTCTTGAAGCTAGGAAATCCCACAAGTCCTGTAGAAAACATTTCTTTATAGAGATCTGAAGTGTTATTCAAGGGAATTCACCCAAAAGATGGAGAACTGCTGGGCCATGAAGAATATAAAGCTCTAAGAATGTACGTTGGAGAAAAGTTCCCTCAGAAGTATGCATTTAATCTCTGATACCTTTGGTGATACGTGGTGCCTCACCTGACATCTCTGCAAGTGTGGCCTCACTTTCACTGTTGTTGCAACATGTCAAACGAAATGAAAACAGAAATTTGGGAAAGGATATAATTAACCTACTTGTGAACATTAACCTTAAATATCGTGCTAATTATCTCACTAATTTAATCACTGCAGATCTCAAACTTGTTTGTTAAATATTTAATTCTGCAAATTGTTTTTGATACAGAGGTATGGGTAGCTTTCTATGAATGTAAGTTACTTTATAAAACTCTTTGCAAAACCATTGTATGTTCACACTTCAGTGAACAAACTCCACTGTCAACAAGAAACTACAGAAACTGTGCCCTGAAGCTAAGAGATATTGTGCCCTATTATTTTAAAATCTAATGAACATGTTGTGCAGGGAGTAAACCGGGGTAAATTTCTGCCTGCACATCTTCAGGTTTGATTCCACATGAGTCTAGACTGGGAGGCCCTGGTTTTCCTTGTTTCTTTGGTTGCAGCTGTACTGTTGTTTCTTATCTATTCACCTCTTGATTACTTGAGTAACTCAGCAAATGATGTCCTTGATCTTCAGCCCTTCTTATCAAGTGACTATTTTGTGCTAAAAGTAACCTAAAATGTGCTTAGATGCTCCAGTTACAATGCCGCCCAAAGTGGCTCTAATTATTCCTGAGAGGAAGCTTTTGAATTTGGGAGTGTTTGTTGAGAAGATGAAAGCTCAGTGTTTGTTCCTGCCTCCCCAGTGGGAAGAGGGCCGTGCTCGCACTGCCTCCTGCAAACACCCACGAGGCTCAGCCACACACAGCGAGGCAGGGGCACAGGGATGCCTCCAACCGCTGTGGCTGGGAGAGCAAACGGCCAGGCTGTGGGTGCCGGGGAAAATCCTGGACGAATGGGTCAGCCAAGACAGGATGAGCCCTGGAGGCTGGGGGCACCCGAATCCGCTGTCCCATGGGAAGGTGGGGGCTCTCTGGTGTGCAGTGCCTCCCCTCCCCAGAGGCTTCAGCCAGGCCCACGTTTCAGGCTGTACCCACCTGGCAGTACTTCTTCAATGTTGTTTTCTTCATTTTTGTTATATATGTCTCCTTAATTGAGGAAGAAGGCAAAAGATTGGGATTGACGTTGTGTTTGTGCACTGTAATTCTTACTATCAGAAGAAGGTGCAAAGCTATGCTAAATCCAGGTGATGGCTCACAGCAGACCTCTGACAGGAGCTATTTGATTAGTTAGGTGTCCACATAAATACCTATTTGGGACTATATTATTACCTGATCATGTATTATTCAGAATTTCATTCTGATTGCCTATATTTATTTATTACGCACTTACACACACAATTCATACTGTTTTGCTCATCCCTGGCAATAAGAAACAAATTTCTGTGAATTTAGCTGAATAAAGCTGTGTTTGTTCTTGTTAGTCATCAGAAGTCTGTTTCTTTCTATGCATTATCTCAATTTCTGGGCATTTTTTCTCTTCATTTACTCCAAAAATGACTTCAATACTAATGAATACTGAAAGACAGCCAAGACAGGATGAACTTTTGGACAATTTATGCAAACACGACAGATGAGAATGGATTTACTATAAACATGTCAGGCACAAAAGACTTGACTGCTTTTTAAATACAGTGATACTGGAAGAGATTTATGGATATTTTCAACTGTTCATTAAAGAGAAAAATATTTTGAAACTATAGGCACTATCCTTTTATCCATTTTTGCCTTCCAGGCTGAGTTGCAAACCTTTGATGTTTTCTTCACCAAAAAATAAAAGTAGTTATGAATTTATTTCTCCCAAGCACTTTCATTTTTGTGTCAATTTACGGTTTTTATTACATTCCTGGCAGTCCAAATTATGGTGTTTGGAGAGCAGCTAGAGTCCACAGCTCCAAGTTTTCTGAAAATAGGGATGAAGTCCTCTTAATGATGCTTTCTGACCACTGCCTTTTTTCTTCTCCTTTAGTAATAAAAGGTTAATAAAATCCATGAATACTTTAACTGCCTGCTAGAGCAACCAACCAATTAAAGGTTATTCTAATCTAAATGACTGGAAGCCACTTGAATTGAGAAAGTTAACATGCAATAGTTAGTACCAGCTGGATCAGATTAATAAAATGGAAAGTCTTAGACATGAAAATAATGTATAAATGTAGTCCCTACAGTTGACCAAGGCATCAATTCTTACAGCCAGACAGGCATATACTTAACTGTGTATTTTCAGAGTCTGCTTCTGTGTCCTTACAAATCAATAGTAAGCCTTGCTTTCAACTTCAGTGCAACTGAGGTTGTTGTCAATCAATGATTTTGCAAGATGGGATTGAGATATTGGAATAGTTTCATGGAATTATCGGATTCTTTCTTTCTAAAATTGTGTTAAACTCATATAAGTAGTAAGGAATTTCAACATGAAAATACGTGCTCTTGCATTGCTGCTTAGAAACATCGTATCTTGCCAAATCTCCTATGAAGTCCAAACAGTGCACCAAAATGATAGCAGGAAGGACTGTGCAGTGCTTGAAGATCTAATCCTGCATACTCACAGTGCTGACTATGCTCTTGCTTTTTGAGAAGATGGATAAAGATGGAAAAAGAGAAGATTTGGGTGGAAAATAGTAGAGTTTTCATCGCAACCTTAGAAAGATATTGGCAATTTCATAGCAGAATGATTTGAGCATACTGAGACCCTTCAAAATAAGGCAAGAAGCTTAATAAAGGCTTCATTTTGGAAGAACAGAGAGCTGAAAGTAATATTTTAACAATTTTTACTGGACTTGCATTTCCAGCCTTTTTAAATTAATTTAAGAGCCACAAACCAACACACATTTATAAATAACATAATGCAGTTGGAGATAATGCAAATGTCTTTATAAATAACACAGTATAGCTTAAATCATTATTTTTAATGCCTCTATTTTTTGTTCTTATATGAACAGGTCTGTGCTGGTCTGCATTAATTAAATTTAAGTAGGATTTCTAAGGCCAGACCATCATTACTTCTGTGTCTCTGATTTAAGTCTGCAGTAAAACATTTCTCCATTTAGTTTGGTGCTTTTGTGTCATATTTCACACACTAGTTGTCTCTTAATTAAATCCATGATGGCCCACCAACACAGACTATTAAAATAACTATACTTTGCACTTGACATATTTATGAGACAGATTCATAAGAGTATAGACTGATACTTGAACTACTCACTGAGAAATGCTAATAAGATTATGATGAAGGTAAGATTAGAACATTCGTCTCCTTTTCTCTTCTCTCTTCTTTTTAGAAATTTATTTTTATAACTGCAATTCACTACTTCTATTTCAGGCTCTTTGATGTTGTTGTATATACCAACAGTTCTTTCTGTGTGGATTTATTGTGGCAATGAAGAGTGGGAAACTGCTAATTTATATCACACCAGTAAAGTGCATAAGTATTGTGTTCCTTGAAGTATGAATGTTTGCAAATGTCTAAAACCTTCACACGGGATTGACATGTTCAAGGTAATGTATATTAAGGAATTAGTCTACCTTTGGAATTGGGTGGTGTAAAATACAGATTATCATGAAGTGCCACATTGTTTTACCTTTACTGTCTTACTCCTTCAGTCATCCTGTTGGTGTAGGGCCGGCTGGGTCTGCTCCTGCATGAGGGAGGAGGCAGCGACGTGCCTGTGATCATTTGCTGCATGTTGTTGTGCCAGGCAGGCCGTGGCCTTGCCCATCTCCCAGCTGTAGCACAATGTATTGGCATGTCATGGGCTGTGCAGTTTGCTCTGTGCAGTCTGACTGTCACGGCGATGTTTGAAATTGCGTGGATGTATGGCCTAGGTGGTTAAGAAAAACAGAAAAGGAAGCAAATCCACAATTCATGTTACTTGAAAGGGTGCTTGACATATGCATTAAGATTTGTCATTTGTGTGTATGGATATCTTGAAATTACTTTCTTAGTAACATTAATTGACAGAGTTGCTGATATAATTTGTTTGATAATTTTTTTAATAATTTGGATGGGGAGGGTTCAAGGAACTCCATATTTGAGAGAAATGTTGCTAGAAGTGGAAAAGCTGCTAAGTGAATGATCTAAAAGCAGCAAGGATTTCTATCACTTCTCAGGACCAAGATGTTCTCCTCTTAGGACCTCTTCCCTCTCTCCCTTTTTTCTGAGTCACATCCTTTCATGGAAGGGCTCCCGTGCATTGCTGAATCAGGGGTCCAGGTGTTGGTACAAATGTAGAGGTCTCTAAATACAAGTAGTTTGAAGGGTATTTATGTTACAAGTGTGGTATATAGAACCCCAAATCTACACGATGTTCAGATTTTTTTTGATTATAATATATCACTGTGCTGCATATTGATATTCTCTATGAAAGCAACAAAAACATCAAATGTTGTGATTTCATTTAGAAATGAATACAATATTAGAAAGTAAGAATAATAAAGATATATTAAATATTTCATTCTCTGAAGAAATAAACCAGCTACAGTTCAGGGAGCTTCACTAAACACATTAAGTCTAATAAAATCGCCTACACGTACTCCTGACACTAGTAGTAATTAAAATAACTTGTTTCAAAAAACTGGTCCTATACATGAATACGTATTGGCAATTATTTCTAAGTTCTTCAAACCAAAGATAACGTAATTTGATTCACACACAATGTTCTTGTAAACGTGGTTCATACTGGGTTTTATATGCAGCTTAGGACTGTTAATTGCCATTTTGAGCCTCACAGTAAAATAGAGTTCAATATGTCGCTTTTTCTGAAGTATTGAGAAATGTTTGAGAAATGCTTGTCTTAGTCTAATCAACTGTGAATAATTTATTTCTGAGTCCTACTTTTCAGTATAAGTGGATCTGACTTTTCTCAGAGCTTCTGAAGTCTAATCAACTTGTTACATTCATTTAATTAAGGAAATCTGTAACGAACTGTGAAGTGTATGTACCAACAGGCTTTTTTGTTGTGTAAAATTGGCGTATTTTCATTGTGAATGTGATTGTGTTTGTTTATACTGACAGGTAGCCTCTACTAAACAAATCAATTTTTTTTCTACTTGTATAGGTCAATACGAATAGCATATAAACTGTTTTCTGAACTGCCTCTCTCCTTGTGGACCCACCACCCAGCTTTCTGAATTCATGCAGCTGTAGCTTTCAGGCAGTACTCATTTCTGGAAGGGTTACAAGTGTGTAAGTGTTCTTCTGTGCTTCACAGGGAAGGAAGATGTAATAGACATGTGACATACAAGAGTGTGGATAAGACACTGGCTTTTTTAGTCACAGTTAACCTGAAAAAGGTCATCACAGTAGAAGATTAAAACACTGACACAAACTTGTGGTCAGGATCTGCACGCCACAGAGTTACTGAGAGGAGCACAAAGGGATGAGCTAAGGCTGCTGAGTGAAAGTCCAGTCTATGTTTCCCAGCCCAAAGTAATTTGTTCTCATTTCTCTGAGAAATCAGCATCATTGGAAGGAAGTAGCTGGTAAAATAAAGGGCTACTACATCATATATGCATTTTAAAAACAAAGACTCTATATTTATTTGTTAATCAATGTTTAGAAGGCCATCATTCCTTCCATCATTATGTGACATGAGGAACATTTTTTATTAAAAATAAAGAGAAATACTGTGGGGATTGAAGTTTTTTTTTTCTCCTTATGCTCAGACAAACTCTTCAGCCTCAGAGAAAAGGTCCTTGACCCTGGTCTAAAATACTGTCCAGTCCTTATGGGATGTAATATGAAAATCATCAAAACTGTCCTTGGCAGACTATTTCTTTCCATTAGTTGATTAAAACGGTTTATTGTTGCCTACAGCACCATTACTTTATATGTATTTTTTTACAAAGAGCAGATGTGTTGCACTGTTTCTCTTTATGTGGTTTTTGATAAACACAGAAGTGAAATCACTGCTTGAGCAGATCCCCTCTGTGAAGTTTCAGAGTGGGAAAGGAGGGAAAGGTGAGGGGCTCGGTGATGGGGCTGGGGTACTGGCTGCACGGGGAGCGGCAGGGGAGGGTGGCAGCACTCAGGCACGGAGGGTTGTGCAATGGCACTGCAGAGAGTAGGGAGGAAAGCATGCAAACCTGCAAGCAGCAAGTGTCCAGAATAGAAAAAAAAAACCAAATCTGGAACTATCTGTCTGACAATGCTGTATAAACTCCGCTCTGACAATAACAAGAAGTGAGTTTTGGCATTTTTTCAGACTGACAACTCTAAAGTTTCAGTTAGAACATGGAAGTGGAGAGTAGCTGATCCTAAAATGCTAGACAAGGTTGCATCAGGATGAAATCTTACCTATCCTTCTGCTATTACTAATAAAACTGAAAAAGGCCAAGTCTTCAAGATGAATCTGATGTTTTTTTGTTTTCTTGTTCCACGTTTGTCTTCTTGTTTGACGGGGAAGCTGAAATCTCAATACAAATGCTATTTCCAAATCTAGGGGGTCATTTCATGCAATAGTTTTGAACGAAGTACCTTTACTTCCCCCCAGCACAGGTTTTTCTAAGGCATGTTGTCACCTAATGATGATAGGGTCTTTCATTAGAGAATCACAAATTATTGGGTGTGTGACCTTATGTTCAGTAAATATTTATTTGAGAATCATAGGTTAATTATTTCCATTGTTTCTGTTTTAATTCTATACATGCTTATACTATACAGTTAGAGAAAAACACGGAGAACCATGAGTAAATGTTGCTCATACAAAATGTTTCTATTACCCTTTACTTTTAAAACCATTAATAGATTATTAGGAGATATAAACATAGGAGACCATGGATCATATTTGCATGTTAATGAAAGCCATGAATTATACATTATTTGCTATGGAGAGTACTAGAAACAGTATTCCTCCTTTCTAATAGCTATAAAAGCTGGCGGTTTCCTGAAGCACACATCACATCCCCTCTGCAATACCTTCTAATAGAAAGAAAGAAATCCAGCTCTTCAAAGCAATCTTTCACTAAATGAAATAGATTTGTTTGTGTTGCTTTGCAACACACAAGTGTGACAGTTCATTTTAAACAAAATAGTTTTAATAATGTCATTACTAATATCTATTTGGTCATCTCTCTGAAAAATGGTGTTTTAATGGGAATGTTTCATTTTAATAAATGGCAGAAGAGGCAAGCTGCCCTGAGTCAGCAGGAAGTGGATATACACCAGAGAACAGGCTGATTGTGTTAGATTCATCCAGAACATTGAACAGCACACAGACAGTCCAAGAAAAAGCAACTGGCTTTATTCAAATGATTAGTCTTACTGCTACGCTGCAGCACAGATTCACACATTCTTCTATTATTCCTTGACCTTGTGCCAAAAACTCCCACTTGAAGTAATAATTAGAATTAGTGTTTCCAGTGCATGCTTCCATCTTCCTAACAAACAGTAATGAAATGTGGCTTTTACAAAATATGCAGTTAATTAAACTTTTTTTTGAACATTGTTTGAGTAATATAGTTCCCCTGTGCTAGCCCCTCATTATGCCCCACTATCTCTACCTGGTATTGGTGAATCAGAAGAAAAGCACTATCAATAGGATGAGTGAAATTTCAGAAATTTGCACGTTAACATTTCTTGTATTTTTTTTCTTTCTTGTTTTGTTTCTGTCTTGAAATAAACTGGAAAGATGGCCATTATTTGTAATCCTGTTTTTTAAGTTGAGGACAGTATGTGTATTATATAACTACTCTACAAATACCCTCAACATGAATATGAAGAACACATATATCAAATACTGCAAGGTAGTAAGTGGATTTCTAGGCAAGCTTTTTGAAAAGGTGGCTCAGCACTGTGTTGCTTAATAACACTATACAAATAGAAATTCTGATTTCATTTTTTAAATATTATTTCATGCTTTTTTACTGTCTGCCTTAATTATCCCAATGCTGAACAAGTATAGTCTTTTGATTGATGAGAGTTCCACCCCTTTACCCACACCCCTGCAGATATGAGGCTCCACAGTTTAGTACCATAAATCACTGTGATTGTATAACTCAACTACTGTATGATCAGAGATCACATACAGTGTTAGCCTGAATATGCATTCATCCTTCGTTATGAATGTTTTAGGGCTAAATTTATTCCGGATATTTGGAGAAATATAAGTTTCTTCACATAAGAAAGCAATGCATTTTAAATAAGCAATTCTTTCAACAACTGGAAATAATCACAAAAGTCTTCTATTTGCAACCTTCATTAATGTGAGTTATTTCATCACTTTAGGAGAAATCCTTTCAGAGAAAAACAACAATTAAACCCCTCCCCCCCCCCAGGCTCTGACAGCTAAGAATCTATGGATCAGCCATTTTAGTAATTAACCACAATTCCTCTGATTTGTGAATTTCCAGATGATGAGGCAGGAAGCAAGTTACATCTTGGAGAAATTGCCCTCAGGAGAGAGGAAAAACTATTGCGAGGTTGACAGCACAACCTTGTACCAGCACAGTTTCCCTTCCCTAGTGGTTCAAGGAGTTCCAAGCACCCTCCTGTAAATCATCAGCTCACATCTATTTATTATCTTCCAGCCCAGTGCACAACACTGTTACACATGGATACCAGCAATATTACAAGGTGGACTCAAGGGATAAGAGACAGCAATCCCTGCACACCTCCTACGCCTGAGTCACACCTGGTATAAAGTCAGGTTCTGTTCATAAAGTACATACTACTGTCAGAAGCGAAACAATATGAACTATTATGTTTCAGAGTCATGGGTTTTTTAGTATTTCTCCAAAATGCTTGAGCTTATCTGCTGATATCTTTGTGTTATTATACAGAGACAAAATTTATCTGCATAGTGATGGACTAAATGTCTATGAAAATATTGCTATTCATTCAATGATTGTTGTTATATTTGGAGTAGGCACCAGCTACACTCTGTGATGCTTGTCCTGGAATATCAATAAATAAATCATAAAAGCCAATGCTTCAAATATTGAAAAATTCACACTTCAAACTGTGTTTTGAACTATACTGAGAGCAATGTCTCAGATTGTCCTTTTGCTTTATATGAAGAGAGGAAATTCAAAGTAGGAGGAACTCTCTCCCGGGATTTGGCATAGGGGAGTGCCACAAACCATCAGCCTTCCTGTCTCTGCTGTGCCACAGAAGCCTCTCCTGGGATTGTACCATGAGGAGCAGACAGTGTGTCTGGGGAGTTAATGTGGCTTCAGATGAAATTATCTCCTGCAGAATCCATCCCGCCTGATGGTTGTGTGCGTGCAAAGTAGCCAGGCAGTGGCGAGGAGCCAAGCCACAGCAGGGCAGGTGAAGGCTCAGAGAAAAGTAGAAGCACCTCCCTATGACCCTCTTGGGTTAAGTGAAGTTCCTTGCACCATAGACTTACAGAGTTGATGAAAATGGGACATCACAACTCTTTTTCTCCTTCTGTCTGGGGCCCAAATTTGGTAAAAACAAACTCATTGAAGTCCCCACCCTGGTGCCCACTTCCAGTGCTCACTCGTAGCAGATGTCTAAATTATATGGTGTAAATGACAGCATTGAAAGGAGAAAGGAGGGCAAATGCCCTTCTGAAATGTACACTTGAGTTCAAGCACAGGTTTTTGGGCTGATGGCCAAGTTGCAGAATGAATTTGCAGAGTTTGTGTTGTGTGGGGGGCCACTAAGCAATTCTAATGTTTCTTTTTCTTTTGCTTTAAAAGCAAATTAGCCGAAAGTTAAAATTAAGAATGGTATTTTGTAGTTTAATTGTGAATGCAAGGCTAGCACTTGAAGTCACTCAGGTACATCTACTCAAAGGCCAGAAGAAAAAGCACTGCAGGTATTCAGCGCTTTATCTGATTAGAAAACAGCCTGGCACAGATGTGATTTCTGCTCCATATATCAAGCTATGGCAGGCTTTTGCTGCTTCATTATGAAAGCATCTGAAGTAAAATAGGTTTTGGAACATAAAAAATGACAAATTTGGAAAAATATCTATATGCCAGATGGGTGTAGGAAGAATCCTTGTGACAAATATATTATTAAGGGAATATGCATAAGGAAAGAAACTGTGCCCAGCTCTTCCAAGGATGGACAGGCAGGAAGGTAGCGTCTCACTGTGTCTAATGTATTCTTATCTAGTCTAAATCTAATTAATTATGTTGCATCGCTGACATAAAATCTAGGCACCACACGCAATAATGGTAAGCTGCATTGGGGCTTTGGCAGGACCTGACAATTGCTCTGCCCTCCCTGCTTTTGTTTGCTTTCCTCGGGGGCTGCGGGTCAGAGTGACGACATCTCTGCTGAGGAAAGGCTAATACAAACAGACGAGGCTTTTGCTGCACACCACGGGTGGCTCGGCATGAGCTCATCCTCGTTTCCTGTGTTACCACACTGTGTCGGCCTCCTCCAAGGATACTGCTTGGAGAGGTTTTATTGCAGACCATGGGTGCTCCAGCACAGCTTCTCCTCATGCCTTGTGGGGAAATGGGAGCATTTCAGTAGTTGCTCACTTACTCCACTGATGCTTTTCGAGCTGAGCTCAATGCCCCAGAGATGGGGCCTGGCCTGACTGGGAAGGCAGCTCAGTGCACAGCTCCTGGCAGTTGGCTTCCCAGTGTAGGAAGGTCTGTTAGCCATAGCTCGCCCACCCTGCCTCCCTGGCTCAGGACACACGGGGCTGTGTGGGACAACATGGCAGCGCACAAGGTTGGAGGGTACATGATACAGAGAAAAGAGGCTGAGCTCTGGTGCCAGGAGGCTGCTGGACAGGCAGTGGGGCTGGGGGTAGGTAGCAGCTCTGGTTGTGCGGCAGGGCTGGTACAGGGGAACCCTGGAAACTCCAACTTCCTAGTGTGGGGCCAGTGGGGTCCTTCAGCCCAGACTGGTGGGGCCAGGCACCCTCCTGTAGACCCTCGAGACAAGGTCACTGCCTCTTCTTTGGAAGCAGGCAAGTCAGTATTTCAGCATTAGAGTTAAAAAAAAAAAAAAAAAAAAATCAAAAGGACATGCATACTCTGGCCAGTGCTGGGAGGGAGACCAGATCTGATACGGTCTCAATGCTGCATGCAGATATTACACACACTTGAAACAGGTCTCAGCCTTTGGCTCTTCTCAAAGATGGGATACATACCTGGTTTGGATTCAAGGTGTAAATGATCTAGCTGTGATTAGCATGTTCATGAAATGGAGGCAGGGGGGATGGTATGGCAATCTTATAATTTGGCTTCACGTAATTTGATTTCAGTGATGCCCCATCCACTATCTGATTGCTCTTTTCCTATTTAAATCCAGCCAAACCAGGAGGCTTTTGCTCACAGGCTTTTAGTACTATTTTATTTGGCAGTTATGGAATAAAAGAATTTTAGTATTGCCTTAGAGTTTCTCCTGACATCTATCACAACCAATCCACCTCATATGTGGGTGAACTGTGTTTTGATCCAATTATAAAATTCTATTGGAGTCTTGTTACATTCTTATCCCATGTGCATGTTGAAAAATTCAAGAGCAAAATAAAATTCTACAAAATGTTTCTCATTTACTGTAGGCTTGGAGACACAAAACTGCCTCACACCGTCATTTGTGGAGGCTAATAGCAAACTAGAAAAACAACATATTCTTGAGGAAAAAAACCCATCCTTGTTAATCAGCAGCAAGATTTAGAGGGGGAATAGTACAATCTGTATGTAGATATTATTGTAGATAGCCTTTGGAAACACAGCCTTACTTTTGTTAATTGTAGCAACAAGAACTTTGTTGGTGTTCATCACAGCAGTTATGATGACAAAGGATCTGCCAATTTGAAGATATTTCTGAGGATGCATAAAACTGACAAATTTGAAGAGAACCCAGATGCAAAATGGCGAAGGCAAAGCAGCTAACATCCCAATGGAATATAATGACTGTAATACTTGAAAATGGAGATACTTTACACACTCCTAGTATCTCTATAGCAAAAATGCATTATTAAATCAAGGACCCAGGTGCTATTTGATTACCATGCTGCAGAAGTTGATCTAGGATATTTCTGGCTCAACACTTCCACTGTCTTCAGGCTACGAAACATGATAAAGGGCATTAGGTGTCTCCCTTGCTCATCTGCTGTAGAAAGACATGGAGAGGTGTAGCTTCACAGAGTGCTGCTCCCAGGAGAGGAAGTACACTTGCTCCAAAGATTTGTGGATCCATCCTGGTGGAGTATCTCACACACCTACAATCAGAATCCCCATCCTAAAGCTGTGTGGTGAGGAAGATGCCAGGACCAAGTCAGCAGCCTTGGGCAGGCACAGGTGGCCCTGCAGCCAAACCACAGTGACAGTGCCAGGGTCAAGCCTGGAGCTCAGATTTCAGCTGGGAGCTGTTCAGCCACATGGAAAAGCCAACAGCTCTTCGAGTTTCCCAAATACAGCTCGTAATTCATCCCTTTCAGGTCTGCAGTGATCTAACCTGCTCACCAGCTGCCCCCAAGAGCAGTTGCTATGTGGGCACTGTTGGGACGGACCTCTCTGTCTTGCCTAGCTGAGGTGAACCTCCCCCATGTGAGCCCCTGAGGCCACTGTGCTCCAAGGCAGCAGCAAGCCAGTGCTGGGGTCAGCCAGGGCACGGCGGCCCTCCAGGGTGCTGGTTGCGAGTGTCCCGCACTGCCAGGCCGGCTCAGCCTCCCCACGCTGGCGTGGTGAAACACGCAGGGAGAAGCTGGAAGGGGAGCGCTCAGCAGTGGCCACCAAGGCTGAGGGGCCCAGCTGCTTGCAAGGGTAAGAGGAGGGCAGTGTGCGTGTGTGCTTGCTAAAGATGGTAGACCATTCCCAAGGCTGCCTGCTCTTGGTTACATCAGTTTTGCCTGTCTGTGATTGCAGTCGCTTAATAGTTAGTCCCGTTTTCCTTATTTCCACGGGTACAGACAGGCTGTTGGTCTCCAGCTCTGGAACGCCGTCTGTGTTTCTGCGCCCCGTGGGAGGCTGACAAACGTGGCGCTTCTCCCCGTGGCTTCCCCCGGTCACTCTGAGCCCCGTCATTAAGCTCTGCCACAGAAATCTGTTTAGTCACAGAAGCAGATTGCTTCCATGAAGCGCAGAAATGTAATTTGCCAGTACTTACACTACAATATTAAATACTAGCATGAAGCTCTTTCACCTTTTCAGTTCTTTATAGCAAAAAATACTTGGTGTGAAATCCTGCCTCTACAAGGGTCGATGATAAAATCTGCATCAGCAACAGAGCAGCTTCTGCCCTTCCTATGGTGAGTGGTTTTATTGGTTTTGCATTTAAAGCTGTTCATATACATCAGTGCTTTCACTGCCAGTCCAGAGCACTTGTACACTCCCAAAGCTGGTGAAGAGCTCATCTCCATACTTCCTTCACCCCCGACTTGTCCTGTGCAGAGGGGCAGCTAGGGTTTAGTGATAGCCCTTGCTGGGGTTTGTTCTTCCATGGAAATGGATAGCTGTTTTGGCTCTGAGGCACGCTCCAAGCGCAGCCATAAGCCACCACACCTCACCCCAGGCTCCAGCCCACTGTAGTTAATCATTAAATAATTCCCCTAGTGATGTTATCCAGTGCTGATAAATTACAGATTTCATTGTTTTGCCTGGAGCAGCTTTAAATTGTGTTAATTTCATTGAAGATTGACACTGGCTTTTATTTCCTTTTGCTACTATTTTGTCCTGTAAAGGCGACACATGCTACAGACTTCAGACTGCTCATATAATTGGTACAATAGATTTTTTTCTCATATTTTGAGAAAATTGTAATCAGAGCCTTTGAAATACCAAGAACTTTTAGATCAATAAAATACTAATGATAGTGTATTCAAAGAGGAATATTACCACAAATTCAATAGCTTTTAAAACAACCTTATTGTTGACCATGTTTGTTTTACATGTGATCTCAGAATGATTTCTAATTTTATACAGCAGTGAATTTATTCCACCTACAACACACGTTTCTGACACAGGGTTTTCTCAAAAACTGAAGATAAAATACATTATACATCTTCCTGACGAGCCAAACTATCATCAGTCTGATTCTCTCTTTTGGCAATAGAAAAAATATCCCCAGGTAGTCCTATTCTGTTCACGCAGAAGAAAAAGGCAGCTTTAATTTAGTGGGATCTTGATCAGACCTTTTATGGCAAATTCCACCTACTTTGGAGCAACAAACATAACAGTTCAATGTGTATTGGATAAAGCATATGGAAAATTTCAGAACTGTAATTTACAACTACAAAACTGATATTAAATATTTTCTGTACCAGCAACAATGTGACGAAGTACAATAGTCTGTTGTGGTAAATAAGAGGAGGTTTTGGTCGTGCACTATTGTAGCTCCCAGAGCAGAATGTTGAGTTCGACTAGCAAATATTGAATAAAACTTCAAATCCTGTCTGAGGCTCCACATCACAGCTCGTATTTTTAATAGGGGCCACTCTCAATAATTTCACTAGGGGACCTGGGATTTGTTTTGATGCTTTTTGGTGTTTTTTTCTTTTTAGGCATTTAGTATAATGCAGTCTAAAACCCCACTTCGCTGTAAATGGGCACAGAAATGAAATAATAAATCAGGTGTGAGGTGCCCTGAGGCACTGATACGTATTAATGGCCCTGAATAGCCTCACCTGGGGCCTCCCACCCCACCCAGGGGCCCTGGCACTATTTAAGCTCAGCCCTGGGCCCCATAATCTCTTTTTAAGCAATGCTGTAGGAGTGTTTGTCACTAGCTCCCTGTCTGTGCACCCTGCTGGTCTGGCCTCTGTGTGGGCCTTCTGGCTTGCAGGCAGGCCTATCCTCTCACTATGGACCTGCCTGCCAGTCTCTGGGAAGTGTCTGATGCTGATCTGTGAATTGACTGTCAAGCTTGGTCTCAGATTTGTGTCATCACCATGAATTTACCTGATGCTGGGGACTTGTGGTAGAATCTGCCCTGTTCTCTTAGTCAGCTACTGTGGGACTGGTCCTGATACTGCCCTCAGCTCCTGCCTCCCTGTCCTGCTGGAAGAAGATATGGATTAGTAAAGGTAAATAAATCTGTTAATAGTGTTTACTTAACCTGGAGGAACCTGCCCTGCCCCATGTCTCTATTTGCTATTTTATATTAGAATGCTGAACTTTCTTAAGAGAATAAAAAAGCAGCTAGATTTAATATCCTCAGGGCAATTGCTGTGTCCAAATTAGTTCAGGTGAACATGAGCTAGTCTTCCATATCTGGTTTTCAAGACATTTTGAGCCCCAGAAACATGGGGACAGGAGCTGCAGTTCCTCTGGGGAAGCAGCTGGCTGAAGCTTGACCTGATGCAGAGCTGCTGCTGAGCTTGTGCTCTCCATTGGTCTCCTGTATGGCCAGGGAGTTTCTGTGGTAATCAGGGCTGATCTGCTTGCTCACCTCTTGACCTTGGGTCTACCTACTCTGTGTGCAAACTCAAGTTATTGTTCAGGATTTTCATAAATCAAAATATGAGCCTCCTGATGTCCATGCTTCCTATGCAGGCCATGGTAAAAGAGGTGGTGTGGTGGTTGAGAGCGGAAAAGAAGCTGGATTGTTTGTCTCAGTTTGCTCTCTTCAGGACAGGGTGTGAGCCAATGAGTTGATCCAAATCTCATGGAGTGTTTCAAGAGAACTACAGTGACTTGTAGCAGAATGAATGAGGTTAAGATTCCCCTAAATACCTCTCTTCAATAAATATCCAGCTCTTGAAAAACCTGTGGCACTATTTCAGGCATTGAGCAGAACACCTCAAATGTGTAGGTCACTTAAAGAAATGGCAGAAAAAAACCCATTATGTGTGTTTCCCCACCATTTGGAAGAAATGTGGACAACAGTGTCATCTGTTTCACCTATAAAGGATTTCATTTTGTCCAACTCCATACTGGGCTTGATCTAGCCTACAGAGGAAGACAGAGGAAAACTGCCTATTGGTTTCAAGGATCACATTCAATTAAACAGTTACTCTGGCAGATTTTCCAAATTTCCTCCAAAAAATTTTGATTTCTCAGGAACTGTGAAAAAATCTCTAATTTTTGCCAGATTCTGATAGGGTGAATTTGAGGGAGAGGCAGGTGTCATCTGGGATAGGTGTGGTGTCCTCCTCCAGGGTATCTACAAGTGAATTTGGATGTGTCTTTTTAAATGTAGTGTTAATGTGAATGTAATAGAATATGGGCCTCATCCCACAAAGTTGTAGCCTGGAGCACCTGTCAAGTCAGATCCTTTACATGTGGGGTTAATTGGCATAATCTCTAAATGTTTTTTGTTTCCAGGTGCTCTACACAGATTAGCCTAGCAGATTAAAAAAACCTGTGGGTCCCTCCAAGCACATGGGATAATATATTCTCATTTGAAAAGTACTGTTGAATATATTGAGTAAGGGAAAGAAAGGCATGAAAACAAGACTTTGGAAGCAAGGCAAAAAGTCATAATGCTTGTTTCATGATACATCTGGGATCTTACCACCTGGGTAGGCTTGAGAAGCAGACCTTCCAAATAAAAATAGCAGGATAATAAAACAATAATAGTAAAAAGCAGTGGTGAGGTACTTCAAAAATCTACATTTTACAGAAGTGTAATCATGATTTAAAAATACAAAAACACTGTGACTCAAAAGAGGGAGAGCGTGGGTGTTTGCTGGGGATGAGTCAAAAGAGAAGAAATTTCAACTCCAGAAAGCAAATGCAAAAGATGAAGCTCTAAGTAGAACCTGCAAAAAGGCAGACCAAATTTATGCATTTGTTCTGCATCCAGAGTTCACCTCTATGCTATGCAGAAGTCATTGATTAACTGACATTAGATTGAAATGGGGCAATTAGACAGAGTAAAATGTCTACAGCATAAATTATACAAGAAAGTGTCTGAAGAGAGCCTCCCCTTTGTCTTTAAGACTTGCCAGCTGTTCCTCTCCTGCCTTGTGATTTTTACCTTTCCAGATAAGCATATTCCTGTTCCCTAAATCAATCTGATGAACAGAGATAACTGTACATCACAGGGTACAGCTGTATGTCCAGATACATTTTTTAATAGGTCAGCCAGTCCAGTGGCAAAATAGCAGTGAATCATGTTAGCAAATGAGGAGACTGGAGGGCAAATGATGCTGTGGAAGCACCTGCAGCAGACATTGCTGCACACTTCCTTGGCCCTAGTTTCTTGGAACAGTTTGTCATGTTCTCAAACTGACACATGTGCTTTGGTCCCCTTTGTAGTCAGTGGAATCAGGTGTTCGGCCTTATACAGTATTGAATGATAACTACAGGAGTTAGAAATCCTGCTCTTTCCCAGTGTAAATAAGTAAATCACCGATTCCTTGAAAAAAGAAAGCCTGGGCAGTTCTGTGGCTATGCTAGCTTGCTGCTCTGCTTGTAACAGTGAAAGGTTTGTTTTAATGTTTTTTCACAACAGGAACAGTGAAAACTGGGGGTTTTTTAGAAACAAATTGTTTTAAGACTCTTGTGGCTGTGGCTGGCATAATGTGATCCAAAACCACTGTAGTAGTGAATTTAGCTTGTTTGTAAAGCAAACCTGCTATTTACAAATGGTCTTGGGGTTGGGTGAGTCTCCATGCCAGTAGTATGCTTTTGCTGTGCCTCTCATCACAGTGCCTAATCTGCTGTGGGGTATTTATGGAGCTACCTTAAGGTGAACTCTTCTTCAAAAGCACACCGTTTGAGAGGCACACTTTTACAGTCCATACCCATGTACTGAGTTTAGAACTGACAATATGGATGGTCACAGCTATGGCAGCATGAAAAGACCAGGTATAAAACCCAGGGCTGTACTTGTATTTTTTTCATATCAGTACTGAGCAGGCTTTAGGAGTGGAGATTTGCTCAGGCCTATCTTGTGGGGGTGTTTGATTTGTTCTCTGGGTTGTATCTTGCTCCCTTTGAGCTCCTCTGAGCTCCTCAGCGGTGGCAAAGGCAGCCTGCCCTGATATGTGGGGCCCCAGAGATGGGCATCCTTAGCAGGATGGTTGTACCTACATGACCTACAACAGGTTTAGCTTTTGTCCAGAACAAGGAAAGCAAGTCTTAGCATCCACCTCTTTCAAAACCAGAAGAAAAGGTCCTATGGCGGTGTTGTACAATGATGTGCACTGGGCTGTTGGAAGTAAACTGTATGTTAGGCATTTTCTGATCTTCCCTTTACTCATGCTAGCAAGATTAATGCATGAGCTCTTCCACTGTAGAATGATGCACAGTTCATAGTGTGGCCAAGTGAGATAAAGATCTGATTTTGTGTAAAGCCCAAGTTACTGTTTACAAAGTGGGGAAATGAGTAGTTAAAATAACTGTTGGCCCCTGCAGACTGCTTCAGCAAGCATTCAGTCTTCTCTCCTTGTGTTGTATGTAAGATTTGACAGTGAATGGGCTTGAACTGGTGGTAGCTGCTGGATGACCAAAAAGCTGCTGAAATCTGATGGTACCTCTTACCTGCAGCAGTCAGTAGCTGGCTCCAATTTTACTGGTGGGACCCCCTCAAGCATAGGAGTTCCACAAAGATCAGGGTTTATCATATTTGTCCAAGTCTAATGTGCAACACTGCTAAGCCCAGCCAAGGAAAAGGAAAACAGGTGAACAGTTAGCTAAATGGTGTTTACATTATTTTTATGATGGGCTTTATCTGAGTTGTCAGACACCCACTTTATATTTTACAGACATGTCTCCCAGCCTTCAAGAATGCAGATTTATGATTTTGAAAATATTTTACCTAAGCTGAGAGCATTTAACATTTCATAATTGGGTTGGAGGGTTGTACGTATCTTACCCAGTCCAATCTGAAGGAAAAGTGAAATGTTTCAATTTTTCATGTATAGACCATGAAAATGTGAAGGCTGACTAATGATAATATATAAAACATGAGAAATGTAAACCAATCCAGTCTCATAATATATGTGCTTGTTTGGTAATTTCTTGGTGGTAAGGAGTGTGTTTATACAGCACTGAAGTTAAAATATCGGAATATCACACAGACAGCATGATGATTTTGTACACTGAACTCTTTTATAACTCATTTGAAATGAACCTGTCAGTCATCATTAATGGTCTGTGAAACCCTATCCCAAGCTGGTGCCAAGTCTTTCCCACAGAGCAGTTACATCATGATAAGCTCTGCTGTGTTCACAGTAAATCAGGGAGTTTCACAATGAAGTTACATGATAAGCTTTGCTGTATTGCACAGTAAATCACTGTGTTAAACAATTACACAATAAGCCTCCTTAGTTTTTTTCTTTATGGGAGCATCTCTCAGTAATAGATAGAAGTCAATATGAATATTTTCCTCCCCTTCTACCGCCTACTTCAAATACAATTTATGGACACTTCTCGAGGTTGGGGGGGAAGACCACTGTGTTAGCCTTGTATGCCTGCATGTATGATATGAAATAGTCAATAAAACACTGGGGACAGTACACAGGAAGCCTAGAGAAGTTGACTCAGGGGAAGGGTATCCTTGGTTTTCAGTGGAGCTGTGCCAGTTTACACTAGCTGAATATGGCCTTTTTCTTTGGTCTTGAACTAGAAATTCCTATTTATGCAGTGATTTGTATTTGCTTTGCTCTGCCTTGGTTTTCATTGTCCCATTCAATTTTTATTAGTCAGCATTGCTATAAGCAGCATATTCCCTTTTAAACTCTATTTTATTGATTGTTGTGGTTTACAGGACCATCTCTCTCGCTACCAGCTCCTCTTATGTGATTTAACCTGCTGCCCCTATTTGACAGCTCCCCACTCAATCAATTTATTCTTTACTCCATGTCAAATCATCAGGTCTTCAGCTTCAGCTGTCTCCCAGACATCTCCACATTGATGTCCCCTTGTCCTCCAGTGCCACAGACTAGGACTCAGCTGCTTGCCTTTCCTCCCAGGCTAATGCCCTGTGCCTCTCCCTGCCTGTCTCCAGGGTGCAGACTTGTCTTGTGATGCCTTGTTTTCACCTTCTTCCTCCCCATGTCTCACTGCTTCCTAGAGACTTGCATAGCCTATTGCCAAGTGCCTCAAACATGCAGTTTGCATTCTCCTTCCTTGGCAGAGCCTCTTAAACTCCCACTACTACAGCCTTTGTGTGCCACTTCAAAAATGTGCACCTTCTAATCTTCAAATCTTGACAAGATGAAATAATAATAAAAAAGGTTCCTGTTGCCATTTCAGTTGGGTCCCTTCAGGTGTATAAATTGTTGGAGTCAGATTGTAGGAGATGTGTCTGCCTTTCAAAGAGCAGGGAGTCGTGTCTGCATTAATGCAGACTCCATAAAGCATCGTGCACTGAAAAGGGCTATCACGTACACCAGAGCTGCAGGAGCCAAATCCCCATCTGCAGCACATCAGAAAAGCTCCAGTAACATCAAGGGATGTAGCTTGTGTCTGCGCTGGCTGAAGGTCTGGCCTTGAGTGGGGACTGTGTAATGTAAGCAAGGAGATATCTAATGAGGCCATTTTACCTCTCATGGAAACCCACTGCAGATATAGAAAAGATGAGAGAGGATCTTACTGAAAAGAAATGAGAAATCTGGGCACAATGCTTTGTGTTTTCAGAACTACCCTTCATATATGCTTTATTGATGAATATATTGTTAGAAAAACAAAATGTTGTTGCCCATGAGCTTAGAGCTGCTGCTGTCTTCTAAATCCATGTCATAAGGCATTACCCTGTAAGTATACATGAGATATGCTGGTGGTAGTCTGTCTTATGTAGTGGAAAAGTCAGGAAGGAGCTCAAGTCTCTGCCAGCTAAGGTTTGTTGCAGTTCCTGAGACAGCAAATTTTGCCATTTATTTTGTCTGTTCAAAGTCATGTTATTGTCTTCTATAGAAGAGTTCAGTTGAGGTGGTTGTGAGGTTAGGAAGAGGGAAGAGGTGAGAAATGTGGAATATTTTCTAGTCTGCATGCAAGGCAAATCACTTAGTATGCATTGCTAGTTTAAAAGACCTCAAGAGGATGTTGCAGAGCTCTGATGTAGTAAGATATGTGCAAAATCAACACTTGCTGCCCTTATTTAAAATGTCATAAAAATGGGATGTCTACACTTTCTGCAGGAGCAGGCTGTGTAGCCCCCAAGAGGTATGTGTAGGTAGTGTATTATGACCCTTTTCCTGGTATGCATCTGTTATGTGGCCAAAATATAGATTAAATTCTGTCCTATAGCAAGTGAATATACTGACACATGCTGAAGTATGAGCAGCCTCCAAACATGGCACAGCACATGTGTGTTCCCATTATGTAGGGGAGGTGCCTTTGTGTTGTGATGCAGGAAACCTGCAGTTTAGGTTTGTCATTGATGTATGTGTAGAACATGATGGGGGGAACCCAGAAGGCTCTCGGAAAGCTGAAATGTGATGAGGCTGTTGGAACAACTATTCAGCCTGTATGTGAATCTTCATGTTGCAAGTGACATGTATGTATTGAAACTAGCTTGTTAAAGCAGACATTTAGGAGTTAAGAGGCAAATTTACAAAAGGGTTTCATACTTGGGAGCTGGGCCTTTGAAGCTGTTGTTCCTGTCTTTTATAAAAATCAGGAGACATGCTGAAATTGCAAACTGCCTTGTTATCCCTGGAATCAAATCTTCAAATGAAGAGGAAATCTTTTATTTTTCCTAGAAAAAATGCACTCACTGAGTCTTTTCAGATACCATTTCTATTTGTGACAGTAACTTTTTCAAGAAAATGAGCAGAAGATAGAACAGCATGCTGCTTCTGATTGTACATTTCTTAATATGCTTTAGAAATATACACACTGGCAACATTTTTACAAGAAAATGTCTCATCTTTCGTTAAAGAATGACTTGTAAAAAAAGCCTTGACTTTTGTATAGCTGTGTATTTCATTAGGCATATTTCATACTTCTCTAAACTCCTAAATGGCAAATAGTCCTAAGTAATATCTGGGAAAGCAAATAGCTTTAAATAGTTCATTTAGGTGAATTTAGCAATTTTATGTTGTATATAACCTGAAAAACTTTTCTTAGCTCAGCTTTTTCACTTGCCAGAATACAGGTGTGTTTAGTTGAGTGAGATCATGCATAGGAACATTCTGACACCTTAACAAAACCCAAAATACTTGCTTCCCAAATTATAGTTTTAATTACTCCAGAGACACTGTACCTAGACACTACCATGAGCAGGTAGAATTAGATTGTTCAGCACTAATCAAGAAAGCATCTGATTTCATCAGGTTTCTTACAAGCTATTGAGGAGGAACTGCATGTGCCAAGAAGGAACTGAGTGAACACTAACTCCAAGATAGCACCAGACGTGAAGCCCTGAATATTTTAGTTAAATGTTTTTCCTAAAAGTAATTTTGTAACTTTGATACTCCTTACACGCTACTTCTAGCACAGATTCCTTTGATGCAGAACAAAAGCACTAAGTAAACAGAAAAGCCAAGCCCAAAAAGACTTGCATCAGCAGGCCCTCCAGTGAAATCATAATGTATTTTCAAGCAATGATTTCTCTTACTTCCTTCTCTTATTACCCTTATTTACTCTTCATTTACCCCGATGGTTGAATTAAACCAGTATACAAGTGCTTTTCTTCTCTGACTGTCCTTTAATTTGACAGCCTCATGGCCTCAGTGCCCTTCTTTGCCAAATATTGCTTTTTCATAGACACAAGTTAATTCCTGTTGCACAATAAGACAGGGTTGAGCACAGTGAAAGCCCAGCCTGCAAACTGCCTCATTTCTTTCCAGCCCCTGAGGAATTTTGAATGTGTCAGAGCAGATAAAACTATCAGCATGTTCCTTCTGTTTTCTTCTGAACACATTTCTCAACCATATCCTAAAACATGGGGTGTTCTTTCATTTTTATTTCCCCACTCCTTGCCCTATCCAGTTTCTTTCCATCTTCCCCATTTCTCACCTCCCCTATAGGAATGCAATGGCCATATATCTTCACTTAGTCTCCTTGCTGCAATTTGTTTGCATGGCTGGAAGGAAAGTACACTGTCACTCATGAGCCTTTACACCTGCCAAAGCTAATGAGTTAAGTTTGACCCTCATTCTGGCTGGTTTAGAACTTCATGCTCCTAGCACACTTCTAAAGTCCCAAAGGAGCATCTGAGGTGTTACTACAAATATTTCCATTAACGAAAAAATCTAATATGCTTTTCTCTATATAATATAGATATGATTGGATATATTTATGTTGTTCTATTTCATATCTAAGTTGCATTTTTTGCATTGGATATAGTCATAAAAGTTTCAATAGCAGAAATAAAATAATGGTATTTTTATCGATAGTTAACACTTCAGAAGTTTATTCTGACCAATGAAGGAAATGCAGCAACAGCAGTTATTACAAAGGTACAGCCTGACTGTTTCTTTATGGTGTATGTCCTCGTGGTGTCCCTGATGGCAGCGACTTTATCCCTGAGTGATGGTGACTGAGGTGGGATCAGAACTTGGTCCTAGAACCCATTGTTTTGTGACATAACTCAAAATGATAACAAGTGGGAAAGGGAGATGGGTAGTTGCTCTAAAGATATTAGGTGATTAGTGGTGGGTGAACATGGTATTTGTAGTCTGATAAGAAAAGCACTCAGAAGACTAGATATGCTTCCCAAAGGTCTTGTCTGGTGGGGAAGGGAGTGACAAGAGGCTGATGGTGTGTCCTTGGGACCTTCTCCAGGTCCGTTTGGATCTGTGGCAGAGGGCACCAGTGCTACCAGCAGCATCTTGCAGAAGTGCTGCTGGTGTCCCCAGCCAGCAGGCAGGATGGTGCTCACTGTGGTGGTTTTCACCTTGGAGGACAGCCCATTATTTTATAAGGAATTTGCACATTAAGGCCTAGACAACCTAGAGAACCTTCCAAAAGATCCACAAACCTTCTGAGCCAGTGTGTTGTATTTCTCTTAAGGAGCCTTGTCATTAGGCTCAAATTAAAAATGAGCTGTCAGTTTCTATTAATAATTAATGTTGAAATGTTAGCACTTTGAAAGACTGTTTCAAGTGCAACACATTCCATTTAATGCTGAACAGTTTTATATTTACAGTAATTCCACCTTTCATCCCTTAATGTCAACCTCTAAATCTTTAATGCTTTAATCACACTTATTTTGATATCCCAAGTGAGCTGTTCTAACCTGTGTTCGCTCCCTTTCGATAAGGTGCGCATTTTATACTGGAAGGTTAGTCAGCAGCACTTGTTAATTATTAAGGAAAACAAAATGCTACTGCTGGAAAATTATGTTTGTTCCCAGCAGTATGTGTTACCTTTAATCTGTACTGACAAGAAGCAAGAGGAATCATAAAATAATCAGAGGAGCCAGGAGAGAGGATTGTTTGTGAAGAACATTACCCAGCAGAAATGTAGACAGCCTTGATTTGATTCCATAAATGAACCTAATTACTAGGTAATGTATTGTTCTATGGAAATAACATATCTGTAAAATATGTAGTTAAAAGAAGGCACTGAACTCGAAAGCAAATGATTTTTGCTTTCGAGTTGTGCTCCCTATAGCATATTCCTGGATGGCACTAACTGACTGAAAGCTTTTGTGCATAGACAACACTAAAAAAAAAATCACCCAACCTGCTGCATATGTCTGTGGGCTAAGTTCCTTATTGCAGCTTTCCCATTGTGAATGGGGAGAGAAACAGGCCACCTAAATGTGTTGCAGAGTTTTCTTTTTAAAATTCTTGCTTTGCCTCCCTGTACATATCCCAGGATATAACAAAAATAATTGGAATTTTCTTAACTGTCAGGCAATTAATTAATATCCTAGGGACACTAGAAAAAGCACTTAAATGGCTTGCAAAGAAGAGACATTTTTGAACTTGTAGTTATAAAACGTATTACTTCAATTTCATAGAATCATAGAATGGTTTGGATTGGAAGGCACCTTAAAGATCATCTAGTTCTAACTAGTGACCAGGTTACTCAAAGCCCCGTCCAGCCTGGCCTTGAACGCTCCCAGGGAGGGGGCAGCCACAGCTTCTCTGGGCAACCTGTGCCAGTGTCTCACCGCCCTCACAGTGAAGAATTTCTTCCTAATATCTAATCTAAATCTCCCCTCTTTCAGTTTAAAACCATTGCCCCTCATCCTATCGCTGCAGTGCCTGATAGAACGCCTCCCCATCTTTCCTGTAGAGCCCCTTTAGGTGCTCAAAGGCCACTATAAGGTCTCCCCAGAGCCTTCTCTTCTCCAGGCTGAACAACCCCAACTGTCTCAGCCTGTTCTCATAAAGGAGGTGCTCCAGCCCCCTGATCATCTTCGTGGCCTCCTCTGGACCTCTCTTAAGCAGCTCCATGTCCTTATGTTGGGGGCCCCAGAGTTGCGCAAAGGACTCCAGGTGGGGTCTCATGAGAGCAGAGTAGAGGAGAATCCCCTCCCTTGACCTGCTGGCCACATTTCTCTTGATGCAGCCCAGGATGCAGTTTCTGGGCTGTGAGTGCCCATGGCTGGCTCATAGTCAGTTTTCTGTACACTACGTCTCCCAAGTCATCCTCCGCAGGGCTGCTCTCAATCCACTCATCACCCAGCCTGTATTTGTGTGTGGGATTGCCCTGACCCATGTGCAGGACCCTGCATGTGGCCTTGTTGAACTTCATGAGGTTTGCCCAAGCCCGCCTCTCCAGCCTGTTTAGGTCCCCATGGATGGCATCCCTTCCCTCCAGTGTGTTGACTGCACCACACAGCTTGGTGTCATAGGTGACCTTGCTTTGTTTTTTGTTGCTTTGCTTGGGTTTTCCTTGCTGTTTCAGGATAACTCCTTGAAGTGAGATGTATATATCATTAATGGTATTTGTAACCAAGTTTACATAATGTTAATAAACAAGAGGGATATTAAACTATAATACTGTTTAATTACTGGGATCAGTAGAAATGTTCTACTTTGGCAGATTCATGTGCTCTGATGTATTGCTACTGATTTATGTTATGAATTTGTTCTTCAGGCACACATTTTATGGGATAGATGCTTAAGACCAACTCCATTATTCCTATCTGTTTCCAACAGCGTTGCTGTACAAAGAAGTCGGATAGGCTTTTCCTTGCAACAGACACCTCAACTTGCCCTTTCTTCTGAAGAGGAGGTATGGTGCTGGGGAGGCACCTGCTGTGGCCTCTGGGCCCCCAAATTGACAGGCTCCATAAGGCTGTCCTTGTATGGGACCATATCTTGATTGTGTATCTATAAGTGTGAAGATATCCACCCTGAATTTGAATGCTAACCATACTTCTTTAATAATGAGTGTTATTTCTTCTATTCCCCTGCACCCTGGAATATGTACTCCTTTTCTTTCTTTTTGTTTGCAGGCAAGTTTCTCATAGGCACACTTGAAAAGCTGTGGTTTTGCATTGATAGATGCAAAATTTGATAGAGTTCAAATGCACTGCGCAACTCACAGCAAATAGTGCCTTATTGCCTGAATATCTGTTTGAAATCAGAGGACTGTTAGACTAAGACACTCAAAAATAATCTCCTTCCTGTTTGGCCTGGCCATTTCCACCCAGGCAAGCAGTGCTGTGTTAGGTAGTATTTTGCACCAATTTCACTGAAGTGCTAGTGAAAGTATGATGCACAAAGTGGTGAAGTATTAAGTATTATGATCAGTTCTAGATGCATTTCCACCTCAGATGCCTGTATTTCAGTGAGACTAATCTGGAGTAAAAGTTAGGATTTTTCTCAGCCTCTGAACTTTTTCTTGTATTATCATCTCAGCAATAATGTCTGCTGCTTTTATCAGGCTCCCATTGACTGGGCTTTTTTCTAATTACATGAGGAGTGGATGAAGTCCTATTAAGTTGTCTGACTAGAAGAATTACTGCACTGATACTTTCAATCCTCACTGGTTTGTAAAAAAGGCATTCAGAGTTTACTGAACCTCCACCTCGCATATCAAAAAAGAAATAGAAAAATTCCTGCTGCTATGTTATCATGCAAGCATCCAATTCTGTTCTTCCATACTGTGGAGACATGCACAACATGCAGGAAAGTGTTAAAAAAATATTTATAAGTTGCCCAACAGGACAAAACAAATGGACATATGTAGTATATGTACATTGTTCATTACAAACATGATTAGTGTGATATATAATAGATGTGGTGTTAAAGCACAGTGGGTTCTTCAAAGTTTACAAGTTTGTTATGAATTGATTTATTCATGAAATGCTTTGTTTCTATGACAACTTTATTGGTTTGCCTGTGGTCTAAATACATATAGGCATGGCAGGAATTCCACAGTACAAAACAAATTACACGCTACCACCTGAATGGCTTGATGCCTTCAGGGAATGTACAGAAATAGTCCACAATGAGGGCAGAAATCACCATACACTGTGCCAGTATGAGAAGGCTGGCTTAATAAAGAAAAATGCTTAAAGGTCCTCCACAGCTTCCAACTCTGCAATAAAAGGGAAAGATGGAAATGAAGAAAGGAATCTGGTAGGAAAACATAAAAGGGACCCAAAAGCCAATTGCAGAGATACTAGTGTATTCAAGAAAAAGCCACTGATCAAACACCAGTGCTCTCCCACAAATAATAGAGCTTGCAAGAAGCTATTAATATTCATAACAGATCTAGAGCTACAAAAGAAACTGGAGAGCTATTGTTTAGTAAGAAATTAGTGTGAAAGTATAGGGCATTAGTTGATAAAAGAATAGGGAGGCTTGCTGGGACAACACAAAATGGGATCAGAGAAAAAAGTCAGTAAGTGGATCAAATGACAAAAGGACAAACTCTAAAATACATGAGGAATAATTAAGACGGGCTGAGAAGATGACAACTATTATGAAGGTCTGAGACGTAAACAGGAGAATAGAGCTTTTTAAAGTATGCTAAATGCAAGTTATATAGGATGGCTTCTATGACTGACGCCCCCCACCCCCATGACATATGGCTTTCTCCAAATCAGTATCCTAAACTATGGTAAAATGATGGTGCTTTGGCTGCTTCTGTCCTGTGATACAAAACTCTGGGAAATGACAAGCAAGACCAGGGGAGTCTGTGAAGCAGGCTCTCCTGCTCCATCACCCACAATCTATATGCTTTTCAAAGCTATATACATCAGAAGAAGCAGAGAGTACACTTCCATTACAAAAGCAAATTTTCTGGTGATATTCTTAAATTTAAACAAAGCTGCATAGCATTCTGGATCATTTTTAGAAAATTGGTATGAGAATTTCAAAGGGAGGAAGGATCACTGATCATCCTCTGCCTAGCCTGAAAGCCAGCATGCAAACACCTTAAATTAGAGAAAACCAGGGCAAAATGCAAGTTCTTGCTTGATAAGCACAGACTGCTCCACCAGCTCTTCTGCCTCTGAGGAGCCTGTACTGTGGTGGAGGTAATAATATCTTTCCATGCTCACTTGGCTCAGACCAGGTTTGTGCTTTGTAATTTGGCTATTGGGATGTTGTTCACTGCAGTGCTACAGATTTCACCTCCAATCATGGACTGTCCAGAACCTGGTGGTGGGACAGGCAGATTATGCAGCACCATGGGTTTAAGGATGCGTTGCCTCCCTCGCATGGCAGTGAAACCAGACTGCAAAGCTAATGGGGTTCAGTCATAAGATTTGGCTAAATAATGAGATGGTGCCTTAGTCAAATAACTTTCTCACTTATTAACTATATAAACTTGATCACCTGCTCTGAAAGGTGATCAGGCTTATACCAACAGGAACTGCATGAGAGCCAGGGCCCTGAGTCCAGAAAGAGGGAGAAGAAAACAGAGGTAGTGAGATGTAAAGCTGCACATGGCTTTGTGCTGGATGGGCATGCAGTGTGCATACTTCTCTGTCACTCTGTAAGTGCCTAAGCCATTTGACTAATTTGACATGGAAGCACTAATAAAATAAAAAGCTTCTCCAATTAGTGCATACTCTCTATTATTTCTGACTTGTGTTCTGACCCAGTCCTTTCCATACTCCTAATTGCCTGTGCTGTACTAAGTGACATCGCCTTCAATGCACTTTTGAGATGTGGTCTCCTGCAAGAGGAGAGAATTATCTGTATCAGCCTCCATGATTGATCTGAAATGACTCTTTTACTTCAGCTGGTCAAACTGCATGTTTACAAACTATGGAATATTTACAGTGATGCACTTCAGAGGGAGGGAGTGGTCACCTCTTCAGGCAGTGGGCCTTATCCTCAGCTGGGAATCCTTTTGTATCATGCTTCTCCAAAGCTGTTCATACTACCAATGGAACATCAAACCTCTAGTAGTTATTAACAATAAAGCCATACTTAGAAATCAAGAAAACCTAGAAGTCATCTTTATCCTTTGGGGTTTTTTTGGGCTGGGTATAAGCCTTGGGAGAGAAAGGAGAGTTGACATCAGTCAAATAGCTCCTGACTGCACCAATCCTTTGGAGTCTGAAAAAATGCTAAAATAAAGCTTGCTGGTGTGCTGAAAGAAAAGGGGAGTTTGTTTTTATTTTGGTCTCAATTTTGGACACTGAGTCTTCTGCCTGTGGAAAGAGCAGCTGCCCTTTCAGGATTCAGTCTGGATATAGAAGGTATTGGAGAAGCTCTTTCTGGTTCTTCTTTCTCATTATTTAATTTTTCTTACTTGTTTAAGCCTTATATGGTACAATAATGCATTTTCAATTCAGCTTTTGTTTTAAGGAAGCACATAGGCTGGACAGTGGGACAGGATATCCCTCAAATCTGTCTTAAGCTAAGGCAGGGAGCCAAAAGTAGTCCTAAACCTCCCTTAATAGACTGGTGGAAACTCCACTCAGCACTTCTGAAATATCTGATGGCTTTTGAGCACTCTTCCCAAGAAATCCAGCAAAGAAGGACTGCTGGTGAAAGAGAGCTGGGCAAGGATGCTGCTTTGTGCTGGATACTTGGCTGCCAGAGGAGGTACCACAGGAGCTGAGGTACCTGGTCTGAAGCCATCTGGTGCAGGCACTGGGAAGATGGGCACCCCAGCAGTGTGAATACTACTTGGCTGTTTTATTACAATTCTTTGCATATCCCCTTCCCATTTTCAGCAACTGGGAGACCTGTGGAACATACATCACAGGGAGGGGTGGATCTGCAGCATCCAGGTATGGTTATGGTTCACACATGGTACCATCAAAAACATTCTGGTCATGCCACATCAGCACAGCTTCTGATATCTAGTGCATGTGTTTCAGTAAAGAGTGGCTTTTGACAGACCCACTTGGCATTGAAATTACAAACAACTTTCAGAAGTCCCCATTCCTTCCCTCATAAATGCTTCTAGGGCCCTTTCAACTGTTGTCTGAGCTACATAGGAAAATGTCATAGTTTATCTCATAACTAACCACAATATTTAATTATTTAATGATGGCTATAAAACAAGTGTAACAAAGGGAAAACTGTTCTGAACTTTCTTGACACTGTATTCAGCAAATACGTGCTCTTTATCTGACATGCCATCATTTACTCCCTCAGCCCTCAGAACAGCAGGATAGCTGAACTATCGATATATTAGAAGAAAAATCATAGACAAGGACAGTAAATTCTGACATTTTGAAACTAATGGTGTAGTTCATCTGATGTACTGCATGCCTAATACTCAATGAAAAGTCTGGAGGGAAGAACTTAATGCACCTTTTAAAATCTGCATTTTAGTCAAGATTGTGTGATGTCATATTTGTGTATATATAAGGATATGTCATATATGATCTGATGTGATAAGCTTATGCAGACAGTACTTTACACACACATTCAAATGCTTAATAAAAATACCTCTATTCACTGCCTCTCTGGGTTTGGGCTTGTGTATGTGCATGTGTGTGCATATACATGCATACAGTGGGGTTATGAACAGATACCCTTTTTCATTAAGCAAGTGACATTTTCATGCTGGTGCAGCATCTATCTATCTTCTTTCTGGCAAAGCTGTGTGCCTTTCAGTCAGCATCTGAGTAAAGATCAATGAGAGAAAGCTTTTTGAAGGTGCTTTCAGGTCCTGCGGCAAGGGAGATGATCAGAAAGCTGCCATAAGCTTCGGACCCACTTGACAAATGAGAAACTATTTTGGCGCTCTGTAAACTGCTGTCACATCAGTTAGAAACACTAATTAGAACTACTTTGCTATTGAAAGTGTCCAGTGCATTAAATACCACTTCTGCTTATTGCAATTAGCTAATCCATTGACTCACACTTCATACCACAAGACTATCAAAGATGGAAATGCATAAGGGATTACTTAATAATTTATGAGGGAAATTAGAACTGAATGGCAAATAGCTTTTGCCTGCTACCCTTTGACCTTTCATTCCTTGCAGAGCACAAAGCTCACATGTGAAATGTACTCATCCTCAGTTTTGTCTAGCTGGAGAAGAGTCGTCAACCCAAGGTGCACAAGTAAGCAACCATCAGAATATGTCGTCTTTTTTTCAGTGATGTGGGTAGCTTCTGTGAAGCTATTGGACGCTGTGGTACCACACAGTCTGTAAAGCGAGATAATTTCATGCTCTCCCTGTACTGTTCTCCAAAATGGTTCTTATTATTGATAAACCAACAAGACACTGTTAAATAATCTATACCATGTGAGGTTCAGAAGAGGTGGTGATGATTTTTAATGCCATTTCCTTTTTTCACAGGGTAAACGTCTAGATGACAATCTAGTAAAAAAGTGAAGTTGTTTGTAAAGACTGAGACAACTTTGTATTTTTGTTTTAAAGTTTAATTGTGAATCTGTAATATTTCAACATGCCTTAGGAATAAGAAAAAAGAAGCAAAAAGTTTCTCGTGACATAATGGGCCATTTTTCTGTCTTTTAAGGATGCTATGACTCTACGTTGTACACAGATGTTTTTAGCTGAGAGGGAAAAAAATATATCACACTGAATAGCTGGCTTGCAATCTAGCACACAATATAAAGTCATAAGGCTGTATTCCTCACACTGCTTTTGTTACTTTGGTCTAGGCAGTTATTCATTCTGCTCAAATTCCCACTGATAATGTTAGTCCTTAGTTCAGTTGCCAGGGTGTTAAGGAAGATCAGGATTTGTAATTTGTTGTTTTAAATATAAGATAGCAATCTTACCACCACTCATACTTCTCAAGAGCTGGAATGATTTTTTCCTTAAGTGATTTTTTTGTTCTTAAAGTAGTTTTTTTTGTTCCTTGAGACCAGCTTGAAGAGTGCCTGTGTTCTGTTCTTCAAACATTAGTAAGATATAACTGTAATGCACTTTTTTTTCTGAAATTGTTCATTTAAAGAAGCGGACAGAAAACATAAAGCAGCTATGGGGCAGTTTCATCTAAAAGCTCCTAACAAGGACCACCTTCAATGATCTTATTCCAAGTATATGAAACTCTTCCTGTTTTCAAATTTCTTTGTATGCTCATTCAGTGATCAGTTAAGAATATTCCTCATCTGCCTGAAGTCCTGCATCTCACCAGACTGCTCCATACAGAAATGTTTGTGAAAAAAAAGTAATTACTATTTCATTTCAAAAGTCTTTAGATGATAGCAAGGTAAAATATTATTAACAAAAACATAAACATACATACACTCACCTAAATGCGAGTGTAAATTACAATATGAAATGGTTTGGTTCTTTGAATATATTTACAAGTTTGGTTTTGTTTTTAGGAAAGAAAAGTCTCTGGAAGAGCAGATTGGAATTGCAAGATTCAAACTGTACAATGAGCCTTCTCAGTCTACTAACACCAGAGGCCAAACTAGTGTCCTCATTTGTGCCCTTCAGTTTTGATGCCTGTAACTGGGAGAAGGGAGAGAACTGGTTTGTTTTTCAAATGTCTCTAATTTAAAAAAACCTCAAAGATGATGTGGCAGAAAATATCTCAGCATGACATGCAGAAATATCTGAGGCCTGCTTTGGTTTGGAGCAGATCGGCTCTTTGGTCGCTGGGGCAACCTGCACATGCTTCTTTGAGTGGCTCTGCTCTTCTGGCTGCTATAACAGGAATGCGACAGAGACATTCATTTTTCCAGAAACTCACTGCAATGTTGAGATTTTCTGGCCATTACGGAGGTACAAACCCATACAGAAACTATGGAAAACTTTTGTTCAGCTGTGACTCCACCACTGCCACCACCAAAGTTGCTATTGTTGCCAGTGGAGCCAAGGGCCAATGCCTGGGTGGGAGGAGTGGAGGCTGTATGTATGTCCCATCTTGAGACTTTGCTTTCCTTCATTTCTAATTGTCTGCTGCCTTCTTTCAAGACTAGTAACCACAGACCAGAGGGAAAAAGATTATTTTTAAGCATGATGAAATTTAACTTGTAATTGCTGTTTCCACAGCAGCCAATTGAGAGGTAAGAGCATAGCTTTACCAAGCAGCTCCTAATCTCTAGGATTTACAGATGATGAAAATGAGCAGGAAATCAGGGCTGCAGTGACCTGGCTGTGGTGCAAGTGCAACACACGCTGACAGATACCCACACTTAAGGATACAAAATTCCTAGCAAATTTTGCATTGCCTGCACAGCTTTGAAAATCCTCATGGTCTGATGTTTGTGTCAGGTTTCGCCTAGTATTAGTAAGACCCTGTATCGTATTTAATGTCAGTTTTGGTATCTGTCTGCTTGAGACAGGGTGTCACAATATATTCCACTGCTGGCAAGTTTCGACAGGGAAGCAGTAACTTATGCATTGACTGTTTCCCATGAGGTTTCATGTTCCTGTAAAATCAGCCATTTAGAAAAAAACGCAGTATTAGTTTAACTTGCTATTTCACATGAAACTGCTAAGGCAACCCCTGTAAAAAAATAGCACTTCTTCAGATGTCCAGTACTGTATGACATGCATTGCAATGCTGCTCTTTTCTCTGACAATATTTTAACAGCCAATACTAATTTAGGTTTTTCCTATGTTTAAAGACCCTCTGTGCTGACTGGCCAAAATTCTTCGGTTCTAAGGAGGGATCTGGTTTTCCTATACCACACAAAGTAGAAAGCATGCTGTCATGTACCTGGTACCTATTGAAAGGCTGCCCTCACAAGAAAGGTGCCGTATGAAGGAGTTCAACCCCTGTTCAGCCTTTTGCTCCTCAGAAGTGGCAAATGCTCCCAGCCCCGAACACAGGGGTGCGTGGAGCACTCTCTCCCCTGAGCTTGTTCTACTGCCTGTTGTTTGTTGGTGATGCAGGTGCAGCGTGGTGGCTGCTGAAGGCTGAATGTTAAACATGTTTGTGTTTGTAAAGACTATTGATTCAGAGTTGCTCCAGCACAAGTGTAGGATTTTCTATACTAGAGCACTGGTAACGTTATACAAATTCACATGCATTTTTCAGAATGATCCCAGAGCAAATCCTTAAACACATACCACACATAGTTACAAAGTACTAGAAAAAGGGTTTGTTGTTGTCATTCTGTTCACTGGCTACTTTTCTGCCTTTGTGTGATCCACAAGTATATAAATGAAATACTGGCAATATCTTCTTTCTTCAATCCTAAAGAAAACCTGAAAAAGGCAGTTATAAAAGTAGATTTAGATTATTTCTTTTTCATGATACCAGAGACTTTTATTTTGTACTGCTTTAAGCATTTCTGGTGCCTGTTTTTTTGGGGTAGAAGAGTTCTAGCCCACTAGGTAGAGTTTGGCCTCCTCTGTAGAACAGAGGTTTACCTGCCAAATCTCTCAGGGTTTCCTTCCCCACCTGCTACTGATTTTAACATGGTCTTCACCAGAGAGGCATTAAAACTTCCTCAAGTGATTTCTGCCTGTGGAGTAAAGTATGACCGAGTCCCAGGGCTGATGTAGGGAGGGGTGAGCTGTGGCCTTACAGGTTGGTGCCTGATGGGGGTGTCTGGGTGGGCTTTGTACCTTCCCCCTGTTAAGGGGGCAGGATGTGGTTGGGTGGAGGGGCCTCTCCAGTGCAAGTTCCCCTCCTGACTGCCCCCAGGTCTTGTGATGGGGTGCTGCTGGGGCTCCCACCCCTCCTCGTGCCCCAGCAGCCAGTGGCATTCAGCTGCTCTTGGTGCCAAGAAGGTGTAACTATGCAGTAAGGTTATATTTTTACTCTGGTAGAAAACAGTTAATATTTGTTTCATTTAAACAATGTATATATTAAAACTCCAAACAGAAGCATGTGTGGCTAGGACAGCCCAGTTGAATTCAGTTGGCCTGGAAGGCAAAGGCTGTTCCTAAATTAGGACTGGACCAGAGGTCATTCTGTGCTCTGAATTAGTGGGGCAGACAAATTTTTTAATCAGTTTTCCTTGCCTGAGAAATGCTCTTGTGTTCACAAGTCTGGCTGGACTTAGTCCCTTAAAACTTCTGTAGATGGAAAAATTTCAGTGAATATTTTAAAATGGTATTTGAAAATAAATATGGGGTATATAAAAATACTCAAGCAGCTGAGCAGGAGAAAACTATAAGAAAAATTGCTATTGTGTAAAGATATATAGTTGCAACAATAGACTGATATCCAATAATTTACTCCCTCTAAGTTCTAAAAAACAGATGACTGCAAAGTGTTTGCTAAACCATTCTTTTTCATCTGACATGTGGTTGGATTATGTGAACTGACTCACCATTTAAATGGGGCTACTGAGATTGGTGTGTTATTGATTCAGACAGTCCTTGACCTCAGGGATAACACTTGCTGTAACAGAGGAAACTGGCTTTTAGGCTAGAATTCTCCATCTCTTTCTGCATCTGTTATTTGACAATACTGAAAACAAAAAGATTAGGGAAGCAAAGCATGAGTTAATACCAGCAAAGTCAAGCAGCTTTTCCTAGGCTGCTTGTTCTGATGAAATAGTGCTGGTGCTTTCCAGAAGAAAAATCCAGAGATGCCAAGACTTTAGTCCCTTGGATTCAAATTTTCACCCAAGCTGCTCTCTGCGTGTGTATATGTGCATACAAACGTATATGTATCTCAAAGCCATCTTTTATTTCATTGGGATTGGGTTTTTGTATTTTTAGACTTACACTCAGGGTGAAGCTCCAGATGCAAAATGCTTGAAGTATCCCACTCACATTTTTCTTCAGGGTTAGACACAGGATTCCCATGAAATATCAGGTTTGTGTCTGTACAATAAACTGAAAGTGCAACAGCACCTGGGTTAGCCTCACCCCTGTAAGGACCACTGCGTCTGAGCAAGGAGCAGGCTGGTAGCACAGGCACTCGTGCTGCACACACCGTACTGGCCTTGGGTAGGTGCTTTGACCAGTCCTTGCTGATGACTGTGACACCTTTGTGCTATGCTTTGAGGTAGCCCAACTGCTGTAGACATGTGGTTGCCTACCATGCTCAGTCATATCTTCATTTCGCTCGGTAGACCTACTGAGCAGGAAGCCTGCAGTAAAACTCATCCATGCAGGGACTGCCCTCAAGCCTAAAATAGGATTTTAGTCTCCTTGGGCTCCCTGCAGAGTCAGTCGAGAGATGCAAGCTCTCCTGCAAGGCAATTTAGAGCAGGTACCTATCGAAGGAGCCTTCTCTGTTCACTACGTGCTAGGGAGACCAAGTATCCCCAAAATGGCACTTGTATTAAGTGACTGATGGCACTGCGAGTATCCACTTCATCCCATCCACAGAGCAATAAGCACTGTTGGTTTTTAATGTCACTGGTGTCCTCTGCAAAAAGTAGAGCTGTGTTGTTGCCAGGGAAGGGGATGTAGAGAAAAAGTCTGTCTGTGCAAAGCATCAGGGAAGGATGGTAGCAGCCTGGACTGGCTCCACAGGAGTCTGTGAGGCTCAGAGAATAACACTGGTGAGCACAACAGCTTCTGGACCCTGCACACAGAGCAGAGTAAGTGAAGGAGGGAGAGTGTGTTGTGTGTGTGTGTCGTGGGTTTTTTTTGTTTTGTGTGTTGGGTTTTTTCCTCTCCAGTTCTTGTGCAGAACACATGTTCTGTGTGTCACTGAGCAGGGAATTATGACGAGGATGTGCAGGAGAAAGAAAAGGATGCCTGGGATATATGAGATTATTATGAGATTTGGATGCTTTGGGTTTCTCTGGATATCTCGGGAAGGACTTTGTCCAGAATTTGTAAAAGACAAAGAAAAGCTTTCTTTTCAAGAAAGCTATCAGTGGACATTTGCCAGGCTGCCTTAAGGACCTTTTCTTTGCAGAGAAACCCCAAAATAACAAATGAGTAACACAGCAGACTGTTGATCACAGTCTTAAATTAACTTAAAACTTACACTTGGTTTTTTTAAGGATATCATCCCTAGGCCTGTCTAGTCCAGGCACTGTGTGTACCTTCTCAACCTGTCATTTATCAAATTCCTAACAGTTATCAATCGGCAGACATTAAGCAGGTAGCCTGGCACTTGCCCAACAGGTACTGCATGATGCTGCAGCTGTTGAACAAGTACTTTATCAAAAATGATTTTCTGGCTTTTTGTCAGCTATTTCAAATCCCAGGTTGCAAATCAGTTGCTTCCTTTTTAGTTATATGGAAACAAAATGAGATGCACCTGAATGCTTTTAAAAACAATTACTTCTAATACTATTTACCAATGCAAACATCCATCCATCCTCAATCCTTCCTCTGTAGTCTAACACTTATTCCTTTCTTACTCTTTCATATGCAAACACTATGTCTATGTTATAATCACTGAGCATAAGTCAGATAAAAGCAAAGTCTGATGTATTAACAATGAAAATGTTCTTCTGAATAAAAACATGGATTACCATGGGATTTTTCCTAGGATTATACTATATTCAATATGATTAAGAGCCTCAGAACTTGTCTCTGAAAGACTTATTCTTCTAATCAAAGTGAACATTCCATTTTTCTATGCCCATTTCCTAAGCAAGTTGAAGAATATGTATAGCTTTTTCTAGGCACAAAATTTCACTAAAATCATTTGGGGAGAGGGCAATTGGCAATGTCTTATGGCTGATCTTCATGCAGTCTCACCAGTGCTAGTGAAACAAGATGCAGAGGGGTCTTTGACAGCCTGAAATCTCTCCCTGTGAATGGTATTGTGAAAAGAAATCCCTTTGGTGAGGGAGTATTTGCATTGAGGGGGCTGATGTGGACTCTCCTTGCAGAGCAGCAGCTGCTATGTTCATGCTACATGACTGGTAGGTTCCATGGTGGGAAGGAGTTGAACATGGAGCCCTGTGTATACTGGGCTTTGAAGATATTTCCCTTGCAGTTTCAGACAGCTCCAAGCCATCTGCTGACCTTTTGACGATTTCCTAAACCTGTGAGTCAACACTGGTGTTAGACACTGATAGTATTGAATGGGTTACATTACAATACATTTCATTTGCTTTTACATGTTTAGATGATGGTCCACTAGTGCCAAATGGTGGCGGCCAAAAAAGTTTATCAAAAATGAGTGTGACATGGATGTAAAGAAATGCTATGCACACAGAAATGTTACTTTCCTCTCAAGACCCAGAAATGTGTCACTGCACTACTGATATGTCATACAACAGGCCTGTCCATGTCCCAAAAAATGCAATGGCCATGTCCTACTGAGATTTGTAACTCAAGGTACAGTCAGACAGCACATCTTGAGTGTTTTTTTTCTAGCAGTGAAAGAAATCTGGTAAAGTCTTCACAACTATTCCTAGATGGATCAAGATAGCATAAAATAGTAGTGCACAGACCATAAGTCATATTGAAGCTGAATCCATGTTGACGGAGAAATGCTTTCACTTCAGGTTCTTGAAGCACCTCATTTCCTATGAGCTAGATTATTTTTTCATAAATTGTGGACAACAACTAAGATGAGTTTAGTCTTTGTCTTTGTTGCTGAATGTGGCAAGCTGATCTGTGAGTAATGGAGCAAACAGAGCAATCTGTTCCAGAGCCTCCGTGAAATTTTCCATTGTTTGGGGAACGAATCAGTCCATTCTCTGCATGAAAGGGAAAGTCACGCTTAGGAACTTGATTTGTTGCAATGATCTTCTTTAATGCATTGCACTACTAGTGACATTCTCGCTGATATTGGGGTCCTTTGTGTGCTTTGTATCAGTTTTATTTTCTTGCCAGGAAATTGAAACACCTATATATGTAACGAAGTCAATCTTTGATTCTTTCTAGGCCAAAAGTGTGCTTGCTGACATGCTTCAGATCACAGACTGCAGTCACGATGGCACAGAACCAAGGTATGAAAAGCTTGCTAATTATTTTACCCCATCTTCTTATTGCAGTGTTAAGTTTTGTCTTAAAATTGACCCTTAGTTATATAGGGAATGAAGAGTCTTGTGTGCTCAGAGCAGTGTTTAGAAGGGCATGGTTTCCACCACACTCCTGTGGTTGCTATATTGGAGCTGGTTAGATACTTTCTCTAAACTAAGACAGGACTAAGAAAAATCTAACTTGTGAGTTCATGTGATTTGATCAGTACTAACCTGAATGCCCCCTCCTCCCCAAGAAGAAAGATCTAGTTTTACAGGGAATTCCTACCTGGATCATGTAATTCTAAAGCAGACATCTGTATCAAGAAGCCTTTAACCAGGAGAAAGACACTGGAGACAGAATTGAAAAGTAAAGGGGAGGAAGAGGGAAAGGAGTGAAGAGGAGATGAAGTTTACCCACAAAGGCACTTTTGTCTACAAGGATGAGGAAACGGAGAATGCTGGAATTTCCCTTCTAATGAAGATGAAGAGCAGGTTTTCCCTTTCTTTGTTAAAAGGAATATACCACATATATAAAAGGTCATTGACCATTGTCCCACATATAAAAGGTCATTCACCATTGTCAGGTGTTACTGAGGCTGCTGGATAGGCAGTGAGCAAGAGCTCGTTCCTCCAAATGCCTCAGGACCTTGAAAAGGGCGTGTGAAGAGGGGCTGTAGCTGTCTGTCCCTGAAGATGTGTGGCACGGAGACAGCCAGCCATGGACTGTGGTGGTAAGGAAAAGGTGGTAGATATGCCACCATTCTTCATGTCTAGCAACATGGATCACTACAGGATCAGAGATGAAGGCCTTGCTTCGTTCAGGGGTCGGCAATGAGACTGTGGGTTTTTCCTCTCTTGTTTCCCTTACTGTTGACATACTAGTCTCTTCTCAGCTCAGGAAAAACCTAATCAAATAGCTTCTCTTCCCATGGCAGTATGCTTGAAGGATGTGAAGACATGGCAGGCCCAACAGCTGTCCCTGTACCATTATCCCAGCTTCCCTCTAGAGTCAGCAGATCTGCAGTCACCAGTGCTCGGCTCAAAGCTTCCGTGGCCTCCTTGAGGGTCTTGCCATTCTGGGACATTTCTAGCATGGTCAGACTAGCTGGGTGCAGGTTAGTCCCAGAGGTCAGGGTTTCACACAGCACCTGCTCTGTGGCTTGGGGAGAGAAGTATGAAGTCTCGGCCTAGTGCAGTGTAAAGAAAATTAAAAACATGTTTTCTTTAAGATTGTTTATGAACCTTAGCAGTTTAAGGGCAAACTCATTATGGTTTAAGGCCAGCCTCATTATGTTTTGGATCTTAGGTGTTTGCAGTGTGGTGTGACCATCAGCCCTGAGCAGCAAGCCAGGCCTAGCTGGGATGGCAGGACATCTGCAACTCTCCCAAGCTGTCCTTATGTTGCACCTTCTGCACATTATGGAGCATTTCTGTTTGCCGGGTCCTGCAGAAATGCCCTGGTCTTCCAGTGACCAGAGACCTGCAGCTTCCTGCATCTTGCCCAGTAATAACCCGTTGGGCACATCTGTTGGCAGGGGGCAAAGGGACTTACCCAAGGCCTCCCAGTACCTCAGGAGCTGTACAGCGTTGGTGCAGGGTGACTGGTGTAAATCCCAGGTATCCTCTGGAGGCTGAAAATGCCTCCCTGAGCTGCTCCAGCCAAGGTGCCCCAGAGTCTAATTACTCTCATCAGCTTAAAAAGAGGCTGGGAAATGCTGACAAGAAATTGCTGCTGCTGGGAAGGGGTATTTTTCTCCCTGATTTTTCTTGTTTTACTCTTCTCTTTGCTTCTCAGAGGAATGTGGGCTCAGCTTCCAAGGAGTTAGGACTAGACCAGACTCTTTTTAAAGAAAAGCCTGAAATTCCAGGGAAGGATTTTACCCCTTTTGTCTGCTTTTCTGTAGAAGATGCTCATTAAAAGGAGAGGCTGAGTTTCAGCTGTAGGTTTATTACGGAGGTAGAAACCAGCTCTAAAGCTTGACTTTGGATCCTGATTTCCTCTGAAGTCTGTGCTGAAATTCAGATTTAGGCTGGCCTAATGAGCTCTGCTCAAATACGTCATGCAGAATATTTCTGGGATATACCTGGGCTAAATTAACTCCCGGCAGCTTTTGGTTGTAATGTTTTGAAGCATGGTCTGTGGGGTGTTTTTTCAGGGGTCATTCAGCAGTGTCTCGCTACAGAGAAGAGCACTATTGAACTCCTTGGAAAAGCTATGAAATTTCATACACTGAATGCAACCCCAGGAGACTAATCCAGCCCCAAACACTATCACTCTTAGATTTGTGTTTCATTCAAGAAGTCATGAAGCAATCTATTTTGCCAGAAAAAAAAAATCATTATTTTATCATCATCCTGAGTACTTTCTATGAGAACAAAATTTATCAAAAACGCCTGAGATCTTTGAGAAAGATCTCAATTGTGCAGAAAAGCATTACATTGATTGTGAACTTAGCCTTTCTTTGGATTTTTCTGCTTGTCATTTTTACTTAAATACAAATATTAATGAAGACCTAAACGTGCCCTTTTACTGTTGCCCTTTATTTTAGTTTTCTATAAAGATTGCTCATAATCCTACAGCTATCTTTTTCCACTTTAAAAGGTTCTTGCTTCTTATTGCTGTCAGGATAATGCTGCATCATTCCACCTAACTACCAATAAATAGAAATGCAGAGCCATGACTTCTATTCGAAAGCATGCAGGCTCCTTTGTACTGTTTCTGTATATACAAATATATCTTCCAACTTGTAGCTGTAGTACAACATTTGAATTAAATCATGACTTATTCTTTCTATTAAAGCTGTGTTGTCCTTGCCATTATCCCCTTTTTCAGTAAATGAGTACAATGAAAAATTGATTCTAGCAGTATTGGACTGCAGCAAAATAACAAAAGATGATTGTTACATTATCAGAGTCCTCTCTGCTTCCATAATATAGGAATTGAAAACACCTGTCTTTATCTTCTCAATCAATATTGCACCCGAGTCACATTTTCCTGGAAAACACTTTAAAGGTGTCCACTGTATGTTATTTAGATTTAACAAATGCATTATTCAGGCTGTCTTCATTTATTTTGATTACCTGAGATTGCTCTGCCATCCCTGTGAGTTATATAAAGCCTAATATTAAATGCCACACTAGACTAGTATGTCAGTAACAATATCAGATGACTTCTCTTATGTGAAGCAGTGTGACAAGTGAACAAGTACACTTTGTAAAATGTATGTGGAAAACTTGTGTTCAACAGGGACATCTCATTGCAGGCTGCTCTCTTTCTAAAACGTAGAGCAGGGCAGAGGGCTTCAGTTAATGGTTGCTAGAACAGAATGACCTAATTGGAAGCAGATTTGGGAGGGTGACAGTGGACATTAGTCTGCATTTCCAGAAAGGATAAGCCAGTGTTGGATGCTTAAAACTGTCAGCTGTGCTTTACAGTCATGCTTTTTAATAGTTTTAACAGGGAATTCTTAAGAGCAGCTAATTTACAGCATGTCTCAATAGCAGTCTGAAACTATTGAGCATCTAGTAAGAACAGAGAAATAAGTGAGCAGCTTTAGAGACGTGGCTATCATTTCAACGTGTGCATTTGCATATTCCGTCTAATGCCCGAAGTCAGATGCCTAAAATTAGTAGATTTATTTGGATGTGTGGAAATAATTGTAATTTGTTTCACAGCAATCAATTTGTGATGCTTTGATTTCCCTTTCTACAGAATTAAATTATTAAGGGGCAAATATGATTTTCAAGATACTTTTTATCATTCCCTCTGCTTGAAGTTTTGTCAAGTTTGACACACCATAACCCAACATTCAGCCATGAGTAATAAATATTAAAAAACCCCAATCAAATAAAAAACAAATTAAGTATGAGAAATGCAAAGAAATGAGGGACAGCAGGATAGTACCTTGCCAGGAAATGTGACTATAATAGGGGCCTCTTCTCCATATCAACTAATTATCTGCATCATTTCTAGATGGCAAGAGTGGTATGAGTTAGGAGGTTGTACCCATCAGGCTTTGTATAGGGCCATGTATGAAGGGCAGGGAGCAGGATGAAGGGTTGAACTGTTCTTCAGAGATGCCTCCATGGTTCTCAACCCACAGACCTGCTCTCTGGCAAGTCTGGTAAGGCAAACTGCAGCAACCTCATCCCAGTAGAGACAGCGAGGGCTGTTGTGCCAGTGCACAGCAAGGGGCATTTTCTCCATGATTTGAGACTGGTGACAGTCCTGACTGAGGAAATGGGGAGAGGAGAGATGATCATCTGACTGCTCCAGCTCTTCAACTCCCTAACCAGAGCTCTGCTAGGGCAGAAAGGATGTCCCTGGTATTCAGAAGAGGTCTTGCACTACAACTGAATAAGGAAATGCTCATATTTTCCCTGAAATGCCTGGCGGTGACCCACAACATCATCACACACACTGGGGAAAGCAGGAGGAAACAAGCCAAGGGGTTCAAATCTTGGTTTGTACCTGAGGCTGGCTCATACCAAGCCCAGAGGGAAACCCCTGTGCTCCCCTGGCCCAGCACAATGAGCAGGGCCCCTGCCTACACTTCTGTTGCTTTTGGCATGACCACCCATGTTTTTTCCATCCTCTGCCCTCATTTTGTTTCTCTGTTTAAAAACCTTTTTATTTTAGCAGAGGAGAAAAAAATTGCTTAAAAATTAACTTCAAAGCCCCTAGTCATTGCATAGAACTATTCCATCTCAATCTTTTTAGTCTTGATTTTTTTTTTTTTTTTTTTTTTTTTTTTTTTTTACAGCTGGGCACAGAAGGACTGAACTGAGCAGAGTATTCCTATAGTCATACCCCCTGAGCTGTGCCATGCCTGTATGCAGCCACTGCTGGAAGTGGAAGCACACTCTGCTGTTGCAGCATGCCCCAGGACAGCCCTGTTTGTGCCCAGCTGACCCATCAGTGCAGCGTCTTTCCATGATGCTGCAAAGCTGCAGGATTTCTGCACTAGTTTCTGCATGTTCCTCAAGCCCCAGAGGGGTCAGTCCTTGCTGTGGCTGCACACATGGTGGCACTGAAATGAGGGGGGAGCAGAAGAGCTGGTGTAAGCGCAAAGCTGCCCTACAACTGTCCTGGCTAATTATGGGGATAACTCAACAACATCTGAGCTTTACTTTGGCTCAGATGAGACCCTGAGTGCCAGGATGCCTATGTCAAATGTTTTGCACCTTCAACTGGCAATATCACTTTGGTGCTTTGGTGAAGGACGGGCTTTCTCGGGAGCTGTGTGCATCTCTGCTGCCAGAACAGCTTTGCTGGTGGCATTTCAGAGCTTCTACTTCTGATCCCAACCAGAACGAAAGGAAGGAGGAGAACAAGAAATAAGAGGTGATGTGGGAAAAACTGTCCATCCCTCTGGGTACACAGGATATCTCAGCTGCATTTCTTCCTCTGCTCCTGCCGGGAGTGCGCAGTAGGCTTTGCCTGCGCTGGGGCACCATGGGGTGGTAGGAGGGAGCTTTACACCTGGGTCCATGAGAATCTGCACTCCCACTGTCTACAGAAATGAGCTGCAAAGCTGCTGCTTAGCTCCAGGCTTCAATACATTCATATTTCCTTGTAAATATAACTAGCAGGTGAACTAAAAACTGAGCTTATGATGGGATTCTGGCTTTCATTAAGGAATTTTGTACCTATTTAAAAAATATATGCAGGAGCATGTTGCTGATTATTTTAAGAACCTATGCAAATTTATTGATTTGCAGTAGGAAAAGCTTGCTGTGATGTGTAAATTAAGCCATTTAAATCATCCTCTTTGGTAACTGAAGCACCAGCTCTGTTTACTCAATGAGTTAATATCCTATTACCTACCACAGTTTTATGGTTGCACTTGTGGTCCTTAGTGGCCCAAGAGAGCTAGCTGGCTGCTGCCCTGCTTGTCTTTACCAGCAGATAATCCTCCTGCTGTCTGGGCTAGGTTTCGGTTGTTGCTATTTTACAGTGCCCCAAAGTGTGCCAGCTGTCTGACTGGCCAGGTAGGAGAGGCCACGGCAGCCTTGCACGGGTGGTAGGATGCAGCCAGGACAGCGGTGGCCGTGCCAAACTCTGCTGTTGATGGCTACAGGTGCCTTAAATATCTCTTTGCAGGCGGAGTTTTCACCTAAATACTTCTGGAAAGTGTGATTGGGGATATACTCTGTTTCACTCCCACCCTGAGTCAACAGCAAGTCAGATGTAATTGAAGATTAGACAGACCCTAAATTTTTTTCATGTCCTTGCACATGAACATTTTGAGTCTGCTTTAAAGATAAACCAAAGGATGTATTAAAACATAAATCCTGTAGATAGTTATATTAGTTCTCAGGCACACACATGTATTTACAGTCCCTGTATCTGTTACACCAGAGCTGGGCAATTGCTACCTGGAGTATGTAGGTATCTTGTCAACCCCGTGTATCTGCAAACATTTACATCTGAGGTAGCATAAGAGGTTCCTGGGAATCCCTAACTTGGGCTCTGCCCTGCAAAGGGGTGCTGCACAAAATAACACACCAGGTAAATAAGGGCTACTTTAACAGGTGCTCTTAATCAAAAAGTTGAGAAGAAAATTTTCTCTGGTGGATTGGCTTTTCCCTTCATCCATGTTTGCTAACATTATAATTTATGTTTTCACCGAGTTGTTCTCAAATCTGCTTTTTACCTACAATAGAGTAAGAATCATTCAATAATTGAGGGATTATTTGATGCAGAAATAATGCACATATCCATCAAGGCAAAACCACCCTGACTTTTGAAAGCCTTGCACACGATGCATGTAGCATTTGCCCATTTAGAAAACAACAGGCTTTTACAACAACAGACCATTGACTGAGCCAAGTGATATTAAGATGAGTAGCTCAAAACCATAACTTGGTTCTCGTAGGCAATGCTGCATCCTTTCAGGGTAAATACAATGTTCTAAAACTTCCAGATGAAACTGGAAAAAAAAATGCAAATGTTAAAATGCATGTTTTAGTTCTCACATTTTACAAATTTAAGAGGTGCTGAATTTTACTGACAGTTTTCTTGGCAGCAAGCGAATTCCAAAGATGCACATGCAAATATTTGTCAAAACTGAATTTTCAATTTTGCATGCATAAGGATTACTCCAGAAGTGCTGGCATACTCACTTGCTCACAGAAGAAAAGTAGTGTCATGTGGCACGTCTGGCCAATCACGGGAAAACTGTGTATTTTTAATTTTAAATATTCTGATTAATCCATAGAGTAAGAAAATATAGTGAAAAGAAAGTCACTGAATATATTTGAATAACAAATAAATTCAAGATGATGTGATTGGCTTATATATATTCCCTGAGCAAGAAGAGACAAAATTAATCAAATAAATTATTCATTTTGAATTATTTGTTCAGCTCTGTTTTTACAAGTGGAGGCCTAATGCTGATGTTTGAATTTTGCAGTTTGCTACAAAAGCTCTCCTATTGTGTGTCCTATCTTCCTGATAGCCTCTGCTTTGCTTTGGGTCTGAGCACTGCATTTGCTGTGATGATGTATTTTCTGTGAAAGAGTTGCTAAAAGCAATTAGGTCTTGAGTAGCAGGCACTGAAAGTCCTAACATGCTCATTGACCAAAAGGCATTACAAATGTAATGTTGCTCATTTCTACTAAATCATTACAACACAAATAGCGCTCCTCTGCCTTGGCCTTTGAGCAGAATTAGATTCGGGTTAGAGTGCATCCGTACACTTACCCCGAGAAGCACTCAGTGTGGCTGTCCTAATTGCACCCCAGATATCTAGACCATATTTAGATAGAGAATTTAATGGCCCTAGTACCAAAAGTCTGTTAGCCTTTATTACATTTATTTTCATCAGAAAAAGTAATCATTGTGTTCTCTGAGATAAATACAGTAATTAAAATATAATTCTTTCTTTGATAACTATGCAATGTACGGTACTTGCCTCCAGTCCTGTTCCAAGCTTATATAGGGGGGAAAGCAGAAAGTTGAACTATTTCAGCATATATTGGTCTTCTGACATTAAAGTGCTGTACTGAAAGCCAGAAGGGACAGCGAGTTGCTAGGCAGAGCTGTGTGCTTCCTTGGCAGTGCAGCTCTGGGCCGGGGACAGCAAACTGTCCCTCGTGGTTGGTGGGGAGGTGAGTGTGTGCTGGGGTACAGCAGGGCCCCACCATGAAGGGCAAGGCCTGCAACTTGCCCAAAGTCCTAGGTCTCGCCATTTCTGAGAAGCAAAGTGGCAAGGTGTTAGGGCATCTCTGTCTGTTATGGACAAGCAGTGGAATGATAATCAGTGCTTCAGCACCGTCTTGCTGAGGGCAATTTAAAGTGCTAAATGATCTGTCTCTGCTCCAAACCCCATGTGCAAGGCTCAGGGCTTTGCTTGGCACCTGCCAGCCACGTCCTCCTGCCCAGGCAGCAGCTGGGGCTGGGCGGGTGCTGCCCCAGCCTGGGCAGGGGCCAGGCCTGGTGCGGAGCTGGGTTGTGATGGGGCTGGCGAAACCTGGAGCAGCATGGTCAGCTCGTTTCATAAAAGCCACCAGATGATCGTGAATTTTGTTGCCAAACCTGACTGTATCTGAAACGCAAAAATGCCCGAATGTAAGTGGCACTGTCAGCTCCCTAAAAATCACATTTTCTGCAGTCTGCAATACTTGTTCTGTTCCATATGTGGAGGGATTTTTATGAAATGTTCCAGGCAGAAAGTGAAAAACTCTGCGGTGTACTGGCACGATAAAGCTATCTTGCATGAATGCAGTGCTTTCCACTTAAAGTGACTTGCATAAGTGGAAATATTATCCCCATTTTGCTGATGAAGAAACTGAAGCCCAGCGTTTCCTTTGAGTCACATCCAGTGAGCAAGGATAAAGCCAAGAATGAATGTGCTGACATGCAGGATTTCCCATTGCCACCAGACAGGTTGTCTCCACTGAGAATATTTCATTCTGACTTTATAGTCATCTTCTCCCTGATTAAAGCACCATCTTACTAACCGTTTCCACAAGATAGAAAAAAAAAATATTGTCTGTATTTGTTCCAATCTGCTCTGCCTTAGTGTGGGAGACTTTGCAAGCTTTACTTGTGGTGATTGGGCACAGCTGGAAGAGGCCATGTCCTAAATTAACTGATGCAACTGGTGCCTGCACTAAATCCGTATATGTGCAGGTCTACAATATACGGAAGCCAGCAAAATGTGACTCCTGGAAGACTTATGTTTTCTATAAGGAATTGTTATAGCTTTGGTTAGGATTGTTAACAATTCAGCAAAATGATACAAGACATAATTATGTGAGTTATTGATCGATGCATATTAAGAGAGACCTCCATTTATAGGTCATTATGAAGTGTTATTGGGGCCTCTGAATGCATCAATAAAATCATTTATTTCTTCACATGGATGCTAAAGAAGACTTAGAAAGATGCCATGTGCAGAAAGCTGCTTGTGCCAGTAAATTATATTTACATCTGCTGCATATGGATAGACGGGATACAGGCCAAGTATGTGATGGTGGGAAGCAGCTTGCTGCTTCTGTTTTGGGAAAGTTCATCACAGTTGAAATTTTGGACAAATTAGATTCTGAATCAAACTAAGGAGAGAGCAGTAGATGAGCTCAAAACTTTGGCTGCTCCAGAAACTCCATTCAGAATAATATACTATCTCACGTGTCTTATCTTTCCATCAAAGTTTTGAAGACGTTTTTTGGTTGCTGATGGGAGCAGGAAAGAAGAGAGGATCTTGCACTGAAATGAAGAAGAACATGCACAATCCATTTCACTCCAAGTTTTGTGTTTGGAAAATGGAGGACGTGGAAGCCATCCATCTTTGCTGCCATTTGGATACAACTGCAAAAAAAATTAAGAAGGTATGAAAGTTACACTATGCCAGTGGTGAATCTGGTCTTCCCTACTGGTTTGTGCCCGAACTCAATATAGACAAATCCAAACAGAGGTTTTGGGCAAAGTGCAAATCCTTTGGAGATGAAGGATACAGAAATGGGCATTTTGTTCTCAGAGGCAGGTGAGTGCAATAATTTCCCTGGCACAAAACCAGAGCTAAGCAGAGGCCTCCCAGGAGGGTCCCCTTGCCTGGTTTTGCACCTTCTTAGGCTGCTGTCCTGCTGCCACCTGCTTCCGTCTGGTAGCGGCCGGGGACTGGCAGGCAATAACTTGGGATGTTACCATGAGGGAGGGTTGGAGGTTCGACCTCCACCCCAGTGCTTCTCCTCGAGGAGGAGGTTCCCATGCAACAGGAGGAGGAGGGGTTGGGGCAGGGGCTGTGGAGGGACAAGCAGAGAGCATCATTTGCCTTTGCTGGTTGTGTATTTTGCCCTTTTGGACAAGCCAGACCTGCCTCCCGGCACTGTGCCTGAGATGGGGTGAGGGCACAGTGTCCAGAGGATCTGGCTGGCAATGCAGCCTCCAGATTGCTGATGCAAATCAGAAACACAGTGCAGACCCTGCCATTATTTTGCAGTGCAGAAAAAGCAGCCTTTTCCTCCAAGAACAAGATAAAAATTGGCTCCTGCTTAATCTCCAAACCACCTGAGGTCAGCTTAGCAACTCGAGCAAGACAGCCACTGCCCTGTAACCCAAATGATGTCTGAAATGAAGCTCGGTGAAGGTGGTTGCACTGCGCTTCCTGGCCAGGGCAGGAGGGATGGTCAGGGGCTGCTGCCTGCAGTTCTTTTCAAACTCCTGCGAGTTACAGCATGCGTGGGGAAACCTGAACACAGGAGGGAGGAAAAAAGGGAGGGCTTTTCAGTTGCTGTGCTGATAGTTTGTTGACGTGTTAAATATGGAGAGCTGGCTAAAAGGGTGGGTGCTTTTAGGCTGGGCTGCTGATGGACAAGATCTGTGTTAATGTGACCACATTGTGTGTAGCTGTCCCATTCGCTTGCTGGGAATAAAAGCCCCACTCACAGGCAGTGATAGCAAGGGGGTTCAGGGGGAAGCAAAGTTCCTCAGCATTGCTGCTGCTGGTGAAGTGTAAAACAGGGCACTTAGGTGGCCTTCCACAGCTTGCCCATGCACGGCAGTGCCCTACCCAGTGAGCGGTGTGTCTGGCTTTGTCCTAAAGTCAAGGACACTTACTGATCCCTGTGCTGTCCCTGGTCAGGAAGTCTCTGATCCCAGTATGGAGCATCCTGTAAGGTTGCCATGACCAGCTTTTGTTGCCTGGGGCGTAGCTGTGTATTGTCCCACAGCACATACGTCTGTTTCTCCCACAACTATTTCACTTTAATCCATGTACTGAGTCAAACTCAGACACTGACAGCTCAGTGTAGTAGATCACAAACAGTGAAGATTTTGTAAATCTAAAATAACGTTTTCATGCTGCAGATATGGAGTGGTGACTGAAGACTCTTTCCCAAGCCCTGGCAGGGCACCTGCAACAGAGGCCGGAGCGAACCTGACTCTGCAGGCAGGCTTCTGCCTTAAACCCAGTGACTCCTGGGAAATAAATCTACTGCAAGCCCCACAGTGTTTTGCAGAGGTAAATACATATTTCACCAGTAAAATGCAAATGTGCCTGGTGTAGTCCCCCAAAGCCTGCCACTGTCACTTGTTTGTGTCTATCCAATTTTGGATTATGTTTGCCTCTCAAATTTAATAATTTTGACAAGTTAATTTCAGCCTGTTCTTGACAAGGAAAGTAGCTACAAGGAATAAAAAAAAAAAAAAAAAGGAGTGAATGCTCCAGCAAGGTAATAGCATGATATTGCATGGCAAGCTACTTACATTTCGAGACTATTGAAAATGTTAATATCAAACTGTATCGTGTTTGCCCAGAGAAAGGAATGTAATGTCTGCTCTGCTGAGAAATGACAAGATCATGGAGCAGCTGATTTGTGTCCTGTTGGAAGTTGGCACATTTAGGCTAAACCAAAGGGCCTCAAAAAAGATAAAACAATAATAAAAATTCCTAGATTAGCAATTTAAGAATATTCTATTTCCTTTCTGGGTCTTCAATACAATGGCTACAGCACTTCAGGTGAGCCTAATACAGGTTATGCATCTAGAGAAATCCCTGGAGCAGCTGATCCTGCAGCCTGAATGAGGGCTGATGCTGGTTTGTTGGCTCTGCTTCACCCTCAGGTTTGCTCTGCCCTCCTTTCCCTTGGCCTATCTGGCCATGCTGTTCCCACCAGACCCTGGGAACAAATGATATTTGTTTTGATTCATGGTGTCTGGATGTGTGTCAGTACCAGCCCTGGGCTCTGGAGGTTATCTCCAAGGCTGTTTCTTTTGATAAAGGGCACATCCCCTCTCCTTCCTGGGCTGCGGTGACCAGTACAGCATTTCTCTTTAAGGGAAGGAGGAGTTGAGCCTGTGAGTAAAATCCATCACACCAGAGATGGGCAGCTCCCAGCAGGCCTCAGAGAAGCCAGTGTGCACCACTCTGGTTTTGGGGCTCCTTGGCAAGACCTGCTCCCAGCTAGGAGAGCAGCCCCCAGTTTCCCTGTGGCCATGCACCCCAGCACCAAACTGTACACCCTTGCATTGAGGATTTGTGCTTGGGGAGGGAAGAGCTCTGGCAGCTTACCCCATCCAACCCCCTCCTCTACAGGTGATGAATACTTTGGTGTGTAAATTAAAGAAAATTTAAGAAAAATTGGCTAGAGAAATTAAAACTGCCTCAGGCAGCTTAACTTGTACAGCGACACATACAGTACTTAGCACCCTAGATTTCATTATTCTTAACAGCATAACTGGAGTCCTATTTTCACACATTAAATATTCTTGGATTTTTTTTTTTCCCAATGAGCAGACATATGATTTTTTTTCTCTGCCATCAACATGCATGTTTTGTCCTTTCAGAGACTTTCTTCAAATTGGAACACAGATTACCTATGATTTAAAGGGCTTTAATACTTGGTAAGGCCTTGATTCCTGTTTTTTTATGAAAGTGCATGGCTGTGGGGGCTATGGGGAGCTGCTCTCTGTTTAGCATTTCTGAGAGGAGAGCTGTGCAAGACTACACTATTTTCACTTCTCTTGGATTTCATGGACAACAGGAAATTTGACTGCTTGCCATGAAGAAACGGTGTTTCTCAAGTAGGGATGGGCATGCTCTGGTGCTCTCTCAGGCCTGGTCTGCAAACCCCTGACAGCAAATTACCAAGGCCAGTTGTAAACTTGCCTGAGGTAGAGGCTAAAGATGTATAATTAGGAGACTGGCAACATTTGAGATTTCTACTTGTCACTGGAAACAGTGAGGGGAAAAGACTTTCCCAGTGAGCCCTATCGCAGGCAATGTACCAGATAAACTACCTGCTGTGTGGGTGATAACTCACCAGAAAGCCATTTGCTAAAGCAGACTGGGGGAGACTGTGGGCGGCCAGCCTGGATGGTGAGTTTTGGTGAGCCCTGTCATGGGCTTTTGTGGGGTTGCTAGCATTGCCATCGATATTATCTTCACATTTCCATTTGGGTTAAGACAGTGTATCTAATGAAACCTTGTGCTTCAGGGCTTCAGTCAAGCACCTTCATGGTCTGGGAAGGCAGTTTTTGCATGCACACATAATGGCCTAGGTCTTGCTGGGCTTTTTGTTTCCTCATGTTCTTCTGAAGCCCTAGAACCTTCCAGGGTGAGATTTGGGCAACAGGGAGCTAATTAGCAGAGAAAGGAGCCCAGGGAGTCTGTCAGCTCGCCAAACATTGGTGTCTTCATTTGGCCGGGCTGAGCAGTTTGCTAGTCTCCTCTGATGTATTGTTTAAATCCCCACAGACTGCAAATGAAGCCCAGAGCCACGTGGGGGGTACCTAGACTTAAGTGTCTTAGTGTGGGGCTGAATCCATCTTCGGAACTCAATGCAGCTGTAAAGCAGAGGGTCTGCCACCACTTGTCACTGCCTTGCATGTCTTGCCTTCACCTAGCACTTCCAGGACTGTGGGTCGCTGCTGCTGTTGTGCTGTCCTGCATTCAGACACACCAGGCTACATCATGTGAAATGTCAAGTGGGACTAGACGTTCATGGTTAGGGACTCAAATCCTCCCTTAATTGCCCTGGGACCAGAGTGGATGAGTGCTCTGGTGCAGAGTATCATCTTTCCTAAGATCATCTTCAGGTGTCTAGGTCCTACTGCTCATTAAATTTAAGCCTCACCTGCTGCGATGATCTGGGCATATCTCATCTAAATAATTCTTTGCTATTGCAGGTGGCTTAGGTATTACTGGTAGCTTTGTCTTTCTTGTTCTCGACCGCTGGAGCACAATTTAATCTGAGGACTTGAAATACTTCAGTCTAATGAAGTCTTTGACTTTAGTGCATGGGTGAAATGTGGTAACCTGTATGGTACAAGAGGTCAAACCAGATGAACTAATAGTCCCTTTTGGCCCTAAACTATGAAATTCACAGAATTATTTCTAATAGTGAATGCGTTTGTAAAACTTGGGTGCCTTCTCATGAATAATCTGCAAACAGAAACACACTTTGTTTTGTGAAGCAGACTGCGACAAACAGTTCTTCCAACTTTATGCTATGCAGACATGTATTTTTGGATATTCTTTGGGGGAAAAATCTACTGCAGCCAAATCTACATAACCTGCAAGAAAAAAATCTGAAACAAAACAAAAGATATATGTAGATTATGAAAGGTAGAGAATCAAGTTGGAATTCTAATGTAAATGTATGTCATTATCAGTAGAGATCACTTGTAAAGCACTATTTTAACTTGAAGAGCTGAGAACTGGAATATTAAAGTGAAAGTCTTTTTACATGTGCATTTAGAACAAAAGCTACCCTGTCATTAGAAATGATATATAACAGTTGGATGAGGGTTGTTGTTTTCAGTGTTTGGTTTAAACACAATAAAGATGAACAAAATTAAAATGTGTTCATTGATGCATGAGGATGAAGTCAAGATCAGAAGTACAATTTCCTAATTTTTAGAAAGACTTTTCCTTTGTATTAACTCCTACAGATGTTTAATGAATGCTTAAAACCAAACACTGCTTCCTCCCCCCCCCACTGTGTTCAATGCATTTCATACAGGCAACCTGATAAAAAGAATATCTGGGAGGAGGGGAAGGCAAAATCAAAGTTGATGTATCAGAACATCTACTGCATGTCTAAACACAATGAAATTTGAACTGTGTGGGTGTATTCACTCATTTTAAAGAATGTTCATTGATTTTAGTTTTATTATGTTTGGAGTTGTGGTATGTTACACAAAGGCCATTTTACTGATCTTTATGATTCCATAAAAGCCTACAACAATTTGGATAAAACTGGCTGCACTATATTTTTTCCTTTGTTTCTGCTGTTAGACTTTATGCTTAGCTCTAGGTATAATGAACACACAGAGCTTTGTCTCATCTCACTAAAAACAATAGGAACATTGCTACAGACTCCAAGGCACCCAGCCACAGGGTGTATCCTGGACGGCACAACAAAGACACCTGGTTTGGCCGTGTGTAGAGCTGGTCTCCAGACAGCATGACGCTGACATGAAATGAACCTGTGGTAACAACGAAAGCAGAGTGCTGGAAAAGGGTGTCAATATCTAGCAGATACAAGTTGGTAAAGATCTGTGAGCAAATTTCCAGGATATTTCAGAGATGCAGTACCCTGTTGTGATGAGATTCTCTTCTCCAGCTGCCTGTCCGACAGTCCACTTCCTGGTGTGCTCTTCGAAAGAAGGATAAGCTTGATGAATAGGTGAGCCGGTGTCCAAGCAAGACTATGAATCTTTCCTTTTTTCTTAGAAAGAAGTGAATTGTAGTCAGAGGAAAAGTGAGATACAGTATCCAAGAGTGTCAGGTATAGCCAGGGAATGGTAAGAAGGACTTAGAGCAGGGGAGTGGGAGTCCTCAGAGTTGGGGTCTATTTATAACTCTGTAGAGATCCCACTGTGTGGACTTGGACAAAGTGTTCCGGATTGATGTGAATATCAGTAGCGATACATAAGACCCCTGTTGGCTTCCACAAGCTTTGAAGTATGTTTGAACCAGACTTCAGTGGCTCAGTACGTACTGCACTACCTGCTCCCGTTCTCCCAGGCTGAAGCACAGACCTCCCATGTGGAGCTGTCAGGCCAAAGCTTTTTCTCCTGGAGACCCAGAGGAGGCAGAACAAGGGTGCAAGATAGTGGACAGAAAGGCTTTTGTGCTGAGAGACTGGACTTGCCTTCTGCCATGAGTTGAGACCTCCTGAGCCTTCCCCTCTCTTCTGTAAGGAGCTGGCAGTCAGGAGAACCTCAGCGCTAGGCACTGCCAGGTCTGCACCCAGCCAAATCCATTGTCTCCTTCTAAAGGTGGGTGGGCTGCCAAGGTCTGGAAGGTGTCACTTTTGAGGGAGGAGACCCCACCTGATTGGGTACTCCTGCCCTTGGGTGCCCAGGGCAGGTCTCTGGGCTTAGCAGGCTTTGTTGGACACACTAAGACATGGCAATTAACCCTTCTGTGCCAATTAGCCAGTATTTGCAAGGAATTTTGATGGGACAGGGATACCATGCAGCTGGAAACCAGAGGGGACAAAAGGACAGTTGCTACCAGGCACTCGTGGACCACCAGTGTAATCTGCACTTTCCAATCTGCTGTTTGTGCCTGTGAAGCTCCAACTGTTTTTCTTTTCCATGAGTGAGGTTTCACACTATGGTTTCATCTCACCTGATGGATGAGATGTGTTTCCTATAGTAAGTTGAATAGATAATGTATCATCCTACATTTTTCAAGGTTGTTTTTAAGTTTGTGCCCACATGTTTTCCACAAGGACCCACTTTTCACTCACATTCCCTATGTTTTAGGTGATAGCAAGTAAACCATGCTACATCCAAACTCCTAAGAATTGAGATAAATGAGATTTCCTGGGGCAGGGATCTTACAGTCTAATTAGCTGGTGTTTCTCCTCAAACAGTTTGTACTTAGAGATAGAAGGTTCAGGTGAGCTAAGTACTGGCTTTCACCACAACAAACACCCAGAGCTCAGCTGAAGTCAGTCAAAGCCCAGGCTGCCCAGACCCAGCTTGTATGCCCTGTTACACTGGCCACTGTGAAGATGGAGACCTTAAAACTCTTGCTGTTATTGCTGATCCCAGCTGGAGAAATTTCAGTGTAAGAAATAAGCTCATGTTTAAAGAGATTGTTCTCTAATCCTGTCATGTTTCAAAATCCTGGGTGAGATTTAGTTAAATCCATGAAGGGAACAGAGATGAAATTCTAACCTCAGTATCCACAAAATTCCTAAACTAAAACAGGCATCACACGATCGTTAATGAGCTTACCTCCATCTCACAGACACACCAACATGCGCACACCATCTGTGTGTCATGTGGAGGCATTGCACACTGAGAAGCTGAGTGACATGTCAGTGTGCCGGGGATGCCCATGGCTGGACACCAATAAACCTGTGCCAGTGCGGTAAGTGCCATTGCTGCCCCAACTGCATCCCTGCTCTTTTTATTATTAGCTAAACACAAGTCTTTGTTTAGTGACCATGCAGAGACCATTGGGCTTTGGAGTAGAGGGGATACAGGGACCGAGTGTGTGCTCTGTGGGATATCGGGCTGCAGGAAGGGGCTGCGTGGGGCAGCAATGGGTTCCCTGCCTTCTTACTGGCAACTGCGTGCAAAGTCATGATTAGTTATCACCCAGATTACTCCTATGAATGGTCTCAACTGAATTACTGTGTGAGGAGAAGGGGCCCAAAAAGGCAAGTTTCTGGTTTTGTGACACAAACCTCCCTCAGAAACGCTCGTTCAAAGGGCAGCATTGGCAAAGTAAGCACTGGGGACAAGAAAGCCCAATGCTGGGGTGCTCCTGGTGCTTTGCCATGCTATTCCTTATCTTTCCCAGTTAACAACTTCTTTCCAAAAGACTCTTCAGGCTTCAGCCAGAACATATTCATGACTTCTTGTATGTGAGCAGGGCTCTTTCAAGACTCTGAGTTGTGTTCTTCAAAAATGTCTCATTTAACCCCAAAACAATGAAGTTGATGGCTATGGGTTTGCTTTAACTATCTCATTAATGAATTCTTCACCACCACTTTGTTCCACACATTGTCAAAACAAGGAGCTCATGCTTCAGGGGAAGGTTGGGTCATCCTAACTAGTCTTTCAACTGTAATTTTAAAATTTATTGTCTCTTTTGAAAGGATCCAATTGCCTTTTTTTGCTTATTCAGAATGCTGCTGATTAGCCTCCACTTTTTGAAGTAGTTTCATTACTATGTGGATTTAGTGTGTGCCCAAGGTACTCAGTTTCTTTTTATAGGTGCCTGCTATTTTGCAGGGCATGCACCACAGACCCTACATAATTTTGCTTAATTTTGGTCAAACAATCCTGACTGGCGTGAGAAATACGCTTATCTCAGGTGATGTCTATCTCAATGGCCAGTAGTATAGTCTGTAAAAATGTCAGAGCTGTGGAATGTGTGAATTATGTTCTCAGACAGGCCTTGGTCTGCAGGTACAGTCAGAACCTGGGCTTGTGAGTGTCATACAAAGGGAGACCCTCCTCTTCATGTAGACAGCTCCCAAGGCTGAAAAGTTTCTGGTTTCCTTTTTCCTTGCTGGGAATTTCACAGTAGTCCTTGGCTGCCTGAGAAGCCAAGGACAGGTAAGCCCTGGTACAAATTCTATTAAGCAGTTTTCCAGGGTGGTTTTTTGGACAACATTGTCCCTTGCATTCACTTGTGCTCTTCCAAAGGCATGATGCTATGGAGAGCATTAGAAGGTAATATTTGTGTTAACAGGATTCAAATACCCTCTAGCTTTTAGTCTCAGTTTTGCACCCACATTTAATTGTTCCCAGATTTTTGTGCCTGACTATAATTTACTGCTGGTGTGAATGTCAAGATGTAGCCATTTAGCTCACTGATTTGTGGGAGCAATGAGGTAATTTTATGCCTAGGTCCTCTCATTTGTACCTGCCAGCAATGCAGAGGCAGTCTTTCCTAATCAGGCATTAAAAGTTCTTCTTGATTAATCTCTGACTTTGTTGGAGCCATTCCAGATTTAAGCCAGTGTAATTCATTTCAGGATCAGACCCATTAAGCATTTTCCAATGAGTAATACACTCTGTCATTCTTCTGCTCTTAAGGATTTCTAAAATCACAAAAGGATTGATGCAGATCTGGGAGATACACGGCTCCTCTGACTCCACTGGCACCCTCTCTCCCTCTCCCTGACTTTCGGAGATTTGTCTCTAGGTGAAATTTCTTTATTTCAATTTCTTTCTGCATTCAGCTGGAAGCATTAACAAATGGTGAAGTGTGATACTGTCGATCCAGTGCTCTGTGTGCCCAGGCAATCAGGACAGAAATAATTAACACAGAAAGTGGCCTGCCAGTATCCTGCTGAATGAAATTGGAAGGAGTTCAAATACAAAAAGATTTTTTAGCTTACCACTTCTGGGCTACACGTAGCAATAGCCATTTGGAAGGACAACTGCCAGCTTCCATTTCAGATTGCTTGACAGCACTAACTAGAGCACTAAGAGCATCACTTCATTTTAGTGGGAGCCGTTAGCCAGATTTGGGATGCGGAGCATTATATCCAGACAGGAGAAGAGATCAGAGAGGGGATCAGGTGCTGCTCTGATGTGGTGCAAGAAGGTGAATTCCTCTGAACGTGGGAGGAAATGTGACATGGGGAGTGCCTCTGGTTTCCAGCCTGCCAGGCAGCTGCTCATAATGCCCTGGCTGCATGGAGAGCCCCTGGTCCCCCAGGTGCCTGCTCCTTACTTGCTGCTGCCTCCTGCCACCTCTCTGGCCCTGGGCCTGTCTGTCCCAGCATGCCACCATGCAGGGATGGTGGCTGGGCTTATGGGCATGGCCACGTACCTTTGCCCCAGCTGTGTTGCAGTGCCTGTGTCTGTAGGGTGCTACAGGGGAGGGACTGCTGCAGCGCTCTGAAGACTAGTGTCCCCTTCCTCTTTCCAGCAGTTTCAAAGATGGCTGATGCAGCATGAAACAGAACAAGCAGCGGCTGTATAGGTTAAGAAATCTTCCTTAGGAGCAGGGATCTCTCATGCTGGAGAGGTGATGTCAGGTGACCATTGTATTGACTGAGCATCCACAGCCAGGTTAAAGCCATGTATTTGTATGACACTGCTGTCCTTCAGCTTATTTCTTTGCCTTTCCCTCCCATCATGCTTGCAGAGCCATCCTGCTACAGCAGGATCCCCCACAGAGAGTAAGGAAATAAGGCAGAACTACAGCGCTTTACTGTGCTGTAAACTGGGTGTCTACACAGAAGCTGCTGCGTACCTTTCGTGCCCTACAATTAGGGCATCACTTTGTTTCACGTCTGCCTACATCAGGAACATACTTGGTGCTTTCACTGTTTTCAGAAACGACAAATGAGTAGATGAATAGGAGAAACAAGGGAAGAAAAAAATAAGAGTAGCAAGCCTCTGAAATGGTTTTCTTCTGGAAATTGTTCAGACTGGTGGGCTGAGACGCCTGTGGCGAGACTGTGTTACTCTGCGGTGCCTGCCAGTTTGCATATACAATGAATTGCACAGCATTTCTTCCAGGATTCCCAGTTCTGCCTGCTCACGCTTAGTGATCCTGAGATGGTCCACTTGTACCTCTGCCACTGCTATACGTCATGAACAAGTCATTACCCCAAGGTCTTATAAGCCATGACCTACTCTGTAAAGCCACTGGACTTTAAAGAGAAAAAGTGCTATGCAGAAGCTATGCATTGTTCATGTTTACAGGTAAGTCTTGCCCTTCCTTTACTTTTGCTCTGTGGTTCATCTTGTTGAGCATGAAAATGATGAACAGCCCTCTCTCTCTGTTGTGAGGAGGAGTCATGATGGAGACCTGAGGAGAGAGGAAGGAGCACTGGCATCTAGTTGATTATTAACTTCAGAAAATGGCTTCATTAGTTCCTTGTGAGGGTTGTGTTTCTCACTGCTGTTACAACACTTGCTTCCTATCAGACAAGCACTATTGTCTCGGCCTGGAGGTCTGGGGAGCCTTGCCTCTTCTTAGAGCCAGGCATGGCTTGAGACAGTTTATTAAACTAGCACCACAATTATTATGAAGAATTTGACTTGAGGTTTTTCCATGACTTCTATCACATTTCTTTTTTCAAATTTGTACTGAATGCATGTATTTGATTTTTCTCATGCATCCTGAATTCAAGTTTTAAAACTGACCTTGCTTAATTTGACCTTATCTAGGTAATTTATCAAGGGCCTGCGTTTCTAAACGATGTTAAATGGAGTACATTTCCTTGATTCTTCCCAAGTAACTAAGTCTCCTGCAAAATTCAAACCATTAAAAGTGAGGGTGATAGGAGAAGCTCCAAGAAATGAGTGAACTTAATATAAATATTCATAATCATGTCAATTCCACTTTTTAAACAATTTCTGAAATGTTAGTTTGCTCTAACGGCTGGTCAGAAGCACAAAGGTTAGGTTAAGCTTCCTTCGTTAATGGTTTGGCTCAATGCACCCAGCAGTATAATGTATTTTATCAGTGAGGGAAATGATATTGGTTTAAGAGGTTTCATGTAACAGTCATATCCTGGCCAAATGTAATTTTGAAAACAATCAGGGCCATTATGGCTCACACAGAAAGAAAGATAAAGACAGATAGCTGTATATGGGTTTTTAATAAGTAATTCACCCTGGGTCTTGAAACATCAGATTGCCAAGTAATATTATTAATGTATAAGCATGTTGGTAAAATCATGTATTCTTTCCTATTGGTTGACTATAGATATGTTTCTGATGCAAATACTGTGTAAGTGTATTGAATCCAAGCTATGTAAATAGACTATATAGTACATCCATCAAGCAGTTGACTTGATTATTCCACACACTAAAGAGCATTTTCTGACATCAATCTACATTCTGCCTAAATAGAACATTTTTCACCAATGATATTATGCATCATTTACTGTATATTTGATACTAATTGTTCAGCATATCGATCACCTGTCACTCTGAGAGTTTAGTGATCTTTGCAACTTGTCCTGGCAACTTGGAAGTTACAGGCAGTTGGTTACCCATCATCTGTAGTAGCAGACTGAGATTTCCTGGACGGTGCCGAAATCTTGCCCTGGGCAGGCAGCGTGGAGAGAAGAGTTAAGTGGTGGGTAAGGGCCCGCCAAATTGATACTTGAAAAGGAAAAAAATTACACCATTTTGATTTTCATAGAGATTAGGCTATGACAGCACACAAACACACTGCAAAGATTAACAGATGTCACTTATTCTGCACCTTTCTGTTTGGAAGAAGTATTTTATTGAAGGGTCAGGATGAGAACTGGCCATCGTAACAGAAGGACAGGGAGGGACATAAGGTGCCAATTCACCCTTTATATGGATGCACTGTGCTATTTTGTTTCATGAGTATAGGATGCAGAAGCTCTGCAAGCTTTTTCTTTTGCAGAAGTGGCTAAAAAGAAGGGGGATATCCAGGGAGTGAAGGCCTTTTTTTTTTTTTCGTGCAGTCTGCATATATGGCAATCAGTTACCTGTCAAAGGGCAATTATATTGATAGCTAGAGGACATGGCTCTAGCTATCAAAACAGTTTCAACTGCCTGATAAAACAGGATCTGTTTTAATATAAATATGTTGAACTCTGATCAATTTTAAACATCTACTTCACATATGAAAATGTGGAGATTTTAAAATAAATTTAACTGCAGCTAAAGGGGGGCTGTTAATATTGACTGTTCTGTATTTGTCACAGAACATACATTATTGAACTAAAAAACTACTGGAAGCAATGGCTTTAGAAATAGGAGAAGAATATATTGATTTAATTATCGCATTCTTTCAGCAGTTCTTTTATGACATTTTTTGCAGTATGGAGCGTGGACTGTCTACTTGCCACACACTTTATTCACTGAGCAGGTCATGCCTTTACTGTATTTTCCTTTATAACCCCTCTGTGTTCCAGACTTTTCCCTCTCCAGACCATCAAAGCTCTTACCCAGGTTCTCATCCTCTCCTGGCTCAACTACCATCATCTCTTTCCCTCCATGGCTGTCGCAATCGTCCCCCCTCAAGCCTATTCTACAATCAGCCTCCCCCACCTTGCCTCCTTGTCCTCATGAGCTGGCCACCAGCTTGCCCTTGTTTCCCATGAAGCCCTCTCCCCAGTAGCATCCAGATTTATGATTCACCCCAGCGCTGTTCATACTTGGCCACAATATTCCCACCCCAATATACACAGCACAAAAAAGCTTTCTAGAAAGATACCTAAATTTGCTAGCTCTACCCCTCTCCAAATCTTTGCTTGAGTTTCAAGAGTGCTGAAATGCCTGCTGCCCAGCAGGGAGGCTTAGGGGAGCTACTGGGGACTGCCGAGCACGGAGGGACTACACTGACCTGCCCACAGGAGTGGGGGAGAAGGGAGCACATTGACATTGTTTTGTGTTAAACAGTAAATTTTCTGGAAAACAGCATTTCAGAGGAATCAAAACTTTTAACAAATTAGGGTCAGACTCAACAAATTTTCAGCCAAGGAAAAAATATCTTGGAAGTGGCAGGTGGCAATAGATTTTGAAAACCTTGAGACAATTCACTCTGACATTTCGAAGAAACTGAGCCTGTTGACTCTCTGCTTTGAAATGCATTTCTCAATTACAAACTGAACTGAAAGAGGGGGAAAAATATGGAAAAGGATTAAAATAACCCCAATCTTGAAGCAAAATTTTGTCTTGAGTTAGATGACAAGATCTGACTGCTCTGAACTGTTTTTACCCCATGGGTTTTTTCAGTTGCAGAACTCAAGGTTGTGTTATTTTCCCAGCTCCACCCAGTGAACTACTGGTGACATGCACCAACTGTACTGAATGTGCAGACTGGCTGTTTCTTTCGCAGCCTGACCCCTCAACTTTAGTCATCTGTCTCCGCTCCTTCCCTGCATTTTGCCTTTCTCTTAGAAGATCAACTCCTTCAGAAGAAAGTTATACTCTCCTTACTGAAGTATTGCATATTAACTTAAAAACTGGGCCAAAATCACGAATATTAAAAAAATAAAAATTTGCGAGAAGTGATATTAGCAGTGTCTCAACGGCTTTGCTTTTCTCAAAGGCACAATCCTACGCTGCTTGTATGGGGGACATGGTCTCCCTCCTGCTCTGGCAGTCGGCAACCTTGGAGGTGGCAACTGTCCATGTTTCTCATGAATTTCCCGACTCTGGGGTTTCAGACTTCTCCAAAAGGCTTCTCTGAGTCATTCTGGGGACATTTATGACCCGTCATCAAGCAAGTAAAGGAAATTCTCGTATTTGGAAACAGAACTGCCTTGCCTGTGTATGTTTTGCTTTGGATCTTTTCAGCTGTCATTGTGGAGACCTTCTTCCCAGGGGTTATTTATAAAAGCTGCTTTGATTCAGGCGGCATGTGGGTTGTATGCGTGTCAGGTAGTGCACACAGTGCCCTCCCCGCAGCGGCTCCTTCCTTCTCGCTGCTCTCCCCTCCCATCCTCTGCACAGCGCCTCGGCTGTCCCCTTCATCTCTGCCTCCCGGCTCCCTGCCTCCCTCCCACCCGCTGGCTGCTGGCTCCGTCTTCCATCACCGAAGGAATTTGCTGGATCCGCAGCTGTTTGGGGAGGGAGAAAACTGTGTAGCAGCAGCTGTGGCAGCAGTCGTAGAAGCGAATTACATGAAGATGCAGATTATCTGAGCACTTGTTTCAGAGAGGTACAGCTTATCTAAGATGTAGACTCTGCATAAGCAGCATGGAAATGACAGCAGCTCAGCCTGACACTGCTGGGTTGGTTTATTTGGACCCTTCCTTGACAGGGCCAGCATGGGCTGTGCGGAGAGGTGGGCACAGTGGGGCCAGGGGCTGTGGACAGACAGCAGCCTGCCTGAATCTCTGCCTGCCCGGCTGGCCCCATGCATGGCCACAGCACCAGGAGCAGCGAATACAAGCTCCTCAGGGCAGGAAACATTTCCTTTACTTACCCATGAAGCAACATGCAGAGCAGTGGTGGTTTATAAATAATAGATGTTTAGAAACACTCAGGAAAAAATCCTCTGCAGAATATACACAGCGAAACGTTACCGAGGCATCCCTGAGACTGCCAGAGCCACAGGCACGGTGAGCAAAACTGTAATGTCCCCCCATTCATCTCTCTAACAGTCACCAGTCTCTGCTTTACATAGCTGTTTACTTTTTCAAGCATCTTATGCCATAGCATTAAGACACAACAGGGTGTGCTTTACTGGGACATTAATAATACATCGGGTGCGTTGTGAGCCATGACTGCAAAGGCTGAATGGCTTCAATAGCCCAAGAAATGTATTAATGCTCCAGTAAACCACATCCGAGAGTGGTAATTCAAGTTTTATTTTGTCATTTTATTAATGACGCAAGTTACATGATATTATATGTGACGCCGTCTAATGGTGCGCATAGGCAATGAGGGGACAGCGAGCCCACGGGCAATGCTGGGCGGATTGGCTTTGGTCCCCTGCGTGCGGGGAGGGCAACTTAAGTTAGGGAATTTTAGCTAACTGCATATGCTTTGGTGGAATATCACAGCAATAGTAGAGATCGCCTATGCAAACCCATCTAAATGTATGTAACAGTGGGGGTGGTAATGTTATGAAGGGCACGTATACATACTAGAAATGGAAAGATGGATGATTTGCATGTGCCTAATGCTGTAGCTAATCACATCCTTCAGTAGGAAAAGCTGGGCTCCTTGTTAGCAAGAGAAATGGTGAAATAGAGGAAGAAAAAGAAAGAAAATTATATCCCTAAGAGTGCAAGAAAGAAGGAAAGACAGACGCCAGTTTGTAGGAAGCATCTCACCTCATTAAGCATCTTAATTCCCTTTTATTGTCCATACTGCACTGAAGCCTACAAGATGTATGCATGATTTATAAACAGTGCTGTGCATCAGCTGAGCAGTTTTATACAGGGCTCTGAAAGGCTGAGGCACGTGTGGTACTTGGGTTTGTGTGGGTTTTTATGCAGCATTAGAATCTTGTCTGATTTCATTCGTGGTGTCACTTGGCTCTGCTATGCTTGCATGCTTTTATTTTGATAAATGTTTGAATGTCTCTATACCAAATGAAGCCAGGTAACTATGAGACCGCTTTACTCTGATATAATTTTAAAATTAATTCATACCTGGATAGACCTGCATTTCATTAAAGTCCACTAAATAAGAGTCATTGATGTTTATTCAGAGCCAAGAAATCTTCATGGATAATTTTATAGTCATTTAATAATTTTATTTGTTCAACTTAGCATATTTTAGATTTTCTTATACTCTTGACTGTGTTAGCTGTACAATCATGAAGAAAATCTAAAACAACAATGAAAAATGCTGGTGTTCAGATTCCGAGATAAATCCAATAACAACTCTGACAGGATTGATTACAACAGAATCAGCAAAACCTCTAGACTCCTTTTAATGTGGTTTGAGACATAAAGAAGATAATGAAAGATGTTACTTGACAGTAGTAGGATCTATGTTTAGAGCTAAAAGCACACTACTCTGAATTTTTGGTTTTTTTGTTGAAACATTTTTCCACTGTGAAATAGGATTCTTGTCAAAATTGACATATTCATGAAATTACATTAATTTTGATGATATTTTCTGAAAAAAAAAGAATATTTTTTAAATGATCCTTTAGAAAATTCTATTTGGGTAAATGAGATAAAATCACAAAATAAAAGCACTTTTGAAATGAAATTCTTCATGTGTATTTATTGTTCTAACCTCATTTTACGCTATGTCGCTATAGCACTGTTATTTTCTGTGGTGGTTTTATAGAACTTCTTTACCTTCTCTCTCTGCACCTTACCGCATCTCCAGGTAATTTCGTCTGCAAACATGGAATCAGCTACCATTTCTGCGCAGCTGACTCGCAGATCTACCTGTACACTCATAACCTGTCTTCTCTGGCCAACTTCAGCTCTGGGCTTGTTTTCCTGTCATTTCATGTAGATGACCGTCTGCCAACTCAAACTCAATGAGGGTGAGACAGAACTTTTAATCTTCCCCAATTCATGTCTTCCCTGCTAGTCCCCTCTTTGATCACGGTGGAAAATCTCACCGCCCTGCCTGTCACTCAAGCCCATAATTTGTGTGTCATCTTTGACTCAGACCCTTTCTCAGGTCCTCACATCCAGGCTATGGCATAATCCCACTGGCTGCTGCTGCTTAGCATCTCTAAGATGTCATCTTTCCTGTCCATCCCCATGGCTAAGGCCCTTGTCTAGCCTCTTCTATGTCTCAATTAGTGCTACACATTTTTTATCAGGCCTTGACAAATGCAACATTGGCCTTTTGGTGGCCACTTAAAATGACACTGGAAATACTCTTTTCCTAGCCCATCAATCTCACATTTTCTGTACATCCCTCCTCTTTCTCTTTCTGTATTACACCAAATGTTACCTGTTTGTCCTCATTTTCATGCTCTGTCACACTCCACTTCCATTTTCAGTTATCAACAGCTACTTAGTACTGCTAGCTGGGGTGACCCTGATGCCAGCTCCCATTGACCACGTGCTCAGTGCCCAAAATTGCACCACCAGCTCCTCCCTGATGCGTTCCAGTTTTGAAGGGACCATCCTGCAAGCAGCTGCAAGCTGCCTCTCATCCTCCTCCTCATCCCACAGTGAAATACTTCGTGCCCTCTTTTCCTAATTACTTCTAGGCTCTCCATTTGCTGCCTGTCTTATTGCTCAATATCATCCTATGTTCCCCTGTACTCCATCATCCATTTTCTGTGACTGACTTTTGTCTCTTGCCTTATTCTTATGTTGTAAGGCTTTAGGAGCAGGTACCATCTTTCTGTTTTGCCTAATACTTTGAGACTCAGCCCACAGTCAGGTCTCATGGGCCATTATACTCATACACATGCACACACACATATACATATTATGATAATATAAGCTGTTGTTCTTTACTATTAGTATGAGAATTTGGCATGGCATATATCAGCTCATGCCTTTTTTATGACTTGTTTAATATTCTACTATTTTATTGTCCTTGACTTTTATATTATTATTGTTACTTGAATAATTAACTTTGCCAGCTATTAAGTACAGATTTGAAGCCTGTTATTTTCTAGATCAAAGCATCTCCCACTTCTGTTATAATGAAACACTTGAATTCTTGGACAGTCTGAACAGGAAACTTAGGTAAGAGTCAAAGTGTTTCATTACAAACAAGCAAGAGATGCTTTGATCTAGAGAATAGGATTTTAAATATTAATTTTTCATCTTAAAGATAAGATCTAGCACAATAAAGTGCATTCTAAATATAAAGTGAAATCACGGAAAAGTTCAGCTATTGTATTGCATAATGTACGGAATATGTTGGGGACACTCATTCATCATGAGGTGTGTCAGATGAGGTGTGTCAGAAGGCTCTCTGGCCCCCCCAGCTGCTGGGAGTTTTGGTATTCAGTAAGCAAATTGTCTTACTTTAACAAAACATGAGTTTAAGGTGAGAGGACATTGCTGGGAGCTTGCTATGATGGAAAGGTCCAGTCAGGCCCACACCACAGCTCGAGGTGGTGGTGGTCCTGCTCCACAAGGGGTGACTACAGAGGGTCTCTGTGGATCCAGCTAGTGCAAGTCACAGCTGCACTAGCATGACATTAGAGCAGATCACAGCTTGTGAGGCATGTTTGGGAAATCTCAGGTTTGCACTGTGAAAAAAAAAAACAACCAACAACTCAGTTCAAAGTTAATTTTTAAAACTTCTTTCTGTTCTGGCACATTTTGAAATGTGACTTGACAATCTCATTTACGGTGGGTGTGAAATAGCTGCCTTTCCCATGAATAGTTGTTCAGGTTCTGGGTTTTGACTAGCTCTTGCAAGTATATCATTTAGATTTCCACTTAAAATACACCATTTTGCTATTTTACTTTGCTAACAGAATGCACTTTAGTGTGGATATTTTGCAGTGTCACCAGAAAGCAGGAAGAGAAAAGTGCTAAAAATTGCCAACAAAAAAAAAAGGAAAAATTACTGTGAAAGATTTATTCATCATACACACATGTAAGAGCTGTCTTCACCCAGAGATTTCCCCGAAGACATGGCAAAGGTGACCATTTCTTAAAGAGTCCTCCCTGTCCCTGCTGAGAAATCTGCAGCTATCGCCTCTTTCAGGGTGTGTGAGCTGCATGGAGGTGCTGAACTCCCAGAGATCCTTTTGGGAACAGATAGATGATGGATTAATACATTGCATAACAGTCTCCATGGAGACCAAAACTGGGGTGGCGTCCTCCAAACTGATGGTGACAGAAAACCATGTTGGCAATGTGAATTAGTGGGTGCTCCTCTCGGAGTCAGAGGCTACCCCGGATGATGTAGTTCATCTTGGTGTAAATCAGATGTGACTCAGCAGCAGACACTGCGCAGCCAAACGTGCAGAAAATGCACGTCAGTGCTGAATCAAAGCCTGAAACACGGATCATTATTTAAAGAGAGTTATGAGAACGCCATGAGTTTCGAGAAGATCAACACTGCTGAAGAAGTGAAAGCCAAGAATTATAGATATAATGATAGGAAGCTCTTAGGATTTATTAACTGTTTTGTTTGGACTTATTAAAAAGAAATGACACCCATTAAAGTATATCACAGGAATGAGCTATCTAGCAGCCCCAGGGCTGTGACTGAAGGGGAGCTCTGCGATAAGATGAGGACTCTCTATTGCTTTCCAATGACAAGGCACTCAGTAAAACAAAGAGAAGGTCTTGCTTTACAAATTGTTCATTCAATTCAAGAGTTTTCTAAAACAAATATTGTTCTACAAATACCTCTAAGAGCAAATGGCCCAGTTCTCATGAAATACATATATTTAGGCATTAGTCTGAGACATTTCTGATGCTTTTACGACAATTCAAAGCACTCTATAGCTGTGCTGTTTAAGGAAGATGTGCACTGGCACCACAGACGGGCGCTGGCTCAGTGCGACTGCTGGGGGGGGAGGCGCCAGCCCTGCTGCGGCAGCATGGCTTGCTGCCTCCTGTGTGTGAGTGCCATTTACTGTTGTGAACTTGGCAATACTCAAAACGTTGGCATTGGCGTGGAGAGCGTGGACAAGTGATACTACTTTGACAACTCCTTTCTGCTGTCTCTTCACAGTGGTATTTCTCCAGGTTGCCAAACTGCAGGCTGGGCCCTATTTCTGTATTTACCTAAGCACCTGTGCACTTCAAAGTGCTGTAAGAATCAGCCATGCTCCTCTCCATCTTCCCAGCAGCCTCCGCACGCACGCCTTGCAAGCTTGCATAAGCAAGAACCACAGCTGACACGGCTGGGACTGCTCCCGCCAGCGGGAGTGTCCCTTCCTGTCCCTTTCCGTTCCTTCCTGCTGTCTGTCATCTCTTTCAGTGTTTAGTCACTCTGGTGTCAGCAGCTTTCTTGCAGTGCAGATGTGAGCTGGGTACTCATAGGTTTGCTTCGAGAGCTGTACATGTGCTCTCAGTGGCTCCTTTCAAAGCCGTGTTCCTAATTCACTTTCCATGAGGGTGTGTTTGTGCCCCGCCACTGCCTCCCCCCACCCCATGCCTCCCCGGGACCTCACTGTGCCTTGGGGTTTCAGCTGTGTTTCTTAATAAGCAAGTACAAGTCACAAGCTACGATAAATCTCTTCATCTTATTTTGTTACATCTGTACCAGCCTTTTCAGTCATGTCAAAACAACTCTGGGATTATTTATCTGCATTCAGGAAATTCTGCTTTGCCAATGTACATTTTAGACCACATATAAACAAGGCTGTTTCTTTTAAATGGTAACTGGAAGTGGGGAGTTTGAAAGACAAAAGTTCCAATCCTGCTTCATGGAAGCTCAGACAGCATTGCTTAACAGGTGATACTTTTGCAGATGCAGTTCTAACATCTACCTGATCTATTTGACCATGTCCCTTCAACTAATTGTTTCTATAATTCAGACCATTTTTCTTCTCAGTTTAAAAACAGCAATATTTTGAACCTAACCAGGATAATTGAGATGCAACTGGGTGTAGCCACCTGTCATGGACAATGAGATTTGGTATGAGAAGAATGTTGATAATACACTGAAGTTTTCAGTTGTTGCTGAGATCAAGGACTTTCCAACTCCCCATGTCCTGCCCATGTGCAGGTGTACAAGAAACTGGGAGGGAGCAGAGCCAGAGCACCAGACCCAAACTGGCCAATGAAATATTCCATATCATGTAATGTCATGCTCAGTATATAGAGGAGGGCGGCTGTGAAGGAGGGGGTTCTCTCTCGCTTCTGGAATTGTAGTTTCAGGACCTTGGCTTTTTGGGATCACTAGCTGGGTATCAGGCAGTGGGTAGTATGCAATCACCTTATGCATTACCCGTTTGTACTTTCTATTATCATAATTGTTTTATTTCAATTATTAAACTGTTTTCATCTCAACCTACAAGTCTCCCTTTACCCCTCCAATTTATTCCCCTATCCCCTGGAAGGGGGACAGAGTGGCTCTGTGGTGTTTGCCTGCCAGCCAGGTTCAAACCATGACACCACCTTTCTTTTTTGGAAAATAATTGTCAACTCCCCCTATGATATGGCAATAGGAGAGTGTCAGATTAGAAATCCCAGCTCACACTGTTTTCAACCACCACCCCATAAGGACAATTGGTCCTTTGTGCATACGTCCTTTCTTTTTTTCATTTGGGTGAGCTCCATTGTAGCTTATTATTATTGAAAGTTAGAGAACAGCTTGAAGACTGATTACAAGGATACAGTGTACCATGGGAAAAGCCTAGTTATATAAAAGCTTTGCCTGAGACTCAACTACTTTGTGTTCTGCAAAAGCTATTGCAGACATCCCTGTTGTTTTTATTGATTTTATAGATTCAGTACTGGGGCATTTAGAGTTTAGCTTTGCTTTGGAGACTTGCTTATTTTACTTGAATTTGCTCAAAATTCAACAGATTGAAGAGATCTGACAGATTTTTGAATGCCGGCCTAGAAAAAGAAATAAAAAAGGTTTCTCATATAAGGTGAGCCAGCTGTCTCCAGAAGAATTATCACTCCACACTGTCACCAGATTTCCTGGTGCCCAGAAACTCTGATCAGGCAGCAAGCCTTTGCTGGGGCAGGCAGAAACATTCTCCCTCTGCAGCGGGCAGGAGCAGCCACAAGTGCCAGGCGCAGCCAAAGCAGTTTGGCGTGATGGCGCCGAGCCCTGCCCTGCACAGAGCCTCCCGGCCCATGGTGACAGGTCCCAGTTCCCACTTCACGGCAGAGCTGGCACTGTACCTGCCCACTGGGGCTTCGGCCAGCTCAGCCCGAGCAGCTCCTGGAGATCAGCTGGGAATCCAACCCCCAGCCTCCTACGCCATGTACCTCACTTTCCCCATCTTTACTGCAGTGGCATTTCCTGTGTTTTTAACAGAAATCTTTTAAAACTGTGATACTCCCAAGGATATAGAAGAGTGCTGTAGTTGCTATTTTACTTAATATTAAAAGGTTAAAAAGCCCATGAAAACATATAGCTATGTGGAAATTAATGATGGTATCTCTGGTAAACTAGTGCTGTGTATGTACCTATCCACTCATAATGTTTTAAAATATACATAGCAGAGTGCAGATAGTGATAACACATTTGATTTTATCTGCTACAAATATATATATATATGTGTCAGACAAATAACTTATCTCTCTTCCTACTCTCTGTATTGATAAAATCCATAGAGGATTTAATCCATCCGAGTGTGCTTCTCCATGTTATTCATCTCAACTGTGCACTCAGAAAGTTCAAATATTTAAATTGGTTTAAAGTCAGAATATTAATGGCTGTTCTTAGAAATTCAATAACAGTTACATTTTCCCAGTTGATGGATACTGTCACAAATGGCTACTGCAGAAGTGTACATAGTTAATTACTTTGCAACAATTAGGATCTTAGTCCAAGTGTATGAAGACTTTTACTAGTATGTGTAAAGAGAAGCACTGAAGCACTCTCAGCTCCTGATTGCTGAAGGAGTGTGCTAACGATCCTAGCTGATAAACCTTAGAGCAGCTCATGACAAGCAGTATTGTGTATCACCTAGGCAGGTGCAAGGTCTGGGAGAGTTCAGGTTACCTCCCTGCACAGGACACAGGATTTGGTGTAGATGAACATTGTTTACTCTTAAAATATCAGTCCTGGTGAAAGAGAGGACTGCCAAGGAGAAATACAGCTTCTCTCAGAAAGAGAAACCACACAAAACTTACAAAGAGAATTCTGCAGGAAGGAAATGTGTGCAACCTTACACTGCGACTAGCCACCTCCTTTTAGTGCAAAGCCAGAACATATGCTTCATTTCAATCCCGTTTTTAAATACACCCCTAATTATGAAATCATTACCAGAAACCTGCATGATAAGGAAAGAAGAATTATTATATTAACCTGGGGTCTTCAGTGCACTCAGAAGCATCACAAAGCAGCTCTCCTGCAGTCAAAGCCTGCACACTCCTTTTCTCTCATCCAGTAAGTCACTTCTTCCCTTTAATCTCCCATTAAAATCCTTTCTATCCTCTTCAGTTTATGACTCTGTTGCTGCAAGGTGGTTTGTGGCACTCGGTATGGCTAATCCTTGGGATCGCATCGTATTGAGAACAGAATAATTGAAAACAGCTTGAAGCAGTTGTAGTTAGGCACACAAATCAATGACAGATAATCATTTAAGCACAAACCAAAACAGACATTTACATGGAAAACAATCATGGCTTTGGAGTTACACCCCATTCATGCCATGCAAAATCTTTCATGGATTTGGCAGAGTACCCTCAGAAGCTAAACACCATTACCAGTGTGGCTATCCCCTCGAGACGGCACTGGCAAACCCCTGCCAGAAACCTGACCTCATCTATAAATAGGTTTGCCTTAAACGCTGTCCAGCTTCAGATGAAATAAAACTGCACTGCTCCCGAGCTGTGTGAGAGCGTTGTAGTCTGAGATGAGCAGTCTGGAGCTGTGCAAAGCCACACAGCAGAGGATAGCATGGGGCTGTGTCCCTGCTTTCGGGGTGCTCCTCCTATCCCAAGTCCTTGCCAAGGGAGGTGGGTTGTGCTCAGGTGCGCTGCACTTATATGGAAATGCAACAATAATAAAGAAAAGCTCTCAAAGTGGACTGGTTCCTGACTCAATAGTGCAGATGAGAGCACATATTTGCCTGTCATTTTCTGATTGTAATCATATTTATACCAGCTGGTTAAAATGTTTTAATAAATGATTACCTGATGAGAATGCTTTCTCATGGCTATGGTGCTGGGGTTTGCTCAATTTTGCCATGATTAAAAAACAGAACAAAAACAGTAAAATCAATAAAATTAGAATTTTGGATCTTTCTGAGCATCTTTAGAAAGGCCCCTAGAAACTTAAATCCCAGCTCACCTCAAGTGGTAAGTTGAAGAAAATGTGTTGGGGATGTCACATGCTGGGTTTTTTTTTGTCCTGGGGAAGACTTGAGCCTCCATCCCTGTCTGAGGGCCCACTCCATAGCCAGGTGAGCAAGCAAGAGCTGTTGCTCCCATAGCACTGAATTTCTCTGGGTGAATTTCTCTATATCTGTCCAGTTTAGAGATGTAGGAAAATCCGGAGTGAATTCCCCTCCACTTCTGTGTGATGCTGGGGGGTTACAGCTTCCCCAGCCCCACAGGCCCCCTCACTGCTCTCACGGCAGCAGTGCCTCTGCCAGGAGCGGACCACCCTGCTGCTGGCGTGAGGCACATGCACACACAGAAACCAGCCAAAAAGGGCTGGTGATCTAGTAAGTTTTTATTATTTATATCTATTTATAAGTAGATGAGTGGGACTTTTTTCCTATTGTTTAGCCTTTTGCTTTAAAAACAACATCTTCACCAGAGAAGTTTCAAAAGTTTAGTTGCCAATTTTCCTTCTACTTTCTGTGACTCTGGTGAAAGGGTATTATTTATCAAACTAAGTGTATATTATAATCTTTGCAAAAATGGTAAAGATCAAAGACTACCTTGCATCAAGCAGAATTACAGTGCCATAACATTTTATCTTGTTACAGCTGATATCAATCACGGCGTGACAGCAAGCTACAGAGAAGGTTTTTTCAGTCGGTATCACTGACATGCTGCAACATCTGAAATACGGCATCCAGCTAGCATGTGCGCTGGGTGTGAAAGGGAAAAACCAGCAGCATAAGTAAGTGCCTTCAGTATCCATGTCATTAAGTACGGCCATTTGGCAGCAAAACACGTGCACACGACTTTAATTCTGCCTGCGGCTATTGCATCCTTGTAAGGGAAGGGATAAAAGCCTCTACAAGAAGAGAGGGCTTGATTTCAAGTGACAGTGGTGACATTTTCAGCAACGACCCCCAAGTGTAGCAGAGTCCGCCATATGATACTCCTGCCCCAAAGGCACGTGCATCATCCTCCTTTCACTGGGAAGAGGCGGGAATCGGGATGAGCAGCCAGGGCTGCCTGGCACTGGGCAGTGAGGCACGGACCCGGTTGGGCCCTGAACCGCAGCTGGCTCCGCACACTGTGCCGCTGCCAGCACGAGAGCTCTGCAGCCCTCCTGCGCCAGCCGTGAGCCAGTTGCTCTCTCCCCACAATTTGCAGTCGTATCTTTGTTTAATTTAGGCTTGAGAGTCTTTTCACTGTGGCCACAGACAGGCTAAGAAAAGGAATGAGGTTTCTCCTGCTCCTCCCCAGGAGTTTTACAGCTCCAGCACTTAAAGTACTGCACGCATTGTGTCACCGAGACTTATTTCTGGGAACATCTGGTGGAGAACAGAAGGGAAAGGGGAATTGTAAGAGATCTGTTCTCATACATATCCCTTCCAGCAGGGATGCATCCCTCCTCTGCATGTCTGGAGTGAGCCCTGTGTACTTCTCCTTGTGATACACACAAGTCCGACAGCAGCATCTTTCTGTGCTGTGCTCACAGGCTGTGCTTCTGTGAAGTGCCACTGGAGCTCCCAGCCTGTGGAGGCCCCCGAGACCCTGTAGCAGGAGCCTGCACCAGTGAGGCACACTCAGACCTCTGGCTGCACCCGAAAATGCTGCCCAGGATCAGCTGGTGTGAGCAGGAGCAGCCAGGACCAGCGCGCTGAGCTGGTGTGCCCACGAGAGCCCTGCCACTTCGAGCAGAGGAAGGTGGCCCCTGTCTCAAGCAGTATCGATTCTGGTGGTGACTGGAGGATTTCGGTTTCTGTATTTGGCTTATATTAACATTGTAATTTCATAACAGGCAACTTTATTTCAAATGGTCTTGCTATTGTTTCTCAGAGACTTCAATCTGGAGAGGGAATCCTTTCAACATAGCAAAGAGAAGAAGAAACAAACAATTGCAGATGGGAAAGTACAAGGGTTCAACAAGTTTAAACATCTCGGGTTTTCAGGGTTCTGCTGCTATTTGAATAGACAATTGCATTGTCTTAGACAAAGTGCCCATCTTCAATTTTTCAGTCTCCTTTCCCTCTGTTGCTGAGAGCCGCACAATGTACTTCCTCGCCAGTTACTAAAATGCTTCTAAAAACTTGAAGAATTATTTGAAAAAGGGCATTCCTATTCCTTATGCATAAAACATGCATGCATATTCATATAAAACATTTAGAAAAATTTGTACCAGTTATAATTAGCATGTTTTGTGCATCTATTTTCTTTGCTATTAAATAACAAATTTGTGGTAACCATAGCAACTGGAACATCACATGGTATTGGTGCTATTTTGGGGATAACATAAGTACCTTTCTTAAAGAAGCATTCACACCTCTAAGCTATGAATTTTAATAATTTCATGATAAAATATCTGTTGGGTAGATTGTATTCATCTCTCACTATAATGCTGATTTAATGTGGAATGGACTACCTTATTTTGCAGGTGCCTTTGACCACTTAAAAGCACTAATGAGTTCTCTTGTTTTGCAAAAAAGCAGGAGACTTTTAAGAAAGACAAAAGAGAAGCTATGTGACATATTAGTGGAACTTGCATTGAGGGGAAAAGTACAATAAAATGAAGGGTTTCTGTTATTGTTTCTGGGGAAGGAGCTAACATTGGTCATGTAGCTCTCCATGCTTGAACAGAGGAAAGCAGAAGGAGAGAGATGCTTTGATCTTGGACTGGTATAGTTCCTCCCGGAATAAGCAAGAGGTGTTGCGTTAGCTCTACTGGAAGATGGGAGAGGTCCTTGGGGACATTACATGGGAAGAGACCAGCTGAGCCATCAAAGTCAGTTCCCTGCCACTGCAGTCAAGTGTGAATATTTGCTGTACACAACACCACATACCACAGGCCTTCCAACATATCTCAGAGCCTTATAGCTAATGAGATAAAGAGCAAGAGACCAAATGCCGCAACAGTAATGAGCCATTGAAAGAGATTAGGTGGCAACAAGGTCAGTATCCATGTGCTAGGCTCCCGCTAGAGCAGGGATTCTCTTAAATAAAATTTGCTGGAGTGCCACATTATAGATAAGAACAAAATGTCTCAAGAACCCCCACCAATGTTGTGATGAATTGAGAAAAAATGGAAAAATGGGGAAGAAATTCCCTTCAGTCTCTGAAATTGGTAATTCAGTTAATCATGAGAGTGTAAGTAGGATGAACCAAACAGGCACCCATGAGAAATGAATGCTATTAAAAATATCCTGCCCACACTGATGTACTAATGAAAAATGCTGGTTGACATGATTAATTGTTTTATCATGAATGTGTCTGTATAGATGAAACCCACCCTGAGCTGTCAGGATGGTGTTATCCATCTCCAGACCAGAGGTAATGAGGGATCATTCACCCTGGGTGGCTCCTACACAGGTGATTTGGGTTAATACACATACTAAAGAGGCCATTAGGCTGGGAAATTGTTCAGACCAAGCTTTCCTGCTAAGGTGGGGTTTGGAGCAGAGGAGTTTTACCAGAAGGTGAAGAAAGGTGCTGGGGTTGATGAGAAGAGCTGTGAAACTGAGCTGTAAGGAGACACAGCAAGTATGTGCTGAAGATGAGTGTTTGTGGGGCTTGCAGGGCCAGCTGGGCCTGTGCTGGCAAAGGGGTGTGGTGCTCAGGAAGCACCTCAGGGCTGAGGCTGGGGCTCCTGATGCAGATGAGGGCTCACCAAGCTTCGTGTTGGCTCATGGCAAATTGCAAGGAGTGAAAGTTAATGAGAATTTTAATTTTATAAACTCAACTGGGCTCAACCTTGTAAATCTAAACCAGACTGTGGGAATGAGCCTGAGTAAAGATTCACAAAGTAATGTTTTGTCTCTACCTCCATTCTGTTCTGCCTGTCTCCTGTTTCCCCCCATTCAGGTGTATCATTGGGAATGCTTTTGTAAAAGATCATCTTTACTTACTGCTAACTTTTTTAGCACAACTTTTGTAGGAAAAGGCTTATTTCTGTTTTTCTCTTATTTTTAAAAAAGTAGCTTTTTATTATTATGAATTATTATAAGTTGTCAAAATGCTCCCTTTCAGACATTTCGAAATGAAAGGGTTTGCTTCAAAAAGTGTTATAGTAAGCAGATTTTAAAAAATAGATTAAAGCAAACATTCTGACATCTCAAAAATGGAAAGTTTTGATTACCCTTAACTAAGTATTAATTGTTCTCTGCATTTTCTCTGCTCCCTAAAATAAATAATCCAAGCTGGAGCAGCCCTTTTTCACTTCTCTTGATGAGTCTTCAGGGACTTGCAGTGCTTGTTTCGGGCAGGCCCTGGCAGGATGTCCTGTGCAGAGGCTGCTTGTGAGAAGAGGCTCTCCTCGTTCCCACCATGCTCACTCCATGTGTTATATTATGGATCCTTTTGGATTTATCTGTTTTGTTCTCTCTTTCTGCAGCTCCTGCTGTGTGATATATTTCCCTGCCCACTGCCTGCCCCCTCCACCAGTGGTTGGTGTGTCTTCTCCCTTCACCTGTGCTGTGGAGTGGGACTGGTCCTTGGCTTGGCTGAGGGCAACTCCACTCCAGCCCTTTCCTCACCTTCCAGTTTTATTCTCCTCCAAATACCAGCTTCTTAAGAAAAGTCTCGGGAAAAGGTCTAACTAGGCAACAGTGTGGTGTTTCAGCTGAACACATATGCTTCCAGGAGCCCTGAGGGGTGAAGCAAAAGTAAACCCATTAGAGGCAAAAAGGGAAAGTTGCACAATATGCCTTTTTTCTTTTCTTGATCCATGCTGTGAAATGGGAACTTCCCATTCTACTTTCTGTTTGGAGTGGAAAAGAAGAAAAGAAAAAGATTTGGAAGATGCTGGCAAGTGATAAAATACAAAGAAGTTCTTTTTTTATATAGTAAATGAATGGCTTTCTGCCTCGCCTTTTGTTAAAGCTCTTAATCCAGCCTGTAAATAGGGACTTTCCCTTTGGACTGACTGTTTAGATATAAGACTTAGAGCTCATCTGAAGTAATGGGATCAGAAAATAGGAGAGATATATCAAAGAGAATGATACATATGCTCATGCTAGTGAACTTTCTCTTGCAGCGCTCCTCGTATACTGTATGTAAATGTTCGCAAGTACAAAGTGCACTTCATTTTACTGCAGACCTAAGCTAAGACACCCGTTCTGAGAAGCCTGCCTGTTTGATCCCCAGGGGACAGCCTGCCTGCCTTCGGGCAAAGCACAGATCCTATGCAATAAAGCAGAACGCGAGAGGTAATTTCATTGCATGGCCTGATTTAGGCTTACTAAATTCTGGAAGAACTTAGCATTTAAGGATGCTGCAAGTGGAGATTCACACTCCCAGATCTCAGAAATGGCAACAGTTCACCTGACTGAGCAAAAAAGCCAGCAAAACAGGGACTTGGGATAGAGTGAACTATTAATTAAAAAACAGATTATCTTCAAAGAAAAACTAGATTTCACTTTTGTGAAAGAACTTTTTACCCTACTTGTTACGCTACCCAGACTTTTACAATGAAGCTGTAGCCTTTCTGGTTGTTTCCTCAAGGCTGTGGCACAGCTTTCTGTAAGTATGGCTGTGGCAATGCATTGTTCTTCTGGGGTTTGGAAACCCTCCAACTCGTATTCAGCTGCCATGGAAAAAAATCCTGAAAATTCACAGTCTTGTCTTGTTTCCAAAGACACCTCTGACCCAGGCAATGTATTCTAAAATCCTTAATCATTTTCTACTTACTGAAAATCCTCACTGACTGAATAGGAATTTTTCCCAAGTCAGAAATTAAGAGAGAAGGGATTTCTATTGTGCTTCTTAAAGATTAACATAAAAGTATAGTGAGAACATAAATATAAAATATGATGCATATATTTTCTTTTTATTTTAAAATGCATAAGTGAATCACTTGCCTTCCATTTTGTATTTAGGACCATTTGGATGCCACTTGATGCTATTTATATTTTCCAGGGCAGCTTTTAATCAGATTAATTTTTTGAATAGGTGGTACTATGACTATATTTTAGAAGACACTTGAAGTAAACTTCCAACCAGCACCATCAAGGTCATTTGAAAAAGTTGCTCAGACTAGAGAGCTCCAAAACCAAACTTTGTTTCTTCCATTTCTTTCATTACTCTTGTGTAAACCAAGTGGAACTTTGCAGATCAACAATTAGACCTAAGGGGGTGGGGGTGGAACCCGATAAACAAAATTTCTCTTCTGCTGTCCAGATCTGCTTTACACATCAGCAGAAGTAAAGATCAATATTTGTGAAAGTTATGGCCTGAGCAGATTTTCTTCCCCATTGAAAATGCTTTGTGACTAAAGGGGGAAGCCTTTAGAGAAGGCAGTGCAGGATCTGCCCCATGTTCCCAGAATCTGAGGCCGTCAGCACAGAGTTAGCTGCTTGTAACAATTCCAGCTCCTCCACTGAATGGTATGAATAACAGACTGACATCCATGTGCATACTCTCCTTTTCTTTAAAATAGTCTTTATCACCATCATACACTTTTCTAACCTGTATGGGTGAGTTTTTTCTGTACTGCTGCTGTGTTTTGTTTTCTTCTCAAAGTAAACCTGGTATCTGTCAAAACTACATTATGAGCATTTAAAAATGGCTGTCAGTATTTGTATTAATACATTTATCCCTGATCATCTGAAAGCTGTGAAAAGTTTGCTTTGAATTAATCCCTGAGATATCTTTTAAAATACCAATAGAGAGGATGTTTTAATTCTACTACACAAATTGCAGCCACTTCTTTTTTATTCTGTGTTTTAAGCAGTACAACCACTTGAATATCTACGTCAAATACGAAGCCATAATATTGAAAACATTTGGAGTAAATACTTTATTTGACTTCAGTATCAGTATGACCATTACTAAAAGTTGTGTCCTTCATTGCCTGTTTCAACATTATACTGAAAGGCCTTCATTTCAATTGAATTAAATCTCAACTAAGTTAACTAATAAACAGGAATATCAGGCGATGGCACAGCACCACCCCAGTTGCTAATGCAAAATGATAAGCAAGTGGTGAAAGGTCAGCCCTGGAACTGGGGCCTGCAAATGCAACCTGCTTTTCATATTGATTGTGTTTCCCAGTGGGCTTCAGGTCAGGTGCTGAGACCTCAGGGCTTGCTCTGTCTGCAGCTGTCTCACTGTTTTCTTAGTTTACCTTGAGCATGTTCTGCAATGTTTCTGTACTGTTCCTCCAAGGATAAAATAGTCTAATATTTATCAGTGTTGCAAAGGCATCAATGCCTCTGAAAAAGGTCTTTGGCCTTCCCTGTGAGAAAGATACTATGCACAATGAAAGATGCACAGTGTGCATGTGTGTATGTAAAAATATAATCTCAAGGGTTAATGTTTCTCTGCAAGATATTTATTTTTACCTACTATTAAATCCATTGTGAATTAATGCTTTTGTTTAGGTTAAAATGAGTTTACAGCCAAAGAAAGAGGAGGTATAGGCATCTGTTTAGAGAGAGGAGCAACACAGAACTATATATGTTTTACCAAAAGCAGCTGTTGATACAGAACAGATCAATGTGTAACTCCACAATAAAGTGGAGAGAAGATGAGATTAAATGTTCAAATACATATACTAATTAGAAAGGACACGTACATCCACGTATAGAGAACCTGACAGTGAGACAATGACAGAGATTCAGCACTACAGTGAATTATAAATGTCAAATTACAAGGATGTATGTAAAAAAAGCTTGTAACTGTTAGGAACTAGGCTCTGTATTCATGTGAAAGCTGTTGCCTTTATCATCTTCTTAAATCCCTCTAAGGTGTTCTGTCATTCACTGTCAAATTTTCTACGTAAGATAATAAGATCTATGTCACACAAGTGTCCAAAACTGCTTCTCTGCCATTGCCAGGACACACCAATATATTTTGTTGTGTTTTGTGGTTTATTTTTTTTTTAAGCAACAAGAATATTAAGCAGGAGAACTGCTTAAGTATTGGCAGTCAATTACAGAATGTTTTTTCCCCTCAGATGTGCACGATGCCCAAAATGTAGGGGAAAAGGGAACCAGCAATGTGTGTTCAGATTTGGCTGTGGACTCAATTTGGCTGTCAGAGAGCCATAGGATGTACAATAAAAATGGATGCTAACTAAATTTTGATGTGCAAGAGCATGTGTTTAATTTGCAAGATGTTTTGTTTAATTAAAAGGTAAATACCATTTATAATTCTTCTCACAGACTGTTTGAGAGCAGCAATAACACCTACAGAGCTCTCAAGCCGCGCAAAGAACTTCTTTGATGCATCTGATCCATGGGGTAGGTACATTTAAATGAGAACAGTTCACTACTTTATTAAGCAATGTTTTTGTTTTTACACGATATTGGTTATTGCTTCTAAAAATTTCTAAACGTCAGTTGCAAGATATTAGCTGCCATGGAAGTGTGCTGAAAATCCCTTCCCAAATACAACTGACTCGGAGAGACAACATTCAACCTGGTGCAAAGGGCTTGCATGAAGTCAAGGCATCACATAAATATGAAGGCATAAAACCTGTCTGCACAAGCCATGTTCAGACCCCTCTGCATGCAGGACACACAGAATTGCTGCCAAAGCAATCATGTCTTTTTAAGGCTTGCTTTTCTTAGCTATATCCTCTCCTTCCATACAACCTTTAAGGTCTTTGAGACTCAACACCCTGTTATAGGTTTTGGCCTCACGCTCTGCTTTGGGCTGCTGTGGTTCCTTCAGCAGAACCCGTCATCTGACCAGGGTCATCCTCATTCCTACGGGCTGAGGTGAGTCCATGGCTGCACCTGTGGCAGGAGCTCTCTGGATGCATCATGCATTTGGCAAACAGAGCAGCTGAAGCCGAGAGAGGAACAACGGTATCAAATGGAAAGACAGCGCCAGCGCAGTGATGGGTGTTGTGCGTGGTCATATGTCACCCTACTGCATCTACGCAGTCACGCTCTGAAACCCAAGTGTTTTCTGCCAGCTGCTCAGCGGCACTGACTGGCTACAACTGCTGATGGAAAAGTGTAGGGGAACTGCTGGGCTCTGAGAGATGGCTACCTCTCCTACCAGTGGTCTTCAGGGGCAGCATCTCTGGATCAGCTTTTCCAGTGAGGAGCCCAGCAGCTCTCATTTTGTTAGATTGTTTTCATGTGAGAAGAATGTCTGGGAAGAGGTGCAGGCTGCTGACACCCAGCTCTCTAATATGCTGAAGCTGGATCCTGTTCTGCTCAGAGGGTCTGATGGTATCAGCCTCCAGAGAATCAGTGTCTGACACTCCCAGTCTGTTGTTCATATTGGTTTGGTCTCAGCTGAGCTATTTCTAACAACGAAGAACATATCTGAGAGTTACAATTTGCTGTAATCATATTTTTCCAGTTTTTCTCTGTGATAATTACTCCCATAAATATCATTGCTTCACCTCAGCTCAACAGAGCACTCTCTATTTCTGTGCTCAGTCTCAACCTTCCACACTTGGATTGCTGGGGAAGGACAGTGATGGTATTTGTTATTACTAGGACCACTCCAGCTGTGGGGCTGTCAGGGTTTCCAGCTTTAGTCCGGTTTCTGCGCTGTATTGGCAGATCAGAAAATGCCATCTGAAGTGAAAACTGGTGAAGAAAATGTGTTGAATTGTGCATGTGTTTAAATAATAGATAATAATAATAAAGCTTTGACCTGGTCTTCAACCAGGCAAAAACTTGAAAACCAGAAGTCAGGATGCAGCTTTGCAGTTCTATGTCTCTGACTTTACTGCTGGCCCCTGGGTTTAGTTTAGTAACAGAACATTTTTAATGTAATTAATGGGCTGCAGATCTTGGGAATTCCAGTTCCTACTGTGTTTACTGACTAACAGCTTTTAGGATAGACCTGTAAAGTAGACTTTATAAGAGTAGGGGCTCTTTTTAACCATCAGCTTAAGAGTCACAGACATATTTGGACTTCAGAGTGACAGGCACTGAGAGTACCCAGAACAGACGCACTTGGTCTGAGAGCATACAATACAAGTAGGTATATGGGAAGGAAAAAGAGGTGAGAACAGGAGTATTACTGCCCCTATATTAAAATCGGTGAAATGTGGTAAAAGATTAAAGGACTCGCCAAAGTTACCTCTGTTGCCTATGGCAGATCTGGCATTCAAAGTGAAATCTCCAGATTTCTAATGTACCCTCTTAACTACAAGGCCATTCTTCCCCTCCAGAAGATGATATATAGGTATATAAATGTGCATTGATGTAATGCCAAGTTATAAACCACAAGCCTTTCAGAACTCATGTCCCTGATAGATTGCGAAAGAACTTGAAGTCAGGAGAATTGTGGTTTGTCTGACCTTATGCTAATCATTCTCCCTAGTTGTGTCTTGGTCAAACTGAAAATGGATAGAATAATAAACCCTTTTGAAAACCGTAATTTCTGGGTGTTGGTCATGACCCAGTTTTCATAAGTTGCTAGGATATGGGGATAATCAGGGAAATGAAGATTCTATCTTATGAGACAAGACCGAAAAGCTTGATTTAAACAAAAGAAATTATGAGAAGGAATATTAGTACACTGCAAGGGGAGTAAATATCAGAACTAATTAAGTTCAAGGACAAAATTGGCATCTGAGCAAATGGATATAAACGGGCATCTAATAAATGTAGGCTAGAAATCTTAAGAAGCTGAGTTATGAGATTCTGGAACAGCTTTCCAAGGGGAATAGTAGAGCCAGAGAAAGTAAGTGCTTTTTAAATGGATCCCAATCAGTTTATGAACTGGGTATCATGCCTAAGACAACCAGAGAGCTAGACTCTCAGGTCAGACAAGTCCAATACTCCCAGGTAACAGTCAGAATACCACCAAGCTAGAACATCTTGGTGACATTCTGGAAAAAGGAAGTAGCCAGCCACAATGTATCCCAAGTTGCATCACCTATATTTTGGGTTTTAGGCTCATCTGCTCAAAGAGTCTCTTCAATTCCCTGATTATCCCACCAACTTAGCACTTGAGATGTTCTGCGACATTTCCAGGTAATCCTTCCCTGCTCTCAAGTGCCAACGTAGGAACAGAGCTGAAACAGCTCAAGGTAATGTTGACCGAGGAACTCTGTGTGCGCGCTGTTGAGGATGGGGGAGCAGGACGGACGTGAACAGGGCAGGTAGGAGGGCACCAGGCACGGCTTGCTGCTCCTACGGATGAAGACTCTGCGTGCAGGGGCGAGACCCCGCGCCCCACCCGCGCTGCCCTCGGGAGGGCAGACCCTGCCAAGAGTCCGCCGGCGGTGCCGCTCCGAGGGCAGGCAACCCCTCCTGCTGCCACGGCGCGGGGACGCGGACGCTGGCGCGGCCCCACGTCCCCTCCCATCCTACCGTGAGGAAGGGGTGGGTCACCCGGCTCGGCCCCCTCCCCTGCCCTGCCCGGCCTGTGCCCAGCCGCGGCCCCTGGTCGCACCCCGGGCGGGCGGTACAGCCTCTCGCCCTCCCGCGCTGCGCCGCGCTGCGCTCCCGGGGCGGGGCGGGGCGGGGCGGGGCGGGGCGGGGCGGGGCGGGCGGTGCAGCGCCGGGATCGCCCCGGCCGGGCCCGGCCCCTCCCGCCTGCGCGGGCTGCGGCCCCGCGCACGGCCAGCAGGGGGAGCCGCCGCTCCGCACCGCGCAGGCGGGCGGGGGCCCGCTACGGTACGGTACGGTACGGTACAGCCGAGCGCCTGCGGCCGACCCCTTCCCCGCCCTCAGACGGGCGCTGGCCGGCGCCTCCCTGCGGCTCCCGCCGCGGCGGAGCTGCCGCAGCTCCGCGGGTGCGGGACGGGCCGTGCCAGGCCCGGGAGCCCTCCCGCGCCGCTTCCGCCCAGCGCGGCTCGGGGCCGGGGAAGCGCGGCCCGCGGAGCGGCCGCCCCCGGCCGTGCGAGGCGGCGGCTGCCGGGAGACAAAAGGCCGCCGTGTGTCCGCCTCTGCGGCAGCGCGAGGTTGCGCGGCCGCACCCCCTCCTCGGGCAGCCTGCGGCAGGGACGGGGGTCTGCCGCCCGGGCCGCGGCCCAGCCGCCCTCCCCGCCTCGCTGTGGCGTGGAGCTCCGAGAAAAGACCGTCTTGTTATTAATGGTAACAGGCGGCCATGCGTGCCGAGGGCAGCGGGGCGCAGGCAGCCCGCGGGAGCTGGCGGCTCCGGTACCGGGCTCCGGAGCGGATGCCGAAGCCCGTGTGAACAGTGTTAACCCCGGGTAAAAAGCGGAGAGAGGGAATAAAGCGGGTCCTTACAAACCGGTGCTCAGGTGTGGCGGGAAAAAGAAAGGGAGCGGCCCACCTTTTACCGGGCACTGAAGCTCCTGAATTATAAGTAACAATAACCAGATCGCTTTAACATTGGGGTTTCTTTTGCTCTGGTACAGCATTCTGTCTGTTACCGTGTAAGCGGTGCCGAGGCATGCGGGGGCACGGCGGAGCGTGGCTGCGGGAGCGGCACCAGGCGCTGCCCAAAGTTCCCGCTGTGCCCGCAGGAGCACAAAGCATCGCTCTGGGGTAGGGGCCGCGGGGCTGGGGCGCCGGGGGGGGCTCGAGAGCGAGGGGCTGCTGCCGGGCTGCCCCCTCGCAGCCGCCGCCGCAGTCACCTGGCTCCCCGGGAGGTTCCCCTGGGACCGGGAGCGAGAGAGGCAAACTCTCCAAGTTGTGCCTGGGGAAGAGTTGCCCGGCTGGGGGGAGACGGGCGAGATCCTGAGCGCCGGCAGCCCCCCGGCCCTGTCTGGCGCTGGGTTCTTGCCTTGTTCCTCGGCAAACCCGGGGAGAGGGCAGGCTTTGCCTAGGGAGCTTCCCGTAGTCGTATGTTGAGAAGGGGAGCAAGAAAACAACATGTCTTCAGAGCAGTACCTCGCCTTGTGTCTTCTGCTCTCCTGGCCGGGGCTGGAAGCGGGGCCGAGGACAGCCGGAGCCGCGCTCCCTGCCCTGCCGGGTGCCGGCTCTCCCCGCTCGTAGCCCCTCCTAAAGAAACACGCCCGAGCCCTCGTGGTGAAGAATCAAACCCAACAAAAGTTGGATCTTTTCCGAAAACGGGCCTGGGGGCGCGGAGCCGGCGGCGCCTGCCTGCCGCCCGCCCGGCCGCGGCTGGGACCTGACCTGCAGAGGGCAATAGTTGGACGCAAATGCTAACAAAGGCGGCGGGGCTCGTTGGCTCGGCACCGCGGCCGGGACCCAAGACTGCTGTGTAGGTAGGCAGCAGGGCTTAATTACTGTATATTGAAACAAAAGATCGGGTAAATTGTTTGATTTGTCTTTAGGCTACCTTTTCAAGGCTAATCTAATTCATAACTGTTAGATTTATTCTAAAGAGATTGACACAAACTTCCAGGAGAGGCACGCAGTTAACTCCAGAATTACCCTAAACGCTAATTGTTTACCGGAACATTTACATTCAGCCGCTTGGATTCGTATTATTAGCGTTATTATTCTCTGCTAATCAGATAGGCGAGGTGGAAACGAACGGGAGCTTTCCTAATCGTTGTAGCGATTGGCAGGGCGACCGCGCAGACTTTGGAGGGGGAGGCGGCAGCCGCCCGGCGCCCTGCGCGGCGGTGACGGGCGCGTCGCGCCTGGCCATTGTCTGCGGGGCCGGGCCGGGCCGGGCCGCGCCGTTCAGCACCGGGAGGGCGGACAGCGCCCGGTCCCGGCCCCGCTCGCCCGATGCCCTCGCCTGGGGCCGGGCCGGGCCGGGCCGGGCCGGGCTGGGCTGGGCCGAGCTGGGCCGGGCCGGGCCGGGCTGGGCTCGGGAGGAGATCGCCTCCCGTTTGTTCTAGCAGCCCTTTCCCCCGCTGGGGATGGATTTATTAGGGAGTGGAAGAGAGCACCCCGACGGGCGCACTTTGTCTCCGTGTCTGTGCGTGTAGACGCGGCTGCCGTAGACGTCTGCGGCTTGTGCACAGATACTGCTTTAATAATTATATATACATCTCTATAACCTCATTATTCAGGAAAGACTAGAAAACGCGAGCAAATTGGAGTGTTGGCAGCAGGGGTGATTGCAGGTCTGGATGCATACTCCGTCTCTTCCCAACTCGCCGCCCCCTTCCTCCCCCTCTCCCCAAATCATATTTATCTGAGATTATGTCAAATTTCAGTGATCGGAAATGTCTTGCCCAAAAGCCATTCCCGCTGGAAAAAGTCAAAAGGGTTCCTGGCATTAAAACGACCTTGCGTCATTCCTGATGAAATTAGGAGCACTGCATGTTTAGAGCTTTGCTATGGATGCACTTTGGGCACAGTAAGAAGTAAGAGATTTGGGGTTTAACCCCCCATCTGAGCAGGAGCCGTCTGCTTTCACTAGCTGCGAACCCCGAGACCGGCACTAGAAAACGCCTTAGACCCGCAGTCCGTTTTTTACTTGTCTTTAAGTGCAAGCGATGGGAATTGCTAACCTCGGCTAAGAAAATTTCATTTCCCCCATCCTGCTAAACGGTTCTGGTCGACATATGTTTGTTATCAGAGAGAGGTGCTATGAACACAGAGCCATTTTCTTAGCAGCTCTTTGACTCTGTGTTACCATAGTCCCACACGGCATTGGTCCTTTCCCGTTGGGAAGTCATGAATAAGAGACTGTGAAGCTTGCACGTCAGATCTTCCTCAATTAATCCACCATTAGCATGTTTGGGATCCTCTACTGGATGGTTAACAGCAGCTTTGGTAACTGTATGCTGTCCATACCCAATTATGCTCTGCTAAAAATGAACTCTGCAGAACAACCTTCCTGAGCTGTCAGTGTCTCCCGTTTTCCTATTTTAACGCTTGTGTGTAGTGGCAGGCGACAGATGGTGTAGATCAGATCGATTTGATTGCATTAGGCGATTTTTTTTTCCTCCTCTCCCCCCCGACTCCTTTTCTGGAAGCCCACATTCATCTGAGAGGCGATCGCCGGGGACATGGGAAGCAAGAGCAGCCGCCGATGTGTGAAAGCAACGAGACATGGCCAGCCAGAGGCGCCGGGGTCCCTTCCCGGGGTTTGTTAACATGGTAATCCGGCACCAGGAGAGAAAGCTGCTTTCTGCTGCCCAGAGCCCATTCCCCATCACACATCAGATGACTCCCTGGTTTTACACACAGTTGGAGTTCTGCTCGAAACCTGGATTTAAAGGGTAAGCGCTTCAATAGAGGTGGATTTCTGGTGGTTACTCGGGTAGGTGGCGAAAGGAGCGAGATCCCGGCGATTTTAAAAAGAGGCTGCCTTTGAGCGGGAATGAATATTTTTCTGCCTTCCTCCTTTCTTTCCTTTTTTTTTTTTTTTTTTTTTTTTTCCCGCGCCCCCTCCCCCTTTCACCAGCGAGCCCCCCTAATTCAGAACAATTTCTCGCACGGAAAGACATCGCGCCTCTCTATTGACGGATAGATGGGATCGATATTTCCCCCTCTGAAATTTGCTTTTCGTGGCAAACCCGAGCTCTGCTCAGAGCTCCGCTCCTGATAGCTTAATTGTTTAATTCCCTCCATCCTTTCCCCTCCCTTCTGCCTCGCCCCCCCACCCCCCCCCCCCCCCCCCGCCCCTCCCCGGGCACGGCAGAGGCGGCGGGGGTGCCCCCCGGGGCCCTTCCCCGGCCCCGCCGGGCTGGGGCTCCGGCACCCGGGCTCTTTCGGCGGGGGAGCGGGGCGGCAGCGCCGGTAGACATGGCTTTGCGGAGCCGGTGAACAAAGGTATTTAGTGCCGAGGCGCGCCGCCACGGGCACCTCCCGCATGCGGCGGCGAAGGTGCGAGGCGGGCAGCGGGCCGGGGGGTTCGCTCCCCTGGTGCTCGGCGTGCCCGGGGCGGGCGGGGGGCGCGGCGGGCGCCGCCGGTGCGCGGGGCGGGGGGGGGGGGCGCGGCCGGTGCCCGGGACAGGGGGGGGCTGCGCCCGGCGCCGCCGGTGCCCGGGAGGCGGGAGGAGGCGCGGGTGACCCGGCGGCGGCGGCGGCGGCGGCGGGGCGCGGCGGGCGGTGCTCGGCGCTGTCCGTGCCGCCGGTGCTGAAGGGCCCGGCGGGCGGGGGGCGGCGGCCCGGGCCGGTGCGGGGCCACCGCGGCGCCGGGCTGGGCAGGGGAAGTTTCGGAGGGCGCGGGGGAGTGGGGGGACGCGTTCCCGGGAGGGGAAGGGCAGCGTCAGACGGACACAGCGAGAGTAAGGCTGGCGCCGCGCGGGTCTCCTTCTCCCTGAGAATCGCATTCTTTATTTTATTTTATTATTTTTTTTAAAAGCCACCCCAAAGTTTGGATTTCTGCCTAATTCTCGATGCATTTGTGGAGCGCCTCCAAATTTCGGAGAATACTGGTCTAGGTGTATCTCTGTAGAGTGTTTTCGCCACGACTCGGTGCATTTTACTTTTTCAAACGGCTTTTGTTCAAGTTAAAGGAAACCCACTGCATCAGTTATTCGAGTTCCAACGCCAGCTAATGGGGTTACAGCCTTCAATTTCACAGCGGGGAAAAATTACAATGTTTGTTATTTACTTTCTATCTGCCATTTAAAATGCAACTTGAAAGCTTGCCGTGTTAGAGGAATGTAGGAAATTACACATAAAATGAGACTAAAACAGAGGAGAGTGATTTGCATTTTTTTTTTTCAATTTAAGGTAATGTGGCTATCCAAGTATTTTTTCTTTCTCTCTTTGTTTTTCCCTTTTCTTTCAAATTCAGACAAGCGTCTGTGTTACAAAACAAATGCTGTCTTCTCGTCTGTTTTCGTAGGAAGCGTAGTGGTAACATGTCAAGGAAGGCAAGGGCTCGTGTTAAGGAAGGAATCTGTAGAAAAAACAAGCATCTTGTATTAATTTCAATTGAAATCTAATCAACAAGCTGGTCAGTTACCGGGTGCAGTGGATAATGAGAGCTGTGCGTGCTGCATAATTACTCATGGCTGAAGAAGTGCGGAGTACCCTGCTATGTATGTGCGGGGTTTGACCGTGCGCTGCTGGTTCATTCCCCCTCCCCGTCACTCACACAGAAGCTGTCCTTAGCGTCAGGAGCCGGGGTGAAATAACCCGGAGAAGTTTCCTAATCGCCAGGCGAAGTGTGCTGTGCCATGACGTTGCAGAGATCCTTTCTATTTAGTTGGCGAACAATAAACGTTTATTATCACCGCGGCAGATCATCAGACAAAGCTTCCCCCTCCCGCCTCCCCCAAGTACGAGCGCTGCTGATAAGGGAACTGCTCCGGGTGACAGGCAGAGCCGCAGGCGCCATTTGGAAATAACTTCTTTCATTATTATTATTATTATTATTTATTTTTTTTCCCCGCGGTTCGCCTTTCGCAAACATTTGCAGGGAGGCGGCAGGTGTCAGTGCGGAGGTGCGCTGCCGCCGCCGCTGCCCCCGCCCGCCGCCGCGGAGCCGCCTGCCCGGCTCGGCGCCTCGCCGCCGCTGGGCTCTACCGCCCGGGCACCCGCGGGCGCCCAAGTGCGCCGGATTTGTACTTGGAAGCCTTCTTCGCCTTAGGTTTTTACGGCACTAGGGAGGCCTGGCAGAGAGAGTGCCTGGGCTGAGCTCGGAGCCCGTGCTATTTCCTTTTTGATTTTCTTTCTCTCCATCGCTTTCCTTTCCGCCCTCCCTCCTCCTGGTAGCACATCGAGTCAGTGTGAGTCAGGACTTGTAAAATGCATTTCCAAAGCCCAGATGAAAAGTCTCTCAGGCGTGGCTGCTGCTTTATCGGAGCTCTCCCAAGCCCACCTATGCAAACAGATTTGTAACGTTTGTGTGCTTAACCGTGCATCTCTTTTACAGGAATCTGTTGCTGCGTGTGACACCTCTTGCAAGCTCCCAGAGAGAATTGATGGAGCATACAGCTAGGGAATAGGATGCCAGAGAAGCACAGAGGAAGAAAACAGGAGATCACCAGGTAAACTCAACCTTACTTTGATTTATTTCCTTTCACCTCGCCTGCAAGACCTTGCCCGCTCCAGTAAGGCAGCAGGGGAGCAGAGGGACTGTACGCGTGTGTGTTAAACGCCTGCTCCTCTCGTTTGCCTCCGCAGGATGGGAAGGTTCAGCGTCCATTGGATATGGGACGAGATCACTCGGCAACCCTTGTGGATTCTCCTTCTTCTAGAGGGGAATTATAGTTATGGATTTATTGTCCCGGTGCAGCGCTTCCACCACCAGCAGCAGCAACAGCAGCAGCTTTCTGACTCTCTTCGGTGACGGGTATTCTTGGGTGGATAATACGGATTACGTTGTTATTGCTTAAGAATACGCGTAGTCGAGGAGAGTACCGGCGGCGGGCAGGCAGGCAGGCAGCGCGACCGCCCCCAGCCCACCAGCTGGCTCCTAACCTCCTCTAGTTGCCAAGGTAGCACCTTTTCCATCTTTTCCTACGCTTTGCAATGTTTCACTCTGTCTGTGTCTCTGCCCGGGCGGGGTGAGCTCGGACGCCCCGTCCCCTGCGGAGGGGGCTGCCCGCGCGTGTGTGTGTGCGTGTGCGTGGGAGCAAGCCCCGGGCTGGGGAGGGCCGGCGAAGGGCTTGCCCAGCCCCGCAGGAGCACGCCGCGGGCGGCCCTGGCCCGCCGGGGGCTGCGGGCGGGGGGTGCCCGGGGAGCCGCGGCCGCTGCGGGGTGCGCCTCCGCGGGCAGCGCCCGGCGGGCAGCCCCGGGGCCGGCGGGAGGGTGCCCGCCCCGGCCGGGAAGCCCCGGCAGACGGCCGGCAGGCCCCGGCCCGCCCGGCGCCCGCGGCCCCTCGCCCCTCTCCGGCGGGCAGCGCGGGGCGGGGATGGGGGGACCGGGGCGGCCGCGGCCCCGCCTGCCGAGGGGTCCCCACCCCCGGGACACAGGCTGCCCGCGGGGCCGGGGCGGCCCCGGCTCCGCCCGCGGCCGCCGGCGCAGCCCGGAATGCCGCCCCCCTCCGCGGCCGCGGCAGCCGGGACGTGCGGGGCTGGGGGGGGCTGCCCGCAGGCGGAGGGGTGCCGAGCACCCGTGCTAGCGAGGCAAGGGGCACCCGGCACGGCCGGGGCTGCGCCCCAACCCCCCGAGGAAGCCCCCGCTCCTCGGCTGGCGAGGGGTCCGGCCACCCGGCGGGGCCGCGGCTGGGGAGCAGGTTGTGGCCGACTGCTTCGAGGGGGTGATGCCCCCCTTGCCCCCTTATCGTCACCCCACAGCACCAGCCCTGTGAGGGCAGGATTAAGAACCCACCTTCGCACCAGCCCCAGCTCAGCAGGTCGGGAAGCGCCCAGCCGAGTGCAGAGCGTGTCAGCCTCTGAGGCCCCACGCCAAGATACATGCTCAGGGCCAGGGCCGAGGGGTTGTTTCTCCCCCTGGCGCTCAGGCAGTGGCTTCTTTGCCCCCCAAAGAGCTCGGGACGCCCAAATGCTACTTGCTGCTGGGCAGGCGGGAGACACAATCAAGGGAGTGTTGATTCCCATTTCTGGCCAAGCTATCCCCCATCTCTTTAACACAGAAGAGGAGCATCCGTCCCTCTCTCCAATCTCAGCAGCAGGGCATGGGCTTTGGTTAAAAGCCTGGTCAGCCTTTCAGATGCAGTGCTTAGGAAAATCCAGACATAACATTCATGCTTCCAGTCTTTTTTCCCTTGCTTCTCTGCCCCCAAGACTGGCAGACACATGAGCGGGGTGTGATCATCCCTGTTTCCCCATTCAGGACCTCTCCACACGCCCAGATGATCCCAGGTCTTGTTGCCACATAGTCTCAGTTGTGAGACCAGATTTCAGCCTTAAGTGAATTAGATCAGAAGCCATTTTAAAGCAAGACCAAGAGTACTGTGTTGAGATAGCCTTTTTGAATGGATCCTTCCCCAAGCTCAGCTATGACGAGGCTAAGAACGATTTTTAACATGGACGAGCCAGACGTGGATTGATCATTCAGTTGTGAGTGTGAGGTGGGGTGGTGGAGAATGTCTTTGTTTCTTGCTTAGCGATTGAAAGGCCATCTATGTTCTGCTTAATTATTTCCAACAACTGCCAAAGGAATCTTACTCTGTTGCCTTCCGTAGCGAGTGGAGCGCTCGTTGTTACACAGACGTGTGGATCTGTTATTCTTTAGACACATCTTTGATGTTAGCACTCTGATCCTCGTGTTTCTCTAATACCACTTGAAAGCAGATTCGTTTCTTGTAGTTTAGTATGTTCAACAGCCTCAGAAATAATGTTAAATTATGCTTTAAAAAGACACACTCAGCTCCTAAACCGTAGTCAGTTCAGCACCATAACACAGCCACATTCACAAGTGCTGCAGGAACAGCGATGGAAACATTATTTTAAACATTCAGGTTTGTATTACAAACCTTCCTCTGATCTGAGCTTTTAGTTGACATTTTCCCTTGAGTCAAGACTTAGAGTATTATCAGGAGTTTCCATTTCATCATATAAAGGATGTGGTTTTGTTTGCTCTTTGCTTGGTTGAGTATCTTGTGCAGTATGGATTGGACTGGTACCCAAATACAAGCTTAGCAAAATGTTTCTCTATACCTGGTTTCTTCTAGTTGCTTTCTGTTTAGCATGACGAGCTGTTTTTGCTGAATAATGCCTTAATGACAGGGCTGATGCATTTTTAATGCATGTACTCTTTGTCATTGTCAAAATTAACATTTTGATGATTGTAGATTTCTTTTCTCTAAAATCTTTTGGGAATTGCTATGATATGTGGGTTAAAAGAGTGAAACTGTAAGGTCTGATCAGAGAAATACTGGGTATACTCACCAAAATAATTAGAAAATATTGTGTAAAGGCTCAATAGCATAAGAGCTCTTAGAATGATGTTTCCCAATAGCACAATCTCCGAGTGGCTCTCCCCGTTCATTAGCAGTTCCTGGGGTCTGTCACATATGTATGTTGAAGGACAGAAGCAGTCGTTTCTGAACAACAGATCTCTGAGACTATTTATACTGTGGGCCTGATCCCGGGAATGCATGTAGCTTCCATGGGACTGCTCAGGGGAGCAAGGTTGCTCATGTTAAATCCAAAATATTTTGGGCCAAATGCTACCATTCAGTGCAATAGCAAAGCCCCAATTGATTTCACTGCAGGAAAGATTAGACCCCTAGTGAAAAGGATTTTTACAACACTACACTTCCTACTTTTTTGCCTTAGAAATTGCGAATCCTGTGTGCTAAAAATGAGTCTAAAAACCCCCTGCCTTTAATAGTCTAACGATATTTTATTAACAGCAAAAATTATACTAAAAGGCTATAGTGCAACATAATAAGAAATTACTTTATAAATAAGGGGTTTTAATTGTACCAGTACGAGTATTTTCTAAGACAACATTTTAGAATGAGGTTTGTGGCAGCACCAACCGTGTGTTAACAGCTATTTTGGCAAGTGCATGTTTAATTAATTTAGAATACTAAATTTCTGTTCTAAAATTGTTTTTGTAATCTGCATCCTGGTAGAAAATTAAATAAAGAATTAGCCCAAAAATAATTACTTGAACTTAGCCTTTTTTTAAAGGCCATAATCCTATGAAGATTTATATCTCTGGGTAATTTTATCCACTGGAGTAGCCTCGAAGGCTGCTCCCATAGGTAAGTCTTTGTCGCACCAGGGCCCCTGTAGCAGCGCAGCCGATTGATGGAGGAGCGGACACGGGGGTGGCAGCCGCCCTGGCACAGAGCAGGGTGCTGCAGGGATCCCCCACGCAGCCACCTGTGATGCTGGCTGCTCCCTGCCCAGCTCTGTGTTGGGGAGACGGCGACTGCTCGGGCCTTCCCAGAGCGGGGGACTGCCGAAAGGGCTGTGGCCTTGAGCACCACAGGCATGTTGTGCCTCATGGCGGGAGACGGAGAAGGAAGAGTAGCCTTGGTCCCTATTGACCTGTGCAGGCAGGGGAGCAGCCCTGCCTGGATCTGCCTATAACAGGAAGCATCACTCCGCTTAGCAATACCGTAAATTAAGTGATGAGGAGTGCCATTTGATTTCAGGTGCTCTTTCCACAAATATTTAAGCCTACAGCCCTTATATATATATATATATATACATCTCTCTGAATGGAATGAATATATATATATACACACACACATCTCTCTGAAGGGAGGCTGCAGCATAATATGAAAAGCCCCACTCTCCCAGACCTGACAGAGGCACAACTCCCACTCACCTCAGCAGGAGCTGTGCCGTTGCAGTGCGTATTTATGACTGGTGTTGTGATTCCTCTTGCTGCCTGCAAATTTGCCTAAAATAAATGCACACTGTTGCATGTAGATATGTACAGTTATGCAGATACCCTTCCTTGGGATCGATTCTGCTTGCTTTCCACTTTTAAGACTATATCTGGTTTTGAGGGGAGTGTAAGATTTCTTCCCATAACAGGTTATTGCCTTTCGTGTCAGTTTAGATGGCTTCTAGTGTTCGTAGGGTTTTCTTAAGGAAACTGAAAACAATAATACTTACATATCCACACAGCTATGCACATACTTTGCAACTGTAAGAATAAGCTAACTAGCCTTTTTCTCTGTTTTTTTACATCACACAAAGTAATGTATACAACTAGATTTTTATGCATTTTTTTAATAGTGTCTTTACATATGCAAAAGGCTTGTTCTTTTCTTCCTTTTAAAAGATTACTATTTTTCTGAAAAGCACCCCCCCAGATATTACCATTAGCTGTTATGACACCTCACCATTTAGTGTTGTAAAGGTAAATCATAACACTCATTATGAATAATCATAAATTTTTACCAGATTCAGCATCTGCCTTCTGAAAGCTTTAATGGTGGAAACATTTCCTGGGCTAATGCCCATAATGCTTGCATGCTTTTTATTGCTATCATTTAGTAACCAAATTGCTCAAAAATCAAAGGACTTGATTATCACATACCTGCAATGCATAGAGCTATTTATAAATGTTGGCTCGATAATAACAATGACTCAAAATAAATTTAAATGACAGGCCAAAAATAAGAAGTCTAAAAGTGGAAACCCAAGCCAGAATTCATAGAGGTGATGGAAAGAGTCTGACATCGAAGGACAGAGAGGATCCTAAGGAAGGTAAAGAGAAGAGGCCTAGAGGTGATGGTAGAGGGTAGATGTGCCATCGCTTTGCAGAGCAGGAGGGCAGATGAGAGGAAAGGCGCCAGGGGCGGCAGGCAAGGAGGTATCGCAGTGTGGCGCTGGGAGAATGCGCCAGAAGTGTGGAAACCAGGGCTGGAACATCACGCACACTGGTAGTTTACTTTCTGGAAAAACAGTATCTAGTTAAAATCAGCCAACAGAAAATTAGGTGAAATGTTCCAGAAACTAGAGGAGTTGATTGATGGAAAGAATAAGAGCCCTGAATATATAGCTGAAAGGAGTTTTTTATATGTATATGACTATACATACCTAGCCAAAATTACATAATAATGCCCATATGGATAAAAGAAATTAGTATCCTGCTTTTGAAATCGTTCTCTTACAGAAACCAGTGGGAATTTTCCATTGATTTCAGTGGGGCCAGAATTTCTTCTGTCTGCAGGAAAGCGATGTAGCCTGGTGTGTGCAAATAGACCTAGGAGCTCTGTAGGGAGAAAATGCAGTGTGGCTATCAAGAAATGTTTCCTTTCAGTGAACCCAAGACCACTCTAGCCAGCAGGGATGATATAAAGTAACAGAGAAATCTCCAGGTAGAAAAGCCCTTGCCTGGGATATATAAAATTAGCTTGGCCAAGACACCACAGGCAGCAGTCACCCTACGAGGGCTGGAGAGCCACCTGGGGAGGTCTTCTTGCCTCTGCCTTCTACGACACACCTCCATGGAGCTGAAACAGCTCTGGTAATTCCCCAATACTTTATACCACTAGAAAGCTAGAGGTGGGCCCATAAAAGGCTGCTTAAACTTTCCAAGCTACTCTCTCATAGCATTTTGGATTAAGTCAAATTTAGTATTTTATGTTTCAAGGTCAATTTTATCAGATAATCTAAGTTGTAGGTAATGTACACCCCTTTCACATTATTACATCAGGCATGAAATGTTGGAAAAATACAGATGACTTTAATATTAAGAATTGCTCATTCATAACCTTGTTTGGAATATTAGCAGTTCTCTTACTAAATCAGGACAATATCACAAAGTTTATTAATGTTCATAGGTCAAATGTATCTTTTAAATCACTGAAAATCAATGACAAAGTGATCACCATGGGATTGGTCTTCTCTAATTGGAGAAAGAGGGACATTCTGAACCAGAACTGTACAGCTTTTGATTTGCTGCCTGTTACCAAAAAAAGAACCATCTCAGTGCATCTTACAGAGGCATTTACATAGATAATGTGGATTTCATATGACTTCTTTAGAATAATGATAGTAATAGCTTTGCAAATATTCACATTCTCCTAACAAGAAGTTGATAGAAAAATCAAATAAAAAGGCATCACTGTAATTACTAAATTATAAAGGATTTATTTTATTTTTTTAAGTTAGGTGGAAAATAATAAGAGCAGGGAGGCTGGATGCATTAATGCTTCACACCATCTGGAAACTCATCCTTTAACAACAATTCTTCAGGAAATAGCTCACCTGGTTACTCCAAGAAAATGTAGAGCAGTATTACCTCTTCGTCAAATTGCCAAAAACATTCTTCTGAAATCCAAAATTATACAGTTCAATGCCTGCTGTCTTACTGGAGCAACAGTTAATACAGTCTTGATGTTCTGGTTGTTACAAATGGAAAAATTGTTTCTTGTTCCCCTACTATCTTTCCTCCACTGTCCCCCTTCCTGTTTATGATACATGCAGAAGGTTGGATGGGATGGGAAGGTTTTTCTTTCTGAATATGTTTTATTTTTAAAATGTCAGGATCATTTAATTTCCTATTTTTTTTTTTTTAATGTCTTGAGCTATAGAGAAGAGCAGTGGAAACTTTCTTGGAACTGTTTAAGAAGTGGCGATTTTTCCATTTTAAGAAAGAGACCTTTACCCCTGCACATTTGCCAGGGGTCTGAGTTGTGCAGAGGACAATAACATAATTACTTTCAAGGTTTCAGTACAATCCTTTTCTTTTTGACCACATGTCGTATTGTCCTTTGTTGTGTTATGACATCATGTGGCTGTTGTACATGTGATGACATAAACCCATTTGCCTTCAGCCATTCATAGAGACCCTTGGTGAAAACAGGATCTGTAAGTCCTGCCCTAGGAAGCAAGAAACAAAACCACTCCCTTTTGCTCTCCTTGTTTAGGTGCTCATCAATTCTGTGTGTGTAAATTCTTACCAATGAAGAATGCAGGACATGTCCAGACCCTTGGTTAGAGATGAAAATAGACATGTTTAATTTTCATTTGCTGGAGCTGCAGTGAGTCAGTGCTGCTCACTCTGCTCCAACTTCCCTGGTACAGAGGGAGGAAAAACAAGGGAAAGGAGGCTGAATAGGGGTGATGCAAAATCCAAGGAAAGCTAACCAAATAAATAAATCCCCCCCTCAAAATACTTAGCTGGAGTTTTTATGTTTTAATTTTAATAAATGCCACTCTATTTAAAGTATGCCACATTTCTTGGATGCAAAACTTAAAGATGTGCCCCATAGAGAGGCTCAGAATAATAGCTCTGCTTTCTGTAATAAAATCTCTCTTCTGAGATTAACTCTGGAGCTAGCAGTAAGGTCAGTATTTTATTTCATAGAAGTCAGCTCACGCTGACAAGGGTTTGGCCTTCTTAGTGATGGGCCGTTTGCTGCTCAGAAGTGTGAGGAATGGCTTTCTGAAATATCGATAGCTTGCCTTCGCTAGAGTTCATGATCAGATTTAGCTGGCAAGTATCGATGCGCTACAGCACCCGAACTGAAGGGCTGAGAGGCTTGGGCCTGGGCCAGCCACTAAAGTTTTCTTTTAAAATCAGAGCCTAACTCTTTCATTAGTGTAAATCAGTGGTTTATAATAATGTCAAATGAGATTTGTGTCAGCATAGCCCAGACTACGGCCTGGTCTCGGGACTTGAAAAGGAAGAAAAAAATTAGGCTGAGACCATTAATATTCTGTTTTCATTTGGTTTTGGTGTGCATGTGTGAAAATGTGCCTGTACACGTGCACACATGCAGAGATGCATTTCATTCCCATGGACGTTTCCCATGGCTGTGTGGCTGCCGTTTAACAAGGGCCTAAGAGCACAAAATCTTCGTCCTGGTGTGGTTTGACTGACATGTGCAGAGATCTCACATAAAGGCCCTGAGATCCTGCTTTTCATCCATAAAAGGAAAGCAGGCAAGCATCATTCCCGGCTAAATCCTTTGCACAATATACATCAATAATGAGACAGCATCTATTTATATATAGCTCACTGGAAATTACTGAATTCAGACAGAAGTTGGTGAGGCAGCCTGAGCTCCACCAGCCTCCATGGAGTCTATTGTTAGAACCCAGGATGACTCCTCAGGCAAATGGGGAAGAGTGGCACGATTTGGAGCCTACCACGCCACGGGGAGGAATATCAGCTTCAGCACTTGGCAGGTGGAGTCTCCTCTTAGAGAATGGCTTCGATGGCTCTGCCAGGACCCGGCAGTCACAGAGGAGGAATGCCAGGGAAATGGTCGCAAGAGCAGGGGGGCAAGAGCACAGCCCCATTGCTGCTGCCCGGGAAGCAGCATGCTGACCTGGGGTTACCCACAGGGTGAGAGCTCCCTGACCTTCTTCATGAGAGAAGGAGATGTCCAAGAGGGAACGAGAGGAAGGCAGTACTAGCTTAATACACACCGATGCCTTCTTGCCATATCATTTCAGAAGGTTTTCAACAATAGTTCTTCTTTACCTAGAAAAAAAGATACAGTAAAAAAGCCCCACCCAACATTACAACGTTGGTTAGGTAGGTCTGTGTGGCTGATAGTCCAGTGACAAGGCTGAGGTGCAGTACCAACACATACCCGTGACAATGAAAACTTGCTTGTCTGTGATATGTTTTGCGTAAATAAGGCACTCAAAACCCCTTAGCAAAGCACAATCCAAAGAGTGCTTTTGCTCTGTGTCCTTTTTTACTCCTTTCCTCTGTGGCTCTTGTGTACTTTGCCCATATGCTCTAAAGCTATTTTGTTTTCAGTTTTATGTATGTTTTATGTAAATTAGAAGAATCAAGCTCCTCTGCTTGCTAAATTATAAATTGAGTGGAAATTGGCCAACTCTCTTTAGACTATGTCTATAAGTTATACAAAATGTAAGTAATCAAGCTGAGCAGGCTGGGTTGGGGAGGGAAAACATGTCAACAGCATGAGCCACATGAGCTGTGTCCACGCGTCCCTGTATACTGCCACTTGTCTTTGCAGCCTCAAATATCTCTCTCGTCTAAAGTGCCGATCTAACTCCTTTTAGACTATTCTCCGAGATGGAGGTTTATTGCCTCCTTTGGTGGTTTGCTCAGCATATTCATTACACCTTGTATAAATGAACCGCTCTTAAATGCTTGTTTCCACTCTCTTGCTTTAGGATCAGAGTAGATCCAGACTGCCTCCTCTGGGAGCACTGATTCATTTTGTTGCCCCTCTTCCCCTTGTAAGGCAAAATTCCTGTTGATTTTAGGGTCTGTCTCTTTGACTTACTCCCTGCTTTGCCTCCACTTCCCCTACCCTACACTAATTTTCATACACCTGAGTTTTGCCCTAGGTTATCTTTTCCTTAGTAGTCCACTGCAGCTCCACAGAGTAGGACCATGGTGTAAGAGCAGGAGCCTGGCAGCCTGAGAAACGCTGCCAGGCGAGCAAGGGAATTGGCTGCTGTCTTGGGACTCCGTGAGATAGTGGAGAATTTGCTACAGGGCAGAAAAGACAGTCTCACTGTGGCCTGTTACTGTACAGTTAGACCAAATTTTAAGAAAAAGGGGCCTAAAATCGGACCCCTAAATCTATCCTTACACATTTAAAAGTAGGCTGAATTTTGAAAGTCAGGTAGGACCAATGTTATCGTAAGCAGATATGGGCGTGGCCCTGCTGTACAGTCTGGCTTCAGGGATCCTCTTAAAAAATGTCAATTTTCAGATGATTGTGACAAACCTAACTGCCCTTAAAAGAGAAGACTGACTGCAGCCTCAGCACAGGCAGGGATGTGTGGCAGGCAGTGGCTGTGGTGGCATCCACACTCTGCCGGCGTGACCGGCAGCACTGATTGAGGGCAGCCTTGTGCTGCTGCCAGCAGCCCGTCCACCCCATGAGTGCCAAGCCATGGCGGGGGCAGAGCTTGGAATAACTCTGCTCTCTGTCCTTTACTTCCACACCAGCTGGAGAACAGAAAAAAACATCTTAAGGGAGGTAGTGTAGTGCAGTTCTCGTGAAATCTCGACCAACTTTTTAAGGCTGGCATCATGGGAGACTGTGAATGCCATTGCCATGGAAAATTCGGGTTAGAAATGAATTGCTGCCAGGACAGGTAATTGTGGGCGGCAGATGGGCTCTGCAGGCACGACCCCAGGGGCACAAGCCTTTGTCTGGTAGCAAGTTCCTGCGTAACGCACAGCCCTGTGCACCTGCTGTGTCCTGGGGTGCCTGTGCAGGTCCCCAGGCCCTCCCAGCCCAGCCTGGCTGCTGAGATGTGCCGCTCTTCAGGCATGGCACACTCTGCTGATTCTGGTGGGATTGAAGCATGTGCTTTGTTAAAGGGGATCCCACTGAATTGGTTTTGCTGGAGCAGACAGATGGCCTTCAGGAGTCTTGGGCTAGGACCTGCAGGGCACAAATGGGATCCTCTCTGCTGAGGCTCTGCCCTGCAGTTATTTGAGCTTGGGCTCTCTTTCACTGAGTTCACAAAATACATGCCTTTTTTTTTAATTCTTTAAATACTTTGATTCAGTGATATACCGTGAGAACGTGGTCTATTCTGTCCAGTCAAATGTTTTCTGAGAAGTGATGAAAAATATCCAACCTGCCTTTTTAGAGCTGCTTATTTTTATTTCAAAGGGAAGGCATAACCTTTCATTTCCTGGTGTGATTTTTATTAAACTTCTGCCTATTTTATTTGTCAGACCACATATAAATTTACTACCACTTGTATTTCCAAATAAAAGACATATAGGTTGGTAAGCAGTCTATAAGTCAAGCTGCTATTCCTTGAAACTCATAAAAGGATCATTTAAATCCATGGAATTGCTAATTAAAGCTGCTTCTCAATACACAAAAATTAAGTTAACAGTAATTAATGTAGCCAGCCTGGAACCTTAGGAAGCTATTGCCAGCAAGTGTCTTTTGGTGCACTCAAGAGGATGCAGTTTGATTGTTGGCACCAACAGACAGGTTGGGAATTGTAAACATGGTAATTAGCAGTAAGTTTCTGGATCTCAACTTGCCAGACTGGCAGTCTGATTCTTGGAGTAGTTGTCACATGGGAGGAGGGAAAAACAAAGTAAGGGAATTAGAGCAACCTTGCATTGCTCCACCAACATATGCCACTGGACCAATGTTTTTCTTGGCAAACATCAAGGAGTTTAAAAGCAGCGTTGCAGCCCTACTGCAAACTGTGAACGTCACTGCAGGCATCAACCAAGCAACTGTCTCTGGCTCTTCTGCTCAAACTATGAGTGTCGCTCCATGGAAAGGAATTGTAGTCTGAGATTCCCCTGCTCCACCTCTATGGTGGGGCACAGTGTTGATAAGGTTATCAACAATAATGGGATTAAAAGAGTTAAAATCCAGCTCTTGCAGTAATCCCAGAGTATTCTATTGTTGAGCTATCAAAGATTAAGGTTATAGTAACCTTATTAACCCTTGGTGTAGTGTAAATAAAAAGGAAATGTCAACCTTAATTCCACCATGAAATTAAATCTTCACTTCTCTAAATGATGATTCTAACACAGCTTACTCCAGCCAACGTGGTTTATGAAAATACAGAACCCATGTGAATTTAAAAAATCCCATCTGAGAGAGAGAGAGAGAGGGAGAAAGGAGCAATAAAACATGGTGTTTGTTTTATTTAAAATGAAAAAAATTGATATTTGTCCAGCTTGTATGTCTGCAAGAACTATACCTAGAGCCAAGAAACCATGCAAAGAATAAGGTAGGGACTAAATGCTCATGATGTAAATCCCTGTGATGGAGTGAACAGAGCTCTCCCAGACTGCAGCAGCTCAGGCTCTGGCCCTGGGCAGAACAGCCAACCCTGTGCCAGGCAGCAGCCACAGCACTGCTGGTGCTGTCCCTGTCCCCTGCTCACCGGCCACTGTGTGGCCTCATCAGTGCTGTCCCAGCGCCATGGATGGGGTGCCCTGACACAAGAGCTTGAATCGAGCATTGCTCCACCAGTGCTGTCAGTGATGATGAAATGAAGGTGATGATGAAGATGAGGTGATGAAAACCAATAAATGTCAGAAATTAAATGGTTGCTGAGCCTTCTGGAAACAGAGTGCCAGGTGCTGGTGTGAAGGGCACAGGTTTTCCTGGCTAAGCTGATTTCCCAAGGGAGGGAGCTGCCTCTTTCTCAGCAATGGACAGGTCCCTCCTCACCTGTGCTGGGCACAGCCCCTGCTCCCCCTGCCTACAGAGCTTGAATCTACCTGAAGAGAAGGAAGGACAGACAGACTGGGTTTTGCTTAGGAGTCAGTGGGATATGGTCCAGGTAAATATGTATTTCCTTGTGGGAAGCAGGAGGGGAGTTACAATAGGCAGAAATGGGCTGTGTGCCCTTTGTTATGCTTTTTTGACTGAGGAAAAATAACGTAGTGGTAAAATGGGGTGATTCAGAATGATTCTGCATATTAAATAACTCAAACACTTACTCTGAGTCTCTAGCAGAGAGGTAGTTAAGTATTAAGGAGCTGCCTATAGCAGGAAGTGAGCTCTCTGGAGGGCAAGAGGCATTGCTAGAGAAAAGAGGTGGTTTTAGTGGGGCTGTTCCCAGGGAAAGGGGCTTTGCTACTTCAGCAAACCTGTGTCTGCCCTATGGCATCTGCATCTTCTGGAAATAACTGGCTCTGGATTGGTAGAGCCAGGAAGTAGGTATGCTCTGCCTCTTCATATTGCTTACCCCAGTCCTCACGAACTGCTGAAGTTGTGCAGACTCATAAAAGAGCTCAATTTGGGATGTTTTTTTCCCTCCACTCACTGAATCATACTCTTCTCTTGTGTAAACTGTCACAGCTCCAGAGCGTGCACCAGTTCAGATGTGCCTGCTGGGTCCTGGGCTGCCTCCATTGCTGCTGCATTTGCTACCAAAAACACAAATTGGCTCACTCTGGTTCTTCTTGTCTTTCCACGGTGTAGGAATAGACAGTGGGCCCATGGGGTTGTTCAGAAATATTACTGGTTTCCAGTGCTGGCATAATGTTCCCTTTTAGGTAGTATCCCTTTTCTGGACCATTTCCCAGTAAAATAGTAAATGGCAACTGCAGAGCACTAAAGGCGATGGCATGTTTGTTTGACTGACGTTTCAGAGCCTGCAGAGCAAATGCAGTGTGTTGCAGCTTCCTTTCTTCATTTCCTTACTGTGGAAGAACTGCTGTTAAGTTCAGCTTAAGCCTGATCCCTGCTCCATGTCAGCCTTAGAGTGGAGGGGGGGGGCAGCATGTCCCCGAGCCCCTGTGGGCACCCTCTGCTTTGAGAGCAGCCAGCATCTCACAGGGCTTGTGTGGGACAGGAGCTGCTGCCACTCCACTGCTGGCACTGCAGCCCCAGACAGGAGAGAAGTGATTTTGTCAGTGGGTGTGAGCTTCCCCTGGACTCAGCCGAGTTGGCACCAGGGTGACCCTGCAGCGCTCAGACCTGCGCTCCTCATCGGGGAGAAATCCCTGTTGGTGCCTGTGGATCCATGCCAGGCAAAACAGCTCAGGGTTTGGGCTACCCCAGTTTTCACTGGAGGCAACTGATGCTTTCTTTGGAATTTTGCAGGGTCAGTAGTGGATGCACTGTGAACACTCTGATACACGCTTGACATCAGAAAGAGGTGGGAAAAAAATGGCAGTAGTCGTTCAGATTTGTCCGAAGGAGGTAATTGAAAACAAATTGCTACCAAAAGCTAAGGGCTGCAGTTAATTGCGGTGGAGCACAGCAGGTCACTCACATGTAGGGAAAGACTGCTAGAGAACAGGCAGGGGTCAAAATTGTTTCTCTCCTGGTGGGGAAAGAGGGTCTCAGCCATATAATTTCGTTTGTAGTGTTATTCTGTAGCTCATAGACCCTGACATGAAAATCCAGGCCTGCAGAGCAGTGCTTTAATCGCCAGAGATGATGCAGTCGGTGAAGGCAGGGGGGTGGCCAGGCTGCAGCATCCCTCCTGCCGTGGGCAGGGCCGAGCTGGCCCCCGCAGGCAGCACAAGGCAGGAGAGGTGCGGGCAGCTGCCGAGTCCCCTCTCCACTGGGCTCTACTTGAGGAAGGGGGCATGTAAATCTCGGACTTGGCTGAAGAGAGAGTGGCATGGTGGAGGCTGCGATGTGCACAGAGCCACCACACTACCAGCTCTCTCCAACCGGGAGTTTTACCTTTCAATTTGAATATTGTTGCCATGCATTGTTTTATTTGTTAACAAATTTACGCACTGCAACATTTGCTATTCCTGGTGCTGCTGCTTAGATGTCTGGACTCAGGCATGCATCAATGCTCATGTCAGCTGGTGAATCGTTTTGCAGCGGGTCCTCTGGACACAGTGACAGGGGAAGCTGGGATGCAGGGTGGCACAGACCCACTGCCCGGGGGGCAGGGGGTGTCTGCCCTTGTTGGGCAGTGGCTCCCCGGGACAGAACCTCTTTTATCTGGAAGCTCTTTCCAAACCACTAAAGCTATTGCAAGGGTTCAGGAGATGAAAACAATAATGAAAAAGCTGATTTAATTTTTAGTGAATTGCACTTTTTCTAGATATTTTGATTCAGAGCTCCTGCACAGTAGAAGAAAAATTTCTTCAGCTTCCTATACCTGGTGATAAATTCAGTACCACCTTCTTTCAAGGCAGGTCCTTGCTCCTGGCTCTTGCACCTTTGCTTTGTGGTCAGGTAGCCAAATACAGGAGTGTGCTCCAGCCTGCGCTGCTCTGTGTCTGCTCCCTGAGCTAATTGTGCAAGCGGGGAAAAGCCAGGACAACATGAGAAATGGGAACCAAAGTTTCTTAAAGCAGTCTAAATGCAGGGCAACCCTGCTGAAGTTTGTGGTGTTACATGAGTGTTGGCTGTAACAGCTCTGAGGGTTGGGTCAGCCTGATTAGAGCGTGGATTCCAGTGCTTCAAAAAGGACTTTAAAGTACGCATATGTAGCACAAATATTATAATATGAATACCCCTGTCTAACCTGAGATATGTGAAGAGTGATTGCCTGGGTCTCCTTGGAACTTACATCCGTTGATAGTCACACATACTCTTATATAAAACTAAATCATGTGCTGATTTATTTGACAGTATTATTATTAAGGACAGCTTTTGGGAAGATCAGTAATAAAGCCATTTCTCCTCTTCCTTTACAAGGAAAAACCCAAACACTGTCCATGTAGCAAAGTCTGTCCCCACATAACAAGCCTGGTGCGGCAGTGTTAGTGACACGCAGTGCCACTCCCTCCATGGGAGCCTTGCCCACGCGGGGGCTGCGGGCTGTCCCCACGGGGGCGGCAGCTCTGCTGTGCAGGGCATGTGAGCAATTGCTCTTGTTTTTAACATGTCAGATCATAACTTGCTCATCTGTGCGGTGTCAGGGTTGAAAAATACTGTCGAAATGAAAATGCAGGAGCTGATTGAGAGATCAGTGAGTATGCTATCTGGGTGCTCCAAATTTAGACATTGTGACTGATAAACGATATAAAATAGGTGACTTTTTTTTGAGCAAAAAGACACTCCATTAATATTATGCAATTTGAACATGTTTGTTTTAAGAATAACAGCTCTGTTTAACAGCAAGCGTGCATATCTGTGTGTGCAGGTGCACATGTACACACATACTGCAGTAGTCCAGCATTGCTTGAAGTTTGCTGAATTAAGCTGGCAGTATGAAATGTATTATTAGTTCCCCACAGAGTCGAGTATAGTACCTGTACAACAGAGTGGAAAAGTCTGAGTGATACTGGGTGAGAATGTTTTTCTAGCTAAATTTGCTGGAGTTGACTTTGTAACTTCACAATCCCCTTCTTTTCCACTATTTTCTTTTACTTGTATAAGCTGAAGGGAAAAGAGGGGGGGAAATGGCTCTCCCATTGAAGGAAAAGGTCTCAGCAGGACAACAGCTCTGTGTACACTGCTGGATACAAGTAGCTGCTGAACACAAGGAGTATGTGGTGAATTAAAGGAGCTTACAGAGGGCCAATGTGACTTTTTTTCATGATATCCCCAGAGCCAGGTGGGGTCTCCTGGGGCCAGGACATCTGTGAGCTCAGGGAGCTTCAGCAATCAGGGTGATGGATTATTACAATGAACAGATACAACCTAATCCCCCAGAAAAATAACATATAACCTCATGCTTAAAGGCTAATGCCATGCTGAAGCTATGGCCACCAGGGTTTCTCCCATCCTGCTGCTCCCCGCCTTGGCATGTGGTGCTGAGGGCTGGTGATGCTTTGCCTTAGCGTGGCTCTCTGACTGGCATGGTGTGGTGCTTGGGGACGGCCAGCACTCTAGCCCTTCTGCTCTTTGCTGGGGTGGGAGATTCCTGTCCTGCCAGGGTGGGCAGAGATGCCGCCTGTGAGGCGATGCAGCAGCAGCTGGGGTTGCCAGGAGGTTGTGCAGAGCTCCCCAGGGCCAGCGCCGCTCCTCCCTGCCCCGCTGAAAGGAGGCAGCTCGATAGCATCAGCAGGGCCCCTGCGCTTTTGACCTCGGATTTTCTCTTGCATATGTATAAAGCACAGTGTGGTGTTAGAGGATTTTAATGGAAGGAAACTGAGGAATCTAGTGAATTATTTTCAATTGTAAATGTTTATATTCGTAATTGAAAAAATTCAGTGCATTTTTTTCCAGAAATTTAGTATTACCTTTAGAATATAAGACTGGGAAGTCACTAAAAATCATAAAAGAGGTGGGTCTTGAGTAAAGAAACTGCAACTAAGGACCCCTTTCTCTAGTAACTCTCAACATTTCTACTGATGGATTTCCAAATAGCTACTCTAAAGCTCTGAAAATCTTAGTATTATTTCCAGAGGATATAGCCATACAATGATTTAAGCCTGATACTGACAAGACAAAAGCTGTTTGTTGCATGAAATAAATCCCTGCAGTTCAGTCCCTTCTCTGGGTTAACTTGGCCCCTCAGTGAAAGGTTGGGGACACCAGATTGCCAAGTGGGTAGAGAAAAGTAGAGGGAATTGGTCTGATGAGTCAAGGAGTCCTGATCCCCTGGTGTAACCCATGCAGCACTCTCCCTGCCCAGCACTGTGCTTCAAGACAGGATTCAGGCCTCTAACACATCAACATTCCTGCCCAATTGCATGAAATGAGATCAGGAAAAAACCCATTTACTATAGCATGGTCTAGTTTTTACATCCAAACAGATTGCTGTACATTGGGTGTGAAACTCCCTAATGTTTTAGTAATGATGCTGGAACCTCTCTGACTGACAGCTCTGAGCAAAGCACTTTACGAGGTTATGTAAATGCCTAAAAAGAAATCTAACCCCAAATCTTAATTGTGTAGCAGATTTGAGTCCTGTGAAGTCTAGGCACTGCCAGATTTTAAAGCCGTGCTGCTACCTTACATAAATACTCATAAATACTTACAGTAAGTGTCCTAAAAAGATCTTTGGCTCACCGAGTGAGTTAGAAGAAAGCATTGCAGGGCTGCCCCATCCCTGCTGCCTGCAAGCGACACACAGTGCTGCCCAGGCCCCCTCTGGTGAGAGTGGGGAACCTGGTTCCCTTCAAGTCCAGCCAGAACTGCGGATATCAGGGACCACATCCCAGGCAGAGGAATGAAGTTACTTCCATTTCTGATGCCCACTAACAGGGCAATGAGACCTCTCCTTGTGCTTCTGTGCTCTAGCCTGGTGCAGAAACAATTATAATACATGTTCATAAATTTCACCTGGGTGTTGCAGCCCTGGCTATGAATCTCAAAATATATTTGAGATTTATTAGCATTGTGCTGCTTCTGACACAAAGGGTGTGGGGGACAAAGAGCAGCAGCTTCTGTGCTATAAGGAAGCACATAAAAACCTGTCAGTACACTTGTAATTTCATGCTTCTAAATGTTGTTATCCAAACGTCATTGTAGTCACAACTATTCTATGTGCATTAAATCTGAGGTGTAAAATACTACCTGGTATTAAAAATGCAATAGTAGCGTGGATGGTTAGAGCACATCTAATGTTTATTGTGAGAGGAGAGATCTTGTTACCTCTTATTGCCTTGTCCTTGGTGAGACTTAAGGCAGAAAATTGAGAGTTTACTGCATTTAAAAATGTTCAGAAAGATGTGCTTAAGTAAATAGATGTCTTCATTTTCAGTGTTTGAATAGGTATGTAAAGAGAAGGGGATTGAATAAAGCCAAAGTCCATGTGATAGAGCTTATTAAATAATGGTTGTGATTAATTTTGCAGAATTGTCCACAAATAACTGGAAAAATATTTCCCATATTCCACAACTTCTAGAACTGTCTGACTCATTATTGTACTCAAGGAGTGGTACCTTTGTGTTGTAATCTGATGCATATTAAAAATTGCCATTGATTTTTTTTCTGCGGGATTGAATCAAGGTCCTAAAGGACCTGTGAGATTTTTCAAGCAAAATACTTGTTATATCCTTCCTTTTGTTTTGTTGCTTATCCTAGGCTAGGTGAGAAATCAGTGCTAAATCACAGCAGTGCTCACCTCTCCTCTCCTGGAGGGAGCAGAGGAGAGGGACAGGGCACCTGAGCAAAGGGAAAAGGTAGAAGAGGAAAAGCACAGAAGGGAATGACTGGAAGTAGCAGGGGAAGGGAAGAAATAGGAAAAAGCAGAAAAGAAAGAGAATCAAAGAGAGAGAAGGGAATGAAAAGGGAGAGAGAGGAACAAGGAGTAGAAGAATGAAAACAATAGGGAAGACTGGATAAACATGAGTAAGCTCAATAATTAATTCTCAGTCTTAATCTTCCAATGTACTCCTTAGGCAGGAGCTCAATGTAATTTGGAGGCTTGTGGGGTTTTTTTGAAACAAACCCGACCTCCCCCTGTTCCCCTAGTGCTGTCTCCAAAAGCTTTTCTCCCTTTAAATTGGGCTGGAGCACGAGGGCTTGCACGGCTTTGCGGTGCCCGACAGCCACCCCGTGGGCTGGCCTGGCGAGCCGCTGCTGGTCACAGGCGCTGTCTGATGTTCAGCCACGTTCAGCCGACCCGAGGTCTACAAGGAACATGAGTAAGCACCAGCTCCCGGTTAAATCTCAGCAGGTTTATCATTTACAAAACCGTGACAAAAGATGAAGTAATGTCCTATCTGGCCACATACTGGGCTGTAGGTCCTCTTTTTTCTGAAAGGAGAGCTATCTGATGTGTCTTGTTACTGTCAAAAAGAAAAAGAAAAAAAATCAGTTACTGTGATTTAGAGGAGCTAAGTGTTTAAAATAAAATATACATTCAGTGCTTTCATACAAAGATTCAGTGATAACCAGGTGACTCAAATCAATGCACTCTTATCAAAGCCCAAAGATTATTTTTTTTAAGGTGTTTATAGGCTATCTCTGCTCTCATTGTGCCTTCTTACAATTACAGATGGGGACGATGAAAGCACATGTTCCCATGCAATTACTTGCTGTTACCTTATAAAAAGCCAAAGCCTAATGAACTTCAATACAGAGTAACCTAATAGTGTCCTTGTGAAAGAGAAACCTGAGGAGTTTTGCCCTACTACTGACAGTGAAAGCAGACCTGTCAATGGGAATAAGCCTTTGTAAAAAGCCAGGTTTAAGATGAGATTTGAAGGAGTTTGACTCAGCATTTCCAACCTGTTGAGAATGAATTCTGACCTGGGCTGGACGAGAGTTAAGAGCATGCCTTCCATAAATCTTTACCTTGTGTTTTAGAGAAACTAGTACGCTGTCCTCTGGTAATCAGAAACATAGCTGCCCTCGCACAAAGAGCGGAGCTCTGATAAATGCACTGATCCTAATTTGTGCATCGCTTTCCAAGTCATCAAAGCAATTTTAAAATCAATATGTTATGATTAAGAGGGAGGCCATGCATTCCTCTCTGGGCAGAAATAACCCATCGAGTCTGCACAGGGAGAGTTAACATCCGAGATGCAGTGTTTTGTACAAACCAGAGAATATAAAGAATATTCAGGGAAAGCCATAAAGGGAGATGACGCAGTAACGGTTTCTGGGATGTTAAAAATACAGTTATGCTTATGAGCTGCTGTGTGAGCCTGACTGCAGTGGCTGACTTGGGGTGATACTGTGTGGATGACAGAGAGAGTTTCACAAATGTCAGGAGTGCAGGGCCGAGTCCCAAGCAGCTCCTGCAATTTTAACGTGTAATGAGGCCAGAAGACAGCTTGGTGCAGTAATAACAATTTGATGCAACTAACATATGTAAAGAAGCATCTGAGACAGTGTTGGTAGGTCTACCAACAACACTTTGTTGGACACCACAGTGATCAATCCAGGGTGGGGGTTGTAGACTTGAGTGCAGGTCTCTGAGATCAAGCCACTAGTTTTTAATGGGTTTGAGCCATTCTTAAATAAACCTTCATTAGTTAGGGTGGCACCTCTAAGTCTGCTTCCTACTGAGCTGCAGGAAGACAGAAAGAGCATCTACAACGGTAATAGTTTAACACAAATTGATTTAAAGTCTGGAATAATAGGAAGCTTAGAGAGCTTGGATGAGGGATGAAGGAGTTGGGCAGAAAGAAGTGGAAACAGAAAGGAACAAAGCCCAGCCGGCTATGGATGAAGGAGGAATGTGTCTTCTCCGTTTTTTTCCGTCAGCTGAAGCACACCACGTTGCAAACAGGAGACGTGAATGCTTGCAGCTCACCTACAAAACCATTCTCCACTTTGTGACCTGTTTATAGTGATGGGCAAATGGCCCCTGGGCAAATCAGGTACACTGCCTTTCATACCCTTCCAACTTCCCACTCTGCAACTGGGACCCACCACAGGGTCCTTTGGGCTGTGGTTTACTGAATGATCTGCTAAGGGGCTTGATTATGGTCTCCAATTTCCAGGGTTTTTTTAGTCTGTCCGAAATACTTGTGCTTGCAACATCTCAGACCTCTCCATGTCTTTTTTTGCCTGCTGGGTATAAAGTAGTTTGACTTTTACGATGTGTCTGTATACAGGATTTTAGTAGCTTGGATTGCTTTTATATGTTTAGAATGAAAGTAACAGCCCCTTAAAAAAAATCGATTATTGATTATGGGGAGACAGTAGATGTTTTTAATCTTTAGAAGCAGAACTACAAATACCTCAAATTATATAAAGTATTTTATTTAAAAGCATTTTATTTTATTAAAAACACTGCATCCAGTGTTTGCAGAAATGGAATACATTTTACTTCTTCATATGAGAGTTCAGAGAAAATCATGGTGGGACTTATCCCTTCTCACTCAGTAATTACATTGATGTTAATAAGTCAAAATTAGACTCTTCCCAAATTGCATAAACAACTGAAAGATTCAAAGGATTTGGAGGGCTGTAAAATTCTCATTTCAGTTGATAAACTATCTGCAGGAATTGTGATATTTTTGCACAGACACACACGATGCATTCTCTGTTTCCTGAAAAATTAGGACTACCATCATGTGTGCCTATACATACACCTCCATACATATGTACAATGTGTGTGTATGTATGATGATACAATGTGTATGTGAGCATGTATGTAAATGTGTGTGTGTATATATATATAATTATATACAAATTGCACTCTGCTACTAAGAGCGAAAGGTTGCTTTTGACCATGCAATCTATGCCATTTCTGAGTATGCAGAGTCCCACCAGTGCCTGTAGCAGCCTCTCTGACTGTCCTGCTCAGTGTGTGGCTCTGACTGACCCTCGTGATGATGAACTGCAGGAGAAACTCCCTCTGTGTCCTTGTCGTGACTGGGTGCCTGAATTTGGGGGCTGGTTTGCATGTTCCACAATAGCAGCGCTGCCAGATGTGACCACAGGAATGTGAGGCCAGTGGGCTGAGCCTTGTGAAGCAGCAAAGAGCTGACTTTAGCCTGGAATTTGTACCTTCCACCATTTCCAGGGGCTAAACAGGAAACTAGTTCTTCTCTGGGAGAAGTCAACCAAAGAGGCATTATCCATTCAAGAAGGCTGGCAGGACTGCGCGAATGCCAGTGGTCTTTGTCATTAGCCAGCTGTCTTCAAGCTGGCTGAGGAGCTGAATGGTTCTGTCAATTAAATTCCATCCCTTCAAAAGGCAGGAACAAAATCACCATTATAATGTTTTGTCAAAGCAAAACTTTTTTGTTTGCTGGCAAAGGTTTAACTCGTGTGTAGCCATGCTCTCCCCTTAGGATGTCAAATAATGAGGCTTTGCTAGTCAAATGCTGCTTGCCTTACCAGCCCACATTACCCCGATGATAAAGTGCTCCAGCGACAGAAGTCACCTTCTGTGTTCAGCTGAGCTCAACTGGAATCGTTCTCTGCAGTTGCACCATTAAGTGACTCGGAAGACGTTATGGGTGCAGAGATGTGCCAGTGTATTTCAAGTGATAATAAAAGCTCACCAGATAAATTGAAGGAGCGTGGCTTTTCGTTGCAGCAATTTGGTACTGTATAAGCAACTCTATCATTGTGCTAAGGCAGCAGATGCAGTCAGTGTTTGGAGGAAGTGGTTCATAACCTGATGATGTTTCCCAAGAGATGCAGCCAGGAAACAAAGACTCTGGGGGACCCTCAGGTGGGAGTAACACTGGTGGAGTGGGTGAAGGAAGCAGGAAGATCGGACAATGGGAGAGAGTGAGGAGAAAGCTGCCATGCAAGCAGAAAACCCCTTTGCCATGCTTCAGGCTCAGTCTTGCACTCAGATAGGTGGGACAAAAAGCAATACCTGGGGGAAGAACCCCTTACCAAAGACTAGCAGAGCATGCCAGGAGGGTGCTGCAACTGCTGTCTCTGCAGTGAAAGCAAGGAGCAAACCCACAGTCAACACAGGCATGGACTACAGGGGTCAGATCCAAGATCTGCATTGCCCTGAGAGCTGGGTCCAGCAGGTCCCCAGAGAAGGGAAGGCCCTTGCCGCACATGTGGAGCCACAACTCCCTGGGACAGGGTGCTGTCAGACACTGGGCAGGATGCTCACCACACAGGCACATTAAAGCTGATCCCTGGCCAACCGAATGCTGATGGGGTGTTACTGGAGTATTTCAGTTCCTGAGCAACCAACTCTGAGAATGAGTGCTGGTGCCCTGAGTGTAAAGTATGACCTGGCAGGGTCCTGGTCTAGGGCAGAAGTACAGGATGCTCCATGGGGGGCTACACCCTGAGGAAGGGCAGTCACAAGGCTAAGGGGAGAAGCTGAGCTGGCCTTGCACAAATTCTCTGGTGGATCAGACTGACCAAGCTAAGCGGGTCCCTTCCCTCAGCTGATGTCACACCTTTGAAGGAAACACCTGGGAGTGGTGGGTCAGAGGCAGATCTGGCTCCTGGCTGCCCCTGCACAGGGCGCTTGCTGCTGTGGGAGGATTGTGCTGAGGGTGTGCAGATCTGGACCCTATCCCTGGCAGGGCTTGGCCATCACCCCAGCACTCTCCCACCTGGGTGACTCACTGAGGAGCCCCCATGGGCAGCATCCCGTAGCTGTCACACCTGACCTGTGCAGCTGGACATAGCCACACCAGTGTGCACACACGAGCAAACCCTTCACACGTGGTAGAGCCATCACCATCCCCACATACAGCGGTGGCTCACTCCTTCAGCACACAGTGATGGGCATCAGCACTCCTCAGGGACCCGGCTGCCCTCCTCCCCCAGACTGTGTCCATATGTGCAGGACAGCGAGGGATCCCAGGTCCCAAGTTCCCCACCTCAGGAGCTCTGCAGTGGCACTTTTACTCCAGCTGAGGGTTTGGTCCCTTGTCTTTGCATCAGGCAAATCCAGTTCAGCTGCATTGATGCAAAGAAGCAAATACATTTTAAGAAAATCACTGCAAAATAAAGGTGTAACATATAAAAATAAAAATGCTGCTAACGAGCCTCATTGACAATGGAATCATTGGCAATGGTATATATCACCTGGAGATTTTTTTTTTTTTAAAATATGAAATAAAGCTGTTTTTTGTCAGAAGGGGTCAAAGTTTCTGCACTAACACTTCACCCCCTGTGTGGTTCTCCCTTCCTGTGTTTCTTGTTTCCCTGTTGCCTGCTGATCTGCTCCACCTGAGGGGCTGTGCTGAGAAGCAAAGCTGCGGCCACTTTGAAGCCTGCTGGGGCCATGGCTGCTCCCTGGAAGGAGAAGAGAGAAATCAGTGGAGGCAGCACTAAAGGGAGGGGAAGAGTGTGGACTGGGGGAAGGGAGCAGGTGATAAAACAGCTCCTGGAAGCAGGGTCTGAGGCTGGTGTGCTGCTGTGATGAGCTGCGGTGCCTGACAGGACTTGTCCCGTGCTCAGGGTAGGTCACCTTCCCTTTGAACTTGGGAGGGTGTTGGAGTGTGTATGTGTACATGTGTGTCTGCTGAGCCCAGAAATCAGTCACTGCTGCAGTGAGTCTTTTCACAGACAGTTGTGGTATTCTCTGCTGCCCTGTGATTTGCAGTATTTATTATTTACATAAGCTCTTGCTGTCTTCAGGGAATTTCACCCAAATAAGCATTGAGCTAGTTTACCTTTATTCAGATCCATAAGCACAAACACCTTTGACATAGCTTTTCTGCTGCTGAGATCTCTGTATTACTCACTTTGGCTAGGTCCTTTAAGAAGTTAATAGACCTGTCATTGCAAGTCCATTGACTCTCAGGAGTACATTTCTTTCATTCCTGAGGTCCCTTTCATAACCAGTTTCCATATTAGCACTGTTCATTAGCATCTGGCCAGCTTTTCTCTTTAGTATTATTGTGCAACACACTTTCTTTTGTAGTACCTGAAGCTCATAAGGCAACTATCAGTTTGCCTTCTGATGGGGGAGGAGGTATCTGTAATCTGTGTCGTGTCTTCAGTCTCTTAAAAGGACTAGAAATCCCAAATGCCATAACTTGTGGGTTTTCTGTCTTAGAGAATTAGAATGTCTTTGCATTACTGAGCAGACAAACATTGAGCAGTGCTTGATCAATAAGAGACATTGCCAGAGGTCTGGTATAGTCTACCACAGCTGATGGTAAGTGTTGCTATAGGCTATGGAACTAGGAATATAAGATGTCGAATGACAGTAATAATTTATTCATCCTGGGACATATAAAACCAACAGCATGTCAATAGCTGTGGCATGCTCTGCAGAACATATGCAGGATTTAGATGTTGCAGGTGCCTATGTTTTATTTTAAACCACACTTTCCTTGGTGAAATAGAGACTTTTCCCATTTTTAAAAAGCATTTATTTTCAGTTTCATGTTGCTACTTTTCTATTAAGATTCTAAGAGCTGTGCAGCTTAAAAGGGGCCCTGAGATTCAAAAAGCAAAATATATGTATTTATTGAAGAAAAACACATAAAAGATTTATAAAACAGAGGGTGCAATACTACTTGAGATTCATGGACCATTTCAGCATTCATAAAAGTGTATACGGTTCTCATGTTGGCTCCATTGGGAATTGGACTTAGCTAGATGGGTTACCCAGGAGGTATCTGGCATTGCCTTAAAATGAAACTTATTACAATCACTTTGCATTTTACTTAGAAAGCAGAAATAAGTAAGAACTCCAGTATTCATCCTCTTAAAAAATACTTCAGGATAATTAATATTGCTTGTCTCTTATGAAAAGATACTGAAGAGGGTGAATTATTGTATCTGGGAGGGTACAGCAGGCATAAGAAGAAAGACTGTGTCTACCTGATACATGTTCTCCCCTGTGCCACTATAGCACTGCTGCTTGGGAACCTAAAAGTGACGAGTATTGTTTTACTGGCTAAGACTCCCACAAAAATTCTTCAGATAAAATTTTAATGAGAAAAGGGAAAAAAAAGATGTTCAAGCAGCTCCATTCTTATTGTTTCAGCTGTGTGCTCCTGTGCACCTCAGCCGTGTGTTGCCAGGCCTCAGTTTCTTTAAATCTGCCTGGAACTAGAAAGGTGAGACAGAGAAGTTGCATGTCACTCATGATTATATGAATATAGGCCTTAACATACAGGTAATACTTCTAAAAGAACATAAAATATTAACCCCAAAAAAAGAAAGGAAAATCATCACAAAGAAATCCACCACACGTCATGTAAATCTTCCCCTGTGAGAGGCTGCAGACTCAAATGCATACGAATTGTCTGCTCTTCCATGTGACAGCAATCCCTCCACTTCTGAGTTGCACGGTCCCAGCTCCCAGCTGTCTACTCAGGATTTTTTTTTTAAGGTGCATATTCAGATAAAATGTCTTAAATATAATTTCTGTTTTTTGAAGATCAGAAATTGATTTTGGTGCAGTGGGCTGCACCTACATAAACAGGCACTAATAGATATTTCAGCACATCTTGCTGAAGCTAGAGTGAGACAGAGATGGTGATAAAAATAATAAAGAAAATATTAAGCCTGCTAACTCTCTGAGACCTATGAAAAGGGATGTCTTTGTTCTGAGGAGAACATCTTGGCTCATTCTGCTCCTTCGGCTTAGTTTGGGGAGGATGTATTTTACAGTCCTCCCATGGTACTTGGCAAATTTAAAGCTGTCACTGTTGATCCTGCTTCTCTTTGTATTAAAAGAATGTCTATGGTGTTTATATTATGGGGGGAAACCTGCTATTTCTACTTATTGTATTTTCAGTGTCTCTTTTCTTATGACTGTACTGTTTGCCAGCAGCCAAGGGGCCACACTGATGCTTGCTTTGATGGCATGGTTTATTGCGTCGCACAGCTGAGTCTACGGTTTTCCTTTCTAATCAGAGCTGGCATACTGGGTGGAAAAAAAAATAAAGCTTTTCTATAATTATGGTTATCTCATAGAGTCTGCATTTGTTATAGCTGCTGGGGTGCTGGAAACTGGTGTTTGTAAATACCTATATATATTCTGATTTGTTTTCAATCTCAGAGGTGTTTTCTCCTGCTTCTGTTCCCCACTCCTGGCCACTCATGCGAGCAAGCTTGCATACCTGCATGCTGAGTGGTTATTGCTTTGGGAAAATACCGGCCTGCGTGTGTTATGTGCATGGTACAACCTGCACCTTGTTCACTCTTCTCGCTCTAAGGGATTAGCATCCCATCAAGAAAAACAAGTGAATCTTGTTTTATCAATTCACCCAGGGAAGTGAGTAGCCAAAATAACCACAACATTAATGCTGGCAGCAGAGACAGAAGGCAGCCCGGCTGGGTTTGAGTGTGCTGTGTGATGCCCACCTCCACCTTGCTGCTCTCAGATGTGTATGGTTTCACCATGGGGCCTAGTATGTGTAACAAGGCTCTCCTGTGCCCACAGAAAGACTCACTTGATGGCTCTCTTCTTTACCCTATGCTCCATGTGGTAATGCCAGGCAGGACTTGAATAATACCCACTTGGATGTAGTTATTCCTTTTTTCCTGTGTCTCACAGCCATTTGCAGACTGATGAAGAACCATTCTGTTTCCATTTTACAGATGGAAAAGGAGACACTTTGAGAGGCTGAGTGATTTGTCCAGGATGATGCAGAAGATCAATGGAAAAAAAAGGGATCAGGCCACTCCATGCAGTTTAGGAGTGCCTTTAACTGACCCATGGGTTTTCAAGGGAAAGGCATGCAGATCCCCAAAGAGGCAGCTTCTATTGCAGGAGTGTTCCTCCATTATTTCTGTCAGATTATTGCTGTGAACAGTGGAGAAATGCAAAATGTATTATTCATCTCTCCTACTCATAAAATCAATACCTATCAAAATACAAATACAATTTAAATCAAAGGGCACTTGTTGAGTGCAGATCCTACTAATTAGGTATGATTTCCCAACAATTTCTTAAATTATTTATCCAAGGGATGGGTAGCAGGCACTTTATGTGCCCCAGAGTGAATATTATAAACCTCTTGTCATGATACAGCAAATGTGAAATGTAGTGCAATGCAGTATGATTTGTAACCTTGATGAACTAATGTAATATCAATAGACATCAATCTGTGCAAAAAAAATCTGTCTCGTCATAACATCTAACAAGATATGTTGAAAGCCAATAACCTTGTGAAATGGTATCAGTGAAGGATACAGATTGTGCTGCTAGGAATCAATTAAAATGTAATACCCACCTGCAATGAAAGTTACTAAACCACCATCACCAAAAAAGAGGCTTACATCATGCATGGACATTCATCACAAGAGCGGCTCCCTTCAGGCCTTTTTTCTTGTACTGGTATTGCTTAGTCTAGCCCCATAGTCAACATCTAAGCAATATTTATGCCATATCTAATTAATTACACTTTTAAAACTTGTAAAGAAAAGAGCCAATGGTGTTGAAGACTTTTGTGTATAAATTAAAAATCAGCTCTGCTGTAAAACGAAAGGTTTACAATTGTCCGTCAATAGTGTAGATCAATGCTCTTCAATTTTTAATCATAAGGATTTTTCCTGTGCAGCTGCTTTGGATCTTAATTTTCAGATGTATACTCCCATCCATACGGCAGATCTTAAGATGCCATCACACCAGCCATGTGTCAGCTGAAAATCCTTGGTCCCATCATGTAAACGATACCTACTCACCAAATCGTTTCATACCAGTGATTCAAAAGAACAGTCTGAAATATTAGGTACGTTTTCTCCATAATTTTTAAAACAGCTTAAAAAGCGAACATTTTATCATTTTACTTTTTCCTTCATCATCTGACAACAATTTAAGTGTAATTTTGAGGCCTAAACTAAATAGTTGATCATGAAGCTGCTATGACTTCAAAGACAGCAATACGTGAGAGCCTGAAGTAAAATATCAGAGTAATTTAGAGCTTGAACTTCTTGCTCAGTGCCTTCCTCTCTAGCCCTAATGGTCACCAGACTCCCAAGAAAGCTGTTGGAAGCCTGAGCAAAAAGCTGTAGCGGTCCAAAGCGCTTGCGTGTTTCAGCTGCTGCAGGCAGCCTGTGATCTTACTACAATGTTGGCAGTACTTAGGTGCAATTGTGCAACTCGGGATGCAAGGCAGAGCCTTAATTCAGAATTTCATGGCATTTTAAAGTACAAGTCAGAATTTTAATGGTATTTAAACCTTCCTTATTAGTTGCACAATAAGTGTCTTTCAGCTAGTGTTCTGCAAAATCCTTCCTGGTGGTCTGTAAAAGACACGGTTTGAAAGTCAGAGAGCTGGAGGTTGAATGCTGGGTAGGTGGAAATGGATCACTGCCTGAACTGATGGGAGGAATAAGGGACTCTGAAGAAGCACTGCATTAAGATATCATGGGCTAATAAGGGTAGTAGCACAAAGTATAAAAAAGCATGGCGTGAATACATTTGCTATATAGAATAAACTCTACTTCAATTATTCAGCTCTCCTGCTTGTATTTTTGTTGATTTTAATTAATGGAGGTTTGTCTGGTGGGTATAAAAACAAAGTTCAATTGCAGAGTGTTTAAGTTATAAATCCAAGCTACATCAAGTGAAAATAGACAATCCTACATTTAATGTTCTGCATTTTCTCATTCCATTTAAATGAGAATGAGCTATCTGGAAGGAGCATAAAACATTACAGATACTGTTTAGTGGTATTTTCATTTTCTTCTTCTGCCTAATTCCTTTCATACATGTTTAAAAAGTGTGTGATGTATAACTGCAAAGGTTACTTGAATTAACACCATGGACTACTTTTGTTTTAAATGGAGGGTAGGAGCACATCTGTTACAAACAGCTTTGTAATATGCCTTTTGTGAGTTCCAATCGCATACATTAATGACCACTTAAGTGGGCTCCTACAGGCACAACTACTTATTTGCAATAGTACTAACCAATGCATCTATAAAATGGCATTTTGGTGCACTGAAATAGGTTCCTCCTCTCCCCTCTCCTTGCAAATTCAGCCCTGTGTTAGTGTTTAGTGGATTCCAAAGAAAAGTATGTGTTCTTCCCCATGGTAGATGTATTATTCACTGTATAATGGTACTGGTTAGATATTTTATATTTTGCTTGCATCTCCCTTCAAGAGAGGCATGACATTTTTTGTAGTTGTAACTAATACTATTTTTCAGCCATGAATTGTTATAATTATATAACATTATAAATAATTGAGGTAATAAAAGCAAAGCAAACAGTCTAGATTATATCTCTGGATTGTATTCAGACTTAAAAGTGTGTGGTTTTGCTGTACATCACACTGGTTTAGGAAGGATATAGTCTGGAAATGATCACACATGGAAGATACCAGCTGAAGGATGTATACCTTATGTATGACCCTACATCAAATGGTTTACTTAAATAGGGAAATATGCCTTTTCTCACAGATGATCTTTCTACAGATAAAGGTGTGCGCAGCCTGCAGATATGTACAGTGGGCAAACTGAAAGCAAACAAGTAGAAATGTGTTCAGTTGACAAATTTCTAATGTAACTAATTTTGCCTTAAACTTTGGAAGGATCAAGGAAAAGCTTTGGAGAATAGATCCTCCATCACAGATATAGGGAGGCAGAGGACTGCAGTGGTGCTCCCTGGCCTCTGTTGTGGTGCAACCTGTAATGCATCTGTCCTGTGAAGCAGGCAAGTACTCTTATATTTACTTATCAAAGTGAGAGCTAAGATGTGGACAGAAACTATGGGACCTGTCTGCACACATAAGGGAACTTGGTAAAAGCTGAGGGCTTGAAGAAAGCTGTGTGGAGGCCTTGGATAACACCCTAAACCATTAGACCATCCTCTCAAAATTTATGTTGCCAAGTCTGTTGCCACTGAAATCTGAAAGCAAACATTAGCAGCCAAGAACATCATGCTAATTAATTGCTTCAGGAGGACACAATTTCCAAGATCTAATGAAAGATGGAATCCAGCTCCCATATGTCCCATCTGATAGCCCAAGAAAACATGCCCACATTTTTCACAGAAACAGTGAGAAATGTCCCACTGCTTGTCTCTCAGCTGAGTAAAACTAATCACCAGGCCCAGAGATGGAAATGGCTGCTCATCAGCACCCAGCCTGAAAAGCCAGCCCAGGATTTGTTGCTGAGGAACCATTTTGATTCCTCATGTTGAAGACAGCTTCAAAAGGTGACAGCTGAGAGCACCAGTGCACCTCTCTGTGCTGCCGTGTCAGCTGAGAGAACAGCACTACCCCATACCTTGCATGCAGCTACTCTGTCACTTTGCCAGGTCATTTAAAAAAAACCAAAATAATAATAGGAATAAAAAAAAGTTAGCGTGTCATGTTCTTGACAAAATACTGGAAAGAAGACAGAGGCATCAATATAAACGCAGTCAACAGTATGTGCCAGCACTGCCTTGCTGTGCTATAGGCTTGTTCTTGCTTGGACTTGAAATTCCTGTAGATGGGATGTTCATGCCAGAAAGACACTGGTGTGTAGTCCCAGGGAAACAGTGAGAGCTGGAGAGAGAGGCCTGTCTGTGGAAGCATAGCCCTATTTTGAATGGGGATGTCCTATCTCTGTGTGGCTCTAAGGCATATGGAACTGTTCAGTTGGCTTAAAGACATACTGTTTCTTTTTAATATTTATTATTTGGAGGATGTGTCTGTTGCCAAGCTGGTTCTCCCTCGCATACATGAGGAAACCTTGTACTATGTAAAGCCTGGCATGCTGCTTGACCTGCCATGTTCAGCAACAGGCAGGTGTCATCTCCACGTGTGGGAAGGTGCTTCTGCTTTGCTGGTGCAACGTGTTTGATGCAATTCCCAGGTTTGTTTGAATAAAATTGACTAATCAGTCTGTTGCCATGTGCACTGGCTTGTGGTACCAGATCTGACCTTGTGGTGTGAACATCTTTCTCATGTCGCAGCAACGGCCCCAGCCATTTGCTCAGAGCATGGTAGGGAATATCTTGGTGGCCATTGAGTGGACTGGGAGGCTCAGTGCAAACAGAGAAGCAACTGGGTTGTGGAGCAAGACTGTGGCAGATCTCAGTGTATAATCCAGGTCTTCTGAGCTTTCTCTTACCCACCTAAACATTGTTAGTATTTTGCTAAATGGTCAATTTTTGGAAACACCCAAAATTTTCACCTTCCTCTTTCATCTTTTATATATGATACATGTGAAACTGCTAATCTGAAAAGAGTATCTCAACACCCTGTTTAGTGAAAATGGGCACAAGGAAAGTAGGTACAAATTGCACAGCAAATTTTTACCTTAAATATTGAAGAAAATATATTTTATTCTGTCTACCCTGAGATTAAAGAGCAAAAAAAATAGGAAGGTCAAGGTAAGTAATTGTAACACACCAGCTATTGTGTATTTCCTTGAGATCTCTCAGGTTTATACGGAATAATGACATTTCTGAACTTCAATAACTTCCATGCAGAAAGGCACATCATTTTGACAGGCCTCAGTAAATCATTTAAAATTGTAAGGGCTGCCATTATGCAGCCTGTGGGATAAAGTTAGACACAAGGTATTTTTCTGCAATTGGGCTTCAATTTCACTCTAGATTTTAGGTGACATAAAGCTCAAAAGGAGCTCCTGGTACTACTCTCCCAGAGATGAGATCAACACTTATGAGCACATGTTTTGATGACACAGCTCAGAAAATTGAAGCTATTATTATTATGGAAGGACCAAGGTGATAAGCACTATGTTATATATGAACAACTGTCAGTCAGACAAGCCAAGAAAGGTCATAATCCATTATATTAATGTCATAAATGTTATCATAAACTGACATCAGGATGGTAAACTGAGATTCTTGCACTTTTTTTTTTTAAAGTGCTGCTGTTCTTAAAATTCACTGTGTCCTGCAAAGACAAGTTTAGCTTTAATTTTTCTCTCAAAATAAAGGACTTCAAAGATTTTCAGCATAACAAGTAGTTTTTTTGAACATCCATATTTTTTTATTTATTTTTATTTTAAAGTAACTGGATGAAGTGTCACAGCAGAATCCCAGATACCATGAACAGAGGAGGAAGAAGAAAGCAGCAACACAGTAATTCCTCACTATTTAGATACTGTCCCTCATTGCTTAATTTGAACTGTAGCTGTCACCCCTGCATCACTCAGGAATCTCCAGGCCTCTTGCCCACATGCTGGGGGCTGCTCCAGCTGAGGATGGTGGGGAGCAGGACAGAAGAGGTGGGAGCTCCTGCCCTGGCTGCTGACCATGCCAAACCAGAACTGCACCCTTTTGCAAATCACTCCTTTGACATTCATGTTTTTTCTATATCCAATATGAACCAGGGTGAGACTCAGAATTTATGACAGTGGAATGAGAGAGTGTAAATCATATTTTATGTCTTCTGTGTTGCTGAGCATTTTCACACCCACAGAGAGCAGGCAACTCAATGGATGTCACCAGGGCATAGCTCCTTGGAATTGACCCCCGGCTCCCAGAGGAGTATCACCAAGAGCGGAGAAAGCAGAGTACTCCCTAATGAGACTTTCTTCTTGCCAGAACTGAGGGGTGCTGCATCAATTGCTGACCAGTTAAGAGCCAGGAGTAAATTGTTGTCACCTCATGTACAGGCTCCCAAGCGCAGGTAAGGGAGGTGACTCTCTGAGCCTATTCAAAACCAAAGCCTCATGTCCACAGTCACTAACTTTACAAATTCTACAAAGGAATGGTATCGCCTTGAAATGTGGGTGCATTGGAGGTGAAACTACTACCCAGTTAGCACTGGACAACTTGGTTTCCAACGTTTGGGGGAATGGTATGGTAAACTCCAGAAACGCAAGAGGAATTTAAGGTGAGTTTTCACGTCCCACGCAGAGTCCAAAGAGAAAAGCAGGGTAAGTACTTCTGGAAAGTGCCATGCTGTATTTACAGACCACATCAGATCAGAGCTATGGTTTTATGTCAGACTTAAAATTCAGCATTTCCAGCAGACTCATGCTGATGTATGGGTGTGATAACATTGACGCAGGCAGGAGAGAGCCACCAGTGAGTCACTGCACCACTTCCTCCAGAAGCCGGCTGTCTATAGTCGGCATCCCATTCCACTGCTGATCTAGTCTGGCTTGTAAAAATCACTGACCTAGTCTAGCTTCCACAATCTACAAATAAGCTGTGTTTGTACCGTGCAGGTAAATGTTTAAAGTGAAACCAGTATGGGCTAACTTGAATTCTAAAAGATGACTGCAAATCATTACTTCAAGTGAGAGCATAATGTCTGGAACCACAGGCAGGAAAATACATTTACAGACTATCAAATTATCTTGGGATAATAGTATAATGCTTTTCGCTGCTGTACTGTGTGTTCCGATAGCTGAGCAAATAATACTACAGCTGGAAAAGGCTCAGAAATTCAAAGAGAAGAGATTTCATAAGCAGAGTGCTTTCACAGAAGAGACTGGCTTTTCTGTATTATTCTGGGAGAATATTAACAAACACACAAACAAACAAACAAAGTAGTTATTTTTTATGACTCAGAACTACATAGAGTAACATCCTATGATAAACAAAGCCTTTAGACAATTTGTCTGTTTTAGAACATAACCTGCAAAGTGCTTCCTTGTTCATATGAGGTTACTTCTCCCTGTGACTGCAAAATATTCATTTGATCAAATGTGTTTTGAGAACTGGCACAAACAAATCAAGTAGCTAAGCAACTATAGCAGTTTGCATGCACAAGTGCTGTCTGAATCTAAAATTTTTCAAGCACATTTTTAGAGAAAACAGCCCTTTGAAATTCTGGAACTAAAGCTATATACCACAGCGCTGTTTATGATGTCTGTAGAAGTGCATGGCACCCAATGTGCTTTTAGGATGCTCCAAGGTATACCAAAGAGCATTAACTTCAGCACAGCTGGGAATGTCCCCAGATTCACCTACAAATGCATATTTCTTATATCCTGTATGTTAACTACAGTTAACATAGCCTTGGTCATTAAGAATAATCCACAGAGCAAGCCTATTAGGTGAGATTTAGCATCTGCATTTTTCTGCTCACATCTGCTTGCCTGACATATGTAATCTCCCTGGATGTCACAGTTTACATCCTATTTTCACTGGAGGATAATGAAACTTGATCGGTGTCTTCATCTTCTTCTCTGTGTCTCTAAGAAATATTTCTGCTGGTCAGCTCCTCCTTACCAGCACTCTTTGGCCTGATTCTTAGCCAAACCCTTTGCTGAAGGGGAGTACATGCAAGGCTTGCAGGCAACCATACAATTTATCCTTGTTTGTGCAAAATGGGTGCATAAAGTGTTGCTCCAAAGACAGTTGGAAAATAAAAGTGATGTAGTAATTTCCTAACCTCATAAAACTCTGGCATATCACTATTTTAGCAGCAATCAGTCAGTAGTAGCTTTCTGAAGACTTATGTTTCCTTTTAATTCTTACAAAACTGAACTGTAGACACTTCAGTACTTTTAGAACAGCTTAGTCCGAGAGGTAAATTAAAATTAGGGAAAATTAGACCATTTCTAATGAGGTGGTTATTACACTGAATAATGATGATTATTGGTTCTGCTTAATAAAACTGTCAGCCAATGCAAAATATATATTAAGTGAAATTACATTACATTATATTTCTATCAACTCGGAAATTAGTGCATTGCTTTCCCACAAACCATGGGCATAACGAAATGTTAGACAGTGCTTCCTTTTCCAAATAGAATGAAACGTGGGGCTTTCAAAAACAGCCCTTTAAAGCTCTGATTTAATGCCCATTAAATTTAATGTGGTGAAGATTCATGCTGACTTCTGTGCCATGTAGATCAGGACATCACTAAAATGAGCAGTGTTCTCTCCTATTGTCTGTGCTAAATTTCTAGATAATACTACTGTAGTGAATATTTTACAGTATTATTAGCCTGCTAAAGAAAAAAACTTCTAGCCACATAGTCCCAGCCCCCTTCCCTCACCAAGCTCATTGCTTGCCGGTTCACCTGTTCTTCTGTTCTGATATACATAGCAAATTAGGAGATAGGCTTCACAGGCTGAACTATGCTTTTTATTTCTAAGGTGAAAACAATGAAGAGAATTATCTATTATCTAAAAATGAGATCCTGCTGTACAAAACTCAACACTGGAGCCCCAAACACAGAGGCGAAGCAACGCCCCAGCAGTCTGTTGGATGTCCAGAGATATAACTGGCCGGGAAAAATGAATGCTCAGCATTTTTTTGTTTAAAAGCAGGACATAATATCAAACCTTGCCTTCAGCAAGGACCGCTGTGCTGAGGAATGAGAGCCATCCCTCTGGGAGGGTGACTCCCTGTCTCCCCACCAGGAACCTACATGGCAGTAAACTGCCAAAGGAGGAGGAAGAAAGGAGGGGGAAAGCTAAGAGCACATTCCTGCTACCACACCTTCTCTGTGTAGGATTTTGTCTAAAAGGATATGTTTTTGTGAAATATTTTGATATAAACTAAGCCACATTTGTCTTACAGAAAAGCTGTTTACTGCAGCTACAGTAGCAGTATATTTTATAGATTCTGACAGAGACTAAAAGCCATAAAAACTGTGTGACTAGCTATGCACCTGTGTCAACTGACCTGCTGAATTGAGGCATGGAGGCGAGTGAGTCTTTCTGTGGTGCATGTTTAAACCTGGAGGAGCACAGATTTTCCTGTATAGTTTTATTTCTTTGACAGCGCTATTGCTCTTACAAACAGCAATGTATTATCTTAAATGAGGATGATAACATGGTTAATAAGTCACAGCACATGTGGTTGTAATGTTTTTATCATGCTTTGAAACATTTACTAATCAACACGATTTCTCCTTTTATGAAGCCCATTTTGTAGAGTTCCATAAACAAGGTTCAACAGTCACAATTTCATTAGCATTATATTGTTGCCATGGTAGTGTGGTACCAATTCAATTGATGGGCTTTTCATCCTGGGCTTATTATAGAATTGCTCTTCTTGTCAAAGATACATCTATATGGAAACAGCAAACAGACCTTATCATCTGAGTATTAGCACAAAATTTCATCATATGCTAATTAGGATAAGAACATATCACGTTATTGGCATCAGACCCAGAAATCATCAGAGACACGATAGAAGTTACTAAACATCATACATGGCAAAGTCGCACTCCAAAATTAGGAAAATTACTTGCATTGTTTGCTGCAGTATCTGAATTTGTTATCGCAAAAGCACTTGGCTCTGCTGTGATCATTCTCTGTAATGCTGTTGGAAGGGCACAGTGCTGCAGGTGGTAATATCAAAGGAAAAAAAAAGCAGTAATAAATGCTAAAGAATAAAACGTGAGCTGAAGGGATGCTGGTCTTTCTCCTGTTCACATGTTCTGCAGCATGTTTTGGGGAAAACTCTGCCAAATGCAACACCTTGCTTTCCTGGTCTGTAAAATGGGGATAATGACCCCTCTCCCCCTGTGCGGAATACCTGGCGTATACCCAATAACAAGTGATAGCTGGTACTGCTAAACATTGTTATTAAGTAAAATAGCAATGTTTTTAACAGCTCCAGGAAAATACACTGCACAGATCTACAATTTGAGAAATGTCACTGGGAGAATCTGGACTCACCCAGGGAAACACAGAAGAGTTGGCAGACCGAGCAGGCAACAGAACATATGCACTTATGGAGGAAAGATATTCACATCGTTAAAAAATCATGACAGTTTGTAGTTTTTTAAAAATAAAGAATATTGTAGGCTACAGGAGAAGTATCTGCAGCAATCTGAGCAAGGAGAGCAACAATACAATATAAGGCAACAGCGGGGTGGCTTGTTTATTGTATGTTGAAACATTTTCTTGTATATTTTCACTGGTTTTTGATGATTGTTTCCTATTTAGATAGGAAATATCTTTTTCCATCCTGACGCATAATGTTCAGTCTATCATTTCTTAGCTTAATCATGTTGCGTCCTTTGCAGCAGCAAGGGTAAATTACAGACAGGATAGTATTCAGTATAATCAAAGATGTGTTCCATTTTACATGATAAGTTTTGTCTGATTTACAAAGGCAGTATCTTCTCCAGCTGAGCAAGGAAAGAGACACCTTCACTTGCAGATAAAAAACACCTCAGAGGAGAGGCTTATTCTCCATTAGGATCCTATTGTTCATACAAAAAAATAACCATTGCTACTACTATTATATATTTATTTACTTTTACGATGATACAGCCACAGGACCCAGCTGAGACTGGAACCTACTTGTGCTAAGCACAGCAAAACCACACAGAGCCATGGCCTCTTCTTCAGAAAATTTATAAGCTTAAGAGCCATGAGAAAGACCAGAGAGGAAAGAAAAACAGAGAGAGTAAGAGAGAGAAACAGCATAAGTAACTGACTGAAGGTCAGAGAAGAAGTCAGTGGCAGATGCAGAGCAGGTCTTCAGCCCTGGTTCCCTCCACCAGGATGCCTGCCCCACTGGAGGAAGGAGATATTTGGAGATATCCTTCCCCAGATTCTGAGGACTCAGCCTCTAACTTGTACACGGAGCCACGCTTTACCCCCTAATTTCAATGACTGCATCTACACTGCTGAGCAGGGGCAGCCTGAGGCAAAGCTTGAAGTTAGCTGTGCAGCCCACCCGTATTACCTATTAAAACACCTTCAGGCTGGCTCCAGGGCAACCCTGTTAATCCTCCCAGGGACAAAGGCTCAGGAATACCCTATGTTTTCAAGCATGTTCAAGGGCACCAGGGTCAGGGTACCTGCCAGAGAAATATTAATGGGTTTCAACACCACAACGGAGGCAACAGGGATCAGGCTTTCTTCCTCTGCAGTAGGGACTTCCAAATCCAAGCCTGGACAGATAGGGGGTGGGGGGGGGCACAGTGCAGGGAAGAAAGGAGATTTTGGTCATAAGCAAAAAAAGTCAGTTTCTATCAAAATTTGAAGGCTTTGATCAGGAACAAAGATGATGTCTTAGATGAGGAAACCATTGGCTTAGGGTTTTTCTTGCTTTCTCCCTCTTTCTCTCTTAGAAAAACATATAATGTAAAACCGTTAAACTCTGGGGGAGGAGGCATTCATCTTCTGATCAGTAAATACTTCCTTTTGCTGTGTGGTGCCTGCTGACTTTACTGCTGTTGCAACCTTTTAAAATGCTTCCAGGAAACCTCATTAGATGTTAACTTTAATTTTTTTTTTTATTAAGGAATCTGAACAATCCCAATTTAACTTTTTAATAAAAACTGCAAATAATATGCTAGCATGGATTTGATCTCATATACATATCTGATAAAAATTCTGATTTGTAGTAAAATTCGTTAGCCAGGGGTCTGTTGTCATCATATTAATGAATATAAAAGCTGGCAGCTTTAAAATGGCAATATTGCAGTAAGCCTATATTTTTTTTTATCATGGTTTTGTGTCATGCATTCAGTATTGGTAAAGATTAAGATTTAGCATGCAGAAGTAATATCCATTATGATGGGATTGTCCACAGTGAATAGAGTAGGACATTTGCTTAATTAAAAGTATTTATCTTAGATGATTTAAGAAGTATGTCCTACTACTGATGATGTAAATTAGTTTCCTATAATCAGTTCACTACTGATGATTCTCCTTCTGCTAAACAGAATAAGAAAAAGGTAAGAAAAGAGTGAGAGGAATCTGATAGATCCCACTGTCTGAGAGTTTAAAGGAACTTTACAAATAATAATTAATTAACACTATGCCACAAGCAGGAAATATACGTTATCACACACATAATACAGACAGCTGAACAGAGCCCTAAAAGGGTGCACTTCCTAGCAGAAAGTTAGGAAATAAAAGCATGGACAAAAGCCCAGATTTGCACTTCCTTTCCCTAAGGAGACCACAGAGGCACTGACATCTGGGGAGCTGACCTTGAGGATCAGGAGTGGAACAGGGCTCTGCTGTGGTGGGGAGACACAGCCTAGGGCAGGACAAGGCCCTGTGGCATGGTGTGGGCTGTCTCGCAGGGGCTTGGCAGTGGCTTTGCCCTGGCTGTGGGCAGGTGCCAGGGGAGCAGAGCTGCTGCACCTGGGGGATTCGGGCAGAGAGCAGAGACCGGAGCCAAGACAAAGGCCAGAGCTACAGGGAGTGGAGGTACTGGTCTGACCTGTTCCCCTGGGTGGTTTTAGGCATGTTTATAAAGATAAACCTTTAAGGAAGACCCCCTAACTGGTGAAGTGTTTCAACCTATCTCAATGTTACAGCCGTACACCCTGTCTCCTGGACTAGCTTGTCTTCCTTCCTTACCATGCCAAATGACCCATGGAAAACTGTAGACCCACAGCCTGCGGAACAATGTAACATTGGCAGCTTCTGTGGGTGCTGCTGCAAGGTAGGGCCACGTCTAACTCCTTCAGACCATCCCATCAGCTCAGGTGCACTGCTTGTGTGAAAAGCCTGTGATTCCCACCGCAGACACCTACTTGTCTGCTTCTTGGAAAACCCTCCTGCCTGCGAGGCACCCTCATGAGACAACTGGACCTTCCACCAGCCAGACACACAAATCACCGGCTAACTAGTTTTGGCTGAGGTTGTTGGATGAAATCTTCATAGATAAAGCCAAGACATATTTCTCTTCTTCATGCCATAACTTGTTTCCTCATTATATCTTCTTGTCTTTTTTTCATCCTCCAGGCATTTTTTCTTTCGACATAAGCTAATAGGAAGAAATACTGTGCCTTACTCTAGTAATTTAATTTAAGTACTTTGTTTTAACTATTATTATGAGCATTCAAATAGCAAGTGACATTTAATGATATATGTTACACTTCTGAATCACTAAAAAAATTATCTGGCCCGTTCTCTGCTCATGTTGGCTTAGATGACATTTTAGGAACAAGAACCACGCTGCAAAGGGCTGGGCATGTGCACAGAATGGGAGCTGTCAGTGAAGTGCATGGCTGCGAATCTGGTTTTGATCTGTCCATGTGATTTTCCAGGTGAGCCTCGGACCCTGCCTACGGTCTGTGCTCCCAGACGGCGGCCCTGCGATGGCAGACGAAGCGACATCTGGAGTCCCACTTCCCCCGGCCGCTGCTCGGGGCGTTTGCTGCTCCCAGAGCTGCCCGCGCACCATGGGCCACCCAGCTGCCAGGCGCCTGGCCCAGCTCCGCTGCTGGGAGATGCTGCTGGGGCCAGCTTCACCCTGCTTGTTGCTGCCAGCCTGTCTTATTCTTCTGAGTTATGCCCCAGCCCACTCCCATCCCGTTGTGCCGCTGCCTCAGGGCTGTGTTGAGTTTTCAATTATCACAATATACAATGCAGATGCTATGTAAAACAGCTAGCGTGACTCAAGCGGGCTGAGCTCAGCAGAAATACAGTTAAATAAAAAGTACCGCTATAATACCAGGAGGCTGATTGGAACAAGAAGATACCAGTGTCATATCCTGTGGCTTTTATGTTGGTAGATGTAGATTTTAGCCATTAGAGTCTAGATATCCAACAGATAACAACCAGAGGAAATGGATCTGGGTATCTTCAATTGTGAATAACTGATACACTTTCGCCAATAAATGGAGAACCTGGTAAACTGCCAGAAGAAAAAAACTTTTGAGACACCTACAAATATAATCAGGCATGTAATATGTGGTAGCATCTAACTATGTGTAACTTAAGGAAACTGTGTGATGACTCACAATACATTTAAAAAGGTAAATCAAGAGAGCTCTGACCTCGGAGAACCAATGTGTGGTTACATTGTCAACTCCAAATTCAGGCAAGGAAATAAATAGTAAGTGTAGGTCTCAGCTTATGTTTTTGTACAAGCAGTAACAAACCCTTAGATCAGGTATCATGAGGTGGGGGTAAAATGCTATTACAAAAGAGGGAGAAATAAGCAAAAAATAGAATAATGTAAAATATGTCTGTTATTAACTTCTAGAAACGCTCAACACCTAGAATTTTAGAATGTGGTATGTAGACAAATGTAAAGAGAGCAACACATTAAGTGTGTCTTTCTCCAGAGCAAAATAAAATAGGCATACAGAGCAAATTATAATATTTAGTACTTTCAGAGCAAATTCTAGTTGAGGATCATGAAGTAATTTGAAAATATTAATGAACTAGCCTCACAGCGAGCTTTCAGGTAGATAATAATGATAATTATTACTATAAATAAATATTATTATTATCATTCTTGCTCCAAAGAAATTAAAATTGAGGCATAAAGAATTTATGTATTTGTCCAAAGTCTATGTTTTACTACTCTAACCATCCTTCTCCAGAACAATTATATATCAAATTTATCCTTTTCCAAATACTGTATGTGATATACGATTCAGTTTATGAGCTCTAAAAACGAACCAGCTGAGCTTCCTTATGAAACGGTGCCTGTGAACATCTCCATTTGCATTTGAATTCTCAAGCATCGACAATCCTGCTTAAAAAAAAAAATAAAGAAAAAAGGAATCATGAAAATCAGTACAAAATCTGTCAAGGCCCCATCTGTGACTGGGTATCAGAATATCACTAAGAAGCTCTGAGGAACAAAGTTCATTCCAAGTCTAACACATAGTGCTTTTTGGTCGATGAAATTAATTCAAGCAGGGTGAAATGAGGGCACATACCATGAAAAACTCTGTTTCTCCACTGAGAAGTGAAGGAAAGCGGCATCTCTGCTGTGTGTGTGGTCTTGGTTGTGGTACATGTAGCCATGCTTGAATACTAAAGGTTTTACATGGCAAAATACTCAGTGTGCACGTCTCCTTTTGATAGCCGTGTATACCTGCTGCTTCTTTGAGGAGCATCAGGGAAGGAGTGATCTCTGGTCCTGACAAGATGAGGATTTAGATTATGTATGCTTGTTGCAAAAAGCAAGCTTTCATAGCCAGCTACCTGCAGTAGTATGGAAACAAAATGACAGACTCTGCCCTGGCCTTGAAAATACCCCTACAAACCTGTTTATTTCCTTCTGAAAGGGAATAAAGGTTAGGGACACTTTTTGTAGTCTATTAATATACCTCCTCCTCAGGATCTGAATTCCTAAGAGTCTTGGCCTTAGCTTTTTTGCTCTCACTCATGCAATATTTGGAATTAACTACATGAAATAGGAGAACCACAGCATTAGCACCATTCTAATGCACCATGTTATTTTTCTTTCCCTTATTTTAACTGTTAGAGTATGCAAATGTTCAGTTAACTGGTCCTCATGTTTTCTCTTTATTGAATTGCTTTCACTATGGCAAATAAATATTCATAAAGAAATGTGGACAATAAATCATTTCAAATAGTTCAAAGCCATTTTCTTTCTAGACTGCATATATATTCAGCTGTGACTCGCCTTTAATATTTCATTCAAAAGAGAGACTTGTAGAAGGACAATAGAGATAATGTGTCAAGTAGTAATTAAAACAGGGGGTAATGATTAAAACCATTTTGATCTACATTGTGCTCTGTCAAATTCATCATCTCCTGTGTTCGTTAAGATGACTTTCTACTTGTTTTATACAGAAACTCAAAATAAACTTATGCTTGAAGACACTGCACAGAACAAAAGATGTCAACCCTGAGCTTGTGGAGTCCAGAGCCCTTCTCAGCTCTGGAGTTTAGATATGTCTTCTATATCGTCTCAGCGAGATAAACTCGGGCAGGCACTGTCCCTCCTGCTAATATTGTGACTTCTCTGGGAAGTAGATTCAGATGCAGGGCAGAAGACAACCAAGGGTCACCCCAATGCGCACAGACACATGTAACCTGTCTCACCATTTAGATTTAAGCTCAGAGATCCAAAAGGAATGAAAGTTAAAGATCTGGTGAGTTTATACATTTTGGGATCTTGGTTCAAATCCAAGTAACAATGATGTTCCTTGTCTCATTATATCCGTTTTGGCTACTAATACACATATTTGGCCCCAACTCATTATCTTTCCTGATTTGTTGCTGACTTTAGGCCCTGATTCAACAGAACACTTACATACGGACTTAAATAAATTGATTTAGGAAAGCATTCCTGTTTGTGTTTAATCTCGGGCAGACATTCAACTTTGAAATCAATGGGACTTATGAACAGCCCTGACCTTGGGGTCTAAATGGTTGCTGAATCAGTGCACTGACAGAAACATACTGGAAAAGATAATATCCATGTCTAATCAGAATTATAGTCTCTACTTTCATGGGAAATTACCCATAGATAACACATTATTCTGCTCAAGAAATCCATTTTATAGCATTTATTAGAAAGCCTTAATTCACATTTTCTGTTTATGCCAAAGATATCAGATGAACAGTGTCATTCCTTGATAGTGTATCTGTAATATTCTTTAAATGAAAAAAAAAAAATACAGGAAAAGTGCTGGCAGAAGGGGCCATTCTTAATTATTTACTGGGACTTTCTCAACTGCCCGCCCTATGGCAATCCTTTGGAGAACGGGGAAGGTGAGGCAGAGCAGTTCCGAAATCCCATGGACTTGAAGACAATTGCTTATGAAATACCATGTTATGCAGTATCTAAAAATGAAACTCCCCCCTAAGAATAACATTTATAAGGGCTGTCTGCCCAGTCTATATACGGAATTGGGAGTGATCACATGTTTTTATTACACAATGAGAGCAGCAAGAGTAAAAAAAAGTGGATGTTTCTGGTATCATGGTGCATAGGTTATACAAGTACAACTATGGCCAAATCTATGAGATTACAAGAAGTTGTTGGTGAATAATTGGTGCTATGCTGCATGAAATAAAATAGTCTTGCCATTTTAAAAATTGTTTCATACTGGTCTTATTTATTATATTACAAAGATGGCAAACAGGGACTCTTAGATGTTCTTTATAGAGTTGAAACAGACATAGAAGGGGAAGTAAATTATGATGGGTCCTATCACGTCATCTAATTCAATGAATGACGAGTATGAAGATCATAAGACAACGCAGGGACAATCAACGGCTGCTACCTCTCTGTACAACCATAGAGGGATACCATGATCCACATTATTCCACTGGGTTCTGGGGGCAGAGTCTGGGAATAACACATAAAGAACAGCTGTACAGTGTTCACCTGTCTCACAGTGGTGGAAGCTCCCACAGTTACCTGTATCTATCCTAATGCTGCCCACACTTGCTTTAAAGGTGATGAGTCAGGAATATGCAGCTGCTATATTGTATGTTCATTGCATGGAAGCTCTATACTGCCTGCAAGCCTCTGAACCAAGGGCCCTTAGATCAAAGGGCAGACTGTAAGGCGAAAGCCTTACCCGCCTGTATCATTCTCAAATTACAAAAAAGAAAAAAAACCAAAACGAGTCTCCCTTTTCTGTCATATCATTTACTCTACTCCAGGAGAGGGTGAGGTTAGAGCAAATCTTCATTCTGAAACAGCTGCTCTTCTGATAGCCATTTCCATATATGGTCATGAATTGGAGCTAAATTTGTTTAAATTAAGATCATCTGTTCTCAATGAAATCAATTAGTGCCTAGCAGAAGCAGAAAGCTTATAGAGCTCAAGGTGAGCTGAAATAGGTTCTTGCTGGATCAAAGCCTTTTCTAATGTGGAGAGTTACTAGAAGGAATAATGGATCTATACTAAAATGTTAGGATCCCCTTAATAATTTCTCTAGTTTCTGCTGAAGTCTTACCGATTTAGAGAACTTAATTACAGAGGTAAGTTTTGTGACTGATTTAAAGGCTCTGGGATTTCACTTTTTTTCAACTTGCCTGATACCTTTGATTAGAATGTAGTAACAATTTTTCCATGGTGCACATAACATAGAGGTCATAGAAAAAAAATCTTTCCCCTCTCACTTCACTAGTATTCATACTGTTATATTTTTTAAGGAACTAGAAAGAAGTAATCTGCTCTGTTTTGTACCAAACAGTATCCTCGTATGTCTATGCCTATTTGTCACAGTTATTCTCCTTTTTAACTTATGAAGCTTATTATTTGTATCTGAAAGTCCTTTTGATGAGTCTGACTTTTGGCTTTATTTTCTGGTTTTGCCTGCCAATATTGGGTTAAATACTTAATTAGTATTGATTTGCACTGATTTTTGCCAGATATAGGCTGACTTGGAACTGCTGCTTACTTAACTTTACATCCTAATCACTTTAGGTTTCTTCATTATCCTTCTTTAACTAAAAAGACTAGTTCACTCTTTTCTGAACATGTAATAATAAGAAACATGCTAAGGCATTCCGATGACAAGGAAGAAAGTCCTAGAGAGGCTCAAATTCATCTGTTTAGCTCATATTGTTGTAGTTCCCTATGGAGCAAAAGAAGTTCATGGCGTGTTACACTATGTTAACTTCACACCCTGATGCAGCACTCGAGCTACTGTCAGATGAAATGCAACACAAAGTAACTTGATATGGAAGAAATGCTTCTTAATGCTCATCCACAGAGGTGGAGAAGGAAAAAAATATTTCCCTCTACTAGTATATTTCCTTTTTTCCATATTTACCTCGAAACTGTGAAACTCTCTAAGATAAACCAGGTTGAAAGGACCACTATGCATCCCATATTGCTGTTCGATTAATTTCATCACATCCAAAGCATTTTTATCAGAAGGATGTTTGGTTATGAGTGTTTTTCTTTTTTCTTTCTTTTCTTTTCTTCTTTTCCAGTGCTCTGGCTTTTCTCCAAGCAGGAGGATAATTCCAACTCTTAACAGATATAGATCATCCCCTAAGACTCAGGATCAATCAGACAGAGGGTGACTGTTCTCCTTAACATCTTAAGATTTACTTTGGTTTAAAAGTCTGTTTTGTGTCCTGCAGACCTATTATTTACTAAAATAAATGCTACAAAGGCAGCCATAGTATGATTGAAAGTTAACAAAACTAGACTGAGTTTATACTCAAATGTAAACTGTTCATCACAGATGAATAAGAAAAAAAAAAAGAGGCTCCTGATGCTGTGACAGAATTAAAAGGAAAAGCTCCACATGGTAAAAAGGGCAAGTGAGAAGAGAGGATGGAGAACAGGTGGTCGAATGGAGGCAAGGGGAGGGGATAACAAAACAAGGGGAAAGTGTATTAAAGGAAGAAGCTTAGACCAAAGAAGCATGTGCAGCTCTAGGGGTATGCTTATGACACTTCAAAAAGGTCTGACTAACTTTCAGAGATAGTAAAAACAGAATGAAAAGAGGAAGGGGAGGCGTGACAGCCTGTAGCAAAGAGTTAGAGGAGAGTTGAGACGAAAAACATAAGGCACACTCTGGTTATTTATATATTCTCCCACACTTCCTTCTTTGCAAAACATCCTATGGCTCTATTAATGTGGAGGTAGGAAGAGCACAAGTAGATGTAATGGCTTAATGTTGCTGATGTGTCCTGTGGCTAAATAGTTTGATTTAGGATATCAGTGTTCTGAACACAAGGTACAGTCCATTTATAAAATCACAAAAGGGGAAAAAAGCCCACAAACCCTACTGTGGAGTGTATATTGATAATTGAAGTGATATCTGTATTGTAGAAAATTCAGTTGCTGAATTACTCAAGCAAGAACCAAGGCGTTACAGTATTAAAACTTGGCCCAAATAGACTCATATTTCGAGTACTTTTTTTGACTCTTTGTATTTGGTGTCACTGTCATCTTTTATGGAAGAAATGCAAATCCTTGAAGGTTAGATATGAACTTCAGATACACATTGGGATGAAACTACATGTGCTGTTCTACATAACTGAAATAAGGAAACAAATTTAATTGATTCTGTCCTCAGTAAAGTTATCAGTAACAGAAATGGGTTCAGAGTGTGTTTATGACTTGGTCTGCAGCAAGTTTAAAGGTCTTTTTTGAGAGACTATGCGAGAAGAGTTTAGCTTCTACTGTGTGTACAGCTTTGTCCCATGAGTAGGCTTCTATCAGCACTTGGTCACAGCCCTGGGTACACAGGTTTTCTTAGAAAGTGTTGTAAGGAGCATGTGTTGCTATCGCTTGTCTTGAAATTGTTGAATAAAACTGTATTTTGGGTTTAAAACCCCCATTTACTCTAGTTGCTCTTAAGGTTAGAGATGCACCCTTCCTTTTAACTGACTGTTTTGGTGATTACTTAACAGAAACTATTTGTGATATAGCAATGGCTGCTCTTGATCATGTTCTGAACTCCTTTCATACAGCACATCCTTCTAAGCCCTCCTTGAGGTGGGTGGGACCTGATTACTTGCATAGTCAAGGGCTATTTAGAGGCACCTGGAAAGATGGCTCAAGTCATCTTAATGCAAATGGGGCATCTTGGTGAACTAATGCCATATGCAACAGCTTTCTCATCTGAGGAGAAACTATTTGCCCCATTGCTTGGAATGGCTAAAGACTTCTTCAGTGGAAGATATGGAGCTTTGCTGGAGTTAATTATAGGTGACTGGGCAAAATTAACCCCTCAAAGTGCCTTCAATGAATGCCTTGATTTATGAACATGCACTGTTTTGCAAACAGCAGATATCACAGATAATGACCCTCTGTAAACAGAACACCAGACAGTGATGTTGGCAGATTTATAGAATTTTTCAATATATAGAAATTAAATACCTTCTAAACTAGATGTATTTAAATTGGAGAATGCAAAGCACATGCTGTAGTCCTGAAAGAAGAAGTTGCAGAAGAAGCTTTACTCTTCATTTCCCTGATGCTGAGTTTGTGTATAAATGCTCTCTTTTACCTCTACTGCTACAAATGAGGCAAGGCACAGCTGATGGGCACTATGTCAGCAGAAAATTTGAGCCATTGGGGAAATCCCACCCATATTTTCAGGCTTTCAGGGTAGAATAGCAACCATTACCTTAGTTAGCACCTCTCTGGGCTGCTGTGGAGTAGTACAACTGAGCCCTAACATAGTTGAGCATTTGGGCCTAAATGTTCCCTTAAAGCAACAGGCACATGAACAGTCTGGTTTACCTTTTCAGTTGGCAACAGTTATTTGAGAAAGACTTTAATCAATACTTTATGTAATTTAAACCTGATGCAACCAAGTAACCTGCCTCTGAGAAACTTTGCAACAGAGGTTTGCAGTATTTCCAGGACTCAGTGGTATTTTGATGAATAACATTTTTAGCAGGCTAATTTTCTAGCTAATTATCAAATACCTAGACAGACTTTCTGCAATTTTAGATATGCTTTGGAAAAAAAAATCCCTTCAGCCATGGGCAGAAGGGAATTACAAATTCATTGGTATACAGATTTTCAAATCTTGAACTAGTGGTTCACTACAGTATCTTGGTGGTAAAATATAACATAATTGGTAGATAGCAAAAATAATATAACTGATTTTGAAATTAAAAATCAATTCACATATAGAGCTCTAAATTCTATATTAAAAAATAAATTAAATTGTAAAAATTTTAAATGCCAAATCATGTTTTCCTCCATCCAAACATGTTTTGGCATTTTGTTGCTGTTGTGTGCTTTATTTCAGCCTTAAAGGGAGAAAAAACCAACCCTACAATACCCCTTACCATAATTCACAGTTCTATATAGAACTTATAGCAGTGATTTTTCCCAAGTGTATTATTCCTATTCCAAAAGGAATAGGTTATACATAGTCATAAACATTTCTAGTATACTATTCCCCTCTTCATTTTGTTCTATGGGAGTACTATGAGATGGAGGTACAGACTTAAAAGGAAAAAAAGTGTTACTGGAAGAAGCAAAGCCAGGTATGTCTCTCCCTGAAACACTCTGCATCCTTTCAAACTTATTCTGCTGATACCAAGACTTGTCCCTCGCAAGATCACAACCTACATCTGCAGTGAGTAGTACTTGCTCAGTGTCACATTACTCAAACAGTACAAAATCAGATCCAATGAAAATTGTGTTACCATGGCTTTAATGGGAATGGGGAGATCTCATCTTTAAATGGCTGGTATGTACTTGCAAAGCATATAACCCAAACCCAGAGCTGACAGTTTAAGTATATAATGGGAGAATAACAAACAAGCGTAACAAACAGATGGGCCAGCCAGTCTGTTACAACGTGGTTCAACTGCAGGTCTGGCTGTGTGTGTGTGTGGGAGCTCCTTAGTCAATCTTAATTGTCATAGCTCCATTGACTTTGGTATTTACAATAGCTTTATTTATATGATGGTGATTAATTTCTTCTGTGATTGAGGAAAAACAATAAAAAATAAAATGGCCTTTTAAACCCTATGATATTCTGTTACTTTTAGGCTTATAGTGAATATATCCAGTGACAGTGATATAGGTTCTCTCTGCAATAAGTGTGAAATGACAAGCATGCATATATATATATGATCTCATTGTCAGTATTTGACAAGTTTAAAAAAAAATGTTTTGGCTATAGAAGCTATTGATGTAGGTGTTAGGAGGCACGTGGGAGGGATCCTTCAAGTTTTCGGAATGTTTGAAGCAGGAATTTGCTGTGTGGGCTAAAAGGACTATATCTGCTCCTCTCTCCCCCTCCATGAGTCTCAGCTGGGTGGAGATCACGCTTTCCCAGCCAGCTGTTGTGGCTGTAGTCCACCTAACTGCAGGCATTCTGCAGGAAGGTGGAATGCAACTTAGTCAAAAGTTGCCATAGCAATAGATTGTTATGTAGTTAGAGTAAAATCTTGGACATGTAGGTGCTGCAATGAGAAAAGTGATAATTGGTACAAATTTGGGGAAGGAGCTCTACTGGACATAATCTTAAAAACAAACAAACCAACCAACCAAAACCAACCAAACAAAACCACCAGCAAGAAAACACAAAACCTTTCACTTTGTTCATTTGTGTAAGAGGTAGAAAGCTCTGCAAATGCCATGATCTTTCTTTTTTTAAAGATCTAACCTTGCATAAGGTAAATGGCATCCAGCATAATACAGTACATTTTTATTAGGCATACATTTCAGTATTCCATGGAAGTTTTCCTGTGTGAGACTTAAATATAATTTATGAATAAAAACCCCTAAACATGTAAAACAATAGATGACCAGAGAAGTCATGACATTGTGTATGCAAGACACTTGTCTAGAAAAGCTGTCATAAGGTCAACCGGTATTATGCAGCTAATGGTAAGTAAAGAAGAAGAGAATGGTAGAAGAAATAGTTTTGGAGTAAACAAAAAAGCAAGAATTAACTTTTTGAATCTGAAAAAATCCACAAATTTAGGCATCAGATTAGACAATGTAATCTTCCTTTATTTGGTGTGAGAGGATTTATTTTTTAAAATATGTCTGTTCTATAGTGGTAGTCATTTTCAGTGGAAATAAGATGGTTTGCATGGATGGATAATGTTTGTGATAAAGGGTTAATTTCCAGAAGGAAACTGGTTTAGCTCAGATTTTTTTTTATCAAATTGATTCTGCTTGATTTGATGTAGTGATCTAATATGACCTTGATTAAATTAGAGAGAAAATGATGATGCAGTCTGTCCTATTGACAATTGCTACCTTAGGCTAGGGTGGGAGTGAATTAACGTCTTGCCCATATTTTGAGGGACCTTGGGTAGGAATTAATTTCTCTTATTCATTTCAACCTTGCCAAGAAGGCAATAACTGTTGCTGATTGTAAAGTTAGCTATTTCTGAAGTGGTGAAATAGGCTTCAGGAACTTGCTCAAAACAGCCCAAGACAGATGACTAGCTTGCCATCAGCGTAGTAGTTTAGCAAGGACATAGGGATGTACCACAAGTCATTTATATTATCCGAGCATCTCCAGTCAACCATCGAGGCTGTGGATAGTCTTTATCATCTTATACCAATAATTGGGGGCTACAGACACATCTGAGACTTCTAAGTGGAAATCTGCTGCCTTCTATGCAGTGTATAGGTCCTGGGTAAAAGTCAGCTCTACAGCAAGGTAGGGAAGAGAAACTTTCTTGAACTGTCCCATGGAAAACTTAGTCAAGTTTTTGTTCTTTTTGCCCTATTTGCTGAAAGCTACAGAGCAGAAGATGTACTGGTTAGTGCTCTGAAGGCTTCTACTTTGTTTCCAGCCCAAGCACAATGTTACCATACAGCAATTATTTATGCAATGTAAAGCAGCATAGAACAGTTTTTCTCCAGCAGTATTTAATTGTTTGGCTTAAAATATTCAGGTTAATTACCTGTGTTTGCTAGTGTTGATGACTGTTGAATACTATCATAAAATCCAATTTATAGTTGGGGTCCGTTGCACTGAGAACTGTCAAGACCTGGAGGAGACAGTAGCCTCTATTAGAAAATTATTTTCAACTTACAGCCTTTTAACTCAGTGTTTAAATCCTGCAATAGGAGCAATACATTTCACTGTGTGTATGGACACAACTGCTGAAGTTACAGGCCAGTGTAAATGAATCATTTGCAAGTAAATGGAGCTTTCTGTAGGAAGCAACTTGCTGGCGTGCAAAGAGTTGGATTAAAAATGTGCAGAGTCCTGTTTAGTGTTTATATAAAGCACTGGTGGAGGGAGAAAGCGTCACTGTTTTAATGGCAATCCAGTATGTATTTAAATAACATGAAAAGAAAATTTAAATTTTTGTGTACTACAATAACTAAATGGGAAAATGTCTGTTAATATAAAACCAATATGTGCTCTTACACAGCTAAAGAACTAATGTCACTTGTAAATTGTCATCTCTAAACTAGCAAGTAGAGAGTGTGCTGGGAATGTCATGCATTATACGTATGCTAGGGAGAAAAAAAGTGTTCACATTACAAAATCAGACGAAGTAACTATTTATTCTTGTTTTGCCTTTGCTGTTAAAACTAAGATTTCTCCAGTAAACCTGCCTAACAAGTTGACTTGTGATGAGGCTAGCATATCAGTTGCTATGGTTTTTCTTTTGTAGTGCTCTCATTAGTACTTTTAATAATAGATTCTGCAATGACTGTCAGATTTTTTTGTTTGGTCACAGGGCATAGCTGAAGGTGTTAAAAAGGTGCTAACCTAGCCTAAAACTGCTGATCAACATGATCATACTTGGGCATTACCAAGTACGGCTGGGATTTCAGCCATGAGAGGAATGGCTGTATTGCAGAGACAAAGGACTCATTGCAATTACTTAGTGACATTGAGTTACCATCAGTTATGTTTCTTTTGGGAAAATACAAATCTGTTTGTCCTTTTTGGACTACTAAATAACAACAACCCAAACAGGACAACAGTTTATTTTTTTTGAGGATGTTAATCTGGTGGCAGTTTTTCTTTACAAAATAGTCATTTAACAAAAGTAAACAGTAGCCATTTTGTTTTTCAAATGTTTTTGTGAGGTATTTGAAAAGCTATGAAAGTTAAAATCAGTTATGCTGCAACTATAGAGACCAATAGTAAATACTAGTAGTATTTTGTAAATAATTCAAGAGGTCAGTTTGTACCTTGTCAGTATCTCTGGAAAGCAACACCACTACAGAATCCCTGAAAAAAAAGCATCTACTGCTGATGCTCTTGCTGTTGTTGGAAGGGGTGAATGCCTACCAATAGTTCAGTGAATATATCTGTGATGTCTGTCTATTTTAGAGGCTGATCTTCCTCTGAGCTCACTGCATGCTTCCCTTTCAAACTGCAAGCACAGGAGCAGTTAATTTTGCATGCTCATAAACTGGGCAGTAACTCACCATCTCTAATATTTACCTGAATGGAGAAATACTTGCTGTTGCCAGAAGTTTGGTATGTAGTAAACCTGTTCTCAGGCAGTCTGACTTCTTGGAGACTTGGAAAACTTCTCTGCACAGGGGAGGGAGGACTGGAAGGTCAGTTTTCACTGACACCAGTCAGTTGACTTCTACAGGAATCACTATAATTTTGTTCTACTTCACTGTTGCACAATGAAGTAGCTCCAAATTAGGTCTCATTCAAAAGGCAGATCTCACTCTTGTCAGAAACTTGCTGCCACAGGGAATGAAGAAAAACTGCAGAGTACTGAGCCTCAGTGCAAATGATCTGATCCTTCACAACAAAACCTATTTTTCACTCTTCTTATCCCAGAGGTGTGTTTGTCTGGAAAGGAGCACCATTTGCTTCTACACCCAGGGCTGAAAGAGATGAATGTGACACCCCTTCCACCACCACAACCATCAGATGTCTCAGAAGCAACTAAGTGATTTCAAATTTTCAAATCCTATAGTGTTTCCTTTTTTGTCCGGAAAGGATAATATGATCTGATGTAACTGAGTGGCTGCTCAGTATCCCTAAAATTGAGTCCAACATACTCTTCCTGTAAAGTATTTTCAGCCTTTTCTTCCCCTGGTTCAATGCTCCAAAAACCCATCTTAATCTGAGATTGGTAATTGTTTTTATCCAGGGAAGACTCATGCTAAATGTGTATACTTTTTAGCTTATAAACACTCACATTTCCTCACTATTCTAATTAGTTAAGGTCCAGCAATATGAGAAGCACATTAAGAGACTGAAAATAATCTGAGGCACACACAGAGAAAAGACTCTCGGACCAGTGCAAACCCAGGACATCAATTTAGCAATTCTCAAGCTTAGTAATAAATATAGGATTTGTCTACAGATGTCATTACTGGAGACTGGAGGGGGGAAAAAAAAATAGCCAGATTTTTCCATCCCCTAAAATATCCTAAAGAAACATTTGGTGGCATTTAAATAGGAAAACATTATGCTATGCCAGAAACAAGTTTTACTTTTTAATATTTCTTTGAATTGCATGATAGTGGTTATCAAAAGATGTTTGTGGTGTGAAAATATGTGGGCTCTTTTTGCTTGATTTTTTTTTTTTTTCCCCAAGATGATCATGTTGAAACTTGTGGTCCTTTCTACATCTAAAAAATTATAAAGCAGTTTAGGAGACAAGCTTTTGTTTACACTGACACAGATGGCTGGAATAAATTAGTGGACTCACTAAAGAACAGTTCATTTTAGTTTAAAATGCATTTGGACACTTATCAAAGCTCACATGGTGGCCATTTTATGTTATTTATTCATCTATTTGTGCTTTACAATTCCATGCCCAAAGGCTATGTCTGAGGAGTGGTCAGTTTCCTCCTAACAGAATTTGTAACTATGTATATCTCTCACTTACAGCACATTTGTACTCCTGTACTGCAGCAGATCCTGGGTTATCTTGTGTAGGTACTCTTTCTGAAGAGCACTGGAAATCCCATTGTAAACAAGCAGATAGAAAGGCAAGGTAAACTTCTTCACTAATGTGAATGTTTTAAATTGAGCTTTTTCCCTAAACTGGTGAAGAAATGCGTAAAATGGTAACTATATACTTCAACATCAGTGCTGCTATTTGGGAGAGGTAGTGAGAGCAAGATTTCCCAAACTGACTCTTGAATTCCAATCCGCTTGGATTGGATTAGGATGAGGGAGCAAAAAAGATGGTGTGGTTACTCTATGGCTCCACTTATGGACCTTTCAGAAATAGTACAGTAAAACCTCCCCCTCTCACACTTCAACATTTTCATGTGTAAACACTTGTTTCCTCCTTGACACCAGTACACTGAAGACATGCAACACAGGTGCCTCCAGAGTTGATAAAGCTGACCCTGGAATCAGTGGGGCTACTTCTTCCAACTTTAATAGTGATTTGCCTTGTCCTGGAAAAGCCAACACCATTACTACTGTGACTCCTAGCGTAAGGGAAGAAATCAAACTAACACCTGAGAAGCTATTGGGAGCCTTCAGAAGCAGCTTGTCATCTTCATGGCATTTTCTTGCTAATCCCATTTCTCTTGGATTCCTTGCATACTGCATATACCACCTTTAGACTGTTGTGCTTGGGAGCTGACAAGCCAAACTGAGAGGGCAGAAGCAGCAAACAACTGACGTGTAAATCTGTGCACTGTCACAGTGAGGTGCTCGAAGAAGGTAAAAGAATAACTTGGGTTCACTTCAGGCCTTCCTGAATCCCATGAATTTGATAGATGAACTTGCTTAAGTGTAATGTGTAATCTGGATTGCTAAATCAGGCATTTAGATGTTGAGAGATGGTAGCTGTGAGACTGTAACCACCTTTTCATCATATGCAATGAGTGAGGAAACTGGTCCTGGAATAAAAACAATGTGATTAAAGACTGCCCACCAGGTCCGAGTTACAACTGCATAGCAAATTAAAATATGGAATGTCCTGTCTTTCTGGTACTTGAACCAATGTGAATCAGGGGCAGTTTTGAAGTGGGGTGTTCCTTGTATGATGTGTCAGTACACTGAGACCTCTAGGCTGCTTAATAGATCACTGCCAGAATTTGAATGCTGAACTTTCAGAGTTCATGGTTTACCCTTTAAACTTGCAGATTAACCACTGCAATGGCTGGAGGAGGAATCTTTTGTTTTTGAGGTTGTGTTCCTGCAACCATTTGAATTTGAAGGACATGGCCTTGCTCATTGCCAGCTGCCCTGCTCTGCCCTCCTCCGCCCTCCCAGCAAGGCAGCCATCCCCAGCACAAGGCTGTTGCCGCTGTAGTGGTGGTGTGTGCCTGGAGGTTTCCTGAGAAAGTTCATGTGCAATTACTTCTTTGGCATGTGAGCAAATTTTACCTGAAGATCACAAGGAACAAAAGGTTAATGACAGTTTTCAAAAGCCTATAACTCAACCAAACCTCAACAGCATTTCATGCCAAAAGTGAAAGTTAGGTCTTTAGCATCACTGCTCTGTTTCTGCTGCCTTCAAAACCCTGCTAGGGGGGAGAAAAAAAATTCAAAAAAGCAGAGGCTTAGCACTTCTTCAGGAAAAAAGCCCAAACTATTTTTAGGCTGTGTAACACTTCTATTATTAAAATTTCTTAACTTCTGCTTTAGAAAAGTGGGAATACTTGTATTCTGATGAATTTTGTACATGCCTCCCTGTTTCTGCTAGTTTATTTCCTGAAACAAAGTTCAGCTGTACAGATGCTCAGTGGTGATAAGAGCACTATTTGCCACAACTGAGAATCCAGAGATCAGAAGGGTGATCCATGGAAGGCCAGCCCTCCCACACTGTTGCGGGAAGCTGGCAGCTGCAGCAGGCTGACACAGACTGGCTGACTGCCATGGTTTACAGACAGTAAGTTGATCCCCAGAAGAAACGTGTGGGAGGGGAAATAAGAGGAGCCCTCTCTACCAAGAAATACAAATTGCAAGGTAAGGCGGGGTATGGTCAGGTCTCTGAATCTCTTTCTCTGACCTGTACTTATTGGCAGAATAAGCCCTGCTTCATTTGAAGGGAAAAACTCTGCTTCTATGAAATTTGAATAGTGTTACTATTTACTGGTTCCACAGGGCAAAAATCCTATGGATGTCAGGTTCATTTGGCTTGGTAGGTAACATGGGGGTAACCAAGGATTTGTAACCTGCAGAGCAAAAAAGAAAATGTGTGTGGTGATACTTTCCAAAAAGAAGTGGAAGTTCCTCAGAAGGGTGTTGTCTGTAATGGCTGAAAACCTGGCAGGACAGAATGAAACTGGAGTGGTTGCTGCTAGTTTCTTCTAATGTAACTGCTCCTTTAGAACAAATGGATGTAAACTGTAGATGGTTGGACACAAAGCACTTTACTATTTCATATACATGGAAATATTCCTTATGAAAATTACTATGGGCCTAATGCACTTGTAAAGTCAATATACTGCTGTAGGTCAGGAGCAAACACAACCAAAAATCTCCCCAGCTAGCACCAGAGACCACTGAGCTGCTCAGCAATGTTAATATTAATGAAATGAACCAGACTCTTGGATTCGTTAGAGATAAGTACTAGCAATGCAGGGGATCTTGCTTCTGATTTTCTTGCCACCACTTTAAATGCTTTGCATGGGTGATTGTAATCAGCAAGAATTGTTATGCCATAGTGCTGAAGCAGAGACTTGAGAAAACACAGCTCTCACTTGAGACACAAAAGACCACAACCCTCTTTCTCCCCATCTTACAAGGGAAACAAAATCTCTACTGGGCATCTCAAAAGTGCTCATTTACAGAGATGAAGAAATAAAATAATTACAAGGCAAAGAAAAATTTCCATGCTACTTTGTGACAGGCATTCTCTCTGGAGGCATGAAAGGAAAAGACAAACCTATTCTCTGCTGCACCCAAAGGGTCATCGGTGTCCAGAAGCTACTTATACTTTTTCAGGCTTTTTATAAAGCAAATAAGAGTGGGAAGTTCTTTTAAAAATCCTTTTTAATGCTGTAATAAAGAAGGGAGAATGAAAGCTAACTGGACAAAATGAGTGCTGTAAAGAGCGTGTTGAAGACCAGATCTGGGATTCTCTTTTGAGAAGGGGAGAAAGAACCCAAGAAGTTGCCTGGTATGCAAATTGGAAAAAATCAAGGCTTGATCTTAATTAAAACTCCTCTAGTGAAATGATAAGAAAAACCTCTCATATTTTGGGGGATCATAGGTGTGGCTACTTGAAAGTGCTGTCTAGAAATTGATGTTATGGTGATGTTTGTTTGGTTTTTTTAAATGGACAATACTTGCTTTTGCTGTTTGTTAAGGTAGCAGGGAAGGTGGAACATCTTTGTAGGCATGTTGCAGTGGGAATGTTTACTTCAGTGATACCATAAATGTTGTGTTTGTGGTACTAAACTGCAGTATTTGGGAGGAGAGAAACTTAGGAGAGCACAGGGCCTGCCTGACCTGGCCTGCTTGTCCTTGTGGCACTCCCTGCGGCAGGATGGCTTCTGCGGGGGAAGGGGGAAGGAATCTGCTGAGGGGCCGCAGGGGGAGGGAAGGCTCGCTGCCCCTGGGGGGAGCAGGGTGAAGGTTCAGGGACAGCCCAGGCCAGCAATGCGGGGAAGGGGGGTGTGTGTAACCCCGGGAAGGGTCCCCTCTCTGCCTCTGGACCTCACCACGGTGCTGTGGCGGCGGCTCTGGCGTGCAAGCTCCTCTTGGGGGATTTTCATGAAATAAACAACCAGGGTGAGGTTTGGCCCGGTCCCCCGCTTCCCCTCCCACCAACAGGGACAGGGAAGGGCGAAGGAGGCTGTGGCATGTGGACCGAGACGGGATGACTGTCTGTGGGCTCTGGCGTGGGATGCTGCGGCAACTCATGGAGGCGAGGCCGGGCCCCGGGCCACCCGCGCTTTGGGCAGCGGCGGTGCCGCGGCCGTGCCGTGCGGGACCGATTCCCAGCGGGCGGAGCGTGCCCCGAAGCCCCTGTGGAGGGCTTCTGCCCGGCCGCCGCCTCTCCCCTCGGTGACCGTCGACGCCCGCCGCGGGCCTGAGGTCAGCGACGCGAGCCGTCGCCGCGCCGAGGTGCCGGGCCAGGAACGCTCCCGTCCCGCGACGACGCCAGCCCCTCGCCCCGCCGGGCCACCCCTGACCCGCGGCGGCTCTGCCCGGCGGGGCGGCCCCGGCCCGGCGCGGGGGGCGACCGCCCACTTGGGCGTTGCTGTCCGGGCTGGCGGCTCCGCCTCCTCCCGCGCTCCGCTCCGCTCCACTCCGGGACTGCGGGGAGCCGGGGGAAGGCGGTGGCGGTGCGGACACCATGGCTCGTGTGCTGAGCCGGGACCCGGTGGACATTGAGGTACCACTCGCCCTGCCGGGACGTGCGGCTGTCGCTAGCGGGGAGGGGGCTCTGCCCGGCGGCGGCGCCCGGGCCGGGAGCGCCCAGCAAAGTTTGGCTGCGTTAGGAAGTGCCTGGCCGCTGTTGCCGCTGCCCGCCAGCGGCGGCCGGGGCCTCGCTCCGCCGTGCCGTGCCGCCCCCCCGCGGGGCCGGCCACGGGCAGCCCCGGCGGTACCGGGCAGAGCCAGCCCCGGCCCCGGGGGCTGGCCTGCCGCCCGGGCAGCCGCAGCCCTTGTCGGGGGTGGCCGCCGGGGCGGCGGCGGCGGCCTGAGGCACCGCTCCAGCCCTCGCCCCGCGTCCCCGTCCCTCGCCCCGGTGAGCGGGGCCGCCGCGCGGTCGAGGGGTGTGTGGGGGCGTGAGGGGGCGGTGCCCGGCGCCTCCCCTTCTCCCCGCCGCCTCCCGTCACTCCCCGCCGGCGAAGTCGAGGGCTGGGTCTGGGCGAGCCCCGTCTCCCGCGGTGAGGTCTCCCGTCCGGCTCTGGCAGGGTTCCTGCGGGTCAGGGCTGCTCGGGGGCCGTGGCCTGAGGAGGCCCTGGGCGGCCTCACGGGCCTCAAGCTGCCCGGGCGGGCCCTCTCACAGCGCCTCACGGTCTCGGCCTCAGTGGCCTTCGAGGTGTGCGGGCCCTCAGTTCTCCACTGTCCCGCTACGGGCCCAGCTGAGCTGACGTAGCGCACCGTGTCTCCTGGGAGTAAAGCAGTTGCATGGAATGCTGAGGAGTATGGCAGGAGTAGTACCCTTGCTGCAAGTGGCTTCCAGTACCAGTGGCACTTAACGTTTTTGCATGACGTTCCTTGCAGCAGGTCAGACTGGGAGCCTGGAAGTAGGGTCTGGACGTGGCCTGGTGCAAGGCAGAGGTGAGGTGGAGTGGAACCAAGGCTAGTGCAGCGTAGCATGTGGTGAGCTCCTGCTGATGCTAGCCAGGTTGCATCGCTGGGACTCAAGGTAGCGTTCTCCCACACATCACAGGACCTTGCACGTGGCTGTAAGCTTTAGCTCTTTTACAGAGTCTAGTAAAGAACAAAGTGACAATAAACCAACTTCTCGTTTGACAGTCTTGTTCCAGCCTGACACAACTTTTTGCTGTGGTATACTTTGAAGTTTAAAATATAGGTTTAGGGTGGACTATTGCAGCTCATTGAGGGCCCAGTCATAATATGCAAACATGCACAGCAGCAGCTTGAATACACCTCTATGTCAGTTGTGACTGATTTTTATCATCAATTCTTATATTCAGTTTTTGTGTCCAGTCCTTTTCCTAACCGAGCTGCTGCTCAAACCATGACTAATGTCCAGAAATGCTCTTACAGATACTCTGATAAAACTGAAACATGGAATGGATGGGAAGAATGAATGATCGTAGAAGTTTTCCTGGCATTTAGGGAGGCACTGTGCTATGAAATCAGTACTGTCTTTTACTAGCTCAGTATTTTCAGAGCAGCCAATCTGGAATTTTTCTGCAAGTGCTGAAGTTTGTTTTTCTATTACAAAAATTTGATTTTAGCAATATAAGTTTCTGAGTACTTTCCTCAAATTTTTAATGCAAAATATTTCTGGGATTACATTGTTTTGCATTTCTAGGTATGTATGATTCAGATTCAAACAACAATATATTATTGTAGGATCATTAGTTGGTAATAGTATGCAGCATTGCATGATTTAGAAGACTGATGGATCTTGAAAAACACTAGTGTTTGCTTTACTCTCAGGTTGGAAATAGAAACTTTGGTCAGTATCTTCCTGTGGTTTTGTTTTCAGCACTCATTTAAATTAACAAGGAAATCAAGGAGTCTACTTCTAACCAAATGTATCATCCTTTCCCCATCTGTTTGAATAAATTTAGTCACTGTATGATTTGTCTCCTAGATGAATATATCAGAAATTACTGATTGGGGCCTCTTTTTGGGAAAAAAAAAAAAAAAAGAGTAGTGTATTTTCAATACAAATGTATTTTATCTTTTTCTTTGATGTAGGGGAGCTGCATGTTAGCTAAGCCTATATCATTGTAGATAAATATTCTCAGAAATTTGGTTGTTGAGTCAAGAAGTCTATCTACATGAGGACTGGCAGCACAACTTGAATACTTTAGTCATTTTCTTGGCTACAGTATAAAAACTGAAAGAATGTTTTCATTAAACTCATCTCAATGGTTAGTATTTCAAACATAGTTCATATAATTAAAATATTAACTATGACCTTTGGAGTCTTGGTACTACTTTATCTTTTATTTAGATAGTTAATGCTGGATAAAAAGAGTGATGTCATTGGTTAAAGAGGAGCCAAGAATGTGTGTTAGAAGTAGCCAGTTGGCTACTTCTGTGTTAGAGTCACAGCCAATTCTCCAAGTTAGTAAAGAAAAACTCCAGGAAGCTGTCTCTGAGGAATCTTGTGCCCCTTGGTTGGTTTAGCCAGCAGCTTCAGCTTCTGAGCAAATCTGGCCTAACTAAAGAAGATGAAGAAATTGCATAGATAATCTTGTTCTAAAAGTCTGCTTTCCAAATTGTGGTAGACTAGGAGTGTTGTGATTAAAATACAGGGTCTTCTCCAATAAATGTTACTGTTAAAAAAACCCAAAGCAAACTAAACAAAAAACCCCAGACACGCCCCCCGCTCCCCCCCCCAACCCCAAACCAAAACCCAGAGAAAACCCCAAACTACTGGCAAGCCCACAGAACCCAAACACTGCCTTTTTTTGAATCTGGTCAAATCTCTGTCAAAATGTTCTGAGAATATTCCTTGAGTGCAGAAACTCTAAGCAAAAGGAAAGAAAGCCCATTCCAAAATAGCTACGGGTGAAAGTACCCACCTTGGATGCATGGTGCAAGAATTTGTCTTGGCTTTTTATTTATTATATCTTTAGATATTTATAAGAAGCTTTGAAATCTACAGTATAGGGACAGCATTCCCTTATTAAGTTGTAGCGTGCAACAGTGTTTGTTAAACGCATGTTGAAACTCCAGGTAGTCTTTACAGGCTTCATACATACCTTTCCCAATGATACTCTGGGAAAGTAAGCCTTTCTTTTTTTGCCTGCCTTTTTTTCTTTTTTTTTTTTTTTTTAGCTGATTCCTTATTATCATTGTGTGTAAACCATACATAATTGTATCTATTGGAAACTTCATGGTTCTTTAAAGAATTAAAGTTGTCAGATCAAGTACTCGGAAGTTAATGAATGGCAAAACTGTGAAGTGCTGAGTAGAATCTTAACTTAGTTTCTTGAGTTCATGCAGGATGACACCACCTTGACTGACATTATTTAATACTGTTCTCTGCATGCTATGTTTTCCTGACTGCATTCCAGTCTTTCTCTGTAGTCCCTCCAGCCATCTCATTCAGTGATGTTTGGGTGGTGGATACTTTCTAACTCTGCCATCCAGTCTACAGCTAGTGAAGGTAGGTCTCCCAGCCTTCCTTGGTAAGGGCTTCTTCTCAGCGGAGATGCTTTGCCACATTGTTGTCACAAACCTAAAACACTGACAGTAAATTAACACCCACCCCCCACATACCTTACTATGAAACAGGGTTATCGTTCTTACAGTAGGTAGAGAGTATGCTGGCATTTCACTGATCTAACCTTCCCTCTGAATCATCTATTGCATATGTTTAAAGGGGGGTTGGGTGTTGACGAATGGGTAATTCCTTGCTGGGCCAGCGGCTGGGTACCTAGCATGCTGTCACAGCTGTTTCCAGATGTTAGCACTGATGCCTGACTTGTGAGAATAAAAGGAAAGGTGTGAAGGGTTAGAGCCATGTTCTAAAATAGCAGTCTGGGAATTGTCTGAGAACTACCAGGGTGAATTTGTGTCGCTTTCACTTATAATGAACATCATCCCTGTACCTGTATCAAGCTTTCTCTTCATTTAGCTTTAGAAATATAGATATCTCTTAAATCACGTCTTTTTGTTTGAAAAGTTATTATAAAATTAATCCATTTGCTGTGCTTCTTGTGCGCTGTACTCTTATTTCTGTGGTGGAGTAATCCATAGGTATAAATAAGTTGCTGTTGCCTATTGTGGACAAAAGCTTTACAAAGTATGTTAACTTCAGGGTAGAAAGGAGTGTTTCTTAAGGGCCAGACAGCACTCATTGGGTGCTGAGGCTTAGTGAGGACACGAAAGGCTCCAGGAGTTCCTCAGTGCATAGCAGGCACGTGCATGTTGATTTTGGGTTTCTTCAGCAGCAAAATATAAACTGCTCTCTGAAGGCTGCTAACAAAGGTGGAATGAGGTTATAGCCTGTCTGAGCAGCTCACCAAGGGTGCAGACAGCACACCTGAACTCAAAGGCCACAGCTGGTTCCAGGGTTGGGTAGATGGGGGAACAGGACTTCTTGTGCCATGCTTCCTGCTGCATGTAAGGGCACCTGGGAAGTGCCCCTAAGCCTCAAGGAAACTTTATTGGACAACCTGCCATTTCCGTAGCACTTAAAGTAGCAGGTGTGATAGCTATGACTGTTCTTCTTTCCCTGGGATATATACTTAGGGGGTGCTACAAAGCATGGACTATGACAGCAAGGGAAGCAAGTTTTGCTTGTCAGGTTTATTCTCTGAATACAAATGGACTAGAACTGTGAAAGACTGCAGGTAGCAAAGGCAGTGCCTTGAAGGTATGTCTGAGAGCTAAGCTTAGTGTCCTCCAAGGGGGGAAGCAGAGCAAGGATTGAAAAATAAAGAATACTGTAAAAACACAGGAAACCTCCAGCAAGATAGCAGGGAATCCTACTAGTCAGCATGGCTCACAAAACTGTCAAACAACAGTTATGTGAATAAATAGCTGAAGCTAGCTTTCTTTGATCTGGGCTAAACTTTTATTTTAAAAAGCCCCAGTTATTAGAGTGTCTCTCCCTGTTGTAGATACCTGCTAGTTGTTTGAAGTTCCATAATGAAGCTTTAATATGTAGATTTTTTTAAAGTTATTGCTTTATAGCTTGCCATGATGATCAGATGGCTGTTCCAGATTGATGGCTGTGTCTTCCTAGGGTCATTTGACAAGCAATCAGTGAGGAAACAAAACTTTCTGTTTAGCTATTTTTGTTTAATGAATTTCTCAAGCTCTTTCATTGTTTTCGTGGTTTTATTGTAGTAAACTCTTAGCTGAGTGGAACAGCAATTATAGCATGATTACTAAGACCTCGTGGAAGATTATAGACCACAATTATCATGTCTGTCTTGGAGAATTGAAGAATATGATTTACTCATCAGGTTAAAGCCTGGTCTGGCAAGTAGGAAGGAAAGTCTTCTGTATGAAACATTTTATCTTTTCATGCAAATCCTGTTGATGCTCAAAGATTTATATGTGGTTTTGCCTCCACTGCCAATAGTCTGCTAAATGGTAGCACTGAAATTCAGTCAAGTCCTCCAAAATAATGTTATTGGAAAAAAAAAAATTGACTCTCATGCTTTTCATTTTTGTTTGACCTTTGAGTTTTAATGTTACTCATGAATTCAACTTCCAATTTTTTCCCCATTTTAAAAATTTTACCCTTTTTGTAAGAAGGTCTTTAAAATAAGATCTGCTACTCCCACTTTTTCTCATGGCTGGGACTTACAAGTTGTCACTGCAGTTAACAACTCTGAAAACAAGAAGGAATTGAAATTAGTTTTCCTTTTTGTTACATAAATGGATTTCATGATGATTTTGTTGTAGACTGGACTTGAATTTTATTCTTTCCTCTGCTTAGTGTTACGTCTTTTAAGAAAGTAAAACTACATGTTGATATAGGAAGCTGAGATCTGTGAGGCAGGATTTTGCCCATCAGATGTGACAAGCGTGCAGTGGTTCAGGGCAGTCTTTTGAGATGTATTTGAAGGGGTGCAGTTTTAGCAGCAGGGCAGAACTTGCACAGTTTTCAGTGAGCCGAGAGGTGTGGCTGTATCTGACAGACTGGGATTTGCTTGGACCCAGGGTTGCACAACTATCTCCATCCTACAAGCCAGTCTACATGCATGATGCAGTTTGTGCTACCCAAAGGCACATGCTGCTGCTTTTCAAATGCACACTTTTTAAAAATCTCCTGTCCATCCTATCCTGTGTCATTTTGCCACTGTCAGTAAAATGACTCAGGGAGCACACACATAGCTGGCACTGAGTTGGGAACACACTTCTACTTAAAATGTTGAGAAAAGCTGAAATTTTTGGTGATTGCAGACAAGCTGGATTGAGTATGTCCTGTTTGTTCTGGCTATACTAACCCTTTGACAGCACGGAGTTCAAATCAAAAACTGCTTTCTCTCCCTCCCTGGTTGCCTGGCAACCTCCCTCCTCTTATTAGCATATGATTTCTATTCCTTTTTTTATTTCATCAGTACAGTGTTACACACTCTGCTCCTTGCCCTGTGCCGTCGCCTTTGAGAAGAGCAGGATTTGTGCCTCTATATGAGACTTCGGCAAGTATGTGATTTGGCAAAGAGATCAAACATTTGGGGTTAGGAAACCTTTGGCCATAAACGTCTTATCAGAAGCTCAGAGGGTGGTGTTTGTGTGGGCATGTTATTCAAAGTCTTTTCATTTTCATTTGCTGTCATTTGTGTACTAAGGGCAGATTTCTTCTTGCAGATCAGAACAGCATAAATCTCTGATGTTTTTACATGTGCAGGGTATCAGTTTGTGAAACATGCCAACAGAGATTGGCTATACAGGTCTTGGTGGGCATTTTGTTGTCTTGGTCTGTATGCAGTTCAAATACGATGCCATAATTCAAAATGTAAATATCAAAAAAATCAAATATATCCAGGTCAAATTGGACTGGGGAAGAAAGCAGGTAAAGAAGTAAGTGGAGGAAATGAACTAAATTCTCCAGTTTTCTTCTTACAATAATGCTAATTAGAAATAAGAACAACATTTTGCCTTCAAATTGGCAAGGTGTGTTCTTTTATGAAATAGCAGGTGATTCAGACTGGGTCTTAAGTTTAACTTTAAATTGCTTTTTTTTTCTGGTTATGGACTCTTACAACTATAAGAAATACCCGAATTTCTTTTGGTGTTGCAGATGGCAAAGAACATAGGATTCAAGGGGACAAGCTTCTTTAAATATCATTAGAAAAAACCCAACAGCAACAGCAAAAATTAGAAGACACAGTGAAGCTGAAATGCCAAAGCAAGTGCATTTGGGGACTGGTTAGATCAAGATATGTATAGGAATTTTTTCTTAATATTATCCAAATCATAAACTATTACCCAGTTAAGTTGTAGTAGAATCACCATTCTCAGCCCAGATTGACGCCAAAGAGATCCAGTTTTCCTTGCAAGCAGGAAGAATGCAAGAATCTATTTGTGAAGCAATTCTGTTATGTACTCTGCCCCCGAGACAGCTCAGAAATCACTGTATAAACTCCTTAACTGCCTTGTAACAGAAGTGGGGTTTATTCCCCTCGGAAATGCATCATCTGGATGACTAGCATGTCTATATCAAACCTATGAGTGTATTTGTGAAGGTCTTAGAGTAAACTGAGATTCCACATTAAACAGTGGTAGGCCTTAGTCAAAGCCATGAGACGTTTTAATTCCCTCAGATGTCACTGTATTAGCACGCATTGTGAGTGGTGGGAGGTGACTTATTCCGTTTGATGGCCGTAGAAGGTCAACCTTAGATGGCCAGTCTTGGGTGACTGCTCAGGCTGGGGATAGGGAGAAATACACCCATACCTTTGATGTGTAGACTCAGAACAAATGAAATAACCCACTTTTTCAACATCCTTGTTTTCTTATGCTGTGGACTGAGTTGGGCAATTTCACTTCTGCCATATGTCAAAATACTTAGATCTTCTTATGAAGCGTCTGGTCTCTTACCATAGTCAGAGATGCCTCACTAAGCCAATGTGGAATTTTGTGTGGTTTTAGGTCTTGTAGAGACTTCACGATTTGAAATTAGGGTAAACCTACCTATAAAAGTGTTGTTTTTTGTTTTTTTTTTTTTTTTTTTTAAATAATGCTTCCAGTATTTATACATATCGTTTCAGAAAGCTTTATTACTATGATAAATATTAGTATATGTGATGCCAGTATTTTATTTGTAAATTTAAAGTGATAAACACAACGAAGTCCTTGAAATGCCAAACCTTTCATCTCTGCTCAAGCCAAGGTTCAATTTTATTTTCAGTATGACATTTGCTGCCTGAAGTGTTACAAGTGACTTGACCTTAAAATTACGTTTATTTTAGTTCATTGAAATGGTTGGCCTTTCCAGTTCAGCTTGACACCAACAGTGCAAATGGGAGAAGGCAGACATGCTTGCCTGTGACTTCATTTGAAAGCTAATTAAAAAAATATCTAGGTGATGAATCTAAATATTTCCATTTAGATGGGATGGTAGCCATCAGTTAAAGGCAATCATGGTGCATTCTGACATTTTAATTTCAGGTTCAAAAACAATTATGTATGTAATTAAAGAGAGAAGTGTCCAGGCAGCCAAGCTGTCTGATTTACACATCTTGCCGGTGTATGCAGTCTTTTAAAGAGATGTACCTGTGCACATCACTTCGAGAATGTAGAGATGAGGTGGAAAAATTGAAAGCTGCTTCGAAAGTTTGATGTTAATCTCTTCTTCCTAATGATGCACTTCTTTCAAGTATTAGTCATATGTGCAATGTCATTAGGTTTATATTTATTATGGAGATTAGACTGTGCCACTTTCAGATTGGTTGTTGTGGTACTTAGTTTATTTATTAATATATCGCTGCACGCTTTCCTTGGTTCCTTGTTGTGATTTTGTTCGCTGTGCTCTGAGAGGCCTTATTTAAATTGAAGCAACTTCTGTTGAAATGAACTCTCCTGGCCAGGGTTTTCTCGGTCAACAAAACGTTTGACCAACTCGGAGAGAATGGAGCAGGCTGCTGTGCAGGAGGTGCATCGCTGAAATTTGGGCTACTGTTTCCTAAGACAGGGATGTTTGCTTGTGCTGTACAATCTGCAGAGGACTGTCTACCCAGCCTTGAGACAGGTCCTCATACTGCCCAATCACATCTCCGTTAGTTGATTAAGAAATGATAATACTGTGCTTTGAAGGGACCCCTTTGCAGTCTTGAGATGAAAGGACAGAAGGCAGGACATGTCCTTCTGGGTGAGGAGAAATGGGCTGATAGTGGCTGATAATGTGGAGGAATCTAGAGGTAAGGAGAAATAAAATAGGCACTGGAAGCAAGCTATTGCTGAATTTAACAATCGCAGCATTTTCCTTTACAGCCATTGCACTGTTAGGATCTATTCTAGCATCTATGCTCATTATAAAATGCTTGTTTTTGCCTTGATTGTGAAGGGCATTCTATGAAACCCAGTTCTATTCTGCTCTTAACAATAAGCTGACTACCCTCCCATCCAGGCATGTCTAGCATCCATGCAAAACTCCAGAATGAATGTGTGAAAGTAGGTAGAAGTGTTCGAATAGGTTATTAAAAATGTAGACCCATAATGTGAGTAAAGAAGATTGGAAGTATAAAAAGAGGTTTTACACCTGGAAGTTATTATAGTTATTTAGATTGAACGAGAATAATAACCAATTGTTTTCTAAGATGTATGACACATTTATGAAAAACCTTGAAGGATAAATGGATCTTTTTAGTATGCTACTTCCACAAAGGACTCTATGAATAAAATAATAGTGAGAGAACTCTCAGTGGATGCTGAATACTGCTAATTGATGAAATTATTACTTATTACACTGCAACTGAACTCTGCTTAGAAACACTATTTTCAGTATGATTTTTTGAAAATGACAGCTGAAATGTAAGAGGCTTTGTATTGAAAGTGAATAGTGATAATTTCTTGATATCTTTGAAATGAAGGATATTTCAATGACAGTTAAAACTGAGAAAAGTGGGTTTTTTTTAAGTGCTCAGATCATGGATTATTGCTATGGAAATAAAATGAACTTTTTTGAAATCAATAAAGTAGACTTAATGTGGATTTATGAGACATTTTAAAAATAATTTAAAGTATTCTTATTTATAATAAAGCAGTCAATTATTTGTGTCAGCAGTTTTCATATTATGTCACATGTTAAGGTTAAAAATGAGGTTTGTGAGATAGGGTGTAGCCATCGTATTTAGGAAATTTGTAAATTAAATCAGTATTGAAGAAGTAATTCATGACTTACTGCTCAGGGCAAAAATGGGAAGGAGTACCAGATTTGACTTTGATTTCGTGCCGATGAAATTAAAGCCCGCTGTCCTTCTCGGTGTGTCATTTTAGGTCTCTGTACTAGCTGTTAAGGAACGTTATCAGTAAATGGTGTGAGGATCTGTGCGCAAGGTGTTGTGTAGTGTAATATTTTGGAATATAACTACAGGTGAATACAAGATCTGATTTCAGCCTTAACAAATTTGTTCATCAGTGTTAGAGGTATACCTCCCTCCCTTGCAACCTTGGCAGTCTTCAAAATCCAAGGGACAAAGTAAGCTGGTGCAAATTCACTCACAGGCTTGCGTGTGGGTGTGTGCGTGTGCTAATGACAGGAACACGAGATGGGAGATTAGCAGGGTTCCCAGATTTATTCTGCTTCCATTTTAAAGCTGTGTTTGATATTGCCCTTTTTTCAGTTCCAATTGAAAACGCAAAATTTTAAAGATTTTAGTAAGCTTATACATAGCTTTTCAAAACAGATGGAAGTGAGAGAGTGACAAAAGAGTTAGGAGAGAAAAAAAATCGAATAAGATAACCACAACAGAAGTTGTTCTAGAACACTGGTGATAAAATGCAGAAATGAAATGAATACAGAACAGAAAAAATGAAAATATTATCTCTTCTCAAAAAACCTACAGTCTGAGTAAAATGTCAGCAGTCAGCAGTAACCAATACTATTGACTGCTGAAGGGCCAGTTCCAATTTGTTACAATATGATAAGAAATAGTTTTCATAAGACTGTAGAATATTTGTTCTTAAGTAATGCAGAGTAGCTTGCATGCTGCCAAACCTTGGCACCAGGAGAGGAGATAAGATGAATTGATTTAGGAACCCCAAGAAGTATTTAGCACAAAATCAAGGTTAGCTCATTTTTAACTCCCAGCGTAATGTTCTCTATGCACTTAATCAATGAACCCTTAATGAAAAATATATAAGCAGTCTTGAGAGTTTTGTCAAAAGTCTATTAGTGCTGGAATAGTGTTCTTGTCATATTTGCTCTCTGATTTGCTTTTGTAATCTCAGCTGAACAGCTAATCAGCTCCTTCACCTAGGTATGCCTTCTGTCCTGGTCAGTGGAAGGCAGGAACATGGGGATGGAGGTCTTCTCTTTCCAGGGTCACTCCAGTAACCATTAGACTTATGCAAAAATGGCTGCTCTTGTAATTTCCTGTGACTCTTCCCCCTTTCCCTCCATTTCAAATGGAAGCTAGGACACTCATGCATTTGAGTAGAGGTAAGCGTTTGAACTCAGGTAGAGTTTCAGGCTGTGAACCATCATTGTAGAGGAATGTCTGTGCAAAGGCTGCCAGTTAATAAGTCCAGGAGGCTGAGAGAGAACATTGTGATTGTGTGGTTGTGTACCTCTTTTCTGTTTGGTATTTTGTCAGACCCAGATGGGGTGTCCTGCTTGGCATGCTGGCAGCTGTGAATCCCTTCCTCAGTTGCTGTAAGAGGAAACTGACCTGGGCATGCAACTTCCACCTCTGGAGTTAGTCACCTGCCTTACTTATGAAACTTACTTGTCTGTGAATGTAGGCCTTTGCTCAGGAAGAGTGGGTAAACAGTACCTAAAAGAAGAGCTGACCTAAAGTCGAGCTGAAGAAAGTAAAGACCAAATCCACATTGAACTGTTGGTTCTTCTGGCATGTTTCTGAAACTATCAGGTGGAGAAGAGCAGGAAGATAGCAAAAGCACTTAAATAACAGTTTCCTGGGTACTTTTCCTTTGCATCATTTCTTGTGTACTAAATAATGTTACTTCAATTACAGCTGTTCCTATTGCTCTGCAGTATTGTCTCCTGCTCATACCAAATCACAAAGGGATGTTGATCTGAGAGAAGTGTTTGTTAATATTTCCATCCTATTTGAATGACAGCTTTGGGGTCTTGTATTTTGTAGTCTAGGAAAGAGAGCTTTGTCCTGTCAGCAAGATGGGAATTTTATTTTTGCAAAAGTCCAATACTTAAATTTTTCTGCAGCTTGGAATGAAAGACTTTAGAATCATTACAGTATGTTTATAGGAGAACTACTTAAATAATATTTTTAGAAAACCTTACAAATGATAAAAATAATAATTCTTCCCTGTTTAGAGGACACATAGCAGAAATGCAGTTTGGCTTGATAAGTAAAAGAGTTGGAAAATAATACTACTACATGCAACACTCTTTATAAAGTATGTTAAAAATAAGTTTTCTGTATAAGCATGTGACAAAGTATGATAGATCAGAATCCAAATGTTTGCTGGCATGTTTTTAGATTGGGCAACCTAATCTGATTATCCTGGTTTTTTGAGTATCGCCTGTGGCCCACACATTCAGCAGTATTTAATGTCAATAAGATTTAAAAATTACAATTGTTGAATAAGAGCAAAGAACTCCAAGGTATTGCTTTGTATTCCCCATTATTGATATGTGTTCCATTGTCATCTATAATGCATGTGATGCCCTATGTATTTATGGAATGTCACATTTCTTTGCTTAAAGGTGTCAACATAGTATCACTATGTGATTCTGCAAAAGAAGACAATGACATGGTAGAAGGAAAAGGAAATATTGGCAACAGTTTCATCTTGCCTTACTTGCATGGGCTATCAAATTTTATTGCTTAAAAATTGGCTGTGTTACTTTTTCAGTTATCAGACATTTAATAATATTTTAATATGTGGCTTCACATATCAAACCTTTATAATTATAATATAAGTATATAATTAACAAATCCTTCACATTTCTATTTTCCTTCTAATGCTGGTTATTTTTTCCTTTTTGATTAGGATGCTCTGATGTGTACACAAAATTATTAGAAAATCAGTAGTTCCGTTGTCAGTTTTGTATTTTACCATTGTATTAAACAGTTGCTTCTGAAATTTTTGTAGGAGTTTGCACATTCATTGCACATAGGTAAGTTTACTTGTTGCTTCTTAATGTTGCAACAGATTTAGAAAGTCAGTACTGATAGATAGTTGGCATGTTCTTGGAAGAAATACAAATGTTCACATGTGTTTCAAGCACTGAATGTACTAGATCTTTTGGATGTATATTGTCACTCTCACCCTCGCATTTCAGGTTCATTTATTGGACTTTGAAAATCACCTTTTAACAAAGTTTTCAGAACATTGCTTTGCTCAGCTAAAATTAGTTCCGCTGATTTTGCCAATGATTAAACTTAAAGCGGTAATAACTTTTAATGTGAATTTCTCTACTATGATCAGAAGTCAGTAGAGCATTCACTTTTCATTAACTGTCATGTCTCTAATACAAGTTTGGGTTTTGGTTAAGCAAACACCTGCAATTGAGGGTTCAATTGAGAGGTTCAATTATGGGGATACAATGGCCTATTTTTGATTTTGGCACTGAGTTTATTTCCAAAGGCAACTGAGCTTGCTTTCAATGTGTTTGTCTTGCAGAAAAATAGAAGTAAGATGTAAATGTATGTGTATGATAATGATCCTTTTTGCTGTGAGATATTCATTAAATGACTCTCCATATGAGTGAGCAGTTACAAATGTTATTTAGTATTCCTCATGTAACAGAGCAATTTGATGCGCAAGCAATCGAGGCGTAGGTAAATATTATAGTGAGGAAACCAAAAACTTCTGTTATACCTGTGGTGCAAACCCAAATATTTTCTGACGCTTTAATTTTTGATTTGTAAAGAAAGAAGATATTTTTATTAGGAAGATGAAAAAAGGTAACTTTGAGTGTAGTGGGTTTCACAGACTGTGGAGACTATGCATGTGCTTAAAGTAACAGCAGTCAAGAATCTAAAAATCAAGGCTGTGACACCAATTGCTCTGGTGTTTTGCACTTAGCCTATTAGTTGGATGACTAAAGACTGTCCAGTTAGGGAGAAAATGTATTAAAATGTTAAATGTAGGTGCAGAAGGATAGGTGCACTAAATTTTAAACACTTCTTTCTTTTAAAGGCTGTAAATTAAATAATGTTTTAGTCAAGAAAATAAATACATAATAGTAAATTCAACTTTGAGTAAATCCACGAGAGCTGTGCTCAGCTACACCTTCCCTGAATTTGCTATGTTAACCCTAATACCTTTTGATGTAGTGTATTTTTTATAGTGCAAAAATGTGGTCTATCACAGAGTAGGATGTTCCTGGAGAAGCCTTAGATTTGAGAACTTTATCTTGTGGTATGATGGAGTGTGAGCCTGCTTTAAGCTGTGTGGCTTTTAATGTATATGTCCTTGTGCTAACTATGTGAATAGTTCACGGAATACTGGGATACTACTTGGATACTTAAAAGTTAAGCATGGAGGGTGAGTATTCACTTTAGTTTTCCCTGTGAGGGTCAAGGTATTTCTGCAGAGATTAGTTGTGTCAAGGAGGTAGCATGCAGAGTTTCCAGCAGTGTAATTTACCACCCAGAGCTCTTCCGATAGAGAGGAGTGGTTGTTATCTATGGGAAGCAAGTGACACTTTTTGTTTTCTATTTTAATAAACCTTGTAGAATTTATAGTAATACCTAGCATAATGCATTGCTGAGCTAGAGAAATCAAGCTCTTAGCCTGAAAGTTAATGTATCAACAAAATCAGGTAAACCGTGTTTAGGGTTGTGTAATTTTGCTACTTTATTAATCTGTAATATATTAACTTTGCTTACATAACAGATAGTGCGTGAGGTATACAACTGTTATGGTTTCAGCTCAGAGGGCAACTAAGCACCATGCAGCAGCTCACTCCCCCCTTCCTCTCCAGTGCTGGTGAGGAGAAAATAAAGCAAAAGTCTCAGCAGTCGAGGTAAGGACAGGGAGGGATGACTCACCCATTACAGTTTTGAGCAAAAGACAGACTTGTTAGGGGAAGAAAAAAACCCCATAGATTTAATTTAGACACTAACAACAACAACAACACTTAACAGACAGAGTAGGACTGTGAGAAGCATTACCAAATCTTGAAAACACCTTGCCCCATCCCTCCCTTTTTCCCGGGCTCAGCTTTGCTCCCGATATCTCGACCTCCTCTTCCCCTAGTGGCCCAGAGCGCAGGGAATGGGGGGTGCAGTTGGTCCTGCCGCTTCTTCCACCTCAGGGAGGGGAACGACTTCTGGCATTCTTCCCCTGCTCCAGGGCAGTCCCCCTCTCACAGGAGACAGTCCTCCGCAAACTCTCTCTGACATGAATCCTTTCCACGGGCCGCAACGTTTCCCTAGCTTCTCTAGTGTGGGTTAGCCCCATGTGTTTCAATCCTCCCAGCACTGAACTGCAACAGCAGGGCCTTCTTCACACAGAGTTCCAGCCTTCTTCAGGTGCAGTCACCTGTCTCGGCTTGGGGTCCTCCACAGGCCGCAAATCAGCATCTGCTCCACTGTAGACCCCCATGGGTGGCGGGGGGTGGGGTGGGGTGGTGGCCCTGCCATCTCACCACGGGACACAGGGGTGTCTCTGCATCGACACACCTCCCCCCCTTGTCCTTCTTTCTTCCACTGACCTCGGTGTTCGCACAGATGTTCTTCTCACAACTCCCACCACTCCTCCCAGGTTCCCCTTCTTAAATACATTATCTCAGAGGCACAGATAATTGGCCAGGCCTTGGTGCAAAGGTGGGTCTGACTTGGAGCCGGGGGAGCTTCAAGAAGCTTCTCACAGGGGGTCACCACTGTAGCCCCCTCCCCTGCTGCCAAAAAACCCCCACCACTCACTCAAACCCAGGACAACCACAACTTTGTTAATATAGACATATCCGTAACTAAGGCTCCTGGTTTTTGTGAGAGTGATTTAGAAAATTGCTCATTTTGTTAAGAAACAGTGTTTACATAATGCAGGGAAATCTGAGGACCATGAAAATCTGTAGTGGGAAAACTGTTTTGGAAACACCACTTTCTAAGTATGTAGTAATGGATCTAGGGCCACACCTCTAGGATATTGGTATGCTATGATATTATTACAGGTTAAAGAAAAGTCTTACTAAATATTAGAGGCTGTGTAAGGAGTGCAAGAAGCCAAAAGGTGTTTGTTCTGATATAGAAGCAGTCTGTCTTATGGGGAAATCTAAAGCTACATGGAAATGTAAAGATGAAGATGTAGTACTTAAATGCTGTGCTAAAGGCAGTGACCTGTTAGTGCACAACTAGAATATGCTTACCACAAGATCATCTATTGGCCTTCAAGTTCTTGCTCTTTTTTGAGACTCGGAGCCTGTATGGCTCAGAGAAGAAATAAGTCTTGTGATTAAAAGTTGAGTCTTTTCCCAGGTGTGTTTGAGCTCCCCCCTGCCCATATGTGCACCAGGATTCAGGGTCAGGCCCAGTCCCTTGAGCCTGTCGACTTCTCAGCCACTGAGAAGCTGCAACACTGCTGGTCTTCTGACACGTTTCCTAGTCACAGGCTGGCTGTCTCTCCACAGAAGTGGGGCCCCGTCTTCCAACTCTCTGGGCCTTGAGAACTCTGGCTTGAAGATATCATAATAATGTAAGTTGCTGGTTCTTGGGCATGGACACAGAGGGTCACCTGGGAGTTTATCCTTGTTGAGAGAGATGAGAGGGTTGCGGCTTGATACACTATGATATACCATAATATAAATGGGTTCACAGTCAGCTTGTGACTTTGTTCACATGTGCAGCTGTTTGTCTCAATAGCACAAAACATATCTGGTAATATACAAAAATAATTCCTTGGGGGTTTCTCTTCTGAGTCCCATTCTGTCTGGGATCCTTTCTGGTTCTAGAATTGGGTTCTCCAAAGGCTGACCACACTATTCCACTGACATCTGTGGTCATTTCACATTTTATCAAGGTTTCTCTGACCTTCATTGCCTCACAATTAAACCAGGCCTGAACTACTGTGAAAGCATAGTGTTTTCTCCTTCTCTAAATTTTTGGATGTATTCCTAAGATGTATTATCAGCCAGGTTCTATAAATTGTTTGTAAAGATTCTCATCAGTTCAGATTTTCAGTAAAGAAATACACATTTGACACAACTATCAATTGATGAGATATTCTGTCATACATAAACATGAAGGAGAAATTCACATTTTCCTATATTCTTTCAATAATGAAAAATAACATTGAGCTAGCTTCTGGAAGACTTGACACCATAGACACTTATTTTTTGAAATCTTGTGTATCTTTTAGTGTTACAAACTCTCTTAGGGCTAGAACTTGCTCTTGCTCATTTAGTAATGAAACTTCCTCTTGTAATAGTTGGGGACTGTTACACAGAGTTTGAAATACTGCATCTAACTGTTAGTGCTTCATGCAGCTTTCCAAAAGACATAGATGTGGGAAGTGAAATATGAACTAGGCAATTCAAATAAGATATTAATGGAAAGAGTTAACTCCTTAGTCATCTTTTTCTTAACTGACATGATTTTTAAACAATACTCATTACACTGGGTCATCTAATCTCATGAAAACAAATGCTTCTAGCTTGAGTTCTTTGGTCTTTGACTGACTAACAGTAATAACATTAGGTTCCTGTTCAGATATACTAGAAAATATCAGGGGAAAAACCCCAGGTACTTGTTTCTGTCAGTGAATTAACACTTGCATAGCTTTGAAATTAATTGTTTAGTATGCTCATTACTCTTAGAAAAAATAAATATGTTCTCATTATGTTCACTTGGTGAACATATGTATCTTGCAATACATTTAATGTTACTTGCTGTGAGGGAGATTACAACTCTTTTTAAGAAAATTGGGTAAATTAATGGAATGGGGTGGGTTAAATTGCTCTCCACATGCATTCCCTAGCATGCCTAGCCTACTCCTGAATTTTAATTGATATATATAAAAGAGTTTAGCTGAGGATGCTCTGTGAAACCACTGGAGTAGAACAGGATATAACCTGTGTATTGCAGGGACTGGGCTAGGTAAATGTGCTGTATGCTGAAACAAAGTGAATAACACATGGGACCACATTTTATGCCCATAGTCATAGTCAGCATGTGAACAGTTGCATTTTCAGCAGCTTCATTGTGGCTGTATACATATTGATCTGTGGTGAACTTCAGCAGGTGTTTTGGGGCTGTTCATAAGAAACTTCCCCAACAAGCTAGAGAAAGTGGACAGAACCAATGAAAAGAGCAAATTATTACTTATTAAGAAGTCTATACAATTTTAATACTGCAACCTGTGACAGAGCCTGAAGAGGGTTTTCCTGATCCTTATTCTGGCTTTGAATTACCAGTAACAAAGATGAGGATCACTAAGGACTAAATACTCCTGGTGCAACTAATTAGTTTCAATAGGAGTTTTTCCAGAGTTATCTCAACTATCAAATTTTTACCAGATTTCCTGTTTCAAATGAAAGATAAGTTTCACATAACCAGGATACTTTGCTAAGGTGGTTACTTTGGGGAAAAAAAAGAAAAGAAAAAAGCTGAAGACTTCAAAGTGTAGTGATTTAAAGAAAAGCTTTCAAAATTTTGAGTAATGTCATATATTTTACAAAGACAGTGCTAGACTAGGAGGACTTTTTGACAACTGCCTTGAAGTTACTGCAATCCCACCTATGATATAAATTGTACTTTTTTTTTCTTTACAATCTTCCTTCTCTGCCTGCGCCCGCACCCCCTGCCCCCCACCCTGGTTGGTGTTAGACTGTTCCTAATAAGCATAGGGCTTCCATAACTTTATATTTTATTTTGCTGAATATGCATTTAATTAAAAATCAGATTAATTACAATAGCTTCTTATGATTCCAGCTAAAAGGGTGGCTTTATGAGATGGGAATAAAATGGGTGTCACACTTTTAATGAAATTAAAAATGAAATGAAATTTCTAGACCAGAAGTTTATGTTGGATCACTGCAGAGCATGTGCCAAACCTGTCTTGATTTACCCCAAAATGCTGTATCAGAAACAGGACTCCCAACTGCAGAATGTGTCCTATCCTGAATGACTGCCTTCAGATCACTTACTTGAAGTAATATTAATTCAAATTCTTGGTAAATTACTCACTGTAATATAACATGCTGTTTTAAAACTTTTACAGCCTTTTCATTAATAGATGATAGTGAAGATTAGAGCTAGTATTTTTTGTGTAGACTTCTTAATCATAGCATTTAAAGTAGAAGTTGAGCAATAAACATCTAATTGAATAGCTTATGGCAAGTTTATTTTCAGAAGCCTTTTACTGTGTTGGCACAGATCAACATAACCATTTATCACTAAATTCTCAAAATTTAAAAACTGTAGCTGTCACTTATACATGCTTGTCATTCTCAGTGTACATTACATACGAGTAGTTATAGCATTTTAGGATACTTGCAACCTAAATCAATATATATTAGTCATAATGAATATGTTCCCTTCTAGAAGAGGATGTGTTAGGGAATTAAACCATTCTTTAATATTTTTTAGCTTACAATAATCCTTGTCTTTTAAAAGACACAAAGAAATAATTGTCATGGGTTATTATTAAAGGAATACCTTAAGGTAGTCATATTTGATTGAAGGAGTCGTCTGCAATACATACCGAGTTGTGTTCTGTAAAGACAGACCACTTGACTTCCCAAAGTGAAGTCTTCAAATTAATCTGTGGAAATAATGGAAGAAGGTATAATACTTTGGTGGTGCCCATAATCCTCAGTGTTGTGCAAAACTGCAAGCTTAACTCTACTAAGCATGTTGTGCAGCTGTGCGGAAAAGTGTGTACTCAACATGGGCTGAATTTGCTTCTGTGTATTTACTCATAGCCTTATTTCTTTCTCCATCAACACAGTACCTAAACGGATTTTTACAAAAATACAGCAGTGTTATATTCTGATTTGCAGCCATTAATGATAATGAATGTATACCTACTTTATTTTTAATGAAGTAGATGTAGACATTTATGTAAAAACACTAAATATATAATTCATAGGTTCTCCATTACTATACACAATTCACAAATAATGTGAAATCCAAAGTTCATAGTACTCTGAAAAGTGATGTATTATATACACCCACAACCTGCATTGGGGAACTTGAGTCTTGCCCTTTCAACATCTGGAGAGATCAAACAACAGCTCATCTGGCAAGAATGAGAATTTTTGTAGCAGAATAAGCATGGGATTGGGACAAGCAAGATCACAGATGCCCAAATAATTCTTATCAATGAGCTCTCCCCCTGGTCAGACGGCCAGTGTGTTTGAGAGATCAGGATTCCTTTCTTGCATGTCCAAGGTGGTTTATTTTTGTTTAGCTGGGTGCATACATTGTTAGTTGCAACACTCCCTCTAGAACTTTCTTCTCGGTAATTTTCCACTTACTGGCTGACTTACCTGAATGTATTTGTTAAATTTACTAAATGTCTGACTAGCCATAAGCTGCAGAAAGCCAACCAGGGAACTGAAATGAATAGGAAGAAAACACCCTCACTAATTTTCCTTTTTGACAGTTTAACAGGCCCAAAAGCATTTACCTTACTTCCCCATTTAGGCAGTTAATTTCTGAGCAGTTCTTAAACACCAGGGACCTCTAGCTAGAATAGCCACCTTGGTCAGCAATCCAAGATTTAGGCGGATAGTATATTATTTAGGTAGTGGAAATATAAGCAATTTTTATATTGTAGATGTGATTTAGTATGTTCTGTGCCAGTTTTATTTCAGATTTAATTCTGGGACATGCTGCACTACGTAGTCCTTTTGGATTTATGCAACTGTTGCGCTTGGAGCCATGCTCCTGCTGTAGAATTCCAACAGGAGCAAACATATGGGGATTCTTCCGTCCTTGGCTTGCCCCACCATTTGTTCCACGTTTTAGACCAACTGGTGCTGTACCCAGTGGAGTACATCTGTTACAGTTTATTACTAGAAATTTGCAATTCATTTCAGTTTGCTAAAATAATTATAATATTCATGGCCAAGAGTACTGCATTAAGCAATTACACATAAGAGTAAGCAAAATTTTCCTAAAGTGTATGTGTGATTCAGGACCTACTGCCCAGTTTGGGTGATATGGGCACTCAACAGTCTATCACCAATGAGTCAGATGTGCTCTGACATTTGAGCTGGATCATCCTGAGAAATTAAAGTAGCAACTGAGATGCTGTAAGTGACATCCTTTATGTGAATGTCCCTGTTCTGTTTTAATTAAGAATGAAATAAATTAGCATAAACCACCACTGAATGCATTTGGTTGCCACACCTTGCTTGAGGTACTCAGCTGGGGAACACCCAGAAATGGAGCAGTCTTTATTGCTGGAATTGCAGAGGCACATCCGATAACACCCTCTAACTCTTCCTGAAAGTCAACAGCATGTAGGCTGTTACATAGTCTATACCTTTTTGAACGTTGTACCCCGCTTTTTTGTCTTTGTGCCTCAGGCAAGCTGGGAGTTACTGTATTGTGCTATGTTATTTGCAAGAAGTAGGTGAGATTTCTCTTTTATGGGATAAATGGATTATTGATCAGTCCAGAGTAAGCATTAAATAGTTGATTAGAAAGTTACCCCTTTTGCATTTAAAAAAAAACCCCATAAACATCAGCACAATAAAATATTAATACAACAGATTACTTCTTTATCGTTATCACCCACTCAAGCAGACTTTTAAAATAAAGAAGCATCCTGATATAATATTCATAACCCCATCATACTCATCATGTTCAGTCGCCCATTTCTGTAAGTCAGTCTCACACATCTTTGACATTCTCTAGTAACAGAATAAGCACACCCTATTCACCATAGTGGGGAAGTATAGTGTTAAAGTAAGTTTTTTTTAAAGGAAAACTTACAAAGCCAGTTCCAGGGGTTACAACCAATAATATGCCTGTTATGGTTCTGCATCACAGACCTGAATCTGGATCTGTCACTTGCATGCTGTTCACACTCACCCCTTGGATTAAATGAGGTCAGTTTTGTGATGGAAACCTGTCATTTTCCTGATTTAAAAAGAGATTGGGTTCCAAAAGCTGATTTAATTTTTCAAGTTACATTAGTATAATGAAAGACATTGCAAACTTCATTCTGCCTGTGTCTTTAGACCACCCCTGTCACTTAAAAGTACGGCTATATTCCCAACATATATTTGTGTCCTTGCAAATAAAAGCATTGTAAGAGAAATGAAGTTAACTCATCAGCTCATTAGATGTAGAAGCAGGTTCCTGTGAAGGGGAAGTTGCAATTTATACTCAAATGATAAAACATCCAGAAATAACCCAGATCCCTTAAAATATTTTTGCTTGTTTTGCTTTACAAGTGTTTCTTGGAGTGATATAATGAAGCAGAATTATGTGTTTCAATATGCCGCACATAACAAACATCCAGGAATGGAAGACATTATCATGGCTACTGAATATAATTCTGTTTTCTAGCAGTCTTAGAAATGTCTTTAAATATTTGTAATCTAAGTGGTGTGGACGATACAAATCTAAACAAACTAGTATGAAGTTGGGCTATAATGTTCAGTAATTGTGTTTTCTTTTTGCATAGCACTGTAAATAAGTGTGTGAGGTGTGATTTAAGAGGCTTTGAACTTTTTTGAAATTCCATTTATATTTTAATATTTTCTGTTCTCTTTCTACAGAACATTCTGGCTTTAAATCCCCGAAAACAGACGCATGCAACTCTTCATTCAACTGCAGCAAAGAAACAAGTCAAAAAGCAATGGAAAAGGAATTCTGACAAAAGCTGTTCGGTAAGTACATGTTTATTATTGCATCTGGAACATGCAATAAATCATTGAGGCTGAAATCTCGATTGTGTAAGAAATTAAAATTTGAGTTTCCTCAGTTGTTCCATAGCCAAATTTGTCTTCTAGTTCTGTTCCTGTAGATACTAAGTTATTTTGTGATCAGCTATTTACTTTTCAGAACCCAGTACACCTTTCTGGTGATTTAGTAAGTCTTTGATGCAACTTTTTCCCTTTTTGTTATGGAGTCTGATCCATCTCAGGGATCAAGCAGTATCGCAGCAGGCTCTCCACCTCCTGCGCCTTGCAGAGCCGCTTGCTTTCCCTGGGTAGCCAGTGTCAGCTGCCCTTCTGCTACGTGCTCCTTTTCTTTCTGTTCTCCAAGAGCAACACTGGGTAGAGCAGCACTATGTTTTCTGAGACTTTTAAATGTAATTTTATTTCAGTACAGAAATAGGGGAACCCATCATATGTACCTATTTTGTATACATATATATGTATGTGTACTATATATACATGACCATACGTGTTATATATAAATACATAAAGCTTAGATTAAAACAAGGCTCTGGATTTTAAATTTTGTGCATTGTATTTTTCAGGAAATAGGTGGTTATATAATAAATATTTTTTCATTATAAACTCTCTATATTCTTCAGTATTTCTGCCATTAGATATAATTTTCTCCCTAGGTATTTAGATTCCTAGTCTCAGTGTGATATTTGACTAATCCTATCAGACTCTGTTGTCTCTTTGATCCCTCGTCTGATTAGAAGGTTTGTAGTGTTTTTACCATCTTCCTACAGATTCTCTTAGATAATCTGCTAAATTCAGAAGTCTTTTAGGTAGAGTACTACTTCTACATCTGCAAACTATTTCCCTTATGGGTATAATGTAGTGTCTTTTCATAGTGTTATCAAAACACCTTCTCCCACTAAGTAGGAAAATTCAGGTTTGATAGTTGATATTCATTTATAATTAAAAAAACCCACAACAAAACACAAACCAAACCAAACACCCCACAAAGTTCCTCAGTTTCTCAAAATCGTGAAACCCAGTCTGACCAACAAATATTTACTGGAAGGAGCAAGTCAGGGTATTCTTAGAATTTCAACCATACTCTAGTATAGTTTCGTGTTTTATAGCATTGTTTATAAGAATCTCTCTCTTACTACAGCTAATATTCCTATTTTCTTATTTATTGACTTAGGTAATGCTATAATAACTGGAAACTAATGTACATGTAAAGCTTCTGTTTGTGAACAGGGATGGTTATTCTGGGATGTCTGATTCAGTTATTGCCCACAACTGTCTGTTCCTGCTGCACAGATAGTTGAGCTGCTCAGCAAGCAGTTCCTGGACAGCTGCAGTTTACATCGTTATGTTTTCAGGCAACCTGAAATCAATACTGGGTTGTAAACTCCTCTGTTTTCAGAAACTGTTAGGAAGCTCAGGTATCTATGCAGCAGGGCAGCATCTGTGTAGTAACCTGATTAGCTGTTCCAATGTAAACTTATACTAGTTAGTTAAACTTCAAACCATAGTATACATATATACATCTTCCTAATGAGCATGTTAACACACATTTTCTAAAGCTTCTAGGTTTTAAGATCATTCTTGTTTATCTCTGAGCTTTCCCTCATATCAGCCTTGTTTGATTTTTTAATTCAGGTTATTCATAAAATATTTGATATTTGAAGGTTTTGCTGTTAATTGTGAAAGTGCATAGCTTTCTAGAAATTGTCTCCCTGCATTCCTGCTCTTAGCTGTGTGTGTGAACGTCATGGTCTCTCAAATGTTCTTGGATCCCCAAGGTATGAGCTTCTTGGGCTGTGCAGACAGCACCAGTTTTGGGTTCGTGCTAGTTTGTGTGCCTTGGCTGTTTTTTCATTTGAAAGAAATTCTGAGCATTGTCAAATATTGCAGAATGATGTTTTGGCATAGGTTTACAGTCTGATAAACAATTTGGTTTTATAGTTCCGCATTACTGCATGGAGGTCTGTGCAGTTATTAGGACCCTGCACTGACAGAGATCTGCTCATGTCTTGCAATTTACAGGATTAAAGGTTAGAGATAAGCAAATAGCTATATCTGTACATGTACACACCTTCATCACAGGTAGTCCTTATACTATACATTATGTACTATTTGGTAGAAATGTCACATTATTTAGTTTGCAAGTCATGATAAGAAATGTAAAATGCTAGAAGAAACTGTAAAGGAGTAGTCCTTATTTTTAAACCAGTAATGGTCTTAGTTTTTAGAACTGTCAAACTTTTCTTTACTCAGAAATATGTAGCTTACTTTTACTGTGGAAGATTTACCACCCACCTTACTCTTCTGGCAGAAAAAGCCCTACAAAATAAAAAAAATCAAACTGAAACTTTTGCCTGGTATCCCATTACATAAAAGGCATTAGGAAAAAATGACTTTTCACATTCTCCAGACCATTGTTGTTGAGTGGTTTTAATAAACATAGACAACAAAATGATAGAATCCTTTCCTAGCCTTCTTAAAATAAGAAAGCTAATGTAGGAAAGAATACATTGAGGACAATTTTCTGTTATGGTCTAAAAAGACATTGGCAATAATGTATAAGCCTGCTAATGAACAGGTCAAGCTCTATTTGAAGTCCATAGGAAGTATCCTTGTTTGCATTTCCTTAAAATCTGAATTTGACTTTTCGCTTTGGATTCTTTTAAAGCTTTACTGGTGCTGCCTTTGCAGAATTACTGTTGGAGGGAAGGTGGGAGTATGAAAATACAAAACTAATTAAATTAACAGCCCTCAAAACTCTGAACAAAAGCTGCATCTGCTGAGGCATGCACACAGTGACTTTGTAATGTCTAATACACTTCCAGATGGCACACTTACATATTTCCTCAGAATAATTACACAAGTGAAATTTTAACTCCTAGCCTGCTCTGAGGCACTTTGGGTTGGCCATTAAATGAGTTACGAAGTGGAAACTGAGTGTCAGTATCCTTCCTCAGCATTGGAAAAGCGTTATCGTTAAGGAAGGTTCAATTATGCTTCCAATGACTGCTATTGTTTATTTACTGTGTTAGCAACCAAATTTTGCTGTAAAAATGATTTATAGCTGTAGGTGCAAGATCAGTCAGCTTTCCTTCAGAAATTTTAACTCAGGGATTTATATCAGAGTGGGTACACTCTTTATTGCTGAGTCACCCACAGTAACAGTGCTAAACCTAAGCATTAACACTCTGGTTTCTTCTGAGTCATGCTGAAAGGTGGTATAGACAAATGCCTAGTCTGTCTGGGGAAACAAAGGTTTCTGTTGGTCAGAAGAAATTAAAAGAGTTTTGAGATGGCTGTACTAATAGTAAATCTTGGAGAAGGAAGCAAAATTTAGATCACATCAGGTCATCAATTTACAGATAAGACTAAAGCAAAAGAATGAACTGTGGAAGCTGTGAGGACTTGCTTTGATTTCAGGGTTTTCCTAGGTATTTCAGGATTGTTTAGCCATCTGATTTATCTATTTATGGTTTCTAACTCTATAATTCCATTTCTGTATGTATTTTATGCTTGCTGACATTTAAATCACAAACTAGATGGGCACACATTGTGTGCATTTGCATTACACCCAGTGCACAGAATTCCTTGCTTTATGAATAGGGTTTCTAAGCATTATGGGACAAGCTCTGCTTTTATCTTGTACGTATGCGGGTTTGTCATTTTAATGAAAATCACCTCCACAATTTTTATAAATTCACTTGTCACTGGAGAATTCAGTGGGATATTGTAGTCCAACCTTTTTTTTGGTAATGAAACCTTAGACGTTCCTACTCAGGATAGGTGAGAAAATGATACAAACCCACCTATGTATTCAGATTTTCTTCAGTTTCTGCATTTAGAAATAATAGTAATAATTGCTCCAGATGGAAGAGTTGGAAGTATTTCAACAAGAGAAGAAAGGTGAAAAGGAAATGGGGTTTAAATTGGTTTGTAGTTAATTGCCATAGCCTGTAACTGTATTGATTTTGTGGCAGTAGTAGCGTTGTTCTTTGTCCTTACATTTGCTAAGCCCGATCAGCATTGTGCAACAAGAGCCCCCCTTCTTTGAACAAAATAATTTTTAAGCTCAGCTGTTTTTTTGCAGGGGCATCATGTTTGGGCAAGAGTATTTAACTGTTCTATAGTTCTTTCGAGCCATTAGAGAGAACCAAATTCTTCACCTTGTCTTTTTCGGTGCAACTAGCAGATTGCTCTGTGCTAATGGTGGAGAGTGAGATCTGCAATTCATTGCAAGGTGTAACAGATTATGTTGTTCTTTAAATGCAGAGGACGTTACTCCCTTAAAACAGTAGTAATAAGAGTTTGCTAAAACTTCATACTGCTTTTCACTATAGTATTTCTGTGGCTGTCACTGCTATATATGAACATCTGTAAAAAGGAATTCCTATTTTAAAAAAAGGTTTGTAAGTACTTCTTGGTGTACAAATGTCCAACCTTGTGTAGAAAAACCTGTAAATAAGATAATTCTTTCTCAGCTATAATCAGTTTGTTACTCTAAGCATTGCCTTCCAGTGAGGTGGAAAAATGCCATGTGATTTTTGTGCCCAATCATGTATCACAGTTCCAGAAAAGTTAGCAGTTCACGAATAACTGATGGGTTGAAGCAGAAATAGTGTGAATTGCAAACAAGTAGATATGAAACCCAGTTCACCCAAGGTCTGAAATGAGGAACCTTAATGAATAAATGCTTTTTCAGTGAATAATTTGGCCATTTCTAGACATGTATTGATGAAAGATTATATATTTATAAATAAAAAATAATCCCAAATATTGTAAAATAGAGAACACTCATTAAAGGAAATCAACTCAATTATCTTTATAATCTAAATGTATAGTTTACCTTTGCAAATATTTATTTTTGTCTTCATTGCATATGAATATGTAAGTTTAGCTCTTTTCTGAATGGATATACAATGGCAGATGTCTCTCTAATCGCTGCTCTATTCAAACATTAATTGGTAGAACATATGTAGAATTCTGCTAGTCTGAATAGGTATAGGATAGCAGCAGTCTTTTTAATCACATCACTATTCAACCACTAATTGGTGTGATGATTAAGGGACATTAGAGGGAGCACTTTGACATCTGATTCTTTGAACTGATGTCTGCCTGGGCTGCACTGTATTCATCATGGCCAGACTGATTTCTTAAATAAAACGCTCTGATTCCCAAATGTGGAAAATATTGCATTAGGATCTATTGAGGTGATTAGGGAATTTGAGAATGATTCTTTTATTTAACTAGTGATTGACTGTATATGCACAAACTATTCATATGAATAATACATGGGTTACTGAGTATCAGAAAGAGCTGAGAAGTAACATCAAGAGATTTTCCCTTTTCTCATAGTGTCAATAATTAAATATTAATACACGTTTTAAAATGTACCAGTTTAATCATTTAACAGTCAAATTCCTACTCATGCATTTTTTAGATTAACTAATTACTCTGAATTTTCTCATATCGATATCATACACTGGCATTTAAAACCATTTTACTGGAATAAAGTCGTTTACATGTTTATATATGATATCACTTATACTTGCTCTAAGAAATGCATATTATAATCCTTGACTTTTCTGTTTTATTTTAGTTTCAATGTCTTAAGGTATTTTCATTAGAATATCTCAATAGCTCGTAACTTGCCTGACTGCTACAAGTCAGTGCTTTTATGCACATTTTCTGTGTACCAAATTGTAAACACTAGCTGATGGCAAGTTATGCCAAATCCTTGCTTAGTCCTCTGCAAGAGGTTCCTTTTTACCTTGTGGCTCTTCTGGAGTGCTGTGCAAAACCACCTCTGACCTCTGTTCAGAGTTTTTCAGGTTTGGTGTTCTTCAGATTTGATGTTGGATGATTCCTCTTATAGAGCAGCAGTCACCAAAGATTTTTAGTTCCAGGTGTATTTCTGATCTTAACTATTTCAAATCCGAAGTGTCTCAGAGTTGCAAATTGTTTGGTTTTACAAATATATATATATACGACAAAACGAAAAATGCTTGTCTGCTGCAAATCCTGAATTCTAGGTAAGTCTGATCAACATATTCGCCTTCATTAAAGCTGAACAGATCAGAGAGGACCAGAAACAGTCTTCACTGTTAACTTTCATCTTCTGTTTAGCCTTATTCTTTTAGATGTGGGTTTCTGTATGTGCACTTTCCTGCGGTTATTGGATGGAGATAAAGGTGCCTTCTTGTGTTAGTGTAGTGAAAACAGAATATATAACAAGAAGAGTAGCTTCTCTTTTTTTCAGCCCCTCTACTCCCACTTTTTCTTGTCTTTCGTAAACCGTTGCCTACACTGAAACCAATACTGCTCTTTTGCCCTTTGCTTTCCTCTCCTAGACTTTCTTCTTGTATAGCAAAAGCCCCATCTCTGTTCTGTTTAGAAATCTGTAAAATCAAAAATGATCATGAGCTTTAGGTTGAGAAATTCTAAGTGCTTGAACATAGTTTCTTGGAAAAACCTGTGCCATTGTTAGCCTGTTAGTAATTACTTGCTTCAGATCTATTTATAGTGTCTAAGTTCTGGAAGACATCTGCTCTCTAGAAGAAAAAGGAGCTGAGAGACCAATTTTAGTGTGAAGGAAGTAGTATAGCTTGCTGAATGCTGTATTTTAAGCAGGGCTAGTAGCACTGTCCAATGCTAAGTTGCACTGAAGTGTTCATTACAAGACCGTGCTTGTAGTTTGACTGCAACTTTGCCATATATTTGGACAAAAATTTTCCGAGTACCAGTCCATCAATTTTTATTTTTTTTTTTTTTTTAAAAAAAATCAGTCATATATGCATATAAAAAAAAAAAATCACTTGTTTTAAGTATGAATGAACAGGTCTGGCAGAAAAGCTGGGTTTTGCTCTTTTAACCAATCCTGATAGCATTATATTAAAAAAACCACTAGCATCCTCATGCTTTGAAGCAAGGATTTGTAACAGGCTGCGGATTGAAAAAGTATGTTCATACAACAGAACTGTCCAGAAGCTTTGAAAACCTTATCCTGACCAGTTTCTGTTGCATTTTGATCACAATGTACAGTCATCAGGTGGAGATCAGTTAACTGCCTCATCACTCACTGCTCCTTTGCTTACAATATTCAGTATTCTTTGCTTACGGTAGCGTCTTGCTTTCAGGAACTCCTAAATTTTTGGTGGTGCATCTCAGGAATGATTTGAGACTTCCATAATGATTTCTTTGTTGTTTTATAAACTGATACATTGTTTGAATATAGTGTTGAAAATAAACATAGTATCCCCTCCAGTATTGGTAAACAGAAATAACGTTTTTGGGATTCTTCAGTCTGCAAAGATGCTAGGTACTCCTTGATACGAGAACCTTCCTTATAATGTGTGCACTCCATATTGATGGAATGGGAACTGGTGGTGATCCAGTCTCTGGAGCTGTGGTGTTGTCATGTCAAGCTATATTCCCTCTTAGTTTTTCTGGCTATGTGCCTGTTTCAGCAGTTCTGGCTGTCTTCAGAAAGCTACATGTATGTGTTTTCTGCAGCCAGTTCTTTCATCTCCAGACAGTACTGTTTCACCAGCAAGTGTCTGGAATGATCACTCAGCAAAACTTTCTGTTCCCCTCTAATACTGAGAACAGGACAACAAGCTACTGTTGCTTAATTGCTAACTGAAGTGGAAGAGATTTTACTCTATAGAGCTAAAGATCCTACCATGTGCATTCCATCTGAAAATTATCAAGTTATAATTTATGTCTTTTTGTATTTTCCTTTAAAAAAAAGTTGAAGGTTTCTTGTTCATGTACCATGTGAGAGGAATGTTCTTAACATTGCTAAATCAAGTAAACAAATTAAGAAGCATCCGCATAACTACCTGTATAGTTGCCTTAAAGGATATGCACTTCTCAGGAAAGACAGACTTAAAGGTAAAGCATTTTATATTAATAATGCAATAGATGGTAAAAAGATAGCAAGGGTAAAACCAAACCTTTTAAAGGTTTTTTAACCTTTAAAGTAAGGTAAAACCTTTTTTAAAGTGATCAAAATCACTTTAGGGAAGGGTAATAAACTCATTTCTAGTGTGCTGAGAATATGCTATACTCTCCACACAGCAGGTTTAAATTTGGCTATGTCTGGAAATAGAAATCAGTCTAATCATAGACTCATAAAAATATAGGTTTGGAAGGGATAGTGAGAGAATTTCTGGATTGGGACAGAATGAAATGTAGCTAGACATTTCTTGACAGATATTTGTGTAACCCACTTCTAAAGGGATATGATGTTGGGAGACTTCTCATTCTTGTTAGTGTTTAATCAATGCAACAGCAAGTTTTTCCTGAAATATGCTATATTTTATTTGTTGAAGATGAAATTGCTGTCTTGTTCTTCTCCTACTTGAAGAACAATTGATGATTATTCCCTTTTGGTGTAAAATTTGTTATATTAGAAGCTTCCTGTTAGATATCATTCCAGTTGCTATTTTCCTTCAACTCTTCCTTGCTGATCATGTTTTCTGAAACTGTTATTTTGTTGCTTGTCTTTGGATTTTCATTTTCTGTATCTTTCTCTAATCGTGACGGTGAAAAATTACACATTTTTCAGCTGGGACCTAGTTAGCACCAAGTAGAATGAAATAATTTCTTTGTTTCACACACCGAGCTATCCCACAATGTGCTGCTCCTTCTGCAAGAGCATTGGATTTTCTTGGATTCAATTTATGGCCTAAATTCTGACTCTTCAGTTTGGCTTGATTTTTAAATTCTTATCTTGCCTTTTAAAATGTTTAATATCTTTTCCTTCCCTGTTTCCCTTATTCCACCAAACATGATATCTGTAGAAACCACTAGTACATTCTTCTTTTCCAGCTAACCAAGTCACTGGGATCCTGGGTAAATCACGAAGCATCTTGATTCAATTTTGGTGATAGAAAACAGGCTAGGGGTTGTTTTCCAGTCAGTTGTGCACTCACTGGATATTTGTTTTATCTTGACTACATTTTTAATTGCCTTAGGAAAATGTGATGTGGAATGCTTATTTAAAAAGTTTACTCAAGATTTGTCACATCTACCACTTATTCATGAGTCCATTTATCCTCTTAAGGACAGAAAATAAAATTGGTTTAACTTTTTTTTTACATGTCCATGTTGGCTTTTTTTATGTCACTTATCATTTTTAATAAATGTACTCAATTTTCTCTGCTGGGGGCTATAACTGCTATTTTCACTCCCTTTTTGTAAAGGGAATTTTCTCTGTCTCTTCTGGCCTTTTGGAACCCCATGCCTCAGACTCTTTGGGTGCAATTGATAGTGGTCCATGTATTGCTTCAGTTAGTTACTTGACAACTCAGTCATATATGGACTGCATCTGTCTGATAAAAAAAATAATTCCCAAACCTCTTTTTTCCATACGCAAGCCTGCAAACCCAAGGTCTTGCTAAAAGTAATACTTTTAGTAATAGTTATGGCTATACTGTGCCATCTTCATAAAGAGAGCAGGGAAGGCTGTGAATAATTCAGTTTATTCTGCATCATTTGTTATTTACTCTCCTGTACATAACCTGTACTTCTCTTTGTTTTCTTCTTACTTCTCGTGTATATAGAACCATTTTCTTACTTTTTTTCTTCCTTAATAATTGAAATTTGCTTGGTGCCTTAGCTTTGTGATTTTATTCCTACAGTGCTTGTGCTGTTCATTTATACTTAGAAATTTATACACTTAGATGTGTGTCATAGTTTCCCTGACTTTTATGATTTTGATTTCCAGGCCATGGGGGAGACATGGTATGATCATAAAGGTCTGTTAAGTGCTTTTTTTTTCCTGTTTTGCTTTGCTTGGGAATAGTTCCCTCTGAGCATTTCTGTCAGGGTTTGCCCTCTCTCTTGCTTTCCTTTACTGATCAGTATATCTTTCAGGAGACATACCAACCTGATCCCTGAGTCTATTGAAATTTTATTGTCTGAAGTTCACCGTCCTCATTCTGTTACCCTCACAACTTTCTGTCCTTGGAATGGATTGTAATGCTATTAGAGAGGCAAGTCATTGTAAAACACTTTGACTTTCTATATACAGTCTGGAAAACCACAGATTCCAGTAATGGTAGGGTGCAGGCGTCCTTTGATGTGATAACTGACAAACTTTGTTGGTACCAGTCATTAAACCAGAAACACTAGCATAAAATTTTAAATAGTATCAATTCTTACTAATTTGGGTATCAAGCTGAATGGACTTTAGCCTTAAATTTAGCAAACAGGGGAGGCCATAGAATAGATAATCACAGAATTATGTGTTCATCAAGCTTTTTTTTTGAGTTAATATAAATTCTATAGAATTACCAAAATTTATTTTATTACAAGACAAACTCAGAAGTTAAGAAAACTATTTAGATCTCTGAATTGAACAGCTCAAAGACTTGAATTTTGAGGAGATTGTTATTATTTCAAAAATACAAAAGTTATTTGGAATTTGCATCCCAGCTTATAAAGAAAAACTTCAGAGTGAACTGGAAAACAACTTCAAAAAGAATATTAAGAGTATGAGGATAACCCATACGGAATTGAAAAAAATGGGATTGATTGGCAAAGCAGGAAGTACAAAGGGAAAAGTGAGAACTTTCAAAAGTCAAGTTGAGTCACACCTGGCGAAAGAAATTAAAACAAATAGTAAAAGGTTATTCAGCTATATAAAATAAATAGTAAAAGGTTCTTAAGCTATCTAAATTAAAAGAAATAAAAGAACAAGGAAAGTCAGTGTGAAAATAGGATTAAACATCCTAGGTATTGTTTAAAATCTTTGTAAATCGTTGTCCTGGTTTCAGTAAAATGGGAGTAAAACAAGAGGTGGCTAATGGGCAGAAAAGTGCAGAAATGGAAATTACCCAGACAGGACAGAAGGAAAACTTGGAGGGTTTCATATCTGAAATCAAAGACACAGAAAAATGTCTATAAAAGTATCACAGAAAAATTGACATGTGAAATTACAAGCCTAAGAGAAAAACAAGCTGTTTGTTATGGTACTTGATTAAAGAATAGCTGATGCAGTTTCTGTATGTTAAAAGATGGAGAATTGATGGGCAACTATAACTCTGTTAGTCTCAGCAGCATGCAAAACTTTGAAAACAAATTTTGAAGCAAAGATTTATTAAACCCATTAAGGTAAATATAAGATGGAATAAGATGTATTGGGCTTTATTGTTAGGGATAGATCATGACACGCTGACAAGATTTTTTTTTTGCCAATTAATAATGAAGTATCATCTGCTTAGATTAAAATAGTAACATGGTTAAGGGACTGGCTAGAAAGGGAATGAGAGTGAGTAGTGCTTAAAAAAGAGTTTCTGGGCTTTGAGCAGAGCTTGTTGAAGGATCAGTCTTCAGATTCATACCATTTAATATTTTCATTAATGATCTTGACATAAATATTAGGAGCATGTTACGAGAAAGTCGACAGGCACTGTCAATACAGAAGGAACTTAGAACATCATAAAGAACTGTGTGACACTGAAGTTTAGAATAAAAAAAAAAGATAAGAGTAAATTTAATAGTGCAATCAGGAGGCTGTAGAGCCAAGGGCTGAGTATAAGAATGACTAGGAGCTTAATGGTTGGAATTAAAAGAAAAAATGATTTAGAAATACCAGCTGATCAGAGGGTGATGGTTCCATCAACTGGATGAGAAATTCTGAATGTGAATTGAATGTTAAAGCAAGAGAGTTAACTCTGATCATCCAAGTTGTCACTTCAGGTCTCCTATATACTCTTATGTTTTGGATCATAGGTATCTGACATAGCATGCTCAGTTATTTGATAGACTTTCTGTGCCAATTGCCACCTGTTAAAGGAGGATATTCATAGAATATAGAATAAATTGCTTTTAAATCACTTCAGATGCTGTAGTGATGAGTGTCATTGAAATGTTCATGGGCAAAAATAGTTCTGCTTTCAAGTAAGGTTTTGAATAGCATGCAGTAAATAAGGCTACACACTAATCATAAATGTTGGAAGACTATTGATTAGGTGAGCACTCTCTGTTCTGTCTTCTGAGTCAGGCAGCACTTCTGTGTAAAACAGCATATGATCATATCATTAAAACTGGTCTTTTGCTGCATACGTGTGAAGGGGCCAAATCAAGTTTTGAAACAGCAAACCAGTTTTCACTTGCTACTGATAATCTGCTATGCAGACATCAAGTTGCTTGGAGGCTGATTTAGCTATACAAAAAATTCCCAAGTAATAACACCGATTTTGATGCCCTTCAGAAAGATACATGTTAACTGAACATTCTGTAGGGCTTCATTACAGGTTGGTCCTTAGCTAAATTATGTAGTTATCTTTTGCTTTAGCTTTTCTATTTCTTGACTCCTCTTCCAGGACTCCTAATATCCTTAAAGTTTTAGTCCCTTGCATAAGCATTATTTCCATCCCAAAATTAAAAAGACTTTTCTTTCTCAAAAGTTGCCATTGGCTGTTGGAAGGAGTCTTTCATTGCTGTGGAATAAAAAAGTACTGTCTTAGAAACTGTCTTAGTATCTGTCCTCTTGAAACTCGTCAATGCTGTTGATGCTGAATCATCAGTTAATGCTGAATCATCAATACTTTGTAAAGTACAGACTTAATGAGCACTTGTTTCCAACTTTTGAAGATTGAGCGCAGCAAACTTTTGTTTTACAAGAAAAGAGTGAGGTGGGGGAAGCTTTGCTTTCACTTCTGTCACATCTGAAGTCAATTAGAAATAATAGATATTGAAAATCTTGTAAGATTTGGTCTATAAGCTTTAGGAACATACTTCACTTCTTTTGTAATTCCACTGCATTTTTGACAGTGCTTGGACCATTTTCCCCATCATATACAATCTGGAGGCTACCTACTATCTTTTCTTTAGTGTAAAGCTTTCAGAAGCAACTTTGCAAGAGTGAAAGAAGCAGATGAATCTCATCCAGTAATGCATACACAGTAACTATTTAAGAGTTGTGTGAATTTAACACAAGTTTTAATTGCATAAGAAATATTATTTACATTCTATTTCTCAAAGATTGCAATGGTAGTAGTATTAGTGAACAGTAGTAACATATAATCTGTGCATGTTTTACAGAGCACATGAGAGACAAAGGGGGGAGAGCACATCAGAGTATGTAGCCATTTCTTGTGCTGGAAGAGTAGTCCTGTTGTTGGTGCTTTCTCTGGAGTTTTTCTTTCTCATTTATATTTTCCTCTGAATTTATTTGCTAGCGAATGGACAAACAATGTGAGAAGGATCTTGCATATATTTGTAGCAATAAGTCTGAAAAGCTCTGTTGCCACCAGGGCTCTAGAAAAGCTGTGGAGAGGTACAGGGCGTTGCTAAGCAACACCGCATGGCCACAGATAGTATTTTTCTTTTAATTTATTTATTCTTCAGTTTGAGTGTGTCCTGCTTGGAGCCATTTGGGTAATAGTTAAGCAAGCACATAGAAATCAGAGAACTGCAGGAGTGGAATAAAGGAATGCAATATAAAAAAATAAGAAAGAAAAAGCCATGACACATAATGAAACAGACCAAGAGACATGAAATAATTAGTAAGGACTAGGGGAAAAAAGTAAACAAGCATGGGGAAACAGAACAGGAGAGGAAAAAAGAAAAGGAAAGATAGGGCACTATTGAAGAAAAATTAAAAATTGAAAGCTCAAACAGTGTATACACAAGGGAAACAGGGAAACTGCTGCATAATTCTTATTCTGATAAGAATTAAAAGTCAGAGATAAAAATGGCTTTGGGAAGAAAAGGAGAAATTTGGTAATTGTGTTAAAAGAATAATGGTTTTTGTTTCTTTTTGCTTTGCAGACACCCCGCTCTTTCCTATTGCTCTGTTTGTACATATGCAATAGTAGTAGTGACACTCAGGAGCTGGGGACTGATTAGTAAGTCCAATATGTTTTCCAGAAAGGAAAAATAATTTAAAGTAAGAGTTTCAGAAACGTGTTATTTAGAAAATATTCCGTATGTTTGAAAACAGCATTTTCAAAACTAGGTTATTGCATTTTATTGTAAAATGTGGATGATTATACTAAGGGTACTAGGTTAAGCTCTGGTTGCAGGGAGGGAGTGGGTTGTTCATACTCTCCAAATTAAGCATATTAAGCAGGGGCAGGTCTGTCCTGTGCAGTGGTCTGGGAACTAAAAGCCCTTCACTTGTAGTAGTTGGAGCCAATTCTAGATTTGAGAGTAGCATAGCCATGTGATGTGCATAGTGCCATACTGAGGTATTGAGTTGCTAGATGCTCTTCTCTCTAAGGCGGTAAATGGAACTGAGATCTGAGGCTATATATTTATCCTGGGTGTTGTTTTCAAGCTGCATGTGAACAAACAGCGTTACAGCAGCATTCTCCTAATGCTCTTTCTAATGTTCACTATGAAAAGAACTTTTGAATGCCCTGCTGGCAAATGTAGATGCACATAAACCCTGATCATTTCTCTGTATAGGAAAGTTCTTGTTCATGTTATTTCTTACAGAAAAGAAACTGACACCATTTATTCCCTTAAATTTGTATTGGGAGATTCTCAAGCTTATTAAACATGCATGGTATCTTATTCAAAGAAAACTACACTTATTTGAGCAGTTTTCCCTCAGTTTTGATTATGTCTGTGTGTCTGTAAATAGATGACACAACAGATGGCGATAACTTCATAGGATCTGCAACCATTGTAATAGCCCCATACTTCTGATTTTCTGAATATTTTTTGAGAGGGAAAAAATATTTTACAGCAACAGTGTTTTGTACTGTCCTACTTTGTTGTTTCCTCCCCCCCAACCCCACTGAGACTTGACTTTCCACCTCCTTGGCAATGAGTGTAAGCTTTCATTTTGACTAACTTGGCTTGATATGTGATATTTAAAGATATGTAATTGTGTTGACTGTTAAACAGTTTTGGCTCCCAGTGAACCAATTTAGTGGTTCTTTGTGCATTCTATACATGCTTTCCAGTTTCATGGTTGGGTTTTTTTTTGTGCTTCCATTTTTTTCTTCTTTGTATATATTACAGAGTCTGAGGTCACTGTCTTACTGTATGTGGATTCTATAGTGTTACAATAAGGTTTTAGATATCATTCAGTGATGACCATAGTAAAGAATGCATATAAATATACATTTAGAAGTCCTTTCACTATTTTCTTTTCTTTATGGTATTTTTTTTTTAAAAAAGAAAAAGACAACAAGTTTTTCTCTGATTTAGCTATTTTAGATGGCAATTAATATAGAATGTATTTAAATAATTGGCTTTGCTGAACATCTCAGGACAAGGACATGTCTTTTGAATCTCAAAGAAAATGGAAATAAAGAAGAAATTGCAGCCTAGTTTTTTTTCAGAGATATGTGAATTGTCAACTCATATGTCTTCTCATGACATGTCCTGCTATCATCTACAGTTACTTCAGAGTCTACATGTACTTTAAGAGCTGAGGTAACGTTTTGTTGGTGTTTGCATATGGCGCTCATAGTTTATGAATGATCTTTAGATTAGTTTAAGTCAAATCTTTCTTCAGTTTTTCATGAGGAATGATAGTGATGGAAAATCTGATACAGAGTGCCAGCATGTAACAGAGCTGCACCGTGGTCTTGATACAAGGGTTGTGCTCCACTGGCTGCAGGCTTTTTTCCTAATTCTTACTCCTTTGACTCAGATAGATGGTTCTTAAACAAACTTTCCAGTTATTCCTCTGGGGAAATCTAGTCTCAATTTTGTATTTGGCTTGTCTGTGGTAAGTACCCTCAACTGTCACATGAGGAAATTTGTCTCATTGCTATCTAAGTCATCTTTTATGCTGTGATACTGATTTTCAGATAACATGGGAATCCAGAATAGAAGTGCATATGCTCTTTTCTTGGTAATTCACCAAGTCAGAGGATGGGATCTTAATAGGGGATCTTAATAGTAATTTTTGTGGAATTGTTTCAGTTTTTTGCAGAGAAAATTTGGAGGAAAGATGATCCTTTATGAAGACTTGGCCAGCTAGCATAGTGACATATAACCACATATGGTTATAGCAAGAAATATCATCAGTTACAGGCACTGAAGTATTTTTCATGCAGAACTGTCACTGTTTGCTTCTACTAAGCTAAGAAGAGGATGGGATTTTTCCCACCCTTTCTGCAGGACAGAAACATTGAGTTGCTTGGAGCCTGGAAGTCATAGATCCTAGTGTTCTTTATATACGAGTCTAGTCCCTTGGTACTGTCACCAGTTCCTCGACTCTTGGCCTTGTATTTAGCATCTTTTCAGGGTATTTCCAGCGGACTTAAAGACTATTTTATGTAAGTCTTTTAGAAGTTGGAGAGAATTAAGAGTACACAATTTGGTACGTGGAATGTGGTTTAGCTGATGCATGCATTTCTATTACTGTCAATAAAAAGACATGATCTGTAAGATTAAGAGAGAAGGACCTTGGTAGGACCTTGCTGTTGTGGTTTAACCCCAGACAGCAACTAAGCCCCACACAGCTGCTCACTCACTCCCCCCACCCAGTGGGATGGGGGAGAGAATCGGAAGGGTAAAAGTGTGAAAACTCATGGGTTCAGATCAAGACTTTAATAGGTAAAGCAAAAGCTGCATGTGCAAGCACTGGGCTCCATCACACGTAGTGGTTACTTGTGAAGACAAAACACCATAACTCTGAATGTCCCCCCTTCCTTCTTCCCCCAGATGACACATGACACCATATGACATGGAATATCCCTGGGGTCAGTTGGGGTCAGCTGTCCCGGCTGTGTCCCCTCCCAACTTCTTGTGCACCCCCAGCCCACTCACCGGTGGTGTGGGGTGAGAAACAGAAAAGGTCTTGACTCTGTGTAAGCACTGCTCAGCAAGTGAAAACATCCCTGTATTATCACCACTGTTTTCAGCTCAGATCCAAAACACAGCCCCATACTAGCTACTGTGAAGAAAATTAACTCTATCCCAGCCAAAAGCAGCACACTGCCATTGTAGTTATTTGGGAAAGAGGCTTATGCAAAATCATGAGAAACAGCTTAGGCAGATTAGCTTCTGTAGAATTAGTTGGGAATATTGTGTCCCATTGTGTTATTTTTTTTTAATATTGAGGCAACTACAGGGAGCTGTAGTGCATGGTGAACACAGAACCATGAAAGAAAATGTTTTGTTATGGCACTTCTGAAAAATACAGTTTTTGGAGAATAAAATGTGCCTTATAAGAGTTGGGAGGTGGCATCTTGGGCTGAGGAAGCAAGCCTGCTACATGTAATTTGCTTTTATTCCTCTACATAGGGCTGGACTGCATTGTTTCAGGATGGTGTTTAAGCATTTTATTGTAACTTTAATTTTTGAAAAGGTCTTATATTTAATAATTCTTTAGCTATGCATGAAAAATAAAAGAGATCCTATAAGGTGGTACTCTCAAATATGTGGGGTTAATTCCTTTAAATTCTTGGTCATTTGGCTTCTGAAAAAGCAGGGGCTTTTGGGTATGTGTTTTTTCTTATGCTCTTTGTTGAAGGTCAAGAACATAATCTGTTCCTTAGGAGTATAGTTCTACCTGCATTTTAAAGATTCTTCCTTTTTTCCAGGTTATGAGCTCTGTAAATGTTAATTCTCAGTATGAGTCTGGTCTTTACCTACATACTCTCATTTTATTTAATCTCAGTGAGTCAGGGGTATATTTGCCTAAGCAGAGTAAAGAATCCCAAGGGAAAAGCAAGCTAAGTTGGGGTATGGGAAAGTACTGGGAAGGGAAGGAGTACAGCATTTGGGATATTTTTTTTCTTACTAATCTTTACTTAGTTATATTTTCACTGTCAAGTGAAAATAGTATATTTAGAAATTCTGTGTAGAGTCTGTGTCTCTTTACTTAGACTTCATGTTCTTAAAGAATTAAATTGTAAATTTATGCTATGAGTACTGGAGAATTGGAGGATTCAACTGTCAAGAATAGGTCCCAGACAGGATCTTAAACTTCTCTCAAGGCTCTCATGTAGTGCTCAGGCTCTCCAGTAGGAAAAAGGCAGGACTACGATGCATTAAAAAAGTGATAGCATCTAGACAAAGCTTGTATATTCTAAGAGATATTGTGTATTGTTCCCTGCTACAGACCCCTGTCCCATAGAGGGAAGCAGTCTTAAAAGTGTCCCTTCAGATGCAGAGGGAGTGGTAGCTTGTTGCCAAGTCCTCCCATTCATCTACTGATCAAGTTTAACATTTGTTCTAGGAAGAGAAGGAAAAAAGTGGGAGGACCAAAGGTTTTCCTTCCTTTTTGTTCTCAAAGTTTTCTGTCTTTTAAAGCTAAGTCACAAGGGGAGGAGCATTATAAAATGTCCTGTCTAGTGGTATCACCTGTATTCTCTGCTCCTTTATTATTTCCAGCTGTACCTCTGCTGTCTTGCATATCTTTTGTAGCTCTTTATTTTTGTCTTTTGAGTTCCTTGGTCTACTATTCTTTGTGTTGCATGCTTGGTCCTTTCAGAATGTCTTTTCTCATCCTCCCTGTATCACTACTATCTGATGTGTTATCCATTGCCAAAACACGTGGTGTCTGCATCTGCTCTGACAACAGCAGGTTGAATGCAAGCAAGATCCCATACCCTTATGGGAACATGAAGGCTGTTATAAATTTGCCACTTGAAATTTGTGCGTGAAACAGCATGAAAAGGAAGTTAGCAGAATGCCATCTCAGATTGGAAGATCTTTCACAGTCCCAGTAAAATTGCAAACTAAAGTGTTTAACAAGTATGTTTAACAAGTAATTAACTTTTATATAATTACCTGTCTTTAACGATTAAGTGCACTATATTTTAATCTGGGAAAACATTAAAAGATCCAAAATTGTCTGCTTCTACTTCAGAACTCCCAGTTACATTGACAGTATTTCTGGTAATTAATAACAAAAACACACTTGCAGTTTCAGAAAATATCTCATGCATCAGAGTTTCCTGCTATCAGTCCTGTTTTAGAAATATATTCCTGTTTGTGGAGAAAAATGTGATACTTGTTTTTGAATTTGCATGTGCACTAGTTTTAGTGCCTTAAAAATAATATTCCTCTAAAAAAACCTGAGAATAATTAACATGGTTATGCTAATTAGGCATTGATAACAGCCACCCAAAATTCTATTTAATACTTTTTCTATTGATTTTCATTTGATTACTAATACTTAGAGCTTGTTTTCTGTTGGAAGTCTGCTATTTTTGATGTTTTAATATCTATATTTTTCAGAGAGCCTGTCTGGCCAATGTTTCTGTATCACGTAATGAAAAAATTGTTGTAACAAATGTTCATGTATTATGAATGACATGCTGTCAAATGTTATGTAAATACCTGAGGGCTCAATATACTTTCTGCAGATATTAGGAATATGTACATGTTAAAAATATACCTTTTTTTCCTTTTTGAACATCTGGTTAGGTATCAGTTTTAAGCTGCTTTCCCCCCTTGTTTAGAATAAGAACCCCTTGAGAATGAGTTACAGCAAATAGGAAGGAGGAATTTAGTAGATAGATATTGTGGAGATCGTAATATCTTCCAGTTAGGATCAAACAATCCTTTTACTTCTTTAGGTTTTAAGAATGCTCTTAGATAAAACCTTTTGGCAAATGGTTTTGTTTAGCTGCTCAATATGAAGATAGTTTAAGGGGGCTTCCTATGGAATAGAGCTATTGGCTACTGAATAACTTTAATGAGTTTTAGCACCAACATTAGAACAAATGCAATATATGTAAGTTGTTTTACCCTATAGCAGATGGGTGCTTAAGTCTGTGAGAGAAGATCAATGGAACCATTTAGCTTTTTGTGTTGTTTCAGCGTAGAAAGAGGCTGTTCCAAATCAAGAGAGAAGTCTGCTAAGAATATTTAGGTTTCATTGGAATAAAGCACAGTGTTATATAGGTTCACATCAGAAAAAGTAATGTGCTATTCCAAATTCATAACAATTGTCTATTAGTCTGGTTTTTAATAATTTTTCCTTGGCATGTAATCCTGTTTAATTAGATTCTACTCTCTCTGTTGTTTCAAGACTCCATAAACTGGAGTCTTATATACCAGCTGCTAAAGCAGGAGTTACTGTCTAAATGATATTCACAATGAGTATTTGGAAGGTTTACAATTATACCCTTGCTAATAAATTGTGCTATTTTCCCCAACAGTTTTAAGTGCTAATCTTCAGAAGGCATTTTAAAATTAGCTAAAATTCTGTCAAGAGATTTACAAAAATTGTTAGCATGAAGATAATTATGTCACAGTCCTTGGACTCCATCTCTGATTGTGTGCATAAATCAGAAAATGTCAGCTGTGTTTTCCCTTAATAATTATCCTTGCAGCAATATATTACAGTTTAGATTACTATTATAATGTTGCTTTAGGTTTATAAAACACAAGTTAGTTATTTCTAAAGTTTTCTACTGATAAAATAATTCACATTTCCAGAATAGCAAGTGATCATTGGTGTTAACATTCTATATATCAATAAGAAGATCAGTATGGAAATGAGCATTCTACATTTTTTAGACAGTCCCCTGAAGAAGTCAGCTTTTTTAGTACAACTTTGTTAAAGGAAATCACTTCTACAATATAGCCATTTTCAAAAGGGCTAGCTAATGTGGTCAGCCTTGTGACATGTGTGGGACTTGACATTTTAAGGAATTTTTGGACCAAAATTTGAGACTTTTCTTGCTGAATCTGTACAAGACTTACAGTAGACTCTATATGTCCCCAACAATTTTGTCAATCTGTCGTTGGAGCCTACCTCCTTAAAGGTAACTAATTGAAATATCAGAGGAAGCTACTACATCCTTCAGAATTTAGACCAGGTTGTCTCATTTTAAGCACTCAGAAATCTAGGAACAAATACATTTAATATGCACATTTTAAAATTTGGCTGCATAAACATTAGAAAATTAAGACATAACATACTCTGTAGGAACCTTTTCTATGGTTTATAAAGGAGAAAACAGGAGAAAATGAATTTGTTTTAGCGTTAGCAGCAATAGTAAAAACAAACTGAACAGGTGAGAGCTGTTCCATCTTTCAATTACTGTACATTCCTTATGCTTAATACACAGAGAACATTTGACAGTAAAAATGTGAGATTTACTTTCACAAATGTTTGGAAAAAAATCAGGCTTTCTAAGAAAATCTCCTAAAACCACGTGGAAGCAATGAATTCCAAGAATTCAGTGATCCTACTTACCTAAAAACTTATTTCACAGAAGAGAAACGGTATTTTAAGTATGACTTTTGATTTGGCAGTGTATCAACTAGGATAAGCGATCTACTCAACTTCAGTGATGCCGGCTGCCTTAGAATAGGTCTTACACTGTTGTCAGATCAAAAGATTTTTCTCAACTATCTCAAAATGTGTGTAAGACATCTGTAATACTAACACTTTTGAAAGTCTTATGTGAAGTATTTCAGGATAGAGTTAAAGTAGCAGGATATGGCTTAGTGTGATCCCACTCTCGTTTGACTGGATGGAAGATTTAAGGTTGATTTCAATGGAAGTAGGGTCACTTCTTCTATCGCAGAATGGGTGAGGTTGAGTTATGGTCTTCTCAAGACTCTGACTCTTAGGCCTGTCATGGCAGAGAAGAGGCAGCAATGCTTTTGTGATTTAGGGAGATCCTCAGTGGTGACATCAGGCAATAGACTGCTTTTGGTTTCTGAGATACTTCTGCAAAGTTTTGCATTTGACCCAAGAGACCAAATCAAAGAGTTGCTTTTCAGATTACCTAAGCAAAAAGGGCTTTTCCATCCGAGACAAAAACATATACAGGACACTTAAGCTGATGAATGTTTAGAGATGTGTTTTAAAAAGTACAACTTCACTTTTGCCAGAATTCTAGGTTTTTATTTAAAACTAGAGTGATTCTTTATTTATATTCTCAGTTATGTGAGCTAGTTTGTTACTTCAACCAGTGTCAGAGTAAGAGTACTTTGGACTTGGTAGTTGCTGATTTTACTCATACTGTTAGATTATTATTATAAACTCTGTAATGAAATTATTAATATTATTGCTTACCATAACTGAAAATACAGAATTATGAGCACATAGTCCTTGCTCCCAAAGCTTGCAGTTTATTTTATTAACAAGAATAAATTGCAGTAGGAAAAAAGTAATATTTTTGTGGTTATGGGAGGAAAAGCTTTTCAATTTGTTCATTAATCTTTCTTCTTCCTCATCTTTATACATTCATAATTCATCTTTCTCATTTCTGATAAGATGTTCCACCAGTATGCTGTGTGTGATGCCACAGATATTTGTGGATATTCAGTCTACATCTCCCTTTTTAACTAGCTGTCATGTAGTTTTAGTTAAGATCTCATATGATAAATAAGTCATTTATTTATATATAAAATCTCTTCCCCACTCTCTTGCTTTTTGGTTCATTTAAAAACTTCAAAGTATTTATGCTAGAATCTTTTAAGAAGCAGTATTTAGACTTTTGTGGCTTTTTGACATGCAGTGGTAGTTTGACTTATGATGACCATGTCCCTAATCGCATCTCAGTACTTATTTTTCCTCCTGAACTTCTCAAAGGTGATATTTAGTTTAGTATCATACAGCACTATAGACCTGTCAACAGTGATAACATATAGAGTACTATATAATTATTGAATCATAGAGTTAAAACTTCTAGACTTTATCTATACCCACAGAAAATTGCTTGGCAGTAAGCCACCAAACCCCTATTTTTTTCATTGCTTGTGTTCTGATTTTTTTACTTTAGCTGCTGCTTGAAATGAAGCACCTGGGAGTTTAATTGCTCATTATACTTAAATCTGTGAAGTATTATGGGCCAAACCATACTGCCCTGTGCAAGATGTTTATAGATATTAATCTGTTTGGTAGCAGGGATAATAGAATGAGCTCTATTCTGGTTTTTTAGATAATAGAATGAGCTCTACTCTATTTTTTGCTACTAATTTAATACTTAAGAATGTAAAGCTCACCCTAGTCATGGTCTACCGAAGTTTCATCATTTCCCAGACAGATTCTTCAGATTATTCTCATGCTCACAATTTCATTCATATTGATAGCCTTTCTTATAAACTGATATCCTTTCAGACGATCTGCAAATGTAGCATGTGAGCTGATACTCAGACCCATGAAGAAGTGGCACCTATGCACCTCTAGCTATGCTTATATTTGGTATTTCAGACATCCTGTTCTCTTTTCTCTGAGAGGATCCAACATACTGTTTTGGATGATTGAAACTCTAACTGGAAAGCAGTGGGTATGATCAATACTTGCTTGCTCTCCTGTTCACTATGTATGCAGTAACTGATGACATAGTACTATGAGGTCATCTTCCTTCAGGAGTTTGCATCTGGCTCAGTTTTTAGTTCATTTTTTCCTAATGGAAAATGGAGTTTGCTCTCCAACTGCTGTACCTTGATGAGAGCTATTTGGCTTAAAGTAGCTGAGAAGGATATTGTCCAGAAACAATTCTCAGAAATAGTATAATCTTCTTGCCCAATGAATTGGTAAAAATCTATTATTTGAGTCTCTAAAATTTGTTCCATTTTTTTGTTCTGGGTTATCTATTCATTTTATATTTGAGATGGAATATTTGTGTGTGTAAGGCTACATGATCACAGCATTTTCTTTAGATATGGGCCACCTTTGTGGCTCTTCAGCTGATTAACACAGTATGGTCTGTGTAGGCAAAGAAGAAGTACCAGCTCAATTTACACACTTCAGCATTTTCCACATGGAGAGCATCAGTTATTTTAGCTTGTATGATATAGACAAGATTTAGTTGTGTTTGATAAAAATCTTGTGTGCTTTGGATCCTTTGTCATTTCTATGTGCCTTATACCACAAGGTCAAGAGAAATGAACTGTGTGATGCTCAGATTTTCTGAACCTGTGCTGAGATGCTGGTGGCACAGGATTGTTAAAACATGGGCTTTTGTCTTTTGGTGCTTGGAGCAATATTCCAAATGGTGTTTCCTTTGGTCTGCTTTTCTGGAGGATAGGAGGTTTGATTTTACTTGCACAGATACTTTCAGTTTAATACTGATGAATCAGGAATTCTTTATTAATTAGTATTGTCAATTTGGATTTCTTTTGTGTATTTTAAATGACTGACCTGCCTGTATGTGCTTGGAGCTGAAGGTCAATGTATGCTGATCTAAATAATGGAATACTTCATTGTAGAGCTTCCCAGTCTTTCTTGCGTAATCTCTTTGAGTTTTTGAGTAGGATTTTGACATACAAAGGACAGCTGATTGTAATATAAACAAAGAAAAAATATCAGATTAGCCATGGGATAACATTTGCTTAAGAGATGAATAATTTTTTATAAGGGAGAAAAAAGATTACAAAAGTTCCAAATATAGCTTTGTTCATTTCTCCTGCTCAGAAATGTATTGTTAAAGCATTAAAACTTTGTATTAAAAAGTCTGTAATCTTATTTAAAAATAATGACAGTTTAAATGTTAATTGGACAAGCTAAAATATCTTGTTGGGTCATTTACAGATATCTAATTATTTCCTTTCCAGTAATGCTATTGTAGCCTCAAATTGAATGTAATTATAAAAAAAAAGAATCAATGCACAAAAGAAATAACAATAGGTAACTTTTATTGTATTTACTATAACTATCTTTAAGATGTGGACTTGAAAATTAATTCAGATATTAAAAACTGTGAAAGCAGTGTGACCAAATAATAGTGCACATATTTTCTTGAAAGCTAGTAGCATAAAGAGCCTGACAATCCTGCCTTCAAGGATGTTAGCAACAGTAACTGTTACGCTTGCAACTTGTGTTTCTTTTACACCCATATGGCAAAATTATGCCTCCCAGAGGTATGTTTTGGTATTGGAGAAAGGCGCTGCAGAGAACAGGGGTAACCTAAAAGCCTCTTGTATTGATGAAGCCTCAAGAGAATACAGAAATCCTGTGGATGATGCAGATGATTAGAGAATTCTTGTTTGCAGGTATTTCACAATCGCTTTGCACAGATACAAATTTCTGTACTCCCCAGCATCTTCTGAAACAATTTTACTGCCTTTATGGGAGCAGAAGAAAAGGATCAGCACTCTGGAATAATGGAATCAGTCACACATTTAATAATAATAAACAGAATATAGTGAAGTTTTATTTCATTTATTGTCACAAAATTGTTGGCTTCATATTACTTTTAGAAATACTGGTGAGCTCTAACCTGGAAAAAACATTTGGTTGAAAAAAAACCAATTAATCTTTTCAGTTTCTGTTATATTTTAAAATTTAAATTAAATATGAATTAAATATGATCGGTATGTCCAACACAGTGACTGTTTCATTGGGACAGAATTTAGAACTTTTATTATAACACTAAAATGCACGTTTAGGTTTCTGTTCTCGTCTGTGTGTGTATAGTAGCTTTGTAGCCTCGCATACTGATAAAGGAAAATTAATTTTTTTTTCAAAGAAGAAAAAAGTAAAAATTCTGTACATTTCATTATGGAACATTTATAAGATGATTTCCATGACAACCATGTAATAAGATTCATGTTTACTTTGTTTCTGAGTTCTCAATGTCTTTAATGACTCCTGTGTAATTAAAACAGAATGCATAATTTGGGGTTACATAATATAAATCAGTTTTGTTTGCATGATGTTAAATAATGTTAATGCATGTACAATATACTGTTTAAGAGCCTTACATGGATTTCTCCGTTTGTTGCAGAACTGTGAGAAACTAGAAAATAATTTTGATGACATCAAGCACACGACTCTTAGTGAGCGAGGAGCACTTCGAGAAGCAATGAGGTAAGTCTGGGTCACCATAGCAACAGTCACAGATGTGGTAAAGAAAGAGTCATTCTTCATTATTGGGGGAACAAATGAGTTCATTGCCACCATTCAGCTCTATTCTCTAAGGTATTAATTTGTCAGTGGAGAGGCTTCCCTTGAGGCTGTACTTTGGTTTTGAAGCTGCATAAATGTTAAGCCTGACTGCACAGTAAAAAACGTAAATGTTTAATTTGTTATTTAAAATGCTTAAGGGGTGCCTTGCTTTATATTTATACTAAACTGTAAGTGAATGAAAATATTGTTCATCTAAATTCTGTAAGTGTTAAAGCAATTGTACAATGCTGTTTGAATAAACCTGTGCTTGCTTTTAAATTGGATTTGATTTTTATATATGTAGTTCCTGTGTACTCTGATTCTATCACTAGATTTACATGATTTTTGTTTTGCTGATGGAACGTTGAAATCTATTTGGTCCTTCATGTATTATAGAGCTGTATATTTTGCTTAATATCCTCATATCATTGCACTTAATGCTTATTAGAGGAGGTTAAAATTAGTCAGTACATAAATCTTCGGTCACCCGTACTTGCACTGTGGAGTATCTGGGTACAGGACTCCAAAGAAACTTGCCAGTTATAGTATCTTGAAAAGGGAATGATTACTATGCTGATAGGTGGTGGTATCAAAGACAGATTTTCTAAAATAACTCAGTGAATAATGAGGAAGGTGTTAATTATAATATTAACCATGGATCAGAAAATTATAGTAACCTGTACTTTTAAAGGTTTTGAAAGTTGTATAGCAAAGTATAATGATGCAAACGTAGTACTTCATTTCACTTGCCTGATATCAGAGTAACTTCTTAGAGTTGCACTACTGCAATAAAAAGTAAAAAAAAAAAAATTCAGAATCTTCTTGAAAAACTAATTACACCCATTTGCTTTGATTGTGTTCGTAATCCCTTTAAATTTATGGATGTGTGTGAATGACTTTATCTGCATGACTGACTTTATGTTCATGATGCTCTTGTCTCATGTACCCTGCTATGAATATGTGCTTGTAAAGATACTCTGACTTGAAATGCAACCTGCCTCTTTTGAAGCCTTTCTTATTACCTCCAAATTATATTCTTTCCTTTCTGAACATTTCAACTACGAATGTTGCAAATAACTGTAAAAATAATGGCATTCACCTTTCTTGCTTTTTGCTTGCTTTGCTTCACACATTTAGGGTTTTCTCCCTATGTGGTCAGTGTTCTATGTATGTAAATCTTTTGTGTAGTGCCACTAAATGGAAAGTGATTTAAAATAAAAATTTGGGGAACTTTTGGCATATGAAGCTACATTTAGTATTTTCAACAAATTGGATTTCAAATTCCTACTCTTCTGTAACAACTTTCCATGGGCAGGTTTGTGGTGTTTTGCGATACATGACTCAGCAGAGTTAATCTTTTAAAAACTTGGGAGCTGACAGCTCTTTGGTGATAAACATTCACTAGCAAAGGGATCTTTGGCATTTCAAAGGTCATGTTTCTGTTACAAGGACTGTGTAGAAGATTCTCATGATTCTATGCTGTGCATACAATAAAAAGCACTTTACTATCTCATAAATTTTTGTATCCTGGCTATTTCTGCTATTGTACAAGCCATTCTGAGAAATAGTTATTGATTGAGAAGTGTGACAGATATTGTGCAGTGCTGGAATTCTCTTAATTGCAGTCAATATTATATGGTTGATTTCTTTCTCAGTTGTTTCTGTGGAGGTAAAGAAAATACCTGACTTACTAAATTAAGACTGTAGTATGTTTTTATAACAAACTTCAGTAACACATAAAAGGTGCAAAATGTTAATTTAGAGAGGTATATGTGTGTAGGTGTATGTATTTTTCTAAATGTGTGTGAAAGACACTTGTTATTTTAGGCCGTACAGTCTTTCAACTGCTACATAGTCACATAGTCACGCCCTATCCTTGGTGGATGCATTTTTGTATTTGGATCCCAAGATTATCTGTAGCATATGTAATTCAAATGGTACATTCTGACAGATTAAATTTCACTTTGGTTTCCTATAACTATAGTGGACATTGGACCAGGCGTGGGAGGACATAAATTTGGTGGCCTCAGCATTGTGAGATACCTGCCTCCTTTTGGTAAGGGAAGCATGTGGAGAGGGTTGTACATTGCACAAAGGCACTAAAAGCATGTGGGCATGAAAACAACAACAACAAAAAAATCCTAGCTGGATAGCTAAGCGGATATATGTGGATCTCAGATGAGCCTTAAGTTGAGTGGGCAGTCTGCCCAAATCTTCTCTGATTTCCCAGAGTGCTACTACTGGTCTGCCAGATGAGAGATACAATGAACATTTTTCCCCAGTGTTCCTGTTTGGAACAAGACCTTCCATTTTAACTTTCTCTTTGAGAAAAATGGTCAATTTAATATGGGATTCAGTACATTTCCAGTCTATGAATATCACTGTGCTTTGCATAAACAACCACTAATATCCAAGAAGGGTCTTGTTCTTTTTCCAGCTCTTCAGAAACTGAAGGATATTCAAATTAAGGATTACAAGAAAATAATCTTTTTTGTTTATGTGTATAGATGTATGCAAAATAAACTTTCTGAAGGGTTTTGAAATGATCATAAAGCATATGAACTTTCTCTAGTTCTACTTTACATATTGTTTTAGACCTTGAATAAGATAATGAGCTGATAGTAGTTTACCATTACTTAGCGTATAAAGAGTGGTATTGTAAGAATTTGGTTTACTTATGATTGCACATGAAATCATAAAGCATTCAATTTAGCTAATGTTTTGCTTATTTTGTTAACGTACTCCAAATGGTTTATTTATTATTATATTCTAATGCAACTGCAAAGCTTAAGTAAACAATAAAAATACATTAGTTTTTTGAATGAGGTTTATAAATGGACAGACTATTGCCTTACATACCTTGAACGTGTATACGATAATTTAATTGGGTATTTTATGTAGTAACTTGGCAGAAAAATAGCATAGATATATACCTATAATGTCAGGTTGCATAAGTAACAGCATTAAGCTTTTGTTAAACAGGGATCAATTTGTTCTTAATATATAATCACTGTAAAAAATCTGGATCCTTATACTCAGTAAAGCTCCATCTGCAAATTTAAAGGGGCTGTTAGACTGGTTTGGCTGCTACAAGGAGATAAGTATTTAAGGAGGAGGAAGTGGCATAGCTAACTGTGTGCTGACCCTGGTAGTCTTTTCATAGGTGGCAAAACCAGAATGTGGACTGCTGTGGTAACCATTCCTCTGGGAAAGTATGGTAAAGTAGCCTTGGGGACTCTTGGAAACAAAACAAAAAAAACCATAATGAAAACTCCCCCAAACTACAAAGTAATTTTTAGTAGAAGTGTGGAAGAAATCCAAAACCAATTATTAATATCAATTTAGAAGAAGATAAGGTTTAGAGAGTTACTGGGTGAAGGGTTACAAGGTGAAGGACAAATTTCAGAGAGCAACAGACATCACCTGGCAGGAAGGGCAATTTTTTTCCACTGAATCCATTCACTCGCTTTGTGTCCAGGCATCCATTTTTATCAAAAGAGAGAATCACAGATTGCTGAAGTTGGAAGGGGCTGTTGGAGATGATCTAGACCAGTGGTCTCCCAACTTTTTTGACTGTGCACCAGCAAAATATTTTTGAGCATGCACCCCCAATATGTGTATGTTTATTTCTTTATAAATCATATACATGTATCACTGTACTAATATATTATGTGTGTTATAAAACACACACAAGAATAGAAATTAAAAAAGGATGAGATAAAGATGAAATAAACACTACTTCATTAACAAATCTTTTTTTTTTAATTGTACAAAAAATATTTTCTTCCTGCGTCCAAGTGGATTGTCTTGCTCATGCTCCACTTTGGAGATCACTGATCTAGAACAGCTTTCCTGCTCAGAGCAGGGTCAAGTAGAGCATGTTGCTCAGGGCTGTGTCCAGCCAGGTTTTGTATATCTCCAAGGATGGAGACTCCACAGACTCTGGGCAAACATCCTCACAATTAACATCAACAAAACCCAAACAAAAAAAACAATAGCCCCCCTCTTTTTTTTTTTTTCTTTTAAACTGAAATTCCTTGTGTTTCAGCTCATGCCTGTTGTTTCTTACCCTTTCACTGGGCACCACTAAGAAGAGTTTGGCTCTGTTGTCTATTCCCTCCCATCAGGTATTTATACTTATTGATAAGAGCCCCCTGAGCCTTCTCTGCTTGACGCTAACTGTCTCCAGTGCTCTCAAGCCTCTCCTCATGAGACAGATGTTCCAGTCCCTTAATTACTTCAGTGGCCCTTTGCTGGACTTGCTCCAGTATGTCCATGTCTCTTGTCCTGGGAAGTCCAGCACAGGACACAGCACTCCAGGTGTGTCTCATGAGTGCTGCGCAGTGGTGAAGAATCTCCTCCCTTGACCTGCTGGTGGTGCTCTACCTAACACAGCCCGGGATACCACTGGCCTTTTCTGCAAGGACTGGCACATGTTCAGCTTGTCCTCCAGGACCTCCAGGGCCTTTTCTGCAAAGCTGTTTTCCAGCTGGTTGGCCCCAGCCTGTACTGGTGCCTGGGGTTGTTTCTCCCCAGGGGCAGGACTTCACTCATCTCTTTTTTCTTTTATTCTTCTTTCCCTCTGAACTGCATCCCAACCCTTTGGAGTATCAACCACTTCAGCAGATGATAGATTGCTTTTGAACACTATACTAGTAATATGCTTTAGGCCTGTGTCTAGTGTAGATTTAATGAATCTGGTGTCAGACAAATGAAACCATAGTGTTTAACATCTTCTGAATCTGGTGTTGCAATTGTTTACTTATGAATTGAGTTCGTAAGCCACCATGGTGGCTTATGGCAGTGAACAATTAGTTATTAAGATGGGTGAGATGTTAAATACATGAATGGGTCCTACTTGTAGAATATGTATACAGTTTATTTTGTGAACATTGACTGAGTTAGTATGCATGAAAGCTTTGCAAGTGAAAATTAAAGCTGAGTAGTTTTGTATAGGCTTGTTAATAAAGGAAGATTTAAACATATTTCTTTGTACTTCAAAGTGGGAAAGGAGAGAGAAAGTTTGCTCGTCTGTTTGGATCAGTATAAAAAGATACCAAAGTTCATTTGGAATTTTATTTTGCATTCATGTATTTCCATATGGTTTTGGATAATGTGAACATGGGAGTGAGGCTTCAACTGTGATTTCCAGTTTGGTAGAAACAGTTTCTGTTAATGATGATATTCACTGTTGTCTTGACAACTGTATAAACTGGGGTTAGTAATAATCAAGCTTCTTTTAATATGGTCTAGACTCTCAAATGTATTTAACAAATAGTTTCTATGCTTGGGCAAAACCCAAGAAAATTGCAGTGTAAGAAGTTCCATGATTTCACAGTAGTTTGCAGAGTAAAAGTTAGGGATTTAAAAACATGTGAACAAAACAAGGGAGCAGCACAAACTACAAAATATCTGTTAACCAGTTAGGGCTCTGACCTGAGATGTGACAAATACAGGTTCGTATTCTGGTTCTGAGTCAGGCAACTTGATTTTCCCAGTTTAAAAAGCCACATCGTGGAGGTAAAGAGTTAGAGAAATGGAGGCATGAAATATAAGGAAAATGAGAATATAAGGAGAATGAGAAATATGTCATGTTAGAAGTATGCCTGCTTTCCTGTATTGTTCTTAAGCTGTTCTGAGAAATGGGACCAATCTCAGGTAAGTTGAAAGGGAAGGTGAAGAGGAGGAGAAAAGATAATTGCTTCTGGGTTCCTGATTCAGGTCTCAGAGATCAACCATTCAAAGAAATCCTTCGCATTCTGGGGAGGTGGAAGCCTTTGGAGTGAATTCCAGTGATACAAAGTAGCCACCAGCCTTGTGATTAGTATGCTTAGTCAGGACTGAGGGACTAAATTCAAATTTCTCTTCCACCTTCTTCTATCTTTACATTTCTTTCTGGTGCAATCATTTGAATGCTGCTTGGGGCATGTTTTTAGGGGAGAAACAAGTGATTGCTTCATATATATTTAACAAAAATGTTGTGCTGCTTTCAAAGTGCAATGACACTATACCTTCTTGGGTGACCAGCACATGTTCCTCTGATGTCTCACCAACAATCACCAAACACTCCTCCACTCCAGAGGACATACTACCTAGGTAAACCACTTTGATATATAGGCTTATTCATTTAGAACTTTATTTAGACTACATTTGGCTTAGAAATATTCCTTAAATAAAATTAACTGCAAGGACGTTCTCAGACTGAAAACAAAACAATCCACAAAACTGGAATTTAGGGAATTAGACCATGCTCCCTTTAGAATTTCTTTTCTAGATATGTATCTTGACAATTTTATAAATTTAACATATTATTAATAGCATATGGAAATAAGCAGATGCTACAGAATGCTAGTGTTGCTAGTTACATTTGGTGTTGCATAGGAATACATGCAGAGTATTAGAATCACTTGAGAACTTTTAGTAGTACTTCCATAGTAAAGACCTATGTGGCTAATAGAAATAAATTTAATTTTGTTTTGAGTCCCATTTTGAAATCAGAACTTCACTATCATCCTTATTGTACATTACAGATGAAACAGATTGTCATCACTTGTATTGACCAAACATTAGCCATATACCTTCACAGTGTGACAGCCCTGTATAAGGATAGCTATGACTGAACAAGCTGCTTAGGTGCTAGAAACTGTTTAGTGGCATTAACAAGGTTCTGTGTTCATGCAATTTTACCTTGCTCTTTGTTGGCTAATTAACTCCTGAGTCACCCACTAGCCACCCTCTGGGGCCTAGCAGTCCCTGAGATGCATTGCTTAGATCTTGCCACAATGGAATAATTTTTGTCTACAGGCAGATACTGTGCAGAGCTGTAACACCAAGCATGTATAGGAATCTGTGACATTAATGTAATTATTTTTGTGATAGTTATTAGAACATACATTGTCTTTCTGTATCATTTACATGGAGAATCAAAGCACTTCATATTTCATTTTTCAATTAAAAGAGAAGGTTCTGATATACAACAAGTTCATTGTTTCAAGTCACAGGTATAATTCACACTGAAGATCTTGTGGAACTAGTGATAATGTTTATCTTCTACACTTTAGAATGTAATTGCATTGCTTTATATATTTTTGAAAAAACTATAGTGTCTTGTTTTGAGCTTGATTGTGAGATGAGCTGTTCTGTTGAATATCAACTTCATAATACCTTGACTGGAAAATTTAATACTGAATTAAATTTCCAAGTTTATTTCAGCTGATTGATGCACACACATTGTTCAAAATATTCTATATAATTTCTCATTTTTAATATATGAATTCTAATTTATTTTTGATCTAGTGATGTAGACAGAGGATAGGCTTGTTTCTTTAGATATTACAGGGGAGAAGATAAGATAACTTAGATTGTTTTCCTTTGAGTGTTCCTTTAGTCACCTAGCTAGCATTTGACCTAAAGTTGTGCATCGATGATGTTTATGACTGGCAGATGTAAAAAGATGTTGAATTTTTTTTGCGATTCCAATTGGCAATGTAGATTCACAGTTACTTTACATCAGAGGACTGAATTATGCCTTGTAGTTTATATAAACAATACATGGATCTAGAACAAAAGTATTGTTAGCAAAATAGCAAGCAATATACTAAAATAACAAAGTAACAAATAATATGGTTTTGGAAACTGCATTGCAATTACTACTTTTGTTGATATACTGAAGTGTGCTTTAGGCAAGATCTTACACGAACGTTTTTGGTAAAATCTTGAATGTTTTTCATACCCTTTCTTGTATGTATTACAGTGACTGAATGATGCTTCAGGTCTGTTCTGTGTATGGTAAACACATCGTTGCTGTATTCATGTGTACCATTCCCAAAAAATACTTCAGAGGGGAGAGGAGAACACAAAACCCACTTTTCTGTCACTTCAAGGAAGGGGAGCCTGTTTTTGCTTTTCAACCATTTAGTTTTATGATTTAAAGAAAAGAATTGGATAACAGTCAAAATTTTGCTTTTTTAGCAAACTGCAGGAGATGTTGTCTGATGTTGGTGGTGAAAGAGATTTTGAAAACCACTGTGGCAGATGGCTTACCACAAAGACTCCAAAGATGGCATGCAGTGGGTGCAGCGTCGTACCTTTCAGTGACTAATAGCTGCTCGTCTGCAAACTGTTAGAGTAGAAAATGGCACTACAGAATCTTGAATTCACTCTATGGGTTCCCCCTTTGTTACTTTTTAAAATTCAGGGTTTTAAAATATTTCTGAAATTTGTTCTTTGCTGCCATTAACAATCAGGAAAAAAATGCACTGGATTGCTAGAAACTATATACAATATGGACTACTACTATGGACTATGAATACCTTAGTTTCATTGGCCTATACACTTTGAAAAAGGTTTTGGTTTGTTAAAAATAAAAAAAAAGTGCGGAGGTGAGTGAAGGAAATTTTTTTGGTGGTCTTGCCATGAGCAATGGCTTTCTGTGAATTATTGATATTTGATGTTATTTTTCAGGGCTTTGGATTGTTTAGTTAGATGACGTCTTATACCATTTTAGACCATAACAAAAGTCTGGGATGTACACAGAAGCTGGGTATGTTACAGCTTTAGCAAAGGAGTCAGATGTTTTAGTTCAAGCTGTTGAAACTCATGGTGTTTATTTGTAAGTCACAAATTTAATCTCCACTGTAGCCAGCCTATTAAGAGTACCACATTCCACATGTATTCAAGAAACCCTATTTCCTATGGTAACTTCTGTTTTGTGTACAGTCAGAAACCAGTCTGTCTTTACAAGTGCTATTTTAAATATATCTGCACTCGTTTCTTTTCAGACATTTACTGTAGTTCTCAAAAGCCTCAAAAAGTGTAATCTTTCTTCCCTCCTTTGTGGTGTCCTTTGAAGTCAATGGGCTTTGTATTGCCATGGGCATCTCTGAGTACATTCTCCTTGGAGTTCAGGATATAAAGCAAAGCTAGGAGCTTGAGGACAAAATATAGTCTTCATTCAAAACTGCTTTATTAAGTAGTGTGTGTCTTTGCACCGTATGTTCATTGTGGCCAGATCATCATTATCTTTTCTGATTATATTATGTTTAGAGCCCTTTAGTTAATGGTTACAGCTTTAGCAAAGGAGTCAGATGTTTTAGCAGCTATGCTTACCTTTTTTGCTACTTCTCAAGAGTCCTAACTTTATACTATACTGGCTGTTGTGGTTCTGGAGGTAAGAGCAAACATCCATTTTCCTAGAAATGTTTTGTATATTGGGGTTGAGGGTGTTTCAGAGATTAAACTGTGGGTCCAGCTGTGCCCCAAGATATTTAACTTCCATCAGAATTAATCTACTCTTCCCCTGTAGACTTCTGAATTTAAATCCTGTTTATTTACTTGAGGCTATTTAGGAGAGCAAGAAAAGATTATTTAAGTTTAATGTTCCAATGGAATCAATCTGTTTATTGAAAATAAGACTGTAAATGCTATTGGATTTTTTTCAATAAATTAGTTGTTAAGAAGATAAATTAGCATCACTACCACACATTTAGCAATTTGGCTACAAAATTTTGCAGAATCAATCTTCCATCCTCACTTCTAAGGAACACAGATACTTTATAGGAGAATGTCTTTTATTGGAGCTTGCCGTTGAAAAGTTGGTGGGCAGCCAGTTAAGCCCTAGACCACTTTAGGTCTTTTAGGATACCACCCAGAGACTTTCACCACTAGTGCCTAAAGCAAGGCTACTAAATTTTAGCGCCCTTAGGAGTGAGGAGTGTTAAGATTTCAGGCAACAGTTTGTACAAAGGAAACTGCTTATAGAGCGAGACAAGCATAAGAGGTGTCATGGAGAATCAAGGAACAAACTAAATTTTCTTGAGCAGCATCTCCTGCCATCTTGAATGCTCAGTACTGCTTGTCTAGGACATGCTTTTAACGTGCAAAGCATACTGGCAGTGACAAGGTTCTTTGTGGAGCAGACGTTTGCAGTAAGTTTCAATTTGTGTGTATTTAGCTTGTTCAGCCAATCTGGAGCATTTAGTCTGGCTTGGTCCAATACCAAACTTCAAGGTTTTTTGCAGAAAGAAAAAATGAAAAGACATTTTCTTCTGTAAAATAAACCCTGAAGAGTTCTAAATATCACCATAGTATTTGGACCCATTCAAATGAGTTCTAATAATGGATCTGTGTGTGGAACAGAACTTAATGGAAAGAATTATAATGTGATTTCCATACTTACAAAAGACATTGATTTACAATCTGACACCATTAAAATAAAATAATCTTTTAAAACTGATAATTTTTTGTAAAATATTTCAAAATAGTACTTCTACTTTTTTCCTACTATTAATAGTATTTAATATTTCTACTATTGCTGTACTTTAAAAAATAGCGACTACTATTTAATAATTACTATTACTATATTAGTAAATACTAGTACTTTTATTACTACTATTCAATAGTAGTGTTTAATGGTACTGTTTAATACTACTAATACTTTTATTATTGCTGTTTTACCTACTGAAGATTTTTCCACATTTGTCAGTATTAATTAGTATTAGCCAAGCACTTGCTTTGCATTTTGTAATGTGTTAAAAAAAAATAAATAAAAATATGGTTTTGCTTGGTATCTGACAGTATTACCAAAAGGGCAAGAAACCACTTATACTTTGAGGAGTATTTTTATTATAGAAAAAGATACATTTATAAAATGATTTTCCACATGTTTTCATTTTCTTCTATCTGGCATGTCTTCCATATAGGGGCTTCCTGAGCAGTTTTTCCTGCTTATCTGTGTTTTTTCTAGTGAACAGGAAATGCACTTGAGCATGTGTAAAACAGTTGCTCATCCCAGGGACCTACAGTGTGTTCCTTGGCTCATGGCTGGCTGTTGGATGTTGGGCTATGCCTCACAGTGTCCACACCTCAGTCTTCCCCTTGCAAATTTACTTGCATGGCAACTGCTGGTGGTCTGTCCTGAAGTGATTTATTCTCAGATAAAATAATTAATTGGGGTGGGAATTGTTCTCCCTCTAATTAAAGAACTATACAGGGATGTTTAAAAATACTTAAATAGGAATTTTTATATATTTAGGAGAGATTCTGGCTCCATTGAGTGTTTTCCACTAACAAGAGCTGCAACTTCATGGCTAAGCCTGAGTACCACTAGCCATGTGGCAGCAGTAGCAAAAACAGAGCTGAGAGTCCCGTTTCTTCAATGCATCTTTCAGCCTGCACTGAGAGATACAGCTGTACGGTTATCAGCATCTGGCGTAACTTCTTTTTTTGGAGTAGATGTAGACAAGCTTAAATGACTTCTATGTAGAGTCATACGTTTAGTCATGGCCTACCTGTGGGGTGCCTCTGTGTCATCCTCACTGACTCAGTCAACATTTGAACAAAGCCAGTGAGGCAGCACATGCCCAGGCAGGGGGATGCGCTGCTGCTGCGAGGCCTGCTCGTGGCAGATGAGCACTTCTGTGCTGCCTCTAAGCTAGCCAGTACAGGCAGCTGTGATGCAGAAGTTGCAGAGACATGGATGTCCATGGTGGTTGCTCAAGCCTACAGGACTAGGTTAGAACTAGGCTGAAATAAACACAACTTGTGTTTCAGGAAGGATTATGTCAGGTCTTAATGCCAACTGTTTTGCTGTAGAGACCTCCTACTGCTGCGTGACACTGCTCATATATATATAGTCATTCCAGGTATCTTCTGCTGTAGAGATGTAGCCGTTCTACAGATAATTTCTTCTGTGGCCAGAATCATGGGGAAGGGCTGGTTAATACCCCAGGAGATTGGAGATGACCAATGTTCAACCAGTTGCAAATGAAATCCCTGATTTTCCTTTTCTAATACAGGTAGCCATTTAACCAGCAGAGGCTATACAGTATAAATATTTTTCTCTCTTTCCTAGTTGAATTAGATGTGTTTCAGTAAGTGTAAAACTATCTCCCTGTACTTCCTGCTTCTGTGATCCATTTTTATTCTTTTATTCTACTTGGGTACACTGGGTGAGTGAAGACTTTACCCCTAAATTGAAAAGGCCTGAGTCATCTTTGCAGGGACAGGGAAGTGATCTTGCCCCTGTACTCGGCACTGGTGAGGCTGCCCCTCGATCACTGTGTTCAGTTTGGGCCCCTCACTACAAAAAGGACATTGAATTACTCGAGCGTGTCCAGAGAAGGGCAACGAAGCTGGTGAAGGGTCTGGAGCACATGTTGTAGGAGGAGCGGCTGAGGGACCTGGGGTTGTTTAGTCTGGAGAAGAGGAGGCTGAGGGGAGACCTCATCGCCCTCTACAGCTACCTGACAGGAGGTCGCAGAGAGCTGGGGATGAGTCTCTTTAATGAAGTAACAAGCGATAGAACAAGAGGTAATGGCCTCAAGTTGCGCCAGGGAAGGTTTAGACTGGATATTAGGAAGCATTTCTTTACAGAACGGGTTGTTAGGCATTGGGATGGGCTGCCCAGGGAGGTGGTGGAGTCCCCGTCCCTGGAGGTGTTTAAGAGTCGGCTTGACACAGCACTGAGGGATATGGTGTAGTTGGGAACTGTCAGTGCTAGGTTAATGGTTGGACTAGATGATCTTTAAGGTCCTTTCCAACCTAGACGATTCTGTGATTCTGTGATCTTTTGCTATTGGCCTTGCTAAACATTCTTTCTCCTGATAGTGTAACAATGTCATAAGATATAAAATTTATTTTGTCTTAAAAGTATAACTGCAAACAGAGCTTTGAAATGCAAATTCGCTTAATATTTTCTATTCTATCATACTCATTTAATTCTTGATGTAAGACAAGAATTCATTGCTTTTGTGCTGAGAGTGCGAAGCCACAAGTTGATAATGGTAACTCAATGTTTGTAATATAAAGTGATGTTCCTGTAGTGTGGTCCAATTACACAATAGTAAAGCAGCGATGTAACACAGCAATGCTGCTTTCCTATTTGTTTCAGTAAGTTTAGCACAGTGGGAAATGTGGCATTCTTCCAAGGTAATGCGTCAAGCTTACAGTTGGCTGGAAGTGCAATGGAAGTTATTCTAAGACTTTGTGTGCTGGCTAATAACTCTCACTGAATGTATGTGACAATTTTCGTATGAAATATATTTGATGTCATTTCATTGCAAGGATTTTATGTCTTAATTTTGAGACATTGTATTCTAGAGATATTTGAACAGGCTTCTCTGTAGATGCTACATTTACAGAATTTTTAGTAATCAAATATAATATAATTTCTGTATGGTTAGAGATCATGTACACTCTTTTTCCAAGACCCTGCTGAATCTTATGAAATCGGAAAGAACTACTCCATTAATTTGGTCAAATGATGTAAATTTTTCCTCCAAAAAAGTCCTATTTTTTAAGGAAAAAGATATCTAAAATAAGATCTAAAATGAAAAAAATATGTATAATATCAGCAGACTGTCTCATTTCTTTTTGAAGCCCATAGAGCTAGTAATATATCAGCAATTTGTCACCTGGGGGAAACCAGAGATGTCAAGGCATCTTTTTTGGTAGTGACTTTGCTGTTGAGACCTGGGGGGTTGGATAGGAATTGCTTAGAATTTTTGAGGTTGGTCTCATTTTCAGCTGATTTTCACATCGCTTTAAAGCCATTCCTCAAGTCAGTAGACATCACTGTTCTAGCGTGGCAGTCAACCCACCACAACTGTCTTAAAGATACATTAATATTATTTACAATTTTGAACAGTCCTCAGCAAAATAAATACATTTAAAGTAGTGTGGGAGTAGCTTTATAAACTGCTCCATGGTGTATCTCAGCATGTTTCAAATGTGATGATGAGCAGCCACCACTTATGGAGTATTAGCAAATAGTTCACAATTCAGGAGTTAATCTTCAGCCTCATTAGCAGTCTTGCTACAGTGGTTACCAGTGCATGCTAAAAATAATGTTGGGATTTGTTTTTGTGGACTGCAGATAGCTCAGAGTACATCAGTTAGTTTCAAGCAGGTTATTGAATGGTATCATCGGTAAAAATACCAGCTGTACTGCACCTGGTTTGATTTAATGATTATAAAGGTAAAATTCCCTATCTCAGGCATTTTTTTTATCCCCACTACTAATTTTTCAATCAGCCTTCTAAAAAGAGTATCTGACACCTCTTGGTCACAGACATTTTCTCTGCGGTAGTAAGTTTGGGTTTACAGTAAAAACAGTAATTGCTACTAGCGTCTAAAGCTTTCCAAAGATCTTTAGTTACATGCATACGTACACCTTTCTTGAAGTATTTCTGAATGCCTTTGGCAGCATTGATCCAGCAAATGGAAGGTTGTTTGTCACTGGCAGCATTTGTCATTCCAGGAGGCATGTTTGTTCCAACTGATTGGAGTTGTTTCAGCACTGACACCTGAAGAGTGTATAAAAGAAAATAAAGAACAGAGGAGATACACAGGGGTTAAAAAGCCAGCCATCAGGCTTGGCCCATGCTTCTTCTGGCAGAAGTACTGTCAGGTTTGTGGAAAAAAAAAATGACCACTGACTTAGCTGAGCATCAAGGCTCTGCACCGGTCTAGCAAAGCAAAGCAAACTGCAGACAGTTATTAATGGGATTGAAAAAGGGGATCAATCAGTACTGATATCACTCAGTAATTCCTACCAGCATTAAGAGCACTAGCAAATTCTCCATACAGTTAATATAGTGAGCTTGCTGACTGCAAATGTGTGTTGTGTATGTTGTCTCCATTTAAGGGTCCTTGTGCATCAGAATTGGCTCACACAATGAGGAAGAGGGGAGTGGAAGAAGAATGTTGAATGGACGAGGGTATGTGCTGATTTGGCAAAGGATATAGATTGAATTCCTGGGTCAATAGTGGCAATGATCAGAATGCCTTTCCAGTGAATACTTGAGTATAGGGCGGGGAAAATTTTCCTAGCATCAGTGACATAATTTGGCATAGAATGTGCCAATATTTAATGAAGAATACACATTTGGGACTGTCCAAGCTGGCTTTAGGCTCCTACAGCTGCTTTCAGAGCTCTGAGAGTTCTATTTTTGGATTGGAAAAAAACCAAACCCGCATTTGAACATCACCTGTCAGGGGTTTTGGGGACAGCAATCACAAAAGGTGGATCAGTCAGAGAGAAAGATCAAAACTACAGAGCGACAAAACACATTTGTCCCTGGATATCCTGGATCAGAGTATCTGCTCAACACCTTGGTTTGCTTTGATGACTAGTGCTGACACTGAGATGCTGCTGCTTTTTCAGTAACAAAACTCCAGCTGAACCACTGAGTCTGTATATGTAACATGCTGTGATTTTTTTTTTTTTTCACCTGTTTCCTTACAGACAAACATACAGAAAGAGAACAAGGCATTACAGAATGCATTTCTAATGCTATGTAAATAGGCCTGGATTAAAAGTGAAAGAAATATCCAAATTCTATAAAATTAAGTAGCATCTTTCTTTTAATCCAAAGCCTCATACCTACTGCTGTACCAAGCAGAATGACTGGAAAGTTTAAACTCAGTGTTTTATTTATTGTTATCAATCAGTAATAAGTTTCTCCTTAAATTCCATGATTTAATGTTTACCAGATCTTCAATTGTTGTGTCACTGAATTTTCACCAGTAAATTTGTAAGCATTTCCATGCACTGTATAGCAGAGTGTTGTCTTTTGTATTTAGTGTGGAACTCCTTTTGGCAGTAGTAGTATTGCAAAATAATGTTGAGTGTTCAGGAGGTGAAAGGACTGTGCCTCTCAGATGAAGTGAGATTTATTTGTGAAACCATAACCTACACTATTGTTGCTCTCCTAAATATGTCTTAGTGCTGTATATTTGGTTTTATGTTTAAAATTGCCATTTAATGGTTAATGTGGGAAATGACTAGAAGGAAAAAGAAATTTTCAGCATTTTTATGCTGCATCTTGGCTGCAGTTAGAACAATGGGTCAGTGGCACTAAATATAATGTGGTAGTTTGCTCATTTTGTTTTACCTTTGCATTCTTCCAGTGTATGGATAATGGTCAGTTAATACCATTAACTATTAATTTCTTATTTTTTTTCTTAAAAAAAAAAAAAAAGCAGTGGGAAGGATTTTTTCTCATCATCTTCTCTGATTGCCAAGTTATTTGTATGTAGAGGGAAGATTCTTTTTGTATAATCAATCTGCTGTTACCCATTTTACTGCCAAGCATTCCTTCTCTATGGCAGCGTAATGTTACCTAGGGAACAGCTTAAAGCTGACACATACAGTGGTGCCACAAATTAATTTCACAGTTATCAGGATATAGGGTGATAACAACAACATGAGCTACTGTGAAATTACCATTGTTCCCATTGAGTTACAGTGTAATTATTACTTTTGTGGCAACTATGCAAATAACTCATGTCACCACTGTAGGATGGGATGTGCTTTCCTTTCTCTGATTCAGTACTTTGTGCTTCAGAGACATCTTTATGTACTATAAACTAGAGCTGTGCTTTGAATTGAAATCTAAATATGGTTATATCTTCACAAAAAAAAAAAAAAAAAGAGAAAAGCAACACTTAAGAGACTAAAAACCCAAAATCCCTTGCAGCCTGTCCATTATCACCTGGATGGAACTGGATCTGTAAATGTGTGCTAATTTAACAAAAAAATAATAAACCTGTGATTTTTCCATTATTTCCAGCATGCAAGTGGGAATCTTCCTTCAAAAAGGGAGCTTTGGGTTAGTTATTTTTATTAAGGGTCTGTCTCATGTTTCTTTGCTGCCATTTTATGGAGGCTGATTGATGGAAGGGACAGGTAAAGAGATGTTTGATTACATTGCACATTCTTATATTGTTAGGTAGGATAAAACTTCTGGAGCAAGGTTAAGATGCTGTTCCCAGTATATAAGATGGAATGTATCTTTGACCCTGAAAAATGGACCCTGGTTAAAACAAAGCAGCTGCTGAGAGTTAATGATGGCAGAAGGCAAGAGGGTCACATAATGTGGTGAATTTGGCACAGGTGCTCCTCAGATCATTTTGTTAGAACCAGAAATAAGTGTGCTTTGGGGGCTGCAGGTTAGGTTTTTTTTTTTTTTATTTTCCATCCTTAGGCTGGGACTTTTGACAGTTTCTACAGAGACCTTAGGTGTGCAACCTGCAGTTGTGTATGGATAGCTCACCTGAAGCTCCTTTTAAAATTCCCTTTCTAGAGAAGTGGCTAATGACCAGATTTTCTAAATCACTGAGAATTCAAGAGTTTTAAATGTTTAAATACTAAAGAAGAAAGAAAACTTTTGAGACATGCCATTTAGAAAAGCATCATAGCTCCTATTGCATGAAAAGAATGAGCAAATGGAACTTTATTAAATAAGTCTGTAACCAAGTGAAAATCTGTATGCGTATGATAACTCACTATTATCAAAACTGTCAGTGCAGTATAAATTTCCCTGAAGGACAAAATTCTGGTGATGGGAAAGTTTTCTTTCTATTTTAGAATTCAGTGAAACTTCGTTGACAAATAATCCTAATGAAATTATAGCCTGTGATTTTTTTAAAAAATAAATTTAAATTCTTAATTTATATTTTAAAGTATATGAAAAATTAAATTGGAGAAAGCATTTTCTCATTTTAGTTATAATGACTTTTCAGCTGCTCTTTTGCAAAAAATGTTTTTTAATTAAATTTGAAGTAATTTTTTAAATTGTAAGATAGCTTGCAAATGGAATCTGTTTCCCCAGTTCCTGTTATATTGCATTGACAGAAATACAGAACAGCTTGATGAGCCTGTTTCTGTGAGAATTGACTTGTGAAAGAATAAATATGAGCAACATTCTTAAGGAGCTGTCTGTGTCTGTGAACATTTCTAAAATGCATATCTGTACTGCATCACCAAGATTTGAGCTGCAGAGATATGCTGTAAATTTGTGTGAAAATACAACAATTTTACTTTTTTTTTCTTGAAGGGATGAGTTACATGAATATTGGGGTTTTTGAGGTTACAAAGAGAATTGTAGCAAAGCTATTGAAAGAGTAGGAATAACATCCAAATGATGATGGAATGTAAAGAGCCATGCTTGGTGTCAGTGTTCCAATATATGTTATCCATGTTTTTCAAAATAATTTTCTGATGCCATTTCTTTAAAACTAATGAAAACCAGCTATGTAATTGCAAATTACAAAGCAGTGTGCTGTTCTGCATCAAAGTACTCTGCTTTTAATTGGAAATACATAAATTGATAACAAAATGTCATTTCCATGAAGCTCCCACTGATCTGTCTTTCTGAATTGCTGTACCTGAAGGAGAAGCATTTAAAGCAATAGTTGGGGTATTTTTCAGTAGTTTGATAGCTGTAAATTCGTCTCTAGAAAAGCGATGTTCTGAATTTTTCTTGTCTTGAATTTTTCTTTTAGATCAACACAACCTGCTCAGGTTTTGCACTGATGGAATATACCACTACCATAAAACCTCTGCAACTGACAATCTAGGGCAAAGTAATCGCAAGATAAATAAACCTTATGTTCTGGCTCATTTATTATCTGTGTGATGAATAATAGTGGAAAAGTATGCAGTAATTAATGGACTAGCTTCATGGAATGACTCCTGTTTATCATATGGTTGTTGCTCTTTTTAGAGGTTTGCTGACAAGTATATTTATTGCAGTATGAGGAGGTCGCTAATTAATATAGATGTTAGAAAGACTTAGTGGGAATACTCTAAAAAATATGGTTGTTTAAAAATTTTCTTCCTGTCACCCTCCACTTGTATCAGTTCTAGATACTGAAGATCTAAGTCATTATTTAATGCTGCATTATTGCTCAGGTGCAGTAATATTTAACCCATATAAGTTTCATTTGAAAGAAACAGCTTGGTCTTATTAAGAGTTTCTGGAAAATCTGCTGCAATCCTTGCATGCTATTACAGAATCACAGAATCGTCTAGGTTGGAAAAGACCTTGAAGATCATCTAGTCCAACCATTAACCTAGCACTGACAGTTCCCAACTACACAGTTCCCTCAGTGCTATGTCAACCCGACTCTTAAACACCTCCAGGGATGGGACTCCATCACCTCCCTGGGCAGCCCATCCCAACGCCTAACAACCCGTTCTGTAAAGAAATGCTTCCTAATATCCAGTCTAAACCTTCCCTGATGCAATTTGAGGCCATTACCTCTTGTCCTATTGCTTGTTACTTGGTTAAAGAGACTCATCCCCAGCTCTCTGCAACCTCCTTTCAGACAGCTGTAGAGGGCGATGAGGTCTCCCCTCAGCCTCCTCTTCTCCAGACAAAACACCCCCAGTTCCCTCAGCCACTCCTCGTACGACATGTGCTCCAGACCCTTCACCAGCTTCGTTGCCCTTCTCTGGACACGCTCGAGTAATTCAATGTCCTTTTTGTAGTGAGGGGCCCAAACTGAACACAGTAATCCAGGTGCAACCTCACCAGTGCCAAGTATAGGGGCAAGATCACTTCCCTGTCCCTGCTGGCCACACCATTTCTGATACAAGCCAGGATGCCATTGGCCTTCTTGGCCACCTGGGCACACTGCTGGCTCATGTTCAGCCGGCTGTCAGTCAACACCTTCAGGTCCCTCTCTGACTGACAGCTCTCCAGCCACTCCTCCCCAAGCCTGTAGTGCTGCTGGGGGTTGTTGTGTTAGGAGTCTGCCTGTGGAAGCAAAGCATAAAGGTTTAGAGCTGCCAGAGGTGCTCATTGTCCCAGTTTTGGAAGGAGTGGGTAGGTCAGAGTGGCTAGTTGTGGGACTGTGGGGCACTTCTGCTGTTGCCAGTAATGAGCAAGAAGCTCAAGTTGGTCATAAAAATCAAATGTTGTCTTTTGTATAGCTGATGATCAAAACAAGCAGTTATGCTCAGGATATGTTATGTAGTGACAGGTTTTTTAATATAAGTAGATACAATAAAGTTGTTGAGTTGTGTTTTTTAAGGAATCTAGACTTGAACTATCTGATGGACTCTTTAAATAATATGTAAATACAACATATCTCCAAAACTGCTTGCATAAAAATGCCTGGCAAACTATAGAGCCATAATTAAGAATAATTTTCTTGCAAATTAGGTAGCATTAATTATTGTATTGCTTTTAGTGTCATTTATTTATGGTTTCTTAGGTTTACTGGACAAAATTCTGTGCTGCATGTGACACATCTGTTGTTTTAAAGCGGCAAGGAAGGTTAGATCTCTTCTTACATTTTCAAGTAAGGGTATGATCTCAGTTCGTTAGTTGATGGATTTCTTACCCCTTACCCTCAATGACCAGTTTCAGATATCCTGATGGGGAGACAGGAGGGAACCAGCTAGTTTTGTCCCCTTTTGTTTCCTCTGCCTTTTTTTTTTTTTTTTGTCTCAAGTCTACTTTTTTTGTTGTTCCTCATGTGGCCCACTATGACTTCACTAGTTAAGAGGGACTGAGCCAAGTAACGATCTTGTAACGTGATCTTTCTTCCTTTGCTTATGGAGTAGCTGTTGGAAGGCTTGCGACTTTCCAGACTGATCTTAACATTTTCTCCTTCAGTCTCTGGCTGGCGGATGAGTGGTCAAAGTGCTCATCAGAAGCAGCCTGAAAGCTGAGGTCCAGCCCTGACTGCCTGGGAAGCAGATTAGGACCTGGTACCTGGTGGTTTACAAAGGGTCAAACCCTCTGTAATAGCTGAGTCACTCTCCTGCCGCATAGTGAGTTTAAACCTCTAAACTGAGGTCTGTAAGCAGAGCCCTAGGAAGGTCCTTCAACAGGTTCTCATGACTACTGTCAGATAGAGGCAACATAATCTGATCTGGAAATATAACTTGAGCTATATTATGTGCTGTGTACAGATGACTGTGCATGATACTTGAATGGTGGTATAAGGGGGAGTAAAATTCTTTTTTAGGACTGTTGATGGTTTAGGACATCAAAGGACAAGACACCTGTTATTTTTATGTTCTCACAATTAACACCACATGGTGCTTCATGCTATGACTTTATTCAGGGGAAAAAAATGAACTGTGTGAGAATGGGAGAAGTCCTTAGTTATGTTTCACTCGATGGAAAGTGAACTTTTAATGTGGGACTTGCGTGCCCCTTCCTCTTTGTCACAATTGCTGACCCAGAGAGACGTGGACATATGCTTACTTGAAAAAAAACCTTCTCTTGAAAGTTCCATCTACCAGAAGAGACTTAATATGGCTTTACACAAAATTGTCTCTCCTTATCAGACTGAAAACTGTAGACCTCTTGTTTCAAAATAATAAACCTACTATTTCTTTATGCAGGGCCACTGAAAATTAACAATTATGATTGCTCTAAAGAATATAAATAGTTCCTCTTCTCCAGGGAAAAATACATAAAGCAGTGCCAAATCTCGCTAAATTAAAAAAACAAATAACCTATTTCATTTTGGCAGTGTTGGTAATGTTCTGATCCTTGGCTTCAGGGCCAACATATTTTTCTAGGTCTACATAGAAAGATGTTCATGTCATTTCTGCCTCTACAGTAAATAAAAAGCTGGATCAGCTCTCCTATGTTGTCTCTGTAATGAGTTCCAACTGGAGTACTATCCCTCCATGCTTGGCAGCTTAGGCAGCTTTTCAGTGGAGCATTTTCTGTTTTTAGAAAGAAAATTTTTTAACCTCTTCCTTGCCCAGAAAGGTACAGACATTGTAACATAAAAGATTACCTTAAAAATAGAAACTACATCAAAGTTTTGAGATTAATGGACATAAATATTTCTGTTTATCCAAGAGTCCTCCATGTTCTGACATGTCTTATTTCTTGTTTGGGGAATCAAGAATATACTTTTAGTTTTCTTCTTCATAGTAAGATAGAGGTTCTGGCATCCACTGCACCCAATACAGTCTAGACCACGACTTACTGTCTCATATCAGCTACTTCTATATGGCATAAAAGGTTTGGTTTGTTTTTTTTTTTTTTTTTAATTACTTCACTCAGTAGTCTTTAAGTTTTTCCTCACTGAATACTAAAACCTACAAGAAGTTTGCTTGTAAAATGTTTTAACTGGTCAGTTTGCCACTGACCAAGGAAACAAGATCAGTGGTAATGAAGTTTTAACTGAAGGCAATATATGGCATTGTACACCCAAACAATATCAACTAGGTAAAACTGTCTTAGAGCAGAAATGTGATCTCTACCAGCTTCCCTAGAAAATGATATGTGGTTAGGGAATTCCTTGGGGAAGAATGATCCCTTTCTGTTTTCCCTCATTAAGATCTATGAAGAGCTTTCTTTATCTTATTTTGCTTATCATCAGTGCTTCACATTGTGGATGAATTAGATCTGCCACATCAGTGTGCTATTTTACAGCTATGAATTCCCTCTCTCAGCACATGTGGAAGACTCAGCAAAGTGCTGAGCACTTTGGCCAACACTGAGAAAGCTCTTACTCTTGCATTTAATTTTAAATGAAGCCAAATTCATACGCTTAATCTTGAACATGTGCTTCAGTGTATGCACAGCATAGGGCCACAGTGCTTGTTTCTGCAAATGTAATGTCTATATTGTATGTAGTATTTATGTTGGCTCATGGAAATAGACTCAGATCCCGGGAATTCAGCTGTTGCTTGTTGTGTAATGATGTCCTGCCATGTGGCCAATGACCTGCCCTGAAGCAGCTCATTTGCTGGAAGTACTCAAGGGATCAATCCCAAATTTCATCCAGAGACTACTTACTAAGAACACTAATACTCCTGTCACACTGTGGATAGTTCTGATCTTGTGTGAGTACATTTCTGTGAGGAGTAGGATTAATAATTAATGCATGTTCCCTCTGTGTAAAATAGGATAATCTCTGACAGATGGTGGTTTTTAACAAGAACACTGCAGTAATTCAGATCAGACTAAGCATGTTTTATCTGTGTCTCAAAAGTAAAAGATGCTTACATGGATATATGTAAAACCTGCATGGCTTTCTTATATTCTACTACTAGTTTTAGATCACGGACATACTGGATTTTTGAGAGGTTGTTGTAGTAGTAGTGGTGGTAGTGGGGTTATGTCAAATTTCATAGCATTATAGAAATAGTCTCCCTTTAGCTGTCAAGTGTGCTTATCCGTAGGTGAACAACTGAGAAGAAAAACAAATTGCTACCAATAGAGGCAATTTATTAGAAAATGCAAGTCTATGAAACAGTATTTTGTACCAGCTTTGCTATTATGAGTTAATAGAAACATATAATAGTTGGGTTTTTTAATTCCTTAAATGCCTTCAATAGTGCTGTCAAGGAAACAAGATACTTAATCAGTTCTTATTCCTTTTTTACTGAGGCATGCTCACCTAAGATTTAGAGGTCAAATTGGGCACTCTTCATTACAGTCAAGCTGCACTGGCCTCCAAGGAAAGATCACCTCTTTCTGAAAACTGCAGAGATATATTAATGAATGATGGAATGGTTGATGTGTTATCAGGAGCTTGTCCAACATCAGCATCAGGTTGATGTGCTAGAAGGACTGCCTGATGTGCTATAAACATGTTGGATATTTAGATTCTCTCATTGTATGTAACGAACTGTTATAAAAAAGCATGCACCATGGCATACTTGTGATGGATGGGTGTCATTGCTTAAATGATGGCTTTGAATCACAAATGTACGTGCAAGTAGCTATTTTCTTCCATTTGTAAAATACTATGCTAACTATTTCTCAGAATGAGTAATGTACCATATATAGCACCAAAACAGTGTCTAAAAGTGCTTCGTATCATGCTAAGTAGAAATAGATACGTCTATTGAATACAGCATCTAGTTTGCATCCTTGGAAGTATCCATTTGGACCTTTTTTCTCTGGAAATGTGATTTTGAAATACTGTACATCTGTTCAACAGAATATATGTATTTTTCAAATTTATTGAAAAGTATATAATATTTTTCAAAGAAATTAAGTGATTATTTAATTAATTTTTATATTGAGAAGGCTAATAACATGTGAGAATATCTTTTAGATCACCTGGTAAGACAGAATACCTGGTAGTTATGAGACACTGGGGGTAGTTACTAAAGTCACTTAAGAGTTGCCCCTGTAAGTCCCTAGAGCCTGAGAGCATCTAAAGGCTGCCAGAGTACTTAACGCTGTTCCACAATTAAAGAGCTTCTCAATGCTGAACTCTACAGTAGGTTTCCAGACAGGGGGTCTTCCTATTCCACATCATTTCAGTCCCTTCAGATTAACCAAGATGTACAGAAGGAGCTAGTAACTATCTGATGCTGAAAGCTAATTCCTTAGAGGTTTAGCAAGTATGTTTGGCATATTAAACACGTGAGTTCAAATCCCTGCTCTTCCTGTTTTTGAGTAAATGCTTGAATTCAGTACTTCTACAATTCAGGGTTCAAAAATCAGTTGTCTGATAGTGGTTGCTGTGAAACTATGATGTTTTTTTTCTTTTTCAGGTGGAAAAGCAAAGCTTAAACATATTTCTTTGTGAGCAGGTTCATAGTGATAACCTTTGGAGAAGGTGAGACATGGCTCTGCTTTGTCTCTGGCCATGCCAGGTATTTAAGCAACTAAACTATTTGCAGCTAGCATCTTGGCTGGTTTTTGAGAATCTCTCACGTACATCTGTCATGTCCCACTCAGGTGAGGGAGACTTAGATTCATAAATCCCCAGCAGAGTGGGCAACGGTGATACAAGTCTCAAAGTCCATGCACAGACATTTATTAATTTCTCACAATGTACTAACTGGATAGACAATAATTGGCTAAGTACATAATGAGTTATGGCAAGCGATATAGTATGCCTTGCATTACTTAATGGTAATAAGGAAAAAGGGAGAAAGGAAAAGAAGAGAGATAGAGAGAGAATAGAGAAATAGTGAACACCGGTCTGGGTTCCTGTATTGGTCCTGTCTGAGTTCATCAGGGATGCATCTGTCTTCACTTCTTTACATCTTCTTTTTTCTTTCTATATTTCACTCCTCACCCCCCCTTAATTTATACACACTTTCCTTGGACCCGTCCCCTAAGTCCACCCACATACCTATGTATCCCATGTATGAGGAGGAGAAAGGTGCTTCATGGGATGATATAATTAGCATGATCTTGTTAATCTTCATTAGCATATTCAGGGGTGTTGACTTTAATGTGCATTTTTTGGATAATGAATCAAAGGTCATTCACTGGACAGATGGCCCTTGAAACTTTACAAGATGCACAAGAGCAGAACCATCCTGTCTCCACAGGGCTCCCCCCTCCAGCTGCATCCTGTGTTATTCGGGCAGCCTTATCAGCATCGACCTCCACATTATCCATCCCGTGACTATAGTTTTGTTACTTGCGAGTGTTTGAGACGTTCCTCATCTCGGAGGGCCTCCACTCACCCTCCCATCCCTTATCTCTTTCTTAGGCTGCTTTTCTCAGTCTTTGTTTCTCGGAGGCCTGTTTCTGTCAGTCCCTGTTTTGGGGAGTTACAAGTCGTCTCTCACAATACCCCTACCTACCCTGTCTGTTTATTTAGTGTGTGTTTGGAGCCTCAGCATCTAACTTGGGTCAAACCACTTTACTTCACAGAGGGCAGCTGGAAGTTAGTTAACTTTGGGATTGCAAAGGCCAAATCTTGACTTTGCCGAAGAAACAATAGTCAGAAAGATTATTTCAATACTTGCATTTCAAATTAATGGAAAGAGAGTAGTGTATGCCTGAATGGCAGAAAAGATCTAGCAGTCAAAATGCAAGCTAATTGTGTGAGTGAGCGGTTATACTGGTAAATGTAAGATTTAGAAGGTAGGATATTCTAAAATCCCTCTTAAGTTTTGGAACTGTGAGAAGAGAAAATTTTATTGCTGTGGCAAGTAAGCCTGAGCCTGTAATTCAAATTGTTTGCATGATTTGAGGAAAGGTAATTCTGATTCTGCTGGCAATGTAATTAGGTATATTGCAATCCTCATGATTTGTTGATGTTATCATTCTAGTCGTGTTTGTGTTGAGGTGAATTAGAAACAGCACGAGGGGACATAATCTTGGATAACTGGATTCAGTTATCACTTCAGTTCACCTCAGATTCTATCCATGTGTAATTTTTATGTACCCTTTCACATCTCTTCTGAGTTTTATACACCAAAGCCTCTGTTTTTCACAAATGTAAGCTAATGGGAGAGGAGGAGCAAAGAGAGTCTAAGAACTGCATTGGTAATTGCATGTCCTTCAGGAACCCTCATGAATCTCCCTGGCTTGCACATATTTGAGCTCTCACTCTTCTTCATTTATGAATTTGATTCAAAATCTTCAAATGAGACTGGATCAGTAACTCTGACTGGGTAACTTACCTCCTTCAAAGTAAAAATGAGATGTAGTTTTGTGTTCTCTGAGTTTTGAATACACACATCTTCTAACACCTTCTTTTACATCATAATTTCAGGATTAGCATTAAGTCTTCAAAATAATTCTTCTGGATACAGGATGCGGGAGCTATGCACATGATCACACAGTGATTAAGTAATGCTTACTTTATTATGGTGGACAAGCCTTTTATAATGCAGGTGAAAATCACAAGGTACAATCACATAGTACAGTTCTTTCTGATTGGACAGTTAGCTTTGCATATGCTCCTTAAGCTCTCTTCTGATTGGCTGAGAACTACCACATCGACATTGTACAAACTTCTTCTCGGCCCAGACCAACACCCTGGAGTTGTTTAACTTCCTGGGTTCTTCCTCATTCTTCCAGGGTCATCTCCTTGTCACATCCTCGCCGAAGCTGAGGCTTTGCCAGTCTTGCTCATGTGCAGGATTGCTCACGTACCGATTTCCCAACAGGAAATCCTTTAGAATCCCCACAACAGGAGAGAGATATTTTATGTTAGAAGCCATCCTAGTGTCATCTCTGTTTTAGGTGATGCTGTGGAGATTTGCATAGCAAGCAGCCTAAAGAATGACTGGGAAATATATATACTGCTTCCCACTCTGACAGCACTGGAATGAGTCTATCTAAGGTCTAATGTTTGCTATTAGGTGTATGTATTATTAGTTTATAGTATGTGTGGTGTATGTATTTGTTTAATAAGCGATCATTCTAGGTGGATCTACTGGGCAGAAGCAAAAAGTGGATTCTCCAATGAAGATTGAGAGCTGTAGCAGAGATTCAGAAATACTAAGTCAATGCAGAGAAATGAGTGAAAGGTAAACGGTACAGTAAAGCAGTGTTCAAAAAGGGAGAAGTATGTATTTTCCCCCCCAAGTGAGCTGAAGTATTATAATGTGTTACTGAACAAATAAAGATGATAATCTATAAATTCATTAATGTGTAATATCTATTATCTCTCTTGAGTTTTGCCTAGTACCCCACTGAGATCAGTGGGTGATTGACTACAGATTGACAATTGTCAGCTTTATCTATTGTGTTCATAGACTGAGATCAAGAATAGAAGTTGATCTTCTCTGCAGAATAAGTTTCCTAAGTGTGCTCTACATCTGAGAAATTGCTCTCACCCACTAGAAAATATTTTCAAAACCCTAATGCCTACAGGGTCAGATTTCCGTGAAACAGTAGTCTGAAATCTGTTTCTTTTTCCTGTAGAAGTAGATTGACTTATAAGAGTATAAAAAAAATCAAAGTTCTGAGTTATGTCAGTACATGACATTAGTATTACACCTTTCAGCTTTCAAGTTCAGGTTATTTATTGTAACACAATGGAAATGCTCAGAGAGTATTTTCTGTAGAGTTAGAAAGAGGCTAACAGCAGTTTATTGTAAGAACAAGGAAGATTCTGTTCTTGCTGCACTGATATGCAGCAAGATTACTCTATTAAATATTATGAGACATGATAGGTTGTGCTGTTATTGAAGTGGATCTGGGATACATATTGAAGTTACCAGCCTTGCACTCTGTTTGTTTTTATTTCATAGCATTCTGGTATTATGAAGTTAAGGGAAACATAAGTACTTGTCCATTTGGTTACTCCAGATATTCCTGGGCACAAAGCTAATGAAGTTGTCTGTCTCTTGAACCTGTACTTGGGTGCTAGGGCTTTGGAAAGGATTTGAGTAACTGCCTAAAAAGCAAATGAAAGCCCAAGAGCGATGATACTGCTTTGCATTTTTTCCTTTCTGCCACTGCAGTGGAATTTGACAGTATTAGCTTTCATTTCCATGTAGACAAATGGGATGGGAATTTAACCCAGAAAAGTGATCATTATTGTACTGTTGTACAAATTCACAATGAACATGTGTCTATTATTTTAAGTTTTGCTCGTTCTTTTTTGTGATTGTGGTATAGCGTGGTATAGCATTCCCATTGGAAGGGCTGCACTGCTTTGTCTGTATGACTACTGCTGTATTTACAGCTCTAAAACTTGCTTTGTGTAAGTTTGTGGCACTCATCTCATGACTGGGATGTATTTTCAAATGGGAATAAACTGTTGGTCCTTTGTTCCAAGACTGGACTGAAGAAGGGCAAGCAGTTTTCGGTAGTATCCAGTATAGGTTTATTGAGTTCTTGTACTAATGTTTTCTGAGTAGTGTACAATTTTTTGCTTAGAGTTTGCAGACCCACAAAAAAGAGAGTAAGGCCATAAAAATGAGTTAATGTAATAAATATTTTTTCCACTTTTTGGTTGTGGTTTTAAACAACATCCCTGTAAAGGTATTTGCATCAAAGATATTATTACATCACTAGAGAGGAGTTATTATGTCACCATGAACTGTATATGATTTTGTTAATGGTGTATCTGCCACATTAATTAAACAATTGCTAAATCAAGGTCTAGACCTGTGTGACAAAATTAAAAGCTTTAAGTACATCTGTCCAATGAATGCTGCTATTTTTTGTCATTTGGTACGTTGTGTTCTCATTACAGATTTTCCAGTGTTGCTTATAGAGTGTATTTAAGAAGATAGAGTGTGGGTTTGTATAATGCTGCTGCCTGGTGCAAGTCGGTGTATACACCCTCCTGAGCTGACAGCTGCTGCAGTAATTTAAAGAAGAATCCATGTTGCCTTCCCTGTGGCTTCTCCAGGTGCTACAAAGCCTGGAGGAGGTAAAATGGCACTAACTTTTACAGATGTCAACATCTGCACCAGAGTAGGGCTCTGTTGATTAAAACTTGGATAGTCTAACACCTTAACAGTAATTAACCCAAACTACTTGTGTCTGTGCAAATGACATTTCAGGTTACAGATAGCTTCTTTCCCTCTTCCTCCATCCTCTGAGTTTTAAAGGAAATAATTTGTTTGTTTTTCTGGTAGGAACCCAGAGAATTTTATGTGAAATATTTCTACATTTTTAAAAATATTCATTGCAAAACATTCTTTAATAATTCTCTAAGTCATTCCTTCAATTAATTGGATGTATTATATAGTCAGACTATTGAATATAGTCATACTTTGAAAAATAAAAAGATTAGGATTAAACTATTATAAGCTAGAATTAGATATAAATTTTGGGACTACAACGTTCACTTTATAATCCAGATATGTATCACTTACTATTACATAGTGTAAACAAATCTGTGGGTTGTAACTTGCCTCTGGATGGACATTACAGAAGAGGTGTGGTCTGCTCTGTCCCTCTGAGCAGTAGACACCATGCTTGTTTTAGAAGCTTTGGAAAACACCTCTGTCTCTGCGTACTCGGTGCTGCTTATTTTCCATATACTAGGACAAAGCTTCATACGCTACTTTGTGTAGCAGAGACTGAAACACCGCAGTTTTGATCTGGAAAAGTGACTGAAGAAGTCTGCAGCTTCTGTCTAACTGACCTAGAAATGTTAAGGAGCAAGGTCTAATTAGGGAAGCGCAGGTTTGTGAGAACTGGCTGCATGAGAATTGCATGCTGGCAATTCCTCCCCCTTCCAAGATGTAGTAAAGCTATGAAAGATATGTATAGTTGTGGGTAAACAGCTGCCCAGCTTCCAAATTCTTCCTGGCAGCATCTCAAGATAGATGTATTTGCAGGCAAGCCTAGTTACAGGTTTTAAGAAAACCGCTGGTGGGAGGAACTTTTCTCTTCTGATGTCACTTCTTTGGGTCATGTATAGTCTCTGTAGGAGCCTGTGGTACTGAGGGTTGCAGAGTCCCACTGTCAGTGTCTTCTGTTAACTGGCAGCAGTTTTCATTTCACACTTTGAACTGTGACTTACACCTGAGGCTATCCTGTTTTTCAGCTTTCCTTGTTTTTTGTTTTTGATAGTCTTGGTAAACGCATAGTGGTGAAATCTGCATATTACCTACTCGTTTGTGGAAGGGAAGCTTTTCAGAAAGAGAAACTCATGCAGGATGTGACTGCCTGCCACTTACTAAACATTCCAAATAAGTATTGCCTTGTTTTGGACAGCATTTAAGATGTGCTTGTACCTATTTTAAAGAGAGATGTAAAAGCACCAGTGATTTGTAATTAGCTTTTAGGGTGATGCTGCTCTTCCTAATGTGGTAGTACAGCACTGTCCATTGTGCTGGGCAGTCAAGATAAGGGACTTTAGTTCAAGTGAAAGGGTCCTCATATTTTTCCTGGGTCTGCTGTGACTTGGGTCTGGTGACCTTCAGGGCATCCTGTAAGCATCCTCTGTGTTCCCAGGCATTTTTTGGAGCAGGGAAGAGCTGGCAAGAACTCTCTGGTGCATTCGTTCTTCTGATTGTTTGCTTACATTAGGATTGATATGTTAAAATCTGAAAGAAAACATAAATAGAATGTAAATTTAAGATATTTGGAAGCAGGCTTAAATTATGTATTATAGATCAAAATAGCTTACTTTAGGGTTGGTTTGGGGTTTTTTTGGCAATCAGGATGTAAACCTAGGATGTTGTGTTAGTGTTGTAGCAGCTGATGTTAGCAGCAAAGGGAATGGAGTGTTGCCAGCAGGACAGCCCAGCGGGAGCAGGTCTGTAGGGTGAAACAGGTGGTGCTGCGGACCCAGGGTCCACCCGTCTGTGTGTGTGTGATGGCTAGATGCCTCAGACTAGATGTAGGCTGGAGCGTTTGTAGAACTGCAGCTGGATCTGGCCTGCTCTCCTGGGAGATTTACTTCTGAAGTCCTCTGCTGATCCAAAGCGAAGTGGTAACATAGATGCACCAAAAAGCAAAGCATGGTGTGCCTATAGCCCTGGTATCGTAATACATAAGCAACCAGAGATACTCACAGCCCCTTTGAGAAGCAGTATTATCTCTGCATACTGCAGAGACAAAACATGACAAAGATTGACCTTTTCTAGATCATCCAAGCAGCACTGCAGAAGAAGTTGAAACTAGAATGAGCTCTTGAAACACTATTTCACTTCCAAGCCCTAGAGCAATGCAATTAAAATATTTAAAAATGTAAAGGATGCTCCTGATCTGATAATTAATTTCCATGTGCATTTGCTTCAGTAAAAGTAGCCCCCTATATACAGCACAGAATGTGTCTTATGGTGACTAAGCTATGTATTATTATTGGAATGAAGAGAAAAGAAATCAGCCACAGACAGATATTTTAAAGATACTGCTGAATGTATGGAAAATTAATTTTTCCTTACACCACCATCCATTCTGAATATTATGTATTATTGTGGCATGTGTGCTTTGTTGCTATTCATGAATACTGCAGTATTTCAAATGGTTGCAAAGAAGAATCTGCCTTTACTTCACAATGTATTTTTGTATCAGTGTCACATATTAATACGTAATATACTCCATATAATGTCTTGCAATTTGAAGTTGCCCAACTGTAGAGGCATCGCACTACTCCTCATAGGAACATTCTTGGAGAGTTTATCCTCTCCTAGTGCGGAATTCGATTAAAATACATACTTTGCAGCTCACTTGGTGCAGCAAGTTACAAAAACTGTCCCTCATCTAGCTTGGCTGTCTTTAGGCTGGAACTACTTTCTAAACTTGTCTGTAGCACTTAAAGGCAGCTTTCAGAAGGGACTGATGATTAGAGACCCAAGGGGTTCTGGGGTTCTTCTCTGGAGTGTGCCACTTCCTTTGGCAGTGCGGGCTCTGTCAGGAAGATCTGTTTATTAGTGTGCTGGCTGAAAACAGGGAAACTCTGAGGTCTGTGGTCCCTGAGCCCCTCTATACCACAGATAGTTTAATTTAGAGATTGCTATATTTTGAATTTACTGAAATAAAGTATTTTGAAATAATTTAAAAGTCTGATGAAATGGAAGGGTTTTGTTTCCTTATCACAAACTCCCCTTTTATTGAATACCTTCAGAGTTATTCAATAGAATTATTAGATACCACAGTCACACTTCAATTTCACTTTCATTCTGTAAGTATGCATCAAACGGATGCTTCATATGACAGGTGGAAGTGGAAGTTTCCTTCAGGACAGTTTCTTTTCAAAGTTGTTTATTTGCAGAGTGCAGCCTCAGGATAACACTAATGCTTTTGTTAGCAAGTGATTTGTGCCAGCCCCAATACAAATAAAACATTTGATTTGTACATTCTATTGTAAACAAATGTGCACATGCTTGCTGTCTTCAGACATACCGTATTTTATCAACATGAGGGATCTTTATTTCTTTTATTACAGTGTGTAGTGAATACCAAAGATAGCAGTGTAGTAAGTTGTAATAAAGTGTTATGAAACGAGTAAGAAATTTACCTAACATTAAATTCAGACAAGAAGTGAGAGTCTACCTCGCAGAACATGTCTTCAAAAAGTTCCATACAACTGGAAAATAGTTTCTTTGTGTTACTCTCTAGGAAATATGTGTGAATATTGTGTTTGGATTCCGGTTTAACTAAAAACGAAGAGATCTTCATGTTAATATTGTTTCTGATACATTTGGTGACGTATTTGAATGGGTTAAATTATGTTATTCCATGTGGTAATCACAAGTGTACAAATCACTGTTTTGTTCAGCGTGTTCTGAATGTAGTCTGTTAACATTCATTAACCTTCAGGTATTTTTTTCTTTAAAAAAAAAAAAAAAACAACCCAGAACTTAGATGTAAAATGAAATTATTATTTAATGTTACGATGCAGTATAAATACATGCTACATTACACCTTATTTTCTTTATGAAACCAACACAGAGCCTACTAGATACTCCCTATATGATTGCTATTTTGATATTTAGACCCAAGAGATCAAATTGATAGGAGAATCATTGAGAGAAAGACACTTTAAAAATTAATCTGTAGGATTTCTTATTAGTGTGAGAGCATCCTGTTTATTGCAATAATTATTGCTGTAATTGAATGCAGTGGAAAACAATTTCAAGTGAACTGAATATTATGAACAATGTAAAGATAGCCAGTGTCTCCTATACAGTAATTTCAAGCATAATTTCTGCTTCTCTCATTGCCTAAAGAACCATGCAAATAAGAGTACTTAGTTTTCTGAAAATGAAAAATACTAAATATGAAATTATTTTAATACTAACAATAATTTGTAATATCTTCAAAAATTATCAGAGAGTTGTAACAGTGGCGGTCATAAGACTTGTCTGAGCTATAAAAAAATACAATATTTGGAGACTTGAAATGTCCCACAAGTTATACCTCTATTACCCTAAATAGAAAAACTATTTTATTATCTGGCCTAATGCCAATATTTACTGTTGAGACTACATCTATATATAGCAGAGTTTGAAAAATGTTATATTCCAAAATATGGGATTTTGTACTGGAAAGCACCTCTTTATTTTGACATGCAAAAATATAGTTTGTTTTTTAATAACTGTATGCAGTTTGTTCTCATGAAGGTGTTAAAATCCATACAATTACCTTGGTGCTCTAGTCAATGTTCATTCACAAGTGTATGATATGAGAAAGAAAAATGGGTGTAACTTGACATTATTTATTAAAGCGTTATTCTTTTCTCAAAACAGATTTTTAAAAAGTCATCAAGGAACTCTGAATCTCAATGATTTCTAAATTTAATGGTGCTGTTTACAGGTTATTTTTCCTTTAAAAATGTCTAATCAATAGGCCTCCAACTTCAACAGCAGTCTAAAAATGAAACTTTTTAAATTATCATATTAATGTCTGTGACAAGGATTCTTCATTTGACACTCAACAATCTTCTTGATTATCAATGACTCAGTCTAAAGTCCAGGTAACTCTTGAGTTGCCTTCACTCTTCAGAACAAAGATGAGTAAAAATGGCAAAAATACTGCTATAATTTCACCTTAGGGTACAATGAAGTTAGAGACAGACTTCTCATTGCCTTCCTTGGGACCATGATTTTGTTTGCTAGGAGCAGCAGGTTGAGAGTTCTGCTTTTGGTCATGGTAGCTTTTAAATAAAAATTTTCAGAAGGCTTTTGTTAAATTAAGTAAGACAACAATATCTAACTTGATGGTCCAGTGGAGCACCCAGGAATGAGGGATAACAATGGTTCTGGCATTTCCTTGGAGGCTTGGATGCAAATGGTTTCTGTGCTGTAGGCTGCTAAAAGCTGCTAAAGTGTTCTGTGCCTTAGTTCTTCATTGTCAAAACTGAAATAATATTTCTTTGCCTTAAAGCTTTAATGGGGAGAGAAGTACAAACTGAGAGTGAGATACACAGGTGCTGTGTTGGTGATGACTACCTAGGTAAATGTAGGGGGATAAACACAGTCTTTTGTACAGGTGTGAACTTGCCTTGTCTGAGTTCAGAGTTGACTCTGGTTAGCACACAGTGAAGCTATGGTTAGCATAGCTCTGGGCCTGTGATAATAAGCCTTAGGGAGGGCAGGCAAGGAGAAATTACCTTCAAGTAGACAGTTTAGGTATCTCTTGTAGAATCACAGACTTGCTGAGATTGGAAGGTTCATAGGGAGATTGTCTAGTCCCAATCCTTTTACTCAGAACTGCATTGACTAGAGCAGCTTGCTCTGAACTCTGTCCAGCCAGGTTTTGAGTATCTCCAAGGATGGACACTCCACAGCCTCTGTGGGCAAACAGAAAAGAGCAGAGGTGTCAGTGTTATGCTGAGCCTGAGTTTACTGGCAGAATAAGAAATGGGCAGACCTAATTCTTCCCCATGTGGTTATGGGCACTGACCTAGCTACACTGCTTCCAGATCCAAAGTGAAGGGTTTTGACACTTTGCTTTCACCTGGCCCACATCCCCAAGGATGGCACATCTGAACAATGCTGGGGGTTGGGCAACACAAAGTCTGTTATATTCTCAGGGCTGCCGAGGAGACATCTTAAAGTATAAGGCTCTTTGAGTTGATTTAAGGAACTACATTTCTGCATTCAAAACTGTAACTGACCATTTTCAGGATGAACACTAATCACTGGAGTCACAATGCAGACAAGTTTTATGTTAGTTATGTTATGGTTTACAAAATAGTATTTTTGAAAATGGCTCATTGGTTCATGGTACTTGGCTCAGGTATTACTTAGCACTTTTGTCTGTTGGTTAGTGAGGCAAAAGATATGTCACTTATTTTTAAGCTATAAGGCTAGGTTCTGAGCCTACAAAAAAAATCCTTCTGGTCCCTATTAAAGGAATAGCGATCTGTAATGACAGAAAAATTCAGACCAGCTGTGTTATAACAATATTGCAGAAATAAGTTTGTGAAGTAACTGAAGATGTACCAATATGAAGATTTAGTACAATACAGTGTGCAATTTCATAAAACATAATGTAAAATTAAACATTTGCATTTTGGAATATGACTCAAAAACCTGTTTTCTTTTAAAAGGAAAATGTGGAAATGTGGAAAGGAAAAATCAGTGAATTAATATTAGTATATTTACAACAGAACTGTGGGTCTTGGAGATGTAAATGCCAGTCTCAGAATTAGCGTCCATAACATTCTGAAACACTTGGGCTCTTGGGTTAGGTTTGGCATGAGAAATTTGGCCTAGCAAGGTAAGTGTCTGTGTTAGTTAATGCTTGAATTCTCACTACTTTTATTTTTTCTTTTTCTCTCCCTTTTTCTTAATCCACATTTTTCCCTGCTTATCCCCCCCAGCATAGAGTGATCAGTAATCTAATCTCTTATTTCCCCAAGAATAAGATGGTAATGTTATACTTTATATTCATGTAAATTAATAAAATATTTAACAGATACTAGCATGAGCCATTATGAACTGACTGTGTAGAAAGGTGGAATACTTGGGGGCATTTGTCACATATAATTCATATATGCCAACTAAACGGACTTCAGCTCTTTCAGTTGAGATGGTTTGCGTTCCACACCTTACTTTACATATATTGTGAGACTGTGGAAAATGCTGGAGCTTGTTAAATTTCTGTCTTAATAGAAATATTAAATCACAATTTCTAAAAAAAAGTCTGATTTGTTTGTTCTGTTGGAACATGAAAATTATTCGAACTATTATTATTTGTAATGTTTGTATTGTGAACTCTGGTAGTAATGACATCAATGCATTAACAATAACCCTTATCCCTCCAAAAATGATGGTGAACCATTACTGTTGCTCTTGCAAAGCTGTACTGTGAACTATAGTTGAATGATTATATGGCTGAATCTGAAACCAAAATACGATGTTTAAATTTTTCGATGGAACCTGCCTCTATTGAGATTTATCTCTACACAGTGACTTATGCTTATACTATGGAAAAAGTGTGTGTTAGAGAAGGATTAGGACGGGTATAATGTTACTGGTGTGGCAGTAATAGGATTCATCCAGCAAAGAAATGACTTCAGTTTAAAATATATGAATAGCTAGTGCTATCAGGAGCTATTCAGAAAAAATAGCTTTATATTTTCATGCTAAGCAGAAAAATGCTGGTGATAGTATAGTACACTCACTAGGCTGATGTTGAGAAATATGTCAGGAGGTTGTGTAGAGCTATTTTCAGGTTCAAAATAATCACTCTAGAATTTCAGTTGGCCATGTAACATTTTTGTGTCTTCACAAAGACAACACACATGTAATGTAAAGTATAAATTTAATGTGTATTTTTAATTATGTTCTAGAAAACTTCTAATTTGCACTAATGATAGGGAGACCCTTTTATGAATTACTGAATTGTACAAATTAGCAAGTGAACAAACACACTAAAAAAAAAATGTATCACATAATGTACTTAATTCGTTTTGACATTTGTGGTTCAGTGTTAACTGTTTATGCTAGTACATCATCTTGCACCATGCTAGTAAACATTCTCAAGTATATTTTAGCAAAGATCATGCTGTGCTATCAGTAGAGCATTTTGCCAGAGCAGTGTCACTCCTTCCTCTTTGCTGAAAAATGGGAGGGTTATATTGCCTTACGTAAAATATTGTGCATATTTCTATTGCTTTTGTTTGAAACTGCAGACAGTTTTGTGTGATCATGTTTTGTAAACACAAATGAGTAGAACTTAGGTTGCTGGATTTTAGCATGTATAAAGCGCCAAAATGGATTTGTGGAGAGATCTTTCAGAAATACAGACAGGAATTCTTCTCTTAATTACACTGATTTTGATTTTTTTGGCATTTGAGGAATTGATTTTTTTATTTTTCTCTTTGAGCAGTAGCTGTCAAACTCCTATCTCTCTGAAAAGCTCCTGGTCTTCAAAGGGACTGAAGAGGCTAGTCATGAATAAGGAAATGAAGAGATGAAGAAAAGACAAAAAGTTTTGCTCTTCTTCATTCCTGTCTAATGCAGAAAGACAAACCTCTCATGATTGGCAAAATATCCCATCCTCTGATTATGCAAAAAATTGCTTCAGAGTACTGAAAATAATGAGTAGAGGCTGTTTCCAAGAATGTGTTTCTAGTCATAATGTGACTAGTACATTTCAAGCCTGTAGTGAAATGGGAAATAAGAGTGGATAGCTCTATCCTTCTGCTACTCTAGGCTTGAAAAGGAAAAACAAATTGTATTTATTGACTAAATTACAAGTGACCAAACACCCCTTACTGGCATTTGTCATCTTCTGTTCCACTGCTTCATGTTACATAATTGAACACATAGCAGCAGCACAACTAATACACAAGTTAATTGTTGGTTTGAATTCGTATTGATAATCTTTGTTGAACTGAATAACTTTAGTCAGGACTCATAGACTGAAGATGAAACCTCTGTAGTTTCTAGTATTTTTAGGTACCTTTCTCGACTGAACAATGTTTAACACCATCTAGCACCTCAGAAAATACAGCCCTTGAATATACCTGAAATGGGGCTGGAGTAGGATTCTAACACAAAGTATCTTTCCTTCTGCTGCTTAAAATTTGGAAGACATTATCAAGATGCCTTCATGCAGGCAAGCTAACTACTTTTAAAATTGCTAACCAAACAAGTCCTGACTGAGAAAATCTGGTAGAGCAGCAGCATCATTCACAATCAGAACTCTTCCAGCCTACAGTAACCCCAAATTGGAATATATTCTGCTGTGATCAGATTCTGCCCAAGGAGCGGGGTAACAATACCTAGGCTTGCCTGTTGGCTTCTCAGAGCCAGGGATGCAGGAATGGAGCAGACTGACAGTAGTAACCATCAAGGAGTTTCTCCTGTTGTCTTCATTCATGGTGAGAGCTGAGATCCAGGGAAGCATTGAAGGCTTTTAGCAACAGCAGTGCTCAGGACAGGATGAGTGGTGGTTGCACAAAGGGCATGGGTGGTATAGAGTTTCAGGATTCTTACTGCAAAGACCTTTAATAAGAGCTATCTGAGTCTGCAGGTATTGTCTTCTTTTGACATTCATACAGAGTGAAGAAAACAATTAGCAGCCCTCACTTAAGGAAAAGAGACACTGGTAAGGAAACTATACTTGTGATTGTGTTGGTATCATAGGCTGTATTGTAGTATCCTCTAAATCCTGAGGTATGAAGCTGCTGGAAGTTATCAGATGTATTCATCAAACCCTAATGCTTCTGGGTTAGAAAAGAGCAACACTAAAATTGCAGCGTCTAAGCCTGGGATGCAGGAACAATTGGGAAATTGCTAATGCATACTCCGTGTGTTTTTATGTAGAGAGAGGAGGTACTAATGGAGAGTGGAAGAGAAGCAGCACTTTGTACTGATTCTTAGGCTTTCAAAATGTCTCTGTGTGACTTGTCTGAGGAATGCAGTTTTTGGATCTTTGTGGAGTACTTTTTTATACATCAATTTAAAGATTTTTCTGTAATTGTTTTCAAATAACTGCATAAAAAAGAATTGCCAAAAGGCAGACATCTGCTCATTTGTATCAAGAGAAACTATCTACCAAAAGAGAATATTTAAATCCTTCCAGCAGGTTTTTGAAAATGCAATGCCTTTGGGAAATGGGAAAAGTATGCTTTTTCAGTTGTACTACATTTACAGTCCTGGGATTGCTGTATTTGGTGTAGGTCTAAAAATGTGAGCATGTACAAAGAAGTAGAGTGCCACATATTCAAGAACAAGTGATCTATCAAACCATGGTGAATCAACAGATTAATGATTTTTTTAATTCATCCTAAAATTTCTCTATGCTGCTTTTCTCTGGAAAAAAAAATTCTTTTAATATTTTCCAGACAGCACTTAGCTGCTGAGCCATCCCAGAAAATGTATTCATTCTTATGCCATTAGCTTCAGTATGGGAGGAAATGTGACAAATACTTTGACTTTTATATATAATCTTCTTAAAAGGATGTGAAAATTCTTCCTACTTAGGTTGTGAGGGTAAAACCTAAAATGCAAGATTTTTTGTGCCTCCTTTTAGCAACAAATGTTTGTCCTATTTTTGCAAACACAGATGAACCGATTGTGGTCTAGTTGCCACCTAAACCTTCTTGACATTAGCAGGCCAGTGCCTTTTCTATGTTTAGCTAGTAGATGGAGTTTTATTTGCCAGTGTGCGTCCACCTAAAAGGCCATGCTATAGCGTTTAGAAATCAAACCCTTTAAAAAATGTGTTCAGGTAGTTGTATTTGAAAATCCTTGTATATGATACTCTCATATTTTAGACCCTTTGTGTACTGTTTTTTAAACTGGAGTCCTTTTATTTACCCTAATTTTGGAGTGACTGGTAATAAGCAGACATAAATTTGCCACTTTTTAAAAGCCATTATTCAAAATACTAGGAGAAAATGCAAAGATACTGTAAACCTGTTAGGTCATCTAGTCCAGCCTTCTGTCCATGTAACTTTATAGTAGTCCTGGTTGGTGAGACTTTAAAGGTTGAACAGCTGTCTTACATCCTCAGTTAGAGTAGTGTGCGTGTAGGAGTTTTTCTGCTCTGGATGAATGAAACTGTGGTAAGGCTGAAGTACGCAGTGTGGTGCTTCTGTGAACCAGCCTTGCCATCAAGAGGGTCAGGTTCTAAATTTATTTGGTGACCACTCAGATCAATAGAAGGTGAGCCTGCGTATTAACACTACTGTGTCCATATGTTTTGGTTAAAATAAAGAAAAAGAATAAAAGAAAAAGAAAACCTTTTGTATTTAGATTTTGTATTCCTTTTATGTAAATGTCAATAGTCCGGAGAGTGATTTTTGGCTATGTCATTTATTTACATCATCATACTGTGAATGTTGTAAAATTCTTCCTGGTGAAGGTGAATGTAGCAAAATCTAGATATAGCACATACATATCAATCAGTCTTGATGAGTTAGTGTATTTATTTCTAGTAAACAAATAAGACTGAATTTTCAACTATCTACTATTGACATATTACTTATATCTTTAAACTCAAGATATTAAGAATGCAACATTGACTCAGTGTAATTTGTAGAGGGCTTCTCTTTGCTTTGTGCTGACCTCTGTAGTTTGCCTATATGATTTCCGTTACTGTGTCATAAAGGTCTTTTCATTTGCTGAGGGAATACTGGTTTGGAATCTTTACTTTTTGTATAAATTTAAGGTAGAAAAACAAAGCCAAATAATTCCCTTAAGCAGCAAAGCATACAAGAAAATGCCACCTTTTTTAAAAGATGCTTATATATTATAAATGGATATATTACTTTCCTATGGCTAAAAAAACATATAAATGATATGCAGTTTAGAAAATTAGAACCAAAATAGCAAGCCTATTTCCTTTTCTCTGGGTCTTGATGGGTGAGCGTATTAACAAGTGATGGTGTCACTTATTAAGGTGTCTTAGACAAACCTATTATTTTGCAAAAGGAGATGGAAGGTAGTCATTGTACGCATGCAATTTGTAGAGAAAATATTAAATCTTAGAATTCTCTGCTGAATTCTTGCAGTTGCCACACCACTAGATCCTCTCAAGGAAAATACAGGAGTGGCACGTGGTTCTCAAATATGTAGCTGCATCAATTTTAAGGTGAGGAAAAGAGTGAGGACACTGGAGCTGTTCCTACTAGTCTGGGTGCTGGGAACCCACTTCTGGAAGACTTGCATTAGGTTGGTTTACCAAATTGCTTAAGGACTTTCATTATAAGCAAATGAACAGTCTAACTGAGTTGGACTGGGGACTACGTATATTAAAATGAAGTACACTTAAGCAGTCTGATAACAGACTAGAGTGTTCACCATCTGGCAGGACTGAGCTTTGCTAAGGATACTCTGGTTATGAGTTTTAAAATTTGGAAAAAGATGGTTGACTGAGGTCAATAACTTATCTCCTGCATGGGAAGAAGCATCTTTATCGGCTTCACACCGGAAATCTGACTGACCTCTTAGTTTTCTCTGGAGTTCTAAACTGTAGTAGCAGCCAAAAACATTGTATTTTTTCTACAAGTCTGAAAACAAGGGAAACAGAAACTTTTGAAACTTTTATTTTGAATACAGAGTTCAATGAGGTAATTTGTGCTATTGTCTGCTTCCAGAGTATGCTCAATATAGGGTCAAATGTTCAGGTGACACCAGCAGCAAAGCCTCCCCAAACCTCATTGGTCTTTTACCCTCTTTATTCTCTTCCCCCCACACCCCTACCCCTTGCTAATAGCATCATGGGGTTGGAAATGGTGGGAATGCATTGTGTGCAGAGAGCAGTGAAGCCTGCCTTGCAAGTGGCTGGTTTCTAGATCAACATCACGTCAGTTCTCTGGGCAAATGGCAGAATGATGGTAAAGAGAGATCCAGAGAATTCTTTGGCACTCAGATCCTAAAAAATAAGGGAAATATTAGCTTATTCTGCTGTTACTGCCTTTCCCAAGACTACTTCTCCACAAAGGTTCTTTGTTTAAATCACTCTTGCGTTAATTGTGGTGGAATTGCTGGCATGCCTAAATTGCAAGACAGATGAGCATTAGCACTATTGGTCTGATCATTAGAGTCTTTGTGGTGCTGTGCTGAGGAAATCGTTTCTTCTGGGTTTCTAGTTTTTAACTGAGAATGTTTCCTTAAATTTGCAATTAATGCATTTTAGTTATATTATACTTTATCACAGAAAGTTTATATATGTTATTATTAAATGTATCAAATGTTTTCAGTATAAATAAATGGTAGATATGTGCTCCTGTTGTTAATGATGTATTGTACAGAGTACCATTTGTAAGATGTGCACAGGTGATGAAGGCATTTTGGGAGAAAAAATGTCTGAACTTGTATATTTTTCCTGCAGTTGAACTCAAAAGAGTTTCATTGGCATTAAGATAAACAGACAATAGGTGTTTTATATGTTGAAAAGGTAATTTACACAGGATAAGAATCATGCCAGATAGAAATAATTTCTTCTCTCCTATAAAGACTAGAAATAATCCTTGATATAAGTCAAAAACTCTGTAACACTTCTGTGAGAATAGTCCAGGTGAAAGAAGATTATTGTGTACAGGGCAAGCTATAATAAAAACTGTCAGTTCTGTCAGCCCTTCTGTCTAAGGTCTATAGAGGATTAAAAGGATATTGAACATCATGTAACAGCTGTCTCCTATGTGAAAGGGATCACTATTGTGGTGAACATAAGCGTACCCATTAAAAAAACTCCGTAAGGCTAGGTGTGGCTGAGCCACAAGTGGTTGGTTTGGCAGATAAACTGATGCTTTCAAGGACTTGAAAGAGCACAGTCTGAGTTCTAAATAGGTAATATCACAGTCTTATCAACTAGTGTGTTTCTTGTGCATCTTTTGCACTACTGAAATAATACAGGATACCATCAAGTTCGGTATAATAAGCAACAAACTGTATTGTGTTCCTATGGTGTTGAGAAAATATTAATTACTATGTAGTGCGAAATGTAATTAGTGTTTCCAGAGAAGTTGCAAATTGACTTTTAGCTACTTTTTTTTTGTGACTCTAAAAGCTCTAAGGCTAAAAGAAAAATATTGTTGTTAACAGTAATAAAAACTTTAACTACACTTAGTTTTTCTGGACAGTTTAATGAATTTTGAATGTTGATTAATACCTCTGAAAACACAGCAATTCATAATGCTTAATATGAAACAAGAAAAAATTAACAATGCTTAGAATGAGTATTGCTGTAAACCTGCAATACTTAAAATTTTTGTATTTGAAATAAAAAAAGAAAGTTCTTTCAGTTCTGAAGTGAATGGGAGGAAGTAGTCTACCCAATATATCCTTTACTCAGAAGGTGCAGGTTGGTTTGTTTGTTTTCTTTTTGTAAGAATGAAGTATGATAAATGGATAGCTATCCAGATTATGGAATGGATTCCTACGTACAGGTAAAGGTGGCCCTCATTCTTTAGTATGGACTTTAATAATTACAGCACCTGCTTTTCCCTAAGCATTCATGTGTTTGGCCAGTGGTGTGGGTATAAAGATAAAGCTGAAAATTAAACTCAAAATAAGTAGTTTTTTCTTCTGAAAATGTAACCTGTACTTTTGTACATCATTAGGTTCAACTTTATTTCCTCTTATATTATTTTAAATAACTAAATTTGAAGACCCAGATTCCCAAATACTTTTTCTTTCATTGTACAAAACAACAATCTTTAGGTCGGTTATGTACTAAGTCCTTCTGGAAGGAGTTTACAAAATCATTTGTTAGAGAGCAGTGGTAACTTCTTAGCCAAACACTTGTTGGGAGCAATTAGGCCATGGAATAGTATAAGATGTGAGGGCCTATTGCAGTACCTAATCTTAATTTCCAATTCTAATACAATATTTCAAAATAGAAATTCAAGCACCCCGTTTGTTGACTTTTCAGTTTAAACACATCTGGTAACACTCAGTGTATTGTATAACACTGTGTAAACTCCATAGTTTTGTACAGGGCTCTTGTAGGATTGTTTTAAACTTCTTAACCCTAGCTGGCTTGTTCACAACAAGCGAAGACAGCTACCATAGAGGATTTATTTAAAAAAGGTTAGAAAGAGGTATGCAAAAGTAAGAGACTTGTTATTTTTTAAAATCAAACCCAAATCCTGAGACCAACTGTCAGCTTTTAAAGCCAGTGGACAAATCAATATATTGAATTTTTAAAGCTAATTGAAACCGATATCTAGCTTGTCGTTCATGGGAATTGCAAAAATGTAGCAATTTAAATACAACCTTTTTGAAGAGGTACAGTAATACTGCCCTAGTCTGGGACAGAATATCAATAAAGAGACCAACCAAAGTTCATTAGGGAGGTGTCACAATAAGAAGGATGAGAAATAACTGAAAAGATGAGGAGGAGACCAGGAGTCTCCGGAGCACATCAGGTACTGTTTCCAATGATAGTTTTCTGTGACAGACAGTACCCAAACTGGTAACTGCTGCTTGAGAATAACTCAAATTCCTGTTGATGGAAAATAGGCTGATCTTGCTGGGATTTATAATACAGAGACAGGAGCTACCTAGGGCTAAAGTCTGACTTCCTCTCTGACTATGTGATCTTAACCTAGTGACACCAATAGTATCAAGAATGAGAATCAAAGCAGCATTTGATGTACCATGGTCCTGGATGAAGCAGAAAGAGAAGATTACTATTTTTAATAGCTCCTTCCAAAACACAGTATGCTGATAAACTGGAAAGAAAACTTTGTCACTTGGAGATGAATGCAAGAAGTGGAAAAGATAGCATTCAAATGAAGAATCAGAGGTTCATTTTGAGTCATAGGTTATAGAGGCTACGGTGGAATAATTGCTGCAGGTAAAAGCGTGTAGATGGGTTTGACGTAAGAGAGCTGTGTGGTACATGAATCTGCACATGCTTGTCAGGAACTGTATGGTTGACATATCCTATTTAAGATCTACCACTAAGGAAGAACAAATAGGCTTTGACACTCACTGGACTTCATGCCTTTATTATACAATCTGAGAGCATTATATTCCTGCACCATGGCAATAATTTTTTGTGAGACATTATCATAACAACTTTTTTTTTTTTTAAGTCAAAGAACTCTGAATGTTGTAGAGCAATATATAACAAATGGATTGTAAAACAAAGCATAAATTTAAAGATGCTGTAAATAAATTGCCCTAGTAAAACTCCAAAGGAGAGGTAGTCTGTGTGGGAGTGGAGGAGCTAGTGAAATGTATTCCATGCAGATTCTGGTGCTGGTGATGTTAAAATAAATATATTTTTAGTAATAATATTGATTTGGTATGAGCTGCATGTAACATAGTTGCTAACAGAAATGTGAGCCATTTATTTGATTTGCTTGTTCACAGATTGAGTCTATGAGGAAACATAAGGTGGTTGAAATTATTTGCATTATATATTAAATTGTTTTGATTTCTGATATGTCAAAAGGATGCTACAACTTTTCTGATTTGGCATATGCTGATATACATGCTTTGTGCTACAATATTCTGTAAGCTGCACTGCTTTTTCTATTTTTAATCAAGTCTAATTTATATAGCAGTCTTATTCTGTAACATTATAAATTGGAGAAATATGATTAAAGTAATGGTATACAAGCCATATAAAATGAAGTGGGTGAAAGGCAGTAGTCTTTGAGGCTATGTTGCAATATGGTAAGTGAAGAATTCTGTGTCCCAGTAAAAAGACAGGAGGAATGTAAGAGCTGGCAGAATATAGTTTCCCATGAACTGACTTGGAGCAGGGTTCTCGCCGTGGGGCGGTGCTCAGAGCACTACCTCTGAGCTGGCTGCAGAGCTCTGCCTGGCTGTGTTCCCACCATTCAGCAAGTGTTTAAGAGGAAATCCCACCAACCTACTTTTCTAGTAGCGTATGCCTGATCACAGACTGAGATAGCACAATCCTGAGTATGCAGAAGAGATGGCACTAGGCAAGGGCAGTTTTAGTGCAGGAGCCTACCAGAAATGGACATTCTGAAGGGCTGGATGGTGGGTAGCAAAAACTCAGAATATGAATTGAAAAGTGATTGGCGCACACTCTCCTGCACCACTGTCGTAAATACCTGTTGGCAGACATGGGGTCATGGGTTTTTTTGTTATCAATATTATCCATTAAAATTGAATTATGCTGAAGAATGCTAGAAAGTTACAGGACAGACAAGTGGAGAAGTTTCAGATGAATGGGGAAAAAAGACTTCAGAAAACAGGAAGACAGCCAAGCAGATGCAAAGGGGAGAGGAGAGTTGCTGCACTGAAGGGGGATTCAGAAATAGATGAGAAAAGAAGAATTATGGTCTTGTAGAGAGCCAGAAGAAGAAAAGAGAAAGATAAGTCATTGATGAATGGAATGATTTGGAGTCTATGTCCATATGATTCACTACCTCTTAAGTGTCTGAAAATAACCTTGTCTGTAAGTGCCATTATTCTGCACTAGGGTAGGAGGTTTTTGTGTCTGAAGACTAACTTTCAACTCTGAGCATTTCTTCCTTTCAATAAAAAACACCTCCCTTACACCTCCTGTAGCTACCAGCAGCAATGTCCTATCTGTCTCTAATCCTGTAGAGTGCCTCTATTTAAAATTTGCTTCCTCTGATTATCTTAACTTGCTGTCAGAGAAGTCGTCCCGTTTTCTGTAGGACTGCAGAAGGCTCACAGGAGTCCCAGGTGATTGAAGAGGCAACAGTGATGATGTGGGAGTCTTTGCTGCTTTCTTCAGATATGAACTAGTATTGCAAATTTGCATGATACTGAATGTGTTGATTCTTGTGGTTCCTGTGCATTGCTAACAGGCTGGGCACTTGTCTTTCCAGTATTGCATGTCCAGGACCACGATAGCTGCTTGTTTGTATAGTCTGTGTTCACTGCCTTTTATACGGTTTCTGATGCCCTTTGTGTTCAGAGACATTTCCTGGGGATTATTATCAGTTTCTCCTATGGTCTAAAATTATATATTTATAGTTGATTCTAGTTTAAGATTATTTTGTCTTCATTGTTGCATTGCACATACTCAACAGAGTTCTCAGTTCTCAGCCTTGCGTGTGAGAGTCCCTTCTTCTACGTCTGGACTTTGAAAGAAAACAAATATTCCTCTAAGTATCGTTTGTCTTTGGTACTCATCAAACCTGTATATCAACTGTTACTGTGTTTTGGTATTTAAACCTGGAAACAAAATCTCCCTATTGCTTTATAATATTTTTCTCCTCTTCTACCCATTGTGAAATGTAATGAACAGGAAGACAAAAAGGCATAGGATTTTTTGTTTAATTGTTAGTTTTGAGTGTTTTGGGTTTTTATAAAGAAAATAATGACAGCAAATCTCTTGGTTTTTTACAGCTGTTAGCAGTAAGTTCTCACCAATGACTTTCCATTGCAGTAGAGGATCTTTATCCTGACATCTTTTTTAAATGAGTGTATATATGTCCAAATCTCTGTTTAGTGTTGTCCTTGACCCTGTGCAGCAAGATCAAACAGAAAGAAGAGAGCCTAAGTACTGCAAGATTAGCCATAAGTGGTTAAAGGATTGAACCTCAAGAGAAAAATTTATGTGATGCTCTTAGTTTCTGTCATTAAAGGCAATGGGCATTCAACTTGGGAATTATAGATTTATTTGAAAATTATAGATTTAATTCTTCCTTACATGTGGCTTTCTTATTCCACTGTTTACCATCCCCAACTCAGGGTTTAGAGAGTGGTGCAAGAGACTTGGAATCAAGAACAGTCTTGTCATCAGAGTTGGGTCTCCTGTGCAAACTGGCCTCTAGTTCATTAGGTGGAATCATCTCTGCCATTGTCTTAAAATTAATTGACCAAACCCTCAGTAAGTATATACAGAACATCATTATGAAACCTGTGTAAAGCTGTTATGTGCGTATCTGGGCTGTTTCTCTGAGTAGTGGATAAAGTTTTAGAAACTTCTACAAATAGTAGAGCTGGAAGCCTTTTTTCCAAATGAATGTTTATGTCCTGCAGAAACTCACATAAATGGATTAGGATCTAATCTGCTTCTAAACCTCTGCCAACAGTAACCACGATAAATGTTATTTGGCCTGTTTTGTGATATATGAAAATTTGATAGGTTTTCAGCAACGATCTGTTGTGGAATATTACTCCAGATTACCTGTTTCATACCCGGCCTTTCAGCATACATTTGATTGCACTTCAGGTAATATTATTGCTAGTTAGATAGACAATCGTTTGCTGCAGTTTTAGGTAATGATATAACTAAATTGCCCTTTTTTGTTTAGAAGCAAAAATGTTTAAAGAGCTGGTCTAGACCTAGAAATGAGACTATCTCTTGGTCAGATATTTTAACTTTAAAATAAAATACTGGGTAATATTTCAACAATTGAACAATGAAAACTAAAAATTGAAAATTAGTCAGCTATGGCTTCCTTTTCTCTTTTTCTTCTGTATGCAAGAGTAGGGCACTAGTTTTTGGTATCCTTTTGTCCTAAGGGAAAGATTTTGGTACAGAAATGTCTTACTTTTTTATCCTTTCTTTTCCTCATTTGCTTTCTATTCCTTTTTATGCTTAGACATACCTCACGGTTTCTTGCATGTTTTCTCCCAATGGGTAGTATGTGTTCCAGAAATTTACAACTTTTTTATTTGTCTATTCAATTTTTCTTTTTTATTACATTGAAAAAAAAATGACTACTTTTGAAGTGCCCTTTCCTTTTATTGTCCTCAGATGTTTGTAATCTACTGCTCTCTGTGTTATGTGTTTTGGGTTTTTGTTATTGTTTTTATTAATTAGTACCCATGCTATTGGAGGCCGATTGAATGAGTTTTTATGTGTACGTGCACGGTTTTAGGTGCTTATTTTGCACTGACAAAATTGATAGGTACAAACCTGATAGCTGATAATGTTGGGCTACTGCATAAGTATCCTTCACATGCATTATTTTGTGCCTGAAAGAGATTCACGAGCACGCACACCTTAAACAATAAATAACTTTAGTGTTGCAACGTTTAGAAATAAGAAGTTAAAGATTTTAAGTTCACTGGGGATACATATGTATAATTTAACACTATTCAGTAAGAGATGTAAATTTTGAGCTTAGATGTGTGGGAAACATGAATTTCTGTCATTATATACTCACAGGCATGTCTATAAAGCTATGCCAAATGATATTTGCATAAATATTTATATAAATATGCTATACTTGCATAGCATTTGTAGGGGTTTTATGTCTAACTTAATTTACCATTTCACAATGAGACTGAGTTGAATCAACAGCTAAGTGCTTCCAAAATGGTAAATATCATTCCTTTTCTTTGAGTTCCTCAAGTTGGGTTTTAGTGGTGCAATGACTATGGTGTTGCCTTTTACACGGAAAGTAATATGCATATGAAGTGAATATGGTATCTTTTAAGATTCAACATTGCCTATATCTTTTTAAAGGAGATGCTGTTCCATGAAAAAATAGGGGAAATATTGATAAAAGGTGTCTTCTGATAGTTGGAAGGATTTTTCCTGCATTTTTACTAAGAAATGCTGAGATACATACTCTGAGATTAGCATAGGTCTGGCTTTGCCTAATGGTCTATATTTTTGTGCAGTCCAGAATAGTATAACACTTAAAAACATGGCGGTTTCATTTTGGTGGGTTGTTTTTTGTTTGTTTGTTTGTTTGTTTTAATAGTGAGCATGTAGCTCTTAATTTAAATTTAGTAGGGTCTAGAAGGTGAATTAGAAATTTAGATCAAATTTCTCTAGTTTGTTGTTTACATTATTTTGAACTAAAAACATAGTAATGCAATAACCTTGTAAAATGAAAGGTGGGGTTTCATAGGGTGGGAGGACAGTTAACAGAAAAAGGAAAGAAGTGTAATACTGTTTCTTCATATGGGGACATGCATGTGGAATTGAAGTTCATGGTAATTGTCAGTGTATTCCCTTAAGCAGGGTATTTTGGCTGTGATTTCTGAAAGGATCAATCACTTGCAGCAATTTATGTAATAACTTTCTGGTGGGTGATTCTATTATTTTATTTATGCTTTTTGCCTGGTTCACCAGAATGCAATACCTTTGCTCCTTGGTACAGTAAATGCACTCTGTAATATCTATTATGGTATGGTCAAAGAATAATTTATTGTCAGATAGAAAAATAGGTCAACACTAATGTCACTTGATGATCAACCCCCCCAAGTTTAATAAAACACCTCACCAGCATGCATTCTGCACAGTGCTTGATGTTTTATTAGGACTACAGTACCTTACAGTACCTAGCTATAGCGGGAGTGTAATTACTGAGCTGTCAGGGTGATAAGTGGGATTAATGGCAGCCTGGTGCACTTTAGTCTGCAGAGTGCTCAGAGAATCGGAAGATGGTATTATTATAAGAGAAAGTCTGGACTGGCATATTCATGGCACCCTCCCCTCCTCCTCAAAGCTCACATTCAAGTTTGCACTACCCGCCCCTCCCAGTAGCTGACATTTTCAACAGCTGTTATTTCTGTACTAGCTCAAAAATCAAAAGAGAAATAATTTGGTAAAGATGCTTGCTAGCCGCAATGGGTAATCTGTACACTGCTTATACTGCTAGGTGCCATTCTAGTCAGTTTTGACATGAGATTGTTCTATATATAATCCACAGAAATGTATTTTATGTTAAGTGCAATTCTTTTGGTCTTGGATACAGGACTGTTGTGTTTTAAAGGAAACCACATTCAGGAAAGTGAAGAGCAAAAAGTCATAATGGAATTGTTGTCTTTTTTTTAAATGCGTGATTTTCCACTTCTGTTATCTCCTTACTGCCTACACAGGCAAAATGATCATCCGAGCATAGTGGTGTGTTTTGTCTAGTGTATCTCCTTTTCTGGCTTCTAGTACTAAAACTTTGCTGTGTTTCAGTCTGCTTAGAATGCTAAGAGCATTCTCTTGATGCGGTGCTCTGGCCACATCAACCCTCTGAGGTCCCCACTGGCCTGCCTTGGCTTGTTAAGGCATTTCTAATGTGTGCCTGTCAGTGGGTAGTGCTGGGCAGCGGTATATTTAACTGCCACAGCTAAACCTGCTGGTGCTTTTCTGGCAGAGCCCTCTGACATCCTGACTAGTTGAACTAGTAACCCACTATGGTGTTGAACCTGGATTTGGCTTTATCAGATTTCCCAGCTTTTGCAGCCTGTGAGACCTGTTTTCCTTTAAATATTTCCTCTGAGACCTTTCCCCTATGACTAGTTCTGTGAGAAAATCCAAACAGCCACTACCACTTGTGCCTTCAAATTTGCTGGTGCCATGGTGTCGGCAATACCCAGCTAGATGATAATGAATAGGAAGATGAAAGACTAATTAACTTTTACTTAAATGACTTTGCCTTCTCTCTTATTCCTCCCTTACTTGAAAAAACAAGCGAAAAAAAAAGAAAACAAAAGCAATGCGTGTGATTGACAAAGGCCAGGTTTTTGCTAGGTATTTCAGGCATTTAATTCCTTTTAATGTGTTCTTCATTTTTTTTGTGTGTAGTCCATAGGCTTCTTGCAGTCTTTCTGTGTTTGAAAATATTCTGCCCCAGCCAGTTCTAGTGTTATCTATCACTAAATAACAATAATTAAGGTGGACTTGCGGAATCTATGTAAGTAGTTGTGCTCAGATAATATGCAAAAAGCAAATTTTATTTAATTTTCCATAGATTGTTAAAACCACAATTTACATAAATTCTGTATGTTAGTAAAACAATATCGAAAGACCATCTGGAATAACTTCATGAATTCTGAGATAATTAGTAGTGTGGCATTTGACCTGTGATAATCTTTTATATGTAAAACCAAAAGTGTGTACAAATACCTTCATGTTTAATAGAGAACCATTTTACTCTTCAGCTGACTTACTTTTTTTTTTTGTTAGGTTTGCTTACTGCAATTTGCATAGACTACCCTGAGGGCTTAATCCTTAGATGGGACTTGTGCAAGCAACCATGGATGACTATGCAGGAACAGACAATAAATCTTTGTTACTTAGTACGTTTTAATACACAGTTAGGTTTTGTTATTAGGGATGTCAAGAAGAGGGTCTTGGGGATTTCAGTTGGGAGTATGCATAAGACTACTGAATTGTTTTCAGAGGTCACAGACATATCACAGGGAACTTATAGAAAAGTGACTTGAAAATTTGTCAGCCGTTCTTATTCTTTGGCACATACAGTACAAAGTAATTCCTTCCTCTGTGGAAATACTGTTGCTGTCATATGGCATTCCTCGGGAGTCAGTGTTGGGACCAGCGCTGTTTAACATCTTTGTCGGCAACATGGACAGTGGGATTGAGCGCACCCTCTGCGAGTTTGCCAACGACACCAAGCTGTGTGGTGTGGTCAACATGCTGGAGGGAAGGGATGGCATCCAGAGGGACCTGGACAGGCTGGAGAGGTGGGCCCGGGCAAACCTCATGAAGTTCAACAAGGCCAGGTGCAAGGTCCTGCACATGGGTCGGGGCAATCCCAAGCACAAATACAGGCTGGACGAAGAGTGGATTGAGAGCAGCCCTGAGGAGAAGGACTTGGGAGTAGTAGTGGATGGAAAACTGACTATGAGCTCACAGCCCAGAAACCCAACTGCATCCTGGGCTGCATCAAGAGAAATGTGGCCAGCAGGTCGAGGGAGGGGATTCTCCCCCTCTACTCTGCTCTCATGAGACCCCACCTGGAGTCCTGTGTCCAGCTCTGGGGCCCTCAAAATCAGAAGGGCATGGAGCTGCTTGAGTGGCTCCAGAGGAGGCCACGAAGATGATCAGGGGACTGGAGCACCTCCCCTATGAGGGCAGGCTGAGAGAGTTGGGGGTGTTCAGCCTGGAGAAGAGAAGGCTCTGGGGAGACCTTATAGCAGCCTTCCAGTACTTAAAAGGGGCTACAGGAAAGATGGGGAGGGGCTCTTTATCAGGGAGTGGAGGGATAGGATGAGGGGCAATGGTTCTAAACTGAAAGAGGGGAGATTTAGATTAGGTATAAAGAAGAAATTCTCTACTGTGAGAGTGGTGAGACACTGGAACAGGTTGCCCAGAGAAGCTGTGGCTGCCCCCTCCCTGGGAGTGTTCAAGGCCAGGTTGGACGGGGCTTTGAGCAACCTGGTCTAGTGGAAGGTGTCCCTGCCCATGGTGATCTTTAAGGTCCTTTCCAACCCATACCATTCTATGATCCTATGTCTGATTGTCCAATATCCAGAATTTAATCCACAGTGACACTTCCAGAATTTCATTAATAAATTCAGATTCACAGCACAGATGTTTTTCAGATAAAAAAAATGAAGTGGTCAGGAGTTTAGCAATCTTGGATTCCAGGGAAAAAATTACCGCTGTGTAATTAGATGTTTCCTAATAGTTAGACATATGTAGTCCCTATGTTTGTAACTGCACCCTACTGCCTTCCTTTGTAAAACGGAGTCAACAGAATGTAACCAATAAGTATTGAATGGAAGTCAATAATAATCATGTAGTGCTTTGAGTTTTTAAATAGAAATTTTATGAAAATGCTCTGTATTACTCCTTTGTGGCTTATCTTCTACTATGCTAACTTGAAAACCTTATGCTATTGGCAACATTTGTATTCCATGTCTCCTTGACACATTTTCTTTTATTCCTGTAGATGCTTAAAGTGCGCAGATGCCCCCTGTCAGAAGAGTTGCCCAACTAATTTGGACATCAAGTCATTCATCACAAGTATTGCAAACAAGGTAAAATTGGGCTCGCAGTAGTACATGGAAGCAGATAACAGCAGTTACTTGCTGTTCTGTTAGTGAGATTGCATTTCAAGGTTTATCTTTGTAAAGTCTTAAAAAAAAAATAATAGTGTTTACAACAGATGCTTTAAAGTTCAACAGTCAGCTAATTTTTAATTAGTTTTGCTGCTGTTCTGTGCCCGTACAGATAGTGTATAGTGCAAATCTATTTCTTCATGTCACTTTTTCTATAAAGTTTTTGGTTTTGATGGTTTTCAAATACAATGATACTCAAAAAACTGAGCATTACACTGTAATTATTTAACTTTGCTGTTACCTGAGATATTACAGTTATAAATCTTTTCTTTCATTAAAGGTTTTCTTTTTTAAAGAAGGGATTATAGTTTAAATTTTCTTTGGGCACAAATTTCTCATGAAGGTGGTCATCTCAAGGAATATTTTCTTGTAGTTTATAGTAAGAGGCTCTGGTTAATGGAAATGTAGTCAGTCACTTAGACTATTAATAAAATAGTACAAGAATAAATTGAACCCCCTCTTTGGAGGTACTGTACCTTTTCCTTTCTTAATAGGCTATTATACTATAATCATAATGAAATCTTAAAAATGTTATTCTAACTTGGGGTTTACAAATTACTTAGTCAGAAATAGAAATAAATAAAGATGACTGTGAAGTTGATGTGACAAGATTAATTAGGCTGTCTGGGATAGCATAAAGATGACTGGATATTGATTGCCCCATACCTTTTAAAACTTACTTCCCATCTGTGGAATCATTAGCTGCCATGTGATTTATTTGTCTGTATGAGCCCAACTAGACTGATAATCTACTGGGCGTGCTACAAAGATTCTCTGGCTGCATTTTATGCTCTAACATGTCTCACTGTTAGATGCAGCTGAAAGGGACAACACAGGTAAAGCTGGAGTGAAGTGGGCAACAGCAGCACCGCTGTGTACGAGTTAACAGCCACTTTTACTGCACTGTATGTTGTACGGAGAAGACACCGGTAAATTCTGCACCTTAACAAGGAACATTAAGATAAGAGGAGATATTAAAATACATCTATCAATCCTAACATAACTATGTGTTGATGTGGTTTACAGTTACTGGCATTGTGCCCAGCATCTGCATATAGACAGTTTTCTTATATAATCTGTATGCTGTCGCCGCAGCGTTTATTTTCATGAATGTAGGCATCTGTTTGCAACCATAGTATAGTATGTGGCATATTGCTGCTTATTATTTCTTCCAGGCATCGTGAAGCAGGCAAACTGAACAGAGAAGGTACAAGGCACTAATGAAACTGCTAGTCCCCGTCTCATCATTGTGCTGTAGTTTGTTTAGGAAACCTAAAGCAAATTTTAGGAAAGTATTTTATGAGGATGGTCTTTTCTTATTAAGGAATAGTTATGCTACTGCTTTGGGTGGGATAGAGTGATGTGTTCTTGAGGAAAGAAAAAGGGCTTGGTTACCAAAACATAAAAGATGGGAATAAGGAACCAGGGAAGGTGGATTGAAGACTGCAACAGAAGATGTCAGAAGAAGAACTAACACTAGCAGCATCCTGGAACAGTAAATTTGGTGGGTTTTTAGACTCAGCCTCAGAAATACCATGCCCCTTTGTGCCTTGGCAGAAAGGGTAAGTCATTTTAACAGCTGCTTCATTCTGAATTCTGTGAATCCATTACAGAGCAGAGAAAATCAAGGTGGGGTGACTGCAGAGCTTTGAGAGTTGCATTTTGGCAAAAGTATACTAGAATAATATTAGGAAACTGCCTCAAAGGTGTGAAGTCTTTGCCCTGCTGAAGCCAATGGGTACACTCCTACAAGTTTTAATAGGGCCAGATTTAACCTGTCAGATGGTCAGTGAGGTGGATCAACCCTATAGACTTTGGACTGTTTGATGATAACTCTTTTTAATTATCTTGGAAGCTGCAGATGCTAGGTTAGATGCTGGTTTTGCCCTAAGCAAGTCACCTGATCCCTTGCTTTTATCAGGAAATCCTGCTTTAGAAAAGAAGTGCAGCATACTGCTATTCTCTCAGGAGAATTAATGTGCTTTAGTGAAAAATCTAAGTATCTTAGATAACTGAAATGTACTTACAGCCTTTCTTTTTGGACCTTATCCCTATGTATCAATATCTTCTGTATCCACTCTGAAACTAGTTTTTATAAAGGGTATACAATGATTTTGGTAACTGCTTTTACCTCATGTTGATGCCTGATAATTGCATAGACAGTGGGAAACATTCCCACACAGGATAAAAAGTCAGGTAGGTGTTTTTGCTAGCCAAGATGTTAGGATGGGAAATTGCATGCCTAAAATCAGCACTGCTTCTGTGAAATCCAGTTCCAAGTGTGAGTTTATATACAGTTTTATCCTTTGCTTTCTCTCCTTAACCTATTGGAAGAAATCTAATATAGCATGGTTGTGGAAGCATTTCTCTGCAACAACTCTAATCCTGACCTTAAAAACAAATAAGCAAACAGAAAACCAAACTGAACCAAACAAACAAACCCAAAAAACTAGAATTGAGAAAAACCTGCAACCAGATACGGTTAGCAAATAGCCAAAGTCATGGGCTGAGAAACAAGTCTCAGAAGTCCTGCATATTTGTGGCCTCCATGTCAATGGCTGTGCCTCCTGTAATTCGTGTACCAAGCAACTTCTCAGGGACATAAACAGTGCATAGAGGGTACCCGACCTTGACTTGATGGCTGCAGTCTGCTAGGCTGAATTTTCCTTTTGATGAATTAGTTTCTGGTGCCTTTGCTAGAAAATATTTATTTTATAACAAATTCTGTTCTTCAGAAGAAGTAACAGTAAATTCTTCTGGTTTCCTTTATCAATAAGATTTTTTTTTTCTAGGTATAGGTATGTACTACTGCTTTTACACTACTGCACTTTGAAAATCCTTGCTTTCTGCCAAGCAATCAAGAGATATAAGGTGGAAGTTGAGAGAGGGATACCGAAAGTTGAAATGATTCACCTGAAATCATGACCCTGGCACAGTCTGTGTGAGAGCCCACTACCATGGCTGCTCTTGCAGTGGGCTCTCGCCTCTTTCATTCTGCTGCTATGGTGGTTGGAGTACCTGCACTATATGCTTTTAGAGCAGATAGAAAACGAGAACAGTGTGCTTTTGAAAACCACACTAGAACTTCTAACTTACATTTTTGAAAGTTTTTAATGGAACCAGGAAGTAATTTTTCGCTTTGTTATGCATTTTCCTAAACTTTTATTGAAATAATCATTTTGATATCATTCAGCAATCTGCCTCTGGAATATTTTTGCATTATTGTCATAAAAGTATTTGCTTCACATGATCAAGGATACTTTACATGTCATTGGAAATACTTTTCAAAATGATAAATCTTTTTTGCTCTTTTCACCTTGTAAATAAACTTGCTTTTTTAACCCAAAAGCTGATAAATATATCTGGTAGCTTCTAGACAAAATAAATAGGTGAAACATAGAGCATTCAGGTATTTGAGGTCAATAAATCCAGGAAACTGGGGTATGCTTTCTAGGCTTATTGAAGTCCCTGTCCTGCTTCTGAATCTTTCTTCATCACTCACTTGAGAAACTCCCTTCAGCATGTTACCCTTCCTCTTGTTTAGAGGAGATTCAGTTCAATAAATTCCATGTCCTCATCCCTGTGTAAGCAGTAAGCAGTATTGCACACAGGTATTTATTTAAACATGATCCATTATTAATATAGAGTATTTAGACAGCAGCATACTGAAAATGAATTACTTTGTCAGGTATTTAAGAGCTCTATTGTATGTAGTTTGTTTTGTTGGAAAACTGCTATAGCAATCATAAAAGGTCAGGGATTCTTGTTCTCTTAAGCCTGAGGCTTTTCAGATATTTACAGGCCATGTACAATGTAGCTGTTCTGGCTGTTCTGCCATTAGACCTGAGCTCAGGAGTGGAAGAGGGACAGGGGAGGAGGGGTTGTTTCTGGGTTGAGAGGGTAATTGAATTGCCAGACTCAATGAGCCTTGAGCCTCTTTGAGAAAAAGGATGTCACTTACGCTGTATTGTGTTAGCTGCTGTGACTCAGTAGAGTTTAGGCCACAACTTCCATTCTCTTTTTCCATACAAACTGGATTACAACTCCACTTTATAAAGGTACAATCTATTCTATTGTGTCTTCACAGTCTGTTTCTCAGTTCATACAGACCGCTCGCAATTGTGTCTCTTGGAGACCAGACTTCAAATTCACCATGCACACATTACTACTTTTGTTTCTAAACATCAGAAGATGGCAAACAAGTATTCTGACTTCCAGCTCTCATCTCTTTAAATACAGCCTTCACATTGCAAAGTGTATATTCTATGTTTTATAATACACAAGTGCCATTTTAGTTATTTTTCTTTAAAAAGAAAACACTAACAAAAAAAAGTGTTCAGCTGCTGCAGTAGAAAGCTTTGCCTCCCTACCACTGAACAAGTACCAAGAATGATTTTAGGATTTTATGTCCTTCTTTCCCTGTCTTGGTATGTCAAAACAAGGAGGACTTGGTAAAATGGAGCTCCAGCATCCATCATCCTTTAGGGCTCTCACAAGCAAATATTGTGCATCAGCAGAAAATCCTACAGCTTCCCAGAAGCAACTCAGCCTGAACACTTGCAGCCTGTCCAGCTTTCTTCCTGTTAAGCAGACGTGTGTGCCAGAGGAAGCTGCCTGTTAGAAAGCAACATGCTCTACCTTTGTACTGTTCAGTGAGACAGTCTTGGAGCTTTTTGTTATCAGACACCTTTATGGTTGAGTAGTTGCATTGAAAAACAACCATTGGTGCAGTTTAGGCATAGGGATATTAAGTTGTGTTACATGGCACAAGCATAAGGAGTGAATGACTCAGTGTTTATAGTCTGAGTCTATAATGAAGAATTAAGGGTTCAGAAGTAACCTTTGTGTTATCGGTACTCAAAAATCAGCCTTTGTCACTGTAGCCCTCTCTTACTAGCTCTCACATTTGTATCTCAAGTCTTGCAGTATTACAGTGATTCCTGACATCGATTCAGCAGTTTTCTTCTGACCATCTTCTCCCATATCCCTTAATAATAAACTGGTCTGAGCTGACATGTCAACCATTTTCTAACAGATTTTGTAGGTGGATGTAAGCTTTCTGGTGGCCAGCACTTTAAAAAAACAGAAAACCACCAGAAAACCAAAAAAAACCCCAACACCAACAAAGCCACACTGCCCTCTTGATAAAAGGTTGTCCCTGGACTGTGTGGTATGCTGGTAGGGAAATGGGGGAGAGAGAAATGAATGCCAAGAACAGTACAGAGAATGCTGTGGAACATAAGTGTAAGTTTTAGAGTTTCGGAGGAATGTTTAGGTTTAAATGAAACTGAAGGAAATGTGTGTGGGTTTTTCAAGAGAGAAATTCAGTTATCCAAGGGAGAAGTGGGAGAGGGAACAAACTGGAAGATAGAGGTGGATACCAAGGGATAAGGGTGAATCTGAAGTTGGGGAGGTTGAGGGAGTAAAGGAAAAAATGTTTGTGATAATATACTAGAAATGAGAAAGAAGGAAAAGGGGTAGACAAAGGAAGGCAAGAGACAAAAAGCTGTGGAATCATTAAGAGAAAATGAAATGAAGGAAAGATTGTAAGGGAGAAAGGGTGGTGAGAGACATAGGATTATGACAGGTGAGAGAAACAGAATGATGGTTTTTCTGTGCCAGAGGAACTGAGTAAATTAACAAAGGACATCTATATGCCATTGCAAAGACTGTAGAAAATCATGAGTCACAGTTCATATGTAAAATATTGTAAGTGGGATACTGTTAATACAATGAAGGATTGTGGAAGTCAGAAAGCTGCTAGATGATTGGTAATAATTATATACAGATATGCATCACAATTAATCTTTAAGTACTACTTTGGGGCTCCAGGTTTTTGAAAGTGCTGTTTTATTCAGCTTTCTCTGTTAATCTTTGTATATTTCAGGTCACTAAATACAAAAAAACATTCAAAAGAAAAAGTAGTAATGGTGTTAAATTGATGCACTTGAAACAGTGACTTTTCTTGAGATGTCTGTTTGTACTTAGTGTAATGGAATGGCTGACAGCTGGTTTCAGTTGCCATAGTGTAATTATGTAGAATAGACTTTTGCGATGACACTATGTCAATTAAGGAATCTCTCACATTCTAGACTACAAAGGACAAAATGACAGTACAAGATATTTCTTCCGTTCTTTTTCATAAAAAGATAGTGACACTGTGTGAAATTACAGTCCTGTTATGATGACACAAGTCAAATGATGTGAAAGATTTCTGGATTGATTAAAAATCATCAGCATTATAATATAGAATATGTATGATTTGATAAGTTACTGTTATGTTTTGTTCATTCTTCTTTGGAAGATATTTGGGGGGGCTGACAGACTGGGGGTGTTTCTTGTTATATTTGAACTGGTGTGTGTCAATGTGAAAAATGCTACTTATATAACAATGTACTTTAAATAGTGTATGTGTATGTGAAAATATTTTAATCCCATACATCTTGAGTAAATTTTAAAGCCATTGCAGAACATAGGAAGTGGTGATATTTTCCCATATTTTTTGCTGTGTCTCCCTTCTTTTAAACTAAACCCAGATGAAAAGGAAATTACCATTTTTTTCTACTTTTCTTTTAAAGTATTCACTCTGTCCCAAAATCCTGATGAAGTCAGTGTTTTTGTTTTTATTACGCAAAGCATAATAATGCATATTCTTCATTGTTTTTGAGAAAACTGTAATATCAAAACACCCTGATGCATAATGAATTTATATAAAAAGCTCTTGAATTGAATTGAAAGAAAAGATGCTATAAGCATTTCCTGATAGTAAATGCAATTTCTTCTGGTCTCTCAGTATTGATCCTATGTGTTTTAATAGGTTTTTTTCAAGTAAAAAACAGTCTCATTTGCATGCAAATTATATAATGCTTCCAAATGATACATGTGGAGATCCTCCTCTGCCTGGTTTCCACTGATTATTGATGTCTGTTTAAGGCTTGTTTTTGTTCCCTGTGTTAGCAATGTAGTATTTATTGACATTTTGATGTAGGAAACCGCAAAACATCCTATCTAGTTAGACTAATTTATTTCTATGGAAGTGCACAGGAAAAAAGATTCTGTGAACAAAGGCACAGGCATTTATCTCATTAAAAAATTCAGAAATATTCTAGTTTTAGACTTGCTTCCTCTGTGACGTCTGTAAGAAACTAGCCAACTGAGTCATCTTATTATTTCAACATCCAAAAAAATTACTCCAAACTGTTAAGGCGGCTTGCATCATTCCATGTCCTGGAGTAACTTTATCATTTTAATGAAGACAGCTTCCCTTTAATTCTGATCCTTTCTCATGTACAACATGTGGTGTGTAGTTACCAGCTTGCCAGGTCTGCATCTCATGTCTATTTTGTGTGCAGCTTACTACACCCTGGTTCTGTGAAATAAAAGTGATCAATAATTTTTTATAAAATGTGAATATTCTATGAATACTCTATCTTTAATGTCACTGTTAAATATAATGGTCATTAATACATGTTTTCAGCTTAAAGAAAAAGTTATGTAAGCACAAAGTGTTCATGTAGCTAAACATTTAAGATACACATATACTACTGTACGTACACTACAAACTCTCATTTATTACAGTAGTAGCACAGTGGTTTGCAGTTTTGTAACACAGTTTGTATAACGCCACTTAGTGTAACTTACTAGACTATACTGTATTTCCCTGCCAGTTTTTGTCAAGTATTAGAAAACATTTTTCTAATCATGTTTGATATGTTAGATAATAAATCAACATGGTAAAGGCAGGATATGTGGTTAAATAGAATGGAAGGACAAAGAGATGAAGCAGCTCAGAGCTGGACTCCTGAAGTCCAGCCCACAACTCAGCCTCCATGCTCAGTTGTGCCCTGGGTATCAGGAAGGTTGCAAATGCGCTTGCTTTCGAGCCACTGCACAGTCATGGTAGCATTACGTGGCTGTATCCTTTCACTGTTAGTGGACAGTATCAGTGGTAATAGGAACAGTGGTTACGCTGGTGTTCTGAAAGGTGGAAGAGGAGAATTAGGGAACTGCAACTCTTCTGCAAGTATGTTATAAGTTTACCAATGGTAAAATGACACAGGGTGACTTTTTGTTGGCAGACAGAGAAACCAAGTCAGCACTGAACCTGTACTTCCCTTTCATCTTTAGAGGTGTCCACTTTAGCAAAGTTGGAGCACACTAGTGAAGCATTGTCCTGCTGCTCCCAAAGATAAGTGGAACAATTTGGACTTCAGGTGTGACTGTCTTTTAATTTATCATTAAAACTTATTTCGGGTGTTAAGACAAGAAGATATATACCCCTTGATAACAGCCTATCTAATGTCTTAATATTTAGCATGGTAATATGTACTCTGTATCTTTTGGTACTCTCATTTGAAGGAGGACACGGTTCCTCTTTTTCTCAGCAGCAACTTATGATCATGACAGCAACATCAGAAAACTTCCCAGATCATGTTTCCCCCAAATTAAGAGTTCAGCAGTGGTTGGCCTTAACCCCATTAGGACTTCAGTCCCAGCCTCCCTCTTATCAAAATCTGACATGATGTTCTGAGACAGGTTTCCCTAGGTATCCCCTCAATAAGCCATGATCTCAGTCCTACACCCACAATGAACCTGGTCCCATCTCTCTAAAGTCACTTGCTATCTTAACATAACCTGTCTTTCTGTAGCATAGCTGTGCTCAAAGTTTGGTTTGAGCTTGCAAAACAAATAAAATGTGCCAGCTGTGTTGACACTGCCTGTAGAGGCACAGCTCAAGTGTGAGAATATGCTTTACAGATATGTAATAAAATTAATTTTAAAAAGGAGTATTTAACAGCTTTGCATTCAAGCCATGATAACTAGCTTTGTATATTGATTTTAATTACAAAGCCTAAAAATGTAGAAGATTCTTAATGACGTTACTTAAATGAAAATGCACATTGTTGTAATGGTTCCCATTGAACCAGAGTTGAAGATAATAAAAATAACAATCCTGGACAACACAGGAAGGGAAACTATGACTCTCATATATAGTGAAATATCAAACTGAACAAAAATTCTTTGAAAACCATTTTGTCTTTGAGTTAGTGAGAAAAATCCCCACTACTAGTTTGTAATTATTCTGTTAGAGTGGAAAAAAGGAACGGTTAGATGTAATTGCCTGGGGAACAGACATCTCATGCCACTTAAGATGCTGTAAGGTATCTAGGCTGGTCTCTGAGTGCTGCTTCAGAAAGACATGGGTCTCCTGCATTGACTCTCTGCATGGTTATGTGTCAGGCACATCTCTGGTATAACTAGACTTCTGTGTTTTGCTGCTGAATTGAGCTTACAGTGTCTTTACTGGCTGTTTTTAGTGGTTGTAACAACCTCTGGCATATCAAAACAATATCATTCATCTGGAAGAGCAAAAATATTTGCCAATACGTACAATTTCTGTTTAACTACTACTCCTTTACGTTGGAATAAATGAAAATTGGGGATGATAAAGTGCCTTACCAGTCACCACAGTAGTGTTCACTTTGAATAAACACATCTGTGTACATTAGCCTACTTGACAGGCAGTAGTTCACAGGCGTTGCATAGGGTCTGCTGTGACCACGTACTTCACGTTGTTTGAACGCTGAATCTTCTGGCTGTTCTGAGTCAGCTGTCCTAGGACAGAGAGGTAAAGATATTTATTATAAAAAACTGTGATTATTGAAGATTGGAATATGGAAGAGGTGGTGGAAGAGGAAGGAGACATACTGTTTTTTAATCTCTCAGTTATTGCTAGTTTGGAGAAAGCTGGAATGAGATCCCAGCATTAATTTCTCACTGAAGAAACTCTTGTGGAACCTTAGCTGTGTGCTAATTCTAAGGGGTACTGTATTGTCTTCTGGCCCTTAAAGGAAACTCTAGCATTAACCCATCTTTGTGGACTTTCCTTATTGGGGATTTTAGAGTCAGTGGAAGGAGTGGTGAAATGAAGAAAGAAGTAGAGTCTACAATTAAGTATTGACTATACAGAAGAAAAGATAGGATGTAAATGGTTTACTTTAATTACATCATTAATGTAAATGTAGAACTGCCATCAGTAGTTCTCCCCCTCTAAATGAGACTACAGTTCACTCCTGGCATTTTCCCTGATGATCCCTCTTAAGAGAAGAATCTGTGAAGTTGTGAATTGTACATAACTTCTTTAATCAGTTCCCTGGCTTGCTATTTAGGGAAACAGGAAAGTAAGTGTTTTCCCTGATCATTATGTGGTTGAGGAAAAAGAGTTCAAAAAAGAATTCGGTAGTGCAATATCTACAGATAGCTACATAGGAAACCTTCTGTTCTCATCATGGGTCTGGGACAATTGGCACCACTGATCTGGTGTGAAGGACAGGCATATCCGCAGCGATGGTGTGCACAGATGTGTAAAATAAGCTTTTCATTCCCTGTATCGTAAAGAACTGATAATTTAACTGGCACTTTCTGGTCAGACCTCCAAGGGTTACAGTTCAGCTACTGCCCAATTGACCTAGAAATGGAGAAAGTATTTACAAGTACATAATGCAGGCACAGTAGTTTTCGAATGTAGATTTGTTAAGCCACTAAAAATCCTACAACCACCTCAGACTGAAGATGCTTTTGACTGTTTTGCAAGCTAAAAAGAAAAGTTTTATCTTTGCATAATCAAGAATATTGCTGACTTTCTTTCCAGTGTCTTTGACATAAGGCTGTATAATGTGTTGGTACATTTAAATAATGTCAGTATTACTTAATATATTTATATTTATATATTATTCCACTAGCCAGTTAAAGTATTTTGTATTTTCTCTTGAATTTTTGCTTCCTTGCTATATGACTGTATCTCTCTCTCTCTTTTTTTTTCTTTTTTTTTTTTTTTTTTTTTTTTTTTTCCCCTTTCAGAACTACTATGGAGCTGCCAAAATGATTCTTTCTGACAATCCACTTGGTCTGACATGCGGAATGGTGTGTCCAACATCAGATCTCTGTGTTGGTGGCTGCAATTTGTATGCCACTGAGGAGGGACCAATTAATATTGGTGGATTGCAGCAGTTTGCTACTGAGGTAGGTAGGACTTGCAAATGTCTTAAATTCTTTGTATGTACCAATGAGTATTGTCTAAATTGTTGCCTTTGTTAATGATTTGTTTAAAAAAAAGTTGGTACTAATAAAATAAAGGCATAGGAAGTTAGAATAATTATTTTTTTTCTTACAGCACATTCAGAAACTTAGAAATGCTTTCATAATGCAATACTTTATAGGAACATAAGGAACATTATTTGTGAACAAGATGACTCTTTAGAAACACTAGTAGTTGAGACAATTTGTAATGAAAGATTTATCTAAACCAGATGAAAATGTGGATGCTGCAGAAGTAGACTGCATAGGAAAAAAGATCAAGTGCACCTGCATCTGTAACTGCATGTTAAGGAGATGTAGAACTGCTCTGGGCATAGGGTAGATCCTATAGCAGAATTGGTGTGTATTTGTACTGGCTTTGGAACAAAGGAAAAGTTTCAGATGATTTAGACTTTTTACTGTCCTATTTTGCCAAAACTAAGTATGTAAGTAGTTTCAGGTTGACCTGAAATATATGTCTGTGTGCATCTATCTAGATATAGATGCACACACATGTATGTATGCGTAAATTTATTAATTCATAAAGATATGTGTATGTTTTGGCTACTGAAGCAAAGGTTGTTGCTGCTTGATGTTAGGAAGTTTTCTCAAGGGTTTCTGATGAGGTGCATGTGTATTATTTGTGACTGCATAGTTTCAATGCTTCAACTTCCATCTGAAGAAAGATGGAGGCTACTGCTCATTTGTTAACTTCCTTTGAGGGCATGGAGAATTTGTAGCCAACTCATGGTCTCAGTTGGCACCTCATCTGATCTGTCTGAAGTATCTTTGGCTAAAAATTGTGATTTTGGTATCTGTAAAAGTGGGGAAGTTGTGGCTGTATAAAAAAAAGGCATATGCATGTGTTAAGATTGCACATTTCTATACAGTCCTTAACTAATGAGCATGTCCCTCTTCTGTATCTTGAGCCATTTGGCTGATCATATTTACAAACATATGATGAAATTCTAGTCACCTTTACAAAGCCTGAGAAAAAAAACTTTGTAGGACAGACCAAAATAGAAATGCGAATCAATCTGGAAGTAACAGATGATATGTCTGTAAGGCCAATTTTTTTCTCTGCTGTCATTCATAGACTTCACACCCCCTTCACAATGGCTGTGGGTCATGATTAGATAAGTAAATGTTGCTACCTGCTGCAGTTCTTCTCCTTTTATCTGTTTGTATCCCTCCTTTCTTCTCTCCATGATACTTGTAAAGCTACTGGAGCACCTGCTAAACTTCTCTAATAGCTATTGCTGAACCTTCTCTCCCCTCTATCATTTAAGTAGCTATCCACTTCAATTTTCTTGAAATTTGAACATACAAGCATAAGAATCACTACAGTTTGGACCAAAGTTCAAGCACAGGAATCGGTACGGTTTGGACCAAAGTTCTCATTTACAGGATGAGGCTAGAGACACCAAACTGTATTTGTTCTCTGTGTATATTCAATAGTTGGGTTTTATCAGTCAAGAGGCAATTTTATTAGCTTTTCTTCTAATGGCCTTTATTGCTTATGTGTAAAAACTTAGTATCTGTTGCAAAGCAGAAGGCTTTTTTTTTTTTTTAAAGAAAATAAATCAAACCAAACACTAAAAAAAAAAGAAAAAAAAAGATTAAACAGTTGTCAAAGTAGATGATAAATACAATGGTGCAATATTACTGTTTAGGAACCAAATGCAAGTAATATCTGTTAAAACTTGATTTGTGTCTCCTTTTAGCCCTAATGCTATGATTAATAGAGAGGAATTATGGCTTGATAGATAATGCTAAATATCTGCCATTTTTCTTCAAAAATCTTTAGAAATCTATTAAAAAAGCTCAGTGCTAGCACAATGATTGATATGAAAACTGCAGAGAGGATGAATAGCTCTGAATGGCTTTGCTCCTAATGTTTCAAGTTTGTGTAAAGTGATGTTAGTGTCAAGAGTTCTAACAAAATAAAATTGTTATACAGTTCTAATTAGCACTCAACAAAAATGACATTTCAATAAATTTTATTATCCTTAATATTTTCACAGTATCCTAAAATGTTAAAATTAGTTGTTAATAACCTTTAGATTTACTGCTGTTTAACAAAGAATTTGTATGTATTGTAGCACTCATAATTAGTAATAATAGGCAGTCACTTTTGTAATTAATACTTCTTTTAGCTTTCATTCAGTTAAATTTTACTGTGAAAGTTGAAAAGCTATAATGGTATGATTGCTTCCAGGTAACAGTCATTATAAAAATACAGATTAAAATATTGAAGAAAATCTTAAGGTACTACTGCTCGTACAAAAATTGGCCCAGATACTGCAAGCAAAATGTGTTCACAGCCTTACCTATACAAGTAACTTAGCAAATTGTGTAATTTATGTGTGCAACATGTGTTACTCTTAATGAGAGCTGCATGGTAATTCTCATGCACTGTGTAATAGTTTGTCCCACAGGGGCTTATTTACTGAAAACTCCATTGTGCATAAAGCCAGTTTTAGACTTTTTTTCCTTGGAATTAGTCTGAGGATCATACACTTGATGCATTATGAGAGTGAGCGATAATAAAAAGGCACAACTGCTAGCTGAGATAAAAGATAAAATTGCAGTAAAGCAGGAATGTGGGTTTAAAATGGAAAATATATGGGTATGACGTATGCCCCTTTGTGCTTCTGAACAATGACTGATCATCTGTTCATACTGCAGATAAAACTCCCTAATTGTAAAATATTTGTCTTGCATACGGTAGAACAAAAAAAATGGCACCTCATACCTCCTGCATTTTCCTTCTACCCTTCCATATAGTTTTGTAACTATGTTCTCTCATTCCCAAAGTAAACTGTAATCCCATCTGAAAAAATGTGGATTTTGACAATTAAAGGTTCAAGTGGAAAAAAAGGAAATGTCCGTTTGTATTTGTGATGTAGAATGTGTATACTGGGATGCAGTTACCACGGTAACTGTTGCATCTAGAGAATAACATGGAGTAAAAGCTCACTATTATAAATGATGAGTGTCAAGCGCAGGTTACACCTGCTACTGCACAGGTCAAAATTATATTAATGTCTTTATCTGTCTCCTTTGCCCAAGTACTTTAGAATCAGGAAGCGTCTCTGGTTTTGGAACACAAGTTCAGTGAAAATATGCTGAGATTGTAGTGACAATGCATACAGGCATGAGCTATATGACTGTCAGTCCCACAAAATAAACTAAAATTACTGGTTACTCAAGTACAAGTTTGTAAGCTTGTAGTAAAAAGGAAGCGTGATCTATTACATTGTCTGTTAAAGTATTGGTAAGAAGCCCTCAAAATCTTATATTTCTGGATAGACATGACTGAATCTAAAGGTTCTCCTGTGTTTCTAGTTAATCATTCTGAATGGAGCAGCACAAGCTAAATAGAAAATGTATTATTTTAATCGCATACTAGATTTAAATTCTATATCATTTAGTGCTGTGACTCTTGTGCCAGCTACAGTTCTGGTGATTTGTTCCTCTCTGGAGATATATCCTGGCTGCTGTTGCAGCAGAAAGAAATCAGAAGAGAAAACTTGATATGTTTTTTTCTTAAATATGCTTTGTATGAGCTCACCTGCTGCTAACCTAGGGGCATCTCAGCAGAGTGCCTGGTCTGGGAGGTTGGCGAGGGTCTCCCTCTGAATGGTGAGCCTCCCTTCTCCCTCATCCTACCATGGGCAAGGAAGCAACGGCTGTCCAGAGGGATTGCCATGGAGGGGTGTGCTGTGCCCTCGGGCTTAGGGATCCCTCTTTTAGTTGCATATTGACAGCTCTGATCAGTCTTAACATAGGTGGAGGGAGAAGGTGGTTCTCATGGAGCTGCAGCTCCTGCAGTTGGATGGTCTTGAGATGGATGCCTGGGTCCCTCACCATCATCGGCACAGATAGGCATCTGCATCAGCAAAGGAGGATTGTTCTGGGGACCTAAGACAGCAGGACAAACAGAAAAACACCTCTATTTGTCAGTATTAATTTTTACTTTAACACATCTTTAGGTTATTTCTCTTTTAAGTCATGTTGAAAGATATAAGAATCGATTATAAAATTTTAGGCTTGTCTGAAGGGGATGGTGTAGCCTTCTACAATAGTTCAGGGGATGAATCTGAAGACTCCTGATTTGCCAGGCCAATGCTGAAAGACTTCCTGGTATTTGGGCAAGTTACGTAAACTCTACAGCATGTTTTACAGACATTAAACATTGTTTTTTTAAGGCATTTACATGAGTGTTCCTATATCCTTTTTAGTGGTGGGATTCATTAAATGTTGAGGTATGGACTCTGCAATGTCTTAGATCCATGGGTTTTCTTGGGACTGGAATAATATTAATGTATAGTTGTTCTATGGGTTTGAAAAGTCTTTAATGAGACGCTTTAGGCCCTAGTTTTGTCACCACTCACTCACTTCATAAAAGTTTCCAGTATTACAACTTTAGCTGTTAACTTGTGGAGGGAGGATCAACAAGTTTTCATAACTAGCTCACATTTGTGGAAAAACCACTTCCTGTACATCCTGTGCTATCCACTGCGATTAAATGGAATTAATTGTGTGATCATGTAATTTGACAACTTTAAGAAGATTACTGAGCATACAGCTTGCTTCATTTTTTATTAAAATCTGTGCAGAATATTATTTTCTTCTTTAAATATTAAACTGCCCCATATTAATGTAAACCAGCCTACAGATAAATATCCATGGAAACCAGTGGGAAAGTGTTATACTAATACAATCAGTTCCTAAATGTTACTGATTTCATTGCCTGTGTTTTTCTTTCTGTGCACTAGAAAAATCTGATAACAATTCAGAATATACTAATATGTTTAGCTCATACCAGCTAAATGCTAATGTCTGCATCAGTAGCTGTTTGGTATCTCATCATCTTACTAAAGGATATTTAATAGTAAACTTGATAAACTTATTTGTCTATAGCCTTTTAAGCACAGAAGCAAGTATTATGCCTCAAGAATATAAAGGATTTAGTTATGAGGTCAAAACTTAAGTTACTAAAAGATTAAATTTTCCCAGTGCTCCTTCCATTTCCCCATTTTTGTTTTTTCAGCCTTTTTCTGTTGATGAAGATGACAGATTAAACAGATGCACTTTTTACTTAAGAAATGTGACCTTCTACGTATGTCTTGGAGACTACCAAATATACTTTTTAGCAACCTATCTTGTTTCATAGGATTAGGCAAAGGCTGTTTTACATTTCTAACACTGAGGTTAAACTTGCAATCTATTTACTTTTTTAATTAATACATTTTTTGTCATAGTCCAAAGATAATTTTAAATAAAGGTGAATTAGAGTAAAACTGTCTGACCATATTTGAATTCTGCAAATAGGTGAAGAAAAAGGTATTATAGTATATTTATTCCTCTTAGAAAAATTCTGATCAGAAAACTAAAAAATGACTGAAGTGAGTTACTTCAGTTTATTTTTATTTATATAAAAATTGAGATAACGATTCTGAATAACAGTTCTAACCTGCTCTAATGGTTTTAAATGTTTTAGATTCATTTAAATCATGCTTACTATGCCATAAAATGATTTTCATCAGGTTAGCAAAATGCATTTCTCTGACTCACCTGCCATTCTCTGCCAAATGTCACATCTTTTCATCAAAACATGCTAATACTAGAGTCACATAGTGAAGAAAAGAACCAGAATTTTATTATGTGAGGAGAACAATAAGCTTTTCCCTGTCTGCCTTTGGAACAGCTAAAATGTGTTGACTAAAACTTTCCAGGAAAATTAAACTTGAATCAGATACTTAGCAATTGAAACCACTGTAGTTTGGTGAAGTGAGAAATATTGTGGAACCTTAATACAAACTTGTGTTTGCATACAGTGCCTGCAATTATGCTCTTTGTTGAGTATACTGAATGTTTTGGAACAAGAACCAACCCCACTGCAGTGAAAGGATGTTTGATTTACAAGGGAGAAGAGAACAAACCCCCAGATTTCACACTGGAGAGAACACTGAGCAAGTGTACTTACACCTTTACAAGTTTACAAGTAATAGGGAAACTGTAATATGTTATAAATGTCTGAATTGAGAGAGAATTTTTTTCAGTTGTTAGAACTTTAGCAGAATAGATTGTCTGTTTCAGTTTGGTCAAATTGTATCTCACTTGAGGACAAAGACTCCATAATCTTTTTTTTTTTTTAAACTGGGATATCCTTTCTATGGACCCTAATGTATCTGAGGCATAAGAAGTGTATGGAATCTGTGTGGGTTTAATTTGAATAGGCCCTAGATGGTGAAGTAATGATGATTGCATAGTATTTGATAAAAAGTTAAAGAATAAATGCCTAGTGTTATTAATGTCTATCAGTAACCTATCTATTTTCTCTTGTTCGTATATGACAGAGAGCCAGAAGGAAATGCAGACACAGGGATGATGGCTGAGTCTTTCCACTGAAAGATTCAGCTTTAAAATTCATTAAAATTCATTCTCATTTTCCTGAATGAGTCTTGGTTAAAAAGCACTGAAAAACAAAAGAAAAACTCCATCCAAACAAAAATTAAATCATCTTTCTGAGAGGAAGATGGACGAGAAAGACAATAGTATTAAACTTCACTTGCATCCTGACCAGTCTGAGCAGATTAAAATTGGAGAGGACAGTTGTGTGTAATGTGGCATTGAACACTTGCTTGCAAGGTAGTCATCTCTGCACTCCAAAGGATTTGTGCCGAAGAATTCAGTGATATTTAATTAGGTGAATTAGAGTGTAGGGAAACTTCACCATGAGGTGAGTGAAAATCTTTTGAAATGCATTGAAGCAGTTTGCTATTTTCACACAGTTACCCTGCCAGCCTTAATATGCAAAACTGCCACTGAATTCCAGATGGCAAGATATTGCCGCACAAGCTGGCTGTGCTGCATAAAGACAGTTTCACCCTATTTGCAAATAGGCAGAATTAAAGTTGACCATTCAGCCTGAACTGCTAGGATTTCCTGCATGAGTGCTTGGTTTCTGAAGTTTAACACTGCACTACAGTAGTGTGGCACCTTAATGTATCATTTAGTTGATGGGTATGACTATTCAATAATAAATATAAAAATAATTATGTTAACAATGAAGTAAATTTAGTGATAAATTTATTAAGCATGTATATATTCATAGTGTTCAATATCCACATTAAATATGCAAGTTATATAATTTGTATTACTGAGTAGCCTTCTAAAACAACTGCATGAGACTTTAATGGAAATTTGTTATCATTCAAGCTATTTCTGTGTGAATGTAACAAAGCAGACATTTTAGAAATATCCTATTGCATTTTGGTTATCACAGTCTAGTTTCACAGTACAATATAAGCTTTTCAGCCTGTGAAATCCATTAATAACCACATTAAACCTTCCCATATTGTATGAATTGTCAGGTTTAAATGATTTTTTTTTAAAAAAAAACAATTATCTGTCTTTTGCTTCTTGCAGTTTGTTAAAATGCTATGTCAATTTACAAAGACTGGGGGAATTTGACACAGAAATTTTAGAGGGGGAAGTAACTAATCATTGGTTTACCTAGCATGAGTGCTCAAGTGCGCATGAAAAAAATTAACATTGATTCAAAATATAAATGAAAAGTTCTATTCATGAATGGAATTGCCAAAGGTTAACTTGAAAAACCTTTGTTTCTCAAGTTCTAAGGAAAGTAAAAACTGTTGGTAAACTTGTTAAATAGCTTAAATATGGTATTTATTAAGACAAATGACAACGTATGTATTTTAGAGGACTAGTTAGTACATATGGAACGCAGTTCTGCATTGAAATAGATGAACAGTGTTGTCTTCTGGTAGTTTTTGAGGTGCAGCCTTGAAGCGTTTGTGATATGACTGAGAATCCGAATGCAATATATATCCTTTTGGGATAATGTTGTGTTTCTGCTACAAAGATATACCACTTGGGTTAAATATTTTTCCCCCTAATACCTAAAATAAAACAAAGATGTAACTATGCTCTTCCATGTTCCTAATTTTGAGTAGCCTGCAAGGGCTCTGAGTCTATTCTTTTTCCTTTTGTAGGTGATACAAGATAGAGACTCCATCCATGTAAATGCATAAGACAGTGAAGTCTATCTCAGTGAACATAGAATATTTCTGTCTTAGCCTCTCACCTGTGTGCCTGAGCAAAGAACTGATTTAATGCAAATCAGAAATAAACTGTGTGACATCGCAACTATGTTAGGAGCCCATTGTGCTGCATTCCGTACAAATACATAATAGTTTTCAGAGACTGTCCCAAAGTACTTCTAATAGTCAAGACGGAAAGGAGCAGATCATCACCATTTTAGAGGTGAAGAATTGAGGCATAGAGAGTACAGTTTTAACTTTCAGGTATGCCTACAACTTTTGGACACCCAATTAAAAAGTGGAGAACATCTGAAATAGATGAGCAACTAACATGAAATAAGTCCTGTTAGTATTATCTAAGGGGAGGCATCAAAAGCATGGGTTACCTTTGAAAATACAGCACTGAAGACTAGGGGCAATTCCTAAAAAAAGTTTCAAAACCACCTAAGGTTGGTTACCTACCACCTCTAAAAAGTCAAGCCATTATTTATCCAGGATCACACAACATGTCTCTTGCAGAAGCAAAGGCCCTTCACTGATGTTACAATCCTTTGCGTTATTCACAGAAATGCTTTTCTAGTAGTGAGAATAATCTGAACATTGTTTGGAAGGAAATCTTTGGTGTTACAGAGATTGTCTGCCATCTGGCTGACTTTGTATTAGTATTCTGTTACTGGTAGTCTGGTTCCATATTCTTGGTAAAATTTACAGTAGTGAAAGATCTGACTTCAGACATTTTTAAGACAAAAAGAACCATAGAGGGATCAAACTCTGCGATTATAACATCCCTCACAAATGCGCACGTCATGTCATTTGGGAATCCCTATAATGTTACAAAACGATCTGCAATAATACATCAATGATATGTCACAGTACTAGCAGACGCTTCCATCATGTTATTCATGATAAAATTTAAGGAGGGAATGTAGAGGATGTAATCTGTTGAATGCATTGCTTTTCAGGTGTTCAAAGCTATGAATATTCCTCAGATCAGAAACCCTTCCTTACCTCCTCTAGAAGATATGCCTGAAGCCTATCACACGAAGATAGCTCTTCTTGGTGCAGGACCTGCAAGTTTAAGTTGTGCTTCCTTTTTGGCTCGATTGGGCTATTCGAACATAACCATATTTGAAAAGCAGGAGTACGTTGGTGGCTTAAGGTAATAAACAATGACTACAAAGCACTGTTTGCAATGATTGTAAAAAGCATAGCAAAAAATATTGTGCAAACACAGTTTATACATGATCCCTTTACCTTTACCAAAGGAAGAGAGTAGAAAATTTCAGATCTGGAAATCTTATTTTTTATTTAAATAATTCATCATTGATGTTAAAATGGGTACAGTTACAGGCAAGCTCTAACTGAAAATCTTGTGCCCATCTCCTATAGTCTCTTCATATGACCTCTAAAATTCCAGGGTGCAATTGTTATTACCAAACTAACACTTCAGAAAATTATGTCAGGAACCATTTTCCCTTATCCAAAACTTTTAAAACAACATGAAGTGCTTGTAGCCCTAGATAGTGAAAGAATTAGTAGATGTTTAAAATGCTTTAGACAGATACTAATTTAATGGAGAATTTTAAATTTAGAATGCTTTCATGATCTACCTTATGCAAATAAAGGTGACAGTGAATAAATCCATCATGTACGTGCCTGGACTTGCAGCTTTAGTAAACCATACCATAAGAGTGTAATAAACCCCCTACAATTCTCAACATTCAACAAACTGCAGATACACAAAAAAAGGTACATTTGCAGTTATATGGTAAACACTTGGCTGATAGTTGCATGGTGTCATGTCCTCTACACTAGAAGATGAATTTTTAATACTGTAACAATGGCTGAGATCATATCTTGTAAGTTTGTTGGAATTGCTGAATATAAGATAAAATATTTCAGAAACTGACTAGTGGATACCAACCTGTTCAAAATCAAAATTAAATTTTATATGTTGAAGATGTACTCACATTAAAGTGTTTACAAAATAAAAAGTTAAATGAAACAGTGAGAGAAAGAAGGGTGACATGCTCGCATTTCTCACTGCAGCATCCCTGAAATCAATAGATTTGGCACCATTAATGAATTCGATCCCGAATTTCATAATGTCAAATACTTATTCAGTGCTCTGGAAGATAGAGAATCAATGCTGGAGAAGTTGAACTGATTATTTGCATTTTTACCAGTGATGTTCAGAAGTATTCTACCTAATTATCAAGGTGTTAATACACAGGCATTTAACTGTGGAGTTGTTTTACTTGAGCTGGTTGCCATAGAGGGTTGCAAATTTAGTACATGAAATACCTGTTCACCTGTTGAGTAGTGCATGTTTTCATAAATACCAGATTTAAAATCAGTTTTATTGCTGTAATGTAGTAAGAAATAATGAGATGTTTCTAACAGTGAAGCTTTACTTGATGAAAGGTTAGACTCAGGTTGAACTCAGCAATATAATACAGTACTTTCTGCAGTTGCTTACAGTGCTTACAGTACAATGCTGCAGTTGCTTACTGTGTGCTTGCATATTTGAGGCAATGTGATCTTAAGTTGCATCTGTTCTTCATGTTTTAAGCTGAATTTAAAATAAAGCTTAGTCTGTTGTTTGTTCTACTGCAAAAGCCTTACACTAAGTTTTGCCTGTTCTGCCAGTATCCTTAAGAGTCATGCAGTGCATTTTAAAATGTATTTCTTTCTTTTGAGTCTTAAAGAACACATAGCAATCAAGGTCAAATTTTGCTTCCATTCATTGTAGAAAATTTCACATCTGCTTTAAGGGCATCAATTCCTTTTGTCCTTATTTTAATCTTGGAACAGAAGGGAGGCTGGCCTGTGGCAGCAATCATCTATTATTGCATTTGTAAGTCTTTGCAGTACATCTTTTAACAGGTTTAGGTTATTGATGGGTGTGTTTTCAAGGCTTCATAAACTATTGCAAATGGCTAACAAGACCACATTAATTTTGTATTTGGAATCAGCCGTTTGGAAGGACAGTGCTTGTGCTCTTTTTCTCGTTTGCTCTGCCTTTTTTTAAGTGTTTTTAACTAGAATGTTCCTTCACATATGTGTTACTTCATGGCTAAATTTAATAATATTGTGACAATAGAAAGGTATCTAGTGATTGCAGTTCCTGTGGTGTGATATTTAAGGATAGCATAAGTCTGTGGTTGTCTGAACATGTCTGAATTCTTCATATTCACGGGTAGGTTTTCCTACACTTCACCAGTTGTGTAAAATTTATGCTTTACAGTAGAGTAGGCATGAGCAGATCACGCTCTTGCTTAGAGACCATGAACAAGCTTCACTGCTCATGCTCCTAGCTATGCCACTGGTTTACAACATACCAAAATATTTCTCTCACTAGGGCAAAGGGGTGTCCCTTGAGCAAAAGTAATTTGGGATCACTGGGAAACACCAAGCAACTGTCCAAGCACCTATAACTTGGATCAGATTTGAGGAAGAGGTGAATTTGTGGGACACTGTTCCCATCCACTGCATCCCTCATGCACCTCTGCCCCATTTCCTTTTTCCGTCTGTCTTTCCATTGCAGAGTCAGAGATTATCTTCTGCTGCTGAAATAAATTGTATCAGAATTTTTGATGTATCAGTTGACTTTCCTAAAATGCTTATTTTCATGGTAAATGGGCATGCATGTGTCCCCACAGAACTGTGTGTATTTGCATATGAACATATATGTACATATATGTGGGTATACTCCACAGCACAAAACTGTAAGTAAATGTTTAATAAGAGCAAAAAATTGTTTATAAATTCTGACAGGGACATAACACAGCGAGTGCTGTTCTGGCAGCATGTCATGGAAATGACAGGCCTTCAACAAATATATAGGTGGCTTGGAAAATAGAACTTTCCCTTTTTATTAGATTTCTTTATTGAATCTCTGTTGCAGAATCATATTGATACATTAGTTTCTGCCTCAGACACCTTTTTACTTAGCATGACCTATGAAAGTTGTATTGTCATGACACGTTCATTACATCTGATATTTAGAACACTTTTCATTGCACACTGGTCAGGAAAGGTGGAAAAAGGGCAGCATCAGAAATGATAAGGAGTAACACCAGTTTCTTATCAATATAATTAAATTTGATGCAACTTAAAATAAATAAAATCCTTCTTGCCTGTCAAAGTTAGATGTTAAAGATGATGTGGTCACTAACAATATGTAAAATAAAGCCACAGTGAATCTCTTGTGCCAGTGCTTTGTTATGGAAATTATAGATCCATTAATTTGAAAACAGATTAGTCTGTTTGAAGCTTAGAAATATCTGGGGAGAGACTTTCACTTTTCTGCATATTTGGTTTTTCCATCTTCTTTGAACAAAAGTATCTAAAATAGAACTTCACTGTGTTTACCTGTAATGTGTTTTACGGCAGAGATTTTAAACTGGCATTAAGTAGATGTCATTTCATTGGAGATACCAATGAAATGGTACCAGTAGATACAAACGGAGAGTCTATGCTGGCACTGCAGTTTTCCCATACAGGAGATCTGTGATTCTGGGAACTTGAAGATGTCATTCCCAATCTTCCCCAGGAGGAAAAAATGCCAGCTAATAGACATTAAGTCAAAAAGCAGACTTGACACCAAGAGCTTATAGAAAATTATTGACTTTGTCCATCATGAAAGATCACCAAAAATTTGTGAAGTAGAAATGGAGGAGGGTACAGTTTTAAATACCATTGCTCAAAATAGCATATGCAACACTTTTTTAAAAAAAAATATGGGAAATTTCATTGTTTCTTATTGGATAGCTTAATGAATGATTGCTAGAAGATCACTTTACTTTTAATAGCCATGAGATGTTTTCTTCATTGGATGTCTTAAGCTTTTTCAGTGTTATATATGCTGGTGAACAAAAAGGAATGGAGCTGAAGCTCTTTTGGACCCAAGCTTCACATATGTTAAATGGTTACCTACAAGTGTGGGAAGGACTGGCCTCAAGGTACTGCCTTCCTGGCCTATATTTTTAGCATTGGATGAATAATGCTGTTTTGTTATTCTAACAATTTAAAAAAGCCAATGGTCAAGCTTCAGCATATTTCCATTCACATATGTCAAAATTAACTAAAGTCTGTTGTAAGTATTGAATTTTTGACAAATAAAAAAATATTTTCTTCCTAATGGCTGGAAGTATTTTACAAGCATTTTTTTTTTTTTAATTTCAGTATGTCTGAAATCCCTCAGTTCCGATTGCCGTATGATGTAGTGAATTTTGAAGCTGAGCTTATGAAGGATCTTGGAGTGAAGGTAATGAAAAATATATCCTGTCTATGTATAGCTCAAAGAAAAAAGAACAAGAACTCTGCCAAAGATTAACAGCAAAATGTCATGCACATTAGTAAAGAACGATTAAAAGCTACTCTAGACAGAGGCAGGAAGATGCTTCCTCTTGCTCAGGGCATTTGTCTGTCTTCTGTCTGAATGCCACTAGTTTGGAAAAGGGCAATCAATAGTTCTCATCTGGCATGCCTGCATGTGATTAATTGTCTGTAAGAAACAAATTCCTAAATTGCTTTAGGGGTTCAATGTAGCTATTGGAATGATTTGATTTTTTTAATCGAGTTTTTTTCATGCAAGTTTGGCACTATTTAAAACATTCATATTTGATACTTTTCCTTTCATTCCCTCTCCCTGAGTTTTTTCTTAATGGTTTATCATACAGTCCTGCATCCAATTTAATTTCATAATAAAATGAATCAAATTAAACAAAGTATTAATATGATCATCTATTATAAACAGTAACAGTCATTCAACTTCTTGGAAAGTAGTAGTTATGCATTATTCCATTAAACAAATGTGTGTTGTTTATAGATAATAGAAACATTGCTTTATTGTTAATTTAGGGCTTGAGATGAAAATTTAGGTAGTATTTGCAACTGCTGCACATTTTAATAGAAGTTACAAATATAGAATGCATCACTGGATCAAATTTTTGAGTACCAGGAGGGGTAATATATTTTTAACATGATACTAAAGTGTTCAGTGAAGCAAGAAATTCTTCTTGGAATCTTTTGTGTTGGTTCATATCATAAAAGCAGTAGACTGTTGTCACAAGACCCAAGTGAGAACCTCATCCTGCCCAGGTTTTATAAAAATACTGGTAAGGTGTAAGATAAGATGTTAAATGCTACAGGTCTATTTTTCTACTCTAAGGATCACTTTGCAACCCTTGAAAAGACTGACAGAATGGAGGTTGAGTTAGAGATGGGACTAAAAACAGAGCACTGAGACAATTTTAGACAAAATTGCTGGGCATGGGCTCCTGGGAACCCTCTGCAAAACTCAGTTCCCTGGGGCTCCCTGTTATGGCAAGGTCTCCAGATGGACTGATAGAGCCACCATGTCATCTTGACCTGCAAGTCCTCTGCAGTTTTGAAGGGCAGCAGAGAATCTCAATGTAAATTTGCTTCCAAGCTTTGCGATTGGCTTTCAATTGACCCTTTGGCAAGCTGGTTAACTGCGTGCCTTAGCTTTATACCTCTATAAGCTGGAAATATTTTCTGGTGTTTACTTAAAGCATTTCAAATCTGTGATGGAAGGTGCTGTATTGTGTAAATGCTCAGTAGTGCTGTTTATTCAAGTAATTCTACTGAAATTAGTAAGAATTAGTCAGCTGAATAAGGATTACAGAGCTAGGCCCTAGGAGTATTATGAATCCCCACATAAAATAGTATTGCCATTTAAATTCCTTCATTAGATTTTCATAACATATGTACACAATAGGATAAAAAAAAGTAATGACAATTTATGCAATGTATTTTGTTGCCAGTGAGGATGTAGTCTGTATTCTTGAAAGGATTACAACTGTACATGGCTTTTGCACCTCTGATAAAATTTATACTAAATCTCCAAAGACAAAAAAAAGTCATGTACATGGCTTTTGCATGTCTGATAAAATTTATTATAAACCTCCAAAGACAAAAAGAAGTCAGTGTTTAAATATTGTACTTTACATTTGTCTTTTTTTCACCAGTAGGAAAAGTATATTAAATGGTATAGAGGGAGATTCAGTAACAAACAGGATACAGAATGACTTGACTAAACTGTTAAATGTTACAAAGTATGGTGCTTACACACTAGAACATGGTATTTTGTAAAGCGAATACACAAGTGATACAACAAAAACTGGGGGAAAACATTGAAGTTCAGCGAGTCTAAAGTATGGAGATAAAACCACACATATTCATGTCAAGAGGTACAAAATACCAGAAGAGGAATCACACACTGTGCACTCAAAAGCCTTGGGGTTAGGAGACATGAGCAAAAGGTGTGTGTATCTTCAGTTTCATGACCTCTACAGAGGAAACTGCTATAGTTAGTTTGCTGAACACGCAGCAAACACTCTTTCCCCTCTCACTCATGTAACAACTGTAGTTACTCAACCTGTGCAGTGGCTGCTCAAAGCAAGATTGCTGGTGGAACATTACTCTACAAAAATTTTTCAGCTTTTGCTTCTGGAAGTGATAGTAGTTGAACTGAAACAAGTATAGATAATACGTGCATTTTTAATATTGTGACTTATTTATCAATAAATGAACACCAGTCACTGCACTCTGGGCATTGTTGCTTGTCTAAATTAGAATTAACAATTGCAAGTTTAAATCAAAACTCATCTCATTCATAATTTTGAAAACCTTTGTCAGTTTACCACACAGAACAGTCTCCATATAAGCAAGTAGGGCGTACTATAATTTGCATAGAATGTTCTTCAGACTTCCTGCTATCTCTGGCCCAGTCTTTTGCAGGCAGATTTTCTGAATCCACAAAACCACCACTGGCTCTACTGAGGTGTCCTAGCTGGTGGTCTCAGTGCTAAATGTAGGCTGTGAGCCTTTGAGACTGCTGCACAAAGTGGTAATATCCTTCCTTCGGGACTGTCATTGCATTCTGTGCAATTGGAGGCCTACCAAGTACCTGATACTGTGCGGAAAAACATTGCTTGGTTTTCTCTTCAGAACCCCTGTTAATACAGAATAGTGTCATGTCTTTTCTTTATTTCTCTGTAAGAGGCTCATACTTTCGCTAATGTTTCTGCAATAACCTAAACTGCTTGGTTTTTGGTTGGTGTACTGGGTGATCTGTTTAGAGCATATTCCCTGAAGGAGGTTCTTGCTTCCACATCGTGTTTCTTACATTCTGATTTTCACATGGGAATACAACCTTTTGTAGTCAGCACTGAATACAGCGATTTACTCGCAGCAAAAAACTGCCATTTTCAGCTTTACTTCAGTATTGTGTTCCACAGACAGGCTTCATTTGTTTGTTTAGCTGGCTTTAACTCTTTAGGCTTGCAGAAGAAACCAAGCTAGCCTGTGGTGGCCCCCATCTGAGGAAGATCTGAAGGCACCTTTTACCCATATCTAGTTTGGGCCACTTGCTTAAGTCGCAGCCAATCTGGCCTTTTAAGCCTGGCTTGGGGAAAAAAATTACTAATTTGCTTTGATTGTTCACTAGAAGATCCTGTGAGATGTGTGTATGCAGGACATGATAGAAATTATTTTCACATTATCACATTAAAAGCAAGTAATCTTTAATTCTTTCAGATAATTTTTAGTAAAGGCCTTGCAATGGATGGAATGACACTCTGTACCTTGAAAGAAGATGGCTATGAAGCGATATTTATTGGAATAGGTAAGAAGATCTCACTGTCCTGTGTTTTGTCATTTTGGAATTGAATGACTAGCTAAGAATAAACTGGGACTTGTATCTATGTTAATAGCATGATGTGAAATTGATTTGAGGCATTATGAAAGTGTGGAATATAAAGAAAATTTAAAAAACAGGAAGCTAAAGTTAGCTGTCTTAAGACATTTATTAAAATTTTCACATTTATATGATAGATTTTTAAGTAAGATGAGGATGTAGCTAAATGGATTGATTCATTGTTTGTTTAAATAGTTAAAAAATGGATGAACTAAAAACTTACTTGTAATTAATTGCCATATTGGTCTAGAGTGATACACAAGTCCAGTTTTCAATTTTTGCAAACAGCTTACTATATCCACATAATTAGTGAGTCTATATATGTAAGCCAGTGATACCATGCTTAGTTGCTTTTATTTTCTTTTCTCCGTATAAAATATTTAACATCCTTCAGATAGGCTGTAGTGAAATGTAATTATCAGATGGGTGAACAAAAGAGGATGACTTTGACTTATACTCAAACTGGCATCACAGGTCTGTCTTCTCTCATATGCTAAAGAAGTCCTGCACCTGCCTGCTATTTGAATCATTGCTTCTTTTTAATGTTAGATTAGAATTGTTATCCATTTACAAGTATTTTGAAGTACAGCTGGACCCATTGCTACCAGATGATAGGCATGTTGAGCAGGCATCGCCTACAGTTGGTATGAGGCTTAATGCTCTTTATTGATCTAGACGTTGCCTAAGTGAACATAATAGAAAACAAGTTGTCCAACTGTTCCTCCTTCCTATTATTGATTACAGAGATGTAATTCTTAGTACAGCGACAACTGTTGTTTACCATCTGGTTATGCAGTATAATAAGCTTTGCAGGTCTATTCTGTTATGTGGTTATAGTACAGAGTATTGTGATTTCTATAATCCTAAATCCTCACATTGTTAGAGACCTTCCATGTATAGGAATTCTGATGTGTCATATTTTGATGTAATTGCATATAAGGCAATGGTCCAACTTATCTTCTTTATTGTTTTCATCTATGTCTTTCAAACTTCTTTGTGAAATCTTGCCACTGAGGTATTAATTCATAAATAAACTTTTATTTTCTGAGAGTCTAGCATTTAGGAAAAAATTATCAGTAATTTTTGGAATATCAGCATGATTCCCATGCACTTCTGACTCAAAAATTTAAAATAACAGTTCAGTTAAAAGTTAGCAAAAATGACCACTAAACACTACACATAGGATTGCAGTGTTTGTTTTATGTATGTGGGTTTCTTTTCTGACCTTAATAAAGTTATCCTAATATAAAATATTTCTGATTAGAAATAGATATAGACAACATTGTGCCTTACAGATGTTAGTAAAGGGACACAGGCAGAATTTTAATAAACAAGAGAAGGTATCTGAAGCATTATTCTCCTCTAAACCATGTGTTCACTGATTGTATTAGGAAACAGAGGGTATAAATGCTAATGAAGGATTATGTGTTCCTACAAAGTTTTGTAATTGGAAGCTACCTTGCATTCATGATGAAATTCGTCCCTCTCTGTACCCCCATGTCTGCCTGTCTTTCACAGTACTGTGTAAGACACATACATGTGGCCTTGCATACTGGTAGTGAAAGATGGAGGACAAACCAAGCATTTACAGATTTCTAGGATTAGCTATATTAAAGCAGTAGAGCATTTATAAACTCTCAACAACATCCATTTTTCCATGAGTTTGTACTGTATGTCTTTTTGTGTTCTTTGCCTACTGAAGAAACATATTCAATGAAATGTCACGTTTGAACATTACGCTGAATTATTGGAGTAAAAATAATTAGAGAACACTACTTACATAAAACAGAAATATTTTTTTGGAAGGTTGTTGTAATTTGCTTCTGAATGAATCTGTACCTTGATGGGAAATAAATGTGGTAGTTTTCAGTTTTCCCTGTTAGTAGAAGAAAGAAAAAGTGAATGGGTGTGTAAAAGGAGATGAAGTCCCTGATGGGATGAGGGAGTACAACGTTAGAGGATTTTTTCATAGCAATGTGATTTTTGAAGAGCACACCTTTAGTCTTGCAAATGAGATGGAATTCAAGAATTTATCAGTCAGGATTGTACAAGAGTCCATGTGTGATGCATGAAATGGAAGAGCCAGCTACATGAGGGCAGATAGAGATGTAAAGAGAACTTTGAAAGCTATTTTCCACACAGTTATGCCTCAGGAAAAATTTATTGCTCTGTGGGAACGTCTTGTGAGGTGGGCAAAGTACACTCCTCAGCTGGGTCTATGGAAGGTAAAGCATAGGTGACTGAGGTTTGATCACTTCAAGCACTTTCTATTGAAGAAAAATGACTAGCAAAGGCTTTTTGTGAGAGCTGATTGAAAAGGTATTAAAAGTGTGCTCTAGTCAACATATTTGCTCTGTTTCAGACCTGAAGAGTAAAGAATTCCGAAGAAGTTCACAAAGGGATACAGGGTAACAGTCTTACTCTAAAACAAATAATAAAAAAAGATACTTAACTTCAAGTCTTTGCTTACTGAGGCATTGAGACTATGATGGTTTATCTTAAGGTGAAAGGCTCTCCAGCCAGTAGGTCTGGTGCATTTAAGTTGCTGTTTAAAGCTCAGAAAACCACCTTGTACTAGACCTGAAAATGAACAGATGGTCAGTATATGTCACCAACCTTTGGCAACTTCTGGTATCTCAATTTGAGTCATACCTTACCTCCGTACTATTTTATTTTGCACCATCTTTCCCAATTAGGCTGTGCCTGTGTGTATGATGTTGTAGAGTCTGATGTGGAATTTGGGGTTACAAAGACATATGTTGAACTACCGAAGACTAGATCCAAGGAGAAGCTTTCATAGTTACCTAGATGAGTGGTAATGAAAGAGATCAATCTGGGCAATGGCATACTGGAAGCCAACACTGCCCTCTGATAGCAGAACCTCAGAACAAATGGTAGGTGAATCTCAGTCACAGGATTGCCTGTTACGTTTTTTGCTTTTGGTAGTTCTTTCCTTCAGCGTCCTGGGTTTTGCCTTATCTGAACTAGTCTTATCTGAACATTCAACTTAATGCTGTACTTCTTTTTATTTCTAGAGGATCAATATGTGAATTGCCTCTTCCCTGTCCATCATTTACTCTCATGTCCTCTCTGTTTCATCTCTACAAAGATGTGTAATTTGCAACATCTGGCAGCAGATGTTTCTTGTGTTTTGCATACAAGGGCCGAAGAGACAGAGCATTCTTCTGTTTTTCTTCAGCAGTCCTGATTTCAGATTACAGCTAGCATAAGTATTAAAGGGTAGTCCATGAGTCTCAGTTTCTTACATCAAAACTAATGATAGACAATAGCACACGTGAGAATTTTTTTCACAGGACTAAAAGGCAGCAGCCAAACAAAGGGAGGAACAACCTGTTAAATATATTCTGGGAGTGTCTACCATATTTTTTTGTAATTTTTCATTTAGTTTGGTACAATTTCTAAACTTGTCTTATTTCAATGGACAATTAAAAATTCTGATTAAGAAATAGAGATGTAGAATTAGAGTCCTTAAAATTTTCATTTTAAAATTCCATTTATCATCCAGTTACAAATCTTTAGGTTTTATTTTGTTATTCACAAACATTAATGGATAGGAATTAAATCTCTCAATTGAACTTTCCAAGTTTCAAAACTAACGTCTAAAACTATGCATAGAAAAAAAAATCCTTTCCAGATTTTATAGATTACACTCAACATACTCTACCTAGCATCACCTCTGCTTTTTGATGAGAAATGTTTGTGAAGAATTTGTGATTGAGCTGACAAATCAGTTTGAAAATTTTGTTATGAAAAAAAAAGTCTCACATCAGTTGCTGCCTTCAGTAAACACCATAGAGACTCAGGGCAATAGAGAATCATCATGCTGAGAGCAAAAGGAGAAATCAATGATGGGGTGAGGGGCTAGAGGAGAGAGCACATGGTCCTCAGAGACAGCAAAGTAAGGCAGCGAAGGATATCTTACAGAGAACAGAGTAGTCTGAATGCTTGTTGTTCCTGTGTGTCTTGGTTGATTTTCAGGGTAGAATATTTACAATTTTTACAAAAAATGTCCGTGTATGTGTCTTGCTTGGCTATCAGAGCAAATGTAGAAATACTAGGCTTTTATTACTCATCCTTCTTGAAGTTCAGCTACATACTTTGGAAAACAGGATCCTGTGGTTTTGTCTTTTAAGACTCCACAGAGCATTGTATATTCTTTTTGAAAGAGAAAATACAAACCAATTTTTTTATACAACTATTTAACTGAGTGAAAATGAATGACCTAAATATTTAAAGTATTTAAGAACATGTTTCATGTGACATTCAGATAAGTATATAGAAAGGCTATCACCATAAACATATTTTCTGCAGAGTTTTACACAAACCTCTATCCTCATTCTGTAACATTTTATTGTAACATAGGGGTTTTATATAACATTTACATTCTCTTCATATAAAGATCAGATAAAAATATATTTTCAAAGATTGTAAGATTGTTTTATTTGGTAAAATATTTTTTTAAAAGCCCCCATTTCCAGAAATTGCTTAGACACTTTAACTTTAGTGTCTGTAGGCTTGAACTTGCAGCATTAACTTTCTAGTTAACTTCTCATTATAGGGCAAATGCAGCTAGTAATGAAGCTTTCTTGTTTCTTCCTCCATCTTGTGATGCTGGATTGCTATAAAGTCAGTTTGATTGTATTAGGGTATTCAGAGGTTCTACTAAGTACTGTGAAATGGTAGGTTAGATGAGCATACAGTGTAAATATAAGTGGATGGTTGCTTGGATGTATCCTTAATAGTATATCCTGCTTGCAAGGGTTAAAACAGCACATAAAAAAGAAAAAAATGAAATCCCAGTGGAAAGAACCTTTGTGATAATTGCAGTCATTCATAGTTAATTAACATAGCATTCAAACAATAATATAATCAGATGATTCCATTGATTGGAATGAAATTGCACACCAAAAAAAGAAATTAAAAGTCCAAGCATTGATGTACCTTGTTTTTAAAAAAACCCCTGTGAGATTGATTTACTGTCTCTTCCCCAAAAAGTAAGTAATCTCCTCATGCCTGTTATTATCTTCTGATTAACTATGCAGTGCCACCTGGTGTGCAGATGGGAAGAATATTACACATCAAGAGCTCTGTTCACACCCACCCACACAGATATAAACCTACGTGGCAAAAAGTGAACAGATGTTCATTTTGCTTGTGCTATAGGAAAAAATTGTGCATCGTACTCCTGATTCATAAACTAAATTTGGAGGACATGAAATCTGCATATGGGGCCCGTAGGCCCACGGCCAGCACAGACATTTATGGAGGAAATATGTCATATTCAAAATAGTTCACATTTCAGGTTGTGAACAGACTTTTATTTGTTTGCTTCTCTGGTTTTGTTTTACCTTGTATTTCTTAGTTTTCTTTTTCTCTTCACTTGCTATATCACTTATCACCTCCAGAGGGAAAAATTTAGAGGCAGAGTCATTTGAAAACATATCCAGGATTTATCTGTTGGTTGGTTGTTTTTCAGAATTGTTTTCTGTTCCTTGGCATTTAAGATGTTCCCTAAAATTATGCTTTTAGGCCTCTTTGCAAAGACCTGTTTGGCTCAGCAGTAATGTAGCAAGTCATGTAAAATATAATGCATCTTGGTTCAAGATGGAACTGTAGTACAAGCATTGAGCAGCCTTAGGCTGTTAGAATCTTCAGCTCTAGTTTGGGAGGTTTTTTGGTGGTGGTTTGTATTATTTTATAATTTCATAAGTATTTTGATACTTCATAGATGATACGGTTTTTGCTGCAAGGGAACCAAAGCCTACAGACCAGGTAAAACAACAATCAGGGGAGAAAAATAATATATTGTAAGGTAGTGCAGGAAAGAATAATGTTGTTGGAAACATGATCAGCTAGATACTCAAAATAAATGTGCCTAGTTTAGTTTCTGGGTTGGTTTTATTGATGCTTGTAGACAAGGGTTGTCACTGTCTCAGGACCTTGCAAAGCCAGTGCTTTTCACCCAGGATTTTAAATGGTGACAACAGTGGCTTTTCAGGCATCAGTATCCTTATGAGGTAAAAGATAATAAAGGCTGTAGAGCCAGGGAAAACACTTGGAGCTACATTTTATTGTGACAAAACCAAATATTCAAATCCATTTAGCTGCAAAAAGCTGTGAGACTTCAGAATTATATATAATAAGAATTAAGTCATCAAGATGAGTCATGGAATCAGAGAGAGTACTTTGAACAGTTTGAAGAGCAACAGTGACAAAGAGCAGTGGCAGGATTCGGACAAAGTCAATGCAAAATATTTCACAATTGCCTTATAGTAACATGAATAATTTTAAAATTAAATTTAAAAAATCGTTTGGTTTTTTTTTTAAATAAGGCCATGAGAAGGCCAGTGATAGATGCATTTGCAGTTTAGTATAGAACAGTATCAAAACTGCACAGTGAACTGCATGAAATGAAGTCCCAAGGAAGAAGGTCTACACAAGTCTGTGCAGTCAAGTGTAGGACTTCTTTATAGTCTACCTCCTGTAGAGCCTTAGCTCATGGCTCACAGCTTGGAGAATGAATGTACCCTTCTATAACACCACAGTTCTTAATTTTTTCATGTCTCATGTGAAGAGTATTATAAACAAACTACACCATAAATTGGTTCTAATACTAAACTCATTAGTCCTCAATATTCATGTTATTTTCATCTTCTGCTACTCTTTAAAACCATTTTGTTACTAAAAACCAAAAGGAATATAGTTATATTAGAAAAGGAACTCTGTGAAAGAACCTGTTCTTACATGCTTATAGCAGATGTTTGAACTTGCTCTTATTCCCAGTGCAGTATCTTTCCTGGAGAGCAACAATGTACATACATCCAAGCATTTTTATGTTTGAGGCATCTTTGTCTACTATTGGCATCTGTAGTAAGTTGTTCTTCCAGATCTGTAGTCCTCAGTGCTGCTCTGGATATTGGTGGAACATTCTTAATACACATCGGAAGCAGTAGGCAGTTGAAAGCTTTTAGGGCTCAGATGCACAAATCAGCTTATTTATTATTAATAGTCTTAGGACACTTTCAAAAAACACTAATAATCTGCCCTTGGGCATCCTTAAGTTATTCACTTGCATATTACACAGATTTTCATGCTCTTATTTACTTATCTTTTCTACCAAAAAACTACTTAGCATAAAAACCTCTACTGCGCATGTTTTACAAAACACTCTCCCTGTCTCTTTCCAAGATGCTGGATGGTTTCCCTGAAGAAATGCTCATCTAAATATAATGACAAAATCAATTTGCTTCATATTGTTTTAAGAGTAGTTAAATTTTTTAGTATCTTAGCAGATTAATCCATCTAACATTATTTAGCACTTTTTGGGAGTTTATTCAAGCATTTATTTTTTAGCATTTTGATGTTTGAGAAGTACATAAGACGAGAAAATATTGAACAAAATAGTGGTGTTAGATATTGAATTTTCATATTCTGATGTTACACACTTCAGGGCTTTACACCTAAAGAAAAGAGCTTCGCTTGCTTACCTGTTGTTTTCAAAAGGTCACTCCATAAGTCAGTTACTTTTAGATGTACAAGTATTAATTATGCTCCCATCTTTTTACTTCTGTGTTAATATTCAGACACAGAATGAACAATCATCTAAAATACAGCTGGTAAATTGGTGCATATCCATTTACTTTAGTTGAGCTCTCTTTCCTTGTAAGGAGAGTACCTGTGGTGCAATATGTATTTAATGCAATCAGACACTTTTTGAAACATTATTCTACCTAATATTAGAGGAGGACTGGCACAATACAAAATGTAAACAATAGGTTTAGAAATTCCTTATTTTCCTTCATCTTGCTTATGAAGGATAAAAGGCTGGTTAAAAACCTAGTCTTGTTGCATTTAATTTTTTTACTTTTAAAGATTGTACAGAAGTAGGAAGTGTATCAAAATCTCACTTGTTTAGTGCCAATTACTGGTGAGAAGATGGCAAGCACTTTTTTGTGTTAATGAATAAAGTTTTAAGCAGTCTTCCTTGTACACATTTATGTCTCATAAATATAATGGTTCTGAATTCATATTCCTTTCACTGCCCACTCAACAAGGGGTGCATCTGCTTGTTGAATTGAATTGACAAGTTAAGACAAAACCTGGATTTGTGCAGTGGATTTGTAAGTACTTGTTGAAGGACTTTTGGAGACTGCTTTAGGAAACTTTCTTGCTCTGCCACTTCTCTGCTTTGGGAGAGTGGTTCCTAGGAAGCCACCGCTGGGCAGGGGCAGGGCTGAAGGCTTCTGTCTGACTCAGTGGTTGTCTCGTGCTTCTCAGTCATCTGCTTCCCTTTTCCTCATTGCTTGGTAGTCAGACCTTTGTTGATCTAGGAACAGTTTGGTATAATGAAGGGCAGTTACCTAATTTCAGGTGAAAATCCTGACACCTGAGTGTGCTTGAAGCCAGTTTTAGTCCTTCCTATAATTTGGGGCACACTCACTGGTGATTCTGTTTGGGTGGGATTCACAGTCTGAAGGCCTTCTGAGACCTGTAGCCTTCTTTGTCTGCAGTTTGTACCTGAGGGAATCCGTCAGTCCTTTCCTCAGGCTCAATGCATTAATTGAAAAGCTTTCCTATTCTTATGCAATACAAAAGCTTCTAGATTCATGGAAAGTCACATCCGCTTCCAGATATCTTTAGTTTTAATGGGATGGTAGTTTTTAAAGGCAACAGATATCTGGGAAGAAAATCTTACGTGTTCACTATAGTGAGTAATCTTTAACTAAGCTATGTAAATATTTTTGATGGTGTCTCTCAAATTTTGTGTGGATAGAGATTATCCAGGCTTTTGAACCACTTGTCGTGGTCATGATACATGAAAATTGTTCTTTCTTTACTATTCTACTCAATACTTTTCAGACATGCCAGTCATATGGTTGCTTTTACTATGAAATTAAAAGACACTGTGTAAATACATATGTTAATGATTACTAAGACTGTGTATATAATTACGGTAGAGCATATAAATATTATAGTATGTATCACATGGCAAGTCTTTTAAAAGAATAGTTAACAGGTATGCAAATATTTTTCTGGGTTTGTGTAGCATACTAGTTTGTCCTGTAGGGTAGAGATCAAATTTGACATTCCTTGTGCATAAAGTCACATAGATAGTCTTCTGTGCACATTTTATAGTATCAAACCATATTCAAAATTTGGCACTTTGGTGATGTCACAAGGTGTGGAGTATACACAGTAATTAAAATTCACTGTTTACTGCTTCCAGTGTATTAATGCTAAATTTACTGTAAATTGTCTTTATAAAACAATGTTTGCAAGATTAAGACAGAAATAAGTGTAAGTGTTTGGAGAATGCTAATACAAAATACATGTTTATCTAAATTTGGAAAATATTTTCCGAACACTGTCCTTGACAGGGTTTTCTTTCACAGGAAATTCTTTGGCTATTGTTCATTCAGTTGTGCTAAAAATGTAGTAAGCTGAACATGAACCATTAAAGAAAGTGAAAATGCATTCAACAGCTAGATGATGTTTTAACATTCCCTCTAATGATCTTTGGTGATTAGTTTTATAGGAAGAAAAAAACCGAATAATGAGAATTTAAATATCAACAGGTTTCAGCCAATTTATCTTTAATGTTAATACTGCCATTGTGTTGAAATTACTAGTCACTTGCCAAGTAGGAAGTTGTGGGGTTTTACTACATTTCTAAGAACTGTCAAGGTTTTGTTTGTTCTTATTTGGATGTAATGGAAAATGGTATGTCACTGCAGATTTCTTAGGATTTTTTTTGTTAGAAATAAAATTCATTGTTGGTTTGTGACTAATGAATAATAGGTGGTTGTTTATTTGAGTGTGATGTGTATTTTAAAATAGATTCTAACAGTTTAGTAGATAGTGAAATTTCAGTACCTGGTTGTTATTTAAATTGATATGACATCATTAACAATTATCAGAGACTATTTCTCAATAGTACAGTATTTATAGCTTTTTCTCTAATATACTGGATTTTTAAAATGAGAACAGAACATATCTTCTAAAAGAAACAGTTCTTCTAATTTTATAGCATATTGTTTAGTAGTTAGACACTGAAAATATCCCAATTCATCATTTTAATATATAAGTGACTTAAGACATGATTGCTTTTCTGTTCACTGGGAAACACAGGCTTGATGCTGCTATTATGGCCCAATACAAATCTTTTGTAGATGAAAAATGATGGCTAAATTTTTATCTGGCAGATTTCTTAACCTTTAGATATTTAGATAAGGGTTGCTTTAAAACAAACAAAAAAATGCTTCCAAGAAGATTTTACATACTTGGGCAACCAGATAGCAGCTGTTTACATTTTTATGTTGCTTGTGGCTCCTGAGTTTGATATTCTGCAACTATGCTGTAGAAGAAACACTGTTGGTGGCTGAGGAAAAAGGAAAGGTCCAAAAAGTGAAACATTGTGGTGCCTATTATGAATAGATTTTAGGCAGTTGTAATTATTTGATCCTCCATGCAAAGCTGGGGAAGGTCCCAACAGGCTAGCAGAGCTCTTCCATGCTGGAGCCCAAGGCACGAGCTGAGCCCAGTTCCTGCAGCCTCCTCTGCAGCTTCAGCACAGGAGCTCAGGACATGGCATGCTATGCCAAGGGTTAGTGTGGTTAGCTTAAGTTCAAGACTACTATAGAACCTGAAGTTGTCCCAGATTATGGGATTTTAAATTGACGGTTTGTTCCTTACACTCAGAGTTTGAGTTCTTGCCTGTTCATAGCAGAAAGAAATTTGCAGGGTTGGAGGAGATAGACACACTGACCATTCTGTGCAGGAAAGCTTAAGGTTGTGGTGTCTGTACTAATCATGGGATAAAGTTCCTGCCTATTTTGTTGCTGTAGTAGCTGCTTGATAATAAAGCTTGGAGTTAATTTGCATTAAAAAACCCTGATTTCCTTCGCCCAGTAGAGAGAATCTAAAGAAATCACCCCTAATTCTTACAATCCGTGCCTTCTTTGTACACAGCTTTTTCTGGAAAGCCCAATAAAATTAAGTAAAGAAAGTTTAGAAATCTTAGCACTTTTAAAATCATGGGGACATAAGAGTCTTAATACACCTACTACATTGGCAAGTCGGTTCCTTATTTTTCAAATGCAAATATGGGCCTTTGCATTGTGCTGAATGTGCCCTTTATTGTATCACAGCACAGAAAATACACATTGTAGCTCAGTCACTTCTGTAGACCTGCCATGCTTGCAAGAATGGAACGGGTTTAATCAGCCTTGCAGAGTGAATAATCATACATACAAGTGTGGCGTTCAGCGTTCATTCAGAAAGCTATAGAATATGCAAACAAAATGTTTAGTTAAAGGAGAGTTCAGTGAATTGCAGCTGTGGCAGGAGATGGTAGTTGTTTTTAACTGGAAGCCACATCCATTGCCTTTAATTTTTCACTTGGTTACTAACAAAAATATAAATCATGCACCACAGTAGATCACGGCAGGAAAGCAGTGTGGTGTGATGCTCTGCTGAGAGTGAGGCTCAGGCTCTGGTTGTTGGTCTCCTGGCTGACTTCATTCTTCTGTACTATCATATGGGAATAGTGAAACCTAGCACTAAGAGGGCTATAAAAGTGCTCAGTACTGTAAAAGTGCTGTGAAGAAGCTGGACTGTGTTCTTGCTGGCAAACATTCAGGCTGTTTCTTGGAGCTACAGAAATCTTCATTCCTGACCATTTGCAATTTGACCTGCTTCCCCAAATTTCATTTCTATTCCATTATTTTGAAAAAGATATGTAACAACCAAAATAGCAAATTAAATAATGCTAATTTTATTTTGCATTATTGGCATGAATCCAACAATTTCTCAGTGGTCACAAGGAAGCTGAAATTTTTTTATCAGATAACTTCTTACTCATATTGTACCTTTTTCTTTAAATTTTCCCCCATAGGATTATGCTGTTAAAGGTGTGTTGTATTCTACATACTGTTTTCTGAAATTAAATTTTAATAATTTATCAAAAATGAAACATACCGTGCATAGTGCCTAGTATATATTTATTTCAACATTTCAGATATAAAAAGATACAGACCAGAAACAGTTTGCTTACATGGTTCCATTTTACTTACATGTTGGAAAGGAGCTTTGAAGACAATGGGATTGTGTTTGTGTTGCCAATTTGAAGAGCAGCTTGACTTTGTTTCCTTCAGTTCTTGAAGAAAAATTTGCCCCTGCTTGTATGACACTCCTTCAAAACTCCTCATAGTAAGATCTGCCATTCAGTAGGGGTTTCCATATTTCTAATAAGCATGCAGTAGTATAAGGGTCAGGGACTAACCAGTGAATAAAAGTCAAAACTCAAAATGAGGTGCCTTTCCTGTTTAGCACTGGGTAGTGATAGATACTGATAATGTTTGATTAATGAGCAGCAGCCTTGCAGTGGGTGAAAACATCTGTAAGAAATGATTTATTATTTCAAAGGTATTGGAAGCTTACCGTATCTTGTAGATTTAACTATGTGTGCCTGAATAAAATAAATGAAATGCAACATGTGAAAAATGAAAACACATTACTTGCAAAGGATGTGTCACAAGCAGGGTATTTTTGTTCAAGTGCACTTTGTCATGGGGATTTTTAATGTTGCTCTGAATACAAATCATTTAACTGGTTCATAAAATCAACCTAGTTGGAATTCTTGCCTCTGTCATTGAGACAGAAATGAGGGTTAAACTTAATATGCTGGAACTTCACTTAAATGTTTGCATTTGGTATCATATACAGCTGTTCAGACTGCATATATGAACAGAAAGGATCCTCTCTTAGAAATACAATAAAAGTGACAAAATGTATAGATGCAATTTTAACATTGAAATCAGGAAAATTAATTCATTTGTAGTGTCATTAAAAAGTAGTGTCATTAAAGTTTGTTAAATCTGCTGTAAATGTATGAACAAAGGTGTAATTCTCTTCTTCCTGTGTTTGAAAATGAACAATGACTTGCAGATGGAGGTTTACTTTTGTGCACTTCTAGGCTAGTCTTGTCGTTGCTGGCTAGCCTTCTAGACTGCCCTTGGTTTATAAGGTGACCTTATTCTTTCTGTGGTACGTGTCTGTGTGTGTCGATCCGGTGCCAGGTCCCTTGATTCTGTTCAGAGCTGCCATGGAGTTCAGATCACCTAGAGCTAATGATGGTGCAGACTCACCTCCATGAAACTGCAATGTGTGTTCAGGCAAGTTGGAGCGCCCTGACTCCCATGTTAGAGAAAACTTCTCTAGTTTTGGAAATAGATAAGGTGGGATAGTGGAAAGATACAGCCTGCTTTGCCATTTTTTCATCTTATGCCATGTCAGTGACTGTGGAGCACTTCTCTGCAATGGGGAATATTTGGAAATTCTTGTCTATGCTGTTCCATAGATCTACACCTATTATTTGTATATACTTTATCCACTTTCTTACTTTTCTGTTCTAATTCAGTAGGCATCTAAAATATTGTTCCTCTTGGGATTTGGCAGTGGTTACTTAAGTGTGTATAAACCCAGCTAGAAAAAAGACATGTTTTCCTGTCATGTAAAGAAAGTATAACCTGGTAAAGTTTTTAATAAGGTGTGCCAGTTTTTAGTAAAATTGAATGATATACTGCTATGTCCCTTGAACCTATTTTCACACACTGATTTTTCTGTGGAATTTAGTGCTGAAGGTCTACAGCATAGTAGTCACACTGAATTTAGTTACTTAGGGTCATCATTGTTTATTGAAAGTTTTGTTTAAGATCCTGTTAGATTCTATTCATAGCATTTGCTTTCCTCACATACAGCCTTTTCTGCTCTGTTCTTCATCTTGTTTTGATCTTATGGGCTCCTCTATAGTGGGAGGTAGAAAGTAGAAAAAAGCCTCTTTATCTTCAATTCTCTTTTCATAGTATCTCTGAAGTAAAAAGACGAGGAAATTAATCTTGTCCTCGGACCATGCCTTCAGCCAGTTCTTTAGGGTCCTTGAGTAATGTCATAGCTTTGAGTTAGAAGGTTCTCTTGTTCGTGGAGAGGTTGTCTCATCCTCTTATCAGGCCCTAGAAGTTATTTTTCTAAGATGTACTAGACAGTTAAAGCAATTATGAAAGTGGAGGGCATCTGGTTTTACTGTCACTAGATTTCATAAAATAGAGCTCCAGCAGTGATAGCAACTCCCTCTCTTTAATGTGGAAGGCACAAACTAACTACATAAAAGGAGTGACCTTTCAACCTACGTGCTGAGTGGAATTAGAGCAGCTTGCCAACCACGAGGTCTTGGTAGCTCCGCAGCAGGTGGTTGGCCTAGAAAACATATGGAAGAACAGCTGGACATGAAGTCCTCTGAGCTTTCACAGGATCCTGACCCATGTATATTTATTGGGAGAGGGGGGAAAAAACCCAAACCAAACAAACCTAAAGAAGTAGATAATCAGAATTTATAGTAATGCTACATGGATGTTGCAATAATTTAGTCAAATTGAAACTTCAGAAGCAAAAGTTGTGAGAGGCATTGTGAATCTGATAATTTGTGCACTGAAGGATCTGGATCCAAATTCCTTGATCAGGCAGCTAAGTCTATAAGCTATCAGGCATAGAAGAGGAGAGACCTGCTGCAAGCCCATTTGTAGTCTTCTTTTGTAAAAAATGTATGTAGAAAGCCAAGCAGAGTTTTCCCCCTTCCCTTGTTGTGCACCAAATACACAACAAAATGATAGTACACCTTTAATTGATACATCTTTTAATACCCTTTTGTTGTTGTGTTTAGTCATTACTTTTAGCTTCTGAATTAAGCTAAGTGTTGTAGAAGACCTCTAAAATGCCACTGAGTTAAAGTTAGGGTTAAGGATGGAACTGTTTAGCGCTGTGGTCCTGTGAGAACAGTCTTGGTTTTATCAAGGATCAAGTGAGATTTTCACATGCAACATGTATTTTTTTTGCATACTTTTTCTTTAGTATCTTTGTTAAAAAAAAAAAAAAAAAAGTACAGCCTAACAATGTATAACTTTAAAGAATATAAATTCTGATCTTGTTTCCACTGAAGTTATTACTAAAGCAGTTGGTGGAAACGATGTGTTTTGCACCTAATGTTTGGCTTAAATGAAATTGTGTAAGCTTTTAAAGCTATATTATTGCACACTATTAACAGAATGCTTGATGCCTGGTCCTTTGTATATGTGCAGAAATAGAAAAAGGAAAACCTTAGCATGGCTTTTCCTTACAGTCCTGACCAGGAACTGCACAAAATACACCGTTACTGCTCTCAGGAGTGCCAGAACTGTGCAACTACTACTGCTTCTTGACATCTCACCTTTATTAAGCACTAAATGCAACTATTCGAGCGTCACCATTTTGTAGCTGAGGCACAAGAGAACTAAAGGCACAAGAGAACTTAAAGGCTGTGGAATAGGCAAGCAAAAAGCAAGACAACTCGAATTTGAAAGGACAAGCTCATTCTCCAGACGTATATCCAGAAACCCAGTCTTTGTTGCTAAGACTCCACGAACAACCAAATTTGTTCCAAGACTGACTTCTAGTTAAGTGGCTTAGAAGATGAGGCAACAGAGCAGGAAAGGGAGAGCCTGGTTTAAGCGAGCAATATATATCGTAAGCCTTGCTCAGACCAAAGAATAATTTAACAGCCTCTCTCTCTGGTTTGTCAGAACTTCAGTTAAAAAGGTGAATTGCCTTTCATCATGTATGTATGCCTCCGTGAACATGTGGGCAAAGGACTCTGCATCCATCATTGTTATTGCCAAGCAGGGGACACACTCTGAAAACAGCATCTTCTGCCATCACATGTCAAGAAGGACATCATCCAAACACCATGCAATTTTTATTCTTTACTTGTTGAAAAGGGTTCCTAACTTCTCTTGACTTCCTGTAATGTGGGGAGCACACTTCGGAATGTAACTTTTTCTTTACTTCTGCATTAGTAAAGAAAGGATGCTGACTCACGTAATTTCTCTCCCTTTCCAGTTGTATTTATGTCAAGGCTTGGTGCAGCTACTGTTTTATTTAGATCAATGCACAGTGGGAAGGAACAGTGTCAGATATAGGTAGGGGCTTGAATCCATGGTTTAAATTCAGTGTTTTGCATAGAACAAGCCCAGCTTACTAGTCAAGACAGGTTTCCTGCTACATGCTTAAAATCAGTTGGAAAATCTGTGACTGAATATATTAGAGCCATTTCTCATATTTTAGTTAAGGAATAGTAGGGCTCTATTGTATAACAAATGTAGTGTTTATAAATTAATGTTTTTATACAAGAACAAAAAAGTATTCTTAAATTTCCAGATGATTTCTCATTATTTTAAAATAATTTTAAGTGGCTAAACTGATTCACATATATAAATATGTATTATTAGGCTTTGTTTTAAGGTGCCTCTTGAAGCTTCTGCCACTTTAGAATCTAAATGTATGTTTTATTGGCATTTTTAAATTTGAAAACAGATTAGTTAGTGCTCCAAGTGTGCATGGAAATGAATGACTAATTATAAGTATCCTTACTTATGTCAGAAGTTATTTCCAAAGCAAGTAGTATTCACAGCTGTTGAAATATATTTTGCAGTCGTTTTAGTGGCTGTATTGCATCCCAGGGGTATGCAAAAGTCCCATATTCAAGCCAATGTGATTTTGAAAAGACATTGATTGGGGTCCTTCAACTGTCGTCATTGTTTTCCAACACAGTGAAACTTGGGTAATAAACTACGATATGCAAGAATTATGAAGTAATGCTTCAAGATAAAGTTCATTATGTCATTGTGTGCTTTTAAAATCCTATGCTCTTTTTGCTCATGTTCTTCAGCTGGGATGGAAGTGTATCTATAACAGTATGACTAATTATCTTTACAGGCATTTATCACTAAATAAACTTCACACAAGACAGCAAGATTGTTTACTTAAGCAGTATAATACTGGGAATGGAAGATAGCTCTAGAACATAGGATTACATTGCCAGAATGGCACTATTTATTAAGCTATGATAACGCTAATGTTCCTCTTTGATGTATAGCATGTGCGACTTCAGCTGAACTTGTAGAGAGCCTTAAGGATGTTTCATTGAACATTTAGTATGGCAGCAAGCCAGAATACATTTAGCCTAAACCCAGATGACAGGTTGGTAATGAGGTAGTGATTGATGACCACTGCTTCTGTATGAAAACCTGCTTGATATGCTGGGGGGGAAATGCATTGCTAGCTCTTTTCATTTCACTCCCTCTGTATTAGTTATTCTTACTGTAGAGGAGTAGCATTGGCTGCTGGTTATTCAACCCTGGTTTCACTTTTAGACGAGAATCGAGTACTCAGCTGAGATTTTAGAAGCACAGCCCTATGACTACGTTTTTGTGTAATTCAAATCCTAATTTCAATGGATTTTTATTATCAAAAATAACTGCAATTATATCACCTATGAAACACCATATAATATTCTTATTACCTCCCTCTGTTATTTTACAAGTCCTATGATTCACTTTCTGTGCCATCTAAATGGCATTGCTTTTCCTTCTGATATAAAAAGAGAAACTTGGCCCAAATGTTGTAAAACATTGCTCAGGAAAACAAGCCTGATCAAAAGACTACTGTTTATTTTGCCTAGTCCTCTTGAATGCTTCATTGTAAAGACACTTTACACTGCTTATTCAGATGATGGACAAACTGTTGTTCTGTGCACCATGAAGGATATTTTAGCCCTGTCCTTCAGCCAGATTCCAGACTGATGTCTGAATTAGCAGTTAGAAGGGTTAGGAGGAGGCAGCAGTGGACTGTAGGGGTTATATCCATAGCTGTACACTCTCAGACAGGGTGTATATTAGATGTCCCCAAAGCTGCAGGATAACTAATGGGATCACATTAAGGCCTGGTTAGAAATCACCCAGGGATGCAGCAAAGGGCGCCAGGGCAGCATAAATATCCAATGTGAAAAGAGGCTCGTTATTAGTGTTTTCCCAGGCAGAAGTGTCTCTTGGTCAGGAATGGGTGAGGAAGCTTGTCACCCTAAGCAGAGTGACATTACACTCCCTCAGAGCAAAAATATGAGCAAGAAAAATTGGGATCAGTGGTAGAATCAAGAGCCAGAATAAGGAGGTGATGAAGCAGGGCCAGTACACTTTCCATTCCCCTCCTGCAGCTCCTGGGGATGTAAAGGAAGTTGTCATGCCCTGTGGGGGTCGAGTGGCTGGCTTTTCAAAAAGGAACCAATGCAATATCGAAAAGACAGATTTGTGGTGTGTTTTAGAACGTGCATTGGATGCAAATGAGGGAGTCTCTATTGCTGGGCTTTGCTGATGGGCCTTAATTCAGGACAGGTTTTGACTTGATCAAGGTGCAGGTCTCTGAGACCAACTGAGGCCTGTCTGATACTGCTGAGCAGCCAGGAAACAGCCACCTGTAACGATTATTGTATGTTTGGGCTAGTAATGATCACTTTGGGCAAATCCAGGAGTGCTTCTGGAGTGACTCCAAGGAGGTACAAAGGAGCAGGTAAGGCAGGGAACCACTGGATTTCCACTGATGTATGAACTGGTGGCAACTGTTTACAAGCGATTTGTTTGGTATCACAGTTCATCGGGAAATGGATGCACCCTCCCTTTTGAGTTGGCGCTGGGGAGAACATTTTATCTGCTTGGGAACCTGTCCAGGAGTGTACAAAGTAAGAGCTAAGATAATCAGTAATGCCTCTTGGTCAGCAAGGATCCTTGTGGAATTACACTAGTCTTTGGAGGAGACCTAAAGGAAAGGGATAGTCAGTCCTGCTGTCAGGCACAGGGAGAGGAGACGGCCACAATGCAGGGCTGGATTCAGATATGCAGTGCAGAGGTTTATCTCTATATGCACAAACCAAAAATGATTAGGACAGGAATCATGATCTGGTCTATCCAGGTAATTTTAACTCCCACACAAGCAAAATTACTGTTGTTATTTTCTTATTAAACAATATGCCTTTGATGTTTTCTTTCTTCATGTGGCTTTCACCTTTCATCTCACTCACAACCTTTTTGCGAACCTCTGTTTATTGACTAGTAAGCTCCTTAAGGAACACTGGTCTCCTCTTTGTTTGAAAGGTACCCACATCACACATGTTCAATACCAAAATAATACTTTAGAAATTAGTATCTTTTAACTTAGATATGTCATTCATTTGATGGGAACTTACATTCCATAAATTCCTTTGTATGGCTGTAGCATCCCCAGGGCAGGTGTTCTGTCCTAGGAACTGCAGAATTTGTCAACTGGAGTTTGATTTAAACATTGCTTTCTTATGAATATTTTGATTTGAGTTTGTCAAATGTTCACACTTATAAACTGTCTCTATTTGAGATGACCACATTTTGTTGTTAACTGACCAGTGACAGGATGGAGCAGGTCCACTGATTTTTAGTGTATTCCTGGAAAGACCTTAATTTTAACAAGTAGTGGCAAGTGAGGACATAGTCTTTGGGTGGAGATTAATGGCCATATGGTGTAGTTGCTTCTACACTGGAAAGCTTAGTTATTTACTGTAAAATCTGACTCGAAATTCTATACGCAAAGCAGAGACTCCTACTTGGTTTGTTTCCATAACAACATACAAAACAACATCAATCACTTATAGTAGATCTCCACACTCCATAATTAGGGATGCAGTTTTAAGAAGTGTGGGAGGAGTTGTGTAAAATGTTTTTATGTTAAAAACAACTTTAGGCCTTGTTCTCACAAAAGCTTATGCACAGACTTCACTTTACACAATGTAAGTAGCTCAGTTGGCATTTATGGCTATGTATACACGGCTCTGTTGCAGTGTCTGGAGTGACTATGCATGCCACGCTGTGTCCTGTCTGATGTGTGAACAAGGTCTGCTTGAGGGGGAGCTTGCCTTCTCTATAGGGAGCAAACTTGGTCTTGACTCGGGATTTACCTCAATAGACAGTATCAACAGACCACTTGAACTTACAGTGCATGGACTTCAGTATGAATGTAAATGCTTACAGGACAACAACCTATGATACTGTAGAAAAGTGATAGCAAAAGAGCCCCTGCTCACAGCACTTGCTTTATGCCGGAAAAAAAATGTTATAAATCAGCTGCATATCTTTTTAATGTAGATTTAAGCCAATGGGACATCTGACAAAAGTATATATGGTATTTTCACTGGTATCAGGTATCTGCATGCCATCTCTACACTTTCTACACTATAGCAGTCAACGACAGGTACTGCCATATAGAGCTGTTACAACATCGTAACTTCTTCAGTGAGCCAGTCCCACAGCCCCATTAATCCCTTGTAGTGATCTACAGATTGAAAAAGTTCAAAATCATCAAATGTGAAGTATTGTCCACCAGAGTTACCACTTTGCTAGAAAAAGTTTTTTTGGTTTTTGTGTTGTTTGGTAGTGTTGGGTTTTTTTAAAATACATATTATCTATATTTTAAAGTACAACCTGAAATGCTTTAAGTTCTCCTGGCATTTTTTAAGGCAATGATATAACAAAGTTATAAAAAAGCATTTTCTCTGAAGTATCTTGTAGCTGACAAATCCCTGGGCCTCTAGGCAAGTGGTGTTTGAGTCTTGTTACTTTCAGGTGCTCCAGAGACAGCACTGGCAGTGTGAGCCTGGAAAGGAAAGGCTGAAGGGGAAAACCCTGCAAAAAATGAGGAGGAGTTGGAAAAAAATAGTAGATAAAGGGGAGACAAACAAGAAAAATGTATCTACAAGGAAATGGAACTGAAAAAATTAAGGAAATATAAAGGAAGAAAAATTAGATATAATGCAATGCATAAACTGAAAGAAAAGGCAAATTGGAGAAATGAAAGCTGAAAGACATGAGTAATATCCATAAAGATGATAAAAATTGAAAGGATTAAAATAAAGGAAAAAGCTCATATAGCTTTTGGACCACATTTTAAATAGTTTCTTTCCTTTGATAGCGTAGATGTCAGTTTTTTCTTTAAAGAAAAAGAACAAATGAATGAAATAGATGTGTTCTGTTGAATTTGGATCCATTTTGTTCTTTGTAAAATATTTTGTCACTTGTACGAAATAAGTAAGATCTAAAGGCAAGAAAAAAGTTTTTATATAGACACCTCTCCTGACTGGTCATCTGTAATAAGTTGAAAAATGGGGAAATGTGTGTATTTTGAGGATTTTTACATCAGTTTTGATTATGTTACTTATTCGACTAAAAGACTAAGCATATTGTTATGTCATTCTGGTGGTGTTTTTTTTTTTTTTTCCCCCAAACATAATTAATTCACAGCTAAGGTTGCTAGGTGACAGGTAAGAGAAGATGTATAATTAGACATGTCCAAAAAGAGTCAAATAGTAGAAACTAGTAATCATGAAGGAAGGTTGCCATTGTCTGTGCTGACACCAAATGACCATCTCATTCAAATGTACAGTTTATTAAATAGTCACCTCCCCCTCTGCTTCTGCAGCTGAGCTCTTACTACTCTGTGTGGAGTTGGTGGAAATAGGGGCTTTTAATTAGGTGCTAATTTTGATTTACCCCCTGCATAACCCTTTGACAATGTATTATTCCTAGGGTTTTAATATTAGCATTCACATGTGTTTCCCAAGGACAGAGGGTGTAGCTGCCCACTGATATGTGCGAGTCTTTCTACCTGTGTCTGTTCTGTGGAGGTTACTGGCAAAATAGCTTTAATGTGACATGGCCTGCAGATATGATCCATCTCCTTAAGGAAGGGAGAATAGTTGCAAAAATAAGCATTTTACAATAATTAATAGCTGTTGGAGGCTTGATTCCTGTCTCTAGTCATTGGGGAGCTTCTCCAGTCTCAAAGGCCTTTCTAAGGCCATAGAGAGTGGCCTTTCAAGGACATTGCCCACTTCTCTCAGCACCTTGATTCCTGTGTAGGGCACAGGTGGTCTGGGTGCCTCTAGAGCTTCAGTTGCAAGGAGATAACTGTTAAGACAATGCTTGCACTAGCACTGTCGCAGGCAGGAAATAGTCTGCATGCTTCCCGGACCATAAAGATCTGGTTATGAAAGATCCACTGTTCCAGAATTTTAAAATCCTATTGTGTGACTGCCCAAGAGCCATCACAACCTTGCTTCTAATGTATGGTCCTCAGAAAATCACTTAAATTTCTTTGCACATCTGTAAAGTGCAGGGATAAATGTTTATCTGTTATCTGGATACTGGATGTTTTGAGGATTGACTGTTTGTATAGCACCTTGAAAATAGAAAGCACTACAAACAGTAAGTGCTATTTGTTACTATTGGTATGGAAATAACTCACGCAGCCAAGCGTAGAGTATAGCTTGCTGTCTGCCTAACTGATTTGCATTTCTACATGCTATGAAAACAGGAAAGTGTTGCTATAATATCACTACCTTCATTTTATAAATTTTATGGCTCTTGCAGTACAGCCAGAAATTCTGCATGCTGCATTTGTTATACATTTAATTACAAGGCTTCAGAAATTTTAAATATTCTGTTTTCTTCCTTTCTTCTTCAATGTCATGAGAGCATTGCATTTATGGCATCTTTCTGATGGCTCCATTTGCTGAGTGCATCGTTCTGTTTACTTCTTTCCAGGTTCTTAAGTAATCTTAGTTGAACGTATGATTTACCTTTTATTAATTAATATTCTCCTATTCTGTATAATCTATGTAATTATAGATCTTTGTCTCAGTGCAGTGTTCTAAACTATCTGTGTAAATGATTGAATGAATAAATAAATAAATAGCAGAGTCCCCCAAACCTCCCCTTATGGTGTCTCAATAGTAATCTCTTTTCATCTTGCAAAGCCTACATTTAGAAATAGTTTTGTTTCTTGCCCCTTCAACAGTTTCTTCATTCAAATATTCTGAAATGTGGCTTAATTCATTACTTAGTTCCTGAGCTATGAGTCTCTGAAAATGGTGTTTCTTTTCAGTTAAACTGGTGGTAGAGATGACCATGGAAAAAAAAGCAGCTGTCTGATAGATAACTATATATCTGCTCAGCATTTGATTGCAGACTCAAGAGATATTATAATCCTAATCCCTCCTTCCAAAAATTAGAGGGCATGAGCTTTTGGAAAGACCTGTACTTACAGTTATGGAGCTGTATCTGTGCATATGCTTGGTGATGTGGTTGTCAGTGCAGGGTTATCAAGCTGATAGTTTTCACTGCATATGCTATACCTGATAGTTTTCATTGTACATTCTATACAGATCTGATTTTGCATTTGAATGCATAAGGGAATACTTGTTTTCTACTTACATGGGTACTATAATCAGAAATAAAGTGGTGGTTACCAGAATGCGGAAGTCAGAAGTAGATTTTTTTTTTTTTTTTTAGCAGAGGATTCTGTTTATCTGAGTCTCTCTCTTCTCACACAACTGTTGTTGTTGTTAAGGTTAATTGAAGTCATTCTGTGGCAAGCATTCAAGCAGGCATAGTCTAATTTTATATGGGAAGCAAAACTAATTTATCATTAAGAATACTGGTGTGAAAGACTTGGTTTGATATAACTGATTTGGTGATTCAGAACTTCTGAAAGACAATTTTGTCAATAGGGCAGTGGATGTGCAAATCAAGATGTGCATCTTCATGGTGGGGTTTTTACATGGACTTTAAGGAAGATCCAGTATCAAGCAGTATCAGATGTAACCTGTTAGAAAAGTACATCAGAGGTAGAATTGTGGTTCTTACATGTTGCAGATATCCACGACTGTAGGTAGTGATATTTAAGAAGTTGTTTTTAAATACAAATAACTTTAATCATCTGAGAATGGAGGAAAAATGTATTCAGTTTTTGATTTAAAGTCCTTGTCCTACACTCCCATTTTACAAGATTAGTGAGTGTTTTTGTTGAATAAGACAAGCTCAACTCTATCACTTACTGGGAAAGGGACTGTGAGTGTCAAGGTATGGTTTCTGCAAACAAGTATGTATGGTACTAAATGGAAACATGGAGGTTTTGGAGTGAAGATGTTTCAAAAATTAACTTTCCAGCCTTGTGTGAGAGCGATGTTTTCTAGTTCTCCATCCCTGAGCTTTATTTCTTTGTAGCATGGATAGATGAAGAAAGGATCTGATTCCTAGTACACTGCCACTGGCTAGGAGAGCTCTGTAACCAACAGAAACATATAGGGCCTCTGGAAAATGCCTGTGGATGCCTGTGAATTTCTCTTAATCTTATGTGAATGTCTGGTACCTATGCCCTAATAGGGATACTTTAGTTTTACCTAACTGTATTAGTGCATTTTTCAAATCCCAGAGAAAAAACTCAGCAATCTTTTGATGGCTTAGGACCTCAACCAGGGGGTATTTCATAGAATCATAAAATAGTTGGAAGGGACCTTTGGAGATTGTCTAGTCTAGCCCCCCAGCTTGAAGCAGGGTCAGCTAGAGCAGGTTGCCTAGGACCATATCCAGTCGGGTTTTGAACATCTTTGAATACATAAGAAGGCTTGCTCTGAAAATCTCCTGGCACTCCTGAGTTTCTTTGCCTCCAGGGCAGCCCCTCTGCTAAACAGTGTATCAGTGATGTACAGACATCAGATCTTTTGGAAGACAAGGTATGGATCCCAAAGATACTTAGGCCCAAATCAACCGGAGTATTTAGGTGCACATGCAGGAAGGGGTTTGTTTAAAGTACTGTATTCAGTTTGGTCCATAACACCTTGTGTTACAGTTGTTAGATTTCTGCAGGGAAACTTTTTTCAAAACTTGATTTTATTGTGAATGCTTTCGCAAATGTATCTGACTTTCATTATCCAATTTGCCTACAAATCCCAGCTAGAGTTTTCTTCTGGCACATAAGTGGTCCCAAAAGAATGCCAAGTGTGTTTCTGAGCAGATTCCAATGTTCAAAAGTTTTTGTACTAATTGTGCAAGTAAGCATGTTTCTTATCTTTTGATCTTCAGTCTATTATTGTTTCAACTCTAAATACTGTTACATTTTATCAATGATTGTATTCTATAATTATATATAATTATATAATATCAATTACCACGGGCAGAAGCATTTTGAAAAAAAAAAAAAACAGTTTGGTGCTTTTTTAAATTAAGTTTTACTATTATAGTATTACACTGAATAATTGTTTCTCCTCAGTCTGTCTTCAAGATTTTCATGGATACTATTTCTGCTAAAGAAGAGATAGATAGAATGTAGCAGTTTTTTAGCATAAAGGAATTGAAGGTAATCTCTGTGCTTTCCCTGATCCATTGATTAGCCCAAGAAAGTCTGATAGCTAACTGAGAGTTTCCAAACAGTGTCAAAATATTCAGTGGCAAGCTGATGTTGACATAATTGAAGTAGAATGTATTAATTTTGTCTTAGTGATACAGAAATCAATGCATTTTGATACTGACTTTGTTCCGGGTTTGATCCAAAGCACAGTGAAGGGCCTAATACTGTGAACAGCTAAACTTCTTCTTTAATTGTGCAGCACTTAGCCTTTGTCAGAGAGTGGCCAGCACATCAAGCAGGTATGTCTAATACTAGACAGACAGCATAACGTGTCTTGACAGTGTGCAGAGATTACTTTGTATATAAAAAGATGGAATATTTAAAATTATCGCAGTACGTGCTTGTTGGCATTATAGTATATCCTCAAAGCCCTTGACAGTTTTGAACAAATGCTATCTTTTAGCTCAAAATAGAACAGCAAAATAATAAAATACAGTAGACCCCCAAATAGTCTTTATTTCAACAATCCTGATTTCGGGATCCCCACAGAAATCTATCTTCACTTTACCTCCTGAGGATTAATAGAAAAGCTGCATTTACTAGAACTGCCAAATTCTATATTTAACAAAAATTAAATCTGTTTTAAAAAGAAAGAATAGCACAAACTTCATCTTAAATTTATGCTAGTGGCATTGGATTTAGGCACTTGAAAGTAATTTCAAGAGCAGATTTGCATACACCAGAACCTGTAAGCAAATTGAAAGTACTGTTTAGGATTCATAGAGGAACAAAATACATACTCCATCTCTGATATAATTTGTCTTGAGGTTTATGAAATAATTCTTCATCGGATTATAAAATTTAAAGTAATTAAAGATACAATTTGCTATTTAATAAACAATGTGTTTTGTAACTTCATTAAAGATGCTGCCTTTCTTAATTGTAATGGTCCAAAAGGTTGTCAGTGAACTGTACATTAACTGCAGAGATAATAATGATTTTATATGCTAATAATTTTTAAATGAATAACTCATGTAGTTTTTCAGCCACATGGGGAAAATAATTTACATTCCTAAAGCTTACTTTGGTATTAACCCCTTTACTTGGGGAGAGTGAATATCCTTGTATAAAATGTTCATTTGTTTTACATTAACACTAATGCAAGCATGTAGGACCCACTGGTGTGAAAGGATTAAAAGCAGCAGCATTAGACAAGCATGAACATTTCAGAGAGAAATCCTTGTTAGAAGGACCTGTTGGGACCATGTAACTTGATTTTCTATTTATTGATCAGATGCTTCTTGTTTTTGTTACCATTTGAAAGTCCACTGGAAGAGCATCTGCCTGCTGTAGTAGTGCAAGTGCAAAAATATGCACCAAGAAGCCATTAAGGACTCATGCTCACTCCTTGGTACGATTGTGTGGCTATAGTAACGTTAGTATGGGTTGAATGATGTGTCAGGGGAAGCATACGCTCTTTTGTGAGCATTTGCACCATTGGCTACAGGCAATTTTAGGCATCTAGTTTTAACTCTCTGAGACAGTCATCTTTCTGGACATGGCCATCTCTTCATGGCCTGAAAAGGGGCATAGGTTCCTACCTCTTTGATGTTTTAAGTATCACAAAAATTAGTCGCTTAACATAAGTATAAATTTCCCATTCTGAATTTTTTACTTAGCCACCGAAAGAATAAGCTTTAAGAGGAGGAGGGAGCTTATGTGTGTGCCCGAGCAGATTTCTGCACCCACAAGCGAAGTACCTGACCCATGATCTTCAGTGACAATGTTTCACTTCATGTTCTTGACTGTTGGGCGTTGAGGAGGCATTTGGATATCTTTACCATAATTTCTCTGTCTGTTTTCTAGATAGTAGCCTTACAGGATCTGAGGTTCAACTGCATTATGTTTCTGACCCCAAGTACCAAATTTAGTGCCCTGTCAGCAATATGTGAAGCACCCAAAGAAAACTCAGGCACTTGATGAAAATGGTATAATTAGTTAATAAAGACACTCTGTCTTTGAATAAAATTTCATATGAAATACAACATATGCTGATGTTGGGAAAGGAATTCAGATTTAATTAATGGATTAAAAAAACCTTAGATAATTTATGACTTCTTTCTGTCGTCGACCCTAACTCAGAATAGGGTCTGGTCAAAGTATGACCTTGCTTAGTTATTTCCATTATGTGAAAGTATGCAGGGGTAGCTATATAGTTGGTTTAGTGTTTCTCAACCAATCTACTTCTGTAGGAGAATGTCACTTTAACAGAATATTTACATAAAACTCCTTGCTATAGCTGCTTTTAAAAGGAAAGGCAGATAAATATATGCTTAAAGATAAGGACATCGATGTGAAGTGGGTAAATGACCTGAGTGAGAAAGCTCATTGACCTTCCAGCATGTTACAAGAATGTCATATTTGTTGCAGCATACTCTGTACTGACACACACAGCATGTGACAATCTGAGAAGATAAAGCCTCTGACAATGCATAATTATTATTCACCTGCAATTATAAAACTCTGTGTGCTATTTTTCTTAATTGATAGTGAACACTGGAGCATAATCATGTTGAAAGTGTCTCTTCAGAATGTTGCTTTAAAGAAATGAGTAAGAAAGTCTTCTCAAATGTTTTGATAGATGATTCATGGCACTGGAGCTGCTGACGAGGAGCCAATATAGCCAAGCCTATAAATATGCAGTTACGAGAACTCTGGAAACATGCATTCTGGTAGTGTGACAGAGTCAAAAAGCACTTTTTCTCCCGAAGTAGGTTTTTAAAGTTGCTTTCTTCCTGTTCTACATTCAGATACCATTGTCTAATTAGACTAATTGGCTGGCAAATTTGCCTTTTAAATAAAATCAGTTTGGAGGTGAGAGAACAAATACCATCAGAAACCTGAATTACTCTTTCTTTCCATAATAATTGTTTCTTTTTAACAGAGCAGAACTAGGCTTTATTGTTTCTAGGGAATTTCTGTTTAATTTACTATATGTGACACTTTTCTAGAAGGAATGAATATTGGCAGTCTATTTATAAACCTTTAAACAAAGTAATCATAATGAAATGACTGACCTTCACCTTACCTGCAGTGGCAGTAATGGATACAGCTCTAATAAGTAACTATTACCTGATGGTATTTTAACAAAGTAAGCTTGCTTTACGTCAGTACACATGCATTTTCCTGTGTTTTGTATTGTCTTCTGAAGATCCAAAATAAACTGAGGATAATGAGAATGAATGATAGCTTAGATGTGTTCTTTCCTTGAACTGCTGGTTGTATTAAATCCACAGCTCCCTGTGCAGGCCTACAAATCTATAACATCCGTTTCAGATGAATTCAGAAACAAGGGGCTGCATTTTTTTATTCTTGGTCCAGAGATTAAAATTGATCACGGGAGACACAAGAGAGCAGACTTTAGTATCACAGCTCAATGTGGTTAACTGGGACAGTGCATGGCTTCTGTTCTACTTAACTGTGCACATACAGGTTACAAATATTATTGATTGCAAGGGTCAGTGAAGGCTGGAGGGAGGTTATGTCGCTTGATGCTATTCGGTAATTTTTAAGGGACAAGAGCTATGAACCCTAAGAGCAGCTGGGACAGGTACAGTTTAAATCTGACAAATGGAGATTTATGTTTGTGTGAGCTGGCAGAGTCCTTCAGGTAGAAATAATAAATGGAAATTTGATAGGTTGTTTTATCATAGGTCAAATAATGTGCTGTAGAAGAAGGGGAAAAAAAGATTTAATTATTACCTTTTCATCAGAATGCACTGATGATAGGTTTTCAGTTGTAGATCTGTGCTGCACAAAAATGAATAATATTTAGAAGTCTTTTTTTGAGGCATCATTTTAAAAAAACATGTAGAGATGGTTTACCTGAAATGATTCAAAAATGCAGTGTAGGTGGAACGATACAGCAGTAATTACTGAATAAGCTTTATAGCATCTTTTTGTTCTTCCATGTGGACAAAACCAGTGTATTAATATTCTAAGATTTAAGATAAGACAATATAATATGTTAACAAAGAAATGGGAAACAATATTGTTTCCTATGTTGAAATTTCAGATAGAGTGGTAATTATTCAGTATCATTTGGAAGATGTTGCTGGTTTACACTGAAGCCTTCCACATTTAAAAAAAAAAAGTTTGGGTGAATCCTTGTTATGTTTTAAAAATAAGAATAACCAGAAAGTCCTATATTTGCAAGTATTATTTAGCGTGTGGGATTTTCTTCCTGGATAAGTAAGATTTTACAAGTGTTTAATATAGATACAGTTACATAGGTAGAAAAGCTGTAATTGATCCAGCCTATTGTTTCATAGTCACTATATTCAAATAGAATGGAAGCTGTGGAAGTAGCATGCAACAGAGTAATAGTAGTGGGTTTAAGAGAAACAGCTATAGTTAGATACTTCTGTGATTAACTGCTGTATTTCATCAAGTTTAGGAAACAATATTATGAAAATCAGTGTCTATATTTGTAACACTTTGATACCATCTATCAGCTATTATATTACTATTATATCAAAAGTACAACATGATTTTAGCTAGTACAAGGTGATGTTGTCTCAGTACACCTCATTTCAACTTCCTTGCTGTACAGTGCCTGAGATCTGACCAAAGGTATTATTCCAGGATATTAATGACTTAGTTATTTCTCATATATTTCCACAGGATGAATTTGCTGCTTTTGATAGATTTTTCTTTTTTTTCCCCCGATTGTTGCAACAGTGTAGAGGCCTAGTATTTATTTTTCTTTGTGATGCCAACTAAGCATTTGTGGTTTTTTCTTTATATATGTTTTCCATCAGTTTTGTTCTCATTTTATCCATTTCCTGCATATTTACCACATGTAGCTTCTATTGATCCAGCTTTTCAAGATTTTTTCCCAGTTATTTTGAAACAAAAAATTAATATGAAGAGATCTTTTCTATGCTAATATTTGACTTTCCCTTTGTAAATTTTCATTGGCTTTGATTATTCCAATATGCCAGCAGGCATGCCTATAAACTGGACATATTAGACAGGTAAGTTATAATGAATCTGCTTGGGGAAAGATATTGTTTCTATTGCAAACAGCTATCGTAATAATTTCTGCTTTCTTTTTAGGAGTCTGTTGCTCCCAGTCTCTCCATCCAGTTTATTTTGCTTTTGCTTCTGCATATTAGGATTTTCTGTACTATATAAAAATCACTTTACATACTGTTTCTGAGATGATAGATTTTTTGTGTCCTTCAAGTTACTCACAGACAGTCCTGAAATCTTGCTTTTGTGGCCACTTCACTTCAGCACCATTTATTGAACAAGAGTAAGCATTGGGGCCAGTTTCTTCTCTAGCATGGTGCAGCATATCACACTGACAAATAGTATCTGGCTGATGTCTGGAGGAAACACAGCCCCCCTCTGTCTTTCCTTTGGCATGTTAGTGCTAGGAACAAACTTGTAGAAGGAAGAGGGAAAAGAACTAACATTAGCATGTCAGATCTTAAACTTCAGTATCATTGCTATGCTGGTTCAAGGATGCGCTCCTGAATAATGACAGTTTATGCCAGTAGTGGGAAGTGACCAAATTCCAGTCAGGACTAAAAATCTGATTCAGCTCTACTGTAAGCAGACTGGAGCAAGCTCTTTTCCTGGGTGGAATAGTACATTCTTATGTTAGAGATGGATTTGACTGAGACTACTAAATGCATTTTTGCTAGTGACCTTTTCAGATTTGTTGCCAGTATAATAAATGCTACCAAGATGACATAAGAAAGGTTTGCAGCAATATTCCACTTTATTTTTTACAGCAGATGTTTCTTCAGTTACTCTGTATTACAATTTACAGAACTCTTATGTTCTACAAATCAAGATTCATAGCAACTGTTTCAGTGCTTTAAGTCCTGCAATAAACAATACCAGGCAGAACAGAACCAGAGGGAAGGTAAGCAGACTTCTGCATTCATCCTTCTCTATGATAAGGTTTACTTCATAGTAATCGTCACGTTTTAGCAAGTCCGTTCACCAGGACTATCATCTAACCTCCTAGCATCCTCAATTTAACTATTACTTCAAATACAGGCAACATCAGTTTCCAACCTGAGAAGAAAGTCTAGAATTGCCATCTGTTCCTTAATTTAGGAAGCTGTATATCTTTGTCCAACCTAGTATCACTTCTAGTCTGTCCTTTAAAGAATTATGTTTTAAAAACCCTTAGTGATACTGTATGCTTCAGTTCTGAGGTATGCATTTTAAAAGAGTGCTTTTAGAGGATAAGTGCTCAAGTCAAACTGGGAGTTGAAAATCTTTATGGTGCTTAATTGAATACCCAGATATTGAGAACTGCAAAATCACCACATAATTTCTCTAGATCTTTGTTCAATTATCTTGAAACACTGATGATTTTCACTAAAATACATTACCTTAGTCATACTTGAGTGTTACCCCAATTATATTCGATGTGCAGGTCCCATATGTTGACCATAATAAAATTAAGAAGAGCAATTAAGACAAGAGGTAGGCTGTGGATTGTGAGCTAAAGCCTTGAAAAAAGATGGACTGATTATGATATACCAAATTAGGGGTGAACTCTATTTGATGGGGCTAACGAGTTATGGTTCACCTTTGGAGATTTTGGTTGACACTAGATGTCAATCTAATCTGATCACACAATCCCTAAATGTTGTGAGGACAGACCACAAGGCTGCAGTGTTTTGTAATCCAAGGTCAGACATACAACAGTGATTGCATGGTCATAATCCTAATTTCCGTCACTCACGTGGATTGATTCTAAACTGCCTGTGATTCCCATCTGCAGTTTCTGATTCCTAGCTCTTGTGAAATTTTGGCTACATCTAAACTGGGATTGGACAACTGGCTTCAAAGAGAAACTGGATTATATGAACAAATTTAGTTCTGGCTGAGCTGACTACTTCATTCCTGGTATTTCAATACCGTTTGCAAGAGCTCAGATCCTTGTCTCTGTGTCTAATTTAGCAACAAAGTAAGGTGTGAGATGTATAGACTGCATTACTTCCAGGTTCTGCTACTTATACAGATGTTTTGAAAAGACATTATGGTGTGGACATAGCTGTTCAATTTAGAATGCACTCCAGTAATTGTGTATGGTTCTTGTTGATAGATGTGAAAGGTGTTCCTCCATATATGCTGTACACAGGTTCATTCTAACTTGAGGGTAAAGAAAAGACTAACCTAAGTGTCTTGTAGTTATTTTACTTTTTTCCCTTTTCTTTTTCTGTGAACGAGGTCTTTAGCCATCATTAGGAAATTACTCCTACAAACCTTGCAAGTGTACATATTCCAAAGTAAAGAAATCATTAATAAAAAACAGTAAAAAGGAGCAGTTATATTACAAAATAAATCTACCAGGCTTACAAAGAAAACAAATTTGAAAGAGCCACCTGCTGTGGAGATGAGGCAGTAATCTCAACAGCAGGAAATAAACGGAGAGAGGAAGAAAATACAAAAGCATAGACATTAAAAAAGTAATTAAAACACTTATCTCCATCGACATACATAGCAAACAAAAAAAATCAACCACCTAGAAAACATACTCTATTGAACCTCACAACAGGAAGTAACAAAGCTGTCACCATAAAAAAAAAATCTCTTGCAAAACAAGAGAGATCCTTTAAAAATACAAGCCTCAAAAGTATTTACTAATGTGTTAATCACTAATGGACTGACCTTGAGAGAAGCTGAGCACCTGCAGAGCATTTGCAACTTTACGGGGCATTTAGTCTTTCAGAAATCAAACCTTTTAAAATATAGAGAGGGTAACTCTTTAGATACCAATGGCTTTCTGTTCCATTTCTGATGAATGTCATAGCATGAATTATAATGATGCGTTTAATATAATCAGCTATGTGGCACAGCTTAGGTACCATATTTGGATAATGCATTTCAGTATAGTTCATATCTAAATTGTTGTGTAATATTGATCCATGGACAGCAATGTTATCAATATTGATATGAATGAATGTGACTTCTTATCAACAAATAAGTAGAGCATATGCCAGTGCACACAAATAAGTTCTATCATGTCCAGGGAAAACTGTAAATTTGATGGTTATGAGAATTTACTGTTTCAATGTTATCTTTTAAGAAAAATACTTCAATGTACTTAAAACTCATGGCCCAATTTATACCATTCACGGATTGTGTGACATAAAATGAAACTGCTATTTTGATCTCCATTTTCCCAGACCACAAACTAGACTTGTTGAAGAAGAACAGAGCATTCAGAAATATTAAAGGATGCTTATGTGCTTGGAATTTACAATATGTTCTTTCTCCTCTGCCATGCACCTTTGTAGTCACACTCTGACCATATGGTACCTGTAGCTGCATGTCTCCGGGCAAGTGTGAAATGCTATCAGAAATGTAACAACTGAAATATTTTTATATAACAACACAAGGAGCAAGTTGGAACACTCAGTGCATAAAAGGGCAGGGAGATGGGACAAAATGAGTACTTTTCTGTTAATTCAGAAGGACCCTTTCAGAATGGAAATGGTGGAATTAGAAATTTACTTTTAGAGGGCAATTATATTAGCTCTGTGTCTACTTCAGCATATCTTTTTAAGAAAATAAAAAACACCATATAAACAAATATTGTTAACAAACGATTGACAAACCTGATCTCCTTCTACAACAGAGCGACCTGCTTATTGGATGAGGGAAAGGCTGTGGATGTTGTTTACCTTGACTTCAGTAAGGCCTTTGACACCATTTCCCACAGCATTCTCCTGGCGAAACTGGCTACTCGCGGCTTGGATGGGCACACGCTTTGCTGGGTAAAAAACTGGCTGGATGGCCGGGCCCAAAGAGTTGTGGTGAATGGAGTTAAATCCAGTTGGTGGCCGATCATGAGTGGTGTCCCCCAGGGCTTGGTTTGGGGGCCACTCCTGTCTAACATCTTTATTGATGATCTAGACGAGGGGATCGAGTGCACCCTCAGTCAGTTTGCAGATGACACCAAGTTGGGTGGGAGTGTTGATCGGCGTGAGGGTAGGGAGGCTCTGCAGAGAGACCTGGACAGGCTGGAGTGATGGGCTAAGGCCATCTGTAGGAGTTTCAATAAGGCCAAATGCCGGGTGCTGCACTTGGGTCACAACAACCCCCAGCAGTGCTACAGGCTTGGGGAGGAGTGGCTGGAGAGCTGCCAGTCAGAGAGGGACCTGGGGGTGTTGACTGACAGCCGGCTGAACATGAGCCAGCAGTGTGCCCAGGTGACCAAGAAGGCCAATGGTATCCTGGCTTATGTTAGAAATGGCGTGGCCAGCAGGGACAAGGAAGTGATCTTACCCCTGTACTCGGCACTGGTGAGGCCACACCTGAATTACTGTGTTCAGGTTTGGGCCCCTCACTACAAAAAGGACATTGAATTACTCGAGCGTGTCCAGAGAAGGGCAACGAAGCTGGTGAAGGGTCTGGAGCACATGTCGTACGAGGAGCGGCTGAGGGAACTGGGGGTGTTTAGTCTGGAGAGGAGGAGGCTGAGGGGAGACCTCATCGCCCTCTACAACTACCTGAAAGGAGGTTGCAGAGAGCTGGGGATGAGTCTCTTTAACCAAGTAACAAGCGATAGGACAAGAGGGAATGGCCTCAAGCTGCGCCAGGGAAGGTTTAGACTAGATATTAGGAAGCATTTCTTTCCAGAAGGGGTTGTTAGGCATTGGGATGGGCTGCCCAGGGAGGTGGTGGAGTCCCCATCCCTGGAGGTGTTTAAGAGTCGGCTTGACACAGCGCTGAGGGATACGATGTGGTTGGGAACGGTCAGTGTTAGGTTAATGGTTGGACTAGATGATCTTCAAGGTCTTTTCCAACCTAGACAATTCTGTGATTCTGTGAAAAATAACTTATCAGACCATGTCTGTTCCTCTGTAAAATTCCAACCAATCTTTATCCATCAGCCTTCCATGGCTCCTTTGCCCAGGGCACATGAGTGGGCACAACTTGTTATTCCTATTCCTCAAGCTGGCCAAAGGTGAGGTATTGCTGGTGCAGAACCTGTGCTGCCTCATTACAGGGCAGTTACATTCAAGTTTCTTATTCTGATTAGCAGGCACGGTCTCAGCTTGTCTGGGTTTAGCCTCTCAGGTATTATTTCAGGAGACTTGCATTGCCACTAGAGCAGATACACAGCTAATCATATGTTTCTTCCGCCTACATTCAGTTTCTTATGAGATTCACGCATTTTCCTTCTATTCTGACAGTTCAAGGCTTTCCACATGGTCCTAGGATTTCCTTGCCCCACCTTCCTCAGCAGATCCCTGTCACGGAGTCTGGGAAGAGCAGAACCAAAATTTTCCCTGTAAATGTGACTTTTCAAAATCTTGTTTAGCTCTGAAATATGAGCAGGTTTTCATGTATAGGGCAAAAGGTAGAAAGACCTCCCTCCACTCTAAATTTCTATTTAATGCTCTGTATTTATATGACATGAGAACATTTTTTAAAAAAAGAAAAAGTTGCATAAATTGGTGAATAGGGTTTGATGTTGGTTTTGGTTTTCTAGATTTAAAAGGTAGAAAAAGGGATGTGCATAGCCATTGAATTCCATTTTTCTTTGTTTTCTTTTGAATTCACTTTGGATAAATCTATAAATGTAATGTCATTTTGAAACGAAGTTGAAAGATTCATTATAAAAAATGTTAAAATATTGTGTCTTGGCTTTTAAAAAAATAGTTCTTGGTATATTCAAACGCAGATTGCATTCATCAGCCTGAATTTACATTTTTACCTAAAAGTAAGGGGTTGGTAAAAACGTATCAGCCAGTTCTCACCTTGAAGACTCTCTTCTGTCAGGATAGCAACAGCTAAGAATGCAAAGAGAGGCATTATTGCTTGAAAGATCCTAGCTCTTCATTTGTTTACCTGGTCCAGCTTAAGTTTTTCCAAAACGTGGTATTATCACAATTAAAAATGAAACAAACCAAACTTTTCAGTGTTTGACGTGAGGAAAAACAGAAAACCTCAAAATGCTCTAGTAAGTTTTATCCCTGTAGGCTACTGTGTATTTACACTTCAACTTCAGTTCCATTTTTTTGTTTGGAAATTTGTTTTCAGTCAGCTGCCAGTGAAAACTACATTTGACCCTTACCAAGGGTGAGGGCTTATTTTGTATGTCAGTTATTAAGACTGGCTGAGAAGTTCATTTGAAACTGTAAATCTGCCCAAATGTGTCAGATTTAAGTAATCCAAACAATGAGTTCAGGTTGAGAAGGCACTCCTGTTTCTGTGGAAAGGGGATTTCATCAAAATAGGACAGAGACAGATGCTGTGCCTCTACTCCCATTTTAGTTTTCCTTTCCAGACTAGGCTAATAGTTACAGTAATAGCAGCAGTGTTTATTTCCTTTTCAGACTTAGCTGACCGATGTGTTGATGTGCCTTGATTTATTTAGTGCAGCAACCAAGTGGACTAGGTGCGTTGGTCTGCATGCTAATCCCTTACATTGTGTATGCATCAGTCTTGTATATTGCCTTGTATACCTGACAAATTGACTCTAATCATTTAGCGATTCATATTTCATCTGGACTAGGGAATTGTGAGAGGATCCGAATTCTATCTCTTTAAATGGAGACGACGGACTTACCACAATCAGTTAAGAAAATGAACGTGGATCAGTATTGTGAGAACAGAGTACAAGATCTTGATAGGGAGCAGGTGCTGTTTTTTCTAATGTATATATGCGCATGTATATTTTTATATGTATATATAAAGGATATAAAAATGGGAGGTTAAAAGTCCATGTTTTCCAAAGCCACTGTTGTAGTGGCTAATGACTTTGGAAAGTATATGGTATGTCAGACATGGGAGAGACACTGGGGTTGAGGTTTAGCCCACTGGAGAAGGAGTTGTGGAGATCAAATGAAGGAAAGAAGGAAAGAGGGCTTCCTGCTAAGAGAGGAATGCTTACTGAGAGATAGCTGGAGCATCTGGAGATGAAAGGCAGGGCCTAGCCAACCAGAGGGTCAGGAATAGAGATGAATTGCTTTCTGTGCTGTACCTGACCCAGATTGGGACTGTCTAGATTAGCTTTTGTGAAGCTGAACTAGATCTGTCATGCAAGCTGTTATTTTCATGATGTTTCTACTTTCTCTATTCTTAGTAAATGCCATTTTCCACAGTCCATGAGGCTTCATTGTGTAGTTTGGATATCAGTTGCTTCAGAAGCTTGTTCCCTGGCATCAGCAGGTCAAGGGACTGAGGCTTTAGGAAGGCCAGGGCTTTGGCTGCAGAAGGCAGGGGACTGGGCATAGCCCTGTGCTTGTGTACGGGTGTGCAGAGTTCATCTGAACAACACCAGTGGAATTATCTTGCTAGGCTGCATCCATTTAGTTGCCCTTCAGAAGAGTTGTTCTTCAGTGCAGGTGAAGTATCATTAGATTTTTGATATAGGTTATTTAAAGACAGGAGACCTAGAATAGTGAATTGTTTCAGGACAAGAAATACCAAGTAATAAATAAAAGATCCTTTTAGATGGCTTGCAGGTGGATTTGGAGAGCAGAGAACTGACTACCATTGGCTTCAGTCTAAAACCTAGGGGAAAGACCTCATGTTTTTCTAAGCATTTTTTCTTGGGTGGCTCCTGGCTATTTTGTACTAGTGTGTGAATTCCCTTTTGCTAAAGGATCTCTCTGATTTATCTTCAAAGGGTATTTCTCTTGGTTCATTATTTTGACCTAAATTGTGTCTTTCATAGATGACTGGGGTTTTTTAAATTTTAATTCTTCTCTAAAACTGTTTGCTTGAAACTACATTTTTCCTCTACTGCTGTTTTTTCGTCAAATGCTCTCTCTCCTGAGAGGCTGTTGGCTATTTATCAATATTTGATCTGACTGGAAAGCATACTTCTGTGGGGTGGCCATTTATTATGAAATGGTGTCTCTCTAAAGTGGATCTTAACAGTTCTTGATCTCTTTCTTTATTTGTCTGCCTCTTTCTTAGCTAGCCTAGTGGCTTTAAGAAGTACTCAATCTCCCTATTTTAACAAAATTAAATGCAATCATTATAATGGCAAATATTAAACAGCAAAAGGAGATCAGAATCTAGTACAACTTCCAGCAGATGCTTAGCAAAGAGCTTGAAACTGTGCCAGGTGTTTATAGGTATAAGAGAAAAATCCCCTGCATTTCCTTCAAATGTAAATATTGCAAAATTGGTTTTCATGGAGTTTTCAGCAAAATGAAAACAGTAAAATAAATAGCAGAAAATGCCATGTATACTGACTACTTCTTAGGCTGTTTTTTGGTCATATCATCCAGGCTAAACTTTATTGAATCCAATGCATTCTTAATCCAACTCCTTTGATTTCACTGACTGAAACATGAACATTGCAACATTCCTTGAATTCTACTTTCTTCAGCCTATGAGAGCTAAATTACTGATGCTGTTAGAGACATTTTCATTAGATGATAAAAGTGGCAAAAACAAGTAGAAAAAATATTTTTGAGGGTTTCTCCTTGTTTTTGAATGGGGATAGAAAGGAAATTATCTTTAATGCAGGCTGCACATCTCACTGATGACAAGAGTGTTTCTCCCAAGAGTAAACTGAGGTATCTGTAAACCAGTTTACAGATACCTCAATAGAAATAGCTGCATTACTCTGTCCTCTGCCTGTAGGCAGTCACTGAGAGCTTTTTCTGAGGTACTTTTCTGGCCATAAATGATTTTGCAATATATACAGAGGAAAACTTATGCAGTTTTAAAAATAATTTCTTTAATGTACTTTACATATTGTACTTTCAATAGCACTCTTTCTGGCAGCCTCTTAAGATATCCATTATTCATTCTTCATTAGCTGATATTCCAGTCTACCCAGGAAGTATTCAAAAGTGTTGAGTTCAGTTCGTGCTAGTATTTTCTAATCTTGTTTTTCTCAATATCCAACTATAAGTCAGTAGTGTTTTGAAAGTCAGGTGTTCAGCAACTGTCATGATTTTTTTTTTTTTTTTTTTATAACTAGAGATCAAGGAAAGGCTCAACATAAAATTTTTGAAATGCAAAAATTTCAGGATTTTTTAATTTCCTTTTTGGCTTGTAAGCCTTTTGAATTCACTGAGAGCATGTTTTCATTTTCTTCACTGAAACTGTTAAAACTAAAATTAAACTTTTTTTTTTTTCCTTCTGTATTATAGTAATTTAATTCAGGGATCTAGAGGTTTAAGAAACTTCCCTCATATCAGGTGACTCATGAAAAAATCCTAAACTAGTTTATGACTGAGTCCTGATCTTATGCTGTAATGAGACAGATTTTTGCTGCTTCAGTAATGTAAAAAGGCCCTAAAGCTTCCCTACTTGAAACAACACTCCTCAAAGTGCAATCCTACTTTGTTGTTGGCACTAATATGGTGTTATTGGGGTTTTCCAGACCAGTGTGTCTCAAAGAGGAGAAAAATTAGTCTGATGCCATCAATGCCTGAGAATGGAGGGAACACTGATTACTTTGCATGCTCCAGTTCTGCCTGCTGGCTCCAAAGACTCCTCGGTTCTAGTGTGTTTTCTTAGAAAAATTGTTGACATTTACTCCATTTTGATATGTAATTATTAATTAGCATACTTTGATAATATTATGGGTTTTTTGATGTAAATATGAAAGTCAAGGTCCTGTGGAAAATACTCTGACAGATCATTCCATTTACATGAAAAAACGTTTTAACTTCTGTGTCAGCTAGGCTGGGTTTTTTGTGCTGTCCAAATGTTCACACAGCAACGGGAAGATATTCTGTGATAATTGGAAGATGCTTTTTGCTGCTTTCTTTTAATTGAAAGGTATTTGTTGCTATTATTGGTTGTGAAATGTATCCCTGTCTGTATCCTACGGCTTCTGTATAAATGTGCGCTATTAATAACTATAAATAAATGTCAGCCAATAAGGACTTCAGGGTTTTGAGAAAACAATCAAGAATGGCAAAAAATGATGGTATACAAATACTCGCAGATAAGACAGAACTACAACATTGTCATTTGTCCTCCTCTCCTCATCAGTTAAGCTGTTTATTATTGCTTTATTTGTATTAACTGCAGAATAGTTGTATTGAAAAATGTCTCAAAACAAAGGGAACAAACCCATTTCACATCAGTAAGTTACATGTGCGTGCAGGTAAAGCAATACAAGAAAAGCTTATAAGAGTCCTCTCTTCCCCAGTAGCTTCTCTGCTTTTGCATCCTGTATATCCTGTTCTTTCTAATCCTTTCCTCTGCATTTGTTTTGGTATGAGTTGTATGAGTACACAGTTTATCCAACAACATTATTTTCAAGTGCCAGTATTATTAAAAGATCACCAGTTATGTAAGCTACAGACTACAAACACGAAACTACAGTAATCTGTGATGTTATTTTAGAAACATCTGAGGGTTTGTAAAAGTGCTTGTATTGAGGATGTTTTTGAAAATGGGTATGTAATGTGAAATATATATTGGTCATTGAAATTTCCCATATAGTTCTGATATGGCTTAAAATATCTGTTTTAGGTTTGCCAGAACCAAACAGAGACACTATATTCCAAGGACTGAGAATGGATCAAGGATTCTACACATCTAAAGACTTTCTACCTTTGGTAGCAGTGGCAAGTAAACCAGGTGTGTGATACTATGGGGTTTTTTTGTAATCATATTCAGTAAGTCATTAGCAGTTATTGATATATCAAAATGGACAGCTGGTTACACAGCAGCAGATCCAATTTTGAAGCACCTCCCAATGAATAGGACTGGGGCAGGGTTTTCCCTTGCTGACTTGCAGCCTCAGAAATGTGGTCAGGAAAGTCAGTCTTAGAGACTGTAAAGCAAATAGTCATATGTAAAAATCTAAGCACATGGCAAAGCATTACCCCTAATAAGTTATATTTGTTATTTTTAATTATATTCAAAAGATGTCATAAACTTCTTATTTGTATAAATAATCTTGATATCAATTATCTTGATATCAATAGTATATATAAGATGGTCTTGAAAAAATCTGATATTGAAGAACATGTTACTGACCCATATAAACACCTTCTTTGTGTATTGTTGATAAATTATTTTACTTGATCCCAAGTCACATACTGCATGTTTTACAGACACGTTTAAGGAAGCACTAGTTCCTTACCCAACTTACGGTCTAAGACTTGGGACAACACTAGTATGCCAGCCGTTAATAAGACCACACTCACTTCATAGGCACCAAATGCAGTCTTGTTTTATGCTTTTACATCTTTGTTTTGAGTACAGAGATGGCTGTGTTTGCTCCCCAAGGAGTACAGCTGCTTTCAGTGGCCCTGAATGTGGAGTCGTAAGCCCCAGATGGATGTATGAGATGGGGCTCATGATTTCTACACTACATTCCCTCATGTTCTAGATTCCACAATGTACAGTTTTTTGGGCATGTACTTGGTGCAGTATGTAGCCTTGTACATATTACCACATATTTAACCACACATATACCTTTTTTATCTACAAACTGATTTTCTTCTGGGCATTCAGAAATTTCTTTTAGCATCATATAAGGTTGCCTGCTTACTTAGTAGACTTCCCATAAATTATGTGTTGAAGAATATACCTTCTGCAGCAAATTATTCTGTATATAAAAGTAAAGTTTATTACCCCATTTTATACAAAATATTTAGGAAGGGAAATTCTGCATCCCATCTGTCCCATCTCTGTTGTTTTGATCAAATGCTTATTTCTGTCTTTTCATAAGCTCAAAGTGAGCTCAAATGGGTTGGGAGAAAAGGGTAGGTTTGGTTGTTTTTGAAGAAAGAGATGTTTAAAAATGAAGCAGACTGAGAATCTGCACTGCAAAACATTTGTAGATTAACAAAGGAAAAATAAATCTTGCAAAACTATCCCCTCTTGTAATAATTTGACTAAAAATACTTTGTAGAACTCTGTGTGGACACATAGCACTTGTGTACTGTAAGTCACCTGCCTGCATGAGGATCTATATACTGTGATCTGTGTCTTTTAAAATGTTGCAAAGGAGCACTCTTGATTTGCTAGGATATGTAATGGTTTTCTTTATATTAAGTCTACAATGAAAAAAAGGATGAACTTTGAAGAACTAACCTTTTCTGACTGACAGTAATAGATAGCTCTTTGGTGTTGTTTGTTAATTAACATGCTCTCTTTTACTTAATTTTCCTCGTGTCTGTCTGTAGCTGTAGCCACCTCTTGCTCTCTAAAGCATGGAATTTTAAAATAAAATATACATGCCCTATACTGTGCTTTATCCTTTTCTTTTTACTATGACAGTTCTCTAAATAATAGACATAATAGACTTAGTCACAGTAAGATACAAATTCTGCCTGCTTATTAAGTTCTGAATACCACTTGTTAATGTACTTTCCTCCAAAAGGGCTTCCCCTTGCAGATACATCGATGTGAATTTACCTTGGGAGTGGCCTTGTTATGAAGAGCAAAGTGGGCTGCTGTGACTGATCCATTCTAGGCTAGTCCCGTGATGGCACTCTGAGCTGCCATTCCCCTGCTGCACATGTACTTTTTCCACTGCTCAATGTACAGTTTTTCTGAAGGATTAAGTTCATTAAAAATAAATGAGAAAAGTTTAGAAAGAATTTTAGAATAAGAAGCCCATTAAGTAAATAGTAAATGCAATGCCATATACATAGGGAGGAAAATGATAGCATTTGCCATACATTAAGCATTTTACAAATGGAGAGAGAATACGTGTATTAGGATGTTGTCCTCACTCTGTTTATATGTCTAAATTAAAAGCATTGTTTCCTTGAATTATACTTGTGTTTTTTTACAATTGCATGTGAAAATCTGCTGCTGCTATAGCAGGATACTCGAGTTACAGTGCAATGATTAAATGTCCAGCTTAGCACCTCCTGACTGAAGTTATCACAGGGTCATTAAGAATATAGCTTTATATTATTTATGGCATTATTTTTAAACTTTGCAGTAATTTGCCTAATCAAGTTAGTTGTATTTAAACTTGTGATAAAGTGCAGTCTCATACAAGGAACACAGTTCAGTTTTACTTAAGTATTTTCTGTATAATCAAATCATCAAATACAAGCTGTATATGATGAACACATAATGTTTTCTCCCAGTGGAAGATCTAGGAATTACTGTAATAACAATATTCTTTCTGCCTCATGTTCAGCTGCCGTAGAGAATAACCTCTGAGAACCATGTCATAGCCAGAACAATGTCAGTGCCTTGTAGAAAACTGACTGGGGGGACTAACTTTGAGAAACTATTACACAAAGCTATCAACAACTGGTCATCTTTTGAAAAATACCAAGTATTATTCTTTCTAATCTGTTAAAAGGTGTTTTGTTTTGTTTTGTTTTTTTAACTCGGAGGATAATGAATCTGATAAGAGCAAAACTTACTTTTTCAATAAAAAGATCTCACAATGCTAATTTCAACCTGACAGGACCCACAATCCTACAAACGTGTTGTCATTTGAATTCTTTCCAGATAGAAAGGTGCAGCTGCTTAGAGTACTGACTATGAAATTATGTATATGAGCATATCTTAAAAATGGGAATAAAACTGTCTTTCAGTGAAGCAGAATAATTTGATAGTGACACTCCATGCTTGGAAACTGTAAGATGCAATTTTACACTGCTTTAAGTACAAGTACCTTTTGAGCTGTCATGCAGAAATGGTTTCTCTACTTGAAAATGGGAGTTTCCTTTCATCTTCCAGGTATGTGTGCCTGTCACTCTCCATTGCCATCAATACATGGAACTGTGATCGTACTTGGGGCAGGAGACACTGCTTTTGACTGTGCAACATCTGCTTTACGCTGTGGTGCTCGTCGTGTGTTTGTGGTCTTCAGGAGAGGATTCACTAATATCAGGGCCGTCCCAGAAGAGGTAAAATTGAATAACAGCATTTATGAGAAGGAATATTAGTTGTTATTTCTACAGGGCCTGAAAGTGTGCTATAGGTACTTAAAAGATATCCACTAAAGGTTTTGTTTATAAAAATGCTCTTAAAATGTATAAACATTTATTAAAGATCTGAGACTCACTTTATATAGTCTCTGTATAAATAATTTTCGTCTGTTGTACCTGTTTTCTGTTAAGTCAGAGAGATGCATTTGCATATAGGGCATAGAATTTCTTATAAATTAGAAAATACAGTAAAATTTTTAATCTTGGAAGCACCCCAGAGACCAAACACCCATTTGAGTATTGTAGGTGACTCTTCAGGTCACAGTTAGATCCTGGAATGATACTTCCTGTCTGCGGTCTAATGAATCTCAGTGATCCTGACGTTGCCTTGGGAGCCTATAAAATCTTGTAAGACAATTACTTACAGTGATTTTGGCACTGAATCGCTGCCAATGGCAATAGAGCAATATCATTCATCACAGATTTCAGCGTTCAATTTGATTTTTAGTTTGGCTTTACACTTTGGCTTATCAGGACATCTGCACATTTTGAAACTGACTGCTTCTTCAATGTATCTGTTCTACAGAAGGAGTTTTTCAGATTAGATTTTCTTATTTTGGTGGTCTTTTTCCATTATCATTTATTTGGTACATACTTTACACTTTTGCATACTTGAAGATATCAGGACATCTTATGCATCTTTATCATGAGATTTATGGTACTTTGGTCATCTGTTTCAAGAAGGTTTGCATCTTTGAGATCTTATAGAAGACAAGAGGTGCAAAAAAAGTAATAGAGGATTTTTTGATGACTTCTGTTCTGTTGCACTTCATTTAAGAATTCTAGACACAATGAGATTACTGAAGCCATTGCACAGACAGACTAGTGCTGTTTAGATTCTTATTAATCAAGAATCAGCTGTCACTCTGAACCAAAATCTTTGTTAGCAGTCTGGGTAAATTCCTAAAAGTTGTCAATGTTTGTACTCATCCAATCATGCAATGGCCTGGAAAAATGTAAAATAAGTAGTTTCAGCTAGTAATGGCCATGCTACAATGATGTCAGGTTGGATATTACATGTTCAGAAAAGTTGTCATGTAAACACAGACAATCAAATCCTAAAGACTTTGGTAAGACCAAATGCCGTTTGACTTCAGCAGTTTTACCACAGCAGAGATTCAGAAGATCTTAAGTCTGGATTGTCACTCAGAAAACTGTTGTTTGCACATGGTACTCAGCATTTAATAACATCTTAAAATCATAGTAAACACAAATCAGGGCTTGTACTTAATTAATACTAGGCATCTTCTTACAAGACACAGAGAATTACATAAGGTAACTCTTTTGACCTCAGAGGAGTTATACATATTTAAAGTAACAGGGAACAATAAGAACAATAAGAACATACAATGTTTGCATTGCAAATTTACCTAGTGCCACTGTCTAGAACTGCTTGGTTTAATAGCATGGGAGGCTCTGAAGTTGGTATTAAAATGGCTGTCTCTATATGGTATACAGCTGACCTCTACTATAGAAGAATGCGTGGTAGCATCTTGAGTCAAAAAACAGTTTATGGGTTTTTTTTCATAAAAACACAACAGTGTTCAAGTTATATATTTTATTGCTTCTCCTCTACAGATGGAACTTGCAAAAGAAGAGAAGTGTGAATTTCTGCCTTTCCTCTCCCCTCGGAAAGTTGTACTTAGAGGTGGACAAATTGTTGCTATGGAGTTTGTTCGAACTGAACAAGATAATGATGGAAACTGGAAAGAAGATGAGGATCAGGTTGTCCGCCTGAAAACTGATGTGGTGATCAGTGCCTTTGGCTCCATTTTAGGTGACAATAAAGGTAACCCCTACTAATGCATTCTGTAAATGCTGATGGTTATTTTAGCTGCAACCATTTTGTGTCCTTTGACAGTTTTGTGAAATGAGTCTTCTGGATATTACACAATTTGTGGCTGCTGGTCCTCTTCACAAGAATTTCTTTGTCCTTCAGGTATACCTCTAACAAAACTTGAGGGTCTGATAACACAGTAGTTTCTGTATATTGCTGTATAGAGCAGGAACTCGGATTAAAGTTACGGTTGCTCAGTATATATTTTGCTTTCAATGCAAATGGGATCTCAGAGAATACACTTGGGGATTTCTTCTGGTCTCACTAATTAACTTTAGAGAAACTCATTATACTGCAACTTTAAACTGAACTGATTTGATCTCTGAAACTTTTTTTTAACCTATTAAATTAAGCAAGAATCAAGACAGATTCATTATCCTGGTTCAGCTGGTCTGGGTATCACTCATTTCTTGTGCATATGCAAGAGAACTGTGGCTTCTCTCATATATACAGTATTTGTTAAATTCACCTGTGCTTGTCTCAGCTTGCCTCATTATTTAGTTGCACTTTGCAAGCTTTGGTCTTAAAAATTAACAATTACATAGTTCCCTATTAAAGACACAGAAATTGGTGCATAGATGGCATTTCAGAGATTGAACAAATTGTCTGGATGTAGCAGAAAGCTGAGGAACATGAGTACAACTAAGAACATGGGAACTGAGCAGAGCTCAGACTGTTCTCAGGCACTAGGTTAGGTTTAAAGAGTTCAGGCACATATATCAAATGTGCCTTGGAAGTAAAAAAACTGCTGACTCAGGAGAAGACAGATTGATAAAATGAATAGATCTTCAGCCTGGAGTTGCTCATCAAGGTTAGCAGGTTCTGAAAGCCTTAGTGATCAATGTGCCTACCTCTCCAGGGCATGCTCATGCCAGCCGATTAACCCATGACATGTTGTCATGGTCCTTTGGGTATAAATACTCTGACAGACGACTTGACAAGTGCCTCAGAGTGCATGTCACCAGAAAATTTGGTAATCAGATGTTGGTTCTGCCAGTGCAAAGGTAATTTCAAAATTTCCTAATGTAATGTGAGTTTGTGAATCTTTCCAATATAGAAAAATTGTAAATCTGAAATAATCTAAGCGGAGACTAGTAGCATTTGTAGACATACCTCAGGCATATAAAATGTATGACTTCCCACATCTGCGTTTTCTGTGTATGCCTTATAGATAACGCTGTTTTAAATGAAATTTAAAAAATTAGTTTTCTGATAGTAAGGTTTTCTAGAGTTATTGGTAAAATAATACAAAAAGTCTACTGACTTCACAGGAAGACAAAACATTAGTTAATGAAGATAAATTATAGGTCTTGTTGAAGAATTTTAGAATATAGCTACTAGCAGAGTTGACTGTAATCTGAACGGGCTACTCGGTGCTTCCTGTGCACCAGTCCAATTGTATATAAAATTAAACCATCATACAGCCATGAGAAGAGTCTAAACTCTCTCCTACAGTAAAAAAGAAGGATCAACCTGGTTGCTTAAGGAACATGTGAAGTTAATTCCAGGAGCATTCATATCTTGTGTGTGTTACTATTGCTTTGCGATAGATTCATGCAGCCTAGGCTGTATCTAGACAGTAACTGCACCCAGCTACGTACAGTGCTGATTACTTAGGGCTGCCTCCTGCCCTGCAGTTGCTTCCTGCTCTAAAAGGGCACAGGAAGGGTAGTCCACGTCTCTTTGAGAGAACAGACTCCCATTCTACTTGGAGATGTATTGCTGTATAAGGAGTCTGCCATCTGTGTTGGTCATGTTTTAGGGCTCAGCCCAACCTCCAGGAAGCAGGGAGAAGAAGATTAAGATGTTTTTTAATCTTGAAGAGATTCATGAACTACTTCAATGGTGGAGGTGACTTGACTGAGAATTCTGGTGTTTTGTTGTTGTTTTTAAAACCCTCTGTTTAGTTTTTTTGGAAGGTTTTCTAGAACCTCATGTGGTAAATCAAATATTAGCCTATGCAATCAGTAGGTTTTGTTATGATTCATAGACCCTATGATAAAGGAGTGATTTTGTTTTCTCCCACATTAAAAACTGCTTCAACTAAAAGGTTGAACTTATTGTGTTGCTTAGCCATAATACTGTGCCACTCTTGTATCTCCTAGTATGGATTCACTGTCTAAATTGGTTGTTGTGACGTTTTTAAATAGGAACATAAAATGGGAGGGGAACAAAGTCATGCAGTGACCTGATCATGAAAGAACAGTCATTTACCTTGGGGGTGAGCAATACACCTCAGTTTCACGCTGTATTTTTTGTGAAACTGCTATTAGAATAGCAATCCAATTACAAGGAAAAATGCAAGGCATTTGTTTTGGATGTTGTGAAAGTGAAAAGAAACTAAGACTTGAGGGAATAAAGTGTTTATTTTGAGCATACCACTTCAGTTGCTTTTAAATCTTTATTTTTTGACTAAGCCATCTTAATGAAAGTCAAATTTGCTTTTCACAACTGAGCTGGATTACAACCAAATCTCCAGGCTACCTCAGCATACATAACAAAAAGAAATGAAAAAACCCCCCACCAAAAGCATCTTATATTCTTAGTGGTTTTTTTAAAAAAGGAAGCACATTTATGTATTCAAGAGATGGAGATATTTGGGTATTCTCCATCAAAAGATGGAGATGAAAGTACTGAAGGTACTCATAGCTGGACAATGCCATAAGCAAACTGATCTGACTTGGAACTTGATATAACTTTTAAGAAGGGGATGGACTAGGTGACCTCCAGAGGGCCCTTCTAGTCTGAATTATTCTATGACTGGATGACTCAGATGCAGGCTGAATAAATGTGTTAATTGTTGCTCATACAAAGCTCTATCAATTGACCTAATTCGTAAGGCACCTCAGGAAAATGCAAATGCAGTCTTGGTATGGGCTAAGCTAGCAGGATATGTCCTATTTGTTATTAATAATGTTAAATGCTGATGCTACTGATATAAGAATAAAGAAAATACTATGAAAACCAGAGGGTTTAAAATCAGATTTAGCCCCAGTTCAGCAGAGTGTTCAGGGCACCCTTGTTGCTCCTGTTTTAAAGTTTTCCTTTACAAGACATAAGGACATGGGTGACTGCTATTCTGAGCAGAAATAGCTCATAGGTTAGAAAGCTTTTTCTAGTTTATTATCCTCAACAATATGTTTCTTATTCTTGCATGGTAACTATCAAATTTGCAACTGAGATTCCATGTGCTCACAGTAGGTCTTTTTTGTTTTGTTAAAATAAAATGCTGATTGTGTTTTTAAGCAATAGTTCTAGTAGGTATTCATCCTTCCATTGGGAATCATGTAAATGCATCATTAATTTTAAAAAAATGGACTCCTAAGTCCATTTTATGCTCAGGAAGTTGCTAATAGACAGAACAGGAGAGTTGCCTTGTAGACTATTTTAAGAACATTACCACTTTACTGAAACCAGTAAAAAAACCCCCAGCAAATTGTTCAAATCAAACTACTGCAGATGGAGTAAGAAAACTGTTTTGCTTCTTGTTGGAAAAAAAAGTTTTTGCAAGCACAAGCTGCTTTTTTTTTACTGCATAGCTTATCAAAGCCTTCAAGCCATCAGAACTGACCCACATAAACAAAGAGCTGTGAGAGAATTTTGTACCTTTCCTTGTGTTCATGATCTTTTGCTTGGTTTGTTATTTTGTAGGCCTACAACATATTAGTGAATTACTCAAATATCTTCTGTCACCATTCCAAATTGTAACTATTCAATATATACAAATGTAATTCCGTGTACTCCCTAGCATTCCGTACAGCCTCAACGTCCTACTTAACACCAGTCCAGTTGATTTTGAAGTCTAAACTTTGAATAACCATTTTCTCATTTATGTTGTTCTGATAAGCAAAAGGGAACAGTATTTTTGGACTGCAGAATTTTGCATTGGAACAAGCGTCCTTGTTCTGATTTATTTTCCTGAATTTTTGAGGAGAACCTGGACTTTCTGAGTAGAACCATGGAGAAATTATGGAAAATAGTACACTTGTTCAAAACGCACTACAAAATGCTGTGCAGGACAGGGGGCTAAGGCAGGGTAGGGAACTGGCAATGTAAGTTTAGTTCAACACTGTTTAGCAGGCAGTGGTAAAGAGGAAGTATTCCTATTTATCAGAACACTGAATTGTAGCATGATAATGCCTGTTTTATTTTCCTGGAGACACAAAAAAGGGAATGCAAAAATACCCAAGCAAACTCCAAATACTACCATTGCAAAAAACCCCAGGAATAGTAGGCTATTTGTGAGCAAAAATATTTTTTATTAAATTTTCGGTAGTAGCTAGCTATTGCATGGTAACTGAAGGGCAAAATTTTATTTCAAATTGCTGGGAATCAGTCACAACTTTCAGATATTTTGCTTTTACTTTTAGTACGACTATCATCTTGCTTGGAAACTGCAGCAGCAAACCCCAGAAGGCTTACTAGAGTATAACTACTGCCCCTCCAGTATAGTGCAACATACAGCAAAGATAGATTTGCCCAAGTAGTTTGCAATTTTATTATTTAACCCACTCCTATTTAATATTTATTTCTATAGATTGAGAAGCATTTGCTAGGGAAAAGCTTGCAGAGCTCTGAGCTCGTAAGTGAAAAATATTTTAGTTTTCCTTTGTACAAATACAGAACTTCAAATGGTACAGAAGCCAGTGAACCTGCAAGGAGTGTTGAGTTTCTTCATCCAGCCTGCTCAGACAACCTCACCCTCAAAGCACTGAAACCTTGACTATCTAATGAAAGACTAGGAGGGAGGAAGAGAGATGGTCTCAGCTGGGAATGCCCACGGGGGTGACCTGGTGTCTCCCTGGTAGCACAGCATCTGCCTCACACCCACAGAACAGACTTCTAGTCACCAGACTTTTAAAAAAAATTGTTATATAAACCTGAAATTTATACAGATTCAGAAGATTCCTAGTGAAATAGATATGAGTTTTCCTGCTGAGTCATTTGGAATAGGATTTTTCTCCACATATGGGTCTACTGCATGATTTTGAGTGCAGCAGTTCCACACCCTGAAATGATGACCAGTTTCCAAAAGTGGCTTCATGATGACTTCTAAAGTCATGTTAACTTAGAGCAGGAATTCTGCTCTTTCACCCTCTAGACATCAGTACACATTTGCTTGCTCCTTACAGGCTAAAAACAAAGTCAGTACCGGCTTGTAGCAGGAACCTCTCCTAGGATACCTGGACCCAACTTTATCCAGTCAAATCACTTTCTAATCCTGGTTCAGTACGCTAGTGGGGCAGAGACTGTGGGAAGCATGACTGTGCCTTTATTTGCTGACACTGGGCAGTGTCAGCAGTTAATCAGTCTATTGGTGCATGTGACAGCTGTAGTTTTACATTTGAGATTAAGAAAGTTACAGTATATTAATATTTTTCTGAAGTAATGCTAGTGTTCACTGTAAAGGAATTCTGTAAGATGGATATCAAAAATAACATTAATGAGCTACTAAAGCTAAAATTACAGGAACTTATGAAATTGGTTAAACATAAAAACCATTAAACTGTTTATTGAAGCTTCACAGATATACTGCAGCTAATGAGCATTTCTGCTATTTAAATAAGCCCAAATTGAACACACATTACATGGATACATAATTAGTCATGGCAGTCAAACACACACAGACTCACTTTTAAAGCTTTATTTGAGGAATCTTTTCCATTTGATTTGTTTTGTTAATTAAAATATTTTTTCTGTATTCACTTATATTTTAATATTGTTTTTGCAAGTGCTATAATTGCTGCTGCTTTTCCATTTGTGTTTGTTTGCTCTGTGAGTATAGGAAATTTGAATATATATTCAGAAGTGTCCTTTTGTTTGGTGTTATTTGTATTAGCATCACTTGATAGCATCAGAATAATTCAATTGTATACTGTCTTTCATCCAGAGGATCTTTTCAAATTATATATAATATCTCACTAGGATATGGAGGAGAAGGCAGCACAGCCACAGGATTATACTTTGTATTTTCAAGAGAAAAGCTATGTTAGTTTTAAACTTTAAAGGGTGTGAGAGTGCAGGGATTTAAAAGACACTCTTTTCTTTACCCCAGAACCAAGTCATGCACCAACAAAAACATTAGGAATCTTGTTTGCTTGCTGTTCAGTGTCAAACAGCAATTCAGAGAACTGATAGTTGGGGTCACCTCCTTTCAAGCTCAGGTTTGGCTCTTAGATTCTCTCTCACCCCTTGCAGGGGCAGAGAAGGGGCATCCCTTTGTGAAGACCAAAGCTCTCCCCTTCTTTCTGCAGGTGGTTTAGGTCCCTTCAGCCTCACAGTTGCCCTGGGTACCAGATCCAAATTGTGAGGACGTTAGGAACTATTATATAAGATGCTTTTAAATCATGCCCTTATTTTTACTTAACCTAAATCTTGGAGATTATAAAAAAGACAGAAGGAAATAGCTGCTGGATACCATGTCAACCTTGCCACCAGAGAAATGTTCTTTCCCAATTTTAAAAATACTGATCAGGCAGACAAATCCCCAGGCCCTAGGGAGATGTTTCAGGTGAAGGTATGTTGGGCATTCTTTGCACTCAGAAAGCTTTTGGTATAATTATGTCCAGACAGCTATTTTAGCACAAAACAGTCCAAAGATAGATTTGAGAAATGTAGTAGATCCAGGATAAGAGAGGTAATACCCTGTTTTCCACAAGATGAAATAAGTAGTCAGGACTTCCAGTTTTACATCATCTCTTCTGAAAAACTACATCTCCGATAGCATGTTGCCCTCTAACGCCTTTACTGTGGTTCAGTCCTGTCTCAGAGAAACAAAAGTCATCTATTAAATTCCCAATACCAAATCCTGAAGCTCCAAGTTTTCCTCTGGGTTTTTTCCAAACATATCTTTACAAGCCTGTACATATTTAGCTTGCGAGAACTGTCTAGACCACATGCTGAGATGGTACCACTGCATGCAATAAGTTATCTTATATATGAAAAATATAAGATGATCAAAATCTTTGTTGAAGTACAAACAGTCCGAGACATAAAGAGAAAGTTAATGTATTGATTTATAAATATTACTGAAGCATTCTTAATAAAACTGCTATCAGTCATTATCAGCACTTTCCTTTTTTTTAAAAAAAGAAACAAAAAGCCCCCAAACCCAAACAAACAAACCAAAAAACTCATTTTCTAGACTGAGAAATGTCTCTGTCTGAAGGTTGTGTTTGATGTGATCTTTCAGTAATTTGAATATTTTTAAAGGACACCATTTCATAAGTTTTTGATTCTGTTACTACGCAAATACTATTTTTGCCAAGTTAAGCCACAAGGATATGCAGGGTGGGAGGGATTGTGCAAGCAATAGGTCTTGAAGATAGATTAAATACTTCTGGTATGAAAACCTGCTACAGTCTTTCAGCTTAAAACTGTCTTCTGTGATTCTGGCTTCTGAACCAGTTGTAAAAAAATACTTTGGATTACAGTCCTGGATGTATGTTTGTGTGTGCCAAGGGTGAGGAGGAGAGTGTAGGTGGGACAAGTAGGTGACAATGTTTGTGCCTTGCTTCCTATTTTATTATTTTGCCCCTGGTTATACACAGCCCCCCACTTTGAAATACACTTCTAATGTATGATTTGGAGGTGAAGAGAGGCACAGATCCCGGGAAGAAAATTCCATCATGATGATGTGCAAGGAAGATGCATTTGAAGCTTGCTGTATACTCAGGCGTGCACTGGGCAATACTGTGAATTTGCCCTTGTATTGGAGAAATATTCTTGTCTTAAACTGGCAGGTTTCTCTTTTACATATATGACAGCACAACTACATCAGTTTAATTGACCTTGGCAATCTGCATCTGCTAGTCGTATGTCCCTGAGGGACGCTGCAATTTTAAGCTGCATTTTATTGTAGAATTTTCAGTTCCTGTAGACAAAGCTATAAACCCCCTCATTTTGATACATGCTATCAACATTTGCTAAAAATATTTATTGAAAACATGATTCTTTTCATCAAGCTACTTTGAAGTGTCTTTGCAATTACAATAAAATAATTTAAAAACGCATAATAAAAATCCTGTTAATATGGAAAAGATTTTTTTTTTCTGAGTATTTATGTGTATGTAATGCCATGCAGTATAAAAAGTGATTTTTTAAATTTTTGCTTCTACATTATTTTAAAGGACAATAATAGTTCATGTGCAGAATGCCTATATATGCTGCTTACTAACATGAAAAAAATTAAGGTAACTTAATGCATGCTCTAAAAAAACATCAGAAATTGTATTGAAAAAGATACAAAATATATTGTCTTCATGTAAGCATTTCGATTGTGTTTTTATGGTTTTATTCTTAATATATGTAACAAGTTTCAAAGTGAGCCTTACTTTCATGATGTTCTGAGTTTAAATATTAAGTCAGGATAGTTTTGACTTTATTGAAATACATCTTTTTCAGAATTAAATTTCTTTAAAACCAACACACTGTCAAAGCCAAAGCTTTGATAGCATAACACTTCCTGGTGGGAAAATGTTCCATCTGAAAATTTTCAGTCAGGTTTAATAATGGCCTGTCAGAAAGTAGCAGAGTATCATTTCTGTTATGAGGGTTAATAAATGTGGGAAGTAAATTCTGGAGATCTAAATGAATGTCTAGAAATTGTATCAGAAACACTCTTTTTTGGTTTTAAATGTCAAAAATCATTTGCTGTGCATTAAGTTGTGCTAGAGAGTATGTGGTAGGTTATTCAGGAGAAAAGCATGTTGTTAAGGTAAATGCAGTACAAAGTTATGGGTGGAGGGAAAGGGAGGAAATTTATTTTTCCTTTGTTAATATTGTTCATTAATAGGATTTTCAGAAGTGCTGGACTTCTTCCCTGGGAGATGAATAATGCCAGTGAGAATGACTTTGTGAGTTCCAGCTTCTGGGATATGCACTGTGTTCTCAGGGAGTCACCAGAAGAACATTAGCACCAATTATTTTTTGAGCCTGCATTGAGTCAGTCCCTTCTTGTGATACTTGTGTACGTTTATTTTTTATGCAAGTCTGGCTTTGCAGGCACACAGGAATTGGTCACTTTTCTGATACTACCAAACTGCTGTTCCATATAATGTATGCTGTTTTTCTGTCCGAGACCTGTTAGTAATTACATACCTCCCCTAGCTCAACAAAAGCGTTTCTGTATATAAAAGGACTTTTCATTCCTACTGTAAATTCACATTTAAGTAAGTGAAAGAACTTGGAACTGCTTTTCTAATTGTTATCAGTGTATATCTGACAGATTTTAGCAACAGCTTTTTCTTTCTTCTATTAACATACTTGTCGTTCATTCTAATTACAGTCAGAGAGGCCATGGCACCTATCAAGTTTAACAGATGGGGTCTTCCTGAAGTAGATCCGGAAACTATGCAAACAAGTGAACCCTGGGTTTTTGCAGGGGGTGACATTGGTGGTCTTGCTACCACTACAGTGGAATCAGTAAATGATGGAAAACAAGCTTCCTGGTACATGCACAGATACATACAGGTGATTTTTTTAAAAGTCTTTTTCTCTTTCACATTTCTATCTGCTTTTAGATACTTTTAAAAATAATTTCATTGTGGTTTAGATTAAATATACAAGTTTTGACAAACTGATACCTGGATTATCTGGTGATTTGAGCATTACAGATTTATTCAACTTGGATCACATACTTGAGTTTGGGTAGTTGAACCCAGCTTTCTTACATTATCTTAACACTAAAATCCAAGCAACATTTTATTGGCCCCAGCTCTGAATTCCACTCAAGGGTAGCAAGCCTCCCTGCACAGTGCAAGTAGAAGGCCTAATTGGGTAATTGGGGAAAAGAAGCGAGCCCATCAGTATTAAAAAGTAAAATCTCCCAATAGCACATAAAGTAAAAATTAAATACTGCCAAAGTTGTTACCTGGGGAAGACATTTTTAGTGTATTAACAATTTACAGAACATTCAGATTATCTACACTGGAACCAAAGTTTGCTCTGATGAGGCTGATAAACTGGACACAAGAGTCTGACAAAAAGATAAACACTGAGTGCACAGAGGAAAATAATTCAAAGGAGAATTTACCTGAGAAATGTGAATTTAAGGGGTATAGACTTGAAAAGCCTGATAACTGAATGTTCCCTTTTGGTTCTCCTTGTATGTTGCTGACTGAGCATCTCTGCCCTAATTTTTCTAGTAAAAGAAAGAGCACAAAGTCTAGAGGAGCTGCAGAGGAACCGTCAGAGACAGGAGACACAGCCTGTGTGTGGAGAACCAGCTGACAAAGAGTGTGTTCATAAGTGCAAGGAACTTTTTAGAAACATGATACATGATTCATTCTCCCACAAAAAGAGATTTGAACAACTGAAGTTGGGACTGTAACAGCTCGATGTCTTTCTCCCCCATCCATCTGCTCAAAGCCTCTTTGATTGCATGTTTGTGCAATTTCATGCTGTTGGGGTCTGATTTCACTTCCTAAAAATACTTCAACTGAAAGCTTGTTGTTAGTATCTGTGCATATTTTTTCCTCACTTGTTCTAAAGCACTGTTTGTGTCCTGCCTTCTTAGACCCTCTGAAAATGCTGAGTGTGAAACATCTTTAATCCCTGACCTGCTTGCTTAATTTCTCAGTGCACAGTGAATTTGGGTAACTGTGATAGGGATAGGGGGAGAGAGGAGTATCTCCTCCTTTTTGTCTCCTTCCTCTTTAACCTCTAGAAATACATCACTTAAAAACCCTCCTTCATCATGTTGTTTCCTTCTCAAAGCTTGCTCCCCCCCCCCCCCCCCCCCCCGGAATGTATTTAATACTTTGGAAAAAATCTGAATAGTCATGGCTTGAGAATTAGAATTTTAAATCAAGCAGGCTTGTGATATTAGAGCATTTCCGTCACCCTTTGCAGGTTTCAAGGCAGCTTATTCAACCTTACAGTCTCACCAGGAAGCTAATGGGAAAGCCTTACAGCAATCTTCACAGGAAAGTTTCCAAATGTCAAGTGTCACCTTTCCAGCTGTTAGATGAATGGGTTGCCCAGGGGCATTTATTTGGATGTGCAGCCCTTGTAAAATCTGGTTGCTGTGGTGCAGAGTGCTGTAATTTGGCAATTTACTTCACCAGTGTTTGAACCTGGTAGAAATTTTAATGACTGGAGGAGAGTTTGTCTTTTAAAGAAGTTATTTAGAGAAGGATGGTATTACCCTGATGTTTATAGGGGTAGGTGTGTGCATGCCTTTGTGCGCATGTGTGTGTACGCAGTTCACAACCCTGTATTCTGGAAACTTCCTATATCAAATGAAAAAACACCCTTACACACTATCTTATTTTCTCTCTACTGTGAGATTCCAAGACAAGCAACCTTCTTGTGATGTGGGTATCTGAATCAAGTACACATTAAATTTTAAATAAATACATTGATACCATCTATCCATTTGCATTTTACTTACAGGAATAGGTAGCCATTTCCAAAATCACCAACTATCACAGAACCAGAATGTATAAATAATGCAGTCAGCCTTCAGCAAAATAAAACTATTCCATGGGATTTCTCAACCAACCCAAGACCATGTCAAAGACTGAAACTCAAAAACCCCATCCTGACTACTTGCAGACTGTTTGAACGGCACGCTGCTTGTATCCCAACCTACTCCAGGCAAAAGGCTAAGCAAACAGATGGGCCTGATATGTGCCCTGAAACTCCAATCACTGCAAGCTCTGGCACGTGGTCAAGTGAAGCATGAGATCCAGACTCAAGGACTCTCCAGCAGAAATGCCTTATGTTCAAAACTGGGAGTTATTTACAGAAGCTTCTTGGCTGCTCTTATGCTGGAAACTTTCCATCATTAGTTGCCTAAATATCTCCTGCCTCTTAACATATTCCTCCCACTATATGAAGCATAGGTTCATCTCAGAAATTGTTGCCTGCAGCTGTGTCAGGTTAGTTTCTATAAACATGACCAGTCAAAGCCTAACTAAGGATAGTTGTAGTACAACCTATTAGAAAATATAGTCAGTCTTCCTAGAATGGTTCTTTGCAAGTCAGTAGAGATTCAAACAGAATCAGGCCAATTCATGCAACTATCTACTATTCACAACATTTATTCAAGATTCAACCTTCTTTTGTTATTCCATGGATGAGATAAAAATTTCTGTAAAATAATCTTGGTGATTTATTAGTGATTACTTAGTTTGGGCATTATAATGGCCCTCACTTTTGTCCAACGCTGACTTTATGATCTTGTGCCGAAGCAATATAGGCTGCTGTTCCCTTCTATGCCTCAGTTACCATTAATTTCTTTTTGATCAGTGAATGGGCTTTAATAATATAATAGTTATATTCAGGGTAAGTCACAATTATTGCAGGACTAACTTCTAATTTTCTATGCCTGCCTTGAGAGCAAAGACGTCTCTCCCATTGCGATTCTTCCAGTATTTTCTTCCTGGACCACTGCGCCAGCCTTAATGTTTCACTCCTGCTCTATTCATACACTTCCTTGTGCAGTGTTTTCCCATATGTGGCAGTCAAGCTGCCATCTTATTCTCACTGAAATTCCTCTTAAAAAGTGTCTTTTTCTCTCTGGTTCACAATAAGTTTTATTTAAATCTTTTTTTTTTTTTTTTTTTTTTTTTACTGTAATCTCCCCAGTGTGGACAGTTTCTTTTATATTTCTCCTAGGCTGAAATGTACATGATATGCTTAAAGAATAGAGGGCTGGATCCCAACTGATATAAATTGCACTTCACTAAGACGCTATTCAGTATGAATTTTGAGTACATCACTGCGTTATTTTGAACCAGTATTGTATATTTGCTATTTTTTCTTTATCTGTGCTGTCAAAAAATATATGGGCTTTGTATCTGAAGAGTATAGTTGTTGATTCTTTTATGAGGGTTGACCATTCTCTCATATTCCTCAAGCATGCATGAATGTACCTTATTTCATAATCAATACCAGAGATGGGTGGTTCCCAGGAAGTCTCTGAAGCTGTTAGTTATGTTGTCTGCTTCTTTTCAGGATAACCAAAGGAAAAATTGAATGTCCCTTTGTTTAGCTAGAACAACATATGAAACATTAGCATGGATACGAGTAACAAAGCACCATTTGCAAAAAGGTGCACTAAATGCAAGTGCAGGAAACCTGGTATTTTAGTTCCTTACCACTGAGTAAAGCAGTATGTCTGTTCCAGAAGCAGAAAGCCAAAGCCAAGAAGGAGCTTAGAAAATCTCTGTCCAGCTGGACAGAGTCCTGAGCAACCTGCTCTACTTGACCCTGCTTTGAGCAAGGGTGTTGAACTAGATGGTCCCCAGGCATCCCTTTCAACCACAAACGTTCTGAGATTGTATGAAATAACATATTTAACAAAGTTTAAACATATTTAACAAAGTTAAATAATGGATAATCGGAGAGAGGATGGAAGCACATGCAAGGGAGAAAAGATATGTTTTAACATCAGTCTTAAAAATAGAGAAAGCAGGAGTGAGATGAAAGTATTCAGGAAAACTCTTCCAGGCAGTAGGATTTGTAGAGAAGGCTTTCTTTGAAAAATAACAATAATAGAACTACTCACTTTCACAGCCCGTCTTTGTTAAAGGCCCAAAAATGGAGTTAGTGCATATCGCTGTGGTTAAGAATTTTCTCCATCTGAAGAAAATGAACGTCACAAATTGTATCATGTCTAAAGCTGAGTTCCTGTCTCTCAGCCCTGCACTACAGACTGTGCTGCTCTTGCCTCTAAGCATATCCTGGTTAGAGTAAGGTGGGGCTGCTGCATGCAGTGTGCTGGGGATTTTTCACCACTCTGTTCCAGTATCCAAAAAGTTGCCATGAGTGGAACAATAAGTAATATTGTTAGCTCAGCTGGTTGGCACCAAATTAGAGGAAGAATGGGCCACACTTCTTGTCCTTTATTTTTAAAAATCTAGGGAAGAGTTATTATAAATAAACCCTTGCCTGCAGGCTTTCTTTTCCTATTTGTGCAATGTCAGGGAAATCCTTCATTATAAAGATGATTTTACTTTCAGGAAGCTATAAAACATTTTAGTTTGCCAAAAGTTTTGCTTTGTAGAAAACAACACATCAGGGCTTAGTAAATTTATTTCTTTTATAAGCATTGTGCTGAAAGGAAAAAACAGCAAAAAATAAATAGAGCAAAAAGGGAAGTGATAGGAAAGAGGGAGATAAATCTGTGAGGATGTATAGCTACTGAACCTTCAGCTGCATCCTGCCCCAGTGTGTTTTTAAAGACTTAGTTTGTTCTATTGAAATCTTTTTTAGTCCTCCCAGTGCCACCTCCACCTGGGCCACCTCATCATTAACAAACCATTAGGCACATCTTGTGGTGCTTGAGTGTCTTGGGGTGGAATTGTTTGTGGTTTTGCTCTTTGTGAGGGAAGTTTGGCAGGAAGAATAGTTGTCTTTGCATATGGTTTGGGAAGTGCCTTATGCCCGGTTTGCATGATGGTATGCAGGAGGCAAGGCCTGTTTTTGCATGGGTGTATTCAACCACCTGGTTCAAAAGTCTTTCACTGCTTTGGTGGATTTTATTTTTTTGTCTTGTATGCAATTTGCTTTCTGTTTTATCACAGAAAGCTCATTTGGGGTCTCTAGGTAAGAATCACTTTCAAGCAACACTAATTTTAGGTGAGAACAACTTTTAGAGATTCAATTGTCCTGCTCCAGAAAAGAAACAATATAATGTAATTTAAGCTGCATATTAAACACTTAATCTGTCTGTCTATAGCAATCAATCTTTACAGATATACAAGCAATGAATAGTTTGTGAGCAATCCACAGACTGAAATATATTCACAGAGAACATTTGAACAATTCTGGATAGCAAATGAATTAACAAATAACTGCTTTCAAATTGGAAAATTAGGTTTATTACTCACATGTGCACATAGAGTGGAACTGGCCAAAAACCTTTCCATAAGTCTGTCTTTGCTGTCATTCTTACAGAATCAAAATCAAAGAGTTCAGTGAAAGAGTTCAGTGTATCAGTGTTGATTTCAGCAGATTTCCCCACTTCCAAATATGTAGGAGACAAAAAGTGCTAACATTTTAAAAATGCTTTAATTTCAATTGTGTGATCCATGAAGTTCTGTTTTGGCATTGCAAACAACATTTTGCAGTTAAAATTTTAGTTAAGTAAGACTGAAAAAGTTAAAAAGTTGAAATCAAACCCAAAATAATCAAAGGCCAATACTTCTTTTTTCTTTTTTTTTTTCTTTTCTTTTTCTTTGATTTGTCAGTTAACAAAAGCTTTTGAGATGTAGAGTGCCAGGCTGTTTGGTCTTCTAAGAACGCAGATTCTTCTGGTGTAGGAAAACAGCCCTATGGAGTATGAAACAAAGGAAAGACTGAGCACTCAAGAGGGAGAAAATGAGGGATGTCTGGCTTTTTATAAAGTGTGGCTGCATCAGCTACTACCTGGGAGAGGTTGTGATACTGAAGGGAGTTTGGTGCCTGGTGTTAGGGATCTTTAAAACTTAGATTTTCTCAAAATGTCCACCATGAGGGACACGCTCAGGTCCACATCATTCAGGCTAGGACAATTCCACTGCTTTCAGTGCGTTTAAGCTATCAGAAAATTTGGCCCCCAAATGTATCCTCTCTGTCCAAGGAATGGGACCTTCTGGGTCAGAATGTGATACATGAGTCCAGGCAGTTCCAAAACAAAACAGACTTGTGAACTCCCAGTTTTTGAACCAGCCTAGGAAACAGAAGGCACTGAAACAAACAAAAATACCCTCATCCCATCCATGCTTATTAGCTTTCACGGGGAAAAATGGGTTAAATAAGTTCCTTTAAAAAAACCCAGTTCATAAGGCAGCAATTTGTAAGTGGTTCAGGTTTTTACTCTTACAAAAATCTTCCCTTCACCTCCAGTAGTAGTTCTTTTGTCCTGCTGAAGAAATCTTCATTTTAACAATAGAAGAAACTGCTGTGATCTTATGCTGGGATTTATTAGGAACACAGACTGTGTAGGGCTTCTCTGTGTTAGAAATTCCTGCTTTTTTCTTTGTGATTTTATTGAGTCAGCCATCTGAGTGAGCAAAGATTTTAATTCTACCTACCACAGCCTGATTAGGATGCTGTTCAATATCCATATATGGAGAAAGATTTTCTCTCTCCAATTTTTACAGTATTAGATGCAACATTTACATGGAAAGCTTTTCACTGACTCTTCAGAGAAAAGGGTGTCTTTAAAATGAAAACAAAAGCGACTGTGGTGTCACAGCCATAATGCGTATACTGTGCTTTGAACCCAAATCAGAGTCTAATTTTAGTAACCCTTAAAGTATTCATGTTAATGCAATTAAATATTAAAACAGTAATGGTTTTGCATATGTTGATATGTATCCCATTGTGTAGGTAGATAAAATCTTTAAAAGGGGGGAAAAAAGGTGGAGGAGTTCAAAATATATTGAGTTAGGGCTGAGTGATCCTGCACATGGACGTCCTCTCTCATTTTTCACGAGTCCCTACACTTTTTATAGATTGGCACCTGGGAAGAAAACTAGAAAGGGTCTGTCTGTGCATACCCTGTTTGTTTTTGTTTTTGTTTTTTTTTTTTCAATCTCGCTGTTGCTGGCTGCTGTAGGGATCAGAACTGGCTGTTCAGAATGGTTGAACAAACCTTTAGACTGAACCAGGCTAGCAGTACAGGATGTAGAATAACTGTTTCATTATTATTATTCTTCAATTATTTCCAGCATGGCATAGTATTTCAGCATGAATGTTGTTTCAACAGAAGATATGTATGCAAGTGTTTGAATGGTTTGCTGATTTGCAAGTCTGAACACATAATAGAATACTTAAACTTTGGGTTATTATATATAAATTATTCCCTTATCAGGGTTAATAATAAATTATATAAAAATGAATCAGCAAAAACTTCTGTGATTTTTGTTTGTTTTTTACAGTCCTTACATGGTGTTGCAGTTTCTACTGTTCCAGAACTACCACTCTTCTATACTCCTATTGATTTAGTAGACATCAGTGTAGAAATGGCTGGACTGAAGTTTCCAAATCCTTTTGGCCTTGCCAGTGCAACCCCTACTACTAGCTCTTCAATGATTCGAAGAGCTTTTGAAGCTGGATGGGGCTTTGCTGTCACTAAAACATTCTCCCTGGATAAGGTAAGGAAATATTTTAAGGTATATTTAGCATGTAACCATTTCTTTATATATTTGAAAAATCTGAATCTTTTGGGAATGTCACTATTAAATCTAGCTAGCATAAACATAGCAGGGAAGGCTATGGTACATTGTGGAGGTCAACTAGTCTGGGATGTTCCAACAGTGCAGTGTAAAGGTTGACACAGTTTCTGGTTTTGTTTGCTGTTACATTCTTCCCTTTTATTCCCCAACCTTTTAATATCAGCCAACTAGTAAGGGTAATAGTCCTTTTTTAAAATATTGCACTGAAAATGTTTTCTGTGAGGGATCAGAATGCAAAGGGAATGAGTAACAGCTTTATCACACAAATCTTGAAAGGCGGCTTCTATGCCAAGGACTGCCAAGATAAGCCATTGAAATTGAGTTGCATTTGCAATGTGATAATGTGGGTGTAAGCTTGAGGCTGGGTGGCTAGTGGAAGAGAAAGATGGAGGCAACGTAAAACAAGCCTACGGAGGGAAGAGTAGTTGTGCTGAAGGTTTGTAGTACAGTGACATAAACCTTCAGTAACATGTAGCGGAAGAGGAAGGAGTTAGAATTAAGTCTTGAAGGCTACGGCTCAGTGTGGCACCTAAAATAAAGCATTCTATGTAGATTTAAAGTGTGTAATTGCTTGTTTGACCTGAGAATTGCATTCAGGATGGGTTTCTTATTACTACATTCAAAATGGCAAAATGAAACTGAGCAAGAAGTTTAGACAATGAAAGAAAACAACAGTTTTGATAAATGTATTGTAGAGAAAAGAAACAGGATTTGGACTGGGATGTAGATACAGTTTGACTTGCGAAGAGAGGAAGAGGTTCAAAGGTAAATCTTTAGGCATAGGCCTGAGTAACAGTATGAATAACGGCTGTGTGTTGTCAACCAGTGACAAACAGTAGTGTGGGCTGAAGAGAGCTCTTGAGATGAATTTGGAAACAAGGGGCTTTTATTCTTGGTTTGGAGATGGCATGTAAAAGTGTACTGACGGATGGAGACCTTAGCAGAAGAGAAAAGGTGGATTTGTTACTCTGCCACCTCTACATGGGTAAGTACCATAAGTGAATTAACCTTAGAGGGTGGTCCTCGAATACGAGGAAGGTCTAAGGAAAAAGTGCTGTATTGCTACAGTATACTGTAAAATATGTCAGACTGGCTTCTTCTGTCACTTGCACATGAAGTAGTCCTAAGGAAGTAAGTGTTCCTCTGGATTGCAATGGATATTCCAATCGACTTCACAGGGTTTCTTACTAAAACACTTTTTAGAACATAAATGTCATTCAAGTATGTTTACAACTGACTTATGTGTATAGCATACCGTCAGCTGTAATTATTCAGTGCCTAGGCTAAAATCAACTCATAGCAAGTACTGAGAGGTATTTATTTATCAGTTTTATTGCTGGTATGCTCACAGTCCTGCCAGACTGCACGTTGATTACTGTGTATCTCAAGAGCTAAACAGACACTGGCTGAGTTCCAGCTTGGGTGGGAGTTCAGGAGGAGAGACATGCATGTTGTAGGAAGTGATGTTGGTACTCCACTAAGCAGCAGACTCTGAGTCATTTTTCAAATGGCGACTGCAAAGTGTTCCACTGGATGCCATGCTCTGGAGGTGTGACTCGGAGACCTTTCAAGTGAGAGGATTGCTAAAAGCAAGTACCTTGAGTAGTTATAAAATGTGATTTTTTTGTTAATATTTATTGCAATAAGATGCAAAATATTGCAGGTAGTATTTATTTTAAAGAGAAGAAGTTCAAAAAAGTGCTTTGGATGAATTCTAGTCCAGCGATCATTATTTCTAGCTAAGCTTTCTTCTAGAGTTTGGTAGGAGTCAGTAGTCTTTCTCTGGTTCCCAAACTCTTGAATCATGTATTGCTGTGTGCAATAGGAGTGTGTCCCACCCAAGTACTACCTAGTTTTTCTACTTCTGCTTTCCCAGTAGTGCATTTCCCACAGGTATTAAGCCTTAGTATTTGTGACATCATTTGAGATGCTTGGCTAGGAGATGCTGCAGAAATAAAATTGCTTTTATTTATAACTAGCATGGTAATTAATGCTACAAAAAGAAGTATTTCAAATAGGAGGAGAAGCTCAGTGAGGTACTGCACAAAGACTGCTCTTGTTGACTTAATGCTAAAACAAGGAGTTGGTAGAGAATTTGGAATAATATAGGTTGGCATAATGTGCTAACTTTTTAAAAAAAAAATACTTAGCTTCTGATTATGTAGACATAAATCTTGTGCAGTGTTCAGCAGGGAGCAGAATGCTCTCTTGGGCTGCAGTACCTATAGAAGTAGAGATTTCAGACTGAGCTGTCCTGCCCAGCTAGTTACAGCTAACTGCGTAACAGAACCAGGAACAAAGATTTCCTGATTTAAGCCTGCAGAGTCAGTGGGAGAAGGCAGAGCTGCTCCCCAGACAGTACAGTTCCCAAGAGTGGAACAGCTTCTGGGAGGAAGGGAGCTCACTAGACACATTTTTAAGCAGCTGAAGCTTCTCCACTTCAGCCTTGATTGTATATAATACAAGCAGGATTCTGTGTTCATTCCTTATCTCCTCATTTTATCTGTCCTGGTTAGGTTTAACTTGTGAGCTTTCTTCTTATTTGCAATAGTTAAAGGCCAAGCATAAACTGCCTGTGTGGCAATGGGGAGGTTAGCAGCAGGAGAAATGCTCCCTCTTCCAGAGCCAATTACTGAAGTCACCACTGTGTTCAGTCACTGATGGGGAAACCAGTGACTTCCCTTTTGACCATGAGCATCCATTGGCACTTTAGCAAAAGTGACTGATGCAGGCTAAACTTGAGTGATATATAGCTAGTGAAAAGCATGTACAGCCTAACCACAGATTTCCATGCATTAACTATTGTGTGATGGAATAAGATCAGAGAGAAAAGCAGGATAAATCTTGGAAGAAAGAGATCCAAGGACAGAGATAAAAAGGACTGGAGATCTGTGATTCTCCTAAGACAGAGGATTCATTTCATGTGAACTTTTCCCTCTTTCACTACCTACCACCCGAAACTCTTCTAAAATGCTAGACTAGGGATCCCTGCAGCCCATGAGAGGCCATACTTTCTTGTATGGGGGAACTTTTGGATAGTAATGCTGCAGTTCTAGCCCCTGGACCGTAATTTACTCCCCCAGTCTTCCCAACTCTCATCTGTCTTGGCCTCACCTTGAAAGCATCACATGTTGCCACAGAGGGAGTTAGCATAGCACTGTTTCGTGCTGTGCTCGCTCCCTTTTCAAACACCCACATACTTTGCTGCATAATTGCCTTCATGACAACCTGCGTAGCATTTTCTGTTTGTAGGGTGAGGATTTCAAGTCTGAGTGATTCAGCAAAAGTTTGTTCTTGCATACTACTGTACTATTGTTGAAACATAAAAAAAGAGCTAACATGAGAAATAGCTGGAATTCCTTCACAGTATTTATACCTTAAAGTATACTGTACTTTAAATATTTTAGAAGGCACTGGGTCTTACAGCATAATGCAAATATTAATTATAGGGTACTGTACCTGTATGTGTCTGTCGGTATCTGTGAGGGGGAAAGTGACTTGTAGAATTTTATTTACCTAATAAAACACCTTTGCACAGCTGCTTTAGTATCAAGTAGATTTGATTTTTTCCAGAAATGCGAATAACTGCTTTTAAAATGGACTATCACTAGGAGAGACAAATGGTAGCGGAATAAAAATGTCCCTTCGCACACCTTTTCCTACGTTCATGTCTTCCCTTTTTGACTGCAGGATCAATAGCTCATTGCTCTGTTGGTTCAAATAGTATTTCTGTCTTACTCAGATAACTCTGTGCCGCAATGTATTATTTGTAAATTCTGTTGGCAAGCTATTGAAGGGAAATGGGGGAGCTGCATATCACAGGGAAATGGGGGAGCTGCATATCGTAGAGTCCACAATAAATGAATACCAATTATTACTTCTTTCAGAGCTTAGATGAACAGAAAACTACCTGCAGAATGAGAGATACTGCATTAATTAAACAAATAACTGAGTGGGATTTTTTTAGTAGAAGTGTTATACAGAGCTGGTTTATTACTTAGAATTTATTAACGAATATTGTTTAGTACACAAAATTTGCATTAAAAACTGTAATCAGAAAGTTTGTATAAACATAGTATCAAAATAAGTCAGACATCATATGAAGTGTGCACATCTCTATACCATATCCACTACCACAGTGAGAAGTTTCTAGCAGAAACTGGGATTTTATCAACTGAATTCGGGCTTTGTTGTTCTCTCACTGCATTGTATGGGCTGCTTAGAAGAAAAAACCAACTGGAATAGCAGAAATGTTTGCTTTGATTTTTAGATGCTTCCTTCTAAAATTTAATTCTGATTAATCAGACACATCTGTCTTTATTCTGTTGTGACATGCATTGATTTGTGATGCTGTCACTTTCAATAATGTGGAAACAGTTGCCTTTATTATGAGAACTGGCAGAAATCAACATGCAGACTAACTTTATTTTTAATCTTTAATTTTTTTTCATTATATATGGAGCAAGTTGCATGGATGATTTTAAAAACAAGGCTACAATTAAAAGTAGATTAAATTTGAACTAAACCATAGTGGAGAAAACTTTGTAGTCATAATATATGTTTATACAATTCACTGATGTAGATTTTACACTACATTTTCAGAACCATTTCTAAATTAAAACCATTGCTGGTAGAGAATTAATTAATTTACCCAGGATATATCACATTTCTATGTGCTGTTATTACAATATACATATTCAGGCTCCAACTAGTTTCCTCTCTGTACATTTGCACTGTGTGCACCTCGCTTCATAATTGAAGGTGGTAAAAAAATCATGGTACAATGACGCATTGTTTTCCATAACATTAGTATTTCACAGAAGTGAATCTGTATTACAAAATGTATATTTTTGTATGATATTACAGCATAGTAATTTAGATTAAACTAGTTATAATTTATGGTGCCAAGCCAAAAAGCTATTTAAGATGCATTAAAATGCAGAACCATGACATTTGAAATTCTGATATTCTTAATATGACAAAGGTTATTCTATGGAGTTTTGCTATAATATGAAATATTAATATTTCAAAATACAGTTTTGATGAAGTACAATTTGCCTAGCTTGCATATGATAAAGAAATTAAATGCTTACCAAGGGAGTTCAGTGAGAATTAGAGCCCTGCCTGAACATCTGCTTGAAATGTTATTATCCTGTCCTACTGACAGCATCGCTCCCTCATTGTTTTTCAAGATTGACAGCTGAATATTGTACTGATTTCTGCAGCAAATATGTTTAGGTGAACTTTGTTTCATTTTTTAGGAATTTAGAACATGCTTTTGATTTCCATCCTATAATTTTTTTTTTATACTTTTGACATTTGTAGATGCCAGATTGAGGTCTAGTATGCTGTAGCAAAGATAGACCATTGACTTGCAACGAAATGCCAGTTGATATCTCAGTAAACAGAAATATTACTATTCTTTATTGTGTGGTCTGTATGAAAGCTGTATGGGCTTTCTTTTGGGAGACAAATGATCAGATTGTTAATGTCAAATATAAAAAGGACTGTTTGCCTTTCTACTAAATAACATCAGACAACTTTTATTAGCTACTTTTTTTGAACAGAAAAATGGGCATTTTCCAGGACTCCTTAGCATACACAACTCTCTGAGTTAAAATATTTTTTGGTTTTAGAAATGTTAAAATTATTATTATTGGTCTTAATATTCTTATGAGAGCTTTATGTATCTTACTTTGTTCTATATTTCTGAAAGAATTTTAATAAGAAACACCAGCTTTATTGTTCCCCAATTTTTGCATTTCTAGATCACTGCATAAAATTAGCAAAGTTTAACAGGGAAAGTAAAAGACTATTGTTGGGAAATGCATGTAATGTAATTATTATTTTTTAAAATGCTTTAGCTGCAACATTGTATTTTACTTGAGTATTTTTATACAGAAAAAGTTATTTGGCTACAAAAAAGGAACAAATCATTCTGTGAATCTGAGTAATTGGCAGGAAGACAAATTTTCCTCCTTTTTCCTCAAGAAAAAGTATTTCTCTGATATGGTCAACTTAAGGGACAGATCTCATCTCTACTTAGTTTTACCCTATCCCTGACCGAGTATAAAAAAGCTGGAGGCTAATAACTTTCATAGCTTCAAAATTCCTGTCTGAGGAACTGGAGAAGATATCTTTGACCATTCTTCCTCCTCAATCTGTACATCTGGGGCTGTAGGGGCATGGCAGATCTTCACACTGGAGGAATCCCGGTCTGGAGAGATGTAGCACAGCTTGAACAGCACAGTGAAAGCAGAGAGGCCAAAGAGTCTGGAACTGAGTGCTTTAATCAAGTCATTACCGATAAGCCAAGTCCCTTCCTACCACAGCTGAAGTCTGCACCAAGCAGATGTACACCTTAAATTGTTGCGGGTGTGCTTCTTGACACCCATGAATTTGCAAGTGAGGTAGTTTGGACCATTTTAATAATCTGTTTTTACCATTAGTAAGTCTGGTTATTTTGGCCAAATAATACTTTGAATGTTGAATATCATGAGCTGCCTTTTTAAAGCAAGAGATTAACAACTGTCTGTAAAATGTCTCTCTTTGTGATTGTATTTATTACTTTAGAAATGTAAAACTTTTTACAAGTACATGATAAAAATTAAACCTCTGGGCAAATGTTTAGTTCCGCTCTTCCTGTAGCATTAAATATTGCAGAAATTCTGCATTTCTTCTGCAATGAGAGCCACAGTACAGAGTCTCTCATGGAGAAGTCTGTTATCTCAAGGCATGGAGCACAGTGTGAGAACTCGTCAGTGGAAGACTGTGCTGGTTTTTACTGGGATGGAGTTGATTTTCTTCATAGCGGCTGGTATGGGGCTGTGTTTTGGATTTGTGCTGGAGGCAGTCTTGATGGTGCAGGGGTGTTTTTGTTCTTGCTGAGCAGTGCTTGCACAGAGTTAAGGCCTTTTCTGCTTCTCATACCACCCCACGGGTGAGTGGGCTGGGGATGCACAAGGAGTTGGGAGGGGACACAGCCAGGACAGCTGACCTCAACTGACCAAAGGGATACTCCACACCATATGGTGTCATGCTCAGCGTATAAAGCTGGGGGAAGAGGAAGGAGCAAGGGGATGTTTGGAGTTATGGCATTTGTCTTCCGAGGTAGCTGTTGTGCGTGATGGAGCCTTGCTTTCCTGGAGGTGTCTGGGCACCTGCCTTCTGCTGGGAGTGGTGAATGGGTTCCTTGTTTTGCTTTGCTTGCATGCACGGCTTTTGCTTTGCCTATTGGACTGTCTTTGTCTCAGCCCACGAGTTTTCTCACTTTCGCTCTTCCGATTCTCTTCCCCCGTCCCACCAGGGGTGAGTGGGCGAGTGTCTGTGTGATGCTTAGTTGCTGGGTGGGGTTAAACCATGACAGTTGTTTTTTGGTGCCCAACATGGGGCTCAAAGGGCTTGAGGTAATGACAGATTTGATTGGAATGTGCTAGATCAAATTTGTAGCTGTTATTACTGTTTAGCTATTAATTGGCAGGTTCCTGTGGTTGTCATGAGGCTTGCTTGCCTCACTGTATATTAGTCTAGTGCTCGTTAGGGGTGCTTTTTTGCTTTCTCTGCTTGCTGTTCTGCTTATCATCTTACTCTGCTGTGCTTGGGAACGTTTTGATAACAGCAATGGTGATGCGCCTGGGCTGGCAGATGACCAGGGCATCACTGCTGTTTCTGTGCTGCTGTACTGGACAGGCTGGAACTCCAGTGTGAAGGGACTGTGACCTGTGGATGAGTCCATGTGGGAGCAGGACGCCCTGAAGCATCTGTGGCTGTGAATAAGTCTGCACCCAAACTGGTACATCTCGAAGTCTTTGTGGCTGTGGTTATGTCTGTGCCTCAGCAGGTATACCTCTGAAGGGATTAGATAAGTCTGCGGTGGACTGGATAAGCCTATGCTGGAGAAGGTACACCTCGAAGCATTGGTGGCTGTGGATAAGTCCATGCTGGAGAAGGTACACCTCGAAGCATTGGTGGCTGTGGATAAGTCCATGCTGGAGAAGGTACACCTCGAAGCATCAGTGGCTATGCACGAGCTCATGCTGGAGTACCTCAAATCGTGTGGCAAAGAGAGATCTGTCATGCAGTGATGTGAGCATTGAGTCAGTAAACATCATCTGTGCTAAAGGACAGATTTTTGCAGAGGATCAGTAGGATGCTTTCCATATTTTCTCTTTTCCTTCCATTCACCCTCATGGAGCAGAGCGAGCTTGGCTGTAACTTTCATGTCTTATGCTTCTTGAACTCATTTCATAAATTCCATAGAGTCTTTAAGCCAGCAATGACATACCTTCCTCAAGGTTGGACACGAAGCTGGCCATCAAAGGTAAAACTAGATACACATGCAAAACTGGTTCTTGGTAGGCTACAGGTTCCTCAGTTATGTAGTTGTCTAAGGATTCATTTTCTGTTCATCTATTTGTTTTTTACAGTGTTTAGAGATTGTTTCTTTTTCATGTCTTTTTTCTGCTGGAGCCAATAGTTTAAAACAGTAGAGCAACAATGCACTAACATATACAAAGTGTGAATTTGATCATTAACCTTAATCTTGAATATTTTCGGCTAAAAGATTTGTAAACCAGTCTTTTAGGTAGTTTTTAATCTGAAAACTGTTGCATATTTTAATGAAACTCATTGTGCACTTAGAGTGGCATAGCTGAGAAGCAGTTGCAGTGAAATTTGGAAGAGCATAAAGATTGCAATACTGAATATTTTGCTACTTAAGCTTTTCTATAAAAAATAGATGCCAAAAGTAGGAGTGTTCATTGCTGCTCAGCGTAATATGTGGTGTTCTGGAAGTGACCAGTAATGGTGAGATGTGATTTCTATTCGTAGTGCAGCTATTAGCCATCCAAACAAAATGGATGCAAATTTTAGAGTTGGCTAAAAATCTGAACAGTATTCCTTTTTATGTTGAAGAAGCTGCTTTGCTCTTTACTACCTTTGCTTTATTTACCTCATTCTTCTGAAAATATCTGCAAATATTTAACAAAAGAGAGACAAAGAGTGCACACATGCATGATTTTCCAAAACTGCTGAGAATCTACAGGTCTTAATGTACTGTATCTGAAGTACTTCACCTTTTTTAATATCGCATCCTAAATAGGATTCTAAAAAGCAAATATGTAACATACTGGTGTAAAATATTATTCAGATATCAATTTTTGTAGTTGTTTTGTATGTCGTTGGAAGGTTGTTGGTAATCTTGGCAATACCTCAAATAATTTTGTGTCAGAAAGGAATTCAGCCAAAAAGGCAGTTTCAATGTAAGCTAGAAATTACCAAGTGTAATTCTGAAATTTAGAATTTTCACACTTAAGTTTCATTCTCAATTCAGATTTGTTGCAAACTCTTTTTAGTATTTTGCTTTCTTCAAAACAACCGACTGCATATAACTTTAAGTGGCGTTAATGTATTTAATAATTTATTAGACAAAATTGTAGTATATTTTTATTAATAGTTATATTTAAAAATGCCTATCCAAGAAAATCACAGCATAAGGCCATATGTAACATTTTGAACTTTTCTTATCACAAATGACATAAACTTGCCTATTTTTTTGAATTGTCATGATGCACTTTAATAGATAACCACAGATGTTCAGGAAAAAAATTAAATATTTATTTTGCCATTATATAATTCAGAAGTTTCCCTCCTGTCAAGTCACTGAATCCCCCCCTCCCCATTTTGTTAAGTGCATGTGTTAGAGTTTGGGTTTTTTTCCTCATTTTCACATTTTAATGATAAGAAAATCCAGAATGCAATCGAGACTTCAGTAGCTCTACTGAGATACTGAAGTGGAATAAAGGAAAAGTGGTTTTTATGCTTCAATTGCTCTAATTTACAGTTCAGCATCTTTGCTGAGGTCTGCATTCATTGCTGCGGTCAAATGTTGACTTCTGCAAGAGTCTAAGTGACACTTTGGGACCCCACCTCTGCCCACTAACATTATCAGGCTGCAAATGTGTTGGGGAAGACATGCTTCCAGCATCATGCCTTAAGCCCCGGTCACCAGCTAGTTGTTTCTTGCTTGAGCTGTGCACATTAAGTGGCTGCCCTGCTGTTGGATGAGTGCTTTTGCCCATCTCCACCAAGAAAAACGTAAGAGAGCTGAACCTTTGGCCTATTGCCCAAAGATTCCCCGTTGGACCATGCAACCTTGCAACATGTTTGCAGAAACGCAGTCCCAAATTGACTCTACATTGACACTCTTACATCAGTGTAAGCATATATGTGCTGGTGTACAGCTCATGTTAAAAAGTTTGCAGACATAAGCTGAAATGATATAACCAGCTCTAAACTGGTGTATGTGTCTACACACAGGTTTACAGGGTTTTAGCTTAATCATTTTTCAAGAGATTTCTGGTTATAACAGTGTAGCCTTTATGTAAAGACAACATGCTTTCCTAAATGCTCGAGTTATCTCAGGTCTTGAGTTCCCACTTGGTAAATTAAACTGGTAGGGCTGTGTTTAACATCTGATTTGCCCACACAAGAAGTTAAGAAAGCAAAGAGCTGATTTTTGAATTTCATGGTGATATAATTGCATTTACTCCTGATTGACGTTGTTGCAAAAGCAGAATGAAGTTCCATATGTTTAAAAAACCTGATAGGTTCTTATGTTAAAATACCTATTACTAATGCAAAAATGTATGTGAGTATATTCTAAATAACATTTCATATCTTTATTTGAGATTTATAATTATCTAAATACTTTATTATAATAACGATTGTGACTTTATGGGACTCCATCCTTCAGTCAGAAAGTGTAGGATTTTTGTGAATAAATCTTCTAGATTTAATTGCAGCAGAAGACAAGTGTGTCCATCCCATGAACTTTGGAATTACTACTTTAAGAATTATCCAGAATGCTTTTGTCACAGCTAATTGCAAAATCCAGTTTTTGGTCTATAGAAAAAGGAGACAGAAACACACATTTTAACATTCCCTTAATATACATATTATGATAGTCTTTAATTGTACATTCTCACATTCTCAATAATGTATTAATAAGGGCATTTGTGTGGAGGATGTCATACTACAAAAAATTATTTCTACTGAATTACACTAATGTCATTGAATTATTATCAAGTATTGACTTTTTATACTTTAAAGTAATCTACTTTGACTTTCCTGGTGCATTTTGGGCTATGAAGCAGTTAATTACAATGCTAACTATAGGTTTCAAAATCAGCTATCAGCACCTTTTCACTGTTCTCAGCCATATACTTAAACCTACAATATGTAAGTAAGTTTACAAAATTTTTTTTTCTTAACTTCTGCTTCCCTGACTTCTCTGATAATTCAGTGGAATATAAGAGTTCAAAAAAATAAAATTCTAAAACGTATTACAAATGAAAAAGACATAGCTAATGTTATAGCTGGATGGTTTTTCGTTAGCAGCTGACCTTCTATTGCTAGAAAAAAGGAAGTCTTGGCTAGAAGACAGTTCAATAAATGAACAGGGTATATATTGATTTTTCTCCCTCTTCCCTTATTATGTAATATGATTTCCCTTCCTTTGCAAGGGTTGCTGTCGTACAGGATGGGGCTGGGATCATGGTCGTGGAAGCGTATGGGAATGTGTAGACTAAGGAAGGCTGTCACAGCAGTCAATAAGATCTGAGAGGTGTTGACTAATTGCCTGCTAATTACACAGTAAATTGTCTAATTAAGCTGATGGTTAATTAGGGTACGCTTGCACAGCAGTCTTGTGGAATTTTTGTCTGATGTCTGGGAAGCAGCTTGTGTAATTGGCAAACTGGTAAGGACTGGCAGAGAACATGACTGGGAAGCACGCTGCCAGTAGATGACAGAATAAGGATGCGTTTGCACAAAGGTTGTCATGTGAACACTGAGGGGTTTGTTAGCCTTCTCCAGCTACGTGGCAGCGGGCGCAATGAGAAATTTAGCTGAAAGCTACTGGAAGCTGTAAATAAAATAAGGTTTAAGCGTGTAATATTAGAAAAGCAGTGACATGTGCTCTTCTCATTTTAGTCCGAATTTGGACTTCAGATAAACACAGAGTATCAAAATTCTCTTGTAAAGAACTTCACCAAATTTGTGCAATTTGACTAAACTGTGTAATTATTGTATTGTGATCTGTTTAGTGGAGTCACAAAATGATACTGTTTCCCAGGATACTCTATTTGTATGTTGATGTTGAAAAAGTATAGTTCTTAATAAGGATGCTCGGCAGCCATCATAACCATCATATATAGTGTTCTGAATCCTCGTTAGGCATTGTGTCCATCCCTAGATGTGACAGAGTATGAACAGGTCGTAATGATGCTCTGAATTAAATGTGTATGCACAATGTGTAAGTATAATATGATTAATGAAAGTATCTAGATTCCAGAATCTGACCCAAAGCCGATGGAAACTATTGGGAGTATTAAACAGTGAGAAACTGGACAGTACAGGAGTATAGACACCAACTCAACAAAGCATCAATTCTCTGTCATTTAAATTTATAATTCAGTAAAATCGTGTGGTACATGCACTTAAAATTAATTACAAATGTGAGCTTCCCACAGAATCAGCATAGCACGATACAGGATTGGGTCTTCGCATATTGCCAAGATTTAGTTTTGAGCTATGTATCAGCAAAATCTAAGAAAAAAATAACACTTTTGTACATCATGACCCAAACCAAAAATAGTATTTGTATATATATTTATTTGTTAAGAATGTTTTGATGTCACTTGAGCAATGTGAAGCTTAATATACACTTTCACTCTTGGAAATGATATATCGTTTCAGAGGTCCCCACATTTTTACTTTATAGCGTTTACAATATGTGGTTCAGGAACAGTGTCTTCCTGGAACAAAAATGAAAACAGAGTGAATTCTAGATGTGGATTGCTGCTGAAACTGTTGATTTTATTTTTTTCTTTTTAATTTAAACAACAAATATGTTTCTTCTCCCATAGAAATAGATTTTTTTAAAAAATCAAAATTTGAGAGTAAATTATACTTTCTTGGAATTAATGGAGCCATTTTTATCCTGTGATCTTGCTGCTTCTACCTCCCTGCACCTGCACAGTTAATAATGCCTTTGTGAGCACACTCTGCGTTATGAATTTTTGTTTATGATTTTTCCTTCAAAAATAATTGAGCAAAATCATGGTACACTAAGGGCATTCTCTAAGGCCAGTTATCAGACATGGGACTCCAAACACTAACAGGCTGATCTAGAAGGCCTTAAGTCTTCTCTGAGGGAATTATAACAATAATTGTAACATTGCTCAGAATTTATTTATTTTCACAGAATAAAATGCTACGTTTCCCCTGCATCAGATTCAGTGAATTGTTGCATAAAATGAAAAAGGTGTAATTCATTGATTCAAGTCAAAACCATACAGGGAGGCCCTATGTACCTAATTTGCTTTTAAATAAAATATATTTTAAATTTTAAATTTGATATTTACATGTATTTTTTCCATATCCATCAGCTCATACTCAAAACCAAACTTCTTGATTTTTTTTTTCTTTACTGTTTTTTAAGGATTGTTCCTTAAAATTATTGGAGAAACTATTCTTTTTGTCTCTGACAGCACATTCAGGAACAAAGAATACTTCAGCCAAGTGCAGGAACTGAAAGCATACAGTGCAACCATCACACTTGCTTTCATTTTCTGTCATGGGGCAGCAAACGGATATGTTACTAATGCATTTTATTCTCTGAAGACAGAGAAAGTAGTTCAGAGGATAATTGTTACCTTATTACGTCCTTCAAAAAGAATTTCTGGCACATGTTATTATGATTTATGATTTAATAAATCACACAAACAGAAGAGGATGTTTCTGGTAATTCACATGATATAGTAAATGTATGTATGTAAAGCCCTGTTGCAACATCAAAATCTGTAATAACAAAAAATTGTGTGGCAATAATGCCGCTGTTAAACAACATCAATTACTAACTTTTTTGAGAAATCATGGGTTTTTTAAAATGTATTAATTTTTTCATATGCAGTTGTAGCTGTATCTTATCATATATCTGTGCTTTATTGTGGAATCGATCAAAAATGGAAACGTTTCCCAAATGTCCCAAATGCATTCTTTCCCAAAGCACCTTCATTGTCCGTTTTCAAACATCATGCTTAAAAAACAGAGTCAGAGGAGCCTGTTGTCGGCACGTTGTCGGTGTTATGTTCAGGTTTATTGCCTGTGATGGTTCTCTCCCTGTGCAGTTCAGGAGGGTTCCTGTTTGCCACCCTTTTATTTAATGTGTATATCAAGCCATAGAGAAGGTTTAGTAAAGTGACATTGATTGAAGTGTTTTCAATATGTCGAAACTCAGCTTTATAACTCTCGGCTGATTTAGCTTGAGCAGTTGATTGCATTATTCAGTGTTTGTGGGAGACTGGGGCATGGTTGAGAGCATGCTGAGCAAAAGTCAATCCAGACAAGATAGGAGTAATGCTGGGATCGTTAGAGGAAACATCCAGAGGCTACGGCAAGAGAATTATCAGTCCTTCTGGCTGGGGGATGTAGTTCCATTCCAGGCTGTAGCTGCAACAGCAGATAAGAGCCAGAAGCCTACACCCCTTTTATTTTCTGAATGCAGGCCTTGCTAAGTGTATCAATGCCTTATATTTCAAGATTAACCTACTGCCAGTGCATGGTATATAGGACTGGGTCTTAAATCTATCCAAATACTGTCAGTGGTGACAAACTTCATGGCTTGAATGCCACGAAGAGTCTCATTGGGGAATTAAAAATGCACCCAGCCCGTCCTGGCTGTTTTGGGTACGCTGGGATGGAGGGGAAGGGGATGCTGGCAGTTCATCTGAACGTTGCATATGCTTGGAGCTCTTGCCCTGGGGTGATCTGTAACAGCCTGAGTCTCTTAACTCCAGCACAAACTTAAAAAGCTTGTTTTTCCTCCTTAACTTTGCCAGAATTGAGGAAAGGGTGAATATTGGGTTTCTAGTTGCTACTGGTTTTTTTATTATTCTGTTTAAGTTTATGCTGCTGCCAAGAGCAGTGTTCTCGGAAGGTCAGTTGATTGCTGCTGTTGTGTAGGAGGTATATTTTAAAGACTGCCAGGAGTACCTGGAATCGGTGGTTTCACATGAAGGTAATGCAGATCTCAAACACATAAATAAACAAAATCTTATTTTCCTATATTCTGGGTATATTTAAACTCAGATGAATTTCTCTGCTTACATTTATGGACTTTTTTGTTTCATATCCAGAAAAGTTTTGTGCCTTTAGGGAGAGCAGAATTTTGGAGTCGATGTCTGAATTTTTGGAGTATGACTTTTTGAACATCACAATTTTTAATGGTTATACTTTTGTCATTTCTTATTCCAGGCTAAAAATCTGCATTTATCTTGGGTTAAAATTGAACAAATCTATCAGCCAGAAAATTCATAAGAGTATATTATAGGTTTTTTTCTAGAAACAGAAAGCTTAACCTGGAAATGCAAACATAATCTTCACTTTACAATAAAACAGTATATATCCAAATACATAGTTTTCTTTACTTGAGCAACTTCATTGTCATAATATCATCTACATTTTCTTTTCCATTCTAACACTATGGTTGGAGAAGACTCTGAAAGTATACGAAAGAGAGAGTAAGAATGTATTTGAGAGTAAAGTATTAAAACAATAAACCAAAGAACATAAATCTTACAGCTTCTTTCTTATGCCTCTCTCTTCAGTACTAAAAGTGATGCTTTGCTACCGTAACAAAAATTGTTCTTGGTGTGTGTGGAGAGTTGTGTACCTGTAGATATTTACGGTCTGTCTTGTGATGTTTATTTCATTGCTTTGGGGGGTTTTGCTTTGCTTCTTGCATTCCTTCTTTAACACAATTAAAAAAATTAGTGCCAGAGAGTGCAAGGACTTAATGAGGTTTAAATTACCAAAAGATAACGGTTTCTACAGGAAGAGACTGGCAGATTTCAAGCTCTACTAAGAATATGTCTGATGGTTGAATTCATACAAAGGAGAGACTTGCTTTTGTGTTAGACATCCTCCATGTGTAGCTTGCTTCAGTTATGTTCAAAGGTTCACATTCCCACCATGCCTCTTCCTTATCCTTATGTGTTTTCCTTATCTTTTAAGAAGTCTTTTGTCAACCAACCATTTCTGCTCTTAAATGAGCTTTTATCACAGGCAGTGGACAATCCATATTTGTTTGATTTTTGCAGGATGCAGTGGACTGCTTCCCATTTCTGATGTAGATGTTGGGGCACAACATCACCTATATTCCTGCTCTTCTGTCTATAAAACAAGAGTTCACAGTGTGCTATCTGGTATTCAAAAGCATGACATTATTGCCTGTTTCAAAATAATATGATTTAATGGCATAATTGAGGATGTAGTATTTGCATTCAGCATGCATGTTTACAGTGAAGTGTTGATATAGCTAAGCTCTTATGGACAGAAACATTAAATGCAACAGAGAAAAACATTTTCGAAGCGATGGAAATGAGTGTTGTTTATTTTAAGAGATCTTATGTAAACGTAACTGGGGGAGGGAAAGCAAACCAGCATTTCTAGCCAATCCATGCCTGCACACATGTATCTCTTCTGGCTGGAGCTTTCCCCTTTGGTACCATTAGCATTTTCATTTCAAAAAATGACAGTCTGCAGTGGAAGCAGTAAAAATGTTCAACCTGTGGTTTAAATTATTGATTTTTTTGAATATTGAAGCTGTATTTCAAATGGGTTTTGTTACCCAGTTACTTCTGGGTAGAGGGTTCCAGAGGTAATTTGATATCTAAAAGCCTGTGTATTTCAAAGCCGTTTCAGTCTTTTGAGTTCCTTCAGCTGATTAGCTGATTGGGTAAAATACCTTATTGTCTTCTGAATTGCAAGCAATAGATAAACTGCAGCTCAAGGTTAGCACATAGACTAGCATACAATGCTCTTGGTGATTTATTATGTGTACTCAGTGTCCAATCAACAGACAAAAATAGCTCATTTATTTTTAATGTGGTAACTTATCTTCACTTAAAATAGAAAAAATCTTTTGAGATGCTAGTATTCACAATTTAGATGGGGGGAGCTCTGTTATCTGTATGGCTAGGTAATGATGCATAATTTAAATTAGGTGAGTTCATGTTATAGAATCCAGTATGTGTAAATAAAAAGTAGATGCATATATTTTCACAAATAAATTGTGTTATACTATTACAGAACAGAATGGCTGCAGTGAGAGAGAAGTCACTTTTAAAGAATTGCAGTACAAGCACCACTCATGTTTATATATGAATATTTTCACAAAGGTCTGAGTTGAGATGGTTGTACATTTACAATGTGTAGGAAGGTAGCCACTGTCAGCATCCTTCTATTCACAGAAAAAAAAAAAAAAAAAGGAAAAATGGTATTACTTTAATAAGGTTAAGATCTCACAATGAAGCCATATTGGAATGCATATTGGAATTGATGGGTACCGTGAAAATGAAATTAATTGCAGCGATGGGCTCAGTTAAGAAGTGTTATTATCACTGGTGACACTAAATATCATAGAATAATGGGATGATTCAGATTTAAAACAGACAGATTTTTTCCCTTAAGAAGGCTGTGGGTTAAAGAGTACCAAACTAAAAGAATGTTTCACTAAAGTACGAATTATGCAAATTCAAAATTATGCAACTTATTTTGCAGATATGCATATATAGTGCATATATGTTTATATAAAATTCAAATATATGAAGATAAGTCATGAGAAGATATATGGTATAAAGAGCTTATATAATGCCCAATTGGTTTCCCTTCTACAATAACTCTGGTTTCTGTGATTGTAGTTTAAGAATTTGTCAAAAAGTTTGTTGATATTCTTGGGATACTGCACTTCAGTGTTTTGCGTTGTAGTTTAAAAACTACCATTTAAATACCATGAGGTTTAAAGTTTCTGCTGTATCACTGTGTGCACAAAATAGTCTTATCCTTGCTGCTGCTAGATGTGCAGCAAAGAAGCCTGCACTGCTCTGTACTGGCTGCACTAACCAGTGTTAATTAGGGGTAGGTTGTGTAAGATAAGCAGAGATGTAAAAAACCAGATTCCTACTGCCTCCAAAAGCAGAAACATGCAATCTGTACTTGACTATATACTTTCTTGTTTTGCACATTAAGATGAGTGAGCATTGACTATACTGTATAGGTTAATCTCCATACCTGGGGATACAACTTTGGGCTGAGAATAAAGTATCAATAATTCATGGCTGTCGGGAGGCGAGCTGGCTGTTGGGAGTCATTGCTGGCTGTCACAAGGCATTCTGGATATCGGGAGGTGTGCTGGCTGTCACGAGGTGTGCTGCATATGAGGAGGCGTGCTGGCTGTCACGAGGCGTGCTGGTTGTCGTGACACATGCTGGCTGTCACGAGGCATGTTGGATGTCATGAGGCGAGCTGGCTGTTGGGAGGCGAGCTGGCTGTTGGGAGGCGTGCTGGATGTCACGAGGCATGCTCTATGTCGGGAGGCGAGCTGGCTGTCAGAAGGCGAGCTGGCTGTCGGGAGGTGAGCTGGCTGTCGGGAGGTGTGCTGGATATTACGAGGTGTGCTGGCTGTCGTGAGGCATGCTGGATGTCGGGAGTCATGCTGGCTGTCTGGAGGCATGCTGGATTTCACAAGTTGTGATGGATTTCACGAGGTGTGCTTGATGTCACAAGGCATGCTGGATGTTGCAAGGCATGCTGGCTGTCACGAGGCGTGCTGGCTGTCATGAGGCAAGCTGGATGTTGCAAGGCCTGCTGGATGTCACGAGGTGAGCTGGCTGTTGGGAGGCGTGCTGGATATCAGGACACATGCTGGCTGTTGTGAGGCATGCTGGCTGTCATGAGATGTGCTGGATGTCGGGAGGCGAGCTGGATGTCACGAGATGAACTGTATGTCGGGAGGCAAGCCGGCTGTCAGGAGGCCTGCTGGCTGTCAGAAGGCATGCTGGATCCTAGTGCTATGGGGCTCTCCTTGTTCTCGATGCAAACTTGGCTTCATTGCCCTTGGAGTGAGACTGCTCGTGCGATCCGGCATGTCAGCAGCAGGTATATCCTATTCCTCAGTGAGGTTTTGCAGTGAGCTGTGCTTTAAATTCCACAGTTCTGTGGTAGGAAAAAATATGGGAAGGCATTCCCTATGTCATATTTATTACTAATATAATTATCCCTAATCAAAGATTTCTTGTGGGACAAGAAAACATATTTCTCCTTATACAACTTTGTGCATGACTTTTTACATTTAGCATCAGAAGGCTTTTGAATCCTTGTCCCAGTTTTAAATCAATATTCTATTGAAATAAATGGAGAGCCTGCAGGTCAGGCTGCCCTCTCCAGCTGAGGACAGATTTATTCTTAGTATTCCAGTTTTGAGCATGCATAAGCCTTTTGTAGCGTGTCTCAGCTGGCTCTGCCATTAATAGTGCCAGAGATCTAGCCACTGCCGTTGTATAATTTCTTACACCCCTGTGGCAGTAGTAGTGGGAACATTTACCACAGATTCCCTAAATGAAACTCTAACTCAATTGTAGTCTCTAACAACCACCTTCCTATTGATTTCAAGGGGAACAGACTTTATGTCTACCCTATCTATGTGTGTCTGCTAGATCCTCTGATGAGCATATTTACTTAACTGACAGACCTGAGCAATGACTCCAAAGAGTGCTGGGGTTTGGGACCTATTATACATTTAATGAGAAAGAACATGGCCAGCTCAGAATAATTTTTTTCTCAGTGGCAAACAGGAGGAGCATCTTGCTAGGAATTTCCATGTATCATGGCTACTTTCAGTTCTCACAAGAAAATTTTAGTGAACTTTGCTTTTTTTGCTTTATTAAATTTGTGCTTTATGTCCCACAGGGCTGATTTTTAAAAGCCAATAAAATGTGTCATTTTTCCTCGGCATATAAAAATATAATAGGCAGTGATTAACCTACTGCTATGAAAATTTCAGGTGAATCTGGAGGAAAACCAGACTTGAGACTGGGGCCTCTGTGTCTGCCACAAGTGGATGGGAATTAGAGCTGTCCTTTGGCATAAAAATTCTATGTACACTTCAGCACTTCTCTACATGTGTTCCTGACTGACAGGGAAGTTAAAACATGTGGAAACATTGAATGTTTATTTATTAAGAGCTCAGTCTGGAAAACTAGAATCAGTCCCGCAGGCTGGAAATCTCCACTTTGAGTCTCTCAAGAGGAAAAAGCCATCTCTCTCTACATTATGGAGCCTATGTGTGGTGCCTCTTGTGATGACTGATGGATGAACACACAGTGCTCTCAGAGACTGATGGCAGATCTGGACATGCTGGCTCTACCTTTCCTGAGTGCAGCCCACCTGGGACCTGCATTCCCAAAGACCCTCCCTGGGACATATGCATGATGCCCCAAGTTCAGTCTCAGCTTTCTTGCCAGAGCTGTACTGCATTCTCATCAATCATATAATGGTTGGACTAGATGATCTTCAAGGTCTTTTCCAACCTAGATGATTCTGTGATTCTGTGATAAGCTAACAGAGTTCATTCCATGATTCAGGTGATCAGGAAAAACCTGTTAGTCATTACAAAAATGGTGACTAAATCAGGATGATAGTTTAACTTGGAGTGGAAGATTTGACATTCCTTGCAAGTTGATTCAGATGAGAGTAATTTCAAAAGAGTTTTCTCAATTATTTGGTTTTCGTTATTTAGTTTAAATCTATTCTGATACTACTTCAACTACTTTTATGTCTATGAAAGTAAAATCTAACAGTTTGCATGCAATATTCTTATGTGTGTCCCCATTTTGGTAGCCAATGCAAAGATGGAAATACTAGTTTTATTCCGTGGATTTTAAAATAGCAAAAATCAAAATCTATTTTAAAGATCCTGTCTAAAATTTAGTGCTGAATTAAAATTGGTTTGAATTTCTTACAAGAGGTTAAAGTGCTAAGTTAAAATTCATAGGGGCTGATATTTTCATGGTTTGTTTTTCCCTAAAATTACATTATCCAGATCTACGTATAATCAGGCTCTGAGAATGGTAAGTGGCTCAGCCTTGCAATCCCTGCTCATGCAAAAGACCCTTTGGCTTCAATAGGACTTTTGCATAGGAAAAGATAAAACCAGTATGTTCAATACAAAGTTAGTGTTGAAGAGCTCAGGTGTTATCAAAGTAGAAGTGTTATGGACAGATTATCATTGGAATGTAAAACAAAATATTCCCCTAGATACTGAAACCCTTCCATCTTTCCTGTACCCCTTTATCTGTGACTTGAAATTGTTTAGTGCCACCTGGAGAATTGATACTTTGAAAATTATAGTACTAGCCATTTCAATACCTTCCCAAATAGAATTGATATAATTTCCTTGAATTTCTCACCCCTAAATATACACAAATGCTAATCAGTGCTTATAGTGTTTAAGCATTCTTAATCCTAATGGAAAAATAAAATGCTGCAAGTAGGTACAAGACATACCTCGATATTTGCAGTTCATCCCCAGCAGAAAATTTAAATATACGCTTCAAGGGAGTAATGCGATTCTTCTCCTAATTGCTTAATCCAGCAATAAAAATATTTCGGATTATACATAAATTTAAATGTAACTGTGGTGATCTGTAACTCCCCGATGTTGATTCTTTGTGCAGGAATTTTAACAACTCTTGAAATAGGATTGTAGTTAAAAGATTATTCTTCTTGATTATTGAAAAATCACATTTTTCTCTCTTTAAAGGGAAGCATCCATTCTCCTTTCCTCCTAGGAGAATATAATAGTCTTGATTTAGTTATAGCAGTCTGGAGGAAAATATTTTAGTGATGGTTCACAATTTACTAATGGAGTTTTACAAAACAGCCTCTAGGAGCAGCCAGAAATACATTGATTATATGCCTTCCCTATGAGAAAACAGTAATTAAAATTATACCACAGATTCTATCAGGACATGTTAATATTTAATTAGGCAATAAGTGAGCTTGGTACAGGTGTCTAGAGTTGTTGACAGGAGCTTTGTTAATCCATGTAGTATTGTCTCTTAAATAAATAGTTACCTCCTTGCATTTTTCAAGTGTGAAGTTCCATGCTTAATTAGCAGACATTAAAATTCCTGTGTTAGATTTTTGTTTATTTGTTTAATTTCTGTGTCTATACATTGAGTGCAAAATCCTAGATATTATGGACTTTAAAGAACTCTTTTTCTCATTGTTTGCTGTTCCTGTCAGGGATTTTGTTAGAATTATGAGACTGTACAATTCTCTCCCATTTTTTATCTAGAGGAGCTCGTTCTGTGGCATTATGTATCTTGGCTTTTAGGTCATCCCTTTAGAAATCTGCCTCTACTGATGTGTCCTTATTGCCTTCTTACAGTATTTTCTTTAGCAATTAGAAAACAGTATTAGAGAAGAAAAACATTGAGTTGTCTCTAACGATTATGTTGGAAAAACTATGTTAATCTGGCCTTCTCTTAAAGTGCAAGAAGAGAATCCATTTGTATGGTCCTTGTAAGCATAACTCCTTTAGTGACTCTCCCAAACTTGCTGCTGCAAACGTGTAATGTAATTCTTCCTTCTCTTTCCTGGTTCTTACCTTTTTTTTTTTTTTTTTTTTAATTGGGTCTTATCCATGTTGGTTCTTGCCTGGTTTTCTCAAACTCACACTCTTCAAACTGCATTTTCCTTTCCGTTTCATGGGACCATTCAATAGTACTTGTCTAGAATGAAGCCTTAAGAATTACTGCTCCTTTATTTGGTCAGTTAAGTACATCTCACAAGTTTTGGTCACTGAGTTGATGATGATATTCCCTGACAGCTGAAAATGGACTAATATTTTTAGATGTTTGTAGAAGAATTAATCTCTTAAAGCAAGCTAAGTTGTTATGATCTAAATTCACTGGAGTCCCAAGGGTAAGCATTACAAACTGGACTAGTATATTTTAATTATTACGTGTTAATTCTCCACCTTTGTGAATGTACACAGGTCCTTAGAAGCCATGCCACAGAAATTTTACTTTCAGATACAGATCAAAAGCTGCAGTCCATGTAGATATTTTTTTAATCCGTGTACTCCTATTTTGTTCTATTCTGTTCCCCTCGAATCATTAGTATTGTAACGTTTTGCCTGCAGTGGAGTAATAGAATCCAGTCTCATCATGTTGATCACTTTTGAGCATCTGCTCTGGGTTATTATCCAGAAATGTCTTGTCGATATTTTAGAGAACATAAATGAGTTACAGATACAGAGTTTAGGTTTTTTGATAAAGCTCATCAGGTACTTCATCCAAGCTACACAAATAATGCTTGGCTGACACAAAGATATAACTTGTAGGAGAGTAAAACTGAGTTTTTACACAGTTTCAAGACATTCTAATCCTAGTACCTCAGAAATTATCTGTGCTGTTATGGTATAGTGTTTTGTTACATTGTAGAGAGTCTCAAGTATCTCACTTCATGTGATCTGAAACAGTGATTTCTGAAAGACCTGGCTTCTTAGTAGATTCCAGTACAGTCCATATAGTACAATGAATTGCTTCAGGTGTATTCCTTGAGCTGAGTTTACTTAAAAGTTCTCTAAAGATGCTGCCTTTTTTTTTTTGGTATTTTGAATTCTGCACTTCAATTAAAATGGCAGCATTCACCATCCACTGCTGCTTTCTTCATCAGTGACTGTTTTTCACGAGATTGTCTCCTGGGAGGTGCAGAACACACCAAAAAGAAATGTTGCTTAATTAAATGAAAGACTAAAACCTTCAGACAAACCAACATTTGTGCCAAGGAAAATTTTTTTTTTTTTTTGGTTGGAAATTGTATCATTTGTGAAAAAGTTGTGGATAGAAAATTTCTAAAGAATTTACTACTAGATGATCTTACTTTGTGCCATGCTATATTTTTATACTCTGCCATGCTATATTTTTATTTCTAACCTTCTTTGTTAGCTGAAGAATATCTTCTCCTCTTCTTTTTTTTTTCTTCTGCTACAGCTTCTATGCTATTTGTTCCCAAACACTGGGGAAGCTTACTCTTGGAATAGAGAAAATATATTTGTTTCTAAAAAAAAACCCCAAACCCAACAACAAAAAACCCCCACAACCAAAGCCTGAGAAATCTCCTGATCAGCTTCAGATTTCTTTTTCACGGAAGTCTGGGATGTTTAAACGTAATTTTCTGTTCTTGTGGCCTCTCACTGAAAATGAATTAATGTTTTGAGACAATTGCTGAGACAATTTTTCTCATCAGTCAACTAAAGCAACCATTCATCAGTTAGGTAGTTTACTACATCAAAACACTGAGATCTAAGAATCATACACTGCAAGAACAGATCCAAAAGTGAATGCCTGAATACAGATAGGACTTTCTCTCAAGTATTGTAGGACTACTTCTCTCTTCTTCAGTGGGTATAGTTTTTGACCACAATGCAGTTTGACAGCAGAAATTTAATCATGTCCCGCTGCTTACACCTTTATCAGAAAACTGATAAAATGTGTGCTCACACTGAACATTAGCAAGAAATTTTTCAAATGTCCTTCAGGTTTTTTTTTCTTTCTCTTCTCTCCCTCCGTTGCTTTCCTGTCTCTCCCAGAGAAACTGATATAAAGCTGATGAGAATTTGGATTTGCTTTGAAAGCATCTTTTGTTCAAAGACTAATTTTAACCTTGTGATAAAGATTGCTTTTTGTATTCTGTTGAATGTGATATCTAGTATGTGTTTGTCAAGGCAAAGTGCTGTAGGACATAACATATTTTAAAAATGATCTTTTGTAATTACAGGAGAAATGTCTTTACATTCTAATGTCTAGAAAACAAGCAAATATGTAAAAAATAAGAATATTAAATGTTTTAATTTTAAAGTGTTATGGCTTTGTATTATGAAAACTTTATTTAAAAAAACCTGCTCAAATGAATGTAATTGTAAACAAAGATCAAAACTTCATTTTCTTGTAAATATATAACTCAACTAGAAAATGTATATTTGTACATTAAACAAAGATCAAAACTTCATTTTCTTGTAAATATATAACTCAACTAGAAAATGTATATTTGTACATTATAGTTACTCTTCCAGTTTTTTGTACTTTTACTCATAGTTTGTATTGCTTTTGTCTTGTATTTTAATCTCCTGATTTATTACTTTAGGGAGCTTTAGTTTATAAAATTAAGACTTCTAGTCAAACCATCATGTATGAATTAACAAAGATTGGGGGACTGCTATTGTCTTAACTTTAGGGAGCTTTAGTTTATAAAATTAGGACTTCTAGTCAAACCATCATGTATGAATTAACAAAGATTGGGGGACTGCTGTTGTCTTAAGCAAGGGCAGCAGACCATTTTTACTTGACTTGTAATGGGGATGGCATTGTCCCAAGATTATTCTAAGTTAGAGAGTAAACAGTTGGGGTTTTTATACTCTAATCTAGTAAGATTAGCTAAAGAGTTTGGGATTTTTCTATCTTAATCATAAATTATTGGTAGCGATAGCCTACTGTCTGAAAATTGCATTAGTAAGAAAGGTGGTGTGCTGAGCAAGCAGCAATGATAAAAACTTAGGTAGAAATTAAGTTCGATGTCTGTAAATTTTGAAGTTTCTCATGGTTAAATCTTAAAGCACTAATGAGACGGTATAGAAAAACATCAGATACGTGGTAACTAATCCTCTAACTTGTCATTTGTCTTTCACACAATATGAGTGCTTCAGCAGTTTTTCTTCAAAATCCTGACACACTGCTTTTTCCCTTATGTGGCTGCAGTCTTCAGTGCTAACTTACTGATTTGGAAAGCTAGCTTGCTTGCTGGAGCTGTAGTGTTAAATTGGTTTAATAAACACAAATGGGATAGTTTAATGTTGTAAAAACATTTATGAGGTAATAGTCTATTTTTTTAAACATAGTTTGCATAACTCAGCTTATTCATTCTAGAAATAGAGTAGAACATTAAGGTAGATTTACAAGCACTGTTTGTACTTCAGACTTTCAGGATATAAGATACATACTGATTTGGGTACTTTTATTTTTGCAAACACAGGACAAACAGCCGTCAAAAGACAGATAAGAATATTTTTTGAAGTATCATTTTCCCCTCTATAGCATACGAGATCTTGTATGTAAAAGCTGAAGAAATGTAATTTATAAGTAAAAGCAAGGATCTCTTTCAAGATCTGTTCTGTACTATTGGAGACATCAGAATGCTTATGCTTTACATCGCCAGTGTGAACAATCCTGGAAAGCTGGGGAAATTATAGGTTTTTAAATTCAGTTCTTATTTTGGTGAGGGAACTTGAAAAATAATTAATTTACATCACTTTATCATTATATGCTATCTGTCTTCAAGAGAAGGAAAGCAATGAAGACAAAAGAGATGGCTAGGTCTAGACTTCATTCAGAAAAGCAATGAAAAAAAGGAGGTGTCTTTATGGTACTAAATTTCTCATATCTGGTGGTAAAGAGATTAGAGTAGTTTCTGCATGGTAGGATGTTCTGAGATAAGTTTTTCTGTCAAGGTGGTTTCAGTTTTTAAAAAATGCTCTGTATTCACTGAGGGAAAGAGAAGGAGAGAGTGAGGAAGTGACTTTGCTGAGGTTTTGTACTCATATGGGAAGAATAAAGTCTGGCCTATTCCCTCACTAAAATAAAATGCTAAGTGCAAGTGTTACGAATTCAACAGGCATCATTGTGTGCAACGTAACAGTGGTTTGTGCACTGGAAGGTGCCAGTGGCTACATCAAACCTCCTTGGGCAGAAATCGTAAGCAAATTTACTTGCCTCGCTTCACGAGCCGTTAAGTTTCGCTATATGTTGTAAAAATCCTACTCTAGCAGATAAGGTCTTCATGGAAATTAATCATTACTCTGCACGGTTGTACCTGATGGATTGGTTTTGTGTTTGTAGAGGTTCTTGCTGTGGATTTAGCCTCCTGTTAAAAGGAGCCTGATAAGCTCAGCTGGAAAAGATTCTGAATTTGGGGAAATTCAAGAAAGCAAGTCAGTGCTTTGGGCCTCAGAAAAGGAAAGCTATGGAGATGTCACATGTCTCAGCTCTGATGGAGGAGAAAAGGTGAGGAACAACTCAGAAAGGATATATAGGAACAGTGCTGTGTGAAGTGGTATTGTTGCTTCAGGTTTCACTTGCCTTTTGTGGATGGTTAAAACTCCAGAAGGGGTGATACTAGACACAGTCTGGCTAGACAGCTGAGTCACAGAAGAGGCAAATCATCACAAGACCTTGAGTGAGAGTTGGCAGGGAATTACGAGGACATAAGTCTGCAATGCCGTTTGTATCTATGAGGGTGTGCAAACAGTAGTGAGCCAGATTTCCAGAATGCTTTAACTACTGTGATATTAGGCAGAAAAGGGCGATGTCTCCTTCTCCATTCTTTTACATAGGTGAAATTGTACATCGAGTTCTACTGTAATTAGTGGAAACTGTAGGGAAAACTGAATCTTGCTGTTGGAGGGTTGATTAAAGCATTTAGAAAATAAGCTCTAAAACATTTCACACATACTGGATTTTGAAGTCTTTACAGCCTATTTAATACATCTTTGAAAATCTGGGGAAAAGGATTATCTCATAATTTGCTTAAATACCTGCATTTTTCACTACTATATTTTATAGTGAAGAAGGTGGTATATTGAATATAGTAAAGTAGAAACTTACATTTTGGCTTTTTTACATTACATACTTACTAACTTTAAGTATGCTGTTTTGAGATACTTGACTAAAATTACCTTAATAAGGTATTTATTTAGATCTCTTCTTCACAAAGAGGCCAGTGTGGTTGCCTTGGTGTTCGTATTGACATTTAGTAAGTAGTAACCCCAGGAATGTACAGACGCATACTCCACTTGGCAAGTATAATGCCCTCCTTCCCTAGAAGAAAGAAGGGTCAAATAAATTCACTTTGTTGGAAGTAGTAATCTGCTCATTGTGTTAAATCTTTTTCTCATATTCATGAAAAGAAAATGACAGTGGTCACTAATTCCCATCTGCTTTCATAAGTGAAAGACAAGAAAAGCTTAATTTGAAGTATGCAGTGACTTTCATTGACTTTGGGGGCCAATGCTGCAAGGCAAGTTCTCTGTATCTCATAGAAATCTTTCGGAGTGAAGAAAACATGTGTTAACACTTGGTATAGCGTGATTAAATGTATTTTTTAGATCCAGAAATCTTACTCGAAAGCTTAATTGTGCTGCAGATATTTACATTGCAGAACACCTGTACTTCAGGACTGCATACGTGTACAACTGGTTAATATATTAATTAAAGGTACAATTAATTAATGTTCTTTCCATATACAAAATATAAATGCCTATGTGTTCCCTTAAGCAATTTTATTATTTCAAGTGTTCATTAAAATACCGTTAGCTGTAATGTTTTGGAAAAAACACGCAGAAACAGAATGTTTCAAGCTCTGCAAATCAATAGAAAGACATCAGATCTTTGATATGAAAAATCATACAGATTTATCCTTTTGGTTCTTTTTATTATATTTGTCTAATACAACTACATTCATTGAATAGGCATGAGGTTGTGGTATACCTCTTGGGAAACTGTTTTGATATATTCCTGAAACTGACCTCTTTACACATTTTTCTCCAAACTTTTTTTTTTTAGTTTCTAGGAGACATGATTATGAAATAAAAAGTGCACCCAATTAACAAAGAGATATCTTCTTGATTCCCCTAAAACAGTAACTCTGAGAGAGGGGCGAATGGCTTGATTCATTTCTACCGGTCGTTAACTTCCACACCTACAAATGACAATGTTAATATTCACAATGTGAATTATTTCTCTGCTGATTAGTTTAGGACAAGTACACAATGAATGTACTTATTGAATGATCCAACACTGTGCCAAACAGCCCTTTGGATCCCTTAAAACTTGAAATGTCCTTGCTGCCCAAACATAAAAGCATCTCTCATTTTAAACAGCATGGTTGTGTTTTTACAATACAAAAATATGTGGCAATTATTAACTGCAAATGTGGAAAGTGTGAAGCAAAACAAGTTTTAGAATGACTAGCAAGTATTGGCTGATGTATTGATTTGCACCTTTATTTAAATTTAACTGACTAAAAACTGCTGAGTGTTTAGGTGTTATCTTAAAGATGTTGTCTCAAACCTCCCAGCCCATTAGACTTAAGTAGTTTAGAATTCAATGGTCTGATTGCAGAGTTTATGTATGAACATAGACAGATTCCTTGAATCATCACATAGGTTATAAATTCCATTTTGTTTCCATGAACTGTGAGTCTCCTTGTGTCTGGGGCTGTCATGTGCTAACAAGAGACAGGAGAGGTGCCAGCATGTCAGTCATTACAGACTCTTTCCATCTAGCTTGCTCTGAGCTAGGAGAGGCAAACAAGGAACAGGATCTTAAATAAGGACAGCATATCCCTCTCGGGAGGAACCAAGACAAAGCAGCCAGGTGGTAATGTTTGGATTTCAAAGCCAGGAAGGATTTTTGGAAGCAGAAGCAGCTTGGTCAGGAAAGATAAAGTGATGCATGGACACAGTGAAGGGGTTCTGAGACACAGAGGCAGTAGGGAGGCAGTAGAAGCTGCCATTCGAAGGAGCAGCTGCCTGCTGGCAGGGGATGGGAGGGGAAGGTCCCTGGGCACCAAAGAGGATCTCACAAATTCTCAGAGAAAACTCGAGAGTGAGGAAACAGCCAGAGAGATGTACGCGTGTTTGCTGTTTCATGTGGCTCTGTGTATCTCTTTCGGTCATTAAACTGAAGAGTGGCTGCTTTTGAGACAGTTTGCAAAGTCTGTGCATTATCTGATTCAACTTTGTGGGATCCTGGAGAGATAAATTGTCACTCAGATGTTGGCTATGACTGAGCTCTGGGAAAGAGTGAGTCAAAGCCATGGAGATTCAGCAGCAGTTGCAGGGTCTAAACAAGGGTCTCTGTTCTTAGAAGACAGAAGAGATTGCCTGGAGACCCAAGGCAGATAGAAAAACTTCAGAGTGTTTTTGCATGGAAGCAGACTGAGGCTTTGTGAGTGTCCCACAAGACGTATAATCTAGGCTGTAATATCTCAGTCTTTGAATTCTTATCTGTAGTAAAATGAGAGAGGCTGGAAGAAGAACAAAACACGCACGTAGTTAAGATAACAAACAGTACCATAGGTGACTCCAAGCATTGCCTGGCATACACACGTACCCAAGCCAGCCATAAAATGGAAATCATAACACGTGTGTCTTATCATAATTTGCACTGAACCCAAGAATAATAATTCTCACCAACAGACAGGCTGTTAGCTCAGGCTTAATTCGATACTACCATAGCTACATTGCTTCTGACTGCTTTGGAGCATGGGAAAAGGAAGCTCATGGTCACTTGCAGCATAGTCAAGGTAACTCATATCTGTTGGCAAATGACCACCTGCACCCTGTGCTTGCAGGAGTAACATCAGATTGCCAGCATTTAAGTCACTGACTTTGCATGTTTTCTCACACTGGATGATGTGATGACACTGGCCTGTATGTATGCGTAGCTTTCTGGGATGAAGTCAAAGCACAAGCTCCTTCTCTGAGGTAATTTAAAAGGAGTGAAACGCTCAAGAGGATAATGCACAGCAAACTGATGTAAATGGCTCTTCTGCATAAACTGCAACGTTTGTAATTTATTTTGGGAGTGAGGGGAGTGTGCTTTGCTGTTTGGTTTTGGTTTGCATAAATTCATAAAATTTTCTGAATTATTTTTTTCTGAAAATATAACTTAACAGTTGAGAAGGGAGGTGAAGCTTTTGTGATGAAGGAAAAATATTGTATTAGAAAAATTAGGGATTATTGTGATGTCCATGTTCCAGACTTATTAGGCCTGAAATACACGAACTGGGGAGATTACTTTGTATGATATCTACATATGTAAATGGACATATAGTTATCTATCAGTATAAAATATTAGTGCATATTTACTGTATAATAATTATTTCAACTTTATAAACAAATTAAGATTGCCTCAAATTTACATACAATGTGAAGAAAAGTCTCTTTATCCTCTGTAACTGCAGCATTTGGCAGATTCAGGAATAAATAATCTTTTGTGGCAAGGGTATGCCTTATCAAACATATGCAGATCAGTGCTAATTAATGCTAATTAAGGTTTCCTGTCTATCTAGTTGGAAAAATGTCCAAATGTTATGAAATCCAGTTAGTATGCCTATTACCCTAATTGTTTTATATGGGATGGTTCTTAATTAAAATATGTAAATTGACCTTAATTGCTATATACTAATGGAGGTTCATGTTATTTCACTAAAAATTACAAGATGGTGAGGAGGGGTATTTAAACAAATAATTCTGATACATTTGTAAATAAATGACCTTTACTCAAAATTATTTTTAATTGGAAATTGGCAAAAGGAACATTTTAACATCTATGTTTCTCTTTAGTTTTAAATAATGTCAGAATTTACAGTTCTTTGTTAATATAGATATGGTGACATTGCATCTTAATTAAGACTACTAAACAAGTCAACATTTTGTGTGTTTACTGTGTTTCAAAATTGTTTGCTAACCTCATGTTGACCTTTTGAAATTTTGTGCTTTACAACATTGATCTTAATTTTCACTATTTTTTGTTTTATTTTTTGACTTGCATCCCTCTTAATCATATAATTTTGTTTGTGAAGTTTGATATACTGGTATACTTTTGCTGGTGACTGGATCCGTGACCGTGACTTCAGCAGAGAGGTTGGTGAGCAGCACCTCTTTGCACTTCACCTGTTGGTGTAGGACACAGGCTTTGATGATCTTTGGGGTGCGTAGTTCACATGTATGCTGTTACACGACTGAGGCGTACACAGGTTTTTACACAGTCTCGTATGCCCTCTACCCAACACAAAAGCATTATTTGGATGATATTTTGTATGGTAGTTCATAGATGCCCCATACTGGCATTTTCTCGATAGTTATAACATTTCACACACACAGCAAACATTTTTCTCATCTGATGTAGAGAATCTAATTAAGAGAATATGCTAATCTGGAGAAGTGTCCTAAAATTGTAGTTTTACTCATAATAACAGTAGATTTGTAAAACACCTGACACATTTAAGTTTATATTGGCATAGACATCATTGGTATATGCCTCACTTTGCAAAATCAATCTGAAAGGTTTCACTGTTTTGCAGGATATTGTGACCAATGTTTCTCCAAGGATTGTGCGTGGAATTACTTCAGGTCCTATGTACGGCCCAGGCCAAGGCTCTTTTCTAAACATTGAACTGATCAGTGAGAAAACAGCAGCATATTGGTGTAAAAGTATTGCTGAACTGAAGGCTGACTTTCCAAACCATGTAAGTACCACTCGGTCATAAAGATGCAACGTACTTAGTTAGAATCTCCAGTTTACAGATCTGTGAAAACTCACCTATTGAATATTTATTAAATAGATTGACGGTTGCTTTATTGACATATGAGTATGTTATTAAAAACCAGAAAAGCCCAACCAAATAATCTTTATGGCAGAGAATTCTGTGAAGTGACTGCTACTCAAACAGAGAATGGTCATGATTTTTAAGTTAGGCTGTTGTTTACATTCAAACAGATAATATCAAGGGAAAGATTTGATCCCAGTGCGGATGCTTGTCAGTTCTGCTGTGAATAATTTTGTATTTAAGATCATATTTAAAAGTGTAACTTATAATAATTGTTTTTGTTGTGAATTGAATTTTATTATAAAAGGAATCTTTGTTCTTTTCATTCTTAATCCAAATGTGAAAGGTACTTCTATTATTTTTATAAGCAGTTGTCTGCTTTAGGAGAAAAAAAAAATACTGACTTAAAGTTAACTTCACTACAAGGACAGACTTTTCTTAGAGCCTTTTTGACTATGGGGAATATCTGTCTAGAAGGTAATAATCAAAGTTGGGAGCAATGATGCCAGCTAGCTGGCATAAATAGTTTTCAGCTACTGGTCTAGTGAATAAGAACGACGAGGTGGAAAGTAAAATTCTCCTCAATCATTATCTCGAATGGATAGAGCTAGAAATCCCAGAGCCTACATATCTTCTGTCTTGAAGTTATTACCTCCGTGGTTCAGCTATGAACAAAATAAGTGAGTGTTCTGCATATATTATGACATGAAAACAGTCAAGTTCTTTTTTTTTCTTATTCCTGGAGTTTAAATGTGCACATCAGCAAGTATAAAAATGTTTAAACACATTGTATTGATAGTAAAAGTTAAGTGCTGCATGTTTAATGTCCTACTTCAGTACGGATGGACTGTGTGTTTCTTTGCTGAGGTTCGTGTCCCTTTATTTACTGTGACTAGGCTTCATAATAGTGAAAGTGTGATCCAAAAGATAATACTGTAATTACCTGATTTTGATTTTAACATCCTTTGTCAATGTCCTGGATATTGCATGCAGGCAGACTGTTGACCATTTCTGCTGTGGGAACGGTTTCCTATTGCAGTCTTCACCAAAAATCCATCACAGCACTTTGTGCTTGAGACCAAACCATTCTCTTCTATGAGGAAAAGCACTAGCAACAACTTCAAAAGGAAAATTTTAGTTTTCTGAGACCTAGTCTTTTATGTTGGATGAAGAAGTCCCACTCTTCCATAGTTCCCAGGGTGAGCATCTTCTGATCACCCCTCACTGTGAGTTATTACTTTGTGAATTCAGCTCCTGCATGATGACTGTGGCTGCTGCTGTGGCATCTTTGAGGTTGGTAATGCCTATGTGGGCACAGGGGAAGCAGCACCCTGCAGTAGACCTTGGCTTTGCTCACAGGGATTTTTAAAACATGCTCGTGAACTCATCGAAGAACTGTCATAATTATAACGGTAAATTTGTTGCTAACTGAAAACAGATTTTGTTCACTGAGTAGAATTCTCTTGGTGCTTATTTTGAAATATTCTGTATAATTAGAGCTTGCAGAATTCCCCCCCCCCCCAATTCCTGTTCGCTCCTCTAGAAAGGCTTTTTAAACCTGATGTGTTTTATTAAAACCAAAACCAGTTTGAGAACTGTTCAGGTGAACTTAATTAGCAAGCAAAGAATGACATTTTCTGCTCAAATGAAGGCCAAACAGAGATTACAGTAAAAAAACTTACCTTGCTATGGTAAATATTAAAAACAAATAAAAATTTATACGTAATTGCTTTTGCTATATAATACAAGTATGTTAAGGTAAGATTTGTCTTAGAGATGAAAATGATATGAGCAAAATAGCTACCTCACTAGAAGATGATCCCACAACAACATCCTATCTTGTGCCATTAGGAAGAAGTGAACCATAATGCAAAAAGAACAGCTAAATTCTCCTGACAAAGACTAGGATTTAAACTGAATTTTGCAAGGGGTTGTGCAAAAGAAGACCACCAATTACAGCTCAGTGAATAACGTCAGGTAACTGTGACATGTTGCCTCTATAGTTCAGGAACTAGCATCTCCCTTGTGCTGTCTTCACCCCTGTAGCGGGTCAACTTATTCTTTGGCTCTTCTGATTCCTGATTCTTGCTTGTAGCTTGCAATTATCTCTGACTGGGAGTCTTTCCCGGTCCTCTCCCTTCAACCCTGAATCCACTTAAGGTGGACTAGGGCAAAAGCTGCCACCAGCAGAAACTTGCTTCAGTGCCACCAGCAGTGAATTAAATATTTGTAAGGTCCAAGCAGAGGAGAAAGCAGAACGAGAAAGTGTCTGGATTTTGTATGGTTGGTTGTGAAGTATCATGAAAAGCTTTGCTGTTTCAATTTGGTATTTTTTTTAAATTGAGTTAATTTAATATCACTATTACTGTTTTTCAGAAAACACACACAAAAAGAAATTAGATGGTATGCACGGTACAGGCCCAAGATGATTTTTTTAAATTTTATTTTTATTTTTTTAAAATCAGGTGCTTCTCTGTTAAAATGATTTGCAGTTAAAAATGGGATTGTTTTCCTTAGGGTACTTCAGTCATCTCAGTAATGTATTACTTCAGCAACTTGGCTGAGACCATTTAAAACATATGGTATTATTCAGCATTGTTTATTCTTAAATTTTCAAAGGATGCAATTTTAAAAATGCTGTGTCCACTGCTTTCCTATATACCAAGAGAACAACCTTTCAGTCAGAGAGCTGTGGAAGTGAGAAGAAAATTGGTCTGTTTGTATTTGTCATCTTCCTTTTACTTTCCTGGACATTGTAGTTTTACTTATTTATATTGGCCTGTTGTTGTGATATCTAAACATCTTCTTTACATGGTTAACTAAGGGGTTTTTTTATAAGAGTCTGTTAAGTATTTATATTTTTCTGTCTTATGGCCACACATAGTGTCTGGTACCACAGGATTTATCATTCTGTGCAATTATTAATCAGGAGAAGATGGATTTTTTTTTGTTCTTTAGTAGTAGAGTCTGAGAACTTGACAGTGAGAAAAAATGGAGCAATTGTTTTATTAATTTCATAGCCTTAAATGTAATATTAAAATATCCCTTCTGAATTAATATAAAGCTGACACCTTATTGTCAAATTTTGCATTCCCGCTCCCCAAAAAAAGGTTGTTTGTAAAGTGCTGTATTAATCTAAAACTCAAGAAAAAAGTGAAAGAAAAATATCAATAATCAAAATTTTCAGATCGAAATTTAATTACTACTTGTTTGAGAGGAATGACTACTGAAACCATAATCATGATCTGATAGTCCATTCTCTTTACTCCTTGCTATAGAGGGACGTTTTGGGCCAAGGCTAATAAAAGCTGTTCACATGTCATACAAATATTATCTCAACATCATCATGAGAAATAGGAAGACTGTCCTGTTCTAAGGCCTGCTTAGACTGGTTTGAAATGGCGGAGGGGAGGTTTGGAGGTGGGGAGTGAGCAAGTGGCTGGGTGGGGGCTTAGCTGCTGACTGGAGTCAACCCACCACAGATGGGAAGTGCATAAAGTTGTCAGTTCATGTTAAAAAAACTAGATTGTGATTTGGACATGCAACATTTTAAGTGCTTTAGATAGCAGGGCAAAAGAACTACCACTGATACCACAACATGTCCTACTTTCATATTTTATTTACCAAGGAGATACCTGATTATACGGTGTATTGATGTACTATCCAGCCAAAATGTGGCTGAAAAAATGGCATCTTATGGTATATTCAAGAAATTAGTTTCCTTAAGAAATATTAATTTGGCCAAGTAGAACTCACCTAATGATATGATCAGGAATGAAAACTGTGCAGAGAAAAAGTACTTCGCTTTTACTTTAGCAAGTCTACAAACTTTCATCAGTAGAAAGTGGCTGATTATAAAATTATAAAACATTGGAAGAGGACTTTCTGCTGAAATTTTATATTCACATGTTTTACATTAGCTACAATATGGCCATTATCTGGTGAATACTGGTAGTGGCAGTACGTCTTTGTGTGCCAGTAAAGCAAGGAGCTGTGTGCACAGTGAAGCTGGCAATCATGAGAATCATTTCTGGTGATTGCAAGGGAATGAGATATATTGGTGGTAGCACTTGTTTCATCGGAAAAAACATACAAACTGCTGTTGTTCCTCATCAAAACCTTTTGCCTTCTAATTTGAGTTGTTAAGTCACCTACTCACCCAGATGTCTATTCTTCCAGTCCCATAAGCATGTCTATATATTTACACTACCTAGTAGCTGGCCAGATATTTTAAGGTTGCTTTTTACTCTGAAACCTCTTTAGCATTTGCACTGGGGAGAACAAGCTTGAGAAGAGCAAGGTTTGAAAACAGTGAAATGCTTCTCTATAGAAAAATGTGAACTGAGGGTTCAGTAAGAAGGTGATGGACAGTTGCCAGATGGTCTTTCTCCACCTTCTGAAAACTGTAATTAGTGCCCTGTAGATGATAAAAAATAAGCAAATTAATGAAAAACCTCAATACACAAATTAGTTTAGGTCTGAGCATGTGCAGGAGGTCACAGCAGTACAGATAAAGTGCTTTGAAAGGACACTTAATGAAACAAAATAGATTGCAGGGGAAATGACATTCCCTACAGGGCTAACAGAAGTCCATCACAAACAAGCAAATTTCTGATAAATTTGTACTGCAAGCAAGAACTGGGATCTTGGAAGAAGATGCCAAATTGAGTATTTTTCAGTATTGCTATATTAGTGTACCAAAGTCCTAAAAGTAACTTTTTGGCCTCCTAACTGAACACAAATGAGTTTGCACTGCTGCATGACTCTAAGCAATGTACATAGGATACCAGATTGTCAGCTGTGACACCGATCTGTGATTCAGATATCAGTGTCGTGACATGTTGAATTGAGAAACCTCTTCTGCTAGAAACATCAAGTACTCTTGGACCCCCAAAACTAAGCTGAAAACTCTTGTCGTCCTAATGTTTGTTCTGCTGCTTGCTGAATGTTGCTGACAGTCGCTCTGACAGTTACTCAGCAGAGACCAGCTTTTTTAAGGCTGAAACTGTTAAAGATATATTTTTGTTCAACATTTTGTTCAGAATGTCCCAGGAACACCTGTCAGGAGTAGCCGTGGTAGAGAGCATGTGAGAACAGATCGCTGGATCCCAGACTGATAACTGACTTCTTTGTAGCCTTGTTGGGGTTTGGTTGTTTTGGGGGGTTTTCGGTTTTTAAATCTCCTGGAATGGTGTAATTAATTTTTTATATTATGCAAGTTTTTTCTACCATAGAGGTATGAAATAGGGCAGCCAGTTTTGTTTGGTTTTGGTGTTTGGGGTTTTTTTGGGGGTTGGTTGGTTGCTTGCTTGTTTTTTTTTTTTAAATTTAGGTAACAGAATCAAATTTGGTTTAATTCTACTCTGTGAGGATAGGAGGAAATAAGGGGTTACAGAGCAAGAAAAATACAACTGAACAAGCGTAAGGGAGTGCCTTGCTCCTGTAAATAATTTCTGGTGCAGAAAAATGCAATGTTCAAAATATTTCCTGAAGTTATGAGGTGAAATAGATTTGCAAGAGCAGTGTTGTTATTTAGGTAGTTTGCACGGAGAGGTTTTATTAGTTTGCCAAAATGATCCCTGAAGTGGGGACCTACATATCAAGCTTATGTGTAGGACCAGCTGTGGTTTTAATAGCATCTTTTGTCTACAGACTGAAAAATGTTTGTATATTTACAGAAACCTTTTCCCTCTCTAAGTCTGCACTAATAGTAGACCTTGTAATCTAGTTACTGAGAGGAATTGACCAGAATATCTAAGATTGCTGTGGATCTCCTTTGAGACTTAAAATTAAGGGACATTAGGTGGAAAACTTTTTAAGATACAGAGGAACCATAGACTTCACAGCTTTACTGTGAGGAGAGAGTCAAAGTTTGCTTTCTCACTAAATATATTAGGAATAATTTGTATATTTTTGCAGCATTATTATAGCTTTCACTTTTGATTGGTGTTCAGAGGTCTGTGGGATGTTGTGTACATTTTGAGATACCAGTCACTGACTTGATTCAGGTTATAAAACATAATATTTTGTTTTACCATTTGGGTTTCAAATTTGAAATATTTGGGAATTCGTAATAGCATTTGTAATACAGGTAATTAGGTGAGGTGAAAAGCAGAACCCTCATCTTTGCCTTTGCAGGAGTCATGTTCAGAAGTGAAGATCAAATTGTCAGGCAGCTGTTCTCCATAAACACCTGCTCTTCCTAAGGCTAGTATAGGTAACTTTGCCTTTTCATCACAAAGAAATTATACTTTGTACTCCAAATACCTACTGAGGTGTACATCCATGTGATAAGTCATAGGCATCTGGACAAGCCAGAACACCTACAAACTTGGAATAAAACATTTCTAAACAGCCAGATGGGGCTGTGCCCACGTGGACCTCACTCGGTACCAACAGCAACCAGTGTATTGGGGACCTGAATGGGGAGTGTACACACAATGTTCTCAGGCCTATCAAAGGACCCTTGCTGGAAACCCAGATGCTTTTCCACATGAACTGAAAAGGACAGAGCACATGGTGAGGGAGCCACAATCTGGGATGGCTAAAACCTTGCACACTCAGTATCATGGAAGTGCCCAGCAGTGCAGAACAGCTACCTGGGCTCCTTTATCTGAATTTCAGATCCATAAATCACATTAAAAAACTCCAGAAGTTGTTATTGCTGCAGCTTGAACTTCCCAAAGCCAGCCGTCATGGATGCTTGGTAGGAGGTGAAAAAACCCACACAGCAGTTGTTAAATTCACCATATGGAAAAGATCCCTTTCACTACAGAAAACTGGCAGTAGGCCTAGTCCCTTAACATCAGAGGAAATCCTAGCTGAAGAGGGAGGATGAGGTTGGAATAAGGCTCTCATACTGGTCCCTGCCCAGAAACTAAACCACTTGGCCCTAGCTAGTGTGAAGTGCAAGAATGTCCAAGACTCCTCAATTTCCAGTGACTGCTGTGGTGGGTAGAAAGGAAGAGGCCTTGGAGCATGGAACATATGACTGACCACCTTCCCTTTTTTGAGTCATCCTTCACCACAAGGAAAAGGGAGGATAAAAAACAGTACAGAAAGATGCTTCCTAGAAAAGAAAGAGAAGAGAGCTGACATGAAAGAAAAGCAGACACATTAACAACATACCTCTGCATCTTCCAAGGAAGCTTCCACTCGCCCCCACCCTGAGTGTGTCCTCATTGCTCCAGACACGAGTTCAACTCTTCAGAGCTAACAGGACACATTTTACTCCGTGCAGTCTAAGGAGGAATTCAGCAAGAACTCTGATTTACACAGTGGATTTAGATCAGAAGTGCCCATCCATTTCTGTAGGCACAGTAGTTTGTATTTGCAAGACTAAGTGAATAAAAACAGAGTCTAGTAACAGAAATGTTGATGTATTGGGTTTTTGAGATCACTTTTTCTTATAAGGAAGGAAGTTTTCTGGAAGAGACTGTTCCACAAGGCATAAAAAATGCTCAAGCCTTATATGACCTGAATATTAACAGAGATGGGACTGAGCTACAAAACATGGTGTTGTAAATTTTCACTTCTGGATGCTTAGGTGTTAGTTTAAAAAATGAGAAAATACAGGAAAGTTCTCATCTATCATCAGCATTTTTCAGTAGTATCAGATATTTGAAAGGTATCAGAGAACTGGCACGGGGTCAATGTAACACCTCTTTTCTGGGAAGGATCAGGGAACTACAGACCTAAAATCTTCTATCCTTGTATGCAAATTGATAGAAGCTGTTCTAAAAAATAGAATTCGTAAAAAGAAGGGGGGGGAGTGAGAGGAAAGAAACCCCTTTTGTAGTATGCCGTGCCTTAAAAAATGTTCTTCGAGGACATCAAGAGAGACTCAACTGAGTCTTGGGTTTCCAAAAGCATTTGAAGCACTGAAGGATTCAAAAGAAATTAAGTTACCATAAGAATAGAGGGAAGAAACCCACATGAATAAATAACTAGTTAAGCATAGGAAACAATGTTAAGGAATAAATACTCAATTTTCACAGTGGATAGAGAGCTCCAGTAAAATTCCCTAGGGATCAGTTCTGTGTTCTGTGCTATTTAAAATGTTTATTAACAACCTGGAACAGAGAGAATTTCAAGAATGTAAAGTTTGCTGGTAATAGTATTGTAGGGAGATAAAGATGAGAGCTGACTAGAAAGGGTTGTGAAGGATCTTGCATTACTGAGTGACTGGCCAATGAACTGCCAGATAAAATTAAATTAAGATAAATGTATGCACATGGGATAAAACTACTAAATTTATATATACAGTGATTGATTGTAAGCTAAGTATACTAGGGTTACAATAGAGAGCACTATGAAAATCTCAACTTAATGCTGAATAGCACTGAAATAAAGCATATCAGACAGAATTCCTGGGAAAGGAAGAGACAACAAAGCAAAAACCATCACCATGCCAGCGTATTGATTTTTTTTTTTTTTTCCCCACATTTTGAATACACTGTGCAGTTCACATTTTTCTGTCTCAGCAAGGATGCAGCTGGGTTGGAACCAGAAGGGTGATAGGTGGAAATGAGCAGCAGGAGACACTTCACTATGTGCCACTGTGGCTGTGGAGCTCATTCTCACAGGGCTTTGCTGGTGATAGGGGTTGAGAAAGAACTGAGTGGAAAAATTATTTGGAGAAGGCTATGTAGTGCATCACCTCTGGCTCAGGAAATTTCTGTGCCACAGATTTTGTAAAAGCTGGGGGACTTTTCTAGGGAAATACCACTGTAAGCTTGCCCTAAAGAGCTGCTGCTGGTGCATGTCAGAGAAAGGGTATTGAGCTACGTAACCGACTCCTATGGGTTTACATAGTTGATGCACAAAAAGCTGTTAGATTTGTACCCAGGATCAGAAACCCTCTCCTGCCTCCCAGTCCTGTCTCAACCTTTGGACCATTGTGCCTGTATTACATTTTGACAACCTGATTAGCATGTAACTACATTATTTGAACTCAAACTGAGATGAAGATATATTTTGTACTGGTTTGAACTGATGTGCTAAGAGTTTTGTAATTCAAGTGCTGTCTTCAATTTACTAAGATTTGAAAGGCTGTGTTTTCAGAGGGTCACTACAGATGATCCTACGTATAGAAACACAGAAAGTCTGCTAAAAATTTACCCAGAGACAATGTCTGTTCAAGCATGTTCAGATGATCATGCAGTACATGTCATGTTGATTGGTCCCAACTGCCACAATATTAATTTCAGGTTTTATGTTTTGGGTTGTTTTTTTTTTTTTTTTTTAAGAATATGGTTATTAATCTGGAAAAGAGGTGGAAACACACACTCTGTCCATCAATTTGGGGGAATTTTATGTTAAGAAAGCACAAATCTTTTGCTGGAAACTTCAATTTCTAATTGATAATAGAACTACATGGTAAATTCAGTGAGATTTTTTACAATCAGTCTATGATTCAGATGTACATGTATGTTTGTGGTGACAAATTAGGACCTTGAGGAGAAATGGGAGATCTTTTATGTTTTGCACTTGGAAACTACCGCTTTGTTGAGAAACCTGTCAAACTAGTTCAGTATAGAACTATACTTTCTTCCTATGCCTGTTATAAAGCCATGGCTTACTTTGTTTGTTTTGCTTTCACTGCTAAGGTTTGACAAATAGTAAGTAGTTCAGTAAGTCAGAGGACTATTTGTACATACGCTAAGAATATCCTTTTGATTTGAAGAGTGAGTTATTGATCCCTTCAAGAAAAGAACAATTTTCACAGTTTTGTGAGGACTATGAACACATCTTTAAAACTTTAGCCTTAGGGTAAGAACTAGGAGAAAATTAAAGCAGTTTCTGAAATACTTCACCAACCATTTCCTAGAAAATGACCCAATCTGCTTGATTATTGGAAAAGACAAACTCCTTAATGGCTAGCATCAGCTGAAGCTGGTTCAGGATGTGCTTTGGCTGTTGCTGCTAAAAATTCCTTTTTTGAAGAGATATGTGAATGGTCATTAAGGAGGAGTTATCGACAAAGGAAATGCACTAAACATAAAGACAGTGTGATTAAAAAGATGTTGCTAGAATGCAATTCTGCTGACAGTGACATGAAGAGTTGCATATTTTTGTTCATCTTATTAAGGTTTGAATTTCCTTTCATTTTTCTATGCAGACTATTATTTAGAGAGAAAAGAAAAGCTCTTAAAATCCCCAACTGTTTTCTCAGTTTGGTAAGTTACTGTGTGCACAATAGAGTGCTGCAAAATGATCTGTGAAATCTGGCTGGGTATCAGGCAGAACATTCATTCTTTCTAGAAATGTCTTCTGTAAACTGCAACAAAGGAAATGGCATCATGTGTTAAAAAAATCTGTACACTAAGATGTCCATTTCACACACACCCCACCATCCCCACCCCCCCCCCCGTCTGTGCTTAAAATAGCAATAACAACCTTGGTGCAGGGCATTTCCTGGCGATTAATAACCGGCCAGGGTTAATGGCCCTCAGCAGTGCCTCGGGCCATCAACTCCTCCCAGCCAGTCATTACTCCCTGGGAAATGCCCTTTTCTGGGTAGTTATTGTTTTAATATTAGGATGTAGTGTCACCACCGGATGGGGAGAAAATGACCTTGTAGCAATGTTAAAAAATAAACCCCCAAATGGCAAAATTTTGAAATTATTAACAGTCAATGATCCATCAAAATTAAAATCTAAAGTTTGTAAGAATGACAAAATTCTGCTAGCGTTATTACCTGTGCAAAACATTTATCCCCAAATACTTCTCCCTGATTTCCATTTCATGTTTGTCATAGGCAATTGGGTAAATTACAAAATTTGATCTTTTAAAATGCACAGTAGCTTTGACATTCATTTATACTGGCTGTAATATGATTTTAGTCTTTTATGAGGCACCGAGTGTATATGATTTAGATAATTCTGCTTTTTCTCTTTTATGTAATGTATATTACAATAATAAGAAGAAAACAAATTTATACCTGATAACAGTAGTGAGTATATGCTGTTCCTATAGCCCATATTCTGCACTTAATTTCTGTGATGTGGTTTACATTTTTGGCATTCTGCTAGAGCTCTAATGAAGAAAAATATGAAGGCTAGGTCTATATTTAAAAGTCTTGCTCACATACTTATGTAGGCTAGGAATACTAAAAATAAAATCGCATCTAACTGCTGTCCTGGCAGAACCCTAGTGTAGATGCAGTTATACCATCAAACTGTTTATTTTTGTTCAGGAGCAAGTAAAGAGTTTACTTTACTGATATGAACTGTGTCAATAGTAGGATAGCTGGCTCTATGCAGACATGTTCTAGCTTAGACAAGAAAGGCAGAGGCACATGCTTGAATCTATCACAATTGAAGCCAGCTCTTCAGTCTGATTGACAGCAGCTGGACTATATCCCAGCCTCCTGTGCTTTCTGGGGAGGGGGGCTGTGGCAAGATCTCAAATTCAGAGCAAAATGTGGGAATAAAGGGTTCCAAGATGTGTTTTTTTTTTTTCTCCTTATCCACTGAGAGGAACATGTAGATTAGCAGAATTCTTAGTGGGCTCTGAACTGATCTTAATCTACACTCTCAACACTACTGATAGCTTCTGAACTTTTTATGCACATTGAGTTTAAGAACTATGATCATAAACTTTTTCACAGTCTTCTTCATCAAACTTCTCATATCTGTCACATTTCCATATTCTAGATCTCAGTTCACCCTGCTTTTTATATTTTAATTCCTTTTTTATGTTCTGGTTGAAACTAATGAACTGTACTTGCTCTTAAGGTTAAGTAGCAACTGCTAAACATGTAAAATCAGGTGGCCAGCAGGACCCAAAAAGCAAAACTTGTCTCTTCATATAGTATTAGTATGACATACTGTTATGTGAGCACAGACATGCCAACAAATTACCATGGGATAGCAAATTACTGTGTGTCAGTACGGTAACTACCTGTGTGCATAGTTGTAATTTGCAGCAAATACGAGCTAATTCAAGTTAATATGAATTTCTTTAACTTTAGACATAGCAAACTGGACTTGCTTTGTATTTTATGGGGTTTGAAAGAGCACTGAAGTAGTTGATTGCTGCAGGTGTGCCAATTACTGGTAACTCATAAATCAGTAACTTGTTTGTGCATCTAACCCTTGTGTGCATGTCTAGTGGAGATAGTATATGCTTTTAATTGTTGAAGGAAAAATGTGACAATAAATACTCATTTTCTCAACACTTAAACCCAAATAAATATTTTAAAGACTTCTTTCAAGGAGAGTTAAATACATTTGTTATGAGCCATGTAAGTGAAATGTAAACTCTAAGAAAACAACGGAGTACTTTTCTGTCCTATTTCCTGCTGATGCACCTCTGTCTCACAACTCCCAGGAATAATGGTTTTTGCTCATTTATTTTTACATCTTTCTCATAATTTTTAGGCTCATATTTCCTAATCTATTTCAAGTTTCATTTTCTTTTTTATTATACAATTATAAAATTGTATTTATGTTGATTGTTTGTGTCTATACATAACAGCTAGTTAAGGTCTTAGGTTTGGAAAAAAATTATACTGAAGCTCTATTCCTAAATTTCAGGGTAGCATTTCTAAAAACATGTGGCACTTTTCTTGCAGTGTAAGAATCTGATAGACTTATTCTTAGCCACACCGTTCTTGGCCACCTTGCCATTTATGTGAGATATACCTCCATATTAAAATCTGAATACACTTGCAGAGTGTTTCATTTAAGTTAACTACAGCTCAGGTGAGAGTACCTAGAGGTTGTGTGAATTTTATAGGTACCCCAAATTCTTACCTGTGTGCATCTCAAGGTAAAGGGTGGACTTCCACCTTTGATTCTGCCAGAGGCATCCACATTTCACCTGATGTATTTTCAGTTTATCTTTTTGGGAGCACACATACTCACTACTGGGTCATTGATAAAAATCTCTCTAACATTAGATGGCAATTGGTCTTACAGTGCTTTCATTTGAATGAGACTATAATCCTATACACTATTCAATGCATTTTAATTTTGGAACGTCCAGTCACATAGCAGTATGCTCAACAAGTTAGATAACAATTTTATTAAACATCCAAATATTTAGTGAAAATAGTAAGGCCTCTTTCAGTTTCTCAGCATCTTCAGATAAGCTTCCCTAAAAGATGAAGTGGTGGGTGGAACTAGCAGTTGAGGAGGAAAGATTAGTCAGAAAGTAGCTGCCAACTTCCAGCCCTTAATTTTGTATCTTCTTTGCTGCTGAAGTGTAGCCAAAAAACTACTTGGGTCATCAGACATAACAGCTAGCTACTTAAGTAAATTATAATGTCTGCATATAAAAAAAATAAAGCTACCCACTCATGAGATCTTCTGATCATATCTCAGATGGGAACACTGAAGACCTGCCATTATGAGGTTTGGTGCATACTGGCACTGTTGTTCACTGAATTTTTGGCCTGGCTGGGAGATATCAGGGGATGATAAGGATATATGAAGAGATCAAGTTCAACAGAAAATATGGATTTTCATCTTCACTTCTTGAAAAGTTCTGTGCCTGACAGACAGTAGTTTCTTTCTTTGCTAAGGGACTATTTTAATATAATTTTCACTATAGAAATATTTATATATGAAACTCTTTTTTAAAAAAGTTTTTGTGTAGTCCCCAAAGCATGTTTCTTCCTTGTCTCACCTTCTTACTTTCTCTCTTTTCTCTTTTAAAAGATCCTAAAATATGTTACTGTCAAGAAGCTATTGAGTGCTAGTTAATGCTAATCATTTGAAAAGCACAACAAGAATTAATTTTACATAAGAAATGCTACTGTTGATACGGATTTATCGTTAAATGAGCCTAGGGCTCCCATTAATATGGGCCTAATGAGAAACAGTGGTCTTCCACCAGGTCAGGAGGGCTTTTGATCAGAGGTGAAAGCTGGGTAGGAATCAATGAATGTATGTAAGTGCATCTGGTATTTGGCTTTGTTGCAGTTTGAGGTTTGTGCGTTGTGTGTGAGGGAGGTGGATGGCATGTTGTAGTTGTAGAGATGGCCTTGCTGCTGGGCTGTGGGTCTGATCTGTCTCTCAATAACAACTGAGTCTTATTAAAAAGCAGAGCTGTACGAGCTTGCATGGTAACAGAAAATTTAGAACTGAAGACTATGTTTTCTTTAGTACGTGGTGAAGAGAGAGAACAAAATCTGAAGGTAGGTAGCAAGGAAGAAAAATAAACACACTGGACCTGCAAGATCACAGGAAGAGACAGTGGAGACAGCAATGAACCAGATCTCAAAAGGGAGCAAAGATGATAGCTTGAAGATTGCATGAGAGAACAGAAGGCAAAATATAGAGATAAAAGACAGGTTTGAACAAATACCAGACTGCAGCAGATTCCTGTGCCTGGGAAAGGCTTGATAGGCTTAATGTCAGATTGCTAAAGATAGGTGGCTCTCTGCTTGGTGCAAGGGTATGAAGTGATCATGGAGAGAATGAGGCAAGAATACTTGTTGATCATGTGTATTTTTGCAGGGAGGGTTCAGGTTGACAGGAACCTCAGGAGGTGAGGTAAGCTAGTCCAACCTTCTGCTCAAAGTAAATTAGTTACGAAATCAGACCATTCAGAGAAAATTATACGGATTTAGAGAGGATGCCCAAAAAATGGAAACTTAAGTGTTCTTCAAAGGATTCATTCTAGTGTCTGGAGGAGGAAGGCAAAGGTATCACAAGAAAATGAAGATCAATAGATAGAACAGTTACTATTATGTTACTGTGTGCATTGTATCTTTCTACCATTCTTTCACCCATTCTTTCCAACAGGAAAATAACCCAGAAAAAATTTTTTGCAAATGATCCTTAGTGAAGTTATGGTGGGCATGGATCCCACTGGTTCCACTCTGGCCGTTGAAAATAGCCCATGTTTCCAGCCCTATGAATGTTTGCAGATTGTCTCCTTTCATGAGGTGAACCTGTCCCATTAATCAGGTAGGTTTTGGAGTGTGAAGAAGCTCTCCTCTTTGTGAAGTCTGATACCTAGACCAGACAGGAGAGAATAGCATTAAGGGACTGATAGGTCTCCCCCATGCAGCTGACGTGTAAAGCCATCAGATAATTTCCTGAAGGAAGGACAAGCCTTATAGCATGTTCCCACACACTTTCTTAATGGCCATAGCCTCATCTATCAGAACAGCCTAAACTAAGAGCTGTTTGTGCAAAATCAGGTAAATTATCAGTGCTTTTCAATATATCACTACGAGGATAATGGTGCACAGAGAGTGGGTGAGTTGTGGAGGATGCAACCAGGCTGACAAAATCACTTACTCCTCCCAAGCATTGCTTTGGCACCAGCAATGTCACATGATGAAACAGATCACAGGGCTCTAAAGTGTAAAAGGGAGGGTTTTTTCTCCCTCCTCTCTGAGCTACATTTTTCTCCCCTACTGGCACCAATACTGCTAGTTTTCTTTAGCCTTCAAATCCAAGGAAGTGAATTAAAAGAAGCCCTGGGGGTGATGGAACAAGGGAAGAGATAGGATGGACTTCTCAGGGATGCAGAGAGACAGATTTGACCTGGGGAATTGCTAGCTGACTGAATGCAGGAGTTAGGGAACTCTGATGAAGTTATTCAGTGTGCATTTTGTCTCTTTTTATTTTCTACTGAATTTGTTTTCTAATAAGTTAATCAGCTTTGCTGCTAAGTAATAGGGGAAATATATCTGCATGTATCTAGAAGCAGTCAGGGACTGAAAGGGATCTTAGGGTTCCTTTCAGTCAATGGCTGTGCATTCCTTCCATAGGAGTAGCCCACAGCCTTTGAACATACTTGTCTCCAGTTGGCTTCCCCTCTCGGAGGGGCACCCTGCAGAGAGTTGCCTGTGCTACTGTGAGAATAAAGAGTAACAATTAGAAAGGTGCTCCAAGAACTGTGTTAAAAAGGACTGTGTGTGTATCTGGGCAGATAATTTGATGAGATAAAAATTCCTAAAGGTGGAGGAAATCCACAAATTTGTGTTGCCTTTTGCCAGTCTTGTTTTCTGTATGTGGCCATAAGAATCAATAATGTGTCAGCACGCTGGTGTAAAGCTTTTGCTACAGGTCATAGCATGTGTCTGAAATATCGTAGAATTAGATATATGCTTTTTCTGTTAGCTTCTGCAATATTGTATTGGCCTCCTCTGCTTTCTCTTTATATTAAGTCAGTTTGGAAAGTACAGAAATACAGCAGGGGCATGGCAGATCCACAAGGGCTTGCAGGTATTGTTTGTGAGGAGTACTGCTGAAAGTTAGTATCTGTCTTCTGTCTTCTCTTGGATTCAGCCTTTGTTAACTTGCGTCTTTTCCTTTCAGTAATGCTAATTCCTTTTCACTTATGTTTTTGTTTTCACTCATTACCAAAGAGACTAAAGGTTGAACTAGGATAGGTTTCCTATGCACAATAAAATCCCAAAGATTCTATCAAATTTCCAGGGAAGTCTTCAGCCACATGGGTAATTTTCATTTGAATTTGAAGGGTTTACCTGAAACACTGAAATTTTCAACAGTCTATCATAAAATGGACATACTTTTTCTAATCATGTAAAATATTTGCGTTTCCACGAAGTGTTTCGTACAAGTGCTGTATTTTCTTTCATTAAACATCTGTTTTGGGGAACTCATATTTCATGATCTCTCTTTCACTCTTCAGGAATTACCACATCTTAATTAAAAAGTGTCCTGAAGCATGGGAGGTACAGGTGCATCAGAAGGTTTCTTTTTTTTTCTGTCCATACATTTTGCTTTCAGTTGTATTCTAAGTTGGTAGGACTCTCATTAAGTGTTTTAATGGAAAGCTAGCTTTTCATGTATCCACACTTTCAATGTGCATGATCTGTGCCTACACATTTATGTGTACAAGTAGGGCCAAGGGCATGGTAGCTCAACTCCTGCCCTGATAGTGGCTGGTACAATGCTGAGTCTCATGTGGCAGAGGAGCAGTTACAACACCAAGCTGCTCACTTGTTTTTCTGCAGGTGCAGCCAGTCCTAAAGAGCAATCTGTTTAGCTTCATGCTCCTGTCAAAGACACATCATTTGGTTATTTTACAAAGTAATGGGTTTGTGCATAACCCTTGGTTTTTATTTGTCCGAGGATGTTAAATCCTAATGACTCTAGGCTTTAATTTGAAGCTATAGTCCAGTGTACTCACTGACATCCATCAAATAATCTCATTAAATAGATGGAATCTCATTGATAGAAGTAGAGTCATCATACAAAAATAACTGCCTTTGAAAATAAGTATCTCCTTTTAGCCTGAGAAGAGAACCTTTGTTGTTTGCTGCTCCTGATGATTTTGTGTATGTGGTAGGGTGAGCAAACGGTAATATTTTCAAACTCCTATCATCAGCTTCACTAGGCTTATTTGCTTACCGATAATGTTTGGCCTGTTTTTGTGTCATCTGTTGTATCTCACTTCCACTTCACTTCGAAAAGCGAACTGGAGATCTCTATAAAGTAACAAGGTAAAGACAGGGCTTTATTCAGAAGGTTTGCTATGTGAAGACAGCTAAATAGTAAACACAGTAATATCTCCTACTTTTCTCATTTTCATTTACTCATATTATCTCAAATGTATTTTAAGTGCAAGTTAAGGAAGAAAACAATAGATGGTTAGAGACTGTTAAATTATTTACTCTCCACTCCCTGAAAAAGCAAGAGAGAAGAGAAACAGAATTATAGGTCAGCAATGTCAAGACATTCTGCATTGCTTGTCTTTATCATCATGCAGAATCTTTTTATTAAGGCAGCATAGAAAGAATAGATTTATGGACTGAAGGTACAATGTTTAATATGTCCATATCCATCTAGATTGACAGTTCCTACCGACATGAATTTCCCAGGAGAGACAGTGTTACTGGTGTCAGTGGATGGCATCATTTACTTCAATGTTCCATTATTAAATTGATAACAAGATAATTCCTCTGCTTCTCAGAGACATGACAGGGTTTACAATTGTTAACTTTCTTATTGCATGGGATTTGATGTTCTAGGTAGTTTTTAATAAGAGGCTTATTTTTATTTCAGTTCTGCAACAAATCAAAAATTTCAAGAAAGTACAGGAAAAGACAAACCTGCTTGGGTCTACTAGGCATCAAAATCAGGCTGGTTTCTAGAGGGTTATTTTTACAACAGTAAATCTTTGTGCTCCCGTTGTTTTTCAATACTGCACGTTTCAGCGCATTTGTGCAATCCAGAATATTTGCTGCAGCTGTACTCTTGTGGGATGGGTGTTAGAAATATTCTGTACGTTGGTAATTCTGGCTGGATGATTTTGAGGATGATCATTTCATCAGCCAGTGGCCATTTGGAAAAGCAGAGGACTGCTGCAAGTGGCACTGAGTGGCAGTGAGCCTCCAAGAATCTTTATGCTGGCAAGATGTGGCATAGCTGTGAGTTGTCCTGAACCTGGCATTCTGCTAGAGGCAGGGTTACAGAGGCAGGATAGCAGTGCAAGTCTCAGGTGGAAAATCTGTACCAACCCAGAAAGTCCTGTGGTGCTGTTGTTTATTCCCTTGCTGCTGGCTCTTTGCTGCTGAGACTGCATCTAAGAGCTATTGGGTAGGCCAGAATCTGGCCTATAGTCTGTATGTTTCATTCTTTCATGTGTGAATAAACTATGAGAAGTCTATATGCAGCATGTGTGTTTTTCAGTTAGATGTTTACAAGATTGTTTATTGTGTCATTGAAATAGCTGAGGAGTGCTCAGTAAACCATTCTGTATTAACTTTTCACCAAGCACCTGGTGGACCACATGGTCTTGTAGCTACATGTGTGCAGGGCCTTCAGGAAGTGCTCCAAGTGTGTTGACTTGTTACCATGTGTGGGTGAGAGATGGCATGGGTCAGAACCGAGTGCATGTACCCCTCATTCAGACAGACAGGGGATATTAATGCTGTGAAATAATGATTCAGCTGCCAAGAAGTTCTCCTGTCCTCATGTGCTTGTATAGGTATAGGTGTCTTTTCCACTGGTGAGTGATGAAATAAATGTTATTTTTGCCATTGTTTTAGAAAGACTATATCTTCAGTGCCGAGCTTCCTCCTAGTAAATGCTTCCTGAGGAACTTTGGTTAAAAACATTTGAGTTTGTTCAGACTAAGCAGGTCATGTGGCAAGGCTATACTGTGTTGTTTGGGAAGAAACATGTCTTAAAAGGAAGATCAAGGTCTTTCCGTCTGACCCAGACACAAATACTTTCTGAAGTTTAGATTGATCAAGAATAATTTTGCAGTTATTTGAAATCTGGTTCTTAATGTAGTCTTCAATCTCTGCACTACTTTATCCACACCAATTATTGTGTTCCACATCTCCCAAACAGGTAGCTGTTACAAAACCAGTCCTTCAGCCTTCTTGATTTTACAGCTTTCAAGGGAACAGTCTCTTAAAGATGATGTTAAGGATCTCCTTCTATTTCTGCAAGGGCTGTCCACATCAAAAATAAAATTGTGGGGATTTTTGCAAGTCTTTGAGAAAACAGAAGGGAGTGCAGGTTGAGGCCATTGACATTGTCTAAACATCTGTGGACACTTGGTGCAGAGCTGTCCTCAAGCCTGGTGCAGCAATGAGAAGAGACAGGCAGGGAAGAGAAAGCAGAAATTATATGGGTGACTGAATTTCCTGAAGTGCGGGGAGATTATACACAGACCTGGAAGAATAGATTAGGAACAGATATGGGCTATGGCCTGTGTTAGATGACCAAAATAAATACAGTTATTACAGGCATGAGGGTAGAGGATTGTGATTCCATTGTGCCTGTTGGGAATTTTTCTTAAATTTGCAGGAATCGACAGTATTCACATTTAAATCCAGCCCCCCATGAGAGTTTTTCAGACTCTGAGTATACTAAAACTACCTTATTCCCTGCAGAGCAGTACAGGACAAATGGTAATTGTCTACCTAGAGTTTTACTGCTGTCTGGCTTTAAATAGATGTTCTCAGGATTGTCTGACCCAAAGTAGGCCCAGTTATTTTTTTTTCTCCTTCCTTTTGTTTTGCAACCTCTTGCAGTGAATTCGTTAGGGAAGAAAGATCACTTGAAAATATACACAGTGGCGAACCTCATCCTTTTTATTTCTTTTAACACTCTTGCATTCATGAGACATCCACCTAGAGATAATGGAAGAGAAAAAAACATTCGCAAGGGAAATAGATTCTAGTTTAAGCTTCCAGGGGATTATTATAAACAGGGAGAAAAAATACTTTAAGGATTGTGAGAAGCGCCTTGTCAGTGTCCCTTTAAGTACAACAACTACTAATGCATTTGTTACAGAATTGTGTGAAATGTAGCTTTTTACTAGGTGTTTTAGCTACAGTATATTCATCTTACAATCATGTCCTAAATGGTATACTATATACCTCCCTTCTCCATCTCCCTACCCGCCAACAAAAAAAAAAGTTTTATTGTAGACCTTCTTCCATGAATGGTCAAGAAAATCCTGTACACCAAACAGTGTCTGCTGTAGCAAACGTGTTTATCCCTTTATAGGCATTTGGAGAAATTGTCTATCACCTTGTGTAATGTCAGTGCGTAAAGACTTTGCCTGGTGACATCTATCACAGTGATCATCAGGGAGGGAGCGAGGTCTGCAGGGCCGCCACACTCCTTGACGGAAGGCGGAGTAGGCAGCATCTCTCAACAATAGGCAAAATACCAGTTTGGATGAAGAAGAGGGAACAGCATATGCCAGCTATGCTTCTGATCTGGAATAAGAAATGGGCCAGGGATTCCACTGTGCTTCAATCATGCATGGTTTTGCAGGCAGCCCTCACTCAAGCTATGACAAAGCTGCAATTTAGTCAACCTTCATTTACCACTTAGTAACCTTTAGCAGCAACTTTATTGTAAGATCTATCGGTAGTCTACTTTTATAAGCCGGGCAAGAGTGGTGTGGCCTTGCACTTGTGCTTTAAACAACTATAATTAAACTCATGTCAGGTTGCCACTGAAAATTTCAGGAGTCAAGAGGAAGGGTGTGGTCTCTGGGGAGGCTCCTGGCCTGGGCCATGCTCTGGACTTCTGTGATATACCAACTGTTTGGGGCTATTAAAGTTGCAAGTGTGGTAATGTGGTACATGGCGTTGTAGGCACCAAAGATGTAAAGAAAAAAAGTTAAACTAGTGAGAAGAAGCTGAGAGGCTGAAATGTGATACAATTTCTGTTTATTACTTTCCAATAAAAACTCAGATATTTATCACTTGTTATTCTTCTTTCTTGCTATTCTCTTTCTAGGTAATGGGAGATAATATTCTATGTTTTCTTCATAAATTCCTGTGTGTGATTTTAGGAGTAGATTCAAACTTCAAACATCACAGATAGTGCCCTTAAATGTCCACATACAATAATTATTATTTTTTTGTCATGGGTACTGATTCCAAATGAAAAGACCGTTGAGGCATTTTGGGGAAGAAAGTCACTTGAGGAAGGACAATTTTGTTGACATGGAGGGCTGGAGGATATTTTCCCTTAGGAATTAAGTTTCATTTCAAGTTATAAGAGAACACTGGGGAAAAAAAGGAGAATAAAATCCTTACTATTTTTAAATTTTCATTATTCCCTCTGAGATCATGGTTTCATGTTAATAGTCATGGCAGAAATGTAATATTTTCTTTCAGTTATTTTTGTTATTGTAAAGCACTGCTCCTGTCAAAAGTATGTACTTAATTTTAAATGTGAATGCTAAAACTAATCAATATTAAATAAACATGTTGTCTTAATTAACAGCTCTTTGAAACATCACAGATCTTGTTCCTCCTCTTTTGTACACTCCCAGCAGAATTTTCAAATTTCATTAATAACACTTGACATAACCTAACTCATCTACTTGTGAATATAGTCAGCCGCCCTTGTTGTCTTACAGCTTTCCCTGCTGAAAAATTTGGTTTGTTTTAAAGCTGAATTGTGTAGATTTCTGATATACTTTGGATTGTGACTGCAACTGTGAAAATCCTTATCATGTTGTCAGTGTCTGAGTTGGTTGGTTTTTTTTTTTTGCTTTAGTTAGTTTCTAAAAAGTGTGAATTTGACAAGCTACAGTTTCTATCTAAACTTCCAGTTAGTGCATATTTTAACTACTTTCTTACTCTAAATTTTTCTCATATATACTTTCTTAAACTGATTTTTCACAATTTGTGTTTTTAAAAATATTAGAGTCATTTTAAAGACATTTATATTTATTTCTGGAGTACTCAAATTATCTTCGATATTCAAATAGAACATAGAGCAAATTTTGTTTCATAAACATTTGACCTATAGAGCTATATAAGGTTTTTCACAGCAGAAAAGAAGTATGGTAGAGGAGAGGGAGTTTTTTCCTCTGTCAAGAGGGGAATAAAAGCATGGCCAGTAATGATTGTGTGCGTTTAATGAAAAGCTTGGTCTTATATTTATGCCAGAGGTGCACACAAATGGGCACCTGCAAGTAAGGTAGGCACTTCATCAAATGCTTTCCTTCGCAAAAGATTCCCATCTTGCAAACATCAGCCAGAAGGGTGGATGGGTAGGTAGTCTGCAGGTAGGTGGGTGGTGAATTGATAGGTAGAGATTCATCAGAGCGAAATAATGGAAATAATGATGATGATAAGTGGTATTGTCCTTTTAAATGAATAGATAATACGAAGAGATAAACCTCACCATCTCTAATTTTCTCTGTAGCTACCTTCCTTTTTAAAGTATATTTCCCTCCTTTCTAAAGATACTAAATATCTCATCCTTCTTATGGAGATAATTTGGGAGTTTAGAGTTTCCAACAATGGTGTGTATTGGACAGTTTTTCTACACTGTGCTTTTCAGTATTTTGCTTTATATGAATGAGTCATTAAGCCTCAGCATTATGGGAATGTTCAAGAGAAGCGTTATACTGACTGGGAGTGACACATTTGCCTCACCCCGGATATTAATGCTGACAGTAAAACTTGTTTGGAAAGCAAAAAAAGATTAAAACTAAATTTCATCCTATCTGTGAATCAAACTTCCATGTGAAATATTTGTATGTTTCACATAAGAGGGCTAAATAAACAAGAGTGTAGCCCCAATTTTTTTTTCTGTTCTCCTCTCTTGGTGTTTCCTCTGAACACAGACTGAGCCGGTAGTGTCTGGGTTTTTTTCTCTTGTCCTCTCTTGGTGTTTCCTTTGAACAGCGACTGAGCCAGTAGTGTGCTTGTAAGTTCTGTGATTTCTCTTTCTCATTTAACCTTTTAGCTGCTGCGATATAGGTATAGGTCTCCGTTGCTTTTTTCTTGCAAACCTCATCCTTCTAAGAAGTCCTCCATGCAGGAGTTCCTGGACTGAATTCTTTGCTGATCTCACCACAAATTTATCGACTTCAGAGTTTCAGTGTCTGATGATCTTTGATGACTCCAGAACAAGTGATTTGGTTTTAGTCTTGGAGATTCACATCGTTACTTGAACTGGACATTGACTGGAAGAGTAGTTAACATTTGTTTAACAGTAAATAGGACTGTATGCAACTGGAAAGGTGTGTCTAGCTGCCCTCCCAGAAGAATCCTATTAGAACTTATTTTACCTAAAAACTTGAACCTCAGTAAAGTTATTAGAGGCAGCAGCAGCTACAGGCAGAAGCTGGTCTTGAAAGATGCTCAGTGCAGTGAGGAGGAAAGGCAATACACAGAAGCAGCTCTTGGGGAACTTGGGCCACAGCCAGCGAATAGGAAATAAAATGTGTACTGAGGGAAAACAACAGCTGAATTTCCTTGTGCCACTCTCCCAGTCCTCCCAGATTCTCCCCACATCCTATGAGTCTCTTCCCAGTTGCCTCTGCACAAAACCAGGCAGGTGCCAGCTGCCTGTCACTGTCTGGAACTTGCATAGTATGAGATTCCAGGGGGCTGGTTTTGGCGTGTCCTGGCTTCCTGAAGTCAGCTAGAATATTGTGTTTGTATGCTGCCACATTAGACTGTAGATGCTTGCACTTATGTCTTACCTACCTCTAAAGAGCCCCAAGCACTTCTGGCATTGTATAAACAGTAAACACCTTGATTCCTCTGACCTCAGAAACAAGTTTGTTTGACAGTTTTCCTGGTGGGCTCTGTGTCTAGGACAGCCTTTGTTCTCACTTTATTGCATCATGAAGAGAATGCGAAGTCCTCTGTGTGTTTCCCTAGACCTGCTGGTTTTCCTGAATGACTTAAAAAATAGGGATAAGACAGACAACTTTGTATACTATTTCTCATTCCCTGTGAAATATACAACTCTATTTCACTATACTTGCTAGTAGTATACAGCTGGTAGTTCCCACCTGCAGGTAGTGGCAGTTAATATCTGGAGTCACGGTAAAGTACTACATTACAAAATCTGGTACCATGGCTTAAAATAATTGCATATATATTCTTTACAGATTCTGATTGCCAGTATCATGTGCAGCTATAGCAGGGAGGACTGGACTGAACTTTCAAAAATGGCTGAGGTAATAGTTTTCTAAATGTGTTTCTGCATCTTTTTTTATTCTCCTTAAAAACAAGTGCTGCAATAAGGAATTTCTTGAAAGAAATAGATTCAAAATGAAAAATGAGAATTTAAAGCATGTCCATTATAATTTGTTTATTCTGTGTTTTCATTAAAATGATGGAAATATAAATTTAAAGGAATTCTCTTTCATAAAAATGGTCCCTTGGATTTTTAAGCAATACCTGGAAAGCCTTTAGTCTTTGAATCTATATACTTTTTATTTGCATTTTAAGTAAACTGTATATTATGACAGATGCCCTGATAAAATTTAATTCTACCTTTGAGAGCCTAACTTGATCTTACCTTGCCTACAGGCACACTAGTTTGACAGCACCAGAAGAAATTTTGAATATAAAACTCTTGAATATTTAAAGTATAAAAGGCTCATTTAATGCTATTCTAGTTTTAATACAGACTTCCAAAAATGATAGCAGAGAAAGCCAGCATATATAATATCAGTCAGCAGGCTTTCTGTAATATAAATCCAGTCTTACACAAATGCAAACAGACTATGCACCTGAAATTTTTATTCAATTTGAAGGAAAAAAACTATTTAAAAACATGTACCTGTGTCCATAGGGAATAGTTTAAGAAATACTTGATTATGACCACAGTAATTTCATTCAGAAAGGTGTCTATATCTGACTGTAATACAAAGTTGTTGTTTTTAAATAAAACCGGGTTTTTCTACATAAAGTATCTAGAGGAAACAAAAGGCATAGTTTCAGATCAATAAGGAAGATTTTAACAAATATAAGCATTAGTGCTATCATTAGCTCAGATTTAAATGTTTTATAAGTCTTATATAATTTTAATACATGTTTTTATATATGTGTAGATGTGGGTGTGGATATGTTGAATTTGTTTTTTCATATGGCTGAAGGTGTATGTTTGGACATTGTTGTTTCTTTATTCACAGTGTCCTAAGCCCCTTCTATGGTGATGTGGGAAGACACTTCTCTGTTTTCCTTGACCATTTTAAACCTATAAGGAAAAAAATCACTTTGGGGACTTAGGGAAGTGAAATTAAACATTATTAGTAATTAGCTAGGTGATCTTCAACACTAGTCCATTTTATACCTGTATTTACCTAATTGACCATGAAATCTTTTGTGGAATCTGTGCTTGACAGGAGCAGTACTGCTTTTAAACTGACTAAGATGAATGGCTTTATAGTGCCATTTGCTCCTCTTTTTTAATCCAGTGGTACTGCTATCCAACTTTAAGACAGATAGTTCTAATCTTGTCTAAATGTTAGCCATTTAGAAAAAAGTAGTTATTTAAATGCACTCAATAATGTGTAACCTATGTGATATAACTTTCTTCTGCAAAGTAGTTGTTAGTCTCTGCTCTGTGGAGAGCAGCACTCTCATTTGGCGTGCTCTGGAATCCACAGCTGAAGAGCAGTGATACTTAATTGCATGCGTAGGAGCCTACCTAGAAGGTAATAGATGTGGCTTTCCAAAGAGCAGAAGCCCCAGAAGGGACCGGAGTGCCTCTCGGCAGGAGGACGACCTATTCGTACAAAAGGTCAGCTTGTCACGGAGGCCGACAGCACCAGCAACAGCACGGCATGGCTGGGCTTGCAGAGCTGGCCAGGACGTGGAGGATTCCTGAAAGTGATGGATGGCTTCTCCCCTGCTCGCGTGCTCGGGGAGCTGCTGAACCATGGCCACACAGCAGGCAGCTACTCCAGTTCAATAAGCAAAAGCAAAATGCAAATGCAAAACAAAATGCTAGTTACAGCCACGTGGAAGGCAACAGGAGAGGTCCTCGTCTCAGGCTGGAGCAGTTCAGCCGGGAGAAAGAGGAGCATGTTTGTGTGCTGCCCTTGTGCACCTCAGCTCCTTTGCCTTTTAATTGTAGCTAATACAGGGTGTGGAGGAGAAATTAACATGAATAATATAGACTTTTTAAAATACTCTCTTGTTTGACTTCAGAAACAAAAAAAAAATAATGACAAAAGCTATGGCATAATACAGGTGCCTGTAGAAAATTTAGAGACTAAAATCATTAAAGCAGAAAGGAGAAATTTACTACTGAGTCACAGTTCTTCAGAGCACAGAAGCACCTGCGTAGCACTGACTACCAAACCTCACTTGCAGTGCTGCCCTAAGGCCCTGCAATTACATTTCATTTTTTAACATTTTCCAGAACCCACTCCTTATTGTGCTTGTGTCTTTTAAATTTATTTTTTACTTTAATTTCCTTTGTAATTTTAGGAAGCCACATCAGTTTTTGAAATTTTTCTCTGTAATAATCAACACATTTCCTTTTCAGGCTATCATAACCATAGCTTTTTCTCTTTAAAAAAAAAAAAAAATCTAAAGAAATTCATTTAACATAAACAGTAAATGCTACAGGAAAGAGTACATTACTTGAAGTTAATTTTGCATTTTTTTTTCCCTTTGCATGTTTCATAGGTTGCTGGTGCAGATGCACTGGAGTTAAATTTATCATGTCCTCATGGTATGGGGGAGAGAGGCATGGGCCTGGCCTGTGGGCAGGTAGGACTGTAACCGCAATCTCTTTCATGTCTCTTCAGCAATCCTGCACTACCACATTGAAAGTTACACCTCGGGGGGAAGACACAAGCAGCAGATTACTAGCTTGAGATTTTTTGGTTGAATGTGTTTAAATATTTAGTGCTGAAAGCAAAAGAAAAAGAAGACAGAAGCTGAGAATATACAAAATGCTTAGTTTTGCTGAGAACAAAAATGCATTATGTATTTGGCAAGGAACAAGATGAAAACAAATAATTTCCAAAAAGCGCTTGGACAGAATTCGTTGGTTTCCATTTCAGTGCCCTGTAGATATCTTTTAGATCACAACCCAGTAACTACTACATATATCAATAATGATTTTGAAGGACATGAGATATTCACATATTTCATTTCACAATTTTTGGCCTATGAACCTAACTGTATTTTAGAATCACGGAATACGGCATACATTCTGGTAGTGCCACCTACAGTTAATGTCTTCTCTTATAAGAGCCTGTTCTGTAACCTATAGATTTTGATGGTTTATACAGTTTAGTTTGGAATTATCTTTGCCTGATGTGTCCGCTGTGTAGAAATCTGATGCAGTTTATCAATACATCCCATGACTTCAGTTAGGAGAATGTGTGTTGCCCATGAAAAGAAAATAAACATCCATGAGCCAATTCTCATACTAATATCCTTTTAAAGTTTTCAGATTTTTGCACATTTTGGTCATAGTTTGAAATTTATTTTCAGTCTGAAACATGCCCAAATGTGGTGAACTTGGAAGTCTCTGGAAAATCCTGGTTCAGTCTACTGGGAGAAATTTTCTAGAGTTTGACCATCAAAGTTTTGTAAGTCTGAAAACTGTTTGATTTCCCATCTTACTGTGTTTTGGGAAGAGGAGAAAAACAAGAGGAGGGAGATGCAGAGTGGGAATCATGATTACATGCCCTAAAATTGACACATACTATTCCACTGATCCCCTTAGAGAGGGCTAGTAGACACCTTAATTCAACCTGACTTCCTCAGTTAAACACAAAACTTTTAAGAACTGAGGTGTGGTTGGATAACTAAACCATTAATTTTCTGAAACTTTTAGTAGGGTGGCAATAGGAGCTGTAATCATTTCTATGCAACTGTGGACACACTTCAGGTGCAGCTTTATCATAGCAATATTGTCAGGCACAGCACACAGGACATTTTATTATTTTCTATGAACAAAATTATGTCAATCTCTTCTATGCTACAGATTATTATTTTTAATGAAAGTAATCTGGATGCTTTTCATAGTCAGTGGTGATTAACCAAAGTTATGATTAAAAATGGGAGAGAGTTCTAAAAACCCTCCAGGACCACACTATAATAGTTATTATTATTTTTTTCCCTGAATTACATTCAACAACAAAGAGCTATAGTGGCTGTTGTTATAAGTTTATGTAGCAATTCCTACCCTTCACTCTGAAGATTGTAACTCAGTAGTTTGGGTTGTCCCCACCTGAGATGGCAGTGCACTGTAGAAGGGTGCGGTTTGGTTAGGGAGAGCCTGGAAGGCTTCACACAGCAGCTGAAACAGGCTCCTTTCATGCATGCTTTTTTTTCTGCCTTTTTTTTTTTTTTTTTTTTTTTGGCATATGTTATTTCCAGCTTTCACTGGTTGGAATAATATATGCATGTGAAGTTGCTTAGATGTGTAGTCAGTAGGGAGCTGTCTGGCTACATGAGTTTTTACATATCTTTCAGCTATTGTAAAATCAGAGAACCAAATGCAAAATCTGAGCACTCAGGGCTATCGTGTGGATTTGTGACTCTCCTTGGAGGAGATCAGATCCATAAACCAAGAAGAAGATTACATTATATATACATATATGTTTGTATAATAATAAAATTTCTCTCTTCCCCATACAATATGGATATTCTTTTAAATGTTTAATATATACTACTCTTGTTTAAATATATTCTTGTGTTTTCTTAACTGTCTCACCAAAATGAGAGCTCAGAAAAGAATCTACTTCTTTAGACAAATATATGAATAAAACAAGCCATCTTTAGAGGGCCAGATCCTGAGGTTCTTCTTCAGAGTTGACTAAAATTAAATTATGGTGGCTTTAAATGTAGTTTAACGAAGCAAAGGGTGAGAATAAACTGGATAAAATAATGATACGTGTGACAAGATTTATCAGTGGCCCTTCAGGGGGCTTCCGTGTGTGGTGGCCCCTTGAGACCCCATCATAAGACAAGAAAGTGCTAGGAAGTATTTTGGCTCTACTCCTAATTTTATTTTTTTTTCCCCATAGCTGAAGTCTAATAGGTCATACATGGGTGGTGTGGGGAAGAGAGGGCTCAGATATGCTCTGGAAAAATAGCAACACTTGCTATCTAGACGTCAGGGCATGAGGCTTTGAGAGACAGAGCAGCTTTCCTGGTGGTACAGTGAAACAGGTTTTCTTAAATCTTTTTGATAGCATAATCCACATCTTCATAGGAAAATTTTTTATTGATTAGATCCCTTTTCATGCCTAAGCACATTAAATCCTCAGAAAACTGCAGAAATTGCTGAGATTAAAAATAATGGCAGAAAAACATGTATGTGCTTTTTTACCATTTATAACGTCTAAAATGTTCTGCCTTTTTTTGTTGCTGTTGTTTAAAAAAAAGGGAAAGGAAAGGTTAATTACACTGTCTACGTTTTTTCCTCATTTCAGTTCCTATGGTGTGCCTAAGGGTAGGTGTAGATATCTGGGAACATCAGATTTGTTTTTTTCTCTATCCTATTTTGTTATCTAGTCTCAAACACTTCCACTGTTTTATACCCACTGTAAATTTTAAAAATTCCAGATATATCCAAATTACATATATAAAGAATTGGTACTAAGCATGGCTGTTTGTTTTATACTGAATTACAGTTCTCAGCTTTTATTTGATTTTAATTCCAAGTCATTAGTGCAGACACGCTGGCGCCTAAACAGCATAGCTAGCCAGAGGGTAATATTAAGAGGCATCTGTATTGCTGCCAATAAGTTACTTAAAGCTGGTTCTGTATAAAATGTCAATTATATTTACTAATGCTGATTAATGATAATAAAGTTAAGGTTTGTATTCTTTCATAACAACCTAGAATTGTATAAAAGTTGGATATCATTAAAAATCATAATAAAATTTCCATCATAAGGGTTAACAGCACTAATGCACGGATTTTCTTTGGATCAGATAACGTAAGTGTACAAAACATTTAATAGTAAACATAAAGGACAATGTGGTGAACAGCAGATTATTAAAAAATGACAGTATCTCTTTCCCACTATAGTTCATTACTGTAGTAATTATAGCATAAAATTATGAAAATAATAAATCAATCAAACTTCTGAGATGGTAGCATTCATGTTTCAATGTCTAACTTGTGGTGTTGTATTTGTGGTGCACTTTTTGTTTCTTCGCTGGAAATCATGCAAAGATGTTTTAATTTTTTTTTTACTTATCCTTCTAAAAAGTGGCATTAAATATTCAGAACCATTACTGTGATGTGAAATCAACAAATTTGAGTGTTTGGCTTTTTGGTTTTGGTCCAAAAGTCAACAAGTCTCTCCAGCTGCTCTGGTAAGAATGAATAAATAGTTGAATTGAGTTGATAATCTGGGTTTTATTTTGCATTCCTGCTAAATTTTGTATCATACTTTGTTCAGATGAAACCCCAGGTCTAGTAAGTGTAATGTGCATATACCTAGAATCATTAGAGTAAGACTGACTAGGACGAGTGATATCCAAAGTCAGGAAGAGTAGCTACAAAGAGGGAGAGATGATTCTCTATAGCGTCCGATGATACAGCAAGGGGCAACAGCCACAAATTGTATGCTGAATGTTTCAGGTTGGGCATCAGGAGAAAAATTCACCAAGAAGGTGATGCAGTACAGGAACACGTTGTCTAGTAGGGCTGTGTATGCTCCATCTCTGGAGTTTTCAGAGCTCAGGCAGGCAAAGCCATGGCCAACCTCAGCTGGTGTTGATGCTAGTCCCACTCAGAGCAGGAGCTTGGACTAGCTGCCCTCCAGAAGTCCATTCAGACAAACATTTCTCTGGTTCTGTGGATTCACCCTGTTCAATTCCTATCCAAAGGTACTGACTGCGTTGTTTGTACCAGGGATAGGAAATGAGTAGTGGATAAAAGGAAGCACAAGGACTCACCTGTTCACTTGGGGTGAGATGATCGGAATGATAGGGAGATCTCAGTTGGAAGCAACACATCAGTTAAATTTCCAGAGCACAGAGGATGCTTCTATACTTCTTAAAAAAGCAAATCTCATATTCAAAGATCTCAGCCTAAGTGTAAGAACAGAGATTCTTTATGCTATAAGCAAATATTTTAAAAGTTAATAACATCCTGGCTTATAAATATTTCTCATTAATTAGTCATACCTTCTCCAAAATATAAAAAATCTCTGCCTATCTCAGCATTTAACTATAGGTTTGGGGGATTGTTTGCTTTTTTTAGTTTATATTGAAGGAGGCATGTATATGTCTCTTGTGAGCACTGAAATCCAGATCCTGGTGGTTTAACTATTCAGATTATATGTAAAATGAACTTGCTTTGTGGTTCTTTTCTTACCTTTATTTTCATTTTACTTAAACTGTACTTGCTACAGCCTCTGCTGCTGGCGGTGTTCATGTTTATTGCCTACAATTAGGAGGCAAGTTTCATAAAAGCCCACATTGCCTCATTCAGAAGACAACAAATCTGTCAAAAACAAAAAGCAAAAAAACCCAAAAGCCCTGGTTACTCTGCAAAGATGAGAACTGGCTGCATGGCACAATTAGATTTGCTCTGCTGTACCTTGGAAATAGGAAAGATGAGGCTGCTTTTTAATTGAAGTGCACAGCATAGCATGCTAATTTGCCGTTGCTCTGCCAGCAAGGAGCTTGAAGTATTTTAAATAAATGATGCCCCAAACAGAATTTGATTATATCTGTGTTCATGTGGCATTCTACTATCAGCCTACAATAATATGTTGGTTAAGTATAATTCATTGAGTCCTGCAGGCAGTATTAGTTCTCTCTCTTTTGTATCAGTTACTGCAACAAATTAATGCAAAGTACAGCAGGGTGGTGTTACATTGTGCTATGGCAGCAGTGGGAACATTGCCACCCAAAATCCAGTATAAACCAGTGTAATCAAACTGAGGTTTGTGTTGGTGTTTGCAGTAGAGTTTCAGGATTTATATGTCTTCTTGTTCTCTTGCATTGGCCGCTTTCATCCATTTTGGCTGGGATCTTATGAAGATAAGTCCTAACTGATCTCACTGTCTCCATGTCTGTCAGTGCTGTCTGCTGCTTTGGGGCAGGGTTCAACCAAATGACCTGTTTCAGTTGTGTTTCTCAGTTTAAACTGTTTCAAAGATACTGAATTTCTGTAAATGTCATAAAACTAGGCAGCTGGGTAGGGGAGAGAAATTGTCTGCTGCCCAAGCTGATGGATATGAACGGGAGCCTTAATAGTCCAGCTGAGGGAAAAGCTAAGGCAGATGCAGGAAGTTCAATCACAAGGTGCAGAGTCCTCAGAAAAAAGGATTCCTTAATTCAGGTGCTAGTGGTGTTACTCTGCATGTGCAGAGATGTGCTGCACTGGGTGTTGTTTTGCTGTGAGGGTATTTGGGAGAAGGGGTGCTGCTGATTGCCTCCTCCAACTCCTGCAAACGTAGATCTAAGCACACTTTTTCACAGGCCAGGAGATGTGTTTTGTAGGGTTACATTCCTGGCTCCCACACTGATCATGGCCACATGTCTTTTTTCATGATAGTTCAGTTTTGTTGCTTTAACCTCTTTGGATGATTTTTTCACCTTCCCTGGTTTCATATGTGTCTTTTCCCTTTCTTTTCCACTCCCTCCTTTAAAACCCTCCTCATAAAGTAAACCCTTTGCTGAGTTGTTTTCAAATTAACAATTGACGCATGAGCTATTTCACTGGAAATCTGAACAGAAAAAGCTTGCTGACTATGTGATCACTCCTGGGTTGGTGACATCACTCACCTTCCTCCAGTACCTGATGATTCATTTCCTTTTCTGTTGCCCTCACAGGTTTCAGCTGTGATTAAATGTCATGATTTAAATGGATTTCTTCCATGTCTTTAGTTCCGTATGTCCTTTATGTGCTCATGTATTCTATTTTTTTTAACGTGTAAAAGGAGACAATATTTAATAATGAGGTATGACAGTTAATTGGTATTTTGTCTTAAGAATTTTGGTTTTCATACACTCGAGAAGAAATGAATTAAGCTGCAAAGTTTAATAAATTCATCATCAGAACACTATTCTGTAATTTTATATTGCAGTTTGACAACATTTAATCCACTGTTATTGCTTTGAAGGATTTTTAATTGAATTACTCAAAAGACAAAATGGAAAATAGAAAGGGATTATAAATAGGACAGTAATGTTAACAGCACTATCGATTTGCTGAAACTTTTTTATGACATCGTATGGCTGTTAATAAGGTATTAAATACTGTTATGTGTGATGGCTTTTTATTTATATAGGGAAAGCATTCTCTACAGAATGAATTTTCTTAAAAAATGTAAATGTGATTCTGTTTCCTTGAAATTCATGAAGACGTGAAAGGAAGTTGGGGATAATCTTATTTTCAATCTCACTATGATGGAAGCATTTCAGCTGGAATTCACATTATGAATAACAGATGTCACAAAAGTCAGTTTGGCCAAAATATCAGTGACCTGCAACTGTTTAAAAAGGAAACAAAAATATTTGGGCTGTTTTACTGACCCTTCAGTAGCCTAACTACAATGGACTATATAGTGAGTACTTCCCAGAAAGAAAGAAAACCATGATTTTTTTAAAAACCAAATGGCAACCTGTACTTATTCTTGCAATTGTATTTTAATTCACTGAGAAACTTTCAGGAAAGGGAAATGTAGAAAACTCAGGCAAGCATATTTCTGTGGTCTACCTGGTTAAATGTTTTGGTTAAATGTCCAGATCCTGTGGACTGCTTTGCCTTTGGATATGTGATAGCAGCATAAGGTATTGCAATTGCTCATACCGATGATGTCTAGTAATCAGGATTTATTGGAAAGAAAATGAACAGCAACAAGTATCTATGTGCAGGTAAAATAAAATATTTTAAGATTGTTCATCTTGGTGCACAATAAAATTTAACTATGCAGTGCACACTAATAGCTTTTTTCTTTCTATGGTTTCGGTTTTATGCCACCATTTGATAAAGTTAATTAACAGTGTGCTAACTAGTCTCTTCACTGCCTATATGAGAATTTTCAGGACTAGGCTCATACTTTTAAAATTTTGCCTTACCTCCCAGTAAAGTTAGTCAGTGCACTGGGAGGCTTGCTCTTTGCAGTAGACCAAATCTGAATACAGGCCTATATGATGGTCATTTTAAAACTGAGTGGAAAATCATTCTCAGAGCATAGGTTTTAAATTCCTTAGTTTGGTGATTTCAAAGGTTTATGTTTTCCTCAATTATTTGGTATTTTCTGCCTCTTTATTATAGGAAAGGACTGAGAGCTTGCCTACCTGACCACAAGAAAAAGCTATTTGTAGATGCAGCACTCATACATTCACATTCTATGCTTCCCTTTAAAATATTTAATGTATGATGTAAACCTAATCAAACCTTTATGCCTTCTAGCAGGTAACCTCTGCATGAACTAAAGAGCTGAAATATTGTTTAATCATGCTGTGTACCACTTTTTTACAGTGATATGAGAAAGATTATTTTGGTTGGCTAGAAACAACCAAGATAAAATATTTTGTACTGTCAGGGGTAAAAAGGCATTTTTATTAGTCAACACTTTACATATACCAATGCTTTTGACAAATAAACCTTTCCAGTTAGTATCTCAAGAATTTTATAAAATGTAAATGTGCAGTTTCACATTTTTCACTTGGAATGTTTAGGCCCAATTGATATTGGAACAAATCATTTGCTAATTTGAGCTGGCAATCTGTGCTTCACCCTTTCAGGCCAACTATTATTAACCTTTATTCTGACAACCAAAGAAAATAATGGTTGTATTCGACTGCTTTAATGTTGCATTAAAATCAATAGCGGTAAACAGTGATTGCTACAGTTTTAACTGACTTGTCTCAGTGAAACATAGAGCTTTTCCTATCATATAAGATAACCATAACAATTTAAAAAAAAAAAAAGTCTTATAGTTAATTTTAAAAGTTGAACGTTTTCTAACAGTGGTGTTTTTTCTGGTTGCTTAGATTAACACTTTACATTTGAAAAAATAAAAAACAACAAACAAAACCCCAAGCAAATTCAGAATAAGGAAGATTGTTATGGTTCTAATACCTATGCAGAGAGAGGACTCAGTTTTCAAAAAAATTCAGTTGTTTTTCTTTTAGTGCTGGGGAGAAAACAAAAAGCTTTTATGTGATCTGAAAAGGGAGTAATTACAAAGCTGACTAAAGACAGCCACAAACCTTTGCAAGTCTCAGTTGTGCTTGATCTTGACATCCCTCTTACTGTTACTTTAACTCCCAACACAAATCTACGTTTTATACTTTTGTCTACTGGTCAATCAAAAATTTCCAGCTCATTTTTGACCTTGTTTTCACGTCAGTTATCTTTTCAGTCATTAGGTACTACATTATGAAAGAAGGGGTGTAGGAGTTCTATTCTGCTAATAAGGTATCCAAAGTGGATCTCCCACACAGCACTTTGATAAATGTATTCTGGAGTTTGGAAACTGACCTATGTTAATATTGGCAGCTATTATATGAGATATGTTAAAAAGCTTTGGAGTGGGGTTTTTTTTGGTGGGTTTTTATGGTTTTTTAAAATGTACTATTAAGCATCATTCATTTGTGCAGCTCTAGTAGTGTAGTACAATAAGGAAACACTGTAACAACTTATTGTTCCCATTTTTTCATTTGGAATAGAGAGAGGTGATCAAAGGCTATTTGTCTTTTGCTTTTAACAGCTTTCAAAGCTTCTAATTGTAGAGATGGAGAAGGGAGAAGTAGTGATTGCTTTACCAAATGAGAGTAAGAAAGAAGAGGGAGATGGGGATCTGCTAAAATAAAAAATTATCGAAATGCTGATTTATTGAAATTCTGTCAAAACCTTTTAGGAGTCTTTTGCGGTTTATTTGGTTAAACACTGTTACATTTAAAGTTCCATTTTATTATGTGCACCAATTTATTTTCTTTTAGTTTTTCAAAGTAGCCTAACTCAGAAATAGGAACCACAGTAGTATCATAGTCTCATGTTGGCTTTTCTCAATACGTGCTGTTATCTCTCCCAGTATAGACAGGGTCTCAGAGCTTTGACTTCTCAGCTCAGCCATGACCAAAGCCTGGACCTAATCCAGAGTCACTTGATTTTGTTCAGTGATACATTGGTATCACTGGAAAAAAAAGGAGAATCGCGATTAGGCTCCCCCAAGTGGAACTTGCAGTGACTGATCTGAAGAGCAGCTGATCAAATCATGACACCATGCTTGCAGCTTTAAAGTAATAAAGTCCTAGAATCTAAGAATGGAGCTAGATGGCAGGGGGGTTTAAGTTCTTATAATTTACCACAGAAAATGAAAAAAAAAAAAAAAGTTGAATCTAGTCTCCAGGTTCTTGCTTAGTTTTTTACTTTGGAAAAAACATCTATAAATTTGGAGACATTACTCCCTATATATATTTTGTAAGCAAAAATGTGCTTGTTTCACTAGTAGTACATGCTTAGTTATATAAGCCATATAATATCTCTTCATTTTAAAAATATTACAGTTTTTGTTCAAATTATAAAGAGAGCACTTACTATGTAGAAATAACATAAATGTCTTAATTTACCCAGTAGCCTTCTTTTAAAATATTTTTTTATAAGAAAAAGGAGTATTTTAGAGTATGTAAGAGAGTAGAAAATAAGTATATCCTTGAATTAAATCAGTGAGCAATAGTCACAGTACATATTGTTGCTATGGTAGTGTAGCTAAATGGTAACTATGTGGACCTTGCTTAACTCTTCTCATATGAATCTCTGATCTTTTAGACATTGTTCAAAACAACCCCCTTACAACCTCTCTTCATATTGAAAAGACCTCTTGTTTCCAAATGCAAGCTAATAAAAGCTGAAGGCCTAAACTGGAGTGAAACATTTTGATCCTCCCAGAAAAGATATGAAATTATCCATTTATGGACAGTTTTGAATTTTTATCCTGAATAGGATTTTCCTGTACCATTTTATTGAAGATGTCTAATGAGATTTTGAAGTAATTTTTTTTTTTGCTAAACTAATGGAAAAGGCTTCAACTACCTTCAGTACGCTTTGGATCTCATGCCAAAAGGCAATAGAGTATTGACTTTAAAAGTGTCCTGAATTCACATACTGTCTTTATCTCTAAAAGTTTATTTTGTGGCATTGGTTTCACATTACATCATATCATAGATTCTAGACAGAAGGATATAAGCTCTCATCCAGCAGCTACATTTTTGTGGGGTTGACCATGTTGACCCGAAGCCTCTGAAGTCATTTAGGCATTTTTGGAAAGTTTTCCTAATATATACAGATAGCTTCACATACAACTGTGAAAACTGTTATTTCTGCCTTAGGTTAAACTGCCTCATTTCTTTCTTTTTGACAGCTGTGGTCAATAGATGTTGACCAAAAGCTGTCAAGTTTCCTGAGAAATGAGGAAGCATTTTTTACTCCAGATGAAAAGTAGAGAGTTATTCATCTTCTATCCTGGGAAATCCTTCCCTTAATTTGACAGGCTTTAAACAAATTGTTAGCTTTAATTAAATTTGAAATGGGACAAATGCACAACCTAAATTTCCCCTTTCTAGGATGTGAGAAGACAGTAAAATTAACCATGAGATTCGGAAATGGTGTCTCTTTTGCTATAGTGATTTACTGCAATTCTGTATTTAGGTACTGTGGAAATTTTGGGTGGGTTTAGAGATAAACAGTTTTATGAAGGCAATGTTGGATTTCTCATAGGAGTAGGGAGAAAAGATAGCTGTGGAAAAGATCAATAATAATATGGAAAAAAAAAGGGGGTGATTGCTAAAGGTATTAATTTGCAATGCTTTAAGCTGAAATTCCCATACTTTTACTTTCACATTTGAAGGAATAGCAAAAGAATAGCTCTTCACATTTTATTTTTTTTTTTAAATTCCTTTTTCCTGATGAATTTCTGGATCCATGTTTGATCTGGAAAAGAAATATGTGATAGATACATATAAAAAGCATTTAAACTAACAACTTATCAGGCTAACAAGTCCTTAGAACTTCTGTGGGATCTCTGTAAAAGATGCAGATCCAGACCTACACATTGAGCTGGTGCAGTGGATTGAATAGGTGAGGAATCTATAGAAATGATCATTACTCACTTTCTAAAGCTGCTCTAAATATATGTCTGCCCCTGCCTGCCCGTGCTGCAGGTTGTGGCAGATAGTGCCACTGTAATGTTCACAAGGAAAGGGTAGCATGGCCTGGAAGAACGTCTGCCTGTTGCATGGAGGTTATCTGCAGACGGTGAAAGATTCTTTTCTCCTTTCTTGTTTTTCAGATGAGGGTGCTTTTGAGTCCTCGTGGGCTCTCAGACAGCAATTTGACTGAAGATAGGTTTAACTGTTCCCCATGTAGTCTATTGTTGAATGAAACAGTAATGTGAGAATAGTACATGAATTAAATTTAAAAGCCAAATCATGCACATTCTCACTTTTAAAGTTTTTCTTAGGCTACATCATTCCTGAATATAAAAGCACTCTGTCCTTTTCCCATAGCTATCGATACTCTATTGGAAAATGTATCTACTGTGCAGAATGAGGAATTTAACTGTAGAACATTCTTTCATATAAAAAATTCCTCCAATGGTAGTAGATGGAAAGGGGCGACAAGATTTTTTTCTGAAGAGCCAGTACAGAAAGAAAATATGTCACCAGAAGAATGTACTGATGAGGGACTCTTGGTTCCACTTGCCTACTAACCATATATAAGAAATCCCATGTCAGCTTCATGTGTGTTAAATTCATACAAAGACAAAATAAGTCCTCTGTACCTTAGTAATTAAAATTGCAGACATGTTGACATAATGCATGATTTAGCCATGAAACACATTGGCAAAAGATATATATGAGAATAGTTTTGTAGCCATCAAAGACTTGAGGTTTATGAGGCAAGACCAGACTTACACTTGCATTAAATAGAATAAAGTATTTTCATTTCTGAAACTTTGTTGTTTAGGTCATTGTAGTCAGTGATAGATGAGGTATAAGGACTTTACGTGCAAGGTCCTAATGGATCTTGAAACTTTCTCTGTGCCATCTAGAATTTTCCATCGTCACAGTCAGGATAATGGACTTGTGCAAATCATCAGCATGACCTGTAATAACTCCAGTAGTCCTATGTAAGAAAACCTTCATACATATATGTATGAGAGATATATATATACACACATATGTAAATGATACAAATCAGGATTCTGTCTGAGAAGTTATGGTTTTATACTTTCCACAACTCCAAAGGTCCTTACCCTGTTCTTAGTGATACAGAACTGCCACCACTATAGTAATTAGGGATGGACTGAGGGTTGCATGGTATGGTCCATTTTCTGTAGCACTAATTAGACAATATCAGCTAATGTGCTCTACTGAGTGGTAACCTTCATGAAGTTCTTGGGGGAAATTCTGCAACAGTTTTATTTTTATGATATCTTTCAGACTGACATTTGTATTCTTTATATACGCACACATACATATGTACATATACTCACAAATATGTGCTTCCCAAGGACTGTTTGCATAGTAAAGAAAAGCATGTTCGTTACCCTAAAGCAGTTGTATTATTCACATTTTTTGCATTATCCAAATACTCTGAAAAACTGATTAAATTCAAGTATTAAAAATATTTCTTTTGTTAATCTGGAAAGTGTCTCATGATTTAGGGTATTCTGAAGAATCAAGTGCAGTTTTCTGCCAGACAAACCTTTTGAGGTCTTATGCAAATGATTTAGTAAAAACTGGGCACCAAAACAAGGTGAGTTTGAGGAGGTGCACCTCAGTCCATCTAACTTTCCTGTCTCCATTTATGAAACAGATATAATAGTACTTCCCTACCTCAGGGAGGTGTTCTGGATACAGTATAAAGATTGTGCAGTAACAGGATACTGTAAATATGAGGACCCTGCAAGAACACTGAAAATAGGTCATAGTAAAAATTTCAAAAATTTCCAAAAATCTACAGCAGATATTTCTGTGGTAATCTCTTCATGGTTTTGTCTCTTTCCATGAAGCACAAGGAAAGGTGACCTACTCTGTGCACAGCATTTTCACACTCCTTTTTAAACATGCAGGATGTATCTGCCTTGGGGGTGATAGGACGTGGGATTCATCTCATTACCAATGCCAAATGCAATCAGTAGACAACTTGCTGCTTTAATTTCTGAGGACTTATTCTTATAGTTATGGTTGTAGTTAAGCTTATCATGTGATCATTTAGAAAAAAAGGTGAATAGTTGTTTTTCCTCTAGTATATCTACCCATTGGCAATGAGTAGTTAGGATTAAAAGCTCCATCTAGCCCAAGGCTATAATGAATATTCAGGAAAAATGATTCTGTACTGCTGCTTAGGGAAGTAAAAAGACAACCCCTGTAACATTCAAATCTCCTGTGCCTTTGGAATAAACAAGCAATATTTGATTAAGAACAGGAAGACAGAAGACACACTGGTGTACATCTCATACCAAAAAAGACTTTATATGGTATTAAATTACCAACAGATTCCTGTAGTAGAGTGCATGAATCAATGTTATGTTTTAGCTGATGATAATTTCACCAAGCTTTTATTTAGATGCTGTTTGTTTAAAAAAAAAAAAAAAAAAAAAAAAAAAGCAGATAAATGAAGTGTGCTACCAACGGATGTTACAGTCCATTGAAGCATTTGTTCATTCTTCTGGGTTGACACACAGAGCAAAATTATGCTACACATTCTGTTACAAATCACACTGTATCACCATTAATGAGAGAACCAACAAACCTAGTTATGTGCAACAGAATAAGATAGTTTATAGCAACATGGTAGACTTTGAACCAAAAGCATTAAAATCCTGTACTACATTAAGCAGAATAATATTTTAGTTAGTTCATATTGTTGATTTTGCGAATGTAAATGCCCAGCTGTTTTTACAGCTAATAACATTTTACATATCAAGCCATTTAGAAAATATTTCTTAACTGTGCAGGCTTCATCAACCACTTTATCAATGATCAAAGCTGCAGGCACTTTCATAAAGTTGGATTACAGTAAAAAATATATTTATGTTGTATTAGCAGTGACAGGTATTTTTTGTAACATGATTTATGGGCCTCGATTCATTCTTTTACAAGTTATATGCTCATCCTTGAATTTTTTAAATCCAATCTCTGCTAAGAATCAGTAAATGCGATTTGTAAATTGAGGTCAATCTTTCAGAAATACAAGTAGATGGGAGGCCCTGAATCAGCAAAGTGAATTAGGCGAAATGAAGCCTGTACATGGCCTCTTTGAAACTAGTTTTTTCGTACCAGGCTGCTTACCTTGTTAAATTTGCACCTGAGTTTAAAACTTTGCTGAATATGATAAATTAATATTCTCAGAAATCTTAAGTTTTGAACTGCATTTCAAATTGGGATAATTTCTGTAGTCGATCACACTTAGAAGTGAATTCTCTATTTCTAATCACTTAAATCTTTCTCAAAAGTTGTGTTCTTGTGTCACCTCTGCAAATTGTTCTCAGTCCAATGGCAAACTTCTATGGAGAGGTTGTACACCATCCAGTGAACTTCCCCTGGATTAGATAAATGTAGTTCATTCATTTCATATGAAAATTAGCTGTCCAGTGACATTAATATCTTCTCTTTTCAACCATGTAATGACTTCTGATGCATTTTTCCAAGTTCTCAGTGCAAATATAACAGGAAATTATGAATTTTATAAATGAATGAATGACTGTTTCTTAATGATCTAAAGGAGAAAATGTGATGTTATAGATAAAAACAGGTGGCGATATTATCCCTCTTTGAGAATATGTTGTCTGTAGTGTGTAAAAGCTCTGGTATTCCCATGCAGTGACTTCATGTCATAGAAATCCCTCTGGCAGCAGGGAAGCTCAGGCACGTGGTGGTTGTGGCCACTGGACACTTGCGATGCCACTGCAGGGAGTGGAGGGAGGGTGGGCTCAGGTGGCTCACTGGTGCTGGCTGCTACACCAGGAGGAATCTGAGCAGGCGGGGGCTGGAGGCAGAGCAGCGGGAGGAGGAGGAGGAGGAAGAGGAGGAGGAGGGTGGATCAGCTGGATGCTCCAGTACAGTTCAACTGTAGGACTTGCACTGAAAAGGGGAGCGGTGAGATCTGTCACATGTGTGTATATTTTGGGGGTGGCGCAAGGGGAAACTAATTTTTTTTTAAGGTATTCAGCATTATATGATATTTATTTAATGAGTAAATGAATTAAATAATTACAAGGGGAAAAAAAGACTTTAGAAATACCTGTTTCAATCCAAAATTTTCAAATTTAATGGAAATTCTATTTTTTTGCATAAACTTCAACACCTTTCCAATTCCTATCAGTGACTGTCTCACTGTGCAGCAGAGCACTGTGTTAACTTTTTTTTCACTTTTCTGTGTTTCCTTACTAAACATTCCTATTTTTTCTTGGAATAATAAGTGAAGTAAAAAAACTCCTTCAGCTGAGTTTTCATGTTATTTTCCTATTGTTACCTGTGGTTTTATGGGTACCGAAAATGGGCAGGTTTCCAAGACTGACACAAGTGAGTGTTTCAAAAGGGCTTTGTCTAAACATGTGTTGTACAATCAGATTTTTAAACTGTTTACTAGCTTGAGAAATTGAAGACCTTTACATTGCATTCATTGCATTAATCTTGGTGTGGGAGAAGCAGAACTGATGGAAAATTAAGGTCTTTACTTACTTTTGGAAAAAAAAAGGTCAAATTACTATTTATTATCAAAGACAAAGTAGTTAAATTGTCTTAGGTAGGATGGAAATTAGGTTTATATGAATGAAAGAGATCTCCCAATAAGTTATTTGGTGTGGATTCAAATAATTATATATTTTTTAAAGTGTTAGTATGTGTTGGAGTAAGAATTTTTATGGCAGCCCTATAAGCACGATGCAGTCAGCATAATGAGTTATGTGGTGCCAACATCCTGAACATTATTACAAGGATTTCTAAGGAGAAGTATTAACATAAAGGATATACAATTCATGTCTTCTGGAGGGTCTCTCATTTCTGTGTTGGGCCTCAAGGAAATTCAAAACAGAAATGAAAGTCAAAGATGCAACTGCTTTCATACTGCCAGCGCAGTGTTCATACATATTTCATGGAAGCTGCATGGGCGGGGAGATCACCATTTTTATTGGAATGGCACAGCTAAGTCTCAGGGTTTTACTATTCATGTCAAGCACTGTGTACTTTCTAGGAACACAGCTTGTGGGGTTTTTTTGTTAGTATTTAACCATGGGTGTAAAAAGAAATAACAGCAAGGGGATGTTTCCTGTGTGTTCACTAGACTGACAACCTTGGTGTCCACTGGATAGTTTTAAACTAGACTTCATCTAGGCTCATCCCATTTTCAGCTACTACATAGCAATGCAGCTCTCTGAGTTTTTACAATATCCTAATGGGGGAAGATTATTCATATATGACAGACTTAATTATCTGAGAGAGGGATAAAAATTTAGTAAATATAAATGTAAATAATCACTGTGGTACCAATTAGCCTGCCCACAAGTTATACTTGTACTAAATCTTGTACCATTCAATTTTTAACCAGATCACACACCATGTTCTACCTGCATCCGTATTGAAATAGTAAGGTATTTGTTGAAGAGCATTATCAATAGCCAACAGAAAAAAACCCCAATAACCCATACCATGAGAGTTATATTGAACAATACCCATTATATGTGCCAGACACAGAATGTTAGTTCGACTGAGCCATTTTCAATGGAAAGAATAGTTGATTACTGTCTACATAAGACATATTCCGTAAGGGAAGTAAATGCCTGGAAATCAGGAAGAGCCAACACTTGAAGATTTCGATTTCTGGCTTTATCAGAGAAGATTTTGATCTTTCATTTACACTATGGCCATCCCAAGTTATTCTCTGAAGTGAGAGGAGAACTCAGAAATGCTGAATTGCATTCTGATATCTGTGCAACCTCGAGTCATCCTTGTTGTTCTGATCAAGGCATGATCAGCGAATGCTTCAGGTTCACATTATTTTATAGGATACTGGTTATTCTCAATATACCTTACATAGAGTAAGTCATTAAAACTGAAAAGTAATTTTTAAAATAAAGGGGTAAAAAAAGTCTCTGTCATCCAAGATGATATTTTCCTCTCTCTGGGAAGGGAACATTTTGTGATATCTTTATCTTTTGGAAATAAAAAAAGGCAAATTTTCCTTTTTTCATGAACTAACTTCTCTGTAATGGATTTGCAATTCCTCAATGTGTCTGAAATAAATTAACTAATGAGATGAGGTTCAGTCCTGATGTGTAATTTCACAAAATCACAGTATAGCCACTTATAGCAAAGTTTTCTATTTCCTTGATGCACCTTTTGTTCATATTACTTTTAATTATGTTCTATATTTATCTGACCTATTTGAACAGGATCCAGAGCTGGTACGGAACATCTGTCGCTGGGTTAGACAAGCTGTTCAGATTCCTTTCTTTGCCAAGCTGACCCCAAATGTCACCGATATTGTGAATATTGCGATGGCTGCGCAGGAAGGTAACCGAAGCCAGTGCACAAGCTGTGCAGATTTACTAATTTGCTGAATGGGATAAGATAGGGTAGTTGCTGGAATAATAACAAATAACAACATAAACTAATATGAAAATAGTTTATTTGATGTATTTAGAATAAGCATAGTGATCAAAGGCTTCCTGATTTTGTCCATGCTTCTAGAATATAGCAATATATGAAGAGAACTATATTAGACTGTTAACAATAAATCATGTATGTTTGTGTGTGTGTGTTTGTCTGCACACTCCTATTTCTATCACATTTATGCATTTACCATACTATTGTAAATTCCCCTATTCCTACATTTAGTAGTGAAAATGGTGTGCCCTGAGAAAAAAGAAATACGCCATTTGAAGGTATATGTATAATTCTTTTTTTCCTTGGAGCTTAAAGTACAACATGGCAGGAAATTAAATTTGGAAGTAGGTGTATTAATCCATTACTTAGAACCATGGTCATCATTCCTCTGTCGCATTTTGTCTTGCTCCTCACAAGTTTGGAGGAAGTGACCCTGTGCTGGAGCACCTCCAGGTGTTGAACAACCACTGTAGCAGGTTTTGTCCCACACAGCTGAAGAGCAGAGATCTGCCTGTCAGCCCCAGTGTTTCCCATATGCTGTCCTATAGCCCTTACAGCTCTCTCAACTGATGCAGCCTGCCTTGAAGCTAGTGTTAAATTTATCAGCCCAGGATTGGTCTTAAGGACCCTTTTCTGCACATCCCCTTACAGTTTGTTGCTTTCTGTCTTCAGCTGTTTATTTGAATTTCTAGTTATTTCACAGTTTCACAGGTTTTCTGTTGTATTTTTTCCTCTCTTGTTCTTATACACATGATTTAACAAAAAGTGACTGACCTTTTCTTTCACAGGTGGCGCAGATGGTGTTACAGCCACCAACACTGTGTCAGGACTGATGGGACTGAAAGCAGACAGCACACCTTGGCCAGCAGTTGGTGGAGAACTGAGGACCACATATGGTGGCATGTCAGGTAGGTGTTGCCCTTTTTGATGCATGGTACTTCCTTGGAGGCTTTCAAAACATCAGGAGGTCCTTGTAGTGGGCTAGAATATCATGTCTGCAGTTGCACTGAGTCCTTAAAGCTCACCGCTGGTCAATGTTTCTAATAGTCATGACAGATGGAACAGATTAAGTGTGAAGGCTCTTGGGTTGCCCTTTCCTTAATGGTAAAGCACTACATCAGAATACTGTGATAGGGTCACTGGAGAGGGAAGGAAATCTCTTCTCTCATGACCCTCGCTTTTCCTCAAATTTTTCATTCTGTCACAATTGTCAGGCCCCATGTTAGACAGAGGCTAATGAAAGGGCATCGCAGGGGGAAATATCAACAATCCAAATGCAGTCTATTTTTCATAGCCCAAACTCCAGCCTTCCTCCCTCCTTCCCACCAAGTGCACCTCTTCCAAGGAGGTTATTTCCTCCTTTTCCCACTGTGGTAAAAATGACAGACTGTATTAGACAAATATATGCATATTTTTGTAGCCTATTCCTTGAGATATACAACAATATCTTGTGTAGGCCATATTTCCAAGTCCTGCTTCACAGTTTAATTTTAAAACCAGCAGCAAAACTTTTACACTCCAGTTCAGTGCCTGTGCACACTAATATATTAATCTGTTGACCCTGTGCACTCTGTTGCTGTGACAACATGAACTTGGCCCTGCAAAGACAATACTGTGAGCTTCTTGACTTTACTGGTATGGAGATTAGTCTCCTTGGTGATAGAGGTAGCAGTAAATATACATAACAGAAGTAATAGCATCCTCCTGATTCAGTCAAACACTATTTTATCGGACCTGCCTCCTACCTCACCCCAAAAACATAATCAGAGGATACCAGACAGGCAAAAAATGCTTTATTTTATATGACTGGTGTTATCCTTAGAGAACCATAAGAAATGTAGTAAAAGATAACTTTTAAACAAACTTTAATTGAGACAAGTGTATTCAGTGGAAAATTGCCTTATTGCCTTAGATAACTATATGGAATTTGGAATTTTTTAGAGAACGCTGAAAAGTAAGGAAGCAATAACAATCAGAAAAAATCATTATGCCTATTGCATAATCATTTTTTCACGATGACAGTCCAATAAGATGTTATATTTTAATATTATGCAAAATGGGAGGAAGAGGGGAGCAAGAAGAGAACAGCTACAGCCCATTTCAATTTCTCTAGCCTGCCATGTTGACAGCAAAAGAATAAAGGAGGTCACAGTGGGTGCTGTGCATTAAAAATTAATAAAAGAACTATTGCAGTAGTATTTTATATAAGTAACACCATTCACATTTTCTCATTTAAGTTGCAATTTCTGAATATTCCTTCCTACCATAAGTCTGTCTAATAAAATCTATAAAATGACTGCATTATGAAAAGTGTGTCTCTTATGTCACAAATTTGAAACATGTATGTAGCGTAAATTACAGTGGCACCTGGATGCTCAGCTATAAGGGAGGACGTACCAGTATTTCTGTGGTTTATAATTCTGTTATAAGTGGGACCTGAGGAAAAGTTCTTTCTTTATTTTATTTTTATATATGTGTGTGTATGTGTGTAAGTATAAAAATGTACTTTTTTTCCTGAAGTTTTACATGTATCAGAGGAGATAGAAAATGTCATTTTAGGATGCACCATTACCTATGACACAAATCTGGTTATTTAAAAAATATGAAAACCACTGGAAATGCTGTCAATTTATTATGTTTTGAAAGGGCATGTTGTTACAGACAAATATATAAAGATTTCTTGTTGATAATTGGCATCACTAGGTCCCAATCCCACAACTCATTGTGCAAAAGAATACCACAGAGCTAATAAAGTCAGTAGGCTCTGCAACACATTGCAATACTTTCTGCTTAGCGATCAGGGTATAGCAGTATACAAATTTACAAAAGCAATTTTAAATCAAAAGAGCTAGCATGCTTACAAGAAGACAAAAAATGGGAGAGCATGTCATCTTGTCAGAGTAAGGGGCAGGGTAGCCATACTTCTGAGGTCCGTTCCTGGCCATGCCAGGGCTGAGCCGTGTGGCCTGCAGCCAGACACTTGACCTTTCCATGCTTTATTTTTCCTGTCTGTGAAATGGCAGTAACACCACTTACATGCCTACAGGCTTGTTGGGAAGTGCTCTGTAGTTCTGGCATGAAAGTCACTTCATAGTGTAAAGTATTGGCTTTCTATTTTGATGTGCTTAAACTTCTTGTTCTATTTTATTATCTGATAGAGTCAGTAGTTTTTGTTGGTTTTTTAAATAATTCCTCTCAAGAGAGAATTAAGTTTTTAAGTGAAAGTCAGCACTATTGTAGAAGCAGTAAGTCTGGTCCTTTTTTCATGTCTTTTACCAAAACACAGCTGGTTTATCATGATCTGTAGTGCACAAACCTAGAGCAGATACAGCGCATAGCCAAGCTGTATCTTGCTTTTTGGATTTTTTTCAGTTGCACAGATTTTAGTTCTTTTCTGGACTAGAAATGATTCTTGCTTGGCACAGAGGTTCAGTAAGTGTGGCAGGAGTCTCTGTCCCACAGGATGCAGTGCTCATGGTGCTGCTGCGTGACTGTGGGTGGGTGGGAGCTGGCCCCCAGCCCTCTGCAGGTCTCAGCTCAGAGTCCTCTCAGTCAGATGTGCTGGTGAGGTCTGAAACATACGTAGGCTCAAAGCAGGTGATCCTCAGCATCACCCGGTCGGTAAGGAATTGCTTGCAATGGAGTATTTCTAGAGTGCTGGATTAAACTGGATTTTAGATCAGTCTGGGCTTGCTTATCTTTTTTCCCCTTCTCTTTACACATAAATCACAGACAGCTCTCCCTGTCTCCAGCAGCATTGCCTGCTAGTATAGGGGTTGCTCTGTCTGAAAGGGTGCTTTTGCTTCAGAGAGAGCAAAGCAGAAGCTGCTGTGCTTCGGGTCTGCCGTCGGCAGCAGGGACACAATCCTCCCTTGATGTCACATAGAGAAATGTGCCCTGTCCTCTGCACTCTGCATTTCCATTCACTCCCCTGAGAGCTGAAGGAGCCCCGTGCCTCGGCAGAGGGCTGTAGCGTGAGAGGAGGCGTCCAGCAGAAAGCTGGAGGGAAGCCACTGCAGCTCCAAACGCAAAAGTCAGCACTTTGCACCTTGAAACAAGGCCACAGGCCCGCCTCTGTCTCTGCTGGCTGAAGGGCTTTGCTGAAAGCTCAGGCCTGGCTCTGGCCTGCCAGCCAGCAGGGCTTGAGGGGAGGAAGGCGCCTCGTGGCAGCACGTGCTGAGAGGGCTGGCAGGGAGGCCGGGAAAGCTCTGCGGCCAGAGATCACATTGCAAGGAAGTTGTTCTCGTAAAGGACAGCTGTTCTTCGGTGTTTTATAAATTCGCTATGGCCACACATTTCTTAATACAGTGCAAGTTGCCTTCTCCGGGTAAGTGCAAACTCACTCCTCTGAGTTTGATGAAGGTTTCTGTCAGAGTGAATAATGAAAGTATGTTAATGCCCTGGCCTAGTAGTAGCCTGACATTTTGACTTAGAGTCTTCCCTGTCCTGCACTGTTCAAAAATGTGCTCCTACATGGCTGTGTACTGAAGAAATGTTTTTGGTATACAGCTTCCCCTTGGCCTTCTCTTCCCTCGTCTTCTCGTCTGCCTCATGTGGAAGCAGCTATATGCAGAAGGATTGTCATTATTTTTTTCCAGAAAAGAAAGACATTGAAAAGGGAATTTCTTTTTAATTCCTTTTAAATTACTAAATGACAGGTAGTTTCCTATGGCTAACATACATAAAATGTCTAATTTACATAAAAATAACAATTAAAAAAGTTTATTAACTTCATTACCAGATCCTGAGATGTTTTGAGAACAGACATATGTCTGTTTTTTTAAAATATTTTTTTAAAAATCTTGCAAAGAAGGAGAGGCTTAATGAGATTACTTTAAAACCTCTATTTAACTTTGAGTTGTTACAGTCAGTGTTTTCTTCCCAGGCAGTGCTCGGGTAGTGACCTTCCTGTTTTGATCTAATTTGATCAGCTGAAAATTGCTAAGCTGTAAGAGGCATCATTGTTTCCCCCTTCCTACCCTCCTGTTTGTTGGGTGGTTTTGACAGGGAAGGATCCCAATATCCCAGGTGGATGTTTGACCACTAGACTGTAGGATTAGTCTCTCTCTCTTCACTTCCCTGCAAATATTGAATTATTAATACAAAGTGAAACAGCTCTCACAGGATACACGCTCATACTAGCACAGTCTGCTGACCTGCAATGAGCCTGACTTGGGAGAGGCAGGTTTAAATCCCAGGTGTGAGCCCAGGTCCCAGATGGGTCCACTGGATTCCAAGTTTATCCTCCAACTATTGAGCAAAAATCTGTTTTTTCTTCACCTTCTACCTCTATTCTGGTCCCAAAAAATATTTGCAGGAGAAATTTAACTTTAATTTTGACAAACTGTTGTTTTCTAAAGAAAATTCATTTCTAATTGGCACCACGGAGCCTCAGCTGAGCCCAAGGACTGTGCTAGCCCTATGGATTTCTGTGGCCCGATTACATGAGAGGACATTGTGCTTAGAGGATCCCAGTCTTCATCCATTTTTTATAAGTTTCCAGGAACTGCGCGTTACTCAAAAAGTGGAAATGTCCTAATGAAGCCTCCAAAATATGGTTGAGGAAATAAGCCCTTATGATGAAAGAAAAATACTAAAATTAGGATATGGCTTCTCAAACTGTGTAACTACAGGATTAGACACATGGTTTGATTTCCATTAAGGAACTTTTAGAATTGATCCAGCAGTATTTCAGCTTTGAGAATTCAGAATACATGAGATTTTACCCGGAGTTCTTCATATACATGTGCAATGCAGAGTATTTGTTTCTTTTAGAAAACGAATTCTTTTTAAAACTTCTTTTTAGAAGCTAATGCTGTTTTTCAATCCTCACAAAGAATAATGACTCCTGGCTCTGAAAGAGATGTTTTAGTCTGTATAAGTATAAGTTATTTTGAAAATGAGTATTTTATAGATACCAGAATAAGATGCCAGGTTTCCCAGAGAACTGTTAATATACTGTCAGCAGCTATATGCTTCCCCAAGATTTGTTTCCTTTAAATGTATTTCAAATTTTTTTTTAAAATAAAGTTTTTTCATGAGCTTTCATAGTGTGCTTCCATATTCCAGATATATTTTATAAAACACATCACATTGAGGCACAATAGGATATCTATTGCAGGCAAAATAGAGCAGAGCTTCTGTTTGAATTTCCATGTTTTTTTGTTCTTTGTCATCTGTTTGTTTCTTTGTTTTTGTCTGGAAGCCAGATCCTTAGGGGATAAATTTATAAAACCATACACTGGACTTAGCAAAAAACTTAGGTTAAAAGCAAGTCTCTCTACAGTGCACTCACTATGTATCCTTTTAATGCTTTGTTGCAAAAATATTACAGTAGTAGTTCAAACATCTCACATCTATGTGCTGTTATTGCTTTGTGCAATTATTACATTCTGTAGTATTTTTGCATTATTTGCACAAATATATTGTACAGCATGTTCAAGTACATGTGTTTGTGTGTTTTCCAGAACAAGAGAGATTCAGAAAGTTATGTGTTATAACTTCATAGCTGACCATGAGGGATGTCAGAAGGAATATACCTAGTTAGCAGATTTGGTCGTTAAATGTGGGAATATGTAATTGTTGGAAACCAGCAGAGGCAGTTAATTTTAGTTACTTTTGAAGTAAGTCAGTGGAGCTATCTGTTTTTACAGAAAACACTGTCAGATAGCAATTGTGACCTTTAAGGAAATGCTTTGCAGGTGTTATTTCAATAAATTAAAGTGTATACACTATGAGAATAATTGACATTATTAATAGGGGCATATATTCTAATCTGATATGTATGAATTATATTGAAAGAGGAGAAGTTGAAGTTATAATAATAAGGGCTGCTTTTTAATTTGAATTTTATGACACATCATTAAAAGAAAAGTGAAAAAAAAAAAAAAAACCACCAACAAAACAAGAGCATTCACTTTCCTAATCACAGTTCTCTCAGTGACTGTGCAGTGTGGATTCTGGTCAATAGAAATGAATGAAAAGCTGCCCACCACTGAAGACAAAACAAAATGTATGTATTCACAGGCACTTCTGTTTGGTATAAATATTTACTGAGAGTTAAAGACTATTTACATTAACATATATTTATAAAATAGTGTGGATAGGAGTAAAAAAACAAATATATGCCTTAGTACAATTTTAATTTTGTTTTATTATTTCTGTTAAATGTAGCTCAGCCATTACAAGCCCTTATTTGCATATATTATGTCAGGATTCACAAAGAGTCCTCTGTTTTCCATCGTGTCCTTGCGGCAGTCTGATTTCTCTTAGTGTTCTGCCATCACTGGTCTGTGCAGGAGAGATCAGAGCCCTAATAATAGATTTTTGACAGGGAGCTCGCCTGCTACCTGCCCTACACAAATCCTCACTGTTCATGTTTGCTTCATGGCAACAAAGCAGACAGAAGGAAAATGCCAAGTGCTGAGTTTGAGGTACAGCCCTGCCATAGCTTGACATTTCAGCAGAATAGCAGTTTATGAGATGCATAATTTTTCATCTGGGACTCAGCTGCCATTTTCATAGAAGCTTGCAGCTCATCGACTGACTGGAAGTAGGGCAAAGGTTTACAGCATAGATCAAGGTCTACATCCTTCCCATAGCTATTTAAAAATAAGTATTATTCTCCAGATAAGGTCAGAGAACTAAGCATATTTTTTCCACTTTTAATATTTTCTAGCCAATTTCTTTTCCATGGAGAAAATGCTTTGCACTTTTAGCACAGGTACTGTTTGTAGTTGATTAAAAATGATCATAATTGATTTGATTTACCAAAAGATTAAACGAGTCCTGAAAAAAGAATGAAGTATGAGTCTTTACACACAGCATTTGAACAAAGCTGTGTTTTCTCCTCCTCTTACTTTGAAAAAAGCTCATTCCGAGCTTGAAACGAATGAAAAGTCTTTACTCTTGGAGCTTAATTGGTTTGTGTTTTATTATTGTTATAGATTGGATTTAAATTTTCACATTCATGCACATGTACTTGGGAAACAAATGCAGTGTAGGTACATGTAAGTGAGTGTTTAATTTAGAATTACACATCTCTCTGAGCTTCAGTAACAGTTCACCATGTCACAGCCTCATAGAGAACAATGGTACAGTACATTGGATTAATTAAAGAAGCCTTGCAGAGAACTGAATTCTCAGTATGTCAAGATTTCAATTTTATGTTAAATATTTTCTAAAGGCCAGACCCTTAAATCTCAGGGGCTGTACCAAGCAGTGAGCTGTGAATTTAACCATAGGCTAACTGCTAATGATAAGGAAAAGAGTCCAAGTTGAGGCAGCTGTAATACAGTCATTGGATTAGGCTATCAATCACTTGGTTCCCTGAGGAACAGGCAAAGACGACAAAACAGTGAAAAGGGAAATTAGGAAGGGAGGGCATGACTAGAATGAGATTCTTCACCAAATGTATCTGTTAGTTGGCTGAATCCCCCAAGCATCAGACAGAAATGTCCAGCATTGCTCTCAGACTAAAAGCCAAGTATTTGTTCCAAACTCCTAGAAAACCATCAAATCATCATTAACTGTTGCTGGTCTGTACAGGGTTTTAGAAATGCAGTGGGCTATATTCTCATGTTTTAATAGCCTGTAATTAGATTAATCTCTAAACTATTATTGTTGAACACTCTGGATTTACTGTTTACATCAAAGCTCATATAGAACATGTCCAGTTGGAATAATTCATTTCACAGATGAGTGGGGTTTTTTTAATAAACAGATAACTGTTAGGCTATCAAGTCTTACTGATGGCTACTGACGGTGAATGTCAGAAGGTGATTCAGATAAAATCATAAATTTTAATTAGGCATAATATGGTAAAAATAAGAGACAATAGCTGTGACCTAACTTGTCCAGGCATGGGTGAAAGAATGTGTGGTTTCAGTCTGGGTGCAGATAGATAAAATGAGAAATCGATTTGTATAGTGGTATGGATTAACATGATTAAGTAAAGAGTGCTTTTATAGTTAGCAATTTAGATTTGTTAATTTCCATTAACAAAGAATGGAAATTAATAGAGAAAGTAAAAGAGATGTCAAAGCATTTTAAAGCAGGCTGGTGGAGCAGGGGCTTGTATTTAAACTTAGTTACACTGATGGGTAGAGGTGAATGTACCACACGCAAACTATGACCCGATGAGGAGGTGTAAGTCAGTCAGGAACAGAAAATTTCTCCTTCCAGTAATATCAGCAATATTGAACCCATTGGTGTTGTCTTTGTCAGCACGAGTTGATTGTCTTTCTATGTCTGTCAGGTTTAGGGGAGAAGGTGTCTCTTTCTCTCATGATCACCTCTTTGAATTTGAAGCAAACGTTCACAAAAAAAATCTCTCAGAATATTTTTGTGTCATGTCTTTTGGAGATTATTGTGGTGAAAACTGATATATTGCTATCATAAAATCTTACTACAATTCATTTTGGAGGTCATTTAAGTATAACTGCTTTAAGTATCTTATGAATTATTTATTTGAAAAATACTTGGCATTTAAGTACTTTTCAGTTTATTCTAACACAAGAATTAAAATACTATCAAGAATTTCAAATAGACATTAACTAAAATAACAAAAATTGAGAAAAGCCCTGGTGAAGTCTACTGCTAGGTTTGTTTTCCATTAAGACTCTCAGAATCACAGAATCGTCTAGGTTGGAAAAGACCTTGAAGATCATCCAGTCCAACCATTGACCTAACACTGACAGTTCCCAACTACACCATATCCCTAAGCGCTAAGTCAACCTGACTCTTAAACACCTCCAGGGATGGGGACTCCACCACCTTCCTGGGCAGCCCATTCCAACGCCTAACAACTCGTTCTGTAAAGCGACTCTCAGCAGCTCTCTCAATCTGATCTTGCTCATCTTTCTCCCCAGATAATCACAATGAAGTCAAAACGTCTTTTGACTCCCAAGTGCAGGTTGAATGAGGACTAGAGACTGTGGTGGCATGCAGTATAACTCTAGTCTTTCATACAATCGAAAGGCTACTGCTCACTACAAAAGCGTGTCTAAACTGTGAGAACTGCATGCCTTATGATAGCCCAGTGGCTGCTCAGTGACTGGTTAGGAGGGTCACTCTGGCTTGCTGACTGGTCTCTGGCAATTGCACAAGTTAGAGCTGGGCCCAGCTTCCTGCTCTCGGTGTTGCAGGCAATGCAGAAGTGTATTTTGTACAGAAGCAGTAATTCTAAGTGGTTAAGCATATGGTCATGGGCTGGAGCACAAAGAAGATAACTTTGGGTGGTAGTGTTCAAGTTGGCTTGGAGGTCTGCAAAGCTTTGTTGCAGTGTACATGCATGATGGATTCAAACTTGAACACAGGTTATGAGAGTTTAGGGAGCTTCAATATAGGAGGCAGAGGAAAGATCTAACAAAGGAATTAGGGTCCAAATTCATGAGAATACATGTCAGTGTTACAAGCTCCCTGCTGTTGATCGTGCATGGCCCATAATTCTTTTCTTCTGACTTGTTATTCAGTACCCGAATCAACAGCAGGGTTTGTGATACAGGTGGTACTTGAGAGTGATCAATGAGGCAACCGTCTTCTGTGGAAATTATAAACTGTACCTGTCACTCACAGAGCAGAAGTTCTAATTGTAATTCCACAAAAAAAGCCAAGAGTTTGTAAACAATTCTGATTAACAATTGTATCAGCAGAGGTTAAAACCCCTGAGTACTGACCTGGTGTGTCTTAAGCATGTTCATTTTTTTCCATATCTTACTTTGCATATTGATTTGCTCTAGTCACCAAGTGGCATATACTGGTTGTAGAGCCCATCTTTATTCAGGGGAGGACATAGTCTCATCTTACTAGAAGAATAAACATGTTTTTACATTTTAAAAAAAATTGCAATATATTTAACATCCACTATGAGCTAACAAATAAATAGAAAAATAACTTCATATTTAACTTTTGTTTTCATGGAGCTACCTTCTCTCTGTGGGACATCTGTGCTTACAGGATAGGCCAACTGACTACTGTCTTCTGCTGTTAGTCTGGGGATACTACCACTGCTGACAATACACCCCAACTTCTGTATTGCATGCTAGTTCCTCCACCTGGTTCAGTAGCTTCAGTAGCCCCAATGGTTTAGGCATCCCTGTGAGGATGTTGGGACTCCCACAGTTCTCTCTACCTACAAAACACTGGATTGATGTGTTTTAGAAATGGGTCAGGAAGTGACTTGAAGAGAAGGTTTCACAGTTACATGAAACTGTCCTTGCTGAGATTAATCCAGTTGCAGAATATTTTGACAAACAGTTACAGGGGTTTAGGAAGAAAAAGAAATAATCCTTGAGACAACTTTAAACCCAGGGCATTGCTTTACATCCAGCAGCACCAAAAGGACCTACTTATGCAGTTATTACTGCTGTCCTGCTTCCATGTAGGAGTAGCCTTTCTACCACTGGTTAGCTATGATTTATGATGAACTCACCACAGTAAATACATCTTTATTCACCTAAATCCTGCTAGCATTCTGTATTTTTTAGTATCCTACTTGAATGATGAATAAATCCTAATGCCAACTTCACCCATAAAATACAGAACACAAAATATAGCAGATTTGTTTAACTGGGTAGATCCTGGGTTTGTATTTCACTAGGCATCACATCATCCCTGATGAGTTATTGCCAGAAGCATTTATAAAAGTATTTCACAACTATCAGAACATTTTTTTTACCTTTCAAAAGGATGCAAATAATATATAGTAGTCAGCTAAGGGATCTGCATTTCAATGTGCCTTTTCATGCAAGCACACCATTGTATAGAATGAGCTTTACAGATACCCTGCTCACACACAGGATATACCAACGTATCCTACAAAATCTTTTAGGTAACCTGCTGTAGTAATTTGGTTTTCCAATTTATGATCAATTTGCAGTTTCTATGTTGCCAGGTAATTGCAAATGTCTTCTTTATTAACATGCACTGTATAACCATCTTTACTTAAGTCATGTTTAAATCCCAAAAGACACTCATAGTCAGGGATTGAGCCACCATGATTTGGGTTAAGTGAGAGCCAAGTGAGAACTGTTGAGAGCAGTGTCCCACCGTTTCAGAATGAGAAATCCATTGTGCAGCTGTGGCAGATATATAGAGGGTGTTTTTAATGACATGAGATGTGTCCATAAAATGTATGGTACCACACCTGACTCAGCACTGAGGTAAGGCTGATGCTGTGAAGAACTTTGTTACAGGCAGCTGTGGGTTTTTTGCAAACAGTCATTCCGATGAAGACATGGTTAACTATGTTACGGTTGTGTCTGGTCATTTATGTATGTTTCATGGCTCTATTGAGTGACCTATTGGTTTTTAAAAGAACGTATGATTGCTCCAGTCCACATTTTGGCTAGGCCAAACTTTTTTTACTCCCTGTCAGTTATTGCTGTGCTTACACTGTTAATGCCATGTCAGCTGCCTGCCTATTGAATTCACCAGCTTTGGCAGTATTTTCACCAATCTTTTGGATATATGCCCACTCAAGAGCTGCTTAGATTTTAATAGGGAGTACTCAGAGAAATCTCATTCTAGGCCCTCATAAATTCTGTGCATCAAGAGCACTTGCAGAGAAGGTATTGCCAGACAAGGCTTTTAGGAATGGGTTGCTTTTTCTTATAAATTAAGCAGCTTCTTCAGAACTTATTGAAAGTGAGATTTGAAGAATTCAGACCTCAAAGGAGGATGTGGTGGCACCTTGTTTTCCCTAACAAGTATTTTGAAAAAACCTGCTACATGCTACAATCTAGTTTATTAAAATAATGAAGAGATTGCTTGCATCTTTGTTGTTCATAAAAACCCATTAGAGGATCAGTCCTTGGCAGGTATCCAGAGAGGAAGTAAACCCTGCCAGAGGCAGGGAAGTCACCCCAAGTCTTGCTCCATCTTGTTGAGGGGAATTTTAGGAAGGAGTTTCCTCCTGCACAGGGTTGGCACACAGATTTCTTTCTGATGTCTTTATTTTTCTTTTCTTTCAGGCCCACTATTTTACAGCTCTGAGAACAGACCCAGCTTACTGTTAAAGTCAGATAGTATGGGGTGGTGAAAGGGTCCTCAAAAATAAAAGAAAATTGTCACTCCTACAATCTCTTTTCCAAACTTGGGCTTTTTCCAGGGTTGTCTCCAATGTCCTTTGCTGTTTCTCATAAAAAAGATTCACTGAGCCAAAGGTTTGCTGGGCAGAGAGGGCAGGCAGTAGTGGTGCTCTCTTCTGCTTGCGCTACCTGCATTGCCTTCCTGAGCTGCCGTGATAGGCACTCGCAGTCGGGGATCTCGCGGGCAGCTGCGAGCAGACGTGCTAGCCAAGTACAGCTAAGGCTTATCCTGCTGAATTTCAGGCACTTCACTAGCAGACTCTTACGTTTCTACCTCTTCACTGTAAGGAGATGGGCGTTCTCAGAGGTGGGTTCCTTTCTCGCTTCATTGACTGCATCAGAAATATGAGGTTAGTATATTCCTAATTTAGGTACCTCTGTCAAATGCCTAAGACAGTGTGTGTCTAAATTTTGTGTTGAAATTCCTGTGGTTAAGCAAGTAAACGATTCAGTTTTTTCTGGTGCAGGTTAGATTTCTTTTTTTGAAAACAGATGTATCTTATTTTAGCCCAGTCCATTTTCTAATCTGGTATCACAGGAGGAAGTGATATTTGTATGCTTGACATTAAAATATCTTCCAATTGGTTAAAGTAAAGCATCTGGTGTTTTTCTGTATTTTAATAAGCCCTAATAACAGCATTGCAATCCCTTAATGCTGTTTCTCATATTCTTGTTACAGTAGGTATATGGCACACATCTTCTGGTTTAAAAAGCTCAAAACAAATTTCAGCAATTTAATCTCAGTGTTAGAAAAAGGATCACAGCAGCTGCTATAGTATTTTGTATTTAAGCTATTTTTTGTAAAGACTCGTGACATGCTCCCTGGGAGCTAAATATTGACATGCATGCTCTGGCAAGCAAGATCAAGCTTGGTGAGTTAACACAGCTCAAGTCTCTGCATTGACACTGTAACCCAAGTCTGAAAACTATTATCCTACACCATTTATTTTAGCTTTATAGGTGATACTGTCCACTTGAATTAGGGATTTCAACTGTGTTTTTAATACTGTAACTGCGGATTCGTATTTGATTTAGGACCACAATACGTGCAAGGTTGTTTGTACATCTGTAATGACATCTTCACTAATATATTGTGTGTAGAATCACAAATGACAGCATAAAACCTTCATGACTTCAAACCTTCAAAATAGAAGTAAACATTGAGTGTAAAATAATTTTAAAATCACATTTATCTTTTACACTGTAGAACATGCCATATCCTAAAACTGTGAGTCTGTGAAAGCTGTTGATCAGAAGTGAAGCTTGAACATGTATTCATTATGGGATATAATTTAGGAGATTAATTTTTATTTGTGTTCTGTAAGTAAAAAGAAAAATCCACTTTTTTTTTAATTGTAAGTGCACCATGTTTATAATGCTGTAGTTTACTTTTTGAATTTCTGAATAAAGAACTTAAGCCTATTTGGGCTTCTAGTAAATTTGGCATATACACTAAATTGATTACCAGATGCATTGTGCAACATATGGCATTGTACAGTCTTTGTGTGCTTCATAGTATTTTCTTAAATTACCAGCATTTGTTTTGATTCCAAAAATGCACTTGTCTCGGCTCTCTAGCGCTTTGGACTTAAATGCTGGCTTTTCAGTGCTGAACAGATGTGTTAGAGTTTCACACAGAACATTTATGCTTTTGTGAGTCTTCCTCTTTGAGCTTTCCATACACAGTATTATGTCAGCGATAGCTCATGCAAATGGCATCGCTTCATTTTCATATGTACATTGATTGCTTAAAATAACCTTCAGAATTCCTAATAATTCTGCGTGACCAAGAAGAACAAGGAAGCAACCCAGTTTTGCCCAAAGATATTGCCCCCAGAGTGAATCAGTTTTTTCCGATACATTTTATTTTAGATTAGAGAAAAACAGGAAGGAAGGAGAACGTAACTCCTTTATGAGTGACAGCAACAGTCAACAACAGTCCTGTATGCTTCTGTGTACAGCCATATTCCCATGCTGGAGGCTGTGGTTTGAATGGGCATAAAAATTCATCCATGAAAATGCACAAAATAAGGTGCCCAGGACATTAGTATGTAATTTACTTCTAAGAGGAGACAGCTTGAGTTGATGTACAAAGCATACTTCTGAAAAAGGTATCCTTTAAATTACCAACAGTTTTAGAGAAAAGGACAATATGACATCCTGGGACAAGGGATTTGCTGCCTCTTCTGCTCAGGTAGAATTGCTTTCTTCACACACAGATTTCCAGGCCTCCCCTTGCACCCTTTCTCTTCTGTGAGATAAAAATACACCTTTGTATAGCATTTGGATATCCTCTTCTAGAAGGCACTGCGTAAGTGCTGGGCATTGCTGATATGTGTTTAGCAGCAGCAGTGTGTGTTCTCATCAGTATTTTAAAATCAATGAACACTTTGTGGGCCCCTGGCTTTCTGTTGGCCTTTGATCATGAAGACCAGTGAATGCAGTTTAGGAGTTGTGTTGCTACCATTTTTCTTCAGTGGAAGCTGAGGGGATGAGTAAGTACATAAATTATGTCACTTACTCACCCTCTGAGCTGCCCTCATCGGATAACAATTAAAAAGATCTGACAGAGCAATGCACTAAATTCCCTTGTATCCCCTTATGTTGCTCTGAATACATCAAACAAATTAGTATTTAGGCCTATTAATGCTGTTATTTTTTATTAATGCAGAAAGCAGACTTATGATACAGGTGTATAATTTCATCTTGACATCAACATTGAGTTGTGTGGCTGGTCACAAGCAGGACTGATATAACCATGTTTTAATTACCAACCTTCAATAATATATCTGGAGCTGGTAAAAGCCTCTGCAAATAAGGTTTGTTCTTCCTTTATGCCACGAATAGTTTACACAGCATGGACATGCTATTATTTTGCTTTCCATTAAGGCATTAACTCTTCAGCTTGCTGTACACTCTCAGCTAAAGAAATGGCATGAAACTTCCTGTAATTGTGAAGGTTATTAAAAAGAAGGAACAGAAGAAAAAGCCTTTCTTTAAAATTATCATCCGTGCGCAGCCAAGGTCTCAGCTAAAGCCAAGGTATCAACTCCCTGTTGGAGTGGGGGGGGTCCTTTTCTTTTATGGAAAACTAAGTATTGTCATGTACATTTCATTACAAAAATACTAAAGTGTAAGGAACTAAATATTTAGAAACTTATGTACCTAGTTATAAAACCGTAATTATAAGAAAGTGTTCTTGTGTAACGAGCACTACATGTCTATCATACAGTGTTTTAATGTGTACAGTAGTTATTAGTTGAGTATTTCCATTATTACCATTCTGTGAGCAACTGCCATTCTTGAAACTGATTGATGTTTGGGAATAAAGCACTTTTATTACATGTTGCCAGCTTCTGAGGACCAATCTTATAACCTATCGTGCCTTCAAAGGAGTGATGATACCTCCTCTTTCTGGAACTAATCACATCTGAAGAAAGTGAAAGGGTGAAAACATTTTTTTTTTTTCTGGAGAACTTTCATTGCATTGTACAGTATTCCGCTACAAAATGATTATAGTGTTTTATCTGCCAAAGGTGACACTGGGGGAAGATAACTTTACAGGAAGAGAGATGTTTGAATATAGGCAACTAGCACTGTGCAGTGGCTTGGCTCGAGGCAGTGAATTTATTTGTGGGTTGATGAAACTGTGGTCTCAATTTTTCATTGTCTGCCAGTCTTCTGGCAGGGTGTGCTGGTTGCAAAGTCTTCGCTAACATTTCATTAGTTTAATTTGTGGGTTTGTGCTCTGTCCAGACCAGCACACAGATCTGCAATTTCAGGAAAGAAAAAGTACAAGAAAAAGGAAAGAGAACCCCCCGCCAAGTGTTTATCTTCTTAAGGCCACACTGTCTTGCTAGGGCCTAGAAAGTCTCTAATCATGCTTTGAGAGTTTTTCAAAGCAGGAAAACTGCAAGAAAATATTGCAGGCAAGTTAGTGGTAAATATTGCTCAGAGGGGACTTGTAGTTTGTGGAGTTTTTGTGCATATTTTGTGCATTATTTAAATTTCTTCGTCCTCATCCTGCCTCTGTCCCCTAGAGACTGATCTATAAATGCATAGTGCCCTCCAGCTCCAGCGGGAACTACCAGAGATTGTGAGCTTCTTGTGCTTTGCTCCCAAAATAAGGCAGAGAAAGAAACTGATGCTAGTTTAACACTGGCATATAATATAATGTCCAAGTTCAGCTTGTAGGAGCAAGTTCAGATGCTGACACTAATCTAAACGCACCAACATGAAGCTCCCAATGGCTATATTTGTACTTTGGAGACCACCTAAAGTTGGACAGCTTCTACTCCAAAGACCCTTCAGGTTCTGTATTAAAATAAATAAGACAAGTCTTGGGACCTGAAGAATCCTCCCAAGAAACAATTTTCAGCAGATAGAGTGGGAACCCAGCTGTTCTCTCCTAACTCATAATTTGATCACCAGATTATAACTGGTCCTGCAAAAATCACATCCCTTCCAGCCTTCAGTATGAACAGCTCTAGTTTTTGCTCTTGTTCGCATGAGTCTCTGTCTGTCCTGATCCCTTTGTGTCAAACTCCAAATTGCAAAGTGAAGTTGTCAAAAGCCCCCATACTTTGCTTCTTTTCCCAACCCTACCCTGGTAGCAGTAGCTTGCTTTCCAAATATCTCAACAGGCTCTGGTATGGCCCTTCTTTCCAAATGATGATACAGCCCACCAGCATACAGCCACATGCAGATACCCATGAAGAGTCAAGGTAGGTAGTTTCCATTTATTGCTAGGAGAAAAAAAAGTGTCAAATAACTTCCTACTCATCCTATGGCAAGCAGATGAGTAGGGCTGTGTGCTTCAACTACCTTAGGTATAGCTATCAGTTCTCCTACTCTTGGTTGTGTGAGTCTTGAGAAACGGGAAGTGTTGAAATAAATGGCTATGATACACATAGTGTTGAAATAAACATTTATTTTAACACATTGTATGTGATGAGCCATTTATTTTAACACTTTTCACTTGAAGTGTTGAAATAACAGGTTTTATCAGGGGACGTGTCATCCACTGTTTTATGTATATGTGAATATGGAAATATATCTACTGAGTGTGCATGTATATATATACTCAGACAGATTATATGGATATGTAATAATAATATGGTAGATGTGTGTGTAGACACACACTATTGCATGGGCAAATACAGTGTTTTCCACTGAAATTGAGTCATTTGTTTCACAAAAAATTTGTGTTCATGCCATAATATTTTTCATATATTTTATGTCTCTATAAATAGGTCTAAATATATCCATACATAAAATTGTATATTACTAGATAGTAGCAACTGGATGAGATAGGTAAAATAGAGAGATAGGCAAAATAAAATAGATAAATCTCAAAATAGGATAATAATGATCCTGAGTTCTGTAAACGGAGAAGGAAATACTTAATTTGAGCTTTCTAAATATCTAGATCTGGTTTCTTTCGTTTGCTGTACTTTCATAAGCTCTGCTTCCCTTTCTGTAATGGGCTTCCTAAACAAGTTATCATTAAACAGTGCAAGGTATGCTTCAGGGTTTGTAAATAACCTGAAAAGTTGTTGTGCTGCATTTTTCAGTAATGTTTTTATTTTTAAATGCACTGTAGGAGCCTCAGTGCCCTGCTCGGCAGCCAGTCACCACTCTTTCAGTGTGTCCTTAGATACACTAAATTGCCTTTGTATGGTTAGAATTATGTATGCGTTAAAGTGCAGGCACAGACACACCCCTCCTGCTTTCTGGCACCAGGGTCATGTTGACTGTGGTAGTTGTTGTTGTCAAGGAGGTTAAAACCAGCTCAAAGGTAGCACTTCCTCTGAGACTGACAGAGGAAAGGCTGCCTTTGAACAAATCTGTAAGCTTCTGGGTAAATAGCCACAAACACTTCTAGACTTTGAGTTAAACACATCTGTCTCCACACTGAAATGAATAGGCAGTGAGACCTACCATGTGTTAAAGGGAAGCACCCTCATCTTTCGAGGGAAGGATTGCCCAGCAGAATTTGGCAGGAACTCTTTTGTCCTTCTGTGATGGCTGCAACAGTCTTGTCTGGTAACTGTGGCGGTATTTCTTAGATGGGCTGTTCCTTAGCTTTTTGCTGGTCTACTTCAGATGTCTTTTTCCTTGTGTTATGTTGGGAGCATACCTCAGTTATTAACACTACTTTTATTATTTTATTATTACTGTTGTATCGTTGTTTTATTTTATTAGCACTACCACTCTCAGTAAAAGGCAAGTTTTGTCCTGACCCAGTGGAGGAGTGTAGTGCAAAAGGTGCCAGACCTCCTTCAGCACACACTGTGCTCAGCTCCGCAGCACCAAGCCAGGTGACTCAGACTCCAAGCCATGATGGGGAGCAATAGCAAAGCAGTCAGGAAAAAGAAAGGGCATACCGAGCTCACCAAAGAGCATGTAAAGCATGGTGTGAGACCATTTCCAGCTTCAAGTCAAACCACAGTAGAAAGTATGAATGAAATTAAATAATGAGCATCTGATAAATTGCAACAGAAGATGCTGGGTTTTATGCAGATCACCAGAAGTATCAATTTTTAGTGGATCTGTAGTTTTCGGTGAGAGAATGACTTTGTTAGAAAATTCAGCAATCGCAAAACAATTTGTATCTGCCCTCTTGATTTTTCCTACTGAAGTTCAATATGAGTGAAAATTCCCCCAGGTCTTCCTGGATAAATAATATTTACAGATAAGAAAAATTTACTTTTTCCCTCTCTCTTTCTCTGATTCTAACCTTTTTAATTGAGAGAAGTCTCTGATGACTGCTAAACATTTATTGAATGAGAACTCTGGTGATTTTATGAACTTTCAGCTGAAAGAGCATAAATAATCATTAGTATCAATTCAAAAATGGTAAAAATAAATCCTAAAAAGGACACTGATTTTTCTCTGTGCTTATGAAAGTTCCACCATTTTTTTCTATTTGGGTACAGGTTTTTTTCGAAGGAAACATGAAGAAAAATGATTACTTCTTGTTTCCAGTCACAGGTTGGACTCAAACCCATAGGTATCCCAAATAGAATCAGGTATCCCAAATAGAATCAAATGAGAAGTCAGCTTTGAAGTAAAAAGGAAGGGGTAAATAATTATCAGACTACATATTAACACACCATCGGTTTATCAAGCCATAAATGTCATAGATAGACACTGTATGCTAACAAAAATTAGTAGGATTCAGTCAGTCAATATGGTTTCAAGAGCCAGCAATGGCAGAGTGAGGCAGAAATTGTTTGAAGTCTGCAGAATTGTTAACTTTATTCTGAAGTCTTGGGGTAAAGTCCTGGCTTCACAGTAGTCAGTAGAACCTTTGCCACTGATTTGGTAATGTAGGAGCATCACCCTTCACAAATTATCGATAAAATGAAACATTAGGTAGCCATTGCTTTGAAGATGTAGGCTAACTGTTGTAGAGACATCCCATAAAATGAATATTCCCATGAATGCTCCATTTGGTAAAGGAATAATTAAAAGTTTTGATAGGAAATAGCCTGAGTAAATACTACATTTTTATTAGTGATTTTGGCAAATGGCTATTAATGTGTGAGTAGTAATGGACTGAAGGACTTACCAGGCTGTGAAATAGATAGAGAGCAGTGAAGAGAGTCTTCTCTGGATCCTGAGAAGTGTTGGGCTGTGCACCATTAAAGCTGTGGCAAGGTCCATCTTGAACTTGCGCTTTGGGCACTTCCTGTATTTTTAGTGCACTGAATATTGTGTCCCCCATTTGAGGACCTCATAACAGCTGTGGATAGTCTTTCTCTCTAAACATGTCTATTCATTGGGTTTTCTTCTGCATATAAATGCGTTCTCTGGCCATTTTGAAGGATGTGCCTGCTACACTGTTTCATTAAACTGCCGCGTTATTGGGTAATTGTTTAAACATAATGCCATAGCACTATCAAAAGGAAAGGTGAACTAATGGCATTTGCAAATGTCAGGGATTATCTTAACACTTTTATTATAGTTTATAAAAAGTAGGTTCAGGGCATTCCATGGCAATTATTTCCACAGAAATTGGTTATTTAAATAAATTGCTAATTATCTGGATACGACAGTATTGAAAACCCTGCTAATGAGTTATTTGATAAGAGTAGCTTATGGTGGCCACCTACAGGTGGGAGAGAGAAAGCACATAGAATAATTGTAGTCAGAAGGAATACAATGCAGATGAATTGTGTATAACCTGCACGTTTCCCTGGACTGTTTGCAAATGCAGATGATATATATATTTAAAGTACTTGATCACCAGTACTAGGCAGCATACACGTTATGCAGAAAATGTCTTAACAGTTTTCTGTTTTCTGTGGGTTTTTTTTTCCTAATCCCCAAACTTTCTTATCTAGTTACTTCCTGCAGCACTGGATTGATCATCTACAATGCCTGAACTCTCCCAGACTAATTCCCTTTTGTAATGCTTTTTCACCCACATCTGGTATTTGATGTCATTGGCTTTATTAATTTTAGCAGTCAGGGAGATAACGTTCCAAGAACGTACTTACAGAAGGAGGGAGGGTCATCTTCCTTAGATTTTTGGTTTTTTTTTTTTTTTTTTTTAGCAGCAGACTTTATCAGTAATTTATTAATCAAAAATAACGTATCAGCTAATTTTTCTTTGTAATATTTACACTCTGTGGTTTAAATTTGTAAAGAACTGCAGTGTAATGTAATATAATGCAAATTAAAAGTTAATTTTACTTTACAATGCACAGAATGGGGAGAATTATGACCCAAATTCATTTTTATTCCATCTAGTAACCATAGATACAAAAATTTGCTTTTAAGTCATCTACTACCAAAGGTATGAGAGTTTGATTTCCTTTAAAATCTGTTTCTTTTGTTGATAGGGAGTTTGATAAAGACCATTCAGACTGTTTCAAGATTCAGGCTCAGTATTATCAGTATGAATTGATTCACCTCAGTTCTGTTGGCCATTTTTTAATGGATCTGGATCATCTTTACCTAAAGGCCCATTTAGAGCTGCTGCTAGTATGTGTTAAAGACTTTAAACTACCACGTTGGTGCAGTATATTGCAAGTGAGAATGTAGCCCAATATTCAAGGCTTCTGAGACTGTTTTTTCTCCCCATTGGTGGATCACTGGGATCAAGAAGATCTGAATTGTTTCTTCTAGGAACTTTCAAAGCCACTGAGTTGCTTAAAGCTTTAACACCAGGCTTCTCCTTGAAGAAGGCATTAAGTTTGGCTCTCAAGCCTTGATCTAGTGAACACTTTTGGTGCTTGACAGGATTGAGTCATCTGGAGACTCCAAGGACTTGTGAAGTCGTAATAAAACATGTGCCTTCTGGCACTGGTAAAGGGTTTTTTACTTCCTGAGGAAAAATAAACAATCAAACAAATAAGTAGGTATAATACCTCTCATTAGTTTGTCATCAATCTGCTATCCTCAGAGGACAAGGGCAGCTCTGCCTATCTGTGCTGATCGAGGAGAGGCATTTGGCTGATGTATGTTCTGCTGCTTCTTCATGTTGTATTTTGCCCATTGGATATCCTTGACTGCAGTCCCTCATAGTCACCAAAAATCTGATGACTTCTTAAAAATAAAAAAGAAAACAAAAAGAAAACCCAATCTCTTTGATTTAAGGAAAGAGACTTTAAGGTCAGAGACTTTTGCATCATAGAATTATTTCATTGTTTAAATCTTTATATAATAGCAAGTATTTGCTCAATAATGAATGAGAGACTTGAAAGAGTAATTTTCAACATAAAGTAGCATGTCATCTCCACCAGGTATTTTTCTTTCTGTCTTTAATTTTCAAATCTCACTCCCCTGCTTGAGGTCTGGATAAATCGACTTTGTTTATTAAATCTCATTATTTTACAGCAAGGTAAATGATTGCCACATCTAGCATCTGGTAGCAGCTGTAATGCTACTATCAAGAGAGTGCAGTATCAGCAGTTTCCCCAGCTATAGGTGCTTAACTAGTGGAATTACATGTCCCAACATGTCAAAGTATGGGTTTTTCTTAGCATGTGAGCTGTCTTTCAAATGCATGCTGGACTTGGACTTCAGCTTCTTAAATACCATTGGATTTATCAGACAGCATTCTGCAAATTCCCACTACTACTTACAGCTCTTTTAAAATTTGGCATTAAATCTCTTTTATTTCAATCTCTTAAAAACTTCTTCTCCACAAATCTCTGTAATGGAATCTATTACCTTCCTGCGGTACTTACATGAAAATGCAAGAAAATAGATACTCTAGGTCAAATTCAATGTTCATTTGCCTTTTTAAAAAATTATTTCTTTTTTTTTTTTTAATAACTTGGCATCACTATTGTTTGTATTCTTTCTTTTTTTTCTTTTTTATCTTTAATCTGGAAGGTTGTTTCACCATTCCATTAGGCAGTAGGATCTCTATCACAAGTAAATCACATTGTATTCCAGACCAGCAGCTTTTATTACAGAAAGGAAAGCTTCTGAACTGTTGGTCAAGAAGTGCGCAAGAGAATGACTGCACCTTCTGATGTGCTTGTTCCGTATTCTGTAGACTAAAGAAAAAAATGCTGGGATGAATAGTTACACCTCAGTCAGCCCTCTGATTGTCATTAGAGCCATTTATTTACTCTCATCAGAAGCACTCCTTTAATGTTTTTAAATTCGTTTGGGTGAATTATAGATGAATGGAATACTTTTGCGATCATGCCAATTTATCACTAATTTACTAATCACCAAATGTAAGTAATAAACTCATATTATGAATATCAAGTGCAGCTAGTACTAAGAAGTACCTGTGTTCCGTAATAAATTCTAAGTCTCATTGCCATCTTTGCTAGGCTTCATCAAATCATATGCTTGATTTCTTTGGGCTGAATGAAGATCTTTCTGATTACCTATTGTGCTGAAACCTTAAATAAACTGTCATTTTCTCCTTTTCCTCTACTGGCCATTGTACAGAGACAGTCATTTAAGTGAGAAGGTGGCTAATTTAATCAGATTGAAGAAAGGAACAATTATATTCTGGAAATATTTTCTTGTGGTACTCTTTGCTACAAGATATCGCTAAGGTCAAGGGTCTGTAAGGCTTAAAAACTGATTGAATGCACACTCTTAGAGTTACATTGGGGTTAAAAGAATATAAACCTTCATGCCTCAGGGCAGATGTCAGTTTTTAACTCATGCAGATTGGGAAGAAATTTCCCTCTAGCCACATGATTTCAGAGTTACCAGCGCCTGTATTCTTTCACCTTTCTAAAAAATAACTACCTCATCACAGTGAGATTCTGGAGCAGCTGTGTCAGTGCCTGAAAGCAATATAGCAAGTCTGATGCTTACCTGTAGCCTCAATTTCAAACACTGAATATTAGAGGAATTTCATGAACTAGTTTCTCGATGAGATTATTTTCAATGGCTTTGGCTGTGTAGTGTATGTCTTGGCGTGTATGCCCTTCAAAAGGCTTTATAAATAAATCCATGAGAGCAAACAGCATGGTTCCATTTTTTTTTTTTTTTTTTTGTCTCAAGTCTTTCTCTACGACTGGACCATCAATTCAGTTGTAATATTTGCTCTTTGGGCACTTGCAGTGATCCTCTTTCAGAGAATCATTCTGTTCCTTTCAAACACGTTACAGTCAATCTAGCTCAAATGATGGCAAATATTCATTAAGGTCCTGTGGAAAGTTCCTGTTCAGATCCAGCTCCTTTCTGTGATTTGTTCTGGTGTGATCTTAGATTCTTTAAGGCAGTTTTGGTGAGATTTCTAATTTTTATGAACCAGGCTCTGGTTTTCACCAAAACACACTGATAGTGCATCTTGGGTTAAGCTGTCCATTTATGCAAATTAATGTTTTATATGCTGAAAATATTATATCTCTATGTAGTCTCTGTTAAACTAGCAACAAGTTATCTATGTAAAGCCTGTGAGCAGTCCTGATCCCTAACATGTGCATGGAAGAATATCTGGTGTGTCCTGATGGCTGGTGGAAGAGTCTGACTGATCAGATAGTGAGTCTTCTGTTTTTTGCTCAGGTGCAAAGATCAGCTATTGAAGAAGACGGAAGTGTTGTATTAAGTATATAATGAGAAGGTGTCTATCCCAAGGCAGATAAGTTGTCATTGCCCAGAAGATAATTTTGTGCTGAATCTAGAGAAGATGTCAGTAGAGACTGCTTAGCTGAGCTTTTGGGTGTGAATGTGTTTAGTACTGATGGGCCAGGGTCTTCTGTGAATTCAGTGTTGTCTGTCAGGATTACAGAGGGTATGTTGCAAAAGGCAATGTGAGCTGAAGACAGAGTATTTTTAATGGTTAAAACAAAGCAAACTTCAGTTTTCTGTAATGGAAAATTACCTTGAAAAAACAACTCCTTGACAAAGTGACTGTGCAGCTGTCCTATTCAAAGCAAGACATGACAGATTTGGTGACCTGAACTTGTGTGGGATCTTTCTCCACACTGACCCTTCCAGCTAGATCGGGGAGGTCTTAGCTAGTGCCCAAGCAAGACAAAGGCTCTTTCTAGAGAGCAGAATCCTGCGCTGACAGTAGGTCCTTCGTGGAGACCAGTAAAACTCTGCCTGAGAGGAAGCACTGCTGGGGACACTGGAGGGAGGGTAGACACTGGGCTTAGTGTGACTGGGCTACTTGAAAAAAGCAATTTATCCTTTACTGAAGACTTAGATTAAAAATCCAGCCTGCACACTGCAGTAGTTCTGTCTCAGAAAAGGTAGAGAAGAATGGCAACACAGCTTGTTTGGGTTGAAGAAGAAGTTTTGCCAGAAGGAGATGAGGATGTTGGTCAGGCATCTAAGCAGGGGTATGGCGATGCAGTGGCTACTGTTTCCACACGGGCTCTTTCCCCACACTTCCTAATTATGGTTTGTTCATTGCTTTGGGTTTATTTCTTTCTTCCCTTTTGGTTATTTGTTCTTGCAGAAGGTAAATGCTTTAAAGGTTATAATAATACCCGTGTGGGTGTTCAGAAATATTTCATGTCGTGGTATTTCCCCAAGTTATCTAACACAGTACAAAAAAACCCCAAAACCCAAAACACTAGCACTTCCTTGTGTAGGTTGACAGCCAGCCAGTTCCTCTGGGGACAATGTGTCCCTCCCTTATGCTACTGTATTGTTGTCCAGTGATAACATAAAATTATCCTAGAGGTTCTCTAAATTAAGTAGAAATTTTAAGAGTACTGGAGTTATCTAGAGAAATCCCAACTAGCCTAAAAAATAAATAACTGAAAGTGTCAGCTGTCTATGCTATCCATCATTTAATGAGCAGCATCTGTATGCATATTTCAAATATTTGCATACCATCAATAGGATGTAGCCAAAGCAGATGCATTGCAGACACAGTGTATTGAGACTTTAATCATAATTCATCTAAATGTAGCAAGGAGTAGTCTGACTCAACGTCCTTATACCATTTGAAAATGCAAGCTCCAGACTTTGAGCTACAACCATAAATGAATATACTTTATTCCTTTGAGCTTCTGACTATCATGTTAATAGTTAAAGGGGGCTTACTTAAAGGATTATCTGAATCTACAAACATCCGAAGGGGAAACATATTAAATAATATATGAAATGTCAAGTGCAGTGAAATGACACTTTTAAACAATTTTTAGTCACACATAAATAAATGAGATGTTCCCTCTTAGTGGGACAACATCTATGTTCAAAGAATCAACCTGATTCTTTGTGTAGAAACATAGATCTCTGTCTACAGTGTGCTGTATGGTAAAGTACTGCTTTCTGTCTCAGACATTGTTAGTCTTTGTTTTGAGCATCGGCTAAAATGTTCAAGGCAGCTTTGCAATGCTTATGCAAATGTTTCTGTGATTTTCTTTATTTCAGCCGAATTCATAATATTTTACAAGTATTGATACCACTTGAAACCTGCTTGGTGTCAATTTATAAATGAACATAACCTCTGCATCTCAATTAGATGTTATTTCCTGATGTTCCTACCATGAGGGGTGTGCAAATTACATCAGAGTGTGTTCTGACATTGCTAACAAAATGTTCTGGTTTTCTGTAGGAAATGCTATTAGGCCCATTGCCCTTCGTGCAGTGTCTGCCATAGCCCGTGCTCTCCCAGAATTTCCCATTTTAGCAACTGGAGGCATCGATTCTGCTGAAAGTGGGCTCCAGTTTCTGCACAGTGGGGCTTCTGTTTTACAGGTACCTTTTTTTTCTTTAAAACATTAAAATTAAAGCAACTGTGATTAAAACCATAACGTATCTTCCTGTCAAACATTAGTATAGTGGGGGGTTTTACTATTGAAAGGAATTTTCATGTTTTTATCTTTATGCTTCTTACTAAGACATTCATTTCAGATGGAGGAGGAGGAGGAGTTGCCAAAATAAGACTTTGGGTGTCGTAATACCAGTCTAGGAAAAGGCTAGCCATGAGTGTTACCACTTCTTTTCTCTGACCTATAGGATTTAAACTTTAAACATCTCCCCCTTGTCATACAAATAAGGTTGACACAGACTTAAGTTTGAGCTATCTGATCTTCCTTTGTTCTCAGTTTTTTTCTTCTGCAAAGAGCCTTTTCAAGGGGAGAGGGATTTGGTCCCACTGGGAGCCAGTTTAAAGTAACTCTTGTTTATCTAGGCATCGGTGTCCCTTAAGCATGTTTATTGGAACAGGAGGTGCAGAGCTGCACATCCTGCATATGGTGCTGGCATTGCAGCCCATTGCATTGGAGTGAGGTGTTGGACTGTGTGCAGTAGTTGAGGCTGTTTACATTGCCTGGTGGGTTGTTTTGAGATCCTGGCCAGACTGGCAAGGTTAGTTAGCCCCTGTCATGGAAGGAAGCCTTGATGGCCTGTTATTATGGGCACCAGGAAATTGGCCTGCTCTACTAGGTGTCTCAGGACACCATTGCAGCATATATGTTAGAATGGCTGATAAGGAACAGGTGGTGGTTATGTTATATTATTCCATTATATATTCTTACATTCTGGTAGATACTCATCCCCTTTATCTGTAGTTCCCAACATAGACAACAGCAGCTATGGATCCTGTGGATATCGACTTTGTGTCACTCCGTGGGACGACTGGAGTGATTTCATTCCCACAATTCACTTTGACATTAAAATTTGATTCAGTGTGACCATCCTTTCTGCACAGCTATGGTGACTGCTGAGATTAGTCATTTGTTTGCTATGTTTCAGAAAAAAAATAAAATAGGCCAACTCAATGGTTTGGTTGGGTTTTTTAATGCACATCAAAGTTAGCATCTCTGGGAGCTGAAGTAGAAGGCTACTGCTTTTTTATAGACTTACTATGTTCTTTGGATGTATTAATACCATTTCCTCTTTTTTTTTAGCTTGTATTAGAATGCTTCAAACTCTTTTTTTCCCATGGACAAACAAAAGATCAGCCTGCCTTACACAATGGTCTGAGAGCTTCTTCCATATAAATACTGAGTAACAGTACAAATTACAGTGCAGCATTTGTCTATAAAAAAGTAGGATTGGCGAGGGAATGTTTTTAGTGCTATAGATTCATTTCATTTGTTATTGCTAATAGAGCTGCAGTTTTGATGGCTTTGTCTGTAGCATTACATGATCTGAAATACACAGAGTGGAATGATTTGCTGTTCTACATCTCCTGTATCTGTTTCTGGATGACTAAAAATGAAGTTTTAAAATGTCATTTATGCACTTTTCCTTTATATAGTGTGTGTAGCTGTTTGGTTTTTATTATTTCTTTTCTTTTTTGTTGGTTTGCCACAATGGTAATGGGAACTTCTGAAATATAATTTAATGCAGACAACCCAGTCAGTGCTCAAGTGAAATACTGGATTTACAAAACATTAATTATTGTTTTCTTTTTAGTAATAATCAAGTTCTCTGGAACTGGCTCCCAGAAATTACTTGGATCTATACTGGTCTTCTGCCCTTTACAGAACAATTTCTCTTTGCAACAGATTTTTCTCAGAGATGGTGAAAAAACTCTTTTCTTGTCCTTAAGCTTCACCAGTTTAACTTAAATAATCTCTAGAACTGATTTTAAACTCGTCTGGATCAAACCTATTCTCAGTTTGAGTGGCTTATTTCTGGTTCACTAAAGTAGGGAAGTAATTTAAACTAATCTGAGATAAATGGATTCTAAAGCTGCTGTGTAGGTAAGGGTCTGAACTAGTTCAATTACATTTATTTAAAAATAAACCTTTAGTAAACTTCATGCAAGATTGTGAATACAGGCCATAAGTCTTTCCCTCATCTAGGGAAAGGTGAATGGAAGGGAGAGGGAAATGAGTAATCTCTATAGACAGTCTTACAAGAAATACTTTTGACTGGGACTAGACTGAAACTTTTATTTGCTGCGCTCAAGCAAGATATGTTGTCATAGACAGAAGAAGACAGCCTCATCTTCACAGGTCATCTTTGGAACCTAATTAGGATTATGAGAATCATTGTTGTTGTTTTCCTTCCTAACAAGGTCATACGAATAGCCAGCTAATATACTTTTCCCTGAATCCCAGTCTCTCTCTCTCTCACATGCCCTTGGTATCAAATGCCCAAGTTGTTCCTTCTTCAACAGTCAAAACCTCTGTTGTTTATTGTAACAGCCTTGACAGTTCACTTCTGCTTTCTCAGTACCAAAATACAGAGCAATACAGAGAATTTGGAGATCGCATCAAATAAAGTGATCTGTTGAATGATTCAGTATATTAAGATTCACTACATAGCAAGTCCCTGAGTTAAGTAGGTAGAAGCTGGGACTGTACTGGGGGAATTACATATGCGTCCCATAGCCTTATCTTAAGTATCTGGTTTGCACACTACTGAACAGACACTTGGATTGACACAATACTGCGCATTTTGTGATCTTACTTCATGTTTCCAAACCCACGAGGACACCTTATGACTGATCCAGAGGCAGGAAGCCAGCAACCTGGGCTTTGGTGGTGCTGGAGTGAGCTCTGCACTCATCTGTGCCGAATGAGCAGTGGTCTTGAAACTTGGGAATGGGTACTGACACTGCTGTAACTGCCCTGTTACGCAGAATAGCATGTGGAGGTTTCCTCATTAGCAGTATTTTAAAAGGGTAGGGAATGTCAGTTCATCCAGCAGTAAATGTGGTCTGATACCAGTAAGTGGCACAGGTTGTACTGACGCATCCACGGAGCCCCACTAAAGAGCCTGGGAGAGCAGCACTTACCTGGCCATTGGGCTTCCCTTTGTTTTGCCTAGACAAGAGTCCTGGGTCTTCTCTGCCATGAGAAGGTGACGTTTATGGCCAAAGATAATACCAAGGCTTTGTGTGAGTTGATTTAATTGCAGTGTGGCATATCTCTTAGAGAAGAGGTTTATGAATAATAAATGTACCTCAATTAAAAGCAAGATCAGGTTTTCCTCTGCAGCTATTTCACCCACAATCAGTTGTCCATTATTTTTTCCAATTGCTTTTATTTTTAAAATGCGGGGATTTATTTTCCATTTACAAAATCATACACAGAAATGCAAGTCAGAAATCAGGTGGTAAGCCATATTTTGATATATGCTGTAACCATTTCAAGTGGTATTAAGCAGGTATATTAGGGAATGGTTTAGGGGGAGAGTTTCAGTATTCAAAGTGTGTTCTGTCCCCTCCTTTAGAAGATGGAGGGCAACATCTTAGTGTCATTACTGGCAAAATGTTCATGTATAAGAAAGTTTTGCAGCAGGTATAGACAACAGACTGGATCATTGTAGTCAGTAGTATCTGGGGTTAAAATTTTATACAGCAATTTAACAGAGCATTCTTCCACTTTATGGACTTCAGAAACAGGTGCAAAAAGACCCCCCTTTTTAAAAATTTTTCATTAAAAATGCTGAAACTTTTCAATCATTCCTCAGCTGATTCCATAGCACTATGCTTTTTTGTAACATACCCAAATCCACCAATCCCTTTTCAGTACAGGCATGAAATTAGAAAAAAATAACAACTTTATTTATGGAGATAATCCTGCACTCGTTGCATACCAAAAGCTCCAGAAATGTCTAGCTGCATCTTTCTGAGGTTCAGTTCATTACTATAGGCTTCCAGTGAGGCCGGAGTATTTTTTTTTCAAGTAAGCTTTTTTTAAAGCCACAATTTATCAAAATAAGATGTATATCGGATTTTTTGCATCTTCTGCATCATCTATGTGATTTACCATGTCACACTGATGGTTTGTTAGATTTTTACAAGGCTTTGAAAGAGACATACATTTTTCAAAGTCATCTTGCTGTAGGAAATTAAAAATGGAGACAATTATAGAAAATTCCAGTGGAAAGAGAAAATGCATTATGGAAAAAGCAATAAAAGTGTAAAAATATTAAAGTAAAAATCAGTTCACAGTAGCCTGCATGATTGAATTGTAGATCAATATTGTGTAGTTAATGCATTAGCAGTAGAGCATTAATTTGCAATTACCACAGGTGATCTGATCCTCTGTGTTCTGTCCATTGACATAAATGACCTTTTGTTGAAAAAGATTCTGTAGTCATCATTTCTAGCAGATGTAACAAAAAAAATAGGGTAGAACAAAGGGGTACTTTCTGAAGTATACTTGTTTCATGGTGGAGTCTCTTAACACTATATTCTGGTGTGGAATACTTCTGTTAATCTTGAATATTGGTTATTACATGTAAAGAATATGGCTTCCTTTTCAAACAACTTTCTTTTCTTACAAAGTATGGAGGTCACACATGTCCCCTGCTGCTCCAACATGGATGTCTATAAGGCTCTCTACTTAGCAGTGATTCAAAATTCACCCATATAATGCTGCTTCCTGGCAGGGCAGCCTTTAGCTTTGCCCCAGCCCTGTTTCAGACCCACCTTCATCCATCTTCATCTCCCACTTGCATTGAATGGGATGTAGTACCTTGCAGTCCTGTTCTTACAGGCAGTGTGCTCTTGTCCTCACCGTGTCGTGTTCATCCCATGCACACTTGCTGCCTCTGGACCTTGTACCATGACCTTCCTCATCTCTCATGCAAGGGAATAAGGTGGGAATATACCCCACCTCAGAGACAGAGCTGTTGTGCTGCTGGATCTGCCCCATGCCCTTTTCTCCTGCCCCACACGAGTTGTGTGAGAGACCTCAGGGATCTGAGGAAGAAAAAACCATTCTGGAAGTATGACAATCCATGATAGTAAAGCAATAGGTATATTTTTTGCCTCTGTAAGATAAAACCTCCTTCCAACACAGAATGCTGTTGTTTTTATGAGACTACTTGTGTTTTTTATAATGTTTTCAAGGAGCATTCTTGTTGGTGCCTCTTTGGAGCCAGAGTCTCAAGGGATTTAGGACAGTTTGATTATTATTTTTTTTTCAGCAGGCTTTTTACTGAAGCATTTAGCTGAGGGATTTTTATAACAGCAGGATGGCCCTTTGTGTGTGAATAAACAAGCTTTTCCATCACAAAATAGTGGAACGTCAACTATGAGAGAGCATTGTTATTGTATTTGTGCAAATGTGAAACCTTGTGAGGAACCCTTCTACATGGTATAAAATGCCCTAGGTATCAGAAAATAAAAGCAAGGCTCTGAAAATATAATCACTGAAATGACAGGGGAAAAAAATACCATTTCATAAACATTATGTCACATCTTGATGTTTAGATGCTACAATTTTCTCCACCCCAATCTCAAAATAGCCCCCACAAAAACACATGAAGTAAGCATATGCTGTAATAATTTATCACATTTTTCACCCTTTTTTTTTTAAATTTTCATTAAGGTCCCCGATGCAATTTCTCTTTTTTTTTTTTTTTTATGGCTACAGAACTGCAAAGTGGAGAGCTGGTTCTCCACGCACTTAATTAGTTAGTGTTCTTTAAAGCCTCTCTCACTGTCTGTTCAAGTCAGTGAAGACACTGATGTTTGAGTTAAGTGAGGACTAGATGAGGCCAAAAACTTATCGTTCAGGAATTATTGTGTATGCCATTTAATGGTAAGGAGAGTGAAAAACTAAAAGAAATTGAAATCATGGAAGTGACAGAGTAGGGCAGTGATGGAGCAGGCCCTGTGTTTTACAATTCCAGGTTAAGTTTATACTGATGACACTTGGAAAAAAATTATTTTGTCTTACAATGAATAGCAGTGATTTTGAATGGAGAGGAAGGGCTCAGTCTTTCCTTGTATATAATCTGAGCTCTGTGTGAGGAGAATGAAGTTGGGTGGGTGGCTGCAAGTCTTAAACAACCACAGGGTGCCACTGATGTGGCAGAGCAAGGCTGGGCTTCTGCTGCCTGGACTCGCCAAGAGCCCACGCTTCCTCTGCCCCCAGCCCATCCTTACACCAGTGCATGGGGGGAACAGTGGCTGAAGGCTTTGCTTTGTGCCAGTTGGAGAGTGCTCCACCAGTGGATAAGCCCGAGAACAGGCACACTTTGGCTCCAGCTGGACACCATGAAGTTTCTGACACAGGCTGTGGCTCGGGGATAGAAGAACAAAACCTTTCTGTACAAAGTTGTCCATGATACAAAGAAGTTAAGACGTTGGAACTAATTCTTCTGTCACCAATTAAATTGATGAAGAATAGATTGCTGGACACAGTGGCAGGCCACCAAAATGATACGAGACAAGATTCTTTATACCCGCCAATAATTTTAATGAAAAAAACTAGCACTTAAGGCAAAACCACTTTTCAGATGAAAGTCCTTTGATTGAGATATAGTCTCATGTAGAAATAGCAGTTTTTAGCCTGTATTCCCAAAGAAACTCGGTATGTGTTTGTATATTCTTTTGAGTATCCTCAGTCACATTTGAGCTTTGTGGCCATTTTCACTGAAATTTGCCAGAAGATAGAAAGTATTTTGCTATAACAAGTTTTGAGAAAACAAGAAAGTCAGGCAGAGGAGAGAGCGTACCTGCATTCCTTCACTGTAAGCGCGAGCGCGCTGTGAGCTCACCTTTATTAGACCTCTGAGAATCCACATGGGACAGCGCTGTTAGGGCTGTGTCAGCCACAGGAAAGGCTTTAATTGGCAGTCACACCTTATTAGACGTCAGAGAACCCATCCAGGAGACACAAAGCTGCTGGAAGCCAGGTATCATTAGCTCCTCTGCTCACAGAGCTGCGCGCTTATAAAATCTTCAATGGACGCAGCGCTGAATGGAGTGGCCCTTCTCTGCAGAGCCGAAATTTACAGTACATGCAGAAACAAAAGAGGGAACAAAGTGCTGTTTGAACATGTTGACATAAAATCAAAAGAAAAAGAAATGTGAAAGAGAAGAGTTGGGAAAGACATACTCAAGCAATCACTTCTGATAAACATTTCATTATTTTCTGCTTTTTTCTTAGCTCAGTGCTAATTACAGAAACTCAACCTGTTCTCAACTGTCTGTCTGTCTTCACTAATAAAAAAAAGTCATTAGAGGACTGCCACACTTGCTCCATTACAGATGCTTGGGATGGAAATTGCTAGTTGATAGTGAGAATTTTCTGTGAGAATTTCTTTTAATGGAAATCAGGATTTGTCAAACAAAAAACTAGAAAGTTTTTTGATTGTAGTTGGAAAAAAATATCAAATTAGAACAGGTTTCGGTTTTTATTTTTACTTTTATTATCTTGACACTTTTAATGAAAATTTGCAAAATTCAAATCAGCACATTGTAAAATTACATACTAAACTCTAAGCTAATAATGCCTTTTATTCTGTACTGGTTTGCAATAGTTTTACATTTTATTTGGAGCTGCTTAGGGGGTTTATCTATTAGCTTTCCTTTATTTCTTCTCATTTCACCAGCTAGTAAATGAGGTCTGCATAGATAGGATTGTTATTTCATAAATTTGTAAGAATGAATTCAAGCTCATTCCGTAACAATTGCTATTTGTCATTCTTATAATGGATTCTCATGCAAAGTAGGTTTAACTATCACTGAATGGTAATAATTATTTAATAACAATTAGATCTCAATTGAGCATCAGTTCAAACACTGTCCTATACCAGTCACTCCCAGCCTTTGCAGAGGATTTGTTCTCTGCTCTTATACCTGGGAACACTGAGCCTGCTTCTCTTTTCCCTTATGCTCAGGTGTCTAGCCTGCTTCCCTGGGTCTGGTGACACAGGGACTTTAAGGGTTGAGGAGATGTGAAGAAAAATTGCTTTGGCAACATGTTCTCTCCATCTCTCCTAAGGGTCCACAATATTTCTTGTCTTTCCAAAACCCGGTACTGCTGCACCTATTTTTAATGTGGATTCACACTACTGATGTGGATTCGTGCTTGCTGCTATCTTATATGAACAAGCACAGAGCTGTCCTCCCTGTAGATAAAACCACATGGTGTGAATTGACATCAAGTGAGTTTTGTTTAAAAGTTTACAAAGTAAATGCAACACGAAGATGACTTTTCAGAAGAGTCTCAGTTAAGTGTTGAAGAAATTGTGGGCAAGTTGTTTTACTCAGCTCAGGTTGCTTTCAGACATGAAGCTAGCTCTGTTATAGACAGGTTCCCCTTGTGTACCAGTGTGGAAGTGACTGGAAATTGAATCTGAAAACGTACCCAGCTCCTTGTTGGATATTGAAAATGTAAATAGAAGGAAAGATAAGCACAGTGGAAAATGCTGAGTTTCTTTTTTTGTTACTGCCATCTCCAGTACTTAGGGAAATTCCTGTGTTTTGTTTTAAATTATATATATTGTAACTGCAGGGGACTTGTTTTCCAAAAAGGGAAAACATAAAACATTCAGGATTGCAAAGCTCTGCTGTCAGAGAAGCTTTTCTCAGAAACATTATTGGTCATACAAAGAAAATATGCATCTAAGAAATTTTCCTTTTTGTATCGTAGCAGCTCCATTAATCTTTCACTCAGAGGCTGTAGCTGGCAGTGAAAGGAAGAAGGGGAGAGGAAGCAGCTCAGCTCGGACATGGTGTGGGTCCAGCTGGAGTTTGGTGACTGATCTGCCTGTTTTCCCAGTGATAGAAAAATCTTTTTTCTGCCCAGGAAGGAGGGAGCAATCCAGGAATATGGGCCCTGATGCCATTTTGAAGTTTTTTTCCTGCTACAACACAAGCCCCCTGACAAAGCTTGATCTGGCTGGTGAGAGGTCCTTTTATCCATGCAATCTGAATGAAAGAAACAGAGAAACCATTTTTTTCTGAAGCTGACAGTATGTTTAAGAAAGGGTTTAACTTCCTTCAATATCTGAGTTATGTCGCTGCTTTTCTTGCTGATATTTATTATTTGGAAAGAGATAGGTAAAACAATCCCTAAGGAAATGTGAAAGTGGGTTTTTATCTCAGACACGAAGGACTCAGAGGGTCAGAACTATTTTATTCACATGAATCTCACTCTTCAATGGACACAGCAGCTGCTGCACAAATTTGTACAGGCAAGCTGATAAAGGGTGAAAGTAATTTTAGCTGAAATAAAATGTGAGAGTACTAGAGGGAAAGACTCACAAGGATGAGGGGTTAATCATTGCAGGACTGAACTGAGGTTCCAAAATGGAAAAATTGCTTTTCTGTTTGATTTTGAGAGGTCTGCAGCTTTCAAAATTCTGGTCACAGGAGGATGTCCTTCAGTAGATGGTTCTCATTAGAGTTTCTTGAAAACTTCTTTGAGGAAACTGTTTTTCATTGACAAATTTCATTTAATCAAAATAGATCTGGGTTCAAGTCCCTGCTGTGTCTAATTCAGAGTGTCCTGGGATGAAGAATGCTGAAGCTTTACCCTGGATCCTGTATGAATTAATGAACCTGAGTATTACCAATGATCAGGAAACAGTTATTCTGTCACAGGGAAGTTTTAAGGATGGAAAAGTTTTCCAGTTTAAACTGATAATCAAAATTCTGAAAATGTGTGTAGTTAACATATTTGAAGAAAAAAAAATACTATTTGAGTGAATCAAATCTTTGTTTCAATCATTTTGCAACATATTTTAGTTTTGACCTTTTCATTCTGATTAACTTGGATTGCAAAACAGACATTTTCAAGTTAAATGGAGCTGTTGTATTCCATGTTGTCAAACAGCACATATTGGTAATTCTGAAACTCTTTTTCCACACATTTTTTAGAACACAGTTCTTTTCTGAAAAGTGTGTTTTCCTAGAACCACGCTCACTTCTGACAAATATGTCCTTCCAAAAATGGAATAACGGACCAACTCCAGTCCAGAGAGGATGGCTTTCCTTTTGGTTAGCTCTCAGAAAATAAAATCTTTAAAACATTGCTATCTTCTGACTACATGTGTTACATTACTTGATGACTTTGAACATCAAACCGCCAGATCTGAGTGACTTAACTGATATCTGCTTTAGAAATATCTCTGGAGATGCTGGAGGATACAGCTCATGGAAATGGGTTGAGTAAATCTACATCTACCTGGCACAATGTGCCAGCAGCTGCAGAACCGCTGGGAGAACTGAAGGATTTCGTTTTCCACAACAGTACTTATAAGAGAGAGGCAAGACCTTTGGGTGTTAATAAATGAAATAAGAAGTGATATTCAACATAAATTTAAAGATAGTTGTAGAGCCTCTATATGTGATTGGACTGTTAACACAGGGGAGTTAGCTCATCTGCTTTCAGAGATATCTTTCATTTTGTAGATCTACAGTACAATGATACTGTTTTCTATAGATGGCTGATTATGAGGCTGTTTCCCACACTCCTCAGTGCTCAAGGCATGCAGAATCATATTTGTTTTCTTAGGAAAGATGATCACGATCAGCACTTTTATCAGTGTGTGTGCCCACCTACTGCATAAAGGTCCACTTTGTAGTTCCAAGAACTGACAGAATGCTTTAGTGAGATAAGGAAATATAACCATTCCTCTAGGGGTGGTTGACAGGGGAAAAAAAAAAACAATTACCTCAGGGAGCCTTCTGAAAATTCTTGATTTCTTCTGCATTTCCCCTCTCAAAGACATGGGATACAAAATTGCATCGTTCAGAGTCCCTTGATAAGTACCAGTTTCCCACTCCCAAACACCCAGTTTAGCTATTTAGATCAAAGATACATTAATTGGCAGAGAAGAACTTAAGGGGAGGAAAAATGCATTTGAGTAGGCTAGGAATTAATGCATCGGATAACATTCCTAAAGGATTCCTTACAGTGCTCTTATCCCCTGCCGTGCCCTCGTCTGATAAGTGGCTAATGGATTCTAGGCTTTTTTCTCCTCCTTCATTTTTGGCCTCTCACAGTTGCCCAAGATTTCTAGAGTGCAATACATGAACAAGGTCTATCTTTCACCCCCAAAAATCAGGTACTTTGGGGTCTCTGCACCAGCGGGAGTAACCATCACCATGGTGCTGGGGAGGCTTTTCATTACAGGCTGTCTCAGGAGGCTGCTGTGGCTTCAACACAAGCTGTGTGGCTCTTCTTGCTGCCCAGCTACTGCATCCTTATTTCCTTACCTGATGTCCCTGCCTCAATGCTCCCTAAATGTCAGCTCAACTCTGCTCGACACTGTGTCAGTGTTATGTTGTCCTGTTGCAGAGAGGATCCAAGCTGGACAGGAGATAGAGATCTTATCCCACAAACTTGTCTTGCATGGGCTGGAGACCTCCTTTTAACTCATTCTGAGCTCCATTACTTACTGACATTAGCCTATATTTCTGATTAGAATGATACTTTACTTCAAGCTTGTCTGATGAACTCACTTGAGGTACAGCAAAACAACTGAAATACTCCATTATTGACACCCATATGACATCAGACCATCCAGTCTTTTTTTAAAATATAGATTTCTTAACCCCTGTGTGAATGGTTGCCTACTCTGCACAGCCTGGAGTTGTTAGCATCTTTGAATCTTTCTTCTGTGTGTTGCCCCTCAGGTGTCACTAGTAAGCCCTCAGCTCATTAGGCCTTCAAGTCTAGGACTCAGTAAAAAAGATTGTGTATTTTTTTCCCCACAATTCAGACAATTCATAGATGTAATATTTGAATCCTTCAAACTGCTTTCTGAAAGCTGTACTAGACATTGGAACTAGTTCATTAGTTCATGTATATTAGCTCAATTCTAATGTCTTAAAAAGGCTATCAGCTATCACCCAAATCAGTTTTGCATCTTGATCCAGTATCTGAAGCCTTGTTAAGTAACATCCCATCTGCTAACCTATAACTCTAGAGTCATTTAAGCAGCTAATGCGAATGAATCAAATCATTCCATCTGTACTGTATCAATATTTAGGAAGCTTATTCTTACTTATGAATTTGTTCTTTAAAACAAAGAATCTCATTTTTTTCCAGAGAGTGCACCACATTGTCTGATGATCCACTTCCCCTAATGTTCTTAATCCTACAAACCTCTAGCAAAAGTAGTAATTGCTGATAGAAAGGATAATTTAGGCTATGCATTTAATGTACTGGTAAGTTAGTGTTCAACAAGACATGAGGAGGAGGAACCATCGTTATACAGGCAGCTTTTCCGTAGATATGGGTATCCTGAAGATTGAAAGTACAGAAACCTCTCTCAGAGGAGATTTTATTTGTCTGCTTACACTCACGTTGCAGCTCTTGCCACATTATTATGAGTACCATGTCAGACAACCAGTGCTGTGTGTACTGCTTTTTATTTTGTAGATCTCAGCACATCTAAATCATTGTACAGGGACTAGAAAACATACATTTTCATTTCCATAGGCAGGAGCTACGCAGCATATAGATTGCATGGCCCAGAAAGATCTCCCTTTAAAGTCAGTTTTTGCTAGTTGCTTTTGAGAATTAATTTTAAACTGTATGTATGTCTTACTGAGATTACAGTCATGCTCTTGCCCACTGCAATAAAATGAATATTCTTAAGGCTGTCGTTTCATATGGATACCCAGGTGGGCACAAATAGAATCCTTCCTGAAGCACCTTGTGTTCATTTACAACTTCAGTCTTTTTCCACCAGAATCTTAATCAATAGATACTAATCAAAAAAGCAGTAGCGTCAACTATACATTGAAAAACAACTTAGAGTCATTCATAAATGTTTCTCTAACAAGAAGGTGGATTTATGTCTTCAATACTTATCAGGAATAATTTTTAATAGAAAAAGGTTCTATAAAAAAGATGATAAAAAATGCTAAAATTGAAAATTTATTATAATATAAAATCAAAACAGTAAATCTTTTGCTTACCATTTGGGTATATCAGTAAAAATATTTCAAAAGAAGCCAACCAAATTAATGGAAAAGCAAAATTATTAATCCATTGTAACACATCTCACAGGTATCTCAGAGAAATAATAGTTGTTTATTCCCTTGCTATAGTAAGAATATTAGAAACTGTGAAGTCAAAGGCCAGTTTCCTAATCAGATGGCATTTTGAGAGCTATTTTATTTAGAGATCCTATGCAGTTTAGAACCAAAGCTGAAATAAGTCTCCGTCTTCAGGGGAAGCAAGATGGCATTCTGCTAAATGCTAGAATTTTATCATTTGAAGGGAAAAAAAAAAAAGCAAAAAGAAAGCAGCCAGTGAGACCTAAGAATATAAAAGCATTTGAGATCTCAGAAGAGTTTAAATCAATGCACTGCCACAGTTACAGCACAGATGAAAGAGCCTGCTGTCTCAATTGCCAGGAAACTACTTAGAAACTCTCACTTTGATTTTTTTTTTTTTTTTGGTAGTCCGTTACATTACCACTAAATGCAATATATAGGGACATCACTGCTTTGATGTTGTACAGCGACAACAAATGGAAACTAATATGGTAGAACAGTCAAGCTATGTGATTTGCGTTTGTATATACAAATATATACCCATCAATCTTCTTACTTTGAGACCGTGTATCACTGCCACCCATCTGCCTCCTTACTGTTACTTCTGTTTTCATAAAAATGACAATTATTTTACACCCATATTCTGTAGAGAAACACATATATTTCAGAAGGGTGTAAAAATTAAAATTTTTCCAAGCTATTGTCTCCTACCACAAATTCATTCTTGGCAAAAGGGTTTAAAAGTGGTCTAAGACAATTTCAAAAAGGAGCATGACTGCTGCCAGACATTGCAGTGTTCTTGTTCTCACAGATGTAGTCACACCAAGAATACTTACACTTCTTGCAAAGCAACATATTATTAAACAGGCTATATTCTCTGACCTGCTCCAGTCTTTTGCAGTGAACTAGCAGTATACCAGATCATAGACACACTACCTCTTGCTAGTTGAAAGCACTGTAGGGAAGAACTGATACAAACATGCCTAGATCTGCATCTCCTCTGCCACATCTGCTGAAATCCCCGCTATTGACGGAATGGAAAGAATGCAGATGGAGACTGGGCACCATCTTCCACACCATCACCTGTCCGGCTGGGATTTCACCATATAATAATGAGTTTATGTAAAAACTGAAGGTCGTGGGGTAAGAAAGAGTGGACAGAGTGATGCCTGAAGAGGAGTGCATCGTTTCCTCTTTCTAGTGTTACAGAAGATATTTTCTCCTCTGCAACATCCCCCGGTGGGAAAGTACATGCACAAGACTGAAGAGAAATTGCTTTAGTGGGTGATCTGGCTGGAAATGCCTCAGCCACTTTGTCCAGGTTCTGCACAAATGGCATAAGTCTTCCACATGGTCTGCCATGATATGCCAAAGTTTGTACAGGAACCACATCCATTTTTGTAGGGAGCAAAACAAAAATTAAATGCAATGTCTGGGTATATTTTCCATTGCTCCTAGAAACATAGACCATGGACAAAACTTTAAAGGTCTTGTATAGACAGAGCTCTCAGTAAATGGTGTAGGGGATTTGCCTCAGCAAAGTCTTCAGAAACTGACATGTCTTGGTTGTGTAATGATTCTGCTAACAGCAAAGACATGTACAATGTTTTATAACTGATGTGGTAGTACCTGTCACCAATAATGAACTACTACTTCAAAATATGTAAGTTAAAAGTTTCAGAGTGATGTGAATGATTAATAACAATCATGTAACCTTTAAAATTCTTTTTACACAATAATAATCTCCTGACAATTTACTCCAGTTCCTCAAGTATGATTTGTAATGGCTCTAGATCCTTTGACAAAGTAAAACTTAGTATTTATATTTATTTAGTAATAGAGCAGACAGGTCATTTCTTATGCAAGACATCAACAGGGACCTTTGCATGCCTCTCCCATCATTGCATTTTGTAGAACAGTTTTACTTAGAGCCTTAGCCTGTGATTCATTTCACATCCCCATTCCCCAGTGAGATCATTTGGTGTATGTTTGATTTACCAGCAGCAAAGCAGGCATCGTGTCTTTTAGTATCTCAGACATGTCTGTATAGATTAGAGTTGTAATCCACAGTTGCAATTTATACTGAACAGTTTTGGATTTCAGAATACTGAGAGCACGATATAATTGATCATATATAGCATGTTGGCCTGCTTGTCTCTTTTGGGACATAAGGGACATCATTGGAGTCTAGATCTGGGGGAAAGGGGAGGAGGTCAGATGTTAAAAATGAAAGTGTAGCAGTTCTACTGCCAAGGCAGAGCCAGGCAATGCAGTAAAACCAAGCTTGTGCAAAATTATCTCCCTGTATATTAGTGCAATATGAATAATATATGTTACCTTTCTAAGCAGGAAAAATGTAGCACCTTTCTCTTCTAGCCCAAGTTCCAGTCCAAAGCTAGAGACAAACACAAACAAGACAGCAGAACAGGACTTGTCAGCAAGACAGCTAACAGCTTCATTGTGACCTGGACCTCTCTGTCCCATAGGTTGCTCACAGGGCCTGTCTCTCATCTTCCAAAGAAGAAAAAGCTACTTTCTACCTAAATGTTTCAGGTGAAGGCTTAGGTCAGTGAATAGTTGAATGTTAGTTTACTCATAAAACAGATTCACTTGGATTATTTAGGATCAAGGGATATTAAAAAAGTGCCATGCAAAGTCCCAGCACTACTGCTTGCTAGAACGGGCACTGATGGCCCACAGAGTAACTGATCCGCACTTGCTCTGTTTCTTATACTTGTCCATAAGTGGTTTCTGTTGGTCACAGGATACAGACTGCTGATCTGGCACAATATGACCATGTGTATGTTTTTGGTTGTGAAGTTACATTTTTCTTCAGGCTTTTGCTTCAGGGTGCAAAGGGAAGCACATTTCACTATGTTTGTTTGGTAAAAGCATGCTGCTGAGGAGATGAGCAGGTAGGGCTGGTTGCAGTTCAGTTTCATTCTGCTGATCCAGTCAGTGTGCAAGGCAGAGATCCGCTGTTAGAGCAGCACCCTGCTCACCTTTGTCTCCTGTTGAGGTGGTTTAATAAGACATTAAATGAGAGGTGGTAGCAACCAAAATGTAGTTCCATTTTAAATATGACCATAGGTGGACTTCTCTTCCTGCTCTTCGCACTGGGAAAATAAGATACCAGCAGAAGAGGGGACTCAACGTTTAGCTTTGCAAAGGAGGGGAATGCCTGTTCCCAGTGCAAGCAGCAGGACCGAAGTGGGAGCATTAATGATGTGTGGAGACGGATTGGTTCAGTTCTACGTTTTTTCCGGATGCATGAGTTTGAGTCTCACCTGGTCTATTGCCCTGCCACTTCTCTTGTGCTGAAAAGAGGGCACAGTGTCATTTAGGCTGGTGATTCAGAGGCAGCCAGGTATGATGCTAAAAACCTCTCTCTGTGGTTTAGAAATTGTTATGGCTGATGGGTCAGGGTGACCTTTTATCTTGACTTTGTTCACCACCTTTTAAAATGCAGCAAAGGCTTCTACTTTGATTCATGGAAGATACTGTAAGCCTAAAACACAAATCTCATCATTTGATGTGTGCAACATAAGAAATTTCAAAGCTCAGAATGTTTTGGAATTTGCCAAAAACACAGCAAAATTATTTATGTTGGTTTTGTATGTGTTAATGTTTGAATCCTTGTTCTAGGAAAGGCCCATAAACATAAGCACTTGCTTTTATCACAGTGAAATCAGTGAAAGGCACATCTTTTGTTAATTATCTGCACCATTGGGCACCATAGTCATAAGGCTCCTACAGAAGAGGAGTATCTTCTGAAACCACTTGCTAATTCTGTTTCTAAGTCTTTCCATTTCAGATAACATTTTTCTTTAGTGCAGAGATTTACATTTTTCTTTAAAAATTGCGTTTTGCCTTCAGTTCTGGAACCTACTTGGCTTTCCAGGGGAGGCAAACAGGGCACTGCACATAGACTCCCAGGGATCAAATGTTAGCTCTTAGTGTGATATCATCTTCTGCACATTTTTATATTATTGCTGTTCATAACACTGCACCGCAAGATGGAAAACAGTAAAAGCCTCTATTTATAAGGTTATTACAGGTATCCTCCAGTGTATCTCATGTGTATACACCCTGTCAAAATATTTCAGAATTTTGACAACAGCGCCTGAACTTGTTTCAAGTGACATGACATGGCTTTTAACTGTATTTTTTTACAGTTTTAGTATTTTTAAGAATAGCTAATAAAAGTGTTACCCATGCACTAAAAAAATAGAGAATCCCTTGGTGAACAAAAAGGTTTAAATAAGCATCAGTTGAGTTGTGCAGTTAAGTAACCTGTACAGGAAATTATTATGATGTTCTCTATAATTGCTCTGAAAAAAAAAAGTCTTGAAGTCTGTGGAAGGTGTAACAGACCTAATTAGTGCCCACACTGTTTCTCCAGAGAAACAGATTTTGTGTAATGTAAATGCACTGCATAGAAAATGTTCTTGTGCTTATTTTACAGTTTGCCCTTATTTTTCCCTTGTACAGCTGTAGTGTATGGTATTTTACAATGTGATGTATACCTGTCTTCGGAATTGCAAGTTGTAGTATCACTTCTGAAATGTGAAAAACAATTATATATTTCCTGTATTTTTTAAGTGTCGATGGCAGTTATGATCCATGTCCAAGGAGCGTGGATGTGTTTGTGCACGTGCACACATTCATGTTCTAAAATAGGTGGCTATTTCATTGTTGTGTTCATTATGTGTGTATGTAAGTGTAGGTATTACCAGGAGCATTCTTTTTAGCTTTTAGAATAAAAGCTGAATCAGAGGCTGAAACACTGACATATCTGGAATTTCAGAGCATTTCCAGGGACTGACAATTAATGGTACTCAACCAACCTTGCACCTCGTCACTGATGGATGATTAGAGTTTAGCTAATGAGAAGGTGTTCAGAGAATAGTCAGGGATTTTTTTATTCACTTCTCAGTTTGATAGGGGATCTCTGGGTTTAAATCTGAGTTGATATCCCCAAAGTGGTCCTGAAGAATCCTTGTAAATGGTCAGACTGTTCTCTGCTGTCAGTAGTTTTGTGTTTACACGTTAAGCTCTGCAGGTCAGGGTTCATTGCTTTATATGTTTATAAAGCTATACTGCTATCTGTGTTTCTAAAGTATCTAAAATAAAGTGGCCTGGCCTCCCAGTACCACTGAATGGCAAATGGTGATTAGCAGAAGGGGACTGTGCTGTTCTGTGCCTGGCAATGCTCACCCATACTAAGAGGTCAACTTAACTCAGCTGTTTGCTGAGACACTTTTGTTGTAGCCAGATTATTCTCAGGTGCATCCAGTGAAAGGACAAGAGGCAATGGGCACAAACATGGGAAATTCCATTTAAATATAAGAAAAAGCTGCAAGGGAGATTGAACACTGGACCAGGTTCCCAGGAGAGATTGTGTAGTCTCTGTCTTTGGAGATATTCAAACCCTGACTGCATATGGTCTTGGGTAGCCTCCTCTAGTTGACTCTTCTTTGAGCTGGGAGGTTGGACAAGACAATCTCTAAAGGTGCCTTGCAACCTCAGCAAGTCTGTGGTTCTGTGGTTTGGTTTGACTGGGACATAACTGGATATGTCTGTGCTTGCTGAACAGAGCAGGCTGGGGAATATCACTGTGTGTCTGCAGGCAAAGGTCTGAGCATAGCTGGTGTTTTGCCAGTGTGCTTGGCATGCTCAGCATCAGTGCCCCGGAAGGCACACTTGGGGCTGGGCTTGCAGACTTACTTCTGAACAGCCTTCAGGTCTGGTCTAAGAGCTGCCATTAGGAAACCTAGGCATAACTAGTGTTATTGAGTCCTTTTTTACCTAAACTGCAGTGGTGGTATCATGACATAGAATTAAGCAGCCAATTAATACCCTGAATTCTTGTACTTCTTTCCCAGTGAAGTTGCAGGAAGAGTCATCTGATAATCAGTAAGTCAAAAGAATTTGCTAATTCTATATGCTCCTCTGCCAGGATGTTGCTGATAGCTGGCTTACATTTCGTAGGTGTGCAGTGCAATCCAGAATCAAGACTTCACTGTTATTGATGACTACTGCACTGGACTGCGAGCTCTTCTTTACCTGAAAAGCATTGAGGAACTTGAAGACTGGAATGGACAGAGTCCTGCAACCATGAGCCATCAGAAAGGAAAACCAGTACCTAGAATTGCTGATCTGATGGGAAAGGTTTGTTATTTCATTGCCATTCCTGTATAATGATGCTATGTCTTGGCTTTGAATGCAATTTCATAATCATTGTATGCAGTTTCTGCTACTTACCTTGGTCAACCACTACTGCTGTCACAATTAGTCACCAAGTCTTTTTCCTTCTGAGTATTAACAAATATCTGAAGGCAACTTAAGATGATAAACTTGAAATGACTTGATACAGGATAACATTTTTACTATAAATATGATCTCTCCATTCATAACATCGTCTTTTACAAAGGTGTAGGATGTAAAATTACACAGTTCTGGAATGGCTTGTTTTAATGAAACTCAACTTGATTCAGATTGATATAATATTGTGCCAGAAGTTCCTGGGTGTTCCAGCCATGGTGCAACATTCAGGAGACATGAAAGCCCCCTAGCACTGGACCTGACCAGCTGAGACAGCTTGTCACAAACCAGCTGTTAGTTGGAACAGTCGATCAGGTAGGAGTGGCTCTTTGATCATTGTACCTGAGCATCTCATGGTCTTTCATGTGTGCTGACTCCCAAACCCCCTACAAGGCAGGGAAGTTCCAGATGAGGAACAGTGACACTGAATAATTTAATAGATTCCGGAAGATCATTTAAGGCTAGAAAGTCTGTGATGGAATAGGAATGTGAACTATGGTCTCTCTGAAATCCTAACCTCTGGACTGTCTTTCCTCTCTACTCTAGTAGTTCCCTGCTACAAAAGCATCTTTGGAGATATTTGCCAGATGCATGGGATGCAGCTGCCCCAGTACTGCTCACCCCTCCACCAGGACACTGGCTGATCCATGCTGTGAGAAGCAGGGAGGTGTAACTGGCTTCCCACTGATGCCCCACTGCTTACTGCTCTAAGCAAAATACCTGCACAACAGGGAGGCTGAGCTTTTGTTTCTGGTTACTAGACGGGATCACTTTGAAGACTGATTTCAGTTATACATCATGCCTATTGATTATCCTTCCAAAAATCTGATATAACACTCTTGAAAATGTTGTAAAAAGTAAAGAATTACAAAAGAATAGGATTTGGAGTGTCAAACACCTCCAAATCTCTGCTTATCGTTGCTGATGACTGGAGTTGGATTTAGCAGGAGATTAGAGTCTCCTATATTGTTGTTGTTCTCTGTGGAGCTCTGAAAATTATAACATTACCTTCCAGGAGAAAAGACAATCCTATTCCTAAAGCTCTGGATAATACGCTGCTTAAAAATAAAACAAGATATAAGCAGTTTCATTTTCATCTACTTATGTTAAGCAGTTAAACCAAGCTCACAGGGTTATATCTAAACTTCCTTCCTTTAACACCTGTAGAAACATACACAGCATTTCCAGCTCATATAACAGAGATTTGTTGCAATTCTTCTTTAAAGCTGCATTCAGTGTACTATCTTTGTATCACCTTTGTATTTTACTAAACAGACAACTATTGTCAAAGATGTTTCTCATGTCCTTTTGAATGAGAAAAAAAAAATATAATTCTTAGACTTTTCTGCTTGTCACTACATCAATAATTAACTGTAAAAAGGTAGCATGAAAAGATGCTTTAAGGAAGCATTTAATAATTCAAAGGAATCTTAACTTGAAACAGGTCACATGAAAAAGAATGAAAAACAAAGCCCTATGTAATCTTGTCTGGCTGTCTCTGTTAGACTTTTAAAAGGAACAAGTCATACAGAATATAACTGATTGTGTAGTAGGTTGATAAGGTAGTGATATATTTAGGCATAAATTCAGGATGGCTGTTTGTCCAGGAATGAACATTCAAGGGAAAAGGAAGAAAAATATAATACAGCACGGGTAAAAGGAAATACCATGATAAATGATCCTACTAGGGGCAATCAAATACAAAGGTTTGATATCATTAATATTTATAATATCATAATTAGCAAGACCGTGCCTAAGCAGTGTTATTAGTGTAACTAATTATGTTATCATAAACTAAGTTTGCAGTATTATAGGAATCAGTATTCTTACTTTCATAAATTATTATCAATATTGCATTTCATGTACTTGTGCCTAGTAAATTTAGTTAAGTACTGTAGTTTCATCTAGATTCAAACACAAATATCTAGTTTGCTTGGCAGAAAGTCATAATGCACACTTCTGATTCTCTTTCTAAAATAAATTCAGTAAAAGCATGTCCTTACTCTATTTGGAAAAGACAAGATAGCCTGTTGATGTGATGTATGTTCTCATCAATAAAAGTAATGTGTAGGAATGTATATGTTATATATGGAGTAAAATGTGACAACCAAAATCCTGCATTCAGATTTTAAAAACTTACAAGGAGCTGTCCAAGTTTGTCTTGGTATTACTGTTGAGATGAAATGCAGTTTCTTCAGTAACGCCCCATGGAAGCTAAACAGCAAATACTGATGAACTTTTTCATTCAAAAAAAAAAGTGAAGATGCTAATTTTGATATGTTGTATTTTTGGTGCAGAAAATTTAAAAATATAAAGGAATCAGCCTCCATTTTGTTACAAAATTCCTGCTAATTTTCATATAGAATCATGGGGATAAGAAGTTCAGGCAATTGACAATGTAATGAGAATGAACTGAGGGACAAGAATTATTTTCGACAGCATCATGAACCACTTGCCTTCTTATTGTATACAAATTCGTTGAGCTTCTCCCAGTTTAGAATATATTACAGACTTAGGACCAGTCCTATTCCCAGCTAACTATGTTCGTAATAGTATCTATTTTGATTCACAGTGCAATATTGAATGTTAATGTCCATATTTTTATATAGCAGTGCACTGTTCTTTTGATAATTCATTTTCTGTCCTGGTTTCAGCATCAAACAGATGCTGAGTGCAGAGTGTTCCAGTAGAGTTTTTTGTCATGAAATATTACAGTATTTGATGACCAGAGTAAACTAAAAGATAAATACTTTCTTCTAAATGGTACACCAGACATCAAAGTGAAGCTGTCTTGCTATGCAGTCACCAGATAGATGACAAACTGAACAGTTATCACTGTCAGTTGTTACATTTATCACAATCATTTTCTTCCTCAGCAGAAAGAATACTAAAAATGCTGTGCTAAATAGTGTAATATAATCAGCAGTTTAATAGCAAACATACCAACTTTTGGCTGAAAAGTAGAATCATGTTGATTAGTACCTGTTCATGCTTCTGCATTAGTAAAACTAATACTTTCATCTGATAATTTATAGCCTTCAACATACGAGAAGCATCATAGCACTGGAAAATATTTTGGAAACTTGAGCGCTGTTTTTATGTTTTTCACTGTTGCAGAATGTATTTTTTGATATGTAGACCCTAAATTTATCATCTTTGAGCCAGCTAGTAGATATTTGCTGATAGGCTTTTCAATAGAGCTAGCTCTTTCCCTTTTGCTACCACAGCAATTGCTGCTGGAGTCAATACTTGCCATTGTCCAAGATGTGACCTGTGGTACTACACTGCCTGAAATTCCTTAGAAATGCTAACCTCAGTCTTGGCTTCCAGTCACTGGGTGGTACTGTTTTCCATAGTTCCACCAATTTTATTAATTCTTTCCCGTGGTTGTATCCTTATCCCTAACTGCTCCAAACACAGTCCTAGCACAGATGCTGCATCAGACTCACACAAGTGGACAAAGCCAGTCTTCTGGGCTTCCTTTGTCATTGCTTTTCTGGTGGCTTATTTAGTTGGGGGTTTTTTCTGTGGGTGGACCTGACATTTGAAGCCTTGACACAGATGACTGTCACTAATATCACCTCTAAATCACCTTTCCATTAAATGCATGGAATAAAACTTGTCAGCTTGTCTCAGCTGTAATCTCAGTTTGCAAATCTCGACACAGAGATGAGAGAATGGCAAGGTAATGATGACACCACACTGCTTCTCACTGACTCCCTCGAGGAAGAACTTTTGTAAAAGCACTTACCTCAGCATGAATTTAGGACTGAGATCAAGTGCATGATGCAATCAGGCAGACAGTTAAGATCTAGAGCATGGTCTTACAACCCAAAGTTGTTAGGGTGGCTGCATAGGAAAGAGGGAGAGCACAGGTAGCATCCCTATTATCCAAAATTAACAGGGTTTTAAAATAGCATTCCTGATATCTGGATAAGGTACAGTATTCCCCAGAGGTGCAATTTGATCTCCTGTATGTAGTCACTGCCTCACCTTCTCTGTTTATTACAGAGCTCTTTTATTAGGTGCTCACTGATCTTACTGCAGAGAGATGAAGTGATTATGTCCCAGAAATGCACTGATGTCAGCTGGTGGTCACAGAAGTGGTGTAGTGTTTTTCTGTATTAACTTCCACCTAATGTCAGCTATAAAAATCATACTTAACGCAGTGGCCTCTATACATGCCAGGTAGCTAAACATTAAAAATATGTCAGTGTATTCAGTTGGTAGGTGTGGGTTTATAGGAAGAGATAAATATATATGGATGTTTTATACCTTGCTTTCAGCACCAGAAGTTTTGCAAAAACTGATGTTTGTTTGATCATGTCTAAAGGTTAAAAAATTAGAGAAATTTAAGTATCTTGATTGCAGAAATATCCAAAACCCAAAACAAACTTGTTTTCATAGTGGATCTTCCTCAAGATTGTGCTGTATTGAAAATGTTAAAACCATATCTGATAAAAACACAATTATAGAAGGTGGTTTTCTCCAGCAGACAGATGAGAGAGAATGATCCTGAACATGCAAAGTGTATGAACTTCGGTGAAAATTCTCATCACCTTAAATTTAGCAAGCTGCTGATTTTGTTCTCTGAATGCATGGACTTCCCATTAAGACTAAAATATGCACTTCCTTCAAGTATCTATGGGCACTAAAAGCTGAGTCTTCTGAACAGTACAAACCTGCTAAATTCTAACTTGATTGCAGTCAAGTCTAAATAGCCTTTTGCATGGCAGAGAAAAGACCTTGCTATGCTATCAAGATTTCATACAAAATATTAAATTAGCTCTTCTATTAAATAAATAATAAGTGAACTCCCAGCCATGCAAGAACAGTATTGCAATACACGCACCAAGTTTTGGCTGCCTTCAGATTCTTCAAGACCTCTGACTGCCTTCACTGAGCAGAGGTTTTCACCCATCCTTTTTGGAACTTCTCCTGTTGTTTAGGGAGGCAAGTTTGTCCAGTATGGTAAAGAACTGTCCCTTTTTTCCCCAACACTGTATAAAGAAGACAAAACAAGTGGTATTTGTGGCCATGTCAAGAAATACAGACCATCTCATCATATGGTGGTATAGAGATTGCAATAGAAAATTAATATTGATGAAGAAACCCTTTTTTCCATATTGCCATCACCAGTTCTGAAGAGTCAGAGGGGAGAAAAAATTAAAGATTAGGCTGTTTGATCCTTTTTCCCATTAGCTAAGGCTTGCATCTCTCAGCCAGGCAAAGCCTCATAAGGGTAAGCCAGTATTGATCAAGAAACCTCTTGGTTTAGGATATTATGGGAACTGTACATCAGCACACTCGGGGACTGTTGCTGCATGTGCTTGTTGGGTTGACCGAAAATAAGGCTCTGCCAAAATATATTGAACCAGCATCTGCAGGCAGGTGAGGCAGTCCTTTCCTCCTGCTTCCCTCTCTCAGTCTTTCACCTCCTCCCCTGTGTGGTGAAAGGTCTCCACAGGTGTGGCTCCAGGTGAGAGCCTGATGGTCCCTCTGTGGAGCACCACCAGTAGCATTTCGGGGAGCGCCAGCAGAGCAGACTTCTGCACCCCACTGCACAAGTCACGCTTACCAGGTTTGCTGCCATTGATGAACCTCCCAGTGTTTGCAAGCTGAAAGCAATTATTAGCAATCCCTGGCCTGACCAATTTGTAGAAAAAAAGACCTCTCTAACATTTTTTTTTTTTTCCTAACTGGTCTATTATGGAAGTTTATGTTGTGATTATCTACAGTGCTGTTTCTCATGGAGACTGCAGGTTGTTACATAAAAATGTATCTTCCCTAACGGTGAAGCCATTTGCAGTAGAAATGGATAAAACAAAAGGAACTAGGATTATTAAAGTGGATTTAAAGTAGTTTAATCTTTGTGGGTTTTATATGTGCTGTATGCTAAATTTGCTTCGAGCACTGAGTTTAAAGTTTCATATTCACAGCCAGTAAATGTGGCTATTAAGAAACAATGTATTCACGTTAACTCCTTGGCTGTGGCGGTTTTAGTGCGTTCACTGCTGGCAACGGACATCAAGCCAGGAAAATCCAACTCCTGATGCAAAAGGATTTTAAAAAAATATGCAGGCACTGCCAAAAATACATAATTCTTTTTTTGTACTCTGCAGTTTGTTTTACTTGGGGAAACGGCCTGGTCATACCCTGCAGCATGCATTCATTACAGTGATCTTTGACTGGCAGATGCAGAGTAATAAGATGCATATTTTAGTGCTTATTATAATACCCTGTCCAAAAACAACTTGACAAATTTGTGATTTCGACAGTATCTCATTTTGCTGGCTGCAGTGCTCTGTGATTGCCTGGTCCACGTGGCTTCCAGATTATGCATACCACCAATACTGCTCATTAAAATGGCCACAGTTCACCAGTTTCGGTAGCTTGGAACGAACTTGGAATGAATTATTATACAACAAAGAGGCTGCTGTCATGCAGAACAAAAGACAAGCAAAAGAGAGCTTTGGCTTAATGAGGCTAAGTGAGTGTCTCCCCTGCATCACCAGCTACTTGACGGCCTTTGAGCATGGATTTTTTTCTCCACAGGCCAAAACCTTTGGTCTATTATTTTGTGTTTATGCACCTTGAGGCTAATATACATTTTAATATGCTGCACATGGAGAAAAAAATCAGCCATTAGATTAGAACATGTGCACTCCCTGTTAAGTTAATGACAGCCGAACATAGAGATAAATTTAGGTTTTCATATTTAATTATAGCACAGCGCAGTACGTTTAGCAAGGATAAATTGCACTATTATTATGCTTCATTTTTTTTGACATCTTTTCATATTAACCATGCGCACTTACCCCCACTTCCTCCCCAGTGTCACACATAATGTCTCTGTGCATCATCCTTCTCTAACACCATTAATTTTTTATTCTGTACAGTTGTATATGTATTGTTGTATTTGTTCCTTAGGGTTAGCTTGCTAGTTGGATAAAGCCATTCAAAACAGCCCTTGTGTTAGGTGATCTACATAAGCAATAAGGACAGAAAAGACATAAAAAGAACTGGCCTGCGTGGCCAGACATGGCTTCTCACATCTGCTCCCAGAGCAGGGGTTCCCAGCCCTTCTCCCCCAATGCTTTCAGTGCAGTGTGTGCTGTCTGCGACTGCAGAGTGGTAGCCCCTTTCTCAAGCAGCTGAACTAGAAAAGCCACAGAAATAATGCATGGAAGGTTAAATGAGTTCTACAGAATTTTGTAGTTGGATAATATTAATATGGACAATGGTGGTATTAATATACAATGTCTCTGTCATGAAGAACTTTGCATTGTTTTATTGTATAGGAGCTAAAACAGAGCTAATGTTCCAAGGTGGTGTGTGCTGTTTGTTGGGGCTTTGTACATGCATTACCTCTGTTTGTCAGAGCGGTTGCTCCAAGAATAGCATCAGGAATTAGGCCAGACCTCAGCCTTATAGAAGACAATATGAAATTAAACGTAGAGGCAAGCCAGCATGCAATTCAGCCTTTGCACATCCTTATCAAGTTTTAATGGGAATATTTGACAATTTCTGGGCTGCCATGGATTTGGTGATGATGTTGGATTATTTGTTACTACCTGAGAGAGCTTTTAGATTAGCTTTCAGATCTGGGCTGAGCTATTCAGGTAACTGTAGTTTGTGAAAAATATGATTGCATGCTTCACAAAATTAAGGAAATACTGCTATTTTCCAAAGTGGATTAGAGCAGGTAATAACTCATAGGAAGAAGATTTTCCTCCTCCCGCTGTGTGTATAAGCAAGTAGAAGATATTATGCTACAGGCTTATTCCTAGATTATTCCTTATTGGATAGTTGTTTCATGACAAAAGACACTGTGGCTTGATGACCAGAGGGTCATGACAGGAATAATAATCACCATATGAAAGGGTGTCTGGATCTTGGTGATAAAGCATTCCTCATTGCAATCAGTCAGCACTTGCTGGTGCAAGAATTTTCCTCAATGGCAGAGATCAGCTTTTTCATATTCATTGAGAGCAAATCAGTCTTTCTCTCTCCCTCTCCCTCTCCCCCCTCTTTCTCCAACCTTCAGTTCTGTACCAGCTTTTACTGCCAAAGAGATTTTTCTTTGTCAGGTGAAACTCACAGGTTTTGGGGATGTTTAGGACAGTATTCATGGGATTGGTATTAGTTCCAGAGCCTTATTCTTTGTGGCTTCACTGTTTAAAGCCCTGGTCAGTAGTGATTGATAGCTAATTGTCTACAGTTCAAGCACTAGAAAATGTGTTGGCAATTAATTTATGTGTGCAAAACTCTTCTCACTGATTTTGTAAGTGCAGATTTTGATGCAAATTGCATCCGTGAAAGCAAGGTTGTGCCTTTCAAAATGTAAGCTATAATTACTAGTCTGAGAACCTGATGATATGAAATTCTTCCTCTAGAATCTACCCCTAGTGAGAGAAGTAATTTATTAACAATATTGTGTATTTCTAAGCAGTACTTGTAACCATCTTTTTATTCATTAAGCACTGGTAAAATGCTTGATTTTATATGAGATGTAGTCTTACAGATTTGCAGCCTATATCCTACAGACATCCAGATGGTTTAGAAACATCTATGCAATCAGAAATGTCTCTCTGTACCTACAGGTGGCTATTATTAGTAAAACCTACCTTTATTTTTGTGCTCCCATTTTGTTTATGGTACTAGTCACAGATGTACTTACTGATGTGCATGTAAAGACCTGGGCTTTTAGCTTCTGAAAGAATCATTGTCCCTTTAAATTTGTCACCTAAGAAGGCTGTTTACTTGGATAGCAAGGTGCTCTGTGGGCCACAGTGCTCCATGCAATAAACTGCAAAACAAAGTCTGTGGTATTGGTCATAGACAAAAGACTAAGTATTCATTTTCAGCCTGTTTTCCAATAATTGTGTTATTCTTGTGCTAGTTTTGAGAGGAATTTTGACTACAGCATCTCTTAATTCTCTTAGGAACAGGTTTGGCATTAAGCATGTAGTGACATGCACAGATGTACAAGAAATCTAGGAGTGATTTATGGGGAGAGGCTAAAGAAGTTAAAACACTTAAGTGTCCATATGCCCTGCCTAAACGATGCGTGTAAACATAAGAGATGGAGAACTCAGTGGTCTACAAATATTTGAAGTTTGCAATCAATTGAGAGAGGGGAATTTTATGATGTAGAGTGAGAACTCAACCAAGACTGATGAGTTGAATTGGAAAAAAAAGGGAAGTGTTCAGGAAAAGCAGGAGAAAAATTATCCTGATTGGAAGGAAAGCCTTTTTGTAGAAATGCTGGGTTGCTGAGATTAAAGGTAGGGAGGACTTTCAAAACTTGAATGCATGAGGTCTAACAGAAGTACTGCTAGGAGAAATTTCAGGTTGACAGGAGTATGTGCTGGACTTGTAGACTTTTCCTGTCTGGTTTGCACAAGCTAGCCTATGGCCCTTTCCATCATTTCAGCTGCACACTAGGGACTGTCCTTGGAAGCTGCTGCATCCTAACAAAGTATTCAGACAGTGGCTCAATATAAGCCACTGGAACTAACAGTATCTAATAATATGCAATTGAAATGTCTTTTTGCTTAAAGATTAAGATCATACTTAAGGAACATGGTTATGTCCTTTCCCCCCTATTTTATTGTTATTGCTATAAAACATCGTTGAAGGTTTTTCTGTAACCTTGTGTGGTTTTGGTCCAACCACATGGATGCCTCAGCAGTCAGAGCAGTATTTTTTGAGTTCTTATGAACAAATTGATTAAAAATGTCTTTCTGTTTCATTGCCCATTAGTCATACACTGGCACAAGGCAACTGCGCCAGTAACTGAACAGAGCAGTGGGGCACACCATCTCTACATGCAGGAGTTCAGAAAAGAGATTTCTGCACTTTTCTGACCTATTCATGCTGTACAGAATTCATTAAGGCCCAGAAACTGTGTTTGGGTTGTTCCAGGGAACAATTACAGCCAGCCTGTAATCTGCTGCTCCACAGCACATTGGGGCTCTGTAATAGTTTGAAGGGGCCTGGCAAGAATTTTATTGATTTCTTGGGATCTCATTCAGGCTGATTGCACTTGGGTACTCTGATGGTTGATGTTTAAGAACACCTAGCCTAGCTGTTATTAAGAAGGTGGGTCTAATCCTGACCTAGGTAAGACCTTGTTTGCCCTTCATTCAACTCAGCAGACAAGTTTTAATGAAATAGCTCCCTTTTATTTTTTTATGCCACAGCTGTGTTTTGATTGCCACATTTGGAACTATCCAGTGTAAGGAAGTCACTATATAACCCATATGTTGGTCAGGAGATGTCATATATATCTGTTCTTTCTTTAATCATTTTGTCTCTTTCCTGTTTGACTGCTTGGAATAATTAATGAATTTTTTGCTATTACCATGTTGTATTTCTTCCAAGTTGCTGATTTATTTATACATCAAAGCTATAAAATACCGTGTTGTTTTATACAGTATGTCTGGATTCATGAGAAACCCAGAAGCGTATCACTGAAATAGTACAGGTTTTTTAGATCTTTCAAGACAAGAACTTGCAGTTGAGTTTAAAGTAATTCAATTCTAGAACCTATTGACTATAATTTTATTTATTTATACTACCCATCATTACAGCATAGAGCATTATATCCTAGATGCTAATCATTATTTACTATTTCCTGAATAGTTGTGCTCTCATTTTAAATATTAAATATAAGTCAAAAGACATCTTTCCCAGTTCCAGACCAAAAGTCTCATCCAGACTCTCCAGCAGTTTTTCACTGCTCTTTACTGAGCCTTCTTTCAAATGCTGAGCACTCCTGACACTTTGAAACATCCATTTCAAAAATTTCCATTTGTAAATTTTAAACCAGAAGGCTCATTGTGAACCCACAAAGCTCTATAAGCACAGATATGTCTACATTTTCTCCTTTACTAAAAATGTATCACTAAGCTGTAAACAACTCACATGCCATTTACATTAGCATAAATGATATTCTGAAACCTCTAAACTTACCTGTTAAAGCAGGAACAACAAGAACTCCTTTGGCGACTGTAGCATGAGTGTGCCTTTCATAATCAACATTTATATAAGAGCACCCAGAAGGAGGGAGCATGGCCTCTCGGAGCTGCCATTGTGGGTGGTACAGTGCAGGGCCATTAAACGCCACATGCTCCAGAACTCCCCTCTCTCTTCACAACAAAGTCATGATCGTTCATTTGATAGACTGCAGCCATTTTGTTAGCAATTTTGTCATAGCTTGGTTTTTGACCTTCAGTGCCTGATCTGTGGATGGGTTTCTATGCCTGCTACTGGATTTTGGATTTAATTACCAGGATAAAGAAGATAGAGGAGAAACTTAATGTTTACATTTTTCCATTGGACTTAATTTGTTTTTCTGTTATCACTGAGGTATTTTTGTCTACATAGTGTGAATTGTTTGCAAAGGTATTTATAACAACATTTGAGTGATGAATATGCAGTTTGAAAAGCTTGAAAGTCTGCCTCTCTGCCTGCATTTTTAAAAAGCATTTCCTTCCCATTCAGTTTGTGTCTTCAGTTGACTAGTTCCTAAATGACAGTTTGGGAGGTGATGCCTGTGTGAAGTCATGGCCACTGTTTTGACTGTGTGAGTACTGATTCATAATTCAGCACACACTGGGAATGTAATTTTTATTGCAGAATTGAGCATTTATTTTGCAGTGGAGCCTTAACACAGTCTATTATAAGTATCCCACTTAACTGTCCAAATACCATCCCCAGCTTGTCCATGGAGAGATCTCAATTTATGGTATCTGACTGGCTGAATTGACCTTAGAAGTTTCCAGCACAAGGAATGAAGTCCCTGACTGTAAGCATTGAAGTCAGATATCAGGACATTGGAATAGATAAACATTACACACTCAGAGTGGGATTTATTTGCCTCCAGATGTGGTTTAAGACCTTACAGGTATCTGAGGTATCTCTGCCATTCTGGATCTTGGAGCATGGCACTGGAAAGCTGCGCTGGGGTGAATGAACATTTTCCTGCCCAGAAGCTTAGTGTGGTTCAGACACTGAAAGCTTGACAGGCAGAAATACACAGTCAAAAAAGGATGCAGGAAGCTGTTTCCAAAAGTCTATCCTCTCTCAACAAGGGAGACCATTACTTCTCCACAGGGAGCAGAGAGTTTAAGTGAAATACTGACCCAGGCTTACTGCTTCTAGGGGTGTGGAGGTCAGACTGAAGGGGTTGAGGCATTCGTCCAAAATGTCATCCAATGCTTTTGAACTTTTTGAAAGAAAAAATATAGGTGCGGCCATGTGTATGTGTGTGCATGTGCAACAAGTGTTTTGTTAGTGTTTTGTTATGTTTGTGTTTCTCACCTGTTTGGCAGAGATGTCCTGAAACTTTAGATAGGTTCCCTCTTGCTGCAGTCAGAGATGCAGGAAAGACTAGAGGACTCCAAAAGCTTGGATCCCACAACTGATGTGACCACCTCATGTGGTCACTCTTCCCAAAAAAGAGTCAGCCATAAGGGTTCCTGAAAGCTCCTTTTAGAAACCCAAAACTGAGAACTGTGACTTGTCACATTTAAGCCCATCTAGCTCAAAGACAAGTAAGGCTCTGCTGTTAGATCCTATCCCAACTGACTGAGGTTCATTTATAGAGTGGAATTGCTTCAGGATATGACAAATGGTTCTTGAATAGTACCTGGGTACATTGAATGTTTGCTTACACATCTCTAGTGGAATAATTGTTAGTTCAGTTAAAATTCATTTTTACTTCATTCAAGGCTAGCTTTGTCATTTAGCCATCATATACTCAGTTGCTGCTGTGAAAAGGACTGCGTCGCAACATAACTTGCTTTCAGTTTCAAGCATTCAGCCCAACACAAGATAATTCTATAATGCAATTGCAATGAAAAGTTGGAGATTCAAGAATTAGATAGGTAGTGGTGGATACATGAAAATCTCAGCTCATAACCAGTCAAGTCTCCCTGGCTCAGTCCCATAAGGGTACTTTAATTTTCTTCCTGTCTTGCAGCTCATAAACATGCTTGTCTTCACAACACACACCATATGCTGTTGGAAAAGGTCTGTAAAGTTTTATAGATATATTTGAGGGTATTATAAAAGTATAATAAAGTAAAAATAATGCAAAGAAATAGAAATTATTGAACAACTGAATTAAAATATTAGGCTGGGATGGTTTTATTGCATTTAGTCTCTACTTGGCTTATACAGTCATGAAGGGATAGAATTCTTTTTAGAATTAAAATTAAGAAATTTGATTTTAACGATACTTATAAACATTTGCTTAAACACTTAAATAATTTCAGTATGTTGCTGAAGACTACTTAGTTTTATCTCAATCAGTACCAAATTGATTTCTGATGTTTATCTTTTGAAAATGTTTTACTTGGTTTTGGGGAAATATTACTAGTTCAGAGATGAAAGTTTTTACTCATACAGATTGAAATGTTCAGTAGTTAAGTAGCATTACAATGAAAGTAATAGTACAATAATGGTGGTGACCAAATTACAGATATTTTGTTTAATCTGAAATCAGTTTCAACCCAAAATGTGGCCCCTTTCTTTGGAAACACAGCAGAGAAAACGACATGATTGCTGTCAATAGTGCTGCCCTCTTTTTCCTGTTTAGAAGTGAATAATATACCAAACGGTCACCTTGAAGGTGAAGATGGACAGTAGAAAAGTCTGCTGATTTGAGTAGCATAGCTTACCTACATTCTCCCAGACAGAAGTTTCTGCAACTCAAAGTTTTCATTCCAATTTGTGGGGTTTTTTTCCCCTCCAGAATCAGCTGGAGTACCGGACATTTGAACTTTTCCCATGGATAGTCTCTCAGAAATAGTTGCAAAGAAGTTCAAAATATTTCAGGGCTTTCTCTCCTACACTGGCTGTTCCTAGCTCACCCTTCATGGCCCTCCCGCCACCCTCTGCCCATCTTGCCCTGTGAGTCCAGGCCCTGGGGAAGCTCTGTGCGAGCCGCCCGGAACCATGAACCCTGCTGTGGTGAAGCCTGGTAACCCTCATGGCCCAGTCCTGACCACTGCATCTAACATGTGCTGTAAAAGGGGCAGGCTGGCGATGAAAATTTTATGTTGCGGTGTTTGTCTGGGCTTAAGTTCTGGAGGAATTTTTGAAAGATAACATGTAGCTTAGTGATCTGCACTACAACCAAACTGCTAGTTGTGAAGTGAGCTCAGACAAGAAGTTCAACTTTGTTTGCGCCCCTGATGGTTTTTATATACATAAGAACAGTAAGACTTTAAAAAAGGCTACTGTAAATTTTACTGTGATCTATTATAGCTGAGAGTATCTTAAATTATTTCTTCACTCCTTATCACAGCAATCAGAAACTTCAGATAAAGGTTGAAACCTGCTTTGCTTTGTCTCACTACAGGGGTACATTCTTTTCCCCAACTTACAAAAAATAAGAAGTCTTTTAAGACATACAAAGAATACAGCATGAAATTCAGAGTGTCTGTATCTGGTTTTCATGGGGGATGCTTGAAAGGAATTAGACTATTTTTCAGAGGAAACTTATGGCACACTGCTTGCGTATAAATTAACAACAATGAAAGTGGTAAATTAAAATTGTGACATCAATTTCATTTTTAGCTCTGCTTTGCATTTATATAGAAGGATTTATTATTACTGTGATTTACCTTCTACTAAGAGGTAAAAGAAAGGAAAGTATGAAGTAGTAACAGTTGTAATTATCTTCTGGAAAACTTCAGCATGTTGAAAATGCTGCAGCATGTCCGCTCAGAAACTGAAGTTGCTGCGAGCACACTAGGCCATCCTCCCTCTGTTTTCTCGGCTGGATTCCCAGCATTTTCTGACACAGCAGTTCAGGCAAGGTTCAGCATGCATTGAAGGAAAGATCTGTCTTCTATCTCAGATGAAGCACTGACTTCTTGTGTGGCCTCCAATTTTATTTTTTTTCCCCCTGGCTCCCTGCATGTGCTGGCAATGAGGTGTGCTGGTGGCGTGGAAGCCCTAGATGGAACATCCCAGCACAGAATAGCGAACCAGCTCTTAGCTCTTTTCTTCAGCACCATCAGTACTAAAGTTCCTTTGTATTTTATATGCTAGATTAAACCCTGGGAGAAGGCTATAGCCCATGACTCCATTCACTCCTTGTGCTTGCTGGATTTTCAGCAATGCTGTTTTTATAATAAGGTGTAAGGTGACTGAGTTGGCTTAGGAGCATGTCCACAACTGTGGAACAAGCTCCCACAGTACCTAAGATTCAGTTAGTGCCTTTGCCTTTTACCCTGAGAGTAAAAAGCACTTTTTGAACTTTGCCTTCTCTGTGCAGAAGTGCATCAATGTTGCTCTTTGCTTTTGTTTTTTCAGAAAGGAAATTACTAAAATCTTAACAAAACAAAGCAGCCTGTCCCATAGACAAAGAATGAAAATGAGAGAGCAGGTGAGCCATGCAAGATAGGTGGAGTTCATTAGTTAACAGGCACTGCTGGGATATTTTAATGATGAAAGTGGCATAAAACCTTTGCAAGGGAAGACAACAATATGAAACAAGTGTCCATTTTATCTCATTTCTTTTGTCTTCTGGAGCAGAAACAGAGACACTGAGAGGCAGGCTCAAGAAACCTAATTAAATACTGAAAGGAAATTAAAATTAGTTCCCAGTTCTGTTGCCCAGACTGATTCTGTGCATATTCAATTTGTATTATTTTCAGAAAAAAAGACATTATAACTAGAATTCTCAAGGTATTTCTCATTCTTGAAGATAGGAACTAGATGTCTGGGCTAGTCTTCCCGGTATTGTCATTAGGACCTGCCAAGTATTTGACATATCTCAGATCAGTTCCATTGTTATAAAAAGGAGTCAGTGGACCCCCAAACCTACTAATTTCTGTTGGGGAAATGTTTAAAGACTTTGTAGCAAAGTTTTCCTAAGGAAAAAACAATTGATAGCAAATTATATTAAATAAACTGAGTTCCCATGGAAGTAATAATCAACACTAACATTTAAAGCTGTTATTTCACTTAGAAAGGAGAGTTGAATCAAAATATTATGATTTTATGATTTGTCTATACCAGTATCAGTGTCACTGATACCAGTTAAAGTGTCAAAAAGAAAACTTCATAGCATCCTGAGGTTGCTTCACTTCCTAATTAAGACTACAGCAGCATTTTGCAGACTGTGAAAGGAATCCTGTGTGGTGTAAAGTAGCTGTAGAAGGGAGAAATCATTTATTTTAAGGACACACCTAGTGCAGGAGCTTGCTTTAAGACTAGGTTGAAGATACAGCTCATACTTTGGCTCATGATGGAACATTGTTTATCTTCTTGGCTTTTTAAAGCTATATTTGTACTTCTATTTTTGAAAAAAAAAAAAAAAAAAGCAGAAGAGATGTCCTTAAATGTTAAAAAGTACAGTGATATCTGTGTTAAATAACTCCGCACTAGGACATACTTTTCATGGTTACACCATAAGCTTTGTAACTCTAGATCCAGAAAGTCCCCAATGACAGAGAATAGCGTTTATTGAAACTAGTTGGATGTTGCACTGTTTTACTTCACTCTGCCTGGGCACTGACATCAGAAGTGACTGGATTCCTATAGGCATCTAACTTCAGAAAGGAGAGATATGTCTGTACTTTCAAATTAAATGTGCCCGGGAATATTCCTAGGTGCTTAGGCCAGCTGGCACCGAGCAGCCTGTGCCGATGATCAGAAGCTGTTAGTCTCCAAAGCAGGTTGGCTGCAGGCAGGCTGCCTGCTGGGAACAGCTCCTGGAGCACGCTGACTTCCAAAGCTTCTCCCAAGAATTGCCTGGGACACTGATAGTCAGCACAGGCCAAAAGCAGGCAAGAAAATGTTGTAATGCTTTGTTAGGATAGATGACAACATCCTTGTGCTGTGGAACATTCCCAGACACTGATTTACTACTGTAGATATAGACTGAGTGTCTTGCAAAGGTCTCAAAAAAAAAAAAAAAAAAAAGCTATTATTGTAGTAGTATGTGAGTGGACGCGAAAGATGGACAGATGAACATAAAAATGAGCTATATTGGATGTTAGTGAAAATTGCACTGGGAAAAAGAACTCTCACAGCCTGAGGCCCCAAAATCAGAAAAAAAGGTAAGAATTTTTAGAAAACCTCCAGAAATATCTTCCATCTAAAATATAATAGAATGTAATGTAATATAGTATGTGTGACTAATACACATATTTTTGTATGGTGTGACTAATATACATGTGTATGTATGTATTATCCAAGTATGGACAGTCTAAAAAAAAGACAGCTCACTCTTTCTGAATGTTATAGAACATCTAACCCATCAGTTCACTGCATACTAATGGGATTACTTCAGCTTGTAGGTGGGACAAAGTTGCAGTGATTCAAATGAGAGCACTCAGAAGCTATGTTTACATTAAGAAGTAGGGCAGACAAATAGGCCAAATAGGAATGGAGTTGCAGAATGAAATGGTTGGTGCTGCAGGCTGGTGTCCATACAATATGTGTTCCATGTTTTTTTACTGTGTTCTAGCTCTAGTCTGGTCTCATGGGCTAAATGCCCATTAGCAGCTGGAGCTCATTTTAGGTGCACTCCTGGGGCACACATTCAGGTTTCATTTAATCCAAAATAAAATCCAGTTTGTGCTTTCTGAGACTGCTTTGCCATAAGAACCAAAGTGCAGTATGAGGGTATAATCAGGAGATTTCACTTCAAAGGTATACTCCTGATTTAAACTGAAACACTCATGTAGAGGCACCTGGAGAGCTCATGCAGCAGCATTACAGCAATGCAGAGCTAATGTGCACAATTAGCAAGCAAGCCGAGACCAGCCATCGGTGGAGCAGAGACAGAAGCCTTTAACCACTCAGAAAAGAAAATGTTTGCATAGAAAAGGAAAAACTTTGTGCAAACATAAATGCACTAGCACAAAGCAAAGAAAAATCTACTGGTAATTGTCTTGCATATGGGATTCTTTGTATTGGCAAGAAAATTGTTTTGCCAAAGCTTGCTTACAATAGCAAAAAGAGAAAATGCACCACGTCAGGAAAACAAACTGACTCAGAAAATGTAATTTTGCACATATCTGGCTTTGATGCACTACACAAGAGCAAAAATAAACTTTTGGTGCCCTTTGCACGAGCATGAACTTTAAACCAAGAGCAGCAGCACAAAAGCAGAGAAGAGTTTGAATAACAGCCGGACAGTTAAACATCAGTAAATATGAGATAACAGAGACTGTTGGCATTTTGTGAGAATCTAAAACTGCTGACAAAAATATACGGCATAATATTATACAATAGAACAATCAAAATACCAGCAGGACATTGTAAATTACCAAGAAAAATTGAATGACTTAAAATATCAGGAAGTACAGGTAACACATAAATACTCTGCTTTTAAGTAAATCAAGTGAATGAATGGAGCATGTGACTAAACTGGGGCAAACAATTCATTAAAGTTACATACAAAAAGTCAGAAAACTTAGCTCAAATAGGTAGTAAGCTGTAAGATCCCTGTAGCAAATTATCTACATGGTGTTTTAAAGGTCTGGGATGTCTTCTAGGCAGACGAGAGCTGGAAATGGATACAGCGATGCAGCCAGGAGAGCACTTGCTTAATAGAATGTCCTCTGCACTCAGAGAAAAAGCAATAAGGCAAGTGGAAGTCAAGAGGGCATAAGTCTCATTGCTGAGGTTTTCCAGAGCCACAGGTCAGATGGGCAGCAAGCCAACTGTTGAGAAGATGGGAAGCTGTACATATGCATAGTCTTTTAGCAATTTAACAGGGCATTATACAGACCTGCAGGTGGTAATATGCTTTCCATCTTTAAAAAGTAAAAGTAGTTTCAGTTTCTGACACAATACTCATATATTTGCAAATATATTAGATACTGGAATTAAAGTAACTACCTCAGTAACTTTTGAGCATCCATTAGGGTGGATACAGGTGGAAGAAAACTCAGTTTGATATCAAGCCTGTAGTAAAAAAATGCCAACAGTATCAGCAAGAAGAACTAATGGGACTGGCTGTGATTGCTGCCGTAGCTGTATAGATGCAGAAACAGCACAAGAAAAGGTGTAGCTGATCATGATTACGTTCTCATCTATCTGCTTGAAATGACCAAGGCAATAAATCTAAAATGAAATAAAATGAGATGAAATTACATTTGACTCCTGGAGCACTGGGATAATTGCTGACCTCCCAGAGGCTATTACTCAGCTCCTAAAAAGTGAAAACCATGCAGGATAGACCCACACCTGAAAATGGGTAAGTCAGTTTGGAGATTAGTGGGATTCATAAACCATCTCACAATACTTTTCCATGCTTTTCAGATCTGTACAGTCTCCTGAGGTGATTACTAAACAAAACCTCACTATGAATACAACTGTTGTAATTCACTGGAGTCTTCTCATATATAAAGGAGCTGTACAAAATGTCCCACAGTGCAGCATTGCAGCATGTACATGCCAAAGCCATTATATCACACAAGGCAGGGCGGGGGAGGCACTACTGTTTGCATGAGGCATACATAGAACATAACTCCAAAAAGGCTTCTACATCCACCAGCAGAGTGTAGGAGCAGCCCAGCTGAGACATACTGGAGTAATGTGTGCAACTGAAAGCTTCAATCCTTATGTTTCAAGGGCAGGAGACTATACGAATGCAAACTGACCATCAATTTTAGAAAGTGTTTTATAAAGCCAGAACTAGCACCCCTTCAGTAACCACAAGGGAATTCTGCTAAACCTGCAGTAGTGTGCATTGCTCGACATTTGGAAAGGGATTGAGATATACATCCCTGTCTTCTTATCCAGACTGCCATACAAAACCAGGATGACTGAACAAGAACGTCAAAGTCTCAAAATCATAGAAATGGAGAAAATTAGGAGATTCAACATAAATATTATTTAAGCTGGGTATTTGCCAGTTTGAGGCAGAGGCTGCAAAAGAATCTCAAAGGAGTGTTTGAACAAGGTAAAAATTTAGTGTCAGCTCATGCCCATTGATCTTTCACATTGGCCATATGAGCAGGGAGAACTCCCATCATTTCCTGGAGTACTGCAACCCCACAGGTGAGTGGAAGTGTGTAATATGTGTTCAAGTTACAGCACCCAGATCACTGAGCAGAAGTGCCATTGGGCGCCTGTGAAAGCTGTTCTGGGACAGGTTTCTCCATTCAGAAGGATGACTGTGTACTGGGGAGCATCAAGCAGTGCAGAGAGTTGCATTACCCCTGGAGAAACACAGGCTGAACAGAAAGGAGAGACATAAAAATTCATTGCATTCGTAACAGACTTTGAGGAACAGTAGAGAAAAGGACCTGATTTTAAACAACCAATCTCAGAACCTAACCTTACTATATTAGTCAGACTTCTGTGGCTCAACAATCATTTTGCAGCAATTGCTGCAGATTGTGTCATTAGGATCAGGCACTCTGGCAGCCCCACTACAAAACTGTGTTTGGAGACAGTGGAGCCTGGGCTCGTTCTTGTTCAGTCATGCAAATAACCTGAGAATAAAAATCTAGTCCAGCTCAATGGGGAGGGCAGTGACAAGTGGTGTTCTTCAGGGGTTGGTGTTGGGACCAGCGCTGTTTAACATCTTTGTTAGCGACATGGACAGTGGGACTGAGCACACCCTCAGCATATTTGCTGACCACACCAAGCTGTGTGGTGCAGTCAATGTGCTGGAGGGAAGGGATGGCATCCAGAAGGACCTGGACAGGCTGGAGAGCTGGGCCTGGGCAAACCTCATGAAGTTCAACAAGGCCAAGTACAAGGTCCTGCACATGGGTCGGGGCAATCCCAAGCACAAATACAGGCTGGACGAAGAGTGGATTGAGAGCAGCCCTGAGGAGAAGGACTTGGGGGTACTAGTGGATGGAAAACTGACTATGAACCAGCAATGTGCACACGCAGCCCAGAAAGTCAACCATATCCTGGGCTGCATCAAGAGAAATGTGACCTGCAGGTCAAGGAAGGGTATTCTCCCCCTCTACTCTGCTCTTGTGAGACCCCACCTGGAGTCCTGTGTCCAGCTCTGGGGCCTCCAATATCAGAAGGACATGGACCTGCTTGAGCAGGCCCACATGAGGCCACAAAGATGATCAGGGGGCTGGAGCACCTCCCCTATGAGAACAGGCTGAGAGAGTTGGGGTTGTTCAGCCTGGAGAAGAGAAGGCTCCGGGGAGACCTTATAGCGGCCTTCCAGTGCTTAAGGGGGCTACAGGAAAGATGGGGAGGGGCTCTTTACCAGGGAGTGGGGGGGTAGGATGAGGGGTAATGGTTTTAAACTGAAAGATGGTAGATTTAGATTAGATATTAGGAAGAAATTCTTTACTGTGAGAGTGGTGAGACACTGGCACAGGTTGCCCAGAGAAGCTGTGGCTGCCCCCTCCCTGGCAGTGTTCAAGGCCAGGTTGGACGGGGTTTTGAGCAACCTGGGCTAGTGGAAGGTGTCCCTGCCCATGGCAGGGGGGTTGGAACTAGGTGATCTTTAAGGTCACTTCCAACCCAAACCGTTCTATGATTCTATGAATTCTCATCACTGCTATCACTACCATCGCCTTGCAGCAAGTCGAATGGCAAAACTGAGTCAAGAACTGAAGTTGCAGGGTTTTTTTAAAAAGAGGAAGACATCCTCCAGTGGAAAAGTGGCTCTTGCAGAAAGCACTCACAGTGGCCTGATGTCATCCTGATGTCAGGACATGTGTACAACTCAGTGCCTGCTGGAAGTATGATGGCTGGCAATGGGGAAAGGAATAACAAAAAGAAAAGAAATCAAAGGGCAATACAATGATCAGCAGGCCAAGAAATAACCACCAAGAAATATGACCCAGGACTCTGTCAAGATCAAACATTTTCCTCAGGATAAATCATGAACTTGAGTGCAAGCCACCCACATTGAAGAGACCCTGTAATTTGTCTATAGCAGGAGTGGGTGAGTGTATTTTCTAGTCTCACCCCAAATGTCTGCATCATATGAGCAGATAAGGAGGATAAGGAGGCACTTTTTTCACCAGGGCTTGGTCAGTGGGACAGAAGAACACAAACTGATGAACACGCCATTGACAGCCTATGTAGCTGACTTGTTAAACACCACACCACTGCAACAGCTGTGTCACAGGCAGTCTCTCTACAGAAAATAATCCATCTGGAAGAAGAATTAAAGGCTGGAATGAGGTGCATTCTCTCACTTCTGACATCTGAGCATAGAAAAATATTTGTCTAAGGCTGCAGATAGCCTGAATCGGTGGCTGAGGGGCACGAGCTGCTGCATCAGTCAAGTTACTGTCAGAGCAGGTAGCAGCCTGGGGTGGCATGGGGGGAGCAGGAGATTTGAGTGGGTGCTGCTGCTGCCCAAGGGAGCCCCACCATTCATCACTCTACTGCTCCCCGTCACAGCCTTGCCCCTTCTCCTTCCCCCTGCCTCGTCAGTGAGCACTCCAGCTCCACACCAAGCATTTCCAGCAGCCATGGAGCACGGGAGGGCAACCGTGCTCTATCCCCAGCAAAATCAAGTGCTGCTTAAATGCTTCACATCTGTGAGCTGGCTTTGTGCCACAGTTATCCATGAGGCCCACGTAGCTAAGCTGCATTTTTCTATCCTGCCTCATCTCCTTGCTGCCCCGCTCCAGGTACACACCTGATAGGAAGGGCGTTGTCCTGCTATCATGTCATGGCTCATTGAAGTGGTCTGCACACAGAAAGAGTGGATATTTGGGAACAGACTTATTGCTCATGCAGAACCACCCACTGCATCTTCTCTGGAGGCAGGAAATGGTCCCAGCCTTCCTGAGGAGAAGCAGCAAATCTCTCCTGTGTGGTGACTGCTCCTGCCTTTGTAAGCCACTCAGACTTGAAGCTCTCCTAGGACCTTTTTCCATCAGAATACAGAGCACCTCTATAAAATATGGAGAAAAACAGTCGGGCAGACCGATGACATGGATTATCTATAATAATATAAATTATGTCATCTGTGACCTTTGTAGCAGTAGCACTATTGTAGACAGCATTAATGTAGAGAAGCTGCACTAAGTAGAAAATTCTGTTTCCCTTACTGTCTTATGGTTGAAATGTCCATAGATTTTTTCTTTTGAGCTGTAGATGAATCACTATAAATATCTAGCATAACTTTAACAAGATTAATTATGTCAAGAAATAAAAATAATTTTGTTTTTACATTTTAAATGAGGATAAGATTTTTTTAAATGGCAGGTTTTTTGAGTAGTGAAGCTCTGTAGGGCTTGCGTGATCACTCATCCATGAAGAGGTATGTTATCTGGAACTATCTGGGTGCAGAACAGCTGAAGACACGAGAGTTTTTTCAAACAACGCAAAAGAGGTGTACACTGTATGCTCCATTTTATCTTTCATTGGGCACCTGTAACTCCTGTGATGAAGTCAGGTGGAACCGTGTGTGCATGTCCAAAAAGAGTGGGTTGGTTGTGGTCAGTCAGCGAGACATGGTGCCGGTTTCCCCAGTCGCTGCATGGAGGCTTAACCTCAGCCAGTGTAACCACATGCATGTTTAAAGGTCAGCCAAGCGTAAAAGCTTGTAGGATCAGGACAGGCGTTTCTTTTAAAGTATAAATTACATAGTTTTTGTGCCATGCCAATCCCTTTGACCTGCAAAATAGCCCAATGAGTACACAGTGCAAAGTGATATGTAAAGGAAAGGTTTATGTATCTCTGTTGTTTATCTGTAAGGAGCACATAAGCAATGAAAAAGTGGATGGCCTGTTGAAGCAATATGTAATTGTGGTTATATTTAATAGCAGAGGGCAAGCTGAATGCATCTACTCACAAGCCTAAGTGCATACAAATCAGTGAAGTCTTGTAGTAGCAAGATGATCAGAATTCATTTTAAAGCTATTATAGTAATTTAAAACAAGATAGTTTTTAAAAATACAGTGATGTATGCCCGTGATCTGTATTTCTAATGATTTGAACATTAGATTTTTAAAAATCAAATTCTTCCTCTGATTGACTTGAGTGAAAATCTAATCAAATTAGCATTTTAGAATATATGACCATTGTAATTTTCAGAATACAATGATACTTTAGATATTATACTTTAGCTGTCATAAAGACAGATAAATATGCAAGAGAGGCACTGTGGGGGACCTGGAAGGTTGATTCTAATGAGCACTTTTGTGTTTGTCTACATTAGGTTTTCATATAGCATCTGTGACTTTGGTACCTACGCATTGACATCTCCTCACTGCTTGATGGTGATATAGGAAGCATTTATATCAGTTTAATGAAGTTATCAGTTTCATAATGCGTTATTGATATTTTATTCATAAGTTTGATATAATCATTTTAAACAGTTCAGCAAATATTTATTTCTTTTCAGATCTGTTTAAAAGTTTTAATAACTTCAAATTATCAAAATTCTTCATCATCACTTTCTTTTAGTGGATCATTCCAATTTTACCATCTGGCTATATTCTCATAATTTTTTTTAATGTCATATGTGTTGATTTGTCACATTTTCAAAACTGTTGGAGGCCTTAATCAAACCAGAATACCCAAACTCTTCATAGGAGAGCATTCAGCATTTTCTCATCCTACTTCTCGCCAACTGAAGTGGGAGTTTTGACTATCTAGGGGTGGAAGCACTTACTATTAATGCCAGAACTATTTGTATTATGACTCTCAGCATGAAATTTAGTGAGTTTAGATTATTGAGGTGATGATAAAAATCATTGTATTGTTGAGTTTGAAGACTCTAAAAGGCAGTGGTAGGCTCCTTGGTCATAACTGCAAGAGATGACTAGAGCTCATTTGTCTGCACTGAATACTTTACATTTAAATTAGGATTGTGTGAAGTAGAGATGGAAGGATTACTATGTGTGAGAGATGAATGAGGGAAAGCATTGTAGTCTGTGCAGAAGGAGGATAAGTACTGTAGTTCATCTGCCATAAGAGATGGATTACAATGAATCTGAAGTGGAAGAAGGTTTGCTTAGGAATTATTAGCAGTGGTTTGCTTTTAAGTAATCTATTAGTGTAATAATATATGTATAGTTATGTGATGTGTAATCTACCAGGGGGAAGCGGAGTTTATTTCTAGATATATTGAAATGATGTGCTGTTTACAGTATAGGCAAGTCAGTAATAAATCTGGAGCTTCCGTGCAAAAAAAACCCATCAAAACAAAAAGGCAGGATAAACAAAAATCAAACCAAAAATTTGCAAACGTTCCAGCAGATGGAAAAAGTGTATGCTCTTACCACTTGTGCAAGGTTTAACTGTTAGCAAAAAGTATTCGATGGGTAAATTTGCAGCTAAAACACATATAGCAATGTCGAAAACACACTTTTCTTTGCACGCAATGGCAGCAGTGGTTATTTTACTGAACGTACTCAAAACTTCATAGAGTGACTTTCAAAACCTTGGTTTCTTCCCGAGGCTGGAGGAGGCGGTTGCAGGTTGCCCTCTCTGCCTAGTCTCCCATTCACCTGAGAGCATGAATTTGATGGGCACAGCTGATTAGACTGTATATTTTTTATATGCCCATGGTGCATACATAGACTTTCTATGTCTAAGTACTGAAGGGTGTCTAGAGCTGTATTTGCATGAGGGGTATGCTGGAAGGGAGTGTGGGAGAGCTAAGGAGGATGTGGATAGCATGCATTTCACCTCATCCTGCCCACAGGGTGTAATTTGCCCTCAGGCTGCATGGTAGTGTCAGGCTGCTCAAGGAGCTTTTGAACAGGTTCACATGGGTCATGTAGGGTCTTTAAATGCAGCTTCATGGGGGTTCACAGTTCTAGAAATGGGGCTAGGCTGCTCCTGGTACGTGACCCAGCTCATTTAGCACAAGTGGAATTAGCAAATTCAGCTTAATACAGCTCCGCTCACCTTGCTGGGTCAGTCGCATCTATGATGGACAGGTCAGTTGGTAACCACTAATGTAGCCATAGCAGTAAGGATATCCATGTTCTCTCATAGTTGTAAGAAAACATTTATTTTTCCCTTTTAATAGCCCAGCTAGCACCTCTGAAACTTATTTGGAAGGGCCTAGAAAACAGACAGCCATTAGGTACTGTTAGAGTTCAATCTCCTTGGTATATGTACCCCCAGAAGTGGATGGTTAAATCCAAAGAAAAAGATGGTTTTAGGGTTATTCTGAATAGCTCAGTTACCAGCCAGCTTGGAGGAGAAGGTGGGTAAAAATATCTAGCAGTGGGATTTTTTCATATGATCAGATAATTTATAATATTGATATGATGAGTGCATAAGCTGAATGTATGGATATATACACACTATGGTATATAGATACACACAAAAACGTGAATACTGGGCTGATGTATTTTTACTTCTGTACCAGTAAAACTACAAAAACTTTTTTGCACAAAGTTTTTTCCTATACTAAGACTCAACTGGTAACTTATCCACATTTCCTAAATGCATTTGAAATCAGTTATATTTGCTTGCCTGTCAGATATTTGTTAATAGCCATTCTGCTGACATCTTTGTTATGCTGCTGCTTAGCTGACAGAATTTCATCTGCATAAATGGGTGGAAAGTCCTCTCCTCACATGTCCAACAAACTGGAGACAAAGTGCCTGCCAGTGTTTTAATTTCTTTTGCATGTTCTGGTTAGAGAGTGAGAAGAATGCTTTCACTCCACAGTGTCATGAATATGGTAATCTATGGAAATCACAGAAAGCAGGTACTTAAGTTAAGCACATACTGTACTACAGGAATCCCTGATGAATTCAAGTCTCTTCTGTTTAGAGAAGATGTTGTTGTCTATTAAGTGACAGACTGCCAGATGTTCATGAAGTAGCACAGTAATGTGTATCAGTATCTTCTTTTCTTCACCCCAGAAGGTAACATTTTCTTTATCATCTATGTCATCCTGGCTTTTGATTGTAAATGTCTAAGCTTGCTTCAAATATTAACTCCTTTTTGTTTTATTGATGAATATTTCATGACTTCAGTACATTTGTAGAATGTAAGTTTTTGCTGCACTATAATAAGCCTATAATCCTAAAATCTTTTCCTTCACTTGGTATATATAAGCTGCTAAAAACCAAACATTTGAGATAGAACATGAAGAATAATTTGATCGTGATTTTGAGCTAGTAGAGAAAATTTTGGCAGTGTTAGAAAAATGATGAAAGAAGAAATAATTGTTATTTTAAATAATGGTTTTATCTGCACGCTCAAGCATGGTACTATATATCTTATGGTGAGGTCCCAGCAATATGTTTTCCTAGAACACACGTTAATGTTCCGTTTAGTCTCAGAATTACTGCAGGTCTGGGGGTTAGCTCACCTGCTTTAAATAATCATGGTCTAAAGAGTGGGCAGAATAATTGAGTAACTAAATGCAATGGTATATACACACGCAGGGTGGGGAGCAGAGGTTACAGGAGCAAGTATATGTGCAGTAATTACAGGTTATTGAGACAGCGCTGTTCACGAAGTAAATAAAAGTTCCAGGAAAAAAAATCAAAATAACTGAAAGGCAGAGTTCATTTTTTTTCCCTGAAGAATTGTTGTGTTCTGTCCTTTATTTTGAAGACATTTCCACATCATTAAAGGCAGTGATGCCATTAATGTCTCAGCTCTAAGAAACAGAGCCATGAGAATGTGTGAACCCTTTAATACAAGGGACAAATTCTCTGCAGCTCCTTGCTAATGTAACTACAGCACCTCTGAGGGCTGTAACAACTGGTGTAGGCCCAAGAAGCTCACTATCAGATGGAAACTGATAGAGTGAAGTATGCCATCCTCTCCATGGCATGCCGCCTGCCCGCGTGCCATGGGGAGGACTCTCACAGGATTCCCTGCTGGAGGTTTGACATGAACCCTACTGCCATCTGGATGACTCAGTCATGTCATGGGCCCTTACCATGCAGTGTATGGGAAGGGCCAATATGTCAGCATTGCCCAACTACCACAGAGAAGAGCAGCTATTTAAGATAATTTAGCTTTGAATGTCTGAAAGTGTAAGAACATCTAAAAGAATAAGAATTAGCAGCTTCAGTTTCCCCATTGCCATGCATACTTAGTTTTTATTAGTTAAGCAGTTTACCCCATTAGTGGGGGAAGCTTGCACACATACTCTCTCCATACATCTATGAATATGAATATGTGTGTTATTTGCCATGTTCAGAGGAATAGAATTCAGCTTTTGGCTTTATTGTTGGGTCGGGTTTTTTTTCCCAGAAGGAGCACAAGCTATCATGACATTGTGACAAGATTTTGTTGTTGTTGCTGTTGCTGTTCTTTGGTACTGGGACTTTGTGTTTTCTTCCTCTCTGGAAATGTTAGAGTCATGTTTCATTGTCTCTCCCATAACAAGGAAGAAAGCAGATACCACTTCAGGAAACTTCAGTAATCTTTTTTTGTTGTTGTTGTAAAGTTGCAAGAGAGTGGAGACAGACCACTGAATCAAAACTGTTGTGCAGTGTAAAGTATGGTTAAGGCCACATGTACGTGCAGCATATAATAAGGATTCTAGATATATGCAGCCATTTTGAGCACATTAGACTTTAGAAAAAATAAACTTGAAGGATTCAGAAGCAACTGGAAAAAATCATTAAAATTGAAACTGCTTTCTCTGGAAAACTTTATACATCAAATATAGAAGTTTTCCACATGAACAAATGGGGGTCAAACATTACTAAAACCTTTGTGCTGAGGGCATATAAAATGACCCATACAAACCTGATTTAAATTCTTGTAGCTCCTGGGTGAGGGCAGCTGTCTACCTTGCTTAAATGTTAATGTTTCCCTTATCTGATTGCCTTTCTGTACCATGCTCCCACTTACAGGGGTCCTGCTTCACCTATTACCCTCTTCAAATCTATTCATTCTTGTCTGCAGTCTTCATAGCTTTAACTGTGTCTGAGGTGGTCACTTGGCTGTGTAGCCTCCCAAGCTGTTACACTCTTAGTTTTTACCCGCTCAGCTGCTTGTCTCCCCAGTTCTTTGAAGCCAATGAGAAACCTTCCCAGATGCAGTCCTGCCAAGGCAATAAAGGGATGAAGCTCGGCTTTTGTGCATGATTACAGAAGGGAGTGATATTTCGGGAGGATAGCTAAACCAACTACAGATCAACTGTTCTTCATAGGAAGGGAGTAGTCACTATGGATTTATGAAGGGAAAACCACGTTTGACCAACTCGATAACCTACTACAATGCGATGACTGGCTTGACAGATGAGAAGAGGGCAGTAGGTGTTATTTTTAGCAAGGCTTTCAACACTGTCTCTCATAGCATCCTTATAGACAAACTGGTGAAACCTGCTGTAGCTGACCCTGCTCTGAGCAGGAGGCTGGACTGGATAGTCTCAAGATGTCCCTTCCAATCTCGACCACTCTCTGAAGGTAGTTGACCACCTTTGTCCTTTCCAATCATTTAGAGAATTTGTATTCTTCTCCTCCTATTTTCTCTCCTTCTCTGAGGGAAAGCTGCTCATTAAGTCAGAGAAAGATCTATTCAGAAAAACAAGCCACAGAGAAGAAATATTGAGTCACCTGTTGTTTGATTTCTAAAACACACTAGTGTTTTAGAACACACGTGTGTTTGCCACTACATGACAAAGTTTTGGTGTAACAATTATCCATCCATTTGCACAGCTACAGAGTATGTGGGCCTTTGTTTGCTGCATCTCTACTGCAACCAGTATAGAATATTTCGGTAGAGCAATTTGAACTCTCAGCAGTTCAGTTTGTCAGACATTTTTCAGTCTTCATCTTGTTCTCATCTAGTTTTTCTATGTGCAACCAGAATCATCTATGCTTGAAAAATACAAAGTATGTGAAATAAGAAAATTTGGCTTCAGTTCCATTTCCAGATTCATGAGGGACATCACTGTGTCACTTAAAATTGTTCACATGTTGAAAGTGCACAAGAGGAATTTAGAGAATGAATGCATACACATCTTCATACCTCGGACTGGGGGCAACACTCAAGTATAAAAGAAATTGGCTAATGACATTATATTCAATATGGGAAATCCTTCACACATGAGGGAAACAGTATTTTTGAAACATGTTGCCTCATAGCTAAATGATAGAGCTACCTCAGATTTCCACGATCCAGTGATCCGTAGAATTGTTTATGCAAGTTCTTCCTTTACCTTGTGACCATAGCTCCCTGAAGATAATTTTTATGAAGATTAGTATTTTTCCAGTGTTCTTTTTGATGTCCCATCATCAGCGTATACCAACAGGATATACTTCAGATCTACTGGAGTACTGTAGAAGACTGTTGCTTATTTTTGGTTTATGATGGTACCTAGGCAGTGTGTGGTGGGTTGACCCTGGATGGGCACCAGGTGCCCACCAAAGATGCTCTATCACTCCCCCTCCTTAGCTGAACAGGGGAGAGAAAATATAACAAAAGGCTCATGGGTCAAGATAAGGACAGAAAGATCACTCACCAATTACTGTAATGGGCAAAACAGATGACTTGTAGAAACTAGTTTAATTTTATTACCAGTCAAAATCAGAGTAGGATAATGAGAAATAAAAACTAAATTTTGAAACACCTCCCCCCCACCTCTCCCTTCTTCCTGGGCTCAACTTTAATCCTGGATTCTCTACCCCCTCCTCCCCCCTACAGTGGCACAGGGGCACGGAGAATGGGGTTTGTGGTCAGTTCATCACACGTTGTCTCTGCCGCTCCTTCATCCTCAGGGGGAGGACTCCTCACACTCTTCCCCTGCTGCAGCACAGGCTCCCCGCCACCCCCCCCCACCCCCCCACCCCCCCATAGGAGACAGTCCTCAATGATCTTCTCCAACATGGGTCCTTCCATAGGCTGCAGTTCTTCACAAACTGCTCCATCATGGGTCCCTTCCATGGAGTGCAGTCCTTTGGGAACAGACTGCTCCAGTGTGGGTCCCCCACGGGGTCACAAGTCCTGCCAGTGAACCTGCTCCAGCACGGGCGTCCCACAGGGTCCCAGCTTCCTTCAGGCACATCCACCTGCCCTGGCGTGGGCTCTTCCACGGGCTGCAGGTGGGTCTCTGCTCCACCGTTAACCTCCATGGGTGCAGGGCACAGCTGCCTCACCATGGCCTGCAGGGGAATCTCTGCTCTGGCACCTGGAGCACCTCCTCCCCCTCCTTCTGCACTGATCTTGGTGTCTGCAGAGTGGTTTCTCTCACATATTCTCACTCCGCTTTTTGGCTATCGTTGTGTTGGGGTTTCTTCCCCCTTCTTAAATATGTTATCACAGAGGCTCTACCACCATCGCTGATGGGAATGGCCTTGGCCAGCAGCGGGTCCGTCTTGGCGCCAGGTGGCATTGGCTCTGTCAGACATAGGGGAAGCTTCTGGCACCTTCTCACAGAAGGCACCCCTGTAGCCTCCCCCGCTACCAAAACTTTGCCATGTAAACCCAATACACTGTGCCAGCTGAAATGTGGGTCTTCTAACAGTAGATAACATCCAGCCCCTTAGTAGGAGACAGCTCCCAAATAAGCAACCCATGACTACATCATGGAGACATATGTGGACTTTCCCAGAATAAGGAGCAGATCAGTTTCAAAGTTAGAAATAAAGTCTGGGTCGTCTGACACATATTGCACTTCCCTGTTCACTAGCCTGTTCCACTAGTTAGGCTACTTGCTGATGTGCCCATAAAAATTGCAGCAATCTGAAGTGGAGGATTCTCTCTACTTTTTACCATTAGGAAACAAGCACCATTTTTAGTTCATAATATGCTCAATTACCTTTAGATTGATCCATGAATAAATTATAATCAAAACAGACTTATTCACCTTAAAGCTCTCCCAGCTTAAGGTTTTCATTGTTGATTCATTATGTTGTCAGTTCTCCATTGGCAGGGTAATGCTTTTTTATATCTGGATAGAGACAGTTTTAGTGGAAGATACTGTTATCTTTAAATGAGTAGGATTTAGCTTTTCTGGTGAGAACAAATTCATCAATGATGAATCCCTGGAGAAACTACTGAAACAAAAATCACAATGTTGCTGGAGATATTTACAGTTCATCAGTTAAAAGTCAGCTTTTGGAAGTCGGGGGGGCATGGACATTTTTCCTTTCTTTCTGTAAAATACTCCAGCACAGTATTTCGAGCTTCCAGTTTTGTGATAATGCAGTTATAAACAATGAAATAATACCGCTTAATATTTTTATTTTGTTTCCATTCTTGATGTTATCACTCCAATAGAAACACATTGAATTATCGCTATATAGAGACAGATGGATACAAATAATGCGGCTATAGACATCACTGATACAGATATATAAGTAGACAAGAATTATCTAATTACTCTGCTTGTTGCAATCTTCTAAGCACTGGCTATGATCCACATATTCATATTAATTGTTTTTTTCTAGGCAGATGTTGATATGACAAAGATATCAGTGTGTGAAGAGTATAGTGACATTGAAATATCTGGAATTAAAAAAAAAAAAAAAAACCCACAACATACTGTAGAAAGATTTCAAAAGCAAACAGAGTTAAACTCACCAAGTTCTGTGTTTGTACTTTCATTGGGAATTGTGCTATTAAATCCCCCATGTTCTTAAGAAGGTATCCCCTATAATGATTAGAGGTGATTTAATTTTAAACTCTCTTAAATATCCATCTCTTCAGCAGTTCTTTCAACATGTTTCCACTTCAGCTATATCCAATAACTAGCTTCATTAAAATATTGCTTGCCATTTCATATAGCCTTTGACTCCAAAACATTTGAAACCACAGCTCTGAACAATAAGAAGTCTCATCAGCGTTCCCTATATCTGTGCATTACTCATAAGGGGAACCATCAATAAGTCCCTCCTAAGATCCTGAGGCTACATTTTCATGTATTATTTATTGTTATAGAAAAGATTGCTGGTTTTCAGTGTTGTTTGATGAAATTTGGCTTGGCTGCTTATGAACTACTAGAGTCCAAACACAAAATAACCAGACCATTTGTATGGGCACACAGTCACCTTCTGTTAAGTCAGTGGAAGTTCATTGTGTATGCCCAAACCTGGACTAAGACCTAGCTGATTCTTAATTATTTTAAATTCCATTTAATCAGTTTATTGATGGAAAACCAGCAATGCACAGCAAAGACCAAGGTTGGATGTGTGTTTTCTAGATTAATCATAATGTCATTTATTTTTAAAAGATACAGATTATATAGCTTAATTTAACTGCATGCATGCTATTATGAAGTGTGGATTATGGTACTGATGCCATTTGCACACTTCAAAATGTATGCTGTGCATACATGCAGCTATGTTAGATGTAAATATCTAAATACCTCCATCTCACAGCTTAGAAAATTAACTCATTGCCTTTGTGATTTGCTCTGCACCTCTACACAGAAATAATTATTCTTCCACACTTTTCCTTAGATCACCCATTTCATTTTAATATACTCAGTATTTCTGTCTGTAGAAATTAGGAGATTGGGCATACATTAAAACAACAGAAAAGTAAAGGATTTATTCTGCAAAGATTTGGCTATTCTTTCCAAAGATGATCTTCAATCAGTCAAGCCATGAACAACTGTCTCCTCTCTCTACTACTTCAGTTAAAACCTCAGCGAAATTCGCTTCGCTACCTACTCTGAAAGTCAGCAATTCAATTCCTGGCCAGACAGGGAAGAGTCCAAAAACGCTTTGTCATCAGGTCTCCTGCCCTCTCAAGCCCGAAGTTGTTGGCATCAGCACATAAATTATGGAGAGAAAATAGTTTCTCAGTGACACAGCTACTACTTATTCATAGCTAAAATGTATTTCTAATTGATGCAGCCTAGCAGACATACAAGAACACTTTTTATCAAAATTTATATTTTTTAGATTTTTGCTAAAAGTCTTAGGCTTTCTAAAAGTCATATAAAGAATTGAGTCTGTGTGTGCTTTAGAGCCTATTGATTAGATTAAAATTAGACAAATTCTTCCTTCTGCTCATTTTCCTGTTTAAAATAATTCTGGTTTTGCTGTCTTATTTGACTTTGGTGTGTAAGGACACTACCTTACTGCTGTCTGCAGTAATATTTAAAGCCTTATTTTAAGACATCCTAAAGCATTTCCTTTCCAAGATCATGTATGGCAATTGCAGAGAAAGGAGAGTTTGTTTGATGTCTGTAAGGAAGCCCTTGAATATTCAGGAACAAAGTTTCCATTGAACAGACAAAACAAGAGCCCTTTGCTGGTGGGCAAACTCAGGCTACATCTAGATTTGGGACGGATGGGGTCTGCAACATGCCCCACAGTTGCGGTCTTGAATTTGCCTAGACTGAGGCTTTGTCCCAGAGTACAACTCAGACCCAGCCTGCAGAGGAGAGCACCATGAGACTGGAAAGCACCATGAGACTGCAAGTCTTCTTCTGACTTGAAGTTAAATCTTGGAAGCAGGGAAGCATTTCCAGGACTTCACCCTCTGGCTGTGTGCTCAGAGTGCCAAAAACCTAGCAGCCAAGAAAGCTTTTATTTGTCATAACAAGAAGCCTGAGGTCCCAAGGTTGGGTATCATGACTGACAGAGCTCATTGAGGAATTTTTCTCCTAAGGATTAGCTGAAGAGCAGGGTAATCTCTTTTGGATTTACTTCATTTTAAAAAATAATAATTTCTAAATTTTTAAATAATTCTGGTTTTAAAATTCACATTGAAATTACCTCTTAAAAAATTGATAACCACAGCAGTACTGTATCTTGTTCGATATGCTCTTTGAGGTTGTATTATTAGCGTGAATTAATGCTAGCAACTGCTGAGGCTATGTATCCCCTGTTACTACCTGCTAGTTTCTGCAGTACTGCAGTAGCTTCTGAACAGGGTTTAGTTAGGTGGATAAAATACCTTTGCAGAATAAGGAACTAGTTTCAGGGGAGGAAGGGCATGGTCTTTTGCATCAAGCAAAAATCCATGGTTTCTACTATTTTTCATTCACCTAAATCTGTGATTGTGGCACACTACAGTTGTCCATGTCTCTGCTAGGTAAGCAAAGGGACTTTTTCTTTCAGGAAGCTGGGTGTTTATGAAATCTGAACCAGCACTTTCATGGTTTTGGGTGAGACATGAGTTTTGCAATTCAGTGACATCTTCCTCAAGAATTTGCTTAATTGGGTTCAAGGATTAAATGTTGCAGAAAAGACTGCAAGTGGGACGTAGATGTAAATTAGGAGATTAGAATGTGTTTCATTTCATTTGATGTTTGTTAGCCTTACTTTGACAGGTCAAGACAGCCTTCTGTTATCAGAATGCAAAATACATGTTGGTAAGCTTTAAAAATATATATATTGATATATTCAGATATCCATACAAATAATCTTAAAGATGGAACCCTTCTAAGTAAACTGACAATTTTATGATACCTTTCCACGTACTACAGAAATAAACTTACATATTTGAATTATTTAGAATGATACATTTTATGTATAAGGAAGTATGCAATGGGGAAATATAAGTCTGTTGGATGCTGACCTGCAATTCAGCTATTTTTCTGCTGTGGTATATTAATATTTTAATATTCAATATATATTTTCAAGTCAGATCCTGAAGCTCCTATTTGATTTTTATTCACTTCTCACTCTGGTACAGTCTCACTGATTTCAATTTCAACTTCCTGAATAAGAAGAAAGTCACACTCAGCAAGGACTTAGGATCTCACCCTTGGGATCAGACTCACCTTTTTGCTTCACCCATTCATTAAGCATAATCATGTTTCCTGATTTTTTTTCAGAAACTACCTAGTTTTGGGCCTTACCTGGAACAACGCAAAAAGATAATAGCTGAGAACAAGATTAAGCTGAAGGAACAGAGCATGACTGCTGTGCTTCCCAAGAAAAAGCATTTCATTCCGAAGAAGCCCATTCCAGCAATCAGGGTAACAAAAATACACGCTTATGCATAAGAAATGATCAGCTATCAGGCAGTTGACATGCACAGTCATTTCTAGCAGCTTGAGTTGGTTATTACTGCTTTTAAGCTTGTTAGAGGGCGTCAAAGACAACTATTTATACAGACTTTCTAGCTTTTAACCAAAATCGATAGGAAATGATTTGTGCTGTACATGTATAGGTATTTCCCTAATGTCATTTTTCAAAATGAAGATATTCAGGCAATGGAATGGTAATTGTAGAACAAGGCATGGGTAATGCCTTGAAGAACAAAGTAGAACTGCTAACAATTTCTTTCAGTTTGAATGCTACAGTGTAAGCTCAGTTTTGCATGATACCTTTTGATTACTTGCAATGTGCTAAATACCTCCATCTCTCATGTAGGATCAATGGAAAAGGCTGGTGTTCAGTACATATGAAACCTGTGTCATAGGTTTTCAGACTGAACTTTTAAAGCTGGAGAATGTTTATCTAAGTAGCTGATCCACCGTCTACAATGAGTAAATGTCAAGGTGAAAATAAAACCTGTGACCCCATCTACTGCATAATCCATACATTGGAGCTTTTCCATTCCCCTATGTATCCAATAAATGTCAATAAAATAAAACGTCAAAAGTTAATTATTCTAGACATTCACTTCAGACCTTACTTAAACTTCATGTCTGAGTAGGGAAAAGAAGCAGGCAAAAAAATTAATTTTTTTTATAATCATGTAGGCCTTTTTATAAAGCAGTGTGAAAATTATATCTCATGAGTTTGTTGACTGTCTTCCTCATATGTGTGAGAATATAAGATATCTACAGATAGAAAACTTTCACTGTATGATCAGACCCGTAAGAATTCTTGCAAAAATAAGGCCAAACGTAAAATACAATACGAGCAGTGGCTCAAAATAACACATAATTCCCCAGGGAATTTTGCAGTTTACAAACACATGCAGTATTCCAAGCTAACTGGTAGAACTGCAAAACCAGCCAAGAAGAAATTTTGAGTCATCTTGAGTTAAATAGTTTGCCACTTCTGTAGACCTCTCTCAGTTTTTTGGACTGCTTCTTTTGGTTTATTTCACACTATTGCAAATCACTCTCTTCCTCTTGTGCTGAGGTTCCCTTCTTCATGTATACAAAAAGTTCCAAAGAACAGCAATCTACTCTTTTTTTTTTTTCCTGCTATGGTGAGCATTTTCAAAGCCTACTTGACCTCAGAGGTTTTACGGTTCTGTTCTCTTTGCAGGGAAAGTATTGATGTAGGGAAAAAGAAAAAGAAGAAGAAACAGCCAATAACTGCATTTTCAATGAGATATAGCTTACTTCTGAAAACAGCAGAAAACCAAAAAACTGATACCCTCGAAAAGCAAATAAACTGAATGAAGGAAGAAATTTAGCGAGAGGAAAAAACAGACATAAAGACTTAAAAAAAACATAAATAAAAAGTTGAGGTCAATAATTTATCAAGCCTAACTCCAAGTACAAAAGCAAAAAAGAACCAAGTAGTAGGAGATAGATTAAAAAGAATAAAAGGGGCCCTACTGCAGGGAAGAGGAAAATTAATTCCCCAAACCAAAAACTTTTGTTTATAAAGACATTGAATACTTTCATGTGGTGTCTGTGAGGAGCTCCTCAGCCAGAGAAATCAGGTTAGCATCTTTCTCACGACTTCATTTAAATGAGACTGAAAAAGTCTGAAGCAAGTAGAGGAAGGTTGGAACCACCAGAGCTGATTCTTGACAGTCTTTCAGTCTGACCATGACTTTAGAAGGGAATGTTTTAACCATCATGAGAAAAACAGCAATGAGAGATGCCCACTATGAAATAGGAAAATACCTGGGTTTTTCTTCAAGTAGGGAACTTACAACTACAAAGGGAGGTTTTAATAAAGTTTATTATTAATAGATCCGTCTATTATTATATTGTAGAGAAAATCTGCCAGGAAGATTCAGAATATCCATTAAGGAAGCTGAGTGAAGCTTAATGAAAAAAGGTGACTTATCTGATACTCTTCCCTGATCAGGAATTCTCCACAGAGAGAGGCAGAGGAGCTCAGACTTGAGTGATTTATTTGTAACTGTCCAAGAAGTATTCACATTTAGAATTGCAAATCCCAGACTGTCTCCAAGCAGTTCTGTCTTGGCTGACCCTCTAGAGAGGAGAGAATATGTTCTGTTAGTTCAGACTAGGATATCAGGTGGTGGGAATGGTCAGCTCTTATAGCTAGTCCCAGCCTAACTCTAGTTTTTTAGAGCAGTGAAGAGGTATGCTTGAAAGCTGATTGGACCTGAGAGATAGCTGTCCTTGAAAGAGCTATGACCCCTGCTTTGGCCAATTGTGTTTTTGGAGGGTTGCTGCAAATTTCCTGATGCCTGCCCAGAACTCCCTCATCTGTCTAATCGGCTGTTGGGTTGGTGATATGTAAATTCCAACATTTGTTTAAATTCCACATGCTGCCAAAATCCCTTTTTTTTATAGATTTTAAAACCCTCTGTGACTATCCAAAATCTAATTTAATTTTTGGATGGCTTTTCCCATGGCTTTTCTCTTTATATTCTTTATTTTTCAATATTAATTGAAACTGCATGCTTTGATATTCAGCAGAGTTGCTTCTTCTTTTCTCACTTGTCTGTAATATCAGAATTTCTGCCATATGTGGAGATGTGCCCTGGATCTTTTCAGTTGCATTTTTGTACATCTCCCACTCATGTATTTGCCTACCTCAAGTTACCTCCTTACTACTTTAATTTCTTTCCTTATACATTCCTGTGTGTTTTTCCTAATAATTTAGGTTTTTGTCCTTCAGGGCCTACACTGTAATATTCGGGCACGATTTATCTGCTTGTTTTATTTCTTCCCTTTTTAATCCACAAATCTTGCTGTAGAGATTGCCCTATTTGGTAGTTTAAACACTCTGGCATAGCTCCGTTTGTCAGCTTAGCTAGGGCATGACATGTTGTTCTACCTGTTGCAAACATATCCATAGAACCCCTCAATCTTAAATTCTTTGTGTTTGAACTATTTTTCACCCTTGTATGTTCGGATATGTTTACATGGTCTTTTGCACATACATATATGCAGGTCTTTTTATGCTGATGTGATGCCGTAAGCACCCAGCTGGAAGCCAGCGCCTTGGGAAGCATCTAGCCACATTCAGTCCAGTGCTGTCCTTAATCTATTAAACCCTCTTAAGAGGTGATGTATATTGATCTAGGCACAGCACCTTTATGCCATAATGGTGTACCATTTGGATCCTTCCTGGCATGTATCTGGGTGGTTCAACATGAGTAGTTTTAGCTTGTACTTGCCTGTCTGGAAGAGACCATATTGTAACCTTCATCATAAACGTGGAGCTGTTGCATATTTCAGGTGGAACTATGCATGTGTCTCCCATAATTTATGGGACTCTAAGTCTGCTTCTCCCAAGTATTTGCTCTAACATGTATCACAGCAATAATCTCTCCTGCAGTAGCCCATAATGATCCCTTCTCTATCACAGTACCTCAGAGAATATTCTCATTAGATGTGACAGTTTAAGCAAATTTAAGTTAGTCTTCAGATATGGGGAGAAAGCCTAGAGTCCAAACCTCCTCTTTCCCTCCCCGCTCTCACTGTAGAAGGACTGCCTCAAGTGATTCTATTATGGAATGGAATGGAATGGAATGGAATGGAATGGAATGGAATGGAATGGAATAGAATAGAATAGAATAGAATAGAATAGAATAGAATAGAATAGAATAGAATAGAATAGAATAGAATAGAATAGAATAGAATAGAATAGAATAGAATAGAATAGGTAGAAAATAGAATAATTTCAGTTGGAAGGGACCTACAATGATCATCTAGTCCAACTCTCTGACCAATTCAGGGCTGATAAAGTTAAAGCATGTTATTAAGGGCATTGTGCAGATGCCTCTTAAACGCTGACAGGCTTGGGGCATCAACCACCTCTCTAGGAAGCCTGTTCCAGTGTTCAACCACTCTCTTCGTAAATAAATGTTTCCTAATGTCCAGTCTAAGCCTCCCATGGTGCAGCTTTGAACCATTCCCATATGTCCTGTCACTGGACCCTAGGGAGAAGAGATCAGCACCTCCCTCTCTACTTCCCCTCCTCAGGAAGCTATAGGAAGCAATGAGGTCACCCCTTGGTCTCCTTTTCTTCAAACCAGACAAACCCAGACTCTTTAGCTGCTCCTCACAGAACATTCCTTCCAGCTTTGTTGCCCTCCTCTGGATACATTCAAGTGTTAACACCCTTCTTCAATTGTGGGGCCCAGAACTGCACACAGTATTCAAGATGAGGCCACACCAACACTGAATACAGTGGGATAATCACCTATTTTGACTGGCTGGTTATACTGTGTGTGATGCACCCCAGGATGTGGTTTGCCCTCTTGGCTGCCACAGAACGCTGCTGACTCCTGTTGAGCCTGCTGTCAACCAGCACCCCAGATCTCTTTCTGCAGGGCTGCTCTCCAGCCACTCCTCTCCCAATTTATACTTGGGCCTGGCATGACTCCATACTAGGTGCAGAATCCAGCATTTGGACTTCTTAAATTCCATCCCATTAATCATTGCCCAATGCTTCAGTCTGTCTAGATCCCTCTGCAAGGCTGCCATTGTGCTAGCAGCCCGTAAGAGGAAGGGCACTGTGCTTCTCTATGTAAAACTGGAATGACTGTGTATTCCAGATCATGGCTGATTAATATAAGAACAGCATTACAGTAATTATGGTGCTATTTCCTATCATAATATCTTGCTAGTTTGCTTGTCTCTTGTCAGGACAGCACATCAAGCTTTTGTGAGCTGTCCATGGTGTGTCCTACTGTGTTTTTGCAGCTTTCTTTTATCTAGACTGTACCTGTTGGCAAGAATAACAAAAGTTACTTATTTTGATACGCTGTTTGTCAAACTGATTTTTTCACCATGATAGTACCTGTTCATCTAGTTTAATACCTATGAAATTCCTTGTGTTTTCTTTAATTTAAACTAAAATCTGCATCAACTCTATATAGTCTTCTGGTTCAAACCTTTTTCTGGAACACGCACGCAAGCATATCTAAATCAGAAGACTGAGACACTAGTGTGTTCATATTTTGCCTTTTCTGAACATTGGTCATTGTATTCCAGCTCTTTTTTCTTTGTTTAGCCAGCTTGCAATCCCGCTTCATGGCTACTTAATTTCAGAACTCTGTTGTGTCAGAGACCTGTGTCAGAGGCCTACTGAAACATAAAATTTACCAGTTTTTTTTTTTATTTATTTATTGCCTCACAGTCTTCATAAAGAATTGTGATAGATTCACAAGGCATAATTTTCATTAAAGAAGCCATATTGAATTATGTAGTAAAGGTTAATTTGAGTTATTTTGTAAGCCCCTCTTTAGCTAGTACTGCAACTATTTTACTTGCTTTACTGAAGCAAGGCTTAGAGGTCCCTAAAACCCAGTGCACGTTTAATAACCTTTTTAACTATTGGCAAAGGATCTATAATCTTTCACTGTAAGGTTAGTTTTAATGAGATTACATATTTTTGTTAGCCACTTTACTGTAAATTGACCTTAGTCATGTACCCTCGGATTCTGTTGACTTTTTCTTCTTTAATCCATAATTTTTTTTCTAAGATTTCTTCTTTTCATCTTTCTCTCTGACAGTACCTCACCCGTATTACCAAAAAAGGACAGGTGGAAGGCAGGTATCTCCCTAATGGAGAGAAACACTGATACAGAAAGACATTTACTTTCTTTGCAACCTTTGCATCCCCTTTCCGTGCTGTCTCTGATCCCTCAGAGACTTGAAGACTGAGGTTGAGGCCTGTCCGTAAGACAGACTGCTATTCACAACAGAAAGACCTCTGCTTCTGGTAATCTAAAGGCTACCCTGTTTCCTTACCTGCTGTTGCTGTCAGTGCTGTCAGTGCACAAAGTTCCCAGTCAGTGACCCTTTCTCCTGAACATGGTGTGACATGCAATGTATTTTACGGTGACTCAAAAAAGTGCAAGAAGAGGACAAGCATGTGTGTTCCCTTTGAACTTTCTATATGGGATGCAGTACCCTGCACTGTGTATGGCTTTCTAATGAACTAATGAGAGGCCTGTGATGTTTATCATCTCTAGAGCGCAGTGTGGTCTTTATAGTGTGGTCTGCATGAAGACGGACACAAAAGGCCCAGAAGGAACCATACCTGAACCATGAATTTTATTTACAAATATTGCTTAACTAATATGATGGCTTATGAAAAGCTAATCACCATAAAATGTTTGATATATTAACATTAAAAATGCAGCTATAGTAATAAAAATAGCATTGTTAAAATAATACCCTACTGAACAGATCTGCTCCTTGTGTATACTCAAAACCACATCTGCCTAGCATAGTGACAAAATGATTTTTTTTCCTGTACTCGTTAGTAACATAAAACTAATGGATTCTGCTCTGATTCTCTCCATAGCAACTGAATTCCCTGCCAGTTCCAGTTGCAGGACTAAATTCTTCTCCCAGTTCATTTTAGTACAGTTCTGTTGAGAAGAGTGGGACAGCACAGCAGTAATCAAAGGAGCAGTCTAGGTCCCTGAGATTGCAAAGGTGTAACTTAGGACAAAATTTAACTTCCAGCTTGTTTTTGTTTTTTTTTTTTTTTTTAATTGCTGCTGGTAATGCATAAGCCAGAAAGAACACAGCTTGACTTTCAGAACCTGGCTTCTGTTTGCAGGTCTGGCAGTTGGCAAAAAAACCATTATACTGTAAACAGTGCAAATTTGTTCTGGAGGCCATTGAGATATACCAAGTGTGGAATCCCATAGTGCCATTTTAGACAGTTGCTTTTTGGAGTGAAACTGCACTTTAAACAGTGAAAGCTGATTATTTCTTGCTGCACTGTTTATTTTGTTCCAAACATTCATGATTTGATGGAAACAAGAAGCTCTGAGATAGCTTGAGATGCTGTAAAAGAGTGCACCTGCAAAACATCTTTTAAGTACCATTGCTTTTTTAGTCAGTAAAAGTCTTGAAACTTTGCAAATGAATAGAGATACAGTTTTTGCTTAAGAGAAAGAAGTGATTAAAAGACACAACACCCAGGAGTGTAAATGAGCAGTAAATCATTGATAGAGTCTTTTGAAATCACTTTCAGGCCTCTAAAATGCCATCATCCTCCCTATTTGGGATTTTAAGTCCCCAAAAGTGTACTTTGAGAGCTGTGAGAAGTGAGACTTGGTTACAAATTCAGAAATCACCATGCCATATGCATTGGTTCTGTTATTCCCTTTGTAAGTTTGTAGCTGGAAAAATCTATTTTGATCATGTTCTTCTAAGCAACCATTTCCTGAGCTCTCTAATGTTATCCTAAACCTTAGCCTGTCTCTCTCCTGCCCCCCAGCTGCTTCTCTGGAAGGCCATTAACCACCTCACTCCTTTCCCATTTAAAAAGCCTTTTCTAGTTTCCAGCTTTAAATTTATTCATGGCTGGCTTATAATTGTTCTTGTGCCAACATTGTCATTTAACTTAAATAGCTCTTCTCCCTCCCTGATGTATATATACGAAGAGACATCATATGCCTCCTCTGCCTTCATCTTCCTAGGCTAAACATCTTGTTGGGCTCTTTTTGTCTTCTCTCATAAGCAAGGCCCTCCATCCCATGATTATTTTAGTATCCCATCTCTGCAACCTGCTTGACCTTTGTGGGTTTTGTTAACATCCAGACAATATTTAAAGAATACAAATCTAAATCCAGAACCACCCTGAGAAAATTGTTAATTATCTATGCTGTTTAAACATCTGCTTTTGTTAGATTAAAAAGCCCTTCACTATCAGGAATCTCACTTGTTGATACTTTTACAACATGAGCAGGCAGTGGAAAGCTACTTCTTTGTATGTTGTACAGGTTTTACATAATTTCTTCAAATTCTTCACAGAATCACAGAATCATCTAGGTTGGAAGGGACCTTGAAGATCATCTAGTCCAACCATTAACCTAGCACTGACAGTTCCCAACTACACCATATCCCTAAGTGCTATGTCAATCAGTGCACAGACCAGTACTAGCAGATGACATGTGCATTTGTGACATACAGTGGAATGTTTGGGGGCTATATACGTGAAAGAGAGGCTTATAGGATACTTAGTATTGCTGGCGGCAGCAGACCACACAAAAACACATGTATTTTGAAACCTGTAGCAGGTACGATACAGACAAGCCTACATGAGACTTGAAACAAGCTGGAGCTGAATTCTACAACTACAATTTTTCAACTGATACAGAAGACTGCAGAAACCTGAGAACTGTAGCAACCTGAAAAGTGCTGAGCAATTCCCAGTAAATCCATGAACTTTTCTGAGTAAGACATGGAAAGGAAAATACAGGGGTGTGAGACATTCCTAAGAGATCACATTTGATTGAGTTAGTTACTGTAGCTCATCAGTGGAGGCACAGTAAAGGGCTGTATGTTCAAGTCTAGTCCTTTGCAATACCAAAGTAAAAAGTATTAGCTGAAACACTTCCATAGTAGTTAATTGACCTTTTACAGTGGTTTAAGCAAACAGATTTTACTTCAAATTTGCAGTCAATTTGGACCATGCACATATTCAGCTTGCACAGCTCTATTGATGAGTGCTAACTCATTAAGCTGTGATAACTTGCTCACTTACAGTCATCTGTCCACACTCATTATGTTGCCTTTAGCAATATGCCATAGCTGGTTTATGCTGGAAGAGCATTAATGTTCTCTACATGTTGCTGAGAAGAACTGGAAGGCTTTTAGCATTGAATGAATGCAACCAAGGTGTTTCACATGTCAGCAACTTAGGGGTTTGGCGCAGAGAAACATTTGAGTGTTTTTGCAACAAGAAAACAGTACAATTTTCCTGTCCTTCTTCCTGGGCTTAGGATATGGTTGAATTTCCTATTTCAACACTCATTAAGAGCAACTTCATAGATCCTACCACTGCATCCAGCGAAAAAATAAATTTGTCTTATTGCATAAAGATGCTATTGTAATATAAGTGCTGAAGGCCAGGTAGGCCTTAAAGTTAAAACTTCACTGAGATGAATGGGAGTCATTCATTCGGGAAGTAGAGCTGTTCTTGCAAGTTCTCAGCAGACTTGGGAAGACAAAGTTGGACTCATTATTTCATTTAATTCACATAGCAGAGTTTTCCTTTAGACCTAACATTGATAAAGACATATTATCCTGTTGCTCTGATGTGGCATAGGAATAATTAGGGATGCTTAGTTTGTTTGAAAGTAAGGCTGCCCAAAATAAGGTATGCAATGAAAATTTCAGTTACTATAATCCAGTTCTTCTACAGTGAGAATTGAGAAGAATATATAGAACTTGTATGCGATTCTAAATTATACAGGTTAAATGTAGCATACTACTACACATTTAAAATGGTTGCTAATTATTTCAGAATTTTTTTTTGACTGATAGGAATAAGGTAAGTATTGCTTCTTCAAAAACTATTGATAAATGGAATACAAAAATAAATCCTTATCATGTTTCCTGGTGATGCAAGACCAAAGCTCTATAATTCTTATAAGCTTATAATTCTGGGCAGACTTGTCTGTGTCTCATATTTGGCTTGATCTTGAGCATTTTGCAATTGACTTGGATCAAATTCCATAATCAAAATCATAATGACTTCTTAGTTTATTATGGTAGAACGACTTTGAAACCAGTTCTGCTCTCCTGTCAGTGAGATTTCTCTAATACTTAACAGTCATACCCCTTTTTAAAGCAAAAGTAAAATGTATTGTTGCATCACATAACCTTACTTTACTGAGCCAAACTTTATCTTAACAGTGTAGAATCTTGCACATAAAATCGAGCTTGTTTTGCAACATGGGAACTGTTGTAGAAGCGTGTTTAGTAAACTTACAAAATGTCTAGGCAACCAATACAGTGCCACAGAGTGAAATGCAGTCATGTATATAATCTGTGCTATATTTCCACAAGTTAAATTAATTTAACTGAGGGATAGCTGTAGTCCAAAGGACCTGGGACTTGCCCCATCTCTACCATTGACTCAGTGAAGCTGAACTGCCAGTGCACTGTGCATTTTCCCTTGATATAAAGTAGAAATGGTTTGCATCAGGTAGGTCTCCAACAACTTCTTTTAAAGGGCATGTCTTCCCCTTGTGGTATGTACCCATATGCTGTCCTGCCATACACCTTTACTTTTGCAGCACAGATGTGTAAGGTTGATGCCACAAATTCCTCTCTGTGAAGTTAACAGAACTGAATCAAGTCTCGCAAGGATTAGACTCACAGCTTACTTCTGTACAAAATTTGCAATAAACTGATGATCATGTGTGCATTTTACTAAAGACAGAAAAGCAATTATTGTTCTGTCAGTTTATGTGATCATGCCCTTTTTTTTCTTGCTGTGAGTTCTTAAATCTGTGCTAATGAGAAATGACCAAGGACGGTCTGATTGTAGCATGTTGCTCCTGTTTCGTGCTCCATTTTGTTCCTTGAAGTTTCACGCAATAATGGCGAAACAATAGCACATTCCAAATCAAGTACTAAATGTGTAAACTATTTGTAGAACGTGTTTGTATGTAAATATATACTTCTAATAATGCCTACATTCAAAATGTGCCTCTATGGAACATTCTTCATATTTTACAGAAGTTATGAAGGTCTGCAACTTGTAAATTTACAAGAAAAATCCTAAACATCATCACAATGCATGGCCAAGTCTTCCATATCCAAGTACTAGAGAGTACTCCTGTGAAGCTATAGAAACTGCTTAGGTATCTCTAAATGAGTCGATAACTTTTTTTTTTTTCCCTAGGATGTAATTGGAAAAGCGCTGCAGTATATTGGAACATATGGTGAGCTCTGCAACACAGAGCAAGTCGTGGCTCTGATTGACGAGGAAATGTGTATCAACTGTGGCAAATGTTACATGACCTGTAATGATTCTGGCTACCAGGTAAGAACACAGCTGTACTTAGCAGAAAGGCACAATGAGTTATCTTTCTGCTGCTGGGAAGAATGAATCCACCTTCTGTTAATGAGCAGGTGGTAAAAACAGATGTCTAAAATATTGGATTTGAACCCCAGCACACTCCCAGGCTATGCCGTGCAAGCCCTGCCTGAGCTGTTTGCGTGGTGATGAGAACACCGCCCAGCATGGCTTCTTCTGGAGGGCTGTGCAGAGTGTACCACATCTCGCTGGTGCGCTCTGGGTCACTCTCCCAGTCTCTCCCCAACTGCAAGAGGGAAGTGGGATTCTTTTTAAGAGGAGGAAAATGAAGGAGACCCAAGTCGGATGGCAGTAAATGTTGTTCTTTGAGTACATGAGGAAGAAAGGAAAGAATGCATCCCTTCCCACCAAGGGAATATAAGGAGACAAGAGCCGTTCTGATTGCCAAATGCTTTTTAAGAAACCTAGTCCTTCTTCTGTCAGTGTAACTGAACTTGAACTAATTCAGGTTTCAGGCAGGTGAGTTTTTGTTTTGATCTTGATTGCGGTGCAAATCCTTTCTCCAGGATAGCTGCCAGGCTTTAGAGAAGCAGGTTGAAGTTTGCAGAAATCATTGTGACCAGAAAATAGCACAGTTTTGAGCTGGGGCTCCTGTTTGCAGCAAAGTATTTCTCTGATTTCTGCTCAGTACGGTAGCATAAATTGTATGAAATGTATCAGCATTTCTATGTGCCATTCCTGGTCATGGGCACTGGAGCTGATGGACTGGTCTGCAGTAAAAAGGGCAGTACAGGAGGCCTCACATTGTTTTAGAAAACCAAAATATGGTCTAGCATAACTTCCATGGAATCCAATATACAGTGAGCAATAATTTCTACATGAATTTTTGCATTCATCCCAGTCCAAGAATAGTTTGTCAAAAACAAATACTTTAACTAAGCACCAAGTTTCCTCTGAACACCATAACCTTCTGTTTATCCTTAATCCACTCTAATCAGTAGTAGGTCTGATGAATTTAATGACATACAAAGAAAAAAGTCTTCCCATTTAAAATCAACTCCTGCAATTAAAAAACAAAGTGTCAGAGCAAAGGTAGGCATGTTATTTCCACTGATACAAGAAAATTAATGCTGCATTTATACCAGATTAGATTACTACAGTAGCCTTTTAACTGTCTAAATTTCTTCTTGACACTGCAATCTTCTCATCTTCTCCTTCCATCAGATTTCCCAGTGAAGGAGAGGATATAGCCCTTGGAGAGCAAAAGACTGTTTATATTTAGTAAAACTTCCTTTTCTATAACTGGAAAGAAAAAAATCAGCACGAAAAGAAACCAAAGTTTAAAACTCCAGGAGTTTTTCTAAGCACAAAAAAATGTTTTTTCCTTAATTAATTAAGGAAATTGAAAAGAAATTAATTGCAAAAAATTGCAAAGAAATCAAACTCTCCCCCCCCCCTTCAAAATAGCATCTGCTTTATGCTTCTCTTTGTTTCAAAAATATCCATGCTACTATACAGAGCTATCACCTTGTATGACTCCAACAAAAAAGCTTTCCTTAATTTAAAGTTAGCACTGTAGTCCTGACTTCCTCTCCCTCTTCGAACAACCTTTCAGGATGTGCATTGTTGTTAGGGAGAGAGGAAGGAGTCCTTAAATGCTCACAAACCAAAGCTCTCTTTGTGCTCAAGCTAAACTAAAACTTGTAGATTCAGAGCAGTTAGTACCTACTTCATGCCCTTGCTGGTTGCTACAGCAACTTCTGTGCTTTTCTAGTAGTGAAACCCCAAATGCCACAAATCTGCCTTTGGAGCCCACCTGCAGCACCACCTCGTCCCTCCCACCTCCTCCCTGGCTCCCCCAGTTGCTGAAGGTGGTTAGGGAGATTTGCTAAGGCACCACTTGTTTGCTGAGAAGCGAGTTCAGCTTTCAGGCCTGATTTTTCCTTCCTAAAACTCTTAAAAGTAGATACTCAGCGGTGGGATTTTTTTATTTTTTACTTTCCTAGGCTAGTTTCTCAGATATTGAAGCTTTTGCGGTCGTGTGATGCTTTTGTTTTTGCTTTTACTTGCCATTTCTATTATACCAGGAGTTTATTTCATTGAGACTGCAATTCTTATTTCACATTCAAATACACTTATCACCCTAATTGGTAATGAGGATTCACTGCATGGAAACATGAGAACTAAGCAAGCTCCGCCTGCCCAAAACTCATATATCCCTTTTGAAGATTTGCAGAGGAAAATAATCATATGAGGCACAGCGTGCTGTGTTTTTCTCTACTATTTATTAAATTAAATTGTTTATGGTATGCTGAAAATAAAAGTTAAAAGAACACGTTGTGGCCAGCGTTGTGCTGAAGCCACACAGGCATGGTCTGATGTCTCCTCTGAATCAATAACCCTGGCAAATTGCTGTCTTATGGAATATTTCCTTCATGCAAAGGAGAAATATCCCTCTGGGAGTTTAAACATCATGTGCCAAATTCCTCCTTTTGTAACCAGCCCTGGTGACCTGTGAGCTTTCACTGAGGTATTATTTGGCCCATATTTCTAATTTTAAAGTGTTGTGAGGGGGGGTTGTTTAGTTCCCTGCCAGTTGAACAGTTGCTATAGCTGCAGTGCAGAATCACACCAAGATGTCTCCAAGTGCTGTAGCACAGGAAATGCAGACACTAAAATGGGAGCAATTTTGACCTTTTCTGTGAGTGACATCAATAATGTTTATTCCTGTTCACAGGCTATCCAGTTTGATCCCAAAACCCACCTGCCCGCGGTTACTGACAGCTGTACAGGCTGCACCCTCTGTCTCAGCGTCTGCCCTGTTATCGACTGCATCCGCATGGTTTCCAGGACAACACCCTACGAACCAAAGCGCGGGCTGCCCTTAGCCGTGAACCCCGCGTGTTGAGGTGATCAGTCCAACAGCTAATGTGAACTTTACACTTGTTTGATGCAATTGATTTGCTTTCTAATTAGTCCTTGAAAAATCTACTCCTATGAAAAAATGTAATATTGATAGCCGTTACAATGAACGCTGTTTTCCAATTATTTTTACAACAATTAATTTTTGAAATTACAGAAAGGCAGCAATTAGTCAGTCATAGCTGTCAGTTGTCCACTGTGTGAAGTGTAACTTTCTCCTTACAAGTCATGCTGTAATTTCAAAATTTCTCTATAGACTCTTTAATCTCTATGTATTTTCTGGCTGTAAATATAATTAAGAAAGCATTTTTAATGAACTGCAAATCAGTGTACAAGCTAACTGTTTTCAAGGAGGCATTTTGTAATTAAACATTACATTCAGTTTTAAAAGAGTTTCTTAGAAGATGTAATTAACTACATAGCATTCAAACAAAGCAATGTGGCGTCTATTTTTCTATGGGAAGAAATGAAAGGGAGTTTAAAATAGGATTTAAGAACTGGATTAATCACTTTCAACTACTACAGCATATGGTAGTGTATTTTTATAATCCTTTCTAATTCTTTCTCACACTAGTCACTTTATAGAATAAATTTGCTGTGCACTGACACATGCTGGACTCTTCAGATTTTTGTGTTGCATGGGTAGCTCGATCGTTACTTTTCTCCCGCAGAGAACACTCATATCATCTCTCTAAAAATGGTTAAACCAGCTTATTATGAAGTCCGGGTTGCATTTCAGGATTCCGAGATGTGACAACATTTTTTGCTCCAAGCTCATCCTCTAAATAACTTTTTAATTGTGCCAATTAATGTTCCAGAATGTACATGTTACAGGTCAGAGATCTGATTACGTGCAAACGGAATACACACCCTGCAGACTGCATTTGCCAAACACAGACACACCGGGTAAACTGGCAGGATGATTTCCCTCAGTGCCAATTCTTCATACTTATTGGTTATGTATGGTTACAATAGTTTCACAACCAAAAAGAAATATGGATTTGTCTGTCTTGCTAAACAATATCTCAGTTTTAATCAATTTTTCATTCACAGTAGGAACTTTCTAATATGAACATATTGCTGTCTGCTTTACTCCACTTAAGAATACAAAGCCTTTAGTTTCATAATAATAAAAGATGATCTATCAATTCAATTTTATATACACTATATTGTGATCACCAAAAGCTTTGATTAAAAATATACCCTGACTTTTGTTTCTTGATTTATGAACTGTGCACTGAATTATAAATAAATGTTGAAACCAACTTGGGTTTGTTTGGGGTGTTTTTTTTCATTTACTAAACAGATTTTTCTTGTAGAGGCTTGTCAGGTAGTGTTTCATGATCTCTAAGATTCACTCCAGGAATCATTAATGAGTTAATTCATGTGTACCTCTTTCCGTTAATTGCCTACAGTGCAGAATATAGCATGCTCTTTGCCCCCCTTTGTCTTTGACTTGTCTTCCTTTTGCATCCCTTCCCCACATGCACACACGCATGCACGCACACATATGTACACTCTGTGTCACTCTAACGTTTTGTAGTGTTCTTTCATTTAGTATCCTCACTCCACCAGCACTGTTTTGCTGACATTTTGGGCTTGCTTGATGAGATCCCTTGGCAGGCTCAAGCCTAGTGTCTCCACTAATAGCCTTTTCATCATACTTTAATTTTTCTGTTCATCATTGTGGATTTTTCACACTCAGATGAAAAGAGCAACAGATAGTTGTACTGCTTAGAAACTATATGCCTGAAACTTCTTTAAAGCTCTAGCTCTTCTGGTAGTTTCTTATCTTACATGAGCTATAGGGGACTCACAGGAAGAGCAAGCTGCTTTGTGAATGTTAGGGGGAAAGTCTCTGCATGTACCACTTATACCTCTTCTGAGGACCTGGCTGACAGGCAGCATGCCCTTGAGTGGGGCAGAAAAAAACATCAAAATCAGATCATCTGCAGGTAACATTTCATGTTCTCAGCTAGCAGATGCCAGGAAAAGTAGCTATCTTCTCCCAGGCTGTTACCATGTACTTCTTATTTGGTATGCTACCTACTGTGAACCCTGAGGGTGAGAGACGGTGTGTTACCTGCGACTGAACTGGGCAGCTTCTCCAGGTCTTGTGTTCCTGCGTCCTCAGACCTATTCCGAAGGCATCACTTACGATAGTTTGGGTTCTTTTAAATATAGGACAATGCCAGGAGACCTAATTTAAGTAGCTAAGCACATGTACATCATAAATGTAGCGGCAAAATTAAGAGCTTTTCCTAGGATATTCAGTAGTCGCAGGACATCCAGTATTCCCAAGTAGCTATAAAGTAATCTTTGAAGGAGTAAAGGCATTCTTTGTGAATCAAGATTACAATCAAGACTATATTTGTTTACCAAAGAAGGAATAACAGGTTACATTATGCAGGTTTCTTTCTCACTACCCGCCTTCTCCCCCACTCTTGTTCTGTCAAGTCCGTTAACAGTTTCAGGAAATGCGTTTGCAAATGACTGTGAATACTTTCTACCTCTTGACAGTCACAATAAATCTGTGTGTTGCAGGAACTCAGAGAAATGGCCACATTTAGGTCTACTGCAGGAATTGTCTTTAAGTCATCAGGGTGAGGTGAGGTGTAAACAGGCAGGGGAGAGAGCCACAAAAGACATATTCCTGGGTTTTATAGGTTTTTCACATCTGTCCTGGGGAATCCATCCCATTCAGCACGTTCAAGAGCCAAAGGAACAAATCAGAAAAATATGGTGTATTCTGCAAATGCTGTAGCCAGTTATTAAAAAAGGGTTATGAATTTTCAAAGTGTAAAAGGTTCCAAATTAAGCTCATATATTTCACTGATTTAGTTGCACATTTAAGGAATTATGTATTATTGAAGACATGCTGGGTGAGATCCTGCAACCCTAGCCCTCGCAGTTTTTAGACATGTCCTATTGATTACTATTATAAAATACTGTAAACTATATTTGACAAATTAAATTATGATAAAAATGCCATAGCTCATCCTCCAGTAGCACATTCTAATTCACATCATATTCCTGAACAGAAGAAAACTCCCCATGTTCAGTGTATGCTCTGCAGTCCAAGAAATACTTGAAAAAGCTGCCAAATCTGCTTGTGTGAATCCCAATGCACCCATACATGTTCATTGGAAAAAGAGATGTTTTGCCTTGCTAACAGACTATACAGGCAGTTTGGTTTTTGGCCTCTAGGATGAACAGACATAATATTTCCAAGGCCCTGGATTGGCAACGTTAATGGCCACATTTGAAAAATTACACAGGATTCTTAAAATACATAATTTCCTGATTTAAAATTAAATATTAATTTGATCTGTTGGCAAAACTAAAACTAGCCTTTGTGCTTGAATCTGATGGGTAGCCTGTATCTTCAGTGTTGAAGCCAATGTACATGTATATGCTCCTTGTACTGATGCTTTACCAATTGCTGGAGGAAGCCTTCTTTGCTGACACCCATCTGCCTGTTCATAAAATTTGGCAGGAGCAAAATGCAAGTTACCTGACTAGAATTGCTGTCCCTCTTTGTTGTGTCTTGGAGGACACAGGGCTTTCCACCGTGTGGCCTCAGGGAGAGGTGGCTCTGCAGCCACAGAGTGGATCCTTGTCATTTCTGCAGCGTCCCCACCTTCCAGCATGTCCTACTGTCACCTTTGGCTCCTCCAGCTTTGTTGTCTTTAAGCTCAAGGTGGCAAAAGTGATTGCTAGATTCAAGGCAAACTATCCAAACCTCAACTGAGTGCCATCAAGCCCATGCATCATAAATCCAGTTTGTTTAACACAATCCAAGACTGTAGCCTTAGAAATATAATGTTAAGTGTAGATATTTCCTATCAGTAAGAAGATCCTGCCAGCACATTCTGTATGTATGTTTCATTATTTATCTACTGTAACATGAGGTTGGGCATGTTGTTAAAATTTTATATTTTTCAACATATTTCCTAGTAGAAAATATTTTTTTAAATAAAATATTTATTTTATTGGCAAAGATTTCACTTCACCAGGCTGCTCTACTTCTTTGATGAACTGTGGAAGATAGGTTTTCATTGGCAACATCTGGCAACCTGGCAGACTCTGTCGGCAGCTGGATTGGTAACTTCAAAGTTGCTTCTGGGTCTTCCATATAATTAGTCTGCTTATGGCCCATCTGGGTTGCTGCATCTTTGCTGTTGCCATTTCCATTCTTTTCTGAGGAACTGTAAGCTCTGCAGTTATTTCTCCAGGAGATCAGTTTTTAATAATTCTACCTCAGGTTGGTCTGCTGTATAAATGTCCACGCTGGCCTTGCCCAGGAGCAGAGACCCTGCTTTTATCCCTCTTTCTTTCTTGGAGGTCTGAATCTGCCCATCGTGACTTTTTGTGATGTGGGAGCAGAGCTCATTGCTACCAAGCAGTGAAGCTGGAGGTCAGCTCAGCAAGTGGACACGTATCGCCTCTGCACAAATAAAGCCCTAAACAATCTCAAACCTTAACAGTAAACACACACACGCACACACACACACTCTCCTCTTCTAGTTTAAGCAAACTAAAGTTACCACAAGAAAATGCAATTGTTCATTTTCTATAAAAGAACTGCAAGTTGGTAAGTGTTACCTTGATATGCCTATGCGGATGTTTCAGTCACTGGGGCTGGCCAATACGTGTAAATTAACTTGGACTGAGCACTGAAACAGAAGAAAGTCCTTCCCGCTGTGACTCAGCAGCTGAAAACTGTAGCTGTTCAGTTTACCTCTGCTTTGCCAAATGCTAACATACCTCTGAACTCGCTGGGGTTTCTTGTGGTGCTGTGGAAATACCAACACTCTCACGTACACTCACTATACAGGGAAGGTTTCCTGTGCTCTGCAGTGAGCTGCCTTTGCACCTTACATGGCGGGGGATTCCTCTGCAGGGACGGCTATGGCATTGCCTTCTAGCCTCCTAGATGTGGAGGTTAGCCAGTACTCGGCTGTCTGCATTGCATGGGCCTTTACCAGGCAACCAGGATCCTTAAGACAAGGGCAGCAAATAGTTCCAGGCTGTTGCTCACCTGCTTTTGAGGTACTATGTAACGTTCAGGAGAATCTTAACAAATTATTTTCATACAAGTTGACTAAAACAGTGGCATCTATTGAGCTGTCTTGTCTTTTTTTAGGACCAAACATTTTACCTCTTCAACATTATGATACAGTTAAAGTTGCTCCTCAGTATTACTGCCTTCTTCAATGGTGAGAGATCTTTTGTTGCATTCACCCAAGAAAGAGGCAGTCAGTATCAAATGCTTCCAGTGGGCTACTCACACTGCTAAGTGTCAATGAGAGGCACACACCACCAACTAAAGCCAATCATCATCCTAAAGGACATTTTTCTCACCTGTTTAGTCTAGAGACTTATTGTCACAGCTTTTACTTCGGCTTATTGGAGACAGGTTTAGGCCTCGTCACTGAAATCTTCATATTCAATTGTTGAGAAATAATGTTTCTTGGGAATTGAACTCCTGTTATCATACAAATCAGAGGGCCTGCAGATAAAAGTCACCCACTTTGTGCCGGTGCACAATGCTGAATTTTGTAAGTCTGAGTTCAGTGATGGAAGTCAGTGCCTTCTGCTTCTCCTATGGCTGTGCGACATTCCCTTTTATCTTAGGCAAAGTGAGTGATGTGGAGTTTGACAAATCTCATTGTGAAAAAAGGGAGCCGAAGTGAATGGAAGTGACCCTGTGCTGTGGCATGGGGCTCCAGCCTGATGAAAGCACTAGGGCTGGGCAGTGCCAGCCACCCTCCCCAGGAGCTCCTTTCCCAGGGAGCCCCAGTTGTGCAGGGGCTGTCCCAGGCCCCTCTGAAGGGCAGAAAGGGCACTCCTCCTTCCTTAGCTTTGTCATAGACCTTAATAATAATAGTCTGTCCTCTGTGCCACTGGCAAGGCCATGGGTCACCCTTTCCATGACTTTAATGGTAAAACAAAAGCAAGCATTGCAGGATTCCTTATTGAAGTCTTCAAGAATTACTATTTTTAAACAAAATCATGCAAAATGCAAGTGAAAAGAATATAAAATCTGTTTTCCAAAAGGTGAACTATGTAGCAGGATGGTAAGCACAGTTATGTCTTGGTGTCTTGGCTAGCACTGCAGTGATTTCTCCTGCAGGTACCTGCTTTGTAACTGTAAGAACTTGCCATTGTAACACATTTGCTGGTTCACCATCACATGCAGCGCGGTCTTTTTAAAGAGCCCCATGCTGCACTCTGTGGATCTTTTCTTATGATTGTGCATAGGTAAACCCCTTTCATACGTTTTATGAGGTGCAAACATATATGCTATTTTATGCTACTAGCCTATTTATTGGATTAGCTTGAGGATTTGATGCAAAAGCTTAAGTAGATATTGAAAACACACATCACTTCTATTGTAGCTAAGGAAATCAGCTTTAGAATTAGAGAGACCTTGTATCTGGCATTATGTATAGCCCTTTAGCTTTTTAGCATGGCTGTTCCTTGTTGCTATAGCAACTGAATTAACCATTTCATTAATATAATGGAATAAAACACATTTATTCATTTTTGCACTCACAAGTAGTCCACATTCAGCTTTCAGCATACTCGTCAAGCTGTGTCCCTTTCACCTCAGCCCCAGATATTTCCTCAGCATTGCCAAAGGGTTTTTATTTGTATTTTTCCTTGTTGGAGAGAGAGCTGTTGTTTTTGAAGAACATCGTATTTTTTTGTAATTAAATTTACCTTCATTTCATTGGCTAGCTTCTGTTTAGCATCCCTTAGGTGGAAAAGCAGACTTCACAGGCAGCATTCGGCACAGAGTAGTGGTGTTCTTCGCCTCAGAAAAGAATAAATCAGTTTTTAAAAATAATGAAACCTCATGCCAGTGATCAGTTTGTAGGCTAAACTTGGCATGATGTGTTCTACTGTAAATACTAACAGTACTGAGCTATGTATGCTGCCCAAATAGTCATGTTGCTGAACTGTGGTGTTAAAAGCAGATGGAGTGCTACACTCTTTGTTTACCTTAGTTTTAATGCTTCCCAAGCCGTGCCCACACGTAGTAGTTATTGAAATAATAGCTTAATTAAAATAATATGCCCACCCATCAGCAGAAGGACACGGGACTACTCCCTGTGTGTGGCATGGGCAGGGGCGGTGTCAGCCCTGTTTGCATTGCTCTTCTCAAGCACTGCCATTTCTGGTGCTGCCCTTGCCTTGCACCTTCCTGGTGACAGTGCAGCACCAGCTCTGGGGAGGACTGGGATGCAGCGGGACTTGGCTGAGGGCCACACAACACCTAGCGCTCCCCTTGGCAGGCTCGGGGTTTGGCCAGCAATAATCAAAATGGGCCCCATGGTCAGCTGGACAAGCTCTTCATCATATAGTGGTGCCAGGTAGCTGCAGAGGCTATGGTGGCAGGTGGGGCACTGTCAGGAATTGGAGACCCCCCTCAGCTCTAACTTGCTGCCTGCCAGTGACAGAGGGGCCATGGTGCCCAGGTGGGCACCAGCAATAGCCCAAGACTGGGTCTGCTGGTTTTAGTCTTGCTTTGCACCAGCAATGTGTACAACACAAGCACTTGGCTAATATTTATCTGACTGTCCTTCCAAAGCAGCTACCGGTGCAAAGTCACAGGCCAAATTTCAGCCCATGAAATTCATCATTATTAGCAATTCTACATCTGAAGTCATTACAAATGAAGTAGCGTATCTGATGTGGTTGTTTTTTTTTTCTTTTTTCTAACATAACTTTGAAGTTAGTAATGTGAAACTGAAGTTTTACTGGAAACAGAGCATATGTGTAAATGATTTTGAGAAATGAGTTAATTAACATTGAAGGTATAAACCCTTTCATTAAAAAGACAAGGCATAGAAGTAACAGAGCAATAGCATATTGCCTGCTGTAAGAGTGTTCACTCACCGCTGTTTGAATGAATGTATAAATCATATAATCTACAAGGGCTAGCAGAGTCTATACCATTCATGTGTGCTGCCTTCCCTACCTGAATTAAATTTTAAGTGCTCCCTCCTAGGCAATTCATTGTGTAAGAAATGCCCGAATACCCAGAAGGAGAAAGTTATGTAGCTGGCAAAGGTGAAAGCCCGCAACTGGCCCTGGACACAAAAGCCTAAGCACAAAGGCTCTGTGTGCATTGCCATATTCTCTTTGTTTCTCTTTGCATATGGAAAGCATCCTCCCAGCTGCCTAGTGAGACAGGACTAAGTTAATTTTACCATTACGTATCATGATGTCGTAGGCAAGGAGTTTGGACTAGTAAATGTTATGTTAACATTAAGCTTTTGAATCAATGGTTTAGTTTTGGACAACTTGTCATCCAGGGTAAGTTTAGCCAGAAGAGAAGACTATGTCCTGTAATGACTAACAGAGGGCTTGTGGCTTCCAAAATCACTGCGTCTAAACAGCTTTTCCCACACACAGAGGTTAATAGTGGTACAATAATGAATATACATTACTGTAATTTTTTTCAAACTTAACAACTCTTTTCTACCCTTTACTAGCACTTGGCACGCTTATGGCAATGGGGTACTTTTAGACATGAACAAATAAGATGGAGTGATTGTGGGGGGAGGGACGGACCCCTTAGCTGCAACTCATTGGTAGTCCTCTTGTCCAACAATGAGGAAAAATAACCATGTCTCAAACAAACTGGGGGCCTTGCCTTGCCTTCCTTTCCCTATTTCCATGGTGCAGAGAATACCTGGGCCCCTGCCCCCGTGGGTAAGTCTCTACCTTTGTGTCTGAGGAAATGTCACTTGGTTCCAGAGCTGCAGCGCAGCCTCCTCGGCCATCGGCATCGGCTGCAGTTGGGAACCTCAGGAAAGCAGGTCCTTATCCTCTGTTAACCTCCTATTATGTTCTGTAAAATGAAGGTTAAAAACTTGCTCCCGGCTCTCCTAGGGCCTATTCTAAGGTTGATTAACAGTTGAGCAATAAGCTGTGTCTACACCAAACTGGGTATTATTTCACCATCTAGCACAGAGCTGGTCTCATTCAGGTAGCAGTGGTGACTCCGAGTACGTGAGGGCTGTTACAGCGGTCTGGAAACAGTAGGCGTTAAAAAAAAAAAAAATAAAAATAAAGAGATGTTGTCTAAGACTCGTTGCTTCCAACCCCACCTGCAGCTGCCGACGGAAGGGGCTGCGGCGGCAGAGATCCCGCTGGCGGAGCCGAGGAAGGCAGGTCGGCAGCCGCCGAGGCAGCAGCAGGCGCCGAGCCGGGGGCGGTGGGGCGGCCCCGGGCGGTCGGTCGGTCCGTCGGTCGGTCGGTCGGTCCGTCGGTCTGTCGGTCGGTCGGGCCGGGGTCGGCAGTCCCCGGCGGCAGGGCGCTAAGCGCTGCCCGGCTGGCAGCTGCTGCCTAGGGAGGGCAGGAAAGCTGTTCACACAGGGCAGCAGGAATTCCTAAGCTTGTTAACTGTTTTCCTGACAGCCTCGGGATTTGTGGCGGTACACTGCGATCCTAATGTTTGTATCACTACTGACAGTTTATCTCTGGTGTTACATGAGCGTTTGAATACCCTGTTCCAGTGCAGTCTGCAGCTGCCCCTCGGTAATGAATGAAAGGTGTAACCTCCAGGTTATGAGAGCATACCTGCTGCAGAGTCACTAAACTCAGAGGGAGAGATTATTTTTTTTCTTGGATGCCTGGCTTCATCCCAGTTACCTGTAATATGGATTTGAGGGCTTAAAAGTAAATCGTTTCGCACTGGTTAGCTCCCCACAGTACCTGTGACTCAGTAGCATTTCCTTTTTCCTACTCAAACAGCAGCATACACGCTCAGGTGCTGTCATATTAGTCACAGCCTATTTTAACTTTCCAACGGCCATCAGTGCAGACGAAACAGGAGGTAGAGCTATTGCCAGAGAGACTGGATACAGGAATAAAATTAGCATCATAAGAAGAGAAGAGAAAGTATTACTGTTACCCAAGCACTGCTGAATTAGCCAGGCGGAGCTAAAAATAGATTGGAAATGTCTATATTATAGCCGAAAGAGCATGACTTCATAATACTTACGCTGATATGGTATTTTACTGCATGAAAACTTAGGCATACAAACAGTGCCTTATATGTACTTATCTACAATACACTCTGTGTGTGTATATATATATATGCTTTATATATTGCACATTTCATATGTAAGTCTAGACAGATGCTAATTATTGCTCATGGTGAAGTTTCTCGTTCTAAGCAAGTCGTGTGAGACTGATAAAAAGCTGTCTATCTCCAAGGCTATCTCCAAACACTTTTGTCTATAGGAGACATACCTTAAAGCCTAGCTGGGGAAGAGAAATGGTGTTAGAGGTACACCCCTAAGATCCCTAGCAAGAGCCGTCTACACTCCTGGGGTTTTTTGCAGCTGCGTTATAGGGGTATGAAGGACAGGTGGGAGGTCCTGGGAGCCCCTACCCAAAGCATGAGATTATTTACCTGCCCTTCAACCACAAGACTTGTAGCTCTGCTCCTCTTTCAAGGCCTGTCTATTCATAGGCACACAGAAAATCTGTGCTCTTCTCTGCATTCAGATAGCTACTTCAGGATATAATTAATCTGTGCCATGTCTTTACACACCGACATGCACTTTCACTGCCATCACCACCAACCCGGCTGCGTAGCTGGACAAGGTCAAGGGAGGGTAAGGTGACATTAAACCCAAATCACACAAGGGCCTTAACTGCACCAGAGGCAAGGTACTAAGGTTATTTTCCTACTGAAAGGCCACAGCCTCAAAACTTGCCCCCCAGGACAATGGGAATCCCTCAGGATTTCTCCATCGCAGGAGACCCAGGCAGGTGTGTTTCCTTGCCCCTCAGCTGGTAAGCTGCAGCCTGCATCACCTAGAGCTCCTGTCCTACAGGGTTTCATTGCTTTTCAGGCTTTCCATTGTTTTCATTTCAGTGAAAAATATGTTGTCTTATAAGTGAATTCCTCGCTATTGATTCAGAAGCACATTTCCGTAGCACAGCCATATTTTGAGGGGGTGAATACAGGCACTTCTCTGCCCTTCATTACTCTGAAGATGGTAGCTCCCCATCTCCTCACTCTTGCAGGACATGGCTCAGTGTCACATCTTGAGGCTGGATGGGGAAACAACCAGAATATTGGCTCTGTTTGGAAATGGCTCCTCATCTCTGCCTGTCTGCTCTGAGCTGTGAGCAGAGCATGCCAGAGCCCAAACAGGCGCTGTGGTCCACTGTATGCAAATCCCTCTCCTGGCTGGTGTGCAATAATTACCTGTGATTATTGCACAGTTCAGCTCATGAGTCAGCCTGGCATGCTTGCTGCCTCTGAAACATCGCTTCACCCTGCACACCTTTCCTGACCTTGCACATCCTCTGTCTTTACAGACGCCAGTGCCTTCTGTCAGCTTTACGCATTCATCACACCACTTGCTCATTACTGCACACCCCAAATCAAAATTAAGGTCACCTCACGCATTTTCAAAGTCCTCAGCTGTCTCAGGGCAGGATATCTCAATGACTGCCTCCGTCCTGCTAACCCTCGGCAGGCAGCCATCACCACCAGCCCCAGCTCTGCTTCTTTTGAGCCAAGCCCCCGAGCCCATCTCGCAGCACACGCTGAGCTGCTCACCCAGCCACTCCGTGGTGACAGCAGCGAGCAAAAATCTCACCACTTAAAGTCCTTAACATATATCCCAGCATTCTCTGACCCAGCTGTCCCACAGGGATGCCCATGACATCAGCCAGCTGATCCTTTAAAACTGGCAGAAAACAGGGAGACAACTCCAACAGCCCATCCATGAGGTTGGTTTTCTCCCTCCTCTCCTCAGCAGTTCTGCCCCCAACCATCCTCCCTCCTAAAGAGCAGCCTGGAGGCATTTAACATTGCTGGTATGGTGTGAGCAACCTGCCAGTTATTACACTGTACCTTTTGTTTGCATAATTAGTTGCGTGTAGTGCTTACCAACAGGCCAAGCTGAGTGGCAGAGACTGTCTAGATCAAGGCTGACTGACACTGGAGATTAGCGGGGGAGCTTGATCATTGCTGCAGCACACCTAGGACATGGCCCAAGGTTGCAGGCAGCTACAGAGAGGGGATTTGCACAGTGACACTGCCCTGAGCAGCCTGTGTTGCATCTTCCATGATTGCTGCAAGCAGTAAGGATGAACAGCACCCAGTAAGCCCAGCCTTTGGTTTCCATCACAGAATACAGCCTGCTTTTAAGGCACAAGTCCCTCCTTTGTGCTGGAATTGTTAAATACATGTGTTGCAAGGGGGACTGCCTCACTACTGGGAGGGCTTTAACTCATTTGTGACACATTTTAGAGCCATGAATACTGCACTGCCACTCAGGGTAACTTATTAACACTCTGCAGCCAGAGCCCACACCAGCTGTGTATTGCAGGGCAAGAGCCCCACGGCTGCTGCCTCCTCTGGCACAGCCACCCAGCCACCCAGGATCTTTGCCCACCTCTGCCTGCCCTGCTTGCTTGGTAGCTTAGTTGAGGCCTTCAATATTTTCTGCACTCACTGCTTACTAGACTGGGCTGTAATAATCCAGAGTTTGCTGCACATGTGACAAGAGAAGAAGAAACCGACAAAGAAGATTTCCTTCTTCATTTCACTTGTTAATTGAAAAATATCACTTCAGTGCAGTAACAGCATACGTAGAATAAACATAACAAGCCAGCAGTAACAAAGTGGTGAAGCTACTCTGTCACTTCTGCTTTAGCTTTTCAGGTTCAAATGACCATGTTGCCAACCGACATTTTTATAGTATTTGTTAAAACATGTTTACAGAAAGGCTCAGGCAGAAGTGCAAATTGGCGTGCCAAGGTCGTTGCAAGTGCTAATGCCAAGGGCCACAGTGGCTGGGTGGAGAAGACACCTGCTGCGATAGCACAGGGAGAGGAGGCTCCTGGAGGAAGGGACCAGGGCATAGACTGACCATTTGAGCATTTCTCCTGGAAGCCAGCTGAAAAGACGCAGAACTTATTTCCCAAACATGGCTGCTATGAATTTGGTAAGAGCTTGCAAGTTTTAGTGTTTACAGATGGCTTAATTTGGCAGTCATAACCATTATAGGAGTTACTAATCTAATGGGAGTTAAAGGCTGCCAGAAGAAAAGTATGACAATTAGAGCAACACCCCATTCCATGAGTGCTCATAACAGTACCATTACAAATGCCATAAGGTGCCCTGATGCATCGGGTGTTTGGTTAATTGCACTGCAGTTCAAGCAAGCACTGGCACCAAGGAATAAATGGACAGTGAAAATCACACCTTCCTCTGTCCCTCCCCTCCCAGCTCCTCAGCCACATGGCTGGCATGACAGCAGGCTTAATTTCTTTTAATCCATGGGAAGAAAACAACACATGAAATCTAAGCAGTGGCCAAACAGCACACAGCTGAAGAACCCGCCGTGTGAAGACATGTTCACAGTGTGCTTTTAAAGCTTTTCATTCTTCCACATGTTCAAAAAAGCGTATCATCTGTGTCACTGAGGGCTTAGTGACAGGTACTAAGCCTACTTCCCACCAGCTGAGCCGCAAGGAAAGATGCCCATACTAACCTGCATTGCCTGGCATTTTTTAATGATGTGCATGTGTACATTGCAGAGAATCAGCCAATGTGCAGTACCTGCTGTCCTCTAACTCCTGTGTGTGTGTAAAGCCCAAGAAGCATGGGTGTGCACACACACAAGCCACACCATTCCTTGTTGTTTACTGTTCTCCAGCTAGTAGACTATCTGCTTGTTTTCTTTTACCAGAGGCCCTGCACTGCTGGATATATTCTCTGGACCCATTTTGAAAGCAGCTTCAGAAATCCTGTAGTGTCCATATTATAAGGATGTTGTATTTTCCTTTGACAGTAGTCTGGTGGTTATCTATTATTCCCTCTCTTGAAATCCCACCTACAAAGTCTGCTGCAGAACCTCCTGCTGCCACAGGAAAGGCTGATAGCTAGGTCTCTTAGTAAGGCGGTTGGAAGGTGGACAAAACACTGCTGCTGGGATGATGTTGACATGCTGGACTGGGATGTTTTCAGGGGACTGTACCTGCTGGGGAAAAATCCAATTTTGCTGAAGAAGCTTTCTCAGGTTCAAGATGGGGTTTGTTGGCAGAAAGGAAAATATAGTCTGCGTTTCTTTCATAAGTGTCCTGAGAACATCCATTAGGGATGGAGATGAGTCAAATTCAAGTTGAAGGCAATGTGTCTTGCTGCAATGAAGAGTTGGTTCCTCTTTGCCGGGGGCGTGTTGTCTTTTAGTCTTTCCTGGTACCTTTCCACCCCTGTACCAGGAAGACTCATAGTTCAGCTTGAGCTCAGCAGCCACCTAAGAAGTGGGAGAGCTTGCTGTTGTCTCTGTACCAATTAATACTTAATTAGTGATAATAGGAAGAGCTCCAATAGTCTATTGTGTGCATGAAATACAGCATTTGGGTGGGTGTCCCCAGAGAGTCAGTATCAGCGAACACATATAGTTTGAACAGACGTTGTGAGAACTCCTCACTCCAACAAAGCACAGTGTAGCAGAAACGGCTTTATTTCTCTCACTTTTGCTAGAAGATGTTTCCATCAGCAAGAGGGGAAAACAAATCTTAACCACAGACTTCAGCATAATAGCAGCAGAAGCAAAACAAGCTCCATTATTAAACTAACTCTTGGTAAGAGCCAGATGATTTCTACAGACAATTTTGCATGCAACTGCTAGATGTAATTTGCAGAGTGAGCGCCAAATTGCCATACTAATTATTTCTAGGCTGATGTTCCCTCTGTGACATAGTGGCATTTGGAGAATGGGGACTAACCAACAAGTGAAGTGCTGAAGTGGGAGATCACTAATAGGGTTCCTGAGAAAGAGAAATATAGCAAATACCAATCTTCCTCTTCATACGCTCACTCTCAATTTGCACTGAGACAATTTAATACGTAGAACTGTTCTACCTAGTTTGTCTATATTTTTGGCACCGTTCAAGCAAACGATGCCCACCCATCCCCAGACCGAGCGTGGGTACAGCTGAGCAGGGCCCCACGCCCCAGGCAATGCTGGGAGTCGGGGGGTGACCCTGGCAAGGCCTCACCAGCCCTGAAAGTCTCAAAGATGGATTTGTGTCCCTCACCATGCATCTGACATGTGACTCATGCACACACACTGCGGGACACAGCTTGCCTAATTCTCCAATCTGTAATATGCTGAGGGGGTATGGGAGGGCTGGCAAGAAACTCACTTAATCTGAGTCTGTGAGCAGTTTTGTATCTGCTTTTATGCCTGCTCTCTTGCTAGCAGTTTGTTCTGAGTCAGTTTTTCAAATTGGATACTTTTACACACTGCATGATATGAGATGGAAAAGAAAAGCCTGTCTGGCGTACTATGAGTTTTTTGCTTTCCATTCTTTTTCTCTGTCTTATTTTCTTTTTTTGTTGTTGCTGCAGTACTTTATCAAGTTTAAGCAGCATAATTTTAGTCTGGCACTACAAAAGTGTCTAGTGAAAAACAACAGGAAAAAAAAGGAGTAGGTTGGCTTCAAAGATTTTTAGGTCATATTTTCTTCTGTTGAAAAGAGAATTTAAATTGTTAAAAAGACTAATTACTGAAAGTAGAATAATAATTTAATATTTGATTGGAAAAAAAAATTACCAAATTGATTTAGAATTTGAGTATCAAAAAGTTGATGGTTGACAGTGAGATTTGGCCAAGGAAATAAAGGGTCCAAAACCAGCAAGCGGCAGTGGCAGGAATATGAATGATGTTTGCTAAAATGTCAATAATTTTCCATTCACCTTGTGTTCACCATCACCGTAGGAGCGACTTTGGGCTAAGGGAGACATATTCCCAATGGGGACCACTGGGACAGACTGGATGAATAACACTGAGCTGGCATGAAACCACCACCAGATCAGTTTTTCATTGCAGCAGCACTACACGGACAGATTTTGATTTAATTTACACCACCATAAGACCACAGAGATCTAGTGGCTGGTTTAAGCATATGAGAGGTCAGAATCAGTAATTTAAATCACATCAGCAAATACAAGCTTGTCTGAGGTCGGGTTTCCATACTGTGTGTCCAGATCTTGTCCAGTTCTCCCCAGCAGTATGTTGCCTCCAGTGGGAATACCCCAGGTCTCCCTGGTGGAAGCATAGGCCCTCTCTCTTAAATTCCTGTCTGTTTTTTTTTTTTTTTTAATGCTGTCTTCTATGGGAGGCCCTCCTAGATGAGCTGTATGCAAGGTGCTAAGAAAATAATGTGAAAACACAGGACTGTTTCTCTGAAACCAAGGTCTTCACTCTCCTACCAGATTGCTCTATTTTACCCTGTGCATTGTTTACTTACACTTACCATTAACTCAATCCATCCCAGATAAAAGGTCTGCTTGTTTGCAGACAGCACAGAGACATGCTATCAGGTGTCCTGGTCCAGTTATGTTAATTTAAGGCTGCATCAATTCCCTACCTCACCCCACATAACTTCTATCGCATGTACCTGCAGCCACTACTACTCAGCTAGGTGGGCTGCAGGTGATAGTAGCTGGGGTCCAAGCGTGCTGGTTGGTGCCTGACCCCCCTTGCATTGCAGGAGGGGCCCCACACACCCTGCCTGGGCTCCTGCTGCTCACAGCGGGCTGACAGCACTGGCAAAACCCAAAGCTCCCACTTCTGTCCATGCATGTACACCACTGCCCAGCACTGGGAGTGGCTGGTAAGCAGCCTCACGTTGCTAGGCACATCACAGGGGGCCTCGCAAATATTTCCATCTGTAACTGTACTCAGTTTTCACCAGTGTTGATTCTTTGAAGCTTATTATGTCTATTTGCATCATATGCCTACAGCGAGGTGCATTACTTGCGGCCACCTGTTACCTGCAGCAACTATCCTTCCACCCACGGAGAGGCCACTGCTTCCCGGCACGGCCCTTGCATGCCAGGACACCCAGCACCACTTCAGACCCTGACTGGTGCTACAATTGCTTCAGGATTGCCTCAGACCAAGATGAACTCATCAGTGGTTTAGCCTGTCCAAGGCTAATCTCATTATAGATAATCTTGTTTACCACATGTACTGGCCATAAAACAATGTTAGCTGTTAACTCTTGCTCTCCTCATAAGCCAGCCTGTTAGAGACACAACTGTAAAGGCCATGTGGGGTAGATGAATCCCTGTTCCCAATCCCACAACTAGCATCACATCCTCCAAGGATGAGGCTGACAGCAGCTTTCCCTGTGAAAACGCAGCAGTGGTGTAGCACCAGACTGGTGGCTGTAGTTACACAGCACATCATCTCCATTCCTAATTTTCACATCCTGACATCACATCTCAGTGATAGGTCCTCAACATCTTCACCACCAGTGTGGATGCCTTTTGTGATTAAGTTTAACCCTGCTAGGTTCAGCATAGCTTCATGTGAAAGAAGGATGCAAAATTTTTCCCCACTGACATCTTAAAAGTACACCTCCTAAAACACACCTCCTGTTTGCCTTCTTCACTGATGCGGCAGGGCATGTGATGCAGAGAAGGACATGAGAGAGGACCATGTTACATGGCTGGTGTCAGTCCTCTCTGGTGAGATTCCTGACTCCCTGATGGGTCTCCATGGACCGCATGCACACACACAGGATGCACAGACTTCCAGTTATAGAAGCTGCAAATTCTGCTGGAGGCAGGTGCCCAATACAGCTCCAGGAGGGTAGATGTGGGTGAGACCACTGTCGTGGCTGCTCAACCTCTCCCAAGCGGTCTGCAGCTGGAGGGGATCCTTCACCTTTCCATCCACCTCGGAAGCAGGACTGCTACTCTGCCTTGTCTTTTCTCTCCTGTGCTTTCAAATGCTCGTGGCTCATTTTGGGTTAATCTCAGCTCAACCACCCTGTCATACTGCCAGCCTGTTGCAATACAGAATTACAGGACACATTTACTGGTGGAAGTTTGTGTTTGCTCCAACTTAAAAAAAAAGAAAACCCACCCCAAAACGTTTTTCTCCTAAAATCCAGGAAATCTGGAAGAAAATTATCAAAATTATTTTAATCACAATTTCAGATTTTTCATTTTGAATCTTATCTTTTCAATTATTTTACATTCTGTCCTATCTGATCAGCTGTGGGATATTCAGTTCACTGCATCATCTATTGGAATCATCATGTAATGGAAATGCTGAAATTTTCCTATTCTTTTATGTCACTTGTTAAATCAGTGAGGATGGCTGCCTCTTAGAACTAACTTATTGAAAATCATTGTTTATCTAGATCAGTGTCTCCATTTATTTTCAGCAGGTTGAGCTCATAATTGCTTCTAAATTAAAAGCTGAAAATGAATGTTTAAATTATTTTCCATTCCTAAGATGACAGTAGTCAATATTAAATTGAGAAGTAATTTTTAAATAAACATGCAGAAGTGAAATTTTAATTTCCTTTTCTGAAACAAAAATATCACAAACAAAACATTTTAAATTAGGTTTTTCATGTCTTTATCCAACATAAATGTATCTAAAGCCTGTCATTTCTGTGAAACAATTTAATTTCACCAAAACAACTTTTTTTTTCTTGCCAAAACCTTTTCCTTGCCCATGTCCTGACTAGCCCCACTCCCAGCTTCCCTGGCAGAGGTGGTAGCAAAAGTGAGCTGTCCCCAGCGTTTGGGCTGCAGAAGAACAGGAGGGCATTTGATATTGTCACTAAGATCCTCCAGGGATCTTCTAACAGACTTGCTGCTGGTTTCCTCTTTAAAAGACACCCTTAGACACAACTAAGGAGAAACATGATTAAATAGGAAAAAAACTACATCGGTTCAGGGGATGTAAGCACCAGCACCGTGTAACTGACCTCAGCCCCAGCTGCTGCCGAGGTGAGGACTTGAGCCCTGTCGGGGTGTGCTACACCCACAGGTTCTACAGCCTGCAAAATCCCTCCCTGATGGGCCTGCAGGGAAATCGTGCTTTTCAGACATCTCCTCAAATAACAATAGTTTTAGAGTGAAACTCCTGTGTCACCGGCCTTCTTCCCCACCACAGAGGTGCTGTGCCGAGACCTCTGCCCGCAGCTAGCAGCGCCTGCTGCAAGGACAGCTTCACCCCCTTCCCCAGCAGCTTTCAGTGGGGCATCGCCCCTCTGCCAGAACAGCACCCTGTTCAGTCACTGCAAGTGGGGAGAGGAAATGATGGTCGGCTGATTTCTCTTTGAACTGTGGAAATAAATGTTCCCAGGCTACATGAATACCAACACCCTCACTGCTTCATTGCCATGGATTTGTCTACATCCTCTGCCAATACCAGCAAGTATTTCATAAATATTCCACAAGACAACCTGCTGTCTTCTGCACTGTTTCCACAGACAGCACAGTAAGTTAATTTCCATCCATAATATTTGAAAATACCTTAATTATGAATTTAGCAAGTCTGCTTGCTAATGCAGTTTTCCCTAAATTATTTCATGGTTGAGTGAGAATTCAGTCATTAAAAAGTAGTAATGAACATGTAGAGTGAAACAAAGCTGAAACCTTTGGAAGTCTGCCTTGCAGAGCAATGGGAGGAGGGAAAGCTCTCGTCTCTCTGGGACAACGTCTGATCTTAAGCTACAGACCTGGTATTTCTAACATCGCCTATAGAAGAGGTACTTCAACTCTGTCTCTCCCTAATTCCCATCTGCTCTGCTGCTGGTGCCCAAGCACTGCACAGGTCTTACAAGCACTCTGCACTGGGGATCACTACTGAACGTAACATCATCTAGGATATTACGCACTGCAGCATCAGGAGTCGGAAGAGCATACACAATTCAGAGCACCAAGAAGTGCAACCAAGCAATGTGTGCCTGGAGCTGAGGCAGTGGCCACTTGTGCAGCACCATACACCAGTGCCACCTCACTAGACCTCTCCTCAGGACAGCTCCCCCACCCTTCTCTCCCCATGTCTGGCTAAGTGTTTTGTCCAGGGTTAGTTCCAAGGGTGGCAGCCCCACTCCTTCATGTACAACCCATCAGCTCTCCTTTGCATCTTTAGTTGTTCCATTAGCAAGATCTTCACATGTATTAGCTGGATCTCTCACCCTCCCCTCTCCCAGATCTAAGTTACAGATGAACATTAAAGGGCAAAATAGGAAACATCTGGTTTTGGTGGGAAGAAGGTGCTACTCACATACATGGGTCCATGCTTCAAGCCTGCTCATCCTTGTACTGTTGATGCAGACTTGAACAAACAGCCATAAGCAAGTTATTTCCAGAGTGCAAGCATGGCCAGAGATCAAATCCACAGACAAAATCCCACTCATCCATTGCCTGAAGTCACTCCTCCTTCAGTGCACCAGCAGGGGCACAACTGTATCTCGAAGTTTCTCCAGCTTTGGCAAATGCAAATACTGTGGTGCCTTCAGTCCCTGAACTGCCTATGAAATGAAAATCAGAGAGCAGTTGATGTATTAGTTTCTGTACCAAGGTAATTTGTAATTTTTTACAAAATCCTGCATGTAACACAGCCAAATGTCAAGGCCAATTGTGGCAGTGATTACCAGGGAAATATTTGTAGGATTTAGTGATGGAAGTTTATTTATAAACCCATTTTACAGAACTTGTTGATTGAAATTTAAAGATGCTTTGGCAAATGCTGTTGTTTTCAAAGAGTGGAGATGTCATTCTTTAAACTCTGTTTTATTTGTATGCATCACACAGTAACATATCTCAGTTTATATATTTTTAAGATGCAATTCTAAAGGATGATCATACTCAAGGATGTATCTACCAGATGCCCTGGGGATCAACTATAAGGTATTGAATAAATTGACAAAAAATGTTTTGGTTTGTATATAAAGAACAGAAGGATGAGTAAGTCATGACTGTTTGCTGCTGTTCTAATCATCCATCCAGTGGAGATGGGAGACAAGGTTCAAAAGTCCCTCCAAGCACATGTAAATCCAGCTATAATTTGCAGTTCTAGAGACTTTTTTTGCAGGAGCAAACCATTTAACAAGCACTGTGAATATGTTAAAAAAGTTATTTTCTCTATTACGAATGCATTGCATTGAATTTGTCTCCATTTCTTTCCTTCAGCTCTAGCAAGGAACTTGGATGTCCACTGAATTAAAATTGGCTGTTGCTGTCAAATATCAGTTAGAAAACACCAGCATTTTTCTTTTCCCATCTTAGCTTTAACTATGATTTTATATGTGTCTTGGTCTCCACTGACATATTTGAAAAAAATCTGAATATTTAAAGGGATTACACTAGAAACTACTATGGCTTTCTCTGCAGGTGTTGCCCGCCTCATTCACTTCCTGTTTATTAACTATTCCAACAGAAGAAGTAAATAAACAATAAGAGAAGTGGCCATGGCAAGATGCAGATGAGCTCAGTGCTTAGTGTTCATTACCTTGATGTCTTCCCCAGGTGGAATGGGAAATGAGGAGGAAGTGATGGACTTGCTTGGTGGGTAGGGCAGGGGAGAGGACAGGGCTTGCTACTGATTACATTTTCCTTTTAGAAATTCAGAAACAGTTCTGCACCCTGACCATTAGAGCCCTGCCACGTGGTATAAAACGATGGGTTTAGAGACTACCAAGTGAATCTCATGAGGACAATTTTCAACCTTAAAAGGACAAAACACAGACAGGGAGAAATGATCTCGTATACATCACTACCCTGGCATCCCCCATTCATAAATGCTTGGGCATGGACTGTTCTTCTGTCAAGATGCACAATCAGCATTGCAGACCTGAAGAAAAATGTGGGAGAAACTACAGGAGCAAACCTGGAACTGACAGCAGAGTCAGGGAATACAAACAGGTGAAATAAAAGAGATTGTGGTGAGATTCAAAATGTAGGCCAAGCCCATTCAGCTCTTGCAATCAAGTGTTTACCGTCTGCCGCAGCATCATTCTTCTCCCATCCTTGTTCCCTTCATTCTGAACAATGCAACGTTTCAATCTTCTTTAAATTCAAGGACACCGAGTCCCTGAGTGCCCCGCTTGCTAGCACTGAATAGGAAAACAAACCTGCCCGGCCTTAACAGCATCTTAGCTTACGTCAGTGATGCAGAACATATTGCTTCAAATGCATACTCTTCTAGGGGTGCCATCCATCCACACTGACAAGAAATAGAGCGTTCCCTCCCTTTATCATGTCTGAGAGAGAGGAATGTGTGAAGCAAAGCTAAATGTGTGAAATGCAAATACAAGTCACTACATTCTGGTAATACATTTCCTATATTGTCTAGGAGTATTGCAGGGCTCCGGCTCAGGGATGCTAATCTCCCCAACAGATGGCATGTCGCCCCTACCTACGTAAAAAAGACACACTTCTGAAAAAGCGAAGAGGCAGGAGCAACATGAAGCGTGTGAGGGGGGCAGAGTGCCACCCCTCCTATTCACAGCGTTGCGTATCAGGGCTGGGGCTCACAATGAAAGTGAAGGGAGTTCTATCCCAAGTGTTCTCTCAAAGAAGGTACAGGCTGTAGGATTATTTGTTCTTTTTAAAAGGAGAGATTAATGGGATTTTTTAATTGGCAAAATATTTTTTAAATTAATGTTTGATTAAGTACAGGAGTAATACTATACTAGTATAATATAACGTGGAGATTTGCGTCCACATGTTCTTTCCACACAAACACGTATATATATATAACATAAACTCTATATACAAGAAGAGTTTCCCACATTTGGGCAAGGCAGACACGCACAAGTATAGCTGGTCTAACAACAGTTCTATTGGGATATCTTGTTTTGGGCCAACATGGCTATTTCTCAATAATAAACTAAGCCATAACAGAGCACTGTTCTTACATGCACTGGGCATGGTGTCACTGCATCTATTTAAAACCAAAAAAATCATGACTGAACTGAAACAGTCATAAAAACTTGAAGCTTGTAAAAGGCTTAGTCTGAACTAGCTGTCCTTTCTAGATATTCCCAGTTGATGACATTATTATAATTCATTTTTTCTTCTCCAAAAGAATTTGAAAACACTATTGACTTCAGTACCATGAGTCTTTACAAATACATCACGAGCCAACTGAGAAGACATTGCAGAAGAACAAGAGTGCCTGGACTCCTTACTCGGGCAAGCTCATGTCTATGCAAGCAAATGCTTCGTGAGGAGACACCAGCACCAAGTGGGACCCATGTGGACAAGGTCTATTCTTCTGGAAGTCACTAAGGTCTCTTTGGAAAATATGTTTTCATGCATGAACAGGCCACCCTGGGAGTGGCAGGAGCAGTGTATTGAGTTCATGTCTTATCCTGGGGTGCTGCAGCGCCCGACACAGCCTGTGCTCCAGCCGGAGCCTGTCGCAGTGCTGGGGCACCTGCATCATCTGTTCCCCTTCTGCATTCCCCGCTGCTGCATGGTAACTGCAAAACCCACTGACCCCAAGTGATGGTGCTGCAGATTGCTACAGAGCCTGTGGTAATTTGATATCTTTGTGGTATTATTTGAAATTGGTTGGTATAGTTGAAAAGTTCAAAAAGAGGAAAAGCAGTGACTTAACAGATCTGTAGCATGAGTGTATAGATTGAGTTTCCTTAGGAAACCGAGCTTCAGTAGTAGTACCACTGTGATCCCTGAAGAAATTGTGTGAGGATAACTTAATTATTTTAAAGTATTTGGGGATTCAAGAATTTTGCTGGTGGCAACTTGAGAAATGTCAATCATTTTTATCCAGTGGAAAATACTATATTTAGTTTGTGGATGAAAAAAAAAATGACACTGTCAGTGCTTTGAGACTTTTTTCTTCAATGTGTTTAAAATACTTAGTGCACAGAGGGACAAAAAATCCTGGTGCAACCTCTGCAATCTATAAAACTACTGGTAAGAAATAGCAAAGGTAATAGCCAGTCCCGGTAGAAGCTCAGGGGGCCTTCTGACAGAGCTGACTTGATTCATTTTGCCACAGACTTGAGGAAAAGTTAGTGAGGTCTTTCTTACTATTTCTTACTATGAACTGCAAGTATTATAGCCCCTGGCAATCTGCTTGTGATTTATTCTCTGCATAGGTGCAACTTGACCGATCCCAAATTTCCTTCCACAATATCATAAACATACTAAATAAGTATAACACTAATTTTATTACTAAAAACTACCTTCCTAGTAGATGACTAGTAAACTGCTATTTTGCTAGTCCAAAATGTGATCACTTTTTAAATTTCCCAAATGGTGTTAATAAAGTTACCCTGCATTGGCCAGCTTGTAGCCTTTTGGATGCTGAGCTATAAAAGGGAGGGCCAAGAGTCAGGATATAGCCTTAGAAGTACATTGAGAGTGGAAAAGTGAATGCCAAATTCAAACCTTTATGATTATTTTGTCTCCAAGGTAAAATGAACAGGACAGGACACTGATCTTCCACATTTTTACTGACTTGTATCTGGTCTGCACTGCAGTTAACCTAGGAAAGAGTTGCACTGTCTTGGCCAGATTAGAGTGTTCTATCCCAAACGCTTATGTTTATATACTAAACTTTTCCTATTTTCATACATGAAGTTTATTCCTGAAATCCAATCAAAATGAAATCAAGGATAACATGGTGTCTTAGGCCACATCAGAAAAATTAATCATCAGTATCATTTAAATTTGTATTTGCAGAATAATATGTGCTTGTATTACACCTGGAGATATTCTCCATAAACTCTTGATAAGAGCTAGAAAACACCCACAAAGACTATTTCTGCTTCAAATATTGCACTAAATTCTAGATCCTCCTGACTGCTCCGGATTTACCAGATTAAAACCTGTGTAGCTGTCATCTAACTCCTCCTGTAGGTATTTCATCCAAAACTTGGAGCCTCCAAACCTCCTTACAGCCACTGAGCAACACTGAAGATGTCTCCCAAAGTTTCACAATAAATTTTCTAGGTACGGAAATGTCGTTTTCAGGGCAAAGGTGTAACCATCTATGTCCTACCAGGTTGAGAAGTAAAATGTGTAACACACCCAAAATCCACAAACTGATTTTTCTGCATGTCCTATTTTGAAGAAAGACAAAAATCATACTGAGGAAATTCTATAGAGAAAACAATTTGCATATACCAACCTGCTTATGAGTCTCTTCTGCTGCTCCTAAAGGCCACCAGTGCCTCAGCTTGATCCAATTACTGCATTGTACAGCTTATCACACCGACCATTTTCTTTTCCTCCTTTTCTTCAGAGCTGAGCCTCATTAAGGGGAAATATGACAGGTCCAGTCAGTGTTAAATCCAAACTCTCAGGTTAGTTCTGCATTTGCAGGCGACCTTAGGTTGTGTGAACTTTCATTCAACACAAAAGTGGCTTCCTCATACTCGCGTTCTTAAATGGATTTGTACCATTTACAGTAGTTGTGCTTGTCATAATGTTTTCCCCCGAATTTTGTCTCTAATAAAGATTAATATTTATTGATGTGCTTGCATATATACATATTTCCTTGAAATGCCTTTCAGCACTCTAGGAAAACACCAGGAGGATATTTTTCAATGGATTGAAAAGATCTCTGTGTTGGTTTTTTTCACTCTGCTATTCCGGAATGTCAGAAATATCAGTGAAGCGATGCTTGAAGTCAAAATACAGCAGTATCCCTTCTTTAAGCTTGAATCATTCAGAACAGGCAGAGGCCCTATTCCTTTAAATTCTTTCTGTCCTTTAATTTTAACTCTCTTGTACAGCTTCTCAGACATACAACAGGAAATAAGCTATAGTTTTATTTCTCTACAAAAGCATTTAAGAAAAATGAGTACTTTAGTTTCCCTGGGTCAGAACAACTCCACTGCAGCATTTCAACATAAACACACAGAAATGGCTTACATACTAATTTAATTCCTTGTTTAAGATGTAGAAGCAAGACTTTCAAAAGCAATACACTTTTTGTACTTCAAACCTCTCGTGAAGCCCTGTCACTCGCTGCCTTGAATGCAGCACTTGGGAGTGCCTGTCTGCAGGGAAGCCCTCTCTGCCCCTGCCACCCTGCGTGGGCTGGGGATGCTCCCAGCCCTGCCCCCAGCCCATCACCCTGGGCTGGCTACGAAGGCCCTGACAGCACCCCACTGCTAGGGCACATCCCACCTCTGCTCGGCAGGGGTTTTGCACCATCATTGCCTTTTATAGCCACCTCATGCATTCAGTTGCCTCCCAGCTTTTTCCTGGTTTCAAAGGGTTTCAGTTTTCAGTAGAAAAACTACTAACTGGTTTTAACTGAGATTAAGATATGAAAAATCACAATTCTTCTGATCCTGAGAAGGCCATTTCTAAAACTCCTTTTGAGCATAGAGCTCATTTAGCCCAGAGCGAGTAAGAGAAAAGCAAGGAGCTGTAGGATCTCAGCACCACTGAGCCTGACCCGCCAGGCAGGGGCTGAGCACGCGGCTGCCTTTGGGTGCTGGTACCGATGCCTGACAGAGCCCGGAAGGAGCCCCTCTGGGTTCAGTCCTGCAGCTCCAGCTGCCTCCCTTTAACCAGGCACAGGCAGGCAGCACACAGAAACACACCCCGCTCTGTAAGAGCCTTTCCTTAAACTCCCCCTTTGAGGAAGGTGAAACATAAAAGCACAATTTGCAGCACCACACGAGACAGGATCTAGTCACTCACCTTTGTGAGGGGGCTTGCAAAGGCAGAGCAAGACACGGCTCACCTCAGGGAGGCTCAGCAGACTATCTGTCCTTTATGCTTATGAAAACCTTTCCCTCTGTGATGAGGACAGAAGCTAAACTGGGTGCTGCTTTATCACAGGCACCGCTACTCAGGAACAAACACAACAACAGGAAAAAATACTACTAAAAAAGAGGCTAAGCCTTTCCCACTCACTAATTTTAGTTTCAAAGGAACAGGCTGAACAAACAAGCACCTGACAGCACAGGCGTTTTGGGATGCCAGCTCTCATGGGACCCCAGGGTACACTCGGGTGACAGCTCTGCGCACACCACGCTGTGCTGCTGTCTGTGAGGCAGCCTCTCTCAAAACATTACCGTAACTTCCACAGTAGCCACTGCTTAATGAACCATGGTTTAATCCATTAATGGAGCTGAGCCAAAATGAGTAAAATCACGCTAAGGGCAAATTTGTCCATTTTCTGGTGTCTCTTGAACCTGAGCTGGGGGGGGTGGACCGAAGCAGTTCTCTGACAGTGATGCAGCCTTGCTGAGGGAAAAAAAAATAATACTCACATTACAATCAGTAATTGCACAACCTTTTCAGGATGTGTTCAGCAGTTTTCAAGGTGTGCTTCGCTGAAGTGCAGAGAACTCTCCAAACTCCACCCTTGTTGCTGGCTTCCTTCAAAAAAATCAAAGCCAAAAAACAATACCAAAGTTGCATCAACAGCCGCACCCAGCCATGGCCTTACAGTTTATACGTCCTGAGTAAACAGAAGGGTTCATCTGAGGAAAACCAGAAAACCCATCACCTTTTATGGGCACTTCATTCACTTTTTTTAAAAGGAGATAGAAATGACATGCAGGCTATGTACCTTTTGCCCACCAGTGACTTTTGCAAGGCAAGATACAAAAGCAAATCTCAGAGCAGGACCTTTGAGTGCAGGGAGGTGATGCTGCTTGGGAACAGAACTGTGCTCATGTAAGGGGCTGATGATGCTCCTGGAGGTCAACCTCTTGTCTTTCCTCTTGGGGTTGTGTTTGACAGCACTGGCCCCTCCACTTGCTACCTCTGTGCCAAAGCAGAGGCTCACCAACCGCCCATGGCCAGCCTTTACGACTGCCCCCAGGAGCCTGCCTGCACGGCTCAGCTGCCTTGCCTGATGTAAGAGCAACCAGTATCACATCTGTGAGCTTGGCGTTCCCAAAAGATGCAGTGTTGCTCCCTGACTCTTCACTGTGCTTTATACAGGGATCATCTTCTCTGGTGACTAAGACACTGCTTGATAGATGCCTTGTATTCCCAATATCAGGTACACCAGAGAACCCCACCAGTGAAGCAACGACGTGGGCAATATCTTCAGCTTTGTCCAGTGCTGGGATGCCTGGATGGAAGGAATTTCTAGGCAGCAAACAGCCTTTCTCTGAGTTGCCGCCAAGCTGATTTAACCTACAGCACAGCTGTCACACTGGCATTACCCCACACTCACTGAATACATGGAGGACAGCACCTTCCTGAAGCCAACATGGCCACGTGGTGTCTAAAATAATAAATTAAATATGAATACAAATAAGCCAATAAATAATAAAAGCTTGGGATCCTGGGTGGGGCTGCCTGCACACACCCCGGCCATGAGTGCTCCTCGTCACGGGGAACAGCAATGCCGGAAAGAGCTAAGGAGCTCTTCAGGAGTCAGCATGGGGCTGGACAGGCCTATTAGCTCTGGCAGAGCTCCAGGGATGGCAATCCAGCACAATTTTCAATACAAATGGAAACACAATGCAGGAAGCCACAAACCATTTGCATGAAAAGCTAGCTTAGGTCTGCAGAGTTTATTAGGCTGGACTCCTAGCCACAAGAAAACACTTAATTTGCTTCTGGACTGCCGCTAGCCCTGGAAACCACACAGGATGTTTTTGCTGAGCTGCATGTAAGCAGTGAGTAGGTGTCACCTTGATTATCCTGTGTTATATATATATCTTTGAGGAGGACAGGCTATTTTGCACCAGTAATTCTCATGATGCATAATTAGTGCAAAGAAATACAGGAAGAGGTGGAAAAACATTTCTCATTTATTCTTACACAGATGAACTGTAACTTTAATTCACGGAAAAAGACCTGTTTGTGTCCAAGACCTGTTTGACAACTAGCTGGATCCCACTGCTTCCTAGGCTGGGCAGTCCACAGCAGGGCCACCTGAAAGGACACTTAAAGGAGGGTGTTCCTGTGGGACCAAGGGCAAAGGCGGCCGAGCTGCTGTGCACCATGAGCTTGGGCTGGCGCCAACCACGGCGGGAGCAGAGGAGCTGTGCAACTGGGAGCCCACCTGTGTCCACACCAGCAACAGTCTCACTGGTGCACAGGGCTCAGGAAGATCTCCTCTCTTTAATAAGGCCTTGAAATTAGTTTCAAAAAGGCAAGAGGGGGACTATTCGACATCCTGCCACAATGCGGGGAAAGAGAGCACAGTTCAGGTTGGCTCCTCACTTACATTAGTATGCTGGGAAGATGCAGAAAGGATTTAGAGCAGTTTGGCCTTGCAGGGATGAAGCCTAGATTTTGCTGTCATGGAATATTAAAGGATTGGGTTCGATGTTGCAGATGAAGATACAAGTTAGGTACCACATGCTCAGTCCCCACAGGACTGAGGCACTTCTAAACATGACCAGAAGCAAGATTTCAGGTATCATGGGAGCTTCAGTGTCAGAAATACAGGTGCCTACTAATTTAGGCCCATCAAGGGCTGAGCTCAGTGTGTATTTGGAGGAGCATGGTTTGATAGTTTGACTGAGGTGCTCAAAGTGGGACTGAGGTATGCAGGAAATTTGGAAGTATTTTTGCAAACTTCATCCTCATGTAAGTCACTTACCTAAAGCTCATTTTTAAGCTCAAAAACTCCAGTTTCTCGCTGTGGTAAAATCTGAATGTCACAATAGTAAAAAAAACCACCAAACCAACACACAAAGCCAAACAAACCAACCAAACAAAAAAAAACCAACCAAGAACACCCTAATATATGAACTGTAGAACTGTGCATTCTGCTTTTCCTAGGTGAAATTTGGACATTTTGTGAATTTATATGTTCCACCCAGCCATGCAACAGAAGTGACAGCAGACATACAAAACTCCAGCTCTGTGGTCTGGGTATTTGAAATCCAGCAGCAGCAGCAATCTGGAAGCAGGGCAGTGGCGGCAGAGACCATGCACCTGGGGACAAGTTTTCACCAGTGGTGGTATTTAGAAATGTGCTTATTAGACAACTCTTTTTTGAATCTCCCTTACGGTTCCTGCTTTGCTTCTGACCAGCGTGCCCAGTGCAGTCTGTGCCAGGACTGTGGTGCTATGTATCGGTGCGGTGACCCAGCAATGATCCTTTGAGGGCCAGAGCTCCCTGTGGAAGGCCGACTACCAGGGTGAGCGTACCCTCTCTTGCTTTTCTACATAGCCTTTCACACGCTGAGTTCCTGAGTTGCTTCCCAAGCTGCTGATCTCCATTAACAACCTTGTACATGACTCCAGGCTGCTGGGGGCGGAACTGTCACTGCTTTCCTAAAGAAACTAGTGCAAGGTGAGATTTTTTTTCCAGCAGAGAAATTTTGCCCCTTTTTTAGACTCCACTTCTAAGGGAAAGTATGCTTAAAGTTGTGGAGAGTGTTAAGCAGCATCCCAAGTTACCTTTTAACAGGAGAGCATCAACCTTCTCTTACACTCCTTAGAAGACCTAAAATTACCATTGACTGTTGTGTAGCAAGACAGAAAAGCTGTGTCTCATGGTGATGGACTGGATTACTCCACTGACTTTTACCTTCAGCAACAGGCTCCATGTGTATCAGGACATAGTTTAAAGGGGATGATCATCTTTTTAATAGATCACATACTGAGTCACAAGCTACATATTCAACAGAAAATCAAGCTAATTGCTCACTTCTTCTAAGATATCCCTGAAGGATAATCGACCTCTGCAGAGCAGTTTCTTAGTTGGAAACTAAATAATTAAGCTGAAGAAATGCATTTCTCTTTCAAGTTTCTCTCTGTATTTTCTTTTATTCTTCTTCATACCAAATACATCAGCATGAACATAAGCTATTGACTTTAATTAAAAATTAAAATTAGCTCTAGTTTTGTTTTGTTAAATCCACAGCTGAAAAACAAAAGAGACTGTCAAGACAAAAAAAGAAAACACTGCAACCTTCCTGCCAGTTCTCATCCCTACCCACTTATCCAGCAAATCGTAAACATGCCATGCAGCATCTTCTTCTGCATGTAACTCAAGAGTCTTCAGCAGGATTTACCACACATGGACTTCAGCTCCTAGCAGCAGCTGTGCAGAATGTAAATAAAGAAATGGACAGTACCATAACATGATAGATTTGTGAAGCCCCCAAATTTGATAGGAATCTTCTTTATTAATTTAATCTATTACCAGCTAATTGCTTATGTACTGTAAATCTGCAAAGGTCAATTCTCAAAATCACCAAACAATAAGAAGGTATGAAACACTAACAAGTCCTAATACAATAAGAATGTTAATCAATAGTCTAAATGAAGCCTTGTATTGCCAATGATGCATGAAAATGTATTATTGTTAGGGACTACAAGCCTGGGTTTCACTGAAAGCAATAAAAGCCATGTATTTTGAGAGAAATACAGTATAAACAGCATCTGTAAATATTGACTGTACAATTAACTTTTTCAAAAGAGCATCTTCAAGGGATAAGCCATTTCACTGAAAAGCTACTTTCTTGCATAAAAAGTAAAAGGAAAAAGAGTGCTGATGCAATAAAGAAATACTTGACAAAGGCCAATGCTGAACTATATGAATGTAACAGGAGAACATGTTTATATATATTAAATACTGCATTTTAAACATAAGTAGATAAATATTTATATACATTAAGCTTTCATAAACTTGCTTACAAACCTGCAGCCTTACCGCAGACAGAATCCTACAGCTACCCCATTCAGACAACTGGGCCAAGGGGACAGCATTACTGCAGATATTCACTGCTGTAGGAGGAAGCAGACTCTTCACCTGGAGGGTTGCTCCACCGTATTGCTTTATACCCATTTAGAAAATTCCTGCCTTCCTGAGTTTCTAACTGGTTAGGATGAATGTTAAGGAAAAATGGTATTTTTGAACCATCTCTGAAGTCTAAAAGGCTGTAGAATAGCCTTCTGTTTGTAGAGGCAATTTAGCTTTATTAAGCAGCATGACATAGACTAAGTGAGCTAAGATAAGCTTTGTACAGTGTGTTGCAGTAGTCATCATCAGCAGCAGAAGCCAATCAGTCTAGAACCTGATTACCGAGAGCTGCGCTGACATGCTGCAAGGAAAGGTGTTAAAAAACCCTCTTCTCACTTACTCATCCGCCAAGCTAGACACCCCATTTCACCTCTGATATTATTGAAGGAATTTCTCATGGCAGCAGAGGTTTGGCAAACTATACTTCTCAGAAAATATTTTTTTGTTTCTCTGTTTTCATTAAATCTCTTTGCCAAACTGCCAATTGTGAAGGTCATTTCACTTGCTCGGCATTGTTAGAATATATTTCACAAGCAGTGTAGTCAGCACTTACTATGAAATCTGTACTTCTTATTTTCCTGCTGGTAGGAAAATAGAATACTTAAAAGCAGTTGGGAACCTAAAGAGTTAGACCTGCTACAGGCAGGTCTTAAATTGCTATTATAAAAAGGTCCATTAGCAGGTTTGATCTGAGCAAGGAGGGTGTGCTAGTTTACTGTATTAGTCTGATTTCTTCCCAACTAAATTCTGCTCATGAATTTTAGAAGTATTGAATTAGAGGAATCTGGTTTTCAGGGCCAGGCACAGATACTGGGAACAGTCATATAATACTCTTATGTTTTAGGCAGAAAAAAGGAAGCATTATTCTTTCTGAACATTTCCTTCCTCTTTAAATCTTCAGATACTCTGCTTTCTCTAAGGTCATTGCATGAATTTAAGATACACCATTCTGGAAACTAAATTAGCCTTCATTTACTGGGAAGTTGAATGCAGCCAGACTAATGGTGGTGCAAATATAATTGGTTCCCAACATGTGTCAGTGTGTATACTCCTCAAGCCACGGAAAAGATGCATTATGGGACTAATTTTTAAATGTTAATGGATATTGGATGTTTGCCAGACACCCAGCTGTGCACAAAACATTGAGATGGTAAATAGCTCTTGATCTGTTTAGAAACAAATTATAATGGCTGTTTGGATTCCACATGACTGAAGGCATGGTAACCAGCACAGGCTCACAGACTGACCCTATTAACTGCACTAAGGGGAATGTGCCGATTTTTAAAATCAAAATAAGAGACATAAAATAAGGCTATTAAGATACCATTTAAATTATTTTAGATTAATATTAAACAAACAAAATCCCAACAACAACCCATAGCACCTGTTACCATTGCCTACATGAGCTAACTTATTTAAGGGAGTTTTTTGCTAGGTTTCTTTGGTAGGAGGTCAAAATGAAATGCTTTCATCACTTAATTAATTTGATTCTAAAGCTGAGATCTGAGTGAAAATCTTACCAGCACTTATAGAATAAAATCTCTCCTGCTGCACATCAGCAATGGGTCTCACTGAGATGCACCAGGGAACAAGACCTCTCTGCATTTGATGTGTAGTTCTCATAATTTTGATTTAAAGTCTGTGAATATCAGTATTTGCAGGAAATTCTCCACTTGAAATGTCTTAATACTTGTATTCATTTGGTCAGCAAAGCCCAACAGGGAATTTTTAATCAGCTGGATTAGGTGCTTTTGATTATTATACTGTAGCATTAGCAGAAAGCATCATTTCACAAGTGCAAAACGTACTAATTGTCAGCAACACAGGAGAGCTCTTTTCCATAAGGCTGTGTGTTCAGCAGTTTGAGACCCCTTTTCACAAATAAATAAGACAGTCACAATGTATATTCAGGACATATTCCCCTTTAGGATTTTGCTGTTTGGGTTTGAAAAATTCTGGAAAAAAGCTTTCAAGTCTAGGACATAATCAGTCCATTGATGATACCAAAGTTTCTCCATAATCCCAAGCAGAAGAACACAGTGTCATTGAACGAACAGGGAATGACTCAAGACTGCCTAAGAGCTGACTGTGCAATGACATTAAATCATAGCCTGTCAATAATGCAAAATTACTTTGCAGTTACAGCATTGTATCTTGAATTTGTGCTTCTTAGCATCTATTCTGTAGGTTGTTTTTTAACTGGGTGCTTTCTGCTAATTGTGGTACCTTACATAGCTCGTTCTCTATGATCTGGAATGCACTAATACATTAGGAAAGGAAGCCTGAGAGTCACTTCTCTGATTTCTTCTAAATTAATTTTCTCTTTCTCAAAAGAATGTTGCTCTCACCAAATGTAGAACATCTACAAAAATAAAAGCATCCTGACCATTAGGATATATGCGCAATTCTAAGAGGCACCACCAAAACATGTCAAAGGAGGATATTTTTTTCCCTGACAGCTCAAGAGTCTTGATTCATTCTTACAGAGTAAGTATAGATCTTGGGGAAATTTGTTCCTTACTGTTGATTTCAAGTGCTAAAAAAAGTAAGATAACAAACGAAAAAAACCCTTCCTCAACCCTACAAACTTGCTTGACAAGCCACAAGATGAAGTCTGGCCCCAGAAAGACATGTCTGAGGCTCGCTGCCACCCCATTGTGGGCAAGAGGGTATCGCTGCCATCCTCATCCCTGGGCACATTATTTTAGTGGCATCAGGACACCCACAGCAGAGGAGCTTTGCTCTCCCCAGAGTCCAGACACTCATGGGCTCGGAATCACATAAACAACTTTACCTCCACCCTGCCAGCAGAATACGAGAAAGTCAGCACTGTCTACAGCTACAGGACTACTGGAAAAGAGTCAGGGTTTGGACATATGAGCATAGGTGGTGAATTGGGCTCAGAAAAAGAGAAGATGAGGTGGCAACTGGCTCTCCTCTGAGCTTCAGGAGGGAGGATTTTATGCCTTTGATGCTGCGCTGTGGAGAAATGCTGTGCTGCCAGCTCATGCTTCCTCCGCTGTTGTCAATAGGCAAATCACAACTAGCTGATGTCCCACAAGAGCAAAAAGGGTGAAAACAAGCTTGTTCATTCCTCATCCTGGCTGGCAGTCTAGAAGGAGTGTGTCCATAGCCACATGCATGTCACACCTTTATAATGTTGCAATATATTCTGTCCCAGCTGCAAGCAGACAAACAACCGGTAACAACTCTTTCCTAGTAAATCACTGGTTCAACATCAGGATTCAAACAGCATGACTACTTCAAGGACCAAGCTATACCTTCAGTTATGTTAGCATAATCTGAAATAATTCCACTAAGATTAGAGAATTTATTCTTAATTTTCAAAAGCAAATGAAAACAGTCTGGCCAACAGCATTCGGGGTTTGAACAACCTACATCCAAAGTGTGTTTTCACAGATGGAGAGTAATTTCATTAGAGTACTCTGCAAAATCTTTCACTTGCATAACTTGTTTCCATTTCTTTTTAGTGTAATGAGATTTCATGATGAAAGCCAAATACAATCTAGTATAGCAAAAGTGCATGTTACGCTGATCCTAATAAGCCCAATGAAAATCAATAATGCTGCTAGTTTCCCTGAAATCAGCCTACATAAGCTCCAAGCACCGTGTTCTGCCTAAAGCAGAGTATTAGCAGCTTACATAAGACAGATATTTCCTAGTAGAAAATCTGAAAACAACCACACTTGAGGAAAAAAAATAGTTACAAAAAACACCCAAAAAATCAGAGATAGTTGCCTCCTGTCCTTAAACTGTGGGTTAAAGATCAGTTCCCTTCCCTTTTCATCCAGTTGCCAGCTGCTATCAAACTGCGGTGCTGACTGCAGCCTGCACGAGGGCAAGTCACCAGGCCCTGGCTTCTTTGTCCCCTGCAAAAGGACAGCAACATTGTCCACCCATTTGCTGAACAAGGATAAGAAATTTTGCTCTGAGAGCAGAAGCCCCATTTTCCCTGGCATAAAAATGAGGATTATAATAGAACTGGAAAAAAAAGTCAAGCACACAGTATCAAGGAGCAGTATTAAAAATTCAGGCAACCTACTGCAATCAACTTTGAAAAGATGCGTGTACTGTCTATCATATTTCACTCCTTTTGCTTGTAGCTTGCCCTGCATTCAGTAATGGGAAATCCTGAGTTAAGAGGGGAGGAGAGGGCAGAGCTGAAAGCAGACAAGAATGCGCAAATGTCAGAAGACGGAAACAGACAGTTCATATATATGTTTAGTCATATATAGTAGATCTGAGAGCAATACCCATCGTTATGTAGATTTTTATACTGCATGTATTTCAAATAAAATCCTTCTTTGAAGTTTGCCTCTTCTTAAATAAGCTAATACATGTAAGAAGCTTAAAATACAATTTCCATTGCATTAGTAAGCTACTTTTTCTTCACATAAGAAAATGTTTCTCTGTAATGATCTACCTTATGAATGACCTGGGGAAATAATTTCAGGTTTCTTTAAAATGCAACCATTTGTTTCTTATTGGCGAGTTCAATTTCACTAAAAGTTATGGAGTGAACAGCAATAGCCTATTTGCAATATTGGATAGCCAAAGGTGCATAATTATTTCTAGTTTGCTATTAAAACAATATTTAAATAATTCAGCATGCTGTTGCTTTTTTATTTTTTTAATGATGTACTATTAACAGGTTGACAGATTTGCAAAAGTGAGGCATTTTATGAATTTTTTGAATTAGGAAATTCTTACAGAAGCAAATGTAAGCATGAGCTTTTATTTTTATGTAATGTTTGCATTAGAAAGTCTTCCCTCAGGACAAGAATATATTGAATTTCTGCAAGTGTATAACTTTATGTAAGTAGCATATATTTGTATTTATTTACCAAATGTAAGTAGGGTAATTCTGAATAAAATGATTGTATATACAGACCACACATATGTAGCACATACATTGCAGAGGTACTTCTCCCTTTGACAGGGGGATGGGGCATGGCTCATTCTGCCTAGTTCAGAGGTTGTAACAGCTTATGCCTGTACATCACAGGTGTACAGTACTGTTGCTATGGAGACTGGCTCAAATGAGCAGGAAATTTCATTTTGATAAAGTTCTATTCTTGGGCGGAAGAAGAAGGCTCTATATTCAGCATCACATAGGGCATTTTTTAATGTTTGAAACATGTTCTGTAAATAACAACAGACTTGAAAAGCGAGTTGCATTTTCCCCTTGTGGTATTAACACCCATAAATAACACCTTGGAAGGGGGCGGTGCAGTTGGGAACATCCCTGTATCATAAACCCTCTCTCTTCCCCGCGCAGAGCGCGGCTGGCCGAGCCGCTGGCAGCACCACCGGCGCAAGGGGCAGGGGCAGCGGCCCCTGGGCGTGCCCCGGCCAAACCGGGCGCTGCCTGGCCTTCGCTGCTCGGAGAAGCAGTAGCACGCTGCTGGCCAGAAACACTGCGAGGCTTTGTTCAGCTGAAAAGTGGAAAATTAATTTCAGGCGAAATGTTTTGTTAATTTGAACTTATATAAAAACGTTCATATTTGTTAATCAAAGGAATCAATCTTTTTCAGAGGGAAGATCTTTGTAATGCAATCAATCAAAACAATGTTTTGAAAACAGTGAAATGAAATATTTTCACTTTTTCCAGCTCCCCACATACCAGGCTTTATCAATTTTATCAATTCACTGAAGCTGACAGAAATTTGCTAGGCAATTCCACAGACCAGAACCTGCATTTTTCAGGGGAAAAAGGATTTGACTGAAAGCTGCCACCCAGCCAGCTCTCCTCATTAAGGACAAAGAAAAGACAATAGTCATCAGGCTGGAGAGCATCTGAAGTAGTTACCTCTCAGAAACATAGAATGGTTTGGTTTGGAAGGGACCTTAAAGGTCATCTAGTTCCAACCCCCTCTTCTTTTTCTTTAACCCCCAGCTCTCAGTAGCACCTCCTGCCCTCCAGAGACATTGCACAGTGGGCTTCCAGCCAGGGGGCGAATGGCTACTGCTTTCCGAGCCTGCCAGAGCCTCCCTAGCCTCCATAAACTGATGTGTATTCCACCTACAGAAGGGACAATATCTACTGTTTATGGGACATGACAACAGGAGGATTAAAGCAGGAGTCAGGGACCAACCAGGGGACTGGAGGTGGCACAGGGCTGCAGGCGGCAGGGTAGCCCACTGCCACAGGCTGGGGGTCACACAGGTCTCAGTGAGGAGCAGGCTGTGGGAAGCAAGAGACCAGATCTGCTCCACAGGTCAAAATCTCAGGAGGAGAAAAGTTCTTAGCATATTTGGCAAACAAGGCTCAGGAGGTATCTTTGGGGTTTTCTTGTTTGTTTTGTTTTTCAAGTCTTGGTATTTGAAGGCTCCTAGCTATTTACATCTAGCAGCATTATGCAAACAGATACTATACTAAGACCTTTTTTGGATCATGGGAATTTTTTCTGCACTTTGTAATAAAAATGATTTAAACAGTAAATGTTTAAAAGTAAATCCTAGATTTTTTGCAAATCTTGGAAAATACAAAATATTAAAATCCTTCTACCTGAGAAACACCTTTCTTTAACCTAACTAGTGTTACACTCAGGAAAGCCATGGTGAAATCAATTCTGCTTCTGGCATATATTAAGCACTAGTCATTGCTGGGAAGGCCTGTTGGCAAAACTGAGCCCTTAGCTATCATATGTCTTTTCCTAAACTGTACCTCAACTTCCATAAATAACCGATGAGATGAAATCTTCTTTTGCACCTCAGCAGTGAGCTCTTTTATTATAAGAAAAATCTATTTTGTGCCATAATAATATCACTTGCCACAATAAAATAAGAGGATTTCCTTCTCCCCCATCCCCTCCTCAACCAAGCACCTAGACTGCAGTAAGATAAAGAAAAGCCAAAGAAAATGAAAAATATCAATAAAGTTACACTGGTAAATTGAAATACTTACTATCTTGAGGAGAAAACCTGTTATTAAAATAAAAATACCTGAGATAGTGTCAGGCAGTGTGACAATGAAGATGTCATTACTAAATAGGACTCTTTGGTCCCTTAGCTGTCAATAATTAATACATTATTTACACTTGCACATTCTCATTTCCCAGCTTTCAAGATTTCATTTACACTCTGATCCTTTGCTTAGCAGCAAATTTAACATCATTGTGACCTTCTTCTGCCTGACACTATACACCTATCAAGCAGAGAAAGAGAATAGCATCTAATATGTGCATTTATTAAAGCAGAAAGCTTCAGTTACTGGAAGAAGTGACAAACGCCAGTGTTTGCCACAATAAACTAAGAGAAACAAATTGCTCCCAAAGAAAAATCAATTAAGAAGCCATCTTAATAATACCATTTGTGGGAGCCTCAGCATTTGCATGTTTTAGGGAAATGTAGTTGAAGTGTTTCTAATTAAAACCCAAAGGAATTAGCAAACTTATGAAAGCCATACCACAAACTGCAGACAACCTTATGTTAAAGATACACCATTTTGACTATCTGAAATTAAAATATTCTGTTAGGTTGAAATGGCATTTTTCTCATGATGCTAAGGAGACACACCATTATATATTCCTAGGAGAAACAATGTCAGATGGTCATATGAGATGTAAATTGCCGTTACATCACAGTGTACATAAATGTACATATTTATTTAATATAAGAATATGCAAACTATCAGCATAAAATTTAACATATGTTAAAACTGTGCTGTAAGTAAGGATTGCCAGAACATAGCTGACTGGGGTAATCCTTTTGAAGTCAGTGCCAAGTTTCATGCTGGAGTTAATTTTTCTGTTTTGAAAAGGAAGTATTCTGGACCTATTCTGGCACACTGGGGACAGACACTGGATGATCTTGAATGGGGAAAACCACAGAAATTTGGAGTTTGAGCTCTCAGGGAATTTTTCTGTTGGCTTCAGAGGATTTTGAAGCATGTCCTCAGCGGAATCAGAAACTATTAGGAGTAAGGAACAACAATAGTCCTACTCCAAAGAAGGAAGAGCAGAGAAAAGGAGATAACCCAGAGATGCTTTTCCACATGCAGGCATTCTACTGAACCATTGAACTAAATCCCAGAGAAGTTACTTTGTCATTTTTAAGTTGTGTGGAATTTATGATGATCATTTAGAAGACCCTCTTCGAAGTCTATAGAAGTCTAAAGCCCTGATCTTAATTTCTCGTAACTTTGCAGAAAGGGGCCATATTCTCTTAGCCAAGTAGCTTGCTTCCTCCAGCTGGAGTCTGCCCATGCTGCAAAAACAACAGGGTTGCATTAGGCAAAAGAGATGGTTTCTACAGCGTGACACCATCAGGGTTAACCATACAACTCTCTTGGTCTCCCCAAGCACCTCTGCTGAGTGACTGCCACAGCCCTCGCACTTCTCTGTGATAGGGATGGCAGCCTTGTTAATCATATAGTCCTGGCTGGATTTGGCAGTTTCTGAAATTTTATCTCAGAAGCTCTAATCAGAGGGAAAACACGGACACGCTGGAGAGCTTCTACAAAATTCGGTACCATCTGCCTGACCAAAAGGAGCACACCAGCTAGGAAGAAGCGTTGAAGTGATGTGAATATGTTGTCTTAGCTAAGGCCAGGCTTTCTCACTGTGTTCAGGCACTGTGGACATGGAAATCTATCTGAGACTAGCTTAAACCTCAGTTCACCTATGCACAAACCACACAACCAGGCCAACAGTGCCATAAAACGATTGCCATGATAACCAGCTTCCACTTCCTTCTTGTATAGCCAGCACTCAGCTGTCACTGTCAAAGCTATGTAAAACAGGGATGTCTGCATTAAAGACATTACTACAACCACTCCAGAGTTAATATCTCATTAATTGATTTGCCATTGCATGACATATTGACTCCAGTTTCTACAGCTCTGCCTCTTCATCATCAGCTGGTGATCCCTAGTTGGCACGGGAGTGGGCACATGTTGTTATTGCATCCTTGGTGCCTGCTGCATCCTACTGTCCCTCTCCTTCCAACCAGCTTTACAACAACTAATTGCTACAATGCCATAAAAATTAGTTAATATTCAACAAAAGGCAGTTCATGCATTATTTTGCACTCTGAGAAATTCATATCATTCGCTGCAAATAAAAATTTCCAGGATGAATTCTTTCATGGCAGTTCTTAGCCAGGAGCACAATATATTGGTTGAATTGAGTTTTCTTGTTAGCAATAGAGATTTTACAGCAGAAGCCCTGGCACAATCTTTATGACGGAGGAGCAAACAGTATTGCATCCACTCTGCCATAAAAAGTAATCATTTCTGGAAGACTCTAACACAGTAAAAATTCCAGGCTGTGGACTGGATTCAAATTGGTGAGTGCCCAAAATGTGTCCAAATGCCACCCAGTTGCAAGATCTGCTCTGAATTCCTGAGCTATTATGGGAATATAGTGTTTATGAGACATGCTGGATTGATGGCATCTGCATGCAAATTTTTTTTTGCTTGCCATACAACAAGTAGACATGGAAATCAGAGTGTAAATTTCCCTGTGCTGTCCGTTTCTGTAAATCACTCCCTGACAAGTGACAGGCCGGCTTTATTTAATGGGTTAAGAAAATGGGTTGCGCTCTCATTACACTTGTTCTTCATTTCTATTTGCTCTCATTTTATCATTAACAGAAATATTTGTTAATAGAAATTAAGAGTTTTGCCATATGAATAATTTGGAAGAAATTTTGTTCATTCATGGACTACAAGAGGAAAGTCCAGCTCTTCTTTCATCACTATGCACCCCTCTGACTACTGATGGCTTTGTTTTCCCAACTGCTGACCTAAAAATCAGCCAGGCAAGAAAGGACCTGGCAGAGCCCATCATTGACTAGCAAGCTCCTTTGTCTTTCATTTTTCCTGCCAGAACATCAAGCACGCCTAAAGTTTGGTAGGAAAAAATCAGATGCAATGTTTACTTCCAACTTGCACTGCCTTCACAGGTCGCTTTGCATCTCACACCCCTCTTGGCTCTCCCCACTGGGATGGCAAGGGCAGGGCAGGGTGAGTGCTGGCGCATCCTGTGTACTGAAGACTGACGTCAGTGGAAAAGGACAGTCTTGTGGGTCTAACGCAAGGATTGTTGCTCCAAAGAGTGAGCTGAGCACAGCTGACTCCTCAACTTCTTAGGCTCAAAATAGGAGATAATACCCCAGATGCTTTTGAGGACACAGGTCTGACTAGTTGTGTTTCTGTTTCATAACACGGGAGTACTACATTCCACAGGTGACTTCATACATCATTTGGAGGAGAAATTCATTAATGCGTGAAGTACTAAAGAGTGATTGGTAGAAAACCTAGCTGAATGGACTAAAAGAAAGAAAGAGCTAGATAAAACAAGGAAGAAAAGACACCATTGATGAAAACAGAAAGACTAAGGAAACAAAAGCAGGACTGGCAGGGAGAGAGCAGGAGGCACCCAACACTGGGGCAGAAACCTGCTCTTCTCACGGGCCTGACAGCCAGGGGCCAGCTCTGCCAAAGCCACCTCGGCATAGCTCTGAGCCGCTGCTCGTACCCCCTGCAGCTAGTAGCTCCAGAGCAGCGCCTTCAAATACGGCTGCGCTGGCCTGGCTCCCGGGCTGAAGGCGGCCAGTGTGGAGCCTGCTCGGCTGCGCACATGGCCATTTTCTGCTCTGTTCCCACAGGCTACACATATGCACACTCATGCTGGCTGCAAGACCACAGATATTATAAAGGGAATGTGGCACAAAAACACTGCAATGAAGTGCACACATACATATATGTGGGTTTATAAATGTAGTTAAGCAGAGATATAAACAGATCTAACTAGTAAGAGGAAAGGTCTATTAATGCTCTTCACCAAATTACAGGCTTTTTGCTTTTTTTTTTAAAATATATTTTGTCTCGAAGATAAGAGGAGACAGAAGCAGCTTTGGTTTTATATGGTCAGGCTTGCTGGTTTTGATAGTTTTGGAGCATAGCTGCTGATACATTAAGAAAATACAGTTTGGCAGTGTCAGCCCACGCTGCGTGCTGGTCTGTTGTGTGGGGGTGGGTATGGATAAGGATCACAATGCAAAATATGAACTGTGTGTAAAACCCCAGTAACTTATCTCCAGAAGAGGAGTTTATGTAAATCACCATTAAAGCCTTTACTCTTGTTTGCTGATAAATTTATAGACATTAGCATCAAGGTAACAATCAGGATTCATCAGCTTTACTTTTTTATAACCTGTTAGTCTCTGATAACTTCTCTCTTCAAGTGACATACTGTAACATTGTGCAGTATTAAATGATATGCACAAATAAGTACCTAATGGTAGATTTAAAGATGTTGCAGCAGTCCAAGTTCTTTCATTTTCCTGATTATAATGGCATTTGCATAATGTATGAATTCAAACATTATTGCTGTTAAATAATGCATAAATATTCTCCCATGCTGAAATGCATCTATTTCCTCTCCATGAATTATTTTGAATGTATCATTCAGTTGTTTTTCTATTTAAAAATGTAGTTAGAACTCTGCATATATCAGTATTATGACTGGAAGAAGTATCATCACAAGTAGTTGGCTAACGCTCCAAACTGTAAATGAAGTATACATTATTAAATGGGCCATCTCCTTCCTTCTTCAGAAAGCATTATCACCAGAATACAATATTTAGTATTTCTGAAATGTCAGAAAGAAATGCAGGTACATATTTGATTATCTGGCAGGTCTTAGGAAAGAAAAAAAGAAAATCAACATTTTGCTCCCCAACCTGAAGGGAGTATGAACATGGTCATATATAAAGAGAGAGAAATCTCTAAGAGGTGACTGTGTGAGTTCTTGAATAGTTCTTTGTGAAACTAAGCACCATCAACACCTATTGACTTCCAATCCCATATCCCCCAGATGATGGACCCTTTTATTTATATTTGATTTTATAAAATATGCCATCCAGCAAACTCTTCGATAAATTCTGCCCACACTGTCACAGAAGTCAGTTACGTCAATGACAGATGACAGGATGAATAAAAGGACTTCAGGATTTAAGTATCTAAACTTGAGCACAAAAAAAATTTAACTCAGCACACAACATTTAACAATAAAAATGTCAAAATGAAAATAACATAAAATGTATGTCCCTCCTGGGCCTATATCCCAGATAAAATGGTCAAAGAAGGTAAAGAATTTAATAAAATCCCAAGGACTCAAAATACCTTGTATATACACCTACTTAGAAATGTGCAACGTACAGATTTGCCTGCTTTGCCTTAGTGTCTTTTTCCCTGGCTCATGCCACTGCAACATCTTTGTTATGAAATATCTGCTTTTTGCAATTTCAGTGTTTAAAGTCAGATTTAAGTACTGACTTCTAATTGTATTGCCTTTCTCTTTCCCCCCTCTAAAACTGATAAAGTTTTTTTTAATTACTTTTTACTTACCATGTAGGCATGACTTAGTGTTTCAATTTCGACTCTAACTTGCTGGATTCTCGTCTCGGTCAATTTTCCATTTGGCGAAGGTAGGAAATAATCAAGTCTCCAATAAACATCATCTTTTTTTAAAGTGTGTCATCTTTTATGATTTGTCATTATAATGCTAAAACGTGTCTGCTCCATCAGTGCCATAACCATTACTTTACCCATATAAACCCACACACCTATATATACATATGTGCAAAGAAACTATTTACTCTGTCAAATAGATTTTCTGTCACTGCTCCTCCCTTTTTGCCTTTACTGCTGTTGATGGTATAGTGGAAATGCACTTTTAAAACCTAATAAGCTGATCCAGTGGTAAAATGAACATATTTGGCTTACACTTATTTAAAGTGAGTCTGCATAAAATGAGGAACATTCTGAAATAGATTTGATCAACTTGAAGCTATTGCACAAAAAGCACAGAAAATGCCATCTCTTAAATTTAATACACTTGTTAACCCAAATAAAATGGACTGTGAAAATTCATGTTGGTTTCTAATGCACGGACACCCTGAGGGGGGGCAGGGGGGGAAAGAAAGAAAAGTTGCTGCACAAATGCTTTACCATTAATAAAGCCCTTGATTTACAAGACTCACTGTTACTTCACAGATTGGACCATGGAGCAGTGAGCATATAGTTAGAAATACTGCAATTTTATTCAGCTATTGCCATTTTTGTAGCTGAGCTGTGAGAGGGAAAGATCACATCTGTAAAAACTTCATAATACGCACCCAGACACTGCCTAGCGAGAATTAACTCTTCCTTTCCCTTTAGGTTTGAGGTATTTTCTTTCTGCAGGGTCAGGGGTTTTCAAACCACTTCACACCTGCATCCTCAGTACGGCAGCAGTGTCCTGCAGGCAGCCTGTGCCGGGCAGCTCTCAGGCAGCTGAACATCTGGTTAACCTTACTCAGACCAACAAGTACCACACACTTTGGGCTAAGTTTTCAAATCCAGTTAATAAATCTGGGTTACTTTTTCTTGGGAAGAAACATCTGTAAGACACAGCTAAACTGGAATAGCTTTTTTTTCCCCCCCGCCACCTGTTTGAACAAACGTAATCACGCAGATTCCCAATGTACAATTAGCAAAAGGCTGAAGAGACAATCAGGCTGCCTACAGCAAAGCTACCCTATGTGGTGTTTGCTGTACTTTAGCAATTTTCACAAGTCATAAAGAAAGGACATAAAGACAGATGGAAAGAAAAACACTCTAGTTAAAAACACCTGTTTAATTCACAAACAAATTAATGAAGTATGAAACTCACCTCCTTATCTCATTGTGGGTTTGCTGTCAGGAGCAGAGGTGCATAGTTCAGAGGAGTGACAAAAAAGAGCGGTGGTTTACATTTGAAACACTACTTCCCATGGGTCCCATGCTTTGATTTCTGCCTATAATACTGATAACAAGTGACAGTAGTTGGATAAAACAATCAAAATTGGAGTTGAAGAGCTTATAAACCTCCTGACACTTCAATAAACCAAAAGCCAATACAAACCTTAAAAAAAAAAATCATATATCCATTTTGACTCTGAGTGGCCACATGGAGCAGAACTAACATGTGCTCAGAGGGCTAGAAGTTACCTCCTGATATATTTTATTCTCATTTCATAAATTTTAAATAAATTTTAAATTCTAAATGGAGAAGTAAAATCTTTTATAATCTTTTAGACAGTTGCTGCCAGTTCTCAAGGAGAGCTTTATGCCTGCTGTTAAATGTCTACAAATCAATATTTAATATTTTGGAAGATGAAGTCCTAAGTATCCATCTCCCCTTTAAGCATCAAACCCACTTTCAGTGAAAATACAATCATTTGCTGGCTGACGGATTGACTGCTGCTTATTAGCGCATCTTTTCCTGTAGGTCAGAGAGAAAGGCTTCCAATCACATTTCTTGTTTGCTAAAGAGAGTATACATTTCACCTGACTTTACTCATTTATAAGTTGATCACAGCTGGTTTCTAAAACTCCTGCCATAGTCAATAGCACCTCTAAGCACACAATTCAGAATGTCAGACTTAAACCCCTGCCCTGGTCGGAGCTGCTTGCTTCTCCCCATAGGCAACGGGGAGCATAGACGACTAGCCTAAACTACGTAACCAACATATAGACAGCAAACACTAAGTGAGAGATAAACAGCTAATTTATGAAACCACAGCCGAATGAAGTAAATGTGAAAATTAGAGAATGATATTCCTTAAACATTTTTAATGTGCAGTCCAGACAAATCTTATTGCAGAATGTATTTTTCTCATTTGCAAATACAACAGTTAAATGTGTGCTAAATTTATGTAGGAAATTCTGAGGAAGGCCAGAATTTCAGATATTTGGGTAACTAAGAATTCTAATGACTCAGTGTGCAACCATCCCGGGACTTCAAAATCTTTCTCTAAGAGCTCTAGGAAGAGATTCACTCACCTTCCGTTTAATGGAGGTTGAAAGAAAGCAAAAGCACAGAATCCAGCAGTCTGGATCTGAATACTTTGAAAGTGAGTTATATATCAAACTCTTCTACTTTCGATACCCACTTTCCAGTTTAGTATCTCCAAACGTGGATTTTTAGCAGAGGCCAGAAATGAAGTCCAATGAAACTAATAGGAACCTTTTAGCTAATTTCAGTGGATCCTGGATAAGCCCCAGGAGCACAAAATCATTGCAAAACTTAAATACATATACTCCAATTAAGTGGAGATTTTGACATGGGAACTAGCTGTTCAAATAGAGCTGACAAAAAAAAAAAAAAAGGATTTTTCTAATAGATGTTTCTATTTTAGAAAGCCACTTTTCTTCTTTGTTCGTTGCACTTGAGCTTGCACTGAAGTCCTGGATTGAATCTGTGGCATCACATTTATTTCTCTGGCAACTGATTCTGGGGTCACAGGCACAAGAATCATTAACTTCATTGCAGAAGATAAGTACAAAATAAGAAAGCATTATTATTTTAAAATAAAAGAAAAATATCTTTTGTCAGTATAATACTGAAAATAAAAAGTCTTTGTAAATTTAAAAGTTTAATGTAAATGTAATTTTTTTGTTGTTTTCAAAAGCCTATATAAAGCATGCTGTATCAGACCAAAGGTTTATTAATACAGCATCCCTTCTCTGACAGTCGTCCCTATTTGATGCTTACTGAAAGAGTTTAAGGATTAAAAAAAAAAAAAAAAAAAAGACAACTACAGTACTTTCTCTTTGCTGTTAAACACTCCAGGGCCTGGCAATCAGATGCACTTTCCCCCTTAGAGTATATATTTCTTATACTAATATTGAGAAATGTAAAAAGTTGCACTATTTGCATATCCAGTATCTGTGTTGTCAAAACACTTAAGGTTCAGGTAAAAAAAAACCCAAAACACAACAGAATACCAGTGAGATCACAGTATTCAGTTTCATATCCCACTAAATCAAGTGCAGGTCCTCTTGTGTCAGCACACATGTGCGTGTGAACATGTACTCTTCTGAATCAACAACGATGTGCACAATTATTTCTTCTTATCTGAAGACTTAATGAAGAGTCTAGGTCTACGAAAGGAAATCTCAGGTGCCAGTACAAGTCAGATTAGTGACATGGGCAAACCTTAATCCCAATACAGAATTTGAATCTTTAGGGTATAAAGAAGCACAATCACCTCTGTTATTGCAATCTGATTTTGCCCAGAGTTGCCCAAGGAATACACTAACACCCTGGCTCTGTCTTGTTTTGAGCTATATATATTTATAGTGGAAACCTCTTTTAGAAGGTGACACAATGCCCATCAGGGAACCTCAATTTCAGGTAAGAGTGTTGTTTCAGGTAATGTTATGAGTTGAGATTTGCTGTCAGACCCCAGTTTCCCCAGTCTGTCACTTAACCACACACTTAATTCAGTTTATAGCCGGGGGATTACTCATGCAATGCTAGGCAAGGTACTTTACACTTCCCATGAGAGACTCCCTTCAGATTGCCCTTCCAGATGACCAAGATTTTGATATATGAATGTGTGGCTTTATGTGGTTAATAGCTTTGTCTTCTCCCTTCCCTCTTTAAGCAGACTACTTCCCAACCCCATCAAAACCAGTACTTTAGCTTCAAACTTATTTAAAAAAAATAAAAATCCCGACTCAGGGCACTAATTCAATCTTGCAATGGAAACGCACAGATGATGTGCTTCATGGTAGCATGGCCACAGCAGGCAGCTGCCCTGCATGCACCACCCAGGTGCAGCTCCCAGCCAACTTCTCCTTCAAAGAGTGGCTGCTCCCCCTCCCCTTTTGGCAACCTCGGTCCCCGCTGCCCACTACTCTGTGCCATGTGGAAAGCATTCCCCAGCTGTAAGCAGCTGCCTGCAGAAACTGCTGCTGCTCTGCAACAAGCGTGAGGCCATGAGATGGGATGGGGTCCACAGCACCTGGGAAGAGCCCAGAGGCAGGAGGTTACTCCAGACCAGCTGGTGTGGGGCATCCTGGCACCCCTTGAAATGATGACCACTTGGCAAGGTCTTTCCATAATCAAAAAGCACCTGAGAAGTCTCACAGGGATGGAAAAGGGGAGAACGGAGCCTTCAGGGTACCATGCCTTCAAAGAAGCCAGCAGAGCAGCCTGGCAGTCTTCCTAGTGCAGGGAGGGTTTCCCTAGCAGTACGATGATGCGCACACCTTTAAATCTCCAGTCAGCTATTTTTATGGTGGCTTTAGACAAATGGAGAGGGTATTGAAGATGCAACTCTTTAGCAACTGTTATTTCTTTGAACAGTTTTGGTGAAGCGGCATCTTTTCACTCTTTCTTATTTCATACCTGTGAGAATTTCATTTCATTATTCAATGACAATCGCAGGCGACAGCCATCAGTGTGGCTCTGTTGAATTCAAGAGCACCATGCTGACTTACTCAGATTTCTGGCCACAAGCTACTTCAAGGGATTTAATGTACTGCACTGAAAATTTCTGCAAAAGATTTTTTTCTCCCTGGATGGAAATTTTCCTCAATACCGTGAGTGCACAGCAGCCATATCAGACATTTGGTTCACTAATTAAGAGAACTAGAATAATCAGCTTTAAAGCTCTAAAACCCATCTCTAAATACCTCTAAATGAATTCAAACTAATTTTTACACAAGAAGTAGAGAGTGCTACTTCTTATACAAATGTGTTATTTTGGGGGGGACAGTCATTAGTGACCTGATCCTGTCCACTCTGGGTTAAAAAGGAGACTTCCTTCTAGCATGAGTAGAAGCAAGATCAAGCCCTAAATACATGTCTTCCCTAGAGGACCAGGATATGCTGATGTGAGAGATTGCTTCAGCAAGCAGAAAAATGAGCTGGAACTTCTACTTTTGCTTTGTCCTTTGCATTTTTCATACTCTGTATTGACAGCTTCTAGATGTGCAGCATTCTGTGGCTGGTGATCCTTCCTACGCCTATGTACTTTGCTGTCTACAGCCCTATTAACCTCAGATTTATTAGCTAGTTTGTCAGCCACTTACACTGCCAACTTCCCAAGAGGCAAACACATCCCTGTGTGAAGATGCACCAAAAAGACAGCAATGGAAAAAACAGTACAACCCATCTCACCCTTTTAAACTTTAGGAACACTAAAACAAAAGGTGAATAGTCTACATGTATTCTATATATATTTAACCAAGCTTTAAAATTTAAATCAAGCTTAAAACACATGTAGCAAACTCTAGTATTCATTTTACCTTCAGAAACTATTATTTTCTTACTATTTTGTATTGCTTGGGGAAAGAGAAATGGAAAAAGCGCATCACAGATATTTGGTAGGAAAATAAGATATTAATAATGGAAAAGATACATTGCTTTGTGCGATTAAGGCTCAGCTATAAAATATCTCAAAGGGGCGTTATTTTGATTGCTGTACTTGAGATTCCATTACAATGATGTGCTAAGATTTAAATGGTGGGCACAGTATCTGGTGTATGCACAGAGGCTTGCTTCATCACCTACACACGGAGGTGGCTGTAACCCATAAGCAACACGTACGTTCTTGAACATCATGAAAATCTGGCTCTAAGTGCCAGCTGGAGATTGGAAATCAAACCAGCAAGGGTATAGCAGGAGAATCTATGAAATATTTAGATAGGTGGAAACACAAAGGTAGGTCTTCTGGCCCACACATAAGACAAGCAATGAAACTTTGCTATAACATAATGAACACTTTAGAAGTTTTGTCTGTGTAAATCATCAAACATTTATTTTTTAGGCATGTTTCTGCAGTTAGGATACATTTGAAGAATAATCATTGTTCTCAAAGGCCTTCAAAACATATTCATCTTCCTGCATGATTTGCTCTAGGGTAAGTTCACCAGGCAACATAATAAAGCATCAGTTGCCTCAACACTGCTGAGGCTATTTTAAACAAAACCTTTCCCTGTTTTCTCCCCCGTGTACATCTTTGACATTTAAAAGAGTGAGGAAGTGGTTTTATATTACCTTGTGAAAAAATTATGAGAATGCATGTAAACCTGTGTAAAAGGTTATGGGGGGAATAGGGAGACAGCGTGGGGAAGGATACACCAGGAATTTCAGAAACTAGTGTTAAGTGTCCAGCCATCCTATGTTTTATCTCCCCGTGCCATCACAGACTCAGTGGTATCTATTGCACTGAACCTAAGATGCACCTGGGACAAACAAAACCTTTCAAATAATTTGCAATAAGTTTAAATGAAAAACAGTCTGACAGAACAGATTTTTTTACATGGCATGATATAAAAAGCACAACCAAAAGTTTAGCAAAAATAAAATACATGATGGGCTACTGAAGCAGTCTATTTCACTTACTGAACAAGTCCATTATTTATTGAGAAAATAAAAGGAATAGGAAGGAGAAAGTAGAAATACTTGAAGTTTGACAGTACTTTACAATGATTGTAGTTTAATTCTAATGGATCTTTTCTCAACCATATATATTTTTTTATCTCACCACAGTTCTTTAAAAATAATGGAAAAAAGAATTGCAAACATCCTGGTATGAACTAACTGGGGTGTCTTTTTTTTTTTTTAAATTTCCTTGTGAAGATGCTAAATGCGCTAAGTCTCTTAAAATGCAGAATAGTACAAACCTCAGAGAATGTGATGGTAGGTCCAGGGTACCTATGGGTGTGTTGCAATCACTCACTCCTTCAAAACTTAAGGTTGCATGATGCCTATCAATGACTTAGAGTGTGCAAACATAGTCCTCAGGAGTTAGTGCAGACCATCATGACCCTTTAGAGATTTCTTAACTACAGGACTAATATGAAGGAATATATTGGTTACCAAGAATGCTCGTTAACACTGTAATAAGTGTTGTCAACAGCCCTGTGGGTGAGCCAAATAGGTCTGGTGAAATCTAAGGGGTGTAACTTGGTAGCTTGTAACCTGCTCAAGATAAATCATATTTTGCAGTCAAACTATTTGGCCCATCACGGAGGAGTACGAGGGCTGCTGACATGCAGGAATGGGAACTTGCTACTGCTGACACACTGCTCTGGTCTGCCCCAGTGCTGTCGGGCTTCCTCTTAGGCTGCAATAACAAAGTCCTCGTAGACAAATTCAGATAACACTGCAGTAAGCATGGCATTTGCACATTTGCGCAGTCCCAGAATAGGCTGGTTGATTCCATACCTCAAACTTTGCTTCACCGCAAACTGAAAAGCTGCTAGTTTGGGTCAGAATGTTATGTTGAGAAAGCTAGGTAGAAGGGACTAGCTGGGTAAGTTTTTCTGACTCTGGAGAATAAGGATGAAAATATTTTCCACGACCATCTCCACAAACTCAAAGGTTACGTCTGGATGAAAGACTGGAGATTTGTATCTATGAATGTATTTATACTTAAGGTTTCATGAAGCTTGGAAAACAGAAAATCTGTGCTGGAAAACACTAACACAGTTTCCATAAAATAGCTTCTTAAGATAAGGTGACACAAGTGTTCCACACATGGATGTATATGGGCAGATATTTTTAAGTGTTAATTCTTAAAATTTGCATAGCCCTCTCCCTTCGCATATAAGGTTTTTGAAATAAGGTATTTAAAAGCTTTCAAATAGCAAAGTCTGGCCAGTGCTTTTCCTATGAAGTAGGCTGGTGTGCAGGTAGAAGACAAGTCTGGGGGCGTTCTGTTATAGCATATCCCATCCACCCATTCTTTTTCCTTTCTTCTACCTATTCTACACAGGAACTTTTCTGAATATAACAGGAGTAAAGGTAATTATTTTGACTTGTGCTGTCCCATTTATGAGCCCTTCTGTAAGATTTTACCAGGCTGATTGCTGGATAATGATGTTGTGATATAAAAGCATTCTTCACGTCAAAAATCAATCACACGTTATTAATCCTGCACGTTATTTTCATGGTCAGTGTTGATTACTATGCAAGTATATTTTGCCTAAAAAATAAACAAATGTACCAATCCCATTTTGGTCAATGTATTTCTAAACACTTACTATATTTGACATTTGCAGCTACATACTTACAACCGCTTACTCTTCACTATTGGGTTTATTGATTGAAATGCCATTCATTTTGTGCAGATAAAAGAAATGTGGCTTAGCCTGTTTCTGTTTATTAAGATGTGGCCAAGCAGAAATCTCACTTCATTTAAAAAAGCTCAGATATCACTTTCCTTGCATTTGCTTCATATATAAAAATCTGAAGAGAATTATTATATAATGCAGTCATTCATCTTCTGTTTAGCAGAAACACTTCTATTGGCACAATGGCTTCTGCAACCTTCTTTGCTAATAGTTATTCAGTTGTTTACACACCGTTTGCATGTGTGTACAAACTGTAATATTAGCTTCAACTAACATACCTAAATAAAAGATTAATTGAAGAAAAAGTGAAACACAGGGTACTCAGGAACATTAGAGAATTGTAGAATGAAGATCTTTATTCTAATCGATCTATGAGGATGTCTAATTTGAAACCAATCACAATCTCTTTAATTGCTATGGCTAAATAGGATTCATCCCCCTCTAGTGATTGAGAGAGAGGATACAAGACTTCTACTGCTACTAGATAACAAGGCAGTTTGAAGTTCAGATTGCATGGTTTATACTTGAACCTGTGGTCAAGAGATCATTAAAAAATTATGTATTTTAAATGTTGTGGCAGAACTTCCCTTAAGGGGAAAGTATCACAGTGACAAAGCATCCCAGCTGAGAAATAATAAAGAATTCTCCTGGGTTTTTTCATTTTTCAAATCGTATTTTAATCTCTTAACAACAAAAGGAGCAGAATTTGGGTAATATAGATGATTTAAACTATTACCTTTTTTTCTCTCCCCCTACCAGCTAAGAATGATCCTTTCCTAATCCAGTAATAATTGTGATAATTGTCTACTTTTTCCTCTAGGAATCATGGTAAGAGTATGCATTGAATGCTTATAGTGCAAATGACCTTGCAAACAAATTTAGTCAAGGGCAATGTCCACGCTTATGGGATGCTCAGCAGGAACATGACATTTGCAGATGGGTAAAATTAACAAATAGAAACAACATCATTATGGATACAGAGAAAGATGAGGATGGATATGGTGAGGCAAAAGCAAACGAGAAGAGTCACAAAGGTCCCCAAAGCTGAAGATGAAACCTACAACTTGATACTGCAAAAACCAGAAAAATATTAAAACTAGGAAATTATTAGTTCAAACCGATAAGCATCTGTATTTTTCTAGTGGTAAGATTTTTATGTACTTCAAAATGATCACAGGAAAAGAGATTACAGGAATGGAGGCTGAGAGATGCCCACTGCCTCATAACCATGAACTTCTGAGGCAGCAGCATCTGGGCTCCAAATTGCTGCCTACAGCATGACCATCCTGTGCACAAATGCAACACACAGAGCTGTCAGGGAAGTAAGCTGCTGAAATCACCTTCCCACTACCATAAGCTACTAACTTGAAAAGGAGCTCTGGAGTATAACGGGATAAATAATACCAAACAAGAACTGTTCTAATTCTAATACTGCTTTAACTTCAGAGGGATGAAGCAACAGAAATGGATCATGCTGTTTAGTTGTGTATATCCATAACATTAGCTGTTGCGTACCACTATAAAAGTTTGTTCTTAACCTGCTTTCTGATGCTCAGTTTAATCACAGTGAATAAGACAAATAATTATCAACCCACAATCCTTTGGAAATGCAATGCAATGCAATAGTTATTTAACTTAGCATAAACCCCTTGTGATCCATCCACAATTTATTAGAAGTTTGGAAATGAGTGTTGCACATTTCCTTCTCCCATTTGCTATCTTCTGCCAGCTGTGTGGAGGACTCAATAAAAAAAGCCATCCATCCTCTTTTGTCAACCAATAGTTCTCTAGTCTCAAGCTATAAATGAACAGCACAATAAATTAAATGTTTGACAGGGAAGATATATGGCTTCACAATACTGTTTGATCTATGTTTTTAAGGAGAAAACATTGAAACCCATAGCTCTGGTTATGCTATTGATTACCGGAAGAATGTGTTTAAACAAAGAATATAGAACATCTCTCTCCTCTTTTTCACCCAACCTTGGAAATTATTCTAATTCACAATCAGAAGAAACAGTAAGAAAATAAGTAGTAGTAATAAAAAATAATGGCAGCAAATTCAGTTTGGTGCTTCAAACACAAAGGCATTTCCTCATGATTAAAAGGAAGGATATTGATAACTGAAGTTGAAAAGATACTTTTGGAAAACAGAGCAAGGGATAGAGCTTCCCTTACCTTGATGTTGAAAGCCACTAAATTAAATCAGGATCAGTGGAGAAAGTTACCTCCAGAGATGACTTAACCCCCTATCTCTGCTAGAAACATATCTTGAGACAGGTCAGACTGTCCTGTTGAACTGTTTATCTCTGATGACTAATTTTGGGATGATGCTAGATGACTGGTTCAGATGAGGTGTATAATATTTAGGCAGCTAAATTTAGGGGAGATGAATCACACAAAGAGCCTGCCTAGCTGCTGTTAAAAATCAACAGGAAGACAGGTTTTATTCGAGTGGTGCACTAGGAACAGCAAACTAGCCATTTTAACAACTCAGTCATGCTACTGTCATGCTGTAACATACCGGACCAAAACCTGTAAGTACTGAGCTGTTTGAAACACTCCAGGATGCCTCTAATCCAGGTTAATCACAGCTTTCTGTATTTATCATCTGTGATAAATTGCGGCCCAGGAAACCACTGATGTGGGCAATTTGACTGGGTCATTAGAGTGGTTTTCAGACAAGGAAATCCAGGAAAGTTTGTGTTTAGTCATTAAAAAGCAGTATAGCTGTAGAGTCCAACTTGCATTCAGAGGAACCTGTATCCATGGTGAATATATGGAGCTGCTCCTATGGAACTGCTGTACCTTACAGCACAATTCTCTGGGTAAGAACCAGCAATATACACAGTGGTTGGGAGTTAGATATCAATAGCTGGCACTCAGGAATGAGCTATAGTTCCAGGAAATCAGGAAAACATGGGCACTGTAGTACTGTCAGCCTTTAGGTGGACTTCAACACTGCTGGAAAAAATCCTGCTCTGTGTTTCAGAGTCTCAGGGTAGGCAGGCCCAGACTGAGTGTAACATCCTTTTCAGTGAGCATCAGATGTCCAAATTAAGCCAAGATCACATCTGCACAAAAGATAACTACCCCCAACAGGGCAGCACAGAGATGTCTTTTGTGGATAAAAAAGTCTGTTATGAAACACCTTCTGTCCTTTCCACGTCCATCTTTTCTTGACATATGAACTTTCAGCATCCAGTGCCGTATGAAATAACTGCAATTTTCCTTCAAGCACCTATTAACAGTGATGAGCTGACAGATGGGAAGCACATGATCAGCCCACTCAACTTTCTGTGTACCTGCCAAAACAATGATGCTACAGAATGAAACCTTCCTTCGTCTTTAGATATTTTCTGGAGAAGCTGGTGTGAAAACTTTTGGAACATCTGTAAAGTAATAGGAGAATCAGTAGCAAACAATTTGTGAGGTGTCAGCCTGACATTTTTCAGCTAGTACCTAAATAATGTTCACAGGGAAGTAGATGTTTTCTGCAATTTAAAGTTTATGCAAAGCATAATTTTTTAAGAAACTTCCCTCTACCAACAAGTCGCTAATCTGTCCGTAGGAGGCAATTTTCAAGTACTTCCCACACATAGACACAAAGATTACAGGCCCATCTCTCTACTGGAAACCTTAGGCTCCTTTTTATTTAGCACGTTTTTCTTGTAAAAGGAGCTGCAAAAGACTGAGTAATCCAGTGTTTTAAAAACAGCTTTTAAATCAATTTAGTTATCTGATTGGAAGGAGTAACAGAGAAAGAAAATATCTCTGACCAAGTTAACTTCTCTACCAATCACACTTTTTTAGAAAGTTCTGCCTGAAAACAAGAATCAAGCTCCCACCTGACACCCCAGGAAATTACTGGACTCAAGCAAGAAAGTGTACCCAACTGCAGTGGGTCAAGATAACCTCAGCCTCATGTTTTGTACAGTATTTACCACTGAATCACTCATCGTGAAATGCTGCCAGATTCAGATCCAGACATGAAATTTGAGATCCACTGGACACTGCTGCAAGTGAGGAAGGAGTTAAAAATATTATGGGAGAATCAGTCATTTAGTTTTCTTCCTTCCAATGGAATTCCCAGTCCAGAGCCATGCATATATCCTGCTGGCACTACAGAAGGCCTAAATCTTCTGTTTCTGCATGCTCCCTTATAAAGTGCAGTTAAACACTTTTCACAGTCAGAAACTCAGTGTTTAAGCCTCTACCCAAACTCAAGTAGACATGTGCCACCCCACAGCCTTCGTAGTGCTCCCCAAACTGGAGACCCATCAGTCTGATGTATCTGAAAGCACTGCTGTGGTCTCTTGGGCTTGCTTCCTCCTACTCTCCTGCAAGAGCCTCTGAGACAAGTCTGCAAGTACTCCTCTTTTGCTGGCCTTGGAGCACATGTCCTGTTCAGTTGGGATTTAGGGTCAGACCTTAGACTGGGTTACATGGACATAGCAAGGTGTGCCATATTAACAATGAAGGTCCTGCTTCTTCCTCATACTAAATACAAATTAAAGTATCTTAGTTAAAAGTTCAGCAGAAATCATACCACATTTGAACAGGTGGGAGCAGCTGGGAGATGCAATTCAGTTGCAGCAGACTAGAGCTCTGTGCAACGTAGTTGCCCTGGACTAAGCTGCATGTTGCTCTTGCAACTGAAGTATTCTGGGGAGTGCTTACCTGGGTATCTTGTTGCTGCATTTCAGGTTGCAGGGTGGAAGCCCTGATTTTCATTCACTCCAGGTTCACAACTGCATCCTTTTTGTTCTCACCCTGTATTCATATAAAGAATTATTATTTTAGAGTCATTTCAGTCAGAAAGCACTGATGCACCAGCAAGAAAATACATTAATCCCCCAGAGCAGTAGTCCTCTCAATGCCCCAAAGGGTATTTGTGTAACCTTTCCTGCCTTGCAGCCAGGAAGCAATACAGGGGATAATCATCTCTCCCTATTTCTACGCTGCCCTACAACTCAAGCAAGATACTCCTTGTTCTGAACTCAGCAAAAATACATTAATTCGCCCAAAGGCCCTATTCTCACAGGCCAGAGGGACAATTTAAGAGACCAGGTGCCCATCCTGTAGTGCCTTCATGGCTTCGAATGTGTTTGCTGCTTGTTCTTCAGCATCTGGTGCATCTGACAGCCTCATGACACAACAGCCTGAAGTTTTGAATGAGGTTCATTCAAAGTCCTCAGAGACCTGGCAATTAAGACGCATCAAAAGCATTCCAGAAAACCCAGTGCCAGTTGCTCTTAGGGTTGTTATTGGAAATATTGGGGTTGTTTTAAACAGTACGTGGTTCCCTCTCTAGGTAAGTCCTCTTCTGCTATCCTCCTAGGAACATGCTGTTCATAACCCATGTGCTCATCAGAAAGTTGCAGGCCTGGGTGGAAGGTGGCCAGGGGTCCGTCCGAATGGCATCACTGGGCCTCAGGAGCTTGCTTGATGGCAAGATGACACACAGTTGGTAGGATGTATGTAAGAAGAATGGCAACTGTGAGATTCATGGGGAAAAATATACAAGATTAGATGTTTGCTGCAATCCAGGAGTCTACTGCAAGCTACTGTTGGTATCTTTGCCTGTACTAGCGGAGTCAAGAGTCACATAGATATGCCACACATACCACCCCTGTGTTGTGTAAAGGTAGCATCAGTGTTTCCAGAAGTGAGCACTGCTCAAAAGATATCAAGTAACCACCATCTGATGTGCTACAGTAGTAACAAAGACATCTTCCCCTGAAGCAGAGCCTGGAAATCACAGTAAAAAGAAAAATCATGATTTAGAAATGGAATCCTAAAAGACTGCTCCTTTGAAGAGAGCTCAGTAAATCTCTCTAAATTAGCTTCTGAATAGCTCTAAATTAACTTCTATTCACAACTAGATTAAGGCAGTCTGGGTTCAAAGGTGCCTTATGAGAGAGCCACCAAATGATCCTGCAATCATCCAAATAATCCACCTGGGATAGTCAGAGTGACTGAAAGTATAGCTTGGGCCCTTTCTGCCTCTCGGGAGCACTGGCCAGGTCTGTTCTCTTGTCTGAAGAAGGGAAACCTTCATTACCAAGAGGGTAGATTAGCTCTGGTGACATGTGAGTGAGACATGGCATTTTTCCCTCCTGCTACTCCACAGAGTCTCTCAGTGGTATTTCAAGCTGGATCTTTGGTTCTGGTAGGCACCGTGATATTTTCTGCAGCTTCAGGCTCTGGGGAAGCAGAGTGAGCTCAAGCAACGTCAAATACAGTCAGGCTACATTGCTGACATCTGCGTATTTATTGCTTGAGACATAGCGGCACCATACGCCTTTGCAGTGAAAGCACATTAAAAAAAAAGTTCCCTATAATATGGTAATTCCTTAATAGCTTGTTCAAGAATTCCAGAGGATCAGCGCTATTTTTAAGCAAAACTAGTATCATCTACATCTGAACTCTCAAATAATTAGATTACTTTCACTCCAGAATATTCATACTGTGTTCAGCTTCACAAGTTTTTGGCTACATCTTGCAGCTCTTATATTTGGAGGTGACTCCTTGTAGTCTGCAGTAAGATGTAGGAGTTTTGCATACCTTATCATACCTTTTCCTGTTATTTGACCCCATTTTCTCTGTCCCACCCTCCCACAAAATAAACAACCTGCCTCTAAAGACTTTTCCACCCACTGGTGCCTGTTTTGCTGGTTTCTGTGCCCCAGTCTGGTATTTCCAACACAATTTCCTAGGCAATCCCAGCCTGATGTGGTATGACTGACAGGGTTACCTAGTTGCTGTTCACCTTGCAAGACTGTTCCCCAGCAGAAACAGCTTTCAAAGACAAGGCCTGATCCTGCTTCCTTGTGCCCAATGAGTGATTTCATTATTCAGAAGGGGTGAGATAGATAGATGATAGATATATGATAGAGATACAGATGTAAGAGACACTATAATTGTCTGCTCTTTGAAACAAGATTCTCTTTTTAATTGAAGTGGTAATTTTAAGTATCTTATCGTGTGACTAAGGTTTGACTTAAGGAAACACTGACTTAACTCCACACTCTACATTTGCTTCTTCTGCATAAGAAATGGGCATCTGTACTGCACAATTTAAATCATGAAGGACTAACAGTTGTTGTTAATGACAGATTAAAAAACCTTCAACTTTAGAAAGGCATTAAGGCAATAGCTTACCCCCACAGAAAATTGTCTTGCCATGAATAACATCCAGAATTGTTAATATTTATATATTGATGTGAAAGTTTGAAGTGCTAAATACTATAGATGGTCAAAATCTGCAAAAAATGCAGGTATTTTCATGAATATGTGCTACTATAATTCAAGGAAATTTTGTTTTGTCAAGTGACTTTTGCTAATATCATTTCCTCTCTTTTGAGTATGAAGAATAAATCCAAGTGCCTTTTGTCAAAGCTTGTAACTGTATCATTTACATCTTTCCTTTGAGTATAGACCCTGCTGAGAGGGTAGCAAAAGATAAAAGAAGTGGAATTCACATCTTAACAGGAGCTTGCAAATAAAGAGATGGGCACCCACAATTTTCCTCTCTTTTTCACACCGTGTATACATATACCCTTAATCAGATATTTAGGATGTTCAAGGACCCCACTAGATTGTACCTGCAGAGTCTATACTCCTTCATTATCAGGTTAAGAGTACACAGAGGTTATATTCCTTAATGTTTGGTGTCTGGTTTAATCTTTCACATTTAAATAAAAGATATAAACGTGTAAATACTCCTTTTCCACTGCTGAATTTTCCAGTTCTCTCCAATGACTTCAGAAATTATAATTCAATTTGAATTTGTGAGAGTGTGTCTTAAGCCAGTGACATCCGTAGAGCAGAGAATTATAGCAACTTAGAAAGTTATACCTTACCTCTTCAAGAGTTTTAAGATACTGTAAGATTCTCATCACAAAGCACAGCTATATTAAGCAGGGGTAGTGAACTCATGCTAATCACATTTAATCTCCTGTTCCAAATAATGCACATAATAGATGTAAACAGGAAAAAAGGGCAAACAATCAAAAACTGTATAATGGGTCTTAAACTTGGCTTCTATGTAATAACTCAGCCACCGGTAGCCCCAAATTAATATAAAAGACACCAGACATGCATCATATGACAAAAGAGGAAAAACTCAGCAAACTTTTCGCCTGGGAGATTAAGAAGTAAAAAGGTCTGCAGAATTATATTTTCAATTAGCACCTTATATGTTTCCACAACTCATGACCTGCCTGAAATTAATGACAGCCTTTCACACACCCTGCACTGATTTATAGGAACCAATCTTGGCCATAAAGAAAGATAGAGGAATAACTTCTTCCTTTTACCTTGGCACCAGGTGTAAATATCTCAAAGCAAAAATTCACCAAAGGAAAGCATGATGCACTTGGAACCGCTGTTTCTTTCCTGCTTGCACAATGATGATCTATGTCTCTGTGAATTTTCTTCTGTTCCTTGCTATGGGTTTTTGTTTAGTTTTGAGTAATTCTTTCTGGGAACCTGAGATCCATACCACTGCAGCTGATTATTCTTTTCAGATGGCTTCCTTCACTAACATCCCAAGACTTAATTCTTGTTACAGTACTCTCCCTACCCTGAGGAGCACATTTCCTATTGACCAATACTCTGCTCAATTCTGATTATAATTGTAAAGGCACTGCACTGAGATTAAACCTCCTACTTACACATCTCATGCACAGCAATCTGAGAGTGTTATTAAAATAGACTCCCTTCTGATCATCTCTGTAGACATTTTAATCTTACATTCAGTGTTTTTATATCCAAACCTTGCTCCTCACACACAGGGGGGAGGGAATTAATTGAATTGAGTGGGAGGTTGATTTGGTGGAGTCCATTGGAACTGAGCAAAAGTATATCTCATCTATTGAAAAGCACTTACCCTGAATTCTAACAAAATAAGCCCATTTTTGAACTGCTCACTTCAAAGGGAAGAGTGGGAATTTCTTGCGTTCTGTCTTTCCCCACTAGTGTTTCTATTATAATTTTTCTTAAAAACAAAACAGGCACCTGGGAAAGGATGAATGTATGAAGTGCAGTGTGGGGGCTTTTTCCCCTGCTAATGTTATTTCTAATACGGAAAAGTGAAAGGCCTTTCAGTGGAGTCATGGGATGAGGATGGACTGTGAGGGAGACTGTGAGGTAGGCAGTTAACAGTACTTCATTTTCTCTCTCTGCCCACTGAATGAAATCTAACAGTCTAGGCTCACCTGCTGATTTTCTCACATCTTCTTCCTTATATGTAAAGGACACAAAAAAGAGCAACGCATTTGCCTAAACCCTCCACTCAGATGTTAGTGCACAACACAAACTGGAGCTTCCTCCTGTTAGGATTGTAAAACTTCCTATAAACCCCAGCACCTGCCAGAACAGGGCATGCTTTAAAGACCAGATTGCAAGGTTTGCCTTGGAAGAGAAGAGGATCGTGGACTGAGAGGACATTGGGAGCACATTGGGCATGCTGCTAGGTTTACACTCATGAGCTGTCAGCATCTCTGGAGAGATGGGTTCATTAGGAATGAATCAGGATTTGCTAAGTCAAGGAAATGAGAATATGTAGGTGTCCCATATCCTGCCCTCACACTGAGCATCTTCAGCAAGAAGGCAGAGTATTTGTTGGGAAGGCCAGAGAGAAGAAAGACTAACACTAACATTAAACAGGGATACTCATGTGTCTGACTCCCAAGTTTGCAGCCAAGGCTCAGAAACAGACCTGTTAAATCCTAACCCCTTTCTACCTCTTTCAATAACCTAGAATATGACACAATATTATAGTACTTTAATGTAACATGGATGCGGTGAGATCAAAATCCCTTCTGCTTTCTTGGGCCATGTTAGAACTAAGACCTGTGCATTCACTTAAAACACAGGTGTAAAGTATCCTTTTGGCTTCCAGGACTAAACAAAGTTTCAAAGAGGCCATGACTAGAAGATAGCACTCTCAAGAACTGCTGTGGAGCTGAGCCCTTTGTTTCCAGGACACAGAGGTTTCTCAGAGAAAGTACAAGCAAGCCTTGATGCCAGTTACATGTCAGCATGGTCTCTGGAGTTCCATGTTTCCAGTTTCGTCATCCTCATTTTGCTACAATCCATCTCTATAATGCTTTTCTAGTAGGTAGGGAAATCTCAAGCAAGTCTGGCAAGTGTGATACATGACAGCTCCAGAGCAACCTTCCCTCAATTAAATATAAGCCTGTAAGGAAATTGTGCATACCTGCAATCCAACTAGAAATCCTGGGAGGCAAGACCTTATTTTCTGCAAAGCTTCACTGGTTAGCGTAGGGTGAACAGCATCAAATGTGAAGCAGAAAGAGCCCCTCCAGGAAGAACTGAAGTGCCCTCTAGCAAGTAACAAGGAGTCACAACTTAGTCCGTAACTTCAGGAGCATTAGCAGTTCTGTAGCAACTTGTTTTTCTTCCTTATGTTAAAGCTCCCCTCACTTTCATCCAACAGCAAACTACTGTCCTCCTCACTATTTTTTAATTAATTGCTTTTATTTACCAATTTTACATTTGTTAATCTGATCAATATCAAATTAACCTCACCTCCGAGGTTGTTAGTGAACATGTTGAAAGAACCTGTTTTCAGAAAACCCTGGGAGCAGCACGTACATCCTCCCTGTTTGACACTAGCAACAACTCTCTCTCCTGTCAATTGATCCCTTCTTATTGCTAGCCCTTCCTGTAGTGTCCAAGTAGATTTTTGTGATCTAAAAAAAACAAAGTAGCAATTCTGCCACATCCAATTGGTACCTTGCCCAAGAAACAGGCCCAGGCAGATGTGGGGGAAGGGGGTGGGGGAGGGGGGGTCAGAAACCCGCCAAAAAGTAATTTAGCTTTGCATATCAATAAAATAGAAACCTTTGGAATGTGTTTTTTGAAGTGTTGCTTCAAAATTTAAAGTCTTTTTTCATCCTGTATATACATCTATATATAGCATAACCCCAAACATTCCCACCCCCTATTTCAGCATTAAGACCATCCCCGTTACCTGGGCTCCTCGCTGCTAAATCTTGTGATGTTCCTCACACACAACAGGTCTTGCTCAAGTCTCCTGTGGAACAATCTCCGATGTACTTGTAGATAAGGCCTCCTGGGGCCAGTGCTCCATGCACAGGACGTGAATGACGAGGACGGCACATCAGAAGGTAGCGCTCTCTAGGTTCAGCTTTAGATCTGTTCAGCCCTCCCCAGATCAGTTCTGGCTGGGGAAGACATGCAGTTTCTGAAACTTCACCCAACAGCTCCCAGTGTGCTTACACCTGCAGACAGCCAACAACAGAATTTGGAAGCCAGGGTTGCCACAGGACCATCACACCTTCTCCAACGAACACAGGGAGCCCACAGCAAGTGCATGGGGATCATTCCTGGGGGAAAGATGGTGCACAGAGGACAAGGAGGCAGCAAAACCAGAGGAATAAGGTACAGGGAAGCAGCGCTGGATGCCGAACCAATTAGGAGAACAGCTTTCAAAAATCAAACAGAAACTGTAAATGCTCTAAAGTTGGGGGGACGGGGGGACGGGACGGCCATGACAACAGGCAGGTGTTGTGGTAGGGAAAACAAAAACATTTTATTTAAGGTTTGGCGTATCTAGCCTGAGCTAGATGGGGAAATGGGAAAGGAGATGAGAAAGAGTAAGGGGGAAAGAGGTGTAGAATTCCAGACAAGATGTAAACTGAGCCTAGCAGAACTTTTTTCTTTAAATTTAATGTTCTGTCCGCTTCAACTCTAAAGAACAGAGCTATTAATACACTTCAGAAATTTAGTACAGGAACTAGTCTACGGTTAACTTTACAGCATGTAATCAGCTGTAAGTATGACAATGCTTATCACCTTTACTTTGTCATTAACTATAAACAGAAATATTTTAGTCTATTCCTTGAGAAACTCCCTTATTACAGCTTCTTAAAATACTCTCATAGTACTGAATCAATTTGGTAAAACAGCTTTATTTTTGGCTCACTTTCTTCGACATCCAGATCCCAGATCTGTGTTAATATACATGGCAATTATGTTCTAACTAGAAATGCCACAATATTTTACTTTATTCATTACTACATAAATATGTAGATTTCTGTGTATGGCTCATAAGTAGTAAATATTACTATTATCTGTCACCATAAAACAGTAAAAGCCTGGCTCAACGAAGCACTGTTTTCATGTCTTTCTCCTCTTACACTACAGTGAGGGGCAAAAATCAGAAACGTTTCTTTGAGAATTATTATGGTCTTTACAACATGACTGACATCTCAAAGTAAAAGAGAGCCTTTACTTCAAGAAACTTAAGGTACAAATGTGAGCCCAACTCCATCAGGTAAAAGCAAGCATCATTCTCATCATGATTAACAAGGAACTAACATTTTGTTTCAAAAAAGCATTTCTGGAAACAGAAGAACAGGAAAATCCCACTGACATGACAATCGGTGACTAAAAAAAGTTGTGCCTGCAGAATCCTCCTTGGACCTAGAGCAGGAATGGCAGAAACACAACAAAAGTGGCAAGATAGGCTAAAGGTAGGGGAAAAGCCTGCAAAATCCCCCAAAATCCCATGCAGAATAATCAGCATCCCAGAGACCATCATCATTAATCCATGATTACAAATACTTTTTCCTGCCTCACTGAAGAAAAAACACATTAACAATTTAAATAACTTTACTTAAGCAAAACATTCAGCATAGCCTGTGAAGCTGATGTAATCCACTATTTCATCAGCATGTGGCAAACCATTTCATAAGATGCTGTTGTAAAGTGATGTGTTTAATATGTTAATTTATATTATAACTCTGTATAATGCACATTATTTTAGTAATTATTAGTATTTAGAAACTAAAGAGGTTCATATGGGCACTTAAGTCAATGAACGTCACTGTGTGTATTAGCCTAAGTCCTAGAGCTACTCAGTATTTCCACATATATCTAAAATCCACACCACTGTAGCCTTTAGGGCTGCAACAATTATATCAGTATAAAGTGTTTTAAAGCTGAGATTTCATTACATTTTAGCTGATATTTGACTCTGTTGAAGCAGGCAGTGTTGTCTTCCCCCTCCTCCCAGGAGTACGCTCCATCTACTTTGTCATTCTCTAACCATTCAGTGACCACATTCCATCCACTAAAGGGCAAAAACTAATATCAAACAGTGGAGAGGGAGAAGGGAGAAGTTTTACTTTTTTGGTGGGGAGGCTGTCAGTTTAGCAAGTTGAATCATCCAGGTGAAGGACAAGAACAAGACACGCATCAGAGCTGGCAAATCATCACTTAGCCAAGAATGAGAGGAGCAGGACTAATCCCTTCAACAACAGCAAGCCCTAAGAACAGGCCAACGTAAAATAAAAGCACCTCCTGAACGATTCCTGGCTACTTCTTGAAGTGCAGGAAGAGCATCTGAAACACCTTCCTGTTCTTGACAGCCACATTAACAGAGGGATAGGAGAAATAAGTTGTGTTGTTAGTATCAATATATTTAAAGTGATATGTCTATTGTGCGTAGCTAAATCTTTCATATAACATTGCATTTTGTTCAAGGAATCAGGCAGTTATATATTAAGAGACTAAAAATCCAGTTACAATTTTACAAGCATTAAGCATATTGCTTCTGCCTTCCTCTTATTAGTTCCTATAATCCCTGCAGTTTCATTAGAACAAGGTGCACAAACTGGCCATTTTTCAGCATCACTGAATTAGCATTTATGAAAATAATGTTAAAAAGTTTCAGATGATAGCAGTCTGTGTCACCTTCACGTGGGTAACTAATGGAGAAGACAAGTACTGCTTCACCAGTCTTCCTAAAGATCAGGCATATCATACTGCATACATGCAAGAGCAGCCACAAAGGTTTTAGTTACTGATAACCTAACACCAGCTTCCAAATACTCGGAACGTGGATGTAAAACTGCAAGACTTCCTGATTAATGTTGAACTACTTATGTATTGGAAATATTGGAAATGTTAGACATTTCTTAGAGATTTTATTATCACCGTACGTTGTTGCTAAATTTGATTATTATGTGTCCAGTAGAAAGAAATTCATTATAGTAGTGAGGCAATGTTAGGGATTATCTTCTAAGCGCAAGCAGCAAAAATCAAATTTGGAGCAAAGCTGACATCCAAAACATTTGAATCTTGTAACTGTTCCATCTTCCTTACTGCTTGAAATGATTGCAAAAGAAAAAGGTTAAATGTTAACAAGTGTAAGACATTTTGACACTTCTAAAATTGCCAAACACGGGGGAGCAATAAGAAACTCAGTAACAAACATGGTAACTCATAAATCCAGCCATTTAAAACATAAGTTCTTTATCAGTGGAAGGAGTTGTTAGCATCTCTGAACAGTAGAAAAGTAATAAAGAGGCATGCTGTTACCTGACAGAGAAAAGCAACTTGATGTACAAGTACCCACTCAATGGATTTACAAAAATATGTTGAGATTTTGTACTAAAGATCACAGCAGCCCGAAAATCAGAGTTGTATTTGTGACAATTATAAATCTGTAAAAGATTTTAATAAAATCAACAGTCTGTGAAAGTCTCTGGTAAATTCACAGTGTCTTAGATTTTTTTTGTCAAGCTGCATTGTGGTGACGAGCTGTGTATCATTGTGAGGCCAGGTGTGAGTCATTTAAAAATTAAAATACTTAAAACATTGCAATTTAAAAAACTGCAAATTCATTTTTGAAATTGAAAAAGCAAGAATAGTTCTTATAAAAAGGGGTGCAGGGACATAAGGTGAAACTGGCTGAGAAAGCGTACACTCTAAGACCACCTTTCACCTGATATGTGCAGAAGCAGCTCTCAGCTACTGTCTTATCCCTGGAGAGTTTAAGTCCTTGTACAGCAATTCAGTATTTACTTCATTTTTCTCTCAGCTTCCTTTCCCTTTGCATAGTTGGTCACTACATCTGGATGAACTTTTTCTTTTCCCTAGAAACATGGTTTTGGCAAGGCAGAGCAGATGTCTGCAAGAGAAAATCTGAGCATTCAGTAGCAGTTGCCTAGATACAACCTCCTAAATGGCAGAAGTCTAGACTCAGTTTTTCCAGCACAGAAAATTAATGTCTATTGTTCCAAGAGCTAATCCTACTGCAAGATCATCGAGTTCTACATTAACTGAGTTCTACTAACATAAATGTAAGTAGCATTTACTGACAGATATACTGAAAAAATTACAAAGTAGGGGACTGACAAGTATAACATAGGATTGGGATTTTTTTTTTTTAGCATAAGAGAATGATTCAGAGTGTAACATTGTTTAATTCTAAAACATTTCAAAAAACGTGAAGCATCTGAAGAGCTTCTGTCTTAATACGAGTATGTTGGTTACTCAGGATTCTAGCAGATGCTAAATAATAAGTGAAGCTGAAATTAATCTGACTAGCAAGACCCAAGTATTTCCAGTGAGGGGACTGTCTCAAGACAAACTGAAGGGTTCTCAGATTTTTCTAGGGCTACTCAGTGTCTTAATCCAATGGCATGAAGTACATACAGGCCTAATTTCACTCTACAGCACATACCCTAAAAGTTCTGAAATCATGGATGCAGCTTGCTATGGTCACAGAAGGATCTCAAAAATGCTGGAGAAGTCCTAGAAGCCACTGAATCTGCAAGTCCTGGATCCCTAGAAACCTAGTAGCAGCTGTAGATAATCAGGTTTTGCTTCAAGTGTGATGTCTCACTGAGGAAAGTTCAGAATTCATAATACTGTGCAAGTACACCAAGCACAATGTATTTACTTTCCAGTGAATCTGTCTGGAAGCTTACCAAGCAGCTCTAAGTGCACAAGGCAGCTGGAGAGCTACTACCTACATCGGAAGAAAATCTCTGTACCTTTCTTTAGCTATGGAGGAATATGTTGTGCATGCTTGTTCCAAATCACCTTGAAAAAAGCTCTAATTTACAGATTTCCTTTCTTTGGAAAACTAGGAATCTGCTGTGGACTTAAAAAGGAAGCGGTTAAGGGGTGTATTCTTTCAGATCAGCAAAAATGCAAGTTTTCAACTGGCTCAAAACTTGCAAAAGCTGGAATCAGAAACAAAATGTGAACTTCATTTCCTCAGGACAACCTATTCAGAAGACCTAAGTGAAGCTTACAGATCATATAGCCTATACAAACAGACTACATTCCTGTGGGGAAAAAAAAAAGTTTTGATACCTTTGTTTGCTTTGAAAAGGGAACTAATTTAACCATTTCCAGGTATCCATAAGAAAACTGCAAATAAATGTCAATATCGATCTGTTAGTAAGAATATTTGTATTCTACAGACTTCAATTTTACTGAGTAACTCCAGTCACTTTCTAGTGATAACAGATGGTAATTTGGCAATTCTTCCTTTGCCACAGCTGAGAACACATCCCTTGGTGGACCAAAATGTGCTGCAAACTTACTCAAACAAGGTATACCACCTGAAGGAAAAAAGCTACTTAGAGTTCATCCACAGCAATGCAGAAGTATTTGGTGTTACCACTCTCATTCTCCTTTTGTAATCAAAAGAGCAATTCATTCAAAGAACACCCACCTCTGTGTAACAAGATGGCACCACAAACACCTTCGTTTTTAAGAAATATCATGAGTGAAGAGCCACCTATGAGAAAGAGGTCATCTACAATTAACCATATAATCTGACATAACTACACTCCAAAGAAGATGAGGTTTAGCTACACATAACAGGAATTTGAAAATAATCACTTTCTAAAAACCAAAGTGGACTTAAATTGCAGCAAGATCTATTTTTTTTTTTCCTGAAAGCCTAACAGTAAGCAGAGCAAAGCAGTGATGCAGGCTGATTAGAGAAGTTGTGCAATTTCTGCCTTCAGAGTTTAAAGAACAGGTTAGAGATGTCTCAGTACCAGGATTTCCTTGAGAACTGGGAAATGAACATCAACAGGAAAATCTGTGTGTCTCTAAAAAGAGAGCAGAAAAAGAAAGGAAAAGCCCCCACACTTTGAAACACAACCCTTGTTGACAAAAAATGTACCCAAATTAACTTGAAGTCAATACCTGAGGGTTAATGTTCAGACAACAAAGCAGAGCACACTGAAGAGAGTATTTTGTTGGCACAGCACTGTGGCTATTTACTAGCTGAGGACTGTCAATGCTCTAAAGCAGCAGCAAGGTTGGTGTCCCACCACATGCAGCAAATCGCTGGTGTTTGTCAGGTGCAGCTGCCAAGAAACCTCTCTTGCTTCAGAAAAGAGCAGACTAGTCCAGCGTGATTTCGGCCGCACAACTGAAATCTTCAAAGGATGCTGACGCTGCAAGAGGTAAGCCCAGGGCATTAAGGAACTAAAGGGGATAGGGTCAGCCCAGACAATACTGAAGCACCGTTCCATGGAATACAGATAGTCAGAAATTTTACAGTAGGCATTTTTTCATCAAAAAACACCAGTTCCAACATGTGTCACTTTTGATGACACCTCTAACAAATCTCTTACTAGATCCCGCTACCTCGCTTTATCTAGCTCTTTGGCAAGCCATCAGTGTCAATCATCCTAAACTACCCTGACATGTAGCCTATCCTACGGCTAGAGGCTTCAGGCTTTCAGCCTCGCTGGCTTCCAGGGACGATCAGTACTTATCCTGGGAAAACCAGCTTCCACAGCAGTCTGCATGCAATTGCTAAGCTCTGACATCTCCGTACCTCTTGAGCAGAAGTGAAAATATATCACATTTACCTCACAAGCTGTACTGATTTTGACCAGATTTGTTTGTAAAATAAACCCTCAAAATAATTCAACCAGCAACTCTCCCCTTACCAACAATTTTTAAGGGCTATTTATGCATGAAAACATACTGAATATACATATGCATAAAGAAACATACTGAAACTCCCTCAATGCTCCGCTGTCCAACACCGCTCCTGCTGCAAAACACCCCTTCCCTCCAATTTCTCATGTGGTCCACCCAGTAGCCCCAGGCCCCATCACTCACATTTGCTACCTCACAAGCTGCCACCTGTGTTAGAGAAAGAGAGAACTACATGCATGCCCATTCAATACTTCCTGCCAAACAAGAGATTTTTCCCTTCCCTTTCCCATAGCACTGAAAGTAAGGACTCTGACCTAGCAAGCCCACTAATCATGACCATAGAAATAGTAACACCTTAGTACGTGAGACCTCCATCCCCTCTATCTGACAGAAAACCAGCCAAAGGGCACAGGAGTGACAGAGAGGAGACAGGGGTTATCTAGGGAACAGGACATTCACATGGAGACACTGCAATTATGCATGTCTCATTTCCTTATGAAATGGCTATAACTCATAAAACATGCAGAACTCTTCAATAATAGGAGTGCTATTTTGAGCTAATTTTTTGAGACATTTAAGCCAATCCGCATTTAATTCACATTTTCCTGACGAAGGAAAGTTCTTTGCTTTTCCTTTGCTGCCTGCGTGCAGAATTAATCAAGAAAGAATATAGATTTTAAACATTACATGCGGTAAACTTTGAAGTGGGAAAAAAAAAAGCAGCACAATCCTCTTCCAAATTCAATTTGTTCATCAGGGGAAAGTTCAGTAAGCTCAGAAAATTACAGCAAAGGTACGTCATGCAGAAAAAATGACATTTTTTATGGTGAAGCAAGAACTCACCAATCTCCTTTTGTTAACCATCCTGAAGAGACCAAACGCACGTGCATGCGTGTAGATGCACCGTAGAGATTTTCAAAGCTCAAGAGACTCAGATTAGGTAATTCTAAATAAATTCTTACATTAAAAGAAAAAAATAAGTTAAATAAATTCTCTAAAGCTTCATTAAGGTGGCATGTAATTCCTCAGCAAAGCAGGAAGCTTGTTACTGGTTCTAGCAAGCTAACTGTGGACTAACATAATAATTTATAATAGATTGTCATTTTCTACAGTTAGATTACTGCAGTCCACAGATTACCTTTACCAAGGCCCATTAAGTAGAAAATAGTAGGCCAAATCCCACTGTTTCTGAAAAATCAGTCTCTCTCCTTATCCTCTTTGTGGATGAGAACCACACTAGCAGGCTGAAGCTGCTCCCCAAGAGACCAGGAAGGTAAGAAATATTGCAGATGTTGCACGACCAACACCTGGGAAAACCTATCTTCAAATACAATCTTGACCACCTTCACAACTTACACAGCCCTTTTTACACAGCCCAGTATTACAGGAGATGGGACATTTTGCCAAATTATTTTTTTAAAAAAAGTTGTTCACCTCAGCAAAACTCTGAACTTTAGGTTGTCTCAGTCTCTGAAATGGAGTAAGGTCTAACAGATACAGACTTCAGCCTCATCCCTACCTAACACAAACCTTTTTAAGAAGCCTTGCTCACTGTAAAACATTTAATACTGGGAAAACCATTTCTTGAGATGGACTAGTGGATTTATATACCTGTTTGCAGAGAAAGACATTCTTATCTTTACTCTAGTGTTTCAACAACTACTTATTATCTAAGCACAGAATTAGACAAATTATCTGGAGTAAACTAGGGTATGAAACTGCAGTACCTTAAATACTGCAGATAAACATCTGACTGGGTTCTCCTGCTGTAACATACTATTATAAACATAAGGAAACTTACAATGAAGAGATTTTTTTGTAAGATGGCTTATAGAACTGAAAAGTAATGTAAAACATGAAAAATGGCAGTCTACAAATAGTCACATGAACTGTTATTCCTGCAGGGGAAAGGTGCCTTTTAATAACATGTTAAATCACAATATGCAGAAATATTTCCAAGTGCTTTCACTTAAACTCTGAAGTTTTGCCACAATTTTTAGTCAGAATGCTATCAGGTTTTGTTTTGTTTCATTTACATATTACATTTGCCAGTAGACATTACCTGATCAAAGAATCATTTTTAGACTTCTCCAACCAATTTCATTGCTCCATTAGAGAAAAATCTAATAATTCACAAAAAAAAAAAAAAAATCAGCAACCACCTTCTGTCAAAATACTAGAATTATTTTTAAAATCTGAAATTGAGTTTGGTCATCGTCAGCATGCCTATGGTACAGTTCTACTAACATAATCTGAAAACTCACATTCCATAGAGTGTAAGAAGTTATTCATAAACCTTCTTTTTAGTAAAATTTTAATAAAAATGATGCTTTGCATTTTCACATTTAAAGAGCTAAAAATACAACAAAAACTTATTTACATTTTATAACAACAAAAATGTACAAATTACTATACAAAATGCAGTACCATCTCAAGAAAAACAAGTTTTTGAAAGTTCTAGCAGTTACGACATTAAACCTGTATTTTCTGAAGCGATACCACTTTAAAGACTAAGTATCAATAACTGAACAGTGATTTTCTTCACTGAGTTAATTAAAAAAGTTTCCATGACAATTATCACTATCATTACTTTTACTTTTGTCTGATACAAATATAACCTCATAATAAAAGTTACTGAATTTATAACAAATCAAATTCAATATATATTCTTTCCCTTGAGGTTTTTGCCACAGAACTTTTCAAAATGAGAAAAGAAGTATAGAAACTTCTTTTTAAGGAAATAAGCCTGGCAAGAGATGAGTTAAGTTACAGTTTTACAAAAACCCTGTATTTGTAAACACTCAAGCACTGCAGATGTTTAAAGTTATTTCAGAATTATACATATGGCAATCACTGTATGCTATCTGATACAGATGTTTTAGAGTGGAAAGAGTTCGGCACAAGCTGAACCCATGGAATGGTAAATTTAAATTCACATTTCTATTTGAAACATGCAAGCACATTCTGATATGGAGAAGGAAATCTGACATTTTTACTTTTAAAAATATAGGACATCATACTATATAGATGAAAAATTTAAAAGATCAGCTCAGTCAGACCTTGTAAGTACTGTTCAAGTTAATAGGGAGATGGTCCTATCAACGCGCTTGGGTGCCCGAGTTGTAAAAAGATGTTGATTCACAAATTTCATGTATGGATGAATCTGATCCTACTAGCATTTCAGACTGGGTGATCACTGTGCTACCTGGAGTATAACTTAAGATAAAACAGGTAAGAACCTAATGCATTTTTTTTTAATGTAGTGAAGACTAATGCAAACCCCCTATGTTATACCATGACCTTTAAAAAGCTGATAGCTATTTATTGATTCGAAAGCCAACCCAGAGATCAGACATCAGGTCACAAAGTAATCTGACATCAATAAATCTACAGTAGTTGTACTGGAGAAGCGACAGAAAAATGCTTCAAATTCAACACTGACAGCTTCTACCAATGTAATGCTTCATGATCATACAGTTACACTTAAAAGGGGACTATGTAAAAGTTTTAATCCTATTTCTAATAGAGGGGAAAAACCCCACAACAATCAGTTCAAAGAAGTATGAAGAAACACTATTAAAGTGCCCAAACTGGTTTTACATTCATTTGAACCCCTACCTCTGAAAAGGTGAAATATCCTGGTCTGGAATATGTATTGTCCACTAATCTAATGTTAAAAACTTTGTTACTTTAACCCATAAGTATACTGTATGATTAGTAGAAAAATCTTTAGCAGACACAAAAAAAAATGAAAGATGAAACTGCAGCAAGAGAGCATGGCAAACCTGAGAGATCTATTAGTGCATAAATCTGCTTAAAAACTAAAAAGATAGAAAGAGAGAGCTAACAAACTACAATAAAAGTTATGTCTTTAAAGCAGTAAGTTATAACAGGGTGGGAAATGTTTAATATGCACATATGCCTGCAAAGGGGTCACTATCTTTCTGAAAATAAAGAGCTGGTATTTTTCACAGCATCAATTTATGGTAAAAAGCCATAAACTGTATTTTTTAATATTATGCTTTTCCCACCCTGGCAGAGAATAAACATGAATTTAGAAGCACAGTAGAAGTGAAAAACAAAGAAGAGGAGAGAGAGAAAGCAGCAGAGAAAGACAGAAAAGGTGAATACAGAGCTACAGAAGTGTTTATTGAGCATGCTACAGAGGTAAGCAGAGTACACACAAAATGAAATTAAACAACCGTCAAACCTCCCAACTTTGTTAGAAAATTAATTTTTAATTGTGCCACTTTCAAACTATACTGAATTTTACAATTCTAAAGATGTAAAAACTCAACTAATAGAAAATATACATGACCATTTTTTTTCTACATAGATAACAGAATCTATGAATCTTGAAACTAAGTACATCAATTTCAAAAAGTATTGGTCATTTAAACAGAATCAAGGTAACAGTTCAGACTGACAGAGAACTGCTTTCAAATTAACTGGATCTGTAGATTCTGAGCCATGTTTATAGTAAAGTCAGATCAGTTTCTAAATACAAAATATTTTGAAGAGATTTATTAAAACTGAATATTACAATGCAAGGTAAATTAAGACTAAAGGCACATAAACTTTGGTCCCACCTGGTTGTCAGTTTTAGAAAACTGCCACAAAATTTCCTGCAAGCCTTTGCAGCAAACTTCCTTCATCATTGAAAAATACATGCACCATTTCCTGAACTAGCTTGACCAGTCTGTACATGCTCAGAAATCCACGACCATATTCCATATCTTAATTACAAACTAAAGATGGCAATATATATTGAAATGCACATAAGTCATGTCAACTTCAAAAACATCTACGAAAAATATTCAGCCACAAACAAGACATTACTTAGTGCCGACATTTATATGATACATCCCACAAGAGTGTGTACAAAAAGGTTAAGATTCCACAATGCTTTTCACGTAGGGCTCAAAGTCACAGAAGTCACTTTTTGTCCTTTAAGAAATTAATATTCTGTACCTTGTTAATTTTAACTAATGCCTACATTCATAACTGAATCTAGACCAGAACCATGAAATATAAAAGGCCTTTTTTTAAAAAAGCACAAAGCAAAAAGTAGCAGAAATCAAATAATGTCATTTTACTCTTTCAGCGTAATGCATCTTATCCAATTAAAAAGAAAAATAAGTGACAAGCCAGCAGATAAAGAAATCTATCAAGCAGGAGAAAGAAAAGCTTAACCTTTTTACACACCCCTGCCTAAACATATTTAAATTATCATGTAACAATGTGCCCCAGACAACCAAATTTGCTTTTTACTAGTTATGCAATTCCAGCAGTACTAGTTTTCCTTTTTAAGGCACGTACGTCAACTAAGTTGAAAAACTGTGGTATTAACTTGAAATCTTTTAAACAAAATGATGGTTTGTCTAAACATCAGTTGAACAACAGCAGTTAGCATCACTGCTTTTTTAATTATTATTTTTTAAAACAACCAAGGAATGATAACAGCATGAAAAAAAATTAAAAAACCACAACAGAAGACAAACTCTGGTCCCCACTTTCCTGAACAGTCAATAGGTGACAACACCAAACAATGCAATGCACCCTCATTTTCAATCTGCCTTTTTAAATAGTTGACTTAGAGAAAGAAACTCTCAGATGGTGATTTTCTCCCAGATTGTAATTGTGAAGATCAATCAAAGCCTGAATAGCTTCTTCTACTGTTGACATCTGAAGAAGTGCCATCTTGTGATCTCTTCTGAAACAAAATAATGGCATTAGGAACTCGAACACTGCAGGGGTTGTTCCTAACATTTGCTATCCTCTATGCGCTTTCCCTTAAGACATGTTGCAAAAACGTACTTAGGCAGTCTTTTGTTAGAGCTATGCACAGAAAAGTTACTTACTGGAAAAATTTAAATGCTTTCACAGTGCCTCCAGTGTTAGCAAACAATGTGCGTAGATCCTCTTCTGCTACTGATGGTCTACACACAGGAAGAAAATAAGCATAAGCAAGAAATTATTAGTCAATTCAGTGTGTTGTGATCCACATTAATACTACTGGCTTATTGACAGCCAACACTTACGGAATATTGGATAGATGAAGTGTTGCAGAAGGAGGGAATATATTTTGAAAGTTTTTTGAACCAGGTTTCTTGAAGCGATGCAGAGGTGAATTACCAAAATCTTTAGTCAGCCCTTGGTCATCAAGTCCCTCTCGAGGTAGTTGTACTGTCTGATGCTTAGAAAGAGTAACCCGAATAATCTTTCCATACATTTTTTGTCCATTAAGATGGCTCATGGCTGAAAAAGACAAAGAAGTTTACCCAATTCAGTGTTGCTTTTCAATAGCTTGTGGTACATCACACAAGCAAACAAGAAAAATACTCAAGCAAATCAAAGGGTCAATGTGCTAAAAGACTAGCATCAAGAACTAGGTCTGCAGAATCTGCATCGGTATTTAAATTTGCATAAAGACCATCCCATGCAATTCAGCTGTTCAATTCATTTAGGATATTGTGCAGACCTTCTGGAACACAAGTGCATGCAAATAAGATTTTGGATTTTGTGGGTAACCAGAATACAAGACAAAATGACAAATGTAAGCATGCTTAGTTCACCTGATTTTACACAGCATAATTTCAAGTACCTACACTAATGGGAATATAAACAGAAAACTAATCTTACCCAGCTGTGACTGGTTCCCATCAGCCATCTGTATAAGAGCACTGTCTTTCTTATTGTATAAAATCTTCACACGCTGCACATCACCATAAACACCTTTTCAAAGTCAAAGGTAACCCAAAAGAAAAAGTTCATTTTAAAGCCAGTCACCTAAGTAATATATTTTGACATATCAATGGAACATTCAGACAACAAGACCACTCATTCAAACTCACCACTCTCACAAATGAATAAAGGAGATAAAAGATTTTGAATAGTGAATTTTGAAAAGAATAATTTCTGATAAACCCTCAAAGCTATGTGAATGATATTAAATTAAAGATCATGCAAAATATATTAGCATGCATTAAAAGAAAATCTGTGTCTATGAGGAGTTTTAAACAGCAAAAGAAAAATAGCAAAAGATTTACTATTCAACTTTAAGCCAAAGTGCTAGCTACAAATAAGAATTAAGGTGAAACAAAAAAACAAAAACCAAAACAAAATCAAATCAATAATAAAAGTATAGTGCTAACAATAACATACCGAAGAGGGTAAACAGACTTTGGGGCGTAACCATCTTTAGAAGGAGAGAAGAGCAAGCAGCGTAAGACAAGAAGAGAGAAGAGTCGAGGAAGAGCGGAGATGAACAGATCATCCATAACGAAGGGTGGTTCCCGCAGAATGGTGAGGTGGTCATGGATCATGGTTTCAAGGCGGTTAATTGGGGCAAGTTGGTCCGAGGAACATTTTGTTCAAGCACAGAAGCATGAACATAGGGAATGAAGACAGGGAACATAGACAAAGACGAGGAGAAGGGTAAGACAGGGAAGGGCATGGGAATTTGGGTAAAGACAAGGAAAGGGAAGTTGAACACAAAGGGAAAAGGATGAAATGGGGAAGGGAATACAGCAATGCAGAAGAAAAAAATAAGGAAGTGGGGAACAAAAAAAAAATAAAATATAGGTCAGTACATAGGAAATGCAGGAATTTGGTCAGAAAATGGTTGGTTTATGTACTGTACAAGAAAAACTGAGTAAAATGTAGTCACCCAAGACAAATATGGGTAAAGTACATTCATATCAAGAGTAAACTACAGCATTTCATCTCAACATGAAAATAAATTAAAAAAAGCATGCAATAGAAATTTTAAACTTTGAACTTTAACTGCGTAAGCATGGCTGGTTATGAAATGCAGGCAAAAAATCTCTCAAAATGGCACTCTGATCTAAAACATTTTAACATGCAAGACTGTGGATGACAAAATAGTACCGGATGATAAAAAAAGCTTAATGATTTACAGTGACAGAGGCCAGTTAAAAATGGAACAGCTAGACTGATACAAACTTCCCACATTTCATACCAGCTTTCACAGCCATCAAAATAAACATAAAGGACAGTAAAAATGCAAAACTAAATAAACCCCTTTAGATTTCAGAGTTAGCAAGAAAGATACAGTTAAGGTGAAAATGCTTTGCCACCATTTTTTTATTATTATTTTTTAAAGACAAATGAATAACTGCAAAGAAAAAAATTACTAAGAGAGACTGGAAGACTGCCTCGTCAAGATCTTTGGGAGAACCTTCAAAGAAAAATGTGTTAGAGTAGTTCACATAAATTAAGACCTTAAAATGTGAGATACAAGCATGAAATGAAATAGCAAACAATTAGAAGAAACAAAACAGAAATTCTAGTTTACGTGATTATAATTGCAAAAGAAAGCATAGTTGCTATTTTGTAAAAATAAAGCTTTCAATTCAAATGTCAAACATGCAGTAGTTACCACATTTTTCTTAGAAAAAATAGGTAGCCGACTATCAAAGGGCATTTTAAATTGTTAGCTACCTGGGAAAACAAAAGTATTCAACAATAATGTCTTTAAAATTAACTTTGGGGGATTATTAAAAAGAACAGCAAAAATACTTTGAGCTTAAAATCCAAATGTAAGAGGCCAAATGCAAAGAAATTATAAAATACTGACAAATGAAGTATGACTAAAGAGGGAAACAAAAAAAAGTAGAATTGTTTTACTGACCTCTTCGTTTAAATTGCTAACCAGGAGGACTGTATTGCCACCAGCTGAAACTCCAGGCATTCCCACACGGCCAGCAGCAGCAGCTGCAGCTGCAGCAGCAGCATTTGGAATAGCCAAAGGACTCAGAGCTCCTGGAACAGCTGCAACAGGAAGCCCTAATTTTAAAATAAAGCATATTTTACGAAACACACACAAGTCGTTTAATAATAAAGTACCTACATCAGTACAGGTGTTGCATACAACACTCTACAAAGCAGACCATTCCACTGTTCAATTCGTCCAAAGGGTTGTGAAACAGGTTGTTAAATTAACATAAGAGAAATGCGAATTTTTTTTTTGATTCAGATCAAGTCTTCAAAGAAGTGATGAGATGTAAAAAGTTCTTTCTTTTCAAATAAGCAGTCCTGCGCACCAAAACTGTTTCCACTGTACTCCCAAATGCTTAGTGTCTAGTTTATCAAAATGGTCTGAAGTAGATGTTGATCAAATCTGTAAGAATAAACACTAATTGTGCTCTCTGCATCATTACATCCTTATTTCCCATCACCCTTTGAGAGGCATTCCTTACTTCAACTTGATGCTTCAGACTAAATATGCAACACTGGAGTTGGTCATGTGAGAAGGCCTACATATCTCTCAGAGCCTTAGCTTAAATGACATGAGGCGGCAACCTTCAAAATGCAAGATTCAAAGTAGCACCACTGATTATACTCTGAGACTTTTGTAATCCAATTCCCTGAAGACGCATGTTACCATTAGCTAAACCTTCACCTGTGTTTATTTTTTCTCTTACAAGGAAACTCAGATCCTGTAGAGACCTGCTGGTTTTGCCTGGTCAAGTCACTGGGTTACTAGGCGAGTGTGCTACTCCCAGGATCTGTGAAAGGTTCCTGTGATACATATGCACTATACATAGTTTATACAGGAACAGCTTTATCATATTTCATCAAAAAATTGCACATTTTTCAGAGTTCAGTAAACAGACACCGACGTAGCAAAATGTGTAAAAAACAATAAAGAAATGTAACTTCAGTATTTTATGTTCTTTTACTGCAATTGGGTTCTAAGATTTCAGTATTTTGGCAAAATTTCTAATGTTTGTATGTTAATATATTTTGACATGTCAATGGAACATTCAGACAACAAGACCACTCATTCAAACTCACCACTCTCACAAATGAATAAAGGAGATAAAAGATTTTGAATAGTGAATTTTGAAAAGAATAATTTCTGATAAACCCTCAAAGCTATGTGAATGATATTAAATTAAAGATCATGCAAAATATATTAGCATACACTAAGCTAACACAACACAACTAATCTTCCAGTTTGTCAGGTAGACAGTCTAAATATGTTTACACTATGCACCCAAGACTACTTTCCCTCCCACATAAAGTTTTACTTTAAACAAAGTCATAAGAGAAAATAAATTCTTCAGTTTCAGTCAATGCCCAAATACTAAGCAGATAACAGTAAATATATTCAACCATTCTTTTTAAAGAGATTAATCCCAGGTTTAGTATCAAAAGTGAACATACAGGGGGACAGAAGGGGGAAGTAAGCAAGGTCACAATTTATTTTTTTTTTTAAATTCCTAGCAAATATTTCTATCTTCATTCTAAGTCTTTACTTATGTTTTGTTACACAAATTTGTGAAAAACAAGTAATTAAAAAAAAAAAAGAGAGAGAGAGATTTTGTTGGGCTGGACAAATGACCCCTCAAAGGGAACAGGACATTCATCACTGCTTTGTGAAAGTGCTTAACAGTATTACTGATCAAGCATTGAAAAATATTTTCTGGTCATTTCCTGTCAAAGCACATGCAGAAAAAAAACCAGTAAGTGTTCTAAGAAAGGAAATTAAAGATATGGAATGCTTTCCAATAAAGTTGAAAAGATTAAAAATGTTAGTAGTCAGGGGTCAAACCAGAGGAATAGAAAGTTCTGAGTAATGACAATTCTAGTCATCTCTCATGCCACAAGATAAAAGAAAAATCTACTTGAATCAAAAGGCAACAAATATGATCTTTTATTGCATTATATGTGGTATTTGTGGGACTGACTGTAATACATAAAAAGAAGGAAAAACCCTACCTTGTCTAACAGATTTGAGACTCTATTAGATGGTGTGTATGGAAACAGCCGCCAGTTACATTATATAGGCAATAAAGTGATGTGTAATACGTTTCCATCACGTAAGACAAGCACTAGCTAGCTGGGGGTTATGAAAGCACTCCCCCCAGCTATGCTACTGTCTGATCACCCTTTATGAGGGCTGCGCTTGGTCTTCCATCAGAGAACACAGAAGTAACACTAGCTGTCAGAGAAAGGACGTGAAATTAGATGGACCACTGCTAGTCCAAGCATGGCAACTTTGTTTCTCGAAATCCAGTGTGTGTGAAAGGGAAGTGTAGTACTATATACTTACATATATTAATAGCAAGGCAAAAATCTAACATAAATATGATGCATGTTTTGCTCTTGGGTTAAAGCTGAAGAAATAGCTTTACTTTCAAGAAAAAACAATTAATAAAGGATGCAGTTAAAGAAAGTAACCCTGTGGAAGAAATAGTTTATTCCCAAAAATCAGACTGTAATACACAGGGAAACCTGTCAATATTAAACTCCTCAAACAACTTTAAAAAAATCCAGTTCTGTTCTAAAAAATCATTTTGGAAACATTCTTTTGAGTGCTTTGTATTGCATATGCTGAACATCATGTTTATTTACACTCAGCTACTGTAGAGGTCATACAGACAGAAACATAACGTGAAGAATGACAGTAAGGTGTGACAGATGTCCACCAGAAGGGAAACAACTTTTTCTATATTAGGTCACTTGCAATCATTTAGGTATTAGAAAATGCCAAGACACTAAAGCATTTCAAATCTTCTAGCATGTCTAGGCACCTCTCCCTAACCTTAGAAGCTTTAAGTCAGTCCAGCATTTTTAGGATTAAAGGAATCTAGATGACTAGTGAAGTTTTTATGGCTCTTCCCATAGTTTGGCAGAGTATAGCCAAGTAATTCATACGTTAAAAGGGAAAATTCTTCATAGCATCAGACTCTCTACAGGACATTCTTTGGTCCCACTGAAGAAGTTAAAAACAAAGATTAATTCAACACCATTCATACAAAAATATTTTCAATTGCTATCCTTTGAAATAGATTAATTTAACAAGAATCTTAAGAAGGGGCATTAGTGGAAAGGACTAATAAAGACAGCCAGCAATGACAGCAAGGGATAAAGCTGTGGAAGCCCTAACCACAACAACATATTTCCAGCTGTAATATTAAACAAATATCTGAACTGGAGTTACAAGTATTGTTACATATTAGTATTTGCAACTAAGTACTTCTTATTTAAAACATTTTGTTTGCTGTGGTTCAGTACAATACAGCTGCTGTTTGCAAAGGTTTTTTTCCTCTAAAATCTCCTGTAACTTTTTTGGGGTGGGGAGGGGAGGGAGGATGTGTATACCTTTTCATATGGGAGGTGAAAAAAAAAAGATCAACCATCTGCTTCTGATAATTCATTTGAAGCCAGCCCATTCTGTCCATTAGTGATTTTCTCCTTCTTTCAAAAGATAACAAGACTCATTGAAAAGATGTCCAATTTACAGTCTCAAAGATTTCTGACACCTTATTTCATCACAGCTGAGGAGGCAGTAGACAAATGAGTAATGATGCATGCGGGCTAGGATCATCTATTTGATATGTTTCTAACCGATTACATAGCACACAGAGACCTCATTTCCTGGAAAGGTCAGACAAATTACAAACCCAAAGAAAACAATTCTTGTTCTGTAGGTCTCCACTGCACTCTGATTTGCCATTCTGGTTTAAACAAGTCAAAAATTTTTAATAAAAATAAGAACAACTTGTATTATGATTGTTACTTACCACGCAACACGCTGTTTAAGATGTGAGGACTTATCTGAAACTATTTAGAAATGTAAGCTACTTTGTCAACATGATCAACTGGTATTAGAAAGCTTTGTCACTAGCTTTATTTTAGTTTCCAACAACTGTAGGTAACAAATTTTTGCTTCTTATGGATATTAATGAAAATATACAGTTATACACCTTTTTCCTAGTCTTTTGAAATTGTTTTCCTCAATGGGGTTTAAACGCAGCACGTCACATTATTTATCCCCCCTCAGTGCATCTTTTTGCATGACTTCTGAAATGCAAATTAGTAATGCCATTTTTAAAGAGGAAAATTAAAGCAGTACTAAAAATATATGGTGAACTTATGTGTGAAAACCATAGGCAGTAGGAGCAGTCATCTTAATGCAGGTATATGCATAACTGCAACTGAGAACTGAATTTAGTCCCTAGTCCTTTTATGAACCTTTTTCGTGGCTTTATGTCAAGTAACTACCATCTTTTTGTACTTGTTACTGGTCTGCTTCTTATACTTAGCCTGAAAGGGTTTGGGGGAGATAGCAGGTTCTTTTCAAGTCTCTGCATAACAGCTGAGTAGTAACACTGCAAGTGTTACTACACTACATCATAAAGTTACATTTACTGAAGAGGAGGGTTAATTCTATCCAGAATGGAATTGAGATATGTAATGGTTTAGTATTAATGCAGATTTAAACACCAAGACTAACAAGACTCACATCTTGTCACTAAAACTCAACTCACAAAATTATGTTGAACCTAAGCCTTGCTTCTGACATATAAATTACAGTATACTGTTAAAAAGCCAACAACAAAAAGGCACCCAAGTTGTACAACTATCCAGCATATAATAGCATAACACAGGCAAAAGTCAGAACTGAGTCCTTACAACATTTTCTGTTAGTGATCTCATTATATACATATAATAGAACAGCTACAGCAAGAATTTTAACAAGAATGCCACAGGTTCAACTTATGGTATTCTTTCTGAGCACGCAAAAGAACCTGAAGAGCATCACATTAAGCTCAAAATGGAGCTCCACTCTTTCATGGAGAAACATGCCCTTTGGGAACCATCTGTGAATAGGGCATGGCAGACACTTGGAGTACATTCTCAAGGTATCTTTATCGACATTATAGAAATCAAAATTCTAAAGCAAATAAAAGGAAATCAAATATTAAGATAAAAGCAAGAAGGAGGAAGGTCACTGTTATCATTCTGCCATATTTCACACATAGTTTGCCAACCTCCATCTTATAACTCTCTGAACTTTTAAATGTTCTCAGCCTTCTCCTTTTGAGTATCTGAATAAAAATGCAGCTATAAATGCATGTACAAGCATCTGCTTAGGCTTGAGTTTTTCTATCCTTTGTCCTTATTTTTTATGTCACTTATATTTTGTGTCTTTTTGCACAGTAAACAGCCCAGAATGAGAACCCTGTTCCTCCATATTCCAACAAGCACCATTCCCATTTTGACAACTATCTAAATGGCTAAGGCACCAACGGTAATATGGAGCCTTTTTATAGGGTTTTTCAGCTGTAGAGCTCAAATTCTGTAAAAAAACAAAGGTAACTAGGAAAAAAATGAAACCCAAACAACAACAACAACAAAAACATTGTATCATCATCCCCACTTGACAGATGAGGCAGTTACAATATACCAAGCTCACCCAACTGGTCATGGGTAGAGTTAGAAAATACATCCAGCTCCCTTAAGTCTCTTTCAAAACAATGAATGCTTTTTCAGAGGAAAAAAACAACCATGATAAATAATCTCCACTACTCCAACTAAACATGACTGACTTCACTGATGCTCTGAAAATGTTTCACAGTTGCAACGAAAGTTACTGATGTTGTGTACCTTTTATTTTCCTCTCCTTGGAAAAACTGCATTTAAAGAGGTCCATTCAGAGAGTGAGAACTAAAATATTTAATTAGCTAATATGACTGTCATCTTCATAACTTTACTAGCAAAAATGTTTAATATACACAAAAGAATGAATGTCATGAAAATCAAAAGGTTAGAAAAAACTTACATAGATTTGTAGACAAAAATTACAAAAGCATCTAAGTGACTTTAAAGCCTAAAACACTAGAACATAAAGGCCACTAAAGCTAAAGTCATTTGGATAACTCAAACAAGTATAGTAACCCCAATTATTAAACATATTCAAAGTGATGCAATGATCCAAGCATCCTCAGTGTGTGATTCCACTATGCCAAGCAAATTAAACCTGTTAATTTGATGCACACTGTAAACATTATATACAAAGAAATACATTAGTAAGCCTGAGACTGAAAAACAACTTCTTGGGATTCAGGAAAATGTCAGAATCAGAGTTATGTAAGTAACGCTGCATTTGGCATCGTCTTATAAATCATGAATCTTTAACTCTCCCCTCTCCTAAATGGTGATACACCATTTTGCAAGTCATATTGGAGGACATGAAGTCAAGCACTCCAAAATCTGTGGGAAGTGGGTGTATGTGGAATTCCCAACTAGATACGAAATACATCCTTCAAGTAATCTGATTTTGGAAATGGGCAGATATAGTGCAGCATTCAGTAGGCTTAACTACAACATTCACCCTTTTTCTGGGCTCGCATCATTCACTAAGTGTCCTCTAACTTCTGTAACACAGAGAGCAGAGGTCCCTCTTTACTACATTAACTCTGACTTACGCCAAGTTGGCCCATCCTGTACAAAAAACAAGGCATGAAATCTATGTTGTTTTCTTTAGAAGAAAAAAGGGAAATGATGAAAAAAAAGGACTAAGTTGGAAGGTTTTATAAGTTGTGAGATTATGTCTGAGTACTATTAAATTTTGAAGAGTGAAAGGTGTTCTCAAAGAACAGCAACTTGACAGAAGTAGGAGTGAAACTTATGCAATGAATTGTGATACATTTAAAAAATTACAAACTTCTCTCAAAGCATGCATGAATTACTTTGCTAATAGTAAGAAGATATATTTATTTGTATCTTTCTCAGAGCATTTCACCTACTTCTCAAAAACTCAACAGCCTGACAACTCAAAAGCTGACAGAATATTAGAACTCAGGTACCCATAGCACTAGAAGTACAACTACAGATTTTTTCCTTTTATTTACAGAAACCACAGACTAGCTTTTTTTTTTTTTTTAAGCAAAGAGCATAATCTTTCCTCATTGAAAGAAACCAACAAAGTGTTATTTTCATAATCTGATGTTACAAATAAGCATTAGCATGAATGAAACACGAAAATCATGTGAAATCTCTCTTACAAACTTGGGTGGGAGGACGGGCAAGGTGGGCAGGAGCAGCTGACAGGAACATACAAAAGCAGAGGACAGATTCAGAAATAATAGGACTAACTTGACTTTTCCTTATAGTTTGTGCATTTTTCATTTTATCATGCATTCTCTAATTTATGCAGGACTTCTAAGACAACGTAATTGTATTACTACAATTCAGATCACAATGTAGACTGAACCCTGAATGGGCCCTTGCACACTATCACAAATTAAGATCTTTAATTGTTAGAAGAATTAACAAACATCTTCATCAAAAGTGACTTTGCAATACAAAAGAATCATACCTAGAAGAGAGGTCTCCTTTGCAAATGCTGCAGCAATAGCTGGGTCCAGCGCTGGCTGTCCATCACCAGATGGAAGATCAGGACGAGTGTAGTCCCTGCTTTTATCGTTGTTGTACTTGACATTCAAATTCACCAATTTGGAAAAATCAATCCGTAGGGTACAGCAAGCATTATAAATATTTTGACCATCTAAGGCCTGGAAAAGGGAGTCAATTTAGTTTTAAAAATACACAATACAGGTTGGTTGCACAACTTTTTTTTTTTTTTTTTAAACAAGGTCAGTGTATAGGTATTTATCCTTCTTAGTCTAGCTTAAAACCAATTAAGATTAAAATGTATTAACCTCTCTTAACATGATTCCAGGAAGCTTGATGTTTACTTCTCTTACCTAGACACTGTTTATGCACCAAAGTGCAACAGACATTTTAATGCAAACTTAAAAGTTAGTCTGTTGAACATAATTAACCTGTATTCCATAGTACAGCTTTAATTCAGACATAATGCCAAATAAATTTCTCAACGAAAAAAAAATTAAAATCACAGAAATACTCTTGTACACAGACAGTTGACCTGAGGAAGAAAAAAAATAAATCTAGACTTAAATACCATGGTAGACAGCTATCTGTTAAAGCAGAATATTTACATCGTTCCAGCATGTTTTCCTTCCCCCTTAAAGGTAATTAGTGCCAAAACTGAAAGAAAAGCAACTTTATCTACTAACCTAATGTTACTAACACTTCATAAAAAAATCCTATTTTCACAATTAATTGCTACTTCTGAAAGGATGCCTATTAACAGTGAAATTCACGTGAACTCTTAACGTACCACCACTTAGAACTCTATGAAAACACTCTCTAAAAAGGCCTAATTATACATGTTTAGTCCATCTTCATTATATACCAGGCAAATTGATATACTTGGATCTTACTCTGCTTACATTTTGGGCATACCCTCCTTTCGCTTGAAGCGCTAACAGCTAAATATGAGAGATTTAAAAAGATGGAAACTTTTGTAACTAAGTTGGTTTATATTCTGAAGAAATGCTAGGAAGTGAAGATACAGCTCATCTTGAAAATTAACCCATTCAATCAAGTCATTATGTTAAATATAAAACTACTTTATTTATATATATATACACACAAGGTGAAAAAAAAAAAATAATCACACTGTCAAATACAATAATCAGATCTTTTGTTTCTCTTGATTAATGCTGGACTGCAATGTACCACTTCTGGACCTGAGCTAGCTCCTGCACAGCTAGCTTGGTTACATCTGCAATGCACTTTCTAACACATTCAAATTCTGGCAGAACTTATTATTTTGAGCCAAGCACTGCATGAACCTAGTGTGCCTGCTTGGTATGGAAGCAACATAACTGTTTTCATACAGTGATGCATCTGGAAACTGAACATCCTGCAGACACCCCTCTGCTAGGTCTGGGCCAACAAGGCTGTCCCTTCCTACAAAATGTATTATCACAGCTGACATCTCCAGGGCTTATGAAATCACTTAGAAGAATTACCACCATTAGCAGTCAATGTACAAGAATAAGTCAGTATTCTTAGAACTTCTAAGTAATGGGAAAATAATTTTTTTAAAAAAGTATAGAAACCTGACAATCTAGACATCATCTAGACATACTCAGCAATTAAAGAGAAACTCCTGTGCTTGAAAATCAGCTTAAACAATGCTTCTTACAATACTGGCAAAGCAAAACCTACTGTCCCAATTCACAGAATACAAGCTGAGGATTAATTCTTTATTGTTGGGGTGGTGGGTGTCACCATTACAGAATACAGGATTTGCTATACACAGTGGCAAACCAGAATCTAAGACTCCTAATGCTGGTATTTGGGAAAAGAACCTCACTTGAACACTTATATGTTAAAAAGTACACACTGAGAATCAGTCACCACTTAGAAGACTTCTTACCTTCTAAAATCCACTAAGATGTGGATTAAAGGTAGGTACAATTTACACAGCCAGAGCTTACTTGTTGTCAAAGACAATGCCATTACCATCAAGGAAATATCCACTCATATAATGAAGAAAACTAGGGATGAATGAGACCAAAAGGCAGTATCTTTTAGCTTTGTCCAAGTCACAAAGCTCTAAGTCTTTAAACGCAATCAAGATTCATATTATACATCTGTGTGGAGTCTGCAGACACACTGATTTACAGCTGGCAGACGGCTGTTGATTAAATCTTTTAGTCTTAAAAAGTAGCAAACCAAAACTATACCTGTGTTTGTACTTTCCAGAGTAGTCAATGTTTAAAGGGAGCCACGCCTGACTAAAACTTATACTGAAACAGCAAAAACTCCTCTTCTTTCTGACAAATTCAAAGTGACCAAAAGTACATACAAAAGAATACTGCACAAGAGAAATCCCTTGTAGTTGAGATGCAGCCTGAAAGAACATCCCGAACCGGAAAGGAAGGAGACGCACTTTTTAACGAGCACTTTACTCACGCTCTGGGAAAGGCTCCTCAGAACAGATAAAAACCAAAAATGCCTCACCCCACCCACCTCTACCAGCAACATCATACACCTCCAACAACAATGCAAGAAAGATTACCAGCAACTAGGGTTTTTTCAAGGTTAATTGTTCACATGTAAAGTCACAACTGTGTATGCATGTGTCCTGAGCTCCTTCCTATATGGCAATAAAAGAATGTGCAACAAACCCTCAAACCCTGTTCCTCTCAAACAGACATCCTGAAAAAAAAATCAGAAGCCAGTAGCTAAACCATTAGTGAATGCACATACAGACATCATCTCAAAGAACTCTAGTTACTGCTAATAAACTTGTCTTGCTTTAAGCATTTATCTAGACATATTCACATGTGACAGTACCAAACCACACACATTCCAAACCAAGATGATCAAGTACCATGGGACCCCTTCTGCAAAATGCATCATTATTTATCTTGCCTGTGCCAGTAAACCTATTACTCAAGCCTCAACAATGGAAGCAGCAAAACTTATGTCATCATGCAATACTAAGAATGTAATGATACTGAATCGTTTCCAGGCCTCTGCCTTTCCTCCCTCCACCTTGTTACTAAAAAGTACCCTCCTCTTGGACTTTGCCAAAGGGGAAAGTTATACTGATTAGTGGCCCACCTCCTGCCAAGAGCCTATCAGCAGACAGATTCCTGGAAAAACACATTGTGGTATTTAGGAGCACACAAAGACAGCTAGTAAGAACATGCAGAAGACCAATAGAAAACTGTGGTAAAGAACAAACAAAAATCCCTCTCTCAATTCAGACTGACACGTAACCCAAGGAGAGAGGCACGTGCCTGAACTGACACAATGACCTCCAACTCCAGAGTGTACTCCAGTGCATGACCTCAACACAACAGTGCAAACACTATCATCTGTACAGGTTTCTCTATGGCCACTTAGATTGGTTTTGGGAGGGGAAAAAACCATCGCCAACAAAACAAACAAAAACCTCACAAAGAAAGAAAGAAAGATGACTCCTAATCACTAAGTATGCTGCATGGTTCTACATCAGATACAGCAGTTAAGAAAGGGACCAAATCAGAAATAAAGAAAATCACAAACCCTAATACTAGTGAAAATTCCAAAATAGTGGAGGTGGGTGGAAAGAAAGTAGTATTTCTAGACAACTACTACAGTAGAAACATTCAAAATATTTAGAAAGGGTGTTAACAACCGGGGTTATATTCACAAAGAATCCAAAATCTGCTCGTGTCTCAAGGCAGCATTTTTTGCAGAAGGCAAGAATAAGCAAGCAAGGACTAACAACACAGAAAATAGCAGAAGTCATAAGGATCCAGAACAGAGAGCTATGACTGTCACAGACAGTAAAAATGACCATACAGGGAATATTGATGAAATGGAGGTCTGCACCACAAAACACAATACTCTCCCCATTTCTTAAAAATAACATCAAACCACCCTCTCTTTTTGTTCATAGCAGCCAGGAGGATGAAGAGATGAAAACTGCTGACTGGGAAAAGATCCCACAGATTAAGAAGCGAGACAAAAGACTGTTCCAATGGGGGGAAAAAAAACCAAAACACAACAAAAAACCAAAAAGGGGACCAAAAAAAAAAGTTTAATAAACAGTACTTTCTCCTGCTGCTAATGTAATCAACAACACACAAGCTTTTCTGCAAAAGGACAGTAAGAATTTCTACGTAGTCAACATGGATTTATGACACTATGATCTCTCATTTCCCATTGTGATTGTGGATGTTGAGAGAAGTGATAACAGCAAAGGCAATCTCAGATGGCAAAAGTACTCTACAAAGTTACAAAATGTTGTAATATCCTGAATGACCAATTCAGCTCTCTGATGCAGCTTCAGTCAGAGAAGAGTCAGATCTACTGGCAGGCTCCGAAGCCAAGGAAGAACATTCCCACAATCATTTCTTCTCTCAGGCTTTCCTCACCTGAATGAAGGGCTTTCTGATGCAATGCTGCTCTTTTTACTTTCAGGGTTCAAGATGCCTGAACATCCTTGTGAAAGAAAAGTCCCTTGAAAAGTGCTATATTCATAGGTACTATGCTTTGATGAGCTTCTCCTAAGGCCTATATAGACCATGAATCTGTGGAATGAAATCCCCCTACAGAGAACAGTCAAGGTAGTCCTCTAAAAATCAGGAAGAGATATGCCACTTACAATATTCTTTAGCTAATTCACATACAGTACCTAGAAGACAGACAAGGAAACAGTTTGTGATGCAGAAAATTATTTGACATTTTGCTACTCTCATTTCCCAGTTCAGAAAAAGAGCCCAGAGATATATCTAGCAGATATTTCTGGAGTCACATGGCTTCAAGCCACAACAAATAGTGTATATGCCCCCCTCTTTGTCAAGCACTGTAGGCACCTAAGATGATGATCCAAGACAGGAAATAGATCTCTTGCAGGATGAGGACAGCTTGAAAGCATTTACCAAGGTCCAATAAAGAAAAATCAAATTAGAGTGGTGAGAAAAAGCGGCAGAGAGGAACAACACAACAAAACCACTGTTTTCTCCCCAATCTCAAAGAAAAAAAAAAAAAAAAGAGAAATTTCGTCCCTACTCTCTTTCCAAAGCACACGAAGAAGGAGAAACTAGAAACAAGATCTTTAGAAGGGCTTAACAGTTTAAGGCATTAAAAAATGAAGTAATCCTTACAAAACATACTCCAGCTCAAATAAGTACCTCAAAGTAACTGAAGGTCATATGGTAAATACCTCTTGGGAGAGATGCATCCCAAGTGCATCCTACAGATATGCATTTGAATTAAATAAATTTCTTTTGAGCCAAGTGTCTGGGATACGAGAAGTTTCTGTAGCTAAAAAGTGTATGTAAAACACATTCCATTCTCCAAAACGAAGATCTTATTTTTTTATTACGTGCAGTTCCTTGACTGAAGGAAAAGTTGCATACCTTATTCTTTTCTACAAAATTGGAAAATCCAGGACACAAACTCTGTTGCTGCACTTCCTGGGCTTTCTGATACAATGGACACAATCCAGCATTCTTCTGTTTACGTGAACACTACTTACCATTTCTGAGCACAAGTTGTGCTCTTTAGGATTCAAGAGGCCTGAAAATCCTTAATGCAATAATCATGGATAATTGCCCTGAAGCTAAATATCTTATCTGGAGATCTCCTTGTTTTCCATTATGGCAACAAGCACCTCAAGTTCCCATTACAGATTTTAGGGCAATATAGCCCGTTTTGCAGACTGCTACCAGTGCAGAGCCACCCTGAAGCCGTCACTCAAAACAACTCAAAAGAAGATACCTGGAATGTAGAGTCAAACCTCAAAAGAATCTCTGTAGAGGTGCTCTGAATCACCTACGGGTCAAGTAAGGACCAACTGGCCAACTACAATAGAAACTCTCAATCAGACCTGTAATATTTTTAATCCATGTTGGGTCAAGATGACTGTCATGCACTACAGTTAATCCTCCACAGACGAGGCATTAATAACTGTCAATATCCAAGATTTGGCAGGAGTACTTCTGGTGTATTTACACAAAGACAACACTTGGGATTAGTCAGCTGTTCAGACAGAAACACTGGCACTCTAATCTTTCTATAGTATACCAGATTACCGGTATTCAAATATTTAAGTTTGCAGCTTATGCTGAGGGCACTGATCATTTACTATGATAATGAGCTATTTTTGATGCTTCGAATATCTCCTCATGCATACAGATATCTCCAGGACATCGCCTTCTGTTTCATTAGAAGAAGCGCAGTAGTTCGATGTGCTCTACTGTTGCACATTCTCAGTACTTTCTCTAACCCACAGCCAGACTGCTGCATGGCACAGAACCTGAAGTTTGTCATCTTTACCTTTACTTGCCGGTATAACGAACTATAATGATCCAATCTCAGGGTGGAGATGAAACATGAATCAGTGTAGCCATAATCTACTTTTACAGGAAATGAGTTTCTCACAAAGCAAGTGGAGCAGTAATGCAATTTTTCACTACTTGCTCATTCAAATAGCAAAAGTGGTCCCATAGGGCTAGAGGCTTCGCATTGTACATGCTTGTCAGTGTCACTATTTTCTCAGAACCTTCAAATGAATAGCATCTCTCCTCGGTACTTACATCACTTGAGTTTTTCAAATTGCTCTTTAACTTCCTTAATAAGTCTTCAATTTCTATTAAGGCCACATTCTGATTTCCTGTGAAGAGTGCCAGTGGAAAATTACATTTCCCCATTATCTTCTATAGTTAACAACTGACGGAAAACATTGAAAACTTCTTTGTTCTTTTACCATGCTTTTAATTTTGATCTCCATGCAACTTAAGTGTAGCCACCACATCCTCTTGCTTCCACTGTACTTCCCGTTGCATTTAAACTGGAAGGTTTTTTCCCCTATCATCTGTTTCTTTCCCTTAGGTATTTTTGTTTTGGTGGCACTTCGTGTTTTACCACAGTAGCTCAACCATAAGAACTGTACTTATTTTACTCTATTTAGCTTGGGAGGGTAGCAGCGAAATCAAACCTTCCTTCAAATTTAGCATTCTTCAATACTTGCAGTTGGTATTCTTCTTAGCGTTTTGTCTATTTATGTATAGATTGGTTAAAATATGGAATTATAAACCTAAGACCGTTTCAGTTTGTCACTAAGAGGCTCCAAAATCACTCTGACAATTACCGTACATGCAGGCGTTGCTGTTATTCAATGAAGTTTAGTCATTCACACATGAGCTACCACTAGTGAACAGCTACCCTCATCAAAACATGCAACTGGAGAAACAAATACATGCTGCCTTTTTTTTTTTTTTTTTTTTTTAAATTACAACCAGAGTCCCACGAGCTAGTATCAGTTTGTCAAAAGTCAACAACAGCAAGAGATTCTTAGGTTCCTTTCATACTTTTACATACCTCATCCTTTTGTTTTTTTGTCACTTCTTTATAATATATTCCTAGAATTACACTGATAATTTTCAAATCACTACAGTCCATTTCACAGACGTCATCTTTCCATTAAATCTTCTGATAATATATGTAAGACTCAAAAAACGAAGTCAAAAGATTTATCACTTGATGTCATATTATGCTTCAAAAATGCACTTTAAAGGCAGCATTAACATCTATCACTGAAAAATAACTTTCCAAACACAAATCAAGACTGAATTACAACACTGTGCAAACACACTGGCATCCAATTGTTTATGAAATATTTCAAACATGAATCTAAATGACTATAGTCAATTTCTGCAGCAACTGTAGGTTAAAGATCTAGTTTCTGAATTACTATTTTAAACCTACTTAAAACCTGAAAGGCGTATCCCATCCAAGCAAATTTTTACATGTTACAGTGACGTATCTGCATCTCCCTCTACTCTGAGACACGATCTAATATTTGGTACTATTAATCTCTGAAAAAGATATCCCTAATTGAAATTGTACTCCAAATCTACAAGTACTTCCAGACTGTTTTTCAGGAGGTTATTATCTTAAAATAGATCACCATAAATCAAGTAGCAAATCTTCTTTTCTCTGGCTAACTTTATTTTTCTCAATAGCATGAAAACTTAACACCCTACTTTTTGAAAACATGTTTCTTATTTTTTGTGATTTCCTGTCTCGACCATCTCACAGTTTTTTAAACAATACCCAGTATTTAATTTGGTGATGAGAACAAAAGTGACCATCCTCCACTCTTTATGAAGGTCTCTATTTCAATACAGCAATCATTATTTACAACATAAAACCAAGCCTATATTTTCCTTCCTCTACTTAGAGATATTCATTGCCAACTTAGTCTGAGGTGCAAGCTTTTCACTTTTTCCTGAAGTTCTCAGCTATTCTGTCATCCATGGCCAACAAGCACTTTCTGTGCTGCCAAGCAACACTTAACCAGCACATCGATTTTAATCAGCCTTCCACAAACCCAGACTGCATGTGAAGGTTTGAAAATATAAATTAATTCCATTTATCTCTTGAAAAAAATAATTAAAAAAAAATCTAGCCTTCCCCTTTGGTTCAACTTTCCTATTGCCACAGATGTGAACATATCCCATTCAATTAATTCAAAACATCTGGTTTGATGACATGTTGTTGTTCTTTGTCATAATTAATCCATAGGCTCTCTCCTGCTATAATGAATAAAACCAGTTACTTGTTCTTGCCTCTCCTACTCAGGATAGGAGAGTTTCCAACAAAACAAAAGTAGGATTCTGCTCACATCTGTCACTGATGCAAAGCTTCTTCACAGTCTGGTCCCTTAAGTAAGGCTGCACTCTCTCTTATGGGCATTTATGGTTATAATGAAGTCTAGATTTTTTTCTTAAGATACTATAATTAAGTACTTTCACAAAACCTATATCCAATCCACAAATCACATCTTTGTTTTGATGCTTAGAAAGCATCTACTGACAATAATCCAATGGGCTTACTAAATTTGCTGCTTACAGTGAATTAATTATGCATCAACATTACATCCTACGTTTTTACTTCTGGTTGACATTTTCACTATTGCAGTCTTGCATATTATTTAATCTCTGTGCAGTCTTATTACAATGTTTGCTCATATTTGTAGATGTATACAATTCTTTAGACATAGTCTCCTTAAACAAAGTATCTTTAAACACTGATTTTATGCAATTTAACAACATTATATAATAACTCCAAGTTATTTTTTAATCTCAAAAATTCACACAAGTGGTGGAGGAGTATGACACATTATTTATATTAACATTTTACAAATGTTTAGAGTACAGGAAGGTCTCCAGCCTTAAAAAAGAGCTGTACTTACTAGTTTTGCTTGCTGTGCGTTTACTGGATCACCATACTGCAGTAAAGCTTGAAACTGATTATTCTTTGTGAATGTGATTATCTTCAATACAGCACCAAACTTAGAGAATATCTGCCAAAAACATTGTAAAGTTTTACACATGAGTTCCTCCAAATCATACCTCAAGGTAAAATGAAATTTGGCCTACCTGATGAAGAACATCCAGGGTTACCGGATAGTACATATTGTCAATAATTATTCTAAGTACCGGACTCTGAGCTGGAGTCACTGCACTCTCACTAACAGTGGTCCCGCTAATGGGAGCGTTTGTTGCCTGCACAGCCGTCACTGCCTGAAGAACAGCTTGGGCCCGCTTAAAAAAAGAAAAAAAAAAATAGAAGACATGTTTTTTAATATTTCAAGATAGCTAGAAATTAATTAGCAGTATTAATATAATTAAATTTAGAAACATAAAGTAGTCCACTTATTTAAAACTCAGAACTATAGACATAACACAACGTTAAGTGCAATGCAGTCCGACTCTGTGAGAGGAGACAATAAAAATGAACACATCAATTAATCCTCATGTCACAGTAAGGAGGGGCTTCAAAGGCACCATTATCAATCTTCCTAGTAGCAAGCTTATTGTTCTACTAGTAAGGATAAAGAAAGTAAGGATTTTGTAGGTTTCAAAACTCTTTACAGACTTTTTTCCTTTCCTTTAATAAAAAAAAAAAAAAAACAACAAAAAAAATCAACCAACAAAAAAAACCAAGCGTACAGAAACCAGAAGTATTTATCCTGTTTTTCAAGAGAGTATATTATAGTTAACATTTCACTGCTATTTGAATTATGCAGAAGGCTCTGATAGGAAGGGATAATGCTAAACTAACACTTCTACGCTTCTTAGCTTTAACACAATGAAATAATACACAAGACTGACTGACAAGTGTCAGAGTGTACTATCCACAGAGGGGGGTAAACAAACTGGTGTCTGTTATACACCCTCTTTCACAAAAACAAAATCCTCTCCATGTGTGGGGACTTTTTTGGTTTTTAAACACAAGCAGGGTTTTAGAAATTCAAAGGTAACCACATGATGACATCACAAGAACACACATCTATGTAACTACTTCCACTGCCAAAACAGACAGTATCAGAAAGATTAGATGCCTTTTTCTGAGAAAAAGTGCAGAAAAAAGGGGTTCCATTTAATACTTTCATTACAGTAGCCTTATGAAGCAAAACAATACAAAACAGAGACAAGTGAGCATGCCAGGTAAAAATAACCACCACCATATTAACGCATACTGCATATTTTAAAGGTATTAGAGCCACTACACAATTTCATGTCTCACAACTTACATGATACTCCTCATACTGAAACGAATCAATGAGTAAAGAATGTGGGGGAAAAAGAAAAGACCTGGTGAACACTAGTTGGGAAAACGAAATTTACCTCTACATTTAACATTAATTACTGTAACTCCGTAAAAACATCTTTTGATAACAACACATTTTTTTTTTCCCCTAATGTATGAAATACACAACTTTCAAGCTGGCCAGATATTTGGCTGAGTTGCATAATTACTTCCTACTCCTTCTGTAAGCACAGAAGCACATAGCAATTAAAACTCACTCCTTAAAGTGACAGGAAAAGTTTAGATTGTATTACTTTAAGAACCAAAACTTGTGAAGTCAATTTTATCATATGACCCTTGTTAGCACTATCCAGCTATGCTTATAGATCATATTCCATTCCACTAAAGTTAATGTGAATACATGAAGGAACACAGGACTTAACATTGGCAAATAAGGATAAAATCTGTAAATTATGACAGTGAGTATTTTGTCGAGCAAGTTCAAAATAACATTTAGTATCATAATCAAATAGACACTTTTGAAGACATGAGTAGTAAGTAAAGCTTTTTTCTTATTTTTGCAAAATTGAAATTAATTTTAAAAGATCATCTACACCATTCAGAAAGTGTAACATTTATAAATGCTGCAGTGTCTGTGCAGAGACTAAACCCATGCATTTATGACAGGCTAATGATTAAAGAGAATTACAGTTACAGAGGTCATTCTATTCTCAATTCTTCTGAGTCTAGATACTGTATGAAACAAGGTAAGAGATGTTTGTTTAAAATCTGAGTTTAAATGCTCCTCTCAGTGTTTTGATGTCTCACAGGAAAAGGATTTTCACAGAATTATAAAACTAAGATGAAAACTTAAATGGCCCCTTTTGAATGTTTATTCAGAGCCAACTCATTCTGAGTACATAACTAAAAATAACCTTGGAAGCTACTATTATTGAGAAATTCAGAATAGCATAGCTTAATGGAACTTTTCCTACTTTCATTATTTCTAAAGGCCTGGCTGTTTAAAGAACCCCTTGGTTAAATACATTTTTTGCTATCTTCTTTATAACTAAGATACCTGCACCTTTCTCCAATTTTTTTATCCTATCTTTCCAGTTACATGTACTAGCATCCTGACTTCCTCACCTCTTCCTGCTTGAACATTCAGAAAAAGACAATGTCAAAATTAATTTGGCTGAATGAGAAAGCTTTCAAATACAGATTAAAAATTTAAGTTTTCAGTATCAAAGGAAAAAAAAAGGGCAGACTACAGGCAATATCTGCACCACCTTTATTTTTCCTTACAGAAAAAAGAATATCCAACCATCCTGTGTTTTATAGAATGCCTCATACTAGTTACAGAATACTTACTGCCAAGAACCCATTTAAATTATTTCATTCTACATTAAAGAAACAGAGGCCTGAAAGACTGGGACTATGTTAAACTTGGGTATAAATGCACACAGTGGCATAAAAGCTGCTGAAAAGTCAGCACATCCTGTATGTCGAAAAGGTGGACGTGTGAAGTGCAAAAACAGAATCACCACAGAAGCCAGAGGACAACGTAAAAGAAAGCTTAAGGGAGTATGTCCATTCACTACATGTGCAGAAGAATTCATCCTCTATTCTCTTTTTTCAGAAGTAAATGAAGGTATTTATTTTTCTTTATAACTGACATTTTTGGGGATGGGGGAGGGGGGGATCTCAAATTTTAAGAAGTACCTTTAGCAGACAAATATCAAAAGATTCTAAGGAACTGGAATGTTTAGAAAGAGCAACAGGAAAATCAACACTATGCTTGATCTGAACCAAGATGTCTTTCAAGAGACCATCCTGAAACTGTTTTTAAAAGGTAACAGATATAATTTTAGTATTTCCATACCTTACTTAAGACAGGACACAAGCAACAGAAACTATAACTTGGTACTTACACTGCCTTTTATAACATCAAAAAGAAAACATAAGAAATTAACTTTAAAATAATCATCTGACTTGTGGTAAATTGATGTCTCGTTTCTCCCCCTGTAATTTGTATGAAATGATCACCGCATTACTTTTGCTAATTTTCCTGTTCTACTAAAACCAGACGTATCTATATTTATTGTGAAATAGGTTCTGCAGAGGCAAGAGCAAAACATTTTTTTTATTATTAAGTATATTTGTCTCTACAGTGATCATTAAGGTATTCTTCTCCAGAACACCAGACCACATAAGCTGAGGTTACCAGTGCTACCAGAATGATCATTCAAAGCACTGAAACGTAGGCATTGGCATTAGTCATTATCACTAGGGAAATTCAAATTGGCATTAGAATCTCAGGTGTCAGAATAAGAAAGTTACTTTGTTCATCCTACAGTCTCTAAACTAAGATGAAAACTTATTTTGTGAAAAAAAAAATTAAAGTTAAAAGACACTTCAGAATCTCTTTACATTAAGGAAACATTAAGAAAATTCATTGTAACGGAAAGATCACACAGAAAGCAAATCCCCCTCACTGTCACAAAATGGAATGATCATAGGTAAGACTACAGTAGTGTTAAAATGTTGACAAAACCAAATGATTTAAACATATGCCACATGAGCCAAGAACACAGGCCATGCCTCATTTTCTACTGTCTGCATTTGTAATATGACATAACAGGAAATATACCTGGTTAAGCGTGTTATCAGTCTTTAGTTCTTTATGATTGGAATACTGGATATAGATAGGTTGGTTACGAAGATGAGGTGTCACAGCAGAGTAGTAATTAACCATAGTGATAGCTGCTTCTTCTGTAGCAAGTTCCAAAAATGCCTGTAATGAAACAGTCAATTTTTACTATTTACAAAGTAGATAATCTTCGTATTAGCAGCATATAAAAAAAAACCCAAACACTTAAAGGATTTGATGACACATTTTAACAAGTGCCAGTCTTCAGAAGATGTCATTGTCTACATACCAATTTTATTTGCTAAGCTACTTCATCTCCAAAAATTCATCTGTGAAGATGCAGGACTAAATATTTCTCTTATAGATAACTTTCTGCTTTATGTAGCTGCCAAACATTCCCTGTTCCCCCCACCCCCCCCCAATTCACTAAAAGACAGCATACCTTCATAAAAAAAATTAAAGGAACAAAGGCACTTTTTTTTTTTTAATACTTACTTTTACATGGCTTATTTCAATAGCATTTTAACAGCATATTTTAAAATTGGACAGTAAGCATACTAAAAAAAAAAAAAAAAATCAAAAGCAGCAAATTACCTGATTTTTCCCTTTCAGCATCAGGATGTTGGTTACCTTACCAAAAGGTAAACCTAAAGCAATAACTTCTGTTTCTGTCACTTCCCCAGGCAATTTCCTGATATGAAGAACACGAGAAGGAGCCCCATCCATTTTATCGTCACCTTTGAATTTCTTGTTGTCATTACCATTGGCTGAAAGACATATTCAGACTCTATTTGAAAAGTTTACTGATATCATTAGTGCTTTATTTAAAAAATGCCTTTCATTATAATTATGAGATAATTTATAAGTAAGCCATCTATTAGTTTGATCTAAATAAAATTCAAGGGTTCAGAACAAATTCCGAAGAGACGAATGTTACATAGTTTCATGAAAGGTGGACTGTTCAAGACCAACTCAATAGGCCTTTGTGATAACTCATTTTCTAAACAAGACAAAAACCACAGCAAATCCTTTTCATCTCACTTTCAGTGAAGTATCCCATATAATACCATGTAATAATTACGACTCAGATGAGCTTGCATAAGAACTCTAAAGTATGTAAAAAAAACAATTAGAGGTTACCCAGAATTTTTTTGAAAGGAGAAAAATGGTGGTGAAAGGAGAAAAATGGTGGTGAACTAGCAGAGCTCCTAAAAGAAAGTTTTAATGATTGTTTGCACTAAGGAACCAGACACAAAAAGTAGAAAAGTACCAAAGCAAGAGAGGAAGCATTACTAATGCTGAGAAGGATCACACTGGAGAAAGGGGATGACCCAGAGGACTGACACCACAGAAGTCTGATGAAATCCACAGCCTCAGAATTTAAGGACCAAGTACAAAAATGTCCATTATGAACTACGAGCTCACCCACAGAAAAGGAAAAACCAAGTAATAAACATGATGCAGCCAACATGGATAGGAGGAAGAAGGAAAAGAAAAAATAATAAAAAAGCACCAGACAAGATTTTCCTATCAGAAAAAGGGAAGCATGAACATCATTGTACAAAGCACCAGGAAGATACTATTTGAAATATTGTCTAGAATTCTTGTACAGAATTCCAGCAAAATTTCAGCTCAAGTTATTTTTCTTGAACATATGCAATAAAGAGCAAGCCAGTTGGATGGAAGAAGTCTTGCTTTGGAAAGAAGGCCAGAAAATAATTATTTACTGTGGTTAAAAGGTAGTACAACTACTGCCTACAAATATATCAGTGGAGTAAACATGAGAAAGAGTCAAGAGCTAAAGAACAACATTGTCATAAGATATATGGGTATTAATGAATCAATCAATGCTAGAAATCAGAATGCATTTAGATATGAGAGAAGCAAGCATTAAGACTTCCTTTTCTTCTACTTCTGGCTATAAAATGTACAGGTCTGTGTGGCTATTCAACCTCCAATTTCATGTTAGAAGAGCAGTTCAATAGCTATCTGTATTTCCAAAAAGCACACAAATTGTGACTAGATGAAAAAATAATTGTAATTGTTAGGATTCAAATTCATGCGTTGAGGGTTTATACCAAATAGGATTTAAAAAAAAAGAAAATTATGAACAAGACTACTTTTATTTACTGACTATAAAAGTAGAAACAATAAATTGAGGCAGGGAATGATCAGTAAGAAGTATTTATATATATGTTAAATCCTCCAAAAGCCCCATCTTTGTAAGAAAGTTGACAGCTGTGATTTCCAGACGAAAGAATAAAGAAGTCCTCAATTATCACTCAGCTGTAACTACAGAATCTAATTCTGAATTTGTGCCAGGAAAGTCATTGACACCTAATCTGATTCCCTGCATAACAGTATTGCATTAATTTATGACTGACTTGAGCACAGAAAGTTTTGCTAAGGGTATACCTAAATCATAACCAAGAATTCAAGTTCTTAACTCAGTTTGCCTAAACCAAACCAACTTATTCAAGATTAAAAACACAGAATGAAACAGACCCTTATTTTTACAAGTCAAGAACATCCACGCTCCAGATCTGGATTTGAAACACCAAACCAGGTATGACATTTAAGTACCTTTTCGATGCTATCAGGAAAACTGGCAAACTCAGGGGTCTCTGACCAAACCTGTGAACACACTTTTTACTTTTTCCAAGAATAATGTCATTCTTCATACGTCCATTAAAGGAACTGATGGAAAAAGCATAAATGTATACAGTAGAACTGTTTCCATCACTCCCTTCTATCTTCTTCTAACAGCTAAACCTCTTCAATCTAAATTGAAGGAATTGACCTTCCACTTCAGCTATCTATATTTGGATTTAGCTAAATTTACAATTCAAGATACTCTCTTAGTTAAAAATAGTATGCCTCAGAGGCAGGTCACCCCTTAACTCACTCCCCCCAACCCCTCCAACACCCACCCCCCCCTCCCCCCCCAAAAGAAATTCCAGGACTGAGCTTTTTAAAAGGTACTTACACTGTGGAACACATTCTAAGTCTCTTCCAGCTTACTACAGCAGACAAAACAACAAAAAACTAATGGCATTGGAACTGGTAAAAATTCAGCTTGGAGTATCTCGAACTGACATTGTTAGAAGGGGTCAAATCCATGTAATAGTATGTATTTTATTTTGGTCTGCTGCACAGAAGGACAAATTTTGATGAAACACAGAAGAGCAAAATTCTAAAAATACACACTGAACGAGAACCTGAAGTCCATCCCTAGTCTACACAAGGCTCTAACCTATATCATTCTGGCAAACATGGCAAGACTGGGCTTCCAGGTAGCTGGATTTCACGTGTTCAAATTGCACAACACAGCATTTTATCTTCAAAGCGACAGACAACCAAAGTTTATGAAAAAGTACTTTTATTTTTCATCGGAAGCTCATTACACAACACTCTTTCCTAGTTCTCAATTTGTATCTCTACAAAGAACTAGAAGAAAACACTGTAAAGTGTGACAGGCTTAATGTATTACAAACAACACATTACAAACTCGCAAAGAATAAAAGAATTACGGTAACATTAAAACTAGATTTCCAAAGCCTTTCATATTTAAACTTTCTAAATAACTTGAATTCCTTACAAGTTTCAAAAACTAAATATGAAATATTAATAAGAAATGAAAAAGTGAAAATAAAGTTTTTAAACTAAAAGATTTTCTGAAACTGATAAGAAACCTCTGGTTTTATTACATCACCAGAAAACTATATATCATGACTGCTAAGATTAGTACTTACACAACTGTTTTGTCTGTTGCGTGACTATCAACACATAATTTTGACATATTAACTTTTCCACAACATAATGTCCAAGAATTTTTTTTTTTTTTTTAACCTAAAGCTTGTATTTGGGTTAGGCTTTAGGTAATCCCACTGTTACTAGTAAAAGTACCACTGTCAGCATATAATCACTCACATATATGTATTTGCAAAGAAACGTTCCTCTAATAATTATTGTGTTACCTGAATAAATTGTTTTTCCATCTGTTAGCATTGCTATCTAATATTTGCATTTTAGTTTTTCAACTTTTGCTGTAGTAGATTTAAAGAGCAAGTTTAAAATATTTTGTTGTAATATATTTTTTTCCTGAAGAGCAGTTAACAGCTTTAACTTAACTCATGTATGTGTCTTACACAATTTTTTTAAACTATCTTAAACTAAACATCTACTAAACTATTCTTCAAACTTTTTTTCCTTATTGTAAAACAGATATATAGGCAAGTGCTTGCGCTAAAAAATTTAAGTGAAAAAGTAGATACATAAATATATTAATATACACAAAAAGATACAGAATCATGCACTAAACATATAGCAATCAGCAAAATGGGGCAGAGGGGTGACAGGATGGGTGGACTGACAACAAGCATTCTCAATGTTATGTAAATGCCCAAAAACTTTTCAGCAGTAGGGCAAGCAACCATGACAAAAGCTGTTTATTACTTACTGGTAGAAGCATACCTTTCACAATGAAAGCTGAACTGGTAACATTCACAAAAAAAATGAAGTTCACCTTCTTAAAGTAAACTAATTTACCCCCAAACATTTAACACTGGATTTTTAAGATGATGGAAGAAATTAACATATCAGTTATTACTGCTTTTCTTGAAAGCCAAGAGAACATGTACTGCTTCTACTTCCGATTATCCAGCCAGCATAGCCTAACGCTAATTTCAGTAATGGCAGTAATAAAGTGTGTGTGTGTCTCATACTAAATATACATGCACATATAGAAGTGAATTTTTCAAAACATTTGAGGGACAAATGAAATTTAGCTTTTAGAACAATTACTAACAACTACGAACAATTTGGTACTGTATGAAACCTTCCTCCCCAACTTTAGTCTCTTATTTGCCATTTTAAATGGTACTTCTCAGCTGGTGACGTACCATTAAACTGCACTTGGGAATAGAAAAACACAATGTTTAAAACATGGGAACACAACTTGTTCAGAGCCACTGAAAGGTGAATTCAACTACTGTTAAAACAACAATTTCATTCTCTAACAAACTGTATCAGCATATTCAGTGTCCATAAAGGTTAAAAGGTAAGTCAAGAAGAGCAAGGTACTAGAAGAGTAACATTGTCTTGCAGTAGAAATGCAGCCTATGGAGATAAACAAGCAGATCCTTCTCTATACAGCAGGAGAAAGACAAAACTGAAGAAAACTGGGGGGGAAAGGGGATGGAGGAGGGAGGAACCTCACAAGCCAACTAGTAACTACTGCTGAGGAACTATTAAACTGGAAGCTTATTGGCAAGTAGTTATCTCATCAGGTAGTTTGGCCTTCACCAGACTTGAAATGCCTGATCCAATTCAAACTCTTGCCGTTAAAGCTTTAACAAATATAAGGATGCACTGAAGAGCATAATGCTACAATATCTGTGTTGGGGGAAAACAAAAAAAAATCACCATGAGAATAGCATGACTAAAACACGGTATCAGTATTAGTTCATTTACTTATCAAGTTACAGCCTTAAACATATAGTTTAAAAAAAATACCTAAAAAACCCCAAAAAAACAGAAATCTAACTGTGAATGTTTGTTATATTCAATGCAGACTACCAAAAAAATCCTTTCTGTAACAGCCATTGCACCGATGTAAGCCCTCTTTGGCTCTCCACCAAGAAGAAAAATCCAGTTTCCATACGACATCAGTTGTCTATTTGTAAATAAAATCTCATGCCTACAAATGGCATTCAAAGCATTATTCTCCCATCTAAATAAGATACTACAGTCTAAACATAACTGATACATAAGCTACATCCCTGTTGCACAGATTTCCTTCAACTTAGTATAAATCAAGTTGTTGAAATTGAATGCTTAAGAGTTGACAAAGCCTACAAATGGCCATTATCTAAACAACCTGGGTCCCTGTCATTTTAGTTAGAAACTCCTATTTTAAACACAGAAATAGAAACCTATATATAGAAGCAACAGAATGAAGTGCAATGTATGCAAGACATACTTTAAATCCCTGGCATTCAGTTGTTCAAGCTCTGAAGGCTCAATGCTCCCAAGTAGTTTTTGCAGAAAAAATTGATCTTAAAGTTCAGCATAACTCCTAGCAAACAGTGAATAACTATTTTTGAAAGCATGTTTTAGTAAGATTTCATCCTCAAGTTTTTCTCTGCACACATTTTTTTTTTTTTTAATTTTAAGAAATACATAAATACGACCTAAAGTGTTCTAAGGCCAAAAATACACAATTTACCTTGAAAATATAAGAAGCCTTTATTTTAGATGTGTAATTTTCCTTTACAATAGCCTTCTTGCATATTCGCACAATCTCCTAATATAAAAATGTAACTGTGGCTATGGGCAAAGATTACAATAAAAAGTTGCTTTCACCTATAATTACCTGGAAAGAAGGGGAAGAAATGTTAAAAATTCATCACAAGTCGCTGATTATAAATCCCTGTGTATCTGCAGTAGTGAAATAATTGATAAATAAACATCCTTTCTGTAGGAGTCAATCTCTGTTTCACAACTGTCAGTATACACCAACAGCCAAATTCAGGGCAGCGCGGGGAGGGGGGGGGAGGAGGAAAGCCTAAGTATTTACTTGAAACATTTATTTCATCCTCCAATACAATCAGTTTATACATTAAAGACAAGAAGATTACTAACAGTATTATGCATTGCTGTTGCTAATGTAGAAAGTACTTCTTGTTTCACATTAGCTAAATACATGAAATTTAATGTTATCAACAAGAACATAGGACACATATCCATCCACACGGGAAATATCAGACCAAGAGAAAGGCAATGGAATTATGAAGATACCTAGTCTACAGTTGTGGATTATGACCAGACAGAAAGATTAAATATTGCAGTAGCTACTGAACACAATCATCTCCATTAAAAAAACAGCTAAAAGAACTGCAAACAAAACAGGAGGGCAGACAGTTGTGGTTTCGTTTCCGAGCTTCTTTCCTCCTTCCTCTTTCCTTCTATAAAGATATACATATACACCTTGCCTGATGTCACAGATAGAATGTAGTAAGGAGACCTTTGGTCTGATCCAGTGACACTTTTCCACAAGTGACAACGGGTTCCCAAAACAAAAACAGGACCTTTGTTTCAGTACAGGCATCTTCAGAAGTTCAAGCTAAAGGCAAGATCTGCAATTTAAAATGTTGGAAAGAACAAAAAAGGAGATACTAAAAAATAAGATAAAAACATGACGAATGTGAAGTTTTCTGAAGTCTCCATTTGTTAACCATAAAATTAAAGGTTATATATGATTATGCTTGTTTGGTTGGTGGGGGTTTTTTGTTGTTTTGGGGCCTGGTGGTGGGAGTATGTTCTGCAAGACTTTGTACTTCAGAGTACTTTATATCCCATTATCCTTGCCTCGCTAGGCCACTACTACGTTGTGGAAGTCTTACCACTTGAACTAAAGCATTAACCAATAGTAATAGGTGGATTTTTACCATGGACCTGGGCCATGTGCAAAGGAAAATCTTGACCAACCAATTATAAAACTCTCATACTATAAAGAATATTGCCTATCAGGAATTTGAGCTAAGGAAATAAACATGGTCATGCAATTAAAAAAATTAACTGCACAGCTTTTAACTGGCACATCTGCACATAGGCTGCACCTGTTTCGAAACCCACTGAGCACTTAAGTTTTCTAAGCAACTATGCTAAGACACTCACAATATGGTATAGTGGCTGTTCAGTATTGCACAGTCTAAAACTAACGCACTTCCCTTTGGCCCTTTAAAATATGTAAAAATACTACAGCTAGAGTGAAATGCAGCTGAAGTGGCACAAAAAGAATTATCATGGCATAGTGATGCAGATAGAAATTAACTAAATTAGTAATAGTCACATTTTATTTCTCCCATCCTGCGGTCTTTTGAGGGGTTTGGCATTTTGGTGGGGTTTTTTTACAGTTTCTTAACTTACAAAAAGATGTATTGTTCAGGCATTGAGAGCATTAAAATTTAGCTCATCCACATGCATATGCCCATGTATATCTGTAGAAAAATGTAAATTATAGTCTATTATTAAATTATTATACTTTCCAATCACATGTACTGTACTTCTTCAAATCTTTCCAATTACTATTAATTATAATCAATTTGCAAACTTCAGAAGTAAATCACCTATGTTTAGGCATCATTAATGTTAACTAATAACCAATTTTACTTAATGTGCCATCAAAAACAGCACATCTATGTTTATTCCCCCAGTTAAACATAGCACTTGAAGTATTATTAGCTTCTATGCCTCAGTGCTAAGTATTCTGTTAATACAATGAATTACCTACCAAAGTCACTGCTAACATTACCTGCTAACGAAGTAAAAACAAGATCAAGATTAATAGTATCATTTAAAGCTCCACAAGTTTGGTGAGCTCAGTTGTAAAATTATTTTTGAACTGTTTTTACTGATTGAACTTAAAACACACAAATGTGAACAATGAAACTGGTGGCATCTATAGTAAAAAAAACTGCCAATCCTTCCACTTCAATCCCTTGTCTTTGACAAGCCAATTCTCATAAAACTTTCATCAACATCTTTCACCTTTTATCTACATCCCTTAAAAATTTTACTTTTTTTTGTGTGGATTTCAGCAATACAGTTCATGGCACAAGCATCTTCATACATATAACTGTTCCTAAAACTTCCATTAAACAGTCCTCCATCTGAAACTAAAAACACCGCCTCACAAGAAGTTTGGCATAAAAGTAACCCATCACAAACACCTTTTCTATTCTTAAAAAGACTTTTTTTATTAGATTTAAAAGCTGCAGAAGAAGCAACTGCCATTATGTATTTACTGAACATACAGCACTGAAAGGTGAAAAAAGTTATTTATGTGCCATCATTTACAATATGCATAACAAATGTCTTTAAAAACATCCAGAGTCAAAAATATTCTTAAAGTATCCTGGCTTCAGCTCTGGTTTCTCCGAATCCTGCTACCAAACCATATTTTAGTTTACCTAACCTGCCTTTCTAGTCATTGTCTGCTGTGCACCAACACAAAAAAAATGAATTCATAGATTTTTAAGAGAAGGATATGCTCTCCAAAGAGACTGGAACCAAGCAAGATTATGATAGAAAATAATAAGAGACTTTGACAGTACTTTCAGAAAAGCTGAAGGAAAACACTAGTAGCAGTTCAAGCAGTAGTAGTAGATTCTGTGGTTCTGACAATACAACTTCAACATATCAATGTCAGCTGGTGCTAAAAAGCTCTGAAACTTAAAACATCCGACATTAGAAAGAGAACTTCTTGGAAAAGCTTAGATATTTGCTGCAACTTACAAGCTGTCCTCCCTTGCAACAAATTCTGATCTAGTAGACAGGATTCTTCCCTCCATGTTTACAGAATGATGTTCTGCCATACTGCTCAAACTAATTCAGAAAAAAAATACTTCTTGTACTAATATAAATGCTTAACAGAAATGAAATTCCACAACAATAAGGACAGTAATCAAATTATGTCCAAAATAGTAGATACAAGGGTTCAGAATTAAGCGGTAAAAGAACTCACATGGAAGTCATCCTCAATAATCCAAGTCTACATTCCTTTTAAGGCTGTTCTTTTACAAGAGACACACAAAGGACTTAAGACAGTAACTTGACTTGTAACGAATGTTAACATAACATACTATCAATCTCCTTTCATCTATACAGTCTTGAAGATGGACACCGATGACAAAGCTGTTTAGAAAATGCTCAAGGATCAGGCCTCGTGTTTTGAGCAATGGTCTTTTGGACAACAGTCCAACACACTAGCACCTTCCTTAATCATGTATTGTTTATCAAATTACCAGTGGTTCAAATAATCAATAAGAATGCAAACCAAACATTTGTCCAACAATTTTGCAAGTTTCTTCCACAAAAAAACAGGGAGGGATTCATATGTAAGACTCCCTATAGGACACAGAAAGCATGCATATTCCATGCCTTTGACTAAGAAAGAGAATTAGAGTACTCATAAAAGCTGTAAAGTACTACAGTATTCTAACTGAATGGCAGCTGAATACCAAAAAGACCTAATGGAACTGTTACCACAATAGAAGGGTAGGACGATCGTTTTAAAACCTCATCTCCAGTCTCAGCCCTAGAGAGACAGCCCCCAGTTCTACAAAAAACACCCACTTCCATGAAAAGGTCATTTTTTTTGACAACTTGTGCAATTTGTTTTAGGTTACTATTTCTATAGCAGAGATTTAGAAAGAAATGAGGCTGTGGTTCACAAGTTTTTGCTCTAAGTTTAGGCCTGCTAGGGCACTGTTAGTGACAACTGGTTTTTTGATTGTGCATACTTTTACCAATAAGGCTCAGAGAGTTACAAAGACAAACTGTGTCTTTCTTCTGTTCATCTAGGTGTCTGTTTGGAAAAATATCACGTGATCAGATGTGGAAAATAAGGTCAAAAACCAGAACAGGTTTCTCTGTACTTCAGAAAGCAGTGACCAGGTCTCATAAAATCATGACAATTCCAAACTCTAAGAATGAAAGGGCAAAAACAAGTATTAGTTTCAAGAGTTATAGAGTAGGCCTGTCTCCTTTACAATGAATTTAATCAATGATTACAGATTCTCTTAAGCCCTAGAAAATCTGAGGAAGATTCATCACTACCATGCCTTGGCCACGGAAAAAAAAACTGTTCACAGAAGTTTTAAATTCTTCTGAAGAGGAAATTAACAAAACTGAAGCAAAAGGAGGTGATTCATTCGGACATAAAGAATACCTGAACTCATCTGGCTTCAGGAGATGGGTACAGAAAAATTAACATTTCAGATCTGATTACTTCTTAGTCTACAACCTGAACTTGTAAACTGTGTAAGTCTGGAAAAAGCACTTCCAGTCTCACAATAAACAAGACAGCTATGGAAGGATATATTTAAAAATAACACTGAACTGTAGATTTAGCCCACTCTACCGGGGAGGGGGGGGGGGGTATGCTCTTTAACAAAGGCAGACAGAAGACAAATTTGAACACAAGTCCCAAGAAACTGCTTAAAAACAAACAAAACCCCCAAACCAAACTAGCCCCCTTTCCACTGACATCTATAAATAATGGCTTGAATTATGATACTGGATTCAGATTGGGTATTTGGGGGGGGGGGGGGATTATTTTTCCACCAATTTCCTTTATATATTACACAATTAATATGAAAACTTTTATAACAGGCAACTGATACTACAGGAAGCAGGCCACCACTCAGACCACTCTTGTTTGTTGATGAGAAGTCATTTATGGTTCTGGATGCCTAGAGACATGTCAAGAGGTCCTCCTTGTATACAATGTAAAGAATCAATTCATTTGAAAACTCTCTCACAAATTCTTATCATTTGGTAAACACAAACAAACAACAAAACAAACAAACAAAACACCACCACAAAACGCAAAGGCTAAATCAGCTTAAAAAGGGGGGAACCAAAAACAAGGTGGGGAAGAAAACCTGTATTTGTTAAATACATCAGACTCCCAAGTCCACATAATGGAATCAAAGCACTCTTTTTCATTTTAAGAACTTTTAAATAGAAATTCTTTTCTTCTTGAAAGTTTGAGACTTCTTAGACAAGCTTCTGTAATTTTTTTCTTATGAAAACTCAAAATTATAATAATTCTTATTTCAATTTTTTGCCCTTCAGCTTTTTTTTTTTTCCTTTGACAAATTAACTTGCAGTTAGTTTCCCTGAACTAAGGGAAAAGCTTCTCTGAAAATTCATGGAAAACTGGTAACACTCCGGACTTTGTCCTGGTTACGGTGCTCTCACTCCCCCTCTCATTGCCCAAATCCAAACCCTCATACACACAACCCAAACTCCTTTTCATTCTAGTTTCTCATTTAAGTAAAGCAAACTGCCAAAGCACTAATATCCAGGACTGCAGAGGACATCAAGAAGATGAAAACAAGAAGAGTGACCTCTTTCAGAACCAGAAGGAATTAAGAAAAAGCACGGGAGATAAACAAGTGTTCTAGGGTTCTGAAATGGCTATGAATACACTACACTGCATTTTTGGTCTGTTCCAAAGAAGTAACATCTCTTCACCTTTGGTTACAGAACTTCCAGTGGAAGTGGCTCTCCTCTCTTCTGCTGCCACTCCTCCACTTCACATTGCGCTGAATCTAGCAACTGTACAGCCACATGACTGATCAGTAAATTGCTTAAGGAAAACAATACTTTTTGGCAGTACAGTTTAACACTGGATTAGCTCATCCTGCAATTGTATGAGCACTCCAGCATAGAGAGTGGAGCAGAAACATGTGGAGTTGGGGGTTTTCTTCTGCTTGTGCTAAGGATGTAGGATGATAAGGTGCAGAACTACTCATTCCGGCAACAGCTGCCACCACAGCACCCGAAACATAACATGAAACTGCACTCTGAATCCCAATCTTTTACTACTAGATTAAAAGGAAAGAGTCTGCTACTAATATTAGTGACTATACTGCTCAGCACAAATAGAGAAAAATTGATCAGGCATATTAAAAGCAGTGAACCAGTCAAGTATTTGGAAAGCCCAGCAACACTGATGCCATGAACCAATTCCTCCACATCTCTAAGGCAAGGGAGAAAAAAACAGAACACATGCATGAGGGGGGAAAAAAAAAATAAAAAAAATCAAGACCTTCTCTGAAGTAAGCCTTCCAAGGGAACTCAATGCATGTTCAACATACAGAAGCGTTAACTGCAATAGAAGGCATTTTAGTATGTGCCAATTCATGAGAAGCCTTTCCATCTAGCATGACCAGAAATTTGACTAAAGAAAACCACACTCACTTTACACTGACATTCTGAGATTCTACTGCTGTGATCTCAGACTGAAGTAGCAAAGTGAAGTTTCCTGCTGTAGCAGTCTAAACCAGAACAGAGCAAAACTCTGTTTTCCTGAATCCATACTGTATTATGAAACTGGCACAGTGTTCATCCCTGTAATGCCCAGACTCACAGATGTCTGTGTGTGAAAAAGCTGATGTCATATAGGAGTTGTTAAGCTGTTTACCTTTGCTCGGTAGTTGTGATTCCTTACTTTGAAGGCAGCTGTACAAGACAAGTGTAATTTTTCATCCCATTACCCAACAACAATTTACTGTACAGACATCTGAAAGTTGCCTCTTGTTTTAAGGGATCATTCTTCTCAGGTACCAAGGTTTGTGAGTATATACAAGGTCACTACAGTCTAATGCATGCCAACAGTTTATCCCTCTATAGCACAACGGATTCTTGTTTCAGTGTTCTCCCCTTGTAAACAGGAAATGAGTCCAAGTATAAATGATAGATTTCTCCTTTGAAAGGGCATCACTTACCAGTAACTACCATGCTGCTCATGTTAGAGTTCGGGCTATTGAGTACACTGCCTGAAAGAAGTTCGTCAGATCCTCTCTAAAAAGAAAGAGACAGTAAGAGATTTTTTTTTTCCTATATTTTGTGATTTTTAAAGATGATATTAAAAATGTCAGTTTGACAGGGAAAACCTTTAGAAGAACTTAAGCAAGCATAACCAAACCTATTCAGATTTGGCAGACTTCCTCTTTTCAGATAAGTGCAACAACTTGAAATCTAAGTAAAGCAGTATATTTACATGGCAATCTTTGAAATGAGAGCAGCTTAAGCACAGTTGTTTCACCCACCACTGAAATGAAGCCACCTTCAGACACAATGAGAACTGCTGAACAATAATTTTGTCCAGCATTTCAAATTAATTATTAAGTATATTTAGTCTATTTCAATAACATTTAAATTAACTTATTGTTTTAATATTTTAATATACATATTAAATTTATTATATCTTGCTGAAACTACAAGGGAAATCTACAGAAATAGAAACATGAAGTTTAGCTCAATTCTAACACCCCTATTTAAAAAAAAAAATTGTCTTCATAGGAAATGATCAATTTTCATTTTGGGGTCATCCATTTGTCCTGCAAAACACAATTTAGGGCAGGGAATTACATCTTCATTGCAATTCTTAAAAGATGACAAATATCAATTAAGTGGTCTTTTTGAAAATTACTCAAAAGTGGACTGCAAAAGTCAGAGGAGGTTTTATAGTGAAAACATACAGGATAATCTTTTCCTCTCAAATTATTTGCAAGACGGGCATTTGACATAGTTGAAGAGGCTTCTGCTTCTTTTCACGCCTTCTTTTTTTTCTTTTACCCCTCAACCTCCTCCATCCTTCAAGACCTCATGTCTCAAAAAGCCCCCAAAATATTTAGGTGATCTTTCATTAAAAAAATTTTAAAAGGGAATAAACCTGACATCCTTTGAAGATTATCTTTAATTTCTTATTGGTTCTTTTCCCACTTCAAAAGTGTTTCCCCAGCACCCGTAACACTAATCCAGGTCACTGCTAAAATGAAAACGAAGAAAGAAAACCGTTACTACCAATATTTAGAAAAATAAAAGTTTTAAATTCTGTTGTGGACACTACAATAGAATCTCAGGAATAGTTAGTCAATATGTTTTACAGGGCACCTCAACACTGCATACTAAATTAACCTGAGGATATCACCTTTTTAGGCAGCATGGTTGCAAGATGCATAAAATCAAACCTTTACCATTTTATCGTAGTGCACTGTATGTGTGTCCATACACAGAACTGTATGTTAAAGTTTGTTTAATCCAGAAATCCAGAAGCTCTTGAAAATAGTATGTATGTGTATGCACAGAGCGCCATTAAAAGTTTAATTAGTCTTCAACATCAGCTCTGGAGAATCTTGATACAGTTTATTGAATACTCTAAGCTCTTAGGTATACATAGCAATCAACAAAGCTGTGCCTATCAAATCAACAACACATTTGCTTTAAAACTGAGTAATGCCTAACACCAAGATTAGGTAGGACCAGGAGAAGGACCACATCTTGTCCTTCTCAATGTAGGGACAGATCTCTGATCAGATATAACTAAGGAAAAATTTAGCTGGACAAAACTGAGAAACAAGTTAGAGAAGTTACGGAAACTCTCCGCTATTCAAACTACATTGCTTTTTACTGTAAATATAATACACCAACCCAGGCACTCGGTATAATTTGAAACATAACCATCCCTTCTTTCTCTTTAATGTTCTATTTTTCTAACATAATATTTACATAGTAGAACACTGCAAAGTTCAAGATTACTAGCAGTATTAGATCACCCAGTGACAACTGCAGTTATTTCTGCTCTGTTACCCATTTAGCCTTGCTTGGAAGCCCTTGCCTGTAACCTGGACAGCTCAACTAAATAGGCAAGAAGTAGCAGCAGAGACTGAACAGTCAAGCATATTAAGATAATCCAGTAGCGATTTTTTTTTCTTTAATATGCCAGGCATTAATTTGCAATGGTGTAGCAGTTACTACGTAAACAGCTGAAGCATCCCCAGTACCAAATGAGTGCTCTTCCCAAAACCTGCAGGAACTTTACAATTCTGAAATATCTCAAATTTAAGCTGTCTTCAGCTTCAAAAAGTTACTTACATCAGCAACTGCTGACTAGCAGAACACAAGAGTGATTACATAAACTTCTGGTTCCTAGTAAATCAGGCTTTCAAAAAGCTGTTAATTTCTTAATCCACAGCAGAAAAATCCAAAAGGAACACAAATTACTCAATAGAGTGGATATTCAGTTACTGTATTTGTGTGTCATGAACAGTTAAAAAGAGTTTTCTCTTCATTTTGAAACATATCATTTTGCATTTCATGAATACATTCAGAGTCAATCACAAGATTTTGTCATTACACTTGAAAAATTTTTAACAGTTTTGCTTCAGAAGAACAAGTAAATGTGAATTCCTTACACTGGCATGTATCATAAATTCTACATTTGTTTTATCCTCATAAATCAATGTTCACAAGTCTAATTCACAGATGTACAAGTTTGTATGTGGAACGTTCTTTCAGTTCACCATGAAATCACAGACGTATAGCAAACCTCTGCTAACTCACTCCCATACATATTTGCAAAGCTTTTGGTAAAAGACAAAGGTGTCTCTTACTGTGTGAGTAATCATCTTATTAGATATACATGGTTATTTTTCCTTATCAGTTCTTAAGCAGCCTAGACACCTCTGCACTTCATTCAGTATGTAACTTTAAAACCACCTATGCAGCAAAAGACACACGATGTACTTGGACACAGCACGGTTAAATTACAAAATCAAAAGCAGTAGCTGTCTGGTAATTGTCATTTACTTCAGAAGGGTTATCTTAAGATGACAGTTATCTAGTGAAGCAATTTAACATAAGCATTTCAAGCAAGCCAATGGTTACTCTTAGACTGGCACTACTATGTGACACAAGCACCTCCTGAATTACAACACAGACATAAATACTTATTTTACTTACATTTATTCAGCAGAGATAAGACTTTTATTCAGTTTGCGGTCTGGGGTGCTTGGCTTTGGTTTTATGTGCATCTTCTTTTAGAGGATGCTAAACCAAAAAGGACTGGCATCTTGCTCAAAGGGCAAAGCTCCTCATCACTCCGCTATCTCACACACGAATTTCAGAATTACGACCCATTTTCCAAGCATCTTGAGCATGTTAGTTTTATTCTTAAGCATGCCAGTTCTGCTAGTCAAATCATGCAAAGCAAAAAAACCTTTAATTCAGGTGAATTTTATCAAGTGTTTCAGAGATAAGGAAACTAAACCCAGATCTTTGAAGACCATTGCAAATCAGATTTGATGAAGAGTGGAAGATCCAAGAGCAGTGTTCACTTTTTTCCTCATCTGTGCAAACTACTATGTTCTAAAGAATCAAAGCAAGTTTGAGGTTGTATAGCAAGACTGAAAATCACAAACACACAGATCACAGAAATGTCCAAATCTAAGTTAAAATAAAACACGAACAAAAAAACACCACAATGATTCTATTTCATCACAGAGTGCAAAGGAAAGTTTCTATAATAGCAACATGGCAGAGACTAATTAAATACCCATTTTAGCATGAGGGAAAGAGATGATAAAGTATAAAATAAGAAGTACAAACTCCTATTATACTATTAATAGGCCATCTTCTGACAGCTAGTCCTCAACAGCACAAGTTTTAAATGCTGTATTTCTATTCCTACCAATGTCGAGTACATTAATTTATACTAATTCTCCACAGAAGCTAAACCACTAACTATTCAGATCAGAGGTATCTAGAACACTTCTTCATTAAACCCACATCTACCAAAATACTATTACACAAAATAAACAAGGGAATTGCCAAACTAGCTTCTTGCAGTGAGTGAACCTTAATTGTGTTGTAGAATCAACAGTGTCCTTTCAATGAAGCCCATGTTACCACACCCTTGCACCCATTAAGGCATTTCCATCCATGGTGAGAAAACAGCTTATTAATGTATGGCTTCAACCAATGGAATTACATAAAACTGACATGTAGGATCACTTTCAGAAAGAGATAAAAATTTGAATACATATTTCAGAGAAACTTAAAAATCATATATACAAAAATGATTTTATATGCTGTAAATTGATGATACCACTTTGATATTTCACTTAATTTCTGTAACTGATAATACAGTTATTGTATGTACTTTGTCTCTTCTACAATTTACAAAATCAATTATACATAGAGAAAGAAAAAGCCCCCAGGTTAGTAAATTAATCTCCTAGCTCCTTGCCTTAACAGTCATAGTTAACTCAAAATCCCTCACTATACAAACCGGATTTACATAGCAGGATTTCAGATATTTTTCCCCCCACATAACAGACGTACTATAAAGCTTCATGCTATCACAGGTTATATTAAGTAGCTATGTAATTTCAGGAAGTCATTACAGTCATACTAACCTTCTAGGCTAATCAAAAAAATGCTATTTAGAAGTCTTTGCCAACTATTTTCCTCACATTCCAGACAGGGCTTTAAATATTTCAAACATTCCCCAGATTTTATTATATCCAAGGTAAAAAAACCAAAACAAATAGTAACAACTTTGGCTTGAGAGTTACCAAAGAGGTTTAGTCTTTTAATCATCAAAGTACTTTTTGACAACTGTTTATGAAAGAGAAGGATTATCAGCTCTTTTCCCAATAGTTCAGTGCTACGGAGACTCCTTATCAGACATTATGGCTGAACCTAACGTAACAAACTGAGTGTATTACAGAAGGCTTATTAGAAGCACGTGTAGATGCACTACAATACTACAAGAACACTAAACCAATACTACTAGGAACAGTAAATAAGTGACAAAACTACACTTTGTTAAAAAGTCAACAGTATCATCTAAAATAATTTCTTAAAATACCGTTAAAGTGTAGACTTAAAGATACCGAAAAATGCATTTTCTAATAAATCCTCTTATTTGTGGTATTCGAATTTGCTGATTTTACAAACCCCTCAAGAACAGGATGCTTTTGCCCCCCCCCCCCCCCCCCCGCCTTCTCATCCCTCCTCCTCCCCCAGATGAAAGAAAAAAGGAGAACTTTAGCTGCACTGTGCATTTACTACTGTCATTCTCAGCCTACAGGCATGAATTTCCCAAGGGGTATGACATGCCAGGAGACAGATCTCATGATTTAAAGAAATCTAACAGCATTGTAAAACAGTTCATTTCTAACAACATCTGGGAACAATGTAAAAGAAAAAGCCAGAAACCTGATGGCATGAGAGAGGAATAAAAGCATATGAGAATTCCAGACATTAAACATTCCCCTCTAACAGATACACACTTGTAAACACACTGCCTCAATATTCAATGTCTGAATTAACTTTGGGGACTGGATGTTGGAAACACCACGACAACACACTTTAAACCGTCAAACACAGCATTTATACACTTTGTTCAGCTTACATGTGATGGATCAGAATTTAATGAATGCTTCATTTTTAACAGGATACATTTTTAATTAAACACTGCATAAATACACCCTCACATACTCTTTAGTGAAGAAATACTTGATCCACCTTATGCTCTGACTATATGCACTACTATCAAAACACATAATCCAATTACCTAACGAATAGACTGTTACACCTCTCATACATATAGGATCACAGAGGACTCATTCAGGACAGGACAAGCCAAGCCTAAATATATAATCCAAAAGCAATTCCATGCAGGTTCATAGGTATTTTACAAAGCATACAGTTTAAACTATAAGCTTGTTATCACTTCATCAGAACCTTACATACAAGGAGTATGTCTACTTGTTTTTTTTTTTTTTTAAAGACTATACTATTTAACTATACTAGCATGAAATCTTATCAAATAAGGCCATGGACTCCATGAGTGCTTAATAACTCACTGATAACATCACTTGCTTCTAATTCAGTATGGAGTTAACTGGATACATATGACCACCTTTCCACATTCACTCTCTGTATTCTTTTTTCCCCACTTCAATTCTTCATGCTGTCCTCAACCAACTATACATTGTTTATATATCTTAACAACTAACTTCACCATTTTTACACTCATGGTTTTTTTCAGTAAGGAAGTATCTAGGGGAAAATTAAGCTTTTATTATTTTTTCTTGCAACTATACACATAGTATATGCCATGTACCTTATTCATGAAAACATACAAAATTTACAGAAATGGAGGGAGAGCGATCAAAGGAATCTGAAAAGTCTTTAAGACTGAAAAGAGACAAGTCTCAAATCCTCTGAAAATCCTCCAGGTTCTCAAAATACTATGTGGAAAAGGAGCCAAATTTCTCAAATCCTCTTCCATCTCAAGACCAAGATGGACTATTAAACCAGAGTAAAGAATCAAATCTGCACTTAAACCATGCCACCCAGCCTCATCCAGAAACCTTCTCACTTTCAATTGTAATGAAAGACTGCAGGCAAGAGTCTAGTCCAGTATCAGTTGACGCTTCAAACAACCAGGCGGAATTACACAAACAATAAGATTTATTTCAGCATGTCAGACTTTCTATTCTACTTTTACCAGGAAAGCAACTGTTACTCTGAAGCAGCTATACGTAACTGGTAGTAAATTAAAACAGGTGAGAACAACTCACTAGAGCTACCACCTGGATGTGTTCTTGGCTTTCTGGTTAGAGAATCATGGCACCTAGATGTACAGATTTGGTCCTTCAGTAGCAGTTTCTACATCTCAAAATACAATCCACAAGAAAGGTATTTTCCACTTGATTCTCTGCTATTTCAAAATAACAAATTAAAAGCACTAGTGCTATTTTGTCTGTAACTCAATACTCATGTTATGCATTCACAGAAAAACTGATTTTATGAAAAGCTAAAACCAGCTGTAAGTACTTGCAGCTATAAAAAACACCCAACCCCCTAAATCAAACATCACAGTCCCATGAACAGCTTGTGAAACCACAACCTCAGCTGAACCATCTACCACCAAAAGCAACAGTCCTACCCTCTCCCTGGCCCCAGCAACTTGTTCCTATTCTGTCCTCCCCAGTTCTATACTGCTACAAGCATGTATGCAACCACACACACACACTTTGGTACAAATCTGACTAAAAAGATGTAACTCACTGTTGTGTCATCTTAGCTTGATCCTGGTTAAGTTCCCAAGAGAGGTTTGTGAAGCGGCTACCCAAACATTTGTTGCCCAAGTATTACAGTGACAGAGAAAACTGGAATGCAGCTTGATTTGCTTGTGAAAGCACGGCCCAAAGCTCCAAGAAATGGGAAGGGTATTTTCATGCTGGTATTGGCTCATATTTTTCAGATGGTGCAAGCGATCACATTTCTCTTTCTACAACCCCCTCAATTAAGATGCAAATATAGGTGTTCTGTTACAAATGAAAAGTGATTTCCAATTAGTGAAAGACATCAAAACATATCAAGTAGGTATACTAAGCCCTCCTTACACTGATGCATACTTGCTACAGAGCATAAACTAATTTTCAACATTTTTCCTTTCTCTCCATTTTCAGCTCTCCTTATTTTTCTACATATATTATGGTGGCAGAATGAACACTAAGTGAAAAAAAGCCACCAAGTTACAAAGAAAAAAGAATTGGAGTAGACTGTTCTGGGAATAAATATGAAAGTCATTTCAAACAGGGTCAATTTACAGAAGTTACTGTCAAAAAGAGAGCAGACGTCTTTCATTGTAAGAAGTTATTTTTTGTCACCAAGGACATGCTCCCCATACCACTGCTGAACAGACAAATCCAGATGCCAGTTCTGAACTTCTGAACATGGTCACACTTCATTCTTTCTTCACTACTAGAATGTTCCACATATTTTTTGCTGTCTACTGTTGCTACGACTAAGTATTGAACACAAAAGTGGATTGTAAAACATTATCCTAGCTAACACAAAATTAAAAGCTCCTCCAATTCAGAAACAACCCCTTTTTCTCAAATCACTGCCCTCAGCAGACTCTGTCTAATCTACTAGCAAATATATCGGACACACAAGGACCGCTCAAAACTATCATTCTACTATTGTAAATACAATAAAACAGATCATCAAATGGCATTTGTCTGTATGAATGAGTCAAAGTTTCTTATCCTACTACTCCCTTTTATTTAGGTATCCAGAACGACAACAGTGAAGGCAAAATAGATTTCAGAAAAAGAAGAAACTGTAAGGAAAAAGCTATTTAAATACATTTTCTCATTTCTTCAGTTTAGTCTAAACTTATCTTCTGACAACTTGCTCGAATTTCTAACTGACATTTTTCTATACATTTTCATTATACAGTGTACAGTTCAAATAAAAAGTCACAATATATGCACAATATTTGTTTCCACCACAAGGAGACTCTCAGTAGCAAAGAAGCGTCAGCATTCTGTAATTTTGTAAGAGAAGAGATTACCCCTCAGAACTTGAGTTAAAAAAAAGTGGACAATGCTTCAAAAGTACTTACAGACACTGCTTCTTTATGGTCCCTTTCTTTTCTCCATGAGCTTCTCTCTTCTGGTTTTACCTACTGCCCTTCCCCCATACTACTGTATTCCCCCATGTCAAATTTCAGCAACCAGGGAAAAAGGTGAACTTTGTGACACATTGCTGTTTGGAAAACTACTAGAAAGTACTAGGACAGTGCTTCTCAGCATCTTCTACCCAACCCTAACACAACCAACTACACAGACACCAAGAATTCCCTCTTTTCTTAAGCATACTGCAAAGGCTGATGCCCTGACTTTTGAGGAAAAAGGCTATTCCCACAACTTTAAACATTACAAAACTATGTTTACAGGAATATACGAGTTTTCCTCCCTAGGTACAACTGGGACTGTCCACACTTGGCAGCTGAAGCTCAGTTTTTGGCCAGTGTAGCCCAAAGCAGTGTCAACATCACAAATTCCCAAATGCTATGTACCAAATACTGCATCCATGAAGGAATGACTGCTTTTCTCCTGTCAGGTAGAAATATACCTCAGCCATTCTAAAATGTGCAATGCACGTACACAAGATGAGTCACTCAATTGTTCAGGCCCCATTTACTGCACAGCTACGCACGCCATCCAGGAGAATGATGCATTAGACTGAAGTTGCACACACTGAAATACAGTAAAAGAGAACTATCATCTTCAATATACACCTAAGTTACTCCCTGCACCTGTGTGATGTAAATTCTTTACATCACTTTTTATACCTCTCCAAAGAGTCTTTTAATTACTCTCGAGAAAAGATACACTATATACTTCATACATTTACTTCAAGTTGAAAAAGGCTCTATCACTCCAAGTGCCAAATCAGTTTACTTATCCAGATTAAAGCACCGTAACTGTAAAGAAAACACAAGACAGCAAATCAAACTACAGTTACTAGATTCTGATACTCAAACCCATATAGAGTAAGCAATGAGAAGTCTGAGGCTAGAAGCTAAAACTAGCAGGCCATTTCATTTTTAGTGACTAAGGACCTCATGTAATAAACAGAGCAACTGCTTACCTCTTTAAAATAAAAAAGCAAACATTTTATATAATATGGCAATTTTTAAAACTATGCATGAAGAAATCCGTAAATTTAGGATGTATAGAATTTCTTCAAGAAACGCAAAATTTTAAAAACATCTATGAACTATATAATATACTACCATTACTGGAATCTTTAGCTCTGTGCTAGTCAAAAATACTTTACACAAACTGCTTATATAGAGAGTTCACAACGTAACATCAGAGACAGCGCTAAACTCATTCTTTTTGCACTATTTTGTAAATTGTAACATAAGGGGTGAACTGTGTGCAGAGTGACATTTCCCTGCCTCCATGAATTCTAGGTAAGCAAAACAAGACATTACAGACCAAATCAAATATGAACTATTTCATATGTACTTACAAGATGATTAGGTTTGTACATGTTCTAATGCTTTCAGAAAATAAAGCACACTGCTCCTCTGACAGATTTTAGCTGGGAAGCATGCTCCCACTTCGTGTTTCCAGTTGCACAAATCCCCATATTTACTCTATGTAAGCCAAGTTCTCAAATAGTATTTGTCATTTTTTTCCACCTCCATTCTGAGTTTTAGGTTTTCCTCAGCTTTAATTTCTGGCAACTTAACACAAAATCAAGATTGAACATTCGACGGTTTGACAAACAAAAATGTTTTCAATCAAATAAAAGTGTACAGAACAAGTGGCAATAGCTTCAAATTCAGCAGCCTCATCAGCAGGTAACTCAGAATATAAAACCGCTAATAAAACATTGTAAACAAGTATTTCTTTTACTTTATACTTGCCTTGCCCACATACAGTCCCCAAAGCTCAAAAGCCATTTTTTAATACAAAGACAATTCCCAAACTGCAGTAGTTAACTTCTACTATTACTATTTTATGAATGAGTTTAAAAAGGTAACTAACATATTCACTTTTCTGTTGAAGAGACAAACCAGCCAGACAATAATTAATAAAATTTTCAAATTTGTATTGACATGACTGATGATAAAATAAAGCAAGTTTTCCAAACAGATGGGTCATACATGACAATCCCTTTCTCCAACTGTAATTCAATATATCACAAACATGCTGTATAACTGATCAGCATATATACAGTAGGCGAAAAATCGCCAGAAAGCATCAGGTCAAACAAATATCCTGGGCAAGCTGATTTCACACAGGTAAATCACTGTCCACTTCCAACAGCTATCCAGTCACAATAAAAGCAGTGTCAAAAGAGCATTAAGACTGCTGATGCAACTCCTTGGACTCAAAACTTCCTCCCTACACATTCCCAAAGCACAGATAACAGTCAAGGAAAAGCCAAATGCATGTTCCCAGTTGTTTATATACCAGCTATAGGTAAAGTATTCCTCAACTTTAAAACATCAGCTCATCAAGAGCAATGAACAGCCACTGGAGAACATAAAAGGACAAATGTTTCACATGGTCTTCCACAAAACATGAGTGAAGCTAGCATTAGACTGCTACCCAAACTGCATATTCAATTAGTGAGAAATTCCATTTTCCATTCTTATTAGTATCTTAAGATAATTACAGAGGTTTCAAAATACTATCCAGTTTACTCCTCCCATATTTAACAGCTTTCTTCAGAAAACCATTATTCTTTTTCTTTCCACTAATTCCACGCACAAATGGATTTCGTCCTTTTAAAATCCAGGTAAGTCCCTTTTTACAAGGCAAAGAGCACACCTTTTTGACACTTTTGTGCCTTTCCTTGTGTTTATTTTAATCACTACCTCTGATACACCTGTTTTGCCTTCTTTCTTAAATTATATTCATAATATAACTTCTACAGTCAACAAAAAGAAGCAGTTATGTCATTAAAGTGTCTTTAATTCATTGTCTGTCTAGCACCTGAGAATATGGTTCCAAAAGTCACACTACAAGCTTACAACATATTTCATGAACTCTCAAGTTATCGTAAGATTTTAAGTCACAGTTAAGAATGAAAGGATACTGAATCCATTTACCTCTCCTGAAGTGAGAATGTCAGAATTTACGGTTCCAGCAATACATGGTCTACCTGAAATTGCTCCTTCATTAGACATGATTGAGGGCAATTTATAAATTGTTTTGCCCCAAAGCTATTCACATGGGACAGTTACTTCTGAAAGACTTGACCTTCCTTAGGTATTCCTCCAAATTATTAAATACATTCCCAAAATTTTAATCAGTTAACACTTTGTCCTCCCAGGCAACAGAGATACAACCATGCCAGTTCGTATTTCTGATTGGGATTAGCTCCCACAGAAATACTTTGATAACTACACTCTCCTCTTGATTCAGAGAGTGATTTTAAGCTTGTCTCCAATACTGCACAACATGTGGAGCCAGATGGGTCCAGAATCTGTGACTTCTTACAGCTACTCCTAGAAGCAAGCTTGCTCAGAAACATAATACAGGTACATCTGACAGAATAGCTGCTGTATCTACAGACTAGCTGTATTACCTAAGAACTAGTCGACATCCAGCGTGAGACCAATACTGAATCTGAGCCAAAGAGCTCTACTAGACAAAACCTGGCTTACCATGCAGTTAACACAGATCAGCTTCACGTGAAAAGGCAGCTACGTGGTACAGCTACAAAGTCCCTGGACAAATGCAGAGACTTAGCTGTATGCACTACAAAACTTGTTTCTACCACTGAAACAGGATTGCTTGCATGCATTCATTAACATAATAAAATTCCATTGTCCCATATATCTTTGTATTCTCATGTCTCAGTCTGCTTCTACAAAGTACTGATATAATTCCTGAACCAGATTTGAATATAAAAGTGAAATAAACACTAAATTAACAACCACGTGGAAGCTCTTTCCTTGATCTAACAAATATGATAAATTCATAACTGAACTTAATAAAAAGTAAAGCAAAGCACATGTCCACTTCTCTGTCTATGTAACAAATTCTACCTCCAATATTTCTGTGTCCTATTACAGACAGTCACTTCTTTCTTTATTAACTTCAGTGGTAACTGGTTTGAAAAAAAAGATGGGGGGTGGGGAAGAAGAAAACATGTCTTTTACAGTCACCATGCAACAATGAGAAAGTGGTGTTTTGAAAAAAAGATCTGCAAAATTAAGCTTTAAAATAAGAAGCTGATACCACTACATTAATCTAGAACCACTGTTTACAGTTCAGTGCCTAGAAAAGTCTTTTGTGTAAGGGTTCCAGTTTACCTCTAGGGATTTTTGGTTAATAAAGCATGTACTGCTGACTAAGTATCAGCTGACAATGACTAGTTAAAATCTTACAACTTGCAATTACTGATGTTCAAAGTAGTTCATTCTGTATCAACAATTTGCCCCCTTATTTGCTAAGTGTACATCCTACCTTCACACCAACTGCAACATCAGTGACAATGCTGTAAAAAAAGAAAAAAAACAAGAACACAAGTCAATCAATTTATCCTCATAAAACCAACGTTTCAATGTACTGCAATGCCAACATAATAAGGAATCAAAATAGCCAAGAACTTCCCCAATCGAGAAATTATGTTCAAAGAACACAGCAGGACTGAGAGGAAGTACAGAAGAAACCTACAATAGCCATTGAGCTCCCCCAGCTTCTCCAAGAGAGTCCAAAGTTTCAACTAAACATTACTCCAAGCAGCACTGCCAGGAAATGTATTTAGGAAACTTGGGTTTCTGGACTACATGAGATCATAGGGTGAAAATAAAAGAATTAAAAAGTAAGCAAGAACTTTTCTCACACACCCCTACTAACTACACAGCTAGTTCAGCAACATAGCTTACCCTACAGACCTTCTTACAGCAGAAATCTTTTTAAATTAGCTTGAAAAAAAGAACACACTGGCAGGTACACCTATTTGAATTTAATGACATTTGATCAGATACACCTATACAAAACTCTGCAACAGTTATGTCAAGGTACATCTTTTTCTTAGAGGTTATGACATCATAATTCACAGTGTGCAACACAATCCCAAAAGAAACCTAAGTCCATACCAAAAAAAACCCAAAAAGGCAAAACATTAATATGTGAAAGCATTCCACAATACTCATTATTGACAAGACTTCTCAAAGAGGATTTGGAACTCGCAACATTATAAACTCCACTAACCATAAAAGGCCTTTAAAAACTCTTACAGTTGAGAGGTTATATGCTTAAAGCATACCAAAGAGATTGCTTCTCTATTTGAAGCAGAGTAAACAACTTAATAGGAAATTTGGAAGGTGGAAGATGTTGTATTTACACTGACGAAGGCTACAACCACCAGCTTCATTTTCCAGGTCCAACAGTAAGAAGGCCTTGTGTACAGCGACTGCCCACCCCAGCTCCCGGCCAGGACCGAGGGCCCTTGCCATCCCGTATGGCTGACTCCTTCAAAACCTGCCCTTCTTTGGCTTTTACAGCCAGTCTCCGGCATACACAAAGGCGTCTTTCTACCTGGGGAGGAGGGAAAGCCAGAGGGCTTATTAGGCAGTTTCTGAAAACAAAAGAGCTCGACATCTGGCTCTTGCTGGTATTGCTCCTCCTCTCCAGCCAGCTCCAAAACAAACCCGAGCCCTACAGAGCGCCCCTCCTAACCCCACGGCTCGGGGCGAGGGAGGGGGGAAGCGGGGAAGCAGAGAAGGCAAAGGCGGGAGAGAAGGCGAGAACAAGAGGCTCTGGAGGGGACAGATGGGGGTAGATCGCGCTCCCTCTTCACAGGAGATCCAGCGTCTCGGGCACACCACTAAGTAGGGGGCGGCCTTCAAAGCCCTCGACAATTTAAACAGAAGACCCTACCGAGGGGCCCGCGTTAGGGAGAGGCTGAGCCCCCTCTTCCCCCCCCAACCCCGCACCGGGCCTCGGGCTTCAGCTGTCCCGCAGCGGGAAGCCCGCCTGTCCCCACCGCCGCCAGGGCAGCGGCCGCTCCCCACACCCTTGGAGCCGCCCGCCCGCCGACAGCCAGCCGCGGCAGGGAGCGAGCCCCCAGCACCGGGACACGTCCCACCACCGGCCGGCGGCAGAACCGCGGCACTGCCTTCGCTCCCACTGCCGTTACTCACCCGTCCATCGCCGAGCAGGACAAAGCGCGGACAAGCGGGACAGACAGCCGCGCAGGCAACGCGTACGAGGAGGCTGTGAGAAAATGGCGGCCTGGCCTGCACGAAAACCGCCGAACGTTGCCGAGCGCCGGATTCCGCTCCTCGTCCCCCGCCGCTACAGAGCATGCGCCAACCGCCCGGGCATGCGCCCTCGGCGCCGCTGAAGCTTTTGCCATCAGCTGCCCGGGCCGAGTCGGCTCGTGAGGCGGCGCGAGCCTGCCCCGCCTGGGGCCGGCAGCGGGGCGCGGCCGGGTGCGGCCGCGGCTTCTTCACCCCGCACCCCGGACGCGGCGCGGGGAGGGGCGGGGGCTCCCGCTCCCGCTTCTGCTTCGCCCGCGCACCGCCGTAGGGGCGTTTGCGTGTGTGCGAGGGAGAGAGGTCGGCTGCCGGTCGCGCCCGAGGAGAGCGCCCGAGGCCGGTGGGGACGGGCCCGCTCCGCGGGCTCCTCAGTCCATCGGCGGCCGCTGCCGCACCGCCCGGGGCCGCAGCTGACCCGCCGCACCGCACTTGTTGCATGGAGAGGCTTCCCGCACTTGGCGCCAGCCCTTCCCAGTGCCGGGAGCCTGTCCCTGCTCGTCATGGAAGACGTTCAGAGAGGCCGCGCCAGGCCCAGGCACCCCCGCGCAGCCCGTCCCCTCAGAGGGCCCAGCCCGCACCGGGAGCCCTGTCCTCATCACTCGGTGCCTTCGGATACAGTCATTTATAAAGAAGCAACCTGTTGACTGTATAGCTGACCACTAATACTATTTACAAAAATAATTAAGATGAATGTACAAATTAACTATTGCAGTGAGTTGTTTCTTCACAGAAATTGACGTAGCCGAGATTCTCTGTAAACTACCATATCAGGATACAAACCATTTGCTTTACATGGCAGTTAGGAAATAGGCTTTTTTCCCCATTGTCCTTGCCCGGATTTGAGATTTCATCACAAATCTCACAATGTTTGATACAGAGTTTCGAGAAAGTGCTGTTCATGGGACAATCCTGGATTGCATTCAAAGTCAAACTAGAGATTTTATACCTATGAAGGAAAACTTGAAAATGTGATCCAAATGTTCTAAAAGATCCCAAACCCAGAAGGGATGGATACTAAAAAGTATCAAAACATCTTCTGTGTTCTCTGTATTTTGATCTAGCAATACTGGTTTCAAAAACACATTTTAAAGGGGTAGCCCGTTACTTGATTGCACTTTAATTTTTTCAGGTTAGTGTAAGTCCCTTGCCACTGAAACTACTGCAGTGAAGCCTGATAAAAGAATTTGAGCCAAACCCCTATGCCTATCTCCCTAACCAGAAAATTTTTACAACGCTTTACTACCCCTATCTCCCTCTCCTCCAACTGACCCCATGAGTAACCCAGTAACTAATTTAGCAATTAGAAGTACATGCAAATTCTAATTCTACTCTGTGACTTTTTGTTCTGTTCTGGAATAGTCACTCTGCTTCTCTGCAGCGATCAATTTACTAGAGGGAAAATAACTATATTGCTTCTCCTAAATGCCCGTATAGTTTGTATATCTGCAACTACCTTCTCTCAGCAACTGTCTTCGATACGCAGCACTGACCACTGGACTAAATGATTTCTTATTCTCATTCTTATAAAATCCCTCTTACACATTTAATTTGCTTAGATTGTATATAAAGTTCATAATTCCAAATGCCATTCTTTACTTTTTTGCTTTCAACATTATTATGTTTTTAAAAAAATATGTGGTTGTAGCATTCTTTACTGATTGTGTTAAAGAAGTAGTATGCTTGAAAGTAACATTGAGGACATCAGAGATTTAGAATTGCTTATAACCATCTCTATAAATCCAGTGCATTTTTATGTATTTACTCCATACATATATCATTCCTGTACATTCTGGAATGTTTAGTAGGCTTTGCACCATTGGAGGTTGGGATTATATCTGGTTTCTCTCATTTGCCACTGCCTTTTCTCCTGTTTGTTGCCACATTGTATTGGGGATATTTTGTCTTTTTTTCCCCTTATAAATGTAAATACATCTTGCTTGGTTTTGTATTGGTAGAAGTACTGATCCTTCTACTTCTTAGCAATTAGTAGAAAATCTGTCTTTCAGATTAGCAGAAAATCTGAGTTATCTGTCTCACTGCCCGTCTTAATTACATCCTTTGCCTTTATAGCAGTGCCATCTTTGAACCTGTGTTTCTCATATCTTTTCTAATATTCCTGCTTTCTACTTCTTTCATGACACCTACCAGAATCCATCTGATTAAGTGAGCTACTACGCATTCAGTTTATCCTCTGAGTTAGATGTTCTTCCATATAAGGGAGACTGAGGAGCGCGTGTTGAGCGTTCATAGCAAAAAGACACTGGAACTGAGTTTTCAAATCTTGGTGAAGTAATGGATGTGACTTTATGGAGCAAAACTCTGGTCCCCCTGAACCATCAATAAAAGTGAAAATTAATCAGGATTTTATCTAGAGCATTTAATTTTAGAAGGGAAAAACATTATCAACAGTCAGTGTGTTACTAATAAAATGCCATAACATCCTCTTGCTCATTTGTTTGTTCAGTGTGGTATTCCACTTTCCTCTTCATGCAGCTTTGCCTTTTTATACTATCAGATTATTTTTAGTATGCTTTTGGATTCCTTGTAAAATATCTACCATATTTTGGACATTGCGATAGTATAAACAATGACTTTGTCATCTGTTTTCTCTGTTGCTAGAGTATGTCTTTGCTTTGTCTTTCTCGTGTTTTAGAAACTCAGAAAAAATTGTTGCCAAAAACACCCCCTTGTGCTTAGGACCTGTCAACTTTTTGCAGAAGTCCTGCATCAGGTATTTCAGAAGGCAGCTAAAATGTCCAGTAATAGGCAACCATCCAGTAAAACACCTCTAGCAAAACCCTCCACATTCAGTTGTTATATTATGAAACATTAGGGCTTATACCCTCTATCAATTTTATTCTGACCAAAATCTAAATGTAGATACTATTATTAGCTGTACAAAAGTTCTGTACTTTTTAAACCCTAATAATCTTTTTGCTGCAATAATATTTTGTTATCCAAAATAATCTCTTTTGATCATCAATATATTTCTATGTCTCACTTTCATTGGTTGTTTCCATTTTGTTTGAAAACCAGCTAATAAATAATAGTGTGTGTAGTTCAGCAGCAGTATGAGCAGTTAGTGGTGTATGCTTAGTGAAATTAGGAGGAGGAATTAGAGGAGGAATTAGTGAAATTAGCAGTAGGAATTAGGAAGCACACAATATATTTTTCTGCAGTATATCGTATCAAACTGAGTCCCTGGAGTTGCTGGGAAAAAAAAACACAACATCCACACTCTCAGAGAATATCTTGTCCAAGAGTTTGCCTGAGCACTTTCTGACATCCACAGCATTCTAGGACAACAAGTTACGCAGTTTAAGAAATCACTGTGTGAAAGATATTTTCTTTTGTTTGTTTCAAGCCCACTGCCTGAGTGGTGGTGAACAGAGTTAAATCCGGTTGGCAGCCGGTCATGAGTGGTGTCCCCCAGGGCTCGGTTTTGGGGCCACTCCTGTTTAACATCTTTATTGATGATCTAGACGAGGGGATTGAGTGCACCCTCAGTAAGTTTGCAGATGACACCAAGCTGGGTGGGAGTGTTGATCTGCTCGAGGGTAGGGAGGCTCTGCAGAGAGATCTGGACAGGCTGGAGTGATGGGCTGAGGCCAACTGTATGAGCTTCAATAAGGCCAAATGCCGGGTGCTGCACTTGGGTCACAACAACCCCCAGCAGCGCTACAGGCTTGGGGAGGAGTGGCTGGAGAGCTGCCAGTCAGAGAGGGACCTGGGGGTGTTGATTGACAGCCGGCTGAACATGAGCCAGCAGTGTGCCCAGGTGGCCAAGAAGGCCAATGGCACCCTGGCTTGTATCAGAAATAGCGTGGCCAGCAGGGACAGGGAAGTGATCTTACCCCTGTACTTGGCACTGGTGAGGCTGCCCCTCGATTACTGTGTTCAGGTTTGGGCCCCTCACTACAAAAAGGACATTGAATTACTCGAGTGTGTCCAGAGAAGGGCAACGAAGCTGGTGAAGGGTCTGGAGCACAGGTCGTACGAGGAGCGGCTGAGGGAACTGGGGGTGTTTAATCTGGAGAAGAGGAGGCTGAGGGGAGACCTCATCGCCCTCTACAACTACCTGAAAGGAGATTACAGAGAGCTGGGGATGAGCCTCTTTAAACCAAGTAACAAGCGATAGGACAAGAGGTAATGGCCTCAAGTTGTGCCAGGGAAGGTTTAGACTAGATATTAGGAAGCATTTCTTTCCAGAAGGGGTTGTTAGGCGTTGGGATGGGCTGCCCAGGGAGGTGGTGGAGTCCCCATCCCTGGAGGTGTTCAAGAGGCGGGTTGACATAGCACTGAGGGATACGGTGTGGTTGGGAACTGTCAGTGTTAGGTTAACAGTTGGACTAGATGATCTTCAAGGTCCTTTCCAATCTAGATGATTCTGTGAAATTCTGTGAAATTTCCTTCAATGTCCATCAGTTATTTTCTTTTAAAAAAATGGATAATTTTCCCTGCACACCTAACCATGCCATTCATGAATGCATATACCTTCATCATATCATCTTCAGTTCTATTTCAAGAGTCCTGGTAAATTAAATGTCTCCTCTATCAGAAGTCATCCCATATTTTCAATAATTTGTTTTGCCTATTTCTACACCTTTCCTAATCCTCTTCTAGAAGACCGTAATGGTCCTCATTATTCAAGTTACAAATCCAATGGCTTTATATAGGTGCATAATAAATGCTTTCTGGTTTATTTCTGGTTTTATATTCTTTTTTTTTCTGCTAATACCAATCTCATTTGCATGTTTGAATGATGCTAAGCTATCAGCTGATTTTTTCACAGAAACTGCCACAACTCAAGCACTCTTTGCTGTGTGGAAGTCATTCATTTAGATTCCAGGATTTTGCATGTATAGTTTGGCTTGTTTTCTCCCTTGCATATTACTTCCATTTCTCAGCACAGAATTTAACTTGCCATTTTATCATTCAGTCACACAGTATCATGAGAGCTTTCTACAATTCTTCACGGTCAGCTTTTGTTTTTATTACCATGAATAATTCAGCATCATCAGCAAACTTGGTTGCCTCGATAATCACTCTTTTTTCCAGATCATTTAAGAATATGCTGAACAGCGCAGGTCCCTGTGGTACACTACCGGTGACCTCCCTCTACTGTAAAAAATAGACCATTTTTCCTTGCCCTTCATTTAATATCTTTTAATAATCCAGTATTAATAACGAATAATTATTATTTTATTAATATATCAAAGGATGTACCTGTTAATCCTGTATCATCTTAGTTTCTCTCAAAAGCATTGGGCAGAGAATTTCAACAATTTTTTTTTTTTTGAGGTTATATCACGTTGTTTCAATCAGACTATGCTAAAACTCAGATTTAGGGACTCTTTCAACTAATACACTTTTTTCTCTTAGATGCACTTACATAATAACAACTCTTCACTAAATAGCCCTGTCTCTTTAGCTTCCTCATATTATTAACAGTAGTGTCATTGAATGGTGTTGCTTAGTACAACAGATCCTCTGGATATTATGGGAAAGGTTGATCATTCAGTTTACCAGTCTTTGTTATATTAAACCGCATTATTCTATCTTAAGCCAGTTCTTATCAACTTCATAAATTCCCCAGATGCCTTTGAGCAAAGTCCCAACATTTATTAGTAGCTATTCATCTTTTTGTGCTCCTGTAAACAATATCCTTAATCAACATTTCTTCCCAGCAGTCTGTGTTGATTTACTTTGTTTTATTGAACTAAGTTTTGAAGCTATTGAGTAGCTTTTACAAGCACAGTGCCCTAAATAAATGTCTCTCTTTCAAGTTCAGGTCAGAACTTGTCTTGCTGATCTGAATCCCACAGGCTGCTCTCCAGCATTTTATTTCTAGCGTCCTTGCTAGAAAGACAGCTTATCTTGGGCAGGCTGGGACTGTTACTGCTCTCTACCATCTCAAACAGCAAAACATGTGACATAGCTCATACTGTACAGCAAACATTTGTATGGGTCCAAAGGTCCATTCTTGACAACTAGATTATTATTTGCCTGCCCACTTTCCCTCTCTTGCTTTTACAATATCCACCTGGAAATTTATTTTCCAGAGCAAATTCACTTTTTTCCACCACTGGAAATTAAATACACATGCATTTACTTTCTTCAGGGCTGGAGATCAGTTTTACTTTTTATTACAAACATTATATGCCAGTGGTGGTTGCAAACAACTTTCATACTATAGGGTCTTCTTGGTTTTTGCCTCAGCTGGTTGGTAGTGAAGTGAAGATCATGTTGTGGGTATTGTACAGCCAGGGCTGCAGCTCCGGCAAGAGAGTGCTATATTCTGTCATGGAAAAGAAGTGAAATGAATTTTTTTTGTCTGAATACAAAGATGTCTGTTGAGGTTATCAGACAAAGAGTAGGAAGTTCTCTGCTTCTTGACCTAAAAAAGTTTATAGATCCTTCCGTTGTTACAAAGAGGTGTCTAAGTGCTGGCCTGGCACTCTACAAGACACAGGTGAAATATCTTGACACTAAAGCTATGATTGCTCTCCAAGTATGCTACTAAAGTAATTTAAACAGTTGTGCGAACCTAGTTTTCACCTGCCTGTAATATCACTGACCAGTACTGATGAGGACTGCTCCCTTATTGATGTGTGCTTTTATCAGCCTAGATCTTTACATTGCAGACAGCATAGCTGTTCTACCTACTGGACAGTCACACAACCCGTTAAAAAAAAAAAAAAATCTCTAAGCACAATACTTTTAAAATCATTATTTAATGTTCATTTTTATGTGTGGGTTACATATAAGACCTACAGTCAGAAAAGACTGGCTTTAATTCTTAGAGACTCCCTCATGACTACAATAGTTTTTGCCAGTCAGTATTGCAGGTAACAAAGATTCTGCATTTAAGGATCTGCCAAAGTATAAATTTAGGGACTTCAAGATTATTTTTGAGCTGAAGTGAAGATGCCTGAATTTGGGCTAATGGTACTAATACATATACATACACAAGGGTATGGCAAACTTAACTGAGCTCAAGCATTTAGTCCAGTGACTCCCTGGTGGGCTGTTGCTTTGGGCAAATTAGTGTCCAGTCTGGCATAATGTCTCAGCAGGTAGGTGGTGACCGGTCGCTGGGAGGTGGCAATGACTAACCTCCGCATCCAATATGTCTGCTTTGGCAGGGGGGACCTTTTCAGCAAATCCACTGCTGCAGGTGATCTAAACTCGGCTGGTTTGACTTTGCATTGAAGCTATCTGGATGGATTCACAGTCATTTTTATCAAAGAGCCCCAAGACCTCAACTCTCCTGCCTCCATTTGCAGTCTGAGAGCCCTCCCTGCTCTGCACCCTGCAGACAGGAGCAAGCTCAGGCCAGAGGTTTAAGCCACAGCCTGAGTAAATGTCCCAAAACTAAGCTTAGATGTAAGCTTAAGGGGCCGCTTAGATGTATTTTGACTCACCCTCTAATTCACAGACCAACATCGGACAGAAGACTTTATGTAACATACATGGTGAGCCCTGTCTTGTACAAGATCTGAGGTTGCCTACTTTTACAGACATGATAATTATGATTCCTAAAAAGGTGACAAAAAAGAAATGGAGAAAATGTACATTTTTTAAAAACTCAACACCATCAAAGAAAAGACTCCAAATCCCCAATAACATAATAAATTAAAGCAATATGTCCTCCAGCAAAGAAAGAAAACTCACAGCAATTTTAAAGAATGTTCTTTGCACAGGTGGACTGAAATGGGACTTCTGCTATTGATTTCAGGAATACGAGAACTTGGACTCTGAACTTAAATAATTTAAAAGGATTATAATTATAAAATAATTAAAAAGTGTCTCTCAGTAATTTTTAAAAGGTTATGTAAGTGACAGATGAGCTCACCTTTCCACTTTACTCTTTGATGTTAGAAAATGGAATTATTTTTGTAAAATTTTTCCAAAACTGTGCTCTCATAACATCCCATCCTACAGAAGTTCTTCCAAATCTTTTTCCACCTTATGTAGGAACAGCATTTTGTTCCTGGGGTTATTAATAAGGATTATTTTATGGAACTCTATAAGAGTAGATAAATTATAAATTATCAAAAAGAATGTCATAGAGGAAAAAATATTTTCAAATGGATGCTGTCCACAGTGGTGAAAGATATTCAAAATGGAAACCTTTTAAGTGTTACAGAAAAATGTCTTCAAAGACGATACCCCAGAAATGTGACTGTTTTTAAAAAAATTAAAATCTTCAAAGCAGGTACCTCTTTTTGTGAGGAAGGGGCATTCCTCCACAATGTGAATCTTTGAAAATGAAATCTCTTAACTGATATGAAAACTTTGAAAGCAATAAACCATTCCTAAAATTGAAGTTAATATTTCCTTGGCAGAGTATATGGTGTTCTTAAAGGGAGAAATGACTGCATCATTGTTAACTATAGAGGTGATAAACCCCTAGTTTTCTTACAAAAAAAAATAAAGATTTTTTAAAACCTTCTATCATAATCATGAAGTTATTAAACTAATTACAATATTTTTAACAATAAAAAGTATTGGTGGCAGTATACTCTTTTATCACTGGACAGGCAGTTTCATATACACCGCTGACTTGAAAACAGCTTCTTCATTTTTAAAGATATAAGTAAGAAAGTCCATGGAGTGGAGCTTCCTATAAATATTTCTGTGAATTATATTCCATGGAGTAATACTTTCTTTGTAAAAGTAAGACTTTTCTCAGAAAATGGCAGCTTTGCAGTATATTTACCAATTCAGAACAGTATGTTTTTTGGAATCTGGACTATTTTTCCAGGATGGGAATCCATTTCCAAATTTTTTCTAACTAGCACAGTCCATGAAGTCATTTCTGGTTAAAAGCTTTACAGGGGAGTGATGTAGAAGCATGGATGTGACAAAAAAGCAAAGTAAATAGTCTATATATAGGTTAGAAAGGAAACAATGAAAAGACAATTTGTTCATTGTGCCATGCTGAAACGTCATGGCCTTTAAGATGACTGCTGTTGAGGCATTTCTTTCAGCAACGCAAGGAGATGGATCTATAGTATCATTTAAAGAGGCTGACTGCTGTGGTACTAGACTAGCTATTGGAGTGTGAGCCAACTGCAGCTGACCCAAAGCCAAGGGCAATCCAAAATTATTTTCAGGGCAAGACACTGGAGTTTAAAGCAGCCTGGAGAAACACAGTCTCTTTTGAACTAAGAAATTCAGAAATTAGAAGATAAAGTACATATTTGCCCACCTGAGTGGCCACTTTCTCTCTTACCTGTGAGGCTCAAGGAAACAGCGTTCTAGTCAGCTTCTGCTCCTGGCTGTGTGAATCTACAATGGTGCCAACTACCTTCACACAGTTTCTACACTCAAAAATATGGTGGATATCAAACAACATAGCATCTCCCCCACTCTTCCTTATTATCATAAAATATGAATGGTTTGGGTTGGAAGGCACCTTAAGGATCATCTAGTTCCAACCCCCCTGCCATGGGCAGGGCCACCTTCCACTAGACCAGGTTGCTCAAAGCCCCGTCCAGCCTGGCTTTGAACACTGCCAGGGAGGGGGCAGCCACAGCTTCTCTGGGCAACCTCACCACCCTCACAGTAAAGAATTTCTTCCTAATATCTAATCTATATCTACTCTCAGTTTACAACTGTTATCCCTCACCCTATCCCTACACTCCCTGATAAAGAACCCCTCCCCATCTTTCTTGTAGGGCCCCTTTAAGTACTGGAAGGCTGCTATAAGGTCTCCCCGGAGCCTTCTCTTCTCCAGGCTGAACACCCCCAACTCTCTCAGCCTGTCCTCACAGGGGAGGTGCTCCAGTCCCCTGATCATCTTCGTGGCCTCCTCTGGACCTGCTCAAGCAGCTCCGTGTCCTTCTTATGTTGAGGGCCCCAGAGCTGGACACAGGACTCCAGGTGGGGTCTCACAAGAGCAGAGTAGGATGGGAGAATCCCCTCCCTCGACCTGCTGGCCAAACTTCTCTTGATGCAGCCCAAGATACAGTTGGGCTGCAAGCACACATTGCTGGTTCATAGTCAGTTTTCCATCCACTAGTACCCCCAAGTCCATCTCTGCAGGGCTACTCTCTATCCACTCTTCGCCCAGCCTGTGTTTGTGCTTGGGTTTGGCCTAACCCATGTGCAGGATCTTGCACTTGGCCTTGTTGAACTTCATAAGGTTTGCCTGGGCACACCTCTCCAGCCTGTCTAGGCCCCTCTGGATGCCATCCCTTCCCTCCAGTGTGTCAACCGCACCACACAGCTTGGTGTTGTCTGCAGACTTGCTGAGGGTGTGCTCAATCCCACTGTCCATGTCACCAACAAAGATGTTGAACATCCCTGGCTCAGCAGCAACCCCTGAGGAACACCACTTGTCACTGCTCTCCACTCAGATATTGAGCTGTGGACCACAACTCTTTGAGTGTGACCATCCAGCCAATTCATTATCCACTGAGTGGGCTATCCATCAAATCCATGTCTCTCCAATTTAGAGACAAGGATGTCGTGCGGCACAGTGACAAATGCTTTGCACAAGTCCAGGTAGATGACATCAGTTGATCCTCCCTTACCCACCAATGTTGTAACCCCATCATTATCTTCTCATGCTGTCCTCACACACTCCTTATTTCAGGATTTGGGTATCATAAACACTCTCAGGAAAATGCAGCTAAGCTGATGCATTGTGGCATTCTGTTTGTTAATTGCTTTACTGTACATACTCTTCCCATTTGTCTGTCTAGCAGCAGTTTAACTAGGATCACTTAAACATCTTTCTGTATTAAATATTCTAGATAAAATTATTCTTTCAGATCTACTCAGCTGAAATGCTTTTTAGCTTATCATTTTCACAGAACTGTGATTCCTGTAGCGTGCGGTAGTAGGAGATTCAATACATTTACATAGGAGGCAAATTTGACCTAATTGGCATACCCTATACAACAGAGTTCTTTAATAATAGCTTATAACTGAGATCTGGGTTTGAGTTTTAGAAAAACAGACAACCACACAAAGTAGAAGTCTCTGGCATGCTAGAAGGTAGACTGAGTAGTATTTTTGCTAATATCAGAAAAAAAATCCAGATTGCGAGGACCAGTTACAGTGTTCAGTTGCTATTACAGTCTTTTCAGTCACTGAATAAACACAGCTGGCAACGCTTAGAGAATTTAAGTAAAAGCTACAAATACCTTGTGAGACCATATGAAGACAATCTGCCCAAAATAGTTGCACATAAAAACCCTTCTGTAGCACTGCCTCTCAAAACACCAAAACTCCTGAACTAGGCTGCAGGCTTCCTCTGCCACCCATGAAGCCAGCGTAGACACAGTACTCTGCCTTTGCAGGCACCGAAGCAGAGAGCAGACTGTGCTGCGGGTGCTGGCAGCATTCTCCCACCTCCTGCAGCCAACATGCAGCCCCCAGACAGCCCCCAGAGCTGCCATAGTCTGGGTCCTTAACTGCAGCCACTGTCGAGTTTTTCTGCATCTAAAACTCTCCCAGCACCCCGTGCTTTACATCAATACATGAGAAAATACCAAAGCCCCTTCCCAGGTTCTTGCTCAAGCTCAGACTGGTAAATTTACTCCCATCCTCCAAAGAAGATTTTCGGAGAGGTGGGTAGCCCTGCAGCTCTGGTATGGCACAGCTGGTCTGGTGAGCGTAGAGCTGTGATGTCATGAGCAAGAATGCCTGAGCAATCTTAAAACGAGACTTCAGTATCACAATTAGAACTAGTGACTTCTGCTGTGCCTTAGGCTACAAGGCTAAAAAAAGCACCAGAAAGCAATCCATAAGCTAATGTTTTGGGGTTTTTTTCTATTCCTCATGCTCCACAGGAATTTCATGCTATGTTAGCTGTAATTCAAAGCTGACCTGCTACGGCAAACAAAAATCTTACTTATGGTGAAGAAGGGACAACAGATCAGGGGCACCACAGTAATTTTCCTTGTCAAACCTAACTCTTCTTGTCTTTGGAATTTGGAAATAATAGAAAAATCAAAATGTTTCTGAGGTCGCAAGTATTTCTTTCTAGATTAAATGGTATTTTCCATTTGAAAATTGTAGTTTGCTCTATCGACCATACAAAGCAGATACAGTTTTCTTTCTTACGTAGCATAAACAGTTTCAGAAACATTATGTGGTAAAAGGCACATCAACTCACTCAGGAAATCTGAAAATGAGTGCTGAATAGAAGAGCAACAGATTAGAGATGGAAGTCAGAAATAATCCTGTTCTTAAATTCATTATGTTTCCAGAATGGATTTTTTTTGTAATCTTCAGCTTGCCCTCCCCAAAACTAATGTACTTCATAATTCTGAGAGTAATCTTCTGTCTAGTCTGCTGTCCTTTAGGAGCGCCGATGTAGCTGGAGAACAAGAGCAGCTTGTCACACTGCATTACTAACTGTCTGCTTGCAAACTTCAGAGAATTTCTGGCCACATGTGACATAATGTCTCATTAACCTTTTGCAATATCTGAATCCAACAAAGATATGTGCATTTTGAGAAGAAACTGCAGCTATCATCTCAACTCCCCCCATGAACAGCAGCAACTTTTAACAAATACCATCAGCAGTATGAGATGCAGCCTAGTGATATGTTGACTCTTCAAGACTTGGACCATAGCAATCATCTTTATGTGAAATTTACATGTTTATAGTTCTTCACTTATTTTTTAGTTCAGGTATCATTCCAATATTGCACTTGCAGTTAAATGTGGTGACTTAACAGACGTAAAATATGATTTTAAAAACTGATAATTTACAACCATTATAGGCACAGAGTGTGTGAAGTAGAAGTCATCATCCTGTGATAAGTAATCAAAATACTGTATTGCTGCGGTCCTGGTGCCAGTTTTCAAAGGGATTGGAGTGTCAGAGTAGTCATAGTCCTCCTGTTTTCTGCACAAATGGAGGCAGAGTTAAGCCTTGGCCTCCGGGCACAGGAACCCGCTGGTGTGAGTGGGAAGGGATCAAGGCCACTGACACATACAAGTGCTCGTCAGGATGAACGCGGTATTTGGAAGCACAAAATATCTCACAGCTCCAACCCAACCCGAGGCAATGCAGCTCCCTCCGATTAAAGACATGCACTGCTGAACAGAATATGGCTCTGCACAAACATGGTCCTAAAAGCTGTAGAGACTGTTTACATATCTCTAGACTCCCTTTTCAGCTCTATATTATTATTTTAGTTCAGACACAAATTGCCCTGCACTGATTTTCATTCTTAATTGTATTTATATTTGAAAACATTGCTGAGATCATCCCAGACTTAAAGCATAGGGACCACCAGACCTAAACCTTAAAAACTCTAGCTTTCAATTGTCTAACAGTGCTAAAGGCATGTTCTTAGTGGTAGAGAAACAGCAGTCATACATGCTCAGTTGAAGAGGAAAAGTTTTAGTATACAACATACTCTTATTCAGACACCACATATTTTTACTACTGGTAAACAGTAGAATAAAACACCAGCCTATCATTATTAGTATCCAAGACACGTCTGCTCCTCAGTTTGCTCTTTACTTGCAGCATGCTTCCTCAGCCTGTCACTTCTGGAATTAGATGCGACACCCTATGCAGTGCCCTATTAAATCCATACTCAGCTGGACAATGCATTAATAGTGCAGGTTGAAAGTTACAAAATAACAACAATAACTTCAGGACTAATTTTCACATTCTTTTGGGTTTGCTCTATTTTTCTCGTAAGGACACAAGTAAAACAAAGCAGGCTGGGGTTCCCAACAATTAACAAGTTCATAGCATTCATGTGTTAGGGCTTATTCTTCTTGAAGCAAACTATCTGAGTATTAGCTAAAGTTAAGGTGCTCTGGCACGTACAGTGAAAGCTTCACTGCACCACTCTATTCTGGAGAGGTTTGCAACAAGATGTGAAGATTTAATAACACATTGCACTTAGATGTCATAAGCACTTTTCATCCAAAGATCACAAATGCTGTACCAGTATAAATTAAATCTCAAGTCCTCTGTAAGACATATAATAATAATAATTATTATTATTATTATATGTTTTTATTGTTGGACAAACTGATTCATTTCAAGTCACAGAGCAGCAGCGTGGTAGCAGAGGAAGAAAGAGGTTTAGAGTCTAGTCCTATGTCTCTCATTGTAACCACAATGGTACCTTCAAAGCTGTAATACAGCGGGATTCTCTGGTAACAGGACAGTCATACCTTTGAATTTCATCTCTGTAACAATAAAATACTCCATAAAGAAACAAATTAAAATGCAAATTTGATGTGACTCAAAAATTGTATTTTGAATTCCCAAGTATTCAAGAATGCCTAGATTCTGATTGGCTACAGACTTCTTCCTCTGTGGTGGTATTACACTCTATATGCTCAGCTTCCAGTGAAAAATATAATGATCCCAAGTGTTATGGTCAGAAAGATAATTTTTAAACCATTTCACTCCTGGAGGTACAGACAGCCTGACATATTAGCTGTCTGAAGTGTGTGAGCTGCCTTACTAAACTGAAGCTGAAACATCAGCTTAGCAATAAGAGTATCAAGATTTTTAACTGGTTTAGAGACTATCAGAGTATCTCTAAAATGTAGGACATGAAGTCAAACACCCCTGAATCTATTATTGTCCTAAAATGGTTGATTACTGTCATGCATAGTGTCTATCAAGAGCTAATAATAAGACACAAGCATTAATCTCCGTTATAGGTTTGTATAAAGTATGACACATTTATAGATTCAGTGCAGATTTGGACATTGTCTTACCAAGGAAGTGTATCACTTCTCAATGGTCAATGATTTTTAAACAGTCTCATTAAGTACAGAGGATTTTGGCACCAAGTCTACCAAAAGGGAAATAAGCATCTCTGAAAAAGTAGGGGCCCTTAATCATCCAGAAGGAGAACTTTGAAATTGCCTCCTAAATTAGGCAAGAATCAATAATACATGAGGCAAAGCAGAGGGGAGGGAAGATTTGATTTTGAATGACCCGATGAGCAATCCACCAGACAGGGAAGAGGAAAGAAAAGGAAGCCAGCTGGCGGGTGTCTCAGCTGGTGGCTCTCTGCTGTCCTGCAGCTTGAGGACTGAGGGCGGGCATTTCCTTACTGCCTGGATTTGTTAGCCGCCCACAGCCAATCAGCTGCATATAGGGAAGAGAGGATAAGAAGGGCAAGCTATTAAATTTGATTTTCAGATAAGTGTACTTCTCTTTCTATATTTGCCATTGTAATTTGGTCTATTCTGGATTTTGTAAAGAAATACTTCACTTTAACATGGCTTCAGTTAAGGGTAAGATTTCAAGGTTAGTGGCTAAAATCACACCATTCCATCTCTGTAGCTGTAATGATCCATAAATCCAGGTTACTGGAACCCTTTTGCAGTGCCCACTCTACATTTCCCTAGGTATTGAAAGGCGAGCTGCACAGTTCAGGTGGTGATGATGCATGAAGTACCTTTGGATGACCTGCATGAGCCATGCAGACAGCAGAACATGCAGAAAGGAGGAAGGAGTGCTGGAAAAGAACTGTGTTCTGGTTTATTCTCTACATTTGCAATTGTCATAGCTTATTAATAAAAGCATGCAAATTTTAATTAAGCTGAAAGTGGTGTAGAATTTCCAGCAGAGCAGCACTGACTCCACAGATCTGGCTGCAGAATTTAAGTTGTTATTAATTCTGGATACATAGGACCTTTATTAAATGTCACAGGAATAAACATAGTTTGAAGACAGGGAAAGCTGCTCTTATGTCCAGGTTTTTACTTAATTTAAATGTAGTTGGACTAGCAGAAATTCTAACATGATTTGTAGCTGAAAAACATTATACACTGTATTAGTTCACCCTTCATTAAAATTTTAACAAAAACTAGAAAACGGCACTCTTGAAAAGACCAAGAAGTAAAGTGACAACAGAAGCCCCTCTGTAAAACTGTTACATTTATGCAATGGGACTTCTAAACAGATGAGACGGAAAGCTGGGAAACAGAACCTTTCCACAATATTTTTCTTTCACAACCTGGTAGAGCTGCCGGAAGAAATTCCTGGTGGGTGTAATGCTGACCATAGCTGTGATGCGGCAAGCTTTTAGTTACATACTTATCCCCTGAGTCACATTCTGTGGCAGTCTTTCACATTACTGCCTTGCCCCAGCCTACATCCTTATAAAGAAAGAAACAGTACTTAAGTATATCATCAATAGCAACATGACATTAAGAGAGTCAGTCCCTGGCTTGTTGTGCACCACCTTCCTGCCAACACCAGCACAGATCTTTCTTTCTCTGAGCACCCTTCATTTAATGTGACATAAAAAGAAGAAAATAGCTTGTATAAATAGTGTATCAGAGTTATCAGAATGAGTGTGAATGGCTGAGGACATAAAGAAAGAGATAAACATTTATTTAGCCTTTTTTCTACATATTTTAAACACATCAGTACTGATAACATAATAGCCAGGATATTAGAAGCCAGTGTCTAGAATATCCTTTTTTATGTGAGGAAGAAAGACAAGAACAATATTTTTTCAAAGTCAAACAGGGCAGTTAGTGACTTGCAAAAAATTAAAATATTTACAAATAAGTATAGGTCAAGAGTATATATTACCTATCTTTGCATTAGAGACAGCATCTGAAGCTGCAGTGTCAGTACTGAGCACAGTCCAGGCTCAGGGTCGAGGAGGGGTCCTTCCAAAGCCCTTGGCACAGGAAAGAACCAGTCAGGTTTGGAGGGTTGAAGTGACTCATCCAGCAAGTGGTAGCACAGGTGAGACTGGAGCCCAGCTGTGGTGACACTCAGTCCAAAGCTCTAAGGAGAAGAGAGGTTCCCTGACTAGGAGTAAACAAAGTTCTTAATTAGTACCTGAATGCTCCCCAAACACTGGAGAACCTCCCTGCAGCTGGTGTGTGACCCAGCCCAGGTCTGGATGATACTGCCCTCCCTGCTGCTGCTGCCCCTGCTCTGCAGCCAAGGTTTTGCATATCAAGCCATCTTTATTTTAGGTTTATTTCGATGCTCTGCCAAGAGAGATTCTCATATATCTCAACAAGATGGAACAACATGTATTCCAAGCGTTTAAGACGTAGAAAGTGTGAATTACTGGTAGCATATATCAGGTCATGGTGTAATTCTTTAAACATTGTTTATTCCAGCTTCCATAATACCTGAAAATAAACAGTGAGCTTTTCCCCCTTTAACCAAACTAAGGGATGGCAAAATTTTAATGACTGTTGAGATGAGCACTTCATTACCGAACCTCCAGCCAACTCACTGAGGACATAGTTTTTGTTTGAAATGGCAGCTTGCTGGAGCTGGACTATGGTACTTGCTTTGAGAGATCTCACTTGCAGACAACTGCTCCTTCCTTTAAGTAGCAGTAACTTTCTCATCTGCCTCAAGCAATTCTTTGGGATGTCACACATCAAAACACAGCTTTTCTACCTAATAGGTAGCAAAGAGTTCAGAGTTTTTAGGTTCAGAAGCTGATGTGGTCTTGCTTTGACCTTTCTCAACATGCTGAATGCCCTCCAGTGCTCTGCCCTGGAGTGTGGCAAGCACAGCAGAATCCCCATCAATCTCATGAAGAGAGGCAGTATGGTTGAGCTACACCACAGTTTAAGAGCATTGCCCCTATATATTAAAATCTGATGTTGCAGCCCATTTGCTGCAATGCTAGGTACCTCAATAGCTGCAGTCAGCCTTGCTGAATATTCAGCAGCAGCTCTGTGTTCTCAGCACTGCCAGTTCACTGGCAGCATTTAATATCTTTTAATTAAAAGCAAGTGGTAATAACAACATACCTTAACAAAATGTTATCAATAAAAAATTTTTTATTTTCTTTTTTGTTTGCAGTGAGAAAGCCATAGCCATCCCTATGACATGAAGCATCTTTTCTAGTTACTGTTTTCTCTGGTTAGGATGTAGATATTGCCAGAGTGACACACAGCATTAGACTTCCAAGCCTGCATAGCCAACAGCTCCTAGCTTCCCTGGGATGAGAAACTTCAGCTAATGCTGGGTGCTAAATCTGTGTAATAGATCGTTGTAATGCCTTGTTTTTATTTGTAATGCTGTTCTTCTCATAGTACTTGACAGAGGTACATATTATTACCATCATTTGGTAGATGAAGGAGTTGAGACAGGGTGTCCTGGTTTGAGTGAGTGGTGGGGGTTTTTTTGGCAGCAGGGGAGGGGGCTACAGTGGTGACCCCCTGTGAGAAGCTTCTTGAAGCTCCCCCAGCTCCAAGTCAGACCCGCCTTTGCACCAAGGCCTGGCCAATTATCTGTGCCTCCGAGATAATGTATTTAAGAAGGGGAACCTGGGAGGAGTGGTGGGAGTTGTGAGAAGAACATCTGTGCGAACACCGAGGTCAGTGGAAGAAAAGAGGACAAGGGAGGGAGGTGTGTCGATGCAGAGACACCCCTGTGTCCCGTGGTGAGACGGCAGGGCCACCCCCCCCCGCCACCCATGGGGGTCTACAGTGGAGCAGATGCTGATTTGCAGCCTGTGGAGGACCCCGCGCCGGGACAGGTGACTGCACCTGAAGAAGGCTGGAACTCTGTGTGAAGAAGGCCCTGCTGTTGCAGTTCAGTGCTGGGAGGATTGCAACATGCGGGGGTGATCCGCACGCCTGTGGGAGTGACTCGTGTCAGAATTGGTTTGTGAAGGACTGTCTCCTGTGACAGGGTGACCACACTGGAACAGGGTAAGAATGCCAGAAGTTCCTCCTCTCCAAGAGATGGAAGAAGCGGCAGGACTTACTGCACCCCCCGTGTGCCACTGTGGAGGAGGAGGTCAAGATATCGGGAGCAAAGCTGAGCCCGGGAAGATGGGAGGGATGGGGCAAGGTGTTTTCAACGTGTGGTAATGCTTCTCACAGTCCTACTCTGTCTGTCAAGTATTGTTGTTAGTGTCTGTATTAAATTTATGTTCTTTTTTTCTTCCCCTAACAAGTCTGGTTTTTGCCTGTGCCTTAACTGCATGAGATCATCCCTCCCTGTCCTTATCTCAATTTCCTGGGCCTTTTGTTTTATTTCCTCCTTCCCAGCGCTGGGGGAGAAGGGGGAGTGAATGATGCCTTTGCTTTATTTTCCCCTTCTCAGCACTGGGGGGCAACGGGGGAGTGGCTGTGTGGTGCTCAGTTACCCTCTGAGCTCAAACCATGACATGGAGTAAGCTATTGTGGCTGGCCCACTGTCACAGCACAGGGATTTAGAGGAATGGAGCTTTTCTCATACATCTCAAGCTTCTTGGAGTCAAAATCAAGACAAAACATATGTTATACTTCCAACTCAATGGGAGACTTTTCAGTGGCCTGCCACTTCGAGGTATGACAAACCTCAGACAGAAGAGTAAGAAGTGAGAAGGCAAATGAAGAGTATATGAAGTGAAGCGAAATGTGAGTAACAGAAGGTGTCCATAGATTTGCAAATGAGTTAGAAGTCTAAGAAGGGTACTCACATCATCTGTTTTAGACAACTTCTAGCATCCAGATCAGGTGCGATGCAGGTTGTTTCACCCCTCATCTACTGTTGTCCTCGTATCCAAACAGTGGAGCACACCCCATTCCCTCATCCACCAGGTAATGAGAAATATTTGCCATTAAGGGAAAGATACATTTGGTCATATGTTAGGACATACGTGGAAACCTAGTTACATGACCAGGCATGCAATCATCATGCAGTAACATATGGCATTTTTGCCAGGAGCAAAGAGGGCAGCAACTCACAAGCAAGTTTAGTTGTTCTGGAATACCCTGAGGTAGGGTTTCCCCTGCTTTTTAAAAGTAGGAGCATAAGTTTTCTATACCACCAGTATATGGTAATGAAAGGGCAATCTAAGTTATACATGTAATGTCAGACACTTCAGTATTAACTACAGAATGCAAAAATATTTCTGTAAAACTCTGATTTGCTGCTTGCTATGCAATCACATCAATCATTTTGATTTACACTCAAGCTGCATAAGGTTAAGACATGCTTCATCTGCTGTGCACTGGCCATTCAGACAGCAAACATGTGGGGACATTTCCACAGTTTCTTACTTTTAAGGAATCTCAGCTACAAGCAAAGGAGAGAGGACGTGAATCTAGCTCGCACTGGACTGAGAACTGATCTCAGCCGGGCTCCAGCAGACCAGGCTGCGGTGCCACGGGGCTGTTCTCATTTGTGTCATGCTGCAAAGAGCACTGGGCCTGAAAATGCAGTCCAGGACCAGTCAAGAATAAGACCCTGCCAGGCTGACTGAACAGCTGGATGACTCTTGCAGCAGGGCTCAGATATCACAACCAGAGACATTACTGCTAAATAGTCAACAAAACACAATTTGCAGTGCAAAGCAGCTGATAGTCACTACTTCAGAGCTGTATATTGTTGCATGAAGAGAAGCTAAAATTACTCTTTATGATAAAGTTAATGGTATACAGTTTGTAAGTTAGTTATAATGCCACCTCAAGCATTCCTACAAAACTTAATTTAATATTGCAACTCACTTAAAAATCTTATTATAGAAACCACTTACAGGCTTTATAAACACATTTTCATATTATTAGGGAAGGATCTTAATAAAGAACAATTTGAATGCAAAATGCACACGTAGAGTAAGTTGCTTATAGTAAAACTAGCTAACTGAAATTTGCTGTCAGCAAACCTCCCAACTAGTTTCTTTGTCTGAGTTATAAATGGACTATGTTTTTGTGTACTTAGACCTTTTTCTAATAGAAAGACTGTGTCAGAGAATTCAAGCAATTGAGATAATAGTACAAGCATTGGCCATAATCCCCCTCTGAGGACCAAAATATCCCAGAGCAGGCAATGATGAGCATGTGCAGTTGATTATAACAAGTGATGCAACTCACATCCATAGAAATTTCTCTCTCAAGCTATCACAATTATTTAACAGTGAAAATGAGAAACAATACTGAATCTAAGGACAAGGCTTTACTATAGTTCTGATGGAAATGAAGTTTTGCTCTACTTAGAACAATATTTGTTATGTTTAGCTACTAAATAAGTTAGCATTTATTATTTTTATTGATTACCATATTGTGACATTGTGTGGTGATATACAGTGAAATTATTCATTAAAAGAATGACCTAAAAGAGAGCATGTTTCATCTACGTAACTGATTTTCAAATGAGGCAATAGACTAACAGTGATTAATGCATGATTTATCATCAGAATAGAAACCAATAATGGTTTACATCATCTGTATTCTTCACTGACTTTATTTGTAGTTGTTATTCATAGCATGTACATTTTAGGAGCCTATACTATTCGAATCTTATATGACATATTTTTATAATTGTGTTTTAAATTTTGTGCACTAACAGGTTCAAGTAAACAGCATTTTAAATCTTTATAAATAACAAAATTTGTTGTTTGCAATAACACTTAGAATGTTAATCTGCAGGTCCCTATCTTAATGAATTAGTAGTGTTTTCTATGTACAAAATAAATGCGAAAGGTCAGCTTATTATCCCCAAAAACTACTGTGAAGTCATCAGAGAATTAATTTTGTTATTCTGCTGAAGCTGCATGCAATCACCAAGGTTCATATGGGTGAAGTATTATTAAGTTCTGCTCACTGACACATACTGCAATAAACAAAATAAGAGCTAAGATGTGCAGGCCACTGAAATTACTCCTACATGCAGTCAGACTGTTTTTAAAACAAGCTTTTCTGTACTTTGACAGCAGTTCTGTAGATACAGCTAATCCTCCAGTGCTGCTCCCTGTTTTTTCTCGCACCTTTCTCCAGAAGTGCCCCTGCAAGCTCAGTGGAGCCAACGCACACTCCCTGTAGCCCACAGATAGCACCTGTACAGCAGGATCCACAGTGGTATTTTACACTTCATTGTGAACAGGCCATCTGCACCGTAGAGAAGGAAGGAGAACCTGCTCCATCTCCCATGGCAGCAGGAAGAGGTGGGAAAGGATAGGAAGAGATGGGGAGCCAGGGCTGCAGGCCCCAGGGTAGGGCAGGCAGTGAAATATATAGGTATTAATACACCACTGATTATGAAAATACCATACCAGACAGCAAGACCACAGAGCCGCTCAGGACAGTGTGATAGGCACCCTTTCCCTCTGGGCAAAGCCAGACCAGACTGGGTAGGCTATGCAGGTTTTAAGCAAACTTTGGAAAGTCAGTATTGTATTTCATAGACCTATGCTATTTCATCATCCTCTAGTGCATTTGCTCATGACCCTTTCATTTATCGCAGCAATAGGTCTCACATTTACAAGTATGGAGGACTTAAAAAGAACGGGGTTTTTTTGTTCTTTTCAATATCTGTTCCATTGATGCTGCCCTTGTGGGCTTTCTACTGCTGTACCTCACTCCCAATGCAAATGTCATCATCAGGTAAAAATAAACTTTAAGACTACCTAACAAAGTAGCTTTGTTTGCCTTTAGCAATTTAATATAGCTTCAGCATAAAAGTTTGCCCACAGGTGGATGAAAAAGCTTCAGTGCATCTGTGTGCACTCCAGAGCTGACTTTTCTCTCCTCTGGGCCCATGGGCTGAACTGATTTAAAGGTGCCTGATCATCTTTTAAGTACATATCCACAAAGTTCACCTGGTGCTTTGTGATTAAATCTTAGCTCAAAAGCCAGAAAGCTGAAGTGGTGACACTGAGCCTACAACCAAAGTGCCTTTAGCACTTCTTTTGTATGAAGACTGTTGACATAGAGACCAAGAAGAGATGGTAGAAAAATGTAGTTACAATGTAATTATGATCATGCTCCTACATTTTTGTAGATGCCTGATATTTAAGCAAAATAACAAATATTCATTCATTACCAGGATTACTGATGTAAACCAAAAGCAGATTGAATTTTTTTTTTTTTTTTCCAAGCCGCAGATGCTAGGTTATCTCAGGAAAACTAAAGCAGGTTCTGAAGCAGAATGCTGAACTTTTCCACCGTATCTGTTGTGCTATCAAATAGGCTGTCGTGATCCCAGTTCTTACTGTGACGTGCCAACAAAACTGGTTTTATATCACTTCTAAGAGTTCCATAACAGGATGTTATTCACTGCTAATGTATTTTTGTTCATATAAATGCAGAAAGAATCTGTGACAGGTCATAGTGTATCCCCCTGTTATTTTTAGTCCATGTACATAATTTACCTTATTCATTGCTACAGGGGCTCCACAACAGATTCAGGGCTGTGATAGAGGCTCAAATCAAGTTAGAAAAAGAGCATTAGCATTACAATCTGTACAAAGTATGAACCAGAAAACTCAGATTCAATTTAGGGGATGAGAGTAGGCTGGAGATGCTTCACCTGCTCCTAATAATGTCCATGAGTGCTACGCAACCAGATGCGTTAGATAAGGATTTCCTGGTTTAATGGTGAGCATAAATAAAGAGGAACAGTGCTCTGATGATGCAAAATTACATAGCTCTGTTGAAATAATGGAGCTACAATGATCTAGCAGAGTGTCTGGAGACAGTTTAAAGATACTGTTTTCATGAAACTTGGCAGGACCACTCAAATCAGTGAGATGAGAAAGAGCTGGCAAATAATCAGAAAACATTTTGCCTGTCAAAATTCAAAGCTTCCATTTCTGGGTTTTCTGAAAAGCAAATGGTGGGCAGATGGGTTCTGTTTGCTCCTCCTTTAATTCTACCAGTTAAACAGCCAACCAGTGGACCCACAGTTACCGCATCTTGACATGACACTTAATCTTTTCTTCTTTCATGACACTGATATATTAAATATTGGGAATCAGGTTTTATTTACTGCTCTCACTTTCTGTAATCCAATAAATGAGTCTTCTCAGCTGCCCTTAAAGCAAAGTAAATCTTCTTTTCTAAACCATTCGTAAACAAATCCTCAGTGTTCATTGTCAGACCTAAGCTAGGTGTTTTATGTGACCACAAGCAGATCACTGTCAACAGAAAAATCAGGTGTTGCATCACAAAATACTTTCAAGCATATTTCAACAGACAAGTGTACATGAACATTACATTTTTGAAACAGAGAAATCCTAGCATAAAGTCCTACTATCCAGTTTGTGTAGCGTGTTCCATGTATGTGGATGAATTACCATATTTCTCCTCCTCAAAATCATGTTCCTTCCCATGAAATCAGACCTATTTCCTGATCAAGCTACTGTTCTGCTTGAAAAAATAAGATGCAAAGTATCATAAACAGTAATGAATAACTTAAAGTCTTGCTTTGCATATCTGTAATACTCTGGTTCCAAGGATCTCAGATCATGCTTCATAAACTTTAATTGAGCTGCCTATATCCCTATGACATAGGAAAAGATTACTTCCTGTGTTTTATAGCAAAATAATAGCAAGAGAAACACAGAAGCAAATCTTGCCCTCAAGCAAATGGTCATAGAGAGTCTCCTCATTGCCTTACCAGTACAGTGCTACTCTGCAAGCAGTACTCTGAATTTATTTTGTAGTTAAGGAACAAGAGGAAGATGCTCTAGCTTTCAATACTAAGGAGCCGGGCTCTTCTCTGAGGTGCCCAGGGGAAGCGCACTGGAGCCTGGTAAAACAGGAGGCAGAGGTTCTGCAGCTGCATGCTCCTGCACTGCCAACAGGCAGCACACTCATAGCTGTGGTACCTGCCTCAGCAACCCCCCAGTCTGAAGGCTAGGATTTTCCCCCCTTCTTCTCCATGTGCATTACCAGACAGCATGCTAGCAGCTACAAAAGCACCTCTGGTCTTAAGTAACTTAAAAATTCCCATTTCCGTATTTTTAAAGTTCTCCCTAACACAAGTGAGATAAGAATACACATGGAAGCTAATTTTACTGTCCTGATATTAAGATTTCTGGGATGAGCCAAAGATTACAGGTTTTCTTTTACATAGCTTCACATTTCACATGTCTTAAGCAGTTTCAGAGACTATCATAAGCACAGGCAAACAAGTTCATGGTTTCCCAGTGTTCTACGTTAGCTCATTACTTACACTCTTCTTATTGTTATACTTGTTCTCATTGCTCTGCTTTGTGGCACCTCCTGGCAGGCTACAGACACCAGCTCCAGAGCCCTCTGTTCTGCCTGTGCAGAAGCGCAATAGACACCTTATGTGAAATACAGCCACTGCACATGGAGAAGTCATTTACGTAAAAAAATAAGTAGGTAACACAATTAGCTGCTGACAGAGGCTAACTTTTCAAATGCACATGAAGTAGAAACCCACTGTGGATTATTTTAACAACTGGTCTTAGAACGGTTCTCTCAGCAGTCGCCCTCCTCTCTGCCATCCAAGACATCATTATCAGCCAGGTCCTACTTCAACTTCATGAATACTCCTTTCATTGCCAGGAGGACAGGACAAGGCTGTATATGAAACAGGGTGCCTGAGTCATCATTTATTGTTCAAATTTCAGTACCACATAAGATGAGCTGAGTAACATGCAAACAAAAGAATGATCTGGCACCACAGGATGGCATTAAGTAGCCATAAGAAACAAGTAATGGCTTCACTGAGACAACAGCTTTGTTCTGTTTAAGTCAAAGCATAAGTCTCAAACAGGTATAATCAAGAGTAACAAGACAAGTGCGACAAACAGCAGGACACAAAGCATTTTACTGGGGAAAAAAGGGCATGACTTGATTAGTAATTTTCAAGACATATGACTGTCAGTGGTTTTAACTGCCTCTCATAGAAAAGCATTTAAAAACAATTTTACTAAATTAACATTGGTTTTGTTTCCTAGTGAATGCTCTGGTTTGTATTTCTGTTTCCAAACATGTGGGGCAATATCCTTGCTTCTCCACCAAGTCCTTTTGTTTACTTTTGGTTAAGCTATGAAGAAACAAAAGGTCCCAACCTCACCAGGAGAAATCACCTGCCTTTCCTCTTCTGCTCGCAACAGAATCATCTCCTGTTCAGGCATTTGTTCCTTAACGACTAATGCAATCACATTATTTTCAGTCTTTCCTTAGAGATGGCTGCTCCTCGAGCTCCTCGCTATTCCTACCCTGCCCAGCCACCTGTGGTACAGGGGCCCAGTGGGCAGAGTGGTGGCAGTGAACTTGCAGGCTGCTCCTTGCTTTCCCACAGCATCATCACCTGTTACCAGAACATGCTACTTAGGCTACATGTACCAGCTATATGTTGCTCTGGAGATGCTGCATCAGGGATGAATAGAGTAAGTTTCAACAGAAGAGATGTAAAAAAAGAATATCTGCCTTGAGGTTTGAGCCCTTGCCCTACAGCCAACTGCTGCATAACTTCACTGGACCACATCTGTCTGAGACCAACAGATCCAGCTCCCCACAGGGTTGGTTGGTGCTGCGTCTAAGTCAGGACTGAACTGGCCCCACTTCTCCTCCATTACGAATAGGAGGCAGGAGTCCTCTACCCTGAGGCACAATGCAGGGCCTGGTTACATGGCTGAGCAACCTGCCTCCTCCTGCAGAACCACACACAACTGCTACTGGCAGAGGTTTGTCCAGGGCTGCCAGTGCATGGAGGACCAGCCAGCCCCCCCGGCTTGCCAGGAATTCTAAGAGCCATCAATACTCTCCATTTACAGCGTTGCTTTTGATTGCATTAATTGCTAATCTAGAACTGCGTTCAACTGTCTCTCTCTGGACTTTGGAGTGTTCCCACAATAGAAACAGCAGCAATGTAACACGTTTTTGTGCAGTGCAATTATACCCAGTAGCATCCCCAAACTGATGTGTGACAACCATAGTCCGACCTCCCCAGACAGAGGTGATTCAGAAAAGGCTCTTGAACAAGCATAAACTTACCATATCTCCCCATTCTTAAGGAAGAACTGCATTTGAAACTGTCTGTCTAAGATTCTTGTTCAACTGTTTATTCTGCCATTATTGGAGATCAATACCTCTTCAAAGGGAAGATTTCTATGAATGGCCAGAGTAATATTTTAACTTCAGATAAATTACTTGGAATTCCAGTTTGTCCTGAATTCTCTGGAATTCCCCAAGGTCACGTACTGTCAGGCTGGAGCAATATTTCTGACTGAATCTGTCTAAAAAAGCAGAAGACAGGGCACCAGGTCAGGAATTGTCTCCAGGTCACTCCTGTTCGTTACGCCAAAAGGCTTCCTAACCTGGGGAAACAGGAGTTTCTTGCTGCTGATCTCATTTTCTTGGCATGTGCATGATAAGCAGCAAAGCAGATGAACTCTTAAGAAACAAAGATACTTTTTTAATGCAAATGCTTCCAGTAACTCAGAATAAGGATAAGGAAATATGGAAAATATAGGCTATATAAGCAGAATTGTTCTGACACAAAGAAACATTTAGCAAGACTTTCCATAAGGCAGCTGCAGCTCTGTGAAGTCAGCAGAATTGTAAAATGACAACATCCAGTGTTTATTGTTTATAATTAGTGATTTATCTCTCCAGTTCGACTTCAGTGGCCATATTACTATGTAGGAACCCAGCACAATTATCCTCATTTATGGATATTTTGAAAACTATCTTCTCCCAGAGATTATAATTCAAAATGATTTTGTGTGTGCGTATGTATATTTGAAGGTGGTAATATTATGGGCAGGATATATACAATTTAAAAATAACAGCCCTTCCCTGAATGCGTAACTAAACTTTTTATGGAAAGAAAGTTTCTCATTCTTTATGTTTTTAAAGAATATATTACATAGCTTCTCAATGATGTGAGATGGAGAACTGAGCATGCAACCTTCTGATGGGCTCATCAAGTAGGAGGCCAGGTTAGTCTGGCAATTAAAGACAACACACCAAGAAACATCTGGACATCTCTGTGCCTCTTCTGTAGAGAGAAAGAGATCAGGAAGTGCTCACAGTTGACTGGAAAATTTGGCATGTTGAAGCATGACACCATGTACAGTCAAGTTGAGACAGGAACACAACATGCTACACCTCTGCATGAGGCAGCAGGTTTCATCCTGAGCTGGGAAGCCCAGTTGTGACACTGCTGCCAGGAAAACACTCAGCAAACCAGTTTTGTTTATACAAAGTTCTGCTGTTCGGTCTTTCTTTTTTCATTTCAGAATGCTTCAAAACCTAAAATTTAAAAATTCCCTATGAAATTAAAACATCTGGAAGAAATGGTCTGCACATGAACAAGATATTTCAGTTCAATGAAAACAAGATGCCTTCTGGTTTTGACCTTTCTAGCATTTTACCATAGGAAACCATACCATGCTGAGAAGTCACTTCATAGCTAAAATATAAAATTAAAAAGCTTTTCCTTTGAAATATAAAAACAGGTTGAGGGGTTTTTTTGGTGGTTGTTATCACCTTTTTTAGCCACAAAGGTCAGGTTCTGCCCACTATGAGATCCCTTCTGGGTTGATGACAAGTTGGGCTGGGACCAGGAGGTTGTGCTGCCTGGATGCCCCCAGTACAGGCGGTGGGAATTGCTCCCACATGCCATGCCAAGCCTCTGCAGTTGACACTGAACACCATGAAATGATGTGCTCCTGTTCGACAGTGATTCCTGCGCTTAGTTAGAAAGCATCTGAGATGGTGTGTGATGAAAGGGCATGATCTTGTGACAGATAGATCATTATTGCAGCAGCTAATTACCCTTTGCTGATTCCTGGACAATGAGATTAGCATCAATGAGGCTGGGGAAGTCTATTGGGAACAAAAAGGGACACAAGAGACAAACAATGGAAATTAAATCCCTTGGTTAAACAGAGCAGTGAGACACTCTTCCCGAGGCAGACTGAAGTCAGGGTTCTTTTCTCTGCCTTCCTACCGCAGGCAGAGATGGGGAGGAAAGATCTTGATAAATAACAGCTCCTTTGGCACTGGGTACTGTACAGACAAGATCCCTGAATAGCTGCTGTCAGTCTGGGCTGAGCTTCATGCTCTGTATCCTGACCACAGGCATGACTTGGGGACAGCCCAGCAACTTTGCCTGGGACAGACCTTTACTGGAGCGACACTGAAATAACCAAGCTGGTGTCCAGGGACTAGCGGATCACAGTCAACAATGTCTCTCAGGCTCCTGAAGCCAGAAGAATTTGAGCATATATGCTTAAAGATAATTATATGCCTAAAAATTCAGGTCTTATGACAGAAAAATGGGGTGACATTTTTAGAAGTGCTCGGCAGTGATAAACTTCACTTGTATTGAGGTCAATGGGATTTCTTTCTACATGTCTTCAGTGGGAACTGAATTAGGTCAGTGCTGAAGTGCTTTTGTAAATCAGACCTGTGTGGTAAGCAAGCAGGTACAGTGTGTTCCTTCCCTTTAATGACAGCTTAGGGACATCTCCTCTGATGCAGAGCAGCATGAAGTCCCTCTTGATAACAAAGATGCCATTATTTATGTCTAAAAACCCAAGGTAATTGTGTATATGAGTGGAAAAAAAAAACATCTGAAGTGTTCTTGATAGGTTACAAAATTACATATTTGAAATTTTAAGAAAAGATGGAATGTATCTATTTCAGTCTCCTCTTTATAAATTCCCTTACCAATTAGGAAAAAAGCGCACCTGTGTTAAGAACAAGAATGAAACAGCCATCTTTCAGGAGAGAGGTCCATTTACAGTGGAGAATTATTAACCACTAAAAAGTCAGGAACAAATCCTTGCCCCTAGCAATAATGTCCTGGTAGCACTACACCAGAGTAACAAATAGGAAATGAGAAAAATCCCCAGAAAAAAAGGATGATTTATGAAAAGATTAGACACACAAGTGTGTGTTGAATATGCATGCACAATTGCATGCTTAATTTGCACACCCAATTATTGCCATTGTGCATAAAATTGAATAATTACCCATGAAAATAACTGATTATGGTTATTTACTTCCATAATTACTTGATTTGCACATACAATCATGGTAATTAAGCACACAAATTAGTCATCACACAATTGCATGCCTAACCTTATTAAGAATCAGAATCAATGCATTTATTTTAAATTGCATTTGTCCAATTCTGTTGTACCATGATTTTTGTTATAGCTGGGTTTGGAACTGATGTTCATAGCAGCAACCAGCTTCCCAACATGCTTGTCCTGGTGCCACACTTCAGGCATCAGCAGAGCCTGTGGAATGCCCCCACGGCACAATGCTCGCTTCATACACAAACGATGAAGGAAATGCCATAAAAAGGGAAAAATTCAGTCAAAATGTGACAGGAATTTGGGAATAGCATACAGTTTTGAAGTAGTTACTTTCAATTCAGGAATGAGGTAAATAAAAAAAATGTCTCAAGCATTTGTGCTGAGGCAATGGAAAGTAATGTAGAGGAAACAATACTTGAATGATGGATTTCAGCATTAAAACTTTAAAAATTTTAAGTACTGTAATCAGTTAGCATAACATTTCTGAAAAGCCAGAGAAACTATTACTTTCATTTTAGAGACAAAGCCAGTTAGGAATGGAGATGTTAAATGCCCAAGCCTGCATCGTTTCTCTTCTGCACTCCCAGAAATAAAATCCAATTTCAGCTCCCAGATTTGTGATTTCACTTATTAGTCTAAATGTCTTCCGCTTGTAGATGTCCTGTCTCCAGGTACAGTAGGTGAGGATACCTTTATTAACTTTCCTATAAATCACATTTTGCTAGGAAACATAATAAAAGCCTGGGGAATTAGTCAATAAAATAGTGCTGCTCCTCTATCACTTAATAAATGCCTGGGTCCTACGGTTGAAACTTGGTATGCTCTCTAATTAAAAAGAACAAATATGAGAAAAATACTGGCAACTTGAAATATTGAGTTGTTTCATGTTTGTTATTGGTGCCTTCTTGAGTACAATTTTCTAATAATTGGACCAGATGGACAAGAAAAAAGAAATTAGCATGACAGTTTAAACTGAGTCTATTAGTATATAGAAAGGATCATGAATGACAGATCTGTGAATTTCCCTACATAAATCACTGAAAGCCCTACTGCGTCTGTGCGTAGAATCTATATTTTTTCTCCTGCCAGTTTTGAGTTAATGCCAAGTTAGTTAATGCTGGAAGAAATATAGGGGTTAAAACATTTTGTCCTGAATGTATCTTTTTTTTGTTGTTGTTAATTATGTGCCTTAATTTAGTTCTTGCTTAATGCACTTCAGAATGAATTGTATGTCTTGTAATTGCTTTATTATTACTTGACATTAGACCTTATGTTAAGCAATCAAAATGGTACGGCAGGATGAAAAGGAGGGAAGATGATCAAGATACAGTGAAGATGAGTTTGCATCTTTAAAGCAATTGCATATTCCCCGACTGCCAAAAATGTTATAGGATTAACATTAGACTTTCTCTAGATTACAACCTATCAAAGAAAATAAGAATGAAAGAAAGAAATCCCTGAGTGAGCAGCTATTTGGTTTCTGTTAGCTTGCAACAAAATCTTTGAGTAATTGCAGGTGGGATCTGTTGTCAGCCTGACTCTGCTGCTTTACAATGAAACCCACCACATTTGGGGAGACACAGCCCTGGCTGGGAGGGGTACGTGGTAACGCAAAAGCCATATGCCCTCAGAAATCAGTGGCAAAAATGCCTTAATAAAACTTGTTAATGCCATGACAGAAGAGTTCTCTCCAAATCCCTTAAAATATTAGGTGTCAAAACATGCCAGAAAAATATAGTACCTTTGCAACACAGGCCCATTAGTATTTTATAGGCCGTAAGAACCTTAAGACTCCCCTATCTTAAATCCTAGGGAAAGCCATTTAATAGAAATAACTCAGGACTTCCAAAGTAAATGTTAACACCTCTTGCTAGTTTAATTCTTTCACAAGGCTATTTTTATAAATCACAAGTAAATGATGGTTTATAATGCAATTGCAACCAGTCTGAAGTTAAGACACGAAAGACAAACCCAACCCCATGAGGTTTTTTAACTTTAAACCATTCATTCTGCAGTGCATGGTCCTGCTGTAGCCTGACAGCATACTGATTTGATGTGCTGATCAAGTGCTAGTCCCATGCAGAAAAAAATTATTTATTTACATGCATAAGGCTACTTTAAAAAAAAATCTGTATATTTCATGCTGCTAAGGGGGTATTTGTTTAGTTGATGTAATATTTTCCATAATGATTTCTGATTACCAAAATGCATAGTACAAATGGTAATCAGTGCCCCTTTCAAAGCAAATGCTGCTGCTGAGTACCTCCTATGAGTTTAATCACAGTGTGCAATTCACACCGTAATGTGTTATAATTGCCCCCTGCAAAGTTGGTCCTGTTTCATTTTAATATCACTGGACTAGCTACTGAAACTCAACATGAGTTCCTTGAATGCTGCATTCTTCATTGAGAATTTTACATACATAATTAATCTCAAATAAGGGTACTATAAAAAAGGTGAGGATTTTTAAAGAAATGCCTTGGTTTTTAATAGCTGTAAAATCAGTAGTGGTACTTTGAAAAGTTCACCCTGTTGGACACTGTACTCTGAGATCCAGTCTGATTGCCATTTCCTTCAGATAAGTTTACCTATTCTTTTGCCAAGGGAAAGGTACATACTGATGCAACAGAAAGCTTTGTATTTTGTTGTTTTCTAACATCAGGCAGTTTATCCTCATTTTGATGCACCTACTGAGATGAGATGATAACTCTTATGTTACTATTTAAAAGAACTGTTGAAAGTACCCAGGGATATAAGCTGCAGAAGAACATAGCGCTGCACAGTATTTTGAGCCAAAGATCTGAAAGAGCAACTAGAGATGGAGCACACCTGCTGTCAAAGCCTATGCAATCCACCTCTAAATTTTATAGCAAATAGTGTTATTTGCATAGTCACACAGCTAATGAAACTATTCATTATGAATATTTTTGGCTACTTTTTTGGCTGCAACTTGCGAGCCAGTCTTTGGATTTCCCTAGTTAATGCATGTGCTATTCAGAATATTTGAGCATTCCCCCAGTGGATCCCATTAGCCAAAGTGCCTGATCATCTGCCCGCTTTGCCTGTCCATGACATGCCACACGTTTGGGGTGGCCCAGCCCTGCCACAGCTAGGGGAGCCCCATTTCATCACAGCTTATGGGAAGACCCTCCCAGGAGCCACCTCCTCCAGGGCCTGCCGTGGGGAGTTGCCACCAGGGCTTACAAGAGCGCCAGGGGGAGGACAAGTCAAAACCAGCTTCACCTTCCTGGCTGTTTGTGACTGGCATTTTCGCTTTTCCTTCACTGGGTTAGTGAAGGTTTTAACCTGAGGAGAAGCAAATGACAGAGTGTCCTCATCAAGATGGGTCACTGGAGCACAAAACGCAGCCTATTTAACTGACTTTGTGACTGAAACCCAGTGCAAGGCATTGCATCAGCTTTCCACTGGCTGCCAGTTCAGCTTGGGCAGTCAAAGGCACTGTGAGGCACAGGTCACCTGCGCTGGAAATGCCTCTTGCCCTGCTGACACCAGGCCTGCTACGAGTGATACGATCACTTTAATTACACTGATTGCATCAATCAGAGCTGCCAGTGAAATTACTGAGGGGAGCCATAGCCTGGGACTGAAACATTTTTTAATAGAACTGATGAACTGTTCCCTTACTTTATGTGTGCCCCTGACCTCCCGAAGGGAATTACCTGCACACTGCCTTCTTTCACAGCAGACATGCTGCCGAGCCGGGAGCTCCCACCTCCTCATTAACTGCAGTTCCTGTTGCTCCCCTAATGAGGGCTTGCTCAAGAGCAACACCAGCCTCCAGCTGCTCACCGCTGCCAAGCATCCCACACTGGGCATGAACCCAGAGTGTTTCCAGCCTCTCTTCGCTTCTGAAACCAGAAGTTGGTCCCTTTTTCTTGAATGTGATGCACAAGGGTAACCTAGCGCGTGCGGAGAGGAGAGGCACAAAAAACCCCAAACTTCTGAGTAGCCAATGTTAATGGTGTGTGGCTGGTGACAACTTGTTTGTCCACAGGGCCTAGAAGGGATAGCACAGACGAAGCACAGATTTTATTTTTTACTTCCCTGTCTACTACCTCCATTGTTTCCCAAAACCTAAAAAATGCACCATCAGGCATTTATTTGAGCCTTCATTGTTCAGCTTCCAAGAGGCAAAATGACCAGATGGTGGTGACTGATGGCACCCGAAAGCAGACTGATCCCAAAGTCAGCCTGGGATGTGTGACACAAGTCCTTGCTACTTGCCCTACCCCTCACTTGATGTTTTCTTTCTATCAGCTTATGCCTCCTCTCTTCTCCTTCTGTCCTTTTAAGCCACATTTCCTTATCTCCTTGCCCTGCAACACTGAGCAACCAGAGAGGGCAGTTAGAAACAACAAACTCAAACAGTCCAACACTAATACATCTTCCCTGGGTGTTAGACTAGTGCTAAAATTCCATGCAGTATCTGGCCTTTTTTATTTCTTTCCCCCCACCAGATTTATCCCAGAGACAGCAAATTCCTTCTGTTTCCTCCCTATCTTCATTCTGGATTTTTGTTGTATAGGGAGAAAAGAAAAAAAGATAGAACTTACGCAACCAAACCTCCCTCTCCAAACCATTTCAATCACTTAATGCTATCCTTAAAAGCATTTGCTAATGTTAAACCAAGCTGAAAATATTCTCTGCAGCTTGATGAATAGGAAACAAGATATCAGTTTACTTTAAAAATTAAAAATTAATCTGATATGTAAAATACTGTGTACTTTTTCTAACCTTTAACAGGAGATGAAAATAATAGCATTTATCAAAAAGGAGATGCGGCACTGATACTGTCCTTGACTGTATCATGTTGTAGCATTAATTGTTATCAGGATTTTTTCCTGGGCTGAACCCCACCCCTGCATTGTACCAGCACACCACGCTCTGCCCTGGTGTGAAACACAGAGTTCAGACTTTTCATGGAAGCTGCTTCGATGTTTCAGGTGTGTTCAGGGTGGAAGGGGGCTGCGAGGGACTGAGCAGCACACCATACACATGCAAGGAAAGTGCGTAAAGAGGATGTTTACATGAGCATTGACTCAGAGACCTTTCATTCCTGAAGCCTCTAATAACATGGCACTACACACAAGCATGCCAGTTTTCTATTTTAAGAAAGCATTAATTCAATATGTAACTCTGCAAATTTCAGACCCAAGGACTATTTCAAATCTGAACTTCATAATAGATCTTCCAAAGCTATTATAACCATTGTCAGGGAGCATTCATGTTTTCAGAAGTAATTAAGGCAGAAATTCTTGGGTATATCTTGTCAAGGTCCTCTGAAGAATTTTCCCTGAGCTGCATTGTTTGAGAGGGGGGAAAAAAAACAGGAAGAAAAAAAAAAAGCAGCACGAATTGTAATTACTGAAAAGCAGTGCAGAATAAAGCTACAGTAAATTCCTTCACAGTTGAACTCAACTGTTTAACACATGAAAACTCTAATTGACAATTCTGTACCAAAGTGTAAATTTGTCAGGGAAGGATACGCAACAAGTTTTTTGGGCTTTGTTTCTTTTTCTTCTTGTACATCATAGTGAGTGCTGTTGTGATTTGGATCTATTACTTCTGAATATTGCATGAAGCTGACAAGCACTTGTCATTTAAAGACCACATGGAGGCATTTAGTTTTCCATTTAGACATAATAACACATTATGCAAATAAGCTTGCCAAGGAAAGCTGGAGGCTTACATGAAATAAACTGTCAAACACCAGTTGCTAATAAATGAACATTTCTTTATAGATTGTCTTAATTTGGGCAACTGGAAAATAAGCATGGCTGCGTGGATAGACAATCTTTCAATATGAAATTCTGTGGATCGTGCAGAGCAGAAGTCTTCCCAGAAAATTTATGTTCCTTGCCTTGATGAAGTTAAACAAACACGGGGAACTTTAAGCAACCCTGTAAAATATTTACACGATACTGCACAAAACAAGAAAAGTTTTGAAATCAGCTCCCCACATTGCAGACGCCAACGGGAGCTTTGCAGTGCCCGGGGCAAGAGCGGGGTGTCTCCCACCGGCACTCACCCCAGGGCTGCCTGCCACGTCCCCGGCCTGCTGGTACCGCCTGGCAGCATCCTCCGGCTGCGCCCCAAAGGGAGCCCTCACCGCCCCGTGGCACTGCCCGGGGCCGGTACGCTGCGTTTCAGACCGGCACGGCTTCCCTGTAGCTCTTCTCTGTGCCATACACAGAATTCAAGAGTACTTGCAAGGAGACCTCAGGCTAACTTGGTAATGGGAGAGCAGAGTATTTAAAATAAGCAAGCCGAAACACAGGCGGCTCCGATCAGTAATGGTCCCAGACTTTCATATGCAGGTAACTGGGCAAGTAGACAGCTCAGAGATGCCTACAGGTATGTTTACAGGTATGTTCACCAAAATTAATCACAGACAGACCTCTCAAAACAACTCTTATCAACAAACAGACCACTACGGCAACAAAACCAAATTAATACCTAAAAACTAGAGGTTACCAGGATCAAATGAGGTGTTTTGTTTGAGTGAATTTTTTCCCCTTGGCCTGATAACGCAATATTAGAAAATGCATTTCTTTATTGTGGTGGGAGACGGGCTTTAGCTTTGAGCTGTTCTGTGCCACATTAAAATATTCTGTCATTCAGGAAGGGAAAGGAGTCTGAATGCCAGAGCCTCCTGGGGAAGGATGCGCCAGGAGGAAAGGGTCACCTGCTCTGTCCACTCTCTACGCAGAACATGCTAAGAGAAAGTCTTAAAATGGACCAGTAAAAAAACCCGACCCAACCCACCACCAAACAAACCAAAATACTTCAGTGATCATGCTCTACTTGTGCAAATTAAAAGCTTAATGTAGGATATTGATTTACAAATTCGCTCTGTGTAAAAATAGCCTAATTGCACTACATCTTTAATATTGCTTTGAAGGGAAACTCAAGCCAATGTGTAATTCCAGTGGTTAATTTACTATGTCATTTCTTGTTTCTATTTTTTAATAACATGAGTAACATACAGTTGTTTCAAAATTGGCACCTTTTCATCCTTTAGGAAACTATACCCTAAAGTAATATTCTGTCAGAAATCCGCTCTTAATTGGGCTAATCAAGTAGTATTTCCACTTTAGGAAGGAAGGATTATAGTCTCATTTACTGAGAAGTTCACATGACAGTTGCAGACATTTATATTTGAGTAGCTGGTTTGGGATCTGTCCAAATCTTTCTTTTTTTGCTTCTTTTTAATTAATATTTCAGGCATACAGGATAGTTTCTTCTTTTTTGGAAGCTGAATTGAAGAATTTGATTTGCACTGGGCATTTTGCCATTGGGGGGTGGGGGGGTGGTGGAATCAGAAACCTAAGAAGGAATTCATGAAGTTTTGCTTTTTAACTAACCCAAAGTTTTTCACATACAAGGGAAGCTTTACCTGATGGAACCACAGAGTCCCTCTGCCATACAGCATGACTGAGGGGACAAGTGACTTGCCAGTTATTTTAAGACAAAGTAAAATTAGGAGGCTGATACTTTGTGTGACCTGAGCAACCCTCCCTAAATGACCAAAAGAAGCTATAGTCAGAGTAATTTGAAACTGAAAATTTATTTGTAATTTAAGAGCTTTTACAAAACTTCCTGACAGCTCAAAACCTCCCCGTCTTTCACCAGTCTGCACAAACCTCGCTATACCTTCACTCTCCACAGAGCTGTAAGATTTAAATTTAGTTTTTAATAAAGCCTGTCAACTGCTTGTGGGTGGAACAAGTGCAAAACAGCATCCTGGTTTTATTCAGAATTTATTCCTGTGGTGTGAGAATGAGGAGGCACCTGGTGGAACATGAAGAAGATTCATTTACAAGAGGTAAAAGAAAGCACTTTTGTATGCAGTGAACAGCAAAATTCTGAAAGCTGCTGCCACAGGAGCCCAGAGAAGGACGACTACAGCAGATGCAAGAAGTGTTTAAACAAATTCATGGACAACAAGGTCCATAAACAGCCATATCAGAACCTAGACAGAAGATCATAGATCACAGGAGTACAGATAACCAGGAACGTAACCAAACTGCCAAATGGAGTGATGAGCTTCCCATCCTCCTCCTTTGAATCCCAAGGTTTACTATATCCAGGTGTTGCTTATACACTTATATGCATGGCCTGGAGCCCCAGCACGTGGGAGTGGCAGCAGTGTCTGTCCGAGCACAAAGTAGAAAATGTTGCAATCAGAGAAATTTGTGAGAGAAGCGTACAGCACTGATGAGGTTAGGAGTGAAACCAAAACCTAAACCCAGAGTAAACCCACTTTCCTAGCATGTATTCCCCTGTTCATTTTGTTAATGTGACAGCTGATTTCTGACAACTACCAGCAGCTCCACTAACCCTAATCCTCTGTATTGTGTAAATACTGCAGCATTGCCACAGGCTTATATGCAGAACAGCGCTAATGTTATCAACTCTGATCAATTAACAGAAAGAGGATCCTAATAGCAGCCATGTTTTGGTATGGTCTTAGCACTACTGAACAAAACTGCTTTTGAATTTGGGAATTAGCTGATGCAATGTGGTAAAAGAACTACTGACTCTCATATTAGGATCAGACAAAGGCATCAGGATAGAATTTTATTAGATTATTATTTCCTTGCTCTCCTCTTGACACAGTCAATCTTTCTTGCACGGTTTACATTAATAAATAATTACCTATGGCAAGAGACAGAGATGCATAAAAAAGCCATACAAGTGCTCTCATACAGCAGGCAGCCTTTTAGAAAACAAAGATGGAATTGAAAAGTTTCATTAATCCAAGACTTGTCATCTACAATGCTGTTGAAATAACCCCCTAAAGCACTGTTGAAAGGCATAAGAGCAGCACATCAAGCAAGAATCAGTCAACTTCTAGATGATACTGTCTCAACTATGAGGGCATCTCTTTGTAGCAAAGATTAAAGGGAGAATGCCTTTTCCTGAATGCTGTTGACTTATACAACAACCATTCAGCAATTTGACTTTCTTTTTGTGGTCGAGAATGTATTATTAATGTGCAGTCCTTTAAAGAACCGTGCTAAATTCCTCCTGCGTTTAGCACTTACAAAACATACGGGGGGGGGGGGGGGGGGGGGGGAAGCAAAACAGTGGTTTTCACAGTCTAAACAATAACAAAGTGCCTCCAGGATTCATTTTAATGAGAAACGCCAGCATTGCACTGCGGAAGTCTTGAGATGGGCAATGCACACCAGCAGATTAATTATCATTTAGGAAGCAGGAACTATGTGGATTTTATAACACTGCTTGTAGAAAATAAATATTCTGTTAATCACTGCAAGAGTTGCATTTCCTCAAAGGTACCATTAACCTATAAATATATGTGCCACATATATTAGAAGGAATAAGAAATGAAAGAACCCTTCCTCACTCCCCTTCCCAAAACTACAAGCTAGGAGAATTTCTTCCCTTATAGCTAGCAGTGGCTTTTTGATTTCTATTTTGGGTTGGTTTTCTTTTTTTTTTAGGTTGAGATTAGTATAAGTTTTTCTGAGCTTAACAGAGACTTCAGCAAGCGTGCAGTGTGACAGCCACTAGTCCTGCACACATCTGCGGGACAGATTTATCACCATTGGCATGCCATGTAAACGATGGCTTCAATCCCTGACAGAACAGTCATTGACTTTCATAAAGGTTTTATGGATCACCGAGTCCAGGGGCGTCTCCCGATATCTTTTCTGGACTTCTGGATGACATTTGCAAGGCAAAGCCCTCTCTCTGCCCTCACACAGAAATTTTCTGCTGGAGAAGGCACTTCCCTGCCTTCAGCAAACCCAGTTGGCAGCTGACGCTTCGATAGCTGCAGCCTTCAAAATGGGAGGCGATAAGAGACGGGAATTTTAACAATGTGGTGACTTGATTCATAACCTCACTGAGCATATTTGATAACTACAGTCTAATTTCTGGTTGTAATTCAGAGGAGGACTGCATTGTTTTACAAGATAAATGTATTAATCCCTGTTCTTCTGTGGTGGGTATCTAGGAGATTAACTACATTGCTGAATGTGTGAATTTGTCTGTGACCAAAACCTGACATGAATACAAACTATATGAATGATTTCTAAGACTCTTTTGTTGGGGAATAATCTCCAGACAGATGTCCATGATATCTGAACAGTCAGTCCCACGCTGTATCATTTATTTGGAATTCATACCCCAAATAAAACTGACTTTACTACAACTTGTTTAATTTCTATATTTTAGCCATTTTTATGTTCTAGCCTTCCCTAATTCACAGTGTTTGGAAGGCTTGGGCTCATGGTCAGGGCCTTCGGAAACCACATACTCATGATGAAATAGATTTCGTACAGTTCTTTGAATAAGAGATTTGTTTAAAGTAACACTTTGATATCTTTCTCCAGGAAAGCAGCTCTTGTGAAGTGGAAACATTTTCCATGTACCAGTCACAAGAGTGCAGAAATGTACTTCTTTCTCCTACTATTTCAAATCCTGCCAACACTACTGATCTTACTCTCCCACCGAAACCTTTATCTTGGCCCCAAGCAGTGACAGTCTCACTCTTGTGCAATCCAGCTGTGTGCAGGTTGGGAGATCAGGGCTGCTCGCTCCTAGCCAAGCAGAGGACCTCATGCCTGGGACTTTGGCATGGACACTGCAAGGTCCTGTGTGCCTGGGTACCTGCACGTGTGCTGGAGATGCTGGCACTAAGAAGCCCCCTCTACCCTGTTGTCATTGCTTTGTGACCTAGCCATTAATGACAATTCATTAATATTAACACAAATAAGAGTAGGGCTGCACGCATACCAACTGCAGCATTCACGCTGAGCAAGGACTTTCAATATCCCAGTATTATATACAAGGTGACATGGTCTTTTTTCCTGGGACTAGCAATATGTGATGCTACTGGAGAGTCGTTAATTCTATTTCAAATTATATTTTGCAACTTCTGCATTTTTCATGTATGCAGGCTGATTCTGGTTCCTCTGAACAGATTAGTTACTTATAAATGTTCAGATAATACATGCAAATAGATTGCAGTAAGGTTGTTTATGATATATATAATTTTTTTTTCACCTGCTACAGGTACATGATGCAATTTCTTATTTCTGAACAAGTTTTACAAGCAAGTGGAAAAAGTGAATAACAATAAGTAATGCATATTTAAATTACATTTTTGGATTCATGTTAAAATTTGTGAAGCTTTTAGAATAAAAGAGCATATCCCTGGTTACTTTCAGAGAATGAACTCTGTTTGCATTTATAATTCAAAATACCATAGCTGAATGGGGTGCAGAGGACATTACATATGGATAAGATCTTCAGAGGAGCTGAAACATTATTGTCTTCCAAAAAATGAAGGGAACAAAGCCTGCATCCCCAAGGTGTGCCTCCCTGGTGTGCCCCTCCCTGGCTGGCATTTGGGGTGGTGCAGAGGAGAGGGCAGAGCAGGCGTCCTGCAGGGAGCCATGCTGGGTGGCCCTGCACCCCAAGGTGGGGGCAGCTGCAGCACCCCCTCTGCAGCTGGCATCACTCCCTGCCCAGCCCCAACCTGGGGCAGCAGCAACCTGGCTCCCTACCTCTAGCTGCCCAGGTCAGGGGAGGCAAGTTTCTCATCACCGCTGAGGCCCGTGTCTTGCAGACACTTGGTTTCCCCTAGCAATTTTCCACTACTCATTTATGCCTAAAGCCAGCTCTGCAGAAAGGAGCAGGCTGGATGGGCAGCAGCGCTTATCCACTTCTTTATACCTGTGTGGACCCCACTGTTTGGGACTTGCTAATGTCCTCAAAACAGTTACTGATCCACTGCCCGCCTCAACAGGTACATGCATGTCTGTGGCTGGGCAGAGCTGGACCACACAGCCACGTTGAGCTGCAGCTAATGAGCAGCCCAGAGCAAGACTCACCAATGCAGAAAGATCCTCCACCATCCAGGCACTGGTATGTATGGATCCACAGCCAAGGCCCAAAGCCAGCATTGAAAACTGTATAAACCTACAGTCGCGTGGGCACTGCTGTGACACGGAGGAACCCCTGCTCAGATCCCTGCTCTGGAGCAATGACTTGAACTGAAGGTCCTCTGCCCTGACTGAACAGGTACTGGGTTATCAGCATAGATTTCCCTCTTCTTGCAGCTACTTGACTTCATACAACTAACTTCAAAGTATTGGAATAAAGCCTCAGATATATTTCCCCATTCCAGGGACATGACAAATAAGTAGCATCCCAGCCTGCCCCATCCCAGAGTAATTTGCCAATACCACACCTCCAGCCACGGAGAATGCAGCAAAGCACAACAGACCTGGCAGACAGAACGTCCTCTCCAGATTGGAGTGGCAGAGGTTCAGGTTCCTTCCCCTGAACTCATGAAATGTTTCATGCATATGCTTAGAGTGGCAAGGCATCTTTTGTAAATACTGAGCAGGACTGAGGACCCCGAGCTGCTCTGGAGTCTCTCCATATCCACAGCAGAGTAACTACCATCACCACTGAGCATTTCAGCCAGGAATATTAAAAGCTACTCTGTTAGAATGAGGGGAACTTTAACAATTGTTATTATTAATTTTAGAATAATTAAGTGAGAAGCTGTAAGGCTATCATTTTCTCAGCAGGACCACAAAATCTTTCAGCTCTGTGAAATGTTTTACTATGCCCATATGTTTGGCTACAGCTGAGTCCGACTATAAAAGTATGACATCTTTTAATTACATTTTAATGAAAGCTGTAACTAATCCAATAGCTCATTTATTAGTACCTTGTGGGAGAAAGAAAGCTCAAGAACAACCTCAGAATTCTTGTTTTTGGAGTCTGTGGAGAGATACAGAATACTGGTTATGCCAAATTCCCGTTAAAAGCCTATGGCATTGGATTTTATTTGCCAATGACAACAAAGAACATCTACATTGAAACAAGTATATACTTTGGTGCATCTCGGTAGTACTTTCCTCCATTTGTCATCTTTCTCAAACACTAAAGGAAGCAGAGATATGTACAAGGAGCACATGGTCTAGGAGCACATCTAGCTTCAAGGCTGCCCACTGACTTCATTGAGCTTTGAATCAGACCTTTACCAAGCCATCTCCTGTTGAGACCTTTCACAATCCCTTCTTCAGCACAGTGAGCAAGATCATTTCAGTTATTACACACATTGAAAAAATGTGTTTTGAGCCTTCAATAGACATAATTTCCCCCATCTCTGAAAACTGACATCTGTTTTATGTTCATCATCAATAGACTGACTTTTATATCTTGCCTGCCTGCCCTATAGACAAATACAGTCATAATATTCATAATTGCTGCATATTTCTCTAGAACAAGTGAACTGTATCTTGTGGCTTCAGCGAGACTTGGAGAGCTCAAGGACAGTCTGGAATTGAATAGATTAAGTAGTGGGCTCAAAAAAAAAAAATCAAGAAAAAAAGCATGCAATTTCAACTACTGGGGAAGAAAAGTGCTTCAGAAAGGAAATCAAGCATTTGGTGGGCATAGTTTGGCCCCTAGTGGATAGTAATTCTCATTGTCACGTTGAATTGGTAGCCTTTGCTTAAGCAAAAGCCAGGACAGAATAACCCTGGAAACTAAATTACCTCTCAGATTTGGAGATGAAGCTTGCTTCAAGCCAGATCTGAGATGAATTTGCAGTCTACTGACAGGACTGGAAACTAAACAATGTTTGCCTCCTCAGCAGGATTGCCAATACATTTAAAATCCACATCCAGAAAATGAATCCGCTTCTTTCCTCTTAAGCTACAAAATATTCATCTGAAATGAAAGGTCAGTGAACATTTTCCTCTTCCCTTGTTAATTAAGAGGCAAGTAATATGCTTAATTTGCCAAGAAACTGGGTCCTTGTACTTCTCATGTTGAGCAGAAGGCTCCAACAAATACGCTTGATGGACCCACGTCCATGGTACCTCTGTGGATGGCTGCCATCATTCACCCCAATGAAAATGATGCAGTTTGCTTGTGATTATAGACTCCTATTGATTTCCAATTTTCACCAGACATGCTCGAATCCCTTGGGATCTAAGCATTTGTAGATCCCTATCAGTCTTGCTGTGAAGAAACAAAAGTGGCAATATAATTGGTGCAGTGTAGCAATAAGACTCTCCCATTCTGCTTTCAATTTAGTCCCTTACTGCAATTTCTTGACAGTAGATTTCTTCTTATTGTTAATGGCCTCATATAAGGTTCTCAAGGACCAGATTAAACTTTAAAAAGAAGCATATGTATTTGGTCTTTTTAAACTTAATAGCCACACTCTTAATAGGAATACTATCTCCAGAGTAGACTGTACTACATAATGTTGGCTTTGTTTGGTTTTGTTTTTCACTAGCAATATCAACTAATGTTTTGTGTGTTCCTGTGCTCAGTCACAGTATCTAGTATACATTTGATCAAAGCATTTCACGTCAGTAAAGCATGCTCATAACAACTGTATATTTGTAGTATTAAAATATGGCATACATAGCCTCAAGTTGTTGCAAGAGTGATGATTGTGCAGACTACAGTAAAACCAAGGTGATGCATATATAATCTCCCCTCTCCCCCTGTAAGGTGAAAAGGGAAAGCGCATCAGCAGTATTTCTGTTTAGAACAGCTCTTTTAGCACAGAATTAATTCTGGCCCTCCTCGGTAATACCTGTACTCCAATCTGAAAATTTAAACTGCTAACACAGGGTAGGAAGGTTGAAATGTGCTGAAGTGATACAGAAGAAAGCATTTACACAGGGAAATCAAAGCAGATAGTTTCTGTTTGCAAGCAGAAAATGGCATAATGTTTATTGTTTATGTAGGGGCTCCCCTACATGCAGTATATAGCTTCGTGGAACAGCGGTTTTATGCAAGGGAAGCAAAGCCATGCTTTTAGCATCTCTGCAGAGCAGTGCTTTTTATGTCATGACAAAGTTCCATCAGGGAGTGAGAGTCTGATTTCATCAAGGCACAAGAAAATATTCAACTCAAAGTATTGGGAGGCTTAGTGTCTCAGAAACATCTTGGAGGGGCAATCTGTACAAAAATAATGTTTGAACTGTAGGTGTTGTTCATTGTTGTTCAACCAGGTAGTATCTGAACCTGACTACAACCTAAAGAGACTATGTTTGATCAAACCATCTTTTCTTACAAAGCAAACTCATCTGAGCAGACATGCAAGAGATACTTCTTGTCTACTAGAGATAGAGGGAACACAGGTCCCACTAGAGCTTGTGTGGTTCTCCAACACAGATATTTCCCTCAGTGGATAGTAAGACATTCAAATGAGCATCAGATGCCAGTTCCTGGGAACAGATGATTATAAACTCCCCAGGAGTGCATTTAAGTGTTTGGAAAGACTTAGCACCCGTTGTGGAGACCACTAGAACAGAAATTAATTTTAAGTTCCTAAATGTAGCTGTAGCAATAAGAATCATTATAACTACAATGACCTAAATATGCAAGCAAAACAAGTTTTGTAAGCTGAAGTAATATCTTACACTAGACAAGGGAATATATAGAGAAAAGCAGTTCAGGCATACAAATCTTCCTTCAGACAAGAAATGCTTCAAAGCTTGCTTTCTCTTTGAAACTACATAAGTATACCTTCTCACAAACCTCATCTAGCTTAAGTGTGGCTGAGCACTTGAAAAAAGCTGATTCAAAATATAGGTGAAAGGCTCTTATAGCACACGATGATGAGAAAAAAAAAAAAAAAGGGAACAAAATAGTAGGTGAGATCCTTCAAAACTACCAGGATGGTGAGAAAAAGCTGCAAGAGGAACATGTTCCTTGATTGTTTTATTTTTAAACTAAAGTTTAATTGTAAAATTACAGGTACAGAAACCTCACCACAGTGACCCTGAAAAAACACATTGCTGATGACAATCTGATTTACTGCCTTTTTTTTTAAAACACTAACATCAGTACGAGAACATAAAGATGAGAGAGGTCCTGATGGCTTCCTAAGCAAGAGCCCTGTGCAACCCACTGAAGTCTACAGCAGGAATCTTCTCTTACTGAAGTTCACCAGGATCAAATCAAGACTTAAAGAAACAGGATTTACTAGGAATAAAGAAGCAAGGACCAAGATTTGAATGTAATTTTTGGAGACAGGAATGCCATTTATTTATTTATTTATTAAGAATGACTCAGAAAGAGATTTAGCAAAAAGTACTGACAGTAGGAGCAATGACATCCAGGGAGGATACCTGACATCTTGGGCCTTTAACTGGTAAAGAAGTTCAGATGCAGTACTGATAGCAGTAGCTGGTATATTTAGCAAAGAGAGTAAAAAGCACAACACAAAAACTTGAGGAACATTCCTGTTTTCTCTAAATGAAAAGAAGCAACTCCTTCACTCAAAGCGATAGAAAAAATGACATACAGAAATAGAAGCTTACAAAGATTACAGTGAGTAGTCAACTGAGAGACTAAAGAGGACAGTTACAGGATGGTCATACTGGGCTCAGTTATGTTGAAATGGTTGGTCTGGTGTAAAAGCCATTCCAGTTTCAAACAAGTGATGAATTAGCAATTTTGTAAAGATCTCATTTCAATGGTTCGCTTGAAACTTGCTAAAAAGTATTTTCTTGAAGTCTGTATCTGAAAGCTCATCCAAGTCAAAAAAACATGCTCAAAGGCTCCGAGTTCAAAGGTTATTTCCAAAATAGATTTTAAAAATATTAAATTATCAGGTGAAAGCATAATGAAACTTTCTTATTGTAAAGAGAAGCCATAAAAGATCACAGAAACCAACATTAATTTAACCATGGTAATGCTCTACAGAGAGATCTGGACAGGCTGGAGCGATGGGCTAAGGCCAATTGTAGGAGTTTCAATAAGGCCAAATGCCGGGTGCTGCACTTGGGCCACAACAACCCCCAGCAGCGCTACAGGCTTGGGGAGGAGTGGCTGGAGAGCTGCCAGTCAGAGAGGGACCTGGGGGTGTTGACTGACAGCCGGCTGAACATGAGCCAGCAGTGTGCCCAGGTGGCCAAGAAGGCCAATGGCACCCTGGCTTGTATCAGAAATGGCGTGGCCAGCAGGGACAGGGAAGTGATCTTACCCCTGTACTCGGCACTGGTGAGGCCACACCTGAATTACTGTGTTCAGGTTTGGGCCCCTCACTACAAAAAGGACATTGAATTACTCGAGCGTGTCCAGAGAAGGGCAACAAAGCTGGTGAAGGGTCTGGAGCACATGTCGTACGAGGAGCGGCTGAGGGCACTGGGGGTGTTTAGTCTGGAGAAGAGGAGGCTGAGGGGAGACCTCATCGCCCTCTACAACTACCTGAAAGGAGGTTGCAGAGAGCTGGGGATGAGCCTCTTTAACCAAGTAACAAGCGATAGGACAAGAGGGAATGGCCTCAAGTTGCACCAGGAAAGGTTTAGACTGGATATTAGGAAACATTTCTTTACAGAACGGGTTGTTAGGCGTTGGGATGGGCTGCCCAGGGAGGTGGTGGAGTCCCCATCCCTGGAGGTGTTTAAGAGTCGGGTTGACATAGCGCTGAGGGATACGGTGTGGTTGGGAACTGTCAGTGCTAGGTTAATGGTTGGACTAGATGATCTTCAAGGTATTTTCCAACCTAGATGATTCTGTGAATGTGTTAAGAAAATAAATACTTAAGGGCCACACCAAATAACAGGATCAGATAGCTGTTTATTTGACCTGTCCTGAAAACCAAACCGGTATCACAGGCCCACAGACTTCACAGAAAAGAGCACCAACATACATCACCTTACTGTCATGCTCTCCTTACACAGGAAAGACCAAAATCACAATAACATCTCTTACTGATGGATCAAAGATCTTTAGAAGAGCAACTGATTTATAGAAACAAAGCATATTCCTTGATAAAAATCAAACTACCTTGATGATTTTTTTTTTTTTTTTTTTTTTAAAGAGAGGCCATTTGGATTCTCCCTGCTACAGCCGACAGCAAGGAAGGTACTTCCAATAAAAGAGCCTAGTAGCAATCCTTGACTTCATCAAGCAACCACTGCCTTAGGAAACACAGGTAGTAGACACAATTGTTATTTTAAAACCAACCCTGTGATCACAACACAGCAAAATTGGTAAAGTGCTTCTGCTAAGTGAGGACAATGTCCTATCTAGCAGACAGATATAGGTTCAAAAACTTAAAAGGGAAAAACAGAGACTGAATAACCCACCACAATACAAATCACACCAAATTAGCAATGGCTGTGACACAGCAGAAGACCCAGTAGCTCACATCTCAAATTCAGATGAAAAATCACTGTGATGGAGGGTAGAGGCTCAGCACAGAGATAGAGTGGGACCTGGGCAATGGTACTGCCTGACATTCAGAGAAGGGAAGCCACAGGATTTCAGATGAAGCAAAAGGCTAAAGACAGTCAACAGCAGATTTGCTTCGTCTGCCATTGGTCATCTCTTCAAAAAATGAAGAGGAGTTGTCCATTAACAAATCCTAGCTACCAGAAGAGTCTGTTAGGGCATGACTTATGTTTTGGGTCATTCTCATTTGTAGCCAAACCCAGAACAAGAATGGAAGCTGCTGCAGGAATGGAAGCAAGTGTCATAAGCTATAGCACAGGCTGGGGTGTCTTGGGACCATGCATTTTTGCCAATATGCATTTACCTGCACACATTTCTACATTTTGTCCCCAGACAAGATACTAATCCGGAAACTTGTTTATTTGGGTTCCTACAGCTGGCCATTTTCTCTCAAAAGTATATCTAAGCAGTACTGAGTATTTATTTTGAGTGAGAAGCATGGCACAATCAACCCCTTTGGTCAAGAGCACATCCAACCTCATGCTAAGTGTCTGTAATTACAGACGTCAATTATCCCACAAGGAGCACTTTGAGCCCCACCGTGGAAAGGCCATCATTGTTCTTGTCGCACTGTGACCTTGCCTTGCCCACGCTGTAGTTAGCAGGGGCCGAAAGGTGAGAAGATGAAGGACTGGTTTCCTCCCTCCTGGGGAGTAACGAGCAAGGCAGGGGTTCACAGGCTCTCCCCGACATACCCGCTGAGCCAGTCCTCCCTTTGAACTGACATACCATGCTCAGCCCTTCTTTATAAAGATTATCTCATCATGTAAATTCTTGAAGCTGAAACCCTGTTTAAAATATACTCAATCTTCTTCAAGGCTCGGCATACTCAAACTGAGCTACTCTTGTTGCATTAACGCTTGTGAGAAGGGAAAGAGATGCAGCACTTGTTTGAAAGTGGCGATAGGCAAAGTGCGACAGAATTCCAGGTTATAATTCTAAGCATAACAGTACAGGACACTGTCAACCTGAAATCTGATTTAAAAAAAAAAAAATCCAATTTAAAGCATTTCTAGGTGTTGTGCCTGACTGACTTCAAATGGACTCTTAAAAATCATTTTACAGGTGTATTTTCCTCTTCTAAACATGTTTCTCTGCTCTGCTGAGGTAGTACACACACAGGAAAAAAAGAAACTGCTTAGTTATAAGGATGCTATTATCACTGTACAAAGTGTATACATTTTAAGAAGCAGAAAGCGAATACCTTCTAATCTCTTTCAATTACTGTTGTCTCAAAGTTTTAACTACAGTGTATTTCAGGCAGAAGCCAATTTCACATTGCTTACCCAACCTACTACATACATTAATATGCATATTAATGTATATGCAAGATATGTATATGTGTATATACATACAAATACACACACACTGAAATTGGACAGAAAAACATTATGAGGTGTGTGCTATAGGGCCTTGGTGCTATAACCTGAACTTCTGCTCTGTAATAGCAAAGCACATAGTATTTCATTTTCATTCAAAAAAAAAATCTGGGTAATTTTTCATATCCTTAAGTGGTCTTACTTGTGGTTTAACTTTCAAAACTCAGCGAAATAAATAATGTGCTGTAGGAATCAGTTCCTACATTTACTCTCAATTCTGCTTGCCTGTGATAACCTTCTATTAAAAAGCCTCAGAAGAAGCATTTTAATAAAGCAAAGTTATATGAGTTTGGATTGAGATCTTTATGAAGTATAAAAATGATCTGTATGAGAATTTTATCATTCTAAAAATAGAAGTGAAATTATAGAAATATCTGAAATGCAGTAGATCCGTTATTTCTCACCCCTCTCTACCTTACCATCAAGTACAGCTAGTCAGGACCTTCCCTTTACAAAAGGTTTTGCCGTAAATGTTTCAATTTGATATTTCAAATCTCTTATGCAAAGACGACTCCCATGAAATTAACTCCTTTCCGTTCACCGCCACCGTGACAACTCCAGTAATTGCTTTCATGGGGTAAGCAATACTCAGAAAGCATGAATATTCCTTTGTGAAATTTAGCAATTACACATAACTGGAAGGCTTGTGTCGCATGATCACCAGCACGGCGCCATGGGGACGGGCTTTGCAAATGGCCGTTTGGAAGCGATGTGCCACCCCGCACCAGCCCAGCAGCTGGTCCTGCTGCCCATGGAGGGTGTTGGCTGGCAGCCTTTCCACGGAGGAAACTGTCTTCTCATTTGCTCACACTCAAGTTGAGCAGGGAGGGCGGGCACGGAACCGCTGCAGGAACCTGACACAGGTAGATATGGGGCACCCCAACTCAGCATGTTCCCTGGGGCACTTGTTTGTGGAGGTCCATCTGCTAGTGCAGGTTGCATTCAGTCCCGTCCCAACACACACATGGTTTTCTCTGCAGGGTGGTGTGTGGCAACAAGCAAATGCCATGACACAGTATTATGAGTAGTAAGATGATAATGAACATGGTAACACATGCAACAGGTGACTTAAGCATCTGCTATACTCTCCAGATATAAAAAGAATGGATTTGCGTCACTGTATTAAAGAAACGTTTTGAAAATTAGAACTGTTTTAATACCTCCAAGCAAAAAAAACAGGTAGTGCTGCCTCCGATGTCTATCCCAATACAACAATGCCTGGATCATCTCAAAATTAAATATACCTTGATATTTGAACTGCTCAGGCTTTGGAGCCTCAGCCTCTGGCATTTCATAATACTTAGGTAATAAACGAACAATCTTCTTTTATCAAAAAATAAAGGCGGGGGGAAGAATGCAGAGGAAATAGTAGCTGTGAAATGGAATCCACGGTTTCAGACACCAGGTCTCATTAATCTTGCTGATGAATAGGATCTTTGGAAAAGGAGACCCCACAGCCGAGAGAATTGAAAGGAAATAGTATGGAAAGTGAAGCAGCAGTTTCTTGTACAAGTTCTTATGTGTTTTAAATTAAGTGTCTTTTGTGGAGGCTTGAGTCAAAAAAAAAATCCAAGTAATTCCTGCTTTACAAGAGAAATGCACGTGGAAGACACTGATGCTCCTTTTGCTGCAAGCCTTTTCTGGCGAAGAGATTAGATCAAGAATACAGCCAAAAAAGGAATGGAAATGCACTGTTTGGCGATTAGTTTATGACATTCTACCCTATATATAGTGCCTATTTGGCAAACCCTCCTGCAGTTCTGTGTTTTTCATTGCAAGTGGCTTATATCAGTACTGACATCTTGCAGATGTTAGTAGCTTTGATTTTTTTCCCCCATGTTGCAAATGAGTTGGCATGGAAACAACTCTTTTCTGGCAACATGACATATGATTCAAGGCAAAATGCATTTAACACAGATGAATAGTTCAGGAATATGCCTATAACAAAAAGTCATCTTGAAAGCTGCTTTGCATTTGTTGGTGTTTATGACAACTTTTTCAAGGCACACTCAAAAAAAAAAAAATCAACTGTTTAAGACTAGATAGCAATGATTAATTTCTCACTGCTTGATACTACATACTCTACTTCATCCTCAATAGATTTGTTTTAATAACAAGAGGAAAATATTAAGAGAAGAAAAACATTTTGAAAGGTTATTTTCCTGTTCTTTTAAACAACCTTTGTTGCATTGGTTGTTTCATTTAGAGATAGTTATGTTAGCCCTGAATTAACTCTGGACCTGCTGGAGGCAGTCAGAGAGTGCTGCTGCCTCCAGGGACTGACCAGACCCTTTCTTGGAGGACAGCACTACTGGGAGCACAGCAGTGACTCAGCCTCACTCGCCCCAGGCACTTCCCTGCCTCTGAGACCCTTTGACCGACAGCCAGGACCACCCTTATGCCTGTGGTGCCACTGGCAGCCCAGAAGAATACGTTCAGGGCCAGCACCAGGAAGAGGGCAGTTGCCGGAGGCTGCTCATGGGGCTGTGAGCAGGACCCCACCGTTCCCTCCCAGCCACTGTCCTCACTGCAACAGGAGCAAGTTGGGAAGAAGCAGCAAGCTCCCTCCAAGCCTGTCACTGCCAGCTCCAAACTAATCTCAAGCCTCAGAAAACGTCTGACTATCTTTTTCATCTTCTAAAGGTTTCTTTGAAGAAAAGCTAGGGGAGCTCTCTTATTTTGAGCAAGAGCAGAACCCACACTTCACATGACTAGAGCCCAGGAAGGAAAAACAAGGGGAGAAAGCGTGCCATCAGCTGCTCCCTCCAGCAGACCCTCTTACTGCAGGCATCACAGGCTTTACCTTCTAAGCTGAACAAAAAGCCACACTTTTGTAAGTCTCCATCACAGTCTAAAGCCTCCACAAATACCCATACAAGTGTGCTAAACGCCGCTTCCTCCTGCTATGGAGTATTTGTGACATACACTGGGTAACTACACGGTGCCATTAGCTGTGCACTAAAATGCAGTTCTCATGCCAAAAAGTTTTGTTTGTAAACCATAAAAATGGCTGGGAAGGGCTGCATAGTTCTCAGTTAACAGGAATTTGGGGTTTTCCTTATAGTGTGTGTATATATATATATCAGGTGGATATATATGTTTTTGTTTTTTTTTTTTTTTTAAGAAAAGGTGGCCTTTAAATGCCAGCAAGAGGGTTTCAAAGCAGTAAATAAAGCAGCTGAACGTGTAGCAGGGAAGAGAAGAGCTTGCAGAGGAAGCCAGAAGAAAGCAAGGTGTGAGAAGCCTCATGGTTTGCAGTCAATGCTGGACACACAAACAGACCTTCCAGTGCTTGTCCAAACCTAATCTGAACTTCAAACCTTTTGAAATATTATTATTACTGAAGGAGTCTGGCATGAACTCACCTCAGTGATTTAGAGGAGTCTGCATTCAATAAAATTAGCATTTAAATGAACCCAATTAAGAAATGCTTTAAACTGAGCATGCAAGAAGGGAGTATGGGCGACTTGTCTGTTAGAAAGCTCTGGAGTGCTACTGCATGACAAGCCAAACCCTTTTAGGCACTATAACGAGGGCAGTAAACACCAAGTTCTGCAGGCTAAATGCACTACCCAGTAGCATAGAAATAAATAAATAAAAAATAATCTTTCACCTTGTTTTTTTTTTTTAAAAAAAAAAAAAAACAACAAAACCCCCCTAAAAATCAGCAAGGATGACACATAAAAAGATGGTGGTCTCTGCCTGCTCAAAACTTATCTGACTTGCCCTTTCTGAGCACTCAGATTAGTTTGCAAGCAGTATAAAATAAACATAAATGTCTGCCATGTAACAAGTGTGTATTAAAGCATCTTTTATGTACTTGGCTTCCATAGTGTGGAACAACCAAATCACAAGAATAAGAAATTTGAACAAACTCCATTTATTTTACTGGTATTTGAATGCAATTTTTCCCTAATAAATGCATCTGTTTTGGATGATAAGTTGTCCATTAGAGAAATCTCAAGTGGGTTTTTTTGTGTTCTATCTGTTTTGATTATGCTGCCGTTAACATGGTGTTACATTTACTATTTGAATTTTATCATTGTTTCTGCCATCAGCTGTGCGGTACAGAAAAAAGATTGCCAGAGTGAGCTTATAATCACAAGTATTTTAATTTATTAAATAAATGACCTAATTGCTTGCCTGAGATCTATTTTTCTTCTTTCTCTTGACCCTATTGAGAGTTAATCAGTTTCTTGGTGCTAATTAGATGTCAGCATTAGTAGCCTGCTAATACATAAGAGATAATGACACCATCGTGCAAGAAACAGTGTCCAACACATGACCCCGTTTCCTTAAATTATACCCTAAGGATTCATTGGCAAGCCTAAAGGCTTTGTAGTTTTACAGCAGCAGTTCCTCCTTCTGAATGTGTATAGTGGTACAAATTTGACACACAAGTGGAGAATTAGACACAAGATACACCTTCTCACTGTGCAGGGTTTTAACAGGAATGCTAGTGACTCTGTTCTTGTCCCACCTTGTAAATTTAGTATGCAGTATTTGCTCAGTATGAAAACAATGATACAAAGAAGGCTTAAATAACAATCCAGTATTTCAATTTTATAGACTAACAAACTGCTGGCAGGAAATTAAAACATACATCTTTCCTTTATGACTCCGTAATCCCACCTGTACGCTCCAGTATGCTAAGGGAGCGACAGAGAGCATTTTGTGCAAACATTTCTTCCATTTGCAGTGCCAGGAGATACTAGCACTGCAAAGCCAGGTTTCACAGGGGCTTTGCATAAGACTATCTGCAACAGGCTGGTCACAGCTGGAGAAGGGAGGTTCTTGACACACAGGTAAAAGCTTAAACATGCCCATGACAGTTTATCACAGCACTGTGGAGTTAAAAGGGAATTTCTCATCTACAGCCTTATACAATCATCCAAACTGAGTGCAAACTCTAGGGGCAGGGTCTGATGCATCTGCATGGATACTTGCAGTTTCTCAGCCTTCTGCTCCCTCAGCTTTCCCCAATGAACCACATCCTCTCCCATGCAGGTACAATTAACTCAGAGCTGCAACAAGGCCATAGATGCAAGACACGCACTCAACCACAGCTTGGAAGCGTTCACCAAGTGCAATAAATATGTTTTTCTGAGGCGCCTGGGACAAAAGCATCACAGAGGCTAGCAAGAGAACAGCAGCCATAAGGGCAGAGCATGGGATCACGGGGAGGACCAGTTCAGCAGCGCCTGCAGCAGCAATGCCTCAAGCAGCAGCTGCTCAGGAGACTATGGGAGATTCCAAGCATGCATGGCCAAGCCTCTCCCCACAGATGAGGTGTGCAAACACTGCAGAGGCTCAGCCGTGGGAACATGGAAGGTTTTGCATGCAGGCTAGCTGCAGCTCAAGCAACTTTTTGCCAGAAAAAAAAAAAAGAAGCATGCAACAACTTTGTTTTACGGAGAACATAATCCAGGCTGAAGTCAGTTCCAAAGGCCCAAAGACCCAGGACGAGGCAAGCAGCATGACCAGGCCTTCTGCAAAAGATCCTGTGACAAGGAACAACCTCAAGAAATTTTGGAGAGCCTTTTTTTTTCAGGTCTTCACCTCCACAAAACCATGTTTGGAGCTTGCATCGCAGTCCAAGAAGGCAAACTCCTGCCAATAAGAGCCTGCTATCCTCTGAAACATCCTTCATTGTTCAACATCATCTCAATTATTTAAACAAGCTCCTGTGTCTCTGCAAGTAGACAGAGTGGGAGCAAGAACTTTTGCAGCAGAACAGTTATAAATCTTACTCTGCTGGCACAAGATCCTCCTGCCTGTCCACCGATTTTGCTCGGCTTCACTGTAGAAAGTAACTGGTCTTAATCCAGTCCCTTGGTGTCAGAGGAAAAGATTACCTTATTGCTCTGGTTTCGGCTGAGATAGAGTTATTTTTTCTTCTTGGTAGCTAGAACAGTGCTGTGTTTTGGATTTAGTATGAGATTTGGTATGAGAAGAATGCTGATAATACACTGATGTTTTCAGATGTTGCTAAGAAATCAAGGACTTTCCAACTCCCCGTGTCCTGCCTGTGCATGGGTGTACAAGAAGCTGGGAGGGAGCACAGCCAGAGCACCAGACCCAAATTAACCAATGCAATATTCCATATCATGTAACACCATGCTCAGTATATTAGAGGAGGATCCGCCAGGAAGCAGGGGGTTCTCTTGCTTCTGGGATTATGGTTTTGGGATTTTAGCTTCTCCAGGATTGCTAGCCAGGAACGGGCTGGGTATCAGTCAATGGGTGGTGAGCAATTGCATTGTGCATTACCTGTTTAATCTTTCTATTATTATTATTGTTTTATTTCAATTATTTTTATCTCAACCTACAAGTCTCCCTACCTTTACCCCTCCAATTCTCTCCCCATCCCCTAGGCACGGGAGGGTGAGTGAGCTGCTCTACGGTGTTTGGCTGCTGTCTGGGTTCAAACCATGACAGTTCATTAAGAATTCCTTTCTGATAAAGAGTAGGACCTCAAACCTTTCTGATATAAATTCAGTGAATATACCAGCAAAACCACCTGCCAGTACAGAACTGCGGATCTAAGCTGGGGTTTTGAAATAAAGTTCTTGAAGTTTTAAGCGCTTAAACAAAAAAGTTACCTGCCATCTGGCAAATTCATGTTGGCAAAAATCTTCCAGAGTAGAGTTGACCTTAAATGTGAATATGTGGAAGGCAGGAAGAAGAGTGGGGGAGAGGCAGTGAAATTGCAATCTTTTCATGACTGCTTGCTCTCAAAACACTGTGACCAGTTCTGCACCTGAAAGTCACTAAATGCATTTTCTGTTTGATATTTTTAAGTGCTGTTATGCCTGAGAGGTGTTAATGGCTCATCCATTAGTTGTGACCCAGACTTCACAACTTCACCCTGACTTCATTAGAGCAATTGTGGGGGTTAATGCACTCTACTTTTATCTAGCAGTTAAACCTCTGAGGTTCATTTGTATCAAAGCTGCTGTACAAAGGAAGGGTCTCCTTTGAAGGCCCATAGTCCTACAGAAGGATCTTTGAACTAGGGACAATTCCTAAGGGGAAGGCTGGAGTAAGAAGGGAAGCCTTGTTTGGTGTGTGGAAAGCAACAGAAACTCCAGAAAGATACAGCACCTGGAGGTGATCACATCCAGCAGGAGAGCAATGATGCCTTACTGAGCTTCTGCAAGAGGCTTTCTAAGAAGTTAATTTGTCTGTATTTCACAAACAAATAACAAAAAGATACTATCACTGCCTCCTGCGGTGGAGGAGAAGGTACCACGTCAGTCTCAGTGCAGAAGGCTGGAATGAATCTGGAATTTATGGGCTAAAATAACTGTAACCTCCAGGCACTATCCAGTAGGCAGCTTTCAAAATTCAGAGTTAATGACATGCAAAACGTGAAGTGGGCCAACACATCTACTAGCAGACTAGTAACTTTGTGAGAGTCTCCTTGCACTAATTCCTACCATCCAGGTGAAGATGCTTTACAAATCACAGCATGGTCCTTGGGGAGCAGAATACTGAGCGTACCTACTTCATAAGGCAAACACCCCAATGGGAGAGGAAGAAAGTAAATTAGGTTGCCTGGCACACATGTGGTCATTCAGGGAGGCCATGCCTACACAGGGCCTTTCAGAAACGTCCACACTGCACAAATGTTCTACACTACTGGAAGAAGAAAATTTTGTTGATTACAGATATTAAGCATGACTAGCATGACTGACACTGAAGTTACCACTTAAAACGTCCCCAGATCCTAGCATTCAGCTCCACAGCTATTTTCATAGGACAGTATAAAAACAGAAGACAGTGGGAAGCAGCCATCCAGCCCTTCATAATGTATCTGAATCCCCAACACACCCTGGGTGTGGATAGATATAGGCACATATCTGAGACCCAAGGGAAGCCAAGAAGGGAAATAGAAAAATAAGGAAGAAGATAGCAGGGTTTTTAAACTCTGAACATATGAAAACACATACCCTCAAAGTGGATTTGCTGTAGCTCCTGGAGAAACATGTGTTAAAATCTCCATGTGAGAGAAAGCACTTTTATGAAGAAATATTGCATTGTTGAACACAGTATCCCCAAATGGAGAACACAGGGAGTTCTTGCATTTAAAGAAAACAGAATTCTAGCTACCCCACAGTCCAACAGGAAGTTCAGCAATTAAAGAAGCTGAAGCATAAAGGAACATGAAGAGAAGGATGAGAAATGAAGGGCAGAAGCAGAGGTGATCCTGCTCTGCCTTGTGACATTCCCCCACTGGGAGCAGAGGTAAGTTCTGGAGTTGGCTCCAGAGCAGCACCTCAGGGTGCTTGGCCACCAGTGAAGTCCCAGTGAAGGCAGCAGGCTCTGCCCCAGTGAGATGGGCAGGATGGGACCTTGTAGGCTGTGCTGTCCAGTTCCCACTGGTGACCAGTGGGACCCACAAGGGTGACGAGTTGGTTTTCCCAGCTCACCAGAGGCAGCAAAATGGAGAAACACATCCCCCATCACAGGCACCAGGACCACATCCCTGTGTTGGGGATAGGTGTGCAGCTGCAGCTTTGTGGGCTGACAAGGGGTTGTGTTTCACTTTTCAGCCCTGGATCTCCACTTGCTTCACTCTTACCACAGGCACACATGTCAAGAGGGTACATGAATATAACCAGATTAAATTTTACTGCTAATGTATACAAGGGACTGATTTACACATTGCAGCAGTGGAAATATTTATACAATTTACAGAACAATTTGAAGACTTTAATTCTACGTGCAAGAATAAAGCTGGGAGGACAAGAGTTAGATCGTGACTTAAAGCTAAACATCCCTCCAGAAAGAGAGAGAAAAAAGTCCACGTGTTTTTTTTTTTTTCTTCCTGTCATCTTAAGTGAACTCTATCAACAGTTTGGGGGTTCAGTGAAAAGCTGCTACCCAGAAGGCCCCTTGCTCAAGGGAGATTTCCTTGAGGCTAAGAGTCATGGTCTGACTCTGCACAGCTCCTAAACTGCTCCCTGAAAACCTTGCACCAGACTCATACTGCTCCAGTACACCTGGCAAGGGATTTTCTGTAGCAAAATGAGGGAGGGGTTATGAAATCTAAAACTGTTCCTGCTTAGGGAGAAAGTTTATAACCACTTGCTGTTTGATGTTGTTAGCAAGATGCCCAAAATGCAGTATTACCCCCAAGTAAGTCACAGTATTCAAGACTATGTGTAGCTTTGCTATGAATTATTCTCTGTAAATATCTACTATATTTAACCAAAAAGAAAACCTGAAATAAAAAAAGGAACCAGGCAACATTTGCCAAAAGCCATGGGAAAAAGGAACCAAAAATTAAAAAAAAAGGTTAACCCAGAGTCATATAATAATAGATCACTAATTAGCAAGTTCTTGTGTTTATTTACTGAACAGGTGATAAGTTAACCAATATATGCCTGACCTTTTTAAGTCATATTTCTAGCCTGGAAAGTCATGGCTATTAACTGCTACCAGGGTGCCATGGGATTTGCGTTCAGAGGCTTCCTTTTCACTTTGTTGTTGTAGCCTCTCATCTTTTACTGACATTACACACCACTCATCACGATCAGTGTCAGAAGCTATAACAGCATCTGTTGCAGCGGCAGCTTCTGCTGGATGAAGAGTCTCCCTCTTTACCTTAAAGAATGTCAATCATTCCTCATTCTCAACATTCAGACTTGCTCATCAGTTAGTAACAACACTTCCAGCTACACTGAACATGATTTTTGAATAAACACTGGACTGAGATCATTGGAAATGATTGACAGCTTATAAACCACGCTTTTCAGAAACCAATAAGGAAGGAAAAATAATATCTTTCCCTACTTCTAATATTTCACTGTCATTTGAAACAGCTTCTACCCAAAGATGCAGGGAACAAAAAGCTTGATTTGTGACATGTGGAGGCCTTACAGGTAGCTTGCTTTAGAGGACCTTACAGTGTCTCCCATCTCCTTTCTGCTAGTAGCCACACTGGAGAGGAAGAAGAGGCATCAGAAGTTAATTAAGATCGATTAACTATCAGACACCTAAGTCCCTAGTTAAGTTTTCCCTCTGGAATAGCTGATATTCATTACTCTCCGCATAACTATCTCCTTACAAGATTTATTTGTTTGCTCTCCGTGGAGAGTTTCCAACTCAGTTTCAGTCTGATATGTGCATGTACCACTGGGGTAGGTGCCCCCCTCACACACCAGGGTGCTTCCCTGGCCTGCCCTTCTTTGGCTGCTAAGGAGTGACAGGCAGGGACCTGGGGGTGATAAGCTGCGTGCATAAAAAAGTTATTTCTAAAACCAAACCAAGTGGAACAGATCAATATGGGTGCAAAACAAAAAGAATCTATAGAAGTGAAAAATGGTGGCAATCTGTTATTTCCAGGGAAATAAAACTTGCCACTGTGAGAAGGTACCTATTACTCTGCACTAGTGGCAGGTGTTGTGGTCCATCTTGCAGATTTGCCTGCTGCTCCCATGTTTCCCTGGACCAGGGGTGCCGGTTGGGACTACTGTCCCCCCCAGCCTTTGGGTACATCAGCACAGCTCAGCTGCACCAGTACTTGCTCCTGCCCAGAGCCACAGCCTGGCTGTGGTACGGGGGCTCTCAAGAGAGAGAGGGGAAGATATGAACATATGAATCACAGCCTGGAAAAAGAAAAATTGCATGCAATTAAGTAAAGAGGAAAACTGAAAGTGTTTACATTTCTCTGCCTCTCGTGTGTGAACTTTTCGCTCAAATGCTTAGCATTGTTTTTCTAGGTTTTCCTTCAACTTTGCTGGATATCAAGAGCTGTTGTCTCACAAGCAAGCCTGGAGAGTGACACACTTTCCTAAAGTTGTATTCAATTTACAAAGGCTTCAGACATCCTCTTTTGCTCCAATATGGATTAATCAGGCTCTTACTCAGTGGCCACCTTCACCTCCTGTTAATTAGCAGCTCATCATGCCGTCCTGAAGCACATACTGACACCATCTCACTCCCCAGTAAGGAGGGTGGTTGCTGCTGTGGCAGGAGGGTCTTGCTGAGGGCTGGGTGCCAGCCTGGGGGTAGAGGAACACATCTAAGGAGCCTGGAGGAGCTAAGGCTTTCAGGACAAGGCTTCCTACTTGGTGGCATTTATTCTTTTTGATCATCAGGACCCAAATACCCAACTGAGACCAAGAAGTTCTTGGCAGGAACCTGCCCAACACCGCTCAGTCCCACTGCCAGGAGGCTTTAACATCACCTCAGAGCACAGGAGCTGCGCCTGAGAAGTTGCCTCTCCCAGACAAACCAGATCTTAGCAGTAATGTAGCAAAACAGGATAAGAGATCATTTTTGCTTGTATTTGTTTTTAAGAGAGATGTACTTTATGATAATGTTTCCTGTAATAGCCAATTTTTTCAAAGCTTCCTGTGCTATTTATGTGCTATGCTCAATGCTTCTTTTCCCTTTCTTTTAGTATGGAGCTTGATAAAAATGCTTAGGAGCTCACTATGAAGTATCTCTCTTAAATAAGAAAAAGAAAACTGCTTTTTTTTTCTTTGTAAAAAATTATAGGCCTCTTTCAAAATAGAGAAAGCAAGAAAACTCTAGAAACCCTTTTGTATATCATTCTCTACAAGCAAAGCTTATATCTTATTCCTTCGCAAACACCAGCAGGACCATAGCTTACCAGTGCAGAATCAGCTTCACTGGAGGTGCTCAGACCTTCTCTAGCTCCTCATGCATTCCTCTCAAGAGTGAACAAAATACCTCAAAATGCAGAGCAAAGATTTAACCCAGATTCTCAGACAGGCTTAGACAGCAATGTTTTTTAATGGGAAAGAAAGTGGACACTTCTCACTTATCAAAAAGATACTTTTCTATTTCAACAGAAGCTTTTGAGAAGAAAAACAAACTATACCCATAAATTTTTTCATCCAATTAGAAGACTGTTTTACCTTTTGTTTGGTAAGCACACATAGCTAACTACAGTACTTGCACAGCTAAAAAATGTCAATATTAGCCCTTAACACAGGCACTTACTCACTCCATAGGCAGATACAGCTTCTTCCTCCCAACTCTCTCAGCTCAGAAATACCCTGTTGAATTACAAAATCATGTCTTCAAAAAAGTAAGCCAAACACCTTCCTTAACCTTTTCCATTACCAGAGATACCCTCTCACCTCCCCAGATAATAGCAAAAGAGGAGGAATAGGGCGGGGCAGGAGGTTATTAGTTCACCTGCTCCAGCTCTGCATAATCCTTTGCTCTTCTTACACAGCTGGTTTCTTGAAACTTTCTCCCCCTCCACACCCCACTTTTTCTTTTAATAGGGCTCCTAGTAGATATCTTATTGAGAGACCGATCACACCCGTTGCCTTCTCCCGTCATTCCTGGAAAAATTTAGTGCAGAAGAGGCTCAGGTATCCTCAGACCAAAGCTGAAGTCATGCTAAAATGCAAGGCTAGATTTTAATGATAGGTGGATTCAGTGGGTGTTTTCTGTTTTCAAAAAAAAGACCTACATTTCAAAATGATCCTGCTTTTGTGTGATTCTCTGAAGGGCTCTGAATGTCATATGCAGGGCAGGCTGAAATCTGTGCAATTCATTAAAGTGGATAGAAATTGCAAATTACCACTTTTTAGTTGCTGGTTGGAAGGAGAATTTGGACACTAGGACTTGTCTTCAGGGCTGTGACTCAAACTCAGAGTGCTTGGACCTTTACATCAGTGATTGGTTATTGATATTTCTTGAGCTCTTGAAAATACACATGCAAATGCTTGATTACTCTTACAGAAATTGCCAAGGATCAAACTAAATCTCAGCAGCTTCTCTACAAAATTCACCCGGTCCCACAGCTGTAGGTTGCCATGATATGTTTGCTCGCATAATGCTGGGTGTTCCTAGCTGAGCTTGCGACCAAGTGTGCAAAAGTGGTGAACATCCCTGTTCCCTAAAATTTAGCACTGTAATTTTGAAAATGATTGCATGGAGAAGTGCTGCTTATAGTGTATAAATGGCAAGATTAGGGCTGATACAGAGGAGGCTTGCAAAGAGCAACTATTGTTTTCACTACCTGTGATTTGCTGATTCTCTTAACTAAGTAATTTTGAGAGATATGAAAAGTTGCTCAAAACAAGTGTATAGAAAATGATGCAAATAGTCAAATGTGAGATAATATTAAAATAAAAAAGGAAAACAAATTCAAAACCAGTTTAGAATGACAATATATTTTATGAACAAAGAAAAGCATGGGTTAGTCAATTCTGGGTTGGTTTTCTTTCTTTTTTTTTTTTTTTTTTCTCTTTCTGCTTCCCAAAACATCAGTTTGCACTTCCAAATTCAAAGTTCTGAGATAACATCTCCACAAATGGAATTGAAGTTTTGCTTCATGAGTATTTTCCTTTGTCTATTTTCGATTTATGTTTTACCAATATTGTAAAGTATAAAATAAGTCTTTTAGGCTAGATTAGACTGCCACCTGATACAGAGAAATGATCACCCACTTTGCAACTTATTTACTTATAGCAACTTATAATGATTTCTGAATATTGCTTAAGAATCCTGCTTGCCCTGACTGTTCTGTGGAAACTTACCAAGAACTACTGTGTTCATCAAAACAAAGCAGTTTTCTGTGGAAACTTACCAAGAACTACTATGTTCGGCAAAAATAAGAGACATGTCCTTGGAAAGCACATGTGTTCTAACAAGTTGAGTCTTTGTAGAGTATAGATAGCCATATAAGGACTGTCGAAATTAGTAGGCTAGTGCTTTTAGATAAGATAGAGGGGGTAAACTGGCTGGAACCACTCTTGTTGTTCAAGATATTGGCTAAAAGAATCTGTGCATGTTCCGAGGAAAAGTACAAGGTGAAGAAGACTGTGAGCCTTCCTCCAAAAGACCCCCGAAAACAACCACCAGGAGGCAATGGGCAGGCGCAAAGAGAGCATAAACTGCTGACACCAGCCTTTTGAACTAACCCAGCCTTACTTATGCATATGTATATTTGTATTATGTAATCCAATGAATATGTATATCCACACTCTATAAGTTTCTGGTAAAATGTGTTGTTGGTGTGCAAGCTTTGTGGAGAAATCCCCTTGCATCCTGGCGCTGGAATAAACATACCTGCTTTATAACTCTCTCCAAGTTGTAGAGTTTGTTTCCGCGCATCACACCAGAAAAACATATTCAAAGCAAAAAATAAAATTGGCAAAATTAGTCATTTTCAGTGAAACAGCTTTCCAGGTCAAGGATTACTTGCTGAAGAAACACTAGCTGAAGATGCAGCATTATAAATGATCTTCTCTCAGCCACTTGTACCAGTGGTCAAATAATTCATTTCTTAGTAAGAAATATGATAGTCTATTAGCAGAAGGAAAGATTAGGTGCACATTAATCAAACATTTCAGAGACATATAAACATGCATATAGCAACCAGGAATATCCCATTACCCTATTTCAGGAGATATATAATCAATATTTCAAATATATCTAGTTAGTTTCATATCTCTGAATCTTAAGTGTTTACATCCCACCCCCTGTAAAACAGGCAGGGCTTTCAAAGGCATCATCAGTAATTTTCTGAAGTGCTGCTTGACTAAAATAAGTATTTGAGCTAGGTTTTCTGTGCTGTTCAAGCAAACCAGGCCAAAGACAAAACCAGTGTGATCTCCCATCAATAGGTGGAGACAAAAAGATTAACTAATACTGTTATCAGAGCTCTGTTTAAAGAGCATTGACTTGGAATAGAGTTAATTCTTCACATTTTCTGGCTGAGGAGAGCTTCTAAAGCATTGGCTTTTTCCTCTCCCCTTAAGCTGACTGCTGAAAAAATATTAAAATATATCTGGTGGGAACCAGTCTATCAGAGGCAGTAATTTGTTGTTTGTGATGTGTCTGGAAACAGAAGGAGGCATTTGCAAACATCAGTCTTTTTGCTGCTGTTTGCATCAAGTAAATATGTTTTTATTTGATAGTCATTTGCTTGTTTCCAAAAAGAGCTCTAGGGAAAGGGAGAGCCTTTGAGCCCATGGCAACATTTACCTGGTACTCTGATGACAGCTCCTCTTATTATTCCATGATTCTTGCAGGAGAAGCACTGGTTTAAGGTAGAAGACTAGCTCATCTCTGGATATCACTTAATACAACCCCACTGAGCTCTGAGCTGCAGTATGTATTACATTCTTTTCATAAAAAAACCCATAGCCTGAAACTCAAATATTAATTTTTTTTTTTTTTTGCAAAAACTCACAGTGCATCTTTCAAGAAGGGCAGTGGAAGTAGTATGTAGGAAAAAATACCTGCTTTAAAAATGGTTACCCTCAAACCATTTCTAATAGCCAACAGTTGCAAATTTAAAGAAAATCTCCCAGTATGGAATTGTCTCGCCAGGGTCAGAGGGCTGTTACTTAGTTATTTATTAGGATATATGGAATCAGGGTTTTCACAGATGTGAGAAAACATGTGTGTGAAGAAATCCAGATATTATTTCATGTTGTGGTCTACAAAGCCCAGAGTATGCAGCATTCCTTTCATTAATTCTGTACATTCCCTCAGGCTTATACAACCTGTACTTCAACACCTTTAATATGGTGGCTCTGTGTCAAGAAGCACATTTCTGAGTTCAGTCTGTGAAATGTCTATAGGTATTTGTATTGGGCTTATTCATAAAAGGATGGCCAGCAGTTGGCTTCATCCCAGCCATGGGGGAATTTGACTTCACTCCATGCAGCCATAGAAGGGACGCAGGGGTGACTCACCTAATTTCCTTGAAGCAAATGTAGATTCCACCTGACAGCACATAGATGTTTCTAAGCTCAGAGTTTACCAGTAGGTAGGTTGTGTTTGCATAGAAATAGAAAAATAGAGAACCAGCTACTTCAGAAGTGGTGAAATTGTTGTACGTCCCATAGGGAAAGTGGCATAACCACTGGGAACTTCCTGTCCTTTGTGGGAGAGATGGGACCCTTTGCTGGTGCAGGCTCCCCAAAAAAGGCTGCAGGACCTGCCACAGGGCTGGTAGGCTTCAAAAGATGCCAAGGCAAAAAGTGGGGAGTGCTTTGTTTCCTGAGCATTTTCAGGGTCTTAAGGCACTATGCAATGTGTGTGGGGACAGGAGACAGCTACACGGGGAGCCTGCAACCACAGATTGTCAGAGAAGAGAAGACCTCCTGGAAAGCCTTCCAGAAGAAACAGACAGGACTTTTGTTAGGACTCATGGATGTGGAGATGCACGTATGACAACCTTTGGACCTACAGGGAGGACAGCCAGGAGAAGCAGGCATTCCAGTAACTTCTCTTGGATGTCTTCACTAACAAAACCACCCAAATGAGGGACAGTGGGTTTCTCTAGCATGAAAACTAGGCAGAAGTTTCAAATGAATATGAAAAGTAGTCTATAGCTGCCATGGTCCATCACTGCAGAGCTGGAGAGGTTGTCATCCTCAGACTTTGCATCAAGGAGCATACTCATTGGGTAGCAAGGATTCCACCAACAGGTTTTTTTTACTGAGCACTATGAAAGATAAATCAAAAAAATGAAACACGAACATAATGTTTGCTCTTGAACTGAGACATCCCCACCTAATGAGCCAGCTCCTTTTGAGCTGTTTGCCCAATACCCAGCAAGCCCATCTGCATTTCCCTCATTAGTCACTTCCACACAAGCAGAGTGCTGCTCGGCACTGCTTCTCCTGGCAGTGCTGTAGCCACGGCTGCAGGGATGCTGCACGCCGGCCAGCCAGCCATGGGGCCCGTGCTGCACAGGGCTGGGTGTTGCTGAGCTGCAACTGCCACATCACAAATGTTATGGGATTTGTGAGGCTGCTATTAATGTTTAATACACACAGAGAGGCACCCAAATGCCCTGCTTATATAACATCCTGGACATCTTTCTCTAAGATCTATGAGCTTTCTGAGAAGAAACCAAGGTGACGTTGTACCACACCAAGGGCTCTGTCTGCACGCTGTTTTCCAAAAGCAAGATTCCCTCCTCTCTTTCACATTGAGCAATCATCTGTACACCCACAAAGCAAAGGGAAACTGTTGTACTGGTGCACTGAGGCCCCACTGGGGGCACCATGGAAGGTTTAGTGGGTAGTGTGTATAGTCAGTGTGTGTAGGTGCATCTATTGGGCTGGTGTTTCAAAGAACACTTACCTGACTTGTGTGGAACAGGTAACCTTTTGGGGTCAAAGAAGTTTTTTGGCCCCTGCAGGTGCAAGCAGTTAATGGGTGCTGTATTTTGCCTGTGGATGATCTTTACTGCTCACATTAGCTCCAAAAGGGCCAATAAACAAGGGAGAATAATCTGAGAATTTTCAGTTGCTAAGGCAATGAATTAATCAGCATGTATGTGTTCAGCATATTCACACGATCCTGCCAAGGCCTACAGCTTTAGGTCTCCTGCTATATTTTTGCCAGCATGAGAGAAGGGAGTAGAGGAATTGGCAGAAAACGAGGTGTCAGTGGTTAGGGCTGTAATAAAAATTTTGGAAGGAGAAAGCAGCACCTACTGCATACACCACATTCATGTATTATGTGACGTTATAGCATGCCAACAAAACGTGGCTCTTTGCCACCATTCTGTGTAACAGCTTCATTTAGCCTAATTATTGGGTATAAAATCCTCTTGTCCAGTAAGAGCTGATTTCTCCTCCCAGAGTTGTGAATTCAGCCTTAACCATATTCAGTGCATTTGATCAGATTTACAGACCCTGAACCAACTCCGCAGCTGACAAGACATTGCTTCACTCAAATCATTAAATTTCTGTCTATCTCAGGAGCTGGGTTCTTTAAAACCTTCTTGGAGTAAGATGCAAACCAGCCAAGCAGCACCAACATAATTTCCAAACCCAAGAGCATCAGTGCATGCTCCGGAGGACTGAGGCTAGCACAGAATAGTTGATGTGCTTAGGTGAACCCACAGTTTGTAAATGTTTTTTGATGCTGATCAGGCAGTCCAACTTAATGGCTGTTAATTGAATACTGTGATCCCTTCTGACACATTTAATTAGCTGGGAAAAAGAAAAAAAAAGGAAACCCCCAAAAGTTGGGTTATTTTAGTTAGGAAGATCAAATGAACTGTTTTGGTTTTTTTGGTTCAGGATGCATTCCCATTTACCTAAACACTAGAGATGGGGTCTTTCTTACAGTCCTTTACCACAGGTTAGCAGTTAGCCAAAAATCCTGTTCCTGCCACTTTCCTCAGGGTCATAGACACGGGAACATTTAGGGGATAGCATTTTGCACTGTTCCCTCCCTGAGCCACTATGCTTCCTCTTCTTTTCTCTTTCTCTCTCTCATATATACACACATCACTATGCACAGGCACTGAGCAAAACCCCTAGTTCACATTTCTGAATGATTTTACACATGCAGTTGTTGCGAGGGGTGATATATGCCTCCTTTTCAGTTTGAAGCCACTTCAGTTTCCTAAAGAAGCTTACCTGCTCCACTGCCTGAAATAAAGGATAGCCTTTAGTTAGGGTCCATACATCCCCACACATTCAGCGAGGTTTAGCCCAATCTGAAACAAAAAGGTGCCTGTAAGAAGGAAATCTGTGGCCTGACCTGCAGTGTCACACTGGGAAGAGATAGAGCCGTACAAGCTACTGGCATAAGCAGGCAGTTGGTTATCATCACATCTGGAGCTCTGAGCCCAGTCCTTACCCCAATTCCATCCTGGCTTTGTGCGAATGTAAATCTCCTTATCAGTAAAGTGAAGATAATGCCACGACAGCACACCGCACAGTGTAGAATTAAGTGGATAAAGTTTATAAAGTGTTTCAGATGTCAGACAAAGTATATATAAAAGCTAAACATTTTACAGAAAGCTCTGATAGCTGAATATCAGAAAACTAATAGGGAGAAAGGCATTACAGACCTGGCAGAGAGACTGGGTCTGATTCTGAATGCTAGAGCTTGTGGAAAATCAATTTAATCCCAGAGGAGAACAGCCTCAGGAGGGAGGTGCAGGCAGTGAGCGGGTGCAGGCAAGGAAAGCGCTACCCCTGCGCTCCTCGTTCCACTCCCCGGGCTGATCCTGCTCATCTCTGCGTTACCCACTCAAGAAAACTGTGTGTCTGGGGGATCTAATTAAAAAACATTTGCAGTTAATTAGGAGTCCCGCATAGCATGCAGGCCTGGTCTGTGCTCACAAGCACCCTTGGGGTGCGAGATGGCACCGAGGACGCTTGGGCTCTGCAGCCAGTCCCACAGCCTCTGTCCACAGCACGGGGGGTGCATGGCCACAGCCGCTGCTGCCCTCCCTCTGCTCGCCTTCATCTCCCACGGCCCTCCCACTGCTCACACCCTAGCTCCAGGAACACATGGATGGGAACAAGGGTGTTGATTTAGATAAAACGTTAAATCCGAAAGCCATTCAGTTCTACTGGTTGTTGTTAGATTGAAGCAGAGTGACGGCAGGGCTGTGCCTGACATATAGCTGAAGCTGTAGCTCTCTCTACAGGCTTTACGTACAGTAGCTGCATGGTCACAGCCAGACCTGCATAACTGCAAAGCCTGCCAGGCAGCACTACTCTCTGCCATGGCTCTGTGTGCAGGAGCACTGTGCCAGGCCTCCGGAGAATGCAGCCATCCTGGGGGAAGGTTGGTGAGCGTGGATGGGGCTGCCCGTTGTGGAGGACCTCGTCCTTGCTGCAGCAGGGGGTGGCTGAAGCTCACACAGCCATGCTCAAGGCACCTTTGAGCTCAGACATTGATCACCAGGGACCTCTGAGCTGAGGGGCTTGAGCACAGCCTGAAGTCACAATCACATAGATGTGCAGACACACTCCGTGGGTCCAGGGCCACCACTCCCAGGGCACGGAGCTGTGCAGGAGCTCTGCATGTCCCATGGGCAACCCAGGGAGGTTTTGTAGTCTCCTCCAAGCTCTGGGGTGATGCAGCTGCACAGCGGAGAGGTAACTGCTCCAAACACTTCTTCATGGGCTCCCGGCACACCGGTGATGGAAGAGCTGGCAGAGCATTTGTAGGGGAGAGAGCAGAGGAGGCCACAGCTTCGGAGCCACTGGGAGCAAGGAGCAACAAGAGACATGAGGCAAAGGGCAATGTTGGATCCTGCCTCAGTCAATAATACTATCATAGCTGTGTTTTTTGATTTGAGGCTTTTTATGCTTTTCCTAATAACTTCTTGATAACAATATAATTGAATGATTATTTATGGTCATTTCATTGGTAGATTTATTGGGAATACTACCTGTAGATTTAGAGTTAAGAGGGACAAATTTTTATTTCTGTTTTTATTGCCCCATTATTTATAAAGTTCTCTTTGACTCTTGTAAATACATTTTTTTCATTTCCCTTCAGAGTTTGTCTTTCTCTTTGGCAAACATTGATTTTTTTTTCATGTTTTTTCCAGTGAACCTTGAAATTAAAATGTCTTTTTTTGTTTAATTTCTTTTTTGTACACTGGACTCATTGTCAGCACAGCAAGAGCAAGGTGCTTTGTTAGATTACTGCTGCTTCAAAGCTACTGAAAGGAAGAGTTGACCACATTTTATCGCATGTGTGTAGTTCCTTCATAAGTTGCAATTATTCTCTTTAAAACACAAAGCCAGTCCCGAGTTCTCAACATTTTAAGGAAGCATTTTAAATTTTTTAGTACTTCAGAGTCAATTTTTACCAAATTATATGAGTTTTAAGAATTTAGAATTCTTTGTCCTCTTAGTGGATAAATCACATGCACAGAAACGGCTATATAGAAAGGTTTGCAGGCAGACAGAATATCTTTTACTAGACCAGCTGATATAGTTGGGGGAAAAAAAAAAGGAAAAGCTTTCAGACACACAAACCCCCTGAAAGTGTTTCTTTTTCAACTATATCAATTGTTCTAATAAAAAATATTACTTCTCCCTGCAAAACCTCTCTCCTACCCTTCTACCATTGCAGCTACAGCAACACTATTTGTAGAAGAAAAATAATTGTATTTGTATAGCAAAGAAACCATATCACCATTTTTCCAAGTGTTTTTCATCAAAACTACTGTGTGCTCCCTTTCCTACAATAGAGATTTTTTTAGAGTATTTTTAGAAAAGAATAATTTTTATGATAATTACTTTGTCATTGTCATTTTATCGGCTGTAGCAGAAGAATTCTCTATTACAGAGTCTTGACTAGGAATGGGGGGGTTTTTTTGCTAAGTAGCCAGGGCACTCTAGGTTATGAAATTAAAGTTTAAATTATAGTAGGGTAAAGTGGTTAGACCGAGAAACACAGATACATTTGTATCCTTGGTCAGCCTGATGTGCCATCAGAAAGTTAGGAAATTCTTCAAAATATTCAGCTAAAATGAAATCTTCCATAAATTAAAAGGGTTTGCTTTAGCTTTGTGACCTAGGGTTATACATTATGCTAAGCAAGTATAACAGTCTATGTTCAAAGGCTAAAGAGCAGGTAGTAAGTGTTTAAAGCAGCAAGAGTCGTGTTTAAAAAAAAAAAAAAAGTCTTTAAAAATGGATTGTTCTAGGCTATAATAAACTATGAATTGTAAAAGGTTAATTGACAAAATGATACTCGTCTAATGCCATCTCTGTAATAGCAATCATTGCTGAATCCATAATTCAGGGGTCTTGCTATATTGACAATTACATTTCCTCAAAAAGACTCCAGTTATTTCCTTAGTCTGTTTAACCTATGGTAATTAATTATAGATTTACAAGTGGTACACAGGCAGATACAGGTATCTGCAACCACTGAGCTACTGGCAAGAAAGAAAAACGCCTGTCTGCAGCCTGGGGCAGCCCAGGTATCAGCATGAAGATTCATGCCATGAATTGACCTTTGCCTCGCTCGCTGTCCAAATCAGAGAGCCAGTGTGGGTGATGGTAATTACCCTCATTGCACATCTGGCATTCAAGGAAGGGCAGCCTTGCCTCAAGGTTGCTGCACTAAGGTTCAAATCCCATTTTTGCAGAGCCTCTGACCTGCAAATCTGATCTATTTTCCTCCAAACTGTATTTCTTATTCAATGAGATACAATGTTAGCAGTGAACAAAGCGGTAAGATTTTAAGAATAGTAACAAACATTCAGTCAAACTTCTTCCATGTGGCACATTCTCAGAGTGCCAGAGATAGCCTTCCTTATGATAGAAAAGATTCCTTTTAAACTTAATTCTTTTTTTTTTGCCTACAGATATTATGCCCAATGAGAGCAATTTTGTTTGTTTGTTTGTTTGTTTTAAAAAAGCAACAGTTCCCCAACAGGAAGACAAATGGAGTCACTGGTATTGCTGTTTTGCAGAAAGGACTTGCCAGGCACTGGCTACATCAGCGGCTTTTGTGAGCAGAATGAAGTGTTGTACGTTCACTTCTATCCATGCCTGTCACAGTCTGTACCCAAAAAAATGGCACAGACTTGCTGAGAAGGGGCTATTATAATGTCTCCTTAATTACAATTCATTACTTTTTTCTTAACAGTACAAACTTATCAGCTATAACAAAAGATGTTTAAGAAACAAACCTTGTCAAAATAAATGAATTAAGAGCATTCATCCTTTTCCAGAGTGTGAAGAAGTTTGTAAGGTGATAATGAATTCTGTAATGCATTAGCCACACTTCTTAAAATGTGTGTACCACTTACTCCATAACTTGCTAAAGTTTTGTCATTCTCACTGAATCTCCAGTTATGGGCACGAATTAGCAAGATTTGATGGTAATTGGACTTTGAGCAATTCAGCTATTATGCTGCCAAATGCAGGATGTTTTCTCTGTGCAGAAGCCTGTTAAAGCTGCATGAAATCCACGTGAAATCCATAGGCATGCTACTGTTGGGCTTTGCTGCATTACTTGGCAGAGCCTTGTGTGGGAGAAAGTGCAGAGCATCTTCTGCTTGCCAGGATCCTGCTATGGCTTGGGCTGTCCCTGTGCACTGGCAGGTGAGTCCTGTCCCAGGAACTGGGGTTAAACCTGCTCCCAAGTCAGCATAAGCTCTTCTTAGGAGTTCACCAAAAGCAGGGCCAGGCCATGATTTGGGCTGTGCTCCCAATGGCAATTTTTGGTCTCCTTTCCCAAGCCATTGCTTTCTTTCCACATATCAGACACCTTCCACAGTGCCAGGAAATTCAGTCCAGACATGACCGAATTTAGCTCCAGCAGTATTACCAAGTCCACCCATACACACGGTGATCTTTGGATGCTGCTCCCTCCTTGCTTTAGTCCCTTTATGATGTGGGCACCAGCACAGTCTTGCCATTCCTCTAGAAGTCTAACTTTTGCAACTCATCAACTTTGTTTTTGGAACTACCTCAACATCTGCCTTAATGACCCACTTCACATCCATGATTTTGTCCCCTCACAATCACATCCATGACTTCTTCCCCTGAAGGAACAGGGACCCACATTACATACAACAGATGAATGGCATTACTGAGCACTTCCCAGACAGCCTGTAGACCTTGAGCTGCTCTCCTACCTTCCTATTTCATGACTTGCAAAACAGCTCTTCTACCCAATTCATTGCCATCCTGGTGTCTTCTTTCATCTTCTCATACCCTTTTCCTTCCCTTTTCCGAGGATAGTCTTTCCATTCACCACCTGTTCACAAATTCATGCTTGTCCCCTATCACAGCACCGATCTTGATGTTAGAGCTGCTGAAGAGAGCCATGTTCTGACAAATTTTGCATTTTTGTGTGCAGCAAATGAGCACCCAGCACTTCTGCCACGTAGTGAAATCTTTCCAGCAGCAACAAGGCATAGCTCATTTAGCATTTCATCAGATGAACCCTCACTTAACACAAAAAAATAGATGATGCTGATGACTCCTCATCTAAACCAAATGCTCTGAGGAACTGCTCAGATTCCTGGAGCCTCCTAAGATCATGGCTTTTGTTTCCAAAAAACCAAAGGCAGCTTCTGCAGACTCACCCTGTTTTTACCCCTCAGAGCACAGCGGTGGTACTTTTACTGTGTTACTTTTGTCTGCGTGCAGTGGTAGGGCTCATTGCTGTGGTCCTGCCAGGTGCTGGGAAGAGAGGTCGGCTCCTTCCTCGTCGCTGCATCACCTCCCTCCTGCTATGCCTCAGACAGACGGACAGAAGCACCAACGCCATACTGGATCCAGGCACCTCCTGGGGACCTCATCTCACAGTCCTAGCTTGAGGGTTCAGGTTGAGGCCTGTCCTCATGGCTGAGTGCACATATTTGAGAGATGCTCTGGAAAACAAGAAGTTTGCTGTATTCACCACAGTAAACCCAACCAAATTTTTAAGGACCTGAGGTGTTTCCAATCCAGCTCACACAGGGCTATGGACACCTGTGCCCTTTCAGATTCTGACAGAAGTTCTCCACCCTGTTATTTGGAAACAGATACAGGCACAAGGAAGTCAATACTACTGTGTATCCAGCTTTAGATTTTTTTGACATCAGAAACATGAATGAGCAGGGAAACAAAGGCTATAGGAGATGTATGGGAGAGATGTATCTGAGGTAATGAAGAAAAAGAGTTGGACAGAAATCCAGGGGAACAGCCTGGGACATTTGCCCCTGCACCAGCCTCCCAGTGATTCCCAGCAAGATGAAGGAACACAGTGCACGCAAGAAGGATATTTCCTAGAGCGATACAATCCGGTTATCGCTGGAGTATGCCTGCACCTCAGAGCAGTGTACAGAGATTCAGGCTACCAGAAAAGAAGGGAAATATGGAAATCTGTCCTTGATGGCTCTTTTACAGCACCACAAGTCTACCCCTGGACCCTACTGTAATGTACCATGCATACACATATCCCTCACCTGCAGTGGCAACAAAACATGCAGCAGCAGGGAGGAGGTCTGCACTCCTCAGTTATGGGAGATGATAGAAAGCATAGAGTTGCGGAGCTGCTGAAATAACAAAACACTTTTGGAACTGCTAACTTATACTGCAGCCATTCCCATTCCCACAGCAGCCAAATTAAAGGAAGTGCAAAAGCAAAATTGCACCAGTCGTATTCATTCGCGGGGAGCAGAACCAAAATCTAAGCTCCAAACTCATGATTAAAGAATGTTTTTAGAGTGGCAAATAGACATGAACACTTGTGCCCAGAAAACAGTACACTGTTTGAATACCGATCTCTGTGGGGGATCCAATATGCCATTGGAAGAGCTGTTCATGAATGTCAAAAATAATTCCAGCACTGAAACAGTCCAATCTGCAATAATATTTCCTATTTGATATCTCACTGAAACTGCCAGAATTTTAATGAAGCATATGGTAATTTTTAGTTAATAATGTAAAAGGCATTTCTTAAATTTAGGATATGCCATACCTGTTGAGTGGCGCAGAGCTTACAGGAGGCAGTTTGCTTTGCGGGCAGAGGACATCGCATCTGTCCAGCATGGGAGCTCACCCCTCTGCAGCCTGGCAGGTGCCACCATCAAGGACAGGTGGGAGGACAGCCGGGGGACGTGCCCTCCGCAGAGCGCAGAGCAAACTCCAGCGGCAGCGGCCGCAAACCACCCCCTGGGCTGTGTCCCTGGGGATCAGTTTGCACCCCAAGCCCAGGACCCACCAGCACTGAGCACAACCTCATCCCTGCTCCTGTGTGTGCAGGAGCCCAGCTTTCCATTGCTTCATCTGGTCTCTGCCAAAGTCCTCCCTGGGCACAGTGGGCATCTCAGCCATGTTCTCACTCACCCTTCCGATAAAATATGGCATTCTTCACTAGCAACAGTTGTTCCCAGCTTACCACAATATTCGGTGGTAATTATTGCAGTAAATGTTTGAAGGTTAAGGTGTATTTTCTAAATGTTTGATATTTATAGCTAAGGAGCAATTCATGAATTGTCACATTCACCTAAAATGATTCACGGTTATAATTGGAGAAGAGCTTCCACAGGAAAAATTAGGCCATACTGACCCACATAAACAAATTCAGTAAACCACAACAAGCTGCTGAAATCTATTTAAAATAATACTTTGGAAGCACAGCGCAAACATAGTTTACTCACTGGTTAGTTAATTTAGGGACTATTTTCTATCAATATACATATAAAATTATTCTGGTGAAATAAGCACATGTCTCTACTTACCTTACAAATAAATGTGAAGTTTGGTATTCAACTTAGCTGAAAACTACAGCACACAAAAAAAATGCTAACATGTTATTTATACACTTTCTATACTGACTATAGGAAGAATTGAAATTATTTTCACTATCAACATACGTGTAACTTAGTATCACCAGTGAAAATAAGAAGTAGCTGAAGCAGCTGGGATAAAGTCCAAGCGCTGCTGATTTTTCAAGTTTTAGACACAAAAAATGGGAGCTAAGCAGAGCTCTTGCAGCATCTCTGCAATGATTACAGCAGTATTTTCTGGAGGAAAGGATGGAAAACCAAAACTGTGCGTGGGGAAACGAAATGAGCAGAGAGAAAACAAACACTCCTCCACTACCCTACTATCAAACTTCTCTTGAATGGATCCATTTCTCAACCCAGTCTTAAAGAAAAGAGCTGTGTGTATAGCATGTCTGTAAAGAGTCACAAGATACCCTACATTTCATATTTCTTCACCTACTCTTGCTCTGCCTAATGCCGTCCCTGGGATCTCACACTGCATCAGCTCCTTCTCCGCTCAGAACAAGGTCATAATGCACTGACCTTGTATCCTGCAAAACCAAAAACATCCCATAGCTCGCTGCTGGATTTTTTTTCCTTGAAATCTCCAGACTAGGGGAAAGTATTGAGAGTGCATGACTTTCTGACCTTTAGAGAAACTTCCCCCACATCGATGCCTCTTGAACTGAAAATAGAGAGTCATTCACCCCGCCTGATTTATGTTTCCCACTGCAAGCACAGCAGATGCATCCCAGACTACTGAAGAAAGGACAAGCCTGAAGAGCGCAATAAACTTTCAAGACCTGGCATCCATGGGCTCAGAAGGGCTCCTCTTTCTGAGCCTGGCAGCAGGGTACACAGCATGCCAGCATCTTCATGTCCTTTTGGAAAGCATTGGAAACAATAATCTGGCTTTGCTCTCCACACATCTCCTACTCTGAATTTACACCTCGGTGAAAAGGAAGCTATGGATTTGTGAAGGGGTCCTGTGTTGCCGTTTCTCCTATAGCTTGTGCAGCAGTGTGGTTTGGATCGAGGGTCCCCAGTGCTGCGTGGGATCAGACATGAAAGCAGGCTGCCAGAGGAGAGACAGGAGAGAGCTGAAGCATAAACGAAGAGATACCAGAGAGCAGCAAGAAAGGAACAAGATGACGGTAATTCAGGCTGTAAATCAGTGACTATAATTCAGACAACAGCACACAGGTCACCTGCTCCCTGTGCCAGCACAGCTGCTCCCTCTTTTCCTGGGTACAGGGATGGGCGATGCCGTCTGCTTCAGCTGTTCCTCAGGGGGCCCTTAAAGGTTGAGGTAATTCTCACTAGTTCATCATACAGCCTCTGCTTTCCTAAACAGTCACTGGGATCTGGTTTGCCAGTAATACATCTATATAAAACAAAGTTCAGCACAGCATACGTTAATAACTACCATTACAATCACACTGTAGTACCTAAATGCTGTGTAAGTGAAAGGCTATTTCCATAAAAGCCTTTGAGTTAGACACATATTTTCTCATTAACAATTTACCATTAGTCTCAGATCTTAACAACTCAGAAAGCTGATGCAGATGAACCAGAGTGGCACTAGTGCAGTGACCCTGTGCCTGGCAGGGTCTTCCTGCTGAGGCATCTCAGTACATCCTGGCAGGGTTCCCGAGTCAGCACGTTTGGAAAGGTGAGCTCTGCACCCCTGACCCTGGGACAGGCTACTACTTAGACAATGCCTTTGCCATGTTAACAGAAAACTGTGGCCACCCAACCTGATGCTCTATGTGACACGGGCAAGCTGGGTCTGGTGATAAGCCAGATATTTCAGTCCCAGCCCATCTCCATTTAAAAAAAAAAAAAAAAAAACCTGTTCATGACTTTACATTCATAAATACTCTCACAATGTCAAGGGATGGGGGGTTTTCATCAATTCATTAGATCTGCTCCCATGAATTATTTATATGCAGTGCTAAAAATGGTTCTGAAACATTACAAGAATTCAATATCAGTTTTCACAGTGGGATTTCATCATTTTAGCACTGGAGCATAATAGCCTAATGCAATACTAATACGATATGGTGCTAATAGGGTACAATGAGAGTTCTCTCTAATATGCAAACATTTCCATGTTGCATTATTATTTCTTTTAAGTTAATATGATATGGTGATAATATGATGAAATGAATTAGTTTCATATCATTGTTTGCATGAGTTGCGCATATTAAAAGAATATTTCCCCCCCTCCCCTTGAATTCACTTGGAATGAGCTTGAAAATTTACCCTGTAGTTATTCTTATGCTAATGAGGCTGTTTAGTAGGAAACACTCCCGCTGTTGCTTAGCCAGCTGAAGAAAGAATAGGCGCGTGTCACCTCTTGCTGGAATAAGAATTTTCCTGGCCTGTTTTGAAAGTCTCTGTCCTAAACATGTTTGCTTTAACATTTCCCACTAGCTCATAGATTCATTGCGTATTTATGATAGATTCCCTGGTCAATATTTATCAGGAGCACTTCTACATAAGCGGACATGTCTTCCAGTTCAGCTGCTGCCGAGGGGAAAGGTGCAGGGAGTCATGTGCTAGCAGCCCTGATGAAGGCCGGCTGTGCACGTGACCGCAGAGACAGAGATACCATGGCTTTTCTGGTCTGGGGCCTGGTACGTGCTGGGAAGAGCTAGATGGCAAGCCCACACCCAAGATCCAGGGTCAATTGCAGTACTCTCCTCCCAGTGCTGTGACATTTTGCCAAAGCCTGTGCTGTGCATGCATTGATGCAAAAAGCCAAGCTGGTGTGAAGGTTTTACTCTCTGCTTCACAAAGCAGAATAACCATCAACCTTGGAGAGAAATCCTGTCTGCTCTTTCTGGAAATGAGCCCTGTTCCCTGGCACATTAGACTGATGTGAAGACCCCTTCATTTCCCTGCTCTGGTGGCAGACCTGTGGAAAACATCCTACAGATGCTTTGGCATCCCACGCTGGACTCGAGTTGCAAGGCTTGGGGCAGCCAAGAAGCCCTGTCCTGACCTTCAAGCATTTTTCTACTACACTTAAGTGTGCAAATTGGAATGGCTGTAATGGGACTTTATTTGGCCCTTTTCAGGAGGACTCCCAGGACTCACAGTGCTCGTAAATAAATGGGCACTGAAATGTTGAGGTTTTCTGTTTGGGCATATTGTGGGATTCCCATACACGATGATGTGGGAGGACATTCATAACAGCTAACATTAACGTCTGGCTACTCACCCCTTGAATTCCCTATGGAGCAGGAGAACATCCCACATGAGGTGGCTGAGAGCAACATCCTGATCTGCCCCCACCCCCAATTTAACCTCATGCAGATCCAGGAATCACCTTCAAATCCCAGCAAGTCCAGCTTGATTGAATCTGAATTCAGTCTCTATGACCTTTAATTCACATGAAGTTACTCAAGAAAATTTTACACGAGGTTAACATGTACAACACTGAAAACTTCCCAAATGTTACAGGGGTTTAAATTGTCATAAATAAAAGAGTCCAAAGTTTTTCTAATTATCAGATTTCCAAAGCTACTCTACATAATTCCCTGTATAATCCAATCTTAAACTCAGAAGACACTCATGCAGATGACATTTCCTCTCTGTTTTGAATGAGGATTATTTTTTAAGAGGATACAGAACCTGGAAATATTTCAATAGGTCTGATATTTAAAGCATATTTAATAGCATTTATGTTTTAATCTTCTTACTGACTAAAGTTTAAAGAGAGCTGCAAGGAATTTGACAGTGAAAAAAATAATTAGACATTAGTTAAGAACATAAAATGCATAGGTAATGGGTCAGTTGATTCATGAACAGGACAAAACCGAGAACGATTGTCAGGGCACCCCAGCACACCATGCTTTCTGCTCTCTGGGAGAAAGGACTTGAATTGCTCACATCATCGTGACACCTTGAAAGATTCCTACTGCTTATGGACTTTGGCTTCACTGTTGGCAACAGGGTGATCTGAAAGCAATGAGCCAAATTCACCAGCTTCCTTATAAATGAGAGATTAGAGGAGTCTTTGCCAGGCAGAGAGCAGAGGCAGCTGAATAATTCTCATAACTTTCATTCTGTGTTTTCTAGCCTGAATGTAACATAGCGCGGTCCAAGATCTCTCCGGGGATGACTACTCACATTAAACAACTCTCACAGAAAATTATACAAAAACCACCCTGTTGGTTTTCTGAACTTTGGCGTTTTAGAAAAAAAGTCTGATTTTGATCATGCAAGTTCAGCCTGGCTGCCTTGGTGCTATTGAGGGTCAGGTACTTGACTGCTGTCAGGTGGCGGTGAGATGGTGCTGGTGCTCGGCTCCCTAAACTTTACACATACTCATTTGCTGCTTCAGACCTGAAAGAGCCTGCAGACAACTCCCTGCTTGTTTTTCTTCTCACACTCTGCCTAACCCCAGGAGCAAGGAGCTACTTCGTTAGGCGTAAAGGTATTAATTAGCAGTGAACCTGTTTAACCCACATGCTCTTTCATGCAGCTTCATAATGAATCCCAAACAACCTTGGGTTGCAACATGACTACTATTTTCCTAGATTAGAGCAGATGAAATCAGAGGCAATAGTCTAGCAAACACTTCTTTCCAAGGGTACCATACATTGGAGTCTGCTGCAACTTCCCCATGGAGGGCTGGGTGTACCCTGGAGTAAGAAATACCATGTACAGTACCCCTGCAGCTTTCCTCCAGCTTTCTGAATCTGTGCTCTAAGCCAGCATCAAAAGCGAGGAAGAAAGGAGTAGTGATAACCTGCAAATAAAAAACATTTACCTTGTTTCCAGCATTACTGTCCACTTTTCTCCCAGCTTCTCCCAGCGAATCACTTACATCATTGAGGTCTTACTAACATTAAGAGATCAGGGCAGGTTTCTGGAGTTACCAACCAACGTGTGCTCCCTACTGTAACTCCAAGCAAAGTGCCATGTCTGCTAGAGGCCGGGCACGTGGTGCTACCTGTGATGCATGACATGACCATGGGTGTGGAGCACGCCTCCTGGGGAACCTCATCACCTGGCACCCTGGCCACCAGGCTGCAGCTCTGCAAGCACCATGTGGAGCTCAGGGCAGAGGCCTGGCCAGTTAGGAGGTGATTATTGTCAAGTTGCAGCTTTTCACCCCATTGTTTCAGCAATAGCTGCTTTCCTTGTTTCACTGAACAAGACCCAATGTGGCCATAGATGGGCACTAGTTTTAAGCTCTTGGTCTCTGATAAAGGAAACTCTTACCAATGTGCCAGAATTCTCATGTGGCTGCCTGAGGAGTAACTTTAGGCTGACCATCATAAAGCACAAATTAGAAAAGCCACACTTTAAAGATTTGGATGCATACTTATTTCTACACTAAAAGAACTGATTTTGCAGAACTTCCCTGTGTGGTCCAGACAAATTGACATGATTACTTTTAGCTGTCAGTGGGAACAAATAGGTCTTATACCACTTAAGCACAGTAAGCCTGGCCATTATTTTACTCTCAAAAATCAAAGATTTCTTAGTGTTACCATTACTACTGCTCCGTTACTTGTGGAAAACAATTCCAACTATCAGGAAATAATTATGAACAAAGCCCAGTTAATTATACAAGACATCTCAGCTGCCCTAATTAAGGATCGGTTCAATACTGTTCACTTGGTAATTTTTTTTTTAATTGTGAATAGATTTAGTAGAAGCCTGGCTGATAAACAAATAATGAGATTGGTGGTCCAGAAGGAATCTGATTAATAAAATTATTCACCAATTATTTATTTCCTCTGGTTTGTATCATTCTTTCTTCTGCCTTAGAACAGGAATAGAAGAATTGGGACTGCACTGATTGGTTTCAATGCCCAACGTCCCTTCTTGTCACAACCATCCTACAGTCCCAAGCCTGAGGATTAAAGCTTTATTCATGCAACCATAATAAAATGGGGGAACAATTCAAAGTCAGGAAAACGCTAAGTCCCTGATGCAGCAAAAAGTCACACGCAGGTAGATTCCTGGATCTATACAAGCCTTACTGACTTTGCTGCAAGTACTCACCTTGTATAAACACAATGTGTATGGACTTTCTGCTCAAGCATGAGAAAATGTTCAGAACTGGAAAAAAACAGAGACAAGCTATAGCTCTGGTCCCACAGTAGACATCCCCACCATTTCCCCAGGAAAATTTACATAAGCCTACTGACCTCCAAGTGTAGTGTCCCAAGCCCAGAAACAGGGCCACAAACAGAAGAAATTGAGACCTACTGCCACAGTTACTGAAATCAGCCCCTAAAGGTTCCCAGAGGATCTCAGCAGAGCTGTGCCCAGAGGGGAGAATGGGCAGGCAGACCAGCTGCACAGGCAGGCCAGGAGCAGGGCCACTGGGGGTGACCCTGCGAGAAGGAAGAAGTCTCAGGTTTGAACACCTGCAGCAGAGTCCCAGCAAATCCTTGTGTGTTACCACCAGATCAGCGATGGATGACTGCAGTTTAAACAGGAAAACAACTTCACATATGTTTTAAACTACAGTCTGCTAGCCTCATATTTTAATATGAAACTGAAGCAATTTACTTCCTTTTTAATGGATTATAGAAGGAACTCAAGCATAGTGCTCTTACCCTTGCATGATCAATACCTTTAACACACTTATAAATTATTAATATTCTGCTTACAAAATTAACCACCTCTGAAGAGGCATAATTGCTCAATACAACTTAAAAGAAAAAAACATTTAAGGGAGTAAAATGTTTCTTAGTATTTTTAGAAGTTTCTAGTAGCTTGCTAGTATAGCTGAAAAGCTACACTGTTTAATATTCAGTGTAGTATATTAATTGTAATTTACTTATTAATTTTTCTTCCTTCTGTGGCACCATAAAGGGACTTGGCATATGACTGTTTAATCAGTCAAAAGCCCATACCATGAGGACTGTCTCATTACATTCCTGCTAGAAATGAATCTCTCTTCCAGATGGGAAGGCTTTAGGTAAGAGGAAGGGGCTGAGCTGATTCAGGAGTTAGCATAAGTCAATATTATTCAGGATTGGTGCATGCAACTTCATACAATATTCCCAGTGCTAACACCACGGTGCTCCTGCTGACATCTCTTCACCAATGTTGTTGATAAGTATCGTAAAGAGGACATACATCTTACTGCTAATTAATATCATATGCTATATTCACTTAGCTGCATTTCATTAGCAGAATTATCAAATTAGATAATAATCTTCCAAAATGTGTCTCATTTTAAAAATTTGTGTCTCATTTTCTGAACAAAGAGGAAACACAGAGATCTCAAATCTCTGCCTAGGGACCACAAACTTTCAGTGTAGCTCTGAATCTGACTTTCTTTTTCCAAGTGCTATTCTATGTGTTCAAATAAATTTGAATTACAATACCTTGGCCAAAAATGACAGTTAGTATCAAACTGTAAAGCCTACAAATTTCTTTTAAAATTTCAACTAATGGAGAGCCAATGTGCTCCCACAGAGGGATCAGTGGCTCAGAGCATCACTTTGTGTCTTGGAGCCTAAAGTGACATTCCAGGCAGTGCTAGAAGGATTATGGAGCTCTCCTCTCTATCTTGTAGCTCTCTGGGAGCAAAAGGACTAGTGAGGGGCAGACCCACTCATACAATATTATCCTTGATTTAATGAAAATGAATGAGCTTGATAAATATATTCTTATCTAAACAGTAGGTGAACTATTTAATCAAGTATTTATAAAATTTTTATATCAATGGTTAACAGGCCTGAGATAGCAAGGCTCAGCACTGGTAAAAACAAAACAACAAAGAAAATCTCACTTGGTCTTTTACACAGCTACTCCAGGGCTGAGCAGATCCATAATTGCTACCAGTTGTTGAGATCTGTTTGTAAGGTGTTTGCATTGAATTAGCAGCGGCCTCATTTCCACCTCCATAAGGATGTTAACACCTTTGCTGCAGCTACCCTGATAGTAAAGATTATTGGAAACTTCTCAGGTGTGAAGCACAAACTTTCATCTCTGAAACTGATCCTTCTCATCAAGACCCTGCCTATGGCCATGGGAGAGGTACCGTTCCTGTGAGGAGAGCTTTCAGACCATAGGTGTTCAAGACATACACAGACTTGGGTTTGTTTGTTGTTTTGTTTTGTGGGGTTTTTTTGTGGTGATTTTTTTTTTATCAGAAGTACCAGAAAAGTTTGAAACTATGAGATCACAAAAATACTCCCAGATTTTTCCACTACCTACTACAAACCAGTCTTAAAGAGTCTTTGTTTACCTTTCATGGATCCTTTGAGCTTCCCCTTATTTCCTTAGTTTGTGCCAATGCTGGAAAATCTTTGACCAACAAAATTTCAAAGTGTTCTCTGGCTCTTTAGAATCATTTCCTTAAAAAGCATGAATGTATATGTGAAAACAAATGCTGGATTTCAGCAACCTCTTGTGTAGCTTAGTAAAATAGCAGGAAGAATAACATATAATTAACCAGATTGACTTCTCCAACTCAAATATGTTAACAAGCTTCATCATTACAAATTTCAGTAGATGTTGCAATGTTATAGTGTGTAAACTTATGCATCTGTTTTTTCAAAGTCTAGAGGCAGAATAAATAGTTGCCAACACAGCCAGAAAGTCCAGGCAGACTTACAAGCAAGAAACTCTATCATCTGTGTGAATGCTAAGAAAGTAGCTGTCTTTATACAATTAAAGTTCAAGGTTGCATCTATAATAGGTTTTTCAGCTGTATTTGAAAGTAGATTTAAATTGTTACTCACCCCTAACCTTGTTAGAGATTCATGGTGTCGAGTATGTAAAGCAGAACAGACTGAAAGCGTTATAATACATTTATTGAAGGAAAAGAGTCTTGTAGCTAGAGAGAATATTGTGCAGGGAAACTACAGGGTTTTGGAAAAGCTGCTTTTTGTGAGAGGTACATTTCTCTTAGGCCATCTGAATTATTCTTAGGAGAAAATTCTTTGGATAGGTTGTCATGGTCATTTAGCAGCTTTATAAAGATGTTTATTTTCCATCCAGCCAAGAAATTAAGCAGGGAGCTGAATTTTTAGACTTGTGAAATAGTTAGTTATGAAATGGGTCCTTGTGTTTTGGTCCAACTCTGGTAAGGATATGGGAAAGGATTTTCCTTCAGTAATTCAGATAGGTTTTTGTTTGGGTTTTTTTTAAAAAAAAAAAAAAAAAAAAAAAAGAAGCTGTGATTACCAACTGGTGTTCTCCATAACAACCTCTGGGCGCAGAAATGCAGCAAGTTCTTTCAGGCATCTTGGGGAGCTCCTGCAGAATCGCAATGTGATCAGAGTTGTTTTCACTTTGATTACAGGATGTTTCTTGCCCTGTTCATCAAATAGAAAATGATGTAGGAGCTCTAAGTGAAGAGAATAGAGTGATCAAGATCCTGCTCTGTTTCAGGACTCACAGAAAAGGAGGTAGAAAAGAGGAAAAGCAGAAGGAAAAACGGAAATGCCAGCAGGCCAGTCTAGTCATTTAGAGTGGCACAAAGAAAACAAGAAAAGAGAAAGAGGGCATTGAATGGGTAATATTAAGTAATGGCATAATGTCCAAATATTTGCAATGTTTGCTTCCAAGTACCTGGCAAAGTCATGTTTCCCATTACAGAATAATGCCAGGGCATGACCCCATGATTCAGCCACAGTCTTCTCTGGCTCTTTTCACTGATGAAATACTTCTATGGCAGCTCTGCAAATTCCACTGTCCAAATCTTCACTTCCAGGAGAGGCTGAAATGGCATCTCTTGAAATTTGCAAAATGTCATTTAAAACGTACATTTCACCCTACTCCGCTCTTTTCATTTAGAGAATCTGAAAAGGGATGGAGATATTTAAATCTCCTAAAGGGCTATTCTCACAGCATTTTCAAGAAAGTCAAGAATTTGAAAACCCTGATACACCTGTGTACATTTTACACTGTACCCATCACATGGCTTTTAAGCACTTCCAAAGCTCTTGAGTACTTTGTGACCACGAGGGTTGATAAGCCTCCTGGATCTTCTCTTTTGAAAATAAGAGGTCAAACCTTTTGAGAGCCACTTCTTCCTAAAGAAGCTTCTGTCTCACAAATCACAGACCTGACATAGCTTGTCAGATGCAAGTTCACCAAAGAAACCTTGTAGCTGTAAGTACATTAGCAGTACACAATGTTATCACTGCAAAATGGTATTTGACTGACACCCTTATTGGCCTATAAATTTCACCACAAAGAACAGTTGTTTGGCTTTTATATGTATATACATATGAGGCAACAGGTTCCCGAATTCATAAATTGTAAACTATATTAAATACACTGAAAACTGACTGATGATGAGTGCTGCTCTTCTAGGCTAATTTCTCTTCTAAACCATGATATGAAAATTCCAGCTAATGGGCTCGTGACAAGACTAAACAGGGGTAATAGCAGACTTAATCAAGAAAACAAATGGGATTCATTAAAAGCTGGCACTCGGCAAATAATCTTTGGAGAGTTCTCACCTCAATCTACATGTCCCCATCAAAAAAAAAAAAAAAAAGAAATCTTCAGCTGTTTGTATCTCAGGCTGTTGAGTCAATTCAGTGGAAATTTGTAACAGAAAAATATTAGACTTCGAACTCCCCGTTCCATGTTTTAGAAGATGTATCTTCTTTCCAACTCTTATACTCTTTATCATAGTATTCATGGTAAAATGTTAACTAGAATTTTCTTCTCACAGTTGAGAAGACAAATTAGCTACAGTTTTCACATCTACCTGTAACAGGCATTTCTTGGCAAATACTACTAAGGAAATACATATATACATCTTTACATATGTATATATTATATACAAAGCCTATATATTTATATATAGGTTGTGTACAGAGACATCCACACACCTACCCTGCATTGTGCAATTTTCCAAGCTGAAAGACTGGAAATGGAAGCCAAATTCTATTCTGAGTTTCAGAAATACTCTATCTACAATGAAGTCAACTCCCTAAATATAAACATCTTCAAAATTCAGTTTCAATTCTGCAGTTTAGCCTCCCATAAAAAGGAAGAAAACTTGGAACTTGATTATCACTCTCCTCCAACAGCTATTATCTTGTTAAAATATGCACAGAATTACCAGATAAGCAGATAACTCCCCCAAAGCAGTAACTAAATATTTCTGTAGTGAATGTCACATTATCAAAAAAAAAAAAAAAAGTAGTAAACCAGCTTTTGAATTGCAAGAGATACATGCCCAGCCTTGATCTACTTTGACTTTAAGAGCAAGACAAAAATAAATATAATGTTTTGGAATTGTTTTTTATTCACTTCTCCTAGAAACACAGGTCATCTACTGTCCCTGAAGTCTATGTAACCTACCTGAGCTCTCCAGAGGCCAAATAAAGACCTCACTAATGCCAGTGGAAAGACTTTTGATGTTTTTGGTACCTTTGGGATCAGGAATTGTTAAGATATTCAACCTGTTCTGTAATTTCCCCTCTTTGCAGACACTTCTGGTTTTTGCTAACATCTCAAGTACCACTGTTAAAAGACAAGATTCTCTACCTCCTCTTTCCTGCACTTGTAGAAAACCTGACTCCTGGTTTATTTGCTCTCATTTGGTTCACTAACACTTTTTTCCACAAAAGCTTATTTACTCTCACTACCACCTCCTAATTACTTTAGGGAAGTCATATTGTTTTCTCATTATGCTCTTCTACCTCTGTTCTGAGCAAGGCATATTTTCTGTTAAAGCGTCCAAATTCTTTTCAGGTGGCTGCACCCTCTGCAGCATGCGGCCTTACACAGTGTCTAAATTTGCTAAGACAATTTGAGCATTATCTGACTGCTAATTAATGTCCTATAATAATTCTGACCTTTAAAAACTGAAATTGTCTTCTAGCACTGCTGTTTCAGAGGCCTGCTGTGCACATGCTTTCTTTTGTGTGTGTGTGTGTGAAATTTTTCCACCTACGACTTCTGCTGTCAGAGAAGTCCCAGCTCATTTAAGCGTTACTGACAGAGGTTGGAAATAGCCCTGACTAGCACTGTGAAGTTTGGTTTGAGGGTTGTTTTTTTCCCCCTGTTTGCTTTTAAGACTTGATTATCTCAGTTACTCTCACAGAAAACATTCAGAGAGAGGAGTTGTTTGCAGTGTTAGAGTGTACTGCAAGCTGGCTCCTTGGCAAGCCACATTCACATATGAGCCCTTCCCCTCCATGTCAGCAGGTCCAAACACATGTGGATCAAGAGCAGGGAGGGTAACGGCCACCTGAAAGCTATGGGTGAGCAACAGATAGTCCATGCTTGAGTTCATTTGGTGCACGATAACCACCATTAACATCCCCACCTGTCAGGGATGGCCTTGATGCACAAATTCAGGAGACATCTATGGGACACAGAGAGTTCTCCAACACCAAGAGACAACCCTTGTGACCATATATATAATCCTTCAGCAGAGTCTGTTATTGACTCTCCATCTAGCCCGTGTCCTTCCCTGATTAATATTAACAATATGGGAATGGCTGTAAAAGGTTTATTACTTGAGAATAAAATGAGAAACTTCCTTTGCAGTAGAGTCATTGGGGACGTACAGGTGTGCAAGCAATGGCTCATGCTCCTGTAATCACAAAGACATCTGATAACATAACCAGCCTTATTAGAAACCTTTTTCTAATTTTGAGATTAATCCAGAAAAGGGAAACAACGTGCCAAGTCAGAAACTACCACAACAGTGCTCACTGTGGTCCCAGTGTGGATTAAAGGCTGTGTTTACACCTTACTTTCCCTTCTCAACACTCTGAAAGAGAGTCCAGAATAATAAGCTGCCTTTCTCAGTAGGTTTCGTACATAGCCCATCTAGCTAACTGCTGAACACCACACAGCATGAACAGATTTACCTCACCCCTGTCTTACACATGTGGAAAACCAAATAGAAGAGCTCGTGTTTTGGAGCTGGGAGAAGGCAGCAGATGTCAGTGCTGCTGTGCCAGGGCTGTGCCCTGAGGCAGACCCAGAGACGACACTGGCATGTGGCCTCCTTCTGTGGGCCAGCAGCAGTGCTGCCCACTGACCAGGGAGCTGCTAGCAGCCATCAGGCCCTTTTGTGCCCATCAGACAACATTTCCCCTTATAACTACCAGCTGTGTTGAGGTCTTTCCAAACAACAGAACAGCTGGAGCAATGTTGTTTCAAAAAAGAAGTGGGGAAGACTGGCACAAGAGACAAGGATATCTGCAGGGAGAAATGACTGGTTAAGAAAAACCTGTGATGAGATATTATCCCAGTGATGAAGTTTTATATGCATTTATGTTGTCAAGGTCATAAACGTGGAAAGAGATACAAACTTTGTTTGTTACAAAAATAATAGCAGAGATTTTTCTTTTTAAGACCTGCAAAACCACAGTGAGGATTTTCTCATAGTCCTGCAAAGCCATCTTTTATGAACCCAACATCAGGGGTTTCCTGTTATGCAGTTTCAAAAACAGTGGGGATTTTCAAGGGTTTTGCTTGTCACACCATCAGCATTCAGTGAATTATCCGAGGCATGTTTTGCAGCTATCACAAATCTGTACCTGTATGACACAGCACAAAACAAAAAAGCTGTCCATAAGAGAACAGCTACAACTGTATTCACCTGAAAACAGAGAGGGCATATGAGTAAAAAGGGAAATATTCCAAAATGTGCCACTGGAAAAGACAGCAAAGGATGCTGACCCTTTCTGTAGTTGCACTAAGGATGTCAACACATTATGAAAGCTTAAAGAACAGAAATAGTCCCTTTTTACTCCCAAGGTATATCTATGTTTTTGTTACCAACGGTGAACATAGTTATCTAAACCCACAGTGAAGGAGAACATGCATACACCTGCCACACATCAAACATTACCTGGACATTTTTCACAGCTTTGGGGTTTTGTAAAGACTTACTTTCTTCGAAATTCTTTACTATAGGTGCAAAATGCCTCTATCAGGTAAAGTCAATAAACCTCATTATCAAGATATTGCATAGGGAAAAAAACTCTTGTTACAGAAACATCAAGATAGGAAATATGGTACTGACAGAGAGAGACTGTTGGGCAAAACTACCTTGGCCTGATTCTGATAGATACACAAGAGGTATTTGAACCCACTACATCAATGCATAGCACAGCATACTCAAGAGGAAGAGCAGAGTGTATTAACCTACTGAATGTGGTCAAACCTCTGGTAATCAGACACTTGTAGCTGTTCACTTGCTACATGAGACAAAGTAAATAAATAAGTGAAACCAAAATAACAGAAAAGCTAACAGACTCATTCATCTAAGAAACACCAGTAAACAAGATGATAAAACCGCTGAAGTTCTGTCTGTGACCAGTGTGTGTCTCCCACCATGTGCTGCATTTACCAGTGAAAAATCCCTACTGTCACAAAACCCACCCATTCATTAGACTCCCAGTTTCTCTGAGCTGGTTTCCCAGAGATTCCCCTTTTAACCAGTTTACAGTGCACAGATAGTTGTGAGCCCTAGATAGCGCTCACAAAGAGGTGCCAGAACTATCAACCACGTGAAGGGACTCTACCACTGCACAAAGCTGCTGAGTGGGAACGATGAAGAGTGCCCTCAGCTTTCAGGAGTTCCTTGTCTAAGGTGCAGGGGGGAAAGCTTGCACAGGTCAACAAGATCACTGCAAAGTAAAGAATATAGTCAAGCTTTAGACTGCTGGTTTCATGGAAATCTGACAGGACCAGAAGAAAAATCGAGGCCAAAGACTGCAGCCAAGCTTGATCATAATGTTTGATGCTGCTTCTCCACCCTTGCTGCTTTGGAGAGAGGGGGTATATGGCATAGACCTGATCCTGCAAAGTCTTCTGTGAGTGACTTTGATCTCATGCATAGGTCTCCTACCTACATGAACAGCTGCATTCACAAGTATTTGCAGCTATCAGGGAAAAATATTTAACATCTAAGTGTGTTGCAGTGGTTGCAAATAAAAGGCTTCATTATAACAGAAAAAAAATCACTACTTGAATATGAATCTTAAAGTTGCTCCACAGTGTCTTGGTTTTGGGGGGCAGGATCCGAAAGCCTACTAGATACCACTAAGACTAAAGGTGGTGCGTTAAATACCCGGGGTTTTGCAGGTGTCACAAGATGAAGTGTTTATCCACATTTTTGCCAGAGTAGGGGAATGGCAGAGTGCTGAAACCTGAAGTAGAGGGGACTGTAGTCAATGTGCTGTTATCCTGAAGCCAGAGGTAATTCTTCTGTGTGTCTGTGCCCCTGCAGCAGCAGGGTCCCCAGCTGGTGCTCCCCTCCATACGGGCATCATGTAGCTCTTGGCAATAGGTGCCTCTTGGCCTTGCTGTTAAGTTGTCCTTCAGGTGATGATGGCAGATGTTGAGCTCTTCCATCAGACTGTTCTCCAGCAAAGTTTTAGTGAATTATTGATTTTCTCTGCCTTCAGTTTTCTACCTTCGGATCACCTGTTAGCTTAAATAAAATACATCCCAAGGCTCTCTTGAGAGTGGAGAGAGGTTGCAAGAAAGCAGACTCCTGCCTGTCTGATGGCTTTGCAAAAGCTCCCCAAGTTTTCCTGCCTGTAGCTGGGGTGGGAGGGTGAAGAAGGGGAAAGAGATGAAGTTGTCCTTTGACATTTTACATCTATGCCTTACTGCGATAACCTTTACAGATAATTTTCCCAGCAGGTGTTAGATATTTCTTGTGAGCGTTTTAACAGTGAAACATCATTAACTGTTCCTGAAAAAAGTAATTTGTTACAAAAGTTTTTGGAGGGGTGGAACCAAGACAAATTAGCCTCAGGATTTTAGATACAAAGATGACATGTTCTTTTTGTACTAATCCTATTACTGTGGATATCCTTTCTAGCATATTTGAAAGCAGCTTCACTTGTTCTGAACTTACTGTCATACATTCAAGATGCCCTTTCTCCAACTTTTAGAGAGAGGGAATTGCAAACAATTACCATTACAAATATTTTAAGTGTTTTTCAACCATTCCTGCCTGTTTCAAAAGATATTTTTCCAGCAAGATTAAGTAATTTTTTTCCCAGTATTTTAAAAAAAATAAATTCAAATAGTAGAATTAATTCTACCATCTCATAAATAGTAGCATCATGAAGAACAAATGCAATTTCCTTGTTTTAAAGTTCTACTTGTTCATCTCAGAAGGCTGCTATCTTAAAAAAGTTAGGGGGTTTTGTTATTTTTTGGTGGTGGTTTGTTGGTTTTGTTGGTCTGGTTTTATTTTTACAAAACAAAAAGTATCATTGAAGAAGTAAACTTGCACACACATGCAGCCACTGAATCACTCCCAGAGCAAAGAAGTGGCTCCATGCCCATGCTCAGCATGGCACCCTCTGCTACCCGAGCAGAGCAGCTTTCTTACAGCCATTACCAGCAGGCTAGGCCAAGCTCAGCTTTTTGGGTCATAAACACATGTTCCAATAGCTGCAGGGCTTTTCATCTTCGGGGAGAAAGGCTCAGCCTTGCTCCACACCTGCCCTTCATGCTCACCCCCTCACTGCCCAGCTTTTCTTTCCCTTCCCTCCTCTTTCTATTGCACTAACGCTTTCTCCTTGTCTCCTTTCCCATTCCTCCTCTCCCACCACAATCAGGCCAGCATGCTGCCGCAATGCCCATGCCATGCTTTGTCTCTCCTATCAATCCCATATCAAGCAGGAACTGTGCCGAGCAGCAGAGCCCTGCCGCGGTCAGTCACAGTCCAACACATTAACAGCTCTTGCCCGTGCGTCCCCTGTCCGATGTCAGGGAAGTCTGGCAGCATCACTGTAAGGCTGCAGAGCTCCTGAGATACTGCTGTACAGTGTTTTGTTTTGTTTTATAATGGCTCCATTTCACACTCCAATGCAGCTGACTTAACCTACTGTATTTCACTTTTCTTAATTAGATTTTGCTCATTATTCCCAAGCACCTCCGAAAGCTGGAGCAGCACAGTACACTGCCGATATGGCTGCTCTCTCTGTTAAAGCAGCCCCAGGGGCTGGGATGGTGGTCTGCACCCTCACAAGCTGAAGGAAGGAAATGCATGTTTTATACTGTGGAAGGAGATATGCAGCTGAGGAGCTCAGTAAAGCACATAGCCATGGGCGCCAGGGAGAGGCGAGCACTCACTTGGCTGTGGGACTTGAGAGTCCCACGGGTCTCCATCCTCATCCCACACTCCAGGTACCCTGCTCCTGTCTCTGCTCTCAGCACACCTCCTCCTGTCTTCTCTTCCCCATTCCTGCTCTCCGCTCGTTCTGAATATAAGGGAGTATTTTTTAGAGGAGTGAATTATCTGATAGTTATCTCTGACTCCAAGGCCTGTAGGTGCAATATCCAGCTCCTGAAGCCCCTGGACCTGTAGGAATTTATAGCAGCAGATTGTCAGCGAGTTTTTTCTGCAGGTTGTTTATATTATTGTAAGCTGCTTAGGAGGAAAGCTTTAACAGAACAGTAGATAAAAAGAAAATGGGTTTTAAAACCTCCAGTAACTCTTTTTTGTTAACTTGTTCTTGAACAAAAAAATGTGAGTGCTGGGAAAGCACCCGAAGGCACTTTCACAAGGAACTAGCACAGAATGCATCAGAGTGCAATGGGAAAAACATCCTCTGCTTGGCTTTTGGCAACAAAAAAACCACTGAAAATCTGGGGGAAGAGCAGGACATGGGCAGTGAGGTCAGATAACGAATGCTGGCACTTGGGAATGTGAATAAATAAATGGTCTTTGCTTTTTCTACCAGTAGGATCCCATATCCTGCAGTATCACGTATCTTAATAGCTATTGATTTTTCTATATTCTGCCCACAGCTAGAGAGAAATTTCATTCAAATAAAAACTCACAAACGTGCTGGCAGTTACCATGGGTGAAGGAAAGACAAAGGGTTGGGAAACAGAATATTAAACAGAACATTCCCTTTAGCATTATGCTGAGGTCCCATTCAGCAAAGAAGGGGCATCAGCAACCCTAACAAAAATTATTCCAGCTTAAGGACACAAATAAAACAGTTGTCCCTCATCTACAGTAACAGTGAACTACCATCTTTTGGGGGACAATTGCATGTCTACCAGTCACTTAATACATCCTTATCTGCACCAAAGGCTTGCCCTGTTGCAAGCACAATGAATAAGTAACATAAGATCTCCCAGGTGGTGCTGAATGGCAGCTCATGCTGATGCCTTCCACCATCATCATGAGCAGAGCAGTAGTTCAAAGCCCATGAAAATAGTCTCTCTGACTGCCTATCCAGGAGGTGCCATGTAAACATGGGGGCTGCTGTGAGGGGAAAAAAAAAAAAAAAACCAGCACCATTGCTTGAGATTTATGGCAATCTAGGGGAAATGAAACCTTCATGTGGAAGAGAAATGAGAATCAAGTGGTGACTTAGCCTGTCCCATTGGATGATACCAAAGCAGAAAGAGATCTGAATAAACAGTCCCAATCCTGTACAAGTGGTGAGCACATGGAAAGGGCAATTCTCTCCTTCAGCACTGCTGGCTAATAGAGACAGACCAAGCAGGTTTCCTCTTAAGTGCCTGCCATCAGCCTGGAGGACAAAGCTTTTTTCTCCAGGCAGGAAGAAGACATCGGCTGGCCTGAGTCATGTCCCAGCAGGAAGTTTCCCTGCAAAATAAAGAATTTAAATCGGTTATTTGCATTTCTCATTGCTAAAGGAGATACTAAGAGGGAGAGAGAAAGAGAAACCTAGGAACAGCAGGCAGCTTCCTTGGAAGGGAACTACAAACACAACAGTGAAAGGGCAGCTGAATTCTTGTGCAAAACATGGTATAAAGCCTGGCAATTCTCAAATGGTAAAAATAACTCAGAGCAAATTCACAACTCAGAGCAAATTGAGCAGCAGCAATTCAGAGTGTACTCAATAAAAGAGTACATTTCTTCAGTATAGTCTCTAATAATTTAGCATATTAGTTGCTGTATAATAGCAGCCCGTTTCCTTATTGGCAGCATGCTTAGTTAGTGTAGATAACTAAGATTAACTAATCAAGCTCTTAGTCATTCTTCTAGGGAAAAAAGACAGGTATGAGATAGCTTTTAGTGCCACCCTGTTAATCCAGGTAATAGGGATGAGTGCTAGGCTGACCTGTAATGTTGTGCCAGCAGTGACCATTCCTTGTCCCTGTGCAACAAGGCAGCTGAGCATGTAATTAGAGTGGTCTTTGGGATACTGTTGTGCTGTGCTGCAGAAGGGAAGGCCAAGAAACTGTGGGGAAGCAGAAGTAAGAGAAAAGATGTAAGAGGGAACAGGGCACAAAATGGATGATGGAGATGGAGATGCAAGGAGCCAGAGAGGGGCTCGGGCTGGAAAGAGAAAGGTATTGAAAACTCAGAAGTCAACATTTTTGGTTCTGCTGTGTTGTCTTGCTCAGCTGGAGAATTAGAGGTTGAGTATTTAGTGTTAAAGCTTGTTTTCCACATAGAGAGACAAGCCGGCAGAGGAGCCTCAAGAAAAGGGAAGCGATCCTGTGACGCTGGAGCTCAGAGCAATAGATGTAGCCCACAAATACAGAATTGAGGGTTGGGGTTATAGTCCCAGCAGGATGTTGGCTACTGCTCCATGCTGATGTAGTTGACAGGGACAGCTGAACAGAAGGGTAAAATGCAAGCAAGCTGTGTGTTGGCAGTTCATACTGAAAGTTTTGATCTCTGCAGAAAAAGTAAACCTCAAAGAGTCATTGATCCCTATCATACTGTCACCTGTCCACTTCAGCTCCATCTATCAGTCTAGCTGTCAGTGTTGGTGAAAGGATGAGAGACCCCTTCCTTCAAAGCGACAGCACAAAAATTGCATCGCTGCTTCTGGGCAGGTGCAAGGTGAATCAGCTGTGTCCTGGGATAAGCATCTTCTTAGGCCTTCTCCAGCATCTGTGATCAAACAGGAGGCATCAGGGGAGTCAGTGGCTGTTTTCCCTGGCTTTGCCCTACATGGTGCATGCAAGAACGAACTTTTGACACCCATATGGGTACAGACGGCCCCCTGCTTTCTTCAGCAGTGGCCCCAAATAAGCACCTGAAAATAGACTCTGACTTTTTGATTAAACATGGCCAACTTGCCTGCTCTTTTAGCTGCTGCCATTGAGTTTTCCCAAGCAATCTCTAAACATAAAATAGGAGTGATTTTAAAAGAAAATGGGTTCATCAGGTCAGTGGTAGTGTAATTCTGGAAAGGGTATGAAAGTAAGGAAGTAATGATAATGCATGAATTGAAGGGCTGATATAATTTGCCACAGCTGCATTGAGGTAAGAAATTGTAAATAAAACTTCCTGTCTGGCTGGAACATAATGAGTTCCCTACCTTTTAACAGCACCTGCAAAATAAATTAAAAGAAAACACACACTGCCTTTCTTCTCTTGCAGATAGTATCTATTTATTAAGGTAAAAGGAACAGTGACAGAGAATACTGCTTCTGCACAACAATACTTGCATTAACTCCAAAGTCCTGGCCACTGCCCAGAGATGAAAAAAGAAGGGGGAATGACACTGGCATGGGAATAAAGTGATTTGAAATTGCCACTGACAGTAAAATAAGGAGAGTGATGGGCAGTAAAGGCTTGTCCCTGCCCTTCTCATAGTCTTTCTTGTGCTGGAAGGAACAGTGATTTTAGGGAGAGAGAGGATATCTGAAGGTAATTATTGTTTCTGTGAAAGAGGTATTACTATTAGTGTTTAACTGCAGCCACTACTTTTATAACTTCTTAGTGCTTCAGTAAAGATACTGTCCTTGCTGCTCTGAAGTTTTCGAGTGGACTTGCAAGTGCATGAAGCCCAAGAAAGGAAAGGAAACAGCAGTGAAAAAAGAATTATTTGAATAGGACACCCAATAAAAATGTCCATAGCCAAAAGGGGTCAAGCTCAACAAACCCACTAAAGGGCACACAACAGCTGAGTTTCTGGAATATGCAATAATTAGAGGATACTTATAAAACTTCACTGAAGATATCCTTTACCTAGCTGGTGACTCATATGTATTGCACCAAGCTTCTGCAAACAGGGATATGGCTAAAAGCAAGCGGACAAGGAAAGAGGGAAAAAAAAAAAAAGACTGTTTTTTACCTACACACAACAGGCCTCTGCATAGTTACTTCTCATTCCCTGAAATCTCACTACAGGGACCCTATGTCAACCAACGGATCAAGGCCTCTGTGAATTACACACTGAAATACTTCTATTTCTTACCTAGAGAACAAAACGGAAACTATGGTAACAGAGACAGATCTGGTAAAGTCCATCAAAGCCTAAGAAGGTACCTCAGTTTACCTTCACCTAGAGCCCTTGACCTCTTTGCTAAGGCTCCCAACCAGAGGAGGCACTCCTTGTGATTGTACATACGGGCATATAAATAACTCTCACATAGACATAACCCACTGCACAATTATTACTGATTTTCACCTGCGCTGAGCTTGGTCTCCTGTTTTGAAGGATATAACTCTTAAAAGCATATATCACTTAAACTGTTATCCAGAAACTGAGTAATCCAAAGCATTGGAATTTTGGTTGGTAATTTCAGCTCAACCCGCTACTTTTACCTTAATCCATGTTTATATGAAACACTTCTGAAAATTATGTCACTGTTGCAACTTATAACTTCATGTAAAATACATTCAAATACGGGGGACATTTCTGAATTTACTACTTTACAGACAAACATAATTTAAACTTTTTCAGATTTTTTTTTTTCTGAAACAACAGACAAATTTAAAAAATACTATAGGAAACTTACCTCTCCAGCACTTTTCTTTTCCCACAGGAAGTACGGCAATTTTTATAACACATTCAAAGGCAATTTACTGTGACATGACATAAAAAGTAAAGCTCATTTTTACAGCATATAGGTTTTTTGCAACACAGTAGAATTCCTGTATGTCTGACAGCACAAAGAATAGCGTGCAAAATACCATGTGGATTTAAAGTGACCAAAATCAAAAGGCTAGTTTATAATTGTCTTTCCTTTTGTTGCAGAATCCAAATTCTTTTCTTTTGGGGTTGGAGCAGGGTGTCTGTGAGCCTCAAGAAAGAAAATAGGTCACCTATTTCAGTAAGAAAAGAATGCATTTTGGCCTGTTTTGTTTTCCCACAGCTAGTAACAAACTGCATCCTGAGCTTAAAAGCAGAAAGCTTAGTGAGGTCAGAAGTAAATGAATCCCCGTGCTGTATTTCCGCCATTTGTCTTTCCAGGCTGATTTTTAACTCAGCCTTCAAAAGTTACAAGAAGGTTCTTATTGTTACCAAAAAAAAAAAAAAAAATAGCACACAGCATGGCAGAGCATTGAAGAAGGTGCGAGTCCGCTCTTCTCCCTGGAGGGAAGCGCTGGGCTGTCCCCAGGCACCAGGAGGCTGCCCACGCTGTGGCTGAATTCAGCTGGATCTCGGCGCCTGCTGGCATCATGCGGGAGCAAGCCTCGGACAAGGGCTGTGCCCATGATGTTGCAACTGGTGTTTGAGCAAAAGCCTGCCTAATGTACAGTTTATCCAGCGACAGGGTATATAGGGCAGAGCCAAGCTGTAAGCATTCATGCTTACACTTTTCAAAGTCTTTTTTTAAACAAAAGGAGAGCCGGTCATCTTGGAGAAGGTGACTAGCAGGGATAGGCACATGCTGTTGTTATTAACTCAATAAATGGATATAAAAATGTTAAATGGAATGGAAACCAAGACAAAGAAAGATACGGAAACTTGTCTATATTATACCATTGCCACTAGATTTGGGAACTTCTAGTGTTCTTGTGCTCCCAATCACACTATCAAGGTATCTGACCTTGCAGGCACTCAGTCCATGTTCAGCACTCTGTTTAATGTACTTCCTATAACACCTACTGTCCCATGGTCATTTAGGAGCACTTGAATTAGAAAAATAGAAAAAAAAAGTAATGCTTAAAACGTAAAGGTGCGAACTATACCTATTTTTTTTTTGTTTTAGACAGATATAATGGGGTATTGGAGTATGCAAGATGGGTTAGACCCATTACAAAGAAATTTGGCTTGAGGCACCTGAATTTTGAATTGGCTATGTAAAAATACTTCAAAATATACTTCTTTTTTTGTTTCAGTATAGCGTATGTTATAAATGTAACAAAGACTGAGAGAGACAACTTTCAGCACAAAACTAGCATCATCTCTTGGAAGATTTATATATGTGACAGACTCTGAAATGAAAGAAAAAAGAAAAATAAAACTTGTTTTAGGGTAGCAAACAAAATCATAAATAGTGGTTTTGTCACACACATTTGCTGATTAGCCACGGCTCTGGAATTTTAAGTGCTAATGTTGGAGAAAGGAAGCGATCGGCCAGGTGCAATCTGAATTCTAGTTTCAAATTATTCCAGAACCTGTCCTCTAGTATATCAAGCCGCTAATAAACTAATAGACGTCTTTATCATAGCACAGAGAGATCAGCCTTAGGCCAGATTTTGTCTCAGAAACTTTCACAGAACTAGCTTATCTTGTTAATTCTGGACCTCAGTGGACTTCTAAAACCACCATGCAAACTGAATGTATGGATTAATTGCAGAAAGAATACATACTATCACTTACCTCTGAAAAATAATCAATGTTGCAGAAAAGGCTTGTAAGCAGAATTAAAAGGAGCAGTGGTTTTCTTCAATTGTTTTTGAGGTATTACGCATTACCAATTTTCATTAGGAGTTCTTGTCTGCTCCTAGAACACACAGTGCTAGGTTAATTCTAGAATTAGTGTTACAGCCTGTCTCAGATCTCAGGTCCTCAAACTTTCATAGTTTACCTATATAAAAAGGAATTTGTGTTTTACAGCTCTCAGATACATTTGTTAAAACCTTTTTCCTTTCCTGTGCCTTCACACATGCTGATGAGTATGACCACAGTGCCATCATCGCATGTTACCCACCTGCAGTGTTGGTCTGTGCAATTTTGGCAGGGCTTGACCACACACGGTACAGTCAGCAGCCTTAGATATACACTTGTATAGAAACTCTCAAACACATCTGACTGTTACTAAGATGTAAGAGTTTCATTGCCTTGCAGTATGCAAGTGTACTATGCCACAATTATGTCCACACACATCTAACTATATGTATACAGTGGCTCTCAAGTCCTTGATAGAACAGTTGGATTCTCCACACAAATGCATTGGGGGGGGGGGGGGTATACCACATTTTATATGCTGTTCCTTGCCTACCCTTTCTGCTATTTTGTTACTTTTTGGCTTTCACACATTTTAAAATGATACAGTAGTATATCAATTATAATTGAGTGGTAAAAAACAATATTATTTCTCTCTTTACTAGATGTATGGTATGCATGAGTCAAAGCAAAGATTTATAGGCTGTGGAGAGATAATTTAAAAGCATAATGGCTGTTAGTGCTTGGTTATGTTACTAAGTTTGTTTTCTTTTCCCTTTTTATATTTGTCGTATAATTTTTACTGTGTGTTTTTCTCCTCCAAAAGCATTTCAAAAGACATTATAATCTACCACCTCGTCTTATAAAAGGTCATTAGTCACAGAAATTGTCATTTAAGTTGAACTTTAAATTCTATGGATTTTCTGTTTCAGCCTGTAAGAAATGAGAAAGTGGAAATTAGAACCACTCTTTGACCAAGACTAGAGCAAATTGTGAGAGACACCACAATGTCTGCTCAGCTGGAAGGATGCTCAAACATGTGGGGTCAGGAAGAAGTGTCCACCACAGCCACACCGTTGCTGCACCCTCCATATCTAACCTTTGAAAGGCTCCATTGTCTCATCAAAGTCCATTTTAAAAAGTGACATACGCACACACCAATTTTTTGAAAAATGAAGATTAAGATCTAGAGTAAGTCTACAGGAGTAGTGCAGGGATCTTTCATTGTGCACTACTGCCTTGATAAGTCAGTTAACAGTTAATGATATTTGGATTTTAGGAAACTGAATGGTACTTACATAGTTTTCAGCTGTTATGATCTCTTGTAAGATTTTTTCCTACTTTCCTGAAGTAGCAGCTACAGGCACAGACCTGAAATGCAGAGAAGCCAGGCTACACTATTTCCAGAGTTATTATTACACAAAAACGCTACCCCCCCCCCCCCCCCCACACACACACACTTTACCAACAGATGTTTCAAATGACAGATTTGGGGGTTGAACAGCCCTTTCATTTTTCCATTTCTCCTCATCTGACATCACTTTCGGCAGGTCTATGCTGAGCAGTGGAGAGGGGAAGGAGCAGCATGATGAGGATGCTGCTTGTGGGTCCCTGGGTGCAGCAGGGCTGAGCTCCCGCTCGCTGCTTGCTCTCCCCAGGGCACTTCTCATAACTGGGGCTCTCTCTCACACACAGGTTTGATGCTGCAATATTATTCTCCATCTACAGAACTCTGCTTCATCCAGATTGATGTTTATTCATACTTTGGTACTGCAGTTCTCCACATTTGGAGGCTCATTGCTGGACAAGGCCATTTTTTGTGGCTGGAATCCTCTGTTTCACTCAGAGATTTGTTTCACATCATGTCGCTTGTGTACAAGTCATTATAAAAAATGTTTGGTGGAAAATTAATGTATAAACCATAAACAAAATGATTTAGTCCCTGTTTTTATCAGTGCAGACCAACACAGCTCTTAATTGCAAAACTGACCTGCTCCCAAAGAAAAGGCCAGCTGTGTCTAATCATCCAGGGGACAGACCAGAACACACTGAATAAAGGAAAGGGAAAGTAACGCCAAAATGTTTTAAGATGTAAAATGACACAACGCTCAATGAACACTTGCCAACATCATCTCTAATTACTGCAGTGATTAAGTAGTAAAGAATTTGGTCCCAAGGGGATTGCAGTTCTGAAGGAAATATGGTGCCATGTGTTACAGAATTTTTTCTTGCAAATCATTATGGAAATCCTGCTTTCTGTGGTTCTCCTAACAAACTCTTTCTTTGCAAAAACCATGCTTCATTTGTGAAGTGCAGAGGGAGTGTAGCTTGCCTGCTTCTGAAGACTTACGTCTTTATTGCCATATATTCAACTTGCCTTTTTAAAAAAATCCTTTTATGTCTCTAAAGAAAGAAGCATAGAAGGCATTATATATTTGCATACTGTAAGGGTTCCTCTCATCCTCGCTGAAGAACAAACAGAGAATAGGGGAGGGCTAGATAAAAGCATTGAGACCTTAACGCAGCATGGCAATGGCCTAACAAACAGACAGAGAAACTGCAATTAATGCAAGACCAGTTTAAAATCGTAGTCCTAGGGGACACCTTAGAAGACCTTGTTTAGAAGCACTTCTATTTCTTTTTTGCCTAATTCTCTTAACCACAAGATCAAAATTTTTCCAGCTTAAAAAAACCCAAAGCACAACAAAAAAAACCCCTGAGGTTGAATAACAAAAGCATTTGATTTTAATTTACGTGTTATGTTTAAACTTTTTATAACTCTGGATCAAAATGTCTATTGTACAAGCAAAATACATCTTTCACCATAGCATGCTCATGTTTATTGTGTTTTATTCTCTCAGCAGGTGTCCCTAGATATATGCTGTCTGGTCGTCTTTTCATTCAGCAAAGGAAGAGGAAAAATCCTCATCCTCTTGCAGAGCTAGTGTAGGAGACAAAGAACAGCAAGGGAATAACCATGGACCTCCTTCTCTGTTTTGTCCTGATCTTTTTGCATTAGATCCATGTCTCTGTCTTCCTCCTAACCCTTGCTATACAGAGCTTCCAAACATGCTATGGCACATTCCGCAAAGAAATATTTAGCTCTCACAAAGCACTTTTATCAGTACATGAGAGTGACACAATTATCCCCATTTTGCTGGTGTGAAAACCAAGACTCAAACATCACCTGTATGGAGTATGCACAGCAGGGAAATAACACTGTAAGTTGCCAGGCTATGAATGACATACATATACATCAGAAATGAGGTAGTGAAGAACGGGGCATTTCTGTCTGCGGTGCACAAAGAGGTCAAGATTGAGGAGAAGGAAGAAGAGCCACCAATCCCTAACACTCTGGGTTATACACCTTCTGTTGTCCTAAGAAAGATATAGAATCAGCCATAAACAATTAAACACAAGATCAACTGATTTCAGGCATAGTTTTTAGAGAAAAATATAACACATGATTAAATGTGAGTGAGAAATGGCAACATAGGCAGTTACCGGCTGTCAGCTGCACCGCCACAGCCTGGCTATGGCACACTGCTAGGTATATGGTAAAATGTATTAGCAAAATGAAAAACAAAACTTTTGGGTTTAGCCTGACTACAGTAGTAAATTAAAACGCTTCCTCTTGCTTCTTAGTAGATATAAGATTTAGCTGGAAAGACAACAGATGCTCTGAATTTCAGTATTTAAAATGAGACATTGAGACTCTTTCTTTTTAGCCAAGTTGTTACAAGTATGGGAGAAGATGCTCTTTTTTCCTCAGCATTGAATAAGATGTTAAACTTAGTTTTCTAAGCTCATTTCATGAATCATTCATGATCAAGTACAAATCCTCACGAACTCACAAGCTTCCTGGTCGAGAGCACTGAACCAGCAAGAAGAATATTTAGGGAGATTTAATGGAAATGCCAAAACAGTTAAAAATATGACTGGAGGGATCATAAACAGTAAGTGAATTCATTGGACCAGAACACTTATCCGTTGGTTCAGTTTGATTTGTACTATCAGCAATGTTGATAATAAAAGGGTTGCAGATTTTGCTAAGAACTTCAGATTCTCAAATTCTCTCTAATTTTTTTATGCATCTGTAGCTGTTATTTCTGTGAAGGGCATCATGCCATCCTGCTGCACTTGTGACTCACTGAAAATCTTTTTTTGAGACTTAGCAGTATGATGTTCTAAGTAAGTCATGCTGAGAAAAACACTCATTTAGGATAAAACAGATCAAATTGTGTTTACGGTGACCAAAAAACTTCTAATAAATGTTATCTCCACAAAAATCTGAGAAGATAACCAGATTTAGAGGGAAATAGATTAGCTGACTGACAAATGTGTTGACCTAAGACCAAATGTTTGGAAGGCACCAAAAGCAAAAGTCTCCATGCAGTTTTTACCATCCCCTTTTATGTCCTCACTCAATTAGAAGGTGCACACGTTTCTCTGGCATCTGCTCCCATTCCTCATTATCTTGCTGAGAGAGGGGACAGTCGTGAGAAAAAGGGGTCTGGGGAGGACATGCTAGGGGAAAAGGAAGATGAAAAGACCTTAATGGTTGTAAAGGGAACAAAGAAGATGCATCCTGCTTGTGAAATGGCAAGGTGAGGGTTGGGTTATGATGATACTACCTTTGTAGTAGACATAGCACAGCCGTAGCATGGCCAACACCAAGAGGATGGTCAGCTGAGAGCCTTCAGCCCCATGGCAAGGAGAGCTGCACCTCCAAGAAGGGATGCTCTTATTCTCCTTGCACCAAATCCTCCAGCATTGCCTCCATAACTCCCAAACAACAGGTCTAGCTCTTTTTCCTTTTAATGACTACTGCAATTGGATATAAACTTATGGGCAAATATAGTTACTCTCAGCTGATGATATGGGAATGAACATGCACCTTCACAGGCTCCAAATTCCTCAGGTCTGGAATCTTCTAATACCCAAACTCTTCCACATCAATCTAACATCTTGGCTACATCCAAACTACACCAGTGCTTTCTGGTAACACTATAGCAAGCTCCCAGAGGCACCAGGCAGCTGGGGACCCTCTGCAATTACCTGTCAGAAATATGATGCAAGAGACTAGGAGGGCCAGGCTGCCATCTCTGTCCTCTTCCTCAAAGGAGACTGGGAAAAGCTATTCTTCCATAATTTTCAAATCCTGTAGAACCTCCATGATGCTATCAAAACACAGGAACTATTGTAATCAGAGACCTCATCTATGGCAATTTCATAAAAACTGAGTAAATGCAAAATGCAATGAGAAATTAATTAGTCTCTTCTACAGCTTGCCAGCTTATATTTTTGTTTGAAGCTTAGGTGTAGTGGAAAGAAATGAGTTAAAAATGCTGATAGGCTAAGCTTGATTTTTTTTTTTTTTAAGAAAATAAGTATGCTCTAAAAAAGTCTTAAAATTAGTTGTTTATGTTAAACAACAGCTGTTTCTGTCTTCTATTAAAACAGTTCTGTCTTTCTTTTTATTTAATTGTATTAAAAGAAAATCAGGAGATTTTCATATTTTAGGCTTGTGCAGTTGTAAAAATAAAAATCACATGGTTCCTAAACTATTCTAAATTGCATTCGTATGGAAATGTAAGTAAACTTTCACCCTTTTGAAAGAGTAAAATCTATGTATCGCTTTCAAAAGGGCACTAAATGGCTCCTGCATTTAGGACAAGATGGCAAACTCTTTTTACTGCAATGTCTGAGATGGTGCTGCTGGCCTTTGCTATGATGTCAAGCATTGGCCTTTGTGGCTTTGCAATTTCCCTTCTAGAAAAAAGTTGCTATTTGTGGACCAGATTGCACTGAATGAAATTTGCAGTCTCTGATGCCTGCTAGTGGGACATTTGTTACATGCTCTGTTTTGAATGTAGTAATACATATTTCAGTGTGGCACTGCTTCTTCAAGAGATTAAAAACCTCTTAGTCCTTTGAGACTTGTGTCAGCATCTGATTTCATGTGCAAGGTAATCTTTAAATATTAATATGGGGCAAGGTCATGCTCTCTTTAACCCCCAAAATGGAGTTAGTAAATCATGATCTGGCAGTAAAAATATACAGGGCACATCAGTATTTGTTTAGGGCAAAATATAAATTTAAATTAAACTAAATTTGCTACTGGTATTTTTATAATCATATATACGTAATATATTATTTGTGGGCAGGGGGGGAAGCATAGATATCCTATGAAGCCGTAGTTGAAAAACATTTATTAGGAGGATATTAATAAAATCTCTCCCATCAACAGCAGAGAAAGTGGTATCTGAAAATACCAGTTAGATAAATCTAAAGTGGGAATTCGGAAGCTCTTGGGGCAAATCTGCTGCTGTCAGATCTCTGATGACTGCAGCAGAATGAGTCGGTTTACACCAGATGAGCAGGAGCTTTTTGGGCTGTCGTCTAAGCTGAACCACTGATTTATGGCATGACACTGGTAGTCTCTTTGACCTCTTTATATGCCATTCATCCTACTAAGGAACAGGGGAGGGGGGAGTACTAGACCGTGCTGGAAACTAGATGATAGACCCAAAAAGACTTTCCCTAGGCAAAATAAAACATTCCATAGTTAAATTTCTTGAGAGGGGCTAATGGGTTAGCCTTGTAATTCTAGATACGTTACCATTACATGTTATCCAGCACTCAGCTCCCAATGCAGCTGAGGTTCATGCCACACATAACTAACCACATTTGTTTTGCTGCCAGGGGACCTCCCTTGCTGCAGAGATGGGGAATGGCTTTATCCTACAAAAGAGAGCCGGTTGAACTCTGTGAGGAGTCAGTATTGTGAGACCATGCCCTTTCATATGAAATACTTAGAGGGCAACTTAGAGGTAGCAGAGTCTGGGGACGGAAAGAGTCTTCACCTAAGCATTGGGAAATAAAGGGAGACAAATAATTTAAATTTAAAAATATAGCAAATGTGCTTATTAAATAGACAGTGAATGTGTGATTCTCATTTAGAGAGGGAAGAGAGTATTTTAGCTTTGGTATTAATGATTTGAACTACCAAATGGGCAAGATTTTCCTTACAGAAGCATCTGAGACAAAAGGTGGTTGTAAATAATTGGCTAAAGTAGCTCCACTTTGCTCTTTGCTTTGCTTCCCAAAGTTGCCAATTATTTCAAATTATGTATATAAATTTTGTGATGTGGACTGTTATGTCCACTGGGAGATGTGCTCAGGCTTTTAAACTCATTTCCTCTGGCCTTTTTACTTTGGTCTGAGCCCAAAAGTGTTTTATGGGCCTCATCAGTAGAGGTAATGGGTGTCTCTGGATCAGGTCATGCAGGCTGCATTACACCAGACACAAGTCAGTCACTTAGAAGTGTGCAGAACAGACTTGGAGTCTCCGAGATACAACAGCTGCACTTCAGTCTCTAACCCTACAGAGTCATTAAAACAATGTTTAAATCAGCCTATGTCTCCATTCGGGGCAGGTTCCTTGGCTCAGTGAAGCCATAATGTGGGCTTCAGCAGGAAAGATCCTCCTAGACCTCACAGGGCATTAAACTGCTTCGTGGCTGTGGTTTCCAGTCTGGGGTTCACAGATGCTCAGAGACCTGTGGGTTCATTCTGAAGCCTCTGCAGAGGTAATGAGCAAAAGCTTATTTTCAGTAGTCTTATGTTTGTTATGCAGGTGTCCACACCTGCACCAAAAGCTTTCTTAGAAATCCACATATTTAAGTTTAAGTTTGATTTAAGACTTTGCTCCCATATATAACAATTTGATATATTTGATATATAACAGTTTGATACTAATACTTTGCAGTTCCGTATTCTCAGATTGATTTTTTCAGCAGGTTCAGAAACTGCTTTCAAAGCACATTTCCAACTCTCACTAAGCAGCCCTCACCTGCTAAAAACTCACTGAAGTTATTTTGTAATGTTTAAAAATGTACGGAGACCCAATCCTCTGTGGCATTGCCTCATAGAAATCAAACTCTGAACAAAAAAATCTTCCTCTGCGGAGGATGCAGGAGCAAAGAAACAAGCCAGTGGGCAAAGAGGACACCGAGAAAGAAGCAGCGGAGTATCTGTCAAAATACTAGACCGGGGAAAGAGAAGGAGGGGGAGGAAAGGGAGAACAGAAAAGTAGCAGAAAGCCATGCTGAATCTCACTGCATAATCTCCTTTGGCCTGGAAGACAGCAGTGTCACAGGCTACAAGCTTTACCCAGGTGTGGTGGCAGGGATATGGTGGCTGCAAGGTGGCAGCTGGCAGCCAGCACCCCCTGGACTCCCCAGCTCTGCCGGAGCCCTGCAGCCCTGCGGCTCCGAGGACCCGGACCAGTCCCTCCTGCAAAATGCCAACCACCTTACTGTTATCCCATAAATTACTAGTAACAACAAAACCAACAGGTAAACACAAACAAAAAAATGTGGTTGCCTTTAAAGTAGGCAAGCACCCTGCTCAGAAAAGGGTTATAAATGCCTCAGGAATCCAAAATGTATCTTTTAGCACAAATGGTCTTAGAAGGGTATGGGGAAATTGTACTAAGGAACTTGTCACCCTGTGTCAACTGCACATTTACCAGCATCTGAGGATGGAGACTACATTGTAGCCCCTTGGAAGGATGGAGCAGTCAAAGATGGAGGAAACCTGGCAAAGCCTGTTTTTTCCAAGTAAGACAGCAGAATAGCAATTTTGGGGTGCTCATTCTAGCCAAACAAGGCTCTCTGCAGCTGACAAATAATTCCATTGGAAAGCCCTTTCTGGAGAGTGAACAGGATGTCAGCAGCACAAGGAGTCACCATTCCCAAGGGCATCCTGGTTGTTTTAGACCAAAAAAAAAAAAAAGGGGGCTCTGAGACATCAAGGAGGGAGATGGCCACGGCAGAAGACAAAATGCAGACAGCTAGGCTGGGGCTGGGATTGTCTGAAGAAGCCCTCAGAAGCAAAATCTGTTTCAGAAGGGTTCTGGCTTGTCAAGAGCAGAATCAATGACAAAGAAACAGCAATTAGCACGATTTTAAATATTCCTCTAAAATACGCTATAAATCACTTCGCCCTTGGGAGAGCCAGAACAAAAGACAAGCATAAAAATGCAGGCAAAATGCAAAAGTCTCCATCTCACTGTGCAGGCAGATGGAGTTATTTAGTAAATCCTCTACAGCCTTCTCTGGGCTATAAGGAAAGGAGAAAAAAAAAAGCTGCCCAAAGTTTCAGTCAATATTTACCTCTTGGGTTAATAAATTGTGATCCTGACCTCAACAAAAGTCAATATCTTCTGATTATTATACGCAGGCACCTTTTTATTTGTCCTCACTCATTGTATAATGAGTCACCCGTTTCCACTGGCAACTTCACTTTAATTTTGAATGTCTGAATTGAACAATCATTTATACTCCAAAGGCATAAGACAAAATTACTATAAACTAGAGCTGTAAAATGTGGACTTAGGTTGCTATTTCCAGTGAATAAGCAAGCTTGGACGGGGGGCAGAAGGGATCAAGGATTAAGCACAGAAAATAGCCGTTTTAAATCCTCTTTTAAACACCTCTGAGTGACAAGGAGCAGAGAGAGGAAAGCCCTGAACTGTGCTATTAAATACAATAAGGCTGCAAGTGTGGGAGGAAAGAAAAGACAACAATCTGGTCTGACTAGTGAACTTGTTTTAATGGAACATTATTAGTCTTTCTCCCTGAAATAACCAAGAGCAACGCCAGAAAATAAACGCCAAGGGCAACAAGTACAGATTCACACACTTGCAAGGCAAGCCACAAAGGCAGATCTGAATGAAAGTCACCACACACTTGCTGCTTCATTAGAGGTGGGCTGGGCCAGAACTAGAGGGAGAAAATTCAGGCCGTTATTCTCATAATTATGTAATGTTTTATATAATACCACAGGTGTGCACTGTGCTTTCCTGAAAGAAATCAAAGCACAGCCTCCCCCAGCAAGATCAAGAATCAGCCAGAATCACATTTTTCCTCTTCAACTTCTCATTTTTCGAACATCCCCCACTGACTATAATAAAAATGTCCTTTGGGCTTACAAGCCTTATGATGCTGGAAAGATTTTCACCCACACAACCCACTATGCCCATCTCTTTTTAAAAAGTTACTTCACCAGTTTAAGTTTGTCTGGCTTGACATTATTCTACTATTAATCCCACTCTGTCAAACAATGGTGAGAGCAGCACATCTCTAGCTTACAGCACAGTAATTTTTGAACAGTGGAAAATTAGGAAGAGCAAATTGTGATCAAAACAACATGATCTGGCTGTCTTTGTGAACACTAATAAACCCCCTAGCATATTTCTTCTAAAAGCCATATTATGTGTCCGCATGATACTACTCTGAGACCATATTACTTTGTATTGTAAATAAAAAATAGTTCATTATGACCAAAGTAGGTAACATTGTACTCATGGGAAAATGAGTACGGAAACACTATTTCCAAATTAGAAAAGAAGCTGTCATTTTCAGATAGGACATTCAGCCCAGTGTTTAGCAGTTCAATAAATATTTTTGTATTACCTGTTAATACTGTGCTTAAATTCTATATTACTCGAAAAGGTATACCTCATTCAGAAGGAGCAGAGTTGGCCTGCCTGAGCTACAGAAAAAGGATGTCATTGTAAGTAGATTTTCATTCTACTTCACAAATCCAACTTACAGTTCATTTGCTATAAGCACATTTTAAATGGAGACCAGCAGACAAAATCTTTTAGACAGGTCATGCATCAAAAAGCAGGTGATTTTCTCAAACAAAAATACATAAAAACAGAATTTAAAAAAATCTCCCCCCACCAAGAAGCCACAACCCAGAACCTGACAATGCTGAAGCTCACTACATTAAAGGTTCATTTGATATCTTCAGACCTACTCCTACTAAATTGAGATGTTTTTCACCATTAACTTTGTTGAGATCCTTTCACAGAATCACAGAATCATCAAGGTTGGAAAAGACCTTGAAGATCATCTAGTCCAACCATTAACCTAACACTGACAGTTCCCAACTACACCATATCCCTCAGTGCTATGTCAACCCGACTCTTAAACACCTCCACCACCTCCCTGGGCAGCCTATTCCAACGCCTAACAATCCGTTCTGTAAAGAAATGCTTCCTAATATCCAGTCTAAACCTTCCCTGGTGCAGCTTGAGGCCATTCCCTCTTGTCCTATCGCTTGTTACTTGGTTAAAGAGGCTCATCCCCAGCTCTCTGCAACCTCCTTTCAGGTAGTTGTAGAGGGCGATGAGGTCTCCCCTCAGCCTCCTCTTCTCCAGACTAAACACCCCCAGTTCCCTCAGCCGCTCCTCGTACGACATGTGCTCCAGACCCTTCACCAGCTTCGTTGCCCTCCTCTGGACACGCTCAAGTAATTCAATGTCCTTTTTGTAGTGAGGGGCCCAAAACTGAACACAGTAATTGAGGTGTGGCCTCACCAGTGCCGAGTACAGGGGTAAGATCACTTCCCTGTCCCTGCTGGCCAAAATTTCCATTTAATGACCTGTATATCACCAACTGCCACCATTACCACATCGGTACCAACAAGTAGACATGCTAATTCATGTACCATTAAACACCATGCATATCCATAGAGGAAGGCTGGAAACTGTCTTGCAAGAAGAAATGAATGAAGTTTCACTATGTTTGAATAAATCTGTGGACACTTTGTAGCTGTAGAAGATTTTCATAAAAAGCCTTTATAACAGCTTGGAAATGGCAACTGATTTAAACTCACCAGAGTCAGCAGACAGAAACTGAAATAAGGTGGGCAAAACACAGTTGGATGCTGTGATTTCTGAAAACCTGGCGTGCTCCCAGGGAGATGCCTAATTTTGAAAATAAATTATTCCTCTGCATATTTTAGCAGACAATCCTGAAGCAGATTATCTTGAAGGGAATGGGAAGAACCAGACATGGTGGGACATTCCATTGATTTGGGTGACTATGGTTGGAGTCCAAGATACTCTAAGCCAGACTTCTTCATAGGAACCTTATCTGACCAAACTCAAATACAGTAATTTACATATTTACTGTGAAATAACAAAATGTGTCTTAGTCTGTTTGTCTGTATTGGGTAAGAGTACAAACTGAGCTTCTCATTTATGTTTGGGAAGAAGGCCACTGCAGTTGGCAGACACCAACATCCCCAGCCAGATACACTGCCGATACATCATAAATACCAATGATCTCTCTATACTACAGAGAAAAAATCAGCTATGACATTTTTCATGATTGTAAAATGTTCTTTCTGTGTTTTCACTCTTTCCTATTCAAGAACAAATGTCAAAGAACCTTAAACACCGGTCAGCCTTTTGGATAGCTGAGGCCTCCATGTCACATCATTTGCATCAGAGAAAAAGTGCATGCATGTTTCCTATGGGGCAGAACTGGAGATGAGACAATTTCCCTTCCCTCCTATACATTTCCAGAACAGAACATGCATAAATAGAGTAAATAGTATAATTCAAAATAAGCCACTTTTTGCAGTGAATTTGGAAATACTGCTCCTGTGGGACATAGAATTCCCAAGGTCTCATTCAAGATGCTGAGGCCTGACAGAAGAGTAGATAATTTCCATGATACTGTTTTTGAGGTCATGCAGAGTCAGGAAGAGAACATCTCCAAGGAGGGCAAAGTCCATCGCCCACGAGGAGAATGAAGAAGAAACTCCCAGTTAGTCCTATGTCCTTCCCCAGTGCTGCAGGAGAGGTAAGGAGAAGTACAGCAGGGAAAAGGTCCTGGCTGTAAGTCACAGTGGAGTAATTCACAGCTTTGAATGCCAGCAATGTGGAAGTACAGGAGGCAACCACCAGACAGCACCTCGCCAGGGAGCAGAGCAGAGCTTGGACCCAGGTTTTGGATGGGGTCATGATTCCTCTCTGTCTTCTGCAGAAGGATGCTTCAACTCCTGCCACAAACAGCGCTGCACTGCTGGCCCAGACACGCCTAGCACCGCACAGGCAACATGCTGCAGGCAGCGGCTCCACCACCGAGCTTTGAGCAGCCTTCATCTGCACTGGGACCAGGCCACGGAGTGTCTCCAAGATAAGGACTGCAAGCTGGAGTTTGTTTTTAAATTTCACAGCAAGCCAGTGCAAAGAGCAGAGAATATGTTTGATGCGTTTATCATAGCCTGTGCTGCTAAAGAGATTCAGTGAGTCTCCTAAATTAGTACAAGCTCCTGAATCCTAAAGAAATGTAAGAGGGTCTTGTGAAGGAAAGCAGGAGGCAGATGGTTTCTGCAATGGAAAAAAAAATATTATTTTTGTTAGAGAATTTTGGAGGTAGTGAAGGATCATTTCTACTGGTATCCAAGATACTAACAGATATAAATGTTATAAAATAGCAATGCAACAGTTATTTCTTCATAGTCATTCTCACTGGGGGATGTATGTGATTTTAATTAATAAGCTTAATATCTTCAGCTGGATGGATTTCTGTTTTCTTCTGTGCTCTGTCTCGTCTTTATTTTTCCAAGCAATAACGTAAAATATAATGCACTGACCAGAGCATAATGGAATGGACTAAAATATAAGAATCATAAAAATACTTGTTTACAATACAAGCCGTGGATTAATATTAGCAAGTGTTTGAAAGCACCAAAAGAACATTTGCGGTCTCCACCTTTATGATCAAGTAAATCCTTGCTTTATGCAGAAAATAATATTCAATAAAGAATACAATCTAAATCTTGAATTATATAAAAATCACAACACGTCTTTTTTGTGCTCCTCTAAAATTCAATAAATAGTTCAATAGATCTTCTTTATTCCTTTCACCCTTCTGGGGAAAAAATGATTCTTAGGCAAAGAGCTTGCAGGCCAAATTTCAATCTGAAAATAATCTTTACAGCTGAGTTATAAAACAATGAGAATAAGGCTTTATGATGTGAAAGTTGATGCAGGCTTTACTGCTTTGGCATGATTGGTGAAGCTCTATTAAAAATAAATAAATTTTAAAAAACAAAACAAAAAACCCCAGGCATTCTCCATCCTTTGACTAAATAATGGAAGCTGTATGCTCTCATGGCCATATAAATCTAAAGTCTTAAACCACTCCACCCTTATTATCTCTTCCAAAAGAAAAATGTTTATAATAATACATATATTGACTTTTGCTTTTTGTTCAATAACAAGATTTACTGCCCCACTCTTCAGTCAATTGTAACCTCTTTGGGTCAACAAATCTCGATACTGATCTCAATAGAAGTCAATACCTGCTTATTACTTACCTCCGCATTTAGACACCTATCACAAATTCTTATGGGCATCCCCTTGACAAGAAGAAATGAATACTTTCTGTTTAGTTTCTACACAAAATAGGCTTGTGTGCTTTTCACACAGTCATTTTTAAAGCCATGAGATGATGCTGTATTCTAGGAAAAAAATATTATACATTAATTTCTGGAACTAGGAATTAAAGTTGTTTAGCTTCTCTGTGTTGTTTCCTTAAAAATTCACAGACTGATCTTGTAATTTCTGTTTTCTTCCCACATAAAATGTAACTAAGCAATGTGATACTTTGTCTCCACTAACTGAGAAAGGCAAGTAACAGTAAAAACTAAAAGCTAGTTGCAAGTAATAACAGGCAAACTAACATCCCAGAAGTTCAACAGAGAAACATAACAATTACTTTCTCAGTTGCATTTGTATAAGGCTAACATAAAAAACCAGCCTTGAAATTCACTATCACACCTGAATTTGTATATGAATTGATTTTGTACTTACATAGAGTCAATCTTCAGATAATCTATTTGGTAACTAAAGTGTCAAACATTTGCTATGAGACAATAGCCAAATCAGGATTTTGTGTCTTATATGTGAACAGACTAAACGTGTATTTATTTACCATACAATCCAAAGGCTTGTATAAGAACCTTATCATAGAGTTGGATAATGAAAAATGTATTTTAAAATATTGTCTCATTGGAGTTGTTTCTGAAAATTGGATTACGTACATCACACGTGTTCAGAATGGAAACGGAAAATACTGGTACAGAAGTCTGGAACACATGGTAAGGAAATGTCAACAGGTTGCAGAAGTTATGTTCAAAAGTGCCTTTAGAAGTGTCTGAAGCACCTGCAAGGAACATCACTGTACTGGTCCTTTCTAGTTGTATGTGCAGTATAATATTAGTTGTGTCAAACACAGCAGACAACAGATGGAGCAATGACCCTAACCTTGAATATTATTATTTTGTTATCTTGTCTTAAAATCTTCATTTCAGAACATCACAAATGGCAATCAGAGTATTTGTATTTCCAACAATGGAAGGATGAATGGATGGAAGGAAAATAATGACCAGGAAAAGAGTATATTCAAGACGTAAACATTCAATCAATTTTTAACTTTTTCGCCTAGCCAGTGCAATTCATATAACACTATTTAAGGCTTGCTTAATGTTGGACATTCCTATCACTGTCCCATAACATCGCATTATCTGAGGTACCGTGAGGCTGTGCAGTCTGCTATAACTACTTTCTTGTGTTTGTCAGTTAAAACCCAGAGTCTGAAAAACTTCCATAAAGTGAAAATTTAGAGGTAGTTTATGCACAGGAGATCCCAGTCTCAACTTACTGACATCAGGTTTGCATACACCAAAGTGAATAAAAGTAGTGTGATGTATGAGAACCATGTCTGGAGTTACCCAAGAACTGTATTTGACTAACAAGGTGAGCCAATTCAGAATTAAATAGTTTTTCAGGCTAAACAAAATCAATATTATTTATAGGATGTGATAGTGGGCCTCAAAAAACATTTCTAGCTTTTTAAAAATAGATAAAGCTATATTGATTTACAAAACGTTAAGGCATTAGGATGCTCAGATACACAGAACTGTCATGTAAAAGATCTAGGTCGAGAAACACCAATAAAACTCCCATTCATCTAATTAGTCGAAGAGCACAGTGAAAGGTCAAGCAAGGTTAAAGTGCTCTGTCTAGCATCTGATATTCCTGCAGGATGACAAGCTATTCTTTATGACCAGCTTTAATGATCATCTCTGACAATCCGGTGAAGGCTGTGTGCTCTCTGAGCAGAGGGGCTGCAGCAGGAAGGTACCAAGAGATTCCTGCCTCCATCATGCCCCGTCCCCAAGCACGGACAACCCTCTGCTGAGCCTGCTCTAATGGCAGTGCCATCCTTTACGCTCTCATAGCAAGAGAACTGGATGTATAGGATGTTTTGATCCAAAGCACACATGGATATGTAACTAGAAGAGAAGGTAAGCCCAGCTTCCTCACCTCATCCCCTCTGCTGCAGATCTCCATGAGGAGGAGGAGTGCAAGTGTGCTGCTGAAAGGCAGATGTGGTGGGATCCAGCCAGGAGATATAAATGGGAATGTATATAACCCAGAGCTGCTGCATGAAAGCTCTCCATGCATACCAAGAGATACAGCAAAGGTTCATCTAATAGGGAGAAACTGCTAAAATTAAGCTACAGTAAAGAAGAATCCAGGATTTGGTTACTATTCCAACAAATGGTGATGATTATATTTATTGAAGCTGACTGTGGTGCATTTTCTTCACAAAAACTGATACTAGCAAAATCATTTCCAAATTAAAACATTAGTGCATTTTTATGTGGTACCGATTAAAGTGGGTGGACTTTGGATACTGTAATATGAAGGATGACAGTATTCAACATGGATGAAGTGTCAGTAGAAACACAGCAGAAATTCAACAAAGATCAAATGCAAGTGTAAGAGAAAGTGAAGGAAAGAGGAAGAGACTAGAAAACATTTCTTGAGGGCAAAAATAAGGTTAAAGGATGATCATTAATGTGCTACTGACACTCCACAGTTATAATGAGGACTGTGCAAGTGAATATATAATAAAGAATAATAATAATAGTTGGGTAGTGTCAGCTAGATGGGAAGAGGCGGAGGACAACAGGAAGATTGGTCTAATAACAGAGACTTTCTGCCCTGACTGTGGCAAAGGCCTTGGAAGATGCTCAGAGGGAGGAAATCTCCATGGATATTAGTGAAAGCTGTTCCTTATTATTATTTTGCAGAGTTATTTCTACCCCTGCACAAGCCCCGAGGCCCATTCAGATTTCCTGAAGGTCCTAGAAGATGAAACCTAACTTTGAAATGGGAAGATTTTAAGCATAAGCAGTGGTTTATAGTCTTCTGAAGGAGGAGGTGGGCTATCTACAGGTCTATCTGTGGAGAGGCTTCGCAGCACTGCTACCACACTACGGTCCCCACATTGACAACCCACCTTTCCCAAGAATATCCTGTGCATTTTAAAACATCACTTATGTCTTAACACATCACATTTCATGTTGTGGTTTCAAAGTATCTTCATGTCAGATTATTGACTAAATACAGGATTCTGGATAAGTGTCTTAATACAGCAGAGAGGAACTGAGTGATGAGGTGAGGGAAAAATACTGAAATGTTTGGTTTTACTTCATGCTAACATAGGCACCTCTTATTTTCTGAAACAGAGTTCAGTTAGTCAGTATATAAACCATTGTCACTATTGGCAAAACCTGAGCTTCCTCATTCACTAATTTCTATAGCTGCGGAATTAATAGGATTGATTACAGCTAGCGTCTGACTTGATTATATTTTAATTGAAAATGTTCAGACATATTAAAGATTTTCTACCGTCAGCCTTTCAGATGGCAAGAGATGATGAGGTTGATGCAGCTACCAATGCAGCCAAATTTTAAGTGGGGTTTTGACTGTGAGGGTTATCATTACAGGAAACTCTTGAGTTCCAGCATGTATTTCACTGGCAGAAAGCAAAAAGTACTATTGTGTTATGTATTCTGTTCAAGTTTCTCACTTGGAAATAGTTATGATTGTCATCCTTGGTCAGGTTTAAATTGACATTTTTATCACAACATTCCTGGCATGGTACTGCAAGTTACTCGCTTGTGAGTAGTTATCAGCTGGCAAAAACTTAAAAGGAGGTTGGCTGATTAAAATTATATGCCAAGAGCTATACAGAGACAACAAAATAACCAAAAGAAGCCAAAGGCAGGAAAGATTCTTTAAAAAAATTTTGTTTTCAGAGAAAGGAAACTTATACATGCAAAAGAGTCATAAATCACATATCTTCATTTAATATTTGATCATCAAAAAGCTAATAATTAAAACTGTGAAGGTTAGGTTGGTCAAGTTTTACAGCTGAGCGCACTCCCTGAGCATGCTCAAACCAAAACCTACAAGATTAATATATAAGCTTTTCAAATTCTGAATCTCCAAGGTTTATGCTGTCTGTGCATTGTTTGCATAATGCAGTTTTATACTACTAAAGCACTACCTATAAAGGGATTATTTTCATATTCAGCACATTAAAGAAACAACACAATTCACAGATATCATACTGCATTTATGCCCAAGATAGCAGGTAAAGCGTCTCTTGTTCTGATTATCCGTGAAGCAAACGTAAGAACGTGGATGTTTTGGGAGAGAGTGTATCCTTAGTGAAATTAATTCCCCAATGGTTTTATTAAAGTCTGCAAATTGCATTATTTTCCCATCATATTTGAAATATTGCACTTCCTTAATGCTTGCTCTAACCCATGGCATGCCATCTTCCCTGGGGTGTCTAGACATGGTGTCTTAGATTTATGTGTATGATCTCAGTGTGTTACAACATCACTCCTGACTAATGCATTATTACAATACTTACATATATTCCCAAGTGTCACTGTATTGATTAGAAAATCACCAATCTGCATATGCACACCATCTGTGCTTCAGAGAAGCAAAACATGCAGGATAACATTTGCCTTACTCAAAGGGAAATTCAGATACTACCAAAAGAAAAATGCGAACCTTTTTTTATGTTTTGTTTTGCAAAATAACAAAGAAAATGAATATTGTTTCTGTAAAACAACAGTCCATGCCTCTGACGGTTTAAAACAGAAGCCTTTTCCTCTCTACACAGCAAGGAGATTTACCTTTAGTAACAACATGCAAACAATCTGCCCTTTTAGAGATAGCAAATAATATGGAAGGAAAGCATACTGCTGCAATGAATTTTAAAAATCTCAGTTCAGATGCAAGAATAGGGGACTCTTCAGCAGAAGGGGCGGTAGTCAGCAACGAGTTCTTTCTCAGCTGAAAGCTGCAAGAGTGGTTGTAAAAGATGAATGAGGCCCTTGCTTACTGGGGTGAAATGCTTTTAAAGGACAAGAATCTGCTTATCTGTGATTGATTGCTCAGTCTGATACATTCCTTTATAAAGTTTATTGACTACAAGCCCATAAATCAAAGAAAAACAAATCACAGGTTCAATTTTGGGGGCATTGACATCCTGCCATCTTGCAGCAATAGCTTAGAAGTCACAGGGCAGGGACGAGGAGGGATACGGGGGACTCACAGAGACAAAAGCATCTATTTCAGGTAAACTATTACTTCAAATGTTTTTAAATGATTATTCATTTCTGTCCTATAACATTTTTAACTCAAGAGAAAAATGCAGACAACCAAGCTACCCAGATTATTTTTTTAAAGTCATTAAATGCAGAATTTACAATTAACACACATACTTTTCATTGTGTTGCTGTGTTCTGCAAGATTACAGTTACATTCCCACACATCCCTCACCCTCTGTAAGAATGTTACATTTACAATTTAAACTATCAAAGCAAGAATCAGGTTTCTTTCAGGGGGATTTGAGGGTTTGGGAAGCTCAAAAATCTCTATACTGAAACACCCCATACAGTTGCATGTAAGGGAAGCAGTAGCCATAGATCTTGCTCATATGGGGTATACAGTATAATATGACAGCACAATAATACAGATTAATTTGTGCTATTGACCTTGACATGCTATTCTATTGTGTCTTCTTTTAAAGTCAGCACTCGGGTCACTAGAACATCTGGTGTTTAACAAAAAAATCCCATTCTGAAGTGCCAAATGTGTTGAAACAAACGGTACTGTACTATCATTATACAGTGCAACCTCTCTGCTAGGGGTCTAATTTCAAGGCTACTCTGACTGAACTACATTATTATTAGTGGTTTTATAATTCACATCTTGCCACAGTACACAAAATACCTAATTATCAAAAGTAGCCTTTTAAAAGCTGGATTGTGTTCCACATAACTGGGACCAACAGTTGCTTTCTTTCCATTTTATCTTTGGAGACATCTGGAAGGGCTCAGCCTACACACTGCTGAATGCCCTGGCCTCAACCCAGCAGAGCACTTTAGCATGCACATGTATTTGTATATACAAATAGCCCCCTATATTTTAGCAGGACATGCTTTTAAGTTATGTGCATGCTAGACTACCTTGCTGATGTATGAACTGGTTTCACCACATCGGCTAGAAATTGCACAGCACTCAGTATTGCATCCTCCCTGTCTTACACTCTCTTATTTTCAGCTTGTGCTCAAATCTAACCTAGTGCTCAGCACTGGGAAAGGCTGATGCAGCCTTTTAGGAGGAGACTGAAGATTGGGGAGACAATTGGTAGCAAAGAGTAAGCAGCTTTGTTTCACAGAAGTATTTCCATGACATTTAACATGAAAAAGAAAAAGCAAAGGGTGATAACTCTGCCCTAGAAGGTATCCCAGTGCCTTACCACCCCTCTGACACCACTGCCGTCCCCACACCTCTCTCCCACCACTCTGCCAGCTCTCTGTTTCCCAGCAGAGGTTCTCCATGTGACCACACAGAATGTCTCTGCAGGATCACAGGGAATCTCACACAGCTTCGGCAGAAAGGAGTAACAGTTTCCAGAGGTCTGATGACTTTTACCTGACTTGATGCAGATTGCAAGGTCTATTAGAATTTCAGCTTTCCCAGTTAGTAGGGAGGCACACCACCCAAGCTGGGGTCTTCTAACTGCGTTGTGTTTGTGCCTTAAGTCACAGCGGGCTGATTCTTCCCCACTTCACAAATCTGGCAGTCATTTATGCCCCAGCAAAGCAAGTATGAAATATTACTACTTTACTTTTTCACCTGACTTTCCCTCGCTCTGCAAGCGCAAGCAGAAAGGAATTAGCCCTGAGAAATACACCAGTAGCTGAGTACTAAGTATCTGACATATCAACCTTTTTTTTTTACAAAGGGGAAAAAATTCCGACAATCAAGAGTATGGAAAATTACTATAGGCATCTATGAACTAAAACATGTGAGTCTCAGTGCCTGAGAGGGACCGGTACCTCCAGATATTGAGACAAGGGAACACTGCTAAGGCAAGCATGCAGGTCTATTTACAAAGAGCAAGGGATGTACATGCTGAGCCAAGCAAAGAAGGGGCAACAGGAAGAGGCTTGAGGTCATTCAGCACAGGAAAGTAACGGCCCAGAAAATGCCTTTGACTCACAGCAGGGCTGGAGGAGGAGGAGGTGGCTGTTATGCTGTGACTTGGGCCAAGGTAAGTCATTTCCAGTTGTTTTAAATGAGATTTCTGCCACGAGGTCCCAGCTGATCTCCATGAGAAGTTTATCTATGGTTACTGAAAAGAAGAAAAAAGAAAAAAAGACTGACACCACTGAATGAGAAGACAGCATCGAGCAATCAGTCGCCAAAGACCTAATCTCATTAACTCCTTCTAAGATTTCAGCCATCAGTCTGTAGTTGGCAGCTAGTGGAGAACTGAGTACAATAAGACATCTTTAAAACATTATTTTTTCAGGCCATCTTCCTGATCTTTTATACTTGTTTGTTCTGCAGTTTCTTAGAAGTTACAACTGCTGAAGGAAGTAGAGAAAATCCAGAAAAAAAAAAATATAACCTGCTCTCCTATGCAGCTTCATGCCGCTGGGTCAGTGATTAACAAAGACAAGGTCCTACTGCTGGGAAGCTAAATGGAGTTCATTATGGACATGAAAGTTAGCAGGGCCAAAAAGGTGAGACTATAGGAAAGAGGATGAAATAAGAGCCTAACAAGTGTGGATTTTACTTCCTCAGTGCAATAAGGACAGCTTTTAACTACCAACTACTCTAAAAAAAAATACCTAGATAATAGTGTCTTTAAGATAGGTACTGTCCTATATACTATATTATACTGGTTTGTATATAGTCAGGAAAATTAAAATTATAATGTATTACTTTAAAAATTCTGTGTTGTGCTGCAATGAGTAATCTTTGTCTTGCAGACTGAAAATTTGGTTTTGTACTTTTTCCTGGAAAAATACAAAAATGTAAAAAAAAATTAATAGCATTTAAGTGGAGCAGAATGATGTCATTAAACCTGGATGGAGACAGACACCTTAAAATCCCGCAAACCTATGAGTTTGTCACCAGTGCTCATTGCTTGAGTGCCTTGGGAATGTCAGTGCTTCCTAGGGGTACTTCCCAGCAGCAGACTTCTCAGAGGAGACTACAGACAGCTTGCTCCTATACACACTGACAGAGCCTGAAACTACAGCCAGAAGACACTGAGATACAAGATCATTTTCTTGGCCCTGAAAACTGCAAGCAATATCCTGTGTCTCACTCAGATAATTTTTGGTCACACATTGCAGTACCAGGTACCTGGGCAACACAGAGAGGGTCAACTCTTACAGTGCGTCATATTTTCTCCCCAAAATTGACAGCGAGTAATTGCCCTTTCAAGAATATTTCTCATTTAGGTCATTTCCACTTTGATTTTACACTGGCACTACCCCCTGTTCTTGTCACTTGTTAAGAGAATCTGACAGCTGCCAATGTCCTGTACCACCAAAGAGCCCAGAGGGCTTCATCACAACCCTCCCAAGGTGATGTTTGAGTAGGCACCAGTCAATTGGTGACCATGAGACACTGGCCACTGTAGAAGTTACTTAGGAGAGGAGTTCACCTGAAAACTGTGTATGTGATGGTGAGGCTAGAAAATCAAGTACTTTTAAAATAACTTATTTGATTAGCCTAGAAAAATCAGGCCCAAGGGAGCTATGAAAAGTAGCAAACCAAAGTCTCAAGTAAGCTTCAGTCCGCAAGAGATCAAAAGCTCCTAAGAAGAAGTGTGTAGGCAAATACCTGTGCCAGAACATACATCCAGTAACTTCAATGTGTAGATAGAGATTTTCAGGGAAACTAGAGGATGAAATGTTACTTGAGGTCCCTGATTCCAGGATTGCCTGACACCTAGAAAACTGGGAAGAAAAAGGAGAGTGGATGAGTAGCTGATGAATAGTAATGTATTACTTGGTCCCTGTAAATAACAACCTCAACAATCTTTGTACAGACTAGAGCACTCAATAATTTTAACCATATGTAGTATACCAACAACATCTTTTACTTTATTTCTTTTGTTGTCCATATTTTAGTGTTACACAAATTACTCTTCTGAATTAATAACCATAGTTACACTTTTCTGGGGGAGGGGATTTCAGACCTTTTATGAGATACTATTTAGGAGATGATCTGTTGTCTAAGCAACCCTTGGAATAGGCAGGAAGAATCACATGTTAGAGTAAATTAATGTGGCATTAACTTGCTTCCAACAGCTTGTTCATGGAAATGAATTCAACAAACAGCACAACCTAGAAACTGTCCCTGTTTGCACTGTTGTGCAAAGCAAACCTCAAAATAAAGCAAGAGGATGGACACAAAGCTACTTACTGTGAGCATCCCTGAACAACTGCAGTCTCAGCAGAGAAGACAGGAATGAAACAATGCAAGTCTGAGTAAACTAGTCAAGAAGAAAAAGGAACCAACGGACAAAAATGTAAACTTTCAGGAGTTGATAACCTAAGAATTTTGATGAAACTTCCTAAGACCTTACAGCCACCTTGTTCTTCAGAAGGTGAAGGGCACTTTGAAATAGGGCTCCATGATTTAAAATTCTTAAATATTTGGGTGAAAATCTGGCTCATAGTAGCAAAAACCCCCCCAAATTAATACCAAATAATAGCAAAAATACTACTATATGGCACAGGGTGAGAAACATTCTAAGAATATTGCTAAACCATATAAGATCTTGAAAATATCATACTTTTAACTTTGCTCCCACTGCTACATGTTTTCAGACTTGAAGAGAAAATGAAGAACATAGTTTGTTATTTTGCTCAGATAATAACAGTTATAAAAATAGATTAACTGTCAGTATCATGAATTAATATCACAGAAGTACGGAGGCTCAAATAACAGGCTTAGGCCATAAGCAAAGAAGCAAGAACACAAAGCTTATGCTTTGACCTGGAAAGGATAGCTGCATCACTGCTGTGGAAAAATGTTTACATAAAATGAAATTTGTTTTTAATAATTCTATATGCTTTTAAAATCTATGTTTTGTTTTGTTCTACATATGGAGGCAGCTTTTGATGTTAAAGCATAACACACTAGCTACAAAAGCTGATGCTCAAGTTAAAAATCTACAGCTTTTAGTGCATGCTTTCAAATTTCCACATACCCCCCCTTTTTTTTTTAAAGAACCTCTGAATGTCTAAATGATAACATGTTTCAAGTAGCTGCTCCTTCCCTGGAGTTGAACAAAATTGAAAAGATCAAAGTTAGTGCAATCTTGTTCAAAGGTGAAGAGGTGAAATCTTATGTGTGCTGGAGGATCAGAGCAAATAGAAATGTACAATGCTTAGTGTGAGACACCTGAAGCCCACTTTCATCAAGGTACCTCATTTTCATCTGAATTCAGAATGTATCTCATTTTATGGCAAAATAAGGAACAGCACAGGATTAGCCTTGTTACAAAGAAAAGAAGCCCTTGCCCAACACTGAAAAGTAAACATCAGTAAAAGGTGAAAATGGTCAATTTTTTTTAGAATGACTAAATTCACCACATTAAATTCTATATTCCTTCTTTAAGTAGCATTTATATAATTGAGTAAGATGAAGCCATTACACCCACAATGTTTCAAGTATCATAATGCTGTTGATAGTTGAAGAGTTTCTTGAAAAAACACTGTGTTTTGAAGGGGGCTGCAGAGAGGGACATCTAAAAAGGGTATGTTTTTTTCCATAAAATCTTCATGTGACTGATGTGCCCTGACATAATGTATCACAATGAAATACAGCTGCCAAAAAAGAACTTCAAATGATGCCCTTTTTCTGGAGAGGAAAAAAAAAAAAAAAAAAAGTGATAAGAAAATAGGTACCTATTCAGCAAAAGCTTTTAAAGCTTTAAAAGCACAGCAACCAGTAAAAAGGTTCTCAGGTAAAGGCTTCTTTACTCAATTTTGTCTAAGTACCTAGAAGCTAAATGGGGGGAAAAGGCTATGGAAAATAATGCTCCAGCCTCTGTGAGAACTGGAGACATCCTGAACACAAGACACCGTGACACAGGAAGACAAGACGATTTTAATGTCCTTGTCCTACCATGGCATTTTCAAACACACAGAAAGATCCATTTCCAAATTACTGGGAATTGTGCTACATTACACTAATGCTGACCTGAGGATGTTTCAGCGTAAATCTGAACTTAAACATGGTAAAGTGGTCACAAACATGCAAACATTCAGAAGCTAAACAGAGATCCACATTTCAGTTTTCCCTTTCTGAATATGTAGAGTTTCTTTTGTATATTCTCCTGTCCTAGGGCTGTTGCTATAGGGCCCATTTAAATTCCAACCTGTACTTCGCTGCCTGAAAGCAGTCAGTATTATTGCATACATTGTCTGTTATGGGTCAAACCTTGACCTGAAAATCAGGTCTGCTTGGAACTACTATAAAAGTCTTTTATATACAACCCTCCCAGGAGCAACCGCACACAGCTACCTGACAAAGCCTGTTTGTTTCTCAAGGATTCACCCAGCACACCCACACCCAAATTCCCGCTTTTGTTTTCTTTCAAACCTCCACTCTGACAGAAAATCCGCTAAAATAGTGTTTAGTCTTCCTGTGGTAGCTTCAGAAAACGAACCACTGGAAGTAGAGCATGTGGAGATGCTGAGATCTGCAGTCTGGGCATGAACAGGGGTTCAGGGACAGAACAGAGACAAAGGTGACAAGACACCCAAAGAAGAGAGATCCAAAGATTAAGAAAGCACATGCAGAAAGTGACTACCTCCAGCATAATACATGTGCACGCTTAGACTGGATGCAACTGAATCTTTCACCAAACTTACACTAGGTCAGAAAGTTCAATACCTTCTGGATTGTCAATTGGCACAAATTTCTACTAGTTCTCTTGGCTAAACATCTGCCTCCATCTATCACAAAGTATGATCTAAACTACACATAAGCAGGTCCCAAAGGGGTGACACAATCTGCCGGTTCACACGTGTTAGCACAGGGCTTAGAGAAGAGAAATCAAGCCCTCATCGTTTCCTCTTTATCTGCGTTTTGGGTCACCATTTCTTATTTTACCTTTGGGGTACAGAAAGAATTGATCTATCGTCCTATGTCTATTGCCAGCCTCCTGCAACTAATCTGTCTGAGCCAATAACTGTGAAAGTGCTGTAGGTAGACTAAATCTCCTGATGACAGAGAATCTCTACGTGTTTCACAAAAAATGTTACATAGACATAAAATATCTAAGGATCAGTCATGTTGTGCAGCACAGAGCGGCTAACTTGCAAACTGAGGTTGTGCCAACTGTGTGTCTTTGTGCTTGAGTTCTCTCTTGCATTTTGGTGGCATGTAGATGGTCATATTTGCTGCTTTGACAGGAATGACTTGCTGGGATTTCAGGCTGCTTCTGAAGTGCTCTGCAGAACTGAGTTCAGGTATTTCTTTAACCAAATGTTTCTGCAGTGTTCAGATGCTCCCAGCAAACCTTCTAAGCTCCGCTACACACGGGTGTTTTACATAAATCATGAGCGATGTGTTGTAAGCATGAAAATGGCTTTTAGTCACTGAAGACCACACCAACAGCACTGTGTTTTGAGGCACAGCTTCTCTTTCCTGTGTGACTGTCCCATTCGTGTACGCAACAGAAAAGATGCAGCCAGTCACTATTCTGGTACTCATGACAAAGTCTCGCAAGGTGGGTTAATAGGTCAGATGGATCATACTGTTATTGTTCCTTTCTGTATTTGTATTTGTTATGGACTATAAACCCTGATGATCCCATGAAGGGCTGTGACCATGAATCCCAATTGGCTGAGCAGTGCTATTTCATGGCGGAGCGAGTTCGGTGGTAACGAATTCAGTCAACATAATGATTTCAGTTTCACTGCACTGCTCTGCTTCCTGGGAACCTGCAGAAGATGAGTGGCTGTGTCACAATCATAAATTCAGACACATACAATGCTGAAATTTCTTACAGAGCTTTAAGTCCCCGTGAAATGTCAGACTAATAAATATGATGATCATGTTCGCTATTTGGCAAAAATATTAATTAACCAGGAAAAGTTAAAAATATATTCCCCAAAATTATGCAACAGAAAAAAATATTTTTTTTCTTATTCATGGTTATATGACTGCAAAATGCCATGGATTCTTCATCTTTAATACCTAAGGGATTTATAAACATATTGCATCCATAAAACTTGGTTCATCAGTACAGTACACAGCCCAGATATGCATATTTAATTACTCTGAAACTAATTTACTTGTACAGATGGTGGTATTAGAAGGTCTTACTTCAATTTAAATTACTTCTATTTGAAAAATAATGTTATTTTGCTATGAATCTTCAGTGAAGAATTCACTCTTATTACAGATGAATAATACTTGACAATTGTAATTAATCTGTGACTAATCTAATACTTCCTCAATAAATATTTTGTTTCAGATTTTACAAACTGGAGCATCCTCTTTCCATGAGGTTGATCTAGTAGCATTTCATATCCAAACCTGCTTACTGTGAGGGACCCCAATGTGCTCTTGGGGTAAGTGAATAAAAAGCCACAGAAGATTTTGTTGAACATCCCCGAGACTTCCCAAGGGAAAGAGACATTGAAAAATTGTTTGCATCTTTCTGTAAGGTTAAGTGGGGATTAAAGCGAAAGGGTGCATTTCAGGAAAATACCTGCCAGGCATAAGATTTCAGGAAAACAGTGACTCAATGTGCATGTGGGGAGTTTGGGACAAGCTTTAATGGGACAGGATTCAAAATATCCTGTCCTGGCCATGGGCAGGGATCTCTCCCAGCAGCGCAGGCAGCAGGGCCGCACCAGATGCCCACCCTGCTGCCATCGTCCCCCGCCTCGCACCACCCAAATAACAGCAATTTCCAGGAGTGAGCATGCATCAGAGGCAGCAAAAGCTGGCAGCATATTGCATTAACCCTTACACCCTTCCTGGGAAAACATGACTGCTTCTTCAAGCAAGATTGTTTTCTTGTACAGCACTGTAAAAGGTCTACATGTGTTTGTTAGACGTTCTTCAGTGAACGTCTGTCTTTATTAAAGCAATGGCTATCTCAGAGGTGGCTGCCATGGTTGCTATGGTAAGCATTCATGTTTTATTGAAGACTAAATGGCCACAACCCACATAAAGGGCTCCCGAGTGGCCCTAAAATGTGCTCTGCCTTACCCTTCCCCCACCCGTCTCCTTAGGACAAAACAATTTTTTGACAGTCAATCTGATTTTGAGGGCCTACCCGGAATAAGGTGCTTTGTCCCTCCTATCTGTGTAACTTTAACCTTGTGGTCTGGATTTAATATAACAAACCCTGTGGACCTGATTCACAGAGCTGGAAAACACCTGAATTTCCCAGAGAGTTCTGGGGGAGCTGGAGATGATGGGGGAGCTGGACATATGAGCCACTGTAAGACTGCTAGCACCACATGGCTTTGTCAGATTAAAATAACAGGGAAGAAAAAAAAAATTACACTGACTGGACCAGCAATGCTGTGTACAACAGGCTGTACAGCCCAAGCTGGATTGCAGAACCTGGAGTGCAGACGTTTCACCCAGGCAGGGCAACCTGGGTGCTGGAGGAGAGAAAAGGGACAGGACATGTCACCCCCTTAGTAAATCTGCTCCTGCTATAGCAAAGGAGCCGTGGTGCTCTGGCTGTGGCTGGCATTCAATTTCCAGGCTGCTTTTCTTTTTAACCATCCTAATTAAGAGAAAACTTTACCTCCTTTGGCTTTCATGCATTTACACTTACACAGAATTTCCAATCGCATCTTTCCCAGGAAATTTAAGCACATTCACTTCCACTGAATTTAAAAAGGATCAAGGTCACTTCTTTTCAATTTTGATTTTTTTTTTTTTTTTTTTTTTTCCCAAACTGTCTGTGGTTGCTGCATCTCCAAGTAGCTACCCAGCATTCACGTTACCACACCTACTGCTTCAGTCTCCCGGCCGTCCGAGTTGCACAGAGCTGCGCCCGCAGCCACCCCTCACTTACTGCGCAAGGGGTGATTGGAGCATGTCAGTGCTCCTGAGCTCCTCATGCCTAACCCTTCAGCAAAGTTTTTCCCCAGGACATTTCTCACCAAGTGTTCCCTCTCCAAGGGAACAGGATCCCCACTTGTCCTCATCCCTTTGGAGCCAGGGTGACACCACAGACTCCCCAATATCACTACCATCCTGCTCCTCCAACCATACCCGTGCTCTGGCTTTAACCCTTCAAAGGCCCATGACAGCCATACGCTAAAGGTAGAGGCCCAGCATAGCACCAAAACATGCATGCCCAGGCACGGGGTGCCTGGTTAGCAGGCTGCCGGCTGGGGTGCATTGCAGGTGGTGGGGAACGAGTTGGGAAGGGCGAGTGTGGCACATGTCTGCAGCGGGAGGGTGGGTGGGGAGATGGAGGGTTGCAAGTAACAGTCCTGTAGAAGGATAGGGATGAGAGAATGTGAGTCAGGAGTTTGGAGAAGAGATGGAGAAAATAGATGCAAACTGTAGGATGGCTGTGGCTGAGCTGCTCTCAATTACAAAATTTATCTTTTTAAATATGCCATTCTAAAGCATGGAAATTCAAGGACACAGTTTGTATTTTATAACGCAGAGTCAAAAGCCCAAAACAGAAGAAGCATCTTAACAGTTCTGTGCCTTATTTTCATACCAATTCACACACACATGCTCATATGCATATAAAGTCAGCCTTAAAAACAAGATCCATAGTAAGTTTTTCAGTAAAATAATCCTTTAGTCACTGATAAATCAAGCAACAATGACACGGGGATATCATAGCATCACTAAAAATGTCACCACAGTTAACAAGCCTGCTTGCTTCAACAAAAAATATTGGTGAATAATCATCCGTCAGTTAGCACGTTAAAAGAAAACATGCCTGGTGTTCCTTGCCTAAAAAACGATGAGAGTGGAAACATTGTTTTCTTGCCAGGTTATTTTCATTTCAGGAAGAGAAATAACCAAGGGAAACATGGAGGGAAGAATAAATAACAAGAAGCAATATGACAGGAAAAAATCCTTCAGAATTATGCCGTTGCCTCTGCCTTTCTCACTATCAGATTCCTCTCCTGTACCATACTGTGCCAAACCACTCACACACAGGGCATCCTCCAGATGAATCAGCACAGTGGCACACGGACTTGAATGTACATCAGAGGCACAGAGGAGATGCCTGATATTGTATTTATGAACAAATCAGAGACGAGCTTGGTGGGGGCTTTCTTGGAGGAGGAGGAATAGTAAGAGAAATAAGATTGTATGTCATCTTGGGAGAAAAAATCATTTCATCATCTTTTTAAAAGTTATGTTAACCACAGACTCTGTTCAGCTTCATCCTCTAAGTGATAAATTAAAACAGCACACACACAATCTGTAGATTTTTTTTTTTTATCCATCGCTCAGAAAATACAATATGAAAGACTGCCTGTACTAATCTGGGCTCTTGCATCCATCGTAACACAACACACTGGGGGACAGGGGCCGTGCTGGGGCATGGTGTGCTGCTTGCGGTGCACGGACGTAGCCCCAGATGCCACCAGGCAAGCACAGCCAAGCACCATGATCCCTGCCAAGCACCATGATCCCTGCCAAGCACCATGATCACAGCCAAGCACACAATTTCTCCCTAACATGAGAAAAACTCCATTTTGGGCAATCTCACGATAGTAATTCCTTATTTCACTATGCTAAAGCAAAACCAACTGATTTTGTCCACAGGCCATCAGGTGTGACTACAAGCCACCACAACCTCCCAGCTGCCTCATGACTTCTCTGAAACCAGCCAGTGAAGACTTTACTTTTTTTTCAAAACTAGTGCTGATGGAACACAAAACCTTTTTTCAAAACTAGGTTGATGAAACCCTCTTAATAGATCTTAAGTTTTTCCACCAATAAACATCCACTCAACAGGCAGTGACAGTGAAAGGACCTCTAGAAAGCCTGATATCAAAAGCTGACAAAAAGAGAGAGCTGAAAGGCTCAAGAAGGCCCAAAACCATAATTCATCTACAGCGTGTTCAGCCTCTTCTCACAAAAGGTATCAGCATAATTTTATGCTGTCATGCCAAAAACTTGACCATGTCCCTTACCTTTTGAAAAGTAGTCCCCATTCGTAGGCGGGGTTTTATACTTGGCTTGCTCCTGTCTGCAAAGCCTCTCCTGTAAACCCTTTTTTTCTTATTTTCTTTTTTTCTTCTCTGAAATAGGAAAACTAGATATGGCAACCATTAATCAAGCAAGTAATAAAGTTAATGTCAGCCGAGGGGGAAGACAGAAGCTGAGGAGAGGCAGACAACACACTCCAGCACATCTCCTGAGGAACAAATGATACTACTTCTGCAAGCGAACTGTAGATCATACAAGATCATCACAAAGACTGAAAACTGTTATGTTTCAAATATTCCATTGGTAAAGAGTTTAGTCAATAGGTCAATAGGCACATAAAATATTAATATTTGCATATATGCTTGTTGTGTATATCAGTGACAGAAGTTTTTATGCTGATGGGTGTGCAGGGGTGCTCCAGTAGTGGAATGAGTATCTCCAGCCTGCCCTTTGTATTTCTTGTTTCCCGGTCTATACTCTGGAAGCAACCGAGAGCTGAAAACAAAACTAGAGCTTCCTGCTAAGGTAAAGAGTACCTGAAATGCACTTTCCTATGTCAGACTCTGAAGAACATGACTAATAGACACCTTCCTTACACGGAGAAATCTCCCAGTGCTCCAGATGGACACCTTCCCAAGTAAAGGCTGGCCAAAGGCTTCAGAGATTAGCTGTGTGGTTTCCGAGGATTTAGGACTGGATGGACTTAAACATGGACAATAAAACAGAACTGACTGACCTCCAGAGTCAGACTCTTGGTTGAGTGGGACACATCCTTTGGAAAGCCATGGGGTTTTGATAGGTAATCTATCCGTCTCAACAGGGATCCTTTCCAGTGCTTAATTACCTCCACTCTCAAAAATGTGTGACTTACTCAAGTTTTAATTTTCCTGGCTTTAATCTCAATTATTTGGTCTTTTTATATATATTTTTGTTACATCCTTGGCCATGTAACAAGTCTTCAGGTAGCAGGCATCTTCACTATACCTAGTTACTTACATATCTAAGTATTTGATGAATTAATAAACTGACCTGGCTCTCATTGTAAAAAACACATTTCCCAGACCTCAGATCATTCCTTAAATTCTTTTGAACCTACCTGAATTTTTCACCATCCTTTCACTGGACACTCTAGCAGAAGGCTCACCAAGAAAATACAGGGAGGTGACTCCAATTCCTTGCTGTTAGTTTGTCACACTTCTTATTAAAGATTCAAGTATGTTCTGTCTAGCCTCCTCAGAGGAACAAAATGCTTTTTGTTTTGTTTTGGTTTCTTTTAATTAAAAAAAACCACTCAAACTCCAACACTGTCAGTGATATGAAAATGAATGATTAGATAAAAGAAATTTTTTCCCTTTGTGCTGCTTGAATGAGTAAAAGTGCTTACAGCAAGAGAGGGATACAAATTTCAGGGGGAGTGAATGAATGCATGATTCAAAGAATGGATGTGTGTGGGCATGAGTGTGCAGGGGGAGGCACCTGTGGATGTATTTGACTTGTCTGTGCATATATGGACTTTTTGAATATCAGAGTACTATGGGCAAACTACACAAGCCCTTAAGGATTCCCCTAAACAAACTGTGAAAACAAACTGCAGTAAATTATGGGTTTTGTAAAAACAGAAAATAATCAGTAATGGTAACTGAAATTGATTTTATATTTGGATTCAGCACTCTACTCAAAATCAAATTTTTACTAAAACCAATCACCTGTTGTTATATTAGATTATTTATTGCACCTCTATTTATATTACAGATGCCAGGATAAGAAAACAGTTTTTATTTTTAGGTGTTATATAAATTAAATTAGGTATCATATATAGCTCTGTACACAACATGTCTCTGTGACACTATTTTTCTTGTACAAAATGTCTGTAAAATGCCTAGCTTGAGACAACTTTAGCTGGCTAAAAAGTAATCAGTTGCAGAAAGCTGAAACTTCTGTCAGCTCTATGAAACTAGAAGGCAGAAGGCTATGCCCCCCAGTATTTTGATTACATAGATCAGTAAAAATCTTTCAAGAATTAACAGTGCAAATTTTAAAATATGCCAGATGCATGGTAATTGTAAGTGCTGTTACAAGTTACGGCAAGGGAAAGGTGTTGCTTTCAGATTTGGAAATGTCTACTACAGCCTAACCTCTTTGTCAACACATTTGCAGCTTTGCAACATCCATTTCTAAATGAATTACCTTATGGAGGAAACCAAAAGGCAGAAAACTAAAGAAATAGGGGTCAAATTCCTCCTGTGAGATCTACCTTGTAAAATTATCCAGAATGTAATAATACCATGTTATTGACTTAAGCACAGTTCCCTGTGACATGCTGCAGCTGACCTGTAATTTTTATCCTACATGTTGCCAGCACTATTAAAATGACACTTGTGAATGTAAATTAAGCTCACAAAGGGGACAGATTGTATGATTCTGGTTTCTCTCAGATGCCTGTAGGCTATCACAGGTTCCATATGTGAAGTAATTATGTTCACTGAAGGAAAGAATAAATGCTGTCAAATTGTGTACTGAGAGAGAAAGCAGCTATTATATTGCAGTAGTCACTGGAGCATTGCCTTAGAAAGTGGAAAGATGTATAAGAAAATAATAATAAAAAAGAAAAACTGGAGCAGAGCTATATTAAATATAACCTTTAAATGAGTATCTGCTTTTGAATATATATTACACAAAGTTAATATTTCACAAATAAAAGCTTTTCAACTCTTTAATCGTATTTTCTTCCTCACATCTAGAGGGCATGGGGCAGAATATTTATCGGAGGGGTAAAGGACAGATGGAGCATATTTCAGCTTTCTGTGTTTCCCCAGCAAGAGGAGCCCTCCATGGCCCCAGAGGTGCTGTCCCACCTCCTTCCCCACCACAAACCTGAATGAGCTGTGCAGCAGCCAGCCTCCCTCCCTGACAGGCAGAGGCGTCCCAGCCCTCAGCCCTGCCTTCCCTGTCCTATCCATCCATCACGGCCAGCTCCAAACCGACCCCTTTTGCAGACCCTGAACAAGGGCAGTAAGGCTGGGGAAGGGCACTGCTGAAGGCTGAATGTCAGCAACCCCTGTGCAGCCCCACAGCCATCAGCGAGCAGCAATGCCGCGCTGCCCCAGCACCAGGCTGCAGCAGCATTGCAGAAGATGTGGCTTCAATCATGGAAGCCGGCAGAGCTGCTAAAAGGAAAGGCAACACTTCCATCACCTCCACAGCTGCAGTGCGGTCCCACTCTCCTATGCCTGGAGGAGGTGAGCCTATATTTAGACCAGCAAGGTCACCAGCACAAGAGGGGAAAGAACACTGAGCTGGGAAAGTGCCACTTTTAAAACCTTTCACTTAGAGGGAGCCCAGGACACCAGAAGCAGGGAAATAAAAATTCTGAGTCTAAGTGCTTATGTGGTTTTGGATTTCCATCCAGAAATGAAAGGAAGAAATGAAAGGAAGGAAGGATGCTTTGGAAGCAGATTGGAAAAACACAAACAGGACGGCACATTTTCTGACAGGGTGTAACCATAGATATAGAGCTTGTGAAGAAGCCCACAGCAGTGAAAACCAGAATGCTGAACACTTCTGTGTGTTTTTACTGTTTACTAGAGCAGCATCACTGGGCTCAGCACTCTGGAGCTTCCCATCTCAATGGAAAGGGGAGGTTTCTGCAGTCTCCCATTAGCACTAGTTCTGAATCTCTCCAACCTCAGCCTTAACTGACTACAAAAATAACTGAGGGAAAGCAACTTTCCAACACAGTTGCCCTCCATGCCTTCCAGCTGCCTGCACTGCCATTACCTGCAGATCTGTTGTTAACCTGACTGCCTTAATGGCAGCATGTGCTTGGGCCAGGAGAACTGACTGTTGAGAAGCGCAGAGAGCACAGGCTGGCTGGAGAGACGGCATGACCCGTTTATTAGCTACCTGAGCACTGAACTCCTTGTGTGGCCCAGATCCTTGTCTGTGGCTCTGAGCTCTGTCTGTGCTCATCTAATACTCAAAAGCTAACACATACAGGAGACCGAATCGTTCAGACTACTCTAAGATGTGAAGGCAGCTCTCAGGGAATGAAAGTAAATGCTGAAGCAGAGGCAATGCCTGGAAGCTCCCAGTCCTCCTTCCTCACCCAAAGCCATGGCCAGCTGCCAGACAAAGCTGCGTTGAAGCAACCACTCTAGGTCTGTTGGGTCCTTCTCCAAATGGGTGATTTTCCTGACCGGCACCATCAGGTAATTTGGGTGATTAATTTGTATCCAAGGACCCAGCCTGATTCTGAACAAAGACAGTTTACAGGCAAAGTCTTTGCTCTGCTTTGACCAACACCTCTCCCTGGAGTCCATGCTTATGAGAGCACTACCCACCAAATCCTCTTACCCATGTTAGCAGTAACAAGAGATTGGGTACTGGCACTGGTACGTCCCATCAATAGAAAACCATTTTGTTTGCAAAACATTCTATTTCTGCTTTTGTGGAAATAGAAACTGTGACCTTTATTTGAGGTTTCTTAGGATAAAAAATCTGCCAGTCAACTTTTGCAGTCTCTCCATGGAAGCCATTTTACCAACTGCACATTGCATTTAGTAGACTTATTCAGCACAGAGAAGGACTCACTACACTGAACACCAGGAAATTTTCTTTCATCATTTCTGGGCACACAGGCTACATCTCCACTACTGAAGAAAAGGGCCCCCAGGCTTCTCCTGGCACTGGCACCATCAGACACAGTTCACATCTATTTACCTAAACTCTCTCTATATGTTAAAATGGGGTGGTTATATCTGAATTGCCCATCAGGAACAGGGTTTGGCACACATTGTCCCTGCTCATCCTCCAGGTGCCCAGGCTGTTAACCTGCTCCAGCCCTGCTATATATCCACCACCTTGACTGAAAGGGCTCCCAAATCACTTTGGTTTTTCCACACCCATCACTGTGAAGAAAGCAAAGCATCACCCCATCTCCTTATTTTGGTCACTGCTTTTCCACCTCCATTTCCAAGGTAAGAGTAAATCCAGGACCTGGATCCCAGCAGGGATGCACAGAGTACGTGGTTCCCGTTCCCCTCCCACTGCAGCCCCCAGCCTGCAGCCCCGCTCACTCCCCAGCCGCCTGCTCGGCTTGTGCCAACACCCTCCTCCGCAGTACCAAATCCTGGCAGCAAACTCCCATCAGGGATCCTCAGCAAAAACAACTAATCACCTCTTTGTTCAAGGCTGGCTTTGTAATGAAAGGACTGTGAGCACAGCACAGAGCAGCATCTGGACGCAGACACAAACACAGAGCAAGCTCTTCCATCCCGTGCACCAGAACTCCCTTACAGCTCATACTGGCTCCTGGAGGCTTCAAAAGTAGCTTGTGGCTAGCTGCTCTTTAATTGCTATTCCTTTCCATGTATTAACATCTGTGAGTAGGCGGCTAAGAGACAAGGGGCAAACCCACCCAAGCAGAGCACAAATCAAGCACCAGGCCAGGCAAGAGCTAGCTGCAGAGCAGGCTGAGGGGAGAAATCCTCCTCCGGGCTCCACAGCCATGTCCCCCACGGCCGTCACCACGCTGTGCAGAGGGGCACAGCGCAGGGCACAGACCCCTCACCTTGCCTGCCACGCACTGCCAGCCTGCAGCAGGCCTCCGCAAATTCCCTCCAGGCCCCCAGGGATGCACACACCCTGCTAGAGTCCTTCCCAGGAGGGTTTTCGGCGGGTGGGGGGTGCCTGTGCGTGAATGAATCATTGCATTGCGCAGACTATTAATATCAATTGGTCACGGATGGGTGGGCAGTTAGATGGGCAGACAGACAGCCTGCCTGTTTTCAATTAAACACAGTAGCAGTTGTACAACACACTACTGCAACTTCTTTTTTAAATAAAAAATTGAAATCAACTACCATTTCCTAAGCAGCTCAAAACTATTAAACAACTGTTTGCAGGGTAGCTCATGTCATACGTGGGAGGCTGAGATGTAATGTAGAAATGAGAGGTTTTTTTCTAGTTGGCAGCATTGACAGCAACTATAATGTATGACTCTCTTGGATGTAGCATGGCAGAAGCAGGGTGAGGATCATCCAGTGCTATTCACTAGAGAAATCGTTACACATAAAGAAGAGAAGGCAGAATCAAAGATCTCAGGATCATGGCAGGAAGGAGGGAGGGAGGAAAGGAGGGAAAGACACAGTTTGCTCTTGCAGATTTAATAAGGATTTGTGGGGTAATGTTGTGTAAAGGTAATACAGCTGGATCTTTAATAATAATAACTAGAACCAACTCTCCATGTTAACTGACCTTTAAATATTATTGTCCCTTTCAGTTTACCAAAAAGACATTTTCTTCATGAAAGATGTTATTCAACTCTGTTTAAAGATCCAATAGGCTAAAATATGCTAAACTGACATTTAGAATTATCTCATAACACTTTTTTATGATAACTCGTATTATTTCCATGTGATTTGAATGTGAGATTTTCTTAAAATGTATTTTGAAACCATTTCAAATAATAGGCAGATATTGCCTGGACATTCAGGTTATCTGTAATGATATTAGGGCCTTTCTCAACAGCTGAGTAATTACTTCCTTATTACACTCAAGGCAAGTTGAAATCACATGCCCTGCTCAAGATTTAAACCTACATCGCACAGGCAAGGGAAGCATTCAGACTGACATTTTACATACCTAACTGCATTTTTTGTAATAAGGAGAGCATCTGTGGTATATTGCCTTGATAATCTGTGAAAGGAAGACAACTGGGAGCACCAGAAAAAAAATAATCCATTGTGTTAGGTGGGGAAAGGCAGTGGGATTAGAGTAGATGTATTGATTCTGCCTCTATTGCAGTCACCTTCCAATGGGCCCACACAAAAGCAGGCCATTGCTTAGGGCAGTGGATCAAGGTGGGCAGCAACGTGTGTTAGTGTGCCAGAGGCCCGGCTGCTGCCCCGAGGGCTGGGTGTATGGCGTCGCACCCTGACGCCCCAATTCCGGTCCCAGCCCTCCCAGCAGACACAGCAGTCCAGCACTCCTCCCCTCCACAGCCACATCACCTGTCCTCCCCTCCAGCCCTTTACAGAGCCACGTTCCCGATTTTCCTACACTTCTGAGACAGCTTCAGGCTCCAGGTCCTCCCTTCCCTGGCAAACACTCCAAGCCCACCTCCAGATGTGTTGGGCATCGCAAACCATGCTTAAGAAAACAAGAAACAAACATTTTTCATTCCTTCTCACTCTTGTTCTCCATAAGAGGGAGGAGAGAGATCCAAGTTCTGATGCCCTTAAACTGGGCAGAAAGCAGGAGGGGTCGCCCAGCAACAGTGCACAAGCCATCCTTCATTTTTTAAATTCTACATTTTCTTACTCTGCAGCATTGCTTTCTACCTGGGGGGCCTGCCTGCCCCTGGCTAATGCACATTATAGCCCAGCTACCTCAGCATCTGGTGGAAGAAGGGTCCCTTTCCCCAGGCATCCTTCAGCTCCAAGAGGAGGGAAAATCACCACAGATTGCCAATGTGCCAAGAACGTGGATAAGTGAAGGCACAGTAAAGTAACGCATGATAATAAAGGCCATCTAGCAATCTGCTTTGGCACTCCTGGTTATAGTCTTTCATAATGAAAGAGAAACGAATGGTCATTTATGTGACAAAACACTAAATGATTAACAGAAACACGCACACAAACAGCAAAGAACTGAAGTGGAACGTACAAAGAAAACCAACCTTTTGTGAGAATTTAGTATTCTGTGATTTCAGCAAAAACTAAAGGAACAAAGACAGAAGGGATAAATTAAGTAATAACAGGAAAAAGGCTAATTCCATAAATAAAATCTGTAATATTTTCTAAAAACAAATGCTAGTTACAATGCACTCTTAGGATGTGTTTTGGTTCAGGTCAGCTCTTATTTCATCCACAATATTTTTAACGTTAGTAATCTAAAGCAGACAAACTGATTTTTTAATTGGATATTACAGTTTATTTCAACTGAGCTAGCAGCAAAGTATATGCAAAATCTAAACAGAAGACTTCAATAAAATGCTTCAGATAATCATAGCATACCTAGCTGGTGTATAGGTCTACTGTAGAAACACACATTATTTATCACTTCTTCATCTTCTAGTGAATTAAAAAAAGTATTATCTCTTTTTGATTTCAACATTCGTTTACTGAGTTCTGGTAAATTCTAGGTCAGATATTATACACTTGACAACAGAAACAACTAATTATGTTAGAAATCCACAGCGATAAGAAAACTGCACAGTAAATACGTTATATCCAGGCAACAGCAGAAGGTAAGTTTGTATTTCATTTGCTGTGGATTGCACAAGTTGGTAAATGTTTTCTGGCAAGTGTCCTTCAAATTCCAAAAATAATGCATCTATTTTATGGCATTATCTCATTTTCTATTATATTTGTTTATATCTCTGCAGTGAAACCATATTGTTATTAAGGGTATCATTATAATAGAAAATTGCATTAGCTTTTAAAACCCTGTTCTATTTTATGTGTATATAAATAGGAACATTATGATCATGCGAGATTCCCATTTGTCATTGGTATACTCTTGACACTGCTATAAATGCGAGCAGAGCACAAGCCCTTACCAGGGCTTAAAATATTGCCCCTTTGATTAGCTGCACAGGCATCTTTTTTGCTTTTAGCACACAAAATCTCACCCTGCTGGTTATGTACTCGAAAAAGCGCAAACACTGTGTTTCTCTTTGCCTTTGACCACCAAGATGGGTCTCCATGCATCTCTATTTGTATAGTATGGCAATAGCAAGTCACCCAACATCTGCCAGAGGAGTGGTTTTCGAAGATATTTAGGTGGCTAATGGCAACAAGTTGGCCAATCCTAGGTTCCTGCTGAGGAAAGGCGAGGCATGCTGTCACTCTCAGACAGGTTCCTGCAGGGATGCGTGACACCCAAGGCTCTCCTAGGGTGCAGGTTGTGCAATTATTTCTGAAAGTGCAATGCAGAAACCCACTGTGGGCACTGAATTGCCTCCCCAGGGACAGGAGAAGCCTAGATTTCCACCTGTAAAGACAGCCCAGCCCGCAGCCCTCAAAACTGCAAGCTCAGGAGCAGCCAGCCAGGTTGAGGATGGGTGCACAGATCAAGCCAAGGCTGGGTGAGGGGGGCCAGATGCGGTGCAGTACAGGGCACTGCTGCGGTAGTGTCTGCATGCCTGGAAGGGGACCAGGATGCCCTATGTCCTGGCAGCAGAGTGCCACGTCCCCTGGCCACATGCGTGCAACACTGTGGTGCTCTGACTACACCCTGAAACCGAAATAAGGCACTTATTTGTTAGGCATAACAAAAATGCTTCAAAAATTATAAGCAAGACCTTGCATTAATGACAGCAATTAACACTGTGGCAACTTTGGGTGATTCCATGTCACCTGATGACCAATTAAAAGCTGTGAATTTTGAGAGCAATTCTTTTTTTTTTCCTGGATAAGGTGGAATTTAATTTCAGTGTCTTGAAATGTTTTACAGAGTGCAGTTGTGTCTCTTTCTCACTGTCATAACACCCAGGAGTTCAGGGAATGCTATGGCGTGTGATTACAGGGCAGTTCCCAGCCGGATACACCATGTAATCAGGGCTGATGTATAGTACTACACTCTGAGAAAACCCAGAAGAGTCTGGTCTAAAAAGTTCTCTGAATCAGGGTAATTACAATATTAATCACAATCCATTGAACTAAAGTGGAGTTAAATACAAATTTTCTGTTTATATAGTAAACGCTGAATGACAGTAAGTTAGCAACAGCCATTTTGGTCTGGTTTAACTGCCTAACATCTGGAGAACATTATTACAGAGTCATCAGCCATTTGGCCGGTGCCCAATATGGAAGCAGTTTTACCCTCTTTTCTCTAAACATCAGCACAGCCTCGCCGAAACACGCGTATTTCTCTTTGCTGTTCTTGAAACGTTCTCTTAAGTAGTTTCAATATTGTAGAATTTAGATGGGATAAGCCACTTGTTTCTGTTTAGAAAGCAAACAAAATTGGATCAAAATAAGAGGCCAATTTTAAACATCTAATTTAAGCAAAGATAGTGCTGCTTATGAGAGTCCGTGGTAAAGGCAGTTGTTTCAGCTATTTAAACAATATAATTACATGGCATTTCATAGTATAGAAGAGACAGATTACTAAAAAGATGAAAACTGTAGGCCCTTGTTCCTATATAAATATGTACACATAACCTATCAGTGGTTACTACCAAATTTATATGAAGTGTAATTTGGTCTTTATTACAGTTGCTGTGCTTGAAAAGAACCTCTTTACTTACGAAGAATCCTTCCTTTTTTTTTTTTTTTTCTCTATAGTAATGAAAAAACACAGTTGTCAGCATAATATCCTGACGTTCAGGATACCAGCCTGTCTCTACTGGAGTCAGATGTGAAAATAAATAGATATTAAACTGTCAGTCAATGAAATTACAAAGTCAAGAGCAGCTCTAGCTGCGATCCTGTGTGTTCTGTTTGATGGACACAGGTGTTTAAGTGTTATGAAATCCAGCAGAGCCTCCGAGTGAATAATGCACCTTCCAGCAGTCCTGCCTTAGCCAAAAGAACTGCAGTGAGCTCCCCTCTCACCCTGAGGCCCCCAAGGAATCAATGTGCCCTAAGAAGAGGGCCAGAAAGGCCTCCAGGTTTATCGGAGCTAAAACCTGAGAAGTCTTAAAGCCTGCATTATGGCATATGTTGAGGAATTGAAGCTATACTCCTTTGAAACTGTGAAGGTTAGTCCCACTGGCTTTGCATACAAATCTAAGGCAGATGCCCAAAATCCACATCATTTATTTATTATTCATAAGGCACTTAAAGTCAATCATCTGTCACTAATAAACATTAACACTATTAAAAATTAATGATCATCCTACAGCATGCTGAGACAGATTCTTCTTTCTGTTTGATGAGTATTGGAGCAAAGTACATCGCTTTCGTTTACTGACTCTTAAAGTGTTTATGCTTTGTATAATGCTGTTACTTCAGCTCCGCCTCCAAACACCAGTGAGCCCTTTCTCTTGGGATGCCAAGAAATGATCAGTCTCGTGAGAGGAGCTTGAAAGGATGGGTTTAGATACAAATATGTATCTGCAGAGAAGAAAAATAAATCATGGATTTAAGGTTATCACGCAGCACAAGCCTTTGTGATTACAGGGCTTTCTGTCTCCTTTTCCACTCTCTGCTAAATAGTACAATGTCTGTGACAGGGGACACATGTCCCTGTGCTCTCCGCTGTACAGGAGGGTCCCAGCTCAGGTACCATACCACAAGTGGACAATGAGGCTGGAAATAACATCTCTGATGAGACTACCTGAGAGTCTCACAAGCTGGAACAAGAAAAGGCTTCCTGAAGAGCAACTCAAAAAGGTAACTTCGCCAAAGGTCCGCACAGTGTCGCAGGGCACTTTCTTCTCTTAGTGGGTGGGAGGCAAAGCCCACTGCTAGAGACGAAGAAACAGCTTGCACCTTAACCCTCAAAAGGACATTCCCTCTAAAAGTAAAAATGATCCTAGACCCTTCATCTTTTGTGTTCACATTTTCAAATACAAATCTTGGGGAATACATTTTCCCCTTACCTTTATCATGTTTCTGTGTTGCACAGGCAGAACTTGTAATTCAGTGCTGGTTCCTAACATGCACGGATCATGTTTTGCCCTGCTCCTCATTTTAGCAATTACTTAATTTTGGGAGTGCTTTAAGTGTATTATAAATAATCGCTTGATACACAGCTGATTCTGTTAAAACACAGATTAATAAATCTAACTAAACCTGCATTAAAGACCAGTGTAGTAGTAGAAGAATAAAGACCAGTGTAGTAGTAGAATTAAGTGACTGCAATCACCCTGTTTTCTTTCCTCATTCATGTTTCACATGAAATAATTAATCAGGATTTCCAAAGAGCAGCTATCAGAGCTAGAAATGTACCAACCAACTGAAAAAACATGATGCCACAGGACCATAAGCACTCTGCTGAGGACTGGGAAGGGTTCCTATTACGTATGTGCTACCTTCATATCAGGTGTTACCATTACAAATGAAACTTGGGGCCATTAGAAAAATGTTGTCATCCAAAACTAATTCTGCCTTTCAGGGTACAGTAAGTCAAGAAGCAGTGAGAACTCCCTGTGATGCCCTCAGCAAGACCTGAAGAAAACTTTTTTCAGATGCTGCAGAGCATGAGGGACCAGTTCAGTGCCTGGCCCATCATTTTTACATTTGCACATCTCCCGTCTTCTGCAGAGCCATACAATGGCGGGCAGCTCTATGACTCATGACTAGGGAACTGAGACCTGGTCCTACAGTCACACATACCAATAGGCCCCACAGAGCCTGCAATTAAACAGTTTTTAACAGAATTAAGGTACACATCCTCCTAAATCTCAGGCTGAAGACTGCTCTGAACAATACTTTTAGTCATACCACCTTGTCCTGCTGCCCGTTCTCCACTGCCAATAGACTTCTTCCTAATTTGCCTCATTTTTATCTTAGAATTCATGCACTGTCAAGCCAAGTTACTCTTATAAGGAAAGTGGGAATTAGAGTCAAGAAAAAGATATATTAAAGCATCATTATTCAAACATAAAAATGCAATGAAAATGTTAACCAGCTTTCCCTAAGGTGAAGGTGTTTATTGCTACGTTTTTGCAGCACAATTACATTCAAACAGACAAATGCTAGCTTAAAATAAAGCATTTATTTTCCTGAATCTACCTAGGAGAAATGGAAAAACACCTTGAAAGTAAGCTGCCTCATATCAAATACCCTAAAAGCTTTTCTATTAAAAACATTAGATTTTTAAAAACAATTTTTAGAAAACCAGGCAGCTAAAATACAGTGCCTTATTTTCCCTTCTTCAATACGAATACCTTGCACTGACTTTTTGCTGTGGGTAAGTCTGGAGTTTATATTCATTTCTAAAACAAAATCCAATGCTTTTTTACATTATGCTGTTCAAGCTACATTTCCATAGATTTACTGCAGTTAGCACAACACAGACACATGGCCGCCAGCAGACAGGTGTATATGGGGAGGCTCATGCTCCTGACTGCTGCCCTGGAGCAGCTCCCCAGACCACAGGGGCTGGGAACTGCAGGACATGACAAGCGCTTCACGTGAAGCTGAACTGTGTTTCTGATGGGGCAATGGTAGGCATGGCACAGCCTTTTGCAATACCATCAGCAGAGGTGCCGGACAAGGTGACAGCGTCCATGGGACAGTGATCCTGAAAGGTTGCCCACCGGCGCAGCCCCTTTGTTTCCCAGCCTGCCCTTGCTGCAGGGCTTCAGACCCCCAAATGGGGTCTCTCAGCTGTCCTGGCTGTTCCTCTCCCCTCCGTTCTTAGGCGAGTCACTCAGGTTGTCACCTTCTTCCCACCTGAACAGACACAGATGCCTTTTGCCTCCCCAGACAAAAGCAAGGCAACGCTGCTCCCAGGGCCCATCTGGAGGTCCACCAGAGGCCATACAGATTACATATAGCCAGGGACCTCAAGTGGGCTTCTGGCACAAATGACTCCGTGAAAAACCTAGATCATAACAGCAGGAGGAGATATGGCCCATACTGGGCCACAAGAATCAGCAACTCTCCAGCACCAGTATTTATAAACACAACTGAGGGCTGCTATCTGTCTCTTTCCTATGATTGCTGGACCACAGACTATGGGCCATCTGCCTGCAGTCTATTATCACAATCTGTGAACAATTATAGATAGGATATTTCATCTTAGAAAATGACAAAGTTAACAAAAAAAGGCACTGAAAAAAGCCAGAAAACAATCAAAAAGCAAGCAACAGAACTGCAGTCAGCCATTGCAGAGTCCCATTTGCCAGCCCTTGAACCCAGCAGCACTTCATTCCCAGACCCACCACCAGCACATCAGCTGCCCCAGAGCAGAGATGATTTCTGCTGGTGCTGAGGCCACAGAGGGTGCCAGCTTCAGCCCTTCTCCTGTAAATGAAAGCGCCTGACCACACTCTCCAAGACCTAAGAGCAGTATTATGCTGCCTGTGCAGCCAGCTCACTGTGGGCAGGAGGCGTGAGGGCAGTTATAGCCAACGTGGTACTGCCCCAAAGGGAAATGACCCAAACCTCTTCCACAGCTGGCAGCTGAGCTTGCACCAGAACTGCCAGCCCTTCCTTAGGCTGCCCTGTCTTTGCCCACTCCATCCTCCACTTCCCTGTGTCATGCTGGAGCTGCTGCTGGCAGAGGGCCCTCTGCACCCCCACCCAGCTGCACCCCATTGGAGTCACACAGGGCTGCAGCAGGAGACAGAGTGCTCCAGAAGCATGGCACAGACAATGCACAGGGCCTCAGCTGTAAAGGCAGGGGGAGCAGATAAAAAACTTACCACTCCTGGCATTTGATCTGTGATGCTGCTGCAGAGAAACCTGGGGAGATGGTAGCTGCTTCCTGGGTGCTTGGTTTGCTGTTGCTGAGTGGAGGGTGGTAATGTGTGATCAGCAGGAGATGTGGTTTGTCAGTCCTGCCTGTTCCCCACCTGCAGACCACAGATGCAGCAAGGGAGTATCCCTCTCAGAGGAGACTGCTGAAACCCTAAGCAAAAAATCCCTTCTGGGATGAGGCTGTTCACATGAGGCTGGGGAAAGGCTAGGTCTTGGGATTTTACCCTGTCCTCATCCTTGCCTCTATTACATGGCCATCACCTTGGAGCTGAGCCTCTCTACCCACAGCCCACCTTCTGACTCAGGACAGCTTGGATCCAGACTGAGCAGACTCCGTTCCTTGGCATCCCTGGGATGTTGCCTTTGGGCAGCCAATGGTGGATTCAGGGAGAAGGTTGCCTAAAAATGCCATGGTCCCTTCCACTCACTGATGGTCAGGGTGGGAACAGGCAGGAGTCCTGCATACTGAATGGTCCAAGAAGAGCAAAAGGCAACTGGCTGCTGCCCAGTGCTGAGTACTGCAAGGGTGAAATGTGAGGCTGCCACTTCCACCGTGGGATAATCCCAGTTCAACTGGTGCTGTGGTCCTGGCTGAGGCTAGGGATGTGTGTGCCCTGGCTGGGAGGTGAGCCTGTAAAGCCCTGACACCATTGGAGTCCTGCTTTCCCCAGGTTTCTGTGTCATGTTCCAGCAGACACTGACAGACAGGATGGGGTAGCTGTACAGCTGCTGGGGAGGCAGCATGGGACGGCACCGCTGGGCTGAGCCAGCACAGTCCAGTGGAGAACACTTAAAGAGCAACAAAAACTGCACATGCAAAAATCCTGCATCAGTCTTCAGTGTAGCCTGAGTAATTAGTGGTTTCTTATAACAGGGAAACGGTACAGAAAGTAAAAATCCAACTGTCTTAAAACAACAGATACTCTCAATTCATTTCTAATTTATGCATTCTTGTCATATGAAAGCCACTTGCTTAAGCTGCTTTTGTATCTATTTGCAGTCTATTCAGACACACAATGCTCAGTAGGGGTCTGTCTCCATGATTCATTGGCTCAGATTTCCTATAGAGTTTACATGATGTCTACTAAGCCCCATACAGTTTTGTATCCATTATAACCAGGGACAAGCAAGCAGGGCTCAGGAGGCTGAGCATCCATCTAAGAATAGCTTCCTGTCTTCTAGCTCTCTTCACAACAAATGAACAATGGTTACATTTTACCGGCTAGCACTGCATGGTGAGGGGAAATTATAGGAACTTGTCTGAGTTAAATAAGGGAAGAAGCATTTAGAGTGAAGCTCCTTAAATGAGCAGGTCAATAACTAGTTTACTGAGACCAAGGCACATAGCTAATGAGAGAATAAAGAATTATTCTTGTCAAGAGAGAAAAAGATGCTGCCCTGGTTTTGTGCTAAATAATTACATTCATTATGTTTAGGACAGCCCTGCAAGTGGTCTTTTGCACTAGTAAATTCATTAGCAAAGCTAATAGGCAAACTACTATTGGGGCAAATTTAAACGATTGCAATAGGATGGATGGCAAAGATGGGGAAAAGTAGTATGAGAGCTAAGAGCCAAAGTAAGCTTTAAGTATAATTGAATTTATCTTCTCATCAACTTTAAGGCCTCCTTCTGGGCTTGAAACAAGGAGGGGGAAAGCCATTGAAATGAAAGGATATTCACTTGATTGGATTTGTTGCTAGCTTTTCCAGCTTACCAAGCTGTCTAAACTGACCTCCTGACACACGACAACAATTATAAATCCAACAAAAATTAAAACGTTAACTAAATTGGCTCAATGTTTCCAACTGACAAAGGATCCCAAATGTGTCAGGAAGCCATCTCCCCAGCAAAAACACCAAAAAAGTAACCAAACTTTGAATTTACCGAGAAGTTCATGAAACTCAGCTGGGCAGCAGGAAGGTAGGCTGCAACATCTCTAGGCAAGAGTCACAGTTGCACATGGGCTGCGGAGAAGGGCCACCTCCCATGGCTTTAGAGAGCAGCAGCATGTGGCTCTGTGCGAGGCACTGCAGAGCGGTAGCGGTCCTTCCTGAAGGGCAGCGGTGGCGGTGGTGGTGCTCCCTGCCTGCTCAGGTTGCAGTCCTCCTGTCAGCACAGCCCTAGGTTCAACATGCCACAAACACACATGGGGCCATCAGCCCTCGCTGGTACTCTGATTCAGGCTGGCTACATATTTCTGCAGACACCATCAGCATTAGGTATGTTTAACTAAGATTTTCTTTACAGATACATTTTTAAATAAAGAGGTTAGAGTCCAATAAAATCACTGGAGGAGCTGTGGGCATAAGTACCTCTTCTTTAATCATGCTCTGCCTAGACCGTAATCACAGGTGCTTCGTAGATACAAATGCAGCACATTGAGGTGAGCCTAGAAAATGATTGAAATCAATTTAGTGAGTCTGTGGAGCACAGCAGTAACACGTGTAGGACAGAGCAGACCACCAACAGTGCTTATGGTAGTGTCTCGCGTTGACCACCATCTCCAGGCAGGGCTACGCAGCCCCCCGACCCCGCAGGGCTGCCTTCGCTGAAAACTGGGTTATAGGGGAATGGAGACAACTCCTGTTATTGGGCTTTCGCTGAAAAAGCAGAAGGATTTTTTTTTTTTTTTTAAATGTTGAAGCATTTTTTAGCATTTTAAAAGTGAGATTCTAAAGTGGTTTTTTTTTTTCCTAAAAATAACTTTACCACTATGAAATGAAAATGTGTTATGACTGAAAAAAAGACTTACTAAAAAAAGAGGAAAAAAAATCATCAAATATTTAAGCTTTTTGGTTTGGATGTAGAACAAAAATACCTTTTTTTGTTGTTGTTAAATTTGTAAAAAACTTCTTAAGCTGTCTGATTCAGGTTCAACTGGGTTGGGTTCAGTTGTGCCACTGAACCAAAAAGCTGTTATACATCATATCTGTGTCTAGCTGTTTTAAACGGACACTCAAAGTATTAGCTAAAGGCGTCCACAAAGAAGCTTTTCAGTAATTGAATTTGGGAAAGACAGAAAAGAAGTAACTGCAATGAACCCCATATCTGAAAGAAAAAGAGAAAAAAAAAAAAAAGAAAAAAAACCCCTCTTCTTTGCCAAGTGGAAATGGGAATAAATGTTCTTGACTACTGCTGCAGCCTGAAAAGCCAGAATGAGCCTGAGGCTCCCAGCAAACCTAGTTTGGAAACCTCCTCAGCTTATCTCTTATTTCTTCTGGTTAGTTGCTTTATCCAGTCCAGTTAGAAATTCAGGATCTAACTCTCAGTGAGAAACTGGAAAGACAGATATATTGTACGTCTGAAGGAAGACATCCAGAGAATTAAGCATCTTTACCTAAACACTAGGGAAACGCTTGCCACCTTTGTGATTTCAGCGAGAGCTGAACCCTTCCTTCTGGCCATCATGGCCCACCTCCCCTGACAACAGGTCCAGACTCCATCAGCTGCGACACAAAAGGCTGCTGGAGATCCCAAAGAGTCACAACACCTCTGTCTGTTGCCAGTGATTGTCATCCTTCTCCCCCCACTTTTTCATGCATCTACGGCCTTCAAAACCAGACTGAAAAGGTGCCAAAAAATATGAGGTCTCTAGATAGTGACAAAGCTTCCTTCTTAATGAATTTTTAACTAATCATTTCCACAGGGAAGATGAAAACTGGAAGATAACTGTTAAAAGTGTAGGAGGGGTGTCAAGGGGTGTTTTACTGATGACAGGCCTAAGCACAGGCTGTGGAGAAGTTGGCACCTTGTTCTCTCAAAGTTTAAGATCAGACCTGGCCTTCCTCACTAGATTTTTGCCAGTTATTAAGTAATGCAAACACATTATGCAATCTTTATATTTAGAGAGTCTAAAAGTTCAATTATATGGCTGTCCAAGTGTTGTTGTGTTCAGAAAAGTGACTATAAAAATGTCATCTTGTTCCTGCACTTATCTGCTTCCTCAAATGCCTGCTCTCTTGTCAATGTATGTCCATTTCACTCATTAATGCTAATGGGAACCAGGTACACCAATCAGAGAAGATTGGCCCCTTAAGCTATACCTATTTTGCCTGCTAACAAAGCAAACTTTTTATCACAATAAGCAAGAGAAAGCCAGCACAGGTGTGCCACTCTAATATGCATTATACTTTGCCTCATGCTGTGCCACCACTGGTGAAGCTTTATTCTCATTCCAGAACTTGCTGAAGGTTAGTGATGAAGTACAGTGCAGGTCATAAACAACTGAGCTTCATTTTCCACAACTAGACAGAGCAGCAGGACCTTAGAAAAAAAATTATACTAGCTTGTAAATGGAACAATTTAATATGGAAGTAACTGATGGCAAATAAACGCAAAATGCCAAGGCAACTTCTCTGTCACTAGCTGTACTCTGTTCCTTCCATTTCTTTAAAAATCAAAGCTAGTGAACTAGAATTTATTCAATCTTACCAAAGAAATCAATTTAGGTTGTGAAATATACCCTTAAGTAGGGAGAATACTGTGCTCCTTCCTCACAAAAACCTTTTCTACAGACAGTGCACTGGGAAGGTCTAAATACATCCAGCTATGGCTAAGATTTTCCAGCCATGTAGCTGGATACACTCTACACTGCCATCCTTTGACAAAGTCATCTGTGTGGTAAAACCTCCTCGAAACAGCAGAGCCTAAATGATACAAATGCCAAAAGATACAAATGCCAAAACATTTCCTTGTCTCGTTTCTTCAGCTACCTTCCAAGTGCATAGGTTGTTTCTCCAAACGTGTGATGCTTTCACACATGCTCTGAACAACCACCTCTTTTTTAAATAACATGACCATTCTTGTTATCTACTGCAGCTAGTGGTCCTTAAACCTGGTCTCTTCTAGCAGCTAAGATTTCCTGCAGCAAAAAAGATTCATCGTTTATGGACTCCCATTGACAGATGAATGCAGTCTCAGTGCTGCACCAGCAGCAGATTTGAGTCTTTTATCAATAGGTTTAGCTATAGAAATCTATGTGTAGCACTGAGAAGCACTAGCTCCAAACAAAATCATGTTGGAATTGAAGAAACTGGTGAAAAGACACACTTACACTTTAAGAGTGATTTCTGGGCAGAACAGCAGTGGAGCAGGGTCCGAGGCAGGCGGTGTCATCTCCATCCTTGGAGGTTCACAAGAGCAGACTGGACGAAACTCTAAGAAACCTGGTCTGGCCTCATGGTTGACCCTGCTTTCAGCAGGAGTTTGGACCTAAGCCCTCCTGCAGTCCCTTCCCAACCAAGCTGGGACTATGTGACATGAGATCTCACTCGAAATTGTACCACCATCTTCAGCCAGCCACAAGTTGAAGAAGAAATTCTCAGGCTGCCCCTTCCCTGAGTGCATGGCATTGCAAATTCTTTCCTGCACATTGTTCTGCTCTAGCAGACAAAACCCCACATATTCCTATCTTACTTTTCACAGTCCTCCTTTCCTAGGAGCCTGTAGGCTCTTCAGCGGTACAAACCTAAAGGTCTTACAGGGCCTCATTGGTCTTTCTCAGAGGTTTGTCAGAACAGAGAGTGCTCTGAAGGGAACAGCAACAGACACCTCTGATCTTAGTTTCCAACCATTCAGATTAGTATTCTACATTCACTGCTATTTATACCCTCTAACTTCTTGATACCTATGGCTGAGTGAACTTGTCTAAAACCTCTCCCTGGTTTATGAGCGTGGATTCAGTTTTTATGTTCACTGACTGCTAATGAGGCATCTTCCTGCCTCAGTCCTGCATAAAATTAGGTACCTACTGTAAAACACTCCTCCCTGCTGCTTTTCATTGATTGCACAGGGAATTAGGATCTGGCAACCATCGATAACAGCCATGAAGAGATGCTCACTGCTCTCTTGATCTTATAAAGTTAATTTAGATATTGTAAGTGGTCAGAACATGGCTTAGCACAAGGAAGAAACCCTTCTCAGTCAAATAGTACCACTAAGGATCCTCAAGATCAGCATGGAGCTGGACCTCAGCAGATCTGAGCAAAGTGCCAGGTAGCAACAGTGCCCAGACACACCATGACACTGCCACCACTCACTGACCCCTACCCACTGTTTCCAGTTTCTGAACGCACCTTGTGAAAGGACAGCAAGCACAGAAACTCATGCTGGTTTATAGTGTCCACCTTACAGTGCCTCCAGCTTAAGCTCTGCCATGTAGCTAATGCAAAATAAACTGAGCAGCTCCCCCAGACATATCTCAGTTGACTTAATTCACCTGCTTTGGAAGGGGAGGACGCAGAACTACAGCACACACATTTTCTTATGTGTGGAGCCAAGCTATGGGCTTGGAGGTACAGGACCTAGGGAAGGAGCTCTTACTCCTTCTTACTCTGCTGTCCAGGTGAGAAGACCAAACTACAGCTCAGCTTTCCACTGTTGCAGGTCTATGGGAAGAGCAAAACACAGCAAATGAGATTTGACATAACAGTCCTACACTTGTGATGGAAAAGCTGGCTAGCACATCTGTGGCTGAATTTAGTTATTTTGTTTAATGTAACAAATTATACAACAATTGTTTGTGATCTATATTCTTGGCCTTTAAAACCAAGGATAATCTATGGCTTTTAAGATTTCAGTTTATCCTTAAACAATATTAATGGTTGTCCACAGCAGACACAGCTTTATGAGAGGGGATAAGACTGGAAATTTGAGGGAGAATATCTCCATCTAACTGCCTACCTGTAACTGAGAAATTAGCGTTCTTCCCAAGAGAAAAAAGGATGAGGTTAAATAGGTGAGCATTGAACAATTGAACATTGTTTTTACTGTGAAACGGGATTTTATAAAGAAATATATGCACAACCCCACCTTGCCGGAGTCTGATAAAAAACGAAGGAGAGTACAGTACATACCGCCAAATGGATGACGACTTCATATAACTTGTTCTGAAAGAAAGCAGCCTGTTGTTTACTGCATTTATCGACAATCTGTGAAAGTAGACCAGAAATCAGCCTAATTACCAGAGTGCCAGTTGTGCTTGTTAACACCAGCTTTGTGACCAAATGTTATTCCACAGTTGTCACATCACAAGAAGGTTTCATTACTAACATAATAGTGAACAAGATCACATGCCTGGCTATTGATTGATCTGCCACACAAAGGAAGGACGTTGTTGTCTCTATTATAACCAGTTACATCTTTGTCTGCCTGTATAATATGCACAGGAATGTATCATGAGCAGTTGCTGCAGTGTTTCCTAATTTCTGCCTGTTAGCCCATTAACAGCCCATTAGGATTTGCAGACTTTACCACCAGAAAAGAAATGACCTTGCCATAATTCTATCTTGCACAATCTTCAAAAAAATTGTTTTCATCAGCCTTCCTGCAATGGATCCTACAAGGATTGAGACTTACTCAACATTTGCTTTATAAATATATAATTTCTGCCAAATCAAAAGATATTTTAATTCTTTCCAGACACAATTAGGTAATACTGCAGGAACAGTAGAAATATTCATCATTACCGCAGTTGAATGGCCCTGAATGAACTATATCTTAGACAAGATAAATATTCTGCCACAAGCATCTTGGACAAAATGAACTAACATTGACCCTCAGACCATCAAGATATTGCTTTCCATTCACTGACCAGTCATAAGCGCAAACAACAGCTTTCAGGCCTGTTGTTAATATTAAAAGTGAACAGTCTTGTTTATTTTTCTATGAACTCAATAAATATTATAATATAAAAGTGGATTTGTTTATCATTGTGAGCCTACAGAAAAACAAGCATGCCTCATCATCTTATCTGATGATGAATGATTTATCAGGCAGAACGTGAATCTGCTTCTAACTGAGTCTATTTTCCTGTTTATGCTTGTTGAACAGATACAATTTAATGAAGAATATAAAGTACTTAAAAATCTGTCTACCATTAATAGTTTAATTAAACTGACATGTACTTCAAAAACAGAGAGACAGAAAACATTAATTTTGGTTATAAAGGGCATGGCATTATTAAAGTGCAATTAAAAACAACATTCACTTACAATTAATAGCTAAAACAATTTAATTACTTAACATTTGATTGTCAGTTCTGGCTAACTTAGCCACCCCAAGGTAGGTATGTTCTTTGGTCCTCTTATAAAGTATATTACATGGCTGCCATCACACTGCAAAGTCCCAAGCACAAGCTAACAACTTGCTCCCGAGCAGTACCTCACTGTAAATCCCCTGACAAACACCTCTCTGTACTATTGTCCCCTGGTGTCTCCCATGGCGGCCGGTCACAAGTGGTGTTCCTCAGGGTTTGGTGCTGGGACCATTTCTGTTAAACATCTTTATTGATGATCTTGATAAGGACATAGAGTGTATTATCAGTAAATTCACAGATGACACCAAGTTAAGTGGGAATGTTGATCTGCATGAAGATAGGGAGGCACTACAGAGAGACTTGGATAGATTGGATCGGTGGGCCAACGTCAACGGGATGAGCTTCAACAAGGCCAAGTGCCAGGTCCTGCACTTGGGCCACCACAACCCCATGCATCACTACAGGCTTGGGGAAGTGTGGCTGGAGAGCTGTGTAGAAGAGAAGGATCTGGGGGTTCTAATTGACAAGCAACTGAACATGAGGAGGCAGTGTGCCCAGGTGGCCAAGAAAGACAACTGCATCCTGGCTTGTATTAGAAATAGTGTGACAAGCAGAAGTAGGGAGGTGATAGTCCTCCTGTACTCTGCACTGGTGAGGCCACAGCTTGAGTATTGTGTCCAGTTTTGGGCACCTCAATACGAGAGAGATATCGAGGTGCTGGAGCAAGTGCAGAGGAGGGCAATGAAGCTGGTGAAGGGCCTGGAGAACAGATCCTATGAGGAGCGATTGAAGGAGCTGGGGCTGTTCAGTTTGAGGAAAAGAAGGCTGAGGGGAGACCTCATCACTCTCTACAGCTACCTGAAAGGACATCGTAGAGAGGTTGGTGATGGTCTTTTCTCACAGGTGATTAGTGACAGAACAAGGGGGAACGGCTTTAAATTCCAACAGGGGAGGTTTAGACTGGACATTAGGAAAAAAATTTTCACAGAAAGAGTGGTTAGACAGTGGAATAGGCTGCCCAGGGAGGTGGTGGAGTGACCATCCCTGGATGTGTTTAAGGGTCATTTTGAGGAGATGTTGGGGGATATGGTGTAGGGCAGAACTTTGTAGAGTAGGGCTGATGGTTGGACTCAATGATCCCAAGGGTCTTTTCCAACCTGAATGATTCTATGAGTCTATGTCCTCGAGGCGGCAGTTCCCAAAGGATTCCTCCCTGACCTCTCCACTGGGGCAGGTAACAGCCTCCGCTGAGGCTGGTGCAAAGTCTAGGGGCTGACTGGTGAGCTGGCTCCTGGCTTTGGGATCACTTTTCCCTGGTAAAAGCACTAATTTAGGTCCCTTGGACATACTCAGAACACCTGTTTTCTTCCTAAACTTCATGTGTCTTACAGGTCTTTCCTTCACACTTGTTTGAAATTGGTCAACTGACTCAGCAATTCTTTGAGGGAAGCACTGGAAAAGAGGAGCAAAGAAAAGCATCTCAGCAACACAGGTCTCATTTTGCTTGGAAACAGGAAAAAAACCCCTCTTCTGTCAAATTCAAAGTTAAAACCTGAAGATGCAAAGGGAGAGTCTGCCAAAGAATTGTTGCAGGACTACTTCCTAGAAGCATAAATCCTTCTTGAACAAAGCAGCAATGAAAATGCCCCTGAAATTCAGCCTACATAAGAACATAGCAACAAACACATTTAGAACGTTCATCAGAATTTCAGGGTCAGAAGAAAATCCAGACTTAAAACACAGGACTAGTCTGAGGGATTCTGTTCTATAAGATATTTCAATACCGTCAGAGATATACTGAGAAGAAAAGTCAGCTTTTTAAAGCTTTTCACCAAAAGCAAGACAGACCTATCCCTCAGTAGCCAGGCACCCTACTGCAGAGCCATCCATCTGTGATTGGAGTAACCGTGTCTGGATTACACCATTAGCCAATACACTGGCCACTGGGCAGCTGGCTTTTCTGGGATAGATGTGTGAAGAAGTTTGGTTTCAATGATTTTCTTTTGAAAATTTATTTCATTGAACAATTCTCAAGAAACATTGCTTTAATCGCAACTAAAGAAAACCAGGTGCTACAGTTTTCTCCATGTGGGCAGAATGTCACAGCAAGTACCATGGCTCTCAGCAGGACTTCACAGATCTCAGAAGTTTTCTCTTACAAGGAGATTTCAGGATTAATATCCTACCAACTAAGCATGCTTATTCTTGAACAGCCTGGAGCAGAAATTGTTTCAGGACTATTTAACTAGTTCCTATAAATTTGGTTTATTCATTTCCTTATTAGCTGAGGTGTGTGGAGTGGTTGCAACTGCTCTCATAAATCACAAGATACAGTACTCTATTACCTCCCCAGGAGGAAAGGAGGGAAAAAACAGATGATAAAATCAGGGGGAGAACAACCCAACGGTGCAGTTAAAATATTCACAAAAGCTTTCTTTCATGCCTTTTTACCAATCCAGAGTACTATAGCCCTTGTCATACCACCTGAAGGGTGCTGACTGACTTCTGAAGTCCAGGAGAAGTCCTTCTGCCCATACTGCAGGTGGCTGAGCCAAGCTGGAACCTCCACGATTAGAGAGAAGAGTTCACTGAGCCTGGGTCTGCCTCGCAAGAACAGCTTTTACATCTGGAACTTAGACCAGGGCTCCAGACCTTTACGTCCTGCTGTAAGTTGGACAAATGTGCAGTAGAGGACGGCACCTGGGCTTCCGCTGGTAGACCAATTTACTGGAAAGCTGCTTGGGGTAAAAATGTTTTTATTCATGTTTTCATAGAGAGCATTTTAATGACAAAATACTTTTTACACTGCACCTGTATATAATGTATAAAAATTAGAATAAAAGTAATCAGTACAAAACAATGTATTTCTGCACTTAAATTTCTCCATGAAAAAATTTAAATTTATCTTAATTTTAATCTCTGTTAAATTTAAAACTTAGATTTCTCTGTGGATAAATTTAAAGAAAGAGGGAAATGGTAAAGGGTGGGAGTTAGTAGGATTCATTAAAAAAAAAAAACATAAACAGTGTCTGTCTTTACCTTTTTTCCTCTAAAGAGTATTATAATAATAGATTTATTTTTCAATTCAGTCATTAAGCCTTCCACTTTCACATAAAAAACACCTGCACTGACACAGCTTAGGCTTTGAATTCAGACAAGTTATCCCCAAAAGAGTAAATATATTCATAAATGGTCAGAGCTAAAGCATTTCAGCCCACCAGAAGAAATTATTATGAGAATGGATGTTCATTTGAAGATCTTGTGAGGAATTCAGCAACTGAAGTACTGAGTATTCACTGGGGAAGTACCAGATACCCTCACCGTAAAGTTAAGAGCTAATTTTACACCAAGCCAAGCAGGGAATGGTGGCTATTAAGGGTTTTAAGGCTTTTAAGGGTTTTGGCTCTGCAATCTCTAACCACATTAAAGTCTTGTTCACACTTGTTTCAAGATCTGTAACTGAGATGTGATTGCAGTATAATATAGACCACCAGAGTAGGTAGAATAGAGGATTAAGTCTGGAAACACATTTGAAAGTAAACTAAGAGATATGGAAAGCCTATATACTATTGCGTATAAGCTAGAAGTAAAATCACTTGTGCCTGAACCAAGCTTCTTTGATTGCATGAGAATTTCTATCAGATTGCTAGCCACACCAGTAATCAGATGTTTGCACATATAGAACAAAACACCAGGTAATTACTGAGCTTTATTTTCTTCATGGTTTATTCACTGTTATGTGACCAATGCAGCCTGGAAAGTCAAACAGTTTATGAAATACAGTATTAATTGACCATGAGTTTTAATTTTTTCTTTAAAGACAGAATATTGCCTATCATTGTGAATATACATATATATATCTCAAACCTTACCCATTAAGACTCTTTTTTCAGATTTTTTTTCATTTTTCTTACAAGTCTACAGATCTTCAGTAATATTTTAAACTGCTGTTTACGAAATTATAGTTTGATCTCTATTTCTTTTTTTAAACAGTGCAAAATCACATTAAAATACTATGATCTTCTAATTAAGGCTTTCCCCACATAAGACTCAGGCAAAGCATGTCCGAAGCATTGCCCAACATAGGGCCTTTAAGAAAAAACCTCCCAAAGTATGTGGTTGTCTAGGTGAATTTGCAAATGAAATCAAGGCATTGGGTGTATATTCTGTTATTATTGTGTTTAAATTAAGCTTGAAATGCCACGCAACAGAAATAAAAATCAGAGGCAGAGCAGGGTATTGTTTGGTTTCTGAATATTAAATGTAATCAAAAGGTAATAGTACTTATAGATTTTCCATATACAAACAGATTTATGGAACTGATAAAAAATATTTGCTCATTGAGCTTCAAAACTCTGGATGGTTTCTTCTGTGAATAATCAAATAAGTTAACTCAGTTCAGTGGTACAGAAATATTGGATTTATATTTAAAGGGCTACTATTGGTTAGGAGTCATACTTTTTAAAAAACAAGTAACTTTACCATAAATGTCATTTGAGATAATGAGACAAAATATAGTGTAAAAAATAAGCCAAGTTCACAGCTGATAAAAACAGCAAGTTGGCCAGTTTCATTTTTGTTGCTAATCAATTTTACTTTCAGGTTTGCATACATGAGAATAAAGTTGCAACACCTGAAGGCATAGTAATTTACTTTTGCAAATTTGTTTCTTTATATATTTCATTTTTATAATTTTATGAAAATGTTTCTGTTAATTTGAAGTTCCTGGAGAGCCTTTTTCAGTTCAGAAAAACCTCTCAATTGTTTTTCAGCATCTCTGACTACTGTTAAGTAACCTGGTCTCTCAATAAGAGAAGGCAGTTTATTGACCCAGAATTTTCTTGCGATAGCTTTTAAAAAATTTCTGTTTGCATGGTTTTATACGTTAAGAAAAACAGCAAAACTGTACTGCAAATTTTAGGGGCCCTAGTGCCTTCTCAAGATGCATGATGTCTCTTCCCTGCTTGTGTCACAAGAATGCTAAATAAGGAGAGAGAAATCCCTTCCTTCAGGAAAAAAACCAACAACAACAACAAAAACCCCCAAAAAAACGAAACACCACCCTTAAAATACTAGATCATGTCAAAACTGTGGGAAGAGGTTTCAGATACTATCAGCTGTGGTTTTATATTCATGTTCTGCTTGCCAATATTTTGGGTAGTATTCTGAAGCTGACTTTTGATCCTTTAAGGACCGCATATCCCCTAGGCTCAGGTTTGACTCAGTATTGGAAATGCCAGGACAACAGCTGGATGAAATTTCACAAGAGCAGCTTTTTCTGCAGCATTTTAAACTAATCTGAATTGAGAAAAGCAGAGATAAAATGGAAAATATAAACACAGAAATCAGACACAGTAAAACCTGGAAGGGGAATGTGGAAAGCAGAACGGGAGCGAGGAAATACACGTGTGTGGAAGGACTAAGGAGCCAAATGGGGAAACTGAGAGAAACATTTGGAAAAAAATCTGAGGAGCAGACGGCTGACAGAGGAGGCAAAATCTGTGAGGGGGGAAAGTGGAGGGAGGTAACACAAACACAGAGAAGAAGCTAAAAAATAGCAGTGAAAGGAGGCAGAGGAAGGACAGAGAGCAGAGAGACAGGAACTAGCAGCGTGAAACAAAAATAGCAGGGCAGAGAGATGGTGCAGAGGTAAATTGAAAAGAGGGATCCAAAATGTAGGCAAAAATTTTACAGAGTAAAAGCCCAACTTACAAAGCTTCATGAAGTTTACAGGAAATTAGTTCTGGGGAAGCCCAGGCAGCGCAAGGACAAAAGCGCGCCCATTTCTTTACCTTCTCAATCTGGGTTCAGGTTAACAGAGCCTCTGTTTGTAGCAACCCCCAAAAATAAACACTCAGCCTATTGGAACTGGTAAGGGGGACATGGTATAGCTACTGCCTTCTCTCCACGAGCAATGCAATCTCCTCCTTTTGTGCCCTGCATTTCGGAACAGGAGGAACAAACAGGCAAAACATAATTTACAGTCTCGGTTTATCTGTATCCACAGCCCATCTGCTAACTCAAACCACAGTAGAATGTGTATGTGTGCATTCAGAGAGATGGCTGTCATTAGGCCAATGAAGTTAACCAATGTATAAAAGCCAGGATCAGATCAGCAATAAAGTTTACACTTCATTATGGATGTCAAAATCCTTGCTGATTTTTTTTTTCCAGAAGTATTTATCTTATTGAATTTCACCACCAAAACCATCCCTAGCGATCATTCAGGAATCAGTTACTTGGAAGCTCTAGCATTCAGGACTGAAACCTGAAAACAGATAATTCCTTAATAAATTTACAGAATTAGAAAAACTGGACATATTAACATACATCTCTGTATTCATGGCTGTAAAATGATTGGATTCTTGTCTCATCAAATTTACATTGTGGAATCTGAATATAGTATGATTAGGCATTATTTTAACAACTACATTACAATACAATTTAAAATAAAATGGCCCTTCATATCGCACTAATATCAGTGTTTTAAATAACAAAGGGGATTTTTTTTTTTTAAATAAAGGAAAGGATTAGCATTTAGTTTCAATCAGTATAAGCAATGCTGTACCAGTTGGTGTCTCAAAGATTCAGGATTTTATTAATATTCCAGAGATGCATTTGTGTTGCCTCTGGGTACACTGAAAAGCCACTTAAACTGCACTTAAAGCAGCACTACAGGATCAAATTGATGTGCATCAACCATTTACAATAAAACTTGATTATTATAAAGGCATACATATTTGCATAATTACATGTTTGATTTTTTGATAATGCAGCATACACTACAAAATGTTGCTTCATGTAGAAAGGCATCGTCAAAAAGCACCATCTGCTGTAGTGTTTAATGCACTGCAATGTTTGAAAAATTCTGAAGGTAGATTTGTGTGAATCAAAGGGAAAAGCAAAGTAGTTTTGCTAGAACAAGAGGCTCAGGGCTGGAGGAGGGAACATGGTAAAGTGTGGACTTTTTGTTAGGCTGTCGTCTGTTTCTCTCTGGCTATTTTTAAATAAAATTGTCAGGGCGAGAAAGGTAAAAGACAACAGAGCAGCACATCCTACGGTCCACAGAACATAGGATACAGAACTTGAGAGAATTTGACATAAACACATTTTTGATGTTTTCACTCAAAAAAAAATTTCAGTATCTAACATACGCAATGAAGGAATCATTGGGAAAGAAGCCCAGCAGCACAGATAGTGGATTCTTACACTTATTACTTTGACAAGAATGAATCTTTTTAAAGGAATCTCTATTAAGCATCACAATAGCTTAAAAGACATAGAACTTGAAAGTAAAAATATCTTCATGTTTGCTCAATTCAAAAGGAAAAGCCACCTGTTCTTCAGTAATATCTGACCATAAGCCCTAAAAACAGCCCAATGTGTTCAGGAAGTCTGATTCTAAGATTGCAGAAGTAAAAGCATATCTTGGAGTATGAGAAAAAAAAAGCACTTCTAGACTCAGCTCAGTTAGCCCAGAGTTCTTGTATCCCAAAAAAAATCATCATTTTGATTAGCATTACGTGTCTATTGTTTTAATGCCTGAGGTTGTTTTTCAAAGTAGATTTTGAGAAAGACATTAATTAAATGTAGTTGTAGCTGTTTCTAATATTCTGCCATCCCAAGGAGTTTGTATGCATATGCATCCAGAACACACACACACAAAAGGGTCATCTGTAGCTTTTTTCCGAGTCTGTTGCTACCTCTGAGCTCTGCTGTGAACATTTCTGGACATTGTGCTGAGCGGTAAAGCGCAGCACAGCGCCAAGACGGCAAAGATCTGGCAGGAAAGTCAACAGGCATGTACTAGCCTGTTGCTTCCCAGTAGGAGCTCATTCCTTCACAAATTGGCCTTTGGTAAGCAGTGTGATTCATTGCTCAGGGACTGGATTACAAGCTGGAAACCAGCTGCCAGAATTTGGGCAACTCATTTCACTTCCCCATGTTTTCCATTTTCCTTCCTCCTGTTTTTCACATCACATTAGTTGAAAATATAAAACACTTCGGGCCAAGGACTTTTTCATAATACAAGTTTCCAGCATGTTGGGCATTAAACAAGCTTTTAACTCCATGGGCACCTCAAGATATACCAGTATACAAACAACAGTTGGATTATATGCTGTATGTGGGACAAATATCAAGTCAATTAAAAAGCATCTTTAACAACACAATCCAACTATAAAGTCCAGCAGTCAAGAACAGCATCTGGCTTCAAGACATATTCTACAGTCCAGTGACAGAAAAGAGCTACAGAAACAGACAAAATTTTGTCCAGACACCTGAAGAGTATGGTGGTGTATGTATGAATGCAAATATCTCAAAACTTCTGTGCCCAAACCACAACAGCTTGTATGTAGATTCACTGAAACCAAAGTGATGGCCTGAAGCCTTAAAGTTGCATTGGTGGCCTGTTAGCCTATGCTATATCTGGACTACAATAAATTTACATTCCTACCAAGAAAATAGTCACTGTTGTATAGTTATGAGATAGATTTTGTTTCACATTATGAGATAGGATGTGCTTGAGTCCTCTATTATGCACAAGATTTTTAAACCTCTAGGTTCTTTACCCTGGCTTACCAAGTACAATTATAGCTTGGCATCAGAGATGCCGAACACCCACACTGTCATTGACTTAGATTAGTTCAGTGAAATCCAGTGCTTCTGAAAAATCAAATCTTTTGTGTGTCACACAGAACAGTATGAAACATCTTTTAAATAACCAACATATTGTTGTGTGTTCACAAAACCTCAGAAATATTTATCTGTTGGTATTTTCCCACACCCATCATTTACTGAGTTGAACCATATTACAGTACAACACAGTGCCATTCCCTCTGCCTCTGCCGGCACTTGAAACAGAACCTGTATGGTTTCTTGCTCTTCAGGTACCCATTCTGAAAAGATAATGATGTATTTATAGCATAATATTGAAAATAGCCCCAAACTATAACAAAGCCTCAAAAACCTCTGCATTTCTTTCCCACTGAAGTCTCTAAGTGCATTTGGTCATAGTACTCAAAGAGGAAACAAAACCAGCCAGGCAGACACAAATCTTTAGAAACAATGACTTTCCCTTTTGTGCCTTAATATTCTGCTGTTGGTGAGCTTCCCTAACAAAGTCTGCGCTAATCGTTGCTGGAATCAGCACAGCAGCGACTGCTAAGCACAGTCTTTTTTTCTCCACCCTCTCCGCACTAGGCAGACAGGGTTTTTCATTACATATATCATTTTCAACTTGCTGCAGTGATTCCACAAAGACAGGAGGATTTAGAAAGCTAATGAATGGGGGTGGGGAGCAGGCTAGGATTGGAGCTTCAGTGCTAATGTCTAAGGCTAGATACCAAGAGTGGCTTCACACACAGGGCACTGCCACCGATTTTATTTTCATTGCATGGCACTAACAGACGTTGACAGCCAAATCATTCATCTCAAGTTAATAAATCAAAGTGAGGAGTGGGGGTGGGGGGATTTGTTTGTTTGAACATTTAGTGCTACAGGATTTAGGGCAAGGCTCACTGGGCATTGCCTTGCCCTGATTGTTATTGTGCTGCAATGACAGCAAAATTATTTATCTTTTAGTTGCTAATTAAGAACAGAAGTGAAGAATAGGCTTGGTCTGAATATACTGTAGTATCTAGGGACCATTTGCTACATCATAATGAGATGCCATAGATGCTGTAACTCAGTATGTCTACAAGTCTCTTGCCGCTTTATTATTAGGAAAAAATTTCATCTTGCAGTTAACTGACATAAAGTTAATAGTTTATAAATAAGATTAACCTGAAGTGGAAAACAACATTTCCCCCCCAAAGTGAAAAGATCACATGCCTTCCCAAGCTCACTCCTAGCACAGAATGCTCCATTTCACTGATATCAGTACCCTTGCTACTATTCTGCTGTTTGGTACATCTAACCCCCCTTTTGCAGACATGTCATCAATATTTTCTGCCACTTGGGAGAACAGGCTATACTGATTACAAAATACTGGTTCTATAAATCTGATAATTTTAATGATAAACCAGGATGTTTTAGGCTTTATTGTCCCCGAAAAACTAAGAACAATTGCAGATTGATTGTGAACCAATTAAGGACCTTGGAGCTATAAGTTGTGAATATAATTTCTTTTTCTCAGGAGAAAAAAAAAAATATTTCTGGTTCTTACTTCTCATCATGGTAGGACACTGTCCCAAGAGCTGAATGGAAACTACATGGGTTAGTTGATGCCTTTTGCTCTATATTTAAGGACAGGCTATTCCCTGCAACTGTATCCTGCTGCCAATGCTCAGTTAATAGGCTCCTGTAGTGAATAACATCATGTGCTCTGTCAATTATTAATAATGAGACAAGCGTTTTCACATCAGAATGCTGCCTTGTAATGTGATGAGCCTGTATCGTATTAGCGTATCAAAGCTCAGACTCGTAACGTTACTAGTTTACTAAGCGAACTTTGAACAAGATTTATTCCCCAAACAGTCCGCTGAGTCCTAATTTTCATGAATTTTGTAAATAGAAAATGCCTCTTTATTGCCAAGATTTTTAGAATATGGTTTGTATTTTAGGTGGTTGATTTACTGCTACATTGCATTTATTCTAACACATCATTGATCCCCTGTCTCATACATCAGATTTAGTTACTTTTTTATTGTATAATTTCTAGGCGACAGTGGCTATCCGGGACAGAAAGAGCTGATGGATCTAATTTGATTTTGCCCTTATACCAGCAGAAGTTCACTTACTAGTTCACTTACTCAGAATTCATTGATCACTCGAAGGTCTTCTGGGATTGTGAAATCTCATTCTCGGTGTCTTTTCCAATTGTCAAAGCACAGACTCAATACTGCATCTGACATCCTTGCAGCCTGCCTCGTTCTGCATAACACAGCAGTCAACCATGGGGTTATAGTCAATGATGGGCCTCTCATAAAGGATGACAAGGCTAACTCTTACTGACTTCAGACATGGCAAAAAGGTAGATCTTTCTGAAAGGTGGGTTTGCTGATGACAAGTGAGGGGCAGCTCAGTGACAGCCATATCTTTAAACAAGGGAAAGGAAGAACTGGGAAAGGACAAAGGCGATGAAAAAGGTGATAGTAAAGGAAGAAGAAATTGCAAGAGGAGTTTTACACAAAGAACCATAGGTCTAAAATCAAAGAAATTGTACTACTTAGCATAGCAAGATGATTGAATTCCTTTATCTGTGGCTTACTGTTCCTAGCTAAAACACAAGATAACGTCCTGTGCACAGCCCATTCAGTTCAATGGCAAGACAGCAAGCCTCACGGAGGATACTGTCAGAACAATAATCACTTTTAAAGTGGTTGTAAAGATCTTCTAGTCACTAAGCGCACACAAAGAGGCAAGAGGAGGTTAATGAAACTTCAAGAACTGTTTGTGTTCAGTAAGGTTACTTCGTCTTGAGTTTTTGAGAGCAGATAAGGTGGAAAAGAAAGATATTGGAAAGGCGGATGACATTTAAAAGAAGCAGTATTAAAGTTCTCCATTACAAGAATAAAGAAGACTATTCATCTTCATCTGGGAGAAACAACTGATAGTTCCCGTTACCCGAGGGAATTCTAAACCTTGAGCTAATCCCTGCACCTACAGCACAACTTTGCAAACATGTACCAATATTTAGGTTACCAGTTTTGGAACAAATGCATTACCAAATATTAATTTCTTTCACAGAAACAAACATTAGAATCATAACAGACCTGCTTTAATCACAAATTGTTTTCTGAACACATATACCAGTCTAATTTCAAACTGTTTGAGCACCTGAGCTTCCATTTCCCCTCTGGAAAGTAGTCACCAACCTAAATGCAGCCAGCTATACAGGGTAACTTTTCTCTGATATGCATTGTTCATTTTTTCCTTTTTTGCTCATCCTTTGGATGACATGAAAATATCTTTCTCTCTACGTGCTTGAAACCCATCCACAATCATCAGCTGCTACATTTTCTTTTCATAATCTTGTTTATATTCAAATAGGCACTACTGTTGCTGTGCTCTGTCAAGAGACTTGGTCAATAGTTCCAAAAAAGCAAAAGTACCAGGGGGAAATGATGGGGAATTACATACCAAATAACATGGAGTTTAAAATCCCTTGTTTGGCTTGCAGACTACAATACTTGCACTTACACTGTTGGTCTATTTCAAATGGAAATTTATTTAAACAAAGTGAAAGCGTAACTTCTCAGGCAAAAGCTGAAGACTTGGAACAGAGGGTGAGTGATCCCATACCTAACATCACTACTCAGAGCTATGATCATTCACTGTTTTGCTATAAGCATCCTGTGCAGCCTTAGTCAAGTTGTTTAGGGTTTTTTTGTGGCTTAATCCCCCATCTTTGAGATAAGTATGACTTAGCCTCCCTATCTCACAGGCACACAGTAAGGATAAATACATTAAAGGAGAATTAATATATCACAATATAGTGATAGGAGTTCAATACCCTGCATACGGAGTAATTTATCTTTTTGTCTCCTGGATCAAGTACAGTTTCTAGGTGTGTGCAACAATAAAAGCCTAATCTATTAATATATAAAGAAAGCAAATAATCTTCAGCCCTGCATTCCTGTATAGGAAACCTTGAACAGAAACATAAACCTATAGATGTAGGGTGGAAATATTGGAGTAGAAAAGAACAGAATTTTTTTCCTTTATTACAATGGGCTTAATACAAGGATAGAAACCACAAGCTAGACATAAATAAAGAAATCTATTAATTCCAACAGAATAAAACATAAAACACAACAAAACCAAACAAATGTACATCAAATTCATATATAAACTAGATATATAAGTATTTAGACACACACATTTTTAAAAACCTCCTTAAAGTTATCTGTGTAAGAAATACACTATAATTTACTAGCAGATGAATTATATACTGTTCCCAGGATAAAACCTCCATATTTCTTGCTCCAGACTACCCTCCCCATAAAATAGCTTTATTAGAGTTTAGCAGTGTTAGGGAAAAAGTGAAGGTAATGTCTATAGCTCCCATTAAAAAGCTGATCACACATTTCATAGTGATTATAGAATAATATACTATAAAAAATGAGTTTTCACCAAATATTCAAAATTATAGATTTATTCAGAGTCCCAGAGAAAAATCAAACTTGTAAATTGTGCAGATTATATATCCAATAAAATATTTATTGTTGCACAATGTATATTGTTAACTGTGTTGACTACTTTTCACCAAGGTGCCAGAGAAATGAAAAATTACCCAGTGTAGAATATAAAATAGTTTTTTTCAAGTCCTAGAGCTAGTTCATGAGCATACAAAACAGATTGTATTCAGAGCTGTAATATAGAAATTCTTCAGTGAAGAAGACACTAGAGCTGAATACCTGACAGCAGAACAAAACAGAGAACAGCATTAAAGCCATGTAGCTGAGGTGCTGCATGCAAATGCAGGAAGACTTGAATTAGTAATGTTGAAGGTCTAGCTAAAGTAGACGGTGGCTGTGTCAATGAATGTTTTAATGACATCTTACTAGTTTAAGGACTAACAAGTCCATGCATGCAGCCTGATGGAATTCTGGGGTCTAAAATCTCTTTGGGTTTACAAAAACAAGCAAATATCTTCCTTCTCTGCAACTTCATAAACCAGCCTATGAAAATCACACATATGGTTTGAGGTGCATGTTCTTGTTTTCAGTGTTAATCATAATCACAACCAACAAACCCCCCACTGTCTATCATTTATTCTTTTTCAGAATTTACATAAATATTTATTCAAACTGCAGCTACAGGGCACCAAACGGTGGTCATGCTATAAAAGGGAAAATTCAGTAAAAAATTAAAACTTAAAAATCTTTTAGTTACTTTGCACCTTAGTGCTGTGACTCAAATGTACCTCTTTGTCACTATACTTCTTGTCCTCTTCATTTTGAGATGGCCTTTAAAACTTTCTAACACAGGACAAGGATAACAAGCAAGCTGGAAGCACCAAGCCAGGGTGGGACTCGGGCTGTCGCTCAGGCTGTGCACGGCTCTGCACAGAAAGGTGTTTCTGACCTGTCCTGCCCATTCACAAATATACAATGGTAAAATAAAGAAATACACCGATAATCTGGAGTGAGGGGTTTCATCCTTGCCCTTTCTCTCTCTATTTTAGCTTTTTCACTTCCAGCCTTTAGCGCAGACCACACCAGGCTTGGGAGTGCAATTACACCCTCAGAGTGAGTGTGTGCCAGGCTGACAAAACACTGAAAAGCCAACATTTGAGCTCAACCCTACTCTGTAGCTGTGGCCCAGCTAGTCCTGCACTCCTGCCCATTGTCTTCCACAGGAGCAGGCTATTCGACCTGGGGGCAGGGAAGCCCCCTCCTTTGCAGGAGAAAGCCCAGGATGCTGAAACAGCCAAAATATGTTCTGCTTCACTCTCCATACCCCTCCTCCTCAAAGCACCATGTTGCTGAAGACTGGGCAGGAAAAGCAGCTACCTCATAGGGTTTGGGATTTAACAGGTGAGCATCTTTCTTCCCTCACCCTAATTGGTCGTACTGTTGATATTAAAAGCAACATATTTGACATGAAAATATATATTTCAGAATTAGCTATCCTAAAGAAACTGGTCCCTAAGTTACACTACTTCATGTTAAAAGAATAATTACATCAGGTAATGATTTCAGAAAACTGTTGGAGAAACATACTTGCTTTCTTACCCCAGCCACACAGCAGCCACAGCTTGTGCATTGCCCAACCACAGGTCTCACTTTTGGAAGCAGAGGACAAAACGAGCAGGATTAACTGAAAAATTCAGGTTAGATATTCTCTTAGGATTTTACAGTTGCTGTATTTTTAAATGCATATTCTATCAGCTCTTGATACCTGCACTTTTTCAAAATCTTTTTTGATTTACACGAAAGCAGATAGATTATGCCATCAGCCAGCATAAACTCAATGCAAAATACGATCATTGTCTGCGTGTTGCTGGTGTGCGAGATAGGGGAGGGGAGCACACACACACCTGGATGAGAAGAGCCCTATTCCAACATTTTTCTGCTTAGAGAGACTACAGCTTGGAGTCCCACCTATAGGACTGTGGATCCAAAAGACTGGATATCTAAAACTAGGTTCCTAAATCAGTGCTTGAGATGCCTACAAAATAACCATCTTGCAAAATTTAAACTGTGAGGAAGTTTTTTTTGAGGCCAGTGAAAGCTTCAGTATTTTTGGATGCACTTTGGTACCTAACTCCAGGTTCCCTTTTTAAGAAATCCTGGACTAGAACAAAACCCGTCTTGATATTTAAACGCACTACGGAGCAGAAGAAGGTGAACAGGCCTGGACTGCTGCACAAGCTGGGCAGAAGTGACCATCCCAACCCACTGACTTTCTGCTGTGGAAGGATCTTCACTGCCGAGGATGAAGATGGGCAAAGCATAAGAAATATGCATCTTTTAATATGCACAAAGCAAAAGGATTAAAAATACCATATAGAACAAAGATTTACAATGGATCAGCCACACATATCTGTAGAAAGAACAAAGGTTTTATAAAAGAATAAATGAAAAAATATATATATTTCCTGAGACTACAGGCGGTTCTAGAGATTTCTAAGTATTATTAGTCAGACCAAAGGCTGTCAGATGTCACCAGAGCTCTGTCTGCTCACCGGGGCAAGGTAGGGCAGTGGGAGCCTAAAGGGTGCAGAGCTCCCCAGAAAGACTTTTTTGTTGTTGTCTTTGGGTTTGAGTGTGTTTCCTTCATAAGACTTCGTCTGAGGCTCGATTACGTTTTCCACTTAGAGATTTTATTGCAGGAAAATGAGTGATCTTCTTCTTTCTTTTGACTATTTTCCTGACTTAAAGAGTTTTGCAAAAACCTGATGTTCAGTTAACCGTGGCTAGCCTTGTGTTAGCAAGAAACACTCCACAAATTTTGTCTTTAACAAACGAATTCAGGCCACCAGCTGGAAAATCTTTCATTCCCAGCCTCCACATATTCTTTCTTTCACCCCACTCATTTTCTAAAGGAAAGGAAACTAACAGCTGAATTATTCTTTTTTCACCTCTCTAAATTCTTTCTAGTTTAGATTTTACAATTTGAAGATCAAAGGTTATTCCCCATTTCTGAACGAAAGTAGAGTGAGGTGGAGCTTTTGTGGAATAGATGCCTATTGACAAGAAACAATTTACCACCAATAAATGCCTTTAACAAGACGTTTCCTTCCTTACCTCTAGCACAGTCCCCTTCCCAGCCCCAAACAGTACCTAAGTGTGTGGCACCCGCTCTTCTCATCCACATGACACTGTTGCAGCCATGTGAGCTGAGATGCTCTCAGTAAAAAGTGCTTTAGGCACATTATATGATTTTACTTGTCTACGTTTTTCAGTCTCTCATTAAGTGATAACAGAGAGAAAGTTCCCCGAATAATAAATAATCAATAATCAAACAACATTTGGAGTAAAATTCTTATACTTACTTGTTTGGGCTGCTCATTTGAAGCTATGGGAATGGTTGCATGGGCTCAAGTGTCATATGCACCCAGAAACACAGTTCACTTTTGTGACCATCTATTCTCTAGGGAGCACTAGCAGTAGATCACAGAGGTCTGTGGAAAAGAGAAGCTCATTATTTTAAAGCCTAAGAAAAATCCTCATACTGGAACATGTAAGGAAATGCAAAGCCAGAAGGTAAGGCTGCCTTTCATCAGCAAAAGAGACAACCCACCACTGTAAAAACATCCCTTCTCTTCATGGTAATGCAGCAATGAAGCACTCTGCTACAACTCCCAGTGAGGTTCAGAGCTCCGTGTCGGAGGCAGCGCTACCAGAAGCAACAGTTAATTCCCCATGGTTTATTCAGTTCAGCAAAAACTTATTACTTTTTCCATTATGCCATTTATTCTTTAAAGTGATATAAACCTGCACAGATCAGTGTGAAAGTTAGTTAAAATATTATATAAAGTGCTCATCTTTGGAAAAACAAGAATCTGGCCTCACGGAAGACCTGAGTGAGAAACAGTGAAAGGACAAGCCTACCAGACTTGCACACAACTTTCTTAAAGCATCTATCTAAATAACTATAAGAATTTACTTTAAATTACTATTAAATATTGCAGAATTGCTTGTATTCTAAAATAATTATTTTTCATTATATTAAACAGTAAAAGTACAATAACCTGAATAATTCTTACCCTTCTAAGTTTAACTGATGAGATGATGACGTGTAGTTTACTCTTAAGAACATAAACTGTTGGTTTTACAAGCTCTAGTTTTTTAGTTAATCCCAGGACCTCAGCTCAGGATACCACAAGTCTTCATTCATTTCATATGAAGACAACACAGCCACTAGGACAGATTTTACATCGTGAATTGCAACATGTTTTTTACATTTAAGATCTTGTTGAGATAGTGAAGTTTTTCATAGTGGTACTTATTAATGTACATATTTCACTCTTTTTTTCAGAAAGGGATGGTGATACACACACATATATATAAAAACATATATTTCTATATTAAAAAATATTAAAAAGATAAGAGCTCCATTAAGGGCAGTGATTCATTTATACCTCAAGAGTCTAACAAACATCCCACTATGACTCAGGACAGGGGACAGAACAAAAAACAAAGGATGAATGCTTTACCAGAACTGAAGAATGTCAGAGAGGTAGAAGATTCTCACTTTTTATGAAAGATGCGATGCTTCTCTCTTCATACCACTGATTCAGAAGAGGTGACTTCAGTTAACTGGTTAAACACAAAAGAGAAAAAAACTGCATGTCGTTGACCGATGCAGTTAAGGTTTAGATACAAAACACTGAATCTGATTCAAGCAGATGATGATACTCTAACAGGGTAAATTACCACAAGGAGTTATTTTCCTGTAATTTAAAGAGGCTCTGTTGTCTCATGCTAAATTTTCCATTAAATAGGCAGGCACGTATATACTAACGTGAATGCATATGCCAACACGACCTGAAGCAAGCAGATCTATCCCCTTTCCCTACAGTCCCCTCCCACCGCAACGTGTCCTCGCACCTTCCCTTTCCCGGAGGGCACCTGTCACTTCCCAGCCACGCTATGAAAGCGGAGGCTCGGCACGCAGGTCCAAGGACAGTTTCCTGATGTAGGGGCAGCCCAGGTTGGGACAGGTGCTGCAACTGCTCCAGGGTGCAGCACTCCTCCGCCATGTTACACCCATTCAGAGCCAGCAGCACTCATGCAGATGTTTGCTTTTATCTGCCACACTACAAGAGCATACAGCAAGGTTCAGACTGGATGACCTGATATTTGCAGCTGCTTGTTAATATTCTAATAATAATTTACAGCACGTGAATAAATAAAACCATATGTTATCAGTCCTCTGCGCAGATCCTGATCACGCATGTGCATACTCTGTGGTACCAAATGAAAAGGAACCACAGTTTACCTTCCATTCTAAGACGCAGTTCTGACTTTGCTAAGTATGGTTTAATGCAACTGCTCTGAGACGCAAGACAGATGGGATAGAGAGACCTGAAGTGCTACAAATAAAATCTAAAACTGAACTTTTAAATATTCATTCTGAACTATAAAGAGAGCTGTGGCTTTTGTGTGCTACAGATGGCTTGGAAATTCAGTGCAAACAAAGGACCAATTTTTGAATACTCATAGCTGCTCTACCATAATAGCTGGAGGCCCAAAACTCCAGGGGTTTGAGATGATTCAACTAGATCCTCTTACCTGCCAAATTTCATCAAAGCAACGTTGCTTTTACCATCTTATAGGGATGAAAGAAATATGAATAGTGTGGGTTTTTTTAATGAAATGTGGACTGCTTAAGCTTGAACAAAAAATTACAATATGAATGGAAAGTGCAAGGTAAAGGGAAAACTGTCTTTTTATCACACATACTAAAGCATTGTATAAGATGAAATCTGTACTTTTTATAGATTGAAAGATTAAACAGAAATATTTGGTAGATTTAGATAAATGAAGGAAATAAAATGAAAAATAAGCATAATAAAAATCCCTGCCAGTCATAATCAATGAGGAACTGCTGACTGATTGCCAAGTATGGCCTTAGGTTTAAATCTAGGAGAGACACATGTGTTTCTTTGTAAGGTAGTGGGGCACGACCTCATCAATCAGAGATTATCCTCTGCATAATAGTTTATGGAAAGAAACGAGTAACGCTGATTCCTCATCTGCCTTCCAGAGAGAGGCAAGCTGATACAAATACAGCTGGAAAGGGACTAAGCCCGAGTAACACTGCTGCTAAGGCCACACTCTGCTGTATTTACATAGCAGTACAACAAGCATTTTCTGATGCTATTAGCCACAAGCAGTCTAGTCTAGACTCTAAAGTTTTTGGCTTTACAGAGAATACTCTCCCACCTTTTGTATGTACTTGAGTTTCTACAAAAACTGAACAGGACAGCAAAATCCAGAAGAGGGGTTGAGTGTCTGTGGGGGAGCAGGGACCATCCGAGAGACAGAGAGGACCCCTGAACTGCCAATAGTCCTCCAAACGTACAAGCCACAGAGGCAAACACATAGTGCTGAATCACAGCTAGAAGCCAGGCTTATGGATATTTATGAGGCACTGCTGCCAACCGAAGGGAGAGAAAGTGCAGGAATAGGAAGAGAAGGCATGAAGGGCTTGATAGAAAATGTAACCATCCTGTAATGACAGCAAGTGCCAAGAGATGGTTGCAGGCTGATACCAAGTGATGGGTAGAAGAGGCCTGACAACAAGCGGGTTATGCTATCTGTGAAATCAAGGGAATTAGCAGGGAGGGATGCATACAGAGAAGCAGCCTGGCCAGCGTGAGCTGTTAGGGAAGGGGTGGTTGCCACAATGCTCTGGATGGGTAGCGGTAACTAGTGCTGCCTTTGTTAAGATTAGAGGAAAGGATGTTGTGAAGAATCAAGATAAGATGATGGGAGTTGGGGAAAGCATTTTAACTGCTTCCAGCCAAGCAGGAAAAGTGGCAACTTACGTCAGGGAACTGGCCTGCTGTTTTTGGGAACAGCCCAGGTATGAGGAGTGAGCTGAAGAGCAGACCTGCAATCTTGCTGGAGAGAGGCAGGATCCTGCACCACTGGCGGGGAGCGAGGAAGGAGGACTTGGTAAGACTTGAGGAAGCAGGCCAGAGGACCAGGGCCTCCCTGTCAGGCATGTTTGGCTGCCAGTGCCAGATCCGGATCTGTCAGAGGGCAAGCAAGGATTGCAGTCTGAAAGTGTGGCTCAGTCTCTGTTTGTAAGGCAAAAGAGCAGGAGATGAGCAGAGGGGAAAGGGCAGGATCCTGCAGCACTCCAGCAGAAAGGATAGCTTTTCCAATGACCTCGCTGTCCTGTTGAGAGTAACTGCTTTCCAGGACGGAGTGTCCCAACAGGATACTTAACTGCCTTCAGCATAGTACAATATTCAGAGATAAAACCGAACAACTTTTCATGAAATCTGCCTCCAATAAAAACATCTTTATTGCCCTGGGCTAATGTGTAAGTTAGTGAGAGATTATGGTTCAGCTTCTATAGCCATTTTATGTAATATGAAAAAAAAATCCATAGGGACCTCATCTGTTAGTCCTCTAAAATATAAAATGTAGTTTTAAGCTACACTTCATCATGGTAATAGGCTATCAGCTATTTTCCTAAACCCTCACACTCACTGCTGTCAGTCTAGGCAGAGCCAGACAACCTGACTTAATCACCTCCTTGTGACTCACTGCACTGTGCCCCTTCCTTTTGAACATATATAAATCCTAATTACTTTTTAATCCTTTACTAGAACACCAGCAAAATGACTGCTACCCTTGCAGCATACAGATGTGGACATTTATAGGCACAGGAGCCACAGTGCCACGGGGCCTCCTTCCCCAGGGGCTGTGTGCCACCAGCAGGGCTCGGCAGAGGGTACCACAGCCTCTCCAGGAGCAATCCTCTCCTAGCTCCTCCTGCTCCTCTTCTGGAGGGGCAGCAAGTGATATAACAAGGTTATATTCTCGTGTTATAAGGCTACAGTGGCTGGTGTTATAATACCTTAAACCTAGCCCTGAGGTGAGTTTGGTTGTCCGTACAAATGTGTGCATTTGAATGCTTACCCAGACTGTCAGCCCCCCTCCAAGACACGGTTTCCTCAGAGACACCCTGATCCATCCCCTTGCCACCCCGTGCCATCTTCCGGGCTGCCTCTGCCCTTCTTATCTGATGGAAATGGGGTTTCCCTGTGTCTGCCTTCCCTCCAGCGTACCACCACACCCAGGCTAAACGCACCTCCCCAGGCTTGCCCATGGTGTGCATTACTAAGAGAAAAGTCCCCCAAATCAGAAGACTAGCTTTAAAATGATGAGCTGATTTCAGTGATCACAAATACCATTCAGACTGCAGTTTCAGGTCTGTTCTCCTCTGCTGCAGAGAGAAGCAGCCTAGCTTTCATAAAACACAGTGTTCAGTGAGAACCAAGGTGAAGGAGAAGTTATTTTTGTTGGTCTGTTGCCTTCTCTAAAATCTGTAATATAATGATTCATGCATTCAGATCACGAGAGGTGGAAGGACTGTCACCAGTCTGCTGCCTAATGCCTCATGTTCACAGTAACAAAGACCTGTCCCCTGCCAGCTCCTGCAGAGAAGCAGGCTGGGACCGGGGATCCCACAGGGACAGGTGCTGGCCCATGTCTCCATATCTTCATCTGGAGACAGAGGTGGAACACACACCATGCACTGTTATGGCTTCAAAAGCATTGCCTGTGCTCCAGTCTCTTAGCTTCTGCTGATAAACTGGGAACTGTCACATAGCGCCACAAGCAGCAGATACACACACACAGAGGATGGATTCATACCACACTCGCAGAGTATTCCCAAAGGAAGGAATGGTCCGGTTTCTAATGCGGGTGACTGAGCAGGCCCTGTGCTTATAAATAGCTTTGGGGCTCTCTGGAAGTCAAATCACTACATACAAGTGTAAACTTGGGCGTTATCATGCCTTTACACTCCCATCCAGAAGCTGGCACTGCCAGCATCTCACCGCACTTCCTTCCCAGCTCTACTCCATATGCAGTTTCCATTCCTGTCATGAAAATAAACAAACCGGAGGCAACTTCTGCTGCCTACTTCAGTGTCCCAATTCCCTGGCCTATGAAAGACTATCTACATTGCAGTACATTTCTGTCCAAGCCTTAACGGTTAACTCTCCCCCAGGAATTGCACGTTATTGGGGAAAGAAAGCACTGCAAAAGCAAGCCCCTCGCTGCGGTCGTTTGTAGACCGGATCACCGATTCTGGGAGACCAATGGGATAAACACAGCCCAAGCTGTCTCCTATATCATCATAGTAAACTTAAAAAAACACTTTTATAAAGCATACTTTAATTGGAGGAACTTACTTTTTAATTTGCAATTTTAAATGTGAGCATGTTCTAACTTGTAGCTGAACGTTTCTATAAAGATAATTACATATGGCAAGACAGAAAAACTTTTTAAAACATTTTCTCTTGAATGTGTGCCTGAATTCATTTACAACTGTTGCTGCTTTAAACACTTCAGGCAGAATAAGTGGATGGCACTAAACAGCTTAGCTGCAATTATTATGGAATGTCTGAGGTATAATTTCCCCTGCGGTTTTGTTAGGCGTACAAAATTCATAATTCTGATTTGTGGCAGGTACTTATTACCCATCGCAGGTGGAGATATGCAAATATTATTCTAGTAGGGGTGAACAGCCTTTATTTCAGTATTCAGCTATTAACGAGATTTGTGAGTCTGGTACTCTGGGGCCATTTAATTAATTAGATGGTACAGATAAAATATAAATTGTTTTGTAGGCTACACAATTCCAGTTCTAGAAGATGTAAAATATGACTAAATGAACTTAGTATGGACTGATTTGTTGTTTCATGTATGGCACAGGGTACAGGCAAAGTCTGCTTCTTATTTTTGCCTAAAATAATCCTGCACAGAATCCTTGCACTGTCAAGCATTGTGGGAAAGAGATGTTATTTATTTGTCATTGTTATTAAGAATGTCTATCAGTTACCCTCTTTACAAAAATTGCTGGCATGCATCAAACAAGGAAAAAACCTGGCATGTTCTTTTATGAAAGCCAATATGTGCATGTTTCAGAATAAGCACATATTTTGAAGACATGCAGATCTGGTAGGATATTATTGTCTCAAGGTCTGACACTTCTATTTTAAATAAATCTTTTCCTTGGGATAGATGAACTTGCTAGGAGGAAATGGAAAGGGAATCTACAGCAGCATGTTAGCATCTAGATTTTCAAATAATTCTATTAATTGGTTAATTCGTGTAATTCTTTTCCTAAATATGATCTCTCTACTCCTCCATAAGATTTCTGGAAAACTTTGAATACAGGAATTGGGGTGAAAAAAAAAACAACCAACACGCTTTATTCCCCAAAGTGATAGCTATAATGGTCACAATAAAAGAATCAGCATTTACCAGGAGTTACAGCAAACTACATGGTGAGACATTCGCCCTACCCTTATATGGAGGAAATAAAATGCATGAAGCATGAGACCGGAAATTGTTAGCAAACTGTCAGCATTTAAAGGCAGGCATTGACCATTATATTAGATTTAAATTGTGGGTAAAATATTACACTGCACAATTACAGTACTCTAAACATTGAATGAAAACCAGTTACTTTTACAAAAGCAGGACTATAATCAGCAGTCACTCTTATTGGTTTATTGAACATATTTTGGGGTTCATTCCAGATGTCTTTATTAGCTCTAATGCAAATGATTTTTACACTGCTATTTTGCCAAGTCCTGGTGGCTGCAGTGCTGCAAACACACCCCACTGTTTTATGTCTGCTGGAGATTTACTGACAAATATGATAAAGGGTACATAAAGTAAATAACAATACAGAATTAGCACCATACTAAAAAATGAAAACTAACAGGGGGAAATTATACTGTGTTAGGAGCCATTGTATGGTTTCATACAGTGTAACTCAAAAGCACACAAGTTCAAAACTAAATACATACCCAGAGTCGCTCTGGTCACTTCCTCGCAGGGTGGGCAGAGCTGGGCAGGGAGTCACGTCGCAGCCGGCATGGCCCTGCACCTGGGCCCCCTGGGACCTGCCCGCCTGCCTGCGAAGGCTGGAAGGAGATTCAGGGATGACTGAGCCCACCAAGGGCTGGGGCTCAGCAAGAGCAGAAAGAGTCTGGTGGAGATGGGAACAGGCTGGAACAAGCCAAGAGTGCCTGAGCGGGGTGAGCTTCTGGCGTGGGATAGGGTCTGCAAAGACACGAGGACTAAATTTTGTTCAAAGAAAATGCCTCTGACTTTGGAGACATCCTGCACTGGAGAGGTACAAACCTGAACTCTTTGAATAGGGTGAGGAATGACTTGGGAATCTAGCTGCATAAATAAATAAGCGTAAGGTACAAAGTAGAAGCGAGTCAAAGGAAGAAGGCATTGACTGGGGTCTGAGGAAAAGGGCCAGTCATATCTTGTGGGTGAACAGAACTGATCATCCAAGAAATTTGCTGTGGCAATTTTCAGTAAGAAAAGTCAATTGTGTTTGTGGTAAGAGAGTCCTTGAAGCAGAGGAGCCTGCAAAATCGTGATGATGTATGGGGAAAAGAGCTGTGGGTAACCAACTCTGACAAGGGGATTTCCAGCACAAGAGAGCGGCGGGTGTTTTCACCACAGCACCGGCATAGGTAACTTCATGGTTTGGCTGAATTGTCAGCTGGGATTTGCACACCGAGAAACTTGAGGAATCTCAGCTCTGGTGCAATGGCAGCGCGAGAGATGTGCCCTCATGTTGCGCTTGTAGAAACACCTGGGAACATCACAATATTCAGTTCACAAGTAAACCCTGCAAGCAAGCAAGCACTAGAGATTGAGTGAATGGCTTGTATGGACAAACCAAACAGAAGTACAATGACCAGAACGGGAGAAAATCTCAAAAAGAAAAACATATTTGGTTAAATACAGAATAAGCTAAATGACAGCAACATATATGGAAGTGTTTTAATAGAACTATAAGAAATATTTATGATGTTCAGACACAGCAAGGCCAAGTTAGCTGCAGGCTTTTGACAAAATGCGGGAGAGAGTCAAACTCATTTCAATCTCATCTCTCATAGCAGTTTCAGAATGTGGACTCCATCTGCTCCACATAAGAGCAAACTGCTTGGGAAAAAAATTAAGTCTAGATTTCCACAGAATAAATACACCAGAATAATATTCTGCATTTAAATACCTTAAATTGGATAAACAATACCCCATGGGTAGAACCTATAAAAGACCGTTCCTGCAGAAGATGAAATCTAGAAAACAGTTTTAATTAAATCTTTCCAAGGACTTCATAAAAATCCAGGCACAGCAGCAGTGCTACATGCAGTACTTCCATGACAGCCCTGAGCTACACAGTCCAAAACGGAAAAGGAATTCTAGCACATAATACTTTTTTTTTCCCTAAGTATGCACACACAAACACATCATTAGTTCAAAATCAATGCACAAATGAGAGATGTGATCAGAGAATTACATTTATTCACGGTAGCGCAGAGAGCACCTCCATGGGCCTAGGAGTAGCGCTGCAGCAGGCAATTGATGCCTCTGAACACAGAGGGAACTGCTGCATGCTGGTAGGTGATTATTACCAGCATTTTTTCAGAATAATGTAAAGTAAGCAACATTTTAGGTGGCACTATAATATCTACCAAACATAGTATTTGCAAAGAGATAACAGAGCAAAATGCCTATCTGAGAAACCTCTGCATCGCCCGAGGATGATGCTGAGCAGGCATCACTCCCCTCCCACAGCGAGCGCTCCTCAGTGTCAGGTGCCTGCTGGGTGAGCCCAAACCTGCATGTAGATAGCCAGGCAGCTGGCTGGGAGCATGTTCTCATGTTGGGCAGCGTGGCAGGAGCAGGAGGGGGCCATGACCCATCAGGTGCCCACCGGGTCAGAACCACGCAGTGCCTCAGGCACTGCAGTGCCGCTGCACCAAGGTGTCCAGGACTAGCAGCAATGTTTGCTCCAAGTTCAGCCAAAAACATACTCCGCTTAGCACAGCACTTCTGCACCTCTGTCACTTACGGGAAGCATTGGCAGTCATACAAAGCTGGGTAAAGGCTGACTGGCCTTTTAGAGAGCACTGGAAATCACCCTAAAGCTCTGTGCTTTATATATAGGTGATGAGTTAAACCATGAGCAGAGGGTGTATATGAGAAGAAAACAAATAAGAACAACAACAAAAAACATTACCTTGGGTGAAAAATCCAATCCAATGAGCAGCCTAAACCAAAACAGTACCCAGCCCGATCAAACCACCAGTCTGTTGATGATTCTCTCTCTTCCCTGCCTCCTGTTATAACAGCAATGTTTATTGACATATAGAGCTTTATAAGCCATACATTCAGCCAGCACAGCTCAGCGTAGCTCCCCTGCCACAAAAGCATGGCAGGGCTGCAAACAGGACTTTGGCAAGGTAAGATCCATTTACGCACAATATGCAAGCATTCAAAAATTAATGCAACTAAGTTGCATTCTAGTTTCTAGTTTTGTTCTAGTTTCACCTGACAGGAGATAAATTATTGATCTTTGCAATATGAAAGCACCAAAAAGAACAAACTCAGAATCGTGCACTTTCATGTGTACCCCCTCTCCCCCCTTGTCAAACTTAAAACACAGTCATATCCAAACGGCTGCAGGGAGATTTGAGAAACACATGTTCTCCCTGTACAATTTAATCATGGTGCGAGCAAAAGGCAGATGCTCCAAGAAGCCGATGGTTGTGTTGAACAAGAAACAGCATCACCCGAACTCATGGCACAAGCCAATGCTCACAGGAGTACATGCAGGGAGACTGGGAGTTTAGGCTATCAGAGCCCTTCCTTAATCTTTAACACACAATTGAGGATGTACAGCCCTACAGCCAAATCTTGTGTACCTGAAAGCCTGGTGTAGTCACTGATACATCACCCAGGTTTCTTACTCAAGGGGCGAGCCTGCTTTATAAACCAAACTTTGTTTTCCCCCATTTGCCCCCTTCTCCTGGCAGCTCCCTACAATGCAACATAAAGCAGAGGTCCTGTAAAGCCACTGAAGAGACGGACGCTCTACAGGATAAAAGCCATCACTCCTGCCTGCTCCCCTCCACATACCACCACAGAGCTGCAGCATGGGGACTTCCATCCCCAATAGACAATATATAAAAGAACAGAAATAACCCTATCAATAGTGACCAATATTTTTCCTAACTTCTTCACCGTCTTCATTGTGGAAAAAAGAGCAATCCCTTCAGGACAGGTCCTTGTTCCGTGACCCTAAACACAGAGCATTACATCAGGTTACAGAAGGTTACATGATGTGGGTCAGCATCTGCTACTAGCTAAAAAACTGATTTTTTTTTTTTTATTCTTAGATGTCTCTTCCACTCTGCACACCACATGCACCATCATTAATTTGTTGCATGAATGAAACAGCTTGAATGATCTTAGCCCAAGAAAGGATTTCCCTGAAGACACTGAAACTAACAGGTTAGAAGGAGAAGAAAGAAGGATTATATTAACCTTTCTATTCATTTTGCCATCTTTTAAGCCTGTGAATTCCAGATTATATTTAACCTTCTTGTCTATCACAGCACTGTGTCTTTCCACAGTGTGGAATTCAGTGCATTTCAGTAGAAGTCTCACAGCCTCCACCAGGTCCATCACACCCTCCACAAAGCCCATCACTGCAGGAGGAGCGTTCCCCAAACTTTGCATAAAAAGCACATTATTTAAAACTTGAGCTGTGTATTTAATATGCCATACTCAACTGCATCTCCTAAAAATGATCCTGCTCTCTGCTGGAAAGGGATAAACTTTCCACCCTACCCTTTAAGCAGAAACGTTACCCTGCATATTCAGTCTCTGAGCAGAATTTGAGCACAGGATGATGGAGAACCTCAGTGTATTGCTGTGACATGATCTTTTTTCCAAATGCATTCAAGAGTGAATTTTGCACGTTATCAAAACATTGCACGTTACAGAGCACAGCCACAATTTCACAAGCAAACCATACTATTGAGAACTTTGCTTAATAATTATCCTAAATTACTTCTTCATTTGCCTCAGGCCCTCATTCTTGTATCCATCTCAGCTGGTGAATAATTCCTTTGTCTTGTTGCACTGTTTGTATCTTGAAGGTGTTCTTGATTAGGAACAGGCCCTTTAGGTCTTTCCAGGTTCCATACATCTCTTGATATCATTTTCATCAAGTTATTTTTTCTGTTGCTTTGTGTGGTACTGCTTTCTCCTCCTGCCCTTCCATCTTCCTTCCAAAGGCTGGAAACAAGCGAGATTAAACAGTTAACACTCCTCTACTTACCCTGGTATTTCTGCTAGCACTCAGGTTGAATATAAGCAGTAGTTCACATCTAACCACTAAACCATGACTGCCTAACTCTGCCTTCAATATGCTCATGTTAACCTGCAATGATTGTTCTAGAACAACAGTTTTGCTCAAAACTTCCTTAGTAATGTCACACTAGTAAAATTCCTCTTAAAAACAAAAAAATCCTCCTTATTTTAGGAGAATTTATAGCAACGCTTTTCATTATTATTCTGGCAGCTCCATCCCTTAGCAACAGTCTTGTTGCAGCCCCACTGGAAAGACTAATGCATTTTGTTTATTTTATATTTATCTTATATGTATGTAATTCCAGGAGGAATACTATAGACTAACAATTATTTATTCTTCTCTTGTTTTGCAACACACCAAGTTCTTCTCCCTCAAGCTTATATAAAGTATTCTTTCTTCTTTAATCTTATCGTCTTACTTGATCATATCCCCTATTCTCAGTATAATCACAATCCTTCCCATCTCAGTCCCTTTACTCTCTGCCTCTCACTCCTGTACAGCATTCACTTCTGTGAACTAAAGAGATGGAAGGATGAAAGACAGGTGTGCTGGTTTTGGTTGGGGTAGACTTAACAGTCTTTTTTGGCACCCAACGTGGGGCTTGAAGGGTTTGAGATGATGATAGATTTGATTGGAATGTGCTAGATTGAATTTATAGCTGTTACTGCTGTTTAGCTATTAATTGACAGGCTTCTGTGCTTGCCATGGGGCTTGCTTGCCTCACTGTATATTAGAGTCTAGTGCTCGTTAGTGGTGCTTTTTGCTTTTGCTGCTTGCTGTTCTGCTTATCATCTTACTCTGCTGTGCCTGGGAACATTTTGATAACAGCAATGTCGATGCGCCTGGCCTGGCAGATGGCCAGGGCATCACTGCTGTTTCTGTGCTGCTGTACTGGACAGGCTGGAACTCCAGTGTGAACTTGAGTCAAAGGGAGTCTGACCTGTGGATGAGTCCATGGGGGAGCAGGACACTCCAAAGCATCCGTACCGTATGATGTCATGTTCAGCATATAAAGTTGGGGGAAGAAGAAGGAAGGGGGGAGCACGTTCGGATTAATGGCATTTGTCTTCCAAAGTAACCATTATCCATGATGGAGCCCTGCTTTCCTGGAAATAGCTGAACGCCTGCCTATCGATAGGAAGTGGTGAATGAATTCTTTGTTTTGCTTTTTTTGCATGCATGGCTTTTGCTTTACTTATAAACTGTCTTGATCTCAACCCCTAAGTTCTCTCACTTTCACTCTTCCAATTCTCTCCCCTATCCCACCACGGGGAAGTGAGCGAGCAGCTGTGTGGTGCTTAGTTGCCAGCTGGGGTTAAACCACTACAATAGGCTTGTGTTTTCTTCTGGTTTTCTTATTATTTTATCAGAAGCTTATCATTTTCTCCAAGAATTGAAGTGGCAGAGTATTGTCAAAGGCTAAGATTAGTTTATCGTATTTTCACCTCAACACATTACAATTCACTTGCATGCTGTCTACTTTTAGCACATTTTAAATAATATCTTCTATGCCCTGAATGTCCTGGAATGACAGCAGTATCTTCAGCAGACAAGTTACCTCAGCACCCAAAGGTTTGCACTCTCTGTGCAACCCTATCGGTAATATCCTGTGTTGTACATCCCCCCATCGCAACCCAGATGTACCTCACTGACAGCCTCAGCACTGGATTGCATTAAGTCCTGGAGAAGGTTATCTCCTTTTGGATGACCTCCGCCTTGTTTCCCTGCAGTCGGTGAGGGCAGCACCTCGAGGGTGCAGCTTCTTGGCCACTGCATGCCCCAGAAGTCACAGAAATCGTATCTTGTTTCTCCCAGGAATGAAAAAAGTGTCTTTTTTGCCTTTGGTGCTATGTAGGATTTGCCAACAAGATACTTAAAGGAGAAGTGAAAGCAAACAAATCCTGAGGCTATGAGGAAGCCAGAGTTTCCTCCACTTACTCTGGGCAAAACACCCTCATTTGCACAGCTCCATCAACACACACACACACACATCTGAGATTTTGGCATGTCTATGCTCCTAAGTAAAAACAAAGACTGCCTTTCCCCTTGCTCTTTAAACTGCAAAGACTGGTACAAAAAATTTGACTTCTGTAAAAATCACTATCCCACACATTAATGCATAGTATTTTATTACCTTTAGCACCCCAAATAGCTACAATAATATTGACATGGGCTATAAGGTGTCTTTTTAACTATCACACTATAAAATACTTCTGTCCCTTTTTATGCATGTTTTAAGTGGCCTGTGTTGGCAGGAGCTAATACTTGCATATGGATTAACTGTGCTACCTTTCGCAGTTACCACATTATATCTAGGATATTCTACCAGAGATGCTAACGGTACAAACGTGTTTTTGCATTGCTTAAATTAAAATGGGAGCCTTCCATTGCTTTCCCCTGGGTTCTCACTGTGATGACCACTAACTTGTGTTCTTATTTTATTAATTACACAAAGATATCGCAAAGAATGTTGCAAAAAGTCGTTATTAAAAAAAGTCACCATGGGGTCATTCTTCTTGCTGACCACTGGCTCTCCAGAAATAAAGCACAGTAAAAAAAGTTTAAAAATAAAAATTCTACATATGAGTTGGAGAAAAACCCATTTGGAGAAAAATTACATTTGATGGATAATTCAAGTATTTGTCTATAGAGATATAAAGATAGATAAAATTGTTTTTACAATCATAATACTAAGTGCTGAGGACCTAAGCTTCTGTCATTATTCAAGGTATGCTTACTTGCAGCTGAATTAAATCTGTCAAAATTTTCCAGCCAGTACTTACAGCAAGTCTGTAATTCTGTGTGGGGTCGGATGTGCCAGTCCAGCAACCCTAAAGTGCTCATTTTGAGTTCAAACATGCTATTCCTTATAGGAGTGGTATACTGGAAAGAAGTTTCTGTTTGTAATCTTGAGGAATCAGAAGACCCTCACACTTTCAGTTGTGCTGTCTCAACAGAAGGTACTATATTCAATATACTTTATTAAGGTTTCTGCCTGTTTTAAACCAAATTATAAGGCAAATGGAGAATAAAACAGCTATTTAAAAGAAATAATTTTTCCACAGAGTCACAAATCAAACTGCACCAGGGAATGATGTAAAAGCAACGGAGAAACCTGACCTCACAGCTGCCCACAGGGTGATGGCCCTGTGTCCCAAGGGGTGGGTGGCCTCCGAGGACTGCCCAGCCCCGCACAGTGCCAGGGCAGCTGCCTCTGCCCACCCACCACGTTGCCATCCTGCCCATGCTGGTCTGCCAAAGCATTTAACATGACCGTGTTATAATCTTCAGATAAACTACTTACTCTTTCCTCATCTTAAAAGTGTACTGACAAGCTGACATACTCCAGTCCCTAAGTTACTGGAGGTCAGTAAGAGACACTGCAGAAGCTGTAAAGCCTTTGTCACTCTACCACAACCTGTAAACATCTCTCCTTTGGTGCATTCATCCCAGCTCGCTGGACTGGCACACAGAGTCTGGGTTACCAAACAAATCCCTTCCCTCTCTGCTCGGGTTCATCAGGTCATTCAAACCCCACATCACTGTGTTCCAACCACCGATGCTGTAAGTGCAGCTTCGGCGCATTGCTCTCTGCTGCAAGCACAGGGTGGGAAAATCCACCTCAACCAAGTGCCCAGCAGGGATTTGTTTGACTGCTATTTTTAGTAGAAAGCAGTGATTTGTTTCAGCACCCGACCACAAAATAAATTGGTTGTATCATATGTAAACTATTGCTTACCCAGAGGTGCTGTATCCTTGTTAAAGCTTTCTGAAAGGGAAATGGCTCCACACATGGCATTGTCCTGCTGCCTCCTAAACAGCCTTTAGACTACATTTCATTTTAGTTGAAGTGTCAGGTTCTGTTGGCAAGAACCACTATGGAAAGAATTAACAACAAGATCCTATGATTCTGTGCAATGATTTAGGGTTGATATTAAAAACCTCAGTAGCGTTAAAATCACTGTAGTTTTTGCAGTACATGTATACATGTAGATTAGAACAAGATATTTGTAAACAGTACCTCTATCCAATGCATGACAGTTTGATATACTTTTTCTGTTAGTCATAATTAAGCTTACTTAACCTTAAAAGGTTCAGAACTTGCTTTCTAGGAATTTTATGAAAACTCAAGTAATCAAATCCCACATCTGTAAAATAATTCAGCACTATATGGAAGATTTCACAACTGTTTTCTAGTATGCATAAGACATACCAGCAGAGGAGATAACTATGGGGAAGCTGCATGTGGGGAGATGTGTCCTGCACAGGGGCTGGAAACACTCACTGCAAGGCTCCTTCTGATGGAAACCCTAATGGGACATGTTTAAAACCTTCATACAGAAAGGCAAGTAGATAATAGGTGTAGCTTATGCACAACTCAAGGGTTTGCACCACTGATTTGGAGCACAGAGGGTTTACTGCATACAAATATTACTGTTTCTGTAGGAATATCCACATGAAAGCAGGTCAACCAGCAGTTAGAGCACAGCTTAATGAATTACAGAAGACTTTATGACATCTTTTTTATTTGATTTTTACTTCTCAAGAAGAACTTTCTGGTGTGCCAAGTACAAGCCAAATATCTATTAAACAAAAGGGGGAATATTTTGGCTAACTGTCTTTTACTCTCTTTTTGAATGTCAGCACATGTACCCCTGGCAGATTCCATAAATTCAAGAGCTACCAGATGGTTGCATAACAGCGATGCCCAAAATACATGCTAGAAGTCAACGAATCGCAACAGAAGACAATGAGTGGGTAGCTAAGAGACATGGACATCTACTCTCAGTCATCACTTCCATTAGGTGGACAGAGCAATTTAAAATGGTGCCAAGAATGTCACCTGGAAGAGAGTAGAGCACAGCCTGCCCTGGTATGATGTGACAATACACATTGCAGCACAGTGGAGGTACTACTCAAAATGTATATATTTTAGAAGAGCCAATTTTAAAATGAAGGTATAGAAATTAATAGAAAATGCCAAGAATCATTTTTTTGCAGCATTTGCCTTTGGGAATCCTTTAACTCCACACACAATGCTCATTCGGGTTTTGAAACTTCAACACAGGGTTTTTTTTTTTATTCTTAATTAGGCATGTTACAATTCCCCCTTCCAAATCTATACTCAACTTTTTTTATGGTTAAGGTTTTTGGGGGTATTTTTGATATATCCAGTAACTTTCCCACTTAAAAGCAGTGTTACAAGAAGTGTTCTCAGTTACAGGTGTGCAATCCAGTCATCAGGGATATGTAGATAACAAATTATCCACAGTTTCAAATTTTTCCCCATCTAGTTTGTAGCTGCTGTACAAAACCTTGCCTGGCAATGTATTTTTATGAAAGTTTAACTCCCATCAACAGTACATCATTGATTTAGGAGATGTGCTCTAAGTGAATATTTATATTCTGTATTTCTGAGAAAAGAAAACGTTATCCAGGAAAACTGTATACAATAACATGAAGCATTCTTTGGGAGAGGGTAGCGGTACACGACTTACAGTCAGACACACAGCTTTTACATAAAAATATGAAATTTACTTTAAGAGGTGCGAACAGCAGGGCACTGAGTGCCGAGAGAAGCAAGGCTATAGTACTGGTGTTTGTGAATAGGACAGTGCTAAATGCTGAAGCTGTTCGAGGGCACAGTGCAGAAGCACATGTTTACAAGAAGATCTCAGGCTTGTAAACAGCAGGGCTTTAAGCAGGCGGAGAAGAGTTCACGTTCCTGAGAAGGCAACGCAGCACAAAATGTCCTGCTTCTTCGCAGAGAATCACCCTGCTTGCGGCTGTCTAAAATTAGAGACACAGCCATTGTTCCAACGGATAATCAGGGCTAAGAGCTTTTTTAGGGCATCTCTTGACAGCATGAGGGCTGGTACAATTCTGCACGTCAGTTTAGCTGCACTGAAAATCTGAAAAGGCCAAATTACAGTTTTATTTTTCTCTATATTTCATTACAAGGATACTAACAGTATCAACGGGATTAATTTGATGATGGGATTAAAGAGGTGTTAGCACCTTTTAATGAGATCAATCACATTCTGAAAAAAATATGAAACTTTATCACGAGGGAGTCAGGGGAGTGATTTGAGAAGAGGTTTAATGCAAGTGCAAAATGTGGTGTCCGTAAAAGATTTCTTGCAGAGTTCTTTAATACACTTTAATCTCCACATAGTAGAGTCTGGAAGCCCATTAAGGATGAAACTATAGTATTCCCATTTTGAAATTATAAGGTAATTAATGTTCCTGCATCAGTGTCTGAGAGGTGAGTTTTTCAGTCGCCCCGCATTTCCAAGGAAACGGGATACTGACAGAGCAACAGCAGAAATGAGCTCACTGAAGTAGAGACCCTGATAACGAAAGATAGATGCCGAAGCCTGTGAAATGGGCTCAGCGCTACCACAGAGCACAGTTTCAGTTTGCTTGAATTCAGTAGAAACGGCTCTACTTCCACTTTGCTATCCAAGACACTGTCTCCAGCAAGTAAAATGGATGAGCAAGTAGGAGACACCATGGTAAAGTGGTTGCAAACTAATATGTAATCTGTACCATACAGGATATGGTAACAATAAACATCATATGAAGAATAACACAGAAAACCCAAAGAACCAAAACTGTGTAACCCAGGACCAACAAAGAGAGAAAATACTAGCTGGCAAGCACGCCTGATAAACCTTAAATTCAGCATTAAACATTACAAATTATACAACAACTTCCTAAATTTAATTACATAAGGTCTTCCTACAAAAAAACATGGCTTTGCAAGTCTAAATTTGAATATGACGTGAGCAAAGTATTCTATTAATGCAGCAACTAACCAAAAAAATTACATTAATGCAAAAGAAGTAATTATAAACCAGAGACATTTTTGTGTTCTAGAGCAGTAATTTTTCCTTTCTCCATGCAGTATGGGGTTTTCTGTCCATGTTATCATGAAAACACTGATTCAAAGTTTCACAAATGTTGATTCAAACTTCAAGCAAGCATCCTGTTCCCTACGATTTCAGAGGATTATAACATTCAGATTTTACTATTCCCCAAATTCACTGACTGCCCCTTCCAATTCCACATGACAAAGTTCAGAGGACTCCATAATTGAGATAACAGGTCACCCAGTCCCTCTCTCCCTCTGCAAACAGATGAGTATGATTATCCAGACTGTTCTTTTTTACTGCTATGACAAGTTTAGTTTTTGCACATTGACTTCTAAATTTGCAGTTCGACTGAGAATTGCCATTTTGAGTAGGAGCCTACACCATAGTTGACTGCATATCCTCCTCACCAAGCGTATGCTCACATGTCCTACAGATAACAGAGCCTGGTGCACCAACATGTTCCAGATACGCAGCCCAAATATACTGACTCATCTGCACTGCAGCCACCCTACTTTTACTTGCAGTCACCATCTCTGAAAGAAGTCTGATTGCTATTAACAAATGCCATGGGAGATACCGCAGCAACTTCTCTCTCTACTTACAACAACAGGAATAAGCCCAAGGAAGCTGCACAGTTAAACAGCAACACACCCAGTAGCAAATGCAGCCTTCTGAACAGCACCATCAGAGCCAGTGTAGCTCGCTGGCCCCTCCAGTCCCTGCTTGATGCACCCTCCTTGTTCATCCACCACTTTCCACTAGTTATCACAGTACCGAGAACTTTACACAGCGCTCAAGGATCAATCATGACAAAAGCACAGTCAGTCACATTTCTTCCTTTTTGCACCATCACAATATGCCTGTACACATGTGGAGGAATAGACATTTGCCCTCTCAAGTCCCAGGGTGGAGAGGGGATGTTATTCCATGGCCCCAGCCCTCCATCTTGCAGCTGCGTCAAATTATACTCTTTTAGGTGGTCTCCTCCATTTCTAATAAACAAAACCCACTCCACTTTATTCAGCCCACGCTCTTTTTTTCTCCAGTCCCATAGCATTCCCAGTCCTAGCTGCAACTGTACTTCTCTGTTTCTTTGCATCGTTTTAATGCCATATTCCTTTCTAAATTTCTTGGGTGATACCTTCTTACTGATTAGGACTGCTCCAGCCTGATCAAGGCAAACAGGATTATTCAAGATAATTAACATTTCTATAGGGCACTGAAAATTACACACAGATTTGAAACCCAGAATACAAAAGAGCGACACCAATTACAATTCTAGGAGGATTCTCATTCATTACCATGTTTACTTACAAACATGAAATTAGCGATGCCTGGATTAAGATTAGAAACAACATGAACTGCTATCACAAATAAAATCCTTTCAAGTGTATTTCATGCACAGTACACACAGTATCTCTTAAAATATGAAAATTGATAGTATCAAAGATACTCTAATAGAGGGCATTTTTTTCTTAGAAGTAGAAATACAGCTATATAGAATAGAGAAAATTAATTCTAATAATTTACTTAGACTTCTTGCTAGCAATATACTTTTAAAAAGAGGCATAACAAGCTGTAAAACAAGGTATAATATTTAAATTAAATTTCAAAGTTCAACTATATAATTCAGAATCTTTTTTTTAACAGAAAAATGACAAAAAGGTCATAAGCAAAGTTCATCTTGTTTCTTAGAACTGTATCTGAATGACAAAATTGACCTTAATTGTTAGAAGTCAATTTAAAAGATAATTTTGCAGTATGTGAGAGGTTACAGGAAGAACACAGTGTACCAAAGACATCGAAGTTGTATTTCTCCCCTACAAAGCAGTACTTTTTCCCTGGTCAAAAACCTGAAGGTGATTATAAGTACGAGGGGAAAAAAAAATAGCAATAATTAGGAACATTTAGAAGTCAGAAACAACAAACAGGAGCCAAGTGAATGGAGGATTTCTGAAAAGCGCATATGGTGCACTTTCCTCTGACAAAAGACTCCACAAGCAGAAGACAGTAACTGTGAGCAGTTAAAAACCCACCACCCTCAGCCTTACAACCTGACAGTGCAACAGATCACAGGGACCTAATTCATACACTTGGTAGGAAATACATTGAAAAATAGGGGGTTTAATTGAAAGCTGTTCACTCAACCCCTCAGCAGATAGCGTATATTTTTCTTTAAACATACAATTCAACTCCCAAGTCATGACCACCCAACTCAAAGTCCCTGGGAGGACCCACTTACATGCTCTGAGATGGCTCTCACACCCTGGGTAGATTCCTGACTGCTGCAGGCTCCTGTCCTGCCTGGCTTGGCTTCACCTACAACCAAGTCTGAAAACAAATGCATCCATTTTTATCTTTCTTACAAGATAGTCTGAACATCTTCAAAGTCTTTCTTCATTTAATAAAGTTGATCCAAGGTACAAGATACAGCTCTTTTGAGGACTGGGACTGTGATGTCCTTGGGTTTCCAGTATTGCGGGGAAAGAAAAAAAAATTCCTTTACCTCAAGCTTGTTTTTTTGCTCCAGAGGATGGAAATCTGCTTGCATCCTGCACTGAGCACATGCATAACCAACAAAACTGGGTGTCAAGCCTTTGCTAGGAGTCTTTGATTTTCCTATTGTCATCACTTTAGTAATACTATATTGCACCAAATATCGTAACAGTGTGACAGTCACAGTAAAGGCAATAAATACAAGCAAAGCAGTAAAGAGCCTCTGCACATAAATGGGACTTTGGTTTTTCAGGCTCACAGGGACCTTCCCAGCGCCCGGGCAGAGTGGTTGCCCCAGGGCTGCAGCCCCCTGAATTCTGGTGAGAAGGCTGCAGAAGACTTTGGGAGGTCTGGTTTTTAGAATATGATTTTAAATTAATATGCCTCCTCATTTTAGGACAGCTATGGAAGGGTAGCAAAAGCCGTACGCCAGACTCATTTTTTAAGAGCAAGTGAGAAAAACAACTTAATATTTTGATTCCAGACCTAAATTTAGACCGTAACAATTTTTAAGTGAATTCTCAAAGTAACGAACTGAGTTTGTTCTCACCTCTTCTTGTTTACAGTCTCATAAACTGGGATCCCACACTACCAGTGTCACATAGGATGTCATTTTTTCTCTTGGCAAGTAAACACATGTGAAAGAAAAGGCATTGCATTTATAATGATAGCAACAGAACTTGCTAACATAGTTTTTACCAGGTTTCAAAGGGACAGCTTCAGCTTTCTGATGTACAGTGCAATGTCTCTTAGATTCACATGTATTTTTTTTCCACCCTGCTGAGCACAGTTTAAAATGCAGAAGCAGCATAATTCAATATCAGTCTATTTCACAGTACCACACGAGTTCAAAACAGAAGAAATAACATTAAAAGCAGTGAAATCAATCAAATGAATTATCGGAAAATAAAATTAGAGCATAAATAAAACAAAAGTAGGCCCAGGAATAGACAGACTGTCTCCTCTTTTCCTCTCGGGACAGATTTCTTTTAGTATGGCTTCAGTCACTCGCCCTGACATTTCCTTGGACTCCCCAGAGCCCCTCACAAGCCTGGGTCAGGATTGAGCACTGAAGTTGGAAGATGCTTCTTAGCATTTACTTAGCAGGAAACAAGGGAAAACAGCATGCTCTTAAAGCACAGGGTACCTGTGCATTTTGTGAGGATTTTCTTAATCTCTGTTTCAATATGTAATTAATTTTCAAGTACTTGTTTTATTTTTTTAATCTCAAAAACACATTCTGTCAGGACTTTTATATATTAGCTCTCACCCTTGATTCTTCCAGACTTTAGTCTTTCTCCTCTCCAGCACGCTGCCAGCACCAGACTGCTGCTCGCCTCCTGCTCCTAACTCAGTTCCCTTGATTTGAAATAATTTCTCCCTTTCTCCTCAGATATTATCTGTAATGATTGATGGTCAGTAGCTGCTCTGCTCCTACAGCAGCTGGCAGGGAGAGACAGGGCTGCTTCGAAGTGCCCAACCTGTGGTTTCACCTGAAACCCAACACCAGGAACAGTTAAAACCAGACCCTGAAGACAAGCAGTTGAGGGGTCTCTGTCGGCAGATCTCCACGTTTAAAAGTGAAAGCCCACAGCATGAGTTTGGTGAGCTCCTTCGGGCACAAAGGGGAAGTTTGGGGGTTTCTCCCCTTCACCGGGGTGCACACCCTGGTTTGGGAGGAGGATGAATCAGGAACACATTAGCGAAATATGATAGCAAAAGGTTGAGTTTGTCACAAAAGGAAAGAAAAATGAGGAAAGGAGTTATGCTTAAAGGCAACCCTAAAGGGAGCAAACTTCTGTTTCTTGTATATGAAATGAAAGGTTATTGCTACTACATGACAAGAATAGCATTTTTTAACATTCCCCTTTTCAATAATAGCAGGTAATTCTCACAGGATTCAATGTTTACGCTCACAAAAATCAATTTTTCCCTTTTATTAAAAAATTATGTACAGTAAATTGCCGCTACAACACAATCTACATTGTTTAACATACCCTGCTTTGATTTACTGTTCCATTCATAATCTGCTGATGATTAAGCTTCTCAAAAACAATCTACTAGCCTTTCTAAGTGATATCAAGTTGTTTGTTTTTAATCTGCTGAAAATCATCCTGTAGACAGATGCATTATTGAAGAATTACATTTTAATTTATTTTCATGCAGTGCCTGTGATGGGCATTTGGATTAACAGAGTACAATAATGCTTCTTTATGCCTCTATCTATTCAAATCAGAAATTACCTGCATACACTCTCTCTGATGGTGGTCAAAAATTGTACAAAGAACTGAGAATAGTGCTTCTTAATATCACACAGCCCTGCTGCTCATCAATGAGTCTTTTTCTGTTCTAATGCTTTTGTCATGTATATGAAAGTCATTATGTAGTTTAGAAAACAGGAGATGAAGTGAGAGAGGAAGATCAGGGACCTGGGATGCATTAATATTCTACCAGCGTCAAAGATATTTCCCTCGAGGGGCTCCTACAGGCCACACTGTTATTACAGTGCCTATCCATTATCTTGTGCTGTACTTGGTATTAAGACAATAATGGAGAGAATAGGATTATGTGCAGATGATAGGAAATGCGAAGGCAATTCAGCAAGATAGGAAATGAATGGAGACATGATTCTTTCATCGAAACTGGGGATGGTTTAGCATAGGGTAAGAAGATAAATGAAGCAAAATGAAATCTTTACAGGTTAGCTGGGGTAAAATGAGTGTTTACATAGAATCCGACAAGTTTAACCTTTTTGATACAGAATATCACAGCACCTTTCTTTAATGCATCAGTGTATATCTCTTCAGAGGTCTGGTTGGATCTGAAAACTTACTTGAGACACATGGGGAAATGACCAGTGTTAATTTGATAGATGTGGTCTTATGTAGAAGGTAACCCTTTAATTCACTCCAAGAAAGAGAAAATTCCAAACGCCACTCCAAATCTCTGCATTTCAACTACAGGCTAGAAAAATCATGTCCTGGCCACTAAAGAGACAGAAAATAAATTTTAAAAAAGCAATAAAGGAGAATTTACCATAACTAAGTGAAGTGTTGATCTCAGATTGAAATGCTTACATTCTGCTTTACCATTGTACACCTTCTAGTTCCACAAGCAAGAGCCTGTGGCTGATCGCAAGTAACAAAGGCTAATAATTTTAGGAGGCCAGCAATGCATTTTGATAGTGATAAACAAAGACAGGACCAGATTGTGTCATTTACAGACATTTCTCTGGCTTATGTCTGTCATATTTTTTTAATTAGGATAAATCACACACATGCATTTGCGATAACAGCACAATGCCAAAAGAGATCATTCTTGCTCCCTAAAGTACAACTATAATTTTATTCTTTTTAAGGAGCGCTTGAAGGCTTTCCTTCGGTTAGGTTAAAACCCAACCAAGTAGATCAGCAGCACGAAGCATCCAAACGAACGCAGACATCAGGGAGGCAGGAGGCAGCTCTGTCACCAACCTTGCGGCACACACACTGCCCCTGCAGTGGATGGTGGCAATGGCAAGTTTGAGCGCAGCGATTAACGCACACTTCACAGAACTGAAATGCCACCCTGGACGCTCCCAGTCAAAACGAGGATCCTCACTAACGTGCTGCCAAGCGGCGGAACGTGCCGGTCCGCACGGCAGAGCCCTCGCACAGACAACCCGCGCTGCTGGGGCGGCAGCGCCGCGGCCCCCACAGGCCCCGCCGGCCCCACAGGCCCCGCCGGCCGCGCGGCGCGGCTCCATGCTGCTCCCTGCTGCCGCCTCCCCCTCACCGCCGCCGATCGCCACGCTTTTCTACTCCTCCCTTTGTCTCGGGCCCTGCTGCTTGTCCAGCATGGCTTAAATATTGGCTTGCCTTGGCCGGTGCTGCCGGCTGAGCCACGTGAGGTATTGATCCCGGCTGCTATTTCTGCTCCACACCTGACCTCCCTCCCAGCTCCGCAGCTGTCCCTGCCAGCGACCGCTGCCTGCCAGCCACTGGCTTTTACACCCAGCCTCACCACGCAGCAAGGCTTTCCTCGGCTCCCCACAAACACCCCAGCCTTCTGGGGACCCCGTCACAAAGACGTGTTTCTTCATCTGAGCGGTTTCCTGGATTTAAAGTTTGCAGGCCAGACCCCAGGCAGAAGAAAATTACACCCGAGAAGTCATGGCTGTATGTGGCACTGCCAGGGCAATGGCAGGACACTCAGCTGTGAAAAGCTGATTTCTGAGCTTCTAGTCACATCCTGCGCTACTTTGTAGCACATCCTACAAGGGGGCAAAGCCATCCATGCAGTGATGACTGAACCAGGTGCTTGTGACAGCCCCTGTGCCTGCAGTGGCAGGGCTCAGGGAGAAGACCAAAGTGCCTCTCAGAGCAGAAATGGAAACTCCAGCAGCCCAGTAAAACCGGAGCACACCTGATGCAAGGCCCTGCTCCTTGATCCACCCAGGCTGGGCAGGGGCCTGGCTGTGCTCCCCTGCCCCTGCCAGCTGCACCCAGACCTGGCACTGAACCTGCTCCACCCTCCCAGCCCCTACAGGGGGAAAGCCAGGTAGGGAGCTGCTGTGCAGACCCCAGGAGGAGGAAGGCTGGAAAGTCTCGATTTTCAGATCTGATATAAAGGGGACCAGTAGCCCAGATGCATCCCACAAACACCTCAGGGTCCCATAGCAGGAGGTTGAGACAGCAAAACTGCCCAGCTTCGAGCTAGGGGGTCATCTTGTGCCAATGACACCTTCCTTTACATTTTTTTCTCTTTCCTGGTGATCAACAGGTTTGAAATTCACTCCCTCCATACCCATGTTTCACCCCACAGTTCAGCAGGGCCAGCATGAGCAAAGGCACACAATGTCAGCTGAATGCAGAGCATCCTCACTGCAGCTGGGAGTGAGGACAAGGTTTCCCTGGTGCCCTAAATCAGTTTTTCTCATCAGCTTCAGGTGACAAGAGACATTTCTGTGAGAAGTGCAAATCAGCAGACTTGGAGAATTAGGAACATACTCATGAATTTTACATAACAGACATAAATATGGGGAGATGTTAAATAGCAGCAGCAGAGTTAGGTGTCAGGACTGCCCCTTGTACAGGGAGCTGGGGACTGTGGTGCACTGCTGGGGGCTCTCTGCTAGCCCCCTTGCATCAGGCAGCAACACACACCACAATGACATCCATCCACTGAAGAGTAGCAGTCCAAAGTACATTGTGTGGCTGTCTGGTGACTTGGAGGGTTTATAACCATGTTTTAATGCTACTTAACATAATGAACACTTAGTTATATAAATGTCTAATTATGTTTTGAATTAACTAAGTAGGAGTCTAGACTGTCCCATAACAACACATGGGGCAATGAGAGATAATGATGGATTATATTCTTTTATCTTGTTGCCTTTTAATCATATGTAATTTTACTAGCTTTTATATTACCACAAAGAGTTAACAAGAATGGCCAATTTAATCTGCTCTACTTGCTTTGTACACTGCTGTTTCTTTCTCAGCTGAGTGCAGGCTGACTACTTATTTCTACTAGAAATTACAAGTGAGTGAAGCAAGTACCTCCATGAAGTCATAAACTTTACAAATCTCTTACATCAGTATCTCCTGTCAGAAGTCAAAGGCAACCAGTTTATGAAGCCACTTTCAAAAAATATGGATGGATGAAGCACTTTCCAAACCACCAGTTTCAGTATGATAAGGTCTGGCTGCTTTGAATGACCCAGAAGCTTGCCCTAGCATGGGGTCTGACCCAGTGTTTTGTTTTACTGCATCATATTTTGTTGTCTGGTTTAAGAAACAGTGTAGGGATTTTTCACCTGGCAAGGCTGACTAGCTAGAAATAGTCAATGCAAGTTATTTAAGAGGAAAACTCCCACTAGTATTTCCACCCAAATGCTAAGAGCTGTGTGAACAATACCACAACCAACCTCCCACAAGCAAATCGTGCCCACAAACACAGATATGGCTGGTGCCCCATGCCCTGCAGTAAACACAAATGCAAAAACTCTTATATAAAGGCAAAGCCACACTTTCCATAAATGGTGACCTTGGGGACAACCATGGGCATGGCTCTGCCCTAATCCTCTCTGCCCCCACCTGCCTTCAGGTGACATGGTAGGGTAAGGGCAGGGTACAAGCACTGCACAAACTGCCCCTGTCCCTCCATATGCCTCTGGGCTCTGTGGGGCATCGCTGGCACTACCACAGTGGGACTCCTGCCCCAGCTGGTGTTGGGGTTCCTGCCTCCGAATGGAACTCCTCTGCCCCTCATAGCCTCCCATTAAAATATGGCCAAAGTTCTCAAGCCCTTCCCTACTGGGACTTCTGGATATACAGGCAGGACAGAGTTAATTGAACCATCATCAGACTGGAAAATCTTGGGAATCCTTCTGCTTCCATTCGCAAGTCCAATGCATATTCTAATTGGGTGGAATGGGGTCAGAGAAGTAGTTTAATGATTAAATCTATAATTCAGTGTCTACAGTTTGCTCCTACAAGGAATCTCCAGGCCTGAGGAGATTGTTTTCTTGCTTGCTGCCCCCAAGGAACACATATGGAGGCTAGAGAGCCAAGGTTTATGAGGAGAAGTTATATCTTTTATGAGACAAACTATTAGAGTTGGGGGAAAAAATACACAAGCAAATAAGCCATTCCTTAGGTCTGAAACAGAGGTTTCAAACTGCAGTAAAAGCATGTTGAGAAGATATGCTCTGGGATAAAGTTATTATATTATCAATTAGATGATATGAGAGGAAAGGACAACTAGCACCTCTGGAGCAGCAAGCGGCCCCAGCACGGTGAGTCATGCAGGGGTCACTCACTCCCATGGGACAGCAATGAGAGAAACAAAAACAGTTGGACCGGAGTGAAAAGTTAGCAGGAGGGGAATAAAATTTACAAAATGTGATAAAGCAATCACTCTCTGTTGGATTCCTTCTATTTAGTATCTCCTAGAATTAGGAATTTTCATTCACAGGTTTTCTCTTCAGTTTGTTTTGTAAATCTGCTTTGAAAATCAGAATGTCAGAACAGACAGTTTTTCTGAAAAAAAATGTTCATCCTGTGATAATGCTGTTTCTGTACCTCCTTGATTGTCTGAAGGAATTAATTTTGGTGTATAGGGCTCATTGAGTCTCACACCATTTCCACAGACCCATCTGGTGTACTGGGTAAAGCTTACTGCAGTACTGGTACAGTGCCGGATGCCCATGCTGTGGAAAAATAAACTGGACTACAAAAAGATTACACAGTACCACTACATAAACTTAAATGGTGTGCTTATCACTAATATATCAAAATAATTAAGAGAAAGGCACTCCTTTTTTTTTTGGCTTAGCATTCATGGACTGAATCAGTGAAAAATAATTTAGTTATGAACTGCAAATTAGCTTTTTTATCTTTTCTGCTTTGCCTAATACATTCAAAATCATTGTGGACATCATCATAAAGAAGTCCAAAGTATCTTTGTCTGTAATCCTGTTTATGGAAAATGAATGTCCCATTTTACTCTCCTCCATTCCAAAGCAGAAATACATTAAGTACGCTCCTTGCCATTTCTAAACAGAAAGAGCCCAGAACACCTTTGTGAACGTGAAGTAATTGCTCAAATATTTGCTACAATACTAACTACTACGTATATCAGCAGACTGTACCTATCCTGGCTACCAGCTTTCTGCATCTCGACCTCTGGAATAAAAATAAAAATGTTTGGAAACACATACAGCAAGCAAGAAAATTATTACCTTGGATTACAGAAACAAGTCTAACCTAAGCTAAGAATTCAGCCTTCTTTTGTTTGATCTGGTGGACATTAAATGCCACTTTTCTGCTTACCCCAGCGACTTCCAGCTCAGACCCATCACCTCATTAAGATGATTCCACCATTTTTGTGTGTCCAGCTGCTATGGGCAGAGCTGTCCATAACAAGTGACTACTACCTGTACCCAACTCCCTTAGTTATAAGATACATTCAAAGAAAATTACAGACTGAGTTTATTAAAACAGCTAACAAGGACTACAAAGGAAGCATAACATCAGGACGGAGCACACTTTACAAGAAATATTTTGCCTCTGCTAACAGGCATCTGGTTCACAGATAGCAAACTATTAGTCTGATACACCTGAACTGGCACTCCCAATGGTTTTAATTTCTCCTCTAATTGTAAGGAGTTGCTGGGTGCAATGTGCCCCATCCAGCTGCACCCTGAGAGCTGCTTTCAGTGAAAGCCATCTCCTTGTATAGCAAGCACCGAGGATGCTGGTGGCTCTCAGACCTGCCCAGGCTCTGGGTGGGAGATAGTCGGGGCACTAGTACCTCTGTTCTCCACTCTCTTAATTGCTTAAGGCCCAATCACCACTGCCCATCAAAAGACTTTAAAGGGAATGTTATTGAAGATCTAAAATCAGGCTGTATTTTGATTGACATCACTTACCCTCCTCCAAAAGACAACATTTTCCTTGGCAGGTGATAAGCACCACCTCCCACGTTCTACCATAGATGCTGCTAATTAAACCACAGTGAAATTCAGATAATTAGCAACCTTTTCTAACACGGCAGGTTACTTATTCTAAACCTTTTTCTGGGTGAAATGGTATTTAAGACATTTTTTAAAATCTACTATTTTCCATGCTCTCAAAATTATTTTCTGTTCTAATAGGAAGAAAAAAAATCCAATCAACAAAACAGAACAAATCATATAGGATCCTGAAAGCAGGGCAAACATTCATCACCAGTGTTAGCAGTTGCATTGTTTGACCATGTGAATACTGCAAAGAGTATATTCAATCTCTCTAGCAAAGACTGTCCCTCAGATTATAATGATATGGCATTTTTATTCCATTTAAAAAAAAAAAAAGTAGATTTGTAAAACCAGTTCAATGCCTGTATACCTTTGGCGGACGCTCTTTTTACCTTTCAGCAATGTATAACATTACCAATGTTAGGTACGCGGTGAGTTATCTAATACTTAAGCACGCGTTCCTGATGTTTCTGTAAAAGGAGATTTGTTTATATTTAGGATTAATATACAGATGGCATGTTTACTGGCATAGAGGCATGCCTATGCATAGGAAATACTGCACATCCACCAAATTCTTCCCTTGCTGTGGTGGTTGAAACCTCTTCCCACACACACATGTAAGGGGACTGCCCCAACTGCCCTCTCCAAAATATTTATGCTATTGTTCAAAACAGTGGCCACAGAGAATACAAAAACCTGCATTCCCTTTTTCTCCTGATTTGCAGCCACAACTGTCCAGTCCATCCCCTTCTCGTCTCTCTCTGCCATGTTCAGTAGGATTGCTGAAAAGGATGCAAGCACGGCAGGGTTGCCAAAGCAGCTCTGCTGAGGGACCACAGCTGACCCGCACTCATTACACTGCAATTCATCTGGGAACTGCGGGGCACAGTTGCAACTTTTGCCCTCTGCTGCCTACAGCCTTTGAGCACCCCTAATTACTATTAGTCAGCTGTTCTCCCCCTTCTACACACCTCTAATCACACTTCTCCCTCATCAAGCTGGGAGCTCTGCAGGGGTTAACCCTAAAAAATTTTACAGTAAAGGCAGCTTTTATTGTAGTGGCAATTACAGAAAGAGAAAAAGCAATTTAGTCTTTTATGTGGCTCACAGTTTCATTAATGCCATACACTTTTAGCTGACTTGAGTTGTTATGCATTAACTCAAAAAGGCATGGTACACAAACACTGCTAAAATAAAAAATAACATAAGACATGGCAAACTTTAACTCCTCAAATACAGGCTTAATGCCTCAAATACCAATAATGCTTTTATATAACAGCTTTGTTAGTGCCCTCAGCTTCAGGCGAAAGTCACTATGAAGTAAACTGCTCAAACAAGGCTGCAGAAACAAGAAAAAAAGGTTTAAACAATCTGCAAAGAATTCCTTACTCCTCTTGTAGTGTACTGGGGAACTCTGCTCCTAGCACTTGCTGCACCTCCTGTCGTGTGATGACAAGGGGAACTTAGATAAAAGGCAACATGCTGCAGCGGTAGCTGTTACATAGCAGTGTAATTCTTTCAATGCTACCTACACAGCCTGCACTTCCCCTCTGCTGGGAACAGCAACCACGAAAACAGCAACCACCTCAGCATTTCTCATGTACCTGCTATGTTTCTGAATATCAGCCACCTCCTTCTCAGCTTTCTAGTAAGGGATTCCTTTAGCCACAGTGAGGAAAAGCCCACTGTACTCAGCCTTTCTGGAACATCCCACACTAACACACATGGAGACTCACCAACCTAACATGGACTAAGCATAACACTGCTTTCTTTTGCTGAACACTAAGACCTGTATGGAAGGCCAAGGAGTGGCTATGGGTCTTCCTGATCACAGCAGCTTCACAAAGCTATCAATGGTGGCCTGAAATATCTGGTACTTACCATCCAGGAGGCAAGCATCACACCAATGACATCTTCCATTGCATTTGCCTTGGTGGCCAGTTCAATCAGCTGAGCAGCAACAAGGATTCTCATTGCCATGGGACATCCCTGGAGGTCAGTGGTGCTCTAATCTGTTCAGAAGTAGACTTTCATAATCTTGGCTTCTGCTGACACTATGCAGCGTTGCATGCCTCCAGCACTATCTTGTCCTGTTGGTCATTACCATTTATCTGGCATTAAAAATGTCATTCCCTCAAAGAAAACTGTTCCAAAGACAGGCTGGAAAAAGGTTTAGTCAGTGTTTCCTCTTCCCTTCCTTCCCATCAGGTATGGATTGAACTCTCCACACAAGTTAAGAGAGGTTTCTGGCATTCTGCTGGTATTATAACCATGTTAGGCAAAGTTCCTCTGAAGTGATTAGTATCATTTTATCTTTGGCCTGCAAAAAAGCACAGAGGATAGACTGGACTAAAAGTAATCACAAGAATTCTTTTTGTTGAGCCTCAGCGCCAAAATTCCAGAATTAGGAATTGTGTGTGAAGAGTGGCTGGCATTGCAGTGCCCAGCATGCGAGCAGGTGCCAAGCACTTATACTGAGGCTTTCCAAGTATTTCTGGGCAGTGCAGTCACAAAAAAAGAATTAACTTTTTTACCCTGTGGGATCAGGATGTATGTGAACATCTTACAAAGATGTTCTCACTTATCACTTAACATGGTTACATAAAACCCATATCAGATTAAGGGCATGATTACGCTTCAAATAAAGCTTGTACCATATATCTATGTCTATAGGTTTTTCTACAAAAGATCATTCAGGAAAGTTAAGATAAATCAACTAAACTCATGATGATAATGTATGTAAGTTAAAATGCATTAAATTCCTGTGTGGATATTCTCACTGAGAGGTAAAGTGATCTGACTTTACTGTAAAAGAGGATTAAGGTACCATGAACTAAGGCCATTTTCCTTTGAATTAGATCATCCACAGAGGAGCTTAAAGCACTGTAGTTTTGATGCACTTACTTCACACATTTTCTTCATTTGTCTGAATTTTACTACAATTGGAACAAATCTGGGTTAAACAAAAATCTCCCCTACTGTATTTCTGGCTGATATTAAGTGATATTACCAGTTTACTTGGTTTACAAATGTCCTGTAAAAGACAGCTAAAGCTGTTTTGCAAATAGCAGAATCAGAGGCATCCCTTTGTACTGCAGAGGAAAACAACAGCAGCAGGCACAGAGCCTGGGACACTGGACAGGATCATCGACTTCAGTGCTTGTACTAAGCTGTTGGTAATCTTGAAAAACAAACAAAGAAACAAAACTTGAATTCAGTGTTACATCCCATCTGAAAACATGTCCTTAGACAAAAAAGGCAGTCTCATGGGACAAGGTTGTGATGGAAAGCATCTGTCAACTTTGTCCTCTAGAAGCCTGAGCTGGGTAGGCACAGCCCTGGGGTACCCCTTGTCACTGAACAGAGGATACGTTTTTAGAGGTTAAATAAGATGCACTCTGAAATTTACCCATCCCAGGCTCACAGATTAAATGCTAACTAATGAACAAGGAAGAGCAAACAGTTTCCGAGTCTGATACTGACTCAGGAGTTAGTTTATCCGAATGATAAATTTTACACTTGACTAAAAAGAAATTGATACAATTCACATTCCCAAGTATTGGCAGGTAATTGAGATGTGGCAAATAGAAATGCAAAGAAAATAGAGCAAAACCATATTAAACAAATATTCCTCTTGAACGCTAAAAAGCAGTTTGGCTTCAAATGTGTCAAGGAACAGAGAGGATTAACTACCATACAAAAAAAAGAAGCAACTCATTTTTAAAATATTGTCTTTATCCAGTTTTCTCCACAGCAGATATAGGCATATTTCTGTAACACAGATTTTGTGATAACCTATCTATTGCTATTCCCTAGAGATCTGAGCTACTAACATTGGCAGTGGGAAAGTTTAAGAGAAATCTAGCAGACAGATGTTGAGCTTCTGTACTTCATTTTTTATTATTTCTTTGCTGTTCCTCAACCTTCCCCAAAAGACTGAGGAAGGTTCTGCCTACCCAAACAGGGCGGTAGCTGCCAGGCCCACTGCTGGCCTCACACCTGCAATCCAGATGTCAGCTACAGCAGCAGCTCTGAGCACCCAGTGCAGAGGCAGCAGTTCTGCTGCCAGTGGTCCTGCAGGAGAGCTCTAGAAACTGCTGTTGCTTTGACTCCAAGTGGGTTACAGTTGCCTCCTCCATGCATCTCCAAATAGCCAGTGTCAAGACTAGGTTCATGTAGACTTTTACACCATTTCACTGATGAAAACTTGGGATAGTTTCTCTGATCTCTGATCGTAGGTGATCTATATCAGGTTAAACAAGAGCCAGATAGGTTAAACGAGAGCTAGATCTTAGAAGAGAGTCTGGCATAAATTCAGCAAAAACAATTAAACTGGAAGCAAAAGACTGTATATTGTTCAAGGACTAGGGAATATGCTACCTCACATGTGCTAGTAGACTGTTTTAAAATTGCTCAATCATCCCCTACAAAAAAACAGAAGATTCAGATCATTTTTCTTACAGGGCTCTCCATCAATGCACAAGCCACCACAGAAAGAGCATCCCTGCAACTCCCATAAATACAAGACCTTTCACAACACAGATTTTTACTTGCTTTTTATACCCAGCATGCTGGAATTGCAGTTTGCACTGCATAGTGTTAAATCATTATTTTATTATTTCTAACTTATAAGACTTATTTAATCCCTAGCTGAAAAATTCCCTGTGCAAGGAGTTCAGAGAGCAAACTGTTGGCCTGAAACTCCCAGCCCTGTCCCCCCTGTGCCTCTGTCTGACCTGGCTTGAACCTCCTTCCATGCCTACGGAGCCCCTCTGCGTCCCACCACCCTGCAGCCAGTATCCTGAGGGACAGTACAAGAGCTCTGCCCCTCAGGAGATGGCTCCTTCTCCAGGCGGTCCCTGCTGCTGGGGACCCTGCGAGCCACAAGGGTTCCCTTCCTCTTGATCCATCTCTCTCACAGCTTGATGGGATATGCTAACAATGGGGCTTGAAACAGGGCCAAGCTAAGATGTTCAGCCTGAACCACCAAATGTACACGTGCCAGGTACTTCTGTCTGGCACAGCTTGAATCTTCTGCACCACAGAGAAACATTACTCGAGGGCATGCGTGGCTGCAAGAGACCAGTCATTCAATGCATATTTCTCTTGCAAAACTTTCTTCAGCATCTGCACTGCTCTATGATTATCTGAATGCCATTCAATCTATCTCTAACTTGAGTTGCCCAAGTATATTTGCATGTATATTGTAAGCATTATACTAAATGAGATGGGACTGCCTGTGTAATCATGCCATGACTTTCCCTTAGGGAAACCTGGTAAAATTATGTTCCATTACATTTGTAAAATACTACCCATTAAAAGCACGAATAAAACTTTATGTTCATGTGAAACAAAGCAGAAAAGATTCTGCACCCTTTAACTTGTATCAATTTTGATATGAAAGAAGCATTTTCCTGGCAAAGAGGGATTCTGAATTTGACTTTAGTATTATGTGCTTTTGGCTTTGATTGTTTTACAGTTAAGAGTCTTCCCAAAATTCTCTTGTTTCTTAATTTACTATTATGAAACAACACAGAACAAAACCAGTTTGTCTACCTTGAAGAGGACAGACAGCAGCTTTGGAAAAAACCTTGGTGAATTTTTCTTATTTATTATTGTCCATGCCATGAAAGAGAAAAGCTGTTTCTACTGTACTATTCAGTGTCCTTTACTCTTGCTGCTGGTCAATTCATTGTTTTAATTCCTTGATGCTCTGGCAAACTTTCAAGTATGTCATGGGAGAATTTTAAAAATGAAGCATTCATTTAGAAGTCACACAGTGGTGATATATATACAGAGCTTCAATTTAAACCATTATTGCATACCATCCTTTTCCTTTTGTAATAATCCATTAAATGCTTTCAAGTATGGAGAAGGAATAGCAACCTGTAGATCTGAATGGAGCCCAGATGACCTATAAAATACATCCTGCCTCACTGCCTGACTAGTTCCAACTCTCATCTCTAATGGTTGCTATTGTTATTCTACCATCCAGACAACCACACACATCAATTATACATTCTTCTGGGTCACAAATCCATTTTCTTAGGCAACATTTTTGTCTTAATGCATGATGCTTTTTCTTCAACATGTGAACAAAGTTGAAGGTCTCAATATTAAAAAAATATTACTTTTTCTTCAATTGTCTTGGTAATTGGAAAACAGCTTCATGTAAATCAGAAGATACAGCTCTTTGAACTATTTAGAAGTGTGTGTTTAGACCATATATTGCCTCTTTCTTACACCAGATATATTAGGCAGTACTTTGTGTGGTAGGTGAACATTTTTTCTTTTGTTATATTGGTGGCTGGCAGCACAGCTATAATTAAATGTCCTTTGGCTTCTCTATTTTATGACACTTACAATTCAGTCATCTTAATTGGACTTTCCTTAGCATATAAATGGCTGGCTCAAGAAGCAAAACATTTTTTTCTGTGAAACAAACTCAAAACCTACACTATGGACTATCTCAGTGACTTTTTTAGTCTTTGACTAATGTTTGCCTTTTTTAAATGAACATGATGGAAAAAGCTTCAGATAATTCTATTTGAAGTAAGTCTAAGACAGGTCTCCAAATTAAATTTTTTGCAGATACTATTCTCAGAAACAAAGCTCTCATTATTACATTTCCAAAGGGGTAAAGTCATTTCACTTTCTTGGTTGACAAATAAGTTAAATAGTTTGGGGAAGATAACACATCACTTTGAAGGGATTCTTACACATCACATATATCCTTAAAATATTTCTGTGATTAAAAAGTTAAAGTGCAGTTTTTAAAACTCAAGAAAGTGAGAAAATTCAGGGTAGTGCTCCTGAGGCCTCCTCAGCAGGACATGATGCAGAGGTAGGCCTCAGCTTTGCCCAGCCACAGGAGTTCACAGTACCCCAACAGCAGCCAGCATCATCATCATCAAGGCCTCGGCAGTACCCCTAGGGGCTGGAGGAACATACCCAACAGAGAATCACTCACTGGAGCACAGACAACCTGCCTCAAGGCGATTGCTTCCAACCACAGGACGCTTACACCAGAGATGTTGTATGAACAGCCCAACACCAGACTCAAGACCAAGTCAGTGGAACAACCCCCAGCAGCAAAACTGTTGTATTTTCATCAATTTGAAAATACAAGCAGCCTTCCCAGCACAGAGGCGGTTTTGGTGGCTACAAGATCAGGCTTCTCTCCTACAGGCATGTAGGGCACTGCAACAAAATCATGGTATATTTAACTGATGCGAACTGACCTACTGAAAATGGGTATGTGAGATGGTCAGTGAATCTTGTAGCTGGCTAAGTAACTCCACAACAAAGTGCACTGTGAAAACATCCATTCACTAGCAGACATATGTACCTGCCAGACTAGAAGAAATCCACAGATGACTGCAGAGAACCAAAAACTGCTTTGTGTGTGTATATGTACACAGATGAATGTTCACATTCATACAAATACACATTCAAATTCTCACACACCAGTGGGCACAAACCTGAACAGAGACCCACTGGTTTTCTCCTACTGTTTCCTCCACCAGTAGGCAGCTTTCTCAGGCTGGTGTTGCTGTCAGAGGCTTCTGCACACTCATCAGGGCACGCTCTGCTCTGTTCCATTCTGATCCAGGCACATCCTCTTCCTATGCCCACTCCCTGCTACCATCTTCATTGGGCAGGTCCAGCTGAATTGCCATGCACAAAGCAGCTCTTTCCTTTGGAGACCTATGACCAGGGGTGTGGCATTATCAGGCAAATGCTTTAAAAAATATTTTCATGTTCTCTTCTTTCTTTTCTGCGGAAAAAAACACCCACATTTCTGAAGCTGGCTTAGAAAACCCTGTCCTTTTCAAGCCTATATAGGCATGGAATGTGTTATCCTGACTCACTTGTCTTCTCATTCTCATTCCTCCTTCCCCTGGTAGGATCAGCCAAAGCAGTCACATCTCTCTAAGGACATCAATGTACAGAATTTGCAAAAGGTTTTACACCATCTTCAAACACGTACAGCTTTTGAGACAAGCCAATGCTCAGCATTCAGCACCTGCATTTTCCATGCTGCAAACTTGAAGCAAGGGTCTTCAGGTTTTGAGGGAGAGGGTGGTAGTGAGCCAGTTTCAGGCACTTCATCACCACACCACGAGGACCCCGTTAATTCCCAGTCTCCCACCCCTTCCACCCAATCTGTGCCTTCACTCACCAAGCACATATTTAAATAAAACTGTGGTTTTAGCCATGTGAGGACAGAGGTAGCCTTACAGGAGAGCTGAAGTTGGACGGGCCACCATAGCTCTGCACTCCTGCATTTCACCTGGTCACTAGTTTCAGGGCTTTAAACAGCCAGGGGGAACCATTTAGCTGAATCCTATTCAGATCTATGAAAACTGAGGGATAAATATTATTTTAACACTGAGGTTTCTGGTTGGCTGGTTGATTTGTTTGTTTGTGGAGGGAAGGGGGTGTGTTAGGTTTAACTTTATTATAACTAAGCCTATATAAATGCAAATACTGTTTCTGTAGATATAATTTCATAAAGCAAAACTACGCACAATCTTTAGCAGTGAAATTCAAGTGGCAACTGTGACAAGCAAAGAAAAATGAATGCAGTTAACTTCAGCCATCCCTGCTCATCTGAAAGCTTGTGTCAGTTCCTAAATAAGCTTTTCATTTTCCTATTCAGTCTGCTGATCTTTGTTGATTTACAGCATGAATGAGCATGGCACATTGCAACTTGTAGAGTGTATTTTTCCTAAATAATAAAACATTTATTGCAGACCCATCAAGCCTGCTAGTAGCTTTGAATTATTATTGCAATGAAGTGCCATGTTAACAACTCATTTACATTGTTGCAGAAGACTCTGCGTTAACACTATATGTAATTTAATCCCATTCAGGAGAGAGGACTCCCCAAAATATATCTAGAGCTGATAAATTACAACTTGATGCTATTTTTCTAATCAACCGTTCCCCAAGATGAGTCTGCCTTCAAGTCCATCCCACCCCTCACCTTCCACAGCATGCTGATGGCAGCTGAGCAAACCATTTCCACATGGTTTTCTCCTCTTCAGCAAGCCCCAGCCTCAGGTCCTTCCTCTGGTGAAACAAGAAGGAAGTATATTTAGTGGAGAGCTGCAAAGAATTTTGAGGGGCACAGAGTGAGGTCAGTATTTTGGTGGCTGTCTGAGGAGTCTGACCTACATCTTCAGTGTTGGCCTGGGGTGGGTAAGAGCCACTCAGCTGAGGAGGCACAAGAAGTACAAGCTGCCTGCAGAAGCATCAGGCAACTGCTGTGCTTGTAAGGAGCCCCTGACAGCAGGGCAGTGCCTAACACTGCCACTCACCCCTGCTGCATGGTCCCAGAGAGAAGGGGAATATCACAGGAAGAGGTTTCTGCTGGAGCACTCATATGTTTTGGGTGGTAAAATAGTAATTATTAACAGATGAGGAAAAAAAAAACAACCCAGGAAACACATAATTCTACACATATCAATCAGAAATTATCCTGTCCTTGCATATGTTCCTACAATTGGATGGTACTTCAAGGTCTGTATTAGATAGCCATTAATAAATATAGATCAGCAAAACTTTCCTTCTCGTAAAATGAGATTAACTATGTGGATTTTAAAATTATATATAATGCTTGAGGAGTGATCCAAAATACTGGTGGTTTACTGGTGAGGACAACTCAGACTTATACAGAACGGCCTGCCGGGAGCAGAGTGACTTGATTTTTAATTGGGTAAAACAAACTTGTGTAGAAGCAAATATCATCATTTATAAATGCACTGTAAAACAATAACAAATTGATCTCCCTGTTTTCTCTCTCACAAAATATGGGTTCAGGCTTACCATCCAAGCCTATGTCACTAACATACAGAGGCAAGAGGTTTCTTCTCAGTCATGCTCTTCCATTATAGGTCTGGAAACCCACACAGGTTTGGTGTCAACATTAACAGGTCCTCAGCTGCTTTGAAATCTTAAGGGTGAGTGCTATTAAGCACTCACCACTAGATCTGTATCTCATTAGTCAGAGACCATAGTCAGTATAACTCTTCTCTCTAACAGGATCCCCTTGGCATGGACAATATACTGCAAAACCCACCTTTGCATGAGCATCCAGCACTTTGCAGCAATTGCCCCAAGGCTGCAGTGAGGCCAGAGCCAGCAGAGGGAAGGAAAGGCAGTTCAGCACACAGGGGACATACCATGATTGCCTCAGAAATGGTAGTATGGTGTCAGAGAGGGAATGAGACACCCCACCTCCACAATGAGCAGTAGGGTTGCCACCACACTACCCTGCTGCTCTTCCATAGCTAGCTGGCAGGTGCTGCTGGCACACCTGCAGTGCCATGCCAGGACTACCACAGTGCCTTCAAACCAGGCTTAACCACCCCAAATATGATGTATATGGACCCCTGGGGACACAATCATGTACACAGGATACCCAAGTTATGAACATTTTTGCATTGTGATACCCAGGTTTTGCTAGACACCCACAAGCCAAAACACAAGTTAGTGGTTGCTCCTGGAGGCTTGTGGGCTTGTGATTTATTTATATAAGACCAAGAAAATAATGTTTCAACAGTATTGTTTCTAGTTCTTAACATTTAGTTCTGCTATTTATGAGAAATACGTCCTTTCCTGAATGTTATTTAATTTAAATTGTGTCCAATGAGTCCAAATTCTTCCTGCATAATCTTCCATTTCTATCTAATAAGTTGCTAGAGGCAACATGTTGCTAACTTAAGCTCTCTTAGGTACTGTCACTTCTCCACATATCAACCAAGTCTTGCCTAACAAATGCTTTGCACCACATCAATCAGGCACCCAGTCCTTTGCTGAAATTATTCATTAATAATTTGATCTCCTCAGTCTTTTTTTAAGACATTTCAAGGTAGATGAACTTTTTACCATGCTGAAGTGTTACTGTCGTTTTCTGAGTCCCTGAGACTGCTTATAGTAGAGGACAGAATTTTACTTTGTATCTACTACTTTCACTTGCAAAAACATTGGGGTTTGCTGGGTTTTTTTCCCCCCTGAAGAGAAAATGTTAGTTTCCTCTATAGTGTTCCAGGATGAATACTGACTTTATTCGCTTGAAAAAGCCTCCTACTTCAGCTTCATTTCAATCTGTTTCCAGGGGCTGACTAAACCAGCAACATGCACATTTTCATCTTAAACAAGTCAGGGCCTCTCTCCTACCACCAGTTGCCTCATTCAGTCCTGCAACAGGAGCTAGATGTCGCAGGCACACACAGCACTTCCAACACACACTTACCTGCTCTCCTAACAAGCATCGGTGAGAGAGAAAAAAGAGGCCTTAGGAAAGCAGTAGCTATGCGGTAAGAACTACTAAATCTGTCCCATTAGTTAGAGAAATACTCCTGCATGCAAATCACATTGCTGTTGCTCAGCTAAAGTTGTATGGCTGAAAAATACAACCATAAAACTCCTATCCTACCAACAAATGACATTTAATATGTTAATCTAACATGATTTCAACGTCCCTTCTACATGAATACGCTTATTCTGCTTTATTTCAAATAAATTACCCAGTTAGAAAAATTATTTGAACAGTAAGGCACAAATAAGTGAGTATTATTGTTTGCTGGTTGACTAGATAAGGAGTTAAACATCTAGAGGTGAAGTGGAGGACAATTAATGTACTAGCCTGCTCAATTATCATACAATGGCCACTTCTCAGGGAATTAGAGCTATTATGATCTACTCCTATGAATAAATGAGAATTTCAGCTCTCAGAGGGTAATGAAATAGTTTTGGAATTAATCTTTTTATGAGATTGTGGCTTTATCAGTTATGTTTTAGAGTCAGTATAAACACTTGTGTATCATAGGATAAGAGCTTCAGACAGGCTTGTAATTTTAATTTTTGTTCTCTCATTGTTTTAGTTCACTTTTCTTATGCTCTTATTCTAGAAACCAAAGGAAAAATTACTTTGCTTTTTCAGGTCTTCTGCTTTCATAAAACGTTACCGGAAAAGTAATATCCAAATAAAAATACAAATAATAATGCAAGCAATACAAATTCTGCATAAATTGTTTTCCAATGCAACTGAACACCCACTGAAGGTAGTCCTGATGACACTCAATAGTGCTGAAACACTGGAGGGTAACTCAAACGCAACTTCAAAGACAAGGAAAGACAAAAGGACATTTCTTTCAAAATTTCACATGATCTACTAAGGCATTTGTTTGTACTCAATTTTATATAAAAATATTCTCTTGGACATTTTGACCCAAATTCTTTGAATCTTTATCAACAGAATTGCTGATTTTCTCTACAGCTGCCAAGTTTCAGAGTTTCATAGTCATCTTACCCAGCAGACAGAACAAACCTAAATATATGAGAGTTTTAAAGCAGCCTGACCACAAAAGAAAGCTTTAGGAGACCCAAATAGTGGACCATATGTGATATCAAATGGGCAAGCCATTAGCATCAGCTGTGAACATATTGTACCAACTGGGAATGAAAATAAAACATTCAACTACCAACTGTTATAATCTGTAAATAGTCAAACCAATTCCTCTGGGTTCCAAAAATATATGAATAGTGTGACTCATTGGGGCCCTATTGTCCTGTTCATAGGTAATGCAGCAGATTTGCTCCAAGTTTAAAAAAAAAAAAAAAAGCAAGCAAAAACCAAAACTGGTTAGTGAGATCTGATATCAGACAGCCCTTGTATGTTAAAAGACTCCTGGGCTTTTTGAAACTATATCTAAAGATTGCACATTAAGGATAACCAAATAGAGAATTATTCTGAAGCAACTTTTCTCTGTACAATGTGCAGCACCATTAAAAAAAAAAAAAAAAAAATCCCCATTGCAAATTATGTTGAGAAACTGGCAGAATACTAGAAAATTTATAGAGGGCACCAAACTGCTGAGAATTCATTGTACAGCTGGCAAGTGCACTCCTACCTACTAGTTGCTTCACATTTAATAATGCATGTTATGAACAGATGGATAGAATGTCAATAAGGCTCTCCGTATCATCAGTGGTAATGAAATACTGGACTTTGAATGCTTAATAGCACAGAAAACAAAAAGCCTGGGGGAAATTTGTCAATGTCATGCATGCAATACTTTAGCAGTGCTTTAACACTGTTAGTGTGAGGCCATATGTTTCTTCTAACAGGATCTACTGTAGCTGGGTGCCAAAAAAAGTTTGACACTTTTTTTTTTTTTAACTCTTACAATATTTTAAGAGCAAATACCCTGCAAATCAGTCAAGCAGAGTAGTCAGCAGAAGTGTAATATGATTACTCTTTTTATTCCATTTCTCAATGAAAATAAGCTAAGGAAAACTTGGTAGTAAACATTGTTCTTTATACCTGTTTTAGAAATACAGTTGAAAGCAGTCTCTTTAAGATTAAATATAGAAATAAAGGCACCAAATTGTCTGTATTAGGCAGTAAATCTCATTGTCAAGAGCTGTGGAAGATGTGAATCCGGAAAATATTGCAAGCATAAGTAAAGCAGAAAGTATACATAGCAATGTCTGGAAATTAGGCCCACTAAAAAGAATAAAATGAAAAATTCTCTTAGGTAAATTACCTTAGGCAAATGTCGGCTAAAAGATCTAGGGAAAATACTTTGTAATAATCAAAAGGAAAAGGATAGCAGAAAGCTCCCATTCTGAGACATGTAGACCTGGGAATAAGTACACCAGGCACAGGCCTTCCCTGTGTAATGGATGGAGAAACAGCAGCCTGGTAGGTAGTAGCACCTATGAAGGCTATGAGGGGAACCAGAGCGGCATTTCCACCCTGCACACTTCTCATGGAAACGCTGTGCTCAAAACTTCAGAAGACAGCAGACAGCTGTGGCAGGTAAACCTCTGTGAAACGTGGAGATCTCAAGTTCAGCAATACATCTGGAATCCTAAGCGTTGCATGTCAGCAGAAATCAATGAGAGTTTAACTATTGATTCTGGGAGAACAATTAGACAAGCGCTGGGTGTCAGTCTGAAAAATCCTCAGGAAAGGCTCAAGTTCTTTAAGAAAAACACTACTTTCTGCCTTGTGACTCACCCACAGGTGCCCAAGCTCCCTACCATGCCCTCCTTCCCTACTCTGTCTCTCCAAAACCTTCCTGGGCTGCTCCAGTGCTACCCAGCCATGATGTCCTCAGGTGCACAGTGTTTGCCAGCCAGGACACCCAAAAGTGCCCCAGCTAATTTCAAAGCCACCAGACAGTAGGATGATGTTATCTTTGGGACCTCTACCACTCCTAGACTCAGCTGTGAAAATGTCCATTTTGTTCAAAAGTAATTAGAGAACGTTGACAGAGAGACAGCATTCCCTTAGAAAACCAAGCTAGAAATGTCAGTAGAATGTGACGTAAGCCTTTTCAGTTTCCCTTCTCTGCAAGCCAGAACAGTCATCACTAATAATTTTCCCAGCTGCCTACAGAAGATGGTCTATATAGCACCAGCATCCATCAGCACACAGCAGGACACTGCTCAGGCTTCCTTTCTGTGGCAGGGGAAGGATGTGCAGAGAAGCAGGGCCTGTTTCTCAGTGCCAGTAATGCACCGGCTTGCCTGCACTTGGAGCTGGCACAGGCTGGCCCTGCTTCTACAACCCTGAACTACACAAACATGGGACTGGTCCATGCTAGTAAATCCACCTGAGAACTTGTTACAGTTCTCTGCATTTGCCTGCATGGACGTATTTTAATTTCTCCTAAGTAAGGAGCTAAAATTCAACCCAGGACTTCCAAAGCAGACCTCAGACTAGAGTAGAGCATCACCCTCCTTCTCTTGCCTTCTGTTTCCCTGGAAATATCCTGAGCCCTGACCACAGCAATTGCACTTAACAAGAATGAAGTGAATTTTGTGTGAGCTACAGAAGTACGAAAACTAAGAAGGATGCAGGCTTTTGTGGAGCAGAGCACCAAGAGGTGGGAGATTAAGAACCAAGTAGCAGCCGGGGGTCCTCATCCACAACAACCAGAAGAGTTGTGTGTCAAGAAGCAAAAAGCAAGCAAAAGGGACCTTTCTCAAATCACTGATGAAAATATTCTACTGATCAGATTTCTTAGATAGAATCTCCTGTGTTTGTTGGACCCTGAGAAAAAGGACCTAAAGAAAATGCTGTGATGAGCATCAGACTGTAGTATGGTTTCATAGTAAATGTAGTTCTTAGCCTAGAAAGTCTTAGGTGAGTTTTTCAAAACCAAAAAGATATTGATAAACTGAAGAAAGTTTCAAGAACATCTTCTTAAGGGAAAAATATAATCATCTATAAATATTTGAAGTGTGTAAAGCCATCAAGGGAAAAGGATATAACTAGAAATAATGGAAAGAAAAAGCTTAAGCTCAATAGAGTATCGGGAAAATCTTCATGACAGCGAGATGTATTAGCCTGTGAAATACTCTCCCAAGGAGAGATATGGAAGCTTTCACTTGGGATTTTAAAAACTAAAGTTGACATAACACTAAAAAATGTTCTCTATGAAATAATCCTACATTGGCAGAAAAATGGACTGAATGATCTATTATGTCTTTTCTTTTTCTAAGTTTCTTCAGCCTTTGATGCTTTGGGAAAACATCCTGAACAGCCAAAGGTTATCAGAAAGGAGCTTCTTCAGTTAATATGATGAACAACAAGATTACAAAGGTGATCACTGTGAAAGCCTCTTACAAAGCATCTCTTTAAATGTTGAAAAGCAGATGCTTTTCAGACAATGGACATTTTTTCCAAAGACCTGCCAAATATGACCTCAATCCACCAATTTTCAAGTATATACTTAATTTTATGTACATTCTTATATCCCATTAATTTAAAGACAACCTGAACCTATGGTCTGAAATAAACTTATAAGAAAACGGTTTTCCAAGAGTTTGAAAATTTCCATACTCAACAGAAACCTGACAAATGTCATATATAATCAAATTTAAACAAACAAAATCAAATTTAAACAAACAATAATACTTGTTACACATGTATTAGCACCTTTCAAGTCTCCACTGACAAGGACAGACTATGTTAGTTCAGAGCTACTATCTTGATCACTGGTCAAAACCACAAATCTTCCTGAACTAATTCCTATTTAGTTTAACCCACCTGACACTGCGAACAGTGTTAATGAATATTACAGTCTGTCATATTGACTTGTACACAATAAAAAAAGATGCTGAACTTAATTTAGGAAGTATACTCTGAATTATGTCCATCTTGAAATCACGCTGTCTTATCATGTGTTTATGTCACTACCAATATTAATATTTAGCCCTTAGTGTATTTTGTTCACTGCTCCAGATCACTGGTGGATAGTTAAATATTAGGGACATGGAAATAATTAATTTGCTGGGTCAGTGGCTGAGAATGGAAATTATACAAAAAAGAATCAGTAAATATAACCTACAATAATTTTTTTTTAAGTTTTTCTTGCCAAAACAAAACTTCAAGACCATTCCGTTTTGGATCAAAAAGCGTTGTTTCTCCTTTTTTTTTTTTTTTGGGGGGGGGGGGGGGGGGGGGGGCTGGGGGGGGCGTGGGATGTGACTGCTGAAGGACTGCTCCAACAGCAACAGACACAAAAGGTATTGTAAGAGCCTCTCTCAATTCAGCAGCTTGAGCCCCCTCAGTAGGGTTTGCCTTTTATGCAGAAGCAAGGCGTTAAGGAAGGCTGGGGACAAGCCTGCGCCGTTCACTACAGCTGCTGTCCTGCATGAGAGGGGAGATTCCCACTGCAGTGGAGCTGCCAGTGTGCAGCCTGATGCTGCCTGGCAGGACCGGTGGAGGGCACAGACCTTGTGTTGTGCAGATGTGCTACATCAGTGCATAGCCATGGCCACACTGGCATCTCTATGGACATGGTCCCTGAGCAGACATTACTGGCACCTGCCACACATTTCCTAAACAGAAAGCAAGGGCTTTACTTCCCTTATGAAAATAGGTGAGGAACTTAGCAAGAATAAATCAATAGGAATGAACAGCGCTTGGAGACTGCATTTAAAAATGTTAGCCCATCAAGAAGCTTTAAGGAATCCTATTAGGTCTACAGCAGAAATGCAGTCCTTATTAAATAATTTTGACACCAATAAGTTGTAAACTGTTTTCTCTAGCAACATTACCAAGGGTAAATCAGGGCTGGTTTAGATGGAACTCTCCATTTATATGCTTTAAATAACAATGTGCTATCTGTATATTTCTAAGAAATTCAGCCTGTACACACGTGGACCATACAATATATAACTAAGGAATGAAAATACCAAATATCTTGTTTTCCAAAAGTTGCATTTGCAACTCTAGAGCAGAGGTGCCGCTCACTCCCTTAGTCATATTTTAAATCCTCCACCCCCTGCCACCAGGATTTTATCCCAGAATAACTCTCCAGTTCGGTAGAAACACAAAACCTCAGCGCACTGAGGTGACACCGCTCTGCCCTGTCAGTCACAGGAGTTTTGTGTGAGCAGCAAGAGTGGGGAGGAGGAGAAGCATTTGCTCATGGGCCACTCTCCCAACCCATCCTGCTGCCCCTTGGTATCCCACTGCCCCACAGGGACCTCTGTTCCTTCCTCCCCCCACCTGGCTCCTTCCTACCCTTCTCTCCTTCCCACCTTTTCTCCTCAACTCCCTTTATTTTTCTCTCCTATTATAAGACTTTTCATAGGGGTTTTTTATTATTATTATTTTTGTCTGAGCTTTACAGCTGGTGCATCATCCCCTGCTGCACTAAATCAACACTTGTGAAAGCAGCAGCCTTCGAGTGACTGACTAGAGCTGCTGCTTGCAGAAGTGTCAATTTGGTACAGCAGGGGATGGGGTCGCAGCTGCAGAAGGAGAAGAGAGGCCCTATTTTATGCTTTAAAATAGTAAAAATGTCAGAGGGGAGGGAAGTCTATACAAAATATAAGAAAGGGTGTAGAACAAAGAAAAGAAAGAAGAGGAAGAGGGGGAAGAGGGGTTGGAAAGAAGGGAGAAAGAGGAAAATGACACTACACAATGGAACAAATTCACTAGTAAATAAGATACAGGATTTTTGTAAGTGGGCACTTTCAAGTTAAAAATAAACCTGAAATATCTTTCTGCTATGGGGGGTGAATTCTGGCTCATTAAACTTAAATTATTGTCTTAACTATGTCTGTGATAGGTTGGGGCGTGCTTCTAAGCACAAATACTGGGCATAAAAAGGAAATTATTTCACAGAGCGCTTGATTTTAAGTGGAGATTTCAAGTAGAAGACTGAGAATCCTGCATTCAGAAATTCAAATCAGCATAAGTGAACAGAAATTCCATGTTCTGGGGTAAGTTTGGACACCCCCAAATCCAGCATTGTTTAGAGGCCCCCATTTGAAAGTAGGTACCTATTATTTTGAAAGTAAAAAGGAAAAATAAACAAAAAGAAGTATAGACCCAAAAGAAGAATTCATAAAAAACCTCTTTGTTTTTCACATTACATAAATATGTAAATTCATCTAATGCATATTTCAAATACTATTAGCATTAATGTTTTGCTTTAAAAGATGCCCTTTGTTTCTTCTAATCTTTTTCTGGGAGCTGCTGCTTTACATGCTCTCTATTAATTTTCCAAAGTGTACTTGCAGTAAAGGAAAAATGAACGGGGTATATAGCTGTAACACATATTCACACAGCCAATGTACTGCTGGAAAAAAATAATCAAATAAGTACACCATTTATTTATCTATTTCCACAAAAAGTAAAACCACCTCCCTTGCACTGCCATTGTGCTTTGACAGTCCACAGCACCCCAGGCAGAGCAGAGACAGGTTTCCTGAAAAAGCAGCACTCTCCTGCAGAATTGCCTCCCTCACAGCCCTCTCAGCTGCATGTGTGCCATGTGTAGAATTTTTTCCACCCATGAATTTTAGTGAAAATATAGAAAGCTGCTGCCGGGTCAACTCTGGGTACAGAGAAGGCCTGGGAGAGCAGAGGTCCCACCTTTTCCTCAGCAGTTTATCAAGAACCACAAACAGCTCAGCTTAGTTGAAACCCTGTGCTCAGGAATCCGTCCTGTTGCCTTTTAAACCAAGAGCAAAGCTCTCACTCTGTGATACGGGATATTTAAGTAATATTTCAGGAATATAAGTCTCCAAACTTTGCCTCTCTGGGTTGCCTTATATATGCCTAAGCAATCTCATTTTCTGTCTCCACTGCTTTTCCCTGCCAATGTCACCAATCCAGATATCAGATGAAAAGAATAACAAAATTCAATAAACAAGTAGACAGAACTAAAAATTAGAAGCCAAATAAAGAACCTTTGAAAGGAAAACATTCAGACTAGATATTCCCTAACAAGACAATTCAGGCGTGCATCACTGTTGAAGAGACAAAGCAAGCTGGCCTCCTGAACTTTACTGAAAAGTTTCAACAACATCTCTTTAAAATATTTACTGAGAGTTCATCAATTCATCTGGCTCAATATTTAACCCACTTTGACAACAGCAAGACTTGGTTTATAAGTCTCACAGTCACTGCTTGAGATGCAGATTGCACATACCCACAGGGCTGCGATCCCTCCTTGCATTTCAGTTTTCAGTAAGGCAAGTCTCGGCTATCCCTCTGCCCATCACCTGCTCTGCCAGGGTGGATACCTAATCACTGTGTGCCTTTCTCCATCCTCTGAGCTCCTGGTCCCTAAACTGGCAGAAAACAATGAATCTGTGCCTGGCCAGAGCCAGGGGAGCCCAGCCAGCAGGTGACACCCGGCCAGCAGGTGACACCCAGTACAGCCATCTCCCACAAGCTCTCAAGCCTTTAACCAGCTGCAATTCTTCAGATTTGCTGTGAGGATTTTAAGGCACCTCTGCACCACCAGCAACACACATAGCAGGGCCCAGGCATGCTGCAGATGTGCATTTTGGGGCTCAAGGGGGAGTGGGATAGAGGCTTCCCCGACTCCCCCAGCCCGAGATGCTGTGTGACCCAGGTGCATCTGGATGCGTTAACCCAAAGGGGCCCTTCCTCAAGACTATGCTTCTACATTTTAGGTTTATTTTCTTTTTCCATGCATTGTGTAGCATGATACAATATGCACCCTACTGTAATACCTCTCTCCTCTTGTTCTGACCTTATCCAGCCCCTACACTACTCATAATGTGAACTTTTAACATACTCCATCAAAAGGCAGATAAAGAAAAAGACAGATTCTGCCCCAAGGAAAAATCTGGCATGGATATATGTAAAGAATGAAAAGTATGATGTCTGCAACTGGTCTAGGAATATAATATTAGTCATTTTTTCAAAGCCTTTTTTGGAAGGAGCATATTTGCAGGACAGATTTTTAAATGTGGTCTCAAAATTCAAACACTTTAACACAAGAATTCATTACTCCACTTACGTCCACTTAATTTTGCAAAGTAAACTGTACTGCCCTTCAGCTCCCTTCACTATTCTGTTGCATATCCAGCACTCATCACTCTTTATTGATACTTCCATTTGACTTCATATGTCATGTTCATAATAAGCCTTGAAAGGGTACAAATATTCTTTTCTTCCTAATTTGTTAAATTAGAACACAAATATAAAAAAAAAGGCCATAAAAAACCCCAACCTCCAACTACATCAATATTAAAGTCAATATTAAACAACATCTACTAGCTTAGGTACGTGGCCTTGTTTCTCCCTAGTGGTTAGACTAGCAATACAAATAGCAGACTAATTATTCAATAATTCCTTTGTTCGGTTGATAGAGCCATTGGGTGCTAAAGAAGCCATGTTTAGGTTCTAGCAAGATTAACATTATGTCATCTCACTATATTATATCAACATATTGATTTACCAGTCTAATTGTATATATAGCATTCCTCAGGCTTGTTCTAGCCATGTAAAAAAAGACCCCTCAGATCAAGCACAGTTTTTAAGTTTGTTACAGGCTCAGCTTATACAACACATATGATATGCAGAAGCAAGAACAAAAGATGGCCCGCATCCATGTTAGGCAGTTCATCAATTCAAATACATCTTCTCTAATCCCAGTTCTTGCAGCAACCCTGATGTAATTGAAAAATTCTCTATGAACAAATTTAAAAGTACAAGACTGACATTAAGCAAATTAATCATTATCAAATTGATCTGTGCCCTTTTCATTCACCTTCCTCAGTTGGTCAGTATTCACTTAGCTCATTGTGTATATCAGATTACAAGAATGTCTCAGACCATCTTCAGAAAGTATTTGCACAGCATGAACAATGAGACTACCAAAGACAAATATCTATTCTCCTCCAGCCAATTCCTCTGCCTTTTGCAAGATCTACAGTGTTGTCCTGCAGCAAGAACAGCAATGTGCTTCCAAGATTTAAAAAAATAAAGAAAGAAAATATTTCCCTTCAATCTTTACATAAATCACCTATTTGATGTAAACATGTATAGACTGTAAAGCCCCTCTTCTTTACGATGGGCCTATTTTTCTGCTGTCACTAATTCTTTGTCCAGTTTATACATTTTCTTCCATTAGACCAGTGGCAAAATACTAATACCACTGCCTGTTAACAGCAAGGGTCAGCTCAACTATCCCCAGTCCCCTAGGGCTGAACTTTTGCTCTAGATCTGCTCTTGTGCTGTGTCACTCTGGATTAACAGCTGATAGATAAGAGACTTCATAATGCTGGAAGATGAACCACAGTTAAACAAGGACTCAAACACTTCAGTAATCCCTGCTTTGAGTGGGATGCAATAACAACTGCAACAGCACTCAGCTCAGTCCAAAGGTCTTGTGTTAGTAATTGTGTTGTGTTTGGCTCCTTATTTACATTGGTGACAAACATCAGTTTCACTTATCGTGACAAATGACAGATGCTAGTCATGGTGTTATGGCACACAGATGTCATAATGGTGGGCACAGTGTAAAAGAATCCAAGCAGAGCAGGAAAGCACATTTTGGCTTTGGGTGATATCAGTGTGTTCTGCTATCAGAATAGATTAAGATAAGAAAATATGGCTGAGCTAATAATATGCTGCATGACAGTAGTTACCGCAGTTGCTAATGCTGCCATGGCTGAACTGCTGGTCCGCTTTCTACAAGTGTTTGTTCACGCAGGCTTACATCTCAGATAGAAAACCAGTAGCTAGTAGTCAAAAACTTCCTCTCACAAGAAAACTTTCCCCTATTAAAAAACTAGTTACATATACTTCAAAAGATTTATGTATCTGAATGATTGTATTACTGGTTGAATTCCAGGAATTTTGAAGCAGCTGATTTCTTAAAAAACAGAGTTCAGAGACTTTAAATACTGAAATGAGGCAGTACTACAAGAAATATTAAGAAATAACCATCCTTTACACATTTATCCACGATTATTTCAAAATAGCCCAAAATTACAGAAATATAGACAAGCACACACTCACTGCTACAGGACTACCACAGTACATTTCCTACTCTTGGGATTTAACTTGTAAGGATTGGCATGGGACACTATGTTATTTGGGGTGGCTGTAAGAGTTTGGAGGAGACCCAGGAGCCAGGTTTGGTGACAGAGAATGTCAGCAAAGGGCCACCTGAAGCTGTGCCCACCCCACAGCCCCTTCCTGCCCCACTCTCCTGCCAGCCATACCATCGCTGCTCTCAGACCCATCAACACAGCTGTTCCCCAGACTGATCTACAGAGCAGATCAGGATCTGATCCACCTTTTAACCAAACTCTGAGAGCTGTTTACCAGCTCTTGCTCCTCACCAGCCCAAATCCATGGCAGAGCAGAGCCAGCTGCAATCGTCTCAGATGCTGCATTGTCCCATAAACACTTCTAGGTTATTTCTAAAATACTCTCAAAACACAAAGAGGAGAAAAACATTAATATCAATTAATTCTTAACAAAATGACAATTGTGAAAGTGGAGCAAACATTTATTTTCTAACAAGTGTGTTGTTATGGAAACAGCTGCAAGACGCTGTTTGCTCCAATGCGCTGTGCCAAGGCTGAGGCGCCACAAGGCCCCCCGTGGTTTGGCAGCACTGCCCTGCAGCAGTGGGCTCGAGCCAGGCAGCCCTGAGCACCCAGCAAGATCAGCACCCAACAGGAGGTTTGCACGCACTGAGACAGGCTGTTGGTGAAGCGAATGGGAAAGCAGCACTAATTCCCAGAAAGCTACTGCAATTTACGCCAGAGCAATTCTGACCTACTTTGTAAGTAGCAAGTTATCTCCTTAATTTGCTCAAAATAGCAGATCATTCTGTATGAAGAGAGGAAAACAAAATCGGTCATTTCCACTGAGAAACACCCAAAAGAAGACAATTCAGTGCTTGTCACTGCAGCTGTATTTTCTTTCCTAGGTAATAAACAGATGACCAGTAGATATTTAGTAACACGTGCATGGGATGATAATAACTGAAGCCAGCATCCCTCTGCAAGGTGCGCATGGGGAAGGCTGGTGCCTGCAAAACCCCCATCCCCACATTAGAGCTGCGAAGCTGAGCTGAGTAGTCCTCATCCCACACATGGCCACAGGATCCTCCCTCGATGGAGGGCTGAACAGCAATACTTGGTGACTTCTAAAAGGGCTGTTATCCAGGTTTTGGTAACTAGTTGGTCTACAAGCATTTTTCCCCTCAAAACTTATTTGTCTTTGTAAAACTTAAACCTGATAAAAAGCAAACAAGAAAATCCAATAAACTCTATCCCTATAACTTTCTCATTTTGCTCATAACAAATCATTCCTTGATCTTTTCTGTATGATAAAAAATTGTTTTGCTTCTGTAATTGCAATTAATTTTGTTTTCAGGTTTATATCATTACTGTATCCATATATTAAACACACAGTGCACACATACATGAGCACGTTCAGCTAGCATTCAGATGGAAGAGTGGGAGAATTCCTTTTTTAAAAAAAAAAAAACAAAAAACAATCAATATTTCATTCCAATTATAAAAGAAACCAAATCTTCAAACACTGGAGTACAATGTAGCTACCCTAGAGAATAGATATTTGGTTTTCTGACCAGCAGTAACAGTTTGTAATTGAACAGCTGCAGAAAAGAGAGGAAACAAACATACCAACAAATTAGTTTTCAAGCCTATGTTCACAGAAAATTTTCTACTCTATTGTGCTTTTGATCACAATGTGATAAACAGAGTTCCTCACTTACTTCTGTGATCTTCTACAAAACAGATTAGAAGGGTCCATAGAAGTTTAATCTATTATATTGTATAATCCCTCACTCATAGGAGCAAATTAAGCACATAGTCCAAGTATTTGAAGAACCAAAGTCTATTCACTACTCTTAGGAATGTTAGAGCCCATGTATTTATTCATTTTTTAAAGAGATACAATCCCTTTTGAAAAATGTCTATGTTCTGATTAAAGAAATGTACTTTTTTTCTTTTTTTTTTTCAAGTGTCTTGGTCATTATTACTATTGTAAACAAGGTATCAGTCAAAAGGACAAGGCAAATCATACCTATTTTAAAAGCAAAAACCCTATTTGTATATTTTCAGAGAGAATGGAGGAGTACATCATAAAATATGAATTTCATTTATATATGTGTATGTGCATCTATGTATATTGGTATAGTCTTCTACTGCTAAAGTCATAAATGTTTTAATGCATTGCCTGTGTTTGTTCATTTCACATTTTCAGGGAAGGAAGAAAAAGAAGGTTCTTTACTGCAGTACAAAGAAAGATGTTCTAATACCAAAAGATCCAATTAAAATAATAGGGCCATTTATTTCAGTAGGATTTCACATGTACAAGAGAAATGCTAACCCTTGGGAGAATGTTCTCAGCTCATTTAACAATATATGTTTCCTCCAATATGAAAACTTTAGCTTTTGCATTATAACATCATTGCTAACAAGGCACACGTATATATCTCATAAGTAGACGGAAACACAAATGTGAGAAGAATGATAATAGTTCTTTATCCATAATGCACTCATCTCAGGATATACATGCATCTGTTTTGTACTCACGCTGGGTAGCTTTTTCCTCTCCACACATTTAATATACACACTCAAGAAAGGCTCTGTACTCTGAAAGACAATAAAAAGATTAGTAAAGAACTAGAAGACCAGTCAGGAAAAAAGCTATGAAGGGAAACAAAAAAGAAGAATTTATATTCCAGATCCATGACTGCCAAAACATTTTAAAGGGTAGATGGAATACAGCTTTTTCCACCAGCCAAATAAACCCCAATCTGCTCCCAGAGTGAAGTGTAGCCAGGGCCACCCTTGGGGGCCCGGGGCAGCGAGCAGCACCAGAGGTGGGCCAGGGCTGCACAGGCGCCAGCAGGCTCCATGGCCTCTGTCACCAGCCTGAGGCATGCTACCACACCTGAAATCTGAAGCTCAGGAGACGCTGTCTTTGTGGTGGGCATCTGAGCAGAGGAGTCTGGATGGCTGTAAAACAGAAACACTAAAATTATTGGGTCGCTCAAAGTGTACTTCACATTTTTCAGTACCTGAAAAAAATCCTGACTGGAGGGGATCTTTTCAGGGTACGACTGGTTTTTGTGCGTCAGTTAAAGATATTGGTGAGTGGGATCTGATGTCAGTGAACAATTTCTAACACCTGAGCATTTTAACATTAGAGTTAACTCATATTATACATTTCCCTGATTATACTAGCATTTAATTTTCTCTGTTTGTAACAGAAAGTTCAAAATCGACCAGTCAAGCCATTAATGAGGGAAGATTTATTTTTGTAGATCACTTTCCACTGACTGTCAGCACACAAATATTTCTACCTAACCGTGAGGACAAATGTAGCACTAAGATTTGAAAGACCAAATCCCTAAATGAATTAAGGCAATAATCTCAAATTACACATACAGTCCCACAGTCAAAATGTCAAAATTATGTCCATCCAATTCACAATGGAAACATGAATGATGTGATTAGTCATTTCATAAAGCATACATAAGGGACAGATCTCTAGAAAAAGTTGGTCTCTGAATACTTTTTTTCCACAACACAGCACTTGTAAGCCTAGAACTAAAACTTACCCATGCCTTGTATATTTGATTGACTCTATAAGGTTTTCATCTGAATTCAAAATATAACTGTGTTTATATATATTTGAACATTTTATTGCATTTAGTTAGGAGATATGAATTTTTCCTGAGAGAACCTGAGGCACACAACATTGCCAGATCATTCCAAACAAGTTAATTCTGAAATGGGCTTGAATCAATAACACAAAAGAGGCAGTAAAGCCAATTTTTACAGTAGTCACGGTTGCATAAAATAATATCAAGACAGTCAGATTGAAAGCTCCCTGCATCACAAATATAATTTGCAACCAACTCTAAGCACAAAGAGGAAATAGATAGATAGGTGGAAGATATAGATAAAAACAAATGATAGATACATAGGACAAAAGAAACTGGTGGCAAAGAAAGCATGTAGAGTAATTGCCATCCAATACAGTGTGAAAAAACCAAACAAGTACGCCATGTAAGTAATTCAAGGTAAATAGAATGCTTTACTTTCATTTAGGCTTTAAAACTGTTATGAAAAGGCTCTCTTTTCACTCTCTCTGTAAGGCATAGACAGACAGGGGATGAATGTATAAGTAAGCATGTCACTGCAATACTTGGCTTTTAATGAAAATGGATTTTTAATGATCCAAAAAGCTACATTTCTCTCTCACTTGCTCCATTTCCAGACTATCAGCAGGAAGTAGGTACAGCAAATGCACTTGTTTTCCATGTCCTTCACTAAATCCCAGGACGACTGAGCATCCAAGCACTGTAAAAACCAGTCACCATTATGCAGAGCAGATACAGAGAAGCTGCACATCTTTCATTGTTTTTATTGAACTTTCAGAGCTCCATGACACCACTGCGCCTTCTCCCACAGCAGACCCCAGTGTGGGTACCTTGCACTCCATATGCATAAAAAAAGGACGCACGGCATTGTGCCTTCCTGTTGTTCTCTGCCTCAAGGACACTTGTTAAAAGTGCGCCATTCCTCCCACTCCCCAAAGCAGACACATTGTGTTGAAGTGCTCCATGTGAAACTCTGAGCACACAAATACCAGAGGATTTAGTCCACAAACGAAGAGAAGTCACAAGGGGGAAAGAGGCTGATGCAATCTGTGTTCAGACAGCAAGAAGGATACAAAGAATTCTTCTTTCCAATGTCAAAGTTCCTATTTCATTCAGTAATAAACAAAAATAGCACTGAAAAAATGTGTAAAAATATACCAGCTAGTATAAATAACATTTTTCCTGTTTGTTCATGCAGACAAGAATATATTTTTAGCAGCATCATCAGAGAATAAAGGGACATTTTCCTTACTTTATCTCCGTCCATGAAATTTAATCTACAAATATTTCTTGTAAGGTAGATCCATAGATTGGGAAAATGTAATATAGTTGTTATAAAACCAAGATAGCATTAAAACGGGCTGGGACTCCTATATTCACTTCATGTTCAATACTTCTCAGGTAAGCTTTGTGCAATATATGTTACTTGGAGGAAAAAAAGTCCATGTTTATTTCCTGTGCTAGCATTTTTACTACTTCTTTCAAATATTAGAAGACATAGAAGGAATCAGAAACAACACTGATGAAAAAGATAATGACTGTTAGGTGCCACACAATTAGTTAACAAATGCTGCCATCCATTTACTGAGTCAAAGGGATACAGCCCCATGAAGGGCTCCACAGAAACAGAATCAAACGATATCTGCATCCCCTTTCCTTTATTTTAAAAATATATAAAGAAATTTTTTAAAAAGAAATCCCATTTGTGAGGAGGCACTCCCAAATTCATGTTTTTTCCATTTTGTCTGCTGTCCTTACTCAGAGTGCCTGCCAATTAATATTTACCAAATGTCTTTCCCTTCTTCATTTAAATCAGTTCAAAAACTGCACCTGTTTCATGAGACCTATGTGGGCTTCTGACAGCTGGTATTTGAGAAAAAACAAGTCAAAGTACTTAAAAATCCTAACTAACTGCGTTAAACTGGAATCAAGAAAGACAGTGCTAAGATTAGCTCTGCTAGTACAAGACACCAACAGAGCACATGGGGGTACCCCAGAGACGCAGGAGATAGGTATACAGTGCCCAGCTTGGGAAGGATACCACCCGTACAGACAGGGGCACAGAGGTGAGTCAGATAAATGAAAAGCTTCCAGACCCTGTGTGGCCCTAAGGCCAGGCCAGTGCACGCCCCAGGGCAGCAAGTGCCATCTCCCCAGCTGTGTTTGGGAAGGACACACAGGATGAGCACTAACTGCTGCCGGAGGCACTGGGCCACAGTGCAAATGCTGCGCGAGGCTGCAGCGGCAGTGCAGGGGCAGGTGAGGGGCACTGGCCTGACTGGTAGCCCAGCCGAGGGCAAGCACCAGTGGCAGGGGGGCAGCCAGTGGCTCCTCAGCAGTGTCACTAGCAGCTGGGCTGCCTACAGCTTCATGTCTCCTCTTTGAGCTTTTCTGGTGTTTCAACAAAGATTTCCCATTGGGCATGTGTAACATCTCTCTAACGTTCAGTTAAAGGTGAGCAGTTATGCAGTATTTATGTAGCTGTACTCCAAGAAACTCAGTATCTTTCAATCTCTGTTCCACGTCATCAAATGTGGTTGAAATGCAGCAACGCATTCAACAGTTAGTGAGTGCCCTAGAGACACCAGTGTGTCCACCCCATTTCTCTAGAAAACCAAGCAAAAAAAACCTGCAAGAGTGTCACAAAAGATCAGGCTTCAGAAAGCTAAAGTTCATTTTAAACAGCAAAATATAACAGGCCAGTTAAGAAAAGAGCTTCAAAACCCGGCAACAGCCACTGTGGACAACAGCCAGCGGATGCAGCCAAAGCCAAGGCACAGAGAGCTAGAGCCACTTGCCAAAGCACAGATTCACTCCAAGCTTCACTTAAAATAAAGTTGTTATCAGTGCTTCTAGATGGTACAGGGGAGAAACCAGGTTTGCCCTAAAAGGCTGGACCAGACTTTTGCATTCATTTGCTAACACCCAACTTAAAGTATTTATACTTTTGTTGTTTCATTTTATATAGCAGTTCTTTCAGATTATCTAGATAAGAGACAATTGCACAAGGGCAGGTAAATCTGGTTAGAAAGCATCCCAAATAAGGGGGAAGTTAACAGCCATACACAGAAAACATCGCAAGTCTGTGTGTTGTGTACACTGAGGTACTTTGGATTCTTTAAACAGAATTTGTGGAGGAAGAGATAGAAGCTTTTCCATCTCTTCAAAGTACATTCCTTCAATACCGCTATTCCCATATTTCCAATTACTTTTTTTTTTTCCTGGCCTCACATAATCTGCAGAACCAGAATCAAGAATTCTGCACTCTGCAGGCATTAAGATACTGGTGTTACTGGAGCAGATAAACAGCTGTAGGACTGTCCTTTATGGCAGTCAACAGAGTCCCAAGCCCACAGGTGCCTGGTGGATGTCGCCAGCTGCTGGTCCAAATCCAGGGACTGTGATGTGACCCTCAATGCCAGAGGTTCATGCTCATTTCTGCATTACTTCAAAGGTCCCTCCACACCAGAGCACCCTTAAAGAGGGTCCAGGTCACTTCTGCACCGTAGCTCATACAAACTAACTTCTAACATACTGCTATTGAGCTAAAGGACAGAATTCAGAGAATTTATAACATTAAAGATATTTTAATGTGTTATTTTCAAGTGCCCTATTTAAATTGTATAATTTCTCTAAAGCAATACCTCCTACCCTTGAGTCATATTTGTTAATTCTGCATTAAAATACACCCCTTTCTCACTAATACAGTCTTTTAATAGTTATGCCCACACATTTTTAAATCCCTATTCAGTATTAATCAAAAACATAAATTTTATCATAAACTAAAGTTGGGGCTAATTGCAGATGCAGACAGTTGGTATTTTCTATATGTTTTACACATATTTCAGAGAATGCAAGTTAAACAATGTTTAATCAGTCTAAATTTAAAGTTTATTTTCATTGACCTAAACTACTTTTGAATGTGAATGACAAGTCAACCAAACTAAGAGAAACACCATCTACCATGAACAACACTGTCTAACTATACCTAATAACTGTCAAAAGTCTAAAAATTTTCTTCATCCACCAGTCATGACAAAGAATCACTTAGGGTAAAGAACATCACCGTTTCTGCCTGTATCACATACACTCTCTTTTTCCCACTTGCTCTTTACTCTTTCAGTCTACCCATCTTTCTCACTCTTCACATTCCCTTTGATCTCTGTTTCTCTCATGTCTTTCCAAGCCCCGCTGCAACGGCTGCGTTCCTGCAGCACGGGTGCACAGAGGGCAGCTCAGCCCTTGCACCAGCCAGTCACCCAGCTAGCTGCGTATTCATCCCTGCAAAACCAGGGTAAGTCCGGGATCACGGATCTGTCACCATAGGCAAAACTCATTCTCATTCTACTTTTGGAGTACACACAAATAATTTTCAGCCCAAAACTCAGCTTTTCTTTCCACCCTCAGAAATTAATTCTTTCTAAACTTTTAAATGAGTTTCTCAAATGAATTTGTCAGCTGAGAGTGATTTTTTTTCTGCTTTATTTTCAGTATATGAATTGTTGGCGAGAGAATTATCTTCAAATATCTGCAGTTTTTAGTCCCCAGCAATTAGTTCAGTGGTGACTAGTTCAGTCATTTTTCAGTCTCTTCTCTGATTATATTAAGCACAGGCAGATATGTTACTGACACCCACATGCACAAATGTAAAGGAATGCCAGCAATCTGAAATGAAATCAGTTTTCTTTTTTACTAGTTAGATGTTATTACCAGTGCTAAGGCAGCTCCTAAGTGCCTGATCACATTTTTTAAAATTTTACAGTCTCCTTTTTATTTTCAAACGATTCTTATTCCCCTGTTGCTGTGAAAACTTGACTGTGTATATAAACTCTCTTATTAAATGCTTTAAAAGCTAAACAAGGTAGCAAAAAAGAAAATATTTCCTCCTACATTTCATCTATACTTGTATTAGAAATTATGTGAATATATTGGGTGTACGTTTGGGTATTTTTGAAAAAGAATATTTAGACAGCAATATGACCTAAAATTTGCCACAACCTTTATAACACTGCTCTCATAAACACCTGTAAAAACAGCCTCATTTAAGTCCTGAAAACATGCCTCAGTACAACCTGCCAAAATAACACTTTCAGGAAAGTACACATGAAGTTCTGGATTTCCAGCTGCAGCTGCAGTAAGGCAAAAGATCTCATAATCATAATCCAAAGATTTTTATTTTTTTAAATACTTCTTTAAGAGGTTGACACAGTAGTAGTTATATCCATAAATAAAATACTTTTATTACAATCTAACAAAATCAAGACTGTAACAGTGATTAATTTTTTTTAATAACCTCAGTGCTTCAAGACTTCCGATCCTAATGGGGCAATCATGCATCACTGTTGTGTTCCAACAGAACTATTAGTCTCTGTGCTGTGTTAGTGTAATTGCAGCCTAATGGTTTACACTATCATAATAGCACTAAATATTTTACTAAACGGAGCACAGTATCTAAAAAGTGATTTAAATTGTTCCAGGCTTTAAGACTGTTTATTCAAAGATTAAAAAATCTGTTCCTTTTTCTCTGAATTGAGAGTAACAAAGCTGTCAAAATTAGTTTCTTGTTTGTCATCTTAATAAACTGGGTAAAATGTAATATTAGAAGCAGATATTAAAAATTACAGCATAAAAGGACCTAGTAAAATATGAAAAACATTTTGTGATGTTCTGATGCTTTGATTTAGCAGGCTGGCATGATTCAAATTGTCAGATTATCAAAGGATACAGAATTACTCCAATCAAATCTAATTATTTTTTAAAATAATTTCATCATTTCTGATTGTTTACTCTAATAAAACTTTAAATAAAAAACCCCACATGAGGCAAGTGTAACATATCATAAAAATGTTACACTCTAATTTGTGATAAACAACATCAGCAAAACTGCTGAGATACCAGCAAGCCACAGCAGTGCATCCTTCCCAGGGAGGCACTGCTCAACTTGGCTGGACTTTGCAATGACCACGAATAGTGAGGTTTTTGATGAACTAAGTAAAACTACTTACTCAAGGAAGGACTATTAAGCCAAGTAAGGATTTGCTAAATCTTGCCGTTAACATGCACAGTAGCCCTAACTGCACCCCATAACACATGCTGCCTTACTCCCTTGGACAAAGCCAAAACCATCTGTAACTCCAGAAGGGGCCCTGAAGTTAAAACTAAAGGTTCTCAAAGCTCCTAAGTCTGCCTGCAGAACTCCTGAAATTTATTTTCAAAAATCCACTTTGTCTAAAGCTAACTTAATACTTCATTCTATTCACTATTTTGATACAACAATACTATTTTCCTAATTTCTAGCTGAAGAAATAATTTAGAGCGTTTTTCAAACAGGGTTTTCTTGGAAAAAAACCTTTTTTTTTCTTAAAAATCAGCATAACTTTTCAGAAAGGGTCTTTTGAATTTGGACTAGAATGCCAGATATTTTTCTGAAATCTTGTTTACTACTAGTATTTTCCACAACATTGATCTGCTTAAAAAAATAAAAAATATAGGGAGGAAAAAATGTTTGTACCATTTAGAGAATATTTTGCATAGCTTGATTTAGGGACTGCTAAGATCTAGGGTCACTTCTTACCTGGAGAATAAATCTATTCTTTTAAAACAGAATAAAAGAAAGCTTGTATTTTAACTCTCACAAGAGCAATTTAAAATATTGAGACATAAAATATATAAACTAATGAATTAAGTAATTTGATACTAAATAATCTCTGAGCATGCACAAAGGTGCCAATAACAAGAACTGTTTGTTGCTCACATAGCAAGTGAGAAGCCGTAAAGATGGCACTTCCTCTTTGTAACACTGAACAGGTCCATAACCAAGCCTTGCTCAGGCATTCAAGCATCTCTCCAGCAGCAAACACTCCCACAGGGTTCAATATCTCTACTTAAAAAAAAAAAAAAAAAAGAAGAAAAAGATTTTGCTAAGGGAAAAATATTACTTAAACCAAACTTCTCACATAAAATATCAATTTCGCTAAAGAACATCGAAAATGTACTTTGGGCTTTTGTTCTCATTTGGATTAGAAAATATTTTTAAAAAAATATAGATGCAAAACAACAGGGTAGAAGATCTGTTTTCTAAGATCTCTAAAAGGATTTATTGATGCAGTATACAGACCTAACCTATTACTCTTAGATAATTACCTTACATAATATTCTAGTTTCATAGAGAAGTTTAATTTTAATTTACAGTTTAATTGTCCTACTTAAGGTAAGCCTGTCACCTGTGTCACTTTGTGGCTCATAATTGTAATTCCCATTTAATTATTTACTTCAAGGGAGCATTTTAATTATGGATATTACTATGTGTCTATAGTTACTTATACTTGAGGATAGTGAAAATTTATACAGTAGAATGCTCACCTAAATTTCCACTAGCTGTAACTCTCTGTGCATGTGTCTCAGCTTCGGAGGCTACTTTTAAGACTGCAGAGCAATATTATTTACCCTGCCTGCAGGGCGACCACATCTGGGGTGCCTGAAAACGAGCAGGACCACCAGCACACAGCTGGCTTGGATTAGCATTAGCAATAACTGCAAGGCTCCCAGCTGAAATATAAATGAGAAGATAATAACTTCTCACCTCTATGTTTGACCCTGCAAATAATCTTGGGACACAGGAGCAAATGTACAACATTGGCTCCAGGGTGAGGCCAACACTGCGCTCTGTCTCTGCAGCACTCAGTAACAGAGGTCCAGGGACCAGGAGAGATGCACAGAGCCTGAGCCTTCCTCTGGTTTATTTCTCCAAATTTGAACAACCAGTGATTTATGGGTTTCCTAAGATGGGGCTGCGTGTCAACTGTCATTTTTAATAGCCATCAATCGACCAATCTTCCATGAATTTATCTAATATCTTTGCAGTCTGTTTATATTTTTAGCTTCCCAAGTATCACATGTCAGGGAGCTACACCACTTAATCTATTGCATAAAAAAAACATAAAAATATATTGCTTTGTGTTTAATTTAAATCTGCCAAATCTGTGAGTTTGTCTGCTATCGCTCAGTCATCTTTCCAGTAATTTTAACTTCCAAAGCAGACATTTCATCATCACATGAGCGGCACCACGCAACTTTTCTGCACCACACCAAGCAATATTTTTCATTGCCTGAAGTATTGAACAGCAACTTATAAAGCTGAATATATTTAATTTTTAAAATACTGGGCCCAACAGGAACAATTTCTACACAGACATGCCCAGCCAGAAGGGAGGGTAAGGGATGCCCTGTTCCCAGGCTAGCTGGCAGGCAAGTAGGGCTCTTTGCCTGGGACAGATGCGGCCAAGGGCCTGCCTGGCCTCCTGTTCAAAATACAGAAAAATATGTACCAGAAAGAGTGGAAACCAGGAGCCTGGATCCTGCAGAAACCTTTTTTTCCACCATTAAAACACTTCCAGTATTTGCTATTGCCCTGGTTTACTGTTCACTACTCCTGACTTGCATCTCTTGATTAATGTCCAGAGAGCCAAGCAGCCCCACAGGCAGTCAGGGGTGTTTCAGATTGGGTTCCTTCCCCAAGCCCTCTTGAAGAAGTTGCTTTTGCAAACTCCCTCCTACACAGGAGGAGACAGCCAAGCACTACCTCCCCACCAGCAGACGAGTGCTGGTGGGATTTCTAAGGGACACAGCTCTCCAGCAGGCAGATGGGAACTGCAGGCCACCTGCTTCCAAGGTAAGCGCCTCTCACATTTGTCACTTCATTATTAACAATATCCAGACCTTTGTAAGATGCTTATCTTTTTTAATAAACAGAAACAGTTACTGAAGTTGGGTTTTGGATTTTTTTTTTTTTTTAATATTGGGATAAAATCCAAAGAGCTGCAGATGTATTCCTAGTACCTATCTTTCTGCAGTGATGGATGTTTGTTCAGGAGCTGTGTCATCACATACGATTTTTATCATCTAGATTGTTCTATTTCATTAAATAACCTAGAAAAAACTTTTTTCTCTTCCCCCTTCCTAAAGAAGTGGCCATGGCAGCCTTTAACTTATAATTCGTCTGCTGTCTCTCATGGTATCCTGAGCATGGCCATGGCCCCTAACAACTGAGGGAGTTCAGCACCTTCCAGCACTGAGAACATCACATTTCCCATCTGAAACTGCTTACCTCATCAGTCACTAAGGGCCCAGTTTGGAAGTCATTAAAAATAATGAGAACTCTGGCACTTCTCCCAGCAATAATAGCATTGGATTCCATGTTACTTTTCTACTTTAAGACATTTGTATATACCCACAAATCATTTAATTCTTATCTTCATACCAGCTTTAATGAAAATAATGGCTGCAGAAACTGTGGGCTTTTTATTGTACTTTTTATTTAAATAAGCTTCTGCCCACTCCATCATAAAATGACACAAACACTTACACAGCATATTGCATCACAAAGCCCCGAAGTGTTTACCAAGATCACCATATCCATCACTAAAATGCAAGCACTTCTCAGTCAATAAACACTTCAGCTGACAATAAAGTCACAAGAGACTTTTCAGAAGGAAAACTGAAGAGCAACAAATCCAATTTGTCCAAAACAAATTTAGAACCAGTACAGTGGGTAGAGTCTCACAGGGTCCAACATTTTCATCTCCAACTGTATCTACTGTAGCATTTTTCCTCCTAACACCATGCAAAAAGACTAACTCCATATTAACTTACTGAGTAACAACATCACTCCTGCAGAGTCCATATTTTACGAGCCTTGACAAGATAATGAGCCCTCAGTAATATGCTGCAGGCCATCACAAAATGCAGCTGTAAAGAGTTTCATTAATCCCTTCAAAAGACAAAATACTGATTCTTGGGAAATGCATATTAAAACTTTAGAACCTCACACTTAAGTTTCAAGGTCTAGCTTATGACTAATGTAAAATTTCTCACTGCTATACTTTTCCTGATAAGAACATGTGTGACTGCAAAATGCTTTGAAATAACTAACAGTAATATAAATCAGAAAAAAAAAACCAAACCCTTCTTTATATATATGTGTTTAATTACTCTAGGCATACATTTGAACTGTACATTAAAACCAGACCTGTTTGTGTGGACAGACTCAAGTCATAGATCCAGCACTTCTGCACAACAAGTGATATTTCAGGCTCCTAGAAATTAATCACAGTATATAATGTGACACATACATTTTGACATCATCTGCTCACAGATGAGATACCTCTAAGATGCAAAGGACTTGCACTCCAGGAACTCTGGAAGTCCACCCACACTGTGAAAAGTCCAGAAACCCTGGGATGCTGCTGAAAGCTATATCCTCTTGTCAAAATCAGTAGGGTTTAGTATGACTAAACTGACTGATATACCTAGGTGGGAGCATAAAACTGAAAGGCAGATAACAAGTCAAATAGTAATTCAACCAGTAATAAAACTACAAGTACCAAATTTAATAAAAAAGTTCCCCAAATGCTTCATAAGGTGAATTTTAAAGGTGTTTTGATATTATTATCAGCATATGTGAAAATCTGAAGAGGAATATTACCATTGCATAAAAAAAATAACACCTTCCAGAAATTAATCCAAAAGCATATTTTATTAGGGGAACGAGCCCCTCAGTTATTAAAAATATTTTTTAAGGCTGTTAAATGTTTAATACCATTGCAAAGTATTTTCTTTGCATTTATTTTTAAGTGGTGGATAAGGTCTGTTTTAGGGACATACTTAATGTTCCCATTAGTTGGTGTAGCACCTTTTATCTCAAAATACTTTAGACCATCTTATAAATGGTTTAAAAAGCCACAAAAAAGAAATCACCCGGCCATCCCTAGCAGTAAACAGAATATCACAAATTTGATTTCTCTCATCTATTAGATCAAGGAATAAAATGACAGCAAACTAGCTTCATGATTAACCTTTAAAATATCTACCAAATAAACACCCACAGAACTACTGGCGCAAGGTACACAATTTAAGCAATAGGTGCAAATGTTCAAGCATCATGAGTGGTCTCATCATTTTAAGACATGAGAATGTCCTTATACAGTTCAAATAAGAACCAAAGAACAATGTAAAAATTGGTTTGGGGATAATGTAGAACAGTGAGGACAAACAAAGTTGTGGCAATTTCAGTTTATTAAAAATGACTTATGTTTTTAAAATATTCAGGGAAATTTTATATTCTATTTTCTCTTGCAGTAAATGATGAAATGAGGATAACAGTTTTAAGATACTTCAGGCTTGCCTGTGGCTCATTATCCAATTAATTGATATGAGTAAATTGGCTAAATCAAGCTAAATGACAGCTAGTTGCTCCACAAAAGGTAGAAGTATATCACAATAAGAGGCTTTCAGATAATTAAATCAGTGCAGAGGTCTTCTCTTTTGAACTTTAGAAACACATTAAAAGACATTTATATTTTCACCTTCAGAAAAAAGGATGACAAAAAAAAGATGACAAGTAATTCATATTCAGAAACTCATTGAGAAGATTACAGGTGTTACAGAAGCAGTGGAGAGTGCAAGCCAGCATTTTTTCATATAGACCTTCTTCCATGAAGGGGATGAAATAAGATCTCTTATACCTATTATCTCACACATCCCTTTCCTATCATCCCCAAGGAAAGAGAAGAGAGCTTCGTGCCTCTGTTCTCGCATCCCCTCTTACCACCACACCTGCTGCACTAATTTGAAGGCATCCTGCCCGCCAAGGTGCTTCTTTTTACACTGAGACAGGAATGACACACAGGAGAGCTCAAGAAAGCTTGTTAGTCTCTTACAAAATTACATGGGATAACTACTTTTAAGGTCTTGTAAGAATCCTGTATTGGCTTTGTGCAAATGTAGGATAGCACAGGGGATGGCACAGAACTCAAAATTAGCAGTTAAACAAGCCAGGGAGAACTGAATCTGGATTCATTACACTGGGTGTGAGGTTAGAAATTTAGTGTCAGGTAATGCAGGAAAATAATACAAACAAACGCCCTTCTGTTCTGATGTAAGCGTCAACGCTGACTGAACTGCAGGTTTAAAATCTGCTCTTAGAAACAATAATCATCTAAAAGCTCTAACTATACTCCTAAGCCTGAACTCTGCTGCAATGGGCAATACACACTCTCAGGCTGCACAGAAGCTTCCATTTTGTGGGGAAAAAAAAGCACAGCTTTTCTTACCACTGAGGTACTCCTCACCCTTTTTCATTTTAGTGGTGGTTTGTTTTCCATCTCCTCCTTCCTGCCACCTCAGACAGCGGCAGCCCAGACAGACAATACAATCAGATGGGACTTTGCTATTCATCTCACTCCTCTCTCTTTTTTTTTTGTTTGGTTTTTTTTTTTGTTGTTGTTTTACAGGCATCAGAATGAGAATTCTGCCCAAGACACTGCCTGTGTCAAATAGTCCATGTCACTCAGTGAACCTGAGCACTGGGCATTCACTAACGGCTTTCATCAAGCCGATCCTGAACAGTGGCATCCAAGAAGGGACAGCTAACACTCAGTATTGACACAAGGACAAGGTGAATAGAGAAAGCTGATGTGTTCCCAAAATGCATGGATGCAAAGGCTATCCTGGAAACAGAGAAAAAGAAGAAAATTACCTCAAAAACATGTGAGCTACTATTATGATCAAATTCATATTCACATCTACATTAACAGACAAAAAGACTACAAAAAGACAAAAATTAATATTTAAACTCAAAACGGATCCTTCCCCTCTCCTGTCAAATCCTTTCAAACACTTCATGTATACAAATTAAGTTTCTAATGGCCAAACACTTCTAAAAATAGATACCCAAACACAGCAATGATGTTGTTATTCCTTCCATTTTCCAAAGCCACTCATTGCGTGTCCAAAGAAGAACAAGAAGCTGGTGAAGAGTCTATAGCACAAGTCTTATGAGGAGCAGCTGAGGGAACTGGGGTTGTTTAGCCTGGAGAAAAGGAGGCTCAGGGGAGACGTCATTGCTCTCTACAGCTACCTGAAAGAGATCGTAACAAGGTGGGTGTTGGTTTCTTCTCCCAAGTAATAAGCAATAGGACAAGACAAAATGGCCTTAAGTTGTGCCAGGGGACATTTAGATTGGATATTGGGAAAAATTTCTTCACTGAAAGGGTTGTCAAGCATTGGAACAGGCTGCCTGGGGAAGTGGTTGAGTCACCATTCCTGAAGGTATTTAAAACACCTGTAGATGTGGCACTTAGGGACATGGTATAGTGGTAGACCTGGCAATGCTAGGTTAACAGTTGGACTCGATGATCTTAACGGTCTTTTCCAACCTAAAGAATTCTATGATTCTATGATTCACCCAGGTCAAGCTACCTTCCCAAAATACTGCACACCAGTAGAAAAGCCAAGCCTTTGATTTTCACGTTCAAATATTAGCTAAGAAAGTGCTCAACCCTGAAGACATTTTCAGACAATTAGTTCAGAGGCTTTGCACAATTTAATCAGAGTAAGTTTTAAACTCTGATTGTGCAATTAAACACAGTATACTCATGCAGTTGCCATTTATCACACTGCTACTGTGTCAAGTAATCTGGCCGACAAAACCGTCTGGTACCTAGAAGTGGAGAATTGAGAAGGATAATGTTCTGTAGGAAAGCAGGTCTATCTAACATTTTACAATGGTAAAAATACCCTTGGGACTTGTTCTGATATCTTGTAATTATGCACACATATCCTGATTTATGGCACATGTCTCCTAGCTCAAAGTAGTATGCACTCTGCTTCATATCTTGCCCTATTTATGTGTAAAATTCTTGAGTCTGTAATGTCATAAAAGAGAGGACAGGCTCATTGCACATGTTACTATCGATTTCATATGAGCATGGGGCATAATCTAATGATCCTTTTCAGCTAAGGATAAATATGCACAATTTGGCCTTAAACAGAGGCAGTGCCTTTGAGAAATGTACTTGTGATGCTAAAGATCTCTGCTGTCCGGCCTCCTTCTTAAGGCTGCAGTGAGAGTGTGGCAGAGGAGACAAAGACAAGCAAACTGGAAAAGGGACAAGAAACATTAGCACCCATATATCAAGAAACATAACTTCTTCAGGCCAAACTACGAATTCATGTCCCATTTTCCCTCCCCCCACCATTTTCCCAATACCCTGCTCTCTCACTGGGCAGCTGCAGTAATTAAAAAAGAAAAGAGAATCCACCTTGTCCAAGTGAGTACTAGCAAAGGGCCAGGTGGTTGATAGAAAAATAGATATGTATTTTAATCATGAAGATTACTGAAAGCACTTAACTATATACAGTACATACAACTCCTTTTCAGTTACACAACATTTCAAAAGAAGAAAGAACAACCTGGCTTAGACCAAGAGACCTGATCTCCATTCCCTGTCTGCTTTGCAACCCTCACACAGCCATGGGCATGTGGCTGAAATCCTCTTTATCTGGAAACGGAAAGCAAAAGAGTGACCAAACATTCATTTGTTAGTGGATTGGGTTTTGGTTTGTTTTTTTTTTTTTAATTTTCCACTAGTTTCCAAATAAAACAACATGTGCAGATTTAATATTGTACCATGTTTCTCTCTACCTGTTACATGCCAATCATTAAAATAGGAAGTGTGGCGAGCGCAACAGGGAGGCCTTAGCTGCTGCTTGTACAAGAGCTGGAATTTGCATGTGCTAACAAGGGATGCTTGGGATACTGGGAAGAAAGGTCTTCAAATAATTTCAGCTGCGACAATGCCAAATACTGAGGTCATTAAACATTTGATGACTTTTTTTTTTTTAATATACATCTTCAATTTTTTTTACAGTTGTATACATATTTATTCACACACTTAGCACAAAAGAAGTTATTGCAGTGTTTTGAAAATACTTTTGAACAGGAACCTATCAAGGTAAGGTCCAGTTTATCCATGAAATAAGTTCATGTTTTGACTACCATACTACTATTTCAAAAGCAATTTAGGTTGGAAGTTGAATCCAAGCCTTATTTCATTCTACAACACAGCTTCAAGTTTCTGTTCTCCAGCTCTAACATTTCTGTACTCATTTCGGTATTGTTCAGATACAATTAAAAATGTACCAGTAAAAAGCTTGCAATATTACCAATCGCTGCAACATAATTACCAATTCACAGAAAAGGCCACAACGAAAACCTGAAAGGTACATAATAACATTATTTCCATTTATTTATTTTCATATTTACCTACAGCGATTACACATCATTTATACATTTATACTCTTTCTAGTGGTGGTTCCATGGAATTTTCCTGCATTAGGACAAAGCTATTTTTTTCTGCTCAGATACAAATAAGTTTTTCTTCTTCATTCTGGAATTGGTATATGAAGTGAGATGTGGCCTAAATTAATATTTTCCCCCATATATTGCAGAAGCCACAAAATTTATGGAAAAACAGCAACCTAGGAAAGAGTTTACAGTTCTCATGCTTTTTCAGCAAAGCTCATATAGATAGATATGCAGCCAATTTTATGAATAACCTAACCAAATAAAAACAAGTGACACTTGAATTTAATAACCTCTTTTGAGAACAATGTAATTTGCATACTTCTCACTTTTTGTATTTTAAAAGTTTGAAAAAACAAAGTTAGTAGGTTTGCTTGTCCTGACATCTTTTTATGAATAGTTTAATCATTCACGACATTCATGTTTGTTAGCTTTTTTTTTTTTTTTAAAGGGTACCTGCATTCCTGCCAAAATAAGATCATTTTTCTTGGCATCCCACTAACTTTTTTTAATGTTCCCTATTTCAGAGGGCTTATCTATTTAAACAGGTAAGGGCTCAGTTACACCATCATGCACCAGATGTAGCCTAGAAATCATTTTATTCATCCAAAGTCAATTATGTGCTGTGAGAGTGAGGAGCAAAACTAGTCCTCTTAAGACACAATCCAACAATTTAAGAACAATCAATACCTTCCTCCCTCTATAAGTGAGCTCTCTGATTATTGTTAATCTTGACAAATGGGAAACTGAACACTGGACAAGGTGAAGGACTAGACTGTGCCTCTGCTGCCAGTGTGATGCTGAACTGAATGCAGAAAAGCAGGAGTGGACATTTTCAGTTTTAATGATCTCAGTGTGACTGGACCATGGAAACAAAGTTCTCATCAACACACTGTTGACATAAATTTATAACCCAGGAACAGAATAGATTTTTAAAACAATAAATTAATCTTCAGAAGACAGAGAGAGAACATTCATAAAAGCAAAGAAGGTTTAATTCTTTGTGTTTTGTGCAATTGTCTTACAAGAGTCTCATCAGAAGAGAAATGAACCAAAAAAAGTCTTGAACTACATGCTTACATGGAAGCAAGGAGATATCACAGAAATGATTGTTCATGTAGATGATTTAGGAACTGCCCTTTGTGCATCCAAAAACCCACATGCAGAAAAAGAAAGGCGGAAGTAATCTTAAGAAACCTATGGTTATAGCACACATATCAACAGCTTAAAAATAAGTGATGAAAGCTTCTACAGCAAATTGAAGACACAAAATTAGGTCTCACCATGATAAGAACTAGTATTTCTACAGTGATATTTTATAGGCAAAGTCAAAATAACAAGAGTCCTGATTCAGAAAGTATAGAATATAGTGGCATTACTGCTTTCTAGCCATCTGGATCCACAGCAATATATAACACTGCAAAGAGCTAGGGCCTAACACAGAAATCATACGGACAAAAAAGAGAAGGATGGACATAAGAGAGTCATTTAGCCTCAACAGCCTAAAACTGTCAGGAGTCTGCCATTTTTAGCTTGCAAGATATAGCACATATTTAGCATCTGAAAAGTCTAGATTTTGTAATAAGCACCAGACTCAAACTTAATGTGCAGAGGATATAGTCTCTTTGTAACACATTCAATAATATGGTATTTGATCGAATAAGAAGAGCCATTTAAACTTTACATATTGAGCAATGGCTCATCTACAAAATATCAGTGTATAGAAAAAGCAAAAGAACACGTTATAAAAGGATATCCAGTCCTTCAGATAAGACTTAAAAGCAATATATAATATATCCTGGATTAATAACATATTAATAGCTGTGACAAACTCATACCATTCCCATTTCAATAGCCTGAGCCAAATAGGGAATGCATCTGACTTTATCTTTTCAGTAGTTCTACTTTTTAACAGTTACATTGAATCAGGTCAAGCAGAACCCAAGATACTTTATTTCAAGCCTATTTAAATGGTTAGAGCAGCAATTTGAATAGAAAGCGAGTGGTACTGTTCTCTGTATTTTAAACTATTTTAATAGTTTAAATAAATGAAAGTTATTGAAACTGGTTTCCAGAAACGAACTTGAATCATGCACAAATGTGCTATTTCAATAAAGAATAAGATCAGCAGTGCAGAAATGAATTACATTAAAAAGCAAAAATATGCCAAATCAAACAAAGATTTAAAACTCCAGTATATCACAGATGATTCTCCAGTAGCATGTGTTTCCACCCAGAGTACACCTATTGCACACAGAAAGTAGGAAATGAAAAGAAATGCTAATGCACACAACAATGCAGCTTCACGGAAGCAGTGAAGTGACACAAGGGCTTCAGTCAGGTCCTTAAAAGGAGGCATTGGGCCAAAACAAGATATAGCAGGATGCAAAAGGACTGAGTGACTTGGACAGGGAAGGGCTCCCACCTCCCTCTCTACCTTGCTGTCAGTGCTCCCTGAAGCAGCTGCCTGCAGCACTGCTGGAGTACATGTAGGAAAAATCTTTGAGAAATTCAGGCACTAGACATTACATGGTGGTGCTTCAAAGAATGATGTTTCTAAGATCATTCTCTCATTATGTTTCTTTTTATAGACAGAGATCCATGAAGGAAAGACCTTGCTGACTGAAGCAGTTTCTCTGCTGAGATATGCTATTGGCATAGAGCTGGCAAAATTATACTAAATTAAAATAGAAAGCTTAGCAGTTATCTTCACTTAAATACGAAAGCATACCCAGCTCTCAGTGAAAGAGCAAATAAACAGAAAATAAAACTGTACATAACAGCAACTTCTTCTTTAGCTGCAATAACAGTAATGTTCATGCAGTTATTGTCTAGTGCTCCCAGGCCAACATACTAGTTCATCATTATATGGGAGTAATGGAAAGAGCTGAATAAACCAAGTATCCTTCAACCATGCTCACGCACTGCTTGCTCAGAGCCAGCCTGAGGACCTGCAGCATCCCTGGCCTGTGCCCAACGCCCAGCACCACACAGATGGAAATGCTAAGATTTTCATCACAAAATCTTGGTAGGCCTCAAAATCTACACAGAATTTCCCAGAAACACCTCAGCCCCCGAAGGTGTCTGAGAAATTCACATCTTTGAGGCCTGAGCTCCATTAGGAACTGCAAATGGAATTTCTCACCCCGACATCTTGCCTGAGGATGTCAGTCCCACCGACAGGCAATGTTTTTACCTAGACAGGTTCCACACAAAAATGCAGCAGTAAAGACATTCCTCAAAATCAATTGTTATCATCACTGTGACAGAGGTGGCATGTCTTGCACTCTTCCAAACAACTCTTCTCAGATACTATGTACGGAAATCAGTTGCCTGTTTCAGGAAAGTGGAATAAACCTCCAAGGTGGGGCGAGAACCCAACAACCAGACATTGCAATTGCTCACATTTTGGCTGTAAAGTCCCCTTATGAACCATGCCTAACTTGACTGCCAGTTCATTCTCTGTGTGGAGTGAAGGAAAGGGGAACAATTATACTATCTCAAATCATCGTTATTGTTTCAATGATTGCATTAGCATTCTCCAAGCATAAACGGTCCACAAAACATTTGAGGCAGACATCTAATGATGGATTTTCCCAAAAGAGAAAGCAATTCCTCTAAGCAATAAAACAGTCTGTGAGAAATCCTGCAGTCATAAATCTAGTATTTCTCATTACAAAATTTACATCAGCCACGAAGTGATTACTTCTAAAATTACAAACCCTTGTGGGCAGCAATATTAGTGGGTTACCAATTGCCATTCTCATGAGTCATGAGAAAAGCAGTCCAAGTCATAATAGTCTTGTAAAAAACAAAATATCAAAAGAATTAATTGCATTATTATAGACAGACAGTTTAGGGCATCCACATAACAGGCATCTAGACATCAAAGTACAAAGACCAGCAGTAAGTCCCCATGAAAACTCTCAAAGGTTACACAGGAAAGTCTGAACAACAGCTTTGTCACAGTGCTTCAACATGTCCTCCACAAAAACAATGCCCAGACCCCTCGGCCCTCCCCAGCATTTCCCACACTGGGGGCAAGGAGCATGCAGGAAGGAAAGAAAGGGAAGAGACAGAGGAGAGGATGCATCCATGGCCTCCCACTCCTGCAGAAAGCGGGCAGTAACTTCAGTCCCTGAAGGGAAGGGCAGCAGCTAACCCAGCTGGCTCTCATCCTGTGTCAGGTGCTGGAGGGTCACAAGATGTCTGGTACCTGGGGAGTCAGGTCCCATCCTAAGGCAGTGAAGAGGGGTACATGGAGCCACGCATGTGTGAGTTTTGCCCAGCTAGGTTGATGCTGGAACAGACATCCCAGGACTTGTCAGGGAGCAGGCATTTCCCTCAGCTTGAGGATCGCTGTCCCACAAAGCCAGTTTGGCTGATTTGTTTCTTCTTGCAACCTCTCTTCCCCTGACACCACAACCTAACAGCAACCTGACACACAAAGATCAGGGGCTCTAAAGACCACTGGGATTTAACCAACCATATTCTAGTAGGAAAAGCATGTCCGCCAACACCTTGCTCCAGAAGAGATGAGTGTTACAGATTCCTTGAGGAAAACTAAGATATTGCAACAAGAACCTTAAACACAGGATTGATCACACAGTGAATACAATCAAAAATAAAATAAAATCTGCTTAACTCATATAGATTCATGCTTCACATATATTAAGAAACTTTTCTAGTTCAACTGCAGAGAAGGCAGAGGAGGAGAGCCCTTTGCAAGCAGATATACTCAACTGTAAATTCATCTCGGCATGACCAGTTAAACATAGTGTGTTATCTCAGTTTTGTCTGCTCATGGAAATGGAGATCCACTCAGAGAAAACAAAAAAACCAACACAACAACAACAACAACAAAAACTAAAAACAAAGTAAGAAGTTGTAAGACTTTTTCATGATCACAAGGTATATCTTCATGCATAAATTGACCTCCCTTCAACTTGTGCTCTCATCACTCCTCTTGAGTGCAACCTGCAAGATCCCACAACTGAATCATGAGTCAGATCTGTTTATCTTACAGAACATGCACCTAAGCTCTGATCAGCTTTCCATTAGACCAGTGTACTAATTCAACTTGCCCTGAAGCTGCTCAGTTGCAAGATCACAATCAGTACCAGTAAGAATAAGCAACATGAAACCTAGGAAATGGGGCTGCCCTACTCACCTGTGACCCACAGGGAGGCTGAATTCAGAGCAATGCATGTACATACACACGTGCTGCACGTTGCTGCTCCGTATACACAGAAGGCAGGAGCTTGCATCTTCTGCCACTGTCTCTGCTTCCTAACAGGAAAATGATCCACCAAACCCAGGAACACCAACATCAGTACAGGTAACTGTTCAACACCAGTTCTGGCTCCTTGACTAACTTAGAATTTCAGTACTATAGAAGGCATATCCCAAAAAGACAATGACTGCTCTGAGGGTTTTAATAGGAACGTAAAGAAGGTTGTTTCTTTTTTTCTGCTGCAAACAGATGGGAATATTCACGCAGAAAGAAACAGGAATCAACTGAATCCAGGCACTTCGTTAAAATGAGAGACATGGTTACAGCATTTTCACTCCCTTCACCAAGGCAACTGCTCCAGTGACAGGCATCTAGGCAGAAGACTAACCTTGACTAAGTACCGTGGCAGATGAAACTTTGCCGTGGAGCACTGGCACCATCCATTGCTGTTAAAATCTGCTTTTTAGTCAGTAAAAGGCAACCCAGGAAGGAGCAAAGAGTCCACTAACTTCCTGAGCAGCAGCGGCAGAGCAGTGATGCTGATTCCCCCCGAGGTACAGGGGAGGCAGGGTGGGATGCTGAGCTAAAGGCAAGCCAGGTCCCAGACACAGCGCAAGCCACTTTCAACCAGCCTGAGTGATTAGGAGGTTGTTCCTCAGCATGCTGAATAACCAGGTTTTGGAACTGGCTGCTTTGCCTGAAACCTCTTGGAGCTTGATTGAGACCAGCCTGAACACAGACAGGGGTAGCCCTGGCTCACCACAGTCATATGAAAAGTTATTAGTATCTTATTTTTACTGTAAGTCTGATCATTAGCTGTTGTGTTACTTGCTTTGCACAGTATGGTGCAAAATTTATTACAAGCAAGGTAACAGCAGCAAAAAAAACCTGTAAACACATGCTTGCAAAAGAAATGAAGTTTTATTACATACAAAAATATACAAAAAGAATACATTCCCACAATTTATTACCTCATCTTTGCCATACCCTATGCACTTTATTTTAACTATTCAGGGAGTAGCCTGGTCACATACTCTATGTTTATGAGAAAACTATTTCTCAACTATTTCTATTCCTTACCATCAAATGAAAAAAATATTCAACATGCTTATGCTTTCTGCCCTAATAATATATTTGAAATTTATAGGGTTGTAAAATAATATCCCAGCATGGCATTAGCTATTTCAATCTTTGATCTATCGGTGCCATTTGAGTAGATGATAATCGCTTACCAGCTCAAAATACTGGCCTAGTAAAAAACACTTCACTGCTCCCATAATACATTTTGCAGCTAGAGGGTAAATATTTATTTCCTGTGGGTAATTTTTCTATTTTAATAGATGTTCACATGCTGTATTGCTTTTGTGTATCTGGTTCTACATCCACCACAACCCATGGTGTCACTTGTTCACAAACTTGTTCACAATTTATTACAAAAAAAAAAAAAAAAACAAAAAACATTTTGAGAAAGAAAGCTCAAAACACCTTTACTTAGAGATGGATAAAAATTAATATGCATATTGTGCATAAACCAGCTTCAGGTCTCATATTTGAAAACCATCAGCAAGTGGATTATCTCTAATCTGGGGCTGTCTGAGATCTGCTGATAAGCACAGAGTGAGGGGCAAGTCCTCCCATCCCTCCTGCTGGGAGAGACATTCCACTCCTTATGTGGTCAGCATCTTGCAGAACAGTTAATCTGCATACGGTTAAACTCTATATAAAGTTTCTCCTGTCATTCCCTTACTACTATTAGGTGATTATGAAAAATATTTCATTACAACCCAAAACCAGAAGCTTTCTATTTTTGTACAGAGCAAATCTATCTTCAACAGTAGGCAAGTTACCTCCCCCACATTGATAATCCAACAGGACATCACCCATGATCAAGACCAGACATCTCCACAAGAGATTGCTTTTTGCCTCTTTTAAAAAGATGTTTCAAGCTGAAAAATCAGTTTTGATATGAAAGTTAAAACACTTCATCTTGAGACTGTCAAAATGAAAACTTCCAATTTCCTGGATTGTTTATTAAAATCTCAAAATAATTTCAAATTTTTCAAAGCTCACCCCTGGCAAGGAAAGAACAGAGGAGAAGCAGAACTGTTCACTACATTGGACCACCAGCATATATACTATTCAGCAAAGAACATCCTCCCCTTTTATTTGGAACATACTTACAAACACATGGCCAAAATATCACTCTTCACTCCAAATCTTTCAAAATTCCTTTTGAAATATTTTCAATACATTTTTAATAAAGAATTGGGATTGATATTAAACTATTAAAATTAATTAGGGCAATTAATTACGATAGGGAAATGCAAATTAGCATATTTTTCCAGAGAACAAATATCTGGTTTCACACAATGAATTCCTAAAGTAATGGAGGCTGAACTAATGCCAACAGCATCTGGCCCAGTGCACACAACTGGTCACTCTTCAGGTTATAGTCATGAGATCAAGTTGTGAAATTAATCTCTTACACCTGATTAAACCATGTCCTTCAGCTGAGAGACTTTTTGCCATATTGCCAGAGCATGAATCCTTTACCTACAGTGTCTTTCAGTGTGGGAACTTATCCTCCAGCTGACTTCCTGCAGGGTCCTGTCCTCACACTGTAGGGCACAATTTACACCTGACATCGCAGTGCAATTTCAACACATGCTTTCTCCAAATTCTGCTAATGTTGCAAACAACTTGATTTACAGGTCAGCTTTTTAGGAGGCATGTGACAGAGGTGAACAAACAGGTGATGCTGCTTTTGTTTCAAGGATGAAGCACAACTGGTTGATCTCCAGTGGGGTTTTACAGGGATGTGTGCTCAAGCTCATGAAACAAAAGCTTTCATAAACCATCTGGAAAGAGAGTGAATACGGATAGGAATGTGTTTTCTGGAAATGCTCCTTTCCTTACAACCCCAAATAACCTAGAAACAATTAAACACTGCAAAAGAAACTTATGATACAAAGTGCCTGGGTGCTAGATACGAAGTCAGATTAAATTCAAAATAAGAAATATGTGAAGTGATACTCTCATGGGGCAGGAAGGGTGGGAGGAGGAAAAGAACTTTCCATGTATAATGATGGGGTCTGGAGCTGACCATCACCAATCAGGATAGAGACTTTGGAGTTATACTGAATAACACTGTGAAAATTTCAGGATTATTCCAAATTTTCTGTAGCAGTCAAAAAGCAACGTTAGAAATTATTACAAAAGGAATGGAGAACAGAAAAAAGAATATCATAGCACATCTGTATAAAAATATAATACTGACACTGCTTGAATACTTTTGTGCAGTTCCAGTTTGCCATGTACTTCAGCTAGAAGGGGTAAGAGGAAAGGCAAAAGTTATGAAACAAATTCTGTCGGCGAGATGATGAGATAGATCACGATGCCTCAGCCTGGATGATGACAACTGAGGTTGTGATAGATGTGTACACAATGACAGGTGACAGAGACAGTGAGTGGGAAATCACTGCTCACCATCTCTTCCAACACAAGAATGAGGATCAGAAAGAGAAACTGGTAATAGCAAAAGAGATGTCACTTCATCCATTGAACTGTTACAGGAATTGGGTGATAAAGATTTATCTAGGCTGAGAAGCATCTGGAGAAAATTTATCAAAAGTTGTACATGCAAAGACATCCTTATGGCTGAGGAAGTCCTGAGCTACAAATCTTGGTGGGCTGAAGGCGGACAGGGGTGTGTCTTGTAACATGTGCCAGGGAAGTACTCCTATACTCATGAACCATTCTTACATATCATCCATTCCCAGACGGAGAGCTGATACAAGGCCAGATAGACCTTTTTTTGTTGTTACAACAGTATTTGAGGCTTTTTGATACATATACTTCTATATAATTAGAAAAACACATTTCAGAAACATTCAGTCTACATCACTTTTCCTCTGCATAGAAAAATAAAGAAAAATTTTCATTAGAAAACCCACTGTTGCCAGCTAATGATATGACTTTGGGAAGTTCAACCTACTTTGGAAAAGGAAGGCAACATCAAACAGAAAAGAGTACAAATCAGAAATGGAGCTGACAGGTTGGCAGAGTCCTTGAAGTAGGTTGTTTAGATGATGTTCTCCACAGGTACCCTTTGAGAAAAGTTTTGCAGGGCTAATTTTGATAGTAACATCCACCAACAGAAATCTAGAAGTAGCCTAGCTGCTTTTTTCTGGAAGGAAGAAATGTGATATGAAATGGGCTGTTTGAGAACTGACTGTGTATGAAATATCTGTGGCATCATTTGAAAGGGTTCAGTTTTGGTTTTACCTCAGATAAAACTTTTCCTACTCTTTTTGAGTGTCTTGCACACTAAAAATGAGGTACAGATATAAATTTTATTTATCTGACAATGAAAGCTTGAAATGTAACTACCCATTTTGGATCATGAGGGTATTTATACCTACTTTGATTTCTTTAAAGAATTTTAGACTATATTGGCTAGAGAGTGTGACAAAATAGATACATAAGTTGAAAACAATTTTTATTCTTCCCAGATAAGACTACTCTTACAAAATTTTCCTAGTAAGAAATTTCAAAAACTGACATGGGGTTGTTGGTTGGATTTCATTGCTAGTGAAATATATGTTGTTGTGTCATGTCATAAACAGAAAACTGAAGCACCCTTTTTAAATTCTCAGCACTGCTGACACTTCCAACAAGTACTTCAGTATTGGTTTTGGTCTTATCTGTTTCTAACAGACAGCCTCATGCCTTGGAAATCTGACCTGAAAGAAAAATTCAGCCCCAAGTATCTGCTGTCAATTGTGCAGAAAATAGGAGATGACAGCAAAGTCACTTCTGCATGCTGAATTAGATCTCTTTCCAACATCTTCTAATGTCATTATTAGCACTCAAATACACTGTGTCAAAATGTATCTGTATAGGGAGATGGACCAGGCAACATCAAATTTATCTCTTAGTCAATATGACAAGCAGGTTTTGATTCAGACTTTTGAATAGGGAGACTCTTAAGAAAAAGTATCTGCTCCATCGTGAAGGTTTGTTTATGAATGTGGATATTATAATGGATGGAAGCTGTTAGGAAAAAACTGTATTGTGCAGTTTCATTGAATTGCTGGAATCAATAGTGCAATACGAGTTGCTAAAATTATCGGTATGAGTCTTAGTGCCTATACTCCAAATAGTCAATGGTGCAATGGGAAGAGTTTCAACAAGATGATCATCTGCAGGAAAAATATCTGCTTCAGAGCTAGCCTTAACAGCAAATACTAATTCTGAAACAATCACATAAGTGTGGATTTAAGTGTATCAGATCATTTTAGAACAATATTCAAAGGATGGGAGAAGGGAATCACATCTGCAAAGATAAATTTAAGTAGTTTGTTCACAGTTTTCTTCCTTTCTGACAAAATGTATCCAAATAAAAATGAATAAACAGACACAAAAGACACTCAACCACTGACAGAAAGCAATTCCTGGAAAGTTAGCAAAGTCTATCCCTGTAGCACTGAAAATAAAAAGAGTGTATCATCTAAATACAGTGTCAGTGCTAATAAACAGCAAAAAAAGTAGTCATTACAGCTCTATGCCCTGCATCTACATGGAAAAGTTCAGAAGGTTAATAGAAGAAATTAAATAAACTACAAAATGAAAAAGGTTTGGATTCTCCTACACATGGGACTATTAACTAACTTAAAGAGAAGAAAAGCCTACTTAATTCCATTAATAAATGGATATCAATAAACTTCTAAGTATCAAGATTTCTCCTGTTATTTCATATTTCTATGGCCTCTTAATATCCATTTCATTCAACTAAAGGCCAGGCAATTATTATTTGGTAGAGACAATAGAGTTTTGTCCTATCTCATTAAAATTGGATGACTACCAAAAAAAACATTTATGAATGTTTAAATATTTTGGGTTTAGTTCTTACTGAGCGTGTGAAGTGGCTATAAGCCATTTACACTAATCATCCACAATGGAGGTGGTCATGCTCTGCCTTCTGTTCTGTGTTCACAGATTTGTAACTAGCACATGCTGTGTCCTGAAAAGGTTTCCAAAAAAACCACTAATAATCAAAGTACTACAAACCCTTCCACTCCTTAATATGATTTAATCCTGTGCAACAACAAGTTTGTGCAAATCTTCACATTCTAATTTATTAACTTCTAATAGCACAGGAAGTTAACCATGTTCAATTCATATTTTAATGCAAGAACTAAGTATCTCACTATCTTACCAAAAGTGAATTTTACTTTTTCCTATGTAAATTGTAAATATTTTTTAAGTGGACTTCAGTATACAACTTTAGCACAGATTTTAATCATCTCATTAGCATAGTATATACACAGTTTCTCATACCATATAATTGCACTCCTTAGCAGAGAAGTATGCTATTATTTCAGTTCTGTGTATACACAGTATATATAAAACACACCAATTTTTGCCAGCTCTTATCTCCTCAGCTCATTGCCAAATTAAGACTGAGCAAAAGACTAAATGGCCAACAAGCAAGAGACTAGCAGGAGAAAAGACATAAATAGATGTTATCTCATAACCATTCCCCCTTTCTGTTCCTTTTCTCAGTGGCCTGCACATAAACAACAGTTTATCTGAATGTTGCTTCAAATGTTTGAAGTTTTGTCTGTTTGTCCATTTCTATGAAAAGAGCAAACCTCCTGTTGGTTTATATGAAGGTACAGGGAGAGGCACAATCCATCTCCCCTGCTTCCCCACCTCCCCTCTAAAGTCAGGCTGGAAATATTGATACTATTTTTAATCTCATCACTATTTTTAATCCAACCAAGGCTGCCTCAATCCCAGCAGCCTAGAAAAGATAATTCTTAATCTCAAGCATAATTCAGGGGATGGAGCAGGGGCAGAAAGCCTGAGGACAAACACTGGCTACAGTTACTGCCACTCAGCTAAGCCTTTCCAGGCTGTAGATTCTTCAGGATAATCAATTAACCCTGAGTTAAAAGAACAAGTTGGCACTAGTCTTGCTCCACATCTTCATCTGTCAATTGATACATCTTACATGATGTGAGTCTGCAGACTGACATTCCCCCAACAAATGCAACAAAGGAGATCAAAGATTTTGAAAATAAACTGTAAGAAGATGGGGGTATAAGCAAGGTCACTGCTGTAGTGAAAGATGAACACAACAAACAGGTATAGTTTTTAAAGTAGCTCTTTTCAAAGACTGACCAGGGGCCAAGCACTATTCACAACTACAATGGCACGGGATCATTGTTCAAAAGGAAGCGATAAATGGCTTCTTGAAGGGCAGCCTTACCTTTGGGAAAGAGAAATGGCAGAAATTACTGAGCAGATGTGTAAGTCACAGTGTTTCTTGCAAGTTCTTGTGCCTCTCTCCTGGTAGGGAGAACTTGCCTAGGTCAGCAGCTGCCTCCCTGCAATCACAGCAAAGCAGAACTGGGGTTTGCATTGCTCTACTTTGGTTTGCTGCAGGGGATGGAAGAGGTTTTTATACCAGATGGACAAGTACAGGGAAATTGATGGTGGGGAAATACATAGGAATTCAGTTCAACAGGGATGGCGTAACAGGAGCACACATCCAGTGTAAGTCATCATTTGGTAGAGCCTCTACCCCAAAGAGCTCAATCTGCAACAGATACAGGAGAAAGCTTTGTCAAGTACTTCTCAAATGCACTAATAAAGAGGCAGCCAAGTTAATCTATATTCCTAACTTTCTCTTATATATTCCCCAAAGACAGATAGGAATTAGAAAAACCTAGAAGTCTAAATCACATGATTTCAAGCATATTAATCATTTCCTGAAAGGGACATACAGTTATCAGGGCCATACAGTTAACCCAAGAAATCAACTGCGTATGTTTTTTGTTTCTCAAAATTACTTTCTAAGCAATGAATTAGAAGAAACAGTCACCTTCACCCCATCCCTGCCAAGTAAATGGCAATAACAGTAGGAACCAGGGAAAAATTGTGAAAGCAAAGAATCAGCTAACTAAAATTGATGAAAGAATTTATTAGTTCAGATTTACAGAGGGTTATGTGAGAAATCCCAACCAAGGTAAGAGTGCTCAGAAAAACGTAGTGTTTAAAATCAGAATGCAACCTCCAGCATCCTCCTTCATGGAAAGAGCCAACAGCTCAAGATGGTGACATGGCATAAAGTAAAATGTGAGAAAAAGGCACGTGATGAATCACTAAGCTACCACAGATGAAGTAACGGATCCAGCATTTACCAAACATGTCTCCACACAAAAATCTTCACATTTAGGTCTGTCCTACAAATACCTCTTGCAGTTTTAGTCACAATTATTCTACAAGCAACTTTACAATTCTGTGCACAACACAACACACAACCTTGGCAGTGGTCTGTGGACCAGAAGTCATGAACTGGATAAATTCCAGTTGCCAAATTCCTGTCTCCAAACTCAGTGACACAGCTAACCAAGCACAAGCAGCCACCCCACCACCCTCCCCTATCTCTACCCAAATCCACTTTGCAATTGGATCACCTAACAAAACAGGAAAAAGGAAAGAGAAAGAGAAGTGGAGAAAAGGGATGGGAATTGCACAATATCTCTCTAAAAGAAAGATAAAGTCTGGCAAGTAAATAATGAAGTTGAAATAACCCATGTGTGTACTAAGTAAATATAATACAGCTCTTTATCTTCAGCTCACACAGATCTCTAATTTAATAAACTCAGCAATTAAAAACCAATTGTAATGGTACACAAGATGTGTGCATGCTTCCCTCAGCTGAGCAGCATCAGAAAGTTTCTAGCTCAAGGAATAATTAAATTTTCCTAAAATGATCTCATAAGGCTTTCCTGAACAGAGAAACTAGGCCTGTTCATGCTATACTACGTGAGCAAACAAGTTCATGGAGAAACAAAGTCTGTTTTGCTAAAAACTTTATTTTAGCTTTCTTCACACTACAGATAGGAATGAAAATAGTTACCAAAGAAAATTAGACAAATCACTTTTTTCCTTTCCTTGTGTGTTTAGATAAAACATCAAAACAATCAATAACACTTTTCAGACCAATAAGTTTCATTGATGAAGTCAACCATTTAACATAGAGTCACATCTGAACCTTCTTTCAAAAGCTATTTTTATGACTATAAGGGTATGGGAAACCCAGAAAAATGGCCTTACTAACTCTCAATACTCTCTATTTATGTCTGATTTACAAAGTGTCTTGCAAAGAGCCTCAAAGGTACCAGACAGATCTAATGGCAATGTAACCATCATACACATCACCCCAGCACTGTCTGCCCTCAGCAGTCCTAGATTATGTATGCTTTTGGCCTCTTACCAACCACGATCAAAGTGCAATTTTATTTACAATTCGCAGAAGTTATCTGGAATGCCAGCAATAATACACAGATCCTACAAGTATACAGAACTTATCTAACTTAATTTTCCATCTATTGTGCCTTCTTACACAAACTCTTAAGAGAAACACAATTAGCATACTTTTAAGGAAAGCAAACTTAAGTTTGAAGCATTCCAGAGGACACTGTGTTTGGGGTTGGTTGGGGTTTTTTTAAATCAAACTTGAATTTTACCTTAGTAGAGCCTAGATTTTGACTTGTACCTCACGGTAGGAAGACCTCACACAAGACAAAAAGAGTTATACAGCCACAGTCATAAAGAAACCGGGTCCATGGGTATCCTCACATTTCAAAATCAGGTGAATCAGACAGACCCAGGCTCTGGGGGGGGGAAAAAAAAAAAAAAAAAAAGTATATTTATATTTATTTTACCAGAGAAAAGGCCTATTCTAATAGCCAGGGAAGATTATAGACTTACTACTAGTGATTTGCCTAGGAGGTTTACTGCTAATCATATTAATAAAAGAAACAGCATTCTCTGTATTGAACTTATAACTAGTAAATGTAAATTTTGCTTTAACTATTTGCTCAATCATGTGGTTTTGGGACTCACACATTGTATTATACACAAACCACGTCACTGCCTAAGGGAGAAAAGGGCAGAAAATTACTTCAACAAAAGAAGTGAATGAAAAGCAGTTTTTCTAGTCTATAAACATATATTTGCGGTCAATATTTAATTGTATTTGTGTAGCAATATTTCTTCAATTAAGTTTATGTACCCTCTGCACCATAGTCCCAATGAAACCACACAAATAGCTACTTTCATTTGCAACAGTTTGATTTCTGAAAAGAACATAAAATTAGCTACAATAAAGTTTTGGGGTTGTTTGTTTGGGTTTTTTTTAAGACACCTTGGTGCTCAAGAAATCATTCTAGGAAGAAACCAGCAGGAAGTATACTTCTCTCAAGTTTCCACGTACAGTAGTACAAATTTGTATTTTATATCTCCATTTGCTTGTTGATTAACATATGCACAGAGGACAAAAAGACAAACTAGAGACCTACTTTTATATTCCCATTCCCACTTTATGTTTCAACAGACACAGTACCTTCAACTGAGGAAGCAGATACTCTGTCCCCATCCTGAACTTCAAAAGCCTCAAAAAGAAATGGTGATAATGGCATTGTGGTGTTTGCAATTAAAATCCTCTGTGGACCTCCTTGGTACAGACAGGTTCTGCCACTCAAGGGCAAGGGCTGCAACATCCAGGGAGCGTTTCACAGAGTGCTTCTGTGGTGCAGAGGAAAGGAAGCTCAGAGAAGAAACTTCCTTATATTCCTGCAAGAAAGCAAGTTAACAGGAAATGGAGGAATTAGAGCAAAAGAATAGTCCTCAACTGTGCTAAGTGAAAGCAAACAAAATAGTCAACCAAGGCTCAAGTAGTTGTGTGAAGGAGCTGTACTTCACAAACAGAAAGATCATAGACAAGGGACAGATGTTTGCAAGTCATAAAAACCAATTCTCTTCTGGAATGGGGTGATGCTCAGAAGGCAGCAAGGCAGGTAACAGTAAGCTACAACAAATCTCTTCTGTGCATACAGATTTTGGTAGTATTGTGCTTGAGAAACACACTTCTGGGTAACATTGCTACAAACACTAGGAAAAAGCTATTCCTTACTTCCCTCTCAGCACCACTGACAACCTGGTCAAACAGCTCAATAAGTATGAAAACATGCTGCGCTGCAAAAGAAAGGCCTTCCCCAGCAACAGTGCTGACAAAATGCTGGAATTTAGACACATGATCAAAGTCACCAAGTGACTGTGCATCAGCTGAGCCCTGGTGACTGTCTGAGAGTGCATTCTCAGCCTACAGCAAAAGCTGGATAATTCGGCTTTATTCAGCATGCAGCCTGAGCAGGCTAAGTTACACTGGACAAGGCTAATGTTATCCTGAATTCTACACCTTGTACACTGTAGAAACATACACTCAGCTCAGCTGACATCTTAGTTTGATAACCAATGGTACCTTGATAAATAAACGTGCAAAATGCTCTAATGGGTCAGAGCAGAGGGGCTGCTAGCCCAGCACTCAGTCTTTGAGTAGAGGTGTTAGTCAGGGGGAGCACGGGCACCCAAGTGCTCCCCCCAGCAGCCACAATTGCTGGATTAGTGGTGGCAAGCAGACACAGTCCCGCCTAGTCTTTTAGTATCTATTTATGGACATGTTGCCCAAGAATCTACAAACTGTCTTTGAAACCACCTGCCTCTATAACCTTCTGCAACAGCAAATTCCAGAAGTTCACTGCTTCACAAAGCAATGCTTTCTCCTGATTTTAAGAGTTACTGACTACTTTCATCAAGAGCTCCCTTCTTCCAGTACTGCAGGATGTGGTGTAAACAGTTCTACATTCAGCTTTTCTGCTATATCCTGTGTTAATAATTTCTCTAATAACCTTTGAAGTGGAAGCCTCTCACTGGCTTTTTGACAATGCAGTAATCTGTGCATGTGCACTGTATCTCCTGTACCCACACATTGCAATACCCTCACAGCAGGGCACTGTGGTTGGTCTTCCCTTCTCCACAGTGGCACTGGCTTTTCCCCAACAGATAACAGAATTGTAGAATGGCTTGGGTTGGAAGGGACGTTTAAAGGTCATCTAGTCCAACCCTCCTGCAATGAGCAGGGACACCTTACCCTACATCATGTTGCTCAGAGTCCCATGCAACCTGGCCTCGAACACTTCCAGGGATGGGGCATCTACCACCTCTCTAGGCAACCTGTTCCAGTGTCTCACCACCCTTATTGTAAAAAAAATTCTTCCTTATGTCTAGAGTCTGAATCCATCCTCTTTCAGTTTAAAACCGTTACCCCTTGTCCTATTGCTGTAGGCCCTGCTAAAAATTCTGTCCTCATCTTTCTTATAAGCACCCTTTAAGTACTGGAAGGCCGCTATAAGGTCTCCCCAGAGCCTTCTCTTCTCCAGGCTGAACAACCCCAACTCTCTCAGCCTGTCTTCATAAAGGAGGTGCTCCAGTCCCCTGATCATCTTCGTGGCCTCCTCTGGACCTGCTCAAGCAGCTCCGTGTCCTTCTTATGTTGGGGGACCCAGAGCTGGACACAGGACTCCAGGTGGGGTCTCAGGAGAGATGAGCAGAGGAGGAGAATCAGTTCCCTTGACCTGCTGGCCACACTTCTCTTGATGCAGCCCTGGATACAGTTGGCTTCTGGGCTGCAAGTGCACACTGATGGCTCACATCCAGTTTTTCATCCACCAGTACCCCCAAGTCCTTCTTTGTAGGGCTGCTCTCAATCCCTTCATCCCCCAGCCTGTATTGATATTGGGGGTTGCCCCAACCCAGGTGCAGGACCTTGCACTTATGTTTAGCCATGCATTGAATAGTGTTATTCTTTAAAAAGGATGCTACCATCTCACCAAGGATGGAGATCAGATACACTGGTCTGTAGCCTGTAGCTCCCAGGTTCCCCTCTAGAGCCTTTTTTATGGACAGGACTTGCACTGACATTCCACCAGTTCCCTGACTTGCAGCCCCTGGCAATGCATTGATGGGGCAGCAGCAGCACAGCTCCTGTATAGTCACTTCAAACTGATTTAGCTCCTTTCACCCTCCCACTAAAAAACAACCCACAAACACCAAACAAACAAAAAAACAACACCACCACTACACCACATACACACAACAAACTCATGTGAAAGATCTCCCCAGAATCTTCAGCAGTAAAGACCAACACAATAGGCATCTCTGCCCCAGCCTTTTCTGAGTGCCCCCAGTTATGTTGCTGTTATTAAGTGGTCCCACTGATTTCATGGGTTTGATATACTTGGGAACTTTTTGCCAACAGCTTGAGCATCCTTTGTAAGGCACTTCTGTAATTCTTTATGAGATTTTTAATTTCCTGTTTGTGTTTGACCTGCCATGTTTTAAGGACCTTCCTCTTCTGCTCATTTGAGCAGGCTCTTCCTTCTCCAGCAGCTAGTCATTTTGCTACAGTACCCTCCCCTGACATTTCTATCAAGTGAGGTACACTCCTGGGGATGACTATGTTTTCTTTTTCTATTGTGGGACATATTTGGGGGCTTCCAATGACTTTATTAGAATAATGGTATTTTTAATAGCCTGCAGGCTGCTTATAGGCTTCTTGGACTTTAAAGGTTTGCTGCCCAATTGTCTCATTGTTCTACAGACCCTGTACTTGAAATCAAATGACTATGTGCTGCATGTATTTATTCTGCTCTCTTCGGCTATAGAGTTCCACCTAATCTCATGATAGTCACTAATTACCAAGAAGCTCCAGTGCACCACTCCAGACCATGTCCAGAATAGCATCTTTCTGGATGCACCAGGTGTTCTGGAAAGCAGCCACTTTGCACATCTGGACACATCCTTTCTGTCTCCCATACTGACAAGGCAAGGATCCAGTCTCTACAGGACCCTGTTGAAACCTCCCACTGTTGCTGCCTGTCCTGAATTTGCAGCTTCTCTACTCTCATTTCACATTTCCTGAGCACTATTACGGGTCTGAGCAGGGGGCTGGTAACACAATCTTAGCACTACGTTTTTATTAGAGCACAGGACTTCTGCCCACAGGGGTTCCACAGGCCTGCTCCTCTCCCATAATATTTTCATGCTGTTGCACTTTATAAAATGTTTCATGTACAGTGCCACTCCCCTGACTGTATGTCCCTCTCATCTTTTCTATAAAGCTGATATAGCCTGGCAGCACTGATTCTCCTCCTTCCACCAGGCTGTTTTTTCAAGGCTATCATTTCACACCAAACAGTCCAAATCCCTCATCTTATATTTTAGGCCTTAAAGCCAGTGTGGCAGCACTTATAAGTTCTTCCTTTCCTCCATCTCTTCATACTGCTTGTTAACTGGCATTGCAGATGCTCTGAGAGGACTCCCTTCTCACACTATGCTCTTCTTCGCCCCTTACAGCCTTGTTCAGTGTACCTCTGAAAATCAGGCATGCTGTCTCTGCAGCCCCGGATTTTCCTACCCTGAAGATGCCCCTGCTACAGGAGCACCTTATTGCAAGACACAGCAGTGTCAGCTGACAGCAGTCACATCTGAGAGATCAGGTCACTCTTTTCTAACAGCTACTTCTTTCCCCAGAACTTGCATCCTCCTCAGCAGTGCAGGGGCTGCTGCCAGAATGGAGGACTCATCTGCAGCCTTGCTGGAGTCCCACTGCCTTGTTCACAGTTAATTGTAAGACACGCACACAGAGCAGCTCTATGGGGCTATTTCACTTACTGGTGAAAACAGGGGATTGAAATGAAGTGGCACAGAACAACAAGAAAAAACACTGAATAGGCAAGGTCAGGCTATAAGAAACCAGTCCTGATCACACTATTTCAATTTAACTAATATTCATCACCTCATCAGCACTACCCTGCCTGCATTCTGCACTCCTTCCTCAGCAACATCCATCTGCCAAATTATGCACTCCTTGCTGAGACCAGAATATTATGGCTACAAGAAAGCATTTAGCCCATCATGGGTGCTACTGCAAAGTAAGAAATAATACTTAGTGAGGGGGGGGAAAAAAGTGGGAGATTTTTTTTTAATTGCATTTGACTGGGTTGATGGCCTTCACCTCTTAATGCTACGTTATTATTGCTATACAGTAGGAAGACATTTAGTTTCTAATTGTCTTTAAGACATCTGTGAATGACTCATCATTGCTTTCTCTTCTTACAAAAGATTGGCTTCTGGCTCAAATCAAAAACAAAAACCCACCAAAACACTTGGGCACCAGAACCATGGTGTTCTGACTGCTGATCCATCTGCAGAACAAGCTGGCTACCTGCTTGATCCAGGATAGTTCAACAGGAAAAAATTCTTCATGCTTCTCTATAGCTATGCATCCCTCACCCAGATACAGGGGGTAATTTGTTTGTTAGCTGCTCACTAGGTCCATTTGTTTCTATCAAAGCATTTTAGAAATCAACTAACTCATAAGAGTTGTCATGGGTGAGAGCCAGGTGTTGCAATGTATCAGAAGAGGAACTAGAAACAGAGGTTTTAGCAAATGAACAGGTACTTTGACAATAGCAATTTTGTTTCAGTGGGAGATATTTTCTTATCAGTTCATTTCACTACTTATTGAACTCTGATTGCAAGAAAGGCACCTGAACAACTTTACAATATTTTTTAAATTGTTCTGTATGACATAATTGATAACCATCATTTTTCTAGAAAGACAAATTGCCTTTCTGCTATAATAATTACAACCTGAATAATCAAATCCTTTCAAAATAGCTCTCTCGTCAAAAAATAAAAATATAGAATGAAAACAGACATTACATGCAGCTTCTAATGTTTTTCTCTTTTCCCCCTTATAATTAAAGGGCTTGACATTTCAATAGCTGTTTTGCTATTGCTGTTACTAAAATGATCTGGAATTATTCTGAAGTCTCTCTCCATATGTATGCAAGTATTTCCATACTATATCACTACTATTTTTAAAAAAATTACTCTACTACAGTCAGCAAGTCATTTTTTCTTCTCACAATGGAACAAAAATATTTCACACTGGCATTATCTCATTCCACCCAACTGATATCAACTAATGCCACAAGTATTTTTCCGTAAAAAGAAGAATTTATAGGAAGCATTTCCTTTGGATTGAAAAGTAGTCTCCTGCTTTGCTTGCATTAATCTTAAGTCAAATATTTTAAACTTCATTATTTCTAACTTCTAAAGCAAAATAGGTCATGACTTGAGAACCATCTCTCCACAGTTCTGGTCTCAAGGACTAGATTCAAAAGTTCAGCTTACTGACATAATAGGGAAATCCCAATTCTCAGTCCTACATGTCATCAGAAATACAGAAAAAAAAAAAAAAAGAGAAAAAATACCATTAATTGTCTATATTCATAACTATTAGATGATCAGTACAAGCCAACTGTACACCTGATTCAAGTTAAATTCTGCACTTTGCAATGATGTGTTTGAAGTGATAATGGGAAGAGGAAAAGGATTGTTATTATGAGCACAAAGTGCTGATCTTCTGTCTAGGTCTTACTGAACCTTTCCCCTAACATTTAATCTAAAATGCTTTCAGCTCTTAAATTCACCTTCCAAAACCAGTAGGAGGTTAAAGCAGGACCCAATGGGAGGTTACATTTATTTAATATTCAGTTCTTTCTCAGATGAAATATTGCAGTCTATCCTCACAGGTATTTGTCAAACCATTAGAGTAATGGTTTATAGCTATTACATGAAATTGTAGTTCTATTTGTAACTACCATTGACAAAGGATAAGCAAAGTGCATTCATTTTCTTTGAAAAATACCCAAAACCTTTGCTGTAGAGCACTGAGGGTATGTGCCCCATTAACTAGTTCAGAGCTGTAAGCCAAGGCAATGCTAGTAAACATTGTTTAGCAGACAGGAACCTGCATCTCTGTAACACCTGCTCCAGCATTACCGTTCACACCTTATATATAGTTCACTGCAGATGCGTCCTAAGGGCCCTCCGGCACAACATCAGTTCCTGTACCTTCACATATTAACAGCACCTGTAAAATAATATTCATAACTAGATCTAGAAATTGGTGATTTTTATAACAGCCAGTACATTTGGCACATATTATTGTACTTACCTTTTTTAGTATCCATTAGAAAAACAAGATCATCAGAAAGAAGCAGTAATAACATAATGAAATACACAGAACCATCAAACTGAACCTGTCACAGAAATCTCTTATGTGCAATTTACTTGAAGTGCAATGTGCACAGCTTCCATTGACTCTGTGGTTCTCAATTTCAAATTTGCTCTTATGCACTGAGATTTATTTCTAGGAGTTTAATTGTTACTTTTCTCTATGTATTTTGCTAAAAACCTATAAAGAACTTTGAGAAGGAAATATAAAACAATCTATTATTTCTCTTAAAAGAAAAAAATCAAATTAAATACTCAACAGCCCAGAATAAGATAAACTTGAGTTTAGATTACTATGTAAAGTGGCTGTACAAAAAAAGCGTGATTTCCGTATTTGTCAACTCTAACTGAACACTGATCATCACTACAGAAATAAAAATATTTTTTCAGACTTTATCTTCAAACAGGAATCTGAAGTGTGATTGAGGCAACTGATTTCAAGAGATTAATATCTTAGTGTGGCTGGGCAGTTTTGACTTGCATTAAAAATTTTTCATTTATATATCATTCTTACTGACAGTGGATAAGAAATCAAGAAGTAGTACTTGTTGCTACCACTTGGAAAGCTATCCTTTAATTAAAAGGGAATCTGATGTGAAACACTGCCTTTTATTGAGAACACCCAGTTCATGAGAGAATTATTATTTTTTTTTCCAGTCCTGTTAAAAAAAGTCCACAAGTCTACTGTCATTCTGCTTCTTAGAAAGTTTCACTTCTTATTTTGCTTTCAATTTTTGTAATTTTGCAGTCAAGAAATAACTACTGATAAGAATAATATAGACTTTGGGAAATGCTTTTGCTGAATCAAAATAAAGTGACAAAGAAAACATTTGCTCTAATTTTGGCTTCTGTTTAAAAAATAAAAAAGAAGTTTAAAACTTGAAGCCAGCAGTGTCCCTTCACTGTCACAATAAACACAACTAGCACAGTTTCAGCCCCTGCCAGCTGCCAGGCTTCTGCCACCCTTGTAGGGTGGTGCCTTCAAAACACCCACAGCTGCAGTCCACACGCAAAGGACAGATAGAAAATTCTCAGGTTCCTGAGCAAGACACACCTTCCTTTGCTCCGGACCACTGCCAGGGTGAAGCTATACTGTTGACAATTATGTTATTTTCCTTCTCAGATTAGTCCCTCTTAAAAAGTATTTCCTGTTATTGCAGCCCCTGTTATACTCACTATGAACATCTGCACATCCAGCTGCTACTTTATTTCCTCAATTCCAGGATTCTTAATATCAAGTTTTTTCTCTTTTTGAATAAAAAGCTATGCTTAAGGTATGAAACACCTATAATTACATTTCATGTATAGTCAGTTAATGATGACAGTTAATCACAGCCTTCTCAGAAGGAAGATGTTACTGAAGACCATGGCTGAGAACACAGAGACACACAGCCAGGCAGACAAACTGACTTTTAACCACTGCTTCCTGCTTAACCTTTTAACTCTTTTTTACCACATCTCCCCAAACTATGAAGTCAATGGCACTAAAAAGCTACAGGCATAAATACATTTGTGCCAAATCCAGACATGTTCATTTTCACTAGCTACCAGTGACTTTCCACACAGGTTTACAATGCTATATAAATAACAGCAATAACTGATGACTCCTCTGCTCCTGTCTCAGCACTGGGCAGCTGGAGGAACCACCGGCAGATAACAGCCACCATAGCGAATCCTGAGAGACCTCAAAACAAGGAAATCACCACCAGGTGCCTGGCAGCCTGAACCATGCTGCTCTGCCCCCAGAGCCACAGAAGGTCCTAGATGTCCCCTCTGTTGCTCTTAATTATTTTTTCCAGCAAAAATCAAGTGGTAAACACTAATACTGATGTGTTCCATCCTGAAACATTTCCAAGGATGCCAAGAGCCACGCCAACGCCACAGCAACTCGCTCAGCCAGGGAATGGCCACCCAGTCAAGCGCAGGGCCCTGGAAGCATGGCCAAAACCAGAACTCCTTGAAGGTGCAGGGCAGACTGGCAACATAAGGGTTATAAATATTGAGCATTCAATTGCTAGTTTGCTTCTTGCCCTTTGATAACCAGAAACTAAATTGCTTTTCTGTTGCATAAAGTATCTTTCAAATTCAATTGCTTATCTCCTCATTCATTCAAGAAAGAGAGACTTCAAATTTACAGGAATAAGAGCCCACAATACAAATATACTATATTAAACATACAACAGACATCTGAAAAATAACCGAAACACACTCTATTGATTTTCACCTTCAATATCAAGGTATCCTCCAGCGGTCTCAACTGGATCCAGGCTATAAGAATTTCCAATTATTTGAATTCCTATATATGCGATAAACATTTAGTTATCAACATCCACCATAAAACATATTTTCAGTTGTTATTAGGACACTATTCTATGTGGAGTTGAATGCATTGCTACTGCAAACCAAGCTGCCCCTTCCCCACGCACAATCCCCTGCCGCCATGGTGGGCAGCCATAGCAGGGCAGGTTTGCCACCAGTGGGTCCAGGATGGAGCGGGGCAGAGACCCTGGCCAGTCTTCATGCCTGCTCAGCTGAATGAGACACCCACCTGCACGCAGATGCTACGCTTTTAATGCGCTACTTGAATAGTGTTAATCACATTAATTACACTATATGAGGATTTAGTTACAGTCCTGAGGAATTCTGTGCCTACTTGGTGAAAGGCTACCTTGAAGTGAAAGCATAAGCGTACTTCACGTTCCTCAGGTACCTATTGTACTGGCAAGAGGTCTTCTGCTTCTTAACTTCCGAGCTCTGTGATTTTTAAAAATCACGAGTGAAGAAGGAAACAAGGGGGTGGAGGTGGTCCCTGCAGGGTCTCACAGAGCCGGGAGACCCTGTCCTGGGCACCTGGCCCAGCCTGGCCTGGCCCAGCCACCTCCTGGGGCTGGGCCCACGGGAGCCAGAGCAGCAGAGGGGGCCCAGGGCACAGGCACTCTCCGCTCCCACTATACATTCCCTCTTAGTGGAAAAAGGAAGAAGGGGGCAGATTTTTCTCCACAGGTATTATAAATCCTTCTGCGCAGAAATCCTGAGCTCTGTCACAAATAACCAGGAGCGAACCTCAGGGTCTGTGTAAATCTGGTGAGCACACCCCAGCTCTCTAACTCAGGCACAGACCTGGAGCCAGCCGCTGACTCCAGCAGCAGGTCCACGACATAGGCCTGTCCCAGGTTTCAGAGACAGGCCCAGACCTTGTCAGGGCCTCTGCGTCCCTGCAAGCACAGAGGAGTCCTCAGAGAGCAGCCAGTAAGCGATAGCTTCATTGTGGCATTTGAGCATTTTGTGGGAGGCTCGCCACCCTGGGACAGGGAGCTGGTTTGTATGCCTCAGGCAGGAGGCCTGGGTTACTGACCTGTAATAGCCCTCTGAAGAGGAGCAGCCATAATGGTGTTGTGCAGTTTTACTAAACTATCCAAATCATACTGTGCTCTGTTACAGCAAGATCCTGAGGAATACAAGGTACGGTAGTCTTCCAGCCTGAATGCTGTTCAACAACTCGTCCATGTGCCCTGCCCCAAGTTGCCTCAGCAGTGACCCTGTGGTTATCAACATTAACACATTGCTTTGGTGCCAGTTGATCCATCCCAGGACAGCACACAGCAGGCAAGTACTTCATTCACAAGAGAGAGTGGTGCACCACTAAGAAAATGAAGAAGTGAAGCAAAATAATTTTTCTTCTTCTGAGGAGATAGGTAGGAGCATCACTTGTTATGCATCTGACTTCAACATTACCAGCAGTGAGGACTATTAGTATGATCTACTCTCCTTTGATCAGTCAGGACAGTCAGCCTAGATTTCGCAAAACCGAATAAAATTTAACACAGCATTATGGTTCAGGGTATTATCACAGACTTCCATGACTCATCTGTGCACTGTGTCACTGTGGAGTCATACTGCAAAAACTACAACTACAGACATATTCAGTGATTTAAAAAAAAAAAAAAAAAAACACAACACAAAAAAACCACAAACCAACAAAAACCCAACATTGTCTTAATCCTTCCTTGTTTTCCCAGCATTCTCACAAACACCAGTCCAGAGTTTTAGGGACACACTGTAAAATGGAATTATCCATTCATTTTTCATTGCATTTCATTTCATTGCATAGCATTTTTCATTGTATTGAAAAAAAAATATATGTTAATTCAAAAGTAAAACACAATTCTCACCAAGCTGTTAATGAAACTTCTGCTAAGGGACTCTGTTCCTGATGAAAGAACAGTCATCACATCCGAAAGCACAATAAAAGACTCTAATTTGCATATAAACCCTCAGTCTACTGACTAATAAACTAAACTTTAAAGGTAACATGCTAAGTCCTCAAAAAAGCTCCTGACATATTTCATCACTTCAACTTTCCCAACCTCACCATCAGAGGTACTATTAGCTGAATTCTTTTGCTTATGTGGCAAATCCTTAAGACTCTCTCCAAGCTTTTTGATGTATTTTTTTTTCCCATATCAACTCAAGTATTACTTCCCTAATTGTAACTTCAGTGACCAAGTGAGGGAAACAAGCACCAGGGCAGGTGTCTGAAAAGGCCTATCCTACCTTTGCAAGCTCAGGCCAAAGTTCCTTTTGCATAGAGGGCTTGCTCTGACATCCTTGCAAGGATTTTATCAGGGTTGTCTTTGAAGTTAACAACTTCTGATATGAGACAGCAATCTTGTTTGAAAGTAGGTAAACTTTTAGGTTTATTCCATTTTCCATAGATCTTCTAATCAAGGCTTGGAACAGAATAGTTGAGAAGCAGAAACTAAACAGATTCAAAAATGTAGCTGCAAAGCCCTGTCAGACTGCAGTCCCAGAAAACTGCAGCACATGAAGCAGCTCTCAAAGTCAGAGAAATTTTGATACATTGCTGTATATGTCACCTTAACACGTACTTCCAAGATGCATTAGCCTATCTGGAGAAAGACTGACTGACTTTGTAACAGAGATCTTTACAGCTCATAATGACAGTATGTAGAAGAATCTAAAAGGGTGATTATAATGAACCTTCTCAAGGTAAAAGTAATGATATAACTTTAAATAGTTTTACAGCTGCATCTTTATAGTCAAAAAATTAAGGCACAGTGTCTTCCATTTGTAAATTTAGCTAATTCAAACACTCAAAGTAGCTTCTAAGAGGTGTCATTATGGAGAAGTCACAAATATCTGTAGGTTCACTTTTTCTTTTTAGAATCGAAGATAAGCCTTTGAATTTTCTAGCATCTTCATTATTTCTCACGCTGAACCTAAGAGTAGAAAACTTTTATTATATATTTATTTTTAAAGTTGTAAAAGGAGTTCGATTACTTTGTATGCCAACTTACACCCAAAAAGAGTTTAGAAAACAATGATCTTAATGTACTGGTAAATACGGCAGTTTGAAGAATATCTTTCTAACAACAGTAGAAAGAACCGTGTTTTATTGCATTCCCATGACACTGCCAAGCAGTGGCAGCAATAATCCTTCAACATATTGTATAATGAAAAAAGCACTACAACTTAAAAAAAAAAAATTACAATTTACTGTAGTTTTCCTTTAGAGTACCATAAAACACAACCACATTCACATGACAGCATGTGTGTGTATATGTGTCTCTTAATAAAGCTTCTCTGAAGGGCAATACAGCATGTACCATGGAAACAGGGGTTGCCATGGAAAGAATGCTTTTTAGTGGATAGCAAAAGAAATAAGGGCTTGATTCCCCCTTTCTTACTTGTCTTAAAAAAAATAAATAAATAAGAAGAAAAATCATCAGTGTAACTATTGACATCAGCAGAGTTATTCTATAGAAAAACGAAAGAACAATCAGACCCAATACATGCACAGCAGAGAATTTTTAGCATTAGGGCTGTAGTGATCTACATAGCCCTGTATTTTCAGAGCAGCTCTCCAGCTATCCCTCACACCCCACGGCTCTGCAGCCAGCCCCCCACAGGCGTGCTCGTGACATGTGTCCTTCGAAACACTGCAGGGGCCAGAACCGCAGCAAGCTGCAGGAGAGCAGACTTGCAAAGTCGTTGTTCCTCACTTGCTCAATCCTCATGCAGAAAGTGCCAGAATCTTCTACCTGCCAGATCTTTTCTTTGCTTAAGTATGAAATGCTTTCTGTTAAAATGTACGTGGCATTACAAACGAATGAAAAGCATGAATCAAATTAACTTAAAGCATATTGGTTTCCAGACATGCTTAAAATGAAGCCTGAATTGATGTCTTTCATCTACCTTATTCATTAAAATGGCATTCTTGATGTTCTCATGTTACAGTAATCTCCAAAGCACTGGACAAACAAGTACATTTGTTTATCTTTATCACTCTTTCCTTAGTAAAGAACAGGGTTTTATTAAAGAGATCAATCACCTGTGTACAGTTTAATAGCCTGAGCTGTGCATGTAAGACAGAACTTGCTTCAATAGCCCACAACTCCCAAAGTATAGAGGGACATGTAAAACCATTTGTTGCTTTAATAAAACAAAAATTTTCTCAGAGCTAGCAAGTACCCTATTAGAATTAGTAATTTGAGACAGAAAAGCAGTGCTTAAAAGAAACCAATTCTAATAAAAGGAGCAGAATCAATCCTGTTTGCTTACCTCCATGAGAGCCCTATGCTTCTAACCAGAGACACAAAAACACTTTACATGCTTAATGCACTGCCTTTCTCTTATTGAATCACACTTATTGTGGAAGCAGTCTTTTGAGGCTTCTGGCTGTGTTGAAGTAATTGGAAGATTGCTGCTTCTAATGAATGGTCTCCTTATAATGCAGGCCAAAGTGTTAAAAACTTAATGTCAGAGGCAAAACATACAAAGGAAAGCTTTTTGGAAATGCTGATGAACAATCTGAAATACACTAAAAGATTTTACTAAAAGATGTAAAAAGATGTTTTACTAAAAGATTATATTTCTGACTAGACTACTACTATACTGTAATGAAGCTGTATCAGCAGGGTAAATAATGTTATGTACTAACACTGTCGGGTTACCACAAACTGCAACAACCACTTCTTTTACGATGAAAGGCTGAAAAAAAAAAAAAAAGTAACATTAATTAAGATCACACCTTTGAAGACTTTTCACAATCAAGAGTTGATAAACAGCTCAGCCCCAAATTTGTCTTTCTACCTATGTTACAGTGAAGAACAGAAACTTTCTCATTAGATGAAAACTTGTAGTTCCATTGACTGTGAAGATTTTGAGAGTTCTAATTAATTTTTGAACTATTTAGCTTTGTAACAAAATTATCTGTTTAATTTGGGGAAAAAAACCTCCCTTCAATGCCTACTTTGATTAAGTAGTGGATTTAGCAAATGGACATGGTATGAAAAGCAACTGCCAGCAGCTGTAACATGAAAGATTAAAGTTATTGAAATAACATTTTAGACAAAAATAAGCCCACTATAGGTAGCAGCAACTAAAAAGTCACTATGGTGATCAGGAAATGTTTCACAGATTTTGAAAGCAAAGTCAAAAAAGGAAAATAGAACCAATCCTTCACCTCCTATCAGCTGTTCCTGTTGCCAGTGATTATGGCAATATTTCACAGAGAACATATGGCAATGTTTATAGCCATCAGGCAGTATTTCACAGAAGCTGCGACACCATGTGTCCACCAACTAGCCTTTCTGATTGCAATTAATTAGAGAAGAAGCAGGAGGCACTTTTTAAATAACATTAAGTCTCGGAGATTCCTGAAGTTCCATGGCCCATGTACAAGACTAAGTGACAGGAAAGTCTATTAAAATTGTAACAAGCCTAGTACAGCGAGTCTGTCCTTGAGGAACAAGACCTAATAAAAAAAATACACACTTTAAGGAGCATAAGAAAGAGCAGAAGTATAATAAGCTATTCAGGGTGGTACCCTGGAAGCCTGCAACAATAAGGAAATATTTGAAGACTTTTAACGGGCCATTTCATGAAACAGATTCTGCAGAAAAGCTGCCACAGTGAAAGCTATAGCAGTTGTTTTATAGTTGTCAGACCCAAGAGGATGTATATCAAAATTACATGGGGATCTATTAAGGATTCAAGACTTATGAAATACACTGTGGTAGTCATTTCATGATTCCTATTTTAATAAAAGCAAGCAAGAGAGGAAAATGAAGGATAATAAACTACCTAATAGGTTTTCATGTAGACATGGAAAACTGAACCTTCCCAGCCAGCCCCTGCATTTTCAGCATCTGGCATTTTCAGGTAGCACCACTCAGGGATGAAGCAGTGGCAGGGGTGGGCAGCACAGTCCCTTGCCACAGCACCTTCAGCAGCACTGCAGAGAGCACTGCAATGATTCCCATAAAAAAAACCTTTCCCTCACAGAGGCATTTTCTCAACCCAGTCCAATCTAACCACCTGGGAATGAGCCAGGGGAATCACACAAGTTCAAATTCATACCAGAACTGACGCAATAGGTGAGGCATCAGTCAAACTGATGCTAAAAAGTTCAGCATCACAATCCTGATTGGCTCATAGCATCCTCTACCCTTTGCTGTACATCTTTGCCCCACACAACCTGCTTCCCTGCTGCTCCTTGTCTCAAATTGGGATATTCACTGGAGACATGAAATAAGAGAGCAAGATAGGGGGAAAACTTGTCCAGCTGTAGTCTTAGCAGGGCTCCTTTCTGCCAATTCTCTGAGCTCTAATCATATAATTGAGCTCACCTTGCAGATCTTCCCACAGCTGGGGTACAAACGTACCTTTCTCTCCAGACTCTTATTCTTACAAAACTTCTAGAAACTCAATGCCTTTGAGATCTCTCTACAACTGCCAAATTTTGCTAAGTTGGCCAGCAACCTCACAAGTTATTAAGACATGCTAACTGCAGTCATACAAGCCTCATTTCTTTAAGAAAGAAGGCTTTTAAACTTGTCTGCCATTATATTGTTATTTTAGCATTTCCTTCATTTCACCAAACTTCTAACCTCTAATTTTTATTACAGAATTCTCATCTTGAGACTTTTTGAGAACAGAAAATGCAAATGCTGTTGGTAATAATGGAAGCACTGATTTTTATTAGTCTTAAGAGCAAAATTCCACATTACATCCATGCTAGATTCAAAAAGGTAATCTAATGGCCACAATACACCTGCTTAATTGTGATAAAATAACATAGGGTCTGTTCTCACAGATGTGACATGACAGAAAATACAAACCACGTTTAAAAGTATGTCAGATTGCTGTGATGGGTAAAAATCTTGCCGTCAGCACCGGGCAGACTATTTTAAAACTCCAGATGCAGCCCTGACACCAATCAGCAGCTAAAAATGCGCCACCATTCCACCCACCACTACACTTGTGTGATGACAATAGGGTAACTTTATAAATAAATAAATAAATACCAAAATAAAATGACAGCTGGCAACTTCACCATCCTTGTCTACACTTTCCTAGGAGCAGAGTTAATATTTTGAGCTGTGCATGCAGAACGCTTTCAAGGTTTGTACTCCATCAAAAAAGTTCCCAAACTGTGAGGCTGACAGCTGCCACCAACTTAACAGCTATACTAAAGTTCCTGGCACAACTTACAGTGGCTTCTCTAGAATTTAAGAGAATCTTCAATGCTGAAAGAAAATTGCAATATATTCCTTAATAAAGCACAATTCAATGAAAAGATGAACAATAGAGTTCAGAGAGAAACTCCAGTCCAATATGCTACCCACCAGCTGTGGTGCCATTGCTACAGCACCATCCTATTACTCGTTATTTTTAGGACAGTAGCACAATGGCCACTGATAATAAAGAGCTGTAGCAGGGATCACCCTCCCCAATTAAATCCCTACTTTCTCCCCTTTCAAAAGGCTCCCACTGGTGCACCGCTTCCCATGTGGGCTGGGAGCTGGACAGAGAAGCACCTAACCCATGACCCGGGGGACTGTCAGAGGTGCCCACCACTGCAGACACTCCCTTCCTTGCTAAAATTCAAGGGTACTACAAGGAGTAGCTTACACTCAGGGACTGACCTGACGCAGTGATCCCAGGTCCCCCAGCAGGCGCATCTTGAAGCCAGAGGAGACGTGTGCCATGATGGAGCCTAGGGAGCTTGAGGGCAGCAGGACAGGGACCAGGGTATGGGCAGGGGCACTACTCTGCCTGAGCCCTTGCCCATGTTGCCACAGTCTTGGATATGATTCACTGCATAGAACTATGGTGTTTTTTTTTTTTAAAAAAAAAAAAAAAAAAGAAAAGCCTAAAAACATTAAGGATTTCAGCAGGAAGGAGACATCACACACAGAGATACTCTACCTCTCAGTGGCTGCTCCAGAAAGATAAGCAGATGAAAAGTAGAAGAGTAATTTGTACCTCCACTAGCTAAAGTAGTAAAACTATAATTTGTCTCAAAAACATCAGGATTTAACAGTATAGCATCGTTATCCTTGTAACACTCATGTCAGCAGAAACAGTCACAGCATTATATAGGATATCTGTGGAAAAGCCAGAATTTGAGCAGAGCTCATGTGAATTCCAGCACGCTGCACTAGCCAGCCTCCTCATGCCAGAGACCCATCCTTAACGACAGACACACATGACACTTTCACTCAGGAATTTTTTCTATTTAAATCTACACTTCTCTCTGAAAGATAAAAAATCTAAACACTGAGGTGTACAACCTAGCATCCCTTCAGTGGGGGATTATTGATTCCAGTCCATCACCCAATATGCTGTCAGCCCACTGAGTGATCAGGTAACTAGATGAGAATGAAATGGAAAAAACAACATGGTTCAGGTAATTACACCTCACACCTCCCTACAACACTGACACTGCCCCGAGAAGTTAACAGAGCAGCTGATGATCAGCACCAGTACACGTGGCTCATCCGCACTGTGTTGGAGACCCTGGGCTCTGTCACTAGTTCATATTGCATAAATGAAAAATAATTAAGAGATGTAAAGGGTCATTTTAATGAATAAACCTTAGAGCTCTGTAAAACACTCTACAAAGCATTCACTGATCACTTCAGAATTTATTTGTACCAAGTACCACAGCACCAAGACTTAATTTAATTTTCTTTTAGGCTAACGCAGGAACTAGAGTTAATGCTGGGTTAAAATAAACATTTTCCTGATTACACAGCAAAGCCATGAAAAACTGAATTTGATATGCCCTTCCTACACACACCTTGAAAGAGTCAAGTTGAGAATGAACAACTCTGAATTTCCAGTTCTTGTTTAATAAGGCAAATTATGCTTAAGTAGTTCACGCCATTCTTGTCCAGCTCTTCTACTAGTTGCAACTGGAAGAACACACATGATCACTCTGAATCCACAGAGTAGGATCTTCAAAGTAGTTCACTTAAAGATGTACCTAATCATAATATGCTATTATCTGGCTTACTTTTAACAACAATAAATGGATAATATAAAATATATCTTGGCAATTATTCCCTTTTTATGATTATGGAATCTGGCAATAGTCTAATTCCTTGCATAGGTTGTTTAGAAGGGAGTGCTATTATCAGATGTCACAGGCAGCTCTGTCACCTTTGCACATATCACACAGAGGAACTACTGAAGGCATTAGAAATCTTAGCCAGAGCCATCCTAAAAGTGACAGTCTTGAGATTCTTTTTGCTCAGAATACTGATATTACCAAAAATAAATTCAATTTTTTAAAAATCTGGTCTAGATTGAAAGCAGTTTTTCCTGTATAAACAGCTACAGAAGTTACAGTGGAAATATTATTTTGGAAGAATTTTGAAATATTCTTTCTCAATTCTTACTTCGTTCTTTGGATGCTTTTCAATGATGCATTAGTCCTAGCAGTCACGTAGTGTGCTATTACTAAAGGCAATAGTATCTCCCAGGTCAAACTGTCTCTTGGTTGACTTATGGTTTAGATGACATTGTTACATTAAATAAAAACAAAAAAATAATCCAGAGAATATAAATATAGTGGTCTTAAGCATGTGAATATGAAGGAAAAAGTAACACAGAATACTGCTAGTGCAAAATGACTTTAATTGATTAACATGCAAATAATCAGAATTAAATTTGCTATCTTTACTAATAATTTAAATTTGATATTTTTTCCCAAGGAAATGGTCATTTAGACAGCATTTCTCAATTTTTTTCTCCCTTTATATTAGCTGCTTCAATTAAAACTATCTTAATGGATTCTTTTGTCTAACCCTAAAGACACTTTGGCCAAGTCTGACACAGAATCAAGATCACCAATTACTGCAGAAATCCAGCATTAAGAAAAAATGAAGGAAAAACCCACCATCCAATAGACAAAGAATCACTAAGAGCAAGAAATATGCATTCTAAATTATTCAGTTTAACCAAGTTTAAAAGCTTAACTGTTTAATAATACTGTTTCTATTATTAGATTAACTTCATTATCTATTTCAAAGTTATCTTTTTCCTCAACTGACAACCAAAAATTACATTAGATTGCAGTTTAGGACTTCAAAAAAAAAAAAAAAACGGAAAGAGAATATCAACAAAGGTCAAGGCAATCTCAAGCACAAATACAGGCTGAGGGATGAAGGGATTGAGAGCACCCCTACAGAGGAGGACTTGGAGGTACTGGTGGATGAAAAACTGGATGTGAGCCATCAGTGTGCACTCGCAGCCCAGAAAGCCAACCGTATCCAGGGCTGCATCAAGAGAAGTGTGGCCAGCAGGTCGATGGAACCGATTCTCCCCTCCTCTGCTCATCTCTCCTGAGACCCCACCTGGAGTCCTGTGTCCAGCTCTGGGGCCCCCAACATAAGGAGGACACGGAGCTGATTGAGCAGGTCCAGAGGAGGCCACAAAGATGATCAGGGGGCTGGAGCACCTCCCCTGTGAGGACAGGCTGAGAGAGTTGGGGGTGTTCAGCCTGAAGAAGAGAAGGCTCTGGGGAGACCTTATAGCGGCCTTCCAGTACTTAAAGGGGCCCTACAAGAAAGATGGGGAGGGGCTCTTTATCAGGGAGTGTAGGGATAGGGTGAGGGATAACAGTTTTAAACTGCGAGCAGATTTAGATTAGATATTAGGAAGAAATTCTTTACTGTGAGGGCGATAAGACACTGGCACAGGTTGCCCAGAGAAGCTGTGGCTGCCCCCTCCCTGGGAATGTTCAAGGCCAGGCTGGACGGGGCTTTGAGCAACCTGGTCTAGTGGAAGGTGTCCCTGACTGTGGCAGGGGGGTTGGAACTAGGTGATCTTTAAGGTCCCTTCCAACCCAAACTATTCTATGATTGAGTTCCCAACAGAAACCTTTCTTCAAAGGAAGATTTAAAACCATCATACACCTTCTACAAAATGGTATTTACTTAAACTTTGAAAAGTGATAAATGGGACACTTGCAACCTTTGCTAAACTATCCTAAAAGTAATAGTTTGTAAAGCATTTTGAGGGCAGATTTTTCACAATTATATCCACACTGTGACGGGCAGACCAAAATGAAACTTCTGATTTTGGCAGTTTGGAGACCTGCAGCATCATGCTTGTACTGTACCCAAGCAAAGGGCACGAGTAACACTTTAAGGCACTTCTGAAAGAGCAGTGGGGTTGTGCCAGACTCCTGAGCTGTAAAACAAACAGGAAAGCATTGGAGGAGAAGGGGAAGGTCTGTTTTGATTTGGGTTTTTTTTCCCCACTTACATTATTCAAGGAAAAAAGAAGATCCCCACATTTGTCTGTATGCTGCATGCCCAGGGCCTTCAACCCTGAAATCCCCCACACCAAAGCTACACACCAAGGACCAGAAGTTGCATCCTGATAGTGGGTGCTCATTCTGTTTGGGAGGAGGTAAGAAAGTACCACTCACTGGATGAGATCTGTAGCTCACTTTTAGAGAAAAAGAGATGAGTTGAGTATCTTTAATAGAAATGTTAGAAGCATCCAACCTTGGGCAAAGCCTTTTTGTTTGACACTGGTGTTCAGATAATATTCTCTTTTTTTGCTACTGTAAAATGAAATACAAGCTTGTGTCATGGCCATGATGCTAACAGAAAGGAAGAGTAAGTTCTTCATTAGGATGTTTGGGCATACTGCATGGCAAATTAGCCTAAACTGATCTAGTATTAGAACAGCACAGAATAACTTACTTGTGCTTCCTGTGGGGTATTTTTTAATCTATTTCCCATAAGATCAAAATTCACAAGGCATCATTTGTGTTGGGAAGAACGTTAACAATTAGCTCATTTATACTTTGTTCACATTTGCTTCAACTGAAAATTACTGATGTTAGAATGATATTTGCAAACTAATTTGTATTCACATTCTATACTTTGAAGGCAATGATAATTCTCCAGGAATGCAGAATTCTCCCTATCATTTTGTTCTGAGGAAATGCAACAATAAACTAGTAACTCTCAGCTTTTGATTACACTCCAACATAGTTGTAAGTCTGAAAAAGGGTGGGGAAAAAAAAACAAACAGACACCCACAGGGAATCCATGCTTGTAGTCTACAGCAGTGCAAAAATTGAATCACTAACCCTTTCCAGCTGTCAAAGACCTTCAAAGCTCACCTAGATTCATTTCTTTATTACCATAGGATTTATCTGTTCTGGATGTCAGACCTGCTTCATCACCATGGACTTGTCTGACAATCACTGTTGTGTGTCTGACCCCTATCACTGTCCTGGGCCAGCCCCATGCACTATGTGAGGGCACTCCAGGATGGGTACCATTCCAGGGGTCCCCTGCCATGCTCATCCTTGGCTCCTGGCTTGGCAGCCCCTATGGCTCAGCCAAGCCCATGTTGGCCCCAGCATGTACTTATGGCTTTTTGGCTTACAGTGCAACCATACATTAGCATTCTCAAGGACCAAAGGTTTAGTGTTCAACTCATGCTTGCTGTTGGTGTTTGGTCCTGATGCAATTTTTGGCTATTACAAAAGTTTTACACCAATCCCAAATGACCACTGCATACACACTGCGTAAGTTCACCTGCATTTCTTTTAATCTCAAAACAGTCTTCAGTCAGCAGCCAACATCCCAGGTCAGCACAGTATTACGCGGCTGAAAGGAGCTCCCACAGTCCTGTTCCTCAACACCAAAGACACAACCAGCCACCCACCTTGATGAGACCAAACAGTTGCTGACATGGGCAATATTACGCCATGCACCTTGTGCAGATGCATAGCAAGTGCTGCAGCATGGACAACGACACACACCATTCAGAAATGTTCCCGACTGAGGTTCAGCAGCAATAAATAATGAAAAACAGAGCAGCTGCTGCAGGGCTTGGCAAAGCATGGTCTCTGGACAGACAGGCAGCATAACCACCCATGCTGTACAGTACCGAGATCTTAACTTTTAGGTCTGCTCAAGTCTTGAGCTTTTTTTTTTTTTTTTTTAAAAAAAAAAAAGTCATTGTCATGGTTCTCAAATTGAAAGTTTGAGGTTTCTTGCAAACCTAAACCAGTTACCAGTTTAGAGCACTGAGGGCTTATAAAGCTGGCATCTTCCTTGAAGTTGCAAAAATGACAAGCTGAAAGCAGCACAGCACACAGGCAAAGGCAGAAATGCATATATGTTTTCTCCATTCCACTACATCATGGATTTATTTTGTGTCCATAGTCTCCGCAAAGATTGTAATAGCATTGCTGCTTCCTTCAGCACATGTTTTCAAAATCCACTGATCTGAGCACACTCTGATTTTCAGATTATGCTTTGAGATCGTCCTTCCTACCTTCTCATCTCTCCCTCTCATTGATTTATTGCATTAAACAGTCTGTAACTATTACCTCTTTCAGTAAAAATTGAAGCACAGCAACGATTAAGTATTTCATCATTTTCCTTGTCAAGTATTATTTGTTGTCTTCCCCATTAGGTAGCAGAACAGAACTTTTTTATTTTAACCATTTTCTCATTTTCTACGTACTCACAAACCTTTATCTTGTTCCTTTTTACACCTGTTACTAGCAGCACCATTCTTAGTCATTCTCTAGTTGGTGCCCAGATATCCTTGCTCTTACCCTTTCTGGTAATTTCTGCTCCTTCATATCTTTTCTTACTAGAGAAACCGTAGGAAACACTAACAAATGACAGCCAGCTGTGTTGCCAGTGATCTGGCCTTTGGAAACAAAGAGTCTGTCCCAGTTTTGAGGAACAAGCTTTCTCACTAACCTTAAGTTAGAGTCAGAACAAAGCCACCTCTAAAAATTGAGATTTCAAACTAAATTAGTCACAGTGCTCTGTAGGAGTCCCCTCCTGAACCCAGCAGGGACCTGCCACTGTCCTGGCCTCTGGCCAGAGGAGACCAGGAGCTCTTGCCCAGGCTGGTTCCTCATGCTGCCCATCCCAGGCAGCCTGCATGCTGGAGGGCAGGGAGGGTATCACTGCGAGGTATGGATCCACAGCTGGGAACTGCAGTGAGCAAGGGAACAGCTCAAGAGCTCTGAGCATGTCTTTACAAGAGTATACCACAAGAGCAACTCATCCTACAGGAGCAAAGCACAACGGGAGCACGCATCATCCCGAGCCTGAAAAAGTGACTGCCTTTGCGTCTTTAAAGTTCCCACTGCCACACTGGGCAATAAACTACAACCACATGGCTCTGCAGAAAGAGAAAATGCAGATTTTTGATCAAGGCTCATCAGAAGTCTACAAACAATCCCCCCTACAGCCTGCCCACTCTGTCCCTGCCTCCTGACTTGCTCTTAGGCCCAGAAGTTTCCAAACACTTCCCACTTTGCAGAAAGTTCTGCCCAGTCCCCACTGAATCCCTGGGAAAAGTCTCCATGTTATCCACCAAGACCTCAGATGATCTTCTTGTGTCTCTTTAGGATTGCCTCTGCTGCCCTCTTGCCCCACACTTGTCCCCATCCCACTCCATCACCCCAGGAGCTACTTCCAGCTCACCCCACCAGCTGGCCTCAGGAAAGGGCATCCCCTCCAGCAATATCCAAGAATTCCCCCATTTTCAGGGCTCCACGCAAGACCAAATGGACTACCTTTGTATGTGCATCAGAGCCTCAAAAAATCACTGACCCCAAAATCATGTGGAGTGACCAAGTTAGATAGAAACAACACAGAGGTCCCCAAACACCACTTCTCCTTTGGTCAGACTTTAATTTGAGTTATCTCTGACCTCTTCAACCATTTTCTGCCTTGGCAGTCGGTTGGTACATGGAAATGAGCAGGTCAACACTGCTCTTCTGAGATGAAATACAACAGGTTCTCAAAGCAAGTAAAAGGAAAATTTTAAAGGGTAGCCACTCCTACAGTGCATAGTAAATATAATGGTGATGGAGCAAATCAATCCAAACACAGCTGAATTTAAGGACAGAACACAGTATGAACATACATATCCTAACAGTTGTTTATTTCTTGGTCTTCTAGTTGAAAGCAGGCTCTTCTTTTTGAATTCACAATGTAATGTCGGATTGTCCTTTCTTTTAGCCCATTTTTCACTTTGCATGTATTTGATAGTTTTGTTTTTAATAAAAGTGGAGGTGTTCTTGGCATTTCTGCTGCAACAGCAGGGCTTGAACTTAAGGTCAAATGAAAGGAACAGTGTGTTCAGTTACCATGACAACCATACCGGGCTAATATCAGGTACTAAGATACCAAGAATGAAGTGATAAAATCACTACATTAGTTTAATAAACAAGTTCCATTGTCATCATTTTACTATATATATGGGTCTTTGAAAAAATATGAAATTTCAGAATTTGCTCTGCTTGGCCTATTATTCATTATCTAACAAAAATGAAAAAGTATTTCATTTCTCAAGAGCTTCAGAAATACCGGTATATTGAGAACTCGTTAAGGCTGCTATACATTTTAAAGCCATATCTAGGTACACCAAATTTTACAGACCCTAAAGCAAATCCTAATTTGACATTTAACTTCAATTCCCATTTTATGTTTTCATACTCTGCCTCAACCTTTTAATAAATGTATAATTAAATTTTAAATATAAATCTTAAGTGTGTCAAACTACAAAATCAAGAGCACACCTTGAAATACTTTGTACCAGGAGGACAAATGTGAACAAAAGCCCGTTTGGCATGCATCCAAAAGCTAGTGCAGAGAGGTACTACTTGGGCACACCTCCCATATCCCTTACCTGACACCCCGGTCCAAAGTCATTTCCCGAGCCAGCAAGATTAAATACCCACAGAGCTTGTTGGAGCTGGCTCCAGCTACCCCTGCAGCTGGTGGAGGGGACAGAATCTGTGCCAGGCCAGGAATGCAGGGTAACTCATGCCATATGGTTTGAGGCAAGCACCTTGAGAAGCCCCTGGAAGCCCAGGCAGATGCCAGCCAGCGAGAGCATGTTACATCCTCCAGAGTGAGGATATCCCACCCAGCTCTGCCTTCCCACCAATCTTCTGGGCAGCCTGGAATAAGACAGGCAGTGAGGGTGCCAGAGACACAGGATCAGAGCACCATGCTGAACGAGTGACTCTATATCAAAATTGCTAATAAAACACAGGTTTAAAATGTCAGTTTTGGCTAGCGATGACAGTAGTGGCTAGAGAAATAATTAACACTGATAATTACAGATAATTCTGCAAATGAAAATGAATGGGGCCAAATGGTTCTGAGAATTCAAGATAACTCCAGAAAGTCAGGAAATCCACCAGCGTCTGAGCAATTTATTTGAGAAATAATTTGAAATTACTTTGCATAGTAATAGGATTCTGGAGCTATGTTGTTAACCATGCAGAACAGCCACATTGATTGAGAGCTGCAGTAGAGGAAAATAAAACTTTCTTCTACAACAGAGAATTGCAAGACATCTTTGTCCCCTCTTTAAGCAAATAAAAAAAAAAAAAAGTCACCCCAACTCACCCATCACAAATCACCAGCACATCATCACTCAAAAGACAGAGATAGTTCACCAGGCACCACCAAGAGACACTGCTTGGTTTTGGTTTTGTTAGCCAAACCAAAGCAGCAAAACCAGTCAAAATTTCTGTAGCATGTGCTTGGTTTCCTTGTGTGCCCCTCAGACACGTTTATATGAAGTCACATCATCACTGCAGAAAAATTATCTTTTCAGTATGTGAGATAATATTTAGAAACCATACTAATAATTTGGTCTTATTTACCTTTTAATAAATATATCCAGCTAATATTTACCTTCCAAATAAAGTCAGACTGGAAATGAATTGCTGAGTTACAGAAACACACTCATAAACTGTTACCAAAGTGCTGCTGAAACACTTCCAGCTCACACATTCATCTGCTTCTCAGAACATGCCGTTTTGTATCGATTTTATGCAATTGTGTCAGCCTGACATTGGTGAAGTAAACACTACACAGGAGTAGCCTATGGTCTTCCACTCACATATCTATACACAGCCTCGAGTACTGTAAGGATTATAGCTGTAACTGCCAGTTTTTGCTAAAAAAAAAAAAATCTCAGGGCAGAAGGACAAGCTGACCTAATCGGTGGGATGTTTGAATAGGTTTTACAGTGGGGGCACAGCTAATCCTTGGCTGACAGTCCAGCCTGGAGATTTTTTTTTATCCGTGATTAATGGACTTGACATCCATGTTCCCACAGCTTCTGCTAAACATGCAGTTCAGACCTTATTGTTAAATACCACCGAGATCACAGAAAACTAAACTCTTATGACAGTAGAATGACTGTGCCAGAGGGCAGACTTTTCCGAGACAAGTATTGGATTACACCAGAAATATAACACAGAATAATAGGGCACTACAAGAAGGTTCACGATCTTGGGCCCCTGAATACCTTGCATCCTTAAAACTAGACTGACCTTTCTGAATGGAAAATAGATTGTGTGAGTTGAGATCTAACAAGGTAACATGTTATCCAAAATTATACTGAGAGATCGCACACACATACAATGTGTTTATCCTATTTAAGTCAGAGGCATGTGCAATCAGCTTGACCTTTCATTTTGTATTTACTCACTAATCAAAACCTTAAAGCAATTTGACTGAAGCATTGAAGCACTGATGGAGGTCTCTCTTCTCCAGAACTTGCAGGTTTGGATGTCAGCCAAGACGCAAGATTTGGAAATAAATTTTAAATCCTTAAAGTCTGAAGATGTTTGGATCCAATTAACATCAGTAGAGCCACATGTTCACAGACAAAAAAGAACAAAACCTCCAGACAGATAACCTTTTTTCCTAACTACTCTGAGGTACAACATTTAATTTTCTACTTTCTGTACTACCTACACACAGAATGTTCTGGCTACTCCATATAATTATTTTCTAGACTCTCAGCTTCTATAAAAAGTGTTGATTAATATTTCCTAATTTCTGTTTTTCTGTACATTTTGCACAGAAGCCAGTAGCAAAAAAAAAAAAAAAAAACAACCACCATGTCAGTCTGAAATAGAAGAGCAATGTCAGTTCATAAGGGACGTTGTTTAAACAGTTAGCTCTGTCTGAACGATCCTTGTTTTAGATCGGGAAGTATTTTAAACTTTAATTACCACAGTCTGCAAGACTGTGACAGATTTATCTTTTTCTTATGGGCATCTTGCCAAGATGAAGCATGAGTTCTTCTTTTAAGACGACCATACTTAATTAGTGCTTTAGTTAACTTTATGGTGCTTGCATGATTCAATAGACTGCTACTGACTCTGGCAAGTACACATGCATTTTCATAATTTGTCATTATGTCTATGTATCCCTATAGATTTTGATTTCTAAATGTAAAGCTCAGAGAATAGGAAACCAAAATTTCCAAACTTGACCAAAAAAAACTTACTCTGAATGTTCCTTACTATATCAATATTCACTGCTTGATTGCTGCTTCAGTATGTTATTACAGAATTCAGATATGTATTTACAGCAACAGCTCCATATGGGAAGAGAAATAATAGAGATGGAAGAGCTGAACTCAGTAAGGATAAAAACATAAACACATTACCCATTCTGACACCAACCCTAAGCCAGTATTTCTCCTAGAGCTGCTATCCAGTACTGGCCTGTTGCATGCTGCTTCTGCTGAGAGAAAACCTAAGGCCTGTATTTCATTGCTGCAGCTGTTTTTCCATGAGCACAGACATTGCTCTGCTTTCTGAGCACAGAATGCATCAGACAGAGCCTGTTTCTTTCCTTATCATTCTGAGTCTCTTCCAAGCCAATTTTCTACCACCAGCCCCTCTCTCTCTTGCTCTTTTCTAGACACTCGGTGAGAGCTATTCTACCTATTTCTAGTCTCTCTTCCTCTCAGTTATCGAACACAGAGGTGTTCTGCTTTCCCACGCTTGCATTCAGCCCAGTGAAACCTGACACTGCACAGCTCAACAGCTGGGCAGCCTTTCGGTAGCCGGTGCTTCACCTGGAGTTTCCCCAAAGTAGTAGAATTGTCTTTTACACTTACGCACTATGCAAGGTAGTTATTATCTTCACCATCACACCCACCACCTTCAATTTGGTTTAACTCTAATGTTAACCGTACAAAACGTGTTTCAGCTCTGCCATCAGCCAGGGTCTAAAGTGGCATCATCCCTATGAGAAATCCCAAACAAAATTTTCAGATGTCAAATAATACAGGTGTAAATATATATATATTTGTATAGCCTTTTTCTTTGTCAGGACATTTTCCCATCTCCTATCCAAAGTGAATTTCTTCCCACCCAAATATCAATTCCCACCATCTCTCCCCTTGCTCATTCCTCTTTGGCAATTCTGTAACATTGGTAGCTCTCGAGGAACGCCCATTGTTTCAGTGAAATCTTCTATATGTGACCTTCTATTTCACTCTGTTATAATGGTCAACTCACTGTAGCAAGGCTGTAGCCTCAGCTTTTGCAGACAGTCACCCACAGTCCGCCCTATTTACCCCCACAGTGCATTCCTTGCCACAAACATTGAGCTTAGTCCCTACAGCCAGCTGTACTTCACACCCATTCCTTCCCCAGCAAACATGTTCCCCTGAGCTAGTGCTTTGTGTTTCTTCAGAAGCAAAAGTCCCAGCTCTTACCAGACACCACCCTGGGTTTCTGCTCTTCCTCTCATCCTTTACACCTGCTTAGAAAGCTTGCTGCAAACCAAATCTGACTGCTACTTGTTCAAGTCACTGAAGACTCAAGGACTGCCCCTCAGCTGAATTTATAGCATGGCTTTCATTGACAGTGAAATCAGAACCAGCAATCTCATCCTTTACTGTCACGCTTCTAGGCTCCTTAAAATTCCAGACACCTAATGTGGCAACAGGCACATGCTCCTTGCTAGCATCATTCAGGCGATGGGAGAAAGCAGCAACAGTACTTGGTACCCATTGAAGCCTCTGCATGGATACAAGGAATTATAGCAATTCAAAGTGAAAGGACAATATATGGGTCATTCAGGCTATGTCTTGGTCTCAGGTTGTGTTGCCCAACAAGACAGGAAGCATAGCCTAGTACACTGGAGCTGAATGATATTTTGTACCAGAACAACATGACCTGGCCAAACTTCACAGTGAACAGAAGAGTACCAAAGTTTATCACAGCCCTTAGATATATAGGACCTTTGTGCCCTATGTAAAAAGACATTGGCAGAGAGGATGCTGGCAGGGCTGGGTTTTCAGAGTATTTCCTCCTTACAGTTCTTGTCTAAATTTGAATTTCTCAAGAGGTCCCCTGTTCCAGGTTGTATGGCCCACTAGCTGTAGCTGTGCTAACTTTGGTGGAGAACAGAACACAAGACAGAGTTGTCAACGAAGTTTTTACAGCCTCATTCAGGTGCCAGGAGAGGGCATGGACAGCAGCCCTGAAGGAGGGAGCAGCCATAGATGCTGCTAAGAAGTGGTGTCAGCTATTGACTTCTGCCCTTCCTCCTCCACTCCCTGATTGACTGCTCCTTTCCCTGCTCAATCCCAGGGGTCAGTTTTCAGGAAGGAGGAGCAGCTGCCCATCACTGTACCCTCAACGCTCCCAGGAAGAAAGCTTTGCCATGCTTACCAATCCATCCCCATAAGCTCCTGGAGACAAGAGGACGCTGTGCCGTGCTCTGTGAAGTTCACCTAAGAAGCCAAGCAGTGTCAAAGGGCTGCATCCATGACCAAGTGTCAGCTATGTTTTGTGACACTGGGTCATTCTTCCTTTTTATTTTTCTCTCTTCTACTTCTGCTACTGCCTTGGCCTTTGATATCTTGGTGAAATGAGCATGGCATCTTACACCTTTCTGTAAAAATAAAAAAAAATTTATTTAAAATGAAAAAAAGTAACACTGATTTCACCTGCCTTTCTCTAAGCAGAGAGGGTACATTGTTCATGACAACAAACCAGGCAGCAGCACCCTGCCATCAGTGATCAAGTTCTGGCTAACAGCACACATAACGTGCAACATGTAACATCTCCACTGTAAGTTTGCTGTCTTGAGCAAATATTTTTCATCTTTTAAACTTATTTTTGGTGAAAGGAAAGAATCCAACAAGATACCTGACTACATCTTTTACAGCAGGACTGATCTGTAACATCTGTAGCCCACATCTTTTTGTCCAGGAGACTGCTCCAGCTACTGAAAAAGCACAGTCAGGATACAAGAAGGATGCTGTGTTAAAAACACAGGAGAAGGCATGGATCATCTGGGAAAAACAGTCTTGCTTTAGCACTACCTATCACCTCTTGGGCCACATTTGGGCTGTAAAACACTCACAGCACCATGCCACAGCAATGCCTCTGCCCACCTGAGCCCTGGGGGCAGCAGGGAGGCCACCCGGCGCTGGCCTGGCCACCACCCCATGCCATGTGCCTGACAGGGGAGATGACTGATTAAAGTGACAGACAGAGTTTCAATCGAGAGAGGAGCTTGTTTTAGCGCAGGCCTGTCTACTTAAGTAAATCTCCAGTTTTATCAGCTCTGTGCAACTGACTCATTTAGACCCAATCAGCAACAGTCCATCTCCTTGCAGCCCCTTGTCAGTGACAGCCCTCAGGTGCCTAAGCATGCCAGGCTTGATACAAGTCAAACCCTGTTGCAAACAGAGATTAACCTGCAAAATCATACAGGGCTCTTTTTAAGTGTATTTTAGCCAGGCACAAGGAAACTACAGACTCCATCAGACCTGGTAAACTTTCTTTAGCTTCTCTGTGTCCCACATCTCATTTGCATTCACTTTAAAGGCTGAATAAAAATAACCAATGACCCAGGCAGTCTGACTATGTGCAGGAACCACGTGAGCAAAAAGATTTCTAAATAGTCTTTGTATAACTGAGTAGTTTGTCAGAAAACACTGGAATGGCTTTCAAAAATCTGCATAGCCATGTAGAAGATGAAATATTAATATATTTAATATTAAAATATTTGATTAAATTAATATTAATTCACCATTAAATTTTAAATAGTTTCCTATTGCATAAGAAAATCATAGAGAAACCACCAATTGGGATTTAATGCATGAAAACAATTATACAACATCATTAAGCAATGCCTCAAAAAGCAATCTGAAAAGTTTTCAGTGATAAAGATGAATTAAGTGAATTCTGTTTACAAACAGCACTGTTTGTGCAAGTTCTCACTGGAAAGGAGATTTGCCCTCACTCACAAATGTTTCATGTATGTTACTAGAACATTAACACACTAGTCTTCTTCAGTTCTTTAATATACACATATGGTCCCATCTTTTTTTTTCTCTTCTTCTTTCCCTTTATATAAACTTTGTGGTATCAAAACTGTTCATTAAGTTTGGATTAGTTTCCTTTAGCCAAAAAAAATAAAAATAAAATACACCAACAGAGGAGAATAAACCCTCTGAATTCTTTCTGTGATTATCGGATAAAGCTCTCGGAGAAGCTGACTTACTGACAGCTGAAGACAAAAGCTTTGATTGCACTCAATTATCTTCTGACAAAGCAATGGGGAGAATGGCAGAGTTTTTTTCAAGTGGGTCTATTCAATTTTTGCTACTACTTCCAAGCCAGAAAGTTAACTTCTTGAGGATCCAATTTTCCTTTCCATAAGTACACCTGTATTTCTTCTATCAGTGTTATTTTTAAGAGTTCATTTTGATAACATCAGGTTCATTTAAAGCATAAGCAACAGATTTTGTTCAGTTATTCCATCTCCTTTATATGTTTTTATAAGACACTCCTCTCTTTTTGTCCCTTCTCAGGTATTCAGCATCCAAAAAACCGCAGTCAGAACATTACAGTCAGTTCACTTCAAATATGAGCTACCAGTCTGTAAGTTTACAATGCAGAATATCTTTCACTGTAGTACAGCCTACCCAGACTTAAATTAATTTTTCAACAACATTAAAATCTTGTTTGCATAACCAACAACACTGGACTAAAATGAGGCATGGGGTTTCATAATTAGATAAAGCCATTGTTTGGAGTCAGACAGTGCCCGTTTACAGTTCAATAAACAGCTTGTCACAGTTGCTTGGTCAGAGCAGACCTGGATGTCAATGAAAACAGTTAGCACCAAGGTAGCGAAATAAATTGGTCTCCTGGGTAAATAAATTGAGCAGCAATGTGAATATGCCTCATCAGTAAAGACTGTAATTTATAAAGGCTTTGTAAATAGTGTTTTATATACACTGACATTTAAGGAAATGCCTTACTTTCTCTTATGTTTAAAAAAAAAAAAGTTTAACAATGGTCTTTGGTTCATAAGTTTTATACACATTAGCGGAGACAATACGAAATAATGCCAACACTTACAGCAAAATAGTATTTTGAATATCTTTCTCAATAAATAAGTACAAATAATTATACCGGATTATGGTGCATTTACATTTCCCAGGTTGGTTTTGCCATTTGTAAGTACCCAAGAGAATCAGGCAGAAGCATACAGAATGCTAACATGCTTCTAGCCAAGATGTAGTATAATGTCTCAGCTCTACCAGCACCATCAGTATGCATCCACCAGTGAAACCTAGCATGTGTGCACACAACACTATGGAAATAGAACACAAATTTTAATTTTTGAGTGTGATACTACTTTATCCTTAACTCTTAAAATGTTTAAATTTACTTAGAATTTGGCTTGTGAATCATCTCAAGAAAGCCATTAGTCTCATGCAAGACCATAGGCATTTATATAATCAGTGCTTTTTACTTTTTACTTGAGTGGAACTAGCTAAATGGCTAAGACTACAAATGATGCTGAGCAGTTTGCAGACTAAAAGCTGCTCAGAGAAAATTTCAGGCTTGATGAACATCTATACTGTCTTTTAAGAAAAACTGAAGTGGTAAAAAAATAATCTGAATTTTAAGAAATTTGTATCCATGTGTGCATATATACATATACACATACACCCCATAAACTGCAGCTGCTCAAAATCATGAAAATCCAAGTACAAAGGTTCCTATTAATACTGCGTTCATTTGCAAAAATCATCATTATTTCTGGCCTGTGTCTAGACTGATGAAAAATTGATGGATTGCATTTTCTGGAACACTTCCCAAACCAAAGGACATCAACAATGTTATTATTTCCATGGAAATAGTTTGCTTGGCTCTAAATTAAATTTCCATTTTAGCACATTAATCCATGTACATCTATAAAAAGAGGGGGTGGGCGAGCGGAGAACAATAACATTAGTAAAATTATACATAATTCTGGAAAGAATTAGAGAAACACAGTCTGTCTTGCTATTTCCTTTATTGTTCATAATATGTCTCCCTTTGACATTTCTAAAAAGGAAGGAAGAAATATCTATTGGGTTTCAAGTCCAAAGCAATTAATCATGGGGAAACTATTGAAATATTTTTAAAGTTACCTCTTCAACATGCATAACGTGTTTGTTCCTAAAATATCATTATTTCAATGCTATAAATGACTTATTGAACCAAAATGCATTTTACTTTCAACTCTCAGTGTATATTCCAATGCTTCCGAACTCAGTACACATTATTAACCTACCACTGCGTTTTTCTGTTCTTTCCAATAGAAACATAAACCACTCCCTTTTGTACAAACTACGATAATTCTATTCACCAGCCCAAAGAAACGATGAGTTAATTTGCTTCTGTTTCTTCAGAGTTAAGTCTAACATTCTCTATTTTTTCCCCAAAATCTCATATTATTGGACTTTTATTCTAAGTCAGCCCCTTCTGGGGTCAAATATCAAGTTCATTTTACTTTAGAACAGCTAGTTCTATTTTTCTTTCCAAAGCGAATCTCAGAAACCAACTCAGGTCCAACTAATTACAAGCGGGTTTATTAGAACAGAATAGATATGGGTAATTTCAATAGAAATCTCTGCAGGAAGGGAAGAACTGCACATTACCGTGGAATACAGGCGACAAGATCATTACAAGCTCCCTGTGCCTCCCTTAGCACCTCAGTACTGTTCTCCTTCAATTTCTGTGTCCTTTTTAAATTCAAAGACAAATGTCATAGTTTCAGTTCCCCTCTCACTTTCTGTCCCTACTATGTTAGAAAATTAATTCTTTACTGTATCTGAAGGCTGGCTTTAATGACCCTGATACATACTGCCCAAGACAACTTTGATTGGCTCATCTGTATTTCTTCACAGCCCTTGATCTGACACAATCATTTCAGAGCAACATGACTTTACTTGCTCAGAGGCATATTTCTATTAAATTGTTGCTCCTTTTTTTCATGTAAATGCCTAATAAATTATCTTCACAAGAATTTCGTAGATCATTTTTCTAGCTGTCAACCCACTTTGTTGTACTGGAACACAAAAGTAGAAATTCCCTATACAGAAATTACATAAAGTTTGAAAATTCAGGGCAAAATTGCAAGTCATTTTTCCAGACATAGTCGTTCCTACTTGTATTTTTTCTCAAATATGCACAACTCACTAGCATCATGCCATCTCTTCCCAATCCAAAGGAAACCCCCTCCAGGAGAAAGCCAAGGTACAGTTCAGGTAACAGAGGAGGAGGAAACAGCACAAAGTCAATAGTTGGGGGAATTTGTGAGCATGCAGTCTCTTCTGAAAATGTGGTCTTCTATTTAAGTGCATAATCAAGACTTTGACACTCAATCATAGATATAGTTTTGGTATGCTTGTTTCAGTGAGTTAATAAAAAAACCCAAACATTGTTGCCACTACAAAAAAAGTGTAACTCAACTCTATAAAACTCAGAAACATCCTCAGCCTAAAATTACCAAATACCATAGTCAAATAAAGATATGAAGAACAATTGAACCTAAAAAAGCTCAAGTAAAGGTCAATCATTTTATTGCTCTTTTTCCAAGTTGAACAATAATTCCATGCAGCTGTTGAAGTTCTTTTCCAATTTTTAATCGCTTTACAATGGAGGATCTGCCATGAAGTAACCTCATGCCTAGTTTTAAGTTCTCACCTCAGGGAGCTAAATAATATCATACCACCAAAAAAAAAACCCCCACCTTTTTCCAAATGAATACCACACCTGTTCTCTTCCTTCATTCATTCCACCCCCTCTGGCTTAGGACATACAAAAATCAGACTTCTGTCTTTAGTATTCCCTGAAAGACCTATCTTTCTCACAGTTGAAAGCCATTTTAAACCGAAATGACATTATTAGCATTACTGTACAACTGAAAAAGTATGCAAATTGTAACAAAAGACAGTATTGTAATGCGTGAGTATGAAAGTCCTAAAACATGGCACTGACCATGTTAATGCTGGAATCTCCTCCCCCTACTGAAAGCGTGCCTTTGCAACCTTGATGTTCCCTTAACATAGTTTCATCTTAACATAGAAAATAAAGGAAAACCCTTTTTCTTCTTGATTCAGGCTGGTTTTCCTTCAGGTAGATGAACACTGAAATGGAGAGAAATTGTCAATGTCATACACTGCCTGAACGAAGTCACTATGCCTCTTATCACAGAGCAGAACCAAGAAATACATCAATAAATAAAGATGTATTATTCCAGACTGTCATTTTGGTTATTAGGCTAATGTATTCCAAAAGCAGGGGAGGAAGAATAGAGTGCTCTTCCAGTAAGTATGTGGTTCTGCAGGTATTAACTGAAGAGAAATACTGTAGCATAGCTCAAATTTGCAGGAGCCTGCAGCAAGGTTGCATTCAAAATAAGGTCAGTAAAAAATGGCAAACACATTAGCAAGTAAGCTACTCCCATAAGCGTCTAACACCTTTTCCATCAATATTTTGTGGGAATTTAAACTACAATGATTTTATTATTTTATAAATCTAGGTTAGCATGTGTATAATGACATGTCAGTTCATGCACAGTGTCAACATAAAATGCCAGTTTTGAATTCAACCAGGCATGTGATTAAAATGAAAAGTTCTGACTGACATTTCCAAGGCATATTAGTTCTTCCATAAGTAACTCAGACCTCAGAGTAACCCATGAATAGAGTGAAGTATGCCCACTTCAGTGTCCAGCAGTCCTCCTACACAGAGTATGAAGCAGTAAGTTATTTCCCTGTAGACCAAGGATTTAGTCTCATACCATTCTGTTCTTTTCAGCACAGGTGTACGCAACACCACAGAGGTATTGACCATCACCAGTGGAAAAGTCCAGCAATACTTTTGGCTGTGAAGCTCATAGCAGCCAATCACAACTGTAGGGTAACAGCTTTACCAAGCTGGCCTAAGTAGCCTAAAGCTTTAGCAACATGGGAAAGGTAACCTGTAAATGATCTGATAATTTTATTGCTATTTTTTATCTGATTTGTAAGCTAGCGATTGAATCTTGGTCTTACTGAATTCAACCAGACTTATGTCACTGACTTCAATGGACTGAATATTTCCCACTGCAGAGACCTTTCTTGAAACTGTATACAATAGAAATGTTTTTAGCTGTAGAAAAGATGCATTATAACATCCACTAGTCAGTACATAATACAACAAATCATACTTCACTCAATTTCCAGTGATTAAAAAGAAGGATGGATACTTCTTCAAATAGCTGGATCATTTAATGCAATGCAGCAGCATTCCCTTTCACACTGCACAAGCACTGCCTGGCTAAATGAACTGAAAACAGACCATTACATGCTGCAACCATAACAATCACAAGTTGAGAATGAGAGGTCAAAGTAAGTGGAACTGGTTAAAAGGCTGCCAAGGCATGGCTGGGTTCCACCAACTTCCTAACTACTAACTCTGAGCTAGCTCAAGGCTTTTCAGCAAGGAAGGGAAAATCTGGGTTTGCTGGGGCTGTAGAATAGGTTGTGAGTAGCAGGAAGGAGCAACTGAGGTCAGTGTGTAGTCAGGTGTGAGTGCAGCTGAAAGGAGTTTAGGAAATCTTGGAGACTACAAGTGGGGAAGGGATGACAGGTAATAGGTTTTCAGATGGAGGGGTTGGATGGGAGCTAGAAGAGGCCAGTGTGGTTCCGAAGACTGTGATCAAGGCTCTTGGTTCCAGGCCTCCTCTTAAGCAATAAATTCAATTAAAATATTTCTTAAATTTATTTTTATTAAACATTTTTGGCTAGCTCTTGTCTAAAGCCATCACCAGATGTCTCCAGTTCCTTCTCTTTCATTTATATGAAAGCAAGATCATGAATATACTTGTGTCTTCCATACACCTACCTTCCCCAAAGGTAAACAGGCTTGAAATCCAGCCATTGCCTGCATACTTCTTGCAGAGCGGAAAAGACATTTACATAACAAAGTATTGACACAAGTACTTGAACCAATCCATCAAGAACTGTCAAAACAAGGCAGTGGTTAGTAATGCTACCGTCTACTTTGCTACTCATAATATTAGTTGCTTAGAGTGCTCTATCAGTTTCAGCTTTTATGTAGAGTTTATGGCAGTGCTAAGTAGAAGAAGGTGCAAAATACACATCTGAAGTTTACCAGAAATGTGACTTCTCATTATTAGCTGTGACAAGGGGAAAAATGAATACCATCATTTAACAGTCAGAGTTGCAAGGTAGTATTTTTGGTGGTGCATCTCTGGTTCTGTATCCAGAACAATTGGCAACAGAACTGAGAGGTGGTACGCACTGAAGCACAGATGTCCTTAACCAAAGGGGAAAGTAACCAGCTGCCCGTCCCTCGAAGTGCTTTCCACCATTGACCAACAGTACTTTTTACAGAGTAAGCCAGGTATTTTTCAGCCAGATTCCATTTCATGCAGTCACATCAGTCATGCCTGCATTTATTGAACCTATTCCACTGAAAGCACAGCTGCCTGTTTTGGTGGACAGGGCCTTTCTTCTTCATAACTGGGCTGTTACTTTTATGCATATGACTTCAGAAGTCTGGTTTCTATTTAGAAGTTCCAACAGAGGCTGCCTCCCCCCCTCACCTTCAATTTATCCTGCCCTCAGACCTGCATCCCACCTCTCACCTGTGCTGTGGTGCACATACTGGTCCAGGTCTGCAATAGCAAGAATGGGGCTTCCCTGGAGCTACGCTATGGATCACCCTTAGCAATGACTGTCTAGTCAAAAAAAAAAAAAAAGTTACAGCACTACAATAAAGAGTTCTGATTTACATTAGGAAGCTATTTTTCAGTGCTCTTGTCGCACCCAGGTCTCAGGTTTCGTTGCTTGATTTTGTCTCCATTCATTACGTTTCTAGGAATTTCTAAAGTTTTATGTGGAGCGTTGCTCTGTCCTGTCACAAGACAGAGCAGCACAAAGTTCTTTAGCTCCTTTACAATCCAACTTGAGACACTGCAAAGGTAGAGGGATTTTTACCAGCTTATAATTAGATATTGAAAACAAATTTGCTAATAAGTGATTAAACAGATGTTTTGTTCTGGGATGTGTAGATATTTTGGTTTGTTTTTGATGAAGAAGACTCTTCACCAGCAAACAAATAATTATCCGTTTAAAATCTAGGGTGTAGATGTAAAAACTTCAAGTCACTCTTACTGCAGTTAGAAATTACTGATCAGTACTGTTGATTACCACTGCAGTTTTTCAGAAAGCTTTAAGAGACATTCACTGCTCTTCTGTCAGGTGCCTCAAAAGGAAACCATGAGAAGAGACACACAATGAAAAACAGCAGGTTATACCATATGAGACTCCTTATTAAAAACATAAAATGCCTTTCACTCTCGCTTTTATTAAGTCTACTTTTCAAGCCAAATGAAAGTTAGGTGAACCGATTATAATACAAGTCACGTCTAACTATTTCATTATCCGCGTCCTGCAGCACGATAGCCCACAGAATACCTTTTGAAAGCTCCGGAGTGACGGCAGCAGGTTGAATATAATGAACAGTGTTACAAATGGGGACATGAGACGACAGGTCTGGTGAAGAAGGAGTCTCCTGGAAACTGTATGGCTGTAATTACTGAGTGCTGGTGCTGTCTCAGTTGGCTTCGAACAAAGGTAACCGCCTTCAGCAAGTTATATTTCCTCAGCCAGCTAAAATGAAACCAGTCAGAGACACAAATATTTATGATACATAATACATAACCAAAGTCATTGTCTGCTTTTATTACCTTATTTTTGTTGTAGCTTTGAAGTCTCCCAGATCAACAGCACAAGAGAATTAAACAGTAAAGCACTGAATTATTTTTAAATTAGACTTCCAAAACTAGAAATGTTGAAGTCATATTTATAGGAAGATAAAATGCTCTTATTATGGGCACTTTGCTTACATGTCACAATCGTTTCTCAATAATTCATTCAGTTTGTTGATCAAGAATCCATCGAGCAGAAGTCAGTGAGAGATGAGACCTCTGTCTCCTTGCACAGGAACTCCCCTCTAAAAACATTGAGCAGGAATAGTTTTGGTGGTAAAAGGAACATTGGGTGCAGACCATGTGATTCTGTAGGAGACAGCAAGACTGAAAAGAAAGCTCAAGCTATTCCATGTTCTCTCACCTGTGACCTGCTAAATCTCAAATATGAGCTCACTTGGACTTTTATTAACCATACAGCAAAAAATCATAGGCAACAACCAACAAACATGTCGTAACTAGATAAAAAGACAGCAAGGTGAGAAAGAATATTATTTCTGTTGAAGTTGTTCCTCTGTTAGTATCTGCATGCCTCAACTCCTGCTTCCTTTTCTCTTACCTCTTTTTCCTGGACAAATCATGAATTCTGAAGATGCATTTCCTAATGTTAGTGATAACCATTAGGTTGTATAAGAGAGAAGACTGGAGCTATTATATTATTATTCCTCATGTTGGTATCATGCTCTTTCATGGTCAATTATTTAAGGAAAAGGACCACAAAGCAAAAATAGAATAGGTTCACAGAGGTGCAATGAAAAGTACTACAAGTTTAGAAAAACCTCTTTATAATGAGCAATTAAAAAGGAGGGAAAAGTTAACTAGTGAAGAGATGAATAAAAGATGACACAATATGACATAAAATATAATGAATGGAATGACAGAGGTCAGCCAGGTGCATCTGTACAGCTGCCTTTTCAATCTTTTAGAAGATTTTGTATCACACAGTGCTCCCAATGATATAAGAAGGCAACACATTTTAAAGTGGACAAAGTGACATGTAAAATGAACCTGCAGAAGTTACTGCAATAGCATTTGGGTTGTATCTGGCAAATCCAGAATTTCATGCTATTTGACAATTACCAGTTGTGGTTTACCTTTCCCTGTGGAGGAGCAGGGAGTCACCCACAGCACAGTTCTTGATCAACTCTCAGGCAGTTACGACTCTGTCGCTGTCATGGTATGCATATATCAGGAGACAGTATACAAAAATTGCCCTGCAGAAGTGAAGCAGAAAAAAATGAAGAGGGAGTCATTTTACATGCACATATTGTGAAAGAGAAGCCATTTTACTGCCATCATCACAACAGGAAAGCTGGAAGAAATGCACCAACTAAGGACTCACAGAAGGTATAAACAGAGCAGGGCTCACTCTCTCGATCCCATTTCCACAAACCTGCAAGTTCTCCATTCTCATTTAAGCTTTGTGAATGAGAAATTCATTTGATAAAGGAGTTTTCTATCCCTTATTGCTCCATTCTCCCTGAAGAGGTGTAACCAAAGCTATAAGGCAAGCATACCTTTGTCAGATCAAGCAGCAATTGGGGAGAGTCTAGGACTATTTTGGGAGTTGAAGTGATAGAATTCCTGAGTCCTATCCAAAAGGAGTGGCTGCTGTGGAGTCCCTCTTGAGAGACCCTAAATGAGGAAGAGCGGCTACTGGATCCCAAGAACATGTGGGATAAGGAAACGGGAGCCAATCTGAACAACTAAGTGTTTCAAATGGAAAGCAGAACCAGAACTGGCCAGACGCTGATGAAGTCACATGTCAGAAACCAAACATCTAAGTGAGGGTCACATTCCTAAGAACAAGAGCATCATGTAACCATGGAATAAACCATTACTCTAACTATATACACTACACAAGACAAAAGTTGGTGGATCACATTGTGTGTGCAGCTGCTGGATTGTAAGCAGCCATTGTATGCAGCCCTACACGCAAAAAAGTCACCTATATCCTTCCCAAGAAGCACCCACAGTTTTACCCTGCCTACCACCCAATCAAAGCACTGCAGGACAAAAAAACCACAACCTTGAAATAAGGCAAAGAAAACAGTGACTGTTAGTAAAACTTAACACAAATACATAAAAGCAGAGAAAAGCGAGCCTGTCAGTACATATCCTCTACTTCTTCCCCAGAGGCTCGCATCTTACCGTTACTGTAACTACTGTGCCCTAAAGGCCTCTGCACTGCAACCACAATTCTGCCTTTTTTAACAGATGCCTGCCCTCCCTCACACCTATTACCACATTACATCCTCACACTGCTACTTTAAACACTTTCTATTCATAGTATTGAGAACGGGCCATTTCACAAGAAGGGCAAAAGTAAGGCAGCCATGCTCAGTCTGAAGCATGCAAATTAACTGTACTGTAAACTATGTTCATACTATTAGTACCACTAGTGCTATTTTTTCAACTGAAGTGTTTGGTACTGCTAGTGGCCTAAGACGTTGAGAACAAAGCCTGATCGAGACCTGGAATTGCAGTTTCCTTCCCCTCCTGTACAAGCTGTCGGCATCCTGCAGGTTACAAAATGTAAATATACCTGAAATTTCAACCCATTAATTTTTTAGGTTTTTTTAAGCTCCATCTTAGCTAGTTGGCATAGCACATTAGGAACCCCTGCGACATGCTTCAATATTTGACATGGAAAGAAACACATGCCCCAAGTCACACAGTGAATGGAGACCCGTAGAGCTGCTACCCAGCCTGAGCACCCTTTCAGCAAATGCCACCTTGCTGCGAGCTGCGTTGTTTGGCCAGACGTGATTTACCGCAAACCTCAGTGTACTGGGAAGGTAGGATGGGCCTGGGTCATCAAGTCTATTCTCCTGTCATCAGGCAGCCATACCATATATGACTTTTTCTAAAAGCTATCAACATCTCAAACTACATCTTAAAACTAGCTGAGAAGGGTTTGAGGAGGTAGATGAAGACAAGGCAAGATACTGCTATTAGACTGAAATTATTGCATCTACGATTGAGAAATGTTTTTAATCTATGCTACTAACAGGACATCTGAATTTGCTTTTGGAAAAAAAAAATCTGTCTCTGCAGATTGAACAGAGACTGTTCAGTTCAACTACAAATAAACTATAAGGTGTAGTACAGCTTCATTCTGAACAGAGAAACACCAGATGATTTCAATCACTGACTCCTAGATAAAATATTCAAATAAGTAAAGTGACAAAGAAGATTTTCAATCTTTTGCATTCTGATAACAGTGTGTATCACACGTGGTTACTGACATCATTATTAACACAGACACACATACACCCAATGATGAAGATTTGAGGGTTTGTTATATACAATATGTGAGTTTCTAAATTTTTTCTAGAAGAAAGTCATTAAAGGCATTTGCTATGGATTTTTGCTGACTATAGTATTTTATATGACTGTCTTATGTGGAGGGTGAAGGTTTCTGCCAAATTGGTTCCTAATTGTACCTCATCAAATACAACAAAACCATCTATCAGTGAAATGATGTATGCTACCATGTGATTTTCATTACACAAACCATTTTATGTCAGACATGAAAATTTTGACTGAAAGCAAGAATTCAAAGGTTCTGGTCTGGGTCTCCTGAATTTGTCCTACATGTAAGAATGCACTGAAAGAACTATACAAATAAGGAAATCTCAGCCTGCAACATGGTTTTTTAGTAAAGTTGAAAGCCTTCACAATTGTGTTCATGACAAAAAGGAACAGAGTTCAGAAACACTGCCTAAACATGGTAAACAATTCCTGCACTGTACTACTAGTGGTAAATACCCACTGGCTGACATTTAAGAGCCCTGGATGACCAAGAGAGATTGTTCTTAAAATAATGTCTCCAAATTCACTCAGATAAAAGTTTATCTCTCTGTATTGCTGATCAAAAACTTAGGATGCAATAGGGAATACACGGCACAGTAGATTTGTCCTACAAAAACTTATACCAGGAATGCAATTGCAATCATATTTTGAGCAGAGATTTGGAAAAAGGAAAACAAAGACAATAATTGCTAATGTCAGTCCATTCAGACAGTATTATCTTTTATGTGCAGACTGCCTGTAATGCTCACAGTAATGACTTGGTAGGCAAGGCAACGAGCAATATCCTTTCCAACTTGGTTCTTAGTTAAAGAGTATCCCTTCCTATACGCTACACCACTTACATTGTTCATACTTCTGTTGATATCAAGTGTGTTATGCTGCCAAGTGTACTAAAGAATTCAGCATCTGTTATGTATCTTTTCCCTATTTGGGGTAAACAGTATGTATTTATCAAGAACCTCGCTTCTGTTGATTAACCACCCTGTTTCTCTCTCCCTTCCCCATTTGCAATTCTCTTCCATAAAATTTCTGCCTGGACTAAATCTTTGCCTGCACACACACCATATGGCACAATGATATAAATGAGATGAGACTAAGTTAATTGGTCATATTAGACCCCATAAAACAGATTTTAAGTTCAATTATGAGCATTTTTGCACCTATGCAGAACACAGAGGTGTTGCCCGAGTCATGGAGCAACAGGTTCTTGCACATGTAAGTTATCTGTGCACAGAAAAGATGAATTCTTCCTTCATGAGTTCCCTCATCCAACCTGCCTGTTCCCTTCATAAACTGGAGATGAAAGAGAATGGCAGACTTTACTTATGTGTTTGCTTTATGAAAATATATTTGTATCCCTGAGTGTGCATACCTAAGAACAGACATGGCCATATCTACAGCTCAAAAGATATGTGAAGGCCTTTCCTAAGCAAAGCAATGTAAATCTTGAGAGTCCAGCAAACACATTGCAGTAACTTTACTTGCAGAGATAGCAGAACCAGGCTGAGACTGTAAACAAGTGCCTTTCTCTGCTTTTCCTGCTGTTGTTTTGAACCACCTGAGTATCTTGGGATGGAGAGATACACACAAGCCCCACAAGCATTGCTCACATAGCTTTAGTTTTACTGTCTGTTAAGTCTACCCCCCTGTCCAAAATCAGTTGAGCATTGACTGTAGTTAAATCAGAGGAAAAAGAAATCTGTCACTTTAATACAGCTTCCAAATCACAGCAGTGCTAACAAGGTACTTTAGAAGATTTTATATCTATTCAAAGCAAAGAGCAAATATGAAGTACTTTTCTAGACAAGAAAAAAAAATCATAACAAGAACACTAATGATACAATAATAAAGAGAAATACAATGCTGCTCTTGAGCATGGACATAAATCAGATGCTGGTGTGCTCCCTGCTGCTTATGTGTGGTGTTGCTCATCACTACTATAATTTATACTTGAAAAAAAAAAATCCCTTTAAAAAAAAGAATTAGAGTATAACTGATTTCAGTGCAAACTCAGAAAGTTGAATGATGCTAATCAAAACAAAATATTTTCCATTGAGGTCATTGAGCAACTGGGAATTCTCAGAGAGCATGACTAAATCCACTATATGGGAAAACATCAATTTAATGATTTGTTAACTTCTGGAAATTCATACAGTAGGCACATAAGTTCTCAATTTCTGTTTATAGACTACAAAGTATATTAGTTGTACAGGAAGTCATTCACAGGGTTTTTTTAGTGAAACTTCATATGACCTATTTCTTTTTGTATGGTTTTAATTCTCAAAATATAAAGATTTCCAGACGGATCTGTCTTCCCCTTCCCAAATATTTCTAGAGTCCTTTGTACTAAACCTTGTAAAGTAGCATACCTTTAATATTTTTGCCTTTTCCCTCATTTCACCACTAGAAAAGGAACCACAAGAACTATGGGTTGCAGCTCCAAAGCAGAACTTGGCTCCTGCCCTAGGTGAGTATAAGCTGCTCACGGCTCCGCAGGCTGGCTCTAGCCCCTGCAAGGGCCCAGGGACTCCTGGGACAGTCATCTCCAGACAGATTGGGGTATCTGTCCCCTTTAAAAGGCAAATGATATTTTCACTATGGCTTTTTCTGCATGAAGTGGGTCATTACAAAGCAGAGAGCATCCATGCATGCTCCAGAGAAATGCGGTCTGCTGTCGGCTCAGTTTTTTTCTTGGCAAGAAGGGTTAAGACTATCCCAGCCAGAAAACCAGAACAAGACACATAAGACTGCTGGCAGTCCTGCTGGAAGTGGAGAGGGGAAAATTCAAAACAAAAGGAATAAACATAGTTTGCCATGTCAAGTCATTACCAAGAGAAAGATCTGGGGGAAAAGTGCTGCCTGAACAGGCAAGCCTGGGACTGCAAGGCAAGACAGTGTCTCCTTATTGGGTGCAGGGAGAGAGGCTCTACATGTGCTCTGGGTAAACACAGAGCATCACATCAAAGACACACCTGACTCCACCAGCCATTTTTCCACCTAATGGGAATAACCTAGAGGACCCCAAATACTGCCTAACAGCTTGGATCAAAGAGGACAAAGAAATATTTGCTGTACTCCAGCTGAATTGGAGTTTGCACTATAACAAAGATAAAAGAATATTTGTTTTTCCTCATTATATGAAGCTTTTTCAACAAAATAATTAACTGTAGCATAACAGAACACTTTACTGGATAAGAATTTTTGAAGAATGTGTTGAAATCCAACTATTCCACTGAAAATGAATTTGAAATGCCATGTAGGAATATGAAGAAAAAAAAATGATGAGAGGCTTTTTTTAGAACTTTTTTTTTAATATTTTCTACCCTCTTAAAAGCATAACCATCAAAGCAAATAAAAGTTTAATAAGTAAAAAAACATTTTAAATGAAAAACCATGATTAACTTATTAAGACCCATTAAGTGTATAATTACAAGGATTCTATTACATTAAGATACCAATTTCTTTAAAGCCAGAAATAATACCTGCTGAAACTTTAATTATTTAAATGAGAAGAGAAAGAGGCATGTTATCTTCTCTGACAAAGATTAAAATCAATTTAATTGCTTCTCTGCTGCATTGACATGATTCTTGCTGTGAGTCAAGCAACCAAAAAGGGAAATTAATACTGCAGCTGTTAATCAAGTGATATTTGTGTGCTCCATCTTATTATAGCAGGAGAAAGAATAACTGCTACTTTGGAGAGTTTGTCCACACTATATTTCATAGATTTTTTTGCTTCAAAGAGCACCTTTACTTAATTTGAGGTGCAGGCATCTCCAGGTGACATGCAGCCCGAGAAAATTGTATGTTACATTGTTTGATCCCCTCGTAAAAATTGTTCTGCCAAGAGTAAGGTTTGTTTCAAATTAAATTCACCCTCGGGTATCTGACTCGCTAGTATGAAATTACAAAGTCACACCAAAAAGGGATAAAAATACAGCTGGAGGAGGGGGTTGCCTATGAATCATAATATATTTTCAAGGAAGAAAGCAGGTCAAAGAATCAACAATTTCAGTAAAATTAGAACTTGCATTTGAAAACATGTAACAGCTGAGCACACAGTACAACCCATGGCTTCTATCTGTTGATTTAGAAATGTTTATCCTTGCAGTGCCTTTGTTAAACCTGTGCACCAAGTGAATATTCAGCAACATCTACAGTCGACAAATTAATGTATCTGATTGTAAGAAAAATGGTATTGTGAGATATTTATGAGTTCTGAAATACAAACCCGTGTGGTGCCTCATCATCTCTTATCAGCCCTTGTTAACTTTACAGATGATGAGAAGCACCAGAATAACTGAGGTTGTCAAAACTAATAGATCTCAGAGGCTCGGCACCAGCACAGTTCAGTTCCATCTGCAGTCCATTTTTGAGAAGTTTTAACTCCTTCACTGCTCTTCATTGAGCAGGAATCAATTCCATTACCTGGGTTGTTATTTATTGTTTGTAGCACCAGGTTGCCCAGGCACTGCCATAGATATTTCAGGATATGCAGGCAGCACTTTTGGGGAAGAACTTGTGTTAATAAAGTGGCATACAAGCACCAAGTAGCTTGACTTAAACAAGACCTAAACTACTGTCTGGATCTTATTAGAAACGGTAGGATACAGAAAGAGCAAAACAAAGGTAAAATTCTTGGAGAAGGATCTGTCTTGGGACAATACGTGTATATTTGCTAACAAGGCTAGAATCATTTGTAACACTTTGTGCACTTAATACACTAACAAGTATTAAATAACTAGGTACAGAGTTAAATGAGTGTTTCTAAACTGCAAAACTGGATTGAGTTGGGTTTATTTCAAAGAACCAATGAACTCAAGGAGTTAAATCTCTTTTCTTTCTAAATTATTTAAGCAGTTTCATTTTTACTTAGTGCTTTAAACTGGGTACCTGGTCACTTCACAGACCCTTCTGCAGCTGACCGTGCTGCTATCCAGACCACCAGTGCACCTTCAGTCTGGCCAAAAGTGCCTGTGACAGATCCCAAAGCCAGTTTTTTAAGAAAGGAAAGCTCCTCTGGGTTTTGATATCAGACTGCAATAGCCAGCCCAGGTTTGTGTTGTGACAGACTCCCAGAGCTTAGGTGTTTTTTAAACTGGAAGCCGGGGAGCCCTATTTAGAAGGGATTTTGGCTCCATTTTAAGCATTCAAAAGCAGACCTAAGTCCTGAGCCTACCTTTTGGTTCACTGGGGACAAAAACAAGCCACTGCATGTAAAACAGCCCAGTTAACCCGCCATCATTAATGCCTCACTTTTATTGCCCTTTCCAGCAAGCACTGGATTTCCCCCATCACTCCAGGACAACCTTGGGAAAACCGCCCTGGCAAGACCCTCAGCCAGAGAATTTTACCAAGTAAATACAACACATTTGCTTCACCCATGCATGTCCTGCCACCCCCAGGATGGGGGCCAAGCAGGACCCACTCTGGAGAGAGACTGGAAACATTTTGGACACAACAGCAGGGAGGAAGAAAAACATCAGACAAGCCACTAAGACTGCACAAAAACACAGCAGCATTTCATGGCATGTTTGTTTACTTTCTCATAAATACATAGATCTAGTACACAGGAAACTGAACTTGCAAGTCTCCTGGAGGCCTTGCAAGGCATACAGTTCCCCAGGTAGCTGCGGGGAGCAGAGGAGCGGCAGAGAAAGGTGTAAGGCAATGCACCAGTGGCTGCAGGAGATGCTGCAACCCAGACGACAAGGCTGGCATGCTCTGGAACAGCAAAATGGGGCTACAGAGAAGAGGTCAAGAAATTTGAGCTGCTATTCGGCAGGGAAACAAAGCCAAGAAATCCAACAGCAGCCTCTGACCAGCATCAAAGAAGATTTTCCTGGCCCATTTTGTAACCCTATGAGCAGGGCACCACCTGCGTTAGACCAGTCTCAAAGGGGGAGGTTAGTGCTACCAAGAAGGACAGAACGTGAGCAAGAGTCACCGTAACCATGCAGAGGAAAATAAATCTGTCATCTCCGTGAGACAGAAGTAACAGCAAGCTTTCACTGTGCCTGGCAACCGCAGGCAGCTTCTGCATGTGTGCACACACACACCCGTGGGCTCAGAAGGAAGCCTCAAAGAGCAACACTACCAGGGGCTCAAAACAAGCCACAGCATCAGAGTTAAACTTTTCAACTGACATGGCAAACAAATATATCCAATATCAATCACGTCCTCTGGGGTGTGCAGAAGAAAAAAAAAAAAAAAAAAGAGGGTTAGAGAAGGAGATTGATAGAATGAGTCCAATTTTATTTTCCACAAAGTGTGACACAGCAAGCTTCACTTGCTTTGATATCTGTCAGAGGGTCTTTGTCACTAAGAGAGTCTGTCCATTTTCTAGGTGAAAGTGGGATTGACTTTAGCGGTTGCTTCTCATAAGAGTCCTAAATGTAATCCTACATATCTCTAGGAATAAACAGAAGTGTGCCATCTTGTTCAACAAGGATAAATGTTATGTTCCCTCTCTTATTTCCCTCACGTCTTGTCCATCCTACCTCTAGCTGTAGGATGCCACAGGAGTAAAAGTTCTTGGAACATACTGTGAAAGCCACATGTGTTTGGTGGCAACTTTTTTCTGTCTACATGGTTACACCCTCAGTCAGTCAGGCTACCGTTACCATTTATATCGACCAGTATGTGAGGGTTTTCTGGCTAACTGCCTTGCTAGACTGAGCAACTAGGAATACAAGAAAAAAGAAATAAACACCGGAAGAAAAACAGCCAAGAGCCACAAAACAATTTTAGATAATTCAGTAATATCCTTCGTCATGAAACATTAAAGCAAAGTGTCCAAAACTATTGGGTGCACACAATTCAGCACTTTCCAGTCAGTCTGGTGCTCACCTTTGGAAGAGCTGCACTGCCAGAAGCAGTGTACCACCCTCCCCCAGGCACCAGGGCTCAGCTCTGCAAAAGCAGAGGAGGAAGGCAAAAGTGGAGAATCCTTACAGGGCAGCTGGTGGGAGGGGATAAACAGGATAAAAGCCTCCTGGTTCTAGGGTACCCATTTAAATCTGTCACTGGAAAATAGCATCCAAGCATCTTGTGTGCACCTTCAGCAACTTGCACAAAATGAGCTTGAAACCATGATCCAGTTCACAGCACTGCCTTCCTAAAAAGCTGTGCACGTGGACCCTACAGAGCAATGTACCCAAGCTTCCCTTCACCTGCTGTAACACCAGCTCACAGCCAAGAGACACAACTGAAGTAGGATTGAATGATTCTGTGGCCCAGCCAACATTGCCCATAAGCCATAGATCCCTTGAAAATGCTAAGGATAGTGCTTCATGCTGCTCAGGTCCAATGCAGACCCAAATGTATTTAAAGGGTCTGGAGAAAGAGAGATGAGAAAAACATTTCTGGAGTTTCAAGGGATAGCAGTACTTCTCTTTCATGGGAACCTACCAAGCAAAGCCAGTTTTTGTTATTGGCTTCAAATAAAAGAAATCAAAGTTGGTTCGGGCCATTCTTCTGGATATAAAACCCGTTTTCAACTTGTATTTTGATACATTATTGTGGAAACTCTTCTAAAAGCCATCTTTCTTTGCTGAGCACTTCACTTTAACAAATGGCAGATGAACATAGCTTGCTGTTATTAACTGTAAGCCTTAAACCCTTCCACTCCTCTCCACAACACTGATTCCGATTGGATTTTTGTACTCCTTTCCTCTCTTTTTAGAGATGGAGAGAAGTGTTCTCTAACTGCTCAATATGTTGCCAAACTGAACGTTTGTAACACTTGCAATACTCCAGAGCCAAGATCCTGCTCCTGCTAGAAGTTGTGGTCTTTGCAGGAGGGGCAGAGAGGTGTTATAAAGGGATGTAAAACCCGATTGGATTTTTCTTGTGATCATAATTTCACTGAAGGAAAATAAGTCAGCACCCAAGGTCAACAATATCTATTTTTATTGAGCCAGGCAGATTTGGTGAAGATTTCTTCATGTTCTTTCATACCATGTATTAGTTCTGACATGGAAAGCATTATTAGAGAGCATGTCAATTTGCTGGTACAGAGAGGGCCTGGTCTATGATGGCAAGTGCGTGAGAGGACTCCTGCTTACCATTCTGGTGTGCCAAGGGAGTCGCATTTCTCTATAATTCTGCACAGAACACCAAGGATCTATATGAGACAGTCACTTTTTCTGGACATTACCAGCCTGAACAAAAATAGAGATAAGGCATATTTTATAAGCAATATTTTTGGCTTCAACAGCCTTTTTCTCAGCCAACAGCATTTCATAAAATTAGAAATCGTGTGTTCAAAACAGGTTTCTGGTCCCATACAGCCTGCCAGGAAGCAAAAGGACATTAGAAGCTTATCAGGTTTCTAGCATCTGAAGTTTTCTTCAGTCATGCATTCTCCCTTCTTTCTTCATGACTTCTTTCAACATTGATAATTTGCAACTAGGCTATCAGAAACAGGAAGGGGGGAGGGAGTGAAAGGGGTCCCCACATCTCCCAACATCAATATTTTTTATATTCTGACAGTACAGAACTTAACTAACAGCTTAGCACACATGACTCTTGATGAACAGTCACCATAAGGGACACAGGAAAAAACACAGAGAGAGGGAAAGATATGAAGATTAGTGGTGCAACTTAGAGATTTGGGAGCTGGGAAGCCCTACACTTCAGATGCCTAACAGGATTCTGCACTAGTGGTTCTACAAGGATGCTTGCAATGATTAATTCATGCTTTACTGCTATATCACTGACATCTGCAGCAAGTAAACCTCTCTGCCTCAATTTTAACTTCTGCAAATTACAGATTATAGTTACCTACAAATAATGGGCTAAGGATTAGTTAATATTTTAAAGCCACCTAAGGCTTGAAAATGCACAGAATTGCCACCAACTATTGGGAATAAAAAAAATGGTTTGTATGATGCCCATGGATGTGTAATTCAATACTGTATGAAAAGAATGGACCTTGGTTTATATGCGAGATGTTTTTTAAAAAAAAAAGGGGAAGAAAAAAATAAAAGAAACACAAGCCTTTAAAGACAGATAGCAATTGTGGAAAAAATATACAGCAAGCTCAGAGTCCTACAAATGCTGTGGATTTATGAAAAGAACAACTATAATATTATTCTAACTCCTGACAACCTTTAGATATGGCTCCACAAACAGGTTCCACCTGGGAGGTTAAGTGTGGATTTACAGCACATTTACTACTCTACAGTATCTACCCACATGTATGCTTTTACTGGCCAGTAAATGCAAGGCAGCTTATACAAGATTCATTGTCCAGTTCATGTAAATTCAACTATATCTGAATCTCGGAACACTATCATTAAAAACACATGTCTGAGGTGATAACAACAGCAGGTCCTGTATGACACCAGCAAACAAAACCTGAAATGAAATTCAATACAACATAATATAAGCCATTGCAAGATGATGTGAAAATGGCCTTACTGCAGGTCTATGAGTTGAACAGACATTTAAATCTTATTATGCCTGATTATATTGCACTATTTGGGCACATTTCTAGATAGCTATAAAGAAACATTATGCCTAGTACTGCTAATTCCCCACATGTAGCAGATGGTTTCACTGTAGTGAAAATGTGTGTTTCAAAGTCAGACCCTATGTATGGAAGGTAACGATGGAAACCATGGCATACCATTTCAAAGAATCAGAGCTCAGAGGTTAAAAAAAAAAGAAAAAAAGAAAAAAGTCAAATGCAATACAAGCAGAGAATATAGCACTGATTTACTGGAACTTTTGCAATAAGTAGGGGAGCCAGAAGTGAGATGCTGATGCTTTCTTTACCTTTGTCATGTAGGAGAGCAGCTGCACAAAGCACGGCTAAGACGTGGGGATCCAAACAACTGAAAATTATTTTATGTGCCTGGGGTATCAGAAAAGTGGAACTGCCATCTCCAGTCCTAAAGGAAAGCTCAGCAAGCATGAAAAGCAACAACTTCATCTCCATAAACCAGCGAAGGAAACAAACACCTTTCTGAACACCTCAGGCAGCCCAACCACATCAAGTTCTGGCTCCACTGGTCCCCACTGCAGAAACGCTTTGTCTTGGAGGAGACAGGACAAGCTTATTTCTAAGAAATTTCCCCATAGAGAAAGAATTTGCCAGCTTTTTGTGTCAGAAAACAAAGAGGGTAAATATATGCACTCAAGGAAAATTAGACCATATCTGTCACTAACTCCCTGCAAGCATGAGTTTGTTTTACTTGGTGCAGTCTTGCATTTTGACTCACGAGCATCCTTGTAGGTCTGTCCCACCCTTCCCTGAACGCAACCCTTCCTTGGGGCCTGCCAGCAATCAGCAGAGGCAGCTGCCTTTTACAGACCACAAACTGGGGAGAAAAGATGTTTTAGTTATGCTATAACCCTTTAGGTAGAAAACCAGCCTTGCCAAACTTCTCATCAGCTCCTGTGAATTTATGCTCTTTGAGACCAAAGTGTGAGTGTGAGTGAGGACAACCAGACCCAGCATTTTATGTTTGATATCCAAAGTTCAAAAGGAATTAAATGAGCATGAGGTTTTGGGGGGAGGAGGGACTTTTCCCCCAGGTATCTTCAAAGAGACTGGCAAAAGACAGCATTGTTTATTCCACCCCTGACTCCTGGCCCAGGGGAAACCCTCTCATACAGAATTATCCCTGTACCATCCTGGCAGGGAGCAGGTCCATATGGAGGCTAGGTCTGGTTTCCAAAGCACAGCTCAGCTGAAGGAGGAACCAGGTCCTTCCCATGCAGAGACAGGTTGCAAGTCCTCAGCACTGCCCATGAGCTCTGTGTGCAGCACTCAGTGTCAGCTATCCCACAAAACCAGCAACAGTTCAAACAGGGTTTTTATTACTTGCAGAAGCTTAATAAATTTTTGCTGTGATTAGACCCACATAGGATCTCTTCAAGACTTAAGATTTCTGCATTCCCTATTGGATAGAACTGAGCCAAAGAGACAAGATTCACCAGGATTGACTCCCTGCTCTGATAAACAGGGCACATCCTGTATCAGCACCTTCAGTTTCTCACAGCCCAGGGTAGCAGTCTCTTTCTTCCTCAGACCAGAAACCACACTGAAGGCATGTCAAAGCTTTCCTGGAAAAAAGGGTTTTCATAGAAAGCGACACATTCCCCAAGAAAGTTTTGGTTTCAACAAATTGCCACTTTCTGACATTTGTTTTGTCAAAAAATTTCCAACCAGTTCTGTGAATATACCATTAAGTCTGCTGCACAAAAATAAACATTTACAGAAAGCTAGATAATATAAATTTGGAAATGTGTTAATTACAGCTAAACACATAAAACATATGTCTGTTACTAATGTATATTAAAAATACAGTTAAATATAGCAGTTTGTTTTCCATCACTACAGCTATGTAACAGCTCATGCAAAATGAGATGCAAGAGGGCAACATCTTGAGACAGCACATAGTATTTACTCTGGTCACTTTACTGATGTCCTATGGATGTCATATATACTGAGGACAAAACATCACTGCTTTACATGGAGCTTTGACACGTAAAATGCAAGTTTCAACTCTGCCTCCTTTATGAAGGGCAGCAAATCCCAGAGCAAAGGTATTTCCTCCTCGAGCTGTTGTGGCTCAACAGTGAGCAAGCCTGAAAAGTCTTTAGTAGCAACTTATGGCAGGATTTGATTATACACACAGAATCTATGAGCTTGGAAGAGTTGCTTAGTGTCTACAGTCTACTGTTGGCAGTTCACCAGAAGTTATGGAAACTGTCCTCCAGACAGTTAAGAGAGAAAAACGTGTAATACAAATAGAGTGGTTAGTATCAGCTTTAAAGTGAAGGACATCATGACATGTCATTCACAGAAATGGGCCAAAACAGCCTTTTCCTGTGTCATCCATTGCTGGGCACTAGGCAAACTCCTCGTGCAGATGGGGAAAATCCACCACAAGCCTGTGCAAGCACATGCCTGGCTACTTCATCACAAGCTCCCCCAGCCAGGCTGAATGTAGACCAGGCAAAGATGAATTTTTACACTGGTAACCAAACGTATCAGACCCAGTCATGAGAGCATGGCTGCCAGCAGGAAGTAAGCCCAGGACTTTCAGTTACAGCAGCACAAGTTACTTCCACCAAAACCAGAATAAAAACCCAGAAACAACAACAAAAAAAAACCCCACACCAAAAAAACACATACACAAAACAAAACACCACAACCCACAGATATGCCTGATCTAGTTTCCAGCAAAACAGAAATGACTACACCAAAAAACAGCAGAATAAAGCGTCTAAAGCCACAGACATTCTGGTCACATTTGCACTAACCTGAGCATCTCATTGGTATCCTCCAAGGTAGAATTTGCCCTTTCCCCATCAAATGCTTAGTTAAAATTTAGAAGCAATCAATAAGCCTTCCAGAGCAGATACCATTTTCTGCATGTGTCAAGAGTTTCCTAAATCATTTGTATACTACACTAGGGTTTTCTCCTCCCCCTACCCAAAGACTAAGCCCTCATTATACTAAAAGGAATTAAGAAAAGCTAAAAGCATTCAGAACATGGGGTGGGCTGTTTCTATCATAATAATGACTTTCATGCATTTAGGTTTTACAATGCTGGCTATATATCTAGAACAGATACACATACAAGAAAGTCAAATGCCATAAAGTGAATTCGACATTCCTAACTAGTGGGCACTGAATTTCTTTGATAATACTACAGACAAAAGTTGAAAATAACAATAGAAAAATATTTGTTCCTGTACAAAAAATTAAAACTCAATATTGCAGAAGAAAACCTCATTGAAGTTTTATCACATTTTGTCCTTGCTGAATAGTCTTGGCTTCAGCAGCTGCTACATGAAATGTAACTGTCACTACAGTGAATAAATAAGTAGTGCTATAATGCAGCTGCCCCCAATAACAGCATTAGTATAAAACCTCTAGTGGTAACCACAGACCAAACCAGAAATGCATTCTGACTTTATAAAGATGTGCTTTCATGTCATTGAAGGTCTCAGTCCGTAGGCTATAAAGCGTAGGTACCGGAGCTTATCATTGATTTTTCCTCCTCCTTCAGAGAGGATGGAAAAGAACAGGTACCTTGCCCACTGTTGATTTTGGCTTCCTCCCTATAAGACACTTCTAAGGAAAAACATAATATGTTCAAGTCATCTCCACCTCTGGCACACTTCTCCAGTACTACAGAGTTCCTCTCATTGCTCCCCATAGCCAGTGCTACTGCAAACCCTCCTTCCCTTTTCATGCGTGGTAAAACAACCCCTACCCACCACAAATAAAATATGGGTGCTGGAACAATGCCTGTGGGAAAAGGGACAAGGTAAGATCAACTTTCTCATCTATGCCAGTCTGCATATTTCATCAGAATACTGATTTCAGGGGGAAAAACATCCTGTTCATTTTACTGGGAAACTTCAAGAGCAACAGACCTACACAGATGGACAACAGTGTAACGAACAGATATTTGGCAGTATGAGAAAACACCAGTTGCTGACAAAACATTTTTATTACAGTTCTAAGTTGAATAGCTTGTGTTTATTTTAATTTTTTTTTAAATTCTTCTGTAGAATCTCAGTTAAACATAATCTTAAATACAACCACATCTCTTCAAGCCAAGTGATTTCCTTAGTAGGCAAGCTCTTTTCATAGAAATGAAAGATTATTCTTCAATAAGGTCACCCTCGAAGAGCTTGCCCAGATAGAGATGAAAACACTAATAAGGATCTGCTCTGCATTCTAGAGAAAAATAATATTTGAAAGAAAAAAAAAAAATCAGACAAGCAAGAGCCAGGTGGGAAGTCTTGCTATCTATTCAGCACTTCTGAAAACAAATCAATTTAGTCATCTGCAAGCTTGGCCATAAGCTCCCTGCAGGAATTATAGCTCATGCATACACAAGCCCCAAAGAGTTTTGTTCAAAGTTTAATCATATGGCAGAAAAATATCACCAGTTTTATTGTATATGCTAGCTCAAGTTATGAGATAACATCACATTTCTGAAAAGGTGAAAGAAATGGGTAGCACTGGCAAGGTGACAAAAATCATTTAAAATGTTCAATTCAGCAGTTATTCAAGATATTCACACAAAGAGCAGAAAAAACCTAAGGCAGTTATGAAGGAAGGTATGTGAGTGGACAGAAGTTTAAGTGTTAAAGATAGGAGTAGGACTATAGTAACAAATACTGAATTCAAATGAATCCATTAAGAATTCCTTCTTTCCGCACTGCAAGGACATTGACAAGAAAGTCTAGAATAAAGAAGCACCTATGTTTTCTGAAAGAAACCCTTTCATTGTACTGGTTTTTTGTTTCGGGATTTTTTTTTTTTAACATTGCTTGTTTCTGTCCATCCCTCTCATGTTGTATTTTCAGTTTTATGCAGGAGCATGGCAAGCACATCTAGCATATCTTTTAAAGTATTTGATTTGCTTGCAACCTCATACTGCTTCTGTTTCAGTGCTTCCTCTGTCTTACTTTGTAGTCTACAAAGATGATGAGAAACCTGAAGAGACACTGCCAGATACCTCAAAAGCTTTAGAATATACGGGAACAGTTTGTTTGTCTCAAAAAGCATCTTTTTCCTCTGCAACTGTATTTAAATTTCACCTACACATGGTGAGCCTTGTTCTTTTAGAGAAAAATTGCTAATTATTAATTGTAGAATAAGCTGCTGAGTATGTTTGTATGTGATCATTTGATCTGGGCTCAAGCTAGGTAAGTTAGTAAATGGTTTATACAGCACAGCTATTGACAAGGTGGTCAAAGCTACCTGAGACTTCAGGAGCCAGCTCTCTCAGAGGATGGTCTGTCATCATGCAGTGGTGCTCAGGTAGCTCTTCAAAAGGATAAACACAAAATAAGCATGTTTCCCAAAATCCCTGCTCACAGGTGAGATCAAGAAACAGAATGGAAGGAAATAAAGACAGGGTATCACTGCTGAATGGCATTTTCCTCCTCAGTTGACCGATAACCAAGAGAAAAACCTTTTGCCGCATGTCACTACAGGACTTCGCAGTGCTACAGGAGGCATCAACACTAGCAGGGCTTTCCCCATCACATGCACTTATTCCCCACCCATTTGCTTAAATGATTATGGGGGCTGTGTGATTACATCCAAACTATATTCTTGATGTATTATTTAAAGTTTTGAGGAGAAAAATAGATAATTCAAAACACCCATTGCCATTCAGAAAACCTGCAGATCAGATGCTGAACTGGTATGAGGTCATGGTTTATCTCCAAGATGTTTCATTAAGAGAGACCAGCGTGCACCAGAAAAGCAGCCCAAAACACTATAAATGAATACACTAATTAACCAAGGACAGATCTGCATCCCTGGTAGCACACAGGGTTGAGTGGTAACCAAAGCCTCTCGCTAGAAGTTGCAAAACAGAAAGCAGTATTGATTTCCCTGCTATATCTTTCTTTGCTAAGAAAATTAAAATAATTTCTTCTTCCACTTTTAACATGCATTTTATAGGCATTTAACACATCCACCAGTCACCAAAATCTGTGCAAATTAGGGCATTTACATCAGCTTCTGACCAATTCATAATTGACATTACATAATTAAAATAATTCCAAAATCCTGTGCTACAAGTACATTATTTACACTCTATAGGTAAACCACGACCATAAGGAAATGCCACCTTGCTTTAATCTCTCACATGTATGCAGTATGATACTGCCACAAATTGCAGTCACCTTTTAGACACAGGTTTGGATTGACAGGTATCTGTCAAGTGAAGAGACACTGTGGTGATGACCACCAAGGAAGACCCACCAGGAAAACAGACCCTCTGGGCTGACTAGGAGGTAACAAAGCACAAACCCATGTATACTGCATGCTTAAAGCAGAAATATGTAATTATTTTAATTCAGCAGGTACTGGGGCATTGAACATGGTCAAAGGAAGAAACAGCTCAACACACAGCAGGTGCTTCTCCAGCCCAGGTGCTGAGCCCTGGCACAGCTCTCAACACACACTCTTGTTAACCCTGGAAAGTTCTGGAGGTAAAACAAGGCCTCCAACTGAAAGTTATCTGCTGGATTTTAAGCGTCCTTTTTAAGGGACGAAGATGCTGGGTTTTCCCCTCAAAGAAATGACTCTGTAAATTCCTCTGATTAAAAGAAAAAAAAAAAAAAAGAAACCACCACAAGAGGAATAAAGCACATGAGAGAGGAAAACAAACAGCAATTTTTCCACTTAAGCACACTCTGGAAATAACTGAATTATATTCAAAATTTTTTAAAGTGAACAAAAATGTCCAGCGCAAGCCAGACACCAGGTTGAAAACTTCAGACTCAATAGCAGAAAATCAGACAACATCATAAGAAATAAAAGTCATGATGTAAGTTATAAGGTTGCCCTCTACACCTATGTAATGCAATCTGCACATTTTATATCCTTGTACAATACACTTATAATAGTAGGCAACCATGCCACAGGCAGGTCTTAGACTGTGACTCTGATCCATAACTGTACAAAACACCTCTCCTCCTCTCTGTTTACCTATTATAGTATCATAGTTGAAGACAGAGGAAAACCATCACCTACTAGCCCCCCATCACTAAGCACCATGCAGGAAAGCCTGACCTAGATGAGGAATACTGCATTTCCACCAAGTTTTCCTTCCCTCTCAGACATTTTTTCCGCCTCAGTCTCTTCTCCATTGGTTGAAGTGCAACAACACCTCAACCAGTATTTACTTTGAATTTTAAGCCCATTATGTTTTCAATCTGTCTTCTTCAAAATGGGTCTTAAATCAGAAAGAGGAAAGCAAAAGCAAACCACTACCTCACTGCCCTGCATGGTAAGCAACTCAGCAGAACACAGAAGGTACTTAGGCAGCTCTGCCATTAGGAGGCTGAAGAAGAAAAAGTGAAAGCTCCAGATATGAGGGAAAAGCCAGTCTCTTACATCCATTTTTAAGCAAGCAGCCCGATATTCCAGAACAGCTGATCTTGCAGCTCTTATGGTTGTGAAGAGGCGGTATTATACACTCAGGCCTAGGCGCCCAGTTTCATGCTACTATTTTTGAAAGTTGCATTATAAATCTGCTTATTTTGACTCTTTATTTGGCTTTTACCACTGTCCTCATTACCAGGTTTCAAGAACTTCCAGATGTATGTATTAACAGCGCTGGCAACTTTCCTAGAGAAAAACAAATCTCATCTTGGAGTTGTGCTTGGCAACATCTAACTTTTACGAGCGTACATCCACACTGCCTGTCACAAAGACAGAAAGCCACCTTGGGCCCAAACTCTCCATTCCTCCAGAGAGAATTACAGATATGAAAAAAGAAAATCAAAAGGCTTTGCGATTCCTCTGTGGCACACTGAGCCTGTAAAACTAAACCCATTTTATTTCATCATATTCAAATCCCCACAGTTCCAGTGAAATTTAATTATACCTTCACTTTGCATAATTAAACAGTCATTGCATGGCTTTCTAAAGCATATAAAATAACTGATGAGTGTAGTGGTAAAACTTTCAGAAGTACTAAGTGGTTTAGGAGGCTACAGGTATGTCTAGACAGCAGCTAACTTGCATAAAAGAAGAACTGTTTTGTTTGCCTATTGGGATTAAGTAGATCTCCACATATGCCATGGTTTTGCAGCTCAACTATTCTGGTATTTTATCTACCCAATTTACAGCTAGCTCAAGTAATTGCATCATGTAGAACAGATATAGCCAAAATCCTGCTGATTATCAGATGGGACACAATATCTTAGCCACAAAGGAGCTTCTGAAAGGCTCATAGTTTGGTGGAGCAGTAGCTACGGTACCATCAGCTGAACCCTTAGCACTGATTCATTCCAGTACATTGAGAGAGAAACATTTTTTCCTCCCTCTGCACTAAAAATACTCCTATTACGTGAAGCTTTCTATCTCCTTTTGTGTATGCCCTGAAGGACTTCTTAGATTAAGTTCACCATGTTTTGGTAGGTTTCCTCTTCCCTGGTTTTCTATGCCATATTCATTGTTGTGGTATCCAAGTCAGCTGTCCTTAATTCATTCCTCTTTGAGAAAAGGTGCTAATGAGCCGTAGTATCTCCAACAGCAGAGCATGAAAGCTTTTTCTAACTTTTTTCCTTTTGGAAAACTGGTATTTTGTAAGCAGCTAGAAAAGGATTCAAACATATCATTTGAAGTAGTATGTCTCATTTTGTTTTCTCTCTCATTCCCTTGTCTTTTCAAAGAGATTGCCTTTGCTGATAGAATGGTTTCTGAAGCTAAAGGATCCATCTTACAGAATCCTTTCTTTTTACAGCAGCATAGGTGATAGGGGTTTTTCAGTCAACACATTGAGTGCAGAATGTAATTAACAATAGCCCGCTTTGTGAATGTATTTTATGTTTCACTTACTGGGTGAAGATTAATGTTTTTTACCATTCTTCTCAGAAATTCTACAGAAACCCTCCTTCACTATGCCCACGGAGTGCTACCACGTTATATATAAAATTACTCAGATGAAGTGACCAAGGGTAACACAAGTTGATTTGATTATAGCAAACGTTTTGCTTTTCTTTTTAATTCAGTCTTAACAAATCAGTAGGTCATAGCTTAAGATATCATTCCTATGCACAAAGCATAACCTATGAATGTATCTTGTAAGAAGACCTGAAAAAATGTTAGCTAGGACTTCTGTCTGAAAAATACATTGTGCTGTACTTCACATAGTGAAACATGTGTTTTGACTTATTTTACAGGTTTGTATTCAACTACAATCCTAATGCAGAATGGTAACGACTAAAAGGAAAAAAACACAGATGGAGTAATATATACATACCAAGAAGTGGAAGTATAAATAATGTAAGTGTATGGCATATATGTGAAACTGCTTAGATGATCAGGCAAAAGTCAAATAAGAGCAGTATTCCCTGTTTTAGTCTCCAGTCATAAGATGGACAGTATTCTCATATTTTTTAGAAAGGTTAGAATAGTCCTTTTTCTTGACAGACCATTACCACACTCCCTAGGTGAAATATTTTTTACTTGACTTCTATTACTCAGTTTCTAAAAACACACTTTAGCCTGGCTTGATCACTAGTAACTGTGCAGAGCACACAGACCTGATTACAGCAATTCTGTGATTTAGCATTTCCAGAGATCCACATGTACCTGATAGATGTGTGTAGGGAAAGGCTGCCTAAAGTTTATAGTGTACATATGGATGAAATAACAATGCAGGAGGGATCTTGATTGAGGAAAAACAACCTTGAAAGTCCACCAGATTGTATAAACTAAAACCAACGTAGGTAAGGCTAATGAGAGACTCACGGAGAAGCAGGGGAAAAAAGAGTTTTGGCCAGGGAGGAACGGAAAGCAGAAGCAGCACATTATGAAGAAACTGAAAGTCCAGCCATCAGGTTTGGACCACAGCACAGTGACAGAGATTGCTTCTGTGCTGACCCTGGACCTGGCCACGTTTTGGTAAGGAGATACCAGAAACCAGCACAGACAGAAGTGGAAATTTCTGGAAAACAGTTGTCCAACAGCCAACTCACATACAAAAATATAAAACCAAGTTAAGAAAAATAAGTGACTTACTTTTTCCTTAGAAAATCCAGCCTGAGGAGCTGCAGCATTAAGAACACCTTATGAGCTTTACAGACCCACTCAGCTGAGGGATCCCTAAATTGCTTTTCTGACACCTGGAGCCAACAGGATCTTCAGCTGGGCCTGGTGCCCCCAAGCACACAGCTGTTTTGGTTTTAACAGCATTGCCACCTCCACCTGCTTGCTGCCACCCCTCTGTGGGCAGCTGCTGGCTCTGCAAGAGTCAAGAGGAAAGGCCATACACCAACACCTTAGGTGCCCCACCTCAAACTCAGTGTTTTAATGCAAATTTACCTTTTACATCAATTTAAGCTACACTTACTGGCCTGGCTGAGGCACAAGTATATTTTTCTTCTGTGCAGAGAGCAAACCACTAGTGACACTAATGTCTTAAACTGCTGTCAGAGAACTTGCCACCACCAAGGTGTCACAAGAGTTAGATGCATGAAAATAGAGCAAGTGTCCTGAGCAGGACAGCCAAGCACCAGGCTCCTTCTCACCCTCCTGCTTTACATTATGTCCTCCTCTAGGGCAGTACTCCACCAGGCATGGGGATGTGATTGCCAGCTGTGCCCAGTGAACAATGTCCCACTTGATTTTCTAACGTGTCTGTACCATAGGCAATATTGTAAACTACAAAAGCATTTGCCACGCAGCTTCTTTTTACTTGAGTATTATGTCAGTTTGGGAAGGAGGAAAAAAGAAACCAGAGAGGAAATTGAGTTACCTGCTCTAGCACTTTAAGACTAACTCTTGGAAGCAAAGCTGTAGCATTCCCTGCGAGTGTCATCACTATAAAACTAGCAATGGACACATAGGATTTAAATAACATTCCTCACTTACAAATGCACATTGATTTTCAATAAAGCCATTTGCACATTTTTTTGCTTGGAGTCCAGGTTGACTGTCACCACTGATTTACAGACAAGATATCTCTATATAATATTATTGCTACTATTATTTTGTAAGCATTAAGTATTTTTTTAAGCATTTCTGCTTCCAACAGTGAGGAAAATAATATGAAAGCAAAAAAAGAAGAGAAGAATGCCATTTGATTTTCTTTTCTTTCCTGGTAGAATTGTCTGAAAAGCTGAAAGAACACATAACCTTACCAGATAAAGAGGCATTTGTTTTGAAACAGCAACACAGATCATATTGGCTTTTCACCAGCAATGCTGCTAACAGACCAACCACAGGAAATTAAGAATGGACAGCTCTGGGAAAGCTTTTCATGATTCACATTCTAGGTGAGTGGCAATTTTTTTCTTTCTCTCTCAGCACCTTTCCACTACAAAACATCCACGTACTAGAAGGCTGTCATGCAAGAGCAAGAGGTCATGTGAAGAAATTAAAGTAATACAACTGGCTGATATAGGTCAACCTGGTGATAGCAGACCTTCCAATTCAGGACTGCCTTAATTCGGCTAACAAGTAGGATAGCCCCTGAAAGAGCAATCAGAGTAAAAATGTACGAATAGAAACAGGGCAAGGAAGTAAAGAGTACCTGTTTGGTGATGCTGGATGCTTTACACACACATTTTTGGAAATACAAAAGGAGGAAACCTTAGAACAAACCCCTTGTCTATTTTTCATCCATATATAGTACCTATGGGATCTGATTTCACTTTCCAAATAGATGTAACTACAGCTGCTTCACTTGAGAGATGTCTCTTAACGCCATTGATGAATAGCCCTACATTTATCACCCAGGGATACTGATCAGAAGGGAGTCTGCCTTGCACTCCAGATTTCAGTAAAAGTGCCTGAAACCATGAAACACCACAGACAACCATGGACTCACCTGGGAGTAATGATGCCATTGTTGTGACTCTTAAATAGTTTTCAGACCCTGTCAAAACAGAAAGCCAGCATGCTATTGGAATGGTTAACAATGACAGAGGGGTTTTACACACTGTAGGTAGGTCCTCTTTCAAGCCCATGTCTTCTTCAGCCACGTGGGTCCCCGGCTCTTTGCCAGGACCCCCCCAGCAAGGCCTGCGAGCCTGCCTGGCCTGCTTTAGGGCCCAGAAACTGGTACACTCATCAATTCTACACCTCACCCATTAGTATCAATATTTAATATTAAATATTTAGCGTCAATATTTAACAGGAATAAATGAGATGACCCAGCTAATTATAGACATCTCAGCCTGACATGAAACCAGGGGAAAATAATGAAGCAGCTGATACAGGATGCAGCTAAAAAAAGTGACAAAATGTGGTGTGATGTTAAATACATGGTTTTATGGAAAAAATAGATCTTTTTATGTAGTTGTTACCTTTCTTAGGAAAAATACAAGTTTCAGTGAGAAAGGTAATATACTTAGCCTTCTGTAGGATATTTGACTTGGTAGTCATAATAAAGGAGATCAAATGATATAAAATCAGCACGGTAAATACTTAACATATTAAAAACAGACGGCCAGGTTTCAGCTTAGTAATTTGAAGTAACAAATTGTAGTTGAAAAATCATCACAAAGCAGGTGTACTTGTAGGGATGACCCCAAAGATTTGCCTCTTGGACCTATGCTGCTGGCATTTCTCCTAGGGACATGAAAGAAAATAGAGACTCTGCACTGAAGAAGGCTGTAGAGCAGAAGATTAGGGATGTGGTCAGTAACAAAAACGCATCCCTCATACAGAGCACTCAAGAAGACACACGCATTTCAGGACAGCCAAATGTACATGTCAAAAACCACAGACAGTCTAAAAACAAAGATTGAAAGTCAAAGTTAATAAATTAATTTATAAACTCCAATATTTAAAACCCATTTCTCCAGACATGGGTTTCTGCACTCACCCCTCTTTGTGTTGGAGCTAGTGATCATGCAGCATGGGGATGACAAGTTGTCTTTGCAGAGTTAGATTTCTGTTTGTAAATTTTGGAGGCTTTCAATAGAAGCACAGTAAAAAAGTTTTCAGGCATTATGTGAAGATCCCAAGGCTCCAGCTAGCTAACTTAAGGGGAGGGGAAACAAGAAAATGCCCCAGGAGGATGTTACTTGTTCCAGAAAGTGTCTCACTGATGACCCTGGATTTCTCATTGTTCCTGATGCCGTGGAAAAGTTGTGGATGCCGTGGATGTTCCAACGAGTTGTCTTATCATTTTCGACAAGTGAGCTCTAAGTAAGGAATGACAGGTCGCAGCCTGGACCCAGAAAGTATCCTTTCTCAGCACAGCACCTCAGCACATGTTTAAAGTATACTTTCTGCATTTAAAGTGTAGCTAAATATATGTTATCTGCCTCTGACTTTTGTGCTTAAGAATGATGGCTTCAAGTACATGCTTAAATCAGAGTCAGAATCCTTCACTTTTTGGCTGGGCAATTAGTGTCAAGTCAGGGAAGGGGAGCATATTTTTGTTGTGTGAACATATGCCAAGAGAGTAGGACTGAGCCCAAAAATCATCAAATATGGTTCTGAATGTTGCCTGAGGGTAACTTTCAAGTTGTGTCAGCTTGGCCCAGATTTGAAGGAGTAACTTCGGGCAGACAGGCAGGAGTAACCTGCCAGCCCCAAGAGCCATCCATTATGTCTTCCCTGACATGGAAGGAAGCAGGTTAATTTTGGTTCAGACAGCCTGGCAAAATACTACTCCCTACTCATACAAAGTGAGCCATTCTTCAAGGCTTGTTTTGAGAGGCTTTTTTTTTAATGGTTAAATAACTATTTGTTTTTGCGTTGTTATCAATCATCATGGCAAATGGCCAGTGCTAACTGAAAAAATTGGATGTGTTCAGAAAGGAAGTATACCTGGGGAGTGGGCTATAAACATCCGTCAGAAAAGCATCCTCTATGGAAAGCCAGTTTTTATTCCTTCCAAATACATATCCAGGCACACTGGCACTTTGTGAATAAACATTTTAACTGCTTTAATTAAGGCAATACAGCTAAGCCATCACATCCAGCTAAGCTAATGTGACTTCTGCTGAATGGTAAAAGTATTATTCCCGGAAACTTGGGGGATGGAGAGTTTTTACAAACTATTTATTTTCTAGTGTGTCCGTCGTGACTCTTGTGCGAGACCAAGTTTGTGGTCTCTTCTGTACTGAAACTCACTGAGCTAGAAAATGTAAGACTAGAAATATCCAGTCATCAATCCCTGCTAGAGCATCACTTTAGAAGGCACCCAATAAAAATTTTATTTGTTTTAAAAGCTGAAGTCTGATATCACCATTCTCTCCTCTCTCTCCCCTCCTTTTCAAGGCATACAGTAAGTTTCAATGGTTTCAGAAGGAACTGCTTCTATCACATCAGTTGAAACTCAGGCAAAATACCTTGTTATGGAGAAGGAAACGACAGTGCTTTAGGTTTTAGTGTTTGCCACCAGAGAGCAATGCCTCGTATTCTAAAAAAAACAATGGAAGAATAATATTCTGCATCTCACATACAGCAATTTTAATCAGAGGATCTGAAAATATTTATGAACATAAAGGACAAAATCCACAAAAGCATGAGCAAAATTGTCCAGCATAGGCAAGAACACCACTGCAAAAACATTCCTGACAGGTGTGATCATTGTGTCCTGGAGCCTTCCAACAAAATAACTGTTTCCTTTAGTGAGAAACCAGCCTGGAGACCCTCTCACCTGCAGTGGGCCCCAGCACTGCAAAGCTATGGGGCCAAGACCAAACTTAGTTTGGGCAATAAATAAAACATAACAAATTTTTAAGTGTAATGAAAATCGTTTCCAGAAGGATTTAAACATGCCTTCATGGTGTCTTCTTCCCTGCATCAGCAGAGTGCTGGAACATGAGTAGATCAGCCTAGTAGTCTCTAGACTATTTCCAAGACTATAGAGGAGTCACAACATTATATACTTATAAGGTTCCTGACCAGAGGTTAATTCTAAATTCAGGGAAAGAGGGACAAGAAGGAAAGAAGACATATGCCTTCTTTAATTTCTTTCAGAGATGCATTCAACAAAGCCTTGGATTTCATAGCTGACTTCTATTTACACACATGTACCTTCTTAATTCTAAGTTTTATGCTTAAATGAATTATACTGAAACTAATTATATTTCTTTAGTAGCTGACTTTGTCACAGAGACATACAAACTGCCTTCTCCATTCAATACTGGGACATTCTTGTAGGTAACTCCTGTTAAAGCTATTTTGTACCCTTAGCTTTTAAAAGTATCAAAAAGTTTGAAAGAATAAATTCCCCAGATATCCTCTGGAGATAGTAGCTCTGTCCTCAAAACAATAATAACCAGAAAAATTGTCTCTCTTTTAAGCTGATCTTAAGATAGAGAAAATGTGAAACATGGAGAAAATTAAATTATAAATCTCAGCAACTTCTAAGGGACATACAATTGAGGGGGGGATTCTCCTGACCCAAGGCACCATGATGGGCAAGACTGACGTCCCTTTGGACAGGTCTCTGCTGGCTCAAGGCACTCTGTGTGCACACAAAATCTTATTTCATACCCTGTGGCTGCAAAGCTGGCACCTGGCTGCGCCTGCCATGGCAAGAGGAAAGGAAAGAGCTAGAGATGGAGAGAGAGGGGAGAGCCCTTGAGACTGGGCTCACTGCTCTCCCACCACAGAGCGATGCAAGGGCTTGGGGACAGACACCAGGATATCCCTGCCCACAGCTGCCACCCTCAGCCACCCCGTAGCACAGGCAAAGGATGGACAAGGCCACAGCTGTTTAGCTACATAAGGAAAACAGCTGCCCAAGGCAATGTGTTTTTTTGGTCTACACTGAGGATGAATAAGCTGCAAGAGGAGATGGATCCTGTAGAGTCACTGGCTGCACAGGCTCTGCATAGCTGTGATCCTACCCACACTCCCAGCAAATGCAAGAGGCAGAGAGTGAGCACCTACCCTTGGGTCTACCCAGTGTGCAGTATCCCCCCCAATCTGTGTGCTTTAACTGCTCTGAACCACCACACCATTTGAGTGGATTCAAATATTCATGCAGATAGCCCAGTCAAGATCCACCTGCCTACAGCATCATGGTTATTTGTGCTTAGATGCCCTACTCTCCAGTTAGCTTAGACTAGTTTACGTGAACTGCAGTTGCACCTTTGAACTTCAGTGCAGGTATAAAAAATTAGCTGAGGTGGCCTGCCCAGCCAGTGCACCCTGATGCTGCTGGCAACATTGCTGGGACATCTGTCCTCTGCAGCAAACACATCCCTGGAGAGATGCCTTTATCCCCCCTCTTTCTGACCTGAATCTCTCATGTCGCACCTCCTGAGGCACAGCAGAGAAACCTGGCCAGATGTTTCAATTTCCTCGTATTCACAGCTTTGATTGCATTAGACTAGACAGGATTTCTCCACCGGCACTACCCAGGGGTAATGTGAAATGAGTTATGAACATTATCCACTCTGCAGTGTACATATCTGATGCTGAGAAAGCCTTAATAGGGTCAAGTGGAATTTCATGCTTGAAGAATCTCATATGCTTGGACATGACCCAACTTCAGAAAATGGGTTGGTTGCATGTCTGTACAAAGGCTTTGGACATGTAGTTCCTGGTAGAAAGCAACCGCTGGCTGAAGAAGGCTGGCATGATCTGTCCTGAATGGGAGTCCTTCATGGGGAGGCAGCTTTCTGACATTTAGATTATAAACTGTTTGGTGCATTAAATGGCTCTTATCCTTTTTGAAAGAGTGATTCTAGCAGCCTAATGTGTTTGGTTTGTTTATTGAAACAGATAACCTGATCTACAAAGGAAAGAAAAAAATATGAAGTTTAGCTTTCGAGCAAGTGGTAACCATGACTCAGGTCTTTGCATGATCTCAACATTTCAGATATTTAACAGAGAGCAAAGGACATACCATCTCTTCCTAAATCAAAAGCTGAAGGTTTTGATAAAATCCTCTAAATTGTTCAGTAACAGCATCAGTGAAATCTCACTCCTGCACACATCTCTTCCTGAGGTGAGTGCCTGCAGGCAGCTCCGGTGTCTAATCTGGTTTAACACAGGGCTGCCCTCACTGGTGTATCAGGAGGATTTTCAGATGCCCTATTTAAACATGTAAGGACTTGACGCCTTTGAAATCTCAACCCTCAGTCAACCCAGACTGACATTGACTGAACCCAACAGGTCCAGAAGTGACACCGGACAGGGAAGAGGGAGAACAGTCAGACAGAAAGAGTAATTGCATAATGTCTCATTTTGTTGAGAAATCAGGCTAAAAATCGTTAGCTAATTAAGATTATCATTTTTGCAGTCGAAACACAATATGTTTGTATTGACTGCTGTATATATAATCAATAATAATGTTTAGCATTGCTGTGGTGCTTTTCACATGCAGCATGCACTGATTTAATCACTGACCAAGCGGTACTGAGGATGAAATTCTGATGCCTGCACAGTTTTTACATAACAACAAGAGAGACTTTTCTGACAAAGCCCTGATCAGGAGGAGTTAACGTGTAGTGCACACTTATCACAAAAGAATGGGTGATTGTCTGAAGATAAAATATATTTTCTTTTAAGCACAACAGCTCACCCAATATGCACTCCATTACATCTGAATGCCAAAGATTTGATCCAAGCCGGCTCCATCAGCTACACTTATTAACTTTGCTTTGTGTAAATTTGTGGATTTAATAACAGAGGAACTTCGGGAGCAGAGCATCCAGCAATACATTTACTGCTGGCAGAGGCCAGTTACCACATGCTTCAAAGGAAAGTACAAGAAACCCTTCGTAGACTTATAGGGAATAACCTGTTCAGAGAAAAAGCCCTAATTAGTCAGAAGATGGCTTGTACCCTGAAGCACAGGAGACATTCGAAGGTAATTAAATATAAAGAAATTAGCATGTAGTTCATGAACCACACAAGCAAGACGAAACAGTGCCTGGTAGCACTGAAGCGAACTATTCTGGTCGCACAGAAATTAATACTTTTGTTATTAATGTGACCTTTTCTTCAGCCCCAATTTAAGTCTGCAAGAAAATGAGAAGTAAGGATGAGAATTCAGGAGCAACTGTGAGAGATGCAGAGACTCACCAATGACAAACACAGTGTGAGGAGGAGGCAGAAATGGCACCTGCTCAGCCCTGACCAGGCACCCAGTGGGGCTGGACATGGGGCACCAGCGCTGTGCCTGCTACTGCCCAAATCCCCTAGGAAATTCACCAAACCGAGCACCAGATGGTTTCCACTTTGAAGAAAGGACTCCAAACAGCAGCTGAAGTTACTCAAGGGGCGGGGGGGGGGGGGGGGGAAACAACAAATGAATGCATTATGAAGGATGGCATCATCTAGGAAACATGACAGACAGGCCGGATGGGTGCAGGGAAGGACAAGGAGAGATGTAGATAAAAGTAGTTGAAATGTGAATTTCCTACTGTACTCCAGTAACATCCTACTCAGAACTCAGGATGAAGAGACTTAGAAAGAGCCAAAGACATGCAGGAGCCTGACAAGCAAATTAAAAGGAGGCGCTGAAAGGATGAGAGACAGGTAAAATGATCTTGACAGCATAATATGAGAGGTAAAGTGTGTGTGATATAGATCATGAGAATAACAATGGCATCTCAAGTGCAAATACATACTTCTCCCCACCAAACCACATGTATAAGGAATTAGAGAGGAGCAACAGTGCATATAAAAACGGTGTGCAGAGTAAATTCAAAACTGTATTATAGACTGCAGTGTTTGCCAGCAGCCTCCAACAGCAGTGCACATCAAGTTGCTGTTTTTTCCCAAGCCATGCTACATTTTCAAGGATGGGACATTTGTTGGGTGGGTGGTGTTGTATCTTCCCCACCCACCCCCCACCAAGTTGCAGGTATCTTTCCTCCTGGGCTTTAATGTCTCATCACAAATGTCCCTGGGCAAAGGTTTCTTCTCTCTTCTCCCTATCAGGCCTTCACTGGAGAACTTTGCACTTCACGCTATGAAACTCATCCCATTTTTATACTTCAGTGTGCACAGTGACCTATTTCTGCCCATATAATAGTCTAATCCTTGTCTCTACTGAGAGTACCTCTTAATTTTTATCATTGTATCTGCCCAAGAACATTGATTTTTTCAGCCCTGCTATTATTTTTCAAACTGTAAATCAGCTCTCCTTTGGGAGTCCATGTGAAATACATCCTCCTACTCTCACCTCCCTGTTTTTCTTTGCAAATAAAATTTTATGTTTGAATTCCTTGGCATTACAGCCATGACGTGATTTCAGACCCTCCTTCCATGTGAGCATTTCTCTGGCATTTTGATTCCACAGGCATGGCCCCAGTGTCCCAGCCAAGCCCTGTGACCCCTGGGTGCAGCAATCTCTGTTGGGTGACCATCCTTCCTGCTTCAGTGGAAAGTCTTGAAACTTTGGGAGAGGAACGGAGGTAAATTTCAAAATCTCAGTATTTTTCACAGGAACACAGTTCCTATGTCATTTCAATTTTTATAATTTATAAACAAAGCAACAAAACCCAGGGAGCACTGGGGAGGCAGAGAGAGGTGATTACCTCTCCAGACCTGGCAGACAGCTGTGTTCCTGCTCCTGGTATCTGATACAACAAAAGCGCACTCAGCTAATCCCCACTGGCAGCTACTGTTTCGCCTTCTGGTTCTAGTGGCGGCACAAGGCAGCTAACACCCCTTTAAATGCCTGGGAGATTCATGTGAAAAGAAATATGGGCACCTAACTGGAAAAAAGCACTACAGAGTCATAAATCCCAAGTTAAATTAGGAAAGACCTTCTCACACATTCCTGCAGGCAAAGAAAAAAGTGAATATATGTATAAATGGTGGCAAGTTGCATGTTTACAGATGCTCATCTTTGAGCAGGATACCTTTTCCCTTTAATAAATATACACAACTTTTTATATATGTCATTGCAAACATACAAAGCAATCAATAATAGTGCTCAAACAGTAGATAGCAAGCCTGAATGAGTCATTTTATCAGGAGTTTATCCAACTATAAACATGAAAGACACAATGTTGTCTTAAAAAGCTATTCATAGGCAATATAAATTAGGAACGACATGGCTAGTCAAGGCATCACAAGTGTACAAAAAAGCAGAATCCACCTTAGGTATTAAAAGACCACTACAATTATTTGCCTGTTATTCAGACTATCTGTTATAGATGCTTATTTGTCTGCACGGTCTGCAGGAAGCCAAGGTCTGGCAGACTTGGGTTACAATTCGTTTCGCTTCCTCACTGCAGGTTTGGATGCAGACCTTACAGTCAGTTCCTACATCAGCTGACACCAAAGTCTGAAGTAGGTGGTGCAAAGGCAGCCTAGCCCTGAGCCTTAACAAGACCTGACCTCAGCTGGTCTCACCCCATCGCTCTCACACCATATCTGGTCCTTGGTATTTTCAACCACAGGCTGGAGTTCCCAGAACCATAAGATTTTCAAAAAGCCCATTTATTTAGAGCCACAAGACTGGTGAGATTGGGGTTATTTTATGCATAAAACCTACACTCGCTCTGTCGTGCCTCTTTCTGCAGCTCCACCCCGGAGCAAGCCCGTTCCTCTCCTTCCTGCTCTAGGGGCAGAGCATCAGGTCTCCAGCCCATGGCTTTGGCCAGGCGGCTCAGGCAGGCTGGGGATCAGTGGAAAGCCAACGTGATGCCTTACGGCTTCCTTCACCAACCACTCACTGGGCAAAGCAGAACTCTGCTTCTACTTCCTTTCTAACCCAAAAAACAGTTTATATCAGTTTACATTTCCAAGGCTATCATGGCAAGGAAAAGTGCCAGAAAGTTACTTTTTTTTAAAATGAAAGCCTACTTTACATGTTTAGCTTCTCCAAACAAATGCAGCCTACACCATGTTTTGAGAGGCCCAAAGTCTAGCTCTGCACAAGTGAGAGAAAAACTTGGGGCCTAAATCTTCTTGAAATACATGTTGAGTGTCTGTGATTACCAGTGGAAACGTGCCATAACACGTGTCAGTCTAATTTTGGAAGCAAAATGTCCAACCGGATGGTGTATTGCTAATTTTTTCTCCTTCTCTGCAATTCTTTGCAAACCCTGTCATTCCCTCCATCTCTCCATGTCTGCAGCCATCAGAAGCGCTGACTCCTGTACATTTAGCATTCGAGTGAGCTTGACAAGAGCCAGCACTTCTGATCGATGCCAGTGCTGCCGAAGGAGATCTTGACGAGATTTACAGACTACAGGAGTTTGCGCCTTCCTTTTCTCTCCCTCTTTCTAACCACGTCTCTGCAAAATGTCCCAATCCATTGTTTTCTGTTTCTGTCACTATGCCATTAACCTAATTAGCCACAGGAAACAAAGAAATCAAGACAGTGTTTAATATGATGAATTTCCAGAATGACTTGCTGGAGCTTTTGTCTGTACACAAGAGGATGCCATAAGAAGAGAAAAACTGAAAGTTTATCTAAATTATCTGGGAATCAGAAATAAGAAACAAAGATAAATACTCATTAGAAAGCCCTATTAATTTCTGCATTGGCCCTGATTTTTTTTAAAAAAAAGTATTTACAGTGTGTTAAACATTCAAGAATTAAAATTTCAGCATTATGCAAATCTATAGTTACATCGTAGAGAAAATATTAACAACTTGCTTTTTTTTTTTTTTTTTAAGGAGGTGGCTACCACTCTTTTAACATGTATTTGTCTGGTTTATCAAGTTTAAAAATTGTGGTGTGTCTCTGGACTATAGGGCTAATATAATTAAATCCTATTAACACATCAGGAATAAAATCCTTTAATAGGCACATGAGGCTTTGAGAAGCAGCTCATTCCTGAGCAGATTTAATATCCTTAAATTAAGCAAGTGTGAATGGGAAGATGAATCTTATTAAAAACTTAAATCTGATTATATTTGAAAATTATTGGTTTCTTAATGTAATAAATTATCCAATACAGACTAGAACAAATAATATATCCTAGCTTCACATAACTCCACTCTATAACAAGTGACAAACGAAATTAAGAATGACTGTGGGGCAAAAAGGAAGGTCTTTTTATAAAAGTCATTTTGCATAATGAAATACTTAAATCATTTTAACAAACACTGGGGGAGGGGATGGAAGATATATGTGCAGATGAGGACATTAGAACAGGACTCATTTTTCCTCTTCAAAAAGGGAAAGCAAAGACAGTCAGATTGGGGTTTTTTTCCTCTAAAAATGCCATTCTGACGAATTTGTTGTAAATTTTGAAAAGAAAAGCTGAAGCTTATGTTGGTGGGAGCTGATTCCTTTTCCAGAAGGCTAATGCAAATGTAAACCATCTGCCACACATTCTGCTGATAAAGCTGTACTTCCGAACAATGGACCAACAGCACTGGAATACTAAAACATTAGCTCAACATTAGGAAAAAGTTTTGAAACAGATTATAACTTCCAGAAAATAGAGGTATTTTTACTGTCCTTTCATGCAAAGAGAAATTGTAGTGTATATATACACATATATGTATATACACACATCTTATGTAATGTATACAGAGCATACATCAGGAATACTGAGGAAGAGGTAAGGGTGTCTGTTAACAGGATCCTATGCTAAGGTATAAATCACATTAAATCACTTAAGTAAACAGAAATACCTCACTCAAAGCTTATAAATAGCACTGCTACTTTAAATTAAAATGGAGATTACCATTAATCATTGACTAGTGAGTATGTTTAGGTCTCTTCCTTTTTAACATTGTGTCATTGCAAAGTGTTAGCAAGTAACAGCCAAGCAAGCAGTAGTTTGACAACCAGTAGTCCGAGGTCTTTAATCAGGACAGTGGACACCATCCAAATCCATTCAAATGGAAAACCCCAGTGGATTTCTAATCTGGTCCTATATGACACATTTATGAATGAAAGAACCGGGAACCAAAAATCTTTACTTCCAAATCAGGTTAACCAAAATAATTTTCTGTGAATGAATGCAAACAAAAATAGTTAACCTGAAGAAAACACCACAAAAATATTTTTATGGAGATAAAAAAACTACCCAACTGATTAAATAACATGTCCCAAAATGGTTTCTTAAACTAATTTGATGACAGTAGGAGGCACCAATATAAGAATCTGTAGTGAGAAATTTTATTACATTTCTATCACGTAATACAGCAGCCTAAAACTGTTCCCCTATTTCACCACTGTAAAATACTCTTGAGTGCATTCCAGGCTTAGCATAGGTCACCATCTATGTATCCACCACCAGAACAGATCTGGATCTAGTGTAACATGATCTTAAAACGCTAATGATTTAACCAGAAAACTTCAATATCCACTAGTTCCCCCAACTGTGTTAATTATTCAGGCATCAAGCTGGGGGTGGGAGGACAAAACTGTATAATCACAAGTTAAAACTCCTCTAAAACGCGACACCAGTAATGCAAGATTTTGGGGGTTTTTTATGTACCTGCCTACCAGAGCTGATGTTGTTTCAAACTGTAAGCAGGCAGCAGTAAAAGCAAGCCTCAATAACCCAAATCTCAGAGATATTTATATGATTCTGCAAGTCCACCTCAGAAATATTTAAGTCTGGAAGTGAGCCTTTCCATAATTTGAATGCCTCTTTAAGCAAAAAGTGTCATTTAATTGCAGAAAACAGATAGAATTGTGGCTTCTTTAACAGTAGTTGTCTTGCTCTTCCTCAAAATTCAGCTTAAAAAAAAAATCACAGTTAGTCTCTCTGTGATTACTGCCTCAAGTTGTATGTGCATTTTAGATAACCAGCAATTCCCCCCCCCCCCCCCCATTCTCTTGTATTTATTTAAGTAAAATAGCAGCTACATGTGTGTTCAATAAACAAAATAGGTTATTCTAGAATAAACAAAGTAACTCTCCCCCACCACCACCTTTGGTTGCCAGTACTCATTTCTCTTTAAATCTGAGGGAGAAAAAAAAAAAATACAAAACAACAACAAAAAAAAAAAACCACCACACACAAGAGTTCTGGTTGTTTCTTAGATGGATGACAGATTTTGTTCTAATTAATCTAGAGCACTGTGTATAGAAACGACTGCAAAAGCAAACATGTCTATTAACAAAAAGCAGTGATTACTGCTTGGCATTTAGCCAGTAACTCTACATAAGCAATGAATTGATGCCTGCAACTGTCTCAGTGCCATATGGGTTCTGCTGTAGCAATGAATTGGATCCAACGCAAGGTTAAGATGTGTCAAATTTAACTGGGGTTTAATTGATACTGGTAAAGAGGCTCTAAATAAAGAAACAGTGTGTGTGCTATTAGAAACAGGATGCATGTCAGCCTACATCCCCCAGCTTGTTGGCAACAAAACTATGCTGAGATATCCAAAGGAGTTTCCAAATTCCTCTCTTTTTTTCTTTTTTCTTTTTTCTTTTTTCTATTTTTTTTTTTTTTTGTAAAAAGCAAAGAAAGAGACAGATACAACAAAAACTTTAGGTTAACAGGTTTACTAAAACTTAATTGGCATTGAGAGACAAAACGCTAATCAGGTATACAGTGTTACCGTCCTTGTATGTTTCTGGTTTTTAGATCCTAAAAAATCTCTTTTCACAGCAATGCCAGTAAACTCACATTTCCATTCACTTACAAAGAAAATATCCCTAAATTACATGAGTGGCAAGATTGCACAGCTTAATAGTCGAGAGCCAGAAATGGTAAAGTTACCTCGAAGAAAGATTATCTTTTCTTGAACAGCAACAAAATACTGTATGACTCCTAACCAGCCTCAGAAGTTATTCATTGTGTATGATTGTTATTTTTGTTCCACTGACAGCTTTGGTGCAATGAGCCTTTTATACAAAGTGACATGTACTTAGAGTGTAAAGACCTGAATTGCTCAGTGGGAGCGGATTAGCACTTGGCCTGGGAAGCAGGGAGGTACAGAGAGTTATTCCCATCCCTTTTGTGTTTGGAGTGAGCCAGCGACAATGGGGTGCTGCAAACATCAGTGCTGGCCTCTCAGCCCAGGACCACAAACCTGGCTGGCTCCCACTCTGTAAAGGACCCTGCTCCCTCCATGCTGCCAAATCTCACCCCAAGGGGCAACAACATCCAAAAGAAACCCAGCACTGGCCACCTGCCAAGCACCTTCCAGCCATCTCCAAAAATGCTGCAGCATCCAGGCTGCATCCAGACCCTTCTCTCCTATCCAGGCTCAAACCATGTCAGGCCTGAGCTTCTAAAGTGCTACCAGTGGAAATGCTGATATTCAAAATAACAACCCCCCTCTGCAGACCTCAGGTGAGGAAATGGGGATAAAATGACATAGAAAGAGGAACAGAAACCACTCTCAGTTTGCAGCTTTCCCCAACAAGGGAGAAGGTGGCAGCAGGAACAACACTCCTGAGTTTTTCACAGTTTTCAACATCAACTACATTCTCTGCAAATAAAGATTACTGGCCCTTACTCTTCAGTTCTCACAGGATCAGAGCCAAAGATACTACCTATAAATACCTGATGGGAGGGAGCAAAGACAACAGAGCCAGGCTCTTCTTAATGGTGCCCAATGGAAGGATGAGCAGCAACACGCACAAGCTGAAACACAAGGAATTTCACTTAAACATAAGAAAAAATATTTTTACAGTGGGAGTAATCAAACACAGGAACAGATTGACCAGAAAGGTTGTGGCATCTCCATCCCTGGCGGTCTTCAAAACCCAGCCAGTCACAGCCTGGAGCAACCTGCTGTAGCTGAGCCTGCTCTGAGCAGGGGGTTGGACTGGATGGTCTCCAGACATCCCACCCCATCTCAACCATGCGGTGATTTGGTGATTCTGTACATTAGCATCATTTTGACACTGAGCCAAATCTTACCTTTCATGATACAAAAAAATATTGATAAAGAAATCTGATAAGTAAAGATATGGAACTGGGGTATTTTTTAAGACTCCCTGTCTTCCAGTTGTTACATTTCTGAAGATATACTGCTTCCTTCTAACTGTTCCTCATGCTCAAGTGGCAGCAGCCCATAAATATCTCCAGTTTCCTTAAAATGGCTTTGATTTACTTCCTTCAAAAAGAAAAAAAGAAAGAAACCACCCATGTTGAGACCATGCTGAACCTATGCCAGCTCAACTACATCGATCTTTTGTATTTTAAATTTTGTTTTGGAATTAGGTCATCTCTTTACTTCATATTTGAGCAATGCCTGGCATAGTGAGGTTCATGTTGAAAGCCAGGATTTCTAGGCATATCTCTACTAGCAGTAATAACTACTTTATTCTAAGAACTATCTTGATATGTGAAATTCTTCAATAATATCTTTGCTGCTTCCTCCCAGAACAGTACATTTCCAGTTAGTGTTTATGACTAGTTTGGCATTTACACATCAAATGATACCGAGCTTTTATTTGATAGCCTTTAGTCTTTCTACCTTGACACTGAATTCTTGCAGTATTCTATGGCCACTCTGACAACTTTTTGTCATAATGTTTTATTGTGTAACTAACTTATTTTTTATAATCATTTTGATGTAATTTTGGTACCTTTTGCCCACAGTGGAAAATGTTTTCTAGTAATTGTAATGATTTCTTTTCATTTTGCTTTGCTGGCAATGTTCTAATCCCGTAGGTAGCTTTCTGCATTGTTTTTAACCCTGCAGGGAGTAACAACTGTGTGACATATTCAGTAAAGGAACCATTTACAGTAAAAGGACATTGTTCCATTACTTATATTAAGAAACAAAGACAAAAAACAAGACAGGGAAATAAAGTAAAAACAACTGTATCTGTACAGCTAATGTTTGATATTTGTCAGAAAGACGTAACAGAGTTGTTGTTCTCTATATGCAGACAGCGGAATCAATACTGTTCTACAAATAAACCTATGACAAAGAAAAAGTTGTTCGCTGCTTATTAATGCCCAGCAATACTATGTGCTCTATATATTTCAAGCAAAATGCAAACCCTGGTCTCATGCAGGAAGGAACACAACAACAAAAGAATTATTTACAACTGTATCTTTAATGCCCCACTGACTGTCTTGCCTGAAAAGTAGGAGCTTGGTTTTCTTTCTCCCTGTCCTTTCAAACGATGCATGTGTCTGAGAGACAAGATTGGCATGTTACTGCCAATTCTCTAATACACAGTCTTGTACACTGGAAATCAGTATGGAACACTGCACTCACATCTCCCCTAACTTTTTACAGCCTTTAAATTGCCAGTCTTCTGACTACATTTCTTCAAACAATATTGCCATCTGACTGATATCAATCAAATGTATTGCCCTTTGATGTCAGAACTCACAGAGTCATCCCACTTGACTGAATTTTGATTACCTCTGTATTCAGAAAAGTAATGTGTTGTTCTTCAAAAAATAAAAAAGCGTAGCCACTATGCATATTTAATAAAGGACTATTGGCTCCTGTATCAGGAAAATAATACCAAAAAATTAACTGTGAGATTCTAACTTTTCGTGCATGTTTTGCTTCCTGAGTGGAGGTAAATTTTTTATAGTGTAGTATGGAATGTAGAATAAACATTTAGAGATTTAACCTCTAATATCAGGTTTTCATCTGCTGTGGCTCCCAAATTTCCCACATCCCACTAGTCCTACAGTACCAGTACAGAAGGGGATGTGCACCCTGTTATGATGTCCGGTGCTATTCCATATGCATCACAGCAGGGGAGATCCTACCACCCATCTTTCTTTTTTTCTTTTAACTGGTTGTACATTAAAGCATGATTCAAAGAAAAAATCTTTGCTCAACAGGAAAACAAGCCACCCACATATCAGATTCCCTATTAAGTCAGATGCAAAAAACTGCACTAGCAGAGGCACAAAGGATGGGAGTCCAACTAAAAACCTCAAAAACATTGATCATGATAACTGTTGCATTCAGTCAGTCCATGTGGAAATTAAGAGACTAGATAGCTTACAACGAAACATCACGTAAGAAATGGTCTATGAAACTGTTCTGAAAACCAGAGTCATAACTTGGAGGTTCTCTGATGCTAGAGATTTGGGTTGGGGGGTGGTGGTGGTGCATTTATGTTTTTCCTGTGCTTTACTTTAACCCCTGCAGTATTATCTTTCTCCATGTTCTTCTCTTTGATTCAAGGAATGCATACCTTTCCCTCAACAAAAAAATAGTCACAAAAATTACATTCATTGTTACCACACCCACCTCCATCCTGCCACCCTGCCAGAATGAAGGCAAGAATAGCAGACTTATGTCTGTAAGTCAGAAGAAGAAATTTCAGCAGAATTACCTTTGCAAGAAGATATTTTAAAAGCTGTGCAAACAGATAGAGCCACTGGCCATCTTTCAGTCTGAGACTGAGCTTAAGAGTATGTTGTTCTACTCCTGAACAGGAAAGAAAGACCAGTTCCAGGACATGAGATCAAAGATAGTCTAATCATATTGAATATAACTGTTTGCAGAGCAGGTACAGACTAGCAAAATTCACTTTCTCCTTAAATGTTTAAAGTTCTGAAGAGATACAGATTTGCAACCTTAAGAAGGAGGCAATCCAAGTCACCATCATGTGGGAATGGTTCCCAAACCTATGGATAACAGAAATAAAAAGATTAGTTTCAAAACACCCCTTCTAAGAGATAGGACCTCATGCAGTTAAAATTCTAATCTTTCTAGAGGAAAACATCTTTTGATAGTAAACTACTAGTTATTAAAAAGAAGGAAAAAAAAAAAAAAAAAAAAGAAAAAACTACCACCTTCTGTATCTTCCTAAGCTTCCTTCTTGGTTGTTTAGGTAACTGAGTGGGTTTTAACAGTTCTTAACGTGTTATTGGCATACCTGTGTTACAGTACCTACCGCAGCACACTTCTTAGACTCACAAAATTAGCAGTTTCTATGGTCTGTGTTTCAGACAGCGTTGACTGTCTTTTGCTTATGTCCCTCATGAAAATTCAAGTCTTTTGCAATGCTTAGCTTTTGCTGCACTCTCACTCCATCACTGTTGCCAATACATAAAGTTCCTTGGCACATCAGGGCAGACAAACTGTTTCTCTGGATGGCTCATTTTTCCAGAAATGACATGTGTCACAAAGCACCTCAGACTCCTTAAACCCCACATTCATTCCCAGCCAGTCAATATATTCTCGTGCCCTTGTATACAACCTTCAGATCTTGAAAGGAAGAAGAATTAACTTTTATAAAATGAATCCTCAGTATTCCTAGCGTAACTGACTGTACAGTCACACATAAAGCCTCTGCTTCTTCAAAAAGCCTCCTCATCCTTTAGAGGGAAAAAAAATGGATAATACCTACTTTCTTAATTTGCACCCTCAGAATAAGCATGAGTATTTATGGAGGTAGCAAAACTCTATGCCTTCAGAATTATGTTCTCCTTTTGCTGGAGACAGACGCTCCGAACACTCACAGCATCATTTTCCATTTCTGGGCCAGGCAAATTGCCCCAGCCACTCTTCGCTGAGTCTGATCAAGCAATGAGTCTTGCTTGAGGCTATACATAATTCTTAAGATTGTACTTTGAAGAATCATTTTAACTCAAAAGGGTGGTGGATTTTTTTTCATTTCAGTCTAAATGGCTTATGGTGAAACATATTTCTATTGGTCAGCCAAATGAAAAGATTGGATCTGCCAGACATTACAGTACATGGGTAGTGCTGATCAGAAAAAAAAAATAAGATTTACAAGTGTGTGGTAGTTTATATCTCTGTTAGTCTTCTTTCTTAGTCTGCCTTTTCTAAGGCCATTAAAAACTTCTTTTGAGTTGTACTTATGACACAGCTTCTAATATATTAGGAGAGAAATATCAGTATGAGTTTTCTTTGCTTCTTCAAAGTGCTCTTCTTGCAGACACACGGGCTCCCATCCCAAAAGGAAACATTTCATGCATGCAGTATCCATCACAAATGCTCCACTTACTCTCCCAATTTTATTGTCTGGCTGAGCATGTTTAAGCAGAAACACCAGGAAAAACACCAAAGTAAAGATCTCAGGAGCAGGGGTGAGTGGGGCTGCCCTCCAGCTCCTCACCAGGGCCAGTGTGGCAGAGCAACCCCCACCTCCACTAGCCATTACATCCTGCACTGGGCACGGTCCAGGCACACAGCAAGGAGAGGTGCTCGCCCAAACCAGGAAACCACAATGCTCATTTCATTCGGAAATGCATTTCCAATTGGATGCAAAAAAGACTGTAGTGTTACAAGACCATTGCATTTCCTATTTCTCCAGCTCCTCACTGGCCCAGCCTTTCTCCTTTCTTCTTCCTTTTTTAATCTAGGAATGCATTTGCCTTTGACCATAAACAAAGAAGAATATATAGAGAGCTCAGCCTTCAAAATCTTTCAATCTACAACCACATGTATGAAGTGCTTAACAACTAGCACAAAAGAGCTCCTGAATGACAGAAGGAAAAGCATAAATGTGACTGAAATGTCATTTACAAAATTAAGACTCAAATCTTTGGCACTTCTTAAAAGCATTGGCTGCAAGAAAATTGCACTAGTGGTACACTAGCACGAGAAGCAACCCTCCTCCACGTCACTGACAAAATAGCCCACTGGTGGATGACTGGTAGATTTTGCATCATTCAGTAAAATATTAAAAATAAAATTTGAGGAGCTGAGCATAGTATATAATAACATTGAGTTGTTATTATGTTCTGTTCATCTGTTAGAAAGCTGCTAGAAGACGATACTTGCTTTTCAGAAGAAAACCATAGTTAAATGGGGCTTATATCTCTTAAGTGTGATTGACTTTTTAAGGCATACTCAGTCACTATTTTTTCGGACATATTTCTTCTTTTCCCTTCTGACAGCCCAACCATAAATCTGTTGTTGCAAATCTGATGGATACCACTCCATCCTCTGCAGGATTCATGGTCTACTTACAGATAAGAAGGTACTTGCACCATAAGGTCCAAATCATTAACTGGCTTTTCAACAATCCTAAAACACTGGAGTGTCCTACTTCCTCCTTCAGCCCAGCCCCAACCTCTTAAATAATTGAGTCCAAGTTTCCACATTATGTGCAAATAGAGTCGTTACTATTTAAAAGAAGGCAGGGAAATTAAACACAGTATGTCATTTTAGAACAGGGTCACTGCTCAGATATTAATGACAAGTAGGATACGCAGAGATATGCAGCCTATGGACTGGTTTAATGAGAAGAAAATCCATAACCTCCCCCAGAAGATGCTCTAGCCAGTGCAGGAAAGGAATAAAACCCCCAAATTAAAAATCTACCTAAAGGCTGCCCATCCACCCACAGAGTGATTAGTGTGGGCATTGGCTGCAACAGCTAGTTCTTTACTGAAGTCTGAGTACAGAGAAATACAGAGATAAAACAAAAGCTTCTTCTGGTGTTCTTTAGGGAATTAATGGAAAACTTAAGGAATAATTAAATAATATTTTGGTTGGCTGGGATGTCCATTTCAGTAATTCGGAGACAAAAATTAACTTGAGAAGCTACTTGCAGGAAGTTTCAAAAGTCAAGCACAGAAGAGATTAGCACTAGAGGGTACAATAAAAAATTAGTTTAGCCTATGATCCAGAGTACTCCATTGTTCTTGAAAATCTTACACAGTGCTGGAAGACTGAATGCTGTGCTGCCAGCAAACAGTTTCAATAATATGTTTTTGGAATGGCAGTTCTTGCTTTTGGTGCTCATTTAAAAATGGCTCCTGTTTATTTTGTACCATGTCTCATAATGTTTCACTTTATGGACCAATTCTTGCCTTCTTGATTTGATGTTTCTTGGATGTGCAATCTTGAAACAACTTATCTTTTGTCACATTAAACGTGGCACAGGAGTACTACTTTTTGGTATTGTCCTTAAGTGTTATTTTTGAAGCCCTGTCAGAGGGATTGACCTTCCATTCTCTTGCCTTGAGTCAATGGGTTGTCATCAAAGTCTATGCTGAGCCTTTTCTCTTCACATACTTTTCCATTCTTGTGTTTTGTCCCTGAAGGTTGTTAACTTCCCAAAAATCAACAGAGCATTACCTATTACTGATGGTGCTAGAGGCCAATACATCCAGGTACATATAGCATAATTACATTCCCATGCAAACAACAGGTGTTTTATCCAAGTGAGGGGTTTTACAAACCATGTAGTTACCAATACTTCATTTCAGTTCTTAGCTGCTGTGACAATTACTCCCAGGAAAACTAAGCATAAAGGTTCAATTTTACCCTTCACCAGTTCAGAAGCAATTGTTTTATGAACTCCAGTAGGAAATAATTGTTTATGGACACATTCCTCTGGACCAGAATATTTGTATTTCTCTACTATTGATTAGGATTTCTCTTCCACCCTCACTGGTTATACCCACCTCTGGACAGATAACAGAAAAGGCCAGGCACTATTATTTAATTTCAGCTACACAACTCAATAATTCTGCCATTCTTCAAGGTCTTGTCAAAAATTAGCTTTTAAAACAGTGATACACTCAGGCAGTCTAAGTCCTGAAAAGGTACACCTTGGCTGTTTTAATCAGGAAACACAGAAAAGTTTTAGCTGCATAAAATATTTTAAGCTAAAAAAAAAAAAAAAGGACAAAGAACAAACCATTGTATTGTTGTGGTTTTGACCCATTCACCACTGTCTTGTCCCATTTCAAAGAAGCATCTCTGTTCAGGAAAGCAATCAGAGACAAGATCAAAATAAGCACTTCCTTAGGTGCTATCCTGAATGTAGGCAATATTTGGGCAGTTTTTATAAATCAGCAGCCTTATGAGGGTTTGGACAATCTGTATTTTTGCCCTTCTGTTTTCAAATGCAGAATACAAGCTCAGTAGTCATTACAAAACATTGCCAACTGTGGAGTGATGAGGGCAAATACTGATAGGACTTCACCTGCTTCTGGTCCCAGCTGTGCAATGTACTCACATCTCATACATACAAAGGAGGTGAATCTCCCATTTCATTCATTATTACACCCCTGATTTTAAGACCTTCTAGATTTTTTGCTAGGAATACACATTTTCAAACAAAGCTTACTCCAAGCTATCCCTTTGACAGCATATGGACCACCACAGCAGTTCTTGGAAATCTTCATTCCTTGCAGCAGGTTCAGTCTACTCCAGTACTCCTGCACAGGTATGTAAGAGCTTGCAAGACAGGACAATATATGGCACTGAATATTGCTATGAAGAGAGGAGTATTCTCACTCATGCATGCATGTGCAATAATGTGCTGCAATCACCAACAGTCCTTTCTATTTAAAACTTTACTCCCTCTCGTATCACCTCAAGGACCAGTAGAATAATAGAGATATCTGCAAAGGGGAGCAAGAGATCTTTACAGATCCTCCTGCCCTACCGTAATTTACTGCCTTTACATCCCATCCTGATGGCTGGTTTCTTCCTTCATCACCACCGTGCTTTTTCCATTATGACAGAAAACGATGAGGCAAGAGGAAAAGACCTGCAATCATGAAGCAACCCAGCGATAGCCCAGCTAATAACATGAAATAAAATGCATTGTGCTTCCCTGCTCCTGTGAGAGAAAATGATGAAGCACAAACCCAGCTCTCATCATTCAGCAGTCTGGCTTAAGGAAAAAAAAAAAAAAAAAAAAGAAGAAGAAAAGAGACACCACATGACAGCTGAAGAAAAAGATTTTGGACTGTGTCACAGAAATTGTTCTATTTTCTGTATTACACAACCGACCGTTTTTAGGTCTGCCTTTGTACTTTGTGAAGTTGTCAGACCTGATAAAAGCGAAGGGATACTACAGTATTTGACAATAAATCATTCTCAGCAAGCAGTAACCGCCATCATGTTTCAGAAAGCACATGCAGGTTCTATTTTGCATGTGGATTATTCCCTCCAATAACTCACAAACTTCTCCTCATTGCATTTTCTATGTTTCAAGAAAAACATTAATGATTATAATGTGGGAAGATAGCTGTCTTCTTCTGTTTATTTACTTTCTATAAGACCGCTCAAAACAGCAAAAGCTTTATTGTATTTAGGCTTTTTCCCAAAAGCTAAATTGTTAGAAATATAATCCAATAAAATAAAGAATGTTTTTGCATTCCATTTCATGATCTTTCAGTAAAACTTTTTTTTGAGCAGATTTTTACTATTTTTTCCAAAACCAAAAAGAAGCATTTATCGCTTTCCACAAAAACAAAAAACAAAAAAGGTTTGAAAAGCTCTGACTTTCAACAATTTATTGCCGCTCATCATCTTTCCTGACAATGGCTGAATTTTGTAGCCCAAACTTTTATTTATTCCTTAAGCAGTCTGACTTCTTGGGGAAATACACAAGAGCAGTCAACACCAGTCTGAAAAGCAAGAAGCCACCAGAGCCCCCGCGGGCACAACGCTGACCGATGAAGGGGCCCAACGCTGCATGGCCCCGAGTGCCAACATGAGACAGGGCACACAGCACCTGGCAGGGACAGTTACCCCAAAAGCACTCTGCACGCAGATGTGAAGAGCCTCTTGCAACAGAGGTGACAGGGGATAGTGTGCTTTGAGTCACACTTGATCCGCATAGAGATTGCCAGTGGGAATGGCCAAGCTGTCCTCCACCCAGCCTGCGCCACAGGATTTTCTGAACTTTTAAAGAAAGTGAGGAGTTTTCAGTCTCTGCTACTCTGTCTCCAAGTGCTCAATCAGAACAAAAAGTGAGTACCCTCGGGATCACAGAGGGAGGAGATCTAAACCTCTTCTGCCAAAGACATTACAAGACTTTCCTGTTCTTCACTCCTAAGATTTTATAATTAAGTAAACACCATTTTTTAATATTGCAAAGCACTGGGTACAAGCTGAGTAGGTATATTATCAACCTAGGGTCTTTTTTCTCAAATTATTTCCTTCCATCTTAAATACATAATATTACATTCAATTTTCATTACTTTTCTTTTTTTTTTTGCTATTTGTGTTATCTCTGCCTTACTGTACATACAGAGACTACATATTCTTTGCTATTTTATAGAGGAGCTCTTTGAAAATAAGCAAAGGCATAAGTCAATTTATGAAATACGGAAGTATATTAGCCCCTGAAATTGTAGCTTCCCATATTACTATAGGTCCACATTTCTTTGCAGCATTTTCATTTTTATCAGTGTTTCATCAGAGTACAATGATAAACGGATGTTGCATACCCCCAGGCTCACAAGCAGTTGAGAAAAGATCTGCTATTATAGGAACATACAAATGCTAGACTTTTAATAAATACACTGTGTCATGCAGCTGTATAGAGCAGACATATATAACATATTAGTATGAGGCACATGCATATTACATAACTTCATTCCAATAATGCATTTATACCCTGATTTATTCAAACTCTATGTGATGAGCTTAATTATAGAGACAAATTAAGAAGTGCATTATAATCTTCAGCTCAGAGGCCAGCACCTACTGTGGTGGCCGTCTGCACAGGGAAGAATTTTCTACTTAAAAACCACTGTGCACCGTGATTTGGAAGGAAATAATCTCCTTTGTCATGTTTGCATCTATCCAGCAAAAGGAAGTTAGTGATTAATGCTTGTGATATTTTCCACAACGGAAGAATCTGCTTCCTCCATACACTTTGATTTACTCTCTCTTATTTTTGTGTTGTATTTTGACAAAGGATGTTGTACCTGTCTATCAGGCATGGTCTTAATCTTCATAACTAACCCAGCTCCTGAAATACTCAGGCTTCATGCAACCCATTAGTATTTGTATACAACCATATTACCAATTGCTGCAGAAATAAAGCAGCTCCTTGAAGCCAGGCTACCCTTTTAGAAAGCTTCAATATTTTCTCTTACAGGGAGAAACATAATCAAGACAAGGCACCAGAATTCATCCTGCAAAGTGGTATTCATTGTATAACTTCATGGCAGCAGCTTTATACCCTGCCAGTTGCCAATATATTGGATCACAAGTTCCTTTCTCTTGAAATCAGTACAACTGATTTTTCTGTCACAAGGTTTTCCATCCAATACACCCAGTAATGGGGAGAATCCCCAGTTTGGTGTCACACAGCAGTGTGGTCTGCCAGGGAGGGGTGTGAGGGGCAGCGGCGGAGGCACAGGGGCTTCCCCTGTGGCCGCAACCACCAAGCCAAGTACCATCTCACACAGACACAAACACCCACCTGACAGGGATCCAGCCCATGCCCACTACAAGCCCATGCCTTCCTAACACCACAGAGCACACAAAGCACTCCCTTCCCTGTTCTGGGGGCTCACCACACAAGAGCCAAAATCCTAAACCTCCACAGTCCTCTCTTCTTCCCACCTTCCCTTCCCCTCTCAGCCATTTCATACATTGAGCTATCTCAGCAGACAGCAGAGATGCCTTGCATCTCCCACACCCAACCTCAGGACAAAAGCCACACTGATGGCCACGGGCAGGGAGGCTTCTGTCTGCGAGACAGAGCAGCCGGTGAGAGACTCCAGCCAGGGCTTACAAGCCACATTTAACAAGACTGCTATCGCCTGCTTGGCTATGACATTTGCCTAAATAAAATATAAATTTAAAAAAAAAAAATATTTTACTCTAATTTGAATATTTTTACAAACACTTGTTGAATGGAGACACCAACTTGTCAGGAGCAACTAATGCTCCAGGAGTCACTGTATCACCCCTCAGTCTGACTAGCAGCATTTATTCCCTGCAGTTTATTGCTCAAAATGGGATAAAAACTGGAAAATCTCTCGACTCACAGCACTTAGGAGCCACAGTACAAAGCAATGTTTGTTTTGGAAATAAGCTTACAACATATACAGTGATTCATAAATATTTGCATTTTATAATCATTTCTGCAAATGAATTGGCAAGTCAATCCACACAGAGATGGGATTCTCTCCCTACAAAGGGAACAAGCTGCAGAATTTTAACTAATTTCCTTCTTAATGTCTGTGAGCCCTGGTCACTTTTCCTCTCTCAGAGCCCTTCCCTCATGATGTGCAAGGGAAAAATTACTAATTTTTCCTTTGCATGCCTTCTTACTTGGAGCTGTATGGAAATGACAGCCATTCCCAAGAAACAAGACTGACAGGAATAAAGCGATAGTCCATTTCAAAATAGAGGTGGTGCGTCATTCAGAATCCTGCAGTTCTTCCCTTGTATCATACAAGAGAGTGTATATACTTAAGGTGATGCTGCCACAAAGAGGCAACGTGCTCCAGCTCTTGCAGGACACAGAAATCCACCCATTGTGTTCCGGATAGAAGGACAATCATTCTTACAAATACTATTTACAGTGATATTAAAGAAATCCCTAGCAACACCAGGGAAACCAGAAAAAGCTGAATTAACGCATGACACCAGGATAATGCACAGCCTCAAGGGTGCTTTTCCTGAAGTCTGGGTATCTGGAGTGTTCTCTTCATTCTGCCCAACCTAAGGACATGCGGAGGGTGGAGATCCCTCCCCAAGCTGCTGAATCAAGAGTACAAGGAGAGGAATTACTGAGTCACTTCTCTCTCCTTCCTCACACACCATGGAAAGAAAGGGAGGAAACTTCAAAAGTTTAAAAAAGTCACAAAATGATGATCGCACAGCTGCCCAAAAGTGAGGTGGTCAACTTACCAGTGCACAAAGCAGTGACAGCATTACATGGAGACAAAAAAACACCTAAGGCTGTAGCTTGTGGCCAAAACACCACAAGACAGCCCTCCACTGTGCCTTGTGGACATATTACCCAGCAACAAGGTTGCTCTTCCAGGCTCCAGCACAAGGACTAGGAGAAAGACAAAATGGGAATAATCACAATCTCAAGCCCTCCTCTCCCCTACTCCTTTCCAGATACTCCCACACTCAGACAGACAGATTTACACTCTTTGTGGTTTTGCTCTTTTTCTGCTCTGAGTTGGACTCTCAAAGGAGAATTCAGTCAAGAAAGCATAAGGCAGAAGTCGGTGCTGCAAACACATCACCCAGCGGGTCCTCCCACTCTACCAAAGGGCAAGTGCTGTCCTCAGGACAAGCTTGCTTGTCAAGTAAACCAGGCTGAGGAGAGAGAAGATAAGCATGCCTAAAAATGAAGGAGAATAAACACATTTACAAACATCACAAAGAAACTATCCACGTTTACCTGCCCCAAAACAAGTCCTCTATTACTGAAACAACGATCAAGGGCATACAAGGAAGCCCAAACGTGCTTAACCTAGGCAACCAGGAGTTATTTCAAATCAAGTTGAATCAAGCGCACACACTTAAACTGATCTCAGTAGAGGTTTCCTTCTCCATTTTGGACATCTGCTCCTTTCTCTCCTTAGCCCATGTACCTGGCAAGCTCCCTGAGATGTCTCCCAAATTCCAGCAAGTATATCAATTTCTGATCATTTGAATGAGGCTGTTGCTAAGCAACACCTTTTCTTTCTTTCTTTTGGTGGTTTTTTTTTTTGTTGGGTTTTTTTGGGGGGGGTTCAATTACACTTAAAAAATCCATGATGTGCTGCATGTGAGTAAGAGAGAGAAGATGTTGCCTAAAGTTTTACTAATGTTATCACAGATTCTCTAACAAAAAAAGTTAAGAATCAAAATTTTCAAGGTTTTTATCAAAACAACACCTCAAAAGAAGCTCACTTGTGTGGGAGACTAATTGTATTTCCTATATTCTTCTCAGTCTTCCAAAGAAAAACAAGTTTGTTAATAATATGATGTTACTAATTCTTACCTACAGCCCGTCTTATACTTTTGGGGGCTCCAGTGCTAATCAGCTTTCTTACATCCGTCGTTTCCTTCTCACCCCTACCTCTACTCATATGTGTGAAGGCTGAAGGACCCTTTTCCTTTACTGTGTTATTGTAAACATGTGAAGTAAAAAATCCACATAAGAGATGACCCAAAGCACGCAATACTAATGAGGGATTTTCTTTCCATTTCAACAGATTTTGGATCATACCCTAAGAAGAGTCAGGCCATTTATAAATTTCCTTGTAGACACTGCACATAAAATTATGAAGCTGTTTCTGTAAAGTGGCTCATTAATTTAAAAGGGTGGCTGATCCCTGAAGGGAAGACCCACTTCAACAGGAAGGTTCTGATGTCACACCGGGATTTCATTAGCGCACCGGCTAGAAAAGATGCTAAAATAAAATGTAAATAACTAACTAATTATGCATGCACTACAAAATGGAGCGCCTCCAAAGTAATTAGAAATGTCCATACATGGCAGTCGGAACTGTAAGCTGAGCACAGAGGGTTCGTGCTCTCCAGCTATGACAACTGAGTGATCACGGAGAGTTTCTAGGCTGCAATGGGGCAAAAAGAGATGGCATTTCCTAAGTGTGCTGCCTGTGACTAAATCTAAATTAATAAAATTACAAGGGATTGAACCATTGCCAAACCAAGACATTCTGGGTTCATCCTTGTCTATCGGAGACCCATGTTAAGGAAGGCTGAAATCTTACATTAGCAGAGAGATAAAACTGGATTGTTTTTAACAGAGCTGAACCTCAGTAAAGACAAATATAGTTCTGTATACTGCCAGTGAAAATGGTGGGAGCTACGAGAGAGGATGAACATAGTGACAAGTCAGGAACTAAGATGTCTCCCCTTCCCTTCACCAATTAAAATTTTCTTTTATTTTCATGTCATTATTCTACCTGTAAAACCAAAGGATTCAATGTAAATGCTTCATTATTTTTTTAGAACTCCTTGTTAGACCTTTTTAATCCTTGGCACAAAGAGATGTCATTTGGAAATTATTTTCCTTCTAATGAAAGTACCATCTTTGCTAGGAGATGTAGGAAACTTTCTTTGTAGAGAATACAATTATGCAGAATGGCACAAATTTTGCTGTCATTTGTAATCCTAAAACTCCTGTGGAGCTATTGAAGCTACATGGGCATTTCAGAGAAGAATCTATTTTAACTCTTAGACACTCTCCACTTTTTTTACAGCAAGAGCTGTCACTTCCCACTCAATTCTTCTGCTAAGACATCACTTCTTCTCTGCTGCAATCTGAACTGAGCCCCGTTCTGTCACAGAGATGTGATGCTCGGTACCTGGGCCAGAGGTTTTTTACCATAAGTCAGGTCACACCTGCAGGAGCATTATTAGGAACCAGCATAAACACCAGGCAGGGTGCCTCAGTCTAGTTGTTTCCCTTCTCAAGCCTCCTCTCCATTTTGATTTAGAAATTGGTAGACTGGGGAAGAGCCTCTCACGTCTCTCATTCTTGGCTGGGTGCTGTGAGTGTTACTGCTACGCGCTTTTTTTTTTTTTTTTTTTTGTCATATCATAGTAAAACAAGAAACACCCCTCAGTTCTAAGGTTCTTTATGGATCACACTATTGGCACCCAAGCCATGGCGTTTCCTCCTATAGATCAACTTTCTGTGCTTCATGCAAATGTCTATCTTTGTCATATCTTTGTCATATGTTGCCTTTGTCATATCTATTCATAACTTCTTTTACTCCTCCCAGCATATATCTGAAAATGTTCCTGACTAAGAAAGCCAGATTCCTCCTCCTTTCTTCTTTTCAGAGTTATTTAAAGCCTTACATGTTACAAGAGGCATTCCAGCTCAAACAGCAACAATTTTACATATGTTTGTATAATTCCTTATAAGTCCCAGGCCTCTTCTGTTTAAACCTTGAAGAAGAAACCCCTGACCACCATCTCCCTGAGGCCTGTCTGTATTTTACCTCTCTTGCACCTTTAGGTAGAAGCAGAGCTCAGCGACACCCTGAACCAAAGTCCTGCTCCGAAATGGCATTGGGTCTAGTTACCAAGTACCCCCTGCAAAATGAAAGCAGTCAATATCACACTTGTCATAGTAACCTACATTTTGGAACAGATGCTAGATAAAGTGTAAGCTGCTTTTACTGCATTGTTTCAATGTATTTCTCAAGTCATTTTCTCAGATGTATGCTCCTGGAGAAAGCACCGCTGTTCCCCTGCTCTCCCCTCACATTTCCCTCAGGTCAGCAAAGTCTGCTTCATTAATAACTAAGGTTAAAAGACAAGTAAATTTCAGGCAAATAAATATACTTTCCCAAACAAGGAAAAAGCTGAGGGTCTGGAAGAACAGTGGCTTCTGGTAAGAAGATCCCAAGATTATCATGGGCTCGGTTGCAATTTCTGTGCATTTTTTTTAAACCATGATGTTTGTTTATCTTGGGTGTCCAGGGTTTCTAACACAGGGCTGATTTTTGCATGTTTTAAGGGAGAGACCATGGGCATCAGGAAGAGCAGCGTAGGAGGGAGGCAGGGATGGGGACGCACGCCAGCCTGCCTGTGCAGCGGCAGAAGGCAGGGACCCTGCGAGGCGGGGGCTGAGGAGGGCTCGCCTCGCACGAAGCCCCAGCCTCACCAGTAACGTATGTCACATACATAGCATGTGGCAGTTGCCATGGGAACCACCTTTATTTTCCCAGGCAGAGTACACAGATGTGTGCAACCCACCAACTCGCTCACTGTAAATTATTGCTTTCGCAAGGGTCCAGTAACTTATGAAGGCTCCTCTCCAGAAGTTGCTTGAAGTATTATTAAAGAAACTTTTTTGGGGTAGTGTAATTACACCTGTGCCAAGACAGGCAGGTGTCTGCCCAGAGAGACAAGGGGAGCGAAGGGGCAGGCAGTGGGGTGTGCAAAGGCCATTAGGAACCTCATCCTTCAGAGCTCCTGCACAACCATAGACATAAAGGGAAGCAGTTAAAGGAGGGATGTCCTATGTAGAAAAATGTATCATGGAAATAACAATTTCAGCCTAAATACATTGTGAATATTGTGAATTGACTGATCAATTATAGCAGGTTTCACTGGAGCCACTGTTGTAAATCCTTAAAACCCATAGGGGTTTTTTTAATAGCATGTAACTTTAAAAACCACCTGCAAGTTTAAAATCATACCTAGGTTGAAGCTGAGAATTGAGAACAGGGCATAAGCAAGGTGGATTTATTTTGGTATAATTGTTAAATAAAAAGATATGCTCTTTTCAAAGTTTTAGAAGTGAAAAATAAACAGTTTAATAATGCAGGTGTACACTGTATACCCTTTCAGAATTTTTTTTTTAAAAATAGTTAGAAATCCTTTGTGTATAGAATTGTCACCAAAATAAAATAAAATTAAATCAGTGCATTCACAGTCAATTACTTCTTTGCCTTAGTAAACTCTCCAGAAATAAACATACAACTATTAAACTAGAAATCTTCTGTTCTGTTGAAATCGAGAGGTGAACACTGGATTCTGAAAAGATGACAGATCCAAAGGGCAAAACACACTCAAATTTCTCGGGGAAGCATTTGCTGCGTGAGCAGAGCATTTACAACTCTCTATGTGCAGTCTTCAGCATTTTCTTTTTTTTTTTTTTTTTTTTTCTTTTTTTAGAAAATAAAGAAGGGGGGAGAGCTGCTTCTGGTTTACAGGCTACAAGACGGGATTTGCAACATGCCATATTTTGTGTGGTCTAGCAAGCTACTACTGGTTCAGGGAGCATACTATTTGCAACTGTTTTCCTGGATAATAACACCATGTGCAAGTGTTTTATAACCAAGTCATATAGAAGGTTTATAATCCAAACGTATAAATACTCAAATAACCTTGTGCTAAAGCAGGTAAGAAATGCTAGAGGGAAAACAAATAACAAGAAATCATGTTTGGGGAAGGAAAAAAAAAACAAGGAGAGTGAGGGAAGGTGCTGATGCTATTTTTCTAATGCAGTGAGGTGGTTCGTGAGGAGCTTTACATTCCTGGAAGATAATGTTAAATTATAACCATACTTTATCCATTCAAATCGTTAACAAGATGATGTAAGTTATCTCCTACTGAGGACTTGATCTGGGAGTAGGAATACACAGGAAAAAAGGTGCTTCGCTGCTTGCTATATTCTGGAAGTATTACTTAAATTACATTCAAGTCATCAGATAATTATGAACTTTCTTTTCCTTTATATTTATATGGAATATTTATTGAATTGCACAGTGTGCTTTTACAATAAAGTGCTTTTTACGTTGGTTTCTTTGTTCATCCAAAATAAAACTGACAGTTATCCTTTTATAAGCTATTCTGAGAACATTTTCTCTTCTTTGAAACTGATTGATGCACTACTTTAAATGTTCCTGCAAATATCGTTTCAATTCAAGTTTCTGCATAATGTAATAAGAAGATAAAAGAATTCCATACTTCAACAAGAGACATTACAAAGCAACTAGAGACATTATCAAGGGCATTAACAAGCTCCTAATAGCAATAAAACCTTTTAACTGTCTGATGTAGAACATGCTCCCACCAAACCACCACATATTATGGTAATTGGCTCCAATTTCTGATTCTTTCATTGTAAAGTTACGAAGAGTTAGGTAGAACTGAAAAGTGAACCTGGAATCCACAGTGTAGTTGCTTATCCTTTTTTTATTATTGTTATTATGGTGTTTTCTTTACAATACAGAGAATCAGCATGAGTCCCAGCTGCAGAAGCAGCATTTTATATTCCGCTCTAAGGTTGCTGATTCTCCTCTTATTCTTGTTTCTCAATATTTAAATGTATATGATTTTAATCCTTCTAACAGCTTATCATTTAAAGAGTATTACAATGTGTGAATTAGTCATATTTCAGCCACTTCAGTTGTTCATTCACTGGAAGAATGGAAGTTTAGAAAATGAAATATAACTTAACTTCAAGGCTCTAATTTACCATAGGAAATAACATGGGGTATATGTTGCTTACTTTCCTTTTTCAGGTTCCCCTCTCAAAAACAAAACTCAGGCTTCATCCAGGGTCCCATGAAAATGAATATAAAATTCATTAAACTATAAAAATGAAACCAGAACCTGCAGCAGAGAAGTGGAGAAGTGACATGAGGCTCTCTGGTGATTAACCTGCAGTGTAAAGCCATATGTCCTGCTGACATGTCTATCATACCACGCCTCTGCACAGGCCGGCAGCCTGTTTACTTGAGAAGGGCAATCCTATTGGTATCTAGAATTGTGCTCCAGAAAATAAGTTGTCATTTCATGTCTCTGGAACACTCCTGACTTAATGGACAAGATGCCAAGAAACAAAGTACAGCAAAAAAACTGCAAGGGGCAAAAAACAACCAACCAACCAAAAAAACCTCCTATAATGTTTCCAGCCCAAAGGTTGGTGTTCAGACACCACAAAAACCTGTCAGACTCGATCTGTGTTCAGATGATCAGCTTTTGGGGCATATGTTGAAGGTTTACAGAAGAAACACACACTGGAAACACTGAACAGGATAGCTGGACTACACACATGTCTCTCTCACAAGAAGGAGGAACTGCCTCATTTCTGCAGTTCTTGCTGATGGCGTGAAAGAGGATCACTTGGACTTCACCGAGATCATAAAAGCACAGCATGCAATTTCCATCTACTCTGGAAAAGTAGTTCCACTGTTTCCTGTAATGTTTAATGGCACAATTCTTTCATTACAGTGTAAATTAAAGTAATCCTTTATTATTGCCATTATCAAAGGCTGCTTTAATTAGACTCACTTAAAGGTTTGTTAAGGTTTTTGACAACAGAGCATACAATTATTACACACTTACAAACAGGCTTTCAGCATGGTTACTAACAAACCCCCTGAAGCCTACTCAGAACTAAAACCAGGATAAACAAACTCCTTTTCCCCACGACTCTGTGAGTGTGCTCTTCTCACTGCAGCTACTCTAAAAGTTTGGGGGATTAAAAAAAAAAAAAAAAAAAAAAAAGACTTAGACTTGAGGAGCAACAGAAACAGAATAAAACCTGCAATGACACCAATTATGTAGGTGAAACATTTTATCAAAACACTGTAACTACTGTGACTTCACTTTCACAAAACATGAAATGGCGTTTTTGCGTGACACCAGATTTTCTTTATAAATTCCACTGACATCTGTATAGCCTTGCCTTTTGCTTCTTCCTATCTACTACATCTCTGGTGTTAACTCATTAACTATTACAAGTGGCATATTAGCCTTGTGAAAACAAAAATGGCATCACTCAATGCCTTATTATCTTACACATTTCTGCAGTGAATCAAAGCCTGCTGCTAATGTTGGTCTGTCATGGATCAACCTTCTGAATGGTCGCATCGTTAAAGGCATTTTCAAGGCGTTTTAGAAGAATTTCGTTGTTAAAGCGGTACATTTTCAAGTCATTATTTTACAGGAAATAAGCAGAAAGAAGCCAACAATCCTAAAGCATGGGAAGGGAAATAATCAGGCACCACAGCACTGTCTTTAGTATTTAGTCAAGATAAAAATATCACTGATACTGCCTTAAGAACGGGACACACGTTAGTTATCCCCTGTAAACACGCTACCGCCAGATTATCGCTCAGGCTGAATGACAGCCAAGCCTTTCCAATAAACGGGAGGGTTCGGACCGAAAGTTTAAATCACCGTATTAATGTGTTCGAGAGAAAGGAGAAAGAAAAAAAAAAAAGTCATCCCGAGCGGCATGGGGAATTAATTACAACCTGCACGGCACTTGATGGCGGGGGGAGACGCGGGGGGGCGGCAGGGGAAGCGCTCCGCGAGCCGCGGGGCTACGCGGGACTGCGCGGCCGCGGGAGCCGCCGCCGCCGCCGCCCGCCGCGGTCCACGAGCAGCCCCTGGCGGAGCCCGGGGAAGGCGGTGCCGGAGCCCCTCCCCCCGCGGGCGGGCAGCCCACCCCCTCCCGCCGCCGCCCCGCCGCGGTCTTTACCCTTCGGTGCGTGTGTCCGTGCGCTCCGCCAGCCGCCCCCCGCTGCCCCCCTGGGAGCCCCCTCCCGCCCGGCTTCTCGGGGTACTCTTACCCGATTTTCCTCCTTCTGGCGTTCAGAGAGGAAAAAAAAACATAAGCGGGTAATGTTCAAAAATGTCGATTCGTCTCATTAAAATGTCGTTATCTTTCGAAAGGTTTAGCAGACAAGCTGCTGTACATGAAAGGGGAATCCTATTAAAAACTTTCTCTTAAAAACTTCCTCAAATCGTGCCCGTTGCTGTGTTTAAAAGGGCATCTATGATATTCAGGGTCTAATACGGACCCCAGTTTTAGGCAATGAACCTCCTGTTTAACGAAGACACCAGGAGGAGCCCCAAAGCGCCAAGCTTCACGGGGTGGGGGGTGAAGCACCCGTGCCAGCGGCTACCTGCGCCCCCCCGGGGAGGAGCTGCTGCCGGGCCCCTCGGGGCTGCCCCGCTCCCGCACCCACCGGGACGTGCCCCCCCAACAGCAACGCCCCGGCTGCGCCAGGCCTGGGCCCACGCTTAGTCCTAACAAAGACTGAAGAGCTCTGCAAGCCTGAACTGTTCTTCCAGTACACAGGAAAATGAAAGTGGTGAGATCACACAGTTTCTGGTTACAAAAATCAGTTTGATTATGATTTACAGAGATCAGTGAAATCAAATAAACCACTGAAAGGGGGATAAAAAGCTCCTTTGTAAGTTCCTACTAAATGTCACTTTATTTGAACAAGAAAGGGAGGAATGAATGTGAGGAAAGCAAACAGTGTGAATAAACTCAGCCCTCACTAATGATTAATAATTACTACTTACCTGGCACCAAAAGGAACCACGAGAGCCCTGGGGGACAGAGCCCTCACAGGCACTTGGGCTGCTGTCAGAGACTCAAGAGGTTCGTACTACACCCCAGTCAGGGGGTCAGCAGGCTCCTGCACACGGTGTCTCTACAGTCTCTCCTACATCCCTGTAACCCCCACAACACAGAGGTCTGGACACACACAAAGTACGGGAGCCGCTGCTCCATGACAGGTGGCTGTGCAAGCGTGGTGGGCAGCTCAGGCCACCTCACAGAGACCCCTTGGACCTACATATCTTGCAATAACCTCCTCCTGAGGACAAACCAAACCACTGCACACCATCTCCTCTCCTAATCCTGTCTCCTCTTTACAGACAGAGCTGGATGCTGTTTGTAAGCGCTTTGACACATCACAGGGTTAGGACAGCATGAGCAGCTCGTGTGCGACCACTGAACCATGGGAACTGGCTGCGGGAGCTGCCGTACCAGCTGAAAATATGAGGCGAAGCACATCTGCCTAAGTCACGAACTCTGGCACAATGCATGACTCATTCTTGCACCTAGGAAAGGAATTAGTTTTGCTCATTCATAGAGCTCAGGTGGCACTGGCAGCTGAATTTTACAACCAGCTTCCCAGATTTGTTTGCTTCTTCCTATACAAAAAGAGTGGCCCTGGATTTTGCAGAGTATTCTTGGAGGTCCACTATTACTGTGTAGCTGCATAGTATTTAAGATGCACCCCAACTTAGCCTAACAATTTTTCAAAAATAAGTGGGCAAAACCAATGTTTTTCAAAAAATAATAAAAAGAAAACCCCAAAATAAATAAAGAAAAAGAGACTGACATTTAAGATCCCCATCTGAAGTTACAAATCCCTCCAGGGTCATTCCAGCACTAGGAGAAGTGAGCAAGACAGGGCTCTTCTGAGTAAAAGCAGCTAAATTAGCCCACGGTGTTATTTTCAGGAGTTAGCCAACCAGAACAAATACAAATGGTTAAATATAATCTAAAAAGACTGCACTGGGCAAACAAATCCTGGTCTAGGGAGTCCACAGGAAATCTGAAACCTAAATGTTTAAGAGCTTCAGCATTAGGGTGTCGACCACTGAATTTTTGAGCAATATATTTTGATCAACTCTTCTTTTTCCCCCCTATTTCATAGGCCCATCAGACAATTCAGGTTGGAAGGGACCACATGAGTCTATCCTGTCCACCAGACCAGCTGACTCAGGGCTTTGTCCAGTTCAGTCTTGAAAACCTCCAAGGATGGAGACTGCACAAGCTCCCTGGGCCCCTGCTGCACTGCTGGACCACCCTCATGCGGAAAGTCCCCCCTCATATCAGTCTGAGCCTCTCTTGTTTCAGCTTACCACCACTACCTCTCGCCCTCCTACCATGCACCAGCGTGCAGAGCCTGGCTGCATCTTCTCCTTAACCTCCTTGCAGGCACTGGCAGGTTGCTGGTAGGTGCCCTCAAAAGCTGTCTCCTCCTGAGGCTGAGCAAGCCCCCTTCCCTCAGCCTCTCCTCACAGGGATACAGCCTCAACCATCTTGCCGGCCCTTTGCTGAACTCACTCAACTTTAAGGATGTCTTTCCTCTATCAGAGGTTCAAACTTGATGCAGTATCTAGATGTGGTCTAGCAAGTCCTGAGAAGGAGGTAATCACTTCCCTCAAGTTCCTGGTTTTGTTCCTGTTGACAAAGCCCAGGATGTGTCAGCTTTCATTACTGCTGGGGTATGCTGCTCACTCACATTCAGTGAGCTGTTCGCTAGACCCCAGGCACTTTTCCACAGAGCTGGCCCCAGCCAGCCGATCCCAGGGGAACCCCAGGGGTTCCTCCTTCCCCAGGGCAAGACTTTGCATTCGTCCCTACTGAATTTCATGAGGTCCCTGGCAGACCCCTCCTCCAGCCTGGCTAGTTCTCTGAAGAGCAGCCCAGCCCTCGGATGTGTTGATTGGTGTCTCTCCCCCAGGTTGGTGACACCTGCAAACTTGATGAGAGTGCACCCCACCACCTCTCCAGGCCACAGACAGGGATGTCAAACAGGCCAGGTCCTGGGATAGACCCCTGGTACTCCACATGCAGAGTGAGACCCATCACCCACAACCCTCTGAGACCCACCACCCAACCAGGTTTGTATCCACCTAGTCATCCACCCATCCAGGCCTTAACATCCTAATTTGGACATTTGTTAGCTTCCTCCTTTTTAAAAGCTTTTTCTCTCATACTGATGTAACAAAGAAAGAAATCCCAGTGTACGAACCTGTTCAATAGGCAGAATAAGCAACCCAATCACTGGAAAAGACCATTTCTCCCAGCAAAGAGTGGAGGAGTAAGAAAACCACAGGAATGTCCTACATTTGACTTTAGAGACAACCTTTTCATTCAGTTTGCAACACTGCCTTATACCATAAATACCTGAGCAATTTAAGGAGTTATTACATAGTGTAACAGATGTTTAAATACTTTCCAGATCTAACTAGCAAGTAAAAGCCACACCATGTTGCTGTCACCCGCTTCAGTGCAAAGAGGTGACCCCCCCCCCATTTTTCTTTCACAGCATTAACTTTTTTCTTCATTAGTGCCTCTCCTCTGAGTCCCCAGTGCCTTTGCCTTTCTGTCTCCCTGTGTTAAGGCCCCATCTCCCCACAGTCCCTGGGGTCCCTATTTCAGGTTCCCCTCTCCCTTTTCCTTCCACTCCTGAAGGACACAAGCAGCCAAAGCCAAACAGGCCAAAACAGACTTTTTCCATGGCCAGGTGAGCCCCTCCTGACTCTTGCCTGTCTCCTGCTGGGGCTCTGCTGCAGGTTGCCTCCAACACTTCATGAGGAACATTTTCCATTACATTTTTCATTTCCAACTCTCAACCTTTCTATCATATGATTTCAGGTTAAAACAGCAGGATTTTTGTACAGCTTATCTAGTTCAAGATGATCTTTCTGTCAGCTGCTGGAAAAAGATTAGTAGACATTAAAGCCAAAAGCCAAAACCCAGCTGTGATTCGTCTTCAACCTCACCCTAGAAACTTAACCTCATCCCAAACACTGGACTTTTTCCTAACTGAAACCAAGGGCTTGTACACATGAACCATCATTTGTAACATTAACACCACAACACACTTTCAAACGATCATAACCGGATTTTCCTCAGCTGTGCATGTTTTTTAGTGATTAACATAGTACAACAGCTAAAATAGAAAATACCATGTAGTTTCAGCTACTGAACCTGTATTTAACAGTTGCTCACTGCCCCGCAGGACTGCCAACGCTGCTTTTGCTACATGTAGGTAAAAGAAGAGTGTGAGAAGAGTTATGCTGGCTTAGACCACTGGTGCACCCAGACAAGGGCTCTAACCACAGCCAACAGGGAAAAGAAGGAGGACATAAACACTTACAGGTATATTCCCTCTGGCCATCTCTGGCCTTAAAGATAATGTCTTTGTATTTCATAAAAAAACATACAAAAAAGAAAAACACCTCACTGGTGTTTCCTATTGCATTCCTAAAAAGAGGGAGAAAGCTTCTGACAAAAGGAGACCTTCCCCGAACTGATGGTTTTCTGTGCTCCTGCCAGCACAGCTCTTCCAGGAGATCCAGAGCAAGCTCTTGCCCTAAACCTAATGCATAACAGTTCTACAATGACACATGATTTGTATGTATTACACTGGATTAGCAAAGAGATAAATGTTATTTCTGCCATTTCAAAGCTATTCCCACATTTAGACTTTATATACCATTTCACAGAAGGATATGTACTACTCTTTTGTTACCTATCATGTCTATACCCTGTACTAGTTTCTTTCATATTTTCTATCTGCCTTGTGTCAGAGCTGTGGTTCCTGGCCTGTAGCCCACTAAGTCACAGCAACTGATCCACGGGAAAAGGTGCACAGCTCTGCATTGCCTTTGCAATGTTCGGTGAAGTTTAATGGGGAGGACTCGTTATTCCTCCCACAGCCCACTCCTTGCAACTTCATAGCTGCCTGTGGAAAGGCAAAAAAGCTTGGGAGTCACTGTCTGCTTTCTGCTCTAAAGAATAATGGCTTTATAATGGAATTTTCCAATGAGAAAATTAATCTGGCCATATAACCAAGTAGGATAACCAAGAAATTCACAAAAGTATGTCTCTGCAGCGAAGTACCCAGATTCCAGAATTCTGCAAATCCCAGACACTAACTGGCTTGATCTTCTAATTTACACTGACACCACATTACAATGACCTGCCTACATCTGACATTAAGCATAATTTAATGCTTGTTAATCAACAGTGAGGGCAAGTGTAAGCCCTGCGTTCCTTATCTAATGTTTTGCTCTCCTCTGCTGAGAGAGTTAGAGGATTTGCCTTGTTCTGTCTATCATCTTCTTTGGTAAACACCAATCACTGGAGTAAATCTGATAAGTAGGCTGACTTCTGACCTCTTTGTTCATATTTGTGTCATACATAAATATGTTGCTGGCAATGGTTTCTAGTGGTAAACTTCCTGGGGTTTTTTAACCCATTAAACAGAAATGCATTATAGAATAGAACATAAGGGAATTTTGAAGTATTATAAATATAGGATTAGGAAACTTGCCAGCAATATCTATTGCTGACAGCTGACTTTATTAAAGTTCATCAGCATTAATTGCCTCATTGTTGAATGACTTTTGCATGTAATTATCACCAGTCTAAACACAGATTGCCTCAGGTACAGTATCTAATGTGATCATGTGTTCTGAATCCTATTAAAATAGCCAAGATGTAGCAGAGATTATTCTCTAACTAACAGTAAGGAAGTGCAAGAAGGAACAGAAACAGGGGGAAATTATTTTGCTCAGCCTAAACAGTGTTACTTTCTCTGTCTCGTTCCAACATTTCCAGTAATGCTTTGGTGCCATAGATGCTGAAGCAAGACTTAGAGATGCCAATTCTATACCAGTGTCATTTATCTCAAGGACAAGTGAAAATTCCTGTGCCCCACTAGAAAGAAAATGCCTCAGGCACGATTGCTAAAATGGGCTTTAAACGTCATGCTATATTTTAATAGACAGAAAGATGGATACATCAATGTCTAAAATAATAATTCTTAGATTATATTTATCAGAACAAGGCAAGGCTGGAATTGTAATTTGAAGAAGTCTGAGCTCCAGTATTGTGAGCTAATACCCAAGGAGAGAGGACACACAGCCCCTTCTTTGAACTTCTATGCTGTTTTAAGATGTTTTCAAGATCTAAAGGCTCAGCATCAAAGACAAAATTTCATACTTTTTTTACACCAACCTGAAATCTTCAAACCATATTACTATCCCATTCCCAAACCCTACTTTCTCAATAAAAAATAAATAAATCAATTACTATTCCCTTTCCTCAATGTACCAGCTCTTTTGAGACTTAACAGAATACACTCTACTCTTCTGAATCATTACATGCAATAGACACATGAAGGGTTTTTAAAAAAAAATTAAATAAGCTTTTGCAATTTTGCTTGTAGATTTATTTAAAGCCTTCAAAAGGATCATCTTAAAAGCCTCAATATCATCTTAGGAATTAGTTGCTTGTCATAGCAAATTTTGGCAATGTTAAATACCCACCATTCTCATGTATATGCCTCCTTATATGCATACCTACCTATCACCTGCCAGGCCTCTGGAGTGACTTTTTGGAGAAATTCATATTCAAGATTGTGTTTCAGCCACAGGTTTAACAGCAAAAGACTTCAAAACTGTGTTAGGCAGTATTTAAAAATGCAGCATAAAAAGCTACATTGAATAAGGACTTTCAGCAGTGAAAAAGGATTTGACTATGGAACACAGACAGCTTCAGAAATTTTACAATATTTTTAAACACTACTAAGCTGTTCTTGATGTTGTGTGTTGTGTGTTGTCAAGTAGCTACAGACATAAATACTTGAATAAAGACAAGACTTGTCACATATTACCTTCCCTTACCCCTCCTCACATTGCTTTTTCTCTCAAGTTTATTAGCATTAATAACTGGAAGCACTGATGTAGCCTTTTAGGGTATTAGACCAAACCTGTAAATTAATGCATTGGTTCATCACAATTCATTAATCAAGCCTGTGCTGGATTTAACAGACAGCAGATTATTAAAGACACCAAATTACACACACGAAAAAACCCAGCTCCCAGAGGGTCAGATGTAATGTGAATGGTTTTGCATAAAACCATAAACCTGCTATTAAATTAAAAACAGGCAAAAATTATGTCCGCTGCTTATCTAAAGTAATTTTTTTTAAAAGGGATGTTACGCTAATTTACTTCTTAACTGGTCCTGGTTACACAGCAAAGGACTAAAGGTTAACTGCAATGGCTCCTCTGATGCTTGGTTAAGCAACTTACACTAACATATCCTGACTGAGGTGAAGAAATTAATGAAATTACTACTGTAATTCATTACTAATGGAAAATTGTCAATGCTTTCAGACAGCAGTTCACACAAATTTTCTGCAGACATGAAGACCTAGTACAGTGACTCATGCTCTTAGACTTGCTACTCTTATTTCAAGTCTTAGCACCATTCATCACAGCCGAACTTTATGCCATGCCATCCAGCAAAGTTTAACAACCTTTGATCTCAATAGCTGAGGTCTTTCTACTTCTGTGACACGGGTTTATGAAGGAAGAAAAAATAACATGTAATTTTCAGCATCAGTCTAAGGAATGCTAAAACAAAGAGAGGAAAGAGGCAGAATCACTGCAACCAGCATCCAAAGTATAGCAAACATAGGAAAGATTGTAATTTGCCAACTAATGATGCCAAAAAAAACCAGTGTAAATGAGTCTAAAATTTATATATCAATTATCAATTTAAAGGACAACATTTATAACAAATAGTGAACATTAACAGTTAGTGAACTGTTAGCTGAACAAGACTGGTCTGTTGTGCTGCATAGTCCTGGTTTCCCTTTATATTCTTCACTAAACCACAAAACAGAATATCAAACTAAGATAGGATAGTAAAGCTGTCCATCCCCAAAGAGAGATTTATCTGTGACTACTGTAATAGTTGGTATCTACAGATAGCAGGAATATGTTATATTCAGTGACTTTGACATAAATAAAGTATTTAATATTACCTGGCTGCATATAACATGAAACTCCTAATAGGAGTGTTATTTTATGTTAATTTATAGGACAATGTTAATTTATAGGACAACATTGGTTTATGATTGTGGGGTTATACTGGGAGGAAGCTAATAAAGATAATGTTTATGATCTTCCCATTGATAATGTTTTTTGTTTGCAAGCAAGAAAGATACTGTTTCTGATGGTCATAAACACCCAAGAGATGAGAACTGTGCAGCATGGTTCAGGGTTAAATTATGCAAACAAAATTTAAAGTTTAAATATCAGGACAGCTTTCCCCCTTGGGGAAGAGCAGAATTAAGAGGCAGGGAAATCCCTACCCATATAGGAACTCAACAAAGCATGCCCAAAGCTCCTTTGACTCTGTTCTGTGCATTCCACCATGTGAAATGGAAAGAAGATCTGACACAATGACAGTAACACCAGCATAGAGAGAGCTTTTAATGGAAGAAGACAGCAGATTTGCTACTGTGCTCCCTACCTGTTGGGAGTGGGCCTCTGTGCATGACGTTCAGCAAGCATGGCCAGAAAGTCCCTGTACATCACCTGGTTTAAGTGATACATGGTGTCCTCAGAAGCCAGTGCAAATAAAAGCCAAAAATATGTTGACCAGGGAAGAGCCTCTCTGCAGATGTTGCCCATTCCTTATACTCGGCCCACAAGCATCCCATCAGCTGCTTTCAGGGAACGAGTGCTGAGGCAGACAGGATCCCCGTGCACCCCGGATGGTATTTCTCAGGCTAAGCTTTTGCCAAGTTCAAAAATTAGCATTTCTCATAACTCAGTGAAGGGTATTACAAGAACTCTCACTCAAACTCCAGCTAGCCCTGGTGTCACAACACACACCGAGAGCAAAGCGGTGTGCGAGAAGGTGTCTGTCTGCTTCACTTTGCAGTTGTTACTCCCACAGATTAGTACAGTGGCAGAGCTCAAAAATTAGGTAATGCAACCTAGAAGTCAAAGGAATGATAAGGTCTTCATGGACAAAGGATGCTCAGAATGTATTCAGTGTAAAAGCCTCCAGTTATGTTATTTAATACGTAAAAATGACTTACGCTTCTAAGGTAATTCTCACTGAAAACAGATGAATACTGCCTTTGCATACACATCTATACTGACAGACTATAAAGTACTGTATCAAGTACAGTCCTTTTGCCAGTAACCCAGGCCAAATCTTTACTTCAGACATTGGACTCCTAACATCTTACAATGCAAATTAGTAACTCTTCTATCCAGTTTTTAAAGCATTATTTGTAAACCCCACTTTAGCGTTCAGTGGGATGGTATACACAGTCCCATTCTTTATGCCAAGTGTCCCCAAATCCTTGGGGGGTTAGGGAAAAACTTAGCACACATATGTAACACTGCTGCAATAGCTGTACTTCTTTATATTACAAGCAGGTGAAAACAAGGACTAGTTTAACAGCATCAACAAAGTACACCTTCCTAGCACTACAAAAATTAAAAAAATTTAATGTTGAATGTATTCCTTAATTATATAAAACTCTGCAAAGAATAACATGGTTTAAATTTATTATGCAAATGCTCTTAATTTATGACAGATTGCTACTTCAAATACAAGTATTAAATCTCTATTAGATTCGTTGAGGTAATGCACTAATATGCATCACTGAGGTCTTAAATTTCTAAGCAGCAATAGTGTTTGTTAGATGCAATAAGGATTACCTTAATTAAAACACTATCCTCAGCATCTCAAAAGATTTAATCCAAATCTTTATATAGGGCACATTCATTATCTATCTCCAGTTAATAAAAATATGACCTACTTTGGTTACATTTCAGAATTTAACGTTGATTACCATTTTGTTAATAGAAATAAGATACTAAAGACTTTAAAGACAAGCCAAAAGCAATTTTGCCAGCCTAATTAAAATACTATTTAATGGCCTCAGAAGGAGCTTTATATTTATTCATAACTGTAGAGGTAGACTTTTTAGAAATGTTTTTAAAATAGCGAATTAAACAACAGACTCCTAAAAATATACCTAAGGATAACAAGTGAGATTTATAACCAATGAGCTTAACACAGAGCCTGAAGAGATTCAGAGAAGAATTCCTAAACCCCACAGGGACACTTTTGAACACGCGAGCTGTTCTGATAAGCTCAACAACACTCCTCACTTCTGTAGGAGGAGGCCCATACCATGTGTCTTTGCAGAAGCAAGGCTTAAATTAATCATAACACTCCAAATGTAGCGTCAAGTTACTGCTAAGTAGTAGTTTCCAAGGAGACATGATGCTTATCAAAACACTCTGATGCGCTGCAGCCTGCCAGATCTAAGACAGTATCTGAATGGGTTAGTGCACTTCTTAGCAAAATGCAGCTTATTCTGGATTAAATCAGGGACACAGCAGGCTTCTGGAGAAGGCAAAGTTTTGGGAGAGCAGAGGGAGATAAGTCCTCACCATAAAGCTGGTCTTGTACCTACTACTGCCATATTAAACAGGATAAAGAGAGTCCAGAAGGACCACAGCCAGCCAAAGTATGTGGTCAGAGACCCCACGGGGCCACCACTTCCCCAGAGCTATCCACTCACCTCCTTGGATTTCTCAAACCCATGCATGAAGTTGTCTTTTCACAGCATTGCTCAGCAAAATGTAGCCTCCTTGTATATATCCTCTTCTCCATACAGAAAGGTTGGACAAAAACATGCATGTTACAGAGACAAGGTGTCAGGATCAGTCCTTCAATCCCCCACACAGGTGCCACTTACAATATCCTAAAACCACATATTTATTTCTGAAGGTAAGAATGTCAGGTGATGGCTGAACCCAAAGCCTTGTCCATTTATCACCAACAAAAACTCTAGCACATAGAGTTTCTCTTACTAAAATTAATACAGATTGGACACCTCTAGTTATTGGTGGGCTTAGTTTGTTGAAAAGCTTTGAGGTACTGAAGAATCTTACCAATTTTAAGAGACACAACATTTATGGCTTTCTACTTAAAGTGATTATCAATTCCTACATTGTAAACATGAAAGTATTATGGGCGAACAATGCCATAAAATCTCTCACCAGGGTTCTCACTGCAAGTGGGAATTCCCCGTTTAATTAAAGTCAGTACATACTGTTTTCTCTTGATCTCCATCACGTAGCAGTCACCTGCTCCCACAAGACACCCAAGCAGCCAGTGGCTACACCCAAGGATTACAAAGGTTGGGAGACCAAAGCGACATTGTTCAGAGAGGAGGCCACGGGAAGATGTAAGGACACGTGCAGAGCTGGGCAGCACTGGGGAAGCTCCCTGTGCAGGAGTTGTCTCTGGCTGGCAACACAAGCAGCAGGACCTGTGAAGAGCAGTGACCCTCATCCCCTGCTTGTCCCCCCAGGGCGGGGCGGGGAGCCGGAGGGGCAGCCCGCCACTGAGCCCCCGGGCACCCTGCAGCCACGGGGCCCGGCTGCCTCACTGGCAGCGGGTCAGCAAGCAGGACTGCTGCCTGCAGGCGGGTGGGAGGCAAGTGTGACCCCCGCAGCCCCTAGGCTCAGGGCAGCCAGGGGCCCCAGCACCCACACCAAGCCTCGCTGCAGCTGGCGGTCTCCATCCACACATTCTGCTTTCACATGTCTGGCGCACTCTGCTCTGTTCCCTCATACCGGTTTTAGCACCAGTTTCTCGTCCAATGTCTTTTTCCTTCCCCCTCGTTCAGTATCTCCACTTTATTTCTTCTCTACTTTGCTGGCCCTGTATCGCTAAAAAGTGATAGAAAAGCTCCTTCCCAACTCCCAAATACACTTTCAGAAAAAACAAAGGTAACGATGCATTTTCCCCTCCTTCTTTGCCACACTCAGTCCAACAGCAGTAGCTGTTGCAGAGAGCGCCCTTTCAGCTGCGGTGTGCCCATGGGTAGGAGCATCCTGCCCCATCCCGTCCCCCCTCAGTCCCAGCCCTACAGCCTCCCGGTGCATCCACTGCCACACGCACCCATGGGGCTGTCTTCCACAACCCCCAACAGCTGATCGCCAAACACAAGGAGTTAATTTTATGAGAGAAGGAATTTTTTAAGCCTAAAAAAACTGATGACATTAGAAAGCTCATTGTAAATTTTACATAAAGAGGTCTTGTCTCTTTATCATGAACATAAATGTCAGCCACTGAAAGACTGTTGTCACAAATGCCTCCCATGAGTGCCAGATCTGTCTGTAACATGGCATATAAGATGCTTGTTCTTCTAGTAATCTGCACTTTTCAGCAATTATTAATTCCTTAAACATTTAAAATAGACCTTTTCATTTGTGCTTTCACCTCTTGAGGTCACTGCAGCAATCTCAGCCCATGTGGCTCATAGCTCCCCTTTTAGCATTCATTTTCAAAGACATATAAAACACCCAGACAAACCAAGAGTCAAAAGCAGGCTCCTGAGGCTAAGATATGTTTTTTCCCCAAAACTCTTCCATATGTTAATATAACTCCCTTTTACCAGGTTTCATGCATGAGACAAGGGACTCTAAAATATTCCTTATCTCAGGGAAAGCACAATAGTCGGGATTTTTCCCCTTTCAACTCTCAGCTACTCCTCTCCATGAGAGCATAGGCTGGAAAGACGATAAGGAGAGTATTCTAGCAGATCTATGCCTCTCTCTTCCTCTATTATTAAGAAAGCGAAAAAATAAAAAACCCATTACCTCCAAAATGGAGGCAGGCTTTTTGTGAGATAAGCCACTCCTCCACATCATGTATTCCACCGAAGGGATTCATATTGGGCTCAGTATCTTCTAATGGTTTCATCAGTTAATATTAAATTGGCTTCAGATAGGAAAAAAAGAATTTTCCTTGCACTGCACTAAATAATTTACCTTTATATAGACTGCATAAACTACATTTCTGAAGAGGAACAAACAATTATTGTTCCATTTATATAAGTGACAGTGGATGGATTCTCACAGATTGACAGTTTGCATCCCACACTGTCGGTATTTTGCTGTGTAGTTGACTTTCACTGTTTGGTCATTTTCTTACACTTTACAAATGGAAAGACATTTCACAGTAAAACCACAAAAGGTTGGTATTTTATAGCACAGAGCTCTGGAATTAAGGTCTTCCCATCCTCACGACAGCAAGATGGTCCCTAGTGTCATGGGTAAAAACAACCTGTGTAACAACTTGGATGGTTAACGGGATAATGTGGCATATAATGTATGTGGGGTGACAGTCAGGTGTCCCCAGTGGCACTGTCAGTATCAGTCCTCATGCAGCCTAGAACCAGCTCTGATGCCCACGTAACCCCTCGTACCTGCCATGAGGTTGGGCAGGGACAGCTGCTGCAGGGAGCAGCCTCTGCCCCTTTGCCTGGACAGAAGCACATCGCTTTCCCACCTCTTCCAGCCCCAGCTGCCAGAGCTGCTTTCTGCGTTCTGGGGCCAGCCAGACTGAAATCACACCTGTCTGGTGCTCCTTCAGACGGCGGCTATGCTTACACAAACCATAAGAGAAAGCGAGGAAGACCACTGCTTTCAGCACAAACCCATTCCTTTAGCAAGCAAACCTTTGCTCTCCTCTTCAGGTCAGTCTTGCCAAATGGAGCAACTGAAGCAACACCTGGTCCACCCTGACCACGAGCATTCCCCATGGGAAACTGTGGCTTTACCACTGGCACCTACTGTTTCCCGTTGAAATGACACTTCATCACTGAAAACGTTAGGATGCTGCCATTATAAACCAATCACTGCACAAGCCCTTTTAATTGCTCTCCTCTCTACATCCAGTACAAAATGGGTTGTGAAACAAAATGGACCAAACAAAGAGCAGTCTGCTAACCACCGTACATTTCTAATTTTTACCACACTGTGCAGTAGTTTTCCATAACTGCCAAAGCTTCCTATTTCTGCAGAGCCTCAGTTTTGTTAGTCGGTAGAAAGTCCACCCTTTTTACTTTGTATCCAAAGAGAAATTACTACCTTTTTGAACAACTCACATCATGTTTGACCTTGAGTGATAACCTGAGGTTCACTGCAGGTTATTTGTTCACATACTAGTTCTTGTTCAAAGGTTTTGACATGTTCCAGCATTCCCTCTGGCTTTAATGGGAAAAAACCAAACCAAACCAAACCAAAACTACCCCTTATCTGCACAGACAGTAGTCTCTCAAATACATCCATGTACAACCTAAAAGCTGTCACTTCAGATTGCCACAAACTATGTTTGGCATGAAAGTAACCTTTTCCCAGGCCTCTGTGACCTCTCCTGCTTGCTGCTGGCCACTACAAAAATAAGTCAGTTATACCAAAAAAAAAAGTCTTCTGTTCAGGATAAAGAACCAGAATCCTTTAGAAATACTTTGATATTTCCATGTTTTGGGGTTTTAGGGTTTGCTTGTGTTTGTTTTTTAAATTTATGCATGAGACCTACAGATCTGTTAAAAGTTGTTACCCCTTCATGGTATGCTTCCAGAAGTGCATCCCTTTTCTTTCTGCTGTTGGAAAATGGCATAAATAGAATCTCTTGCTGCTGGCTCAGGGGAAAAAAAAAAAAAAAAAAAAAAATCCTTATTTCTATCCAGAAAAATCTTAGACCCCCTTGCTGCTACTCCTGAGAGTCCCTGCAAAATACTGAGTAACAGGAGTTATATACACTCACATCTTTCTTTGTGGTAGTTTATTCCACGGCAACTGAAATTTTGTAATGCTTGTTGCTCTGCTTTTAATGGTTTGCTGTTAATAAGAAATTTTCAGTGAGCTATAACCCATTCCTACTTCAGATCCATAGGAAACCTAACAGCTAAAATTTCTCTTAGGACTTTCAATCTCACATTCTACCTAAAGGCAGGAAAACTTTTTATTTTGCTGCTAAACCATTATCCACAACTCATTTGCTTCAACTTAGCAACGAATTTATAGAAAAAATCCATAAACTACATGAGCAAGAATCAATTATTTCCCTTTTTTACATAGCTATTACTAATAACTATGCAACAAATCCCAGGGATTAGTTTTTCATTGTCCCAGCTACCAAGAACATTCGAAGTATCCAGCTTTCAAAACCAGTGCTCCCCAGTACTGAACAGCTTCACCTTCTACAATCACCCTCTCCCTTTGGAACTGATTACATAGTTTCAATGTAGTTACCTTTTCCAACAGATTTGATCAGTTAAGTGAGTATTTCTGAGCCAGCACCAGAGCTCCTGTGGGCATTACAAACACTGTTACACATGGATTAGCCCAGCTTCCATGGCCCTTTAAAAGCTGAGACTTTAAAAATGGTCAGCATGCTGCCTGTACTGCCAAGCTTTGCCTTTGCCTTTATCTGTCCCCAGCCTCCCCCCACAAAGGTGGGGAGACTGCTGCGGAGATACCTGTTCTCCTTTGCTGAGCGCTAACGTAAGCTTCTGCCAGGAGCTTGGAGAGATGGCATCTCTGGACTGGTTTGGGGACATGTCTTTATTCCCGTTCTGCTTGATGACCATCCTTCTTATAATTTTTTTTCACAGCACCAATATGTAAATGACCAGCTTCTCCTGAGGTTTTATCACTGTTCCTTTATTTGTTTTAAAAAGCATTTCCCTGATTCTTCAAAATCAGTCTGAAGGAAACCTGTAGCATCTTTTAATAATTAGTATTGTAGGAAGTAAATAACAGAATTCATAGCAAGCAGCTTCCAGCTCCCTTTCTGCAGCTGCCCTTAAACAAAAGAAAGAAATCTGGTGCATGGCTGGCAGGAAAGACATGTGCTCTGTGCCAAGCTCCAGGCGCTCTCCAGGTACCATACAGCCCAGAAACTCCGAGTGACACCCTCACACCCAGCTGGAGTTTCTAGCATTTGGCTCCTTGTCAATGCAGAGGTAACCTTGAAGTCCTCCTTTGTCATACCAGTATCTCAGAAACACAATTTTCTGGAAACTCCTGTAGCCATTCCTGTGGAGTATTTTCTTTCCCTCCCATTTTTGCCCTTACTAGATGTGCCTTGTCTAACCCATACTTAAACGGTGGCTCCTAACCCCATAGCAAATACTTGACTCAGAATAGGTTTGCAGCACTTAAATCTTGTAATGCCACTGCCCACCATTAACATCCAGAACAACCTTTGTAATTGATGAAGAACGGAAATACATCAGCCTCCCAAGACATTATGCACTATTTGAGCAAGGACCATCTAACATCTCCACGCCAGGTCTCTATAATATCAGTGCAGAAAAAGTCTCATAAAAATTAAACACTTACCTGTGTTGTCTGATTCCAGACATAAGCGGACTTTTTTTTTCCAAAAGTGATTTGTCAACCCTCTTAGTCCTTGCTTTCCAGAATGCCCACATGGTGCAGATAATCTGCTCCTGGGAGCTGCTGGTCACCTCTTCCACCAATCTTCCCAACCACCCAGAGGCACGACAGCCTGGTTTCCCAGTCTTATGAGACTTTTGGAGGTTACTACCTCAACAAAGCCTCTGTCATCCCTGGGTCACTTGAGGAAAATTTCTAAGAATTGCTCTAATTCCTTTGCAGACTGCCTACAGCTCTTGAGTGAGGTTAGTCATCTCTATACCCGTAAAAAACTTCCATCACTTGTTCTCAGTGCTACACGCTATTTCTGCTAAAAAGAGAAAATTACAATGAAGCTGCGTATTTATTTCAGGCATTTCTACTTGAAGCTTGGATACAGTAGCAATTCTTTGCTCATATTCCCAAACCTCTTTCCAGAGAGTAATCAATCCAAAAAAACCCTTTCTTTTGGCTTCTCTGAGAGCCACATCACCAGTGTTTTTATTGCCGTCTGTTCCTTTCTAACACCTCCACTTCTACCAAATAAAAATCAGCCTCTGGCATAGCTCTATCCATACAGCTCAGCTTCTGTTCAGCATCTCACGTGGACAGTGTTCTCACAAGTAACTCAGTTATTTTACTTTTAAAAAGAACTGCTTTTTATATTATCTTGACTGACAGGTACTCATAGCATCAACTCCCATAAAAATATACCCTGCCTCTGTATAATACTACAGATTAGTGATCGATCAGAGACCAACAAAATCATTTTGCACTGATTTTTTCCTAAGTGCATCCCAAGAACAGTAAAGGTACATTGATTTTAGCACCTTCAGTCTTAAAATCGTGGCACTGATTTTGCTCTGCAGCGTTCTCTCTGACTAGCACAAGCGTAAACTTCAGGTTATTAGCCCCTGTGGCACTAACATAAAAGGAGTACCAGGCTGCTCTCCTGATGTAAAGCTCAGATCAAGCAGCAGTCAACCATTTGTTTTCTGCATAGGTGAAATTAGCTCTCTCAATTCTCTACATAAAGTTTAAGAAATATCCAGCTAATTGCTTCAGTGGAGCAGTTAGATGTTGCCAAAAGTGGTCCCATAAAGGCCTAGAGAGTACCCCACCTCCAACCAGCAGGTATCGAGTTCTAGTGTAACACAGTGAGTTGGCCTGTTAAGTTCAGCTCAAGAAAACTGGGATCATTTGACAATTTCCCATAGAAATCAGTCTTCATTTCTTATTTGCAGGAGTGTAAAAGGTAACAATAGGAAAAGAAGCACAAAGTGGAGTTATTGTTCTCATGCAGAGATCTTTTGTAACAAGTTTCACCCTAAAATGACTCTTTGCATTCAAGTTATAATAGGTGACAATGCATACATATAATGAATCATATTTATAATGGGAAATACTAATAGAATATTGACCCCAATTCCATGATCAGCTATGTTCTAATGCAGGATGCAAACAGGTTACTTGTATTACATTAAGAAACACAAAGAAAATCAAAAGCATAACGGTTGTTACCTTATTAGCATAAAATTAAAGCACCTGAATGCATAATTAACTGAAAATATTAAGGGATTCACTTTTAGAGTCCAAAGAATTCCTTAAATTAATGTGTCTTTTAGGCAAATTTTTCTGTCACTCTGAAGAGTTCTTTTTACTGCAGGTTAATACTTTCAGGCTGGAAATACAAACTAATATTGATATAAAAGTCAATATATGAAAATAGCACAGAACAATAACTGCAAAATGCTATTAGCATATTTACATTTCAAGTTCCATTTATGTCTATAATTAAGCATATAAACAATCATAATTCTTGCATAATATAAAATTAAGTATACATATAAATTATAAAACCAGAACATAGTGCTGCCAGTGTTGCATGTCTTATGCACAAAGAGACAGGATGATAATGCTTAATGCTACTATGAGATATATGAAAGTTGATTCCAGCAATTGCACTATTTCATAATATAAGCAATTTCAGTCTCGAACTCTGGCAGAAATACAGTGTGTGCAACATTTCATCATCTTATTTCAAAGGAACTATAATATGATTATGTTTGTATTTTCACAGATAAAGCTGAACAAATCAAGGGACACTAGATTTTAAATCATCCGTATGTACGGTTTATTAAACTATTTTTAAAAGAAACAATGTAAACAAAGTATTTTTCCACTATGAAGTTTCTTTAAGCTCATTACAGTACTTCTGAGTATAATTTATACTAATCTCAGTGGGTTTTGTGGGTCATTCATAAAGAAGTAAGAAACAGTCTTATAGGAAAATGAGCTAGAACTACAAAACCACAAAAATTAGCCTTATTCACAAAACAATCAAATCTACTTTCAATCTTTTAATTGATTATGTCAAGGATTTTCATCTATGAGTTCTTACAGTGTCTTGTCCTCCCTGTAACAGCAAATAACAAATGGCAAGGGGGGCGAGGTGCAAGAATTATAATCTTAACAAGACTGAATAATTAAAAAAAGATGGTGAATTCCCAATACTAATGATGTCCCCCATTAAAAGTGTTTCCCTGCTCTTGAACTTGGCATTACTTCCCCTGAAGCCATGCTATTCTCCTGAACAGTAGGCTACTTCACAGTATGTGCTGCTCATAAAGGTTTCTTTCCAAGAGGTGATAATAAAACCCCTTAAATATAAATAGTACATATAAATGCTATAAATAATGCCTTGAAAAATTAATACAGAAAAGAAGGGAGTTTTATTCCTGCTCCTCCCTCTCCCAAGACAGAGATGGTTTTCTCCACAGACCTTGGTCATAATGACGGTCAGTAACAATGCTAAAACACAAAACTGTAGAACAATTGATTTCTTGCAGAATTGAGCAATTTAATCTGTTAGCACTCCAAAGTCCTTGTTTCCACAGGCATCACTACTCTGCCCAAGTAGTAGCATACATATGCAGCAAGACCTGATGTTATATGTAATAGTAAAAAATCTCATGTCGCCCTTCTGGTTACTTCAGTTTACACTTGCCGCACAAAGGGTAATGAGAGAGAAGTCCTCAGAAGACCAGACCATCCTTCTTCTCGTACAACAGAAAATGCAGACCAACAACGCTCATGAATCATATGAAAGGAGCAGAAAAAGTGAACACATGCCATTTGCCAACAAACCTGCCTGACACAGCCAGTGCCACCTCTTCTAGCGACTGGCAGATGCCCACCCAACTGCGGTTAATTCAACTGCAGTTTAGCACACCCTTCCGTGGATCGAGCATGTCTCCTCAGGATTAGAATGGATGCTTTGGATGCAATGTATTCATGCAAAAATGACTGTGCAAATAGGGCTGACATTGGGTTTGGGGTTTTGCTCCTCTTTCTATGTACCTTTCTTTCTTAACCCATTTTTTGTTTTCTTCACACTTAATAAGCCAAGGGATTCAAAGAGACCAGTCAAACCTCAGTTTTGTCCTAAAAACCTGATTCTTCAAGTAGTCAGTCCTACCGCAACAGCTTTCATTTTAGCCTGATTTTCAAAGGAAACTTTACGCGGCTGTGCTGTCTGTATGGAAGCACACATATTTATACTACAAAATTATTCTAGAACTTTTGAATTCAACTCATTTCAATTAAAATGAGCGGTTAACAGCTTGAAAGAAACCATGTTCCTCCAACTTTGATGAAAACAGATAGCAGAGAAGAAAAATGCTATTGATAATTTAATGATTTATGCAGAAAGCACAATCAACATCAGGCATTGGGGAACCCACCTGGGAGAGCACTATCATGAATGTCTCTTCTGTAAGAAAGGCTTCATGTGTGCAATTGTTTAGAAACAAGAATGTCCGCAGGAAATAACACTTTACTAACCACACTGTTCAAAGAACTATTTATATTACAATATTCACAAGAAAGCTAGTTTCTTATTTGTTAAACCATTTTTTCTTTGTGGATTGCTTTTTCCTTGCAATTGAATTGTCTGATTCTGATAGCTATATACACTTCACTAACTTTTTACGCACTGATATGCATTCTTTAATGATTCTCAGGAGTTTTGACTTTGTTTCCCTGCATTTTGTTCTTCTGTGTCTGCTTCAGTTCCCTTGGAGGGCAGAACATGCACCACAGTATGCATTTTGATGACTTTTGTGCCCCAGGGGCTCACAGGCTTGCCCATCTCTTTTTACAATAAATGCAAACAAACCATCAGTTAACAGACAGCTGCAACATCCTTCCAAAAGAACAACCTTTAAAAATATTGTTTACTTGTCTGAACACAAGATATCCTCCTACCCTTCAAAATAAGTGACTGATTGATGGGTAGGCAAAAGTATTTGCTTTGACAGAATCAGACTGACATTAGTTTTCATGTTCTCTGCTGCCTGAACAGTATCAAGCTGATCAGATTTGTAATTCTCCTGAAGTACATCAATCCAAGCAAAAAAACTGCAGTCTTTTCCTACACTGGACTCGTTGATTTGTCCAATGTAAGTTAGTGAGTAACAAATTCAACTATGATAAAAATTGATTGTATAAACTGCTTTTTCTAACTCCTGAAATACAGAAATCATCTAGCTGCTTACAACGACTTCATTTGGCAAGATGAACACAGATCAGAAGAGAGCTGCAGCTTACCCAACTGTCATTTGCTCTTTAACTTTTTTACTTTTTAAATTGGCTGTTGCAGAATGATAGCTCTGACCAAACAGTTAACCAAGAAGGCATCAGGCAATAGTTTTCAAGAAAATACATGAGTTTATATCCAAGTGCAACTGGCAACCACGGACCCTACAAACAGCTTCTCTTATGCAGCTAATTACAGTAGCTTTTATAGTAGGGAGGAAAAAGTTGGAGAGTCTGCATCTAATCTTGCAAGAAGACCACGACAACCGTACGCCTCAATTATTTTTTGCAGTGACATGCAATTTGAGATCACATGATTAGGTATGCTATTCAACCCAACTTCCAAAATCAACAAAAAGCATATACAACTGATTTATACGCGTGTTAGATAAGGTCCCAACTAGACTTTAATGGACAAGGTTGTGATATAGGTTGTGCTGAAGTACTTTACTATTTATCCTCTTTTCAGAAAAGTGGAGTATTTTAAAGATCTGTCTGAGGACACAAAATCCATCTGGCAAAACTTTACAACATTTAGATTTGCAGAGAGATACTGATTCCGTTTTCTTATGCTGTACATGCATAGGCCTTTTCTTGTCTTTGATACTTGTCAGATCTATCGCATAGTATAAGAAGAGAGCCTCTGCATCTTTTCAAGACTATACTCCACTGACACACAATTTTTCAACATAGCTATTTTAACTGAGAATAGCTCAATTCTGAAAACTATAATTTAAAATACATGTTATTTTAATATTTTAAAGATACCTCTGTTTTTTTATTCTTTATAAAAGTAAAAATTCATCTCTGCATACACTTAAAAGTGATAGAAAATTTGATTTCCTTTCTCTCAGGAAGCCATTTCAAAATAACGTAGAACAGATTTGGAAAACCTGTTTAACCCAGTCTGCTTTCTACCGTGCCTGAAGTACTATATGTGCTACACATGAAAGACTCATTAAGAAGAGCTTTTGCTACTGTCTTATTAAATAAGCCTTGGTATATAAAATAACATGCAACATAGGTATTTGAGACACTCCGTATTAGGAAAATTACCAAACTCCTTAAAAACTTAAGAAACTCTCAAATAGTCTACAACCCTTTATGCATTTGATATCTCAAACAGTAAAACCTAAAAAACTTAACAGTTTGCTTTAGTTGCTTTTCTAGTGTACATTAAGAGGTATGATCTCATGGTCTGAGTATGAAACTGGAAATCAAAATGTCTTACATAATGATTTGCCAAACCACACTACAGGAACTAACCAAATTGTACCAGTCTTCCCCCAGTACAATGGAGATAAATTAATTCACACTGAATTGATCAAATTTATTCAGTTAGCAAAGAATACATGAGACGTTTGGCTTCTGGGAGTGAGTTTTAGAGAGCAGTAAAGGACATGTTTAGCTACATGCTAAAACTAACTGAAATGGCAATGCTAGTTACTGAAAAACTCACAACTTCAAAATTTTTTCTACTGGACAATTTATCTAGTCTTGCTAGAGAATGGTAGCAGGTAAAGTGGAAACCAAAGGACATTAATAATTATAAGAAGAAATAAGTATCCGATTCTCCCCAGGCAAACAGAACTTGCACAACTTAATTTGTAAAAATTATGTATATAATTTGTAACATTATACTGAAGTAAACCACAGACTAGTGATAAAAAAAATTTACAAGCTGGCCAGGGCCACTGACCAATCAAAACAAAATGCTAAAGGTATGGAAATTTTAATAGGGAGATATAACTTACCAGCTTCTCAAATGACAGAAGACTTGACAGAAGTCTTGAGAGACAGAAGACTGAAGTCTTTATATATACTGCTCTGACAGTTTAATTGAATCAAGATGTCTAAAGATGCACAGACAGTAAAACCAGATAAAGTGCAAAAAGGAATCTGTAAACTATCACAGAAAATATTACAATTGGCTTTACCTTAGCTTTTTAATCTATTTAAATTCTCCACTTGGGTGTTTTTATACATTTTAGAATAAAAACTAACATTCAAAAAGACATTTCTAAGTTTTTTCAGGCCCCAAGTGACATAAGCTTTTTCTTTAAATCAACAGTCTAGCGTTTATAGTCAAATAAATGGAGAAGGAAAAGTTAGCAGATGAACACCTAAGGGATATTAAGTATATGCTGTCCTCACATATTCAAATATGTGTTTGCTATGCTTTTTATAGAAATATCTTCATATAAGCTTCCAAAGCAAAATTAATAATGCTTTCTAGCAGGCCGTTACGAAAAAACACTACCATGACAGATAAAAATGAAAACATTGAAAAATGGGGATTGCAAAACAGAGTCTAACTAGAAGACTATTATTTTAACATTATTTCTTCCCAATCTCTCATGCTCGCCATGCAATTATCACAATTAACTCCACATTCCTTGGAAAAAGTTATCAATACATAAATGTCAAAAAATTATCAATTCTTAATGTATGAATTGCCTTCTCCTTCTTGCAAAAGGATGGCTACTGCTGGTAATTTTTTTCAGAAAAGCTTTAACGTTGTTTGCCAAATTAGTCCTTTTATCTTCCTTCAGCATCTGCAGTCAACTGCTGCTTTGGTGAAAGAGTCCAGAGTTCTCTTTTAATTTTATTTTAAGAGAGGAGGCACAAAGTCAGAGAAAAGAGTTGCAAGTCCTGCAGTTTCAAATTCCTTTTGTAGCTCATCCAGCGTTGAATATTCTTTGACTTCAAACATCTGAAACCTACATTGTAAAAGGGAGACTCATGAATATGCCTAGATTTGTCAGAATGTAATTATCGATTGTTACTTTTCTATCCACAACAGTACTAAATTATACCTTTTCTGCTGTGACTGTACTTTTGTCTCACACAGTACACTAATCATTTTCTCTTTGCATTTCTTTCCGCTTGAGTCCACATCTACCTTAGAAGTTTTCTGAAGAATCAAGTACTCCTAAATGACAAAAAAGAACAAAATATTAAATGTCACCTAGTATCTTTGAAGTTTAGTAAAATGCAAAAATCTGTATGAAACATACAGATTTTTTCTAGAACACAGCAACCAAACTTTGAAAGTGCCCATCCCAAGACGTGCATGACTGTTTTTATTCGTCAGCTTGAAGTTAAGTGCAGTCTTAAGTGATCTAGAGAACATGAGTTTGAAAAGCCAAAACATACTCCTCCAATATCACCACAAAAACCTGCCTAATGCAGAGGGAGTTTATAGGTACAGACATGAAGTTCAAAGCCCAGGCATCTCTAAATCAAGGAAAGAGACAGTAATGAAATAGAAATATTAATTTCTCATCACAAATTTTCTGTTTTCTGGAGCATTGGGAAATACATGACTGAAGAGGCTTATTACAGTCAGGAAACACAGGGAATACAGGGGTATAATTACAGTGGGAAGTAAAACAATATAGGCCCCAGGTCTACAGGGATCACTGGTTTCTTTTTCATAGAATACCTTCTTTTTCTTAAATACAGAATAAAGTTGTTGGGCCTTTCTACTGTCCTAATGATCAATCTGCTTCCAAAATTGTTACTCTTACAAAAACACACACAAAATATTCAGACACATAGATTTCAGTGGTAAATCGATAGAACTAGTCAACATTCATTGTTCCTGCACCTTAATGTTGCTCCTGTCACCCTGAAGAAGAATCAATATTATCTTGCCCATGAACATCAGTCTTCCAGTCAGCCTTAGATCTGTAGCCCATTTTTCCACAGTTTTGACGTATTTTGCCTTTGCTCTCATGTGATCTAAATGCAAAAGGAGCATCCAGATACCATCCTCTGTACTTGTTCCTTTTGACAAAGTAGTTTTTTCATTGCAAACTGTTGCTGATTCCTTAATGACGTATTTAAGATGCTGCTGTATCCAAAGAATCAGATCGTGTACCATGGGTTCAGAAAGATGATTCTTTGCTTGTTCAAGTAACTTATCTTTCACATCCATACATTGGGCCCTTGTAAGCTGGTCTGAGTTAACAGAAATATCTGGTAGAGTTGATGGATAATTGACTGGTAAATGAAATAACAGCTTTAAAAGTACATCCGTATCCAGCAGTTCTTTCACGCTGATTTGAATCCTAAATGTGATTCCATGCGTCTCTGGAAAGTATCAAAAAATAAACATTAATAGTTTGCTTGAAGTTGAAATACATATATATTCTTAAGTCATGTTATTTTCTGTAACAGCTCAACTCAAATGACTGCCATTCTGTAAAAAAGAAGGGGTGTGTGGTTTTTTGCGGGGTGGGGGGTTGCAACCAATGGCTCAAGCTATACTTGCAGGGAATCCTGAAATGAAACACTTCCATATCATACTAGAAGGAAAGTTATTAACACATTCTAAAAAGCATTCACACCTTTTGGCTCCTTCAAAGTCTAGACAAGCCAGCAATAAAGAATTGTCTCTCTTAGAAACACATAAGTCAGCTTCTACAGCTCAATAGCAGCAGCAAGGACAACTGAAAATAGAGACTTTTCTGGACAGACTCAACACTGCCCTAACTTTGCTCCTAGAGAAATCTGTAAGGCTCCTAACATCAACACCAGCACAAGGCAAATAGACTTGTACTGAGTAATTTTTAAGACAACCATTCAAAAGCAGTTCCACACTGAAGAGAGACTTGGAAATAAAAAAGTCAGATCTTTGTCCCCCACAACTTTCAGAGAAAATATGCTTAATTGTTTTCTGCCAACTTCTCTACATTTACAACAGTTGGACTGACATAATGAAAACATCTGATTCTAGATACTACACACATACATATATATGTATATAGTTATATAAATGTATGTGTATACATCTACATATCTACTCAAAACCTGTTGTTGGTCTACTTTAGAATAGAATTCTTTTCAGAGTGAAAAGGATACGTACAGTATGTAGCAGGAAGGGCAAAAGACCACATCCTCCTGATAAATCACATAATCAAAGATGTTGAATATGAAAGTTATGTACAGTAATTCCTGCAATAAAACCTTCTTGACTAAAACATGTTTCACAGAAAAATACAGAACTTCATAAAGTGAAAAGCGGGGACAAAGACCTAACCTACTTTTGCTCCTCTGCCATGAAGAAAGAGGGTATCAGATAAAAGATGATCTTCTTCAGATGTTCTCTGCTTCACCCCCTTTGATGCATTCTAAGCACTTCACCCCTTTTCTTTAAAAAATTGCTAAAATGTCAAGTTGATTCATTCTATGAGGGCAGGAGAAGCCAGATTTGAAAGGCAGATTAGAGCAGAGCTGAGTTTCAGAGAAGCTCTTTTGAAGTGACTTGCCTTCTTCTCCCCCTACCTTATCTTACCTTCCTTTACATGACAGTCAGCTGAATTATGTTTGATTAGTATTGCTGATGCTGCTAACCAACCTCAGTGCTCTCTATGATTTTATATTTGAACCCTACTAAATAAGTGAAAGAACCTAAAAGCGACTTGGACAGACAGAAGCACTTTAGAGAGCTTAGCCAAAGGCTTGTTTCCAAACCTCCTTCCTGGGTCATACAAAGAACTCTCTAGGTCAGAGCAGTCACAAAATAAAATAAGCAAACCCTCCAAACTCAATAATCAAACTCTAGCATTACTATAAAGACGTCTCCAAACATCCACAAACCATCACTACCTAAACAGAGTCAAATCCAGTGCTTAAAGCAGTGGATGCAAATCCAGTGAATTAAATGAAATTACACCCAACCATGCCCGTACTTAGAGGCACTACGTGTCAAAGCCTCATTCCCTGGCAAGAGAAGTTGGTCTCCAGTCTTCTAAGACCCTCTGAAAGGTTCCAGACTATTTTTAAGGCTGGTTTTATTCCTCAGAAACGCACCAGCCTTGGAAGAGACTCCAGTCTCCACAGCATCCATCTGGCAGCATGCAGCCCTCGCTCACTGGCAGTACCTAATGCTACTCAGGCCTTCCCATTCCAGTCTCTGTCTTCTGCTGTCCTGACAAACATTTCTTACAGGGCACCAGCAACGATAGCTCCTCTGCCATTACGCTAGGCTCGGTACACATAACCACACACACAAGAAGGAAAGCCTGTGCTGTACCTCCTGGGACTCTCAGCACCCTCTTGGCCATCAGGGAGGGTCTCCGCACACACCCGAGCATCGCACCGACACAGACAGTGCCTGCTGACCCACCTCTTCCCAGCTGCCCCTTACACCGGGCAGTCCCACCAGGTACGCAGCCAGCTGAAAGCAAGCTGCATTTGGCTGAACAGTACTAACATTATTATATTCCTGCCCGTGAATCACTTTATTTTAAACTATGTTGCCAAGAAATTTTAAAATGCACAGCCTATAAATGAGCTGAAGAATACTACTCTATTGCCAGCTTAATTACAGTGACAGAAAAACATGTTACCTTTCTGATAATCCTCCTAGGATTTTTTCACTAGCTTGTCATAACAGATCTCACCAACTCAGAAGTAACTGAGGGATAAACAGACAGGCCAACCTTGCCCCTTCGGCAAGGGCCTCCTGCTGCAGTGATCATATTCTTAAGCCTGCAACAATCTCACACCTTTCCCTGTGATGATGAACTAATCCAAAGGAAGCAGCGCAGCATCACATCCCAAGGTGTATCACCCTGAGCCATCGCGGAAAGCCCAGCCATGCTCATTTACATCTGCTTCAGACTTACTTTTAAAAAGGAGAATCAGTTCAAAACGTTTGTGGGGCTACAGCGTCTAAAGTTTATTTAAACATTCCAGCGTCCATTTTCTGCACCAGCGTTGCAGACAGCTGGCAGAACAAAGAGCAAATCACCGTTGCCCTGCGTAACGAGGCTCTAAAGAAATATTTCCTTTGTTTGCACATGCTACAAGGTCTGAGTTGTCTTCACAGCAAAATGGTGATTATTTCTAAAATAAAAGGTTGGGTATGACGTTCTGCTGGCATTTAATGTGCTAATAAGACTAAACTCAATACATTTTAACTCATTTTCCCCTATAGCTGCATTTATCTCTAGCATACTTCAGATTTTTTCTTATGTTCCATGTCAACCAGACAGATATCCCCCTCCTCTCCTGCCCAAAGGCATTTTATGCAACACATGCAGACTATTTTTAAATTCAGAAAATGGCACCTACTAATGTACAAGCTTAGAATATATAAATATATTTTTATAGCAATCTTGGTGAGCAAACCAGAAGAGAACAGATTAACAAGAAAATTATGGATTTCTATCTGTAACACTAATCTTTGTAAATAGATATGTAAGATACAAAAGATATGCTGTAATTAGTTTATTTAAATTCATCAACACATTGGTTTTGGTAAAAACGTATTTTACATTCTGAATACTTCGTTGTTAAATTCCAGAAAGTCAAAGTTTTTAGCATACCAAGAGAGCTGCAAAAGCATTTTCTTACATTCCTCAAAACCATAAAACCCCAATGGCCTCCTTTTTGATCCTGAGAATCTACACGCAAATTACTCTTAATGTATTAGAGATAGCATAACAGTCTTACTGGAAGTTACTTCTGTGCACTGTTTGTCAATGACAATGTATATGGTTTGAAGAGACAAAGCAAATACAAGCTAATGAATACAGCAAAAGTTAATTGTATACAAAGTAAAGGATTTCATAGCTCCAACAGAAAAAGAGAAGTAAATTCCCAAAGTAAGAAAACTACTAATAATCATTGTTGTAAATAATCTTTTCAATTCCAGCAGAAAAAGATAGAAATCAACCAGATATGCATGATCCTAATGTAACATGAACACAGCCTGGCTAAAGGCCCTGCAAGGTCATGTAACATCAATATAAATATAATGGCCTGTTCCCGTTGTGCACTTGTGGCACTTCACTTCATGTTCCAGGAAAGTTTTGAGCCTTTTACATCCTGGTAACTTATAAACACAAAATCATTTTTCCGTATATGAAGCACAGAGAAGGACGTGCGTATATCTCTGTAACAGATTTGGAGGAACAGACGTGCATATGCAACGTTCAGATACGTTCACGTTTTTTAAAACAAACATCTGTTAAGCCTGGATACTGTATTTTCAAACTATGCCTGAAATAACATTCCTGAACTTTTTGACTTTGAGAAAATAAAACTCAGTCAAAACATTTCATCAATCACATTTTAAAAATACAGCTCTAAATACCAAAATAAAATCACAGAATTACCTGCCTATACTGGAGCAAGTGGTGTGTCATGCAGATCTAGACACAAAACATTTCTGCTTTTAGATTACCCCAGTTAATTGTGCTCCATGCAGACACTAATGTCCTTCATCCCTCTGAGGCTGTCTACACACAAAGTCCTCTTTTCAAATAACCACTCGCTGTTCTGTGTGAATCTATTTCAACAACTACTTTCAAATAAAAGTCTGAGGTTTATTCAGTTAATTTCTTGGTAACTTTTTAGTTAAAGTGAGTCACTCAAGAGCAGCCACATGTAATTTCATACCAAAGCAGCACAAACTTATTTTCACAGAATCACAGAATGATTGAGGTTGGCAGGGACCTCTGGAGGTCATCTTGTCCAACCTCCCCGCTCAAGCAGGGCCACCTACAGCAGGCTGCCCAGGGCAACGTCCAGATGGCTTTTGAGTATCTCCAAAGCTGAAGACTCCACAACCTCTCTGGGCAATCTGTTCCAGTGCTCGGTCACCCTCACAGTAAAAAGCATTTCCTTACCAATCCCAGTTCTTTTGGGCTGAATACATATACAGACAAAATCTGATGGCAGGCCACTGGATCCACGTTTAACAACATTCTCCAGAACTTTACTGCAGTCCAACCAGCAGGAAGCTGCTTGCTGTCCATCGCTCTGCTGGGAAGCCGGGCAGCATGCTGCAATAGTTCCCAAGATACCAGGGGACAGTAGTAGAGAATACATGTGTATTCTCTGTGTGTGTGTGTGTGTGTATATACATATATATATCTCTCCAACAAATATATAGGAGAGCTGTCACCTCTGTGGGGCACTAAGCAAAATTTACTTACACTCTGGATCTGAACAGACATGCAACACTTGCCCACCTGACTCTTTAATCCTGATAGTAACCGCTGTTGTACACTGAACTGAGGTTTATTTTCCCTCGCTGAAGGGGCGTCTTCGCAGCACTGTGATGGCACAGACTGATAAAAGTAATCTCTTAAAATTATGTTCTGATCAGCGGCCACCATAGCTGGTGCAGAAAATGCGGAGTAAAGGTGTCTACACTTAATTGCATTCCTAGCCTACAGCATCCAGCAGTTGATGGGAGCAAGCACTACAAACCTTCTCACCTTCCCACCCGCAGAAAACATGAAAGATTAGCGTTAGTGCCCTGCAAAACCTACAACCAAACGCTAATTACTGAAGTTGGAGAACATTTGGCACATTATAAGGCCCAGATTATTACCTTACCCCCAGAAAAAAACCAGAGATGACCCAAGGCTTTTCATGCATAGCAACAGCTGCACCCTTATTAAGTATTACAGGAAAAATAGCTGGTTTTGGTACATGTATGAGATGCAACTGCTTATTTACCTAAACAGCAGCCTGCCCCTCCCCACTGCTGCCCTTTGCCTACTGCAAGTTTCTGCACGCCCCGCAAACAGCTGGAATTAAGAAGGTCGTTAATTATAAACGAGCAGGACCCGCTAGGCTTTGTCCTCTACTAAGAGGCCGGCAGAAAAGACACACGGCAGGACTGGGACAGGCGAGAAGGCACCCATCTTCGCTGCTAACAGCAGGGGTTAAGCCGGCGCCTCTCCGCTGGGCAGAGCCCCCGCCGTGAGCGGTCCCGGAGCGCCGCCTCTCGGGGCCGGGCCGGGGGTACCGGGGCCGAGCCGGTGCTGGGCAGCGGGAGGATCCCCGGCTGAGGCGCTGCCACCGCCGCCCCCGGGCCTCGCCTGGGCAACGCGGGGAGACCCTGCCGAGCGGGACGAGCCGCGGCTCTCGGCAGAGGAGCGCGGGCGCCTTCACCTGAAACCGCCAGCACCTCGCAGGCGTCCGGCTCGCAGTAGATGGCGGCGAGAGCCGAGAGCTCCTCCAGCGCCAGCTCCGACATGGCCGCGGCTGGTGGCGCGGGACGGGGGGGCGGCAGCGACCCCTGCCGGCGGCCGCCGGCAGGGGTCGCCGCCGCCGCCCCCCCCGGTCCCGCGCCTGAGGGAGGGTGCCGGTGGTGCCGCCGCCTCGCCCGGCGCTGCCCCTCCAGCCCTGCCCCTGCGGCCGCCTCGCCCGGCGCTGCCCCTCGGTTCGGGCAGGCGCGGTGATGAGCCGCCCGGCAGCCTCCGAGGCAGCGAGGGGCAGCACCGGTGGCGGGAGCCTGTCTCTCCCTCGGCGCCGAACAAAATGGCCGCCCGCCGCAGCGGCCCGCTCTGCCCCTGTTGCGACTGTGCGTGGCGGTCTCTGACCCGCAGAAAGGAGTAACCTGGTCGTCCTCAGGGTGTAGATAGTCAACTGAAGCGCAGCCACACAGACTCATACAGAAAGTTTTACTAGAATATAAATCTATGCTGCTTGTATTCGACTGTTGTGGCTTCACAATCCCATCAACAGCTATCTGACTGAGGTCTTCTACGGCAGATGGTATCATTAACTCCTAGGTAGAGTCGTCTCAAAAGAAATACTCAGTATCTTCCATAATTACAAAATAATTTTTAAAAGCAAGGGATGGGTGGTTTACTTTTCCAGGAAAGTATATCACGTTATTATTAGTCCCCTAAATTCTGTTGAAATAACAAGAAACTTGAGAGTGCTGAACTGGGAATGAGGGAAATAATGCGAAGGGAAAGAAGACGGGAGCTGTCAGAAGTACTGCCAGGTACTGCTCCGTGCAGCTGTCAGAAGGCTTCGGTGGAAATTAGCCTTAAAAGTGCCTCATTCTATTATTAAGAACTTTCTTGCCCCTGGTCTTTCCCCCTTCTCCTCATCCACTTTGCATATTCCATTTTACATGTTTAAATAAAAAAGTCCATGTAAATGTCTTTTAAATTGACACTATCACAAGACATTGAGGTCCCTATGAATAAGTTACTGCACTCTGACATTTGGAAGTCATCAAATGAGACAGTATAATGTCAGCTTGATATTTTTCACACTATGAAAATATCAGCTTCATGTCAAAGATCTAAATTCCATCTTAATGTAATAAATTTTCTTGTATTCGCAGACTAGTGAAAATGCTAAATATTTAAATTTGAAATGAACTTCTACAGTGACAATCTGGCCTTCATATTCCATTATTATTAAATTGGAAGTAAAGATCTTACTTTCCCTCTTTTTTCTTTTTATGATTTCTTTAAGCATTGCAGTGTTTGATAGAATAACATTAACTGTATTCATTTCTCTAAATGGATGCTTTCCCACCAACATGTGGCAAATAAAGTTCAAACAAAAATCTTGCTTTTTAGTCAGTCTATATTAAACCAGCTCCAGCATCCTGTCATAAATCGATACTCCACTGATGATACCAGTATTTTCCACTTTGCCTGACAAGGCAAACAGAATGCAGCCTTTCATACGTAGGTAAGATTAATCTTCCCAGTGTTACTTGCAATAAGTAGTATCCTTTGCTTTCCACTCACTATAATTATGGCCCCTATCAATTAGGTGTTGCATCGACAACCACTGGTGTTTATATATAAAACTGTATTTAGACCTGTTTTCCTCTAACCCAAGTGGCAAAAAAGAGAAGGAGTACACAGACATTTGGGGAAAAAAAAAAAAAAAAGTCAATTTGGAACATCCATGTACATCTTTTTACCGTCATTTCCATGCCAGCCACCCTGCCATCCCAGCTGCCACAACGGTAAGTGGTCCTAAAAGCAGGTACTCTAGAAGGCATTAAAGGACCACAAGAAAGAGTCAAAAAATCATTGCAGTTGCCCATTTTGGGGTCACAAGACAAACACTAACGAGGAACCCATAACCACAGCTAAGTGTGATGACTAGCCTATGCAACGAATCACATCCATCTTTCAGCACTGCTGTAGGACAGCTGCAGTTCCTATAATTTCTGCTACAACAATGTTGACAGCTCTAATGCAGCCAGAACTGTTCTTAACTGAGTTAAATAGCACTGATTTTTCAGATACCTAAGAAAGAAGCCATTATTTCTGCAGTAGCAACTGTGTTATTGCAAGGATAGAAGTTTTCCCAAAAGTGACTTGTACAAAAATGGCAGAGAGAAAGCAACATGAAAACCTGTAAAAATCACTCCAAATAAGCTAAAAGGCAGGAGTTTAAAGAAAACAGGAGAAGCAACCCCAGTAATTGTGAAAAATTGTGATAAAACATGGAGATGTTTTTCCTCAGTATTCTCAAGTACAGCTAGTAGAAAAGTTTTCATGGTTTTTTTTGGCCCAAAGCATGTGGTTTTTAAAGTTGGAAGAAATTAATTTAACAAAAAATTTACATTGCAGATTAAAGCTGCCAAAATTTGCATGGTTTGTTCTAAGGTTAAATTTGACATTTTTATGAGGTTTTGCTCTTTGGTTTTTGAAAATGAGCTAATGAATTCTCATTGATATATATAAAAAAAAAAGCCTTCTCTAATTTGAGAGCAAACAAACCAGAGAAAAAAATCTTTTTTATTATTTTTCCTTTTAAGTATTTTAGAAATAAGTTTTTCAAGGATTTGTGGTCTAGCAGTGTTTTTTAAAGGCACTTGCGTTTATCCTCCATGCATCAAACTGCTCTAAGTCAATTCCCGAAGACACTTAATCTTTTGGCAGATAGAAACTCATTTTGAAAGTCTACTAATGATCAATTAAAGCATTAGCTATCTCTATAGATGGGAGGTTTATGGGGTCACAGTCTTCAGAAGCTGGAGCCAACAGCAGGAGCATGTTAGAAAAATAGCTAAAACTTTCTGTAGTTACCACAAAATTGGCAAAACATCGGAAAACAAAAATCATTACTTAGTCTTTAATGGGGTTTCTTTACCATAATACGCTGAAAACAAATGGGATGGCTTTTGTTTTATAAGAGAGGCCATGTCAGCATGGAATGTCAGCAAAAGAAACTATTCTTTTAAATTTTTTTAACGAGGACTAATATCAATCCAAATACTTCCAATAAATTTACATTATGCTTTGAAAATTGGATTCATTCAGACTCCAGTCATAAAAATATGTACCCATGCTGCAAATATGCAGACATGTCTTGTGAGTAGCTGCCATTGGAATCAGTGGTTCACTGGTAAATAATACATCATTTCACACATGCTCAAAGCCACCCGTTTAGGTCTGGAGCCAAGACTAGTACTCTGCCCACAGGTTTTATACAATTTGACATACAAGTAGTAACACCAAAGAGATGCAACTGTCACAGTCATAAAAGAATTTAAGATTCTTTCTCTAGGAGTTTGGCAAGCCATTTTTTCTTGAAGAAGATACACATAAAAGTGATTAATCATCTAATACAAACTAAGAAGGATGCTTTTTACAAAATGACATATCTAGTATGACCACAGGTTCCTACCATTACTACCATTGCCAAGAGAATCAATACTTACTTGATTCACTGCATATAGAACTTCGCCTACAATTTACCTTGCACAAAGTAAGATGGAATAATAAATAGAACACTTTTTTTTTCAGTGAGAGTAAAAATGCATGAAGTTGCCTACTAAAAATTTGTAGAAAACTGCAAAAATACACAGCATTGCTAAAGAACATATGTAAAGATACTTGTGGGTAGGGAAGGGTGTGGTGCTGAAGACATAAGCACAGTTAGCATTATGAGTAGTATATTCTATCCTCAAAGTAAGCTCATCTTCCACATCAAGTACATCTGCTTGTGGAATCTTACTACATGGATTTTCCTCCAGGCATAAGCAGAGGGAGACAACAGATTAAACTGTCATTTAATTTAGTAAATGTTGGGGATGGGTCTCTCTAAAAAGTAAAGGAGTGGTGTTTCTGAAAGGGGCATTTCCACCCCCCATAAAAAACACTTTTTAGTAAGAGTCCAAAAACCAGGCAGTGCTCCTTAGTTTACCAGTTCGCTTCATTTTTAACTGCCGAGCTACAGCAACCTTAGTATCCCTGTGCCTCCATCTTTTGAACTTTGGCACATTAGCTATTATTCCGCCACACTTGGACATAAGAGTTGAATGAACAAAATGGGAGTGCATAAGATGACAGACTATTTATGATCATTTTCAGAGCACCAAGAGATTCTTTGCTACTTTCACACCTTTTGTAGGCAGAACAATAATCATCATAATTCAGGATTAAGTAATTATTTACAGAGCACATTAAAGTCCTGATAGTAAGTATATTATGTAAACATTAGACAGCATTGTTTTCCCATTTCACACTAAACTAGCATACCTCTTTCACTTCATAATTGAAAAATGGTAATCCAGAACACTTTGCTTTGGCAATAAAAAATAGCAATAATCAAAAATGGACACCACTACCTTCTTACCAGCAAAACAGTCTCTTTCTCCTACAAAGCAGGGCAGAAATTCTGGGCCTTAGCTGAAAAATTCTTAAAGAGATTGAAGCTAGGACAATTGACATAGTATGAAAGGGAGGAGCAAAGTCGTTTCTAGGGGAGAAGGAAATAAGTAAACAAATAAATCATGACAGAGGAGCTACATCTCCCCTTTCCAAACTGCCTGCTAGTACAGTGCAAGGGCAAAACGTCAGAAGATGATTAAACATAGCCAGGGACTCCCGGTGTCCTGGAAGGACAAGGCTGTGAATTACTCCCTAATTACAGGGCACTCATGTTGGCCAGATACTAAGGGGCCATATTGCGGAAGAGCAGAGAACTGGGCCAGTGTTACTGAGTAGGGAGGGGCTGCAGGCACAGCAGCCCCATGTTCGGTGCCTCTCTCGCTGGGCTGCGTGGTGCCAGGCCCCCTAACCGCAGGGCTCTCACGGGCTGCCTGAAGCCACACAACGGCAAGAGGCCAAAACCAGGTATTGGGAGTGCAGAACGGTCTCCTGCTCCAGGAAATAAAGATCAGTACCACTCTCGACTACACATGCGTGGCTCCAGACCTGCCTGATTACAGCTGGAGTGTTACGCCAGAGTCCTTTTCCATCCCTCAGTCACAGAGATTGCGGTTTCTGAGCACTGCAATACCCTTGAAGGACACATCTTCAGCTGCAGACCAGGAGAGCTCTCCTAACTTGGTTTAACTGCGAGAGCCAAACACAATAGGTCAAGCAGGGCTTTGACACAGTAAAGCAGAACATAGGTGAACTTTAGATACCTAAATACACAACTGATTTAAAAAGTGGCCCTGCTTTAGTGACAGCGTATACATTTTCCCCTTTGCGTGTGCACAAGGTTAACCTGGTTTGAGATCCTGGGTTCCGAACTTCTGTTTCACCCTGACTGGGACTGGGAACCTGATGCTGCTGCAAAATTCCCTGGAAGGGCCTCATCAGGATACTCCTTCACTTTTTTGTGCTTCATAAATTCTCCATACCCTTCTATACTTACAAAGAAAGGATATAAATGTATTTAATGTATTTATGCATACACACACATTACCTTTAAACTAGCCTAAGCAATACTTTTACAGTTAAGATGTCCTCCCAAAGGGTAAAAAACCATCAATTTACATCACTGTTTTTCAAGCTTACATTAGAATTCTACTCACTCTGACACCCACCTTCTGAGAAATAGTGAACTGTCGACACCATACATAAAGTAACCCAAACCTGAAAGAGAAAACTCCATGTTTACTTCCTTAAGCCTTAGAAATAAAGGATTTATTTACATTTCAAGGATTATTTAAAAAAAAAAAAAAAATTCCTTGCATTCTTCTCTACAGAAGTTAGCCAAAATCAGGATGAATATATTTGTTGTCATATGCTCTTAATTCTGAGCTGCTGGCTTGGTTGGCAAACACTTGAATTTAGTCCTTGGTTTCTGGTTCTGTATTCACCTAAATAAATGAGTAGTACATATTCAAAGAAGTGATTAGTTCTAAGAGACTATAATCTCATGACACATGCAAGAGCTCATCTTAATAATTCTTACAGTTAAAAATATGATCACCAAATGCCAAAGTTAAGAAAAGTATATTTATTTGATTCTCTTTTTTGTTTGATGACAAAGTAGTACATTTCATTAACAGTAGCACAGAAAAGAACAATTTTGAATCTATGAGATGGAACATAACAGAAGAAGGTAAATGCATGAAGTGGCATGTGGCACCTTTCACCAGATTTAGCAGCAATTACAATTTCCATAATGCTCTCAACATCACGCTTCTGAAATCAACAAAGCAAACTTGTTCTTTTGAAGCTTCTGAAGCACTCCCTACATTGGTGTACCTCTTCCGTATTTAGTTGTGAGAAATACAGAATTGTGCATATATCAAGTTACCAAATGTATAAACCAACCAACAAAAAAAATCCACCCCAAAAAGCAGTGAGCCTCAGTCTTTACTGTTAGAACAGAGGAGCAGCTCTTTCATTATCAGATATGCTTCATATAAGCTCACACACTGCTCATACATCTCATATATACATTGCCTACTCAGATGGAGATTTTTTTTCCCCCCAGACTGTTTTTCATTTTTATATATATATATATATATATATATATATATATATATATATATGAATCACTAAAAAGGTGAAAAAGGAATGAGGAAAGCGGATAGGGGTAAGAGCGTGGTTGTCTCTTAGGATTCTGGACTTCTGGGTAATATTTATCCCTACCATGCAGGACAGTTGGCTCTGAAGTGGGAACCATTCAACTCCATTAGTACCTTGAAGTATGGAATGCTTCCCTGAATAGTTTTTTCCTAAATGGGAAGTTACTTGACTGAAACATTGGGAGGTTTTCCCTTCAGGGGAAAAAAAAAAAAAAAAAAAAGCTTCCCTTGTCAGTTAAAAATAACCACTTTCAGAAAATCAGTGTACAGCTGGTTCCCAGTTAAGGTTGTGAGGTTTCATGAAGGAAGCTTCTCCCATTTGAGAAGCTACAGTGTGATACTCTCTTACTCCTTCCATTCCCAAATGTTTTGCATGGAGGACTCATTCTCAAGAGTAATACATGCTGAAAGGGAGGAATAATTTACATTTAAGGGCATGTGGCACCTGAAATTTACCAAGCCATGCAAATTTAAAGCTATTACAGTGGAAAACTTAAAAAAACTTAGTTTCCCTTATTAAGCACAAACATAAATTAAATCTTTAAGCCACATGGCATTAACTTGCATCACTCTTAGAAAATGCTCAAATCAACCTTATTTCTTGGCATTTTTGATACCCTTTTAGCCAAGTTACATACACATCTGTAATATGGTTCAGAATAATCATTATGCAGAAACGTGTATGACTGCGTAGTCATACACCCTTGTGCGATTCTGTGTTATATAAAAACCACACGCTATGGTACAGATGATGAAGCCAAGCTGCAAAATACAGATGCACTGCATGACGGTTTCTTTAAATAAGGCTTAATTCTGTCCTGAATGCATTACGCAAGACACACATTAAAGACATGAAGATACTAAAACAACAGTTTTCTTACATCAGAAAACAAACCTTTCAAATTCTCAAATAAATAGCTATTACATATCAGTTTTATCTCCTTCTAGAAATGTTGTTTCAAAAGCAATTGACACTCTTCCTGTCTCTGTTCTGTTCAAAAATAAATTACAGATTAAGGCATGAGTATATTCTCCCTTTCAACTTAACATACCTTTAAAAATACTCATACTACACTATACTTCCTTTAACAGAATAAACTTTGACTAAAGTTTTCTGAGGAAGCATGTATTTGAACAGGTAAAGTGCTCACGTGAGAACAAATACATGGTTTTTATACAGTTAATAAAACATGCAGTTTGAAACAGTCCAATCTTTTACCCTTTATTCATCACCTAAGTATCTAAAGACTGTAACTATATGAAATCGTTCATGAAATTTCCAGTTTTCACTTTAAGTAACACTTAAAACTCCAGTCAGAATCAAAGACCTAATGTATTCGGTGCAGCACTGGAGTCATGAAATGAAAAGGCGGCAAGTTTACGCAGAACAGGTAACAAAATAAGAAAAGATTTCCCAGCTCTTGAGAAAATTAAGATACATGTTTTTGCTACTATAACTTTATTATTTCATTCAAAACACCATAAAGCATTGGTGTACTTAACAATGGTTTTCCTCATCCTCCCTTCTCACCCCCAAAGAACAGTGGTGATGATGAAAATAATGACAGTTGCAGTGAACTTTGATTTCAAGTCCTAATATTCACTTATCCTTAGTCTAGGAGGAAAGTGGTTTATTTTTCTGACTACACACCATGGGAGTAGTTATGAAGTCCACCGCCACCAAGCTACCTTCATTCTGTCCCACACAGCCGAGAGAGAGTCAAACGCAGGGCGAACGTCCAGGATAGTGAACTGGTAGTTCTTATCTACTGCTCCACCATCATAGTAATCAATAACGTATCGCACTTCTTTTCCACATCGATCAACAATCCAATCATGTCTATCAAAGGGAAGTTCATATCTGGAAAGACAGATAATAGACCATATAAATATTTTAATGGATATTATGAACCTGGGAGGGTGAGTGGAAGTCCTATTTAAGAAGATTTATTTATCCAGATACTACCACAAGATCCCCACCAGTACTTCTATCTTCTGGTAATTGTAACTTGCAATGCCAGTTCTGAAACACCTTAAAATTAATTCCACATCATGCTTTCAGACACATCTCCCCACCCTCCCACCTCACTGCAACACCTTCTTTCCTGCCCACGTACCCCATCCAGGAACGTATTCTGGCTCTTGGTGAATACTCCTTTGCTTTGCCTCCAAACCGCATCAGAGATGGTCCACATGGACATTCCCTGTGCACACAATTAAAATAGAAAATAGTTTTTGCCTTTTAAAACAGTTTTATTTTAAGTGACTAAACCACTATGCTAATTTGTTTTAGTAACAGAAAAATTGAATAAAGAGCAACAGTAAAAAATTAATTACAAGCGATCTAAACCAGTTTTTTTTAAAAAGGTTTGAAAAGCCCCCCCTATTTCTGAGAGCACTTACTGCAGATACGATAAAGTACCTTTGATATGCTCCACACCATTGTTCTAACTTATCAACAGAGCAGTTCTCAGCAAATCTAATCCACTGATTTAATAGATTAAAGAACAGAAAACCATTTAAGAACAGAACCTACAGAAAGATCCAAACTACTGTGTAACAAAGATCATGGAATTTCAAAGAACAATTTCTACATACAGAATGTCTAACTTCTAGGAACAGGGACTATACTGACCTAAAAAGTGACAGGTTGTTTTACACCAGTCACTTTTAATCTAAGTTTACGTCTCATACCTTTTTCATAACATAAAGATTCCAATTAAATAATTCCAAAATAGATACAATAAGAAGTTCATTTCTCCAAATCCACACTATACATGCACCACCAAAACGCTCATCAGTTTTATCAACATAATAATTATCCAGTTTTAGTTAAGCTCTTCTGGATAATCTTCCTCTGTATTAATCAAAATGCAAGCTCCTACAAGACCATAACTTTTGAGACGTATCAGCACCAGAATATTTCTGCAAAAACTAGAGACATTCTACTTTCAAAGAATTACAGAAGCAAGAGCTAAACAAAAGGATCTGCTTTTTGTTTCATATGTACATACACAGCATGAAGAGCTTCCCACTTCAAAATCTCCTTCCAAGCTTGCTCATTGTTTTGGTTGTGAATCTTAATAATGTTGGTCATGTCTTCACCTGTTATGTCATCATCTTTCCACCTCCACCTAAAAAATAAGAATTTGAAAACAGGTTACAAGTGTTACAGAACAACTACTCCACCTTCCTCATTTATCTGATGGGCTTTGAATCTAGAGATGTAAGGTTTTATGCAAAGACACAAAGCAACTATGGAAACTTCTGGCTCATCTGCTTAACAATCTTGAGAACTACTTCATTTTCTGTGTAAAAGTGTAGTTATTGAAGTTATCATCATAGAGACCCACAAACTCCAGTTAGCTAGATTAACACCTTAACTGGATCAGAAAGTTAGCAGAGTGTGAAAACATCAGCACATCCACAGTATTCATAAAAATGCTTAGGAAAAATCCCACTTGCATTCCTAATGCACGAAGTCCTGTATTCAATACATTCTGCATACATTTAGAAAGGCCTTTCATCTCTCTGACCCTGTACTACGACTACACACATGCTTCCTCTTCAACAGGCACAACTTTGAACACATTTAAGTGTTTAAAGGATCAGAACGTGTGTGTTCGATATAGACTGCTTATGACATATCGTCTTAAGAACAATATTGATACACAGAACAAATAATTACTACTGTTTCAATAGTAACCGCCTTTAAAGTTGATCTGTTTGAGAATGCCAAATCATTACAAAAGAATGAGGAAATGGCAGCACAGAAGATTTTTTAGGCCACAGGAGACAGCTATCATTCAGTTAGATCTTGCCTACGTTGAATTTCTGTAGACTGAAAACATCTTGTCAAACAATTTTCACATTTTTAGCAATTCTGCGAAGTCAAGATAGATGTTCTCACAATCATAGAACTTTTATCATCAGTTTACAGGATTAGCATGGAGCCAACTGAGTTTGAAAGCTGGCAATCATGCAAAGTTTGTCTATGCCTATGCACTGACTTTCAAGAAAATTTTCTGAGGTAGTGGCACCTGCCTGACATTCCCTACCATCTTCCTGATCACTAGAGAGGGCCTTTGAGGCCAGCTCACCCTTTAAAATAAAGCTGTTTATAAAACCAGTTATTTTTAAAAGAGCTAGTTAATTATTTACTGCTTAGTGTCCACAAACTCTTAAATAATACCCATGAATAATAACTAATGATATTACTTCATGAATTTCAGGCTCACAGACTCCATCTGATAATTCACAGTGTATTTACCCTTTCCTTAGCATAGCATTCCAGAACATTTGCTCTGACGGGTAGACCCATTTCTTGTCAGAATGTGCTCTAGGAATGGAAGATTCTTCTCTAACAGTTGACAGTGGAAATGGCTGATCTGGAGATGGCTGCTGATTAGGAGGAGGCATCTACAAAACAAGGAGAATCAACAACAAGCTAGAGTATGAAAATTTTTTGTTACGATGTTTGAGAAAAATCAAAGCATTATCAATCAGCTGCTACAAAGATCAAGAAGTTCAGCCTTTATTTAAATCCACCAAAAATTATCTTTCTCTTCTGTCGTAGAACTCTGCACAAGCTTGTCGTCTGAAGACTAAAGTAACCATTTTGCCTAAACTTCAACTTTCAAAAAAGCAATGCTTTTTGTAAATCAAAAGAAATCTTGGAGACCTGAATCAGAACTTACTCATACTGCTATTACACAGAACCTAAACGCCACTAATTCAGCATAAAAACCATGCACGTCACTACCAAACAGAAATAGACAGCAAAAGATATTTACAAACTAGAAAACCACCTTTTATCAAAGAGATGTAAATTTGAAGAAGAGAATGTTAAATAAGATATAACTTGGTTTTATACAAATATTTGCACACAAAATGAGAAAAAAGTGTTAAAAATTTAAAATAACGTTATTTGCTGAAGTTTCCACCTTAGACAGTGTCACTGTTTACATCGTTGTGGATAGTATTTCAGAAGAAACATGACTGAAAAAAGCATCCAAAATAAGCAAAAGTTACCATATTGCTAGGATCTATGTCATCTTTCACTTGAAATGCACCAGACTTCACCGGACACGCTACAAATTCATACGCTCTTTCTTGATGTGCAGGAACATCATCTGTGTTCTCAGTTCTGTGATCAGGAGCGTTCATGTGCATTGGACAACCTGAAACACAGGAAAAAAATAGTATGTATTTTGCTACAAAATGAAAACTCTAAAGATGTGACAGGAAATGGAAAACAGCCAACTGAATGCTCATGTAAACACAAAATGGTATTTTGCTTTTTCTTCTGAGCTTTGCAACAGTTTTAACTGTTATCTTTCCTGCATTTTAGGACCCAGTACCATGGTAAGATCTCAGCTTCTTATGTAGTCCTCGAATGCTCATTCCCCACACCATGCTGGCCCCTATACTGAACTGTTTGTACTTAAGATTTCCACAGCAACGTTAATCCAACACGTGTTGATTGTGTCAACAGAAGAGCTGATGTCCTCCTCCTCCATTCATCTTATTTGACCTTCTGCTGCCCTTTTCCAGATGCATGTTCTCTAGCGACAACCACCTGCTCCCAGTTACTCTCTCTGGGGAGGGCCCGGCACCTCCCTGACCCTCTGTCGGTGTACCACTCAATGGGAATAGATCTGCAGGACCCCTGTGAAACGTGACAATCAGGAGCAACCCACAGGTTCTACAGCAAGCACCTACTGTCTCTACAGCAAGACAAAGCAGCTTGCATGCTGTTCTGGTGAACAACTGACTCCTTTTCATGAAGTCACTTAAGAGCAATTTTTGCTAAAGGAAAAACTCAAGTTTTCATTTGTATAATCATATTTTTTTTTCCCAAAAAATATTTTTCAATCTGTTTTCCGTGTAAAGAGTTTATTTAATTTAAGTTTCAAGAATGATTACCGCTCATTTTTTCCTGATGCATAGGACATTCTGAAGGTGGAGACGCCGTCTGGTGTTGCTTGGATGCATTTGGCGACTGACCAGCAGCAGCCGGGGAGGACGCAGACAAACCCATGGCTTCTGTACACCAGGTTTTTTTACATCAAGTCTCTAAAGCAAAACCAGCAAGCATCTGTAAGACAAAACTACACTGGCTATATATTACGGTGAATGCAAGTACAGATACGTTGCTGGAGCACAAATATAGAAACTGAATTAAAAGTCGGTTTAAGTAAATATCCAGGACTGACAGCGAATGAGCGGCCGTGGAGCAGAGGTGCGGGGGAACACCCACGCTTACAGCCGCCGCTCAGCCCGTCCCCTCGCGCCCACCGGCCGCGGGGCAAGGCCGCACGGTGTGTGGGGGGGTCTCTGCCCGCACCCCGAAACCCGCCGCAGCCCCGTCACGCCCGCCCCGGGCATCGGCGCTCACCCCGCCCCCTCACCACGGCACGAACCGCCTCACGCGAGGCCGCCGCACCGTTACACACACCGCGACCGACCCCGCGGCCGGCGGCCGCGGGCAAGGTCAGGCCCGCCCCCCGTGCCCAGCCGGCCCGGCCCAGCCCAGCCCGGCGGCGTGCACCCTCCCTCAGCACCCGCCTCCCACCGCCGCACGGCACGTCCCCCACACCCGCCACTGCCGCCGCCTCACCTCAGACCGGCCCGCGCCCCCGCGGCCGGCCCCGACCGCAGCACGACGCCTCGCGCTCCGCCTCGCGAGAACGCGGCGCCGCCGGCCCGCTCCGCGCCTGCGCCCGCCGCCGGGGCACCGCCCACCGCCGCCGGGAGGGGCGGGGCCAGGGCTGCGGCCGCCGTGAGGGAGGTGCCGGCCGCCGTGAGGGAGGTGCCGGCCGCCGTGAGGGAGGTGCCGGCCGCCGTGAGGGAGGTGCCGGCCGCCGTGAGGGAGGTGCCGGCCGCCGTGAGGGAGGTGCCGGCCGCCGTGAGGGAGGTGCCGGCCGCCGTGAGGGAGGTGCCGGCCGCCGTGAGGGAGGTGCCGGCCGCCGTGAGGGAGGTGCCGGCCGCCGTGAGGGAGGTGCCGGCGCCGGGCCGAGGCGGCCGGCGGTCGGAAGCGGGCGCTGTTCCGCCAGGTGGCGGCACCAGGGGCGGCTCGGCGCGGAGCGGCCGCAGCGGTGCCGCTCAGCGGCCGGGCAGGGCTGCTGGGCCCGCCTCGCTGCTCCCGCCGAGGGCTGGGCCCGGCGGAGGGGGGACACACCGCTGTCTGCACACCGCTGCCGAAACCAACCCGGGGCAGGGGCTGCTGGCTTTTTGTTGTGGGCCGTAGAAGAGTACAGAAGTTGTTTCAGAATTTGCCAACAGTGACTTTTACGTACAGAGGCTCGTGTTTTAGTCCCCGTACAGCTATGTTAGCATGAGCTAGCTGTGATCTTAAGTAAGGGTGTTGTTCTGTTTGTGAAATAATTATCCCTCACAAGTGCAAATAATGTGGTTTTTTAAAAAGTATAGAAAAATACTGAATGTACTAGCAGCATGAAGCAATATTGTAAAGGTGTATCCTTTCTAGTATTAAACTTACTGAGATACTAAGGTTCCTTAAGATGGTTTTTAAACATCAACTAGTCAAGAAAAGTAAATCGCAGCTCTTCAAGACTTACTAAGAATATTGCCTTATTTCAGAGCCAGAAGACACAGTTTAACTATATGCATGAAATACTGTGGATAACACTGCAGTCTGATGACAGAGAAGATGGAGCTCATCTTGCATCAGAGCAAGGCAGACCCCTTTCACCCCATCCATCCCTTTTTGACCAACAGATGGTGAGACCCAGCTATGCACAAACTGCTGTAACAGCGAGTACAAACCCTGCAGGACTATTTCAGTGTTCATCCCACAACACGAACTCTCCATAGGCCGGCAAGTGCAAAAGGCAGGTGGGGAGACACAAGACAAACATTCATTATGAATATCTAACAATTAGAACTGTTCAAAAACCAATTATTTTTTTGAAACATCTTATTTCATTAGAGCAATTAAAAATAAAATTAAAGAAGAAATTTAAGCTACAAGTGGCCCAGTTATTACATTGGCTTGGGATGAAGAAAATCCAAATTCAAATCTGGGAGAGGGATCTCTTTCACCCTCTTGTATATATTTTGGTGTAAGGAAAGAAATGAATTATTCCCATTTCTTTTGGAAAAGATCAGAAAGATTCATAAAGACAAATTCTAAACCACACTGAAGCAATTGTAACAAGCACTATTTCAAATTATATAACTACCTGAATTAAAAAATAGTTTTATACACGCCTGTCAAGACTGCTTTTAAGAACATGTTCACATACCATATTTCAAAATAGAATCTTTCTTATTACAAGGACATTGCCATTCAGTGTGAACACAAAATAAAAATGTAAGTATAAAGTAATATCAAATATCCATTTTTTCACTCATTTTTGCCCTTTTATAGTCTTTATTATGTAAGAGGAAATTGTTTCCTACCCTTTCTGCACGCAAAAATTATTGGCACAGCACACTGAGAATCTGGAGTTAGGAAAGTGGCACCATGTCAATAACTGAGTCTCTATTATAAGCCTTAGAAAACATTATGATTGCTTCCACCACTGCCCAAGTTTTAGGCTTTGCTGAAATCTCTGAAGACTACATTAACAGTAACAGCTGTGTAAGCAGCACTAAACAAGATCCAACCATTTTTAGTCTTCATTTGCAGCACTTGACAACAGTTTAATAAGCACCTCCTGTAGACCCAACTGATGTCTCTCCTTCCAAATATTTCAAGTCGGTGGCAGAACGACTAAGGTAAAACACATATCTCTGATTTTCTCAAACAGGGAATTGGTTCTACACCCTCCTCTCAAAGTAGATTATGTTGCTGATATGCAGTCTCCCTGCTTTCCACCACCACACTCCACCAGAAGCAACATTTGCACTACTTATTAGTCGTCATATAGAAAATAGTTTTCACCCTTTATAAGGTAAGCCAAGCAGCAAATACTTTTTCCTCAATGTAAAGCATTACAAAGAACACCAAGGTCACAACCTCACCGAAGCACACAGTCTACCCTTAGGTATATTATACTGTGAACTCCAGAAAAGCACAGCAAAATAAGAAGATACAACAGCAGTTCACCATCTGAAAAGTGACACATAACCGCTGTGAAGATTAAACAAAAATTTAAAAAATAAACCTAATACAGAATTATCACACCAATCCAAGCACTGAAAATAAAGTTTTCAGCAAGAACACAAAGAGTGATCAAAAAAAAAAAATATTGGGAGAAAATTAAGAGCAACTTTGCACCAGAACATGACAAAGAAGTGGATGTACAAAATACTTTCTATATCCTACATCTTAGGGAGAGGTATGTTTCTCACCCTTTAAGAAAGATTTGTTGAATTTGTCAGGTTAAGAATGGCTCACTGAAAGGCATCCCTTGTTCCCAGCCATGCTTAGTCCTTCCTTTCCACCATTCAGTGTTAAAAGCTGCTCAGTGCCAATACGAAAGCCTCCCACCGAGCCCCCATTGTCCTTCCTCAAGCAGTTGAAAATCTGACCTATATAGCATCTGACCCCTAATAACATTTGCAGACATTCCCAGTCACTTCCAAACAGACTGACTAGTTAATGAGTGTAAAATTAGTATCCTATGAACATAATTTACAAATGGAACTGAATACCCTTTAAAAGATGAGAGGAAAAAAGTAAAAACCACTGGAATGCTTTGTGTTTTCTTGTAGTAATTTAACCGTTGCATAATACAAAAAAACTCATAGGCAATTCCTGTGCTTGGAAGCCAGTGGTTAAGATGTGAAACACCAGCAACTTCCTCTGAGGATGCTCAGAAAAACCTCCGAGTTTTACCACACCATTCATGCTTCCTAGGCATATGTTCACTGCACATATAGAATCTAGGAATTCCCATATTAAGGAACTTAATTGCCTGTCTTAGTATTCAGTAAGGGACTGTGCAGCACATCACATTTATAACACATTGACAACAGTAGCTCTTTATCCCTAGAGCCTTCACACAACTGTCCAGCTTATTCCTGAAAGATGTGGTATTACAATACAGTGCAATACAGTTCTACTATCTAAGTTTTTTCTCAATACACAACAAAATTTCTAGTTTAAGTTACATCCCTCACCCCAGTGATGTCCTACACAGAATTTCAGCCTTTAAAAGTCCAGCCACCTGAACAACAGTGAGGCTCAGACTTTATACTCCCTCACCACCTTTTTTTAAAATAAAAAAAGACACAGCATGAAATTTCAAGATAACCATATAAGCTAGTTGTTTCTGAACTGAACCCAAAGAAAATTGTTCTTTCATGATGCATTCATTATAGGTACATAAACTTTTACCATATTAAGAAAAAAAAATTCACAAATAAGAAACTGTGTTCCTTTCCTTTATTATGAAGTGCCGATACCTTGCATACAACATGCAATTTATTGCTTATTGACATTATTGCATATATCAAAGGAAAAAAAAAAATCAGCCAATATCATTTTATGCAAGCTCCTAAACTGCTCAATCAAAATATAGAAATGCTTTACAATATCACTGAAATGCAAACAAATAATTCAGAAATATTTTTATAATAAAAAGTAAATTTAAACCCCTAATACTTAATCATCTGCCTTACTAAGACTGATTACTTTTATCACTGACCTGAAGAATTGTTATATTGCATTTTAAAGTTCTTGTGCCATGATAAGGATTGCTATTTCAATTGGGCCACATTACTATTTGAATTTAATAATGCGATCCTGACATTTTGTGACAGTATTAGTATTTACTGCAAACCAGATTGTCAAAATTTACCAGAAATCAGTCCAGCAGAATTTATAGTTTTCATCCTTGCTGTGCACGAGTTAGATATATTTCTCAAGTTTCTTCTTAGACAGAAGATTATAGAAACATTTTTAAATTACAGATTCCATTACTTATGACTAACTTGTAACTCATTTGTTCCCAACAGTTTTTGTAATTTGGTTTTATATCAGGTTAGCTATGCTTACATGTTAAATTATTCTACGTATATAGGTATCTATCCATATTAAAGAAAACACTGTTTGGTATATGCATGCTAGAAACAAATCCAGGATATTTTGATGTGTGCATATTAAGTGTGCAAATTATATAGGCGAGCTCATGATTAGCCCTTTTCCTCCTTTTCCCCCATCATATGATGGATTTCTCTTGTGAAACTGGAATAGGGTTACAATAAGCAAAACCAATATATTTTGTATTGCATTCAAAATGTTATGTTCTGTATTACAGCCCAGTATTAATATTTAACTGTTTCTTTCAAACCAGGCAAGTTTTTTAAAATATCAAAATTTTAAAACTTGGAAGACAATTTACATGCAACATGTTCCACATGGGTGCAGATTCTCGTATAGTTAAATATTTATAGGCTCATAAAAGCATGTCCTGCCCACAAGACAAGTACAATGTTTGACATCCCACACAGATTAAAATAAAGATACGCTAAAGAATATTTTATTTGCTTTTATATTTCAATTTCAATAAGTAGGAGGTTATAAATAGCACACTGAAATCATTATATGGTTGATACCAAGCCATGCTGAACTCTTCATAATTCACTCTCTTAAAGACATTTCCTTTACAACTAGATTAAAAATTTATATACATCATTATAATCAGACACCCCCTCCGTGCAGGACATCACACAATGAAACTGATCTCAGAAGTTTTGCCAAAATATTTCTTATACCAAACAATACCATTTATTCTTCATAGCTACCTTCCATTCTTTACTGAGCTATAAAGTGCTTGGTTATTATAAATAGAGCAAGAACATCAAAGGAGGTAGCTAGTAGAGATTTGTAAAGGATAAGAAACCTTACCAGGTATTACCACCTAAAAGTATGATTTGATGCTTAATCCCAGATCTCTAAACATCCCAAGCAGCATATCTTTCATCATCTCTGCCATAAAAAGAACTTTCAAGTTGCTTTCAGAAAATCCTAAGACCTTCACCTGTCCATCAAAGAGATTTTACCTGGGTTTGGATGAATGTTCATAAATATTGATCACTATTTCCATTTGACTGCTGTCAGGATCTCGGCAATGAAATACTGTTCTTTTTCCAGCTGTCAAATATATTCCACAGATGGACTCCACCAGGAACAAATCCTTCCTCATGAAGTTCTTTGTAGCCAGATAATATGTTGTACAGTAGGCTGTTGTACAGTAAAGAGGGCTGCCCACACTTTTCAGAGTCTTCTACACTTGCATTTTTTCATCTGAAAATGCTAGTCCCTTTTTATTTGCTTTACTGATGACTTTCACCAGCAGCCAACACTGCACCTGATCCTAAGCTGGAGTAATTGTCAAGCAGCCCTTTATTTTCCTCTGAATGGCTCAGCAGAAGCATCACAAAACAATTTTACAAACTTCTCTATTAAATGATCTTTTATGGAAAGCTTGTATGTACATAAACACACACAAGTCCAGGAGAGAAAGTCCTTTTCATACAGCAACCAACAACTGACAACCCATCTTATACAGCTTGAAAATTTTGAAGTATAAAGTTTCATTCTCCACTGTGAACAGAGATATAGAAATACCTAAACCCTTCTGCTACGTATCAGTCTGCTGTTGTCCCAACCACAGCAGTAGGAAGACATCTGGATCCCTATAGTTGTGTTCTCAAAGTCTACTCCACCTCTCCTCTTTAAACCTGCTTGAACGCATTTACTCACTTGTGGAAGCTTTTACTCTTAGGTTAACGTTAGGTTCTGCAGTATGAGTAAACTTCTCCCATAATTTTCTAAGTAGAGATGGAAATAATTCTCTGGTTCCAGACACCGCAATTAATTTTTTATAAATTTTAATACAAAATTTGGAATTGTCAAGAGTTTATACATAAAGTCAACTCCCCTCATTTTCCTGTGTATAGGGTATTTTAATTATTCTTTTTTAAGAAATTGAGTTATCAAATTATTGAGCTTACTCAAGATTGTATGTATTTATAGAGGTAGAGTAGGCTTCAGAGATGTAATTCTTACCACTGAAGAATGCGCACAGACAACCCATAAAACATCTCCATCGTGTAAGGCTCTTGACTTCATTAAAAACCACTGGAACGCTCACCAAGAAAATGAGTATTTGAAGTACATTTCCTCTCTGCAAGTACCGCATCCACAAATCAATTATAAAAGCAAAACTTTACCTACCATGCCCCTGTAGTAGTTCTGAAAGTGGTACTTACTCATCTTTTGATGAAAAAGTAAAGCCATAAAAAAGGGAAACTTGCATTCCTACATACAGCCTTACTGGTACAAACAGACTCTCCCATGACCATCGTGCTATTTTATGTCACCTGGTACTGAAGAATGTAAAAGAAAAAGGTATCTGAGCCATTTTTACAAGATTAACTTCTTGCATTTGGTTATGTCCATGGCAAAGACACCTGGCGACATACCAAGAGTCTGCTTTTACACTAGATGATGAATCTGTTAAAAATAGAAGTTTTATGCCACTAATAAAATAACATTACATTCTAAAGGTAGCCTTTATTACGATGCTACTTATCATGCATTTTCTTTTTTGCATAAAAAAGCAGAGACACAAGCTTGCAACATTAGATTTCATCAATATTTCACCACAGTTTTAAAATTAATGAAGTGCAATTGAAAAATGGATGCTGCAGCTATCTAATTTGCTGTATTATAAGCTTTTAATGGCTGGTAAAAAGTGCCCTATACTAATGCATTCAGTACATCACAACTTTGCAGCCTGTTTACTACAGTCCTTGCTGAATACACTAGTGTTAATAACTGTTTTCATTAGAAAGTTGTATTCTGACATATAGTAGATGCATCAGGACATAACTAACACATTAAAAAAAGATACTAGAAAATTTAAACCTAATGCATTGCAAAATATTGTTTTAATTACACTAATTTTGTACAGCAATCCAAAATATTACATGTTTTAAAATAATTACCTACTGCCCTTCCATTCAGATTGTTGCCCAAAGTATATTATGCAGGGGTTTGGTTTTTTTACAGTGTAGTTTTAGCATAATTTTATTCTAGCTTGACTTTTTTTTTCTCCTATCAGACATATCTATCTAGAAGTGAAGGAGATGGACCATTTTAATAAATGTTCTCCATTGAAAACAAAAAATTTAAAATACTGAAATAGTAAAGATCAATGCTAAGAAGGGGTGAATTTCAAAAAGTTTTCATGAGTTATCACCTTAAGAGTTGTTCCAAATCATCTTCCTTATCAATCTTTTTTTCATCCTACTTTCCAAGTAACAAAGGCAGACTTCTACTTTCAAACATATTCTCCAAAATGATGGAATTTACTCAATTTAAAATTTATTTTAGAAAGGAACAAGCTATTACAAAATAATTCCCTGATCTAGTGACTTTAAAAGCACAAGTATTTCATGTACACCTTTAAAACATAAAGGTGATAGAAACACAGAGCCTTTGTACATAGCCTAGATTTTGCATTCGATACACTGAAATCACTATTTTAAAAGATACCAGGTTCTGCAAATTAGTATAAAAGGGAGTCTTGTTTCTTTCAGCAAAGCAGGTCACAGGATCAGCTGTTAAAGACTATGGATTTACTGATACACAAATAAGGTACTGCGCTCTCTCAAATCATACAGGTAAACAGATCAACTGCCAACTTTCCCAAGGCATAAACAGATCTTTTGTCTGCAGGCTTGTGAAGTATTAATAAGCATGGTATCCAAAAAATAGAAGTATTAACAATCCTTGATATCTCCTTTAACAAGGCAGGATTGGGAAACAGTTTTGGAGAAAAGCCTGCCTAGTTAAACAGTGGAACTAGGCTTATAAAAGTGCATATTATGCTAGCCTAAACAATACTCCCTGACATCATTTTAACTGGGGAACTAAACTCATCGCAGCTGCCTTTGTTATAAGGCATTTCAGCCTACACAGTCCTCTCGGAGCCTTACAGACAGCCGATCCCTGGAAGAGGGGAATGCTGTGTCCCTCACCCAAGAGCACAGTATTGGGCACTCACACCTCCAACTACAGAGGGGAGAGTTCATGTCACCCAGCTTTGTTAGAGGGAACAGGACAAGAGAAAAACTAATTACCCTACACAGAGTAAGTATTCTATCTTTTTGTTTAAAAATAAATTGCTTAAACAGTCTGCTACAATAACTGGGATGTGCACTAAAGTACTAAGTGAAAATGGATACTTTTAGCACATCTTACCAGAAGATATAACAAGCAATGTCAAAAAACAAACAAAACCAAAAAAACAACCACACCAAAAAAGCCCCACACCGAGGAAAAAAACAGAAGTTAATCAGTCCCAATTCAGATATGGTTTAAAGTAAGTAAAACAAAACCGAACTACACACAAATAGAGCTCTCAAAAATCATTTTAAAAATAAAACAAAACCCAGAATTGCTTCAAATTGTATTATAAATTAGATTCTAGACTATTCCTACGTGGTAAGATTCCTCTCTGATGCCCTCCAAACCTTTAAGCTTGCAGAAGAAGGAACAGAGTACCTATTGAAAAATACACAGTTTGAAAAAATAAAATGTGTGCCTACAGAAGTGAACTGTCATTCTACAGAACTACCGTGTAGCTTTACAGAAGTTTGGCACAGTTAATTCAAGAATGTTTTCAGTTAACACCTCAGATTTCTCATGTGATTAACAAGCAAAATGTGACAAAAAACCTCAACACTTCATATCAAAAGGGTCATTTCTGTGATAAAGTATTACTGTAAGTTACACGTCACATATAGAGATGAAATGAATCTCTTTACAATTAAACGTCACATCCAAATAGCCAAGGGTTAAAAATACTGAGGAGAGTTGTAGCACTTCTCAAAGGTAGCAGCAGCAAAGGAAAAAAAACACTCCAGTAAGAATTATGCTGTTTCCACACATCATTTACCATACTAATTTATGAAAAAAATTCCACGGGCAATTTAGAAGATATACTATTGCATGTAGTCTAACACAGCAAAAGTGAATCCTTCCCATCAAGATCAGAGAATTTTAACAATTATTAAGATATTCTGTAGTCTTATAATACAGCATTTTAGATAAAATTATTTCATAAATTTCCCAAAATGGTTTGCATTCATATAAGGCAGAACAAAAAAGCGGTAAAAGACTTCACAGAATCAAAGCTACATTTTTAGCTTGTCTTGCAAAAATTAAAAAGTTGTCAAGAATGAAATCTTGATTGTTGTTCCTAGAGGAAAACATAGAAACGTGCCAGGAAACTGCACCATATCAGGAGTTTGGGGAGTTTTTCTGTTTTCTAAAAAAAGAGATGTCAGTATTCACTGGATTTATAAAACACATTAATCTGAGAAACCTGAGTGAAACACTTCGAACACACTGGTGGACAACAAGCAAATAACCAGTCTGCTCCTCTCTAATTCCAGTAGCTTGTAACTGCTTAGAACAGACACGTGGAACTCATTTGTGTGAGCTTTTGCTTCTATTCCTCAGTGGACAGGATCCGTAAAGCGTGGCCCTGGGTGTGCAGGCAGTGTGGCTAGGGAAAGAGTAAGGTCAGTATAGAGGTAATATCTTGTTTCCTTAAAAGGAGCATTCCATGTTAAAAATGTGCACTGTTTCAGTGAATCCAAACTATTTTCATAGCAGAAATTTCATTTTATGCATATGATTTCTAGTCAGATTTTCCATTTCTATGAGTTTTGGCTTCCTCCTGTCCAATAAGACAAATGACTTTGTAGCATCCTTTTGCAATTTTGACCATCCACATCACATTCATAACATCCAAGACAACACTTGAGATAATCCAGGCGCTCTGGGCTGCAAATCCTAATCTCTGGAAAGCCTCTGTTCCAAATGAAGAAATGACATGGCTGTAATATATAGGCATGACGGCAATCCTCACCACGAAGAACACAATTGTCATCAGCACACCATTGATGATGTTGGCCTTTGAAGATTTGGGATATCCCAGTATTTCAAAAAACCACCTGTAAAAGAAGTGTTCACAGATACCAGGCAGACTTGAACCCATCTCATTAAAAACAATTTTATTTCTTTTTTTAAAAAAATTAATAATTTCATTTGTTGATTGCTCCTACACCCTTATCATTTCTAAATTATTGCACTCTGTCTTGGTTTAGTTGCAAATTCTTCTGATTGGCTGCATTTTTTTTTCCCCACTTAAGCAGTGTGTGATATCCAGTACATTGCAGAATAACATGTAGAAAATCCTGATTTGAATTTTAAACCAGTTGACAACCACTGTGCACTTCAGTGACTATTGCATAATACACTATAATTCAAATTCTTTTTAAATGATAAATACAAATTTATTAGTTGTTACTATAGTTTGCACCAGCAGTCAACTAAAATTGTATTAGTTTACCTGAATGCAATTCTAGCATTGTATTTGGATACGGAAATCTAGATAGAGCTCTAATTTCCAGTTTCTCAGATCTGGGATTTTCTGACTGGTTCTGTTCAGCCAGAAAACAGAACTTCAGAATGAGGCACTGTAAATGGCACTGGACCATGTCACATCTAGCATGTTATGCAATGAAAAAGAAATCTAAAAACCCCCTCTCCCACTACTACTACCAGGTCATAAGCAGTCTTTAAAAAAAAAAAAAAAACAAACATTCTTGCATATTAATTCCTTAGTAGACAGGCAATAACTTATCTATTGCCTAAGCACACAGAACCTGTGGGTTGAATTCCTAGAAAAAGGAACAACAACCTCCTGTAATTCTTTATCATTCACACTTAAACCAGAATAAACACAAGAAAAATTTGTTCAACAATGGCAGGTTAAAGACAGGACCAGAGGAACATTATTTATATCACTGTATTCAAGATGGGAGACAGGGAGGGGAAGTGGAATAATGAGTTTATTTCCAAGAAGATATGAGGGTAAAACTATTTAACAAAATAACAGTTCTAAAATGGGGGGGTTTTTAAGTAATTTTTAATTTAATTACCTACAGATTACAACCTAGGTAATTATGGATATACTAAAACAATTTGCCAGACATCCACCTTTAACAGAAATACTCCAGGAATTCATTAAGAGTGCAACTGAGACAATTAAAATCCAGGCACTCGAGGTGGCAGTCCAGCCTAGAAGCAGGATACCTCAACACAGAAATACTTACTGGGATGATGGAGAGGGACCCGATATATTTGGTCAGACTAGCAATCAGAGCCTGTACTTTCACTGATATATACAATGCAGATTCCAAAAGTAATATAAAAAAGGTTTTTAAATATACTGCAATATGCCAATATAGGTAACTGGACATCTGTTTAGCAACATCCCTCTCCCAGCAAATTCCAAAAAATAAAGTCAGTAAATCACAGTTATCATTGCAATTCTACCCACCACAGTTCATAATTAATTACATAAATCCTGACAGTAACATTAAAAGATCTAAATGCTTGGCATGGAGACAACCTCCAATTAGATATCCCTAACAACACAGACAGGAAATACACAGACAGGTCTGAGATTAAAATACCATTTTATATTTTAATAATAGCTCTTTTGGTAATACTAAGAATGCAAACAAGAAACGTAATGTAAGTCTTATCATTATCCACTACTTACTATCTTAAGGGTCTGGTTCTCTTCAAATTTAATGAAAAAAAAAAAAAACCAAAAAGAAAACCATTCATGCACTGAGATGACATCCCTTAGTGCAAGGGACTTTATTATATCCTACAGTGATTTCTGTTTTTCTGAGAAAACAGTAAATGTCAGTATTCAATGACACATGATCTCACCATAGGCATTTTAAAAGTATAACATATATTACTTTTAGTAACCAGATGTATCATGATATTTCCTAATGCCACAGTCTGAAAGGTAAGCATCGATATAGGTACCACTTAACCCAGAATGAAATCCTATCATGGTAGAAGTCAGTTGAGAGAATGGCCATTCACTAGGACATGAATTTCAATATAGAAACCTAGGTTGTAATACCATCTTTTTTCATTTTCTTACTTTCCTCTACCTTGTATTACTATAACAAGTAAAGAAGTGTTTATTTACTCCTCAGTTTCTCTGTGCACATGGAAGACAGGCTACATTAAATTATAGTGTCCCATTCAACTGCACTTGCAACCTCTGGAGAGCTCCATTATCCCACCCTGCCCTCCTGTAAGTTGAATTTGCCAAGCTAATGTTCGAAAGGGATCTCAGCACAATCTTTTTTATTCTTAGAGATCTGAGGAATGCTACAGTCTCATTAAATATTTCAGAGCTTACAGTCACAATTTCTGATACAGCAGCAGTTCTAGTAGCAACACCATAACCAGAAGCCATGGCAGGCTTCCACTTTCACTAAGCTCTGCAAAAGAGCCTTCTGCCACTTTCTTCACTGATCACAAGTGTGAAGATTAACCATTCCAGACATATTTAGATGCTTTACTATTTTTCTAACTTAATTCTGGAAATTATTTTGAGCACTTATTTTTGAAAGTAAATATAGAATATAAATTTATAGTATTCTATCTATTTATATGCATATATTAATATTGATCTATGTATGTGCAGTACTGCAAAATAAACTTCAAATTATACAGGGCAATGCAATTCTGTTCTAGGATTCTGATGATAACGTTATCTTTTCCTGGTCCATGATACTAACAAAAATCCCTATTGAAAATGATGGCTTTATAATAATAATTAAACGACCATACAAAGGCTAGCAAACAATATTATATTTGTGAACTTTTTTGTTCAGTAGTTTCATAAAAATCTGGCCTTTCGTATGAAGGCTGGTCTACTCTAAAAAGGAACTCGGGGTGAATACATTAGTTACACTGTTGCAGCTATAGCAGCAAAAAGTTTTCATAGCAAAAAAGGTTTCTACATAGTAATCCTTACTTCAATACATATAAATTCCCTTTCAGCAGACATTTAACAACAAAAAAAACATTCTTAAGTGACAGAAATAATAATAGAGATTAAAATTTAAAAGAACTATGCAAAAATTCCCTAACCACTTACCGCTGGTTGACAAAAGGAGTGGAGAACTCTGCAAGCAGACGGAAGTTTCCAAAATAAGCCAACAGACCTTTACTCTGGTTAGCAAAACAAAACAGACATACAAAAATCAATCAAGATTTCACATCTACATTGTTAAAACCTTTAAGTACACACAGAATAATACAACATCCCAACTTCTTTATTAAAACTGATAGTAAGCAAGTTTGCCAGCTGTGGCAAACTTCCTTACAATTTCAAAATGAGGTTTACTACAAAAGCTGCAATTGTCCTTCAGTAGTTTCTTACTTTAAATAAATCTTTAAAAGACTTACAGTAGAGTGGCCATGGAAAGCTAGCTAGACTGGCAGAAGTAGTCATAGGTTATAATTATAATGATACTATTACTGTCTAAGAGGATTAGAAACATTTTGGATTTCTCAGTATTTAAACAAGCTCAAACAGAAACACTGTAAGCTAAAGAAAAATGTCCCTGAATTATTTTAGGAACATAAGTTGCCAAAGTGATGATGAATTCACAGCTCTTACTTGGCAGCAGAAAGGGCACACGAAGCCCTTTCTTCTCTCCTCCCCACTGCAGGGGAAACCCTTTCCACTAGCTCTGTTGCAGTCCCTGCCATGCCCTGTGGGTTGGAAGAAGAGCACATCTTCTCCGTGCCAGTATCCAGGTAACTGTGTGGTACATTTACACTGATACATGTTGTAACTGAGCACTTTCCTCCAAGTGACGAAGTAGAGCATATTCTCTGCCATATCGTTTGGTTGTGCTGGAAATAGTATCCCATTACACAATGGCTGGGTAAGCAGCAGTTTGCAGATGTAGAGATAAAAAGATTCCAGTAGGTCTCCTGAACAACCTACAGAGTGTGTGTCACGATTCCTTTTTCCCCCACCGAATGTACTAATACCCACTCCCTCAGGCATTTCATGTCAGTTTGCACTACAAACAGAAAATCTGCGTTCTTAATCAAATTCTCTCTTATCTTCAAGAGCAATTTTTGAAATAAGATACTTATACGTAACTTTCTCTGAAGATAAGAGAATGAGAGTAACACAGAGACGTCCAAGGGCAGAGCTGTATCCAAATAGTAATAACTGCTTTAAAAGAAGTTCACACTAACACTACACTATTTACTCCAGAAAAACTAATGAATCCTCTGCATCGGGAATTAGACTTGGTAGTGGTATTTTCATTTCTCTAATATTCAGCTCTAATTCACTTTCATCCATGATAATATTAGTAGATCTAATTGTCTTCAACCTGAAACAGAGTATTTACTTGTCAGTGTACTTCATCCCCTTTAAACCATTACATGGGAAATCTGACAGTAATCTGGCATCTAAACACTTTTAATATTGTAAGCCTGGGATTCACACAGTAGGCAGGGATAGAAATGTGGTAAATGAAGTAAATTGTATTTTATAAGATTTCTTTATTTACTGAATGAGCTTTTCAGAAGAAATTCAGGAGCATTATTCTGGAGGTCAATGGGATTTCTACCAAGTCACATGGGCATCTTTGAGAAATTCCAGCAGCAGCAGAGTAACTAAGTTAGTCTTTATCCTAGAACAGTGTCCCTCTCTTTCCCTTTTCCCTTCAATATACATATGCCACAGATATTTATAGATATATACAATTAATCATCCACTGTTTTCCCACCCAAGTAACATTAAACAAGAAGTCTCAGAGGATCAGTTTGTGTCAAAACAATTTTTTTTTAAAAAGGAATGAGAAAAAAACACCCTAGAAAAAACACACCCAGCTGATTGTCATACATTCACCAGAGTAAATCACTGACATATGGCCTTGCAAATACAACCACAAGCAGAACATAACCACTTGAAACTAATTCCAACTTCCCACCTACATATTCAGACTTGTGGTTTTATTTTAAACCCTTTCTATAACCCATGTGAAAAGCTCCCCTGTCAAAGTCTCTCTACAGCAAAAACTGAGAAGAGTTTTAATTTCAGCAGCTGAATAAGTTACAGATTTTTGTTGAAGGACTGTTACATTGAAAAGGCATGCACTTACCACAAATGACTGATAAAACCATTTAGAAAGTAATGATGATTGAAAATATAAATAGGCCTTTCACAAAGCTAATACACCAACCAATGAAGAATTTTTTTAAACACTAAGCAAATGACATCTATAAAAGCATTGTCTTTAATCTCATCTGCTTGTTACGTTACTGAAAAATACAGCACTCACCAGTACAAAATAGTAAGCATACAGAGCTGCCAAGTGATGTATTACAAAAAATTTGTCACCAATTGCCTTCCAGTAGTAAATAATAAGCAACAAATCTACAAGAGAAAACAAACAATAATAAAGAACAATTTACACTACCATTGACCTCAAAACAGTGTTTCTCTAAGTTTTAGAGGTATAAATGCCAACTTAAGGCATCAATAGAAACTCTCTGAATTAATTATCTCTGAAGAAAACATCTTTATCCTAAACACTTTAGTCAAAGCATTAAGCACAGTATTCTTCCAACAGTTGCCATAAATTACTACCTTCCACATCAATGGAAGTACAAAAGCAGTAGCTTTAGCGAAATATTTTGGAAGGAAAAAGTGAATCCCAAATCTCATGGCAAGGTGGGGGTGGGCCTACAGGGGGCCTAGCCAATATACAAATACATGTAATAAAGGCAGGGTTCTATTACGGGGAACCTCTGAATCAAAAAGTAGTTATATTAGCAAATAGTTATTAGCAAGCATTTACCAAAAGTATTTTGCAAGGGGCACTCGGAATTAGAAGCATGTTTGTTTAATCAGAATTTTCCAATGACTGCAAAGTGATATAGTGGACCTAAGTTAATGTTATAAGGAAAGCTTTGACAGAAAAGTTCTTTCTTCTCCCATGACAGTCTGAGATTTCAGAATATTTTAGCTTCTGTACTGGAACAAGCAATTTCTGCCCCTACTTCATCCAAATGAGTACTTTGGACTGGACTGTTACTGACCAAGGTTCCAAATCAAAGACTTTACCCTTGTGTCTCTTGTATCTCCAGTGAGTACCTTGATCTCTTCTGTATTAGCTGTCCTCAAGCAGGACTCTATATCATCTGACATAGCCGCTCCACTTCCTATCAATAATTAAACATTAACTATATAAGGAAGTGAGAGAGAATGAGTGGCCAGGTTCAGGTCTCTGTTCAAAGGCATTCATTAATTCATAATGAAAGTCTAATGCATAATTATTCAAAAACAGATGCCAATGAATTTAAACATGGGAGCTGAAGTTCTTACAGGAAAAACAGAGACTTAAACTAACCCACAGTTTAACTGAGTATGCTGATCACCAGATTATCAGTTCCACTGGGGTGAAAAATCTAGTCTGAGAGATAATCAAGTCCACGGTCCCGTCTCTGATCAGAGACTCCATCCTAACATGAGAAGTCTTCCCTGAAAATAGTTCAAGTCACAACAAGTTTCTGCTTTGATTAGTCAGTATTATCCACACACACCATAAAAGAAAGCTCCAAAGCATTCTGTAGCAAAATTCCCATTTTAGTTGACAGTAGGTAATTAAGAACACAAAACATATGTAGGGGTAAGTGCCATACCAAGAAAATAATTAAACATTTCCATGTTTTATACATGAATAAATTTTGGCTTGAAGTGAGACTAAAAGGGGGCAGGCAGGATCCTATGGCATCATTTGCTTCAGCTTGTACTGAGGGTTACTAAAATTCTTCTGCCAGCATTCTGAGGTCACAGGAAGAAACATATGATAAAAGAGCTACAAGTTATAGACACCCTGAAGGGAGTGAAGGACACTGATTTAATACCTTCTCAACTGGCTGAAGGACAAAACTGAGCTGGAGTTGGTGGTTGTGTATCAAACCACCATAAAGCCACACCGTGGCATTTCCTCAGTGCTTGGGGAGATATCATTCCATCTTTCACATCCACTGACAAGATCCTACGATTTCACCACAACCCACAACTCCACTAGCAATTTAAAAGCCACAGTAGAAACAGTATTGTATACACATATCACATCTCCAGCATAGTGGCTCAGTATAAACATATAGGCATAGTGACTCAATATAAATATACAGCTGCATGTTATATATGCGTTGCGTAATTACCAGAAATGAGGTAGCCTGTGGTAATAGCAATATTCAGTCTCACAATTGAAGGGTCACCCCTGTAAACATACCAAAAATACACAGTTACAGCCTTTATAACAAGGTAATTTGCAAAGGACATACACATATCAAACACAATGTCCATCCGGTCACCTTATTCTCAGCGAGATTTGGTTAAGGAAGATCCTAGTCATTAAAGTGGATTCCTTTTCCACGCAGATATAAGACATCTACTAACTACCCTAATCAGGACTACCCCCTGCCTTGAGGTAAAGACTGCCCCAAGAGCCTTGCTAGAGACTAGAACTGAAATACAGCAAGTACCCTGAGCTGACTTCTCCGGAATCAGAGGATAAAAGAGAACAGCCCAGGCAGTGTCTCTTAGCACTTTAAATGACACTCTGTGTCTCCATTTTTGTTCTTCTGCCAGTGTTAAAGCTGTGTTAAGGATGACAAAAATATCTTGCTCAGCTGGTGCTTTTCATATTCATAAGAGGATGGATGCTTATAGGGATAAACAGAGTAGAAGGAGACATGAAAGGAATTATTTGCCAGGTTTTTGAAGCCAAGGAACCTTTGAGGAGAAATGCTTTTCAGAGTAGTTTCACACCTTCTGTCCCTTCCCTTTTGGTGCCAAACATTCAGCAGGAAAAGCTCTTTGTAGCACACACACAACTTCAGTTCCTCTAGGATGCTCAACAAACCCAAACTTGTGAATACAGCTCAAGAAAGGGAAGCACCCACATTACAGCAAGTAATATTTGTTCTTTCCTCCACTGTCCTCTGTGCATTCCTACTTTGAGGAGTTTGGTAAGCAAGTCTTTTTTCCTTGGCATAAAGACTGTAACTTTTTTTTAAACTAAGTTGTGCATCCAACCAAGATATGTTTTGTGTAAGTAAGAACTGAGCTGCTAGTAACAGGTCTACAGATTTGTAAGATGTGGACTGCTCAAGACAAGCTGTGAAAGCAATCTTTGTTGTAAACCTTCTGAGGAAAAAGGAACATAACTGTGCTTACAGCCACCTCCAATACAAAGTCTACCTCAGCTAGAAAGCAGTAAAATGCTATTACTTAGCTATTATTTTTTAATCCATTGGAATGAAACAGTGGAAGTGATTTCCTGTATTATTACAATCCGATCACTAAATTTTAAGGCTTTCTTAGCATCTAAAACTAACTGTTTCTCTGAGTGAGAGGGTAGCTTACAGGAAAATAGAAGGACTCACAAAACCAGAATTCTGCCATTAGGTGAGGAAAAACATTACCAGGAAAGCCTGGAGCTCACTCCATCTACAACTGGCCATAGAGGCTCTCTTAACTACAACTTGAGACAGGAACATTTTTCCATGGCTTCAAAACCTGGTTTCATGAGCTAGGTTGGTTGTGGGCTGAGTGCTTCTTTAGGTGTAGGTCTTCTGAAAGTCACAGCTAGACACAGGGCATAGACAGATGGGTTCTAACAATTTTAGCAGAACTCTTTAAATAGCTACAGCCCTCCTGTTAGAGCTCCCAGCTGCAGCTGCAGCAACATCATAACCGAACTTGTAAGTTCTCCCAACACACTTCAGCACATCATCACCAAGATTAAGCCTGTATTCAAGAACCTTCATTGCAAAGAACTGAGTATATGAAATTGATTGCTTGATATTGGTAAACATGACTTAACTGGATGAGACAGAGAATGATCCAGTTCCCTTTGTTCTTTCCAGGAGAATGGTCATCTTGCAACAAACCTCTAGAATTTCTAAACCAACACTTCAACAACATACCTGGCTGTACTGCCCATCTGTCACATCCCTTCAAGAAGAGTCCACGTTAGAATCCAAAATGAATCTCAATTAATGAAAAACTTAGAGTTTAGTCTATAATCTTCTAGGTTTCTTGATCTATCTCCTTGAATGGGAAGTGCAATGAGCTTACGAGCCCTGATGTTTGCAGCCCAGTTTTGATGCAAGGAAGAGACAGGAGTGACAAACAGGGAGTGACTTGAGTAAGCAAAAGGGAAGAGCTATCTGTTTTGTGATTGCTAAGGAGGTATGTGTGGCAAATGAATTACACAGGAACATGCACAGGCAGATGTAACAAACAGAAGTTCACAGGACCAACTTCCCTCGAACTTCTTTGTAGATACTTTGCAGATACAGAGTCATATAAAATACTAATCAAACATCAGACTTCAAAAAGTGTAATGATTCTAAAGTGGACAGCCATATGAAAAAGCCTGCTCTTCAGTGAAGCTACAACTTACTTATTTACATCCTCTCCCTCTCCTTATCTGATCTCTACCACCTCCACATCTTCTACCATGCTATTCTCACCACCTCAAAAACAATTTCTACATCATCTATAGTCTGTATTACATATAGAAAAAAGGCAAAGTGTTATAAGAAGTCCTAGACCATCAAAAAAGGTATAAATACACAACACTGATGCTTCCCCGTAACTTATCAATGCTCCAGTCTTTATTATCCTTTGTTAGGATCTATCGTGTCTAGTTTCAGGCATTACCTGACAGTAATACCACATCCTCTCTCCATTGAGCCCAAATCCTTAGCAGGAATCCTGATTACTTTCAAGACATATGGGCATCATCATCACCATGCATTTAAGCTTCATGTGAACCCCAAAGTTAGGCTGACCTATGTAGAGGCTCAGAACTTGAGATTCTCCATTATAGATATAGGTATCTTTAAATCCCACAGAAAAGAACTGATTGGATACTGCCATACAGTCAATGACTACATAAAGATGGTGACAATAACTAGAGGGAAAGAGTGTCTGTATTGAAACCTTCCCAAGTCTAAAATCGGCGCATCTGTGTAATGTTGTAAGGCTACCTGGGCTAGAACTGTACGAGAAAGCTGTGTGAAGGATTCCTGGACATTTACTTACAAACTACTGAAACTAGACTCACAAATGTTTCTTGTATTGTAAATAAGAGACTTCTACAGAAAGGCTTATGCATCCTTCATATCTGTAAATGACCAAGTCCCACAGCTTATGCGTGCATTTCGAAAGGGCATTAGATTTCCAGACTGAGCAGGCTTGCAACAATCCATCTGGCATTTCCCATATAATTTTTTTTTTTCCTCTTCAGTCTTATTCAATTAAAATCAAGACTGTGTGGATTCAGCTACGAATCAATGTCAAAATGATAAGCAACTTAAGACTTATTGTACAGCTAAGCCATAAAACAGACTGGAAAAAAAGATGGTTAAAGCTCTACATGGTCAGCGAAGGCTTTAATTACTGTGTACTGGGAACCAATATGACATATGGGGGAATGCATAGACTAATGCTAGCCATCTCATTTTTAAGAGTAATGTAGAAGTCAGCCTTAGAAGATGATGGACATCTGCAAATTCTAAGGAAACCACCCTATGATTCTGGCTTCACTGGCAGGAGAAAGTCTAACACAAAGTTGTATTTCATTTGCAGACTGCATACAAGTACTTGTAAAGCCATGGGCAATATTATGTTTGATCTTCCTTTGCACTTAATTACTTGCATGAACATGAATTCAAATAATTTCAACTGTTTTAAATACACTGATAGTTCACACATTTTAAAATTATTAGTTTAATTACTAAAAGTACTGATTTCCACATCTAGGATGTGTTCTGTGCACTTTTAATTGATAAACTCCTAAAACCACTAAGATAATTTTAACCAAGAAACAATTTACAGAAATGCTGCCATGAAATGAACCTGAAGCTTTAAAACATGCCGATTAGATATACTTTCACTAGATTTTTAAATATATATATAAAGTTTCCCTTACTCTACCAAATGGAAATAAAACCACTGATAGGAATCATTGTAAACATATCTGAAAGAAGAAACTATTTAGGAGCCATAGAAGAGATACAGAAAAAAATTCCTCCAAAGGCAGATGGATTTTGTCTTTCAAGATTTAATGTTTTTACGTAATCTAGGATGCTTAGGCTCCACAGGCAAGATTAAGTTTTCAATGCAGTATACAAAAATATCTAACATAACATTTCTCAAACTTACTAAGAACAATAGGTAGCTCAATTTCTGCTTAATTTGAATCTTTCCTGTAATTATACCAGGAAAATTTAGTAAATGTGAAGACTCAATTTATTTATCATTGCCAAGAGGCTTTTATTTCTGCCATTCATGACTTCTTTTGTACTGTTTCGAACAAGGTCTACTCAGACAAACCAGGATAAAAGCTTCGATCTAATAAAACTTACCACAACGCACACTGAGAGTTATAATAGCATGCTGCTTTTCAACATGATTAACAGATCTCATAAGAGATTCAGACTGTAATTGGTCTCTCTAAAGACACCAGAATGCAATGAAAAAAATTCAAAACAGCCAAAAATCTAATCATATATCACTGCATGCAGAAGAGGCCAATGTTGCCTAAATTTGTGTTACGAATTAGTGTTACGAATTAATGTCACATTTATTAAAGCCACATAACAAGTCAGCGGCAGACCGCTTCAAGCGCCCAATCCTGTCTAGTCCACGCTGCATTGTCATTAATTTACAATATCAAAAGAGCAGAACAAGCATCAGATGTGAAATTTATGTAAGTTTAAACTGACTCACAGTGTGGTCCTTTGACAAGGTTAAAAACAACAGTCTATGACAGAAATATTAAATGAAACTTAAACTAGTTAGTCAGTCTTCAGGAAAAATATGGCCTCCTCCTTCTATAGGGAAGATTTCCAGAGGATAATGAATAAAATGTCAAAACACCAATAGCAATCTATAACGAACTCAACTAAAATGAAGCTATCTTGTTCCTCCTCCCTCAAGTAAGTGTGAAACAAAACAAGGTAACTAGAAATCAAGAAAAGATAAGCTTAATATAGAATATTTTGTTAACTAGAGAAAATATTAGAAGTGCATTCCTTTTGCTTGTGAAGAAAACACTTGAAACTTCCATACTTTTTTTAAAACAAAGACTAATAGAAGCTTTATGAGAGGCAGAAATATAAACAACCTAATTTATCAATTTATACATATATATTTTAAACATATAATAGACCTCTCCAGCTTTTTCCCATACACACACACTCCAGACCTGCAGCAGCATTTCAATTTCATTTTTAAATGATTATATTAAATAGCATAGTTTCAGTCATGCCAACTTACAGTTATACTCTTGGTTCTATGCTTTAGTAATTTAATATGCTATTTCAAATCAATTGCTTATATTTTATCTATTCCACTTCAGAGAGATGTAATGCACTATGACATTAATAGTGACAAAATAATTTGGAATTATCAAATAGTACAGATATAAAAATGGACACATCACAACTGCATATTTTAATGAGAAATAAAACAGTTATTTCAGTAATTGATACACTGCAGGATTAGTTTTTTCCTTCCCAATTAAGTTATTTTATTGTGTAAACACAACATATATGTAACATGCCTTACCAGAGACGGTCAGCATTAACAGCGTCATCGTACAACAAAATATATAGGCAAAACCCACCAACGACCAAGGCGTGGAATGTGGACACTGTCCTGAAAAAGAGATCACAGTCACAAGGAGGTACTGCCATTCACAACTTTCTATACTGTGCTTAAGTTAGGATGTTTCCAAAGACATTCTCAGCTGCATCCAGATACCTCTGTGGAAGACAATCATCTCCTCTTTACGCTAGATCCAACCACTTACACACTGACAGGTGGGAAAAACAGTCAAAAAAAAAAAAGGCATCTATTAAATTGGAGCAGGGAGGGAGTCGTTAAATATAAAGTAGGATCTTAAAGTAACTGACATCTGCCTTTTCCTCCAACTATCCCATATATTAATGAACCCTTAAAGACAGTATGACATCCAGTTCTCTAACCAATACTTACTCTATTGTACCATTTGCTGGAAAATCTGTATCCATTTCATATTCAGACTGGCCTACGAGTCCTGCAGCAGCAGGTTTCTCCTTTAACAGGCACCAAATTAACAGATGACTCATAACAAATCTGCCAAATTCAGGTTTTGGAAAGAGGGGCATTAAATGAAAAATCCTATCAAATAAAGTTTCAGACAGAATTTCTAGTGCATTTGAAGTAGATTCTGTTTTTCAACGAGAAAACTTGTATAACAAAAGGTTGTAGCTGAGTATCTGAGGTGTAAGAGCTACAGGTTCATATGAACTAGCAGCTCACAGCTTTATTTTATACTCCTCTTGTCCTATATAAAGTCACAGTAATCAGAGTTGCCTTGTCCATACTTGGTTACTAAACACTTTTTTTTTCCTGAAGACACCAGTCTCAAGTATACAGGCTGCATGCACACTGTAGATAAACTCTGAATGTTAACAAGCACTTAAAGAGAATTACCTATTTACAGAGGCCCTGGCAGGGTTTCTGCCAGCACACAGGCCAGGGCCATTGCTGCCCTTTTGAGTCCAGATGTATTCTTGGAAGGTAGAACAATGCAATGGGCATGGGTCCAAAATGTGTAACCTTGTTCCTCTAGCCATGGGTTTAACGCTACTATAAACTGCATCTAATACTGTGTAGCTACTGTCTGCTTTCCCACTTTTCAAGTGTGACTGGGAAGAAAAAAAATTACATACCAAAATAGCTCTACTGAATCATGGACACTATTTGAAAGATAAGAACTCAAGTTCAGTACCGTGTGATCAGAAACACCTTTGCACCACATTCATAGCATTAACAATATGCACACAAATGTATAGAACTGTTAGTTATCAGTCTTTGTACATACTGAATACACATATTTGGAAGTTATCAATGTTTTAAATGTGCGTAAGTCACTCTCAGTAGTCTAAACTCTACCACGCAAGAACTGAAGAAAACATCCTACTTCCTGTGGAAGACTTTGCAAAGAAAGAGTAGGTTATAATCCCTAGTCTGTTTCCAGTAGTTATATTATCATCTATTGGCATTAGAGGACTGTAACTTTTCATGAAAGAAATCTCTATTTACAATTTGTTTAAAGAGTGTCACTATGCTTTTTTCAGCAGCTTTTTCAATAGTGCTCAAAAAAATGAATGGAGATTAATATAACATGAATAGTCAAATGTAAGAAGCTGGATGAGAACATTTACTAACCATTATAGTACAGGCTGCCTTTTTTTTTTTTTAATAAAGAAAATTTAGTTATCAGCTTTTTAATTATAATAGTTTAATTAAAATGTCTACTCTTGCAACACAGAATTAACAGAGAGCTAGGAACTTTGCTTCCTTGTTAAAACAAAGCATGCCATATAATATTAGTGGTTGAGAAATACCTGGGATTTTTGAAATTTAGAAGATAACGCTGAAAAGAGTAAAATTTGTCCTAGAATATAGTTCATTAGTTTACAGTTGCAATTTGTCTCGGGAGCAGCTGTTTATCCAAACCTTATTGTTAAGAATACAAGTCATACACAAGCACAGCACTTGGGGGGGAGGGGGGAGCAGGATAAAGAAAAAAAGGAAAGGAAAAAAAAAGCAGATAAGCAGATTTCCTCCTTAACCCTGAACTTTGAAGTTTCTCCACAGAAGAGGGGGCAGAAGAAGGGAAATAGTGCAACACTCCATTTTAATATGAAATCTAGGTCAAGCTATCAAGCCCTGTACAATTCCTTGAAATTAATGTCAAAGCTTGAATCCTTTAACTCCTCATTAAACTGCAAGCAAAAAAGTTGCACTGACAAGTTGCATTCTTGTTCATTATTGAGTATGTATATAATGTCACAGCGGCTTAATAGCAGTACAAACATATTATAGAAGAGGTGACAGGAATTTACACACAACAAATTAGAGTTACACTACATCTGTGTCGAAGTATAGTTTTTAACTCAGATTGAGCATCTGCATATTTAAGATTCCAGAAGCAATTACTTTGTTGGTTCTTAATTCTTGGAAGGTCAGAATGAACAAATGGACAGTATGGAAAACACAGTCCAGAGCTGCAGCTCAAATGCTTGATTACAAAACCCCCAAACTGTTACAATACATCTTCTAGACCAAGCTGAGCTGATAAAAATGCATAACCATCCTCTGTGCCAGTTTCCTTCAGGATTGCCAACAGAACCATTTGTGTGAGCACTCCCTACACCAGTTCAATATAGGACAAAATAACAACCCAACCATCTACTTTTAAATCGTTTAAGTTAACCCAACTCATTTTAGTGGGAGATAGTACTTTCTCTACCTGCACAGCTGTCTACAGAGTACACATATGTCCATCTACATTCTCAGAACATGGAAGATACTCCTTGGGGTGTCTCTTCATTTTGGTGGAACACTGGAGTGATGAGGCAGTTTGACAAAACACTGTGTTTGGTTAGCAGAGTTAACAGTCAATCCTTTGTAGAAACACAAGCACAGTTAGCCTTTCTTTCACTTCATGCCCTCCTCAGGTATAACACCAACAAGCAGTTGATGAACATGCTTTGTGTTTCATGCTTTCTAACTCCAGAACTGGATGTAGCACTGGACCGTGACTCATCTGTGTGCCAACATCTACATCCTGCTACCAACCCAAGTAAAAATGTGGAAAGAAGTAAAAAAGGATACAGCCTGGGGTGCTGAGTAGTTAAACACCTTGCTACAGAGTAGCCCAGAGATTACAGAGCAGCTTATTTGCAGCATGCTTGTGATGTGTGAAACAATTCATATGTTATTATGCAAAGCATTACAACTTAGCATACCACTACCAGGCATGGGACAAGTTCTCAGAAAGCCTATTATGCAATTCAAGGGTCACTTGATGTGGCTTAGAGACAAAAGTTCAGTTCCAACATAACAGTTTAGTTTCCCTGTCTGCCTCTATTATCAACTCTAACAGAGATAAACCTAAGCTACACTGATATCATGAACTGGCATCCTACAAAGCTGTTTTGGCAGATAGGTAATTATTCCAAGATATAACTGAAATTAAGATGGTGCCTCCAAGAACACTGTAGGTGGACATTTGCCAAATGGAAGGGCAAGACTATTTGAGTTGCTAATGCTGCCTAGAACAACCAAAACAACTTTAAAAGTATCCACCTGATACTGCCTTTAAACATCACTGAGGAGGAACAGTGATACGACTACTGCATTTTGAATGTAGTGACAGCCATACTGTACACTTCTTTGAGCTTCAAATTTGAGAAAGACCTGAAGAATATTTTAAAGTTGCAATAGGCTATTCAAGCATAAAGTCACACTGTATCAATTAATTTCAACTGGAGAAGCTTGTGTACTATATACACCCTTTCAAAGTAGTATATTGCAAATAAAGCCTCTGTGATCATCACATTTGCAATTACTACTCTATACTTCCTTTATGGCTTAAAAGAGAGGAAAGCGCCCAGGAAAGATTCACAGGGTTGAATAAGTTTCTAACAGCGCTCTGTCTGAGGAGACAAGAGTAATGCAGGTGGATCCATCCCAGTGACAGAACTGCAGAAACACAAAGGGAGCGAGGAAGGTTTTTAGACTGTTTCCACAAGTCCTTATTGAATGTGTATCCTGCATCTGTCATAGTTTCCCCCTCCTCCTCTAGCAGTCTCCTTCCCCACCAACACACAGCTATACCTGTCTAACCCTGCCTCACTCCAATACTACACCAAAGATTCATCAAATTTCTTGGAAAAGCATAACTTATATAAAACAGGCTGTAGTGCAGTAGCACTGGGAGAACACAGAGCAGTTTGCTTTGCACCCAAGAGCATGACCAGAGACACACTAGCATTTAGATCATGGAATAAACTGCAATAGTTTTGATTTCAATGTTGTTTGGGGGGAAGAAATTTTTGTACCTCTTTACTAGAGGCGTCACAAAGAAGCCATTTAAAATTAATCCACTTCAGTTTATTACCTCTCATCAGTCACTGTTTTCTTTTTTTACTGACTTTCACTTGGGCATCACTGACCAAAAAAATGTTTAACGCACAAGTGTTTGTAATGCTGTGTGTTCAAGAAGGGGCCTAGGCATTTTACATTCAGAATCTGACAAAAGCCTAGAGCCATCCCTCTAATCTTTACAGATGTTTAACTAACAAAGTTTTCTGCAGTTTTATATACACACACAGAGGTGGTTCTGATGTTGACAATTTCAGGTAGGTCATTAGCTGTAGTTTGTTTCGAACACTCTACCTTGAATTCCATTCGATCTTCCTTTTTTGGCTGAGATTGTTAAAACCAGGTGTTATTCGTGTTGACACCCAAGAACTTAAAACATGGAACAGGAGCTGAAATACAGTAAAACTGGCAGCAGCAATGCAAATAGTCAGGTTGCTGAAGGAAGCCATTGTTCTTCAGCCTGTGAAGAGAAGCAGAAGGTAATTTTAGTCCGCTGTCCATTTAACTATTTTAATCAGCCACAGAAAGTGTTTTTGACAGCTCACTTACCAACAGAGATATTATTCACTAAAGGTTTCATCCTGTTCAATATTTCTACTTAAGCCTTAATAGTATAAAAGTATCCCCAAACTTTTATATGTAAAAGTTGCATTTTAGTTTTGGGGTTTTTTAACATTCGCATAGGATACATTTTCGTTGCCTAAAGTCACATGTATTTTATCTACACAGAAGGGGTGGGGAGGATCACTGATCAGTACAACTGCCAGCTCAGAAGCATCCACTCCTGTCCCAAGAAGCTCCAAAGTTAAAACCCATCTCATTCTTACCAGTTTGAGTGCTGCCGACGGGGTTTTAAAAAGCAACAATGAAATCAGATAAGCATAGTAGAGAGATTTTCAGGTCAGCCACAGGAAGTAATAGCCTCACTGCAGCTTTATGTTTGTATACTTTACAGAGACAGGAGTTCTCAATTTGCACTTTGCTCACAGTTGAGGGCTCCTCTTTGTGAGAGTGCATACACTATCGTATTTGAGCTTTTTTCTTTTTCACATAAAAGTCTAAAACTTCACACAATTTCAGAGCACACTGAAAAGCTTTCTATCATCAGAGCTAATGCACTTTTCAGATGCTGGATGTTCAGCTATTTCATGAAGTCTAAATAAATAGCTAAACAATTCCAAACATAGATGTCAATGCTTCAGTCATTTCTCCTGAGTTGCCAGTATTTTGCAAGACAGAATGGTATTTTTCCAGAAGCCACAAACTTCTGACATACATCTCCAGTTTGATGGTGTCATGAAGTGTTTTATATTCCAAGACTGGAAAAGGTTACAAGCTCATTAAAAGTCAATTAGTATTAAGTTGAATAGAAAAGGGAAAAAAATCCAAATGGCTTCAAATAAAATATTTAAATAATGACTTTAATAGCCATTTAAGTAACTACTGTCACTTATTTTAGTTTTACTGAAGAAAATATCTAAAAATAAAAGAAGACTTAGAGGCTAGCATAATTTGATGTTACTACAGCAACCTAATGGTCAGCAAAAACTGATACAATTACATAATACACTTATGTCCACCTTTAGTTCACGTGCATTACAAAATGAGGGAACATGACTTAGATTTTTGAAGTTTTATCTGCATTGCAGATGGGAAGAAATTTGGAAAGAAATTTGAATTTCAGGGGAAAAAGATAGAAAGAAAAGTCCACCAGTTAAAATAATAACTTTTTTAAAAATTAAGTACAACATTCTCACTTGGTGGTATAAATGATGAGTATACTGAAACACAGTTTGCATCTAAACTTAGAACTCTAACAAGAGGTGTATTACATATAGATCAGGAAAAAAATACTTTTGTCTTCAAAAATTTAAAAGCAGAGGGTTCAATGATCTCAAACTTTTTTCCCCTCCTCCTCTTTCTTTTCTTTCTTTTTTCCCCAGATTTGAAGAGTATACAAGAAAGTGAATCATCTGAAAACTTTCTGACTAGTACCCACAGTAAAAGCTACAGCTATATAAGCAGAATGCAGGACAAGTAAGAGCAGATTTGTTGAGTGAAACCTGCATCCATATCATATGGATTTAAAGTGTTTACTTCAGACCAGTTTTAATCATGTCCTAGGGACTCCACAGTTGTTAGATCGTATTTGATGAGCTCTTCAGGCCTATCATCCTACTCAGTTTAACCAAAAGGAATCCAGCTTGCACGCTCTGGGACAGCTATGCAACACAAACCAAAGTGCAGTTAAGTGGAGGTGATCAGAAGATTCAGTTCCTAAGTGCACTTTTACTCCAAACTAAAATTTTAACATACACACACTGCAGTGCACTGCAAAAACTCAGGATCATTCCAGTTGTTTATCTGATGACCTCTCCTAGTTCAGCAGCATACTAGTCTTGCATACTTTTTAATGTTAGTCTATTAAAACTACCAATCTCAAATATTATCCCAAATATTCAGTACTGTCTCAAGTACTTTTTACATTGTCCTCCACATACTTCTCAATTTGCCTCCACCAACCAAGAAGATACAAAGTAGAAATCAAATTTCATGCACTTTTTACACAGTTTAAAGTACTAGAGACAATGGGTGTTAAGCTTGATTTTCTAAAACTTTTCCATTTGAAGGAATAAAACAATTTGATTTTATATCTTCCAGTTTAAACCCACTGATAAGCACTGTACGGTGTCCATTCCAGATTCTATTCCTGGGGTAAAAACTTCATTATTACATTATCTCATTTGTAGTAAGCAAGTCCTCTCTTGGACCACATAAGGAAAAAAAAAAAATCAGTTGGTTTAATTCCTAAAGTGAAGGAAGCCAAAATGCACATTGAAGACAATTCTCTTCAGAAAAATAGCAAAACCAGTGAACATCAATCACACCTACTTCATCCTTTTGACTAAAATATAGCAGTTCTCATGATGCTACTAATTTTATTCATCTGCAATGACTATACTAGTACCTCCAAGTTTCAAAGACATTGACATAATCTCTTGGACAAAAGAAACCCATATTTTATTTTGTTTCCTTAGTACCAGAAGATTTTATTAGATAAGTAATGTTTCAGTTTGTGACAGGTGTTCATTTTAGTATAGGAGATTATGGAATTAAACAAAAAACTTCCCAACCATTCTTTGCAAGATATGCATTAGAAGAGCTAATCTTTCTTCTAAGGAACCTGTACAGGGAATTTGTTTTAAGAAAAAGTACTTGTGTGGAAAGTGCACAATCTGACTTTCAGAAGCATCATGTATCTGTATCTCTCAGAAGTTTTAGCAAGTACAGAACCATGATGCTCACGAAGGAGAAGGGTATGATGGTAGCAGAGAAGAAACTAGTCATCCAACCTCTATGGTTGGTCTCACAGATACCCATAAATGTTTTGCAAGACTGATTTCAGAAGGTGATTTCACATATGCGTATCAAGATGCTGTTTAAGTACATTAAGTACCAAGTCCAGGAATAATTTCATGCTTTACTTAAGCAAATTAAGAGTGCTGTATTTTAATTCAATTCAAGGACCAGGTATAAATACAGTGTTTCATGTGAGCTGGAAGAACAGCTCAGCTATAAATGTTTTCCCATATCTCCAAGTTGTTTTCAACTATAACTTGTTTAACATTAAAATGAACTGTTGTTTACCAGATTTTCTTTTTATTTAAAAGAAAAATCATTCATGTTGCTGAACCAAAGTTACTTAAAAGAAACGCAAGAAGTTTCTGATTACATACTATTTCTTTGCCCTGAGGACAATGAACAAAGTTAGTAAGTCAAAGGTGGCTTCAACTACACTGTGTTTTCTGTCCCAGTATCTTCTTACAGCTGTCCAGTAAAGTCTGATCAAGATACAGAACTTCATGGATTATATATGAGCAGACACTTTACCACCCAAACTGCATAGTCATTGATTACCATTCAGTCAGCTGATACAGTTTTTAAGCTAGGGGAAGGCTGGGTGGGGAGGGAGGTTTAGTGTAACTACTTTGTAATTCAGGAAGAAAAAGTACTACATCCAGGTTGGTTCTTCACCATTAGTTTTTTTAGCAGTGGTCTTCTGGCTTACCCAAAATTACTGTCTTAACCATTCAGTTCGTAATTACAAATGATCAGAACTCCACTCTTGCAGCTTTTCGAGGCAGTCTTTAGATAAATAAATATCAGCAAATACTTGAAACTAACCATTTTCAGCAAGGTATTGCTTACACATGTCTAGCACAGTATCAAATTGCTCTATTGGCCCCAGTAATTTTGAAAAAGCTAATAACACAGCTTTTCAATCATACTCAGTAAGAGCTGAAAATACGCTCCTTTCATCTGCTATTAACATGATGCATTTTTCCTGCAATCCTGCTTCTACTTGAAATTTAGAAGGAACAGCCCAACAATATTAAAACTCAACATTCATCAACCCCCAATATGAAACCATTGTGAACTTCTTTTAGAAACAAGTGGGCACTTACTGGAAGAGGATAAAGGAGCAAAAGAGTTACCAAGCATTGTACCATCAATGGCATTTAGCATTTCACTGTTTCCACATCAATTTTTCACATCATAAGAAACGCAACTGTATTACCACAAGGCATAGTAAGGAGGTGCAGAGGAGCGTATAAGGCCCACAGCCCTCACTTTCTTCAAGGCTGGATTTCAAGATGAGTTGGATCAATTTCCAAACAAGATTACACCCTAAAGCTGCTAGTGATACCAGGACGTTCCATTCAGCCCTACACTCTCCTGATCTGTTAAAAACTGAAAGCCAAATTCAATAGTTGTAAAACTTGCCACACTAATTTGCAGAGAGCAGCATGGGACTACTGACTGTTTGCACATTTTATAATAAGCCTAGTAATAAAACATCTGCAGTGCTTGAGTTTTGCCGTGCTGTTGGTTCTGAATGGTAGTTTCTATTGCTCCAGCTAGATTGGATGTACTGCGTTTGGTATCTTACCTAGGTAAGGAAGCAGCGTTAAGAAGAAACACAACAAAATTCAAGCTACTCACAGTTTAAACCATCCCCTTTTCTATGTAAGGCTATTCACACAGCAAACTCCACTTTGCTTTCTGCTCTTAAAACACCAGACTAGCAGATTAGGCGCGCCTGTTACAAAGGCGGGGTAAACAGGCTGAGCTGCGGTACCATTTACCTACATCGATTTCCTCAGACCCTTCACGAAGTTTGCAGCCGGAGAGCAACAGGGAGGGGAAGCCGCCCCCAGCCTCGAGGGGGAACCGAGCCGCAGGGGCGCGGACGGACCCTCACGGGCTGATTCCCGAGCAGCGCGGCGCTAACGAGAAGCCGCCGGGCGCTCCCCCGAGCCGGGCATTACCTCGCTTCCCCGGCAGCCGAGGGGCGCGCCCGCGGGGGTAGCCCCGCACGGCTGGCTGGCAGGCAGGCAGGCAGGCAGGGCGGCAGGCAGGCAGGCGAGCAGGCAGGCGAGCAGGCAGGCGAGCAGGCAGGCGAGCAGGCAGGCGGGCGGGCGCCGCGCACACCCGGGGCGGGGGGACGAGAGGGGCAGCCGCTCCACTTTGCGCTGTCAGAGCGGCCAGCGCCGCCGGCTGCGGCCCGCGGCCCCGCGCGGGGGGCGGCCCCTCGCTGAGGGAGGCGGGAAGGAGGGAGGCGGCCGCTCCGCGCGGCCCCGCGGGGCGGGGGGAAGGGGCTGCACCGCCCCCGCCCCGCCAGCCCCGGCCCCTCAGCCGCCCGCCGCACCCGCGGCCCCCTCGCTCTCTCCTTCCCTCCCGCCCCGCTCCCCGCCAGTCGCACCTGGGAGCGGCACTACCGGGGCCGCGCTGCCGCCTCCGCCATGCCTCCCCGCGGCGGCGGGGACGGGACGGCCCTTCCCAGGCGCAGGATGCTCCGCCGGTGGCGGCGGGGTCTCCGGCTGCGGCGGCGGGGATCGGGTTACGGCCGGCGTAGCCTTAAAGGGGCCGAGCCGCCGCCGCCACCTGCCGCCGGGCTCCGCTCGCCGCCTCCGAGGGGAAGGCGGCTTCCCCCGGCCCCTCCCGCCCGCCCGCCCCGCGCTGGCGGCCGCCGCCCCCCTCTCCGCAGCAGCTCCCCCTGCCCCCACCGCCGCGCCCCCCCCCGGGCCGCCCAGGCACGGGGCTCCGCGGCAGCCGCCGGGCGCACGGCCGCGCAGCACGGCCGGTCGCCAAACTGAAGGAGTCATACGGGAGCGCCCGTACACCGGCCGTCAGCGCGGCTCGGGACGCAGCCGCGGTAGCAGCGCTCGGAAGCGACCGGCCACGGCACGGCGGGTCGGGAGCCCGCGGCCGGCCCGGTCCCGCCGCTGGCAGTGAGGGGCTGGCAGCCCGCCGGCCCTCTGCCAGCTGCCGCGGCCGGTGCACGGGAACCGCGGGGGACTCACGGGTCCCCAGGTTCTGCTGAACGTACGTGGCTGAGAACGGCTTATGTGTTGGGGGAGGAAACATTGCTGCTAGGTGTAGCATCTCACCTTCCAACAACGTTTTGGTCCCTCTGCCTTCCGTTTAGGTAGCCCCGCTGCCTAAAATACATCATGGGGAAAATGCTGATGTGACTGTCGGTGCCCTCGGGACCCATTCGTGCCGTCCTCCATAGCCCTGTATGCGCAGCACGGGGTCATGGGGAGCACACCCATCGTGCGGACACCAGGCGTTGCCGATACTTGCTATTTTTAAAATTAAATGCTGTGATTTTTGTCAAACAATTTTTCATTTACATTTTTGAACTGTTGTATTGAAAAATCAAGGAGAAGCGAAATTATGTTGACAAAATTAAATATTATGATGATGAATGGCCTTTGTTTTCTACCAACTAGAAAGCGTAATAGTCAGGACTGTTTCTTTTGGCACGCTTCTATCATATGCATCCTGAGCCACTTCAACTTTCCCTTTCCATTAAGGACTCCTGATCTCTCAGATCAATAATTTAAAAATTCTCCTCTCTCAAACAACATAATGTTGAAGGTATTCATATGTATCTCTCACTAGATTAAGCTGCAGCTGACAGATCATCTACCCCAACCATGTACACTAATCTCTCCTGCAGGATGTCTCCCACGGCAGGAATGCTATGGCTTAAACCTGAACAGAAACTGATGTTGGCTTGTCTTAATGTGCCGATCTGTGAAATGCAGAAACTCAGGTACTGATTAATGAGGCATTGAGCCATTCCTGCTGTAGAAATGGTAACCTGTAGGAGGGGGCAGGGCGCACCGCCAGCATCTGTAACTGTTTCAAGCCCCCTTGGCTTAATCCATTGCTGGCTAAGTGTGTGTGTAAACATTGAAACCGCTGCAGTTCGATTTCCTATGGACTTGTGTCTCATGGTTGATCAGCTTTTAAACTGATTTTTGTTGACAAAATTTCGCAAGACATTCTCAGCTGAGTGAAGGAGGAGATCCCATTCCTGCTTTCAATCTTCTTCCATTCCAGAAACAAACAGATGGACAAATAAAGACAGCAGTATCATACCAATGCATTTTCTTAGTGAAATTGGGATAAAAACCTCATCTTTTACTCTGATGTCATTATCATTTTATTCCTCATATAAAGGAAGATTTCAACTATTTTCTATTATATCTACAGTTTTTAGTGAAACAGAACAGCCACTGAAACCTAAGAACTGCATGGTGGGATCATAAACCACTTTCAAAATGACATGAACTATAAAAATTCTAACAGAAATTTTTCTTCAGTAATTCACCTTCCAAACAACAGTCCTTACTTTTTGCTTACTCCAGTATCACTGACTTTGAAGTTTCTTTATAGGTACTCCTTGCCCTCTTAAGTTGTAATCACTATGACAACAGTCTTCCATATGGACAAGCAGTGGACCTCTGGGGTGCCAGAGGGCCTGCAGTGGCAGTGAAGGCAGGAATGGCTGGCCTCAGGCTTACGGGCACAGGCAAGGACTCTTTCCATTGATGGTTGAGAACCAAAGGCTCTGAACAACAAGCTCTGGCAGAGTTAGCTGCTGTGTTTTAAGATGTTTTTTCTCCCAACTGCCTGAGGTCATGATCATTCTAGCAGAGCACAACAATGAAGCAGGTAGTTTTGCCAGCCTGTGACCTGGAGTCTCAGCCATAAGAGTGTGGTAAAGCAGACAGTTGAGAGTGGTAATGTCCCAAACCGAACAGGTAACTCTGCCAGAGACCACCTACCAGAGCTCTAAGCTTCAAAATAACCCATCACCATTACGCACTTACAGGTTAGGAAGCATCTAGAAGACAAACCAGACTCTCCCCAAACCTCCGTATGAGGCCTGTATAGCACACAGCCTACCAAAGAATTGCTTTGTCCCGGTGTGCTGCGTGGGTGAAAGAAACTAGTTTGACTTGCCTCACTGCTCTCTCCTTGGCCCATCAGCAGCACGCTGTTGAGCACGCAGCAGATCGTGACCAGAGGCAATGCCATCTTTCAACAGCTCACCAACACGTGCTGGGCTGAGCACTGCTGACTGTAAAGCTGAGAATGGTGATGCACTGAGCATTCCTGGCTGGCAACTGCTCCCCATGTGAGCATGTGGCAGGATATCACTCAGATTCTTGATAAAGAGCATTTGCAAATAAAAGAGAACTGGCTATGGGGGTATGAAGGCGTTGCAGTAGAAGGGAGGCCGGTGGACATGGTTAGATATGGCTACCATAAATCCAGGTTGTCTTAGATTGATTGTCCTCTTTTCCAACCAGAAATGTTCTCCAGGAAGATTTTGAGAACTGCCTGTATATCTGGGATTGTTGGTATGTAATAATCTCATCGGGTTGGATGTTTCTGCACATGTGCAGCAGCTTCACCATGGATGTCCAACGTCCAGCAGTCCCAAAGAGATGCTCAGAGCAAACACACCAGGCCTGTACTGCATGTGCAAAGCAATTCCAACAAAACCAAGTGAGTACTCTACCACTCCTACAAAACGTTGCAGGAACTTACCACACAAATACTTTGAGAATTTCCTGTAAGTCCTAAAAGTATGAGGCTTACCGTACTTGCATGATGCAACTTATGCACCTATTTCTGCATCAGAAATACAGTAGCCAAAGGGTGGGATAAACAGTTACCAGAGTAGTATCACTGTATAGCCAACTGGTTGCTACACAGTGACCACAGTTTGGCTTTCACAACTAATACACTTCTTCCTCACTCCATTGTGTTGTGTAGACACCATTTTCCATCAGCTGCAAACCAAAGTTTTCACTGCTAAATGGTAACTGCCAAGAACTCCCCAAGTAACAAATGCAACATCTGAAGCCAAGCTTCAGCAGGGAAGGGAAATACAGGCAATGGGCTTGCTAAGATGAGGTGCAGAACAGAGATTTAGGAACACAGGGCAAAAAATAAAATTATATTCCATGTTGGTAGAGGGCACATATGCTGAAAGACCATAGGGAAGGTAGGGAAGACATGGAGGTATCACAGTAGCATTTGCAGATAACAGCGTAATTCTGTTGGCTTCAGCTGAATCATCTTATTTACACTATGTAAGAGAAAAATCGGGCTCTGCTTTTTATCTATGCTTTAATTACAATTAAACCTCTTGGTTATATTGATGATTTTCAGCTTCATGCCAATTAGGCCTAGAAATTCCATAAATGAGGAATAAATTCTGCTGAAATGCACAGGGTCTGCTAAGACAGGGTGGTAAAGAGAAGGTAGCCCAACATAAGTAAGTTGAAGTCTGCAGTAATCCATCCTCAGCCAAGTTGTACACACCTGTTCTATACCTTCCTCCTTCTGTAATTGCATTCAGGGTGGCACTTCAGGTATGGTAAAAATTTGTTGTCAGATGACTGCTTATAACTCCCACTAAAATCTGTGAGAGGGATGTGACCATGAATAGAAAACTACAGAGTACCCTTTCCTAAGTATGCCTGTCATTTCAGAACCGTGCTTTCTCAGAGCTGAGCCTACTTCTGCCAAGAATGAAGCTTTTATCATGGTTGCTGTACTGAAAAGTGAGGCATATGTGAGAAAGGAAAATACTTTTAGAGCATTTGAAAATTATTTCAGTTGTGGTTTTGGACTTTCACAGGACATAACCAACCTTTCTGTCTGAATTTGCCAACTGTAGTAAGAATAGAGTCTTAATGAATGTTTAAAGCCTGATCAGTTTATGAAAGAAATTATGTAACATGGTGTTGTAGTGACCTAAAAAATGCTTAAATTTCTTTCTGTCTTAGGAAGTTCCTAGGTCTACCTGTCAGCGGCAGGAGATATTCCCAGAAAATCAATTATACATGTAAGCAAAAATATCATGGAGATGAAAGAACATATGAAAGGGCAAGCACAATTCTCCTTTCACAACACTGTGAATCAAGAGTAACTCCACTGAAGCCAACGAGTTACACTGGTGTGAGTGAGAAAAGAACCAGCTCCATTGTCTGAAAATTGCTCAGGCCACCCATGGAGTCCAATCACAGTAACTGTAGGCAGCTAATATTGCAGCGTTTAATTCAGAAAGCCTGAGACTGAAAAGAGGAGGCTGAAAAGAAAGGATCTGAATTTGGTTTTAGCCAAAAAAGCTGAAAAATAGCAGGAAAATGGTGACTGGAAAAGGAAAAAGAATATTCCATTTCTAAAAAATCCTCCCTCCCCCAAAAAAATTTGCATAGAAAAAACAGAGTGAATCTGCATGCTTTGGTTTTGGTTTTTTTTAAACACTCTGCATGTACCCAGTTAACAGTTGCTAAGCTGTATGCTTCCCTGAAGGCAAAGTGTTATCTTCATTTTCCAAACAGCAGACACATTTTGTGTGTTGATGCATATTGTGTCATACCTACACAGACCGAGTGCTACAGAACCTGAGTCTTACCTTCCTAGCGTAGGTCACTGTAATGCAACCTGTCACATTTTTAGGTAGCAGTGTACTAAACAATACCTTCATTTTCTCCTGCTTTAGTGTAGTTCTTCTATACACACCCTCCCCTTCTCATCATAGGTCAGTTAGTTTAGCTTTCCTAGCTCCTGTCACCTCTCCATTTGAAATAGCGTTTCTGCCAGTAGTACTTACTCTCAGTAATGGAACAAAGGCTTGTTTCTGGAAAGCTGTCTGGTCACTAACCTCTTCCTGTATCTCAGCCTCCCTTCTTCAGTTTTCTTCCAGTTTGTCTGTCTTCTCTTCTCCATTTATCTCTCATCACACGCTGTCTCTTTCATCTAGTTACACCTCACCTGCAGCATTACCCTCTCTATTGGTATTACTGCCCCGATTATAACCATCCAGAAGCTATTGAGGCCCTGTAAAACAGCACATTGTGAGTTTATTATGCTGCATTACAAACTGCTACACCGATGCACCATGTCAGCATTATGACAAAACATCAAACTGCATTAAGACAGATGTGCTGAATATTATCCACAGAAATTGCAGAATGCCATCTCTTTTTTGCTTTGCCAGGTCATTCTGTCTCCTCTTTTACCCCTCTCCCACTTTATCCTCTATATTCTTATCACCTTTTCCTTTTCTGTCACTTTATTTTCTTCCTTCCCACAGTCATCCTCCCCTGGCTTCCTTCATTGTCCACCTCACAGTCCTCCATGCATTTTCTTTCCTCTGATGTGCCCACACAAAGGACTATAACAGAGGCAGTAGTGCAGTTCTGTTAAAATGTGTCCTTGGCTCTTTAGTAAACAAAGCTGCACCTGGGTGCACCTTTGGGATCAGCAAACTGAGGGTCTAGAAAGCATTTCATTCCCAAAGGCTTAAACCAGAGCTCTGAGATTAACATGACTTCTTGGTTCCCTAATCTCCAAGATGGAGCACATCAGAAACAGCAGGAGAAAGCTTGAAATAATATCAGATTCTTTTCTTCACATGCACATATTTCCTTTTGCCTTGTGAGAGTCAAAGCTCTTAGCAACAAGAGCACTGTAGAACAGGGTAGTGACTACAATTTGATGATGTCAGAACAACAGAAAATGAAAGAAGATGTACTTTGTAATGGCATACAATTGAAAAGCATGAAATTGGTGCCAAGCAATGCTAAAAGCAAATGAATTATTTCCCAACAATTCAACATGCAAAGGGTCAGAAAGCAATACATTTTTAATGTTCAGACTGTTAATTAAAATCGGCATAATTCAAGTAGAGAACAAAACAGTGCTTGTTGATACTAGGTATTTTGTTTTACGTGATAGCATCAGATTTTCAGGAGCAGCACACCAGGTAAAAAGACAAGAGCACATGCTTGGGATAGTATCACTCATCTGTATGCTAAAGATAGTTTCTAAGGCTCGCTTAGATCAGTCTAAACTTTGGCACATGCCATAGCAGCTGCACAACATTTAACTATGCCTCTTTCAGTATGCACCACAGTGTGGAAAGAATGGTTTATTAAGATATTTTAGTGTCAGATATATTAGCCTGAAAAGGTTAAGTAGTTTCTTCAGACGATATAGTTTCCTCTGAATGACTGTCAATTTTTAAAATTTTGCAAAAATTTGCCTATTATTTTTAGTGATTTTTCCATCCTCTGTTGATCTGTGAAAGCCTTGAGGAAACAAGGAAGGAAAATTACTTAGCAGCACAAGGAAACAATGAAACCTGGTGCACACTCACATTATTTATGTCTAAATGCTGTTGAAATCCACAAAAAAAACCCTGAATAAGAAAACAAGGAATTTTTTTCACATAGTTCTCAAATACAGTACTCAATATTTGTAGTAATTATATTTTTCAGAGAACATGATTTTAAAATTGATATTGCTTAAATATTAAACATTTTGTAGATATTAAACCTTAGTGTAGATATTAAAGTGGTGTAATACATTAAAAGGAAATAACATTGTGTCCTAATTGTCAGTTTAGGAGCCCCAGAATGTACTATTCATTTTTCTTTTATTGCTGATAATGTCTTCTAGCTTTTAGCAGTGCTACTTGTTAATATTGTAATTATTTGCAGATTTTGTATTGGCATTATTACAGATTCTTACCTAGAGTTTAATTCTTAGTCTCCATTGATACCAGCAGGTCTAGTGATTTCCCCCCTTTCTAAAGCCTTGATCTGCATGTTATTTCATACAGACAGATTGCTGTCCCTTTGTGCAATTCTAGCCATACGAAGGAGATCATGCTCTGTACTGTAACTTCCAAACCCAAGATTTAAGACAGCAGTGCTGGTAAGAAAGACGCAAAAAGAGAAGAAACAGTACATTTAAGTACATCAGTGCTAAAACATAGAACTAAAGCTTGCCTTTCAGATCAACTGGGGAATTTTTTTAGGTTTCCACTTCCAACGACACTATTCAACACGATACACATTTTTGCTGATGAGCAACACTCTGACTGACTTACTCAAGTATCTACAAATATTAGAAAAATACTGAATATAAAACCCAAGGATAATTAAAAATAAGGAAAATACAAAAATAATCCTAATTGTATATGTGATGTGATATATATAAAAAAAATGCTAAGGTGGAAGAGTTTCACCATAAAAATGTAGCATGCAAACATTATAAATGGGTCTGAAAAGTCTCTTTGCGAATTGCACCAAATATATTGTCTAACTAAATAAATTGCAGAAAAATTTAATTGTAATATACACTAATTACAACACCTTGGTTGTGGTTTGGTTTTTTTCCAGTGTTGCACAGTTACTTTTATTTTGTTGTAAACACACACATTTTGCTGTAATAATTCTATTGGGACTGCTTAAAGAGCCAACATTTCAGCAGCTGTTCATTTGATTTGCTGAATAATGGATATTACACATCTGGAGTTCCTCTGGCGATGTCCTCTTTTTCTATGTGGAAATTATGCCCCAGTGGAAACAGCAATCTCACTACTGAAAGTGGGAACTTTCAGATTTAAAACATCTTGGGCAACAGTACCTGCACATATGTAGACCAAGATGATCTAGTCCAATGCCACGTTCTGCAGTGCAGAGGTCAGATGTGTTCTGGACACACTGTACTCCCCACGTATGCACTAAGTGTTACACTGGACTACTCTGACTCACTGGATGTGCCAGACATACCACGCATCAAGTCCATGATGTTCAGAATTCAGCAAATTTGATGCTTGTGTATACAGGCCATCTGGGCACTGAACAAACTCTTATATGTCAAGTTATCCTAGGGAAAAATTACACAAGGTGCTGGAGCAGGTAATGCTCTACACCTTGTGTAATTAATCTTTTGTTAAAAAAAAAAAAAAACATTTCAATAAATCTCTTTAAAACAGGGACAGTCTTTTCATCTGACTTCTGCATAGTGCCTGTCCCAAAGAATTCCTGCATGTTGTAACAACAAAAAAAAAATCTGGACGAGAACACAGTACTTCACCCGCACCCCATCACCAGTGTGGAAGTTACAGGAATCAAGGTTTCTCATGATCTGATTCTTAACTACAGAAATACACAACAAAGGGAGAAGGTAACAAGTCCAGGGCAGTAACCCTTCAGTTTCACCTTGAGCAAACTTTTTCTCCTTTGTGTGTACCCTATTCTTTAAAGGTGATTGCAGTTTTCCTTACAAACAGTTTCTCAATTAGATTTTTTAAGAAGTAATAATTATTATAATCGAGGCTTATACAAACTGGTGGCTTGACTATTATCTACTTAAGAATTGCTTGTATTTACAATTGTACCAGTCCTCAAGTACAAAGGTACAATCCAAAAGACAACGTAGTATGTCTTTGAAGTATTCTAAAAAGAATATGAAATCACTTGTAAGATCCCTATTTGGAAATTATTTCTATTATTTATTTGTGTTTGGTCAGCGTTAGTAAATCAGAAGCTTCCATGAAAACTGTTCTTTCTGCATGCATTAACATTTTTTTCTTTTCAGTAATATATTCATCATCATTCAGCAAAATAATGAATACCATAACTTAACTCTAAGCAATTGTCTCATTATCACTGTTTAATTCACAACAGGTATCAACCAACTCCCTTTACACCTCAATAATGCATTAAATTCACAATAACTAATGCAAATGGTGTATGATTTCCTAACATTCATTTAATCTGTAATACAGGCAAGGACATTCTCTTCTTAGTTACACATCACCTGTGGTTGATGAAAAAATGTAAGTGAGGGATATCTTTTTTAGTTTTGTAATTCACATAATTAAAATCTGTTAAAATGTAGTGTAGAAGAAGTTATATTGGATATAGCTGGACTTTTAACTGTGACAGTTTTTGCTAACATGGTTTGCTGTGCTTGATACCTTACATATTTTTTACTAAACAGATAGAAGCGATGGAAGGAATTTCAGATTTCAAAATTTTAGTATTTTGTTTTGCAAGAATTATACACAAACATACAGAAATTAAAATGCTGAGATAACTTGGCCAGTTCTTGCACACTCCACAAAGAATTCAATCTATCTCCATTGAGAGCTAGTGGAGTCATTACATTCAATTGACTTTAATAAGATTTGGACAAAACCCCAAACCTACAGATGTACCTGGCAGCATCCCCAAAACAATAGTCAATAAATGATGTATTTTTAAATACAACTGCATGAAGAAAAAACACAAGGAAAATGGGAGAAAGAGAAAATGAAAGATGGTGTAGAGCAAAACCAGAACACATCATCTCTTCACTTTTAATATGACCGGTTCTTTCCAACTCCAGCATGTCATTAATTCAGTGTTAGACCTTTAGAAACCTAAACAGCTCAGAAAACTCCTCACTTTCAACTCAGGAACCTGTCTTTACAGTGGAGGGTATCAGTTCTGACACATTTTGTATGCTCATAAAGAGAGGATGGAGAGAGCATAGAAGGGTGAGAGGCCTTTTTCTCAAGCCTAAGAATGCTGAGGGCTGCGTACTGAAATCTAGAAGATGACCTGTGATGGCAGCAGCAACCCCCCCAACTACCTGATTTTCAGTCTGAGGAAGAGGTATGCACTGACACAAGCTGACAGATGAGACCAGGCTACCTCCCTGCAAAAGCGATGGCCAGTTTTCTGACAGTACGAATTCAGGAAAAGCTAAACAAATGTACATTTCTCCTCATCCTCCTTACAGATCCATGGAAAGCTCAGGAAAACCCCAGTCAAAAAGCAGCAGTGAATACGCAGAGAATCCTACATCCTAACCCCCAAGTACCCTGCAAATTTCATTTAACACTATAAACAGATTTGAAAATACATTTCCCGGAAGGTAATAGCAGACTCCAAATCTATATTTAGAAGTATTTTTAAAAAAGGCCTTATTCTTACAGGCTGAGTGGCCAGAGGCACCCAATGACCTCCAGGACGCTCAGTACTTTTAAAGATGTGAAACAGCAGTCTCTTTCCAAAGACTATATACAGGCAGTCTCTTTCACCTGGCTTTTTGAATAGATAAAACATTAGTTTACATTATGTTACAGGGACTGCTCCCTGAACATACTACCCTGTAATTACAGCAAGTTGCAATATGTAATTTGTGCCATCTACTACAAATGTTCTTCCTTCATAAAATCACACTCAGAATGCACCCAAACGGTTACCAAACGTTGTGTCATCAAAGCTACAGGCACCGGCTCTGTAGCCACGCTGTCAGATGTAGTAGGTTAAAGAAACATCTGCTGCCAGTGTGGCTCAAGCCTGTTGGAGGAAAACATTTTCCCTACAAATTGCTACTTTGATTCTAAATTTGTACATGGTATTTAGACCCAGACAAATTTCTGAAAACAACCTCCTCCCCAGCTTCCAAAGACTATATACAGACAATTTATCGTTGCTGGAAAGAGGGAAATCTTTATAAAGTGGGAGGGAAGGATACCTTGTTTATTTCTGACTGTCGACGGCAGAGTTACACACCACAGCAAACCACTGGAAATTAGTGTAAAGAACGGCAAACGTGAATGGGAGAAATAATTCCATTTTAATAGAAAATAAGTCTCATTATTTGGGGAATTTGGTTCCACCTTTTTGGGTATTTAGGACAATCTGCGTTTAAGTGTTTGCAAATGCTGTATCTTTGTATCTAAACAAATGAGAATCATCTTAAATATATATGAGAAGTGCCGTTATACCAGGAAGCACAGCACTAACTGTAATGTTAACATAAATATTATAGATGTTATTGATTACAAATACAAATCAGGACTTCTAAGATTACATTCCTATAATTGTAATGACTCACAAGCAAGTAAAACTGCACTTAGCCCAAAGTAATTGAAAGTTACTGCTGCTAAAAGGGACAAATTTTGCCACAGACTGGCTCTGATAACATCCTAATTCTGCCATCAAGTGAGATGAACCAGTAACTTGTATATTTATCAGCTGCCTGCTTCATCTTGTCCCCAGTTGATCTCCGATGGTTTAGTTCACTGATTTAATTAAAAATTCCTTTCCTTCCCAACAGCAGAACTTTTTACAACTTATGATGTTATTGTTCTAGTCTTCCAGATACAGATTGCATTTCTAGTATTAAAGAAGAATCATTAGAAACCCAGTCAGAAGTCTTCAGGTTTTCTCTAATCAAACAGCATAATATCACTCCTCTCCAAACTATGGTGTTTCTAAAAACACCATAAGCTCATAGAAAGAACTGTTTCTGCACAAAATCAAGTTTACTTATATCTTGTTTTTCAAATCACTTCTCCTATGAAATTATCGTGCAGAATCTAAGGAAAAAATTTAGATACATTTAATACATGACTGATCTTTAACACAAAGATTCCACATTCCAATTTTTCCAGTAGCAAAGCCTGACTAAGAGGTTCCTGCCCTTTTCCTCACCCAACTCTTTCTACCATTTTGCTAGTTTATCCCTCAGCTGTGCTGATGCAACTGTTTGTGGAGCTGCACGCTAAGCCACAGCAAGGCAAAATGACCTCATTTAAGAAAACAGCACAATCACTCTTGTTCATAGGTCTGCTTTTAGAATTCATAATTAGAAGAAAAAAAAGCAATTGTTCAAAATGCCAGGTAAGAAATCATGAATATAAGGTGTATTCCAGTCACATGGAAAGACTCTCTTGTTTAACTGTTAAAGTTGGATCACTTACAAGTGGAATCTCAGAAAGTGAACAACCATCAGATAGCCAAAGCTGCCTACATTTCATTTCAGGGAAAAAAATACTTTTGTTTACATTCCAATTGCAGCATTTCCTACTGGAGACAAAAGAAACCGAAACACAAAGACAGCAAGGTTTCCTCAGTTCAATTTAGTACTCACCAGTGTAACTTTCAAAGGAGACCTGTACCAGATGTACTAGTGAGCTTCTGCAGGGAATATTCACATATAAAAAGGAAAGCAGCAGGTTTTTCTTTGGAACATTGTCTCACAAGTGGTAAATGGAAAAAATACGACACCATTTTATAAAAAACTATTTTCTCCTATTCAAGAGTTTCAGAGTTTTCTTTTGGACAACAGTGATCAATTTTTTAGACGAGCATGGTTTAATTCTCCGTCAGTAAAGAAGTTCAAACTAACTTCCTGCATCAGTAGCAGAGGTACCAGAGACAGCCCTTGTAATTACTGCACTTGCATCACCTTCTGTCAAATGATTTTTCAAGGTAAGTGCGTTGCTTCTTCCCAGACAAACAGGTTACACATTCCTTTGCAGTATTATTAGTTTTACTGACTGAAGAATAGCATCCAGCACTAGCCATTGCCTTCCTCACAGAAGTCCTATACTTGACCTGCTTCACATTATTTAGCTAATGTGACCATGATGTGCTAAACTTTGGGAGAGTTACTACTTCTTCATATTAACTTTCACATGCATGTCTGATGCTGAGATGAAATATTCTCAAGGCACTTGACAGATGGCAATCAATCACCAATCATGCAACGCAGTTGAATGAGCGGAGAGCAACCTGCTTACTCCATGACTCTTACAGTCTCCCTGGTCCAGAACGTTGCCTGTATCAAGTGAGCAGGGAGTTGCCATGATGAAAAAACACAAATACACCTAGGACCTACTAGGAAAAAACATAATTAGCAGTGTTATACTGCAAATGGGATCTTCAAGGACTCTACACAATTTACACAAAGTGAAAAAATAATCTGCAAAACTTTATGTCGACTAGGTGGCAGACTGTTGCTTCAATCTGTAAAGTTATTTTAACCAATCTCACCAAACTCCGACTCTTCCCTCAAGCCTTGCAATCTGACGTGGATATTACTTGAAAGCTGTATTCCTTGTTCATGCAGAATTCCCAATGCGTAAGAAGACTTCCAACACTTGTTCCAGGAGTTTATGAGGCAAACTGACTGGTTAGCTTTTTAGAGTCCTTGGAAGTCAGGATCTTTGCTTTGCACCCAAGGAACTGTCAGATCCTCAGTTTTCTAGTCCAAAGAACAGGTATTTGCCTGTATGCATCACTCTTATTTTTCCTCTCGTTTCTAAACGACCTGCCTAGCAAAAAAACACCCTTCCAACATTACTGGGTTTAGGTGAGTTTCTCATTAATTTCACCAAATAGCCTTACAGAAGAATTCTATATAAGAAGGGGAAAGTATGTACATACAGAAGAAATAACACAAAAAGGAGAAAATAAGTTTTTTATATCATTCTCTGCTGCTGAGATTCCAGAACTGTTTTTCCAAATAAAATGCCTAATAAAAAGCCTTCTTTAACACTTCTTATGGTAGGAAAAATAAGAACAAGGGGAAGATATAAAAAAGCCCTTGGAAAAAAAATCCTTAAATAAAACAATTGCTGGCTACATCTCCTGTGGCTACCTGGGATACATTCTACCTCAATTACATTATTTTCACTGAAGAAGGTACAAGAGGGGAAAGATCATCACAGACAAAAATTAGTATTTAAATTGTCTATAGAGCTTACTGTAGTTTTAATATAGTTTATGAAAAAGCAGTGTCATGCTTTCTTCCTCTCTTCTGTAATTTAGAGACTTGCATCTCTATTGTCTCTAATTATTAGTTTTACGTAGCTAATTAAGTGGAAAGCAAAATGAATTTTAAAAATTCATGCATCATCAACAGACCTATTAATTAAAACCTTGTTGTTTTCAAATGTCAACAATGATTAAGCAGTGAGATATTTTTTGTGAGGTTACTCATTTGGGTGGAAGGCCTTACCATGGTAACACTGTTTTTAATAGTCTCTGCTTAAACCAGCAAAATTGTATGTTGCACTGATGTAAAGAAAACCAAAACATAATCTGTAGAACTATGAGACACGAATCAGAAAGATTCACTTTACTTCAGATCCTAAGATGGCAAAGGGTAACTAGAAAGTGTATCTTTTACTGGTAAATTATGCAATAACCACTGGAATCCATGGCTGGCACAAGTTTTTGTTAAAAATGAGAAAGAAACGTTCAGCTTCCGAGGCTGGTAGGGATACAAAAAGTCCAACTTGTTCAGAATGAACAAAAGGAAAAAAACCAGCCAGAAAAACCATGGCAGAGAGATGCAGAATCGCAATGTGTTTGATCTATTGTGTTTGTGCACTTGAGGTACAAGTGCGCAGCTGTCATGTTTCATATGCTTGACAGGTCACCCCACAAAGCAGTGATGTCAAATGACTCCAAAAAGTTCTAGAGTTCATTGATCCCGATTCGTAGGCCAAGAGGAGGGCCTTGCTCCCAGGCAGATAACTTAAGGATAATGATGAACAAACTCTACTCTTTCCTAATCATAAAATGTAATATCTTACTCTTTCTAGCAAACGCACATCTCATCTGAGATTAGTCCAATGGCTGAATCATCACCATCTCCCCAACAAAGACCGGATGCTGACAGAGATGAAAAGAGTGCTGATCTGTCACTCCACACTTCTTACTGAAATAAAAAGCTAAAATATTAGAATGAATTAAAACAAGTATCGTGAGAGGCAGTGAAATACAAACATTCTTCACTTTATGTGCTATCGTCGGCTATGTAGAATTATAGTTGCATGTAAGCATACATACCTGTATAAAGATTATGCCTACGCATGCTTGCAAATTCCTGCAGCAACCTGTACGTGCCAGTGGAGCCACATGACTACTTCAGTATGTATTTCCCCGTTTACAAATTAATTAAAGCAATTAGATCTCTTTTCAGGTGACTGCAACCCATGCAGAAAAGGCAGACTAGGGGCACGGAGGCCTGGCTCGGCATGCAATGCTGGGAAGGCACCGGTACTTATTTACACTCGCGGTCAAGCTCCGACACGGGAATATTTCGGAGCTCCCGGGACGCGGCTGATTGGTGACTGAAGCGGTGAAGGCCGGTTTCTGCTCTTCTCGTGGATAAATGACAACTCCCGTCGGACACGTACAGAGCACGGACGCAGCCTGGTTACGTTTAGGAAGCGTCTCACACTTTATTACCGCTCACACGCACCGCGCAGCCGAGGACGAACCGCGCGGCCCGGCTCAGGCGGCGGCCTGGGCCCACCCGCGACCGAGCAGGCGACAGCGTCCCCCCCGGCCCGGCCCGGCCCAGCGCGGGGCCCTGCGCCGCCGCCCCGCCACGGCGCAGCCGCCGCCGGCCCTCCGCGCCCGCCCTCGTACCGCCGGCCTGGGCCGCTCTCCCGGCGCCACCGCAGCCCTTGCGCGGCGGCAGCGGAGGGAGGTTTGAGCCCCGCCGGCTGCCGTAAGCCGGAGGTGCCGCCGCCCACTTCCACGCGGGGCGGGGGGACGGCTCCGGCCGCGCCATGGAGCCCCTTCTGCCCGTCGCCCTCCTCCTCCTCCCCTTACTGCTCGTCCCCTTGGCGCTCCTGGCGAGGAGGCGCCGCGGCCGGCGGTCGCCTCCCCTCAGGCTCCTGGTGGTGGCCGGCTCCGGTGAGTAGGGGTTGCCGCCGGCGGGAGCCCGCGGCGGGCTCCAGGAACTACGGCTCCCGGCGCGCAGCGCGGGCCAGCGCGGCGGCGGCCGGGGGCGTGCCGGGAGCTGTAGTCGCGGTGGCGGACGGGGGAGCACCGGGCTGAGGACAGGCCCGCCCGCCGGCGGGCGTCTGTCAGGAGCCGCTGCCGGGCCGCCCGCTGCGGCGCTTCCCGGAGCCCACCCGGCCCGGCTCGGGCGCCCTCGAGGCCGCCGCCCGTCTTCGGGGTTTTTAAGCCTTGATTTGAGTAACTGTTACGCTTCATCTTTATTTGGGGCATTTTCGTCCGTATTTATATCTGACAGTTTGGTTTCTGAACCTTTCCTTCAGACGGCACATGCGTTTCACCAAAGTCGTTAATGAATATATTAACTAAAACTAGTGCAGGACAGGCCTGCGCAGCTGTTTGATCTTCTGACAGAAAATTATTGATGGTGATTCAGGGCAAGGCTTTCCAGAGATTGGTACACCCCTTACATATGCAACATTTTGTAATAATTTTACTAAACCACGTTTCTGTGATTTACTTACAAGAGTCTCATGTGGGTCTGTCCGAGGCAGTACTGTTGTCCAAGTGCGTCACCCCACACTAAGGGAACGGAACACATACACACACCTGCTACTCCTTGTTACCTCCACAAAGTTTCAGGGCAATTAATTTGACCCAAAAAATCAGACTACCTTGAAAATTTGCAGTTGACCAATCCAGGCAAGCTTTGATTTCATCACCTCAGTATCCCTGTAGTTTTTTGCACACCGACTAATTGAGTAATAATTTCAGGGTCTTTCTGCTATCTGAGTTTGACTGGCAGTTTTCAGGTCATCCTCACTTCCACCAGGGCTGGAAATAAGCTTGTTTTCCTTCGGTCCTTTGAAATCTAGTTTGTACGTATTAAAAAAATATATTCACTGTATGTAAGCTTACCAGGTGAAATAGGTCAGTTAAGATTGATATAATGTTCAAGCCTATTCTTTGAGACTTTTTTGAAGTAGGAATCTCCTGCTCTTCTGTGAATACTGAGATGATTGCATTAAAATTTGTGAAAGCTTCAACAAACTGTCACTCACGAGAAAATCCCTGCAAACGTGTTTGAAAAATACTGCATAAAATGCTGTGGAAAGGTGGCAGACTCCCATGTCTAATGCAGCTGCATAGCCCTCACTGCTTGTCAGCTCTTTGCCAGCTGAGAGTGCTTGACTCGTGTACCAAAGGCCTCTTAGGAGGCTAATGACACTGGACAGCAGAAGGTAGTAGGAATACATTTAGTTTACTATTTAGGTCTGCAATTTCCAGCAGAGTGAGAAGTAAGACATCCAGTAAATGCTTATGCACGTACTTAGGGGTGCAGTTTGATGTTAAGCCGATCCAGCCCAACAGATAAAAGGTGAGCTGGCTCCTCTTTACCTACACACAAAATCTTCCCTCTCCCCTCTTCCACTGTTACAGGTATTCTTGTAACACTGCTTCAGGAAACTCAACTGACAAAAAAAAATAACCCTGCTTCCAAAAAACACAATAAGAACACCCTCCCCTCTCTCCGTTTTAGTGCCAATTTAGCTACCTGAGCAAAGCGACCTTGCAGTTACAAGGTTATCAACACCCGTTCCAGGGCAGTGGTTAAAGCACTTGGCTGGAGCTGGGCTGTTTCTTCTGTCGGCACGCAGCTTGTGCACTGGCGTAGCTGCAGAGTGAAATTGCTGCCTGCTTGATTTCAGTCTTATGAGCTGGGATAGTGCAGCCCCTGCTCTTGCAGGTCGTAGGAGTGAATACTGGGTAGGGTCAGTGGGAGTTACACTACCATGGCGCAGCTCTGAGCCGGATCCCATCCAGCTTCCTTTTGACAGTTGCCCCATGAGTATGGACTCAGTATAACTCTTTGCTCAGTTGTTTTTGCATGGCGTACAGGACGTTAAACACGAATGTTGTACTTCTGTGTGTTCCTGGTTCAATCCCATTTAACTGAAAAACTTCCGTCGATATAGCTTCAGTGGGAACTGAAGTGTCTTCATGTTACTTAATCTCAACCATCCTTTAATTGAATCCTCTACTCTCAGAAGAGTGTCACTGATAATAGCAGTACTAACAAATTTTAGAAGGAAAAGTGACTGTAGAGCTGAAGAAATAGAAAGTTACAGAATTTTTCATATACTGACTGCAGTTTATTTTGTTTTTTACAGGTGGGCACACAACAGAAATTCTGAGGTTACTTAGCTGTTTGTCAGAGTCATACTCTCCTAGACATTATATTTTTGCAGACTCAGATAAGATGAGTGAAGCTAAAATACGTTCTTTTGAACAAAAAAGGGCTGAAACGTTCTCCAATTCCCAGGTAACTCGTTAAATACGCTCTTGTAAGATAAAATAATCTTAACACGACATTTTAATTCAAGGCAATTTGGAAGTGATTCTTTAAAAGGATATTTTTAAGATCAGCAGGTGCTTTTGATTTTTCTAGGTATTGATAATCATTTGCACCAAAGTTCAGTTAAAGGTGCCGCTCTGTACATACTGGTTTTTACATTTCTAAAAGTGAACTAAATAAACACTTTTGATTAATGTGTACTAGAGAGACACTGAAAATGCAAAGTAAACCTACCTAAAAATAGCAAATGTCATTCTTGCTACCAGTTTTCACTTACTTTCTCTTAAAATGGTCTTTACCTCCTGTTAACATATTCATCCATTTAAAGCAATGAGGGAAAATAGTTGTGAAAGTGACTGTACAAGGAATGCTGTCTCTTGCTGAAGAAAAGCATGCTGAAAATAAATCTCTTTTAATGTTGTAAACCAGCTGGCTATTGAACTGTTACTTGTAGCTATAAAAGTATTGGGGCACAAATATGAGGTTTTTTTATTTTTATTTTTCAGTTTAACATTTCCCTCAGTGACGTAATGTATTTTTTTTACAAGAAATTATATCTAAAAATGCTTTATCTAAGAAAACCTTAATTATATTATTTTTGTGTGTTTCTAGACTGTGTTTTCGTTGGATTTTAAAACTAAGCATTAGTTACACATGTTTAAAAAGTATGCAATACCTCTTAATGTCAGATAGTTTTCTGATTGATGACCTGAGCAAATGCTGAACTCCTAAAAATCATTAAAAGATTGTGAAGATATCTTGTTTATCTTTTTATCAGATGTTTGCTTGCTTTGAGCGAGTTTGCTGTACAATTAACAGACAGCAGTATGACTCTGGTGACGCAAAGTGTGATCTGATGTCCAGTGAAGTTAGTAGAAAGATTATGTTTTTATTTAGAAATTGGAATAAATACAGTGGAAATTAATGTTCTGACTACAAAAATCAGTCCTTTTGAGCAAGTAGTATCACACGCAGTAAATTATTTACGTGGTATTGATTTCAGATGCCGCACTTCTGATACTTCTGTTGTCTTCAGCAGCGCTACTGGCACAAAAGATTGTAGGACTCAGTACCAGTGATTTTCAGAATAAACCCTTTTAATGTAAAGCAACAGGCTCACTTATGAATGACATTTTTAAGTTTGCTTACCCCACTACCCCCTTGGAAGACAAAGGTTCTTTGCCTACCACAAGATGCTGTATCAAGTGGGAATGACTTAGTTTAAAACTGAGCATGACAGTCTCTTCTCTCATTGTGCACCAACAATGAAAGTTTAGTAAAGTGACCAGAGGTGTTTCCTGTTCAGAGAAATCTTGTTTGGTAATTAGTCATTCACACAGTCATACTCAGTTATCTGAAAAATATCCCACCCTAAATTACTAAATTTCTTAAAAATACATATTTTGAGTATTAAAAGGTTATGCCGATATCCACTAGTTCGCTTAGTTTTGCTAAGCAGCTTCCCTTTCATACCCCCTCCAACTGCTAACAGATCATGTAATTATATTTTCCTTTAACACTGAAAGTCAGGGGAACATTTTTGGCTGCATCTGAGTTTGCTGTCTGGATAACAGATGCTTATTTTCCTTTGGCCATTCTTTTTCCACTGAGCAAAAATATTTAGAGTGAAAATGGAAGATAAATTTTGGAAAGTAAAGGTCACGTGTCTATAACATATATTTGCTAACTTTCAGAGTGTGTTATTCAAGTAGTATGTGTTTTGGCCCTGGGGATGCTGGTGATCATCAAGCATTTAAAAATCATGTGTTAGTAGCTTTTTGCAGCTTTGAATAAATGAAAGGGAAAAAAGTCTGAATGCTTCAACACAAGGTCACTGCCTTCCTCATCTTCTCAGGGAAGTAAATTTTTCCAGAACTAAGGACTAGACAGAAGACAGGTTACAATAACGGCCTAAGAGAAAATCAGTGTACTCATTTAACAAATTACGATGTAAAAAACCACAAATATTTCTCTTTTTGATCTGTGGTTTCGTCCGGTTCTAAAAGCTACAGTATTCAGGGAGAACGAAAGGAAGACAGAATGAGCATCTTGCTTACAAGAAGCAAAACGCTGCACCCCTACCCATTAAGTCTCTTAAAAAAAAAAAAAAAAAAAAAAATCAGAAATGCCTCTCTGGTCCTGCTATCACTTGCCTCTGTTCTCTGTTGTCCCCAGCCTGTAACCACAACTACTCTACGAGGATGTCCTCAGAGCTGTACTTCTGCGCCCAGCATAGAGAAACTGCTTCAGCTCCTGCTGACCTGCTGTAGCAGCAGACAGACAGCTTACATTTGTTGACTGAAGAACATGAATTCTTCACTGGATCTTATACCCTCATTTATCATGTCTGAGATGAGCAACCAGATTAACTAACCTTTATGTAATGCTCATCTGACTGCATGTTCTTATCTATTTTATGTTTCATGAGAGAGATCATGCTAAGAAATCTTGTTGCTCAGCATGAAGAACAACTATGTAAACGCAGTTTCTTCGCAAGCATTGCAGTATATTCAGTTGAGCATATTATAATAGTTCACAGCAGTGGCATGCTTGCAAAACAACAATATTAACTAGGTAAGAACTACATCACTGGTTTTGAAATTGCAGCACCTCGTCAACCCTTATAAACTTGCCAGTTTGGAACATTTGTTTTCAAATAACAAAAAGGTTTCTGACTCCACTAAAGCTGTTAGGGGAAAGAAATGCAACAATATGACACCATAGAAGATAGGTGAGCAATTTGTCTGTTTCTGGTATCAGACATACTATGCAGTTTTCCAGCAAAAGATGCAGGAGTCATCAGATGTCTGGAATACTAAATGTACTCCAGCAGATGAGAGGCTGAGATTGCAGAAGCATCTGGCAGTGGCTTTTAAATAAACAACAACAACAAAAATCCAGTTTTTTTTCTCAGCTTAATATTTAAGAGTTGATTGATATGTGGGCTGAAGTCCTAACATGACATAGACACTGATGTGCAAAGTTTCGAGCATGTTTTTTGAAGAGTATAGATAAAATCAGCTTGATCTTTACTTGAATTCTACTAGTACATTTCTACTTTGATACTGTTTGGGGTCCCTGCCAAGTTTTGCTGAAATTGTTTTTTTATGATGAAGAAAATCACATACAGGTTTTTTTCCAATACTGTTTAACACCATTCTAACAGTGAAGGGAGCATCTGAATAGTTCTGCTGAAACCTGATCTGTCTAAAACTATCTTATCATACACATATTTCTTGCAGGACTGAATACTATGCAAGGGTCTAAACTCCACTTACGGCATCTCTTTTTATCACCTGAACTCTTCCAAAGCTTTAAGAAACAGAGAGGCAGTGATAACCAGAATCCTGTTGAATGGGGAGCAGGGGGCATGTTTATTTTTCCATATTCTGTTATCAGACTAATGCAATCAGAGTTTCAACACCTGCAAATAAAACATAAAACAACCAGTTTGTAACATCTGTTAATGCCTTCCAGTATCACAGCAATTAAAGAACCTTATCACAATGAAACAGGATGGTTTCAGTCAAGAAAATTAACTTCACATTCTGCATTTATAACTGTTGGGTTGGGTTTTTTTATTCTTTCCACGTTATGTATTAAAAAGAGCCCCAGTTATTGTTATTCAAGACTGATTTGTAGTTTGTATTTACTGTACAGCTATTAGTAAAATCATCTTTCCTGGACACAAATCATCAGGACTAGGCTATGACAATTAGCAAGTGTATTTGAAGGGCAATTTTCAGTATTTATATATTTTCTATTTAGAGTCTCTCACTCCCGTTACGAGTTCTTCCAGAGTGGTAATGATCTGGTGTTCCATATGAAGTGACACAGTGACCGTCGTCCAGATCTAAACAATATGTCAACATCAATGAACAGTGCACTGCAGCCATTATATTTGTCTTTTGTTAGAACAGACAAAAATTCCATTGGCATCAGGACTGCCTTGTGATGTAGCAATAGTTCTTAGGTGTAGTTCCTCTGCGTCAAGGTAAAAGCCATCTGCGAAGACTACAGGAAGCTTAACTACTGTTAACTGCTTGCAGCATTCTGAGACAAAAAGAAAACATCTGTGTTTTATTAATTTGATACCTTTTACACAAAATGAATAATCTCTACTTTTTCCTAGGGAAAGAATGAAGAAAAGTATTTCTTAAACTTGTTTTTTATTTAATGATAAGATGTTCTTTCCTGTTTCTTTATGCAAATATTTTGCATTTCGAAAATGCATCTTGCATATCTTTTAAATACTCACTGAGCACTCATTTAAACGATAGTGATATTTGCTGTTACATTATTAGTAGTATGCACCAGACATTAACAGAGAAAAGTTGTTATATTTTCTGCAGTGTAAATCCACGAAGAATTTATACAGGCAAGAGGCAGAGGAGAGTTACCGTGTTTGGATTGTATCTGGTCAGACCTAGGCTTGTGTCTCGGTGACCACGAGGTGGGGCACTACGTTAACATACTGCGGGTGAAGCTGCTCTAGCTGAATTGTTTATTAAGTTAGGAATGTTTTAAAGTAACATGAGAAGAGATTAAAAAATAGATATATAGTTCTAGTATTTCATTTTACTTTATTGCCAGGAGCGCTAAGCACAACACTGAATCTAAGAAAAGGTTTCATACCCAAACATTTCCAAACTAGATGAAAAAAAAAAAAAAAAAAGAGTTGGCACAGACAGACCTAATAACTCTATAGAAGGAGCAACAACATTCTTAGAAAAATAACAATTCAGCTTATTGTGCTCTCTTCCAGTTCACCCTTGATCGCATTCCCAGAAGCCGTGAGGTTAGACAATCTTGGACCTCCTCTGTGGTAACAACCCTGTACTCCATACTTTACTCCCTTCCTTTGACCTACAAACTGAAACCAGATTTGGTAGGTAAAGTAAATTTTAACTTATTGAGAACTTGCTAATCTGCATCATAAAGCATTTGGAATATCAAGACATTGCAGACTGTATCTCATACATATGCTTAGATTTACAGTTCCCAGGAAAAGTATTTTTGAATGTAAAATTAAAGCTGAAAGAGGTATAGCAGCAGTACACCAGGAAGGAGAGAACACATTGTACTGCTGGGGAATTAGAGTAGCAAATACCAGTTTCCCCTCTCAAAGTTTATGGGTAACGTCAGAGAGCGTGTCACTCTCTTGTTAATGCTGGTAGAGCTAGCACAAACAAGGTTGCAGGTTCTTGATAGTATCTCCTCATGATTGCAACAGCACAAACTATGCCTGAAAGCCTGGTTATCCTGCTGGCTGGTCTTGCCCCTGAAATGGTATGACCAGTCTGGAACAAGCAGGTTCAGACCAGCAGAAATATATACAGATTCAGTTCTTGTGCTTACATGGACTTTTCAGCTACATGCATATTTATTTACTCTTTGACTGACATTCATTATCTCATCTAATGACGGAAAACATCACTGCTGAAATGGCAACTCCTCAGCACTTTAGTAAGTTTTTCAAGCTGTTCACAAAACTGCACTCTCATGCTAATTACAACCTCTATTTAAAAATGTTCCACAATCAAGTCAGAAGCATTCAGGATTGTCAGATTATAGAACTAAAATAGAGATGTCCAATCAATAGAGTTTTGTGTTAATTCAAGACTTGAAAGGTAGTGCACTGGACTCCCAGGTTTAAGTCTTACAATTCTGTTTAACATCTTTGTTGGCAACATGGACAGTGGGATTGAGCGCACCCTCAGCAAGTTCACTGATGGCACCAAGCTGTGTGGTGCGGTTGACACGCTGGAGGGAAGGGATGTGCCATCCAGAGGGACCTGGACAGGCTGGAGAGGTGGGCCTGGGCAAACCGCATGAAGTTCAACAAGGCCAAGTGCAAGGTCCTGCACATGGGTCGGGGCAATCCCAAGCACAAACAGAGGCTGGGTGATGAGTGGATTGAGAGCAGCCCTGCAGAAAAGGACTTGGGGGTGTTGGTGGATGGAAAACTGACTATGAGCCAGCAATGTGCACTCACAGCCCAGGAACCCAACTGCAGCCTGGGCTGCATCAAGAGGAGTGTGGCCAGCAGGTCGAGGGAGGGGATTCTCCCCCTCTACTCCTCTCTCATGAGACCCCACCTGGAGTCCTGTGTCCAGCTCTGGGGCCCCCAATGTAAGAAGGACATGGAGCTGCTCGAGCAGGTCCAGAGGAGGCCACAAAGATGATCAGAGGGCTGGAGCACCTCCCCTGTGAGGACAGGCTGAGACAGTTGGGGGCGCTCATCCTGGAGAAGAGAAGGCTCTGGGGAGACCTTCTAGCGGCCTTATAGTACTTAAAGGGGGCTACAGGAAAGATGGGGAGGGGCTTTTTATCAGGGAGTGTAGTGATAGGATGAGGGGTAACAGCTTTAAACTGAAAGAGGGGAGGCTTAGATTAGATATAAGGAAGAAATTCTTTCCTGTGAGGGTGGTGAGACACTGGCACAGGTTGCCCAGAGAAGCTGTGGCTGCCCCCTCCCTGGCAGTGTTCAAGGCCAGGTTGGATGGGGCTTTGAGCAACCTGGGCTAGTGGAAGGTGTCCCTGCCCATGGCAGGGGGCTGGAACTGGGTGATCATTAAAGTCCCTTCCAACCCAAACCATTCTATGATTCTATGATTCTTAAAGAGAAATTTTGGTTAAAGCTGGTTTTTTGCTAGAGTTTTTGTCATCTTAAGGAGTTAGTTATCCAAACATGAATTTTTAAAAAACCATTATTTTAGCAGAATTTCAAATTAATATTTTATGGGTTTTTAAATATTTTAATAACACGTGTAAAAACTTACGCAGTTACAAGATATTTTTCATAATGTAGTAGCAGCATATATACACCCACAGAGGATGTTTGTAAGCAGACTTTTTTTAGCTCTCACTGTGAACTGTATGGCTAATTCTAAAGAGGCTCATATATATTTGTGATATTTTTAATGTTTAGAGAATCCGCTGTGTATATTTGATCTCACTGGCTTCAGCAGTACTAGTCAGTTCCTATCAGATCAAAAGCTGCTTGCTTGCTGGAGTTTTCAGAGCAGTTTAGTGTGCAGAACAACAGAAGTAGCTTTTTGCAGTTCTTGTTCTTCAAGCCTATTCTGAAAACTGGAGATAAGGTCGGGAGGGAGAAGGAGATGACATACTATTCTTCTTACAGTGATTTTAATTTGGGGGGGAAATAGTAGAGGGATGTTTACATGAAGGAGACATCTTAGAGCAAGCCTGAGTAACAGATGTTTAGGAATCACTTTGCTATACCACTGGTTTAGGTTAATGTATATACTTTTTTTTAAACTTATTATTGCAAAAGAAATTGACCAGAAAAATCTCACTGTGTAGCTTAATATATTACCAAAAGTGTCAACAGGACACATCACAGGAGAAGAGCAGGAAGTTACTAGTCTAATTCCCTGGTTTCTCTGTTTACAAGAAGAATTTAAAGTGACAGTGGGATTTACACATAGAATTATTAGAAACAGTGTTGGAGTTGATAAACTGTGATAAGCTGTCAAAAGCCTAACACTTTTGAAAAACACTTGCCCTTGTAAAATTAAGGATACATTTTTAGCAAGGCCCTTAAGCCCTGTGTAGCCTGTAAGGGAACCACTGACTCAAAATGCTATCCAAAGTGTCCTTATCCATGATTAGAGAAGGGCTGGAGGGGAGGGAGTTTCCCAGTATTTTTTTGCCAGGTACCATCATCAACCACAATAGCAGCTGGTACTGCCACTGGCAGAAGCATCGCTGGCGTTATGCCAAATCTTATTCCACTTGAAAGCTGCTTGCATACTACTACTTGTATGCCTATCTTAGTTCAAGAATTCTGTAAAATGTAATAGAGTGCTGTAAAGATTTTTAAACACTTATCAAAGGAGAGGGATTCAGGGATTAAAATGCCTCACATTGCCAGTGAACAGATTCTGTGTGGTATGTGAAGCAACTGGTAATATTTAATTGCCTTTGGAAAAAAGTGTTTACAGTGAATTGCAACTCCACCTACTCTTGGCAAAATGTAATGCTTAGTAGTTTAAAGGAATAGAAAGGGTGGGACAAATGCTGGCGTTTACAGGACTCATCTATAACTTTTGGCATGGAAATCAACAGCCAAGTTTAGAAGCAAGCACAGTATTACATCATGCTGAGAGCTTCATATTTTTAAACAGTAGAGCTTACGCGTACTGTACATTTTCTGTACTGTACAACCTAGGCAACTGCGGGAGGGAAACACAACTTTGAATTGCTTCTAAATCATTTGTATGTATGAGTGATCCCCAAACACTTGCTTTTAGGCTTGTCAGAAATGTGTGCGTGTTTGAAGGAATGACTGAAGTCATCTCCAGACACCCAAAAGCTAGAGAAAAGCAGAAACATTGCAGTTGCAGTTTTCAAGGAATGCAGGACAAGAGAAGTACTGCAGAGGCAGCCTGAAACCATTAGGTGCACAAAGGCAAGATTTGGAGCAGATAGGCTTAGGTTGGCATAACTAGCATGCCTGTGGAGCCAAAATAGCTGTAAAGGGGAAACAGCAAACCTAGCTGCACAGGAGTTACTTTATATGTGCTTATTTACATGAGCACTGTGTCCCCTTTGTATCTCACACTGATCTTCTGGCAAAGCTTCTTAGTTTACTTTGCATGAGAAAGCAGTTCCATCTAATCCTCCTTCAAGATAGTGAGTTCAGAAAGAACTGAACAACTTCCAGGAGACCTTTGCTGTCCTGCAGGACTTGACCCACACTTGAAATGGGCCCCCAGAGAGTTTAAGAAACGTAAAAGTTAGCTTAGTTGTTCAGTTTGAGATCATCTTCAAGAAGTCCATTTCTGAGTTATGAACATCTGTGCTCTGCAAAGTTAAATCCCTTTACAGATATTAAACCAAGTAACAAAATTAAGATGTCAGAAGTGATGATCGGCTTGTGTTCCTGCAGCCAAGAACTATAGAAATATAGGTGTCAGAGTGTTTTGGAGGCACATGTGTGCTGGGCAGTTTTTACAACATGTCAACATTAGATAGGCTTCCTGTGCAGAGGCCTAAAATTCTAGGAAAGTGAGCCTTGTGCCAGCACACTCTGCCTACACCTTTCTTCCCCCAGAAAAGGTTTTAAAGCCATTCATCAGTTGCAGCCAGATTTAATATGCAGTCATGGCCTCCAAGACTGCAAATTCCTACCATGAAAACAGGCAGCTGGTCAGAGAAGAGAGACTTTTATTGCCTTCATTGAGAGAAAGGCTGAGAAGAAACATAAAACCAGAATAAGATGTTAGATCAGCTGTCTAAGGAAAGATGCAAATCTGCCTTAGTTACAGAAAATAGAAAATTAGACAAGCTGCATAGAGATTTTTCCTAAAGATAGAGAAAATTATTAAATCTTGCATAATTATTTACATCCAAGAGGCAATAAACATATGTTACAGCCTTCCTATAATATGCTTGAAGTCAGTCAGTCAGTAAGTACAAGTTCAGAGGAAACCAGTCAGAACTATTGTCCTTGTCTCGGCCAATTTGCCAACCCTGAAACCAGGTCTTCAGGTGATCTAGGCCTTTAGCTGGGTCATGATTATTCCATTCATTCTGGCATACCTGAAATTCAAACTGAAAACAAAGGGCATGTGTGCACCACACAGCAAGAAAGCTGTACAGAGATTGCATCCAGTCTTTGTTTCCAGCCATAGATGGGCTATGTAATTGGGTCAGTGATTTTCTCTCCTTTAATGTAATTAAATTTCACCTAGAATTGTGCAGAAATGCTGCATAAAGCTCCATTCATTAGTAGATTGTGCATCCTGGATTCCTAGGACCAGACTTTTTTTGCTTTTCTGGGGATACTTCTCAGCAGTTCCTACTGCCTCAGTCCTCTACAGAGCCTGAAATAAGCAGATATTTTCAGACCACTGCTATTTGGAAAAACCCGGGTTAAATCAGGCAAAGGCGGCAGTCCTTCCACATTAGGGCCTCCTTCCCATGGGAAGCCTGTAGTAAGAAGTTTACATTTGCACAGCAAGTACAACAAGCTCTGCCATCTCCCTCCCCACCAGCTGTCTGTTGAACGAGTCTCTCCTATTTAAACTTTAGAAGCCTGAAACCCACACAGCTGATTATGCTTCTAGCAGTCAACCGATTCTTTTATGACTGCACATCCCATCACATGTGCCTGGTCCCCCAACTGGTTAAGTTCACTACAACAAGCTTCTAGAGTTGTTATGGAAGTGTTCACACAGTAAGCTATATGAAAGGAGATCATTATTTCATTTAGCTAAGATTTTCCATTCTTTGTGCCCTGCCCAAAATGTCTTAAGTTCATAGCACTTTAGCAGATTACTATGACAAATAATAAGTTATTGTCCCTTATATCACGGTTCTTATTAGAACTTTGTGGGAAGCTACAAAATCTTGAGTGGTGGCATTTTTTTCTCTGTTCACTTCATAACAAGTGAACTTTGTATAATGCAGTATTAAGACTATCTGGTGCATTCTTTTGTACACTGACCCTTTCCCCACTATTTATAATTCTTTTGGATCAGATTGACAGTATGTCTGATCTACTGTTGTTCTTCTAGGATCAAAGCAGTCAAAACAAGCGGGAGTAAGAACATCGGATTAAGACCTTCAGTGCTACAAATGGTGTAGTCTAAAAAAACCCTAACAAAGTTAAACCATGCAGATTTGTGTTTAACTTCTCGGTGTTAATGAACATATGAGTCTTATTCACCCCTCCTCTACCTTGTGCGCTATGTACAGCTACCCTGCAGCCACAAGTAGAATTACCCTCTGCCAAGCACAGATAAATGTCTAAAGCTATTCAAATCAGTTAGTTTAAAGCCAGGTTGTAGCTCTGCTCTTTCTGTGACTGCCAGTTAGACACGCCTATAGACGCTACATTTCAGAGGGAGGATGGAAGTAACAGTAAAGATGAACTGAAATCTTAGCTTAGATTTAAGCAGAGTTTAAAGACTGATCAATCTTAACTCATCAGCTATCAGGTTCATTATGAACCTAATGAACACCCTTCCACGTATGTTATAAAGCATGGTTTCAAGTAAACAGTCTTGCTAAATCTGACCACTGAACCAGACCACTGGTAAGCAGATACAGATTGCTAACACCTCTAGGTTTTGCATTGTGAAGACATTTCAGACAGGTATTTGATGCGGATTCTTGCTATACCAGCTGCAGTGATTAGGCAGTAGCCTCAAAGATGTTTATATACATATAAAATATCAGTTTTAGCTAACCTAAAATACCACTTTCAAGTTCTAGTTAAATGAATGCTTGACTAATGAAAGGCACATGGAGTTTTGCAATTAAAGACTGATTTTAGGCCACTATTAGTAATATGTATGATTATATTTAACAGTCTTTGGGTTTAATTTCTCCTTTCCTTTTGAGTAGAAGCAGGCCACTATAATAAGCAGTACTTTTTGATATCAGGAGATAAGCCCTTATTTTTAAATAGGCTCTAAAAGGTTAGATGGTATTTCTCATGGTGATCTGACCAAGAGACTTTAGTCAGGTTCAGACTCAGCCAAGGTGACACTTAGAACAACAACTTGCTGAAAGATAGCTAATAACTAGTGTTTGTAGCTACAGATGTAGTTCAGTAACTACCATTTCATTTACTTGGCAAAAGCCTTTTACTGAATTGTTTTATGACCAACTTTTTCATCCACACAAAGTCAAATTTCCTTTACTTCCTACTAATTTATCAGCAGCAATAAACCAGACCCACTCCATGGTAATGTAGGTAGGGAGTTAGTTTATTCTCCAGCCTGCATCTGCCTTGGCAATCTTGTTCCTTTTTAACCAACCTTCTATCCATCTCCCACAGTTTATCACAAGACCCACTGGTGCCACTATTTCTTGACACAAACTTCTGGCAGAGATCACAGTGTTTGGTTGGTCCCACTGACATTCTGGGTATTAATTTAATGTTTTCATAATCAACACTAACATTCTCACAGACTTGAGCATTAGTACCACTTTCATACCTGTCATTTATTATTTCCAATTGATTGGTTCTAGGTTTCTCATTTTACATTTGGCAGCTAGGCTGGGGAGTATGCTGAGCTCACATGTCCCATTCTCCTTCTATATACCTGCAGAATCATCATACATATGGGTGGAAACTATCACTCCAAAGACCTTTTAATCCCAGTGACAGACCTGCCACATTTCACCTGAAATACAGGGGAAGTTAAGTAGGGTGGGTGCCTAAGGTTAGCTTCATCAAAAAAAAAAAAAAAAAAAAGCCAAGTCTGCATGTTTCTTCATGCATCCAAATCTAGATTCTCAAACTTTCCTCGCTAAGCTGTTTCCTAACCTCTGAAGCTCTTAATGACCCCGGTTATCTTTCTTTTCATCAGTAAAGCCCCTAGGCATACCCAGAAACAGACCCGAGCTGTTTAAGTTTTTACAGTGTCAAATAGCCACATGCATAGCCAAAGTCCTGAGCACTGCTGAGATCAGAACTAGGAGTTTCCCTGGCTGCTTTGCATGTGGATGCTGATCCAAGTCACATCAGCTGGGCCCCTGAGGACACCTGCGTGGTAACTTTGGGTTAGGCCACTAAGTGCCTAAAAGGCAGAAGTGACAATGCCTAGTGCCATTAGAATTAAATCCTGTTGTTAAATCTAGTTCCTAGTGGTTTTGTGGAAGCTCTCCTTTTCTCCCATAGAAAAACCCACTAGGTAGGATTTTTGTCTCCCTCTCCCCAAGCTTTTATAAAGTGAGAGCTGGGGAACCAAGGGAGTTGGTGATGCTTCCCAATATATTTCATTCTATGATGAAAATAATACTCAGAAAAAAAAGTAGTGCACATTAGAAACCCAGCTGCATTTAAGTCTTTGCTCTTCCACTTCTCCCTTTCCCATTCTGGCATTCACTGACCTTATTTATCCTAGTTAGGTAATCTGCCTGTAGGACCACACATGTCTCTGCTTGTTTTGAGGAGCACCTCACCTACTGTGTGCGCTGTATGATAATAACAATGGGAACCATACCAACAAGGTGCACAGAAGTGGACTAGAAGGGTTTTCATGGCAATACTACAAGCTATAGCTGCTGACCAGCCTGAACACAAGCTGTTGCTATACAACACTATCACTGTCTTTTTGCACCCCTGATGATTCAAGTGATTTAGACAGTAGAAGATAAAAGCATACCCAGGTATAATTCAATTCTACCTTAATTACCTGATTTACATCAGACTATACATCTAGATTTTTTTGTCCTAGGCTGCATTCTGCAGGTACGTTCAATCAGCAAATAGGGTATGAAGTTTTAGCTGGTTTTATGTACAGGTTGTGGAGGGAAGTGAACTGGATAAGATCTTCACTCTTCAAAAAGAATAAGCCAGGAGGTAGTTTAATGACCTTTAAGTTGTTCAAACAGAACCTGAAATTCTTCTTTCTCCTCACTAATAGCAATAATAAGGAACTGTGGGAAAAGGTTCCTGCTTTTTTTTTTAACCTTAAAAAATATTAACAATTATAAGCTAGTTTTCCTCAAGGTTCAAAACATGCTAAAGAGCTAGACTAGCAAAAGCTTTAACAAGAACATTCCCTCCCACAGGCTTAAGTATTTGAGCTAAGGAGAAATACGTTTCTCTCTTAAATCCTCAGATTTCTTGTTTTTCTGATTACCAAATAGATTTATATTCCCTAGAAGAGATCTTGTTTCTACTATAACTGCAGTATCTGTGTAGATGAACAATGTATCTCTTGAAACCTTTTAGAGTTACACATTTATGACAAAAGTAACAATTTTTCTCTGTTTGCTATCCAGGCTTAAGTTGACGCCAAGTTCCTAGCAGAGATTGATTCTTAATGAATATGACCTGCTATGTCTGAACATGCTAAAAAAATAATTCTATTCAAAAGAAAATAGCATGTAGGTTTTATCTGATTCTCAGAGTATGCTACTGAATCAATATGCATGCTAATAAAAGCAATACTCTCCATACCTGGAGATCTTCACTGAGAAGGATATACAGGAATTTTGATGCATCCTCTGTGAGGAGTAAATTATTGTTTTCCTGGTGTTCAAGTAGAAAATATTGATGTGAGAGGAAAGTAAGTGCTGTGCCTCAAATCCTGTGGTGAGTCGACACCAGAGCTGTGAGAACAACCCAGGTTGCTTGACTTTCCAGACTTGCATCTTAAAATTTGAGATATTTGTTCACTGATGCTTTTGTTAGTCTAATTTTACAGTTAGAGCATCTCCAATACTAAGAGAGCAGGTCCCACAACTGCCGGGCTGTAATGCTTGCAGTTGTGTTTCCCACAGACCTGGGGGCTGTTCAGGATACACTGAGCAGTCAGCGGAACCAGATCCTTGGGAATCACGGGGCAGAAAATGGGAACAGTTGAGACTGGGAAGCCAGATTACAGCTGCCTTTGTAGGTAGCTCTCAGTAATTCTGTAGGTGAAGGAAAAAATTGTTCAGCTGGATACTTCACCTTAACAGGTCATTGGTGTGAAGTTTTCAAACTAGTAAGATAATACTAAAAACAAGCAAGGGCAGATGAGCTCATGGGATGCTGTAACTTACATAGCAGAATACAAATGAATTCATTGCAGATTCTCTCTTCTTGTGCCACAGAAACAAACCACCTCCCCCCAGCAAAACAAAAACCACACAAACAAAAACATTTGTTATTCCACCCTGAAATCATAAAAGGCAATAAAGTCCTGAAACATCAAAACCCCTGCTCCTACCTGATGAATGCAGAAGTCCAAAACTAGCCCTGACATAAAAATGAGTATGTTATTATGGGTTGTTTTTTTTTTCAGTTTTCCTTTCAGTGTTCAAGGACCTCTACTCAGCTTTCACAAAATGTGACTGTTCAGTTTCCCTGTTACTGGAATCATTCTCTGCTCCATTTCCCTTGTTCCTGAAAGATCCTTCAGGTTATTCTATGGTCGGATTTGTAGTTTCATGAAGGAGGCTTTCTCTGTGTCAAGACAGTGTCTTCTGCTCCCTGCTAGTTTTCTGTATTTGTATGTCATTGACTTGTGTTTATTGTTACTTGTGCTACCTTTGTGAAAGGTTTATTATTTTTGACTGCCATTGTTTCTAGAATTTCTTAAAGCTGATCTTTGTAAAGTTTCCATGTATTGTAATGTGCTATGGCCCTTCTTTTTTTTTTTTTGTTATGTAAGTCCAGCTACCAACAACACAACATTTGGGCATCTGTCATCAACTAAGAACATGCAATGAAAATAAAAATATAATACACAGATTACAATCCCTTTAACTTTTTCTCCATTTGGTACATTTCCATGCTGACCTTTGAAGAGTCATTCCAAAGCCAGAATTCACTTTGCCTAGCAAGGTGGAAACTTGTCAAACTTAGTCCAAATCAAGGAACTTTCTGCTGAAAACACCTTTGGCTGAGGAGTTTTGTCAGGTTTGTAGATGGTCTAAGTTATTCATCAAGCTGAGTGAGATCAGTTTATGCTCCTTCTTTTTCTTGATAGAAGAATTAAGGGATTTGTTTTGGGGTTTTTTGTTTTTAAATGAAGACTTATTTGCAAACAGGAAAGCTTTTTTCTCAAGTCCCTTCTATGTGAGTATAGCAGTATGGTCATGTTCTAAAACTCCTTTTTCTTCTGTGCTAACTTCTTCTCAATTGTAATTCAAACTGGTTTCCCACTTCCTCTCTTCCATGCTTTCTTCTTTTTTTATCCCCTTTCCCTTGCCTTTCTTAAAATATCAGGAACAGCTATTGAAATTTCCTTGGCTTTTCTGACAAACCTCAGAGATATCTTCTAGGCTTTTACATCTTAACAGGCTGAACGGTTACTTTTTATTCCAAAATGTTAAATAGCCATTGAAATTAAGTATTTATAAACAAACGCTGAGTTTTAGCAGTCCAGCAAAAACACAAACAGAATAAAATTATTAATAAATTACTGCTTTTAGGCCCACACTTGTTCCTGAGAAGCAGAAAATACTTAATTGTTTTTTTCCTACATTGTTAAAAAGTAGGTCTGTTTACTTGCATAAATATACAAATATCATGCAATTAACCCAGCTTGAGTCAGTTTTGTATCACTTCACTTGCCTTTGCTTCTTTTAGTAGTTCTCTGTCACCACCATCTAGTCCCTTATTCTTACTTACATTTGTTTAGCACTGTGGGGAAGGGAGCATTACCGGGACTAAGGAGGCCTGAGCGATGTCCTAGACATACTCCAGGAGGCAGCTCCGTAGCTGGCAAGCAGCAGTCTTCAGTTGACATGTGCACACCACCCTGTAGCAGCAATCAGCATTCCCAAATCACAAGCCTGCCCAACCACAGAAAGCTGGGCAGTTTTTCTGCTCTTGCCCAGGTGGCAAAGGCCAATCTCTGTGTAAGTCATTAAGGAGAACAGCAGGTGTTGACAGCTTCTTATGCAAAGCAAATCTCACATTAGTTTTCCACTTTCTACTAAGTTTAGGGGAACTTACGTTGTCCTCCCTTTCATTGTTGTAATTTAGGAACATAAGCAGTACTCCAATACTTGTTCATTAAAGATATACAGCAAATGTATCTTTACATACTTATGAGAAAAACTGCAAGTTTTCTGCTTTACTCATTTTTGCTGTGGCCTGACATTTAATCCCAGTGAAGCTGTGAGCTATGCTTTCAGTGTTTTAGCTGGTAAATGTCACTCTGCTACAGTGCTGCATTCACCCACTCTAAAGCAGCTTTTATCAGCAGTGGTGCCATGTGCCAGTGTTCCCAGTGTGCCAGACTGCTGTCTTAGCTTGTTTTCTTTCAACAGCTGTAGAAAATAACTGGAACAGAAAGGCAAGAACTATTCAAATTTTATATGAAAGTGATTAATATGAAATCAGATTTATAAAGCGAGTTGCTAAGTATAAATGTTGTATTCCGATCCTTTACTTTTAAACCTCCATTAATATACAGATTATTGTACTGTTTAAAAGTCTGGTTACATTGAATTGGTAGAGGAATTTAGTATGCAGGATTTAGTTTATAGGCCTAGCAGTGAAGCCAGGCAGCCAGTGAACCAATTTAAGAGTTAGCTGGACATTTCTTTGTATTAGAGGCAAAAGTAAATGGTGTAGAGACCTGCAGCACTACCTTCTGGAACAATCCCTTACAGCTTGTTGGCAGCAAAGTCGGATAGCCCAGGGACCAAGAGAGTCCTTGGGCAGGTGCAGCTCAAGAGGTCACAAAGGTGACACAAAAACTATCTTTGGCCCCTTCTTTCCCCCTTTCTGCTGCCTCACCGAGGAAAGCTGGACCAAATAAACCAGAGATCTTCGGAGACATATCTCATGCAACGCAAATATTCTACAGGCAGCCTTGTAGCTAAATTAAATAGATATTGGGAAACACTTACCCTGAATAGCTGGTTGACCTTGTAGAGGCCCTGGTCCCTTCTTGCCCAATAGATGCCTGCTCCGTCTCCACAGCACACTGATGATTGCCACTGGATTCCCTGAGAGATACATGTATTCTGCTGGAGGAGAAAAAACAAAGTCTTGGTCTTTTCAAGGTGGAAGTCATCAATTATTCTACAAAATTTACCTTTGAACAGTGTTTTGAAATTCACTAGTAGGACAGCTTGTCTTCTCTTATATGTTTAAGGAAGGCTGTAGATGATTCAGTTCCTTTCCACCATCAACAGGTTTGTATACTGGCAGGAGCTGGACAGCAGCATTTCTAGCTTATAGATTCTACAATGGTTCCTCTTTATAATGTGCATACTTGTTTTCTCAGAAGTTCCCCCTGTACCCCTTTATGAGTGTATAATGTTGGATTCCAAGCAGCAGGAACACTGGTCTCCCCTCCTGCTGACGGTGTGAGAGGGAGTAAGTAGGACTGGTCAGACCAGATTTTTGGAGGGGAATTGCCACTCCAACACATGAACAACCGCACCAGTTCTAGGTACGACATGTCTCTAGACACACACTGAAGGCTAACTGAAGGTTAATTTTTAATGATCAGAAAGACTGATTAATAGTTCTGACTTAGAGATCACGACCCCAAAGTCAGATAGGCATCTACTTGTCTGTTGGCTTCAGCAGGTTTATACCAGAGTCTCTTTCAGGGGACAATTCCTAAACCCAAACATTTTAGAACAGAAACATCTATAGTCAGAGTATTTTATGGGCATTTTACATACAGAGATCCTATTGAGCCACATCTGCTTTGTCTTGTTTGAACTGGTGTGTGTGGAAGGGGAAGGAGCAGAGGACATGAGTTATGATCAGATCATGGTTTCTTAGAGATGCCTAGTCCATAATTTTCCTGGTCCTTTTTCCTGCATGCAAGTACTTTTGCATGAATCAAGGGACCTCTGAGAAGCAGCTTACAAGTTATAAACAGTCAGCAGAAGGTATAAATTGAGTGCATCATATCAAAACCGGTGTTCTATTATGATTTTAATTTTGATTGTTGCTTTTCTGTTTTGCACCTCAACAAAGTAATAACAGCAACTCAGTGTGGCCTTTAGAGCTACATACAGATTCACAAATAGTCCCATTTACTATTATTTCATTATGTGATCTTTTGTAAGTACACTTAGTTTGGCATTCATTCTAGCACATACCTTTGTGTGTACATCTAGACCCAAGAATACCAAATACCAAAAAGACTGGAGCTGCTAGCCAAGTTTAATAAAGGGGGGACGTAGGATGAAGTGTATGGCACAGTGGCTTGATAAAGACCATGATTGTAATAATTCAACTTTTTATAAAACCTGTTCTACAATTCTCAACTTCTGGACTGCAGACAATGTTAGGATGTCTACCTGACCTAAATCATATCTGCGATTGGTATTTTTTTATGTCAGACTGTGGAAAGTTTCACTGATGTGAAACTCTCTCCTTGCTTTAGACAACTGGGTTGAGCTTTCATAGTAGATGGAGGCTAAGAGTGCAGAGCCAGTACAAGAGTCCAGAAGGAAGACAGGTGGAAGGGTGCCTGGGAATGAGGATGCAGAGGGAGATGAATACCAAAAGATGATACCAAAGAAAAGCAGGGAAGAGAAGATGGGTGGGAGACTTTTCAGAGGGCCGGGTAGAGTACAGAGAAACATCAAAATGAAAAACACTGAGGAAAGGACAGGGGAGAGGACTGTATTGCAGCAGAAAAAGGTCTTGGGGAGCAATGAAGATGAGACAATATTTGTACTCCAGGTAGCTCTACTAAAGGAAAGGGAAAGTGGCGTTTCTGTTTAGCAGTGGTGCACATTTTTATCTGTTCGCTTAAAGCTGAATTTTGAATCTGAAAGCAGTAGTCAGACTGAATATTCAACTCACAAAAAAAAAGTAGTAAATAACTGGTTTGGACTGTTTTGGTGCTTCTTATGCACTTGTCTGAAACAGACCAGCTTCTGCAGCACGGACCTTGGTGGGTTTTGCCTGCAAACACAAGAGAACAATCGAAGTTGTTTCCTGTGCCTATGTTTACACTACCGTAACAAATGTTATTACAATTAGAGACACCTAAACATGCTTTAATTTATGTATCAGTAGCCATGCACCAGTAGCACAGTTAACATCAGGGCAAATTAATCAAACTTGTCGAGAAATAGGGCAAAATGCATGGTTTAGTTCATAGGTGTGGAAAAGTGTCTTTGAAATACTAAAATACAGCATGTGTGGTTGGTTTATGTCCTTGTTTGCCAAGCCAAATGTATAAAAAAACAGATCGTCATTCTCAGCAGATTGTAGAGTAGGTTTTAAAATCCCAGCATGGATTTACTTGAAATTAGGTTCAGCAGGAGGTTTGAAATCATAGTATATTACTCTGATTTCAAAAATGTAGTATGTGAAGTTGCTGAGTTCAACTTCTTTGCTTCTTAGCTATATAAGCGCTAATATAAAGAACTACACTGTTGCAATTTTCTTATACAAGTATATGTGGCTGTTGATACCCTACAATTTCAAGATTAAACCAGTGTACAGCATGTTGCTTGTAAGGGACTTTCAGAAAATGTCAGCAAGTCTTCAATGAATAAATAGTCCAATTAAAATCAACAATAAAATCAGAATAATTTTGTATACAGTATTACATTCTGTTGATTCTGGTAAGAAAACACTGCATTACAGTCATCACATCCTCAAGCTAGACTTCTGGGGCCATCTTAAAGGCAAAGGAAAGTATAGGTGAGAGAGTTTTGTAACTCAGTAGCACCAAACCTGCTGCTTTTAACTGAGGCAAGGTGCTGTTAGCCAGTTTATCAGTGGAATCTTGCCATGAAGCAGGGAAGGAAACATTCTGAAATGATTGCTACAGCCCTGAAACAGAAACTCTGATTATTTTTTTCCGCCACCAATGTAATCTTTCACAAGCTGGTGAACTTGGAACAAAAAAATGTGAGTTTATAGGATATAGAGCCATGGTTTTATAAAAGAACTCTTTATTTCCACATAACCTCCAGCTGTGCAGAAAAGTGCTGATTGCATGGCAGTAGTTAAATTTAGTAAGAAATTCCTTGCCTGAAATAAATTTTGATACCCAAGTAGAGTGCCTAATACACCCTGGTTTAAACCTTCTACTTTTAAGCAATCTGTTTTTCAGTTTACCAATGTCTAAAATTAAAAGACTACTTTCTTCTACTGTTAACATTTAGAAGTGAATTTGAGATTGTCTGCTACAGGACATGACATGTATTTACCAAAACACCTTCCTTCTGTATGCTTGTTTCTATGTACTAGTGTTTATTAAAAGGAAAAAAAAAATCTACCCATGCATATCAGCTGGTAGATTCCGATGAAGGTCCTAATTCATCAGCACATTTTTCCTGAACTCTTAAGTATTTTGCTGACTTAAGCCAAAGTTCAAGAGGTTTATAACTGGATCCCAGGTTTAGTAACCCTAATTAAACTTCTTTGGCCTTATTATGCCTTAATCTGTGCACAAATCTCATGATTGATACAACACAAAGCTGTGACTGAGACTGGAAGCTCTTTTAGTTGTATACCCATGAGTCAAGAAATTGTACTTCCTTCAAAGAAATTAACTGTGTCATCTTAGAGCTCTTCTCCTCCTCGACATGTAAAGAAAGATGATCTTTTTTTGGCAGCTACTTTGAAATAATGTCATTTGTTTGCCCCATTCCCCACCCCCCCCCCCTTTTTTTTCATATTCACTTGCCTAATCTGTTTTTTAAAATACCTTTGGAAATAATTTTTTTTGTAAATGTAATGTTATATAAATATACGCCATTTAATTCTTTACTGTATGAAGAAACTCACATTTTACTTTTATAAACTGTTTCATCTCTTTTAGATACTGTGCAATGGACCAGGAACATGTGTTCCTGTCTGTATATCTGCTCTTCTTCTTGGGCTTCTAGGAATAAAGAGAGCAATCATTGTGTATGTAGAGAGCATCTGCCGTGTGGAAACTTTATCCCTGTCTGGAAAGATTCTTTACTACTTTTCAGATTATTTCATCGTTCAGTGGCCTGATCTAAAGGAAAAATATCCCAAGTCAGTATATCTTGGTCGAATAGTGTAACAACAGAAGACAAATCTTACCTAAAATAAACTCTGCAAGCTTCTCACTGAAGAAATGCATTCATGTAGCGATTTATTTTCAAGGATTCCTTTTAAGAAATTAGGCTGGTACTGAAAAAGGAGACAACAATAAAGATATCTCTATATTTAAGTACATTTTTGTGTAGTTGTATTTATTGCCATCATGTAGGTCTGTTCACTAACTCCCCATAATGGCCTTAAGTCTATGCTGTCTCTGTTTTCATCTAGTTTTCCTGCTATGTGAATGGCAATTTTTGTCTACAAATAAATATGGGAATTTGTATGAATGTAACATTTCCTGTAAGGAAACTTTGTGTAGTTTTCTAAATTGTAAGAAACAAAGTCTTGTTCTAGCACAACAGACTTTATTTCCTGTATGCTAGCAGTGAAGTCCCTTGTGAATCCTCGGAGTATAAAGGAAACAGTTATATTAAGTTGGCTTCATGACAGTTTGTAGTCTACACTCTTCCAAAACCCCCAAAGCATTAAACCAGCATCATTTTTCCTCTGGGCTTGTCAAAGCTGTCCTTATAATCTGTAGTGTACCTTTTGAAAATTGCTGCTCACTTCTTAAGATAAATAAAAAGGTGACAAGTGTCATGCTACAGGCACAGTACTTAAGATTTAAGAAGTACTTTCTTCAAAGCTTACGTGCAAAAATCCTTAGCAGGTTTACATGACAGAGAGCAAACTGTCACTTGGGAAAATTGAACTGGTTCAAGCTCTAAAATATAGAAAAGAAAAAAAAAAAAAAAAGTGTTACTATCAGTAATAGGGGAAGGAACAGAGTTTCCCCCCTCTTTTCCTGATACAGTGAATTTGACTTTCAGTATATCCTGTTTTCTCATTTTAAGCACCTTACTTTCAGCAGTACAATACACACTTAAGATTTTGTCATGGAAAATGGTATTCTGTACATTGGAACAACTTTTAAAAGGTATTTTGTTGAAGCTAAGTGTGTGAAAGTTACTTTAGCATTTCACATTCATCTGGCAAAACATAATTCTCCATTCTGTTTCACCTATAAAGCAATATAAACACATCTGTCATCTCTACTCACACAGAGCTATGTGTCTGGCTACAGAAACATATACAAAGACGAAAGCTCAAAGGAAAGTAGAAACACCCTACAGACTGCACAGCCTAACTCTGGTGAGGCCAACAGCAGCTCCTTGCGCTGCCGCAGGAGGAGACTCACTCTCTGAAGCCTTTTCCTCAGTGTTGGATCTCAAAATGTTGCAGCAGCTATTCTGGTAGGGAATGGGGGAGTGGAATTCAGCTGAATCAAAACAGAGGTTCCTGCTGTTAGGAAACAAGAGTCTAGAGGAACAGTCTGCTTTATGCAGAAAATCATTAGAAATCATCAGAAAACATTATGCAGAAAACTACTGTCATGGCATTGCGAGGCCCTGTGGGGAAGCCAGCTGTTATAACCTGTCCAACAGGCTTAATAATCCTCAGCATAAGTAGAGTCCTTTGATGTGGTCACATGTGAGTTCAGAACTGAGAGTTTTTGTGGTTTTTAACCTAGATTATGTCTGACATTAAAGAGCAGTTAATAGGCTAAGACTATGTGGGAAGGACTCTCTGTGCAGTACATACTCAGGTCCTTGAAAATGACCTGGTTCAAGTAAATCTGATGCATGCAAGGGCTTTTTTTCCCTGAACTGGAGTGAGGACTATCTTATCAGGACTTTCTGCACAGTTACAGATAGTTTGGTAAATTGGAGATACATTGGATTTTATTATGGCTAATGGTAGTTTATTTTAGATTAGCGCTCTCTGCACTGCATCTTGCTTTGAATCTTGTTTTATGTTTTGCAAGGGAACTAGAGTAGAGGGCAATGAGGATGGAGGCAGCCTCTTCCCCTGCTCCTGGAAAGGGGCAACAGTACAGGATCAACACCCTGAGGCTTAGAGAAGCATGAGAAGAGAAAGGCAATGAATGCTTCCATTCATGCACCACATCCCGTGCCTGAATAGCCCTCTGGCCTGGCAGCGAGGCAGAAGACTCCTAGACTGCCTCGTCCGTAAACACAGCCAAGGCTCAAACAGCACTGAGTTCACATGCTGCTTCTGTTTAGAGCAAAGCAGAACATAGACCATACTCATCCTGCTCTAAATTTATACCTCGGTGAAAGCATCTCTGGCCACTCTGTTCCTCCCTTAGAGCCCTGCCCAGGGCAGGATTTTGTGTTTTGGTGCACTTTCAAACTGTGGGTTCATAAACTTTGTGAGTCTGCCTTTGAACGCTGGGGAGTTCCAGGAATTTTCTTCCACCTGTCACCTGCATGGCAATGACTACTGCTACAGGAAAAAACACTTGCCTGTTCAGACTTGTAACCTCCCATGTAAACACTTGGAAGGTAACGGTAGATTTCTTCACAAGATGCTGTTCTGAAAAACTGAACTGCTCCAGGCCATCTGATGTGGAAGAATCTCATTTTCAAGGACTTGGAAAGACTTTTCTCCCTTTACTTCACTGCCAGCCTTTGGAGAAGTAAAGATGAGAGTATCTCTGCCTGTGTTCCCCCAGCAGCATGTTTTTTACTCTGTTTGACCAACCCGGGAAACACAGGTTTAAATACTGCATATAAAGTGGTATTTAATCTAGATAATTGGCTATGAGAGAGTGGGATGGTACCCATTTCCTTATATTTGTTGCTATTTCCCTTACTGATTACTGGCTCCAGTGCCAACTTGAGCTAAAGACACTTACTTTTTGACAGTTTATAATTAGTCTTAGCAAGTGAAAACTTGGATTAGAAATGACCCAGAAGTCTGTAAAGTTGAAGCAACTAGAACTACTCAGGAGAGCTCAGAAACAGAAAGATCACAGCCTAACTCTGACCAAAGCCTTCAATAAAACACTGCATTGCAACCATAGGGGATGGAACACAGAAAAGAGTTCCTGCCTTGAATTCTCTGAAAGGAAGTTTTGTTATCAACTAGATTGACTTTTCCTTGAAAAGATTATCTCAAATAACTGCTAGTTCTCTCCAAAAGCACAGTGGAGCCGAAGTAAACTAGCATTTTGTCATTGAGTAACTCTTATCTTTTGTTTTTAGTAGGTGGGTACAACCAAACTGTCATTGTTCTAGGGGAAAATTGCATTCTTCCTGCTCCCAGCATGGAACAGAAAACAGTGCTCCCAGGGTCTATCCAAAGACTCAAAGGTCGCTGACTGGATTCCTTATGTTTAGATTCTTGGGTTTTGCTGTGTCTCATTCTTTCCCTTAAATACTAACATTGAGGCAAACACATTTGTGTTATGTACATGAGGGACATTTGGAGTGAAATACACTACCTCTTTTTCTCCATTTCCAAAAGAGGAAAACATAATATCTTATGGATTTAAATCAAAATAGGAAAGAAATGTATTATTAAGGAAAACAAATATGACTTTATGGAAATATCATCATCAAAATTGGCAAAGATTCAAAAGAGAACAGAAGACGTCCAGAAATTCCTTCCCCAAGTCCTAGCCTGGAAGCCAAATTCTAAATGAGTTTTAGTTATCAGATTGTTCTATCTAGATATGCATTAGTTGACAAATATTAAGTATTCAGAGTTGCTTCTCTTTTTGGTTGTCTTCTAATGGAGAGTATATATTGCATGTTCTTTAAAAAACAGGTTAATTTTGTTTTAGAAAAGGAGGAAGGGAAGATAAAAGAGGAGCGCCAGTTGGACTGTAATAAAATAACAATATGAGAAGTTGACTCTTGATAAAAACAGCTTAGAAGATTATTTCCACGTTATGCCAGAAGAAAGCTAAACAGACTGATCTGAAAGCTAAACAGCCAGATCTACTCTCAGCCAATGATTCAAATTTCTTACAACTCTGCAGTGACCATTCTGATAAAGTTATGCTGTTCTGTAACATTTTGCAAGCCATAAAGGATTTCTGGGGACAGTAGTCAAAGTCTCAAAAGTAACTTCTGAAGTTGTACTCACACAGTCTTCAGACACCTGTTTTTCCATGCAAAAACACCCTGTCATAACAGATTACAGTTAATGCCTTGAAACAAAGGTTTGCCCTAAACAAATAGCACATTGACCATTTTAGAGATACAAACACAAATTATGTTTGTAAAGCAAAAAGATCCTCTTATATCTGTGCAAGGGGCCACAGAACATAAACAGACCTGGTGAGGCCATCTTTTCCATCCTTTTTTCACCCCCAAATGAGCCCCACAGTGTGCCTTAGCCAATGTGCTATCACAGATCACATCCAAGCAGCAGCCTGTTTTCCTGGGACGGGAGAGAAAGTAGGCTGTCTACATGGAAGAGTATCTCAGAGACAGTTAGGTGGTGGCATTTGCACAAAAACCTTTGTTTGGTTCAGTGCCAAGTGGCACAATCCAATTGAACGCGTTTTTGCCCCACACTGCAGTCCTTGGCAAATAGCACAAAAGGCCTGCTGTCACCATTTCTCTCTAACGACTTCATCTCTTATGTCTTCATGATGGAAATGAAGGGTTTTAACAGAGCCTTGCTAGATGTCTTCACAGTTGCTCAAACACGTTGCATACACAGTACTTGTATTTCCTTTCAAATCACGTTTGTGTTGTCTTTCCCTCTACTGATCACACTTGAAACCAAGTCAGCATGGTACGCTATGAAGTTACAGTACTGCAGTAGATACAAGCTGCTGATCTTACACTGCTTTTATTTCTTCTTTAAAGGAACTTTTACTCTCCCAACTGGAGGCACTGGGAGTGAACGCAAGTATACAAGGACTGTAGCCATGGCCATCCCACATCGCTTCTGGCAGTTTGCAGTGGTGCGCTTAGTAAAAGGCTGATGCGGACTACTGCTAGGTCATGCATCTCATAAATGTTGAAGCTTTAAAAAAAAAAATCAATTTTTTTCTTTGATTTGAAACTTACTGTGCAAATCAGAAACATACATTTTAATCTAACATTGGCTATTTTAAGACAGTACAGCAGGGATAAGCAATAAAATTCTCTTCATAAACATTTTCTACAACAGATTGCAATACCCCTCTCAACCTTGTATAGATTAGAGCAGATTGCATTCATATTGTCCCTGTAATACATGTTACATGTTTACTATTAGTTTGGACACAGGCAGAGTCTTCCTTTCCAGTCAAGCAAGGGATTATCAACAACCATGGTGTACATAAGAGCTTTGTATGTATCAGAGACTTACCAGCGCTAGGAATAGATCGTACAACCCTTAATCTACATTTTCAGACTGACATTGGGAAACTAGTTCATGAAAGTAATTATGAGCTGGTTGTTGAACGTAGTGTTTAAGACATCCATTCCCTAGGACCTTAGTTTTTAATTATCAATACAGCAAAAATAATCTTCTATTCATTAGTAATGCTATGTGAATGAAGGACAGCTTACATGTGATGGACACACCAAGATCATTTAACTGAAGCTTATTTAATTGTTAGTAGAATAATGCACTGGGAGGGTGGTGTCTGTATTATGGGACAGAAAAACACAGTTCAGAAATTTTACAACGGAAAATGAGGGCTTTTTTAAAAATGTACATTTAAAGAAAACCAAGTTGTATTCTTGTACTAGATCTGACAGTCACGGAAGTTAGAAAACTGCTAGTACTGATCACTGGTAAGGCAGAGCACAAGTAAGCACTGTGTAAGGTGTTTGAAGAAGCTCCTCGGCTCTCAGTCAGTGCTTTGATACTCCTCCCCTTTTGCTCATGCTAAGACCACATAGTGTACCAATAAACACTTAGTTGTTCCGAGAGGTGGGTGAGGATCTAGGAAAGTAATCAGAACCCTTCTGGTTGTTTGCAGCACAATTTGAACCTAGACCTTTCTGAAACTTGGATTTGACTTTTTATAATTACCATACTTCCTTATAGCATAATGGTAGTCTCATGACCAGTACTGTTGAAATCAATAGGAAATACTTTGAGGCAGAGGTCATCTTGCAGAAAGCAGCTTCATAAGGGACAGGATTTTGCATGAGAATTCAAGAAAACCAGTAGCTTTCACTGTAATCGCTTTGGACAGCATTTTTCATCTGCATTGCTGTTTCAATGGTAATAGAGAATGGTAAGAGAGAAGGAAGAGAAAGGGATGTGCAATACAAGAAGAGCAACCTTTGTTGACAGGCTTATTTGAACTCAGGTGACTATTCTGCACGGTGTAAAATTTCACAGTTAGTATTTCTGATATCTTTTTTACCTCCTCACCCAAAAATTCTTTTACATGTTTTATAATCCAGTTAATAGATGAGACAGAAATATGCATGAGACAGAATTAAACAATTTCACATTTAGGTGTGCCAGTGATAGGCTTTAACCATGCATGTATCTATAAAAATATGTATTTGTTGATTGATAACATCAGTTTTACACATACCTTTTGTTATCTTTGCTCATACCTGAGGAACAAATCTGAACAAGCTGTTTGACATGTTTGTTACTCTCTAACCAGAGAGAAACTGGGGGCAATAATAATAGTTAACAGACAAAAATGGGGAGGTGAGGGGTCTCTGCAAGGAATGTTTCATGTTTCAAAGAAGTTATAGCACCTTATCAATTATGCTTATTAAACAGATATATTGTAAACTGATGCTTCATGAATGGTATCACAGACACTAGTCCAGTATTACCAGATCTATGTCACTGTTCCACCCAGAATATTTCATTGGGGTTTGGAGTACCTTTTCTTTTTTTTCATCCTTGGGGTGGGATGAGATGTGTTTTGGTGGGTGTGAGTGTGGTTTGTTTAATTTTTTTTAATACAGAAATCAGGTATTCATGACTATGCAATGAGATGACCTTCTGGACAGTATTGGATTTAGACAGGTACTCAAAGAGATTTTGTATAAATTTCAGAAAGAGAGAGAAAGTTGTCCTTGCATTATGCAGCAGGTAATTTTTAAAGGAGTCCATAACACAAAGTTACAGGTTGGGGGTTTTTTTATACTGAGATTTAAGTATTTTAAACCATGCAGTGAAGTTGTTATGCATAATCCTGCCTCTTCTATGCATTGGTGCACAGTAAGTTCTTAAAATCAAAAACCCCTCTACTTGGTTTAAGAAGGAGTGGACATTTGTAATGTTATATCAACAGTCAGATCTGCTCAGTTAGCATTACTGTAAATTCTACTTTCAGCTGCCAGTAGTTTGGCAATTAGTGTTTCCTGCTTTATTGTTATACAGCGCAATTGAACTCCACTGCTTTTCATTTATGATCCAGCTCGGGATGTCAGCTGACACTGAAATGATTGTCCTAACCTCCAATTCAGTGGCTTAAAGGATATCTCCCCAACAATCACTGCCAAGATGAGTCCAGAAATTATTATTCAGCAGCAGTAAACAGGGCCTGTTTTTGCAGGCAACCATTTGTAAAAAAGCAAGCATGACAGCTGGGAATCACAGTTAATGTTCTTTTTATATCCACACTGAAAAGCAAAATATTTAAGAGTAACGCTGCAGTATTTGTAAAGAAGCACTTAAGTGATATCTTAACAGCTCTACATTAATATTTGTAATAATTCCTTAAAAAAGTAATCTGACTGCAAAAGGGTACACTAAATCAGATTTTGCAGTGTATTTAGGTACAAAAGATATACTTTCAAAAATGATTGGTGTAGAGATCTCCGCTCTCCTGTCACTTACAGGCAGAAGTTGGCCACTGACAAGCAAAGGTAGTTATCTCAGAGCACAATCACAATTCTAAACATATTTTTAATTTAACTCCAGACTAGAGATAATTCCTGAAAATCTTCGTCTAACTTTTTGCTTGAACAATAAGAATGGAGGTAAAATGGGAAGGTTGAGAAAATAGAGAGATGCTTCCACATAAAGTGCTATTTTAGGAAAGATTGAACAGATAATTATGAAAGAAATTATCACTGCTGCCATGCCCCCCTATCTCCTCCGCCCCCTCCCCCTTCTTTCAGGTTTATTGAAGATTCAGAATATATAACACAAAGCAATTAAGGTTTTATACTGTGTAGGCCGAATTTACTACTGCTCTGTAACACTGAACTGTGCTGACTGTGATGTAATGAATATTTCTAGAATATCATGCTCATTTGTCAAGTTTTTCCTCCGAAGAAAGTTTACTATACAATGCAGGTACAAAATAAAATTGTCCCTGCTTACTTACAGTTTTTAACCTCCATAACTAGAATCTTCCTTTGTGTTTACAAGTAAACATTACCAGTACTTTCTACTTGCATGCAGCTCTTGCTCTGCCCCACACACCCTCCTTTTGGAGATACGTCAACAGACAAAACACATGTGGGAACTGCAGGTACACAACAGTACCATCCCCAGTACTGCATTTGCTACTGAGTAAGCACACCTAGCACACACAAAATACATCATATTAATATCACTGAGTTTTAAACAATAGCTATTACTGGCGTTAAAACTTAAGCAAATAACTACTTTAGATATTAAATCTTTGTTCCGGGGCGGGGGGGGCGGGGGGGGGGAATTTCTCCACAGCACCAAAAAAAAGAGAACAAAAAAACCCACATGCAACATTTTTTTGAAATTCTGAAGTTTTGTGGGATGCAATACAAGCATAAAGTCGACAAGATTAACGATCTGGGATAAAGTAGCTAAAAAACTCAGGATTCTGTATTCTGGTACAGTCTCAGTTATCTGAGCATCAGCTATTCCTAATTCCCTTCTCTCCCCCAAGTCTGAATCACATCCTCTGACATCTACTGAAGTACATTAACAGTGACATGGATTATTTGAAACCTCTCTTATCCAAACAGATTTGGGATCCTTACTATTGTAACAACTGAGTCTCCCTGCCGTGGTAGCCAGCCTCTGGCTAAATGCCACTGTATCTCAGCTAGTCACTCATCATGTGCAACACTCAGCAGCCTTTTCTCCTTTGCACCATTTCAGTCCCAGATAACACTGTAAAGCGCTCTGAATATCACTTGCTGTGTATTCTTTTGCTCTTGAAATTACCTTAACTTCTAAGTAAAGCTTTACCATGAAAGTTCAAAGAAGGATAGTGAACTAAACTTCATTAGGCAAGAACCAAAAAGGCAAAAATCATCACTTTTTCTCAAGTTTGTAAGAATACCATGTCAGAGGTGGGAAATATTTCTGATGAGAAATTAGTCTCATTTAGAAAATACTGCCTAGATAATTAAAATTTGAAGAAGTCACAGAATTAGGCAGCAAGGAGAAGATTTCTGTTCCTTTTTTCTATATTCAAATTTTGACTGTTGAGACAAGAGTATTGCTGGATAATTAACCAGCCTTTTAAAATATCAGCACTGCTCAAGCATAGTCTTGTTTCAGTAAGTGAGCACGAAGATTTTAGCCATCAGAAAACTGACCCATTCACAGGTCGATATGTTTTAATTATTTTGTGTTTGGTATCCAAATAAGTAAGTTGAATAATGCAACATGAAGCTGCATTGAAAGTTACCACATACTATTTTAAATCAATTCTGTTCTGAACTTATTATTGGGGAACACGGTGGAGGATGAAGAGAAAAATTGGTTGAATGCACCATTGCTTGAAAGATGTGAATTTGTCCAGACCCTGTTAAGAGTTGCCCTCAAACAGAAAAATGAGAACATGCTCAAGTGGCATAAAAACCAAGTTTGGGGATTGAGGGAGGGAGGTAAAGTGTTCAAATCAATCTTAGGTCACTCTGAGCAGGTATCAGCCAAATGGTAAAGGTAATAGCCCCCATCCACATTGTGGAGAGCCAGAAATTGGCTCCTCAAAATACGTATGTGGAAAGTTAAAGTGGAAGCTAAAAGTCAATAATTACGGAAGCATAAAATATCACAAAGTTACTGTTTTCTCCTTTCCACTAATTCCCTAGTAGAGTGATCCCCTCCAAAACAGAGCAGAAAACTGACTCATGAAGGTTAATAGAAAAATAAGGAAAGTTTCAGGCTTCAAAGTCATTCAGCATTAGAATTAACTCATTAGATCATTCATTTCTGCATCTGCTCACAGTCTAAGAAGAGTGGGACACTTACTCAATATCAAGTCTTGATAATTTTAAGGTGTTCGGCCAGTGGCCCCTTTGCATCGAGGCGAAGATGCCCCATGGCTTTGAGTGCTCCCTCGGTTCCCAGAGCAGCATGCTCCCAGGCTAACATCACCAGCTAGCATGAAGACCACTTGATATTTCTCTCTGTCACTACAGTATTACAGTTCAGGTACAGTTTGTCTGTTGGTGATAGGTGTGTGTGTATGCACATCCTCTGCTCCCTGCCACTGGGAGGGAAAATTCTGGTGTATGCTGGTCAGTCAGTCCGGCTCTCTGACATCCAGGGCTGCCAAGGAAGCGGCTCACTGAACTTCAGGAGCAATAGTGCGACTATTTTAAGTTTTAAGAAGACCCATCAGAAGCAAAATAATTAAGAAGGGAAAAGCCACCATTTTTAAGGGGCTAGTGTTCTCTTTAACAGGAGCATGAAGATACAGTGCCAAGTTACTTGCCTAACAAAGTCTGCCTTAAGTAGAGATATGAAAGCTGAGTTGTTTTTTTTCTTCACAAGCATGAAAGAAAACAAAGAAGAAGGAGGAAGACACACAAATCTTGTCTCCCTCACAAGGAGCAGTTCTGGTAATGCACACTTTCCCTGTAGGCATTTCCTTTGTGTGTTTTGCTGTGTTGTTCTTGTAGATAAACATCACTGTGAAACAAAACTGCTGGCTGTTAATATTTAGCTTGTGACAAATGGAATCAAACACTTCAGTACCTGTATGCTGGTGACACAGACTGTCTGCAAATGTTTTAGGTCCTACTGATGGAGAAGTGAAGCCTACCAAATAGGAGGGAGAAATGACTCTGACCTACCTGCTGCAAGCCAACAGACTTACTTGCTGTTACAATGCTTGAGGAAGAAAATTGTGAAATATGTCAGGCATTTTGATTGCACAGCAAGTAATCTGAAGTCCTTTGTTGCCTTCTACTTGTGTACTGGTTTTATCAAGTTAAAAAACAATACCAGCACCAAGCCTTTCACTCAGTCAGGGGGGAGGCAGGGCGGGCACATGACAACACAGGACCCCCAACACTCCCCCACAAGTGGGTTGCAGGTAAGTTACATTTTTAGTCTTTTTCTTTTACATTAGCTCTATCCAGGAACATACTTTGGGATTCAACTATTCTCTAGCTATACCCTGCTGATAAGAACGTAACTATCACATTTTAAGGGAAGGTCATGGATCTCAAATAAAAATAGAAAAGCACAAAAGTCTGCCTTAAGCTTATTTATCAACAGCTAGCACCACCAGATAACAAAACCCCCCCTATTTTCATAAGAAGATTGAGGATGGAAGAAGACATCAGTGTTTTAGAATCAATGAAAAAGTGATGGATTAAGAAGCAAGCATTTAGACATTTTCACAATCTGAATATATTGTTTTGTTTTAAATAAAGATTAATCTCTACAAATACAAACACAGATAAAATAACTTGCTGAAGTGAAAGACTTATCATCAATGTGAGTAACACTTATGTCCTTAAAAATTGGACACAAAGGGGAGTCTTTCCCAAAAATAAGACTTGTGCTCCCAGTCTTACAACTGCCAGAACTGATGCTTAAAAACCCTTCTCAAATCAGGGGTTTTCACCACCACCCTCTTTCAAGAAAAGTCTGGGTTTATATTTCTTTTTTTCTACCGCAGTATTTTAGGTTTGGTCCTATGCAATTCTCTGAGCATTTTGGCATCATGTGCATTTCTGAAGACATCTCCATATAAGGGAATTTACTCAAGCAATGTAGGGAAAACACAGAACACAGATATCAGATAATAATTCCATCAAGGCTGAGTTTGGCCCCATGATTCAGTTTGTGGTATTTGTAAGAAGTCTGTGTACTTAGTTTTTCCAGATGTTGATTTTAAGACACTTGTAAGCCAACCTTTTAGGTAGAATTAATGACTGCCAAGAAAATGTTGTCTTCTGTAGTCTGGTACAGAGGCAAGAGGAGTGCACTACAAACACTTCATAGCGCCCATAATTGTTCTACAAGGCAAAAGGATCTCTCTTGGGATGAAAACAGTCTGTTAAAACAGTCGAGAAGAAATACAGCACACATACAACACGGCATGTTTAATTAAAGTACAGAGGACAGTACTGCACACCCCCCAAAATCTTCCAAAACAATTAGCAATATGAGCACAGCAATGTTTTAAGTAGGTATTTGAGGTAACATATGAACAGATGTTATACAAGCTTACCTAGGACACTGATTATTTTCAAAAGGAATCCTAATAAATGAAAGAACAAAGGCAGTTTTGGGTACTGCTAAGGCTCACCATTGGCTCTTCTGTAGAGTTCTTATTTTGCAATTTCTTCAGTACTACTGCATGCTGTAGTTACATTTGGTCTTAACACACATCAACCAGCAGGAAGATGCAAGTCTTACTAGAGTCACAAGTTGTATTTAGCCTACAGCAGTTTTAATAACTTCAGTCACTTAAGTTAATTAGGCTAAAATATTACTGAGCTTTTGTGTCACTAGCACCCTGGGACAGGACATTTCACAACACCAGGACTAGTTAACACACTGACGTGAGGCAGGACAGCCTGAGAAAGACTCCCTCAAATTTAAAGGAATTGCAAAAAGGCTTAATTAGCTCATTGCCTCTTAGCTAAAGTGCTTCAGAGGGGAGCTAAAGCTCCTTGCCTCACCAGGTTAGTACTCACTCACTAGTACTTTTTTCCCTTGATCCTTAGAAGAGGACATGGTTGTAAGAAAGCTTAGAGCATCCTTCCCTCCTTAAAGCATGAGGTTATTGGAAAACACTTTCTTTAGCCAGCTCCCCCATCGGTTACCTGCAGGCCAGTGAGCTCCATCGATGGCAGCACAGTGCAGGACCTGGCTCCTCACCAGAGTCACCCCCTGCCCATACCAACCTAGCGTGACTCCCTGCTCCAAATTCCTCCTGCACTCCGGTACCTTCAAGCACTGTAGCTCTCACCTCCCACCCAGGAACCTACTCCTCTGCTCTGAGCAAAATCACACCCACACCCGTGACCACAAACACACACCCAGTGCTGTATTTTCTTCATCTTCTCCTACTCAGCCCCATGGCTGGTACTACCACCTTCCTCAGTTTAGAAGCCTACTCCCCTCCCTCAGACCAGCCACACCACTCAGCAAAGGCTTCCTCCTTCCCTTATATATCACCCTTTGGAGCTGGTACTGGCAAATTAACTTCCTGTACACAGTTTAGTTCTTCTGAACAAACTCCCTTTAGGCTTCAGGGAAATCATCCCACTCCTCCTCAGCTGAGCCAGTTGATTAAACCAAGGCCCTTTATCAGGATCAGATGAGTAGGAACAAGACGATGATCCATCTCAGACATGTCTAGGCCCTACTCCACGTGTAGGACTCGCCAGTCACCCCCTTACACATCTTCAATCATCGACGCTCAGTATGGCTCCGACACAGAGCGGAACACAGAAATCACATTGCATATTTGATAGTTTTCCATTGAGCCACATTAATTCTATAGATTACAGTGGAATTACACAAGGGATAATTTAGGCTCAGGGAGTTTAATAGGACTACACATATGCTTACAATAATTCACATGCAAGAATGTTTGTAAGATTATGGTCCATGCTTCCAAGAAAACAGACTGTCTCTTCAGAGCTCTTTTTCCTTAGTTTCCAACTGAAATCATCAGTGTATGTTTATGATATTACATGTGGTTGCTGAAGAAGTTATTACAATGTCACAAAGAGGATTATGATTTCAGGTGGGGAATAATTCTCGTACAAATCTTCTTTCCATACAGCCTTAGTAATAAGGAATGTAGAAAAATAGGGCAAAGATAAGAGATTTACACATAATGAGCCAGATTGCCCAGTATGCTCCAGCTGCTTTGTACTGTAATGATGGGTTTAAATTTGCTTTGTGTTGTCAGAGTGATGCAAAACAGAATGTGTTTTTAACTATGCTCAAATATTTCTTATACAACCTTTTCCCATGGGGCGTGAGCATATTACTGATCACAGAATAAATGGCAGCAATCACTCCAAAAGATTGGTAACTTTCTTATCAGGTGTTCAGTATCAGCATAAAAACACCGAATGGTATTTGTACCCTGCTCAGATGAGGTAAAAAATAAAAATGCTAAATGATTTATTTGAGGATAATTTAAACCTGATTGTCCAGCAAGAAAATATTATGCCATATTTTTGTCTGTTACTAATCAGGACCATTTTATTTCAAAATTGATGAAACATATAATTTATGGAGCTGAGAAAAGCATACCAACTGTAAATGTCTCAAACTTCCCAAGCCACTGTGTATTGTAGCAAAAAAGATTGAGAGCATTAACAAATAAGGTCCTGATGCAACTTTACTTAAGTCAATGGAAACATTTCTAAGGACTTTGGAGGATACTGAATCTAGCCCTAAATCATATGTTCGCTGAGGTCATGAAAGATGAGTTTATCCCAACATGAATGTCTGAAAACTAATGAACTTTCATTATGTTTACATGAACCGCCATTTCCCTCACCCCATTCTTCAGTTTCCTGCTTCTCTTGCACAGTTTCCTTTTCCCAATGGGTAGTTCAGGCAGTTCTGCTTCCTTTAATTAGGAACAGCCCTGGCTGTTTTCGTTCGAGGCTGTGCAGCGGTGGAGCGGTTTAAGCTGAGCTGATCCACAGCACCGCAGTATGAAACAACCTCCTGGCTGCCCTGCGAGTCCCTCAGGACTGTCACAGCCTGAGGGGGCTCCCACCGCAAGTCTTTTGAAAGAGCCCCGTTGGTTTCAGCCAGAGTTAGACCAGACAGTCCTGAATTTTTGCTATGAAATGGGAGCACAGACCTGGCATTTCTGGGTATACCAAGTAGGTGGCCAGGTGGGCCACAGCTCCAGCAGCCAGTCTTACAGACCACTGTTCCTTACCCAACGAGGCCTATCAGTGGATCATCTTCTGATTATTATTTTCAAATTTGTTAAAATTTAACTCTATTTGAAAGGTTACTTTCTATGCCCAGGGTTACAGTAACACTGAAGGAAACACAGTGCTGTATTTTCAGGCCAGTACTTCACTCAGTGGATGAACTGTTGAATCTGTACTCGCTTTCAAGGGTGGCTTCAGTGCCGAAGCCACGAAGGGACCGCTCGCTGCCAGGAATGAACGAACGCTGCCCGGGCTGGACCTGGTGTCACCCCGCTGGTATGCCCAGCATGCAGACCTTATGTATGCCCGGTGCTTTCCAAAGAGGGACGGGCCTCTCGCTGCGGAGCAGGCCGGCCGCCCTCCCCAGCGGTGGCCAGCTCGGCCCCGCGTCGGCTCGGTAGTGCCTTGGCGCGGGAGGGGGAAGCGGTGGCCCGCACCGGGAGCCGGCGGTGCTGGCCCCCGCAGGGACCCGTGCCCACAACATGGCTCCAGATGAGCCCATCGTCCTACTCCATCTCACTGCAAGGACTTGTGCACGTTTTTTCTGCCCCCTTTTTGCTATCTCCCGGCGTTTTCCAAAGTTTCCTGTCATTTTATAACATTTTAAAGGAATCTCAGGAGTAGTTCAAGCCATCAGGCAGTGCAAGAGTTATCAGCCCGAGCGGCTGAGGCCCTTTCTAGCAGCCAGCCCTCCCCGCGGCCCGTCACCGCTCAGGCCGGGCTCTCCGGGCGCTCCTCTGCGCCGGCGGGCGGGAGCGCCGGTCCCGCACCGCCGGGAAGGGCCTGAGGAAAGGCATCGCCCCGCCACGGAGAGCCACCGCCGTCCCCCCCGCCCTCCCGGCTCCTCAGCTGCTTTGCCGGTGCTGTCAGCCCGGTCCGGCGGGGGGGGGCTTCCCGCCGCGCACCAGCAGCTCACTAGCCGCGGCCGGGGAGGGCCGCCGCTCCCTCACCCAGACCCCCGCTCCCGCTCCCCGCCGGGGCGCCGCCAGCGGTAGGAATCCGCGGCGGCGGCGCATTCCGCGGCAGCTCCCGGCGGCGCTTCCCCGCGGCGGCCGTCGGTGGCAGCGGATTCCTTCCCGCTGACGTCCCCTTGCTCCGCTCCGCGCCCCGCCCGGCCCGGCCCGGCCCGGACCCCCCGGGCGGTACCCGGCAGCGGGCGGGGCGGGGCGGGGCGGGGCGGGGCGGGGGCCCCTCCCCCGCGGCCGCGCGCCCCCTCCCCAGGCGGGCCGGGAGGGGCTGGCGCAGCCCCGCGCCCGGATTGGCGCGCGGGCGGCTCCAAAGGCCGCGGGGCCGGGCCGTGGGGGAGGGACTAGAACTTTCCGCGGCCGCGGGCGGACTCTCGCCTCAGCCCGGAGCCGCCAGCGCCCGCGACCAGCGCCCCCAGGCAGCGGGGAGACCGCCGACATGACCCACTTCAACAAGGGGCCCTCCTACGGGCTGTCCGCCGAGGTCAAGAACAAGGTACGGGCGGCGGCGGCGGCGCGGGGCTCGACCGGGCTTTGTCTGCCCCGGGGCGGGACGGGCCGGGACGCGACGCGACGCTTCGCTGCCTCTGGTCGCCGGCGGGGGCCCCCCGCCCGCCCCGCGCGGTGGTGGCACGGGAAGGATGCTCCCGCCGCCGCCCGCGGGACGCCGCTGCCCTCCCTGGCCCCGCTCGGGAAACTCTCTGCCGCGGCGGGGACGGGAGAGAGTTTGTCGGCGCCGGGCGGACCCGTGCGCGGCGCCGCGTCCCGCGCTGCACCTGCCCGCGCCGCGGGCCTTGGCGCGGGACGTCCCGCTCGGCCCCGCGGCCGCTGCCCCCTCTCCTCCCCCCAGGCCCGTGCGGCGGCCGGCGGCGGCGCGGAGTGGGTGGGCGCGGCGGGCAGCGCGGAGCGGAGCGGCACCGACGAGACGCGCGGCGCGTCCCGGCCCCCCGCGCGGCGCATTCCAGCCGCATGACATCATGGGCACGGGCGGCGCGCGGCCAATCAGCGCGGGCCCCGCACAGACCGCGCATTGTCTGCCCGGCGCGGCCCCGCCCCGCCCCGCCCGGCGGGGGCACACAAAGGCGCGCGGGGGCCCCGCGCCTGCCGGGGAGCGGGCGCGCGGGGTCCCCGGCCCGGCGCTGGCGGGGCCTTCCCGGAGCGCCCCGCCCCGCCCCGCCCCGCCCCGCCGGGGGCGCCGGCAGCAGCGGGGGGAGCGGCCGCCGCTGCCGCGACAGGGGCTTGTCACAGCACCCGGTGCGGTGGTTTAAAACGGCAGAGAAAGTCACCGCTGGCGGTAGCCGAGGCTTTGCCGCCGGAGAGCTGTGCGCCTTGTGTGCGTTGTTTTACTGAGTTGCTCTGGCTTGGCTTTGATTTTTCTCGTATTCCGTGGAACAAAAGGTGCTTATGTTAGTGTCCTGTTCCACAGACTGTTATCTTGCAGCCAGCAACTACCTGGCAAGAGGAAAAACCTCTGCAATAAAAATTATGCCGGTAAACAGCTAGGGATAAGTTGATGCTCTCCGTCTTTATTCACAGGCTTAAATTCTAAATGTGGTATTTAGTAACTAGTTATTTCACACGTCTGGTTTCAGGCTTCAGCACATCCCCAAATCCTGTTTTACTTGTGGCCGAGTAGAAGGGGGAAGAGGGAGAAAAGTAGTTCACTTTAAACATTATAATTTATGCAGAAAGTCTAAGTTAATGTGTTGGGAGCTTCACAAAATACACTTTATTGGCTTTCTCAGGATGGTTGTGGGTTTCTGCTATAAAGTTTGTAACCAAATGTCTTCCAGAGCAATTGTTTCCAATGTCTAAACTCAGTGATTTATCTACACCGTCACAATCTACATAAAAGACAATAAACCGTATGCTGTGTATATGAATTAGGAAGAAATGCTCTTCTACTTTAAAAAATGTTGACAGACTCATGTAGGTTGTTTAACAGGGATCGCTTTATGGGGACAAGATGGGAAGAAGTTCTTTGTTCGTTCTTTCAGTTTCTTACTGTCATCAGCTTTCTTAGGGCCTCCTGAGAGGAACTGTTCCAAGCCCGAGGGTTTGAAACTGGTGTATTTCACGCCTGTATGCAAAGGGCCGTCTACTTCATCATGCTAAGTGTCTGTTATTTCACTCACTTTCTCTTCTCTCTTCAATGCAAATATTGCAGAGGGGTGGATGTTCTGTGGCAGCTTCAGTTTACTTGTATGCAGGCTTCTGCTGCAGTCCTTGGGAATGGCAGTGCAGCAGTGCCATAAAAAACTATTCAAATATGCTAAAGACAAATGAACTCATCTCCTTTAAAAAAAACAAGCAAACAGAAGAAACAACCAACAACAAAAACTCCGGCATAATATATAGCTTTGAACTTTGAGAATGTTGCTCTTACTGTAAGAGATCAAATTTCAAAGCAGTTATATTATAGACAGATACACTGCGTACCTCCTATCTAGTATCTTGCGTGGATCTGCGTATTAGATATGTTTCCGTTTCTCTATATAATTCTAGAGGATCAGAGAAAAAGGTCTCTGTAAAGATCAGAAATTCCTTTTTCCAGATCCTTCCGTCTCATAAAGATTTGAAGAACAACATCTAATTTCCAAATCTTGGTGGATCATTTTTTGGTACTGATCTTAATCACACTTTCTGAAACACTGACCTTCATGCAAACTATTGTGTTGTTTGTTTGTTTAATGTGGTGTTGGTGTAATGTTTGTAAGTGGCTATGGTACCTCCCTGCTTGAATGATGGTGAATGTTAGATACCCTTGTTTGAAATTTTCAGTGCTAATCTCCAAGCAGTGTTTTTCTGCAGAAAAGACGTGTTGACAGCAATGCTGCCTGAGGGCCCAGCTGTGCTGGACAGAAAAGTCTCTCGGTTTTGGTTTTTATTCTTTATTTTCTCATTTGGCATTGTATTAGTGTTCAGAGAGACCTTTTGTCTGCTATGGTATTTGAATAGATGAATATAACATGTCCTGATGCTTTATAAGAATTTTGTTTAATTGATGTTCAAGATTCCATCTCTAAGCTTACATCTAAGCTTAAAATCTTTGTTTAGATTGGTGTTTAGGGCTTTTTTTTTTTTGCTTTTTTTTTTTTTTTGTCCTTTTGAGGCTCCACTCTTCTCTTGTTTTGCTCCTTACCTTAGTTCACACTGATAAGGTGTCCGGTCTCTGTTATGGATCTCTTTTCCTCATTCGTACAAAGAAAGGATGGAATTTGTATACTGGTTCCCAGCTGTAAAGAAACTCGTCTGCATGAGAAATGTGTAGGTAGTCAAACTAGTGTAATCCCTTTGAAGCTGATTTCATGTTTACTTGAGATCACAGAAGATACTTGATCCAAAACAAATATTCAGTGAGGAGCCCTTTAAGCTGATTGAAATGGGTAGTTTCTTCTGCAGGCAATAAATAATTTTCTTCTTAAGCAATGGGGAGAGTTTCTGCAGTACATGAGGTTAGCATTGGTTGAGATGGTGATGCAATTAGATAAAGCTACAAACTAATGTTATATTTGTCTCTGATTTACCACTGAGGAAGGTAAGAAATTAGAAGAAGCTTTTGCTCCATTGTCTCGCTGCATAAGGTGTGGAGCAAACAGGAACGCTGGGCAGGAGAAGGAGAGGTTCCAGTTCTTTCAGCTGCTTCCTAGTGACTCCACCCTTCCCATGGAAATGGTAGTTGTATCAGGCAGGCATTTATCTTTTCCCTCCTCTTATGTTTGATACACTGCCAGTTTCATCTCCCTGTGAAAGGAAGGATGGACAGAAATATGGTCTGTATGGGGAGTTAAACTGCATAGCATTTGGCTATACCGTGTCTTGACTCTAGTCTCTGACCTTCCTTCCAAGCCATCTCTCTGTCAGGAAGCTGGCACTGGTCAGTACCATTTTCCAAACTTTTTAAAGACAGCAGAGTAACTGAGGTGAGTCTGTCCTTGCAGCTGCCACCCTGAAAGGTCAAGCGCTTAGTGATATGGAAAAGGAAAGGAAACAAACTTTTTAAACTGGAGGCTGTTAGACAAATGAAGCCTGTAAACAGGCTATTTTGCAAGTGTGCAGAAGGGCACTAGTACTTCCTGCTTTTCTTCTTGAGGGCAAATGCAGATTAATGAAAAATTATTGAAACCTGTGGTGAATAATGCTAATCACTCGTAGGAATGATTATTCTGTTCCTCCTGAAACTGCTACGGAGAAAATTCTTGTACCATATTTCACTTACTACAGGCCAAATAAACAGATTTAATTGCTTTGTCCAGAAATTACTCTTTTATGAATACTTTTAACTGGGAACCAGATTCAAATCATTAACTTTCAGATTTTTTAATTAGAGATTTAATAGCTAGAGGAAGATTTGGCTGCCTGTAGTTGGACTGTTAGGCCTTCTCCTTCCTGTTTCTCAGCCCTCCTTTCAAAACAGTAACAATACCCTTTTCCTTCTTAAAATGTAACTGTTCCTACTATATACTTGGTTTACCCTTCCATACTTCCTGTATACTGTTTTCCTTTAGCAAATGTTTAAGTTTACTGACTGAATTTTATGAACCTTAGGTAACAATGTTTGCTGCTGATAAAGTGTATTTCTATTAATGTTGTCTGAAATGATGTAATAAAAATGGAGACTGTACTGGGTAAAGGCAATGAAAACTTACACTTTGAGAGCAGAGGTGGGGTATCTTCTGTGATAATATCTGACAGTATAGGATCTCTGCATTCCCATTCTCTCATACATGGATGTCTATGTAGCTTTTAAAGAATTAATATCTTTAAGTTACAGGGTTTGAATTAAAGTCATGTGTTTAGTTTAAAATAAAATCACCCTGCGTGACCTTTTCCATGATGTAAATCTTGAGTTTGTTGCATGGAGAATAAAAACCCAGTATTTTGCTGCTGTCAGAAATATATAATAGAAATATATACGCTGAGATTTGACAAAGGGAATTTCAGAGGAAATAGCAGAAAGATTTTACAAGATCAAGCATTGAATGTCAGTTTGCTCAAATTAATTTGTGGTTTCTGATAGTTGATCATTGCTCTTGAAGTTGACATTTACTAGCTAAATATCAGTTCCAATGTGCATGGCACTAAAATATTGCTCTTTGTGTCCAATTTCTGTATTTTTTCCAAAACCTGAATTTTTTTCCAGCTGGATCTAGGCTTTAGTAGCAGATCTGCAGTTCAAATGAACAACTTCACAGCTTTGTCTTCCGGAAATCTCTTAGTGTGTTAATCTTCAAGCATCCTATTTTTATAATAGCTGTTCCCAAACCTCCTTTATAATTGTAATACACAGAGATTAGTGAAATGCTGAGTGAAAACTTCTGCCATAGGTTTAAGTTGGGAACAGCTAGATGCGCAGAATGCATTCAACATAAGAGAATTGTACTTAATGGTACAGTTTTGATAACTGAGTCAATAGCAAAACTGTCCACAAAACGTAAAAATGACGGTGGAATAATTCCATAGCTAAACTTACAGTCAGTCCATGTTTGGCACAATAACTACATATACCACTTAAAAGACAGTGATATAAACAATGAAAACTTGTATTTTGTCAGTTAGTCTTAAGATGCTTTTTTTAATGTATTAGCAACCAAATGATGAGAATTCTACAAGTTATTTACAATATCCCTGCTGGTTACTTCTTTCTGATGCTTAGTTTTACCTTGATTGACAATATTAAATTTCAGTAACTTGGGTTCAACAACAGTTCCTAGAACATAGTCCTCCTGCATGCTTCCCTCCACATCCAAATCATGGTGTGCTCCTTTTCTGGGCAGAAGCCTCTTACGCTTCTGAGAATGTCTTTGCCACCTCAATTGCTGAAACATGAGGTTAGCCTTTTGCTGGAAATCTTGCAGAGGATTTTTTTTTTTTTTAAAGAAACCCAGTGAAACACTAGCTTTATTAAGCTGTAGTCACTTATTAATTTGTATTCTCCTAGTGTCAGATCCCGTGTGTGAAGAGTTCTCATATTGATTGAGAAGCGGTATTAATGCAACAGCCCTAATCAATAGCTATGTGTCTTCATTAGGGTTTTTTTTTTAAAGGAGGAAGGTATTCCAGCAGTGGAAAGAATCTTAACTGCAGTGTCTCCGTTCATCTTCATCCTTTGCTATCTACCTCAGTGTGTCTGCTCTGTCTATCTTGATGTGTCTAATCCATTTTCCTCTTTCACTGTTACTATCTCAGGACACGTCTGCTGTTCTGAGCACTAATCAGGTGTAGGTTTCCAATTCTGTGACTACTTCTATTGAAGTATTAATACTACAGCAGTAATAAGGAGACCTACTAACAACTGCAAACTGATGGTGATGAAACCTATGTAACATTGAGTTGGCAGTTCATACCTATGATACATCTCTTTTTATGATAAGCAGAAGCAAGTAGTTTGTCATGGAAGCACTTCCCTTGCCAGCAACTTGGATGTTAGCACCCCTGCCATCTGCTTAAAGTATCCTTTGTTTGTCAGCCAAGCATTGCCCATTCTGCACGCTTGCCCAAGCCCACAAACAAGGAGACTTGCCTTCGGGAACCTTTGCACAACCCCACTAGCTAGACATACCCTATATCCATTTCACTTGCCTGTAGCCCCCAAGTAGGTGAGATAAAACAAACTGTGAAAGTGGCTACCCTAGTGACATTTGTCAGCTGTTGCTGTAAACCACCAACGCAGGAGTTAATTTCCTTTTCTCAGTGGTTTAAATTCCCAGTAAACCTTGACATGTCATTGCCAAGTTGACAGTTGTCTATTGGAGTCCTCATATGTCTCAAAACTGCCACTTGCAACAGTGCACAGCCATTCTTGAACTGCAAGACATGTATCGCTGTCCCATGTTAAGCCCTGTGTGAGGGATGTAATTTCCAGTTTTGTCTCTTGGCTTACACCATTTTTTCTAGGAGGAAGGTGATGAATGGCATGGCATAGCTGGGATTACCTACCACTGCCTCATGAACATCAAAGCAGAGGTGGAGCACTAGACCAGTCTGCTCCTGTGCGTGCATGAGGACAGCACAGATAGAAACTGCCAGTGCTGCTGCCAGCAAAGCATGGTGCCTGAATGAATTAAGAGTGAGGATGTTTGCTGTAAACTTCTGTTATGTTTAACTTTAGGAAGCACACTATGTCTGCACTTTCAAATTTAAAGCACTTTTTGTGAATTTATAAAATGTATTATAGTGACCTTGGTTCTGGTGGATTAATAAACTTTTTAATAAAACTTTTACTGGTGATAGAAAAACATAAAACTTGCTGAGGTTAATGTTTAAGGGTGTGGGATAAGTGTCAAGTCTTGCATCCTTTTCGTGCAAGCTCACGGTATACCTCCTCTGGCCAGAACACCTCTGAAGAAAGCAAATAGAGTTTGACAGAGTCATAATGATTAAATGGGATTAGTAGCCTCAGAAAATAAAATGTTTAATTTGTGTTACAGTAATGCTTGTTTGTTTAAAATGTACAAGTGAATGTGCTTCTTGTGCAGTTTTGGAGTTAGACTTAGTTTAAAATTTAGAGAAACATACCTATTACATTCCTGTTGCTGAGTCAGTACCCTTAGAAGATGGATGCATGCATGCATTGTTTTGGGATAATGGCACATCAGTGATTTTTTTTTTTCTAACTTCAGCATTTTTTTGTAAGAACATTAATTTGGAGGCTTTTTCTTGCCTCCAAATAATTTATAATTTGCCTTGGAGAATAAAGGATAGAAACTTCTTTGTACTCAGAATTGTTAGCTTCTGTAGCTACGTAACACCATATACACTGTGCATCTGACACATCCTTTTAAGGCAAACTTTGTAGAGATTCCCATCCCTTATGGAACTGTACAGGAAAGGCCTTCAGTAAAAATGGGCTTGAGGCCAGGACACGTAGGGCAATTTGAAACAGATTTTTTCAAAGTGAGATCATGTGAAAATCCTTCTTTTTTCTTTAAGAGGGACTCTTTGGCTTAAAAATTGCTTTTTGTAAGTATCTGATTCTAAACAACTGTTAAGTTGTATAGCTATATTCAGCAACAAATGCTCTCTTTTGCGTAAATATTTTTGGTTTTGCAGTAATGCCTCAGAGTAACTTATGTTGCTGTCTCTGTTTAGTGGGATTGAATTACAGTGTTTTTCTCAAAACCAGTTTTGACTTTTTTCAGGTGGGTGGTTCTATGTTTGGGTTTTTTTCTTTAAAAAACAAAAGCCCCCTCAACACCACTACCACCACCACCCCCTTTTTTTTTCCCCCTCCTTAAGCCAGTGTAGAGTTTAATAGATATTAGGAGGGGAGACATAATTAAACTTCTTGTTACTTATATAAAACTATCTCTCACCTGAAGCAGATACAATTCTGGATGTATAAATTACAAAGACTTGAAGACGTTAGTCACACTGGAGGAGCTGGCAGTAAGAGAAAACCATTACAGCAAGGCATGAAGTGCTGCTGTCACAGCTACGGTCTAGTGCCCTGTTTGGACTCTCACCAAACTGTCTTACCCATGCAGCTGGGCCAAGCAAGCTTTAAGCCTTGGGAGTCTGAACTTACTCTGGTCACTGATCCTTGCTTGCTCCTGAAAACTGGACTTTAACTGTTCAGTGCCTTTGCTGCTTCCCTTTCAAGTCTTCACCTGGTCTTCTAGGGTCTAAACAGGATTTTTTTTTGAGGACTTTATTTAGGCAGATGTCCTTTTGGTTACAAAGTAATCCTTAAGAGGTATAGTGTAGTGAAACTGTATGTGGCTTGTACACACACCCTGCAGGACTTGAACACCAAGTCTTTTCCTAGATTTGGGCAAAACCTAAATATTTCTGCACTTCCTTGCTGTTCTGAAATGCTTTCATGGAGGTACAGTCTGATCTACTGCAAGTCCTAGCTGGCTGAATGATCGATGGATTCTTAACAAATCTTCCTACCCAGCTTTGCATGTTTGGACCATGGCTCTTCCCAGATTAAAACCGGATGTTACTGCTATAAAAACCTTACTTTGCTTTCTTGCTAAGAAAGCTCTCCTGTTATATTGCTTTCCTGTTGGTATTTCCACTGCTGCAGCCTCTTATTTATAGACAGAGAGCATTATCTTCGTATTCCTGGTTTTGCTTGAATAAGAGTAATTTAATTGAAAAGTATTTTTCTGTTGTCCCTAATCAATTGACTACATGCTAGAAGCCTTCTAAGGCAAAACAGACACATGCATTTGGGATGGGATTTGGTTATATTCAAATGTTTGTGGTGAAAGCCAACTCTTGCCTCACTGCGAATGTGGGCCCCACCAGAGCATTTCCCTTCTGTGCTGAGCATGGGCAGAGCATGAGTCAGAGCTCAGGCCAGCACCCACCAAGTGAAAGGATGCGCTGGAACAGGACCTGTACTTCAGCTTCTGTTGATATTCCCACCACCTGCCCAGCGTGAGCTGCCACTGCTTTGGTTAACTTCGTAACACTACATGGGATCAATTTGAAGTTACATTATATATCATATCTGAAAGTCAATACAGGGTTAAGTTAATGAAGCATATGTAGTTCAGACACCTGTCTATTGTTCCAAGACTAAATGTTCTTTGCTTATTTTTGCAAGAAGCTGTCCTCTTACCTTGCTGACATCATTGTATTAATTGTGCCCCAATAGAAGTGAAAAGTTACAAGTAACTTTCTAAGAAAATAGAGACTTGCCTTTTTACTATGGTCTGCCTTAATAGCATCCTTTAGCATGAATAAATGATGGTATAAAAATGTTTGTGATATGGAAAGGTACTTCTATTTGAAAGAATCTAGCAGGTTTTAATAAAAAAATGAACAGAAAAGCTGTGAGGTTAAACATTAGAGATAAAGAACTGGTCTTTGAATGAATGGAAAAGAATTAGAACAAAACATAACTAACAAAGTTAGAGTCCAGTCAGGGCACCTGAGCATTTTGGAACCTTAAATAATTGAGGATTGGGACCTCTCTTGCATGTCATTTGCAATACAGCATTGCCCACACATACTGCTGCTTGCGTGTGTATTTCAAACCTACAGTGAATTCAGGTGTGCAGCATAATGAGACTACAGCTTACCTTGTGGTATCCTGAGTTTTGGATGCAGTGTCTACGTGCATCCTCTACCCACTCCAGCAGTGCCAACTGTTCTTTCTGCTCATGCTCAAGTGCTGAAAAATGTTGGTTTAGAAGTTACTACAGGGTAGTAACCTGTAGTAACTTCTAATGAGAACCTCTTAGGAGTTTGACTGTCTTTCCTACTTCAGCAGTAGTACTTTCTTCTTAACAAGTAGTACTTGTTATAAACTTCAGTACAGCAGGCTTATGGCTTGATTTTTAAATAACTTAAGCTACATTTTCATTAAATAAAAGGTTGATCTAAAAGTTCATCTAATCATAATTTTTTTAAAAATACCTGTCCAACTGTCTACTATGCAGCTTTTGTGACTTATATGGAACTGCCTGTAGGAGCTATGTAAATTTCAAATACTGTCTTACTATTCTTAGACTTTCTTCAATAATCTGCTAAATTTCAGTGGTAGGCCTTTAAAGATTTTATTACAAAATAAATGTTTTCTAATGTGTGTTTGGTCATCACTTTTTTTTAATATCACATTAATTGTAGATCATATTCTTCTTAGAACTCTTTTTATGTGGTTAAAGCACAACTTGCCTGGGTGGCCGTATCTGAAAATATTTGATGTTTCCTGGAATATAATCAACATTATGCATTACCTACTGAACTTCAACTGGTCAGAGACATACCCAGGAAAGGAAGGGGTGAGATGGAGGGCAGGGAGCAGCAGAAGCAGATTATTATGTTTCATTCTTTGTGCCGAATTCATTCTTTCAGTTTTTTTGGTGGTGGTAAAGCAAAACAATAGCAGCTGATAGGCAAGATATTCTAAAGCCTATGGTGTGAAATCTGCATTTCTCATGCTTCTGCTAAGAAAACTACCTGAACCAGAAAAATGTGCTATGTGTGAATTCAGATTTTGATCTACTAACTGTATGAAAGATAAATCTAGGCGGACTTTGCTGTCTAGTAGAAACTAAGGAACTTCTCAAGAAATCACTTCTTTCACCTAAATTACAAAAAACACAGGTTGAATCATTTTGTGCAAGGATGAAGTGATGGTAAGAATGAGAGAAATCTGTATTTTCCTTATGAATACTTATCACAGGCACCTCAATTAGCCTGTTCAGCTAATGTGAGTTCATGGAATTAAGTTGAAGCAGGCTGACAGGTGACCAAATAGGATCAGAGCAGTCGGTGGGAAACACTGAGCACTATTAACTGGGCAACCCCTGTTACCTTGGGACCAGCAGTGTCATACGGTTTATTTTTCAGTCAAGCCTATATCTGGGATCACGAGTGGTAGTGAGCAGTCTGAGCTTATTGGGTGGGGGCAAAAGAGGTGTGAAAGGAGCGGAGTCTTGAAGTTTACTTTTGAAAAAAGTGGTGAGAAAATGCAGCATGGACTGTGCCTTTGCTGGAGAGGCAGAGGGAATGTACATTTTGAGTAACATCTAGCAAAGCTTGCATTTGATAGGCTTCAGTTTTCTTTAACTTTTTTGAGAGGTATGTATGAGTTACTAATTAGCCACTTGCTGCTGTAAAACATAATTGCTCTGATTTTGGTAAGTGAAGCTGGCTTGAAGAGAAGAAAAGAGGTGTGGAGAGAGACTCAGACTAAAATAATCAGATTTTCTGATTCTGTTTGGAAGGTGAAGTCAGAAGACTTGTCAACACGTTTGGCCCTTGGGGAAGGGCCACAGAGTCACAGTACAGTTTGCTTGTAATGTGACATATTTTAAAAGCTGTTCTATTGGTGAGAAAAAGAAGTAAACTTGAAAGAATATATAATTTCCTGGATTGCTGAAGTAGCAATAGATTAGGAAAGTACTGTCAGAAAGATACAGTGATCATTGATGTCACCGTTTCTCTGTTTGCTGGCTGTCTAGCCTTTGAGAACTCCTGTTCCACCAGAGTTATAGTAGACATCATCTCAGGAGACGCTTCCTGGGTTACGACTAGGAAAACTAGATCATTTTCAGATTTTTTTTTTTTTTTTTTGCTGTTCATGCACCAGATTGTTCTCTTAGATTTCCCCACCCCCACTCCCCAAAACAAGAGTAACCAGGTGTCACTGAAGTCTGCCAGTACAGCAGGGTACCAATCACAGAATCATCTAGGTTGGAAAGGACCTTGAAGATCATCTAGTCCAACCGTTAACCTAATATTTCCAGTGCAGTGCTCAGCACGTTGTTTCAGAAGACATCTCTGTTAGTGATGTCAGAGCCTGCCCAGATCTGCTGTGTTGTATCAGAGCTCAAGCCAGTCATACTGGGGGTGGGTTTCAAACCAAGGAGAGTCTGTTCTCCTCAGGGAGTAACGCTTTTGTGCATTGGGTTGGATCATCACAGTCTTAGCTGAGAAGAAATTTCATATCCCAGTGCTTTTTCAAATGAAAACAGCAATTATTTGAAATAATAGGTAGTGAATATTGCTGGAACCATGTTCTGCAAAGAAAAATAAACTCTTCAGCAATATACAGACTAAAGATACAGTTCAAAGGTACTTGATATCAAGAAGTATAATGTATGCTGGCATGACCAGAAGGTGCTACAGCTGAAAGTGGAAGCTGATGACTAAGGAGAATTGGAGTTATAAGCCAGAAAACTGTGACTATGACAAAAAATTATAAGAACAAGGAATGTGAGAAAAACTGTGAGAACAGATTTGAATGGGTGTGAGCATTATAGTAATACAGCTGCAGAGAACGAGAGGGAACCAGTATTCAAAGGGCAGGTGTACATCTGAGTTGTTAGTGCACTCTGAGGAAAGAGATGGTAACGTTTCCTTCTTGAATAGTTTTCAAGCTGTCACAAAATCATACTGGATAGCCAGGGAGTAGAACACTTAGTTCGTCCAGCCTGCTGATCTGGCAGCAAACACCATGCATGACTACAGGCATCTTACTTGTAAGATGACTTGGAAACTTTGAGACATGGCTTGTTCTTACTTCACAGAGTTTAAACTGGTGCCTATAGGAATAGTGCCAGGAATTTTGGATTAATGCTTGTCCATCCCTCTTTTAAAGATTGTGGCCTAAATTTTGATTTACAGAGAAAACAGTGAGATGTTGGCAAGTCGTCAGTTATGCTACACATAACAAAAAAATACTGTTGAATATTAAGCAAAATGGATACAGCTGTAAAATTTTTGTGCTAAGTAGCGTAGTGAGATTTAGCGAGATCTTTCAATATTAGTGTTAACACAGTGTGTTCTCTGCCTTTCTGTAAACAGTCCATAATGACAGAAAACAACACATATTGAAATAGCAGGACATACTTAATGGTGGCTTTCAGTTTTTGAGGTACTTTGCCCTTTGGCTTTCATCTGGACTTTTACCTTCCCTTTACCTTTGGATTTCTCATGCACAAATATGCCTCTTCTGACATTTGCTTTTGCATGCAATCCTGGTCAACATATATGAAATTAACAGGGAATTTTAAGTTGTCCTTATGATGTTAGTGGCTTGGTAGCTCAAATGACAAGAAACTCCACTTGACAATAACTTTGGTAGCCTGTCACTCCCTTTTCTGACACACTTTCAGTAAAAATCAAAACCTTGTATTTTCCCACTGTCTTAGGTTCTCTGTCTCAACTTAAAGGGTATGCTATTTATTCTATGACTAAATAACCACTCTGTTGTCAGACAACTAGAACTGTTCTGCAGAAAAATACTGATTCTGTCCTTGTCACTCTCTCTCACCTCTGAAGCTGAAGATTAGACATGTACAATAATCTATTTACATCACAGAATTTTAAACAGAAAGTTTTAACTTAGTTGTATAATTAAATAAAATAATAAATCTAGAAACCCTTTCTTCCTGCTTATGAGAAGAACTCTTACTGTTCTGTGCCTTTTTCTTGGTCGTTCACATAACCAGTAAGCTCTTAACGCTATTTTTTTGTCCCAGACATTTTGCTGTGTAAATTTTAGATGTGAGATTCAGAGATGTGTTCTGGAATAGCAGGTGATGAACAGAATGGGGCAACTCAGGTGCCAGAAGCTGGAATTTTGGAGACTAATTTGGGACTGGCCATGTAGTCTGCCTCACTCCCACTTCTGAGGACTAAGGGCTTCCAAGAGCTTCTGCCTTGATACCAGGAGATAATTATGCTTTCATCTTTCTCATCATAAAGCCTTAAAAAGGGGAGGAGAAAGATCTTATTGCACACTAGTGCCAAGCAAATGATAAAGAAGTATCAGCATTGGTATCTTTGGCCTCTGCAAGACAAATGGCTCCTGAGGGTAGTACTTATTTAAATGCAAAGGATGTTTGTAGGCACCACTGAAACCACAAAAATTCAGTTTCACTCAGATAGTTCCAAATTAATAAAAACTGAAAAGTTGCTATAGGAACAAATTGCTGCTTAAAATTTAAACTGTACAAGTTTAGGTCTTAAAAGCTGGAGTTTTCCCATAGTTATCTTATTTGCTTTCAGTAGTTTATGACCTAGATGTGTAAAACTAATACTAAAACCCCTGGCTAGACGTGGATTGAATTCAGTATGAGATGAATATGCTGCCATACTTACTAGAAATCCAGTAAGCTTTCTCTCCTCTATCTTTTTTTGTCTGAAAACTAGTAATTTTGTGTCACTTTAAACAAGGATATAGGCCACACCAAATTTCTCCCTATGAAGAATATCAACATCTAAATCTTAGAGCTTTATTTTTCTGTTCACTTTGGTGAAAAAGTATGTGCGTAACCTCTTCATTTACTATCTTGGAATAAAGTCCTGGCTATTTCTCTTGCTGTACATAGCCCTGTACTTTATTTACCTTGGAAAACAGTGACATACCAACCTATCTTGCTGCACTTTTATATGCATATAAATCTAGGTTTTGTTGACAAACACGGTTCCTATGATAGAGTTGTTCACTCACTTTGACAAGCATATGCTCTTATTGTTAAAACTTTTGACCAGAGAGCAGTTTCATCAAATGCTTGCTAGTACTTTAAATTTAGCGTGCTGCATGTTCAACATTTGACTCCTGCTGTGGGGGCATAAAGCCTGAAGCTTTAGTCAAAAGTTTCATCAGAACTAAGAAATGCGAGCTATTATGACGTGATGGATGACTTTGAAAGCTTTCAATCTTTTATACCTGCTTTTTAACTTACTAAGTTTTCTGTTTGTTAGTCCCAGTGACTTGTAAAAAACTATGCAGTGCGCTTAAACTCTTTCTTGAGATACTGTTACAGTATTTTTCCAGCGTAGCAGCAATATAGACAGCTGAACTCTTAAACTGGAGATTTGGCATGTATATAGCTCTTAGTGTACAGTGTGTACTTTGTAATTTGGAAAAGATTAGTATAAAAGGACAATTGAAAGTCCATATGATATCATTTATTGTGTGAAATACTGGTTAACATCATCACTCAAACTTAACATGCTACAGGCACACTGAGTAACTTCAAGGGACACAGACAGATCATTAAAGTTGGCCAACATAACTTCAGTTGTTTCCAGGAATCCATACACTTGACAAAAACAGTGATGACTGCTGTTCTTGTACTACAGATAGAGGGGGGGTTTTTACACTGTAAGAGGTCCCAAACAGGAAAGTCCTACCTGAACAGAACAAGATGCAAGAACAGGGTATGAAGTCACCAGGGGAATCAAGTTTAACCCAGGAATTCTAGACTGAGGCATATATTGGCATAAATGTGTGTATATCAGCTTGTAAAGGGCAGGTAGCACCTACTCTTCTCTTCCCACAACCTTAGATCACCTGTAATTTTGACCACTTTTATAAATTTTAGTTTCCTTTCAAAGGTATTTCTAACTATTAAATCTATTAAATTAACTCTGAAGCATCAGCAAAAAGGGTAGCACTTACAACTTTATATAAGATTTGTCAGAACAAAGTAACGAAATTAACAGTTGGCTTCCTGCTATCTGGTTTTAAACTTTTATAAAATCTTTATATCCATTGCTACAATTAAATCTTTTTTACAGTGTTCTGAAACTGTAGGTTTTTTCATGGCACTGATGATGTATACTTTGAATTAAGCTGCTTAGCTACTGCTTTCAGCTTTAGTAGATGGTTTTTTCTTTTGCTGTGGACCTGTAAGATTTAAGTGTCTTCTATGAAAGTTGAGTACTTAAAAAGGATCAAATGTTGGCATGTTGATTAGTAGTAATGGAAAAAGCCTTAAAATTTTTTTCATTTATATCAAAGCTTTCAGCTTCCCCTCGTAGATAGCAATCAAAGGAAAACTGGAACAGCTCAGATAGACGTGGAAAATACAAAGTATTCACTTAGTGTTACATAACTTCTGGTTGTGCTATGGGGAGTAAAAGAGCTAAGAATTCAGAGTAGGCATAATGCCTTGCTTCTGGCAGTACCTGACCTGTCACTCTCCCTGTTTAACCCTTCTCGTCACATGTTTAAAACCAGGTTCTAAAGTTTCCACATTTCTAGCTTTTCAGGTAGCTTGAGTATAATTTTCAAACTATCACCACTCTTCACTTTATGTAACCTAGTTTCCCACCAGTTCAAAAATCGGAACAAAAACTTTGCCATATTTAAGTCAAACTGCACGGTAGTAATGACAATTCCAAAAACTAGCAGATTTAATAGTAATGGTTTTAGTGGCAATAAGTTTCTTCATGTATATAAGCATTTTTTATTTCCTATCTCTATATAAGCACTGTAGTGATACCCCAAGACAATTTAAAACCTCTTGAAAAACTCAAGATTTGAACAAATGGTAAAGTACTCCAACATAAAGTAAATATTCTTCAGGAGAAGTGATAAAATTCCATCCGATTACTTCTAAGCTCCCCAAGCAACGGGGGCAGCAATTTAATATTCAGCGCAGTTGTAATCTCACATATGGAATGCACTTAGTATTAAGTGAGGAAAATTTTTGCCATTTTTTTTTTCCTTTATATGCTCGTCAAGAAAGATTAAAATAGCCACACTTGCAGAAGTCTTTAGGGTTCTTACTCTTACTGGCTTCCATATTTATTTTTTTTTTTTAAACACGGGGAGGGAGGAGATAGAGTAACCTTTAAAATGTGTCTCTTGGTGGCATGATCATGGATGTAATTTCCTCTTTAAAAAAACCCAGCAATTACCAGTGCTTAAAAATAAATTAAGTTGTAGAAAGACTATTCCAGACAATTCCAGCTGCAGGATGACTAACTATGACTTAACGTTGTCATTAAGCTACACTGAAGCAGAAACTGCCTGAATTTTCAGAAAGCACAATGTTCGTTACATTTCCAACCAACTAAAGAATTGTGGAAGAGAGTAGCTTAAGCATCTTTGTGTACCCACATGGCATGTTAGAATGGCGATTTTAACATAGTATGGACAGTCAACATACAAATGACCAGCCTAAATTGTCTGCCATCTTCTGACTGGAATATCAGAGCATACCAAGTTCTGACCTTTCTACGAATCCTATTTCTTCTTTCGAACTGGTGTACAGAAATATGTTATCTACTGTATGTCTTGTCTGTACATGTAACTTAAGATTTTGTGGGTCAGATCACTTTTGTAAGATCTCTGTAGGTTCTCTAATGTGTAAGTGTGTGATGCTATGTTTCAGTTTTTTGGGGGATGTTTTGGGATATTTCTCTTTGCACAGATACTTTACTTACTTTCACACAAAATAATAGAGTCAGTTATGTCCAAGACTGCTGCTCTTCTATAAGTTTGAACAATTTAGTTGAGTCCGGCCAAATGTTACTGGGGAGACAAATTAAGGCTGTGATCGTATAGGCCTTGTTTCCATAGGAAATCAAATAGCCATGAAAAGTAGTTTGCAAGCTAATCACCAGGTTAGGAAGGAGAAAGATGATAACCAACTTCCTCATACACCATTTTCAAGAGGGTAACCTTTCTGGTAGCCTCTCAGAAAAGGGGCTACCCACCCTTTACTATTATTACCATCACTTTAAATGAAGAATGTCATTGTGCTGCTTCGGATGCTAAATTTAAGGAAGGTGCAAGAGGACTATCTGTCACCCAAGAGACAAAAATGCAGCGGCTTCCTCTACGAAGCTGTGAACTTCAGCTAACTTTTCTAGTCTGCTTCTCATCTTGGCTGTCTAATATCCAAAAGGCATGATTAAAAAAAGAAGTCATGATACTTTACTCACAATAGGCAGTATTACCTGAGCTCTCTTCCTTTTTTCTTCAATGAGAAAAGGGGTATCTTGATTATTTTAGACTAGCTTTGGTCCAAGCACTGAGGTACCTGTCATCTTGTGCAGAATATTGCACAAAATTTTACACCTTAATCAGATCTGAATAAGGAAATGGGTTAGTCCATTATCCTGATCTGTAACTAAGGCACCATAGCACCACTATTACAAATAGTCTAAGAAAATAAGTATTACTCAGACAAGTTTTTGAAGTAAAGCCAGAGATACAGGAATTTTCCATTCCCCTTAGAAGAAAAATAGAGAACAGAATACTGGAATTTTTAGTTTGGTAAATTTGGAGTTGGGAATTACTAACGCCAGCCAAAATGTAGCAATTGCCTCTATCCAAGTAATTCAGATAGGTTGGAATTATAATCTCCTGCAGTATAAATAGCTGCTAATATCTGGCCTTTCTGGGCTGAAGTCTAAGACTATATGCAAAAAGTCTGAAATTTGCATTTTGATCTGAATGTAAGTGGCTTTACATGAGTTTCTTGTTCAGAATTTGTAAGCAACTGATGGTAGCTAAGATGATTTTCCATTAGAAATACTGCAAGTGCATTCTGTGCTTGCTGGTCAGGTTTCTCACGGTAGCTCCCTCATTCCCCGTCTTGGTTCCTGACCCATGCGGGGCAACTTCTAGCAAAGGTGGGAAAGCGTTGCCAACCTCCACGCTGGTGGAGGTTATTTATGCTGTAAAATCTTGTGCTCAGATAACTTGTTTTGTGTGCAAAGAACGTAGCAATGCTTTCAATGATATAATCCCTTTCCTCCAACTCGCCAATATCGATAAGTATTGCAAAAGTAACAGGTTTAGGCTGAAGGAAGTTTGAGCTGCTTTTCAGTGTCTTTAGGGGAGGGCAACAAAGGGCAGAGAGAGTGAAACATGTGCCCCGTTAGCTGCAGGCATTGTTGAAGTTTACTGGTTTTAAGCATTCCGTTCACGTGGATTGATTTCTAGTGAGTGAAGCATAAGCTGACACACTGAGTAGTGAAGTCTGAACATCTGGAAAAGGAGTATTTAAGTCACCTTGCTAACAACTCTGGGCTTCTGTTTGATGCCTTTAACTTCAAAGGCCATTGGAGGTTTTCTCTTTGCAATTAAGACATGAGATCACAGTTTATTCCATCAGAGTCTTCCAGCAAGTCCAAAGAAAATAGAAATAGCAGGCATACTAAAGCTTAAGTTTAAAAATGACACACAAACAATGCCCATAATCCCCAGCAAGATAACTCTTAATGTTGTACCGACAAGGAGAAAACTTACTAGGTCATCTCCATTAATCATAATCTAGATAAAAAAGCAAACCCACCATAATCTTTGGCTGAATAATTTCAAATCTATTATATAAAAGTTCCCATGTAGAAATCTACATCTGAGCAGTAGGCATGGCACGGCAATTCAGAATTCTTGTGTTCATAACACACTATTTCACTTCCTGCTGAAGTACAACTTGGGTAGAATATTTTCTCCAAAGAGTCCTCATTTTTCTGCAGCTGTCAAAAGACTATTCACAAGCTCCAGCAATTCTTACAGTAGGAAGAACTGTTAAGTGCTTCAAAGTGCTAGTTGCAAATAAACGTTTAGTAGAGCCATAACCATTGTAGTAAAAGGGATAAAAGACTTACATCTGTACTCTGATATTTAAAAAACAGTTTAAAATCCAGCAATAAAATTGCTGGATGAATGCTATAGCATACTCTCTGAAATGGATGGGGGGGGGGGGGAAGAGTTGCAGTTTTCTCTGGAAGTAACTTTATAACTGCTTGTGTTACAGATTGCCCTGAAATATGACCCCCAGATAGAAGAAGATCTGCGTAACTGGATAGAAGAGGTTACAGGGCTGAGCATTGGTGCAAACTTTCAACTGGGATTAAAAGATGGCATAATCTTATGCGAGTAAGCATTTATGAAGTAACCTTATTTTTAGCAGTTTTCCACTTTTGAGGAGCTAAGGAGGGACTTTCTGAAGACTCCCCTTCAAACACATCAACAATAATAGTCAAAGATAGCTGATAGCAGGGTGGGAGAGAGCTTCTTTGAAACTGTGGAAAAGAATGAAAACTTAAATCTCCTTTATATTTCAGCAAAGATTTCTGAGTATTTCTAAATTTAACGGTGAAGCTCTTTTCTATAATAATCAAATGGCACACAAAAATTCTTATGGTCTGTTAGACTTCTTAGACCTGAGATCTGAGCTAGGCACTCTGTATAAACCAAAAAATTAACCATTTTGATGAAATTAATGCAACTAATAAAGCATGAGTGAAAATATTCTATAATGCCTGCACAGATGGTATAAGGATGAGATTTATTGTTTAAGCATTTCCCTTTTTTTCACCTCCCCAGGCTTATAAATAAGCTGCAGCCAGGATCAGTGAAGAAAATTAATCAATCAAAACTAAATTGGCACCAGGTAAAACAAAAAAAACCCAGAACTACACCTCTAACCCCTCCAACCCCCAAACAGTTCTTTTGTTCTGTATTAACACATTTGCTGTGAATGTGGTACACCTTAAATCTTAATAGCACCAAGTTTTGTATGATGCGTACACAACAGCTGAGGATACTGCATACATAAACAGCATTTAACAGAAAGCAGCTATAGCTGAGATGGCTCATAAATGGCAGTTGAGTATATATATTTAATAGTAGTTCTTTAGCTGTTAGGTGAAATTTCAGATGGAAGAAGAACATAGAGTCCTACAGCAAGGCCTTTTTCCAAGTTAAAAAAAAACTGTTAATTTTTTATTAAATCACAACTGGAGTTTTCCATCCAGGCAGTGCTGCAAGGTGTTAGGTCAACAGCTTGCCTGTACCTGGGCATCACTGTATGAAGTGTCCTGAGAAAGCAGCTGGAAAGGATGGGGAGGGAAAGGACCTGAACAGTCTCAGAAGAAATGGTTGTGTAACAGAACTCAGAGAACAGTATGGTACAAACTACAGTATATATTTTATTTCAGTATATCCAGATTTGATTTCTGATGAGTGCTCTATCTAGCATTTGTCCCCTACAAGGGACTATGAAAGGCAACGTGCATTTAGAACAAGCATTGCAAGGGTTGCTGGTTAGAGTTGACTGCCTTTACTGTTCCTGGGTCTGGCTTAATACTGCTGTGTCAGCCTCTTGGTTTTGTTGGCTTTGAACACTTCTAATACAGTGAAGGATTTTTATTTTTTAAAAAAAGTCTTAATACCTCTTAAGACTTCAGAAGGAAAGATGAGATTCAGTCCTTACTCCTTGTACTTCATATTGCTTCCCAATTTCTGCAGCGCACAATGCTAAAAAATGTTGCTAAACCCCAAAAGCTTAGCTGAGTTTGTCCTAGGAGGTGAGCAAAGTAATACCTTCAAACCAAGTTAAATGTTCTTACTATCTACATAGTTATGATTTTATTTTACTCAAAATTATCAGTTGCTAAAGTCAAATAGCACGGACACTATATTGAATTTTCCAGTTTGAAACAGGTTTTAGATTAGTATTTCTCTGAGAAGGGACACAGTCGAGGCAGTTTTGTCATCAAAGCCCCATCTAACAAAGTATATGATACTCACTGATGGAGAGATGCCAGACTAGATAAACCCTTAGATTAATTTCTAAAGTCAATGTTAAAACTGAGAAATAATCTCAGACTTCCCACCAGTCACTCTTAACCATGCCAACTGTTTTCTCCAGTTTGCACAAGGCAAAGGACTTGTGTAAAACAAGCAAAACAAACCAACCAACACCAGAAACTTTAAAATTACTTAGTTTCTGAATGGAAACACTGAGTAGAAAACTGGCTTTTTTTGTTTCTGTTTAGCTGGAGAACATTGGGAATTTTATCAAAGCCATCCAAGTGTACGGCATGAAGCCACATGATATTTTTGAAGCAAATGATCTCTTTGAAAATGGAAATATGACTCAAGTACAGACTACCCTAGTGGCGCTAGCAGGTCTGGTAAGTATTTGTACCCCTGGAATTGGCACAAATCCACATGCCAATCCAGATGCACCCTTACCACTCATGTAAATACAGAAAACAGCATCCAGCCTGTCGGGAGGGGATAGATACTACTGTTAGTCTGAGATACTGCAGAGGGCTGTGTCCTACCACATGCCTCCAGGGAAGGCTTGGAATTCAGAGTTAGGATTCTTGACTGCAGATGGCCTTGCTCTGGAGCTGCGTGTGCATACACAGAACTGGGCAGGCTCACGGGAGGACGCTAATGCCTGCAGAATATCCTTCTGACAAGATGCTTGAGTAGCTTTGAAGTGCCACTTCCAGTGGCACAAGGCACTATTACCTTCTCTTGCCCCTGGCACAGAGAGTTTCTTGTAAGAGAGAAACTTGCTTGTGGCATCACTTGAGGGTCCAGGGTCAGGGCTGTAAAGCCAGTGTTCCAGTAGCAGAAAATACACTTTAAACACTGAATACTTTATTTTTCCTCTCCCTAAATAGGCAAAAACGAAAGGTTTTCATACTACAATTGATATTGGTGTCAAATATGCAGAGAAACAAGCACGAAGTTTTGATGCAGGAAAACTAAAAGCTGGTCAAAGTGTAATTGGCCTGCAGGTAAGTATGAAATTCAAGTTTGCAATTAATCTGTTATATTTGAGAACAACTTTCCTGTTTTGATTAATTGATATATTGTTTATGCAAAAACAGCTGCAGAATTATAATATATTCTTATCATGAAAGGAGGTATGAGGTTTTAATTCTTGTAAGCAGTTGATTTGCTTTATAAACTCAAGTGACTGCTCGGAAGGTTTTTTTGTTTGTTTTAAATCTGCAACAAGAGTGATAAGGAGGAAAGGAACAGCTAATATTTAGCAGTGTCACCTCTGTCCTCAGAAGCGGTTTTAAAGTAGGAGTCTTTGGATAGCTAAAGTTCCTTATATGGTAGAAACTTTTTTTCTCTCCACTTTCCTTAATAGTCATAAAACCTAAAATAACTGGCATAAAACCTTAAAATTCCTGTGGTAGAGAAGTTGTGGCAGTGTAATTGAATCATTACTGTCCGAGGTAAAAGTTACTATTACATTCTGATGCATACATCTATTCTAATTGCAGTGCAGTTGGGCAGATGCCAGTCACTGAAATGCCTTAGGATGACAGTTGCCTTTATTTTTCCTTTCGAAGTTCAGTATGGAGAAAGAGTAATTTATTACAGGTAGTGGTCAAGCTACATGAGGAAAACATGCACTGTAATTACTTTTTCTGTCAGCCATCACAGTTACCAACCATGTTTGTTTCCTTAGACTGTGCTTACTGTACAAATAAAAATCACTTTTTTCTGTCCACCTCTTCCTTCCCCCAATAAAGATGGGCACCAACAAGTGTGCCAGTCAGGCAGGCATGACTGCTTATGGAACTAGAAGACACCTCTATGATCCAAAAATGCAAACTGATAAGCCATTTGACCAGACGACAATTAGCCTACAGATGGGCACGAACAAAGGAGCCAGTCAGGTAAGCAGGACTGCGTGTGACACTTGTAGAGCGGATACAACTCTCAAGCTGGGAGAGCCCGATGGGATAGGAACGAGCACCTGTGAGTTGCGTGCAGCAGCAGAGTCTAACTGGCAGCAGTGAGGGTACAGTTCAGCTGTGCTTTTATGCAGTAATTGAAGAACTTGAATTTCTTATCACTAACCAGCGTGTTCTGTGCTGAGTATCTTAAAGCATAAAAATGACCTGGTGCTTCTAGAATTTCCAACTGGCTGTGTTACACCAGAAGAAAACAGTAACTTCATTTCAAGTACTAACTAGAGAGAAGCAAAAGAGAAATTGCTTCCTGGGCACTACCTCAGTCCAAACACTTAGTGTATTCTTTCCAAAGAGGAAACTAAACTGGACCTTTCTGCAAGGACTTTCTTCTGTGACTTACTGGTGAACATATGCTGCTGTGCTGTGTTTTGTTATACTTTAACCCTACTTTCTAGCACTTCTAGGAAGGCGTACTGGTTGTACTCATAAATCTAGTAATCACAGCTCTTGACCTTCTTACTGAACCTCTACAATCCTGTTTTCTTAGGCTGGTATGCTGGCACCAGGTACCAGGAGAGACATCTACGATCAGAAGCACATATTACAACCTGTGGATAACTCAACTATTTCATTACAAATGGGTACCAACAAAGTAGCTTCACAGAAGGGAATGAGTGTGTATGGGCTTGGACGACAAGTGTATGACCCCAAGTACTGTGCTGCACCAACAGAACCTGTCATTCATAATGGCAGCCAAGGAACAGGAACTAATGGGTCAGAAATCAGCGATAGCGATTATCAGGCAGAATACCCAGATGACTATCACGGAGAGTACCAAGATGACTATCAAAGAGATTACCATGGTCAGTACAGTGACCAGGGCATTGATTATTAGCCTTGCATCAAAAGTTCAGTATTAGTCCATTATTTTATTCAGTAAGAACGAAACTAGCCTTGTGGAATTGTTACCTGTCTTTCCTACACACTATGCTTAATGTACCTTAAGAAATATTGCCTTACATACATTCCTTTTTCCTTTCTCTGCCCTTTCCCTGTCTAGTTGCCTTTAGTGCTGTAACAGTTGTAGTCTACAGCATAAACAATAACTGCATATGAAGTAAAAGGAATACTGTGAAAGGGGGAGTGCTGTTGTACAGCCAGGTTGTCTAATAAGGAGCTATGCATTTTCACAATCTACTTATGTAGGTATTTACATACCACATTAAGCCTTCATTTTACATATTTACAGCTTTTCTATTTTCCAAATGAGATAGAAGAATTTCATGCTTAAAGTTAAATGTGGTCTTTGCCAGTTAAATCGAAGACATCACATTAGTGATTTAAATATCATCACTATGTTTCTAAGGTATTGTTTGCTAATGGTAAGTCCTGCATTAGACATAAGTGTGGATTTGTGATTGTGTATTCATTCCATTATCAACACTGACCAACTGACCAAACTTAGAAATAGTTGTCTTACTAAAAAAGGGAGCTTGTACAAACTCTTGAGCCAACAGAAGTCCCATGGTTGATGGTGCATTTACCTTTTATTGTGCCATAATATATCCATGTAGAAATGCTTTTTCTTCCTTGAACTGTATTTATTGCCACACTTCTCAAACTGATCCCAGTGTATTTTTATAAATAAATATTTTTTCTTAAAGGTATGTAGAAGATCCTGTCTCATTTGTTATGCTACCATTCTGAAAGATCAGATGCTGCAAAAATTATTCCCAAATCAGCATCACCTTTGCCTGTGTTAAGGGTAACATAGAACTGTTGTCTGTTGCAGTTTGGGTTCTTTCTTTTCCATGTGATTTAATCTAACAACCTTGTAAAAATCTCCTGGGACTGAGTGACAGTGACTTAACAAGAAAGGAATGTAGCTCCTTGACAGCAGAGTTCACTTCCCCTCTACATTACTGTGAGGTTATGACCAGAGATGCTTAGCTGTTCACCAAATCCCTGCCCTTTTCTCAAGGCAAATGAGGAACTGCACATATTTAACACTGCCTCTGCTTCAGCCTATAGCCTTCATACCATCACTTTGAAAACTCAAAACACCCTTGCTTTAGAGTATGTAAAGAAATATCCCAGTCTTTGGGCCTGCTGGTCTGCAATCTGAATTCTTTAGTTACTGAGAGCAGAGCTTTGTTCTGAAATGGAAAATGCTTTCTTCCTCACCATGGAATGTAGACAGGCTGTACTAATTTACCTGGGATGCTTTTAACAGGAGGAAAAAAAAGAGCATGCTATCAGTAGGGGCCACTGTTGCTGATCTTAACTTCTGTAAAAAAACTAAAGGTATCTTAAAAGTGCAGATTAAATTTACTTACATTAACATATGTTTTATACTTGCAAGTTCTGGACTTGTGAAGGATTCTTCCCTCAAAACTAGAAATTATTCGTGCTTTGCTCCGTTAGTTTCTGTTATCTTTGGGTGTGATGTGCTGACCTGACTTTCAACTAACCTATTTGTTCAATAAGTCTTAAGCTTATTTATTTCACAGAATTTAAATTTGAAAGGACCTCTGGAGGTCACTGGTCTAAGCCCTACATCCAAGGCAAAAGAATTATTACCAAGATGTCTGTTAAGACGTGTTTTTGCTGAACTATGCTATGCCCCCCGTTCAAAATAATAGTATTTAACAATTTAGAACTATTGTATTGAATGCTGAAAAGCAATGCTATGATCAACAACAAAAGCTTTGTTGCTTTCATAGTTTGGGTGAAAGCGGGATCTCTTTTTGAAAGCCTGATCCATGCCCTCCTGCTCTTTCTGAATCCAAAACTTAAAGCTGCTTGCGCACATTTATTATGTGTGTACTTGAACAGAGGAAACAAAACAACACACAAACTGTTCTTAGTATGCCTCTTTTCTTTCATTCACAGAGGTATCCAGTGGAATCATAATTGCCTTAAGTGAGAGTTTGAAGTAGACATCAAGCAAGACCAAAAGCAAACTGCCTTGCTTAAAACAATAAGCTGTAATACTTAGCCATTTCCTGCTATACAGACACCAGTAGTCCCCATCTCCTGTTTTTAAGGAATATAGTTATAAAAGTACCTTTCACTCTTCTGAATCCAGTCTTCCATAGCTGCAGGAAAGAAGAGTCCACACAGTATTGGATTGCTTTACAGGGCAGCCACTGAAATACTAGAAGTAGCTTGGATGAGCATCAGTACCTGAACTAGTACTATGTATTCACATGAGCTGTGCCTACCCCCAACCCTACCACCTCCTTCCAGCCTGCTTTATAGCTGCTTAACCACACAACGAGACAGGAGGGCTAAATAGCATCAGCTTGTGCAGGGGTGCTTTATCCCTCTAACTCAGGTGGGGACTCCTGCCACACTTGGAGGTTGTTGACACAATTGCTAGTGGAATGTCTGTAAGATTGGGAAGTCCTGTGTTGCACCTGAAAACTATAAAACTATGCATAGTGTACAAAATTTAATTAAAAGGTATACATTCGGAACTTTTCTGTAAAAATATACGTGATTCTCAAAACATACTGTCACAGTTGTAATTGGACTATGGGCAGTACAGCAGTGCTTAAATGAAACACTCAAATACCGCTTAATTGGGATTTTTCAGTACCTTCCTTCCGTAAAAAGCAAACCAAACTTTGTAGTAGGTGTCTAAAAGTCCTCTCTCCACCCAGGAACTGCAGTGAAGGCAATGACACTGCATCGTAGTTGCAGCCAACAGAATAACAGAATTGTTGAGATTGGAAGGGATCACTGGAGGTCATCTAGCAACTGTCTGAAAATGAGGACATACTTATATAAAAATGTCCCTCCCTTTCTTCCACCAGAGAGTTCCTGAGTCGGACTAAAACATGCAGCGTGAGAATCAAACACAAGCAGGACAAAAACCAACGTGTAATAAGAATTCTTTTAGCTTCCCAGCAAACCTACTATGCTTTGTAAATCTGTAAACATAATTTTTACATTGTGGACACACTACTACTTGGAAGTAATCTTACTGGACCTGTGGCAGAGGAGAAGTTTTGCCCCTCTGTAAGTACCAGTACCTGCACACTTTCTCACAGTTAGAGCACTACTGCTTATTCAGCGTGATTTTCAGTTCCCACAGCATCCACAAGCCAAGCACCAGAAGTACCCAAGTGTACAGCTTTAAATAAGAGGCAGCAATTTGCAGTCAGTAGATGATCAGCTTCACCTGCCAGGCAGAAAGTAATTAATCTATTTCATTCCCCTTTTCATCATCTATCCCATATTCCTCAGCTTCTTGAAGTGGCTCATATTGAAGCAGACAAAGTTAATTAAATGAATAAAAAGCACGTACTTCTTAGCATTCCCTAGCAGATAACTAGTTGCCTTTCAACAGCAGGAGATCAGATACAGTATTTACCTGAAACAGATTCATCATTCAGGCCACCAGTGAGCTTTTTCTGTATGTCACTTCCAAGTTGTGACTAATCAAATGTTTATCAATCTATCCATTATGGCAGCTTATGAGTCACCTGCAGTAATGTCTCACTTCCTATACTGATGTGTACTTTATTGAAATCCCTGGCTGGAGTCATCCTCCCACCTCAAAATCTCTCCTCAAACAAAATGTTAAAGGAGCTTTTCAATAAAGAGAGTAAAGTCATGTGCCCCTGAGTAAAATCTAAACCTACCTCATACTCGGAACGAGGAGGAGCCCATGGAAGTGTATTATAACCAGGGTCCAGGTATAAAGTTTAAACAAACCTTGAAATTGCTCACAAGAAAATGCCGACAGACTGTTACCAAGTTATTTTTTAAGAAGTGTCTTATGTCGCTCTTCTGACTGGAGCCCTGACAGTTTCTTCGCTACATTCCTCCATGATATTTTATATTTCACACCCATGTTACAGCTAACATTTCTATAAAGTACTATTTATAACATCCTTTTATCTCATTTCTGTCCAGCCACTGCTCATCTGCTACTTCATCAAGCTTGAAATCCACATACAATTTTTTCTGCTTCCTTTGTCTTTTCAATTGCAAAGGGAAGGTACTTGTTTATTTTTATTTACAAAAAAAAGGACTATTCCTCATCTGCACTTTGGAAAGTAGCCAGTAGATAGTTTATAATACTAACTTGTAAAAAACATTACCAAAAGAGTACAGTTAAAAGAAAGACACCTTCCTCATAACCGTTAATTATCTTGACTACAGAAAATTTCTCTCAATGTAATTTCCATCAGTGAGCTCCATACTGTTTCTTAACTGGTTGCACTGCCTGTTCAGATACACAGAATAAATCAGGAAACAATCATCTCAGAGTGCCTCCTCTACAAATGTTTATTTTTACTGATCCAGGGATGACTGGCCCAGTGTTCTTAGAGAAGGATGAAAAAAACCCTTGACACACCAAAAAGCTAAAAAGGACAGCTCAATGACCTTGTTGACTTAGTATTTTCAGTCTGACAACAGAGAAATTTACAAGGAGTTTGTTTATTAACAACTTTCAGACCATTGTAACAAGTATATTAATAAAAATCAGATGTGCTGACACAGATAATACATTATTCATACAAACAGACTGTGTGTCGTTTTACCAGTGCAGAAGGTACAACAGATTTAGAGAATACTCTGTCCTGGGGTATTGGTAACCTTTTTTTTTTTCTCTATGACTGTTTTTGTTATTGCTGGTCTGCCTTCATACTTCCTGGTGCAATTCACATTCAGGTCTACAAAGAGAAAAAAAAGGAGTCAAAGAATGTGCAACACTAATCCTGTTACTGCATTTAAATGTCGTAAGAGTAAGCTGGGAAAATAAGGTTCTTTCGTGTCTCAAATCCACAATCCTCTCTCAGGGAATAACCCTGCCCCACCCCCAGTTTCCGTGCTCGACAAAAAATTACTGAAGAATGCAGTAACAGACCCAACCAACGAAAAAATCAAGTACAACTATCCCTCACTGCAGCAATAAACTGAAGTAAGTGGTGCTCTGCCTAGAGCAGAACACCCACAAGATTGCGTGAGAGTTTGCTAAAGCCTGGTACCTCTTGAAAGCAGATGAAGAAAAATCACCAACATTTGTTACACTCACGTAAGAAGTAGCTAGAGGGACACCAGACACTAGTAGTGTCCAGCACACACAAGTGCCACAGTAGCTGTTGCTGCAGATTCTTTCGGCAGCAGCCTGGGCTTTGCCCCCCTCGATGCTGGGGGGAAAATCAGCCCAGATCTGAACTTGCTGGGGCAGCTTCTCAGGTTGGGCAATTTGCAATATTTTTTCAGATGTCAGTGAGTGTTTACCCAGGACTTTCCCAAGCCTGGGTGTAGGGGAACACTCCCTTCTGACATCTCAGCTTTTTTACCCCAGTGTAAAACAGAGTAAATAAATATATACACTGATAGAAAAGAAAGAAAAAGGGTGGGGGTGGAGAGGGAAGGCCTCTAAGCTCTGATCTTACAGCTCTGGAACTTCAGCAGTTCCAGCATGAAATCTAGCAGCCTACTTCTGACTTTCCTAGAGCAGACATGTGAAGGACCATCTGAAGAGGATTTATCTCCTATCTCCCTGCCATTGTCCGATCTTCCTCTGCTGGGCACATTGGGGAATGGGAAGAAAGATGAAAACAAATATTTGATCCATCCATTTAGCACCAGCAGAGGGTCTCCTGAGGAGGGAAAGGAATAGAAGGAAAAACAGGATACCAAGTACAGCATGTTGGTTGCTGTGAAACATCAGGAGCTACATGACACAGCCTACATCCATTCTTCTTGGGGCATAAAGGCAAACACATCAGCTGGCAGATAAATACATATCCCACAGTCCTGTCTCACCATAGGTTGGAGCTCTGTCCCATCTTCGTTGTCCTGGAAAGGTCTCATGCTTCTGTGGTTTTGCCCTTCTGTTAACTTGTTACTCTGACTCACAAAGGTCTACAAGCAAGAACCAGGGTGAGATCATTTGGGAGTGCAAACCATTATGTAAATACCTGCTAAAGGAAGATAATTAGCCCTGGGCTAAGAAACTCTAGCTGGTTCCTACCTGGATGACACTGAGTGATACCGGGAGGGACTCTGCAGAGGCAGCAAGGGTGATGAATGCAACTGAGAAGGATGAATCAAGACTCTCTGTTACATCCCCTGCTACAGGAATGAAGACTCTGGCTGTCTGAAATCCCTCACCCAGCTCTCCGCCCACTGCCGCATATTGTCCTGAGGGCCAGGGTGCCTCCCTTCCACCCCCAGATGTTTGTAACACAGAGTCCCACGTCACATGTCTTCATGTGTTGGGAAACTCCAAGTTCTTGGCTACACAAGCAAACTTACTCTTTATCAGGCAATGAGGAGGAGTTTGGATGTGCTGCCCCCAGTTTTTCCATACAAGGTTACACAGTCTGCCCTGCTTAGAAGACTGCTTACCCCTGTGGGAAATCCTCTCTTCACCGGAGGCCCTAGGGCATGGCTAATTACAAGGAATTAAGACCAGAGTTAAAGAGAAACTACCGCAAAGTTTGGAAGTGGCCTGTTTGTTTCATGAAGGAGAGTTGGCTTAAGAAGTATTTTAGCAGTTAGCAAAACAGAGGGAGAAGAACAGAGGTCAAGGCTTCAGTTTTCCATTCAGTAACATATTCCTATTCGGGACATGTGCTTAAGTACTGTTCTGAATTGAAGCCAAAGAATATCTATCTGCTTTCTTCTGTACAAAGGGTTAAGCCTATCTGTAGGCTGCCTTTTCGTTTGTTTGTTTTCAACGTAATTCTATGAACATTACAGAGAATTTGACAGCTGCATTAAAAAAAAACAGATTAATTCTTCTGACACTGTCCTGAAGAAATCCATCCAGAATATTCGTATCATATGAGCTATTCTGGCTGCTGAGTTTGTTTTTTGTGAATCACTAAGATTTTCTTTGTCGCATGGTTTATGAAGGAAAAGACAGAACTGGCAAAAATAGCATGAAAGGAAAAAAATCTGCATCTTCAGATATTCTCAATATGAAAGGGATGGCATATATACATTCAAATGCTTCGGATAACTAAAGCTTTCCATCACTATTAGCTACATAATGATTCTCCATGGAAATGCTTGTAATACAATACAGTAATTATGAGGGTAAAGTCACAGAACAATCACTCCAGAAGCAGAAGAATTTAATCAAGAGACAGAAGACAGTATTTTGGCAAAAGAATCTGTATAGGTATGAAGCAGAACAACTCAAGTTTGCATGAAGTTTGTTCAGAACTACATACATCCTGTGGATGCATACCTGACCTCTGCTGGCAACAAGAAGCTCCTTGTTTGCTTTTGCTCATCACTGTACAGTAAGTCACAACAAATACAACCATCTAATCTTAGGGCACCCCATGGATCGGTGTCTGCAGCTAGCTCATCTATTCATTCATAGTTTTTAATTACCAACAATATATTGAACATATAACTAATAAGGCCTAAAAAGTCAGCCGTTACTTAGAGGGTATGATCTAAAAGAAGACAGCAGATCATAGCTACCACAGAGGAGTCAGAGGGAGCCATTTACTTCAGTTTATAAATTCACATATGATTTGTATCCCTGAGCCCATCCTGTTCTAAGGTGTTGGGAAGGAAATAGCATGGGTTGTGTGTTCAAATTACTACGTCTTGGGGAAAGAAAAAGTCCCAAAAGCTGACAGTGGCTCAAGTATCTTTGCTGTTATCACTGGGGTTTACCAGCAGTTCCTGATCTACGAAGTACGGCTTCTCTGCGGATCCATCATTTGTTTCCATATCAATAGCAAAGCAAAGGAACATGACATCTGCTGTCACTTCAAACACAGACAGAAAGCTGTGGGACATCACGTAGGCAAAAAATCCAACCAGCAACAGAGGAACTACCCAAGCTTGCAACTCCCGATGGTAGTTAAATGCCATCAATCCTCCAAAAACAGTAAAACATACAACAAACACCTGTAAAGGGCAGCGAGAGGGAAATGCAGCCTCATTAATCATGTAGAAATGTTTCTTAAAAAAACCAAAACCCCCAAAACCCTAAGGCAAATACATTACAGTATATTACAGCAAATACATACAGTACAAATACAATATTTTAACAGCACACCTCATCTGGGAGACAGCTATGCACTTTCTGGGATCATGTAGTTGTCACACTTTGCGTTCAATTCAACATGTAAATTCTGTAGGGCAGAAGCAATCTTTTACTAGGTATTTACCAAAGACTCATTGCAATAGGGAACTGTAACAGTGGCACCAATGACACTACTATAATACAACTAAATAACTCTGTAAAGAAAAGAATTAAATTCTGCAAACATTATCTTCTCTTCCAAACTCATTTTACAATATTAACAACACTGAGTTCAATAAACTCTATTTACTTTAGGCATAAAGAGAGAATCAAACCCTGTTTTTTCACTTCATTCTTATAGAACAGTACTTTCCTTACTCTTACCTTTCCTAGAAATAGGATAAAATCTCCAAAACAGCTAATGGATGCAAGTTTGGGAGAATTCTTCGCCAAAATAAAGACAGCATCCTTTGCTGATGTATAAAAATTTGTCCCATTTATGGCTGTAGTTGTGTATGCATGCTGAAATTAGAGAAGACAATAATGCGAGAGAGAAAAAACTCATAACCTAGATTTTAATTCAGCAAAATGCAAAGCCTTAAACTCTATCTACAAATACTCACTTTATGAATATAGTTATTTTACATAATATGGCAATTTTAGTTTGACTGTAGTAACTATGCTTCTAACTTCAAATAGCCTTTCTACATAATTTTCACTATTAGCAAGTGCTAGAATAGTGACTAAATACATTTCTGAACCCACCTTTATCCAACTTATTTTAAAACACCCAAGTTCTCTACCCTAATTTTTGTTAATGAACACAACACAATTACCACAAAACACCTACTTACCTGGAGTCACACTATCCAAACTTACTTGCTTATTTTCTGTGAATCTATCTCTGCTGGCAAACAATGTAAGTGGAACAATCAAGTTATATAGTTATCAAGTCATTTAAAAGTTGGTGATTAAAAAGCTTTTATATGTGGCCCCTTCAAACTACTCATATGATACTGAAATTCAAGCTTATGGCTATAGCCATAAAATAAACCTTTTCATGAAAGATGAAACCAATTGTGAAAATAACTGGAAAAGAACAGCTAAAGGATCCTGGACTAGACCAGTGAGTGTTATGTCACAAAAACAAACCCCAGAATTTCAACAGACAGTAAGGGTACTCACAGTTTTTTGATGAATTGAGAATTTTACAAGATTTCTGTTTGTGGGAATTTGCCAAGACAGGTGGGGAGGACAGAATATTTACCTTCATGGACTGTATTATTTTAGCACTTGTTGTATATAACTTGACATGTATGTCCCATTTATGGAACTCAATGAGGTTTTGAAACTGTGTCCAAAATATAAGCTAAGAAAAACAGCACTCAAGATACCTGAAATATATGCTGAACTTTACCAGTCTTATGAATAGTTTCGTATGCTGAACTTTACCAGCAAGTCTTATGAATAATTTCCTTTTACTCAAAATATCAGAAGGTGGATTATGCCACAAAACATCAGGCACATCTAGTACAGTCAGCAAGAACCACAGTGTGCAAGGGATTACTGTTCTGAAGGAATTTATACACCCCAACATGTACTTGGTGCTTAGATTACTTTCTGCTTCACCTGGAAGCGAAAAAAAAACCAATTGGTTTGCTGAAAGTGAATTATACTGACCTACTGCAAAACACTTCCTGTTCAAAAATCTGTTTTTTCTTACTTACAAATCAAAATGTAAAATAGCTTCAGAAATCTGAAGGCAGAGAAAATTTATTTCTGCAGAGTCCAGTTTTACCCCATAGCAATTTCTGTAACATACTGTAGTGTAGCAAAGCTATACTGACATTATCTTAAAATACTACAGAGAAAGAAAGAAATTAAATGCAAAGATCATTTGTCCCCTTATTGTGGATATTATTTATTTTATGTATGACAGAGGAATTTTTTTCTCTGATGGGAAGCAAGAAAATAATAGTAAGCAGTGACATACTCTAAATGTTGTACTTACATAGTAGCAAATACATCCATAGATGAAAAAAAGTATAAAGACAGACCATGGATTTATTGCCTACTCTAAGAAAATCAGAAGACTCCACTGAACTCTACAGAAACATGTAGAGTATCTGCATAAAAATCTGTTTAACAAGCAAGTTCACTTCATTCCTAAATAGGAAAAAATGCTTTCTGTGCTCACTTTCATTTATACTGACGCTGCTCCTTTCTCCAGGCAGTACTGGAACAGGCTGGCAGAGAGGTGTGCCCTTGGGCTCAGTCAGGCACTGCCTACAGTACCTTTGCCTTCTCAGTTGCCTACACATCTGCAAGAGAAGCATCCTTGTCCTACTCTCCTCCCTCAACCTGAAAGATTTGTGAGCATCCTGCTGCCATCCTGTGTGAGGAAACTCGACGGCCTGCAAGCTTGCCCACCGCAGCAGCAGGAGGGCCAGCGCTAGCCTGGCTGGGCTACCATCTCCCCAGGACATGGGCGCAGGGTACATGGCCTCAAGTCAAGCTCTCTCTCCATCTTCCGTCTGTAGCTGTCACTGCATATTTCAAACATGGATAAACCTATCTTTGTAACATGCTGGGAGTTAAGTCTGTTTCATCATTCCCATTAACAGACAGGAAATTGAGACACAAAGTGGAAAAGAGTTTTCTAAGTTTGTTTCTGTCCCTTAAGAACTAAATTCATACAGCAGATCCTGATCTGGTGAGGTCAGTATAAATTTTGCCAATAAATTAAACAGAGATTCTGTATTCATTATAAATAGCAAAAAAAGTCCTGTTTTAAAAATTAAAAAGAATGTTGAAAATACATTGCACTTGTACAAACATTGTTTCCAAACTTAAAATAAATAACCATTTGTTTGCACTCTTGAATTAGCCACTTTGGCATCCGAGGAATGTGCAACAAAAAGAATTTCTGATATTTATTAACTAGAACAGTTATCTTGGAAAGACTGAAAATAGTGCTGGAGACTGAATACTACCTGCATAGGGATTTGTCATGTCACAAACCAGTTGATAAGAAATGGCATTTATAACAATTACAAATTTAACAAATCATGTAAGTATCAACTAGTCATAACATCCAAGCAAGAAAGGCAGCCAGGTAATAATCCAGTATTATAGAAGTAATAAGAGAAACACAGAAATGAATGAACTGCTGAAGGCTACGAAACTAGTCATTGACATAGGTGAAGCAAGGATGTGACTAGTACAAGCTGAGGACTTAGCCAAGTGATCTTTACCTTTTGGCAAAAAATACATTTCTGAGGACAAAAAAAAAAAAAGGTATTTGAAGGGTTTCTCGTTCAGCCTAGACTGTGGCTCCATACAATTTCCTCACTATTCTCAAGTTTCCCATACAGACCCCATACCCCGATCCCACCCAGCCACATAGAAATCTACATGTTCTAACTAACAAAATACATGTCTAACATTTAAGCAAATGTATCTTTACACAAAACTCAGAGTTGCACAGAAATGATCTCAAATGATTTCTCATTCTCACCCACCAAAGAACACCTAAAACATGCAAGCTATTACCAATATTTGCAAATCATTTTGGACTTTGGACTAAGAAGCTTAGGTATCCCATTAATTTTCCTGTTGTGGGGTATGTGCAACAACCCAATTCCTTTCAAAGAAAAGATAGTTGCAAAGGCTAAGATGTCAGGCCATGGTGTTAAGAACCTGCTATCATTTAGTAATGGGTTATTTAAATGTGTGTTTTTCTACAGAATATATTCTCTTTTCCCATGCACAAAAGCTTTAGCGGACTCTAAAATGTTTGAGAGAAGGGCAGCAGGAATGATCCAAAAGGTATGGAATGTCTTCTGTCTGGGGAACAACTGAATACACCAGGCTCTTCTGTCTGGAAAAGAGATGACTGAAGGAGGATGCAGTAAGAGGGCTACAAAATCATGAGAAATGCAGAGAGGGTAGGTAGGGTTAGACGGCTCACTGTTTCTTCCAGAACAAAGGCTAGGCAGGGGGAGGACCACATGAAGTGGTAGGAGACAAACTTGAAAAAAGATGGTATTTCTTCTCACTGTAAGTCTATAAACTGTGAACTGCTGGACAAAGGATGGTTTAGCTGCTACGAGTTCACATGAGCTCAAGGGAGACTGGGAAAGTTCAGAGAAAAGGAATCCACTGAGTTATTAAGTACACAGAAAACATACTCAGCTCAAGAAGTCCTTAGGCTGAAAACAAATTTGGAAACAGCACAGGGACTTGTTCTACCTTAGCCTTCACTCACAGCCACTGTTGGAGATGGGATACTGAGCTAGACAGAGACTCAGTCAGGCCCAATACAGCTATTATGTTTTTTATCCTTTCTTAATGTTTTACAATGGTAGTCTCTGCTACAGTGACAAGCAAGTAATAATGTCATTGATAGCACACCAATGATCAGAAAGCGTGGGAGATAGTGGGTCAGGAACAGTCTTTATCCTTGCACCAGCAAGCTGGTACTGTACCACCACCTTTGTGAAGAACACAAGCCTCCTCTGGCTTGGAGCCTGGGAACTAGACACTAGTTTCTCAGTGTCAGGATGAATAAATAAGGAATGTGAATGTTTACATATTTCCAAATACCACAGTATGCAAAAAAAAAGCTATTTAAAGAATACATCCTTCTGTGCCTCACAACACAGAATGTCAAGGGTCTTGGAAAAATTGACCTGCTAGTTTCATGAGAAAGGCACTGTGGCTCAGATCCAGGCCATAAGTTCCCCAATTGTTGAGAATAATTGCTACTTTGTGTAACAGCTGAATTCAGTCCTCCATTCTAGGACTTGCTTTAATAAAATGAGCTTGGGGAAGAGAGGATTGCCATAGCAACAGAATCATCTTAAAAAAGAAACAGGAGACATGCTGGTCTCACATCCCACTTCAGCTTTTTCTGCTCTGCTGGTATTTTCAGCCTGATCTGATCTTGTTGCTGCCAACTCTCATGGGGGCTGCCCTGGTTACCTACACCCAGTGCAACACTGTGCAGCTCAGGCTGGACTTCTAAGTGTCTTAGCTTACAAGTGTCACAGCTGCCAGGGGAATCCCCTCAGAAAACAAAATCCAGTGGTAGCAAGAGGCAATGACATTTCTGTGGCTGCTGTACAGCTGTTAGTGACTTGGTGAGAAAGCTGTATCATGTCTCTCAGGTAGTGGTGGGAAATTAGAGCAACATGGGCCTATGGGGCCCCACTGAAGAGATGAGGACATGTAAGACTGGAAGGGACTTTCAGCCACTCCAGTCCCTGGCTATTTCTGACTAGCACATTATACAATTTCTTCTCTAAAGTGGAAAGCTCCCTCTTTAAACTACTTAGGGCTTTCCCCTCTGCCAGCCCTTACATTTGGAGCTATTCCAGACAGTTGTCCCTCCAATCCTTAGGAACCTTCTTCCAACTTCTAGACAACATTTACTCATGAACAGTTTACATCTACTCATTCTTCTGCTGATCTTGTCTTGGCTCTTATCCCTCCCTGTTGTTTCTCTTCTTGATATACTCATAAATGGCTAAAAGGTTTGTTCTTACCCTTTATTTGTCAAAGTAGACACAGCGGAATATTTCAGTCCCCCCCATGAGATAAGCCTGAACACTAACCAGCAACACATACAATGGTATTTATCCCCCTCTTTCTGGTGCAAGTATTCCATCTCCTACCTTCCAGGACTGAATCTGCCATTTCTGCAGCCTTGTTAACTAAAGGCTATTGTCCTGTGGTTGACAAACACATGGAGAATATTCTCCTCCCCCAGCCAACCAATAAGCACATCACTAATAAAGAAATGGTTATTTTCTTATTCTTAGACTAATCACCATCTGTAAGAAACCCTTCAATAGCCTCCCAAATTTTCCCAAGATTCCAACTTTCCTTCATTTCCATTCCACCTTATATTTGCAGTCTGGACTTACTGGAAAAAAACTTGTCCTTCAACTTTCCTTACTTCCTACTCTGTGTGTCATCTACTCCCTCCATGGCTGTCATCCAGTGGGTAGGACAAACACAACTTTCTCCTTGGAGGGCAGCTGGGTGTCCTTTCCTGCAGCATCACACTGCTACACCTGGGACTCCACTTCAACCACAGGGGTTGGACCATAAGGATCACGCCCACTGCGTCATGATTACATCATTACTGGAGTTGCTTACAGTGATTTCTGCAGTTAGTGTGACAATGTTCTCATTTGGGATTTCTGAAATGAAATAAAACTGAACATTTCCAGAGAGTTGTTCATAAATTGCTCTGCTTAAAATCACTGAATTATTGATCACTTGCTTCATTGCCTTTTATTTTCTTTCTCTTTTTTTCTTTAATGGGATAGGGGAGAGGTGAAAGGTATCAAAGCAAGAATTAGTCAGCCTTGTTCATCTCTATCCCCTTCAAGGTTCATCCTAGAGAGCAACTAAAGACTTAAGGAATTTTATTTCCTGTTATCACACACATAAAGCCTCTAAATGGAAAGCAAACATATTTAAAATACAATTTCACTGAAAACTGACATTTTAGCCAACTGTCTGTCTTCTCAAGATGATTGAAAATTTAGTTTAATATCTAGAAGCAATTTTGCCAGTAACATTAAAATAAAATATTGGTTTTGGGAGGAAAAAGAAGTACTTGATGGGGTGAGGCACAATGTATTTGGCAGTGCAGAGAACTGTACTTACATTAGCATGCATGAATTTTCATTTTATCTAGGTCACTTCTCCACGAGTCATTTAACTGGAACCTCCTGATAGGCTTCCATCCAAAGTTTAAGAGAGAACCAACTACCATGGATATATGGCCATTAGACAGACTTGCTTCTGTTTCTTTACACTAGATAGTTACTGGCTTTCAGTATCAGTGGAGGGTCTCAGTACCAGCAAATGCAGGCTAACAAGCCGCCAACTTCAGTGATGGCTACCACAGGGCCCAAAAGGCTATGCTGCAAGTAACTGCGCTGTTGAAAACAGAGAAAACACATACTGCTCAGCAACTCTTTCAGAAATCCATGTGCTGCACTTTGGAGCAGTTGCTTGCCAACTGGCTGCAGATGAACCCAAAGCAGACACAGAAAAGCGAAACTATCCTGAAATACATACATTGTTTAAAAAAAAAGTCACTGCAACAAAATTATAAAGAAAAAAAAAGCAAATGCTTTGATGCATCAAAAGTTAAGACTGCCACTACAATTTAAGAAAGCAGGAGACAGACAGACCTTGTAGCTCCCAAACCACATTAAAAAAACAGTATAGTCTTTTCACGGAAGAGAAATTTCAGTCTCCCAGATTTTACTTGAAATGATTGGATATGTTTATCTGGAACATACTGAAACTATCAGAGCCAGAAGATGAAAAATCTGTGGTAATTCTGACAAGTGTTGGCAAACAGAACTGTCAAGTAAGGATAATGACTTTATATTCACAAAGCACTTTTCATCCAGATAGAACCCAGAGTGCTTTACAATTGTTACTAATGGATTATACACACACATGAATCACTTTGCCCATGACTAAAATGGAACAGCTTAAGGAGTGAACTGTTTAACAGCACATAGCAACACTACACCACAGTTTAGCACAGGATCCAGTTGCAAATCCAAGAGAAATTTAGGAAGGCAGAATGTAATTATCCACATTGCAATCTGCACAGGATACTGGGTTTACATTACTCCTCCTCCAACAATTGCCACTGGAAATATAGCAACTGTCAGCATCTAGAGCAGCACTCTGTCATGATGGGAAGATGACTGGGTACCTTCTTGGCCCAGTTTCAGTTAAGTTCCAGGAGAGCTGAACAAAACTTAGCTGAGCCTGCTGAGAATGAGTCACTTCAAGGATTCATGCAACTATCAAAGGAAGTGTTAAATCCCACCTGAAAGATGGCACCTCAGCCCAAAAAGTACTCTTTGATAACAAAACAGCACCTGGTTGACGCTGCATGGGAAGAAAGAAGCTCATGCTCTGTCCTCCAGCACCTGTTTCTCATCTGCAAGTCTCCCAGAGGGAAAACAAGGGGCTCTGTTTAACCCTGATTAAACTTGTGAATGAAGCAGCAGAAAGAATGTAAATCATCTAAGCATTATAACAACAGGTTGAAGAAAATAGTGCAGAAGTGATGGGGAAGGCTTTTTTTTTTAGAGTTTCAGGTAATTATACGCTTACTACTATAGTGAAAGTAATACTAGAATAAAAGGCAAAAATCTAGTAAGGAATGTTAATGCACACAATAAGCTTTGGAACAACTTTTACAATCAGCTGTTCCACATTTCAGTAATTTCAATTCACATAAAAATCAAAATCTGAACTAAAAAATACTTTAAAATGTTAGAAACATAGGTACAAGCAATTCTTTAACCCCTCCCAATCCTGCTCTCAAGTCCATGTTCAATACCTATGTAAAATTTCAAGGCTGTACCCAGCAGCTTTCACTGATCTCAGTAAGAGCTCTTAAAGAGTTCAGTACTTCTGTTAATCAAGCCATATGTTAAACTGCTTAAAACTGAAGACTTGTCTTTTTTTCCCCCTTTTTTAATTTTCTTTTTTACATTTAGCCACAGTTTTACAAAATTGAAGATGAAGATTTTCAATCTTAGTCGAAATATTTTTTTTAAGAAATAGGCTTGAATACATTCTTTATAGGAAAAAAAGGAAAAACTATTCAGATAAATTAATTATTCTATGAAATGCAATAATCTGAGACCAACATATCCCCTTCATACAGATAAATTTTCTATTAAAATCTTACAGCGTGTTCTTTCTTTTCTTCTCCTCTAATCCTCGCCCAAATTGCCTTGCATTTGGAGCACATGTAACACCATGATCTTTGCCAAAAAGATGTTCAAACAAACAATTATGTAACAGCAAACACCGTATTATGATCATTAGGTTAAAAACCACAACTTGTATAAAAACAGAAATCTGCCTACAATAGATTAGGAAACAGGAAATCTTTTAAGGGAGCAAGAGCTGAAACAAAAGGAAGAACATTACAGTAATTAATTCTTCTTTTAACAAACACATAGGATACAACAGCTGGAGAAAGTAAACACTAGGATGCTGGCTATCTCTTTGAAAGACAGGAAGCCAAGGGGAAAGGGTGACTAGAAATGGAAAGCCTGGAGTCAAAACAAACTCTGAGATTCCTCATCAAGTCAGTGACAATAAGATCTACCTAAAAAATGTAAGTCTGGAAAATTCATTGTTTAGAACCAGAGATTTCACTGCAGAAGTATTTAATCTAGGCTGAACTAAGTGAAAAACTTTCTCTTAGTATTTGTCCAAGATTAAGCTTAATTTATGCACCTACTTTAGAGGAGAAGTCAGACCGGTTATCAGAATTGTCTTGTTTACTTCACTGCTACCCTCAGCAAGGAGAACAAAGAACACAACAGTCAGAGTCAGGAATCAGCATGAACATCTGATCTGCTTTCACATTAAGAATACCACAGTCACCAGAAATAACAAAAGGGGACTGACAAAGAGAAAAATTAGCTATTTACAATGATGTATATAGAACTGGAAAACATTTGGAGAAAAGGATCAGGAAGGAAAAAGTAGGAGTCAAGTATCTGAAAAACTGCTGTATGTCAGAATCATCCATTTCCAATAAAAACACTTTTGAAACAAAACTGCTAACAAAACAAAGATGTCTTTCAAAGAAAGAGAATATTTATCATCTGGCTTTTTCGTCATGGATCATATTCCCAGATATATTGATAATGGAAATCAGCCAGGAGGTCAAGTTTCTTTATTCAGGACTTTCAGGTGGAAAATACTGTATCTAGTTTAATGACACATCTCCAGGTGGGTTTCTTACTTCTTCATTGCTTCCTTCCACTTGGACCCTTGGTATTTCAGTAGTCTGTCTAGCACAACTCAACAAAATGTTAAGTCTTCTTACCTACAGAAATAGCAAGTGGCCCTCTGAAAGTACTATCTCAAGCTGTATTAATAAGTTTTCTAAAATCTTGCACCTTGTATGTTTGTCAATTCCCTGTTTCTTTGCAACAAATTCCATCTACATCTGAAGACTTTGTTTGTTTAGTTCAGGTGGCCAGCAGAAAGCTTTGGCTGGCATGCTCTGGATGTTGCTTTAGTCGTGCTAAATGGAGCTAGCACACACACGTGGTTTCTAGACTACGTATGCAAATGGTTGATAGACGGACAAATGATAGAGTGTACCTGGTTAAAGTATCTTAAGCAACTTTCCTGGCACCAAAACCAGCAGAAACAGCACTTGAACAGGCACTTTGCACATGCACTCTCCTGCAATAAAATGAAATGTTTGGTTACTAGACAAAGACTCAAACAAAACTGCCATTTTAGAAAAACTTGTTTTACAGGTGACTGATTCTTCTAATAAAGCATTCTCTTAGGCATCAGATATTTCCTTTAGGATTATAGGAACTGTTTTTAATTCAGGACCTTCAGTATTAACGACTGATGAGCTGAGCATACTTTTTTTCTTCCTGTGGATGGAAGATTCTTCTCTGGGAAAAGAAAGTAAGTGCTGCAAGCAGTTTTGTGAGCTAACAGCTGCTTGGAGAACAAAACAGGCAGGCAAGTCAGTAACCCTTACAGTACTTTGCAGTGATCAGGGAGTGCACTGACAGATTTTTAACTTTTGTTTATCAAAAAAACCTTCACAGTTCTGAAATGACTGGTACCCTAATGAACAAAAATAAAAGACTGGGCAGAAGGACTTATATGCACATGTGTGTGTATTGACTCACAGCATACATTCATTTTTCAGGATGAGAAGAAAAAGCATGTATTAGAACAGACCATTCATAGACCACTGATCTATATTCATTTCATACTGAAAACAGAGCAGAAAAGCTCAATGTTTGTTCCATGGCCCCCCTTCCCCCATCACATCATGAGCTCATAACTGTTCATCATATAAAGATTTTACCAAGAAAAAGACATCTTGGTAGCCATGGTAGCCTTCCAAATTTAACTGGCTGTTTTTCTCAGCAAAAGGAAATTCAGTTCAGTGATACTTGAGTCTTTTTAACCTCCTTTTTCCAGAGGTCACAATGTTTTTGTTTTGTTTTGGAAAGCAGAGATCTTCCAGTCACTATGTGAAAACCTCAGGTCCCCACAACTACCATTGTTCGTGCAGAAACCACAAACCTCCTAACTTTTTTCCAAAGATCTTGAAAATATTCCAGAAATAATTCCTTTAAAATGGTGACTATACATGCAAACTCCTGACAGCAGAGAAATACTTTCATCTTGCCGTGTATTGCCGAAGAGATGATTTTACTAAAATTGTATCAATCTCAATAAGTACTGTTTATTAAAAACCTAGAGCAAGGGACTTCAACTGCAATCTTCTCTTCGATTTTGCTTGAAGACTGCTGTGTAGAAAACGTGTGAATTTACCTGCAAGCTTGCAGAGCCCTGACTTTTCCTCCTACTCACAGAAAACAGCATTTTTTGCAAGGGTGGTAAAGTCTGGGTGAGCTCTACAAGAACGCAGCATCACTCCTCCATCTTTTAGTACCACTACTATGGCCCTGTATGGAAAGAGCCTCAATGGAAAGGGGCCATAGCCTGTCCCTTCACCCATGGGAAGGAGCAAGGTTACTTTGGGGGGGGATCCTTCTGCGGACTGGGGACACGAGCTCACCTGAGCACTTTAAAGCCTCTTTAGCAGCAGCTACAGGTATGGGTCATGTCACATCCTCCACTGAATGATTGGCAATTAGACCAAAATGAGCTTGCAGCACACTGCTATAGACACAAATAACCTTTCTTTCCTAGTTAAATCTTCTACAGCTATTCAGATTACAAAACCACATACCCAACAAGTCCACTAATTCTGCTTCTTCTAGAGGCAGAAAATACTCTATCTTCTGCCTAGCGCAACTCATCCCACCTATCATCTTTTAAAAAAAGTTCTTAGCTGACCCAGCTTACCAAGTTTTATAACCAAGGCTTTCATATGAAAGTGACATAAACCCAGACACTTACACATCTTTCATGTATTTATTACAAGGGGATTTTATTAAGCATTCACAAACTATACCCCACACTCATGCCCCATAGGTACCAGGGATGGTCAGTGTAAATACCCTGTCATAACTACACATAACATGCTTCAAGGCCAAGGTAAAGTCCAGAGGAAAAGACCTACATTTAAAAACTTTGCCTAAACCTTTCTCTAAAATCAGAGCTGTGCAGTCATGACAGCCCTCTCTCCTTGCCAAAGTGCCAGAACTAACTGCAATGGTATGATTCCAGCAGGAGGTAAGAGATGCGGAGATGCATGAAAGACAGAAAGAAGGCAAGCAACAAATGAAACAGCCCACCTATATTTTTTATACATCTTAAAAGATGTGGTTTGGGTCCCAGACAAATCTCTGGAATAGTTCTTATTTCATACATTCTTTCTATAAACTCATATTACAAGGCAGATGAAATCTTTTCTATATGATATTTTATATGCAACAAGAATATTCTTAGTTACGTTTGCTTTTTTAAAATTTTAAATAGAGCATTCTTCCAAATTTTGCCTTTATCTTTCATAAAAAGCTTTATATATAAACACTAAATAAAGGTGGTTTTTAATGTTGGTGTTTTCTGCTTTTAAAAGTATCTGAGTTGAGAGAAATAGAGGAATATCTGAGAGGATAAGCTTTCTTAATGAAGAAAATGGGATAAAATATAAAATCCACACAACATCATCCATTTTTAAGCGAGTATCTTCTTCACTTTTGTTTTCATGAATCTCCTCACCTTTTAACTACTATTTTTATAGTGTTACAGAAGTATGTACCTACCTTTTGTTTTAGGATATTGTAAAGGTACAAGAGAACAATCCTTGGTATTCTCAGTATTGTGATTAGAAATGAGCCTTTTACAGCAGTTCCTAGATGATAGCAAAAAAGAACTGATATGGAAGACAGGACTGGATGAGGTGGTGGGCTATTTTTATTTCTAGAAAGAAAAACAAACAATTTAAAAATGTTTTAGAAACTTATCTAAGACATATATAGTATATTTTCAGTATTTGGAAACGTAAAGAATTAAGCTGGTATCTCCTTTCCCACTTGAACAATTCCAGTTTTCCTACTGACTTCATCTGAATGATCACCTTAGTCCAAAAGGAAAGCAGCCAAGTTTATAACTTTTATTGGATTAGTTTCATTCTTAAGCAATGACTGTTTTGATGTATTCAGTAATGGAAAAATATCTAGAAAAAACCTACAATGGAAAATACCAGAAGTAAGTGAACACCATCTGAGAATACTTTCTTGAACACCTCTCTCCAGTTTCTGTCACTTCTCTTATTCTCCGCAATCTTTTACTTGACTGTTGTTTCTGCAAGATTTTAGTCTGAAGGAATGAATCTGCTATTTCTGCTTTAATGGTAAAATCAAAACTAGAAAAAATATCACAAGCTCTCACATGTAAAATTGAGGTCTATTATCTACTTTTATTGTTGCAATTTGGTCAAATTTAGTTTTAAATTTTGTGCAGATAATTAATACTTTTTTTTTTTCTCCACTGAACAAGATTTGTTTTAAAATTGAATACACAAAAGGAATATCATACTGTATGTTTAGAATTATAATTTGGCCAAAAAAGTTGTAATTTTACTGCACACTAACCTGTATTGTTTTGGAGAAAGAATGTGTTTCCCAAAATTGAAAAGCAAAGACAAAAAATTGGTCTAAATACAAGTTTTATTTTCTTGGTTCCTTTATAATGGTCAATTTAATGTCAATCATTTACAGCATTATACAGCTCTTGAGAATTTATATAAGAAAGAGGAAAAGAACTTAAAGCAACTCCCCCCCCTCTTCAAATGCTGTAAAAAAATCAATTAGATTAACACTATAAATACCTTTAAAAAAATGTTTCAGAGGATTAAAAAAGCCCACTGATCAATAGTCATAAATAGCCCTTCTAAAAAAGCAACTCTTAAGCAATTGGCCCAACCCTGAAAAATTTACTTAGGCAACAGAACCAGCAGCAGTTTGACTGAGTAGTTAAGTAAAGATACGACCTTGTACCACAAATAAGACGTCCTGTTTTCATAAGTGATTCTTTCAAAGCCTCTGTTATCTTGAAAACTTAATAGTTTGCACAACAAACTAAAAAAATAAGAAGGCAGTGATAAGAAAATGACTGATTTGGGCTAAAAGCTCTACAAATATATTTTTATTAAATCCTCACTTCAGCAATGATTTAAAGAATCCTGAAGGTATCACTACAGTTAACTCAAAACACTAAATACTTTGCAGCCGAGAAGCTGTATTTATGTATGTGAATATACCACAGTATTTTAAATAGGAAATTCCAGTAAAGCAGTTGCTGCATTTATTATTTTTGGTCTTACAACTAGGGGAACAGCTTGGGGGATAGTGTAATTTTATCCTGAATAAGGCAGTTTGGGGTTTTTTAAGTCATAAGGTTTCTGTGTTAGAAACATGTACATTGCAATATAGATGAGTTACTCTATCCATATAGCACCATTGTTTCCTTTTCCCTCATACACTATCTTCCATATAACAGCCTCAGTCAGATCTCAGAATACAGAAGATTAAGTTTCTGCAAGTTAAATGTTAACCAAGGGTGAGAAATACAGAAAGGACAAAGCTTACTCTTGTGTTAATAATCTACTTGCTACTGAAGAGAAAAATGAAGAAGAGTTTTGATATTTTTAACAGAACTGATTAATGAGCAGGAATGCCAAAATTTGTAGTTTAGTTTAGATAAATTTCTACACATTTGGATGCTTTTCCACACCTTCTTTTCCGAGCAAAGGCATTCTCACAAGAACAGGGTCTGACAAGGTTTCTTGCTTTGCTTCCAGACTCCAAGTAGGAAACATGGGAAAAGGGCTAGCTAAACACAACAGGTGATGCTTGTGACTAAACAAGCTCAAGATTGGCTCATTCACCTACACCCAATTGCCTTTAAGGATGAAGTTTCACCCAGCTTTGTCTATTATACGGTTGCAATCCTGAAATGACTTTAGCACAAGCATACAGTCAGCCATACACACAGTGTTTTGTAGGCAGATTGTACTGTGCAGTGAATTCCATGCATTTAGACTCCACTGCATGCACACAAGGTATTGGAGATAAACAGGAATCTGTCTGATAAAAGCAGGCGTCAGTAGGGCCACAGCTTACGTTTCCTGTTTGGTATTCCTATTTTATGTTACCACAGGATTGTTTGATTTACACAGAACACTATATTCCAAACTCCTGTGAACTTGTACTCAGTACCACATAATCTTTTAATAATTTTCTTTCTTCAGTGCTGCCAATTGTCTTTATTTTCTTGTGAGCTCTGTGACATTTGATATCCTTCTTAATACTGAGTTCCTTGAATCAAATGATCACACATGCATCTCAGCTTTCCTTTTAAAAACACTTTTTTTGTGTGAAGAAAAAATGTAATCTTGACACACCCAGAAGATGCAGACATTTGAAAGGGAAAAAAGCGCATTTCTTTAAAAGCCTGTCCTTCTTTTCAGTGCTGTGCTTATAGTTGTCTTCAATCCTGCCTCATCTGTTTCAAAGACTAAAGAGAGATTTAGTGTAAAATACTTTGGAAGTGTTAAGGAATGAATCGTATTCCTCAAGTAAATATGAATCACACTTTTTAAACAAATACAATAAATTACAAGATTTGTAATAAAAGAGACATTACCAGACCAACAGAGAACATGCAGACTATAATTCCAACTGCCCTTTTACCTGCTCTCAAAACCACAAGGGTCAGGTCTGACTGCACACGTGCTGATGGCTCTTTTACATGGGTTACGTCAAGTATCTAAGCAGGGCAAAGGGTGCTCATAAATACTGCAGGTGTATTTGAAAAGGGAAGAGGAATCCTTTAAAAATCTGGTCCTAGTTCATCTCTCAATGACTTTGGCACCAATCCATAAACCTCGATTTTTGACTTACTAGATGTATGTATTTCACCTCTCACTGAATCTTTCAGAAGCTGCGGTGCTGAACACCTTAGTCAGGTGGAAATCCCCAATTCTGCAAATGCTTATATACTCCCTTAATTTCAACCCTGCGCAGCAACATACAGGCACTAGAGTTACTGAATAAGCTCAAACATGGACAGGACAGTGATGCCTGTGATATGGGTCAAGTTACCATACCCCCTTGATTTAATCCCAGAGAGGGGAAAAGCCTCATCTCACTGAAAAGGTAGACGCACATAACACCTAAGCACACAAAATGAAAATAAACCCTCATGTAAAACAACAGTAATAACAAAGAAAGCTTTTTAAAAGCCTGAGCCCTTTTCACAAGTCGTTAAAGGTAACCATTAAGCAAAAAAAGTTCTATTTATTTTATTAAATCAATAAAATCTTTCATGTATTCATGTTTCATCCAAAATAAAAGAAAGCAAAACCCATTTTCAGTGGTGGTATTACAGGTCAAACATATGTCACCTGTAAAGCTAAAGCAGCTAAAATCACTCCCTGCCCTCCTCACTGTGGCTGCTGGCCGTGCAGCACGTTGCTGCGTGTGCTGTGGAAGGAGATTTCCGCAGGGAAAGGCTGTGCCATTTCCTCGGAGCACTTACAAGCAAAGAAGAAAGCCTCTCTGTGAGGTATCATAAACAAACTCTTGTGACATGCCTTTATGATGCTGCCCCAGGGAATACATTAAACACACACAGCAGACAATGTCAGAATTGCTGGAACAGCTTGAGGGAACCCTTGCCCTTGACAGTGTGACCGCTCTTGCAGCTACCGATCCTCTCCCCACTCCTGCACTGCTCTGCATCTCTGCGGGTTTGTGCTGACAGCCCAAAGGCCAGGAAGAGGGATCACCACCACAGAAAAATTGCATTTTCCCTTCCAAGCACAACTCTCTCAACACAGTCCATGTCACCTGGCAAACAAGAGGAGAGCTTGACAGTAGATGCACAAAATGACTTCAGTACAATTGGGTGCAGGAACCTTCTGTACTCTGTGGCCAGTTCCTGCAGCAGTAAAAAATAGCTGGAAAGCGGAAGACCATAACAGAGCAGTAAATGTCATCACAGCAGTTTCTACAGGTGCTTCCCTGCTCTGTGTGAAGAAGATATAGACAGAGTCTTTGCCCTGGGGATTTAGATGGTGTATCACACCAAAATGCACTGCAGCACACAACCCAGTCAGTCAGCAAAAGTGCTTTTCTTTCCTGTGCCTTCTCAAGCAAGCCAATTTAAATGAACCCTAGTGCCTCAGCATTCAGCTGCTAAAGCTGAATCAATTGCTAAAACTTGAGGTACGTAAATTTGCTTAGAAGAAAAGAGCAGCCCATTACCCACAGAGCCACAATCACACTAATTAGTTGTGTTTAGACCCTCAATAGGAAAAAGGACATGACAAGAAATGTGAGTTCCTCCTTTTTCAGGTCCTATCATGGCATGTGAAATATTAGTGTGAGGCTCTTGTTACTTTACAGATCCCCACCTTTTAAAAGGCCACATTTCAGGTTTTGTCTGCTCTTTTACTAGCACCAGTTCAGTGGCACGGCTGTTGGCTGCATAGAGAATCCTAGCAGAGACAGGCTCCTCATACACGTGTTAAACACTGCCTTGCCTTGGCTTTTTGGATGGGATGACAAAACATCCCCTAAAACAATGGTGGGCACTGGCTGTTACCAGGTCTTCTAGCTTTGCTCAGCTGGAGCAGAGCTGCTGTGGGCTGCAGCAGGAAAAGCGTCAGTCCTACGGGCAGGACCAGTGCTGCTGTCTCTGTTGGGCAGAGGGAACAGACCATTTGGAAATGGTCTTCATGGTCTTCTCCTTCAGCAGGAGGCCTTTCTATCAGCAGCGGAAACACCCAGGGATCCATTCTAGAGACCATCAACAGAAACCTGCTCCCTAGGTTTTGGAGAAGCCCAAAGCCTCCCTTCCCAGCTGACCCAGCCCAACACTCCCGGGCAGCTACGGCCAATGCTTCGGGGTCCCCCAGCAGTCTCCTGCCAGGCTCCATGACTCACTTGCACATCACCTTCCTCAAGGGCTAATTTTCCAACAAATTGAGATTATCACCATATTCCTCTAATACAAAATGAAGAAATACTTTAACATGGCAGAGTTTTTCACAGATCAGAAAATCTCATTACTGGGTGTAGAGGAATAGAGCAAATAAGGGCAAGAGAGCTCATAAAATACTTATGGGGAAAAATGTTTCCAGGATACTACTCTCTTCATTGTCAAAAAACTCAATGATGTATTGTGAGATTTAAATCTTCCCCTGCAATGACAGGATAGCGCCGCTCCAGTGCATAAAACCAGTTTAATTTCATTTTACAATATTCAAGTCTAAAAAACAGTACAAATCATGAAAAGTAGAGATTTTTCCTCATTTCTTCCACATTTACATTTTAGGGCAATAAAAAATTCAAAGAAGCTTGTTTATACATCTCTAAATTCTTAACAGTGGTGTTAAAGCATTTACAGTTAACTGAAAATGTCTGCACAGAATGAAAAAAATAAAAGAGTACCAGACCAGGCATTTATGCAGTCAGAACAAATGGAAACCCGGAGCAGGGGTGAACACTCAGGAAGCGGTCAAACTGCCTATGAATACATGAAATTATCAAGGAGCTATATTATTGTATCGCCATTTGATGCTAATGCAGTCTCTGGGAAAAGGGTCAAATGCAGCCTGTGCCTTCCAAGTGGCAATTTCACCAGAGTCAACTGAGCTCTACTGGCTCGTATCAAGGCTCACTTTGGCCCAGTAACTCCAGCAGTAGGGGTGAGTCACGTTAATATCATGCACACTGTAAAATCTCACTCAAGATCTTGCAACAATCAACATTATTTTATGTTAAACTGGATTTCAAGATACTGACATATATTGCAGTCTATTTGAGACTACTTTGACTAGAAAAAGATTGAACATAAATGCTAGAAAATCCCCACAACTATACGGGGGGCAATTCTGCACTCACCTGTTGAAGTAACAAGTAACCACTGCCCCAGCAATCGTCATTTGCTGACAGGCAAGAATGAATTCACTAGTCCAGATAAGGCCAACAAAATGATACCATGCCATGTAGCAAATTCCAGACAGAGCTCTGTATTCTACTTGTCCTCCTGAAGTAGTCTGTGCCGTACCTAGAGTTGGGATTACACCACTGTATTATTATAACACACCGGACAACAAAAAAAGAAAAGCACATGTAAGTGCTTCTGTACCCTTTTTCTTAACTTTTCTTCAATAAAATTATAAAAAAATAAATTCAGGTGCTATTTAATTCTATCCATTCTAACAAAGTCAGGGTGCCAAAATTTTATAATTCAAATAGAATTTTGAAAAATAAAATCTTACAAAAAGCAAGAGCTTGGGTTTAAATTGGGGTTGAGACACAGCTGCCAATAAAGCCAAGAAGACAGCTACAAATTAGTAAAGATTTCTGAGAAAACACTACTCAAGATTTGAGTAATCAAATGGTTCAGAAGTAATGGAATCTTAATTTTCTTCATTCAAATTTGAAATAAACTCAGAGTTATGAAATGCTTTAGATTTTTTCTATAAGAAGACTGCAGAAGACTATTAAGGATGCATAACGTACCATTGCAACAAAACAAGATTATTATTTAATTACTATTACTTATTAGAACCATGGCAACTAGTTTTCTGTTATCTATACATTGCAATCTTTGTGCAAAATACAGACACATAAGGGCAGCCTCTCCAAAAAAAAGCAGACATCTGTATGGCAATATATGTTCCGATGTTACTACTGTATTCAGGAACATTGACAAATTCACTTATTCAAGCTAAAAAAAATTGCCTCCACTTCTGTTAATAACAAAGAATTTATTCCATATTCAATAGATGGCTTTTCACAAAAGGTGGGGTATAACTCAGATAACTCAGCAATCAGACCTTTCTCAATGCAATTCTATTTATGCCACTTGACTCTGAAATCTAGTCAGGGGATAATGGCATTAGCACATGTGTTCCTAGTGAAAGGTCTCTAGGTTCATAACCTGCAATTTTTCTTTTTGGTTTACCAAGCCTTAAGTATATTAACCTTAAAGATAAACATGTTCACAGAATAAAACAATCTCTGGAGGTGAATAGTTTCTTATTCTAACTCCATGAAAGAAATAAAGTGAGACATAGATTTGTCTATTACTGCTAGAACAGCATTGTAACTTCAGCTTTAATACTTCGTGTATTCATTTGGTGGACTTGGCAGTGTTAGGTTTACAGTTGGACTTGATGATCTTAGAGGTCTTTTCCAACCTAAATGATTCTAAGATTCTACGTTCTCCCACAGGACAGCACACGACCTTCAAGTTCAAAACTACCACAGATACAAAGCTATCTATGAAAAATGGTTCACTTATTTGTGTCCTATTTTTCTATAACCATGGAGTTCATACTCAAGAATAGCTAAAGTAGAAACAATAAAGATTTGTTTTCAGCAATACCATCAGGTTTAGACAAGCTTTCTAAGTCCTCAGAACCAAGGTCTGTTTGTCTGTAAATTATGAAAAGTATTCATCTACCCTACACTAGCACTGCAAAATTATTTTAAAGTGCTTTGAAAGGATCAAAAAATGCTACATGGGTGCATAAACACGTTCTAGATTTTTTTTTTTCTGAAAGGTTATCAATTTTAGCTAAACGGGCAAGCTCTTTGAATTCAAGGGATTTTTCATCTCCCTTACTTCTTCCAGAGGCTTTAGATTGCTGTTTTCCTGTAGCACACGCAACTAGCCAAATATGCTCATTAACCATAGCCTATAGCCCTTACTGGGGGAAGTCATGCAAATGACAGGTCACTGAGATATAAGGTCTCCCAATCTCCACATTTTTATGCAAAGACATTATGCCATTTGGTAGCAGAATTAAGTACATTTTCCACCATAAAATCCACCTGAACATTTATTTTCCAAAAAAAGGCACATTTCAGGCTTTGCTACTGTAGTTTTGTCATGAAGTCTGACAAATGTATGTATGGTAAACTAATTCTGTTTGCTTTTTACCAGTCTACTGAAATAGCCACCTGCAGTAACAACTGTAATGGCTTTGTCTTTCCTGGCCAACCTTACACATGTGCACGTGCACAGCACTGTGCTCTGCTGCACAGAAATCAGGCACATCCACCTGTGAGTTCACCATTGATCACTTTGCTGTCTAGGTATGGTAAACTGTTTTTATTACTTCACAGAAATCTGTTTACCAATATAAACATCTGTGTCTGACTGATTCTGTGTCTTCTGGGCCTACCATGCATACATAATTTTGTCAACAGAATTACATGCAATGCTGTTTTTCATATGTCAGTCTTAGTAGCACAGATAAACTTTAAAGCTATCCTAAATACCCCATTAAGAAAAGTATATGCCATTTTCCTCATCATTTCACTGTGATCTATCTGTTCACAGAGGCTAAACTTTCTCAGTAAAGCCCTGAAATACGGTTTAATTTGTCAACAGAATATTTTTCTCCAACTACATAATCACGAATCTTTCTGGTGTACTGTACACTCTTAGTGATAACATTAAGAAGTCAGTAACGAACTGAAGTCCCTACAGGTGAATCACCAAATCTGAAAACCTCTGATCAGTACAAATGTTGATCTGCAGCAAATACTTCAAAAGAAGTGTTGTTAACAATGCAAACAGGCATAAGTGTTTGCTGCAGAATTCAGAAGAGTTTCTCCATCTGACTCTGCAGCCCAGGGCTGTGCCGTTACGTCAGCCAGCACAGCAATGCCATGATACAAAGTCAGTGTGCACAGGCAGTATCGTTAGCTGCATTTTGGTACTTTCAGACTTATGTCAGACGTTCTTACTCGGCAACTGCTGCTCCAAGGTTTTGCTGATGCCTGGAGCAGTAGGCTGTTTTAAGGGACAGAAACTCCTGGGAAGTCCAGCAATTTCCTTATCAGAAACAAAGAACCACTGACCAGAAAATACTGAGACGCTGTTTATCAGTTCCTGTTAAAGTGAAAATAAGATGTGCCCTTCCCACTGCTAAGTGAGGAGAGGTTCTAGCATCATACATTGAATCTTCATGCTTCCTGTAACAGAATTTATTGTGTTATTTTATTTAGCTTTTTTCCATGTAGTGGTATTTACAGCTAAGCTAGCTGACTGTAATTGGAATGTCAAGGACCCTGCAGGAAAAACTTTTTTATTGCTGGTTTTGCTACCGCACAGCTTTATGTGGCAGTTTTATTGCTCACTTGCCTGTAGGATGCACCTTCGTTACACAAAAATCTCACACTGCCTTCTCATCCTACATTACATGCATAGTATTTATGCCACGCAGACTTCCACAGCTCCCGCATGCTGCAAAGTTGAAAGACATGCTTTGCTGTGCCACATGGCCACTTCAGTTCTGCAGTGAAATGCCATACAAATTAGCAAACAATAAGACTCCACAACCCTAAGACATAACAGCTTTTCCAAAGCACAGCTGAATTCCATTCCTAGCCAGCTAATGGTTCTAACCAGTGCCACTGTTAGTGCTGTCTCAGGTCTCATGGAGTCTTGGCATTTCTCCTAGTTTTCTAGGTCTGGAGCTCACTCAGTCTCTACTGCTGTTCAGATTCTGAATTACCAAGGTACTTAAGCAGGTGCCCACCTTAAAATGCATAAGTAGTCCCAGTGATTTTAATAGGATTATCCATGTGTTTTAAGTTAGTCATGTGCATAAGTACCTTTCCAAGTGCAGGCTATAGTTTTCTATAGCTCCCAAGAAGTTAGTCTTTTCTCAGACTAACACTAACTTTTGGAGGGGATGTAAATAAGGTGCCTGTGTGGTCTCATAATGATCAGATGCACCACAGCTGAAGCAAGGATCAAGTGCTCCAGAGTTGTAAGATACAGAGACATTATAACTACTGAAGATTCAAGGAAAATGTTAAGAACAGGTGCAGCACAGCAGCAAGCCAATTTCATTTGCCCATCTTTCCGTATTAGGCAAAAGACTAGTGTCTTTGTAAACATTTCATTTTTTCACATTTCTTAGTATATTTCCATTTAAAATAGTCTGCATAGCCCCCAAAAATATATTTGTGAGAACAGAAAGTGTCAAAACACTTGGGGAGGAGTGGCTGGAGACCTGCAAGTCAGAAAGAGACCTGGGGGTGTTGACTGACAGCCAGCTGAACATGAGCCAGCAGTGTGCCCAGGTGGCCAAGAAGGCCAATGGCATCCTGGCTTGTATTAGAAATGGTGTGGCCAGCAGGGACAGGGAAGTGATCTTGCCCCTGTACTCCTCACTGGTGAGGCTGCACCTCGATTACTGTGTTCAGTTTTGGGCCCCTCACTACAAAAAGGACATTGAATTACTCGAGCGTGTCCAGAGAAGGGCAACGAAGCTGGTGAAGGGTCTGGAGCACAGGTCGTACGAGGAGCGGCTGAGGGAACTGGGGTTGTTTAGTCTGGAGAAGAGGAGGCTGAGGGGAGACCTCATCGCCCTCTACAACTACCTGAAAGGAGGTTGCAGAGAGCTGGGGATGAGCCTCTTTAACCAAGTAATAAGCGATAGGACAAGAAGGAATGGCCTCAAGTTGCACCAGGGAAGGTTTAGACTGGATATTAGGAAGCATTTCTTTACAGAACGGGTTGTTAGGCATTGGGATGGGCTGCCCAGGGAGGTGGTGGAGTCCCCATCCCTGGAGGTGTTTAAGAGTTGGGCTGACATAGCGCTGAGGGATACGGTGTGGTTGGGAACTGTCAGTGTTAGGTTAATGGTTGGACTAGATGATCTTCAAGGTCTTTTCCAACCTAGATGATTCTGTGAAAACCAAGAAAACCACCACCTGTATTTTATGGACTGAATCCTGGATAGGCAGCTATTTGTCAACCAAGGAAACAACTTGTCAAAGAGAGCGTATCTTGGGAGATCTTCCGAGAAGTACTCTCAGCTATTGCAAAATGTTCCCAAAATTCAAAATCAGAAGAAATGTCTTCCATTTACAGGGTGATTGTAGAAAACTAGCAGAAGATACAAAGGTGTTCTGCCAATGCATTATTAATCATGCAGTACCATATGTATTGTACTATGTGTATTTATTTTTACAGGATGTGCAAGTACTAGTCATCCTAGAACAGCAAAACAACCCCCAACAAGCTATCCTACTGTGAGCTACTTTAACAGGCAGCATTTCAGAGGACTAGTATTCGGGTTGAAAATTTGAAATACAATCTAAAGGAATATTCTCAATACTAAATCTAGTCTACTGTTCATTTGTTCATGTTTTGAACTACAAACCAAAACTGAGGTAGAATATGGGACTGGAAATCCAAACAACTTCTTGCTGACACCAATCTCCTGCATCACCTCGACAAATCTCCTCAATCTGAGAGCTGGATAAAACAATCCTTCACTACCTCCCCAGATCATTACAAGGCTAAAATTGCCTTTGTTGTCTTCGAATTCCTCTCGGGAGGAGCTACTCTGTAATCAGAGCAGCTGCAAACAACTGCGCAGGTTTCCTCCCACCGGTTTACCGGCACCTGGTGGACACTGGCGCTGCTGCAGGTCATTTACCTCCTTACCCAAACACCTCAGCCCCGGGACTTTGCTAAGGACTCAGTTTACACGTGCTGGGCAGCAACAGCCATCGTTTAACACAGACAGTTTAACAAACAGAATAATTACGAATACAAATGATAAAATTAATAGAAACGAGTTTTAACCAGAAAAATAATTGAATACATTGAGTGGCATTTTTCTATCTCCATTCATGCTTGGGCTGTAACTTAGAATTGGTTTGGATTATTTATCAAATGCACATTCTCTTGTAAATATTAACACGCTAACTGTTAACAGAAAAATCTTAGAAGGATTGACATCTACACTAAAAATATGCTGGCAGAAGATCTCAGTCAAAACGTATGTTTTACTAGATTCCTCATATGAGCAATATATTGATGGTTAAGTGCCTGGAAATGACCTTCCCTTCATATACTGAATCTGCAAAAAGTCAATTCTTTCAAAACTGAGAGCATCCTAGAAGCTTTAACATTATTCTACTGTGCACAAGATTATGCTGCCTACTGTACTGTTTGTATCACTCGCTGGAAACATCAGCATTCCTATTATGCCAGGGAGAAGACAAAAAATAAAATACCTTTGAGTCAGGAGACGTGTGCTGCACTATGAATGTAACAGCAGGTCACAAACTGTTTGAATCCTACTCTCCAAGCAGGCAGTGAAAAAAAAAAAAAGGGTGAATGGAAATGTCTAGCAGGAAACAGAGAATATAACCAATGAAGGAAAATGGCACAACATGGAAAAAGCATAAAAAGTCGCTCAAAGGCAGTTTTCATTGGGTTTTATTTCCCTGTGAATACATGTGGAATTTGCTTACAGATATAATGTGCAAGTCACTACTTTCCTGCAAAGTCTGTAAAAGCATCCAGACTTGTTCCCTATCCTGCACTTATCATCAAGCTGTTTCTGTCATATGAGCTACAATATTTCTACTCTTCTAATGACTGCTGCATTTTCAAAAGCTTTTGAATACAACAGACTCAGCTGGCATTTTCTAAATTTAGATTTAACAAGGGCAAGCTTCACATCCTTATGTGTGCATATTAAGAATACCAGTGAATTTTCCTGTGGGCCATGGGCCAACTCAGCTTAGCATGAAGGATGCAATATTTCCTCTAATAGTTATTGTTAATTATGTATTTAGCAAATCTGTGTGTTACAATTAATTTTATTTACCTGCTACTAGATTTACTATCGTTAATGTTTATCTTAAATTGCATCTGATCCAAGCAGGTGCATGAAATGAACAGTTGGTTGATAGCTCAGGAGATACTCCTTTCTATAAAGGACTACTCTGAACCAGTGATAAGGTACCCCACAAGGCCAGTTTGAAAATTACTGCTGCCTGGCTGATATGTGCATAAATGGAATGAAGATTTTGCAGAAATGCTACCAACCACACAAAGTTTTGTCTAGCATATAATGCTGCCTCTATAAAGAGAAAAATCCAACTCAGAGGAGTGTGGAGAAGGAATATCCACAACATCTAAAGCAAAGTGAATCTGCTTCACTAGTTAGTCAGCCAGGAACAACTCACAAAGAGACTGAAGGTTGGACATTTGGCCTTGCTAGATCTGACCTTTTTGCAGGAGAAGCAAGTTATCAGCCAGACAAGTGCTTCAAGCAGCCATTTCTGACAGACATGAGCTACCGGGGAAAGGCAGCAGAAACAGACCCTTGCAAACCTGCACGACTCTCCAATGAAAGCTGGAGAGAAACAGATCCTAGTCTAGCCTAAGTAATGGGTGTGTGATTTACAGTGCCAGCATGGACTCAGACAGATAGACTCTCATGTTACAAGTGAAGTGGGTCTTGTACAGAGCCAGAATTAACTGGGTGAGACTGAGATGGAAGCAGCTATGATGGAAGAGGAGTGAGGTATCTGACCCATGGAGGTGGGGAATACTGCCTGTTTTGCCAAATGGGCTCAGCTACAGAAAGCTCGGAGGCTTTTCTGGCCTAGCAGGGATCTGCAAGCCTGTACAGGAGTTACTGCAGTCACTGTGTCAAGGCATGGTGGAAACACAAAATAAAATGGTAACACATAAGCATTCAAAGAGTTAGGCTGCATTTGGTTTTCCACACAGATACCACTTCCAAATTTCAGAAAAAGAGAAAACCAATAAATAAATATGGGAATGACAAGCAACTGCCTCTATCCACATCAATTTTGCATTAGCTCCAACCCAAAGGACAACTGACTCCTAGCAGTGGTCCTAGAAATTTAAAATGAAAAAAAGAAACTCCCAAATCATAATGACTCCTATGTACAAAGGCTGATGTCTACATGAGGAGTTATCCCCAGAACTGCAAAGAGTTTAGCTTCCCTTCTTTGGGTGATGTTGCATGGAAGAACAACCTCTCCTTCCCTTGGGTGGTGTGATGCTGGGCCAAGGGACAGCATCCAAACTACCCTGGTTCAACCAGATCTTATAGTGGTATGTCCCTCAGTAGTACCACTTCCATTTGCAAAATCTGTTCTTGAAGATCTTTCAGTGATCGACTATTTCTACAGAGCATCACCTCTACAACTGCAAGAGCCTCTGGATTAACCCAAATACTGTTGTACCAGTCTAAATAATGATAGCAGTTGTCACTGAACTACCGCTCAGAAACAACCTCAGAAACAATCCTCCATGGCAATTGGATATTGTCTATAGTCAGAGATGATGAACATTCTCATTTCATAACAACTGCACTAAAAGCTGTCTCCTCCCTCCTGTTAGTTTCTTCATTTAAGTACATCAAACATATACTGTATCTACCACAATCTAATCATATCATAAATTAAATAATTGAGAAAGAACAAAACTAAAGGCCACATATAGGAGCAAAAATCTCTCTTCTGTACTGCTATGACTCACAGAACTATGGCAATGTTGAAGGCTTACCAAGTGGGGAAAAAAAGAAACAAAAAAAGGAAAGAATAACACAGATGTGTAACAATGCTTGCCCACATTTTGTACACTAACACCAGGATGTCCCATATTTAAGAAGTGAACTTAGGAAACTGATAGCATTCATCCAAAACCATGGAAAGCATATACTTACCTGCAGTTCCTAAACTAAGTAGAACAGCAACCCAAAATACCCAGAACACAATGAGAATCAGAAACGTCCAGAGTGGTTGAAACAGGAGGAAAGGAATTCTGCCAATGATTTTACCAACAATTCGGAAGAGCTGTACAGTGAACTGAAGCCTCTTTCTTAGCACAAGTATAAGGGAAAGCAGAACAATCTGTTACAGGAAATAGAAAGACAAATTGTTGGGTTTCTTTTTCCTTATGAAAAGTATCAGAGTTGTCAAAGGTGGGATCAGGGGGTACAGATTTCACAACATGACGGCAAGGCATTTTACAAAAACTTACTGCACGCTGGAAAAGCATTCTGAGACACTGCCTATATTCTCAAAGAGCCTGAGGATTAAAATCTGGTTTTCTGAAATCATTACTACTGTTTTTTTAAAACAAAATAGGATCCGTAAAACTGTAATTCACCTAATGGTAACAGTCTGTTTTGCTTTACAGCAAACACAAATGTGCATTACACACTACACACTGCTTTCACATACCCTGTATGTCATGAATGTTTAAACTTTCTTTCTACTCGGGTCAACTTGCCACTGTTCACAATGGTAGGAGGACCAGTCCTTCTCTGCAGAAAAGACAGCAGTAGCACAACTAAAATAATTTGAGAGCTGCGTATGTATGGAAACGAAGCAGACGTAAAATGAAACCTCATTTTTTTTCTCCAAAGCAAAAAAAACCCAACAATAACAAAACCCCGAATCAAAAACCCCACAATGTCCCCAGTTCTTTGTATATGACAAGGAACTATGAACAGCAATTAAAAGACGTTGGAATCTACACAATGAGAAATGCAACCAGCAGCAATTGCTTCACTAGTTTTCTTGCCTGCTCTAGAAAGAGGCCTCCAGCTCTGAAAAGAAGCATAACCTGCAGCAGTGGATGCTCCCACAGTTCTGCAAATGACAGCCAGTTGTACTGGCACACACATGCATACAAAGAAACCTTTTCTTACCCCTTTACTATCAACAGAATTAAAAAGGTGTAACTTACAGAGAATATGAAAAAAAAATCTGATCTGTCACACATTTATATATTTGTCACTGTGAACTGTCAGACTGTCCATATCTGGTGAATTCCAGTCTATGGATCCTACTCTGCTTTAAGAAAACAGAACAATCATTTTGACAAATGAAGTACCAACTGCCTAAACACTCACATTTAACACTGCAACATCAGAGTGAAAAAATCACTTTAAAAGTTGCAAGCCAAACTCAGATTTTCAGCTGGAAAACAAGGGCAATGAGAGAAAAGCAGAATTTAACCCCGTAACTTGAAGCCTAGTCACTGTTGCCTGTGCTTCACTACCCCTTTCATTATCTAAAAGAGCTGCCACCCCTTTCTCCTACTGACGGGGTAGGCTGAATCCACAGATCTCATGTTCACATCGAGGCAGTGCCCCTCTGTTCCCTCAACATAATTATCCAGTTAGCTGATGCAGAGAAGAATGGGGACGGAACACAATTCTTGCATTTTTACACCAATGCTAACACTCTTTGTACAGGTTTGAAGAGCGGCAGAGCTCTGTGCTGACAAGCAAATTTCACAATGAAGATATAAAAACTTTTAAAATGAGCATAAGCAGATCTGATAATTGATTCTCATTTTCAAATTTGAAAGAAATGAGGAATTAATTTTAGTGTTGCAGAACCATCGTAGTTCAAGTTTTCAAGTTACAGCTTCTGCCATCGCTTAGGATAAAATGCTACTTACAGTAACTATTGTTGAGAAGATAGCATATCCAAGCAGAAATTTTACATTTTCCTTTTCTGTTTCCAATTCAGTGCTGGGATCATTCCTGTAGTCGTAATAGAGCCACCAGAGAACACCTGAGACAACTGAGCAAACAAAAGCAGCATGAGGGCGGGCAGCAGCACGCTGCTGCTGGCAGGCTGGTGTCTGCCCAGCTGCCCACACCAGCCTCTTGCCCTCCCGCTTCACCCACGCTCCACTCAGGAGTACTGTCCCATAGCAGAGAGGATCAGTATCAATGATCACAGAGAAAATTCACATAATGGTCTGGTAGTCTGAGGTAAAACCGCAGTGGAATGTTTGGTTTTCTTTCAGTTATTCTAAAGCTCAGGCATGTAATTTCACTGAGGAGCTACAAAGCTAACTTTCATGGAATGACAAGCTTAGCTGGACACATTCCTATAGTTCTTCCTTTCTAAAGTAGGCAATGTAAATCTTCACTAAACTTTCTTTGAAACAGTAGCATTTTCATAACTGCATTCATCTGCCAAAAGAAATGTTGTTTCCAGGCATCTATAAAAAAATAAAAAATCATCATCATCCCAACACTCAGCAGCTGGAACAGCACAGCCAGACCTTGGCACAAAAAGACAAGCAGGGCTCAGCTTGGAAATGGCTGTGGTAAGCTTAAGGTTACTGAGGATGGCCATGGAGAAAAAGGATAGCTGTTTGTTCAGCTGCCTCTCCTTCATCTCCAGTGAGATGATCCATTTAACTAAGCATATGCTAAAAAGTAAATATACTTACATAACAACCCAAATACAACCAGTGCAATCAAAGTATGGACCAGAAGTGTCCGAATGAATCTGAATACTAAAACCAGTATAATAGAGAAGGCTGAAAAATACACAAGATAAGTTTATTATGAGTGTTACAACTCATTTAACTCCTATTTACTTTAAATATAAGTTTAAGGTTCTTGCAGAATTTGGGCTTTTATTTTCAAACAGTGGTCTCAAAAGCAACAGCATTTAGTAAAGCTGGCAACCTTTTTAACATTTAATACACAGTTACCTGTAATTTACTAGTAAAGAACTTATAACTGAAATATTTCATCTTGGGCATTATTTCAGTAATATTTTGTATAAGATTTAAGTTAAAATGTTCATGCTGATGCCATTTTTTTTCATCAACAATTTTTTACAGTCCCCTGAAATGAGGTATTATGATCACATCAAGGAACACAGAATCTGATATTTCAGAGCTCTATTTCATCAGTCTATTAAATGCCTCCTGATAAAACACAATCACTCTTAATTAAAAACAACTCTGCCCAGAAAATATTAAAAATATAACTTTTTAATTAAAATATAAAGTTAATAGAAACATTTGAAACCTCACATTTTAATTGAATATCATTATTCACTTTTATTTATAACCTTACCTAGTGCAAGAATGCTCAGTCCTATCACAGTATCTCTTCCTGCCAATATTCCACTCAGAATTCGGTGAAAAACATCCATTTCATTAACCATACTTATTAAGACAGATGCATATTTGGAATAGCATTCAGGATTTTGTGGAACACATCGATTAAATAATGGAAAAGATTTACTGGAAGGTTAAAAACAAAGACAGTAAAAAATATTAATTACTGGACAAACAGCTTGAAATCCAGAGATCCATTCCACTGTTCTCTTTCAAGCCCTCTGCAGTACCCTACCAGCATCCTCAACACAGTTTTGCAGCCACAGCTGGCCAACCTGATCTGTAATGGGGCAGGCACCCTCCCTGCCCAGGAGGGTACCTTGCACATGGAGACTGACACAACAGGGCACAGGGCATGGGAGCGGTCTGTTACAAAAGGTAGTTTTATGTTTCATCTGCAAAATAAACTAGTAGCATCATGCCTGTATCACAGTACTAGAACATCCATTCAAGATCAACTTGGGGGAAAACTGAACCATTATCTCAATCACCATCAGCATGTAGCTCCTATTCCCGTTCTAGTCTGGCTTCACCTGCTTTGCTCCCATGTGTTTATGTAAAACCTAAACTCATGCTAACATAGCTGTAAGCTACACTTTGTAGATAATTCTAGACCACAACCACTTTGCATTGTTTTTATGAGATTTAAGCATTCCAAAAGCCACATCAAAACAATGTTTGTATGGTACAATTAACACCATTGAATATTTACATACAAAATTATCTGGCACTCCCAGCCAACCTTCTTGAATATATTTATTGTCCCACTTTGGTAATGCTGTACTACAACAGTCGAAGACATATTCACACATAAAAAGGAGACGTTTGTTCATCAACAGTTAAAAACTTCTCTGACTAGCTTTGCTTCTACTATGAAATATTGCCGTGCAAGATGAATAACTTTGCTGAGTTCCTTGCCAAACAGAAAAAAGCCTCAAGAGTCGAAGAAATAAGTAAAACATGACATATTTTTTCATCAATTTACATGCTCTCCTTTGATCCACTGTTTGTAATGTTTATATGCATCTCCTGCTCTTTTCTGTTTTGCTTTTTCTCCTCTGTGCTCTCTTGTTCAGAGCAGATGACTTAGCTCTGCAAACATAAAGATTCTAACTCTTTGTTGTATTTTCACGACACAGTGGAATTTAAAATCATAGGTTTAAGGATTTTGACTCACAAATGCCAAATGTTAAAAGACAGTGCCACCCACAGACCTGTGCTTCAAGCCAGCTGGCTATGAAGTGATTCCGATGGAAATTTCTGGGTTCATGATAATAAGCAAGGCCCAAGAGCACAGCTCCCCTTCCTTGGCATTGAGGGAGAGAGCAAAAGGCTGTGCAAGAGATAAGTCACTCCTCATCTGGAGTGCTTTTCTCCTGATTTGGAGAGGAAAAATCTCTAAAGGGTAAAGGAATGGAGGGAACGCAGTCCTTGTTCATTCTGTGGGATAGGACACTGGCATGTTCACATGCACACAAGAACTCATAAGGATAGATGTACATAAATAAACAAAGAAAAGCCATTCTGATTGTAAAGCATCAAGTCAAATACAAAACGTGAGGAAGTAACAATCCTTAAGAAGCTGTTTGGACTCAAGGGTGTTGTAAAGTAGCCAGTAATTCTTACCTTGGTGGAACTGGCAGCGTGGGACACAGCTCAGCTGCCTTTGGATTTAGTGTGTAACTGGAAATGTTCAGGTTGTAAACACAAAGACAAGAACCTAAGAAGGAAAATGAAAAGGTAACTTAACATTAGTTAACGTTTTAGAGAAAAACACATTATCAATTAAGTTTTGTTTACACTTATGCTTTGATTCCTTGGCAGGCCATATTCATCCCTGATATTCCAGTGGGAATGTAAATAACAAATTAGTTAATTGGGTAAGTCTAAAGCAACCTCTACAGAACCTTTTGTCTTCTAGACTTCACTATAATTACCATTTACTGATCTTCCTGGAGGGCAGGCACACTATTTGTTCCACAGTGCGATACTTCAGCTCTAAACTCTTCTCATTAAGAAAACAGAAAAGCCTAAAATGACAGAAGCTACAATAGATCTAGGCCCCCCATGATTTAGAACAGAATACATATCTGTCCAGAAACTTAACATTTTCTGGGCTCTAGGCTAAATATTACCAGGTACTCTGCTAACAGTACTCTGCTCTATTACATAATGCTTCTGGGAAAGAAAGGCCAGAGATGTTCAAGCCTTTCAAAATGCAATACTGCCCTCTCCCTTGAGATAAACATGCAAGCAGTTTTAGCGTGTAGAAGGAATTTCATGCAATTATATTCAGTTGTACTGAAAATACTTATATAATATCACAGGTGTTTACAGCTTTCTGTATATACCAAATGATGGCAAACTACCCCAAAATGAAATTAAAACAAATGTTGACAATTTAAATAGCAATCCTTACCAAACAAAACAACAAAACAAAAAAGAAAGGAATTCTGACCTACAATAAAAATAGTCACTAATATTCACATGGTCTGCAGTTTATGCATACCCTATGGAATAGGGGTTAGGCTACAGGTTATTTTATTTGCATGTTGGACATCAATGAACCGGAGCTGCCTCTTTTGCACAATAGCTACTTCTGACATCATATCCATCTTGAACAGCAGAGTAAAAAAATTTCTAGGTAGAATAGCAAACATTGAGATCTGATGTCTAAAGGGATAAAACCACTTGTGTGTATCTGGAATTAATAATTCCACCCTAGTTTAAATTTAAAAGACTCAACTGAACAAGTTTCTCAAATAGCATATGAGCTCTGTTCACCAACTGGCACCCCCACCAAACTATGCTAGTACATTCTCAGCAGCCAGTTTCCTACTGCGTAATCTCAGCATTGTGCAGGAATTAATCAACAACTTTTGAATTTGCATAAGAGAGCTGTAACACTTCTAGAAACTATGGCTTTGAAATGAGGCAGAAACAAGACATTTTGTTTTCTGTTGGCATGGACCACTCAGGAAATTAATGGTAAGAAATGACTCCCCAGCGTAGCAAACATAAGAATAACAAAGTGAAAGCTGCTCAACTGTTCTACAGATACACCAAGATATTCATATTCCCTGTTGCACACCATTATTCCTTGCAAAATTCTGGAGGTCTTCCAAAGAGTTGAGTTGCTCTTGTGGACAACTAGACACACACAAGGAGAGTGAGCTGATTTTGAGGCTTTGCATTTCCATGCTGCATGAATTCAGAAAGAAGACATATCTAGGGAAAAAAAAAAAAAAAATCCTCTTTTCAAAAAACAAGCTTTCTGGTTTTTATAGGTTTAAATTCTGAGCCTTCCTTCCATCTTTTTCAAGCACTACAAAGCAAATGAAACTCTTTTTCCACATATAACGGAAAAAAAAAAATTGAGTTTGAAGTCAGAAGTTAAGAAGCAATTTGAGAATACACTACATTTTTACACTTAGTTTTATGTTCTTAAATGGGATCAGAAGCTGCCAAGGAGGATGCCATTCTATGAGGACTAGTTCATGGGAGTCGACAGAATGACTGAGAACTTCAACATGCAAATTCCTTAAGTACAAAGCTTTGCCATATAGAATGACTGCTGGTTTGGCTGAAGTCCTATTTAAAATAAAATCCTGATTAAGAAGAAGCCAGCATAAAGCATTTTCAAATTCTATCTTAACTTTTTTCATTTCAGTCAACATTTTGCACCATTCTCACACTTTATTTTTGCCTTTCAACATAACCATATATATACACATATGTATATGACTGACAACTGTAAGTATCTTATTAAATTCTCAAACATTTGATTTATTTAGACATTATCTGATGTACTTACTTTTTATTAGTCATGTCCTGTCCAGAAAGGGGTGCCCCTTTTACAGGAGTGTTCTTTCTACCACATACGTTCCCAAAGCTGTCATATCCAAGCAAAAGTCTTTCTGCAGCACCAGCCATCACAGCATAGCCAGTTATAAACATCTGTTGAAATATTTTTTAATGTGAAATCATGATATGATAGCTTTTCCTTCCCATTCAATAAATACTTCTTTTCACCCAGGCATTTTTGTCTTGTGGATTCAAACAGTTAAATCTAAAATTCACCCCTCTGCCCAAAGCCAGAGCAAGTCATAAAGGCAACTTTAGCCTTACTGCCTTCTTAGACCTTTCCTTCATCTATTGTTGAAAGTATACAAATTAGGCAGAGTATCACAGGAGAAGACAGGGATCCTGATTAAAATAATAGGAAAGCATTAGTAAGGTACTAAACACTGCCTCTACCGAAGTTCACGTGTGCCTCCAGGCAAGGTCACTGAAATGGTAATTTTTCACATGTGCTCACTGCTTCCCGTTTTTCAGGGTGCCCTTCAAGACACACCTGGGCAATACAGCTGCTGAAATGTTGAGCCCTTGCTGCTGCTAGTGAATTTAATCAGAGATATATTTTAAACACATGCAGTATAGCTTACCTGAAATTTCAGGAAGCTTCATTAACACATGTGACAAACCTAGAGAGCGCCACACCGTGGTCTTAGGTGACACTGCACTGATCTTTTAGATGCTCTGCTGTCGGATGAAAGCCCCAGTAGATCAGTTCCCTGTGAACCCCAGGGGCAGTGAAGCACCTCTGTTGGCCAAGGAGCAGCCACCTTTAGTCAACGTAAGACACCCTGCCTAGGAATGTAGCTTAAACCCTGCTTATGTACCCCATGAGGGCCAAAACATCCCTTGAAAAGAACCTTTCCAAGTACTAAGAAGCAGTAATCCTTCTTCTGGGAAGCTGATCAAGACCTGAGCGCTACTTTACCCAAAGGCTTATTTGCAGCACTCCAGCTATTGAAGAACTCAGCGATTCAGTCATCTCCTCTGTCCCATGGGGTGTAAACCACATTTCACACCCACCAAGGACAACACACTAAGTTCTAAGGCTACACGCCAACTGCTGGCAGCAGCAAGTCTTCTCAGTCCCACATTAACCACTACTACTTGCATGGATACTGTTGAGTATCAGCTGTGCTAGAGACCGATTACATATATCAGATCCAGCACAACTGTTTTCTTGCTTAAGGTTTACAGCCTTTATTTGTTATTCTACTTTGAACACTTGTGACTAAAGATGGGATCTGAGCAAAAATTGAGTCTCATACACAAACATGTAAGTAAGCACTTCCTTAGTCCCCAGTGTAGTCTCATTTTTGCTTATATGTTTGCAGTCTAACTAGTCGAATAATATTTTTTTTAAATTATGACTCTGTGTTAATGCTGTCTCAATATGGAGATCTTTGTAGAGACTCCACAATTAAAGCTGACGTACTACTTGTGGATGTGACATTTGTTACAATAAGAAAATTTTTTCAGATCCAGCTTATTTACATAGCTTATTTACATAGCAAATGTTTGTTAATAATTAAATTGTTCTCAGAAGAAAGAGGAGAATTGAGATGGCATTGTAATTCAACCTGAAATACGCTTTCAGACAAATTCTAGCATTCCTTCTAAAGATGGACATTACAGGTCCATTGCCTTCAGCATGACAAATATTGTGTACATGTGATTTTAAAATATTTTTTTTTAGAGTGCAGAACGCTGGCTACAAGCCATAAATATTGTTAAGTAATAGATGGCTGTATGACTGCTGGAGGGGTGTGTCTATACATGCCAGCGATATGCATTTCCACAGAGTTATTAATGTGGTTTCAGTTTTTTTCATTATGTGCCAAAATCAGTGCCACCAAAATTTTTTTAATCTCTTAAAAATAAGATTGAACAAAAGAAAACAAATAGATGTATGCAATAAGCTATTTCACAGAAACTGAGCAATAAAAACAGTGAGAGAAAACAAACAAAAATCCTAAAGCCTCACCATTTGACAGGTTTAATTTTTGGCACTGATCAAAGCATCAAGCATAAGACACCATGTAAAAAAACCTATTCTGTTCACAAAGTTCAGCTTCCACTTATGCAGTATTCAAAATGTGTATGTATTCTTTGGCATTAGCTTCCATTAAAAGAGTTATTAGGAATTGAATTGAAAACTGATTAATAGTGTAATCACGACAATCCTGAGTAGCCTCAGACAGATCATGAAAAAAAACCTCATACTTAAGAAAGACAGAGCCTGTTCCCCAAAGTTTGCATGCTGTTCCAAGCACGGGACAGATGGTGACTTGATATATCAGATGGACACGTTGCAAGATAGCAAGACTACAGTGAAAGAGGTAAGTAGAAATAAGAGCCCAGTCAGAGTCTGGACTAATTTACAAAAAAGTGAACTCCGAATAACCCAGCCCTCAGTATATATGGCATCTAAAGCATATGGGCAGAACTTGAAAGTCTGTGTAACAGACACCGCCATAAAGCACTGCACCCCCACAAAAGTCCGTTCTGTCCCAGTGCAATCCTGGGACCCTAACACCTGTGCCAGTGATTATTTCGGGTTAGATCTAGCATACTGCTGTGCAGAACCCCATTAACTTTGGATCTTATTTCCCTTCCAGAAAAATCCATGCTTACCAAACCAGCCCAGAAAAGAAAGAAGAGGAGCAACCAGAGAGTGTCTGTGCACTTTCTGTAAATGACTGGTCTCCATTCCCTTAGTTCGGAAGCACTACCGCCAGAATCCTAAAATGAAACAAAGAAAAGAAAAAAAACAACAAACTTCCCGTGAGATTAAAATCAAGTTTCGAACAGCTGACATTTCCGAAAGAGCATAAACCTCGCACTTATATTGCCGAACCGCGGGTAGCTCTCTACCCGCAACAGCTGCCGAGGTGCGCTGCCGCCCCGCACCGCCCGGGGCCGCCCCGGCCCCCGCCGCGCAGCTCCGCACCGCCGGGGCAGCCCCCGCCGCGCCGCCCCGGGCCCAGCGTTCTCCCGCCGCGGCCCGGCGCTCACCTGCTGCCGGCCCCCGCGCCGCGCCATGCTCCCGCCCGCCGGGCCGGGCCGGGCCGCGCCGGGCCTGGGGCGCAGCCGACTCGGCGGCCGTGGCGGGGCGACGCTGGCCGGGGCACGGCGCCGGGCCCGCCCGGGAGGAGCGCCCGGGCCGGGCGGCGGCACCTCCGGCAGCTCCTCCTGCCGCCGCGGCCGGGCACTGCCAGCTCCGTCCCGACCGCGCCTCCCGCAGCCGCAGGGCGGGCGGGCCGCGGCCCCGCGGGGCAGCTGCCTGGCCCGGCGGGAAGCGCCATTTCTCGCCCCGAAGCCCAAGCGCCGGCCGGCGGGCGGCAGCGCGCCCCGCGGAGCCCGGCCACCCTGCGCTGGTGCGGTTCGCTGCCCGGGATGGCGGGCAGGGCTGGGCTGGGCTGCGCTGGCCGGGGCGGGCCGCGGCCCCGCCGCTCCCGGGGCAGGGGGGCACCGAGGGGCTGGGCGGGAAGGGACCCCCTGCCCGCGGGGGCAGCGCCCGGCGCCAGCCTGCAGTGCCGTCCCACCGCGGGGTTACGCGTGGGCGCCGGCCAGAGCCGGAGGTTCAGGCTTCACCGTTAATTGGTTTATTTACGGGAATAACTGCAGCTTTGCTACTGCCGGTACAAAATGTGGGGTGTTTCCTTCTGTAAAGCCAGCTGGTACTGATACCCCTTTGGCTGTTCTGGCTGCACTGTCAATACGCGGTCTATGGATCTATGGATCCTGTTCAGCGTTTGTTGGTTTCGTTTGTTGGTACAGTTACATTACACTGACCTGTTATGTTAGGCCATAATTACCTCTCACCGATGTCCAGCTGAATTTTGCATGGACAGGAATAACCCCACTGAATTAACTTGTAACTTGGATGACCAATGAATGCAGAAATTATTAGCCACTTTTATTAACCTGTTTTCTCAGTGCTGTCCCTGTTCTCTTTTTATTTGTATGTTCCCTAAATTTAGCTCAACGATCTAGAGAAAATTAATACTACAAATTTAAAAGATACTTACAGTACATTTTTGTTCCCATCCTGAGAGTCAGTAGAAAATATGTCCTCTTAAAGAAGTAATACAACATCTGCAACTGTAATAAAATCGAATTAAATTGAAGCTAATTTGGAAAGCTGTTTAAGAATTGGTACATCTTGTACAGGAGCCAGAGCATTAGGCTAATTTTGCTTAGAAATAAACTTATTTCAGTTCTCAAGTGAAAATGCAGAATGAAACTTTGGTGACAAACTAGCATAGATGGAGGAAATAAAGTTTTTAAAAAGGTAACTTGTGCAATGTTTCTTAAACTGACAACTGATTTAACAGAGCTTGGTACAATACTCTCCCCCCCAAGTGGTTCTGAGAAAACATGACAGGAAATATTTCTAAAAATGCTATGTCTTACAAAGGATTTATTAAACCATTTAGTTTCCAGCCAACTCACAGTTCTTGTCTTTACCAGCATTGTATCTTTTAACGCTCATTATTCATCAATTTGTAGAGAGTTTTCATAATTGGTGTAAAAATTAGAATAAAATTCTAAAATTTAACACGTTGCAAAAGTAATTTTGTGTCTATAGAACCTAAATAGAGAAAATAACTTTTCCTTCACTTTGTGCTATTGCATTTTAAAAATACATGAAAAAGGTAATTTTCTCTTGAAATACGAATGTAAAATTTATTTATTTGTAAAATTTATTCACGTGAAACTTAACTTTTTTCCAAAGAGAATTTTAGCATTTTGATTATATAAAGAAAAGTAACCAAAATTATTAATAACTTAGACACAAAAGAACAATGCCAGCGATGAAGGCTGATATTAGAATTTGATGGCTTGTTGTCATCACATGCTAATATTAGCTTTCATTGTTGATCTGGCCCTTTTTGAATGATTCTCTATAAGCTTTGTGTTACATTCTTATTGTGAATAAAGGAAAACAGCAAGTGGAACAGATATTTTTAATAAAATCCAGATTCCAAGCAACTGAAGTTCATGGAAAAACACTGGAATCAGTGCTAAGGCCTGCTTTACTGAGAAACACTGAGAAATACCAATCATAATTCTTGTATTCCTTCAATTAGTCTAGGAAAAGTTATCTTATACTCTATAGCAAATAACTCAGGATTAGAATAGGAATTTTTTTTAAATTTTAAATTAAATATTTTAATTGTAGTAGGGTTTTTTTTTTACTTTCTAACGATCAAATAAAACATTCTATTTAGTAACAGATGAGTGATTTTATCGTGTGTCACTAGGTGGAGCTCTGCTCCGTGTTTAGAGTTACAACACAGTATTTCGGATTGGTGGGAAGAGGCTTACACTATGGTTAGCCACTATTCGCAAATGAGGATTGTCGTGTTAAAAGTTGAAAAGAATGCCAGGAAGCAAGGCTCAGATCGGATAAGGGATTTAAACATCCACAGTGTAATACTGAAAACTCTTGCTTGCTATTTGTCCAATCTTGCAAGTGCCTAAATTGCAAAGATCAATTTTAAACTTTCTGTCTTACCACTTTCACAAGAAGGAGCCCGGTTCTGCAGCTGAGTAGTTCAAGCACTCAGTGGGGAGTAGGGAATTTTAGAATTGACATTTTGTAGGGCTGATCCAGTTTAACCTGAAACAGAAATGAGATAAAAAAGAGTCTGGAAAAAGAGTATTGGATTACAGAACTAATGACTTGACCAGAGAGGCGTGCACTGGTTTGTCCTCTCTCTCTGGAGAGAAACCCAGGTTGGAGCCTTTGGTCTCAATCCCCTGGTCAACATACACAAGATGCTGACTTTATAATATGCTTCATCTGAGTCTTGTATCCAACTACAGCCACTTTTGTGGGAGATTAGTATGATGAGAGTCCACATTCACTTCTCAGTCTTCACTACTCTGTAATGTTTCTTGTAAAGGCAAAAAAAATTGCTTAAAATCCTGGAGTACCCAGGAACTCACAGTGATTTAATTGTGAAATAAGACAGGAATAATTCAGCCTGCCTGGTGTGTTGTGGTGGGAGCAACCATGGGAAGGGAGATTAACATTTACATTTTCAAGACTACTTGTAGTTTTTAAGAGCTTTTCTTACATGTTACCCATCTTCAGGCATGTTTAGCAGCAACAGAAATACTGCAGCAGTGAAAACTCATGAGCATTTTTCTCTGGTTTCGATTCTTTGTTTTTCACAAAGTCACCCAGAATATACAGCAGAAAGCCAGTCACAAACTCAAACTTCCTGACTCCAAGCCTCTGCTTTAATCACAAGGTTCTTATTATTTCTTATGAGTGTGTTGTTTATTCATGGACAGTGAATCCTGGTGCTGCCTGCACTTAAGGCTCGACTTTCTTACCAGGAAACTTACCTGGTTAAAATTGGGACGGGAATGTGGGTTGAGAGAGGAAGGTCTTAAATGAAAGCATGACAGTTCCTTGCTGGACTGGTTAAGTGAGATTGCTATTCCTATCTGTATCCCCTTCTGGGTCAGACGAGGAACAGAGACCAATTACTTTAATAGCAGGACACAGCAGCCGAGGAAGTCAACCTAAAAGCAAACATTTTCTGCCTAATTAGAGACAGTGCAGCTGAGCATAATTTCCATGACTCTCAAATGATCTTGCTTATGTACAGTAGCTTAGCAAGTATGCACTATTCTCCATATGTAGCTATGTTACTTGGAATATTCTGAATTGAAACACCCAGAGACTGAACATAATGCCACCTATTATGTTCAAGCTGCTAGTCAGGTTTTCCGACAATTTCTACTCTAAGACCTGGTGTTTATGACATTGCCTCTCTTGAACCATTCAGTCTGAAATTTCTCATGGCAGGTGTTGAAGATTTTTGGACAACTTCAGCACAAATTATTCAGTCATTTCTAAGACTGAAATTAGAGAAGCAGACATTATGGTATCCCCTTTTGGGGTAGTAGTAAAGAAATCCTTATACATTGTTTGGATCAGAGATTTTTAATAGACAAGGAGAAGGAAGTGCTTTCTGCTTTTTCTCCTGTCTGAGAAACTTCATCCACATTTGCCCCAATCACTTTGATGATAAATCACAGTGTATGCTCAGTCAACTTGCTGAGCTTCATAGCTAAGGAATCTGAAGACTCTGTCTGCATGGTGTACTCCTGAGCCTGCCCAAGACAGTTTGGACCACCCTGAAATGTGCTTCTGACCTGCCACATACTTTCACTGTTTTGCCTGTGCCTCAGTGATTGTCCTGATGGTGGCCAGGCACAATGGACAAAGAAGGATCCTGAGATGAATGTAAAGAAAAACAAAAGGAGAAATTATTATTGCTGTTAAACAGTTTCTTGGAATCGTTAAGGAACACCTTAGTAAGGAAGGCAGGGCTAGGACCTCTCTGAGAAGGATCAGGGGATTCATAAAAATCAGTGTCAGGAAGGATCATTAAAGCATTTAACTTAATGCTGTATACAGTGGGCCATTATGCCTCTGTTGAGCCACAGTAATTGTGACTGACTGAAAGCCAGGACTGGCTCAGCAAAGACTCTAGAAACAGAAGTCTTAAAGGAAAATGGAAGACTATGACAGTAGGGGAGTGGCAGCCAGAGAAGCTGGACAGAGGACTGGCTGGTGAGGGACAGCATGCAGGATTGGAGGGAAGGGTAGGACTGATGTGAAGAGGCTAAGAGCCAGGAGGACATGGCTGGAAAAGGGAGGTGAAGACTGAACAAAGAAGGAACCTGAGAGCTAAGGGAGGTTAGGATTGGTATATGGAGGTATACAGCTGGCCAGGGAAGAAGAGGGTAGATCAGAGAAGCATGAAAGTTATGTGGGGATTAAACAAGCTATAGCGCAAGTCCTGAAGGTACATAAAAGATTAAGACAGTGGGGAATAAGCAAAGGAATCTGGGTCTGCTACCTCTCCCTTTCACAGCCAGAGTATCGCCTTTCCTCTGCTGTCAGCAAACATCCACAATGCTGAAAGTGCCCTGACTAATGACTCAAATCACCCTACCAGGTTTCTGATCGACCTGCTAGTACTGTCAGTTACTCCACTGGATCAGCTGGCAGAGGTCCGTCCTATGTATCTAGAGAATCCAATCCTTTTGATGAGTTAGTGTCTTTATAATGCTCTGTGTTAGCTTTTCTGTTTGCTCATCTAGAAAATCCCACCTGATAGTATGTTTGCAGCTGGAAAGTTAACTACTCTGTTATGCATATAATCATGAAAATGCACCAAAGATAAAATAAACAATTCTTTTTTCTGGTATTTTGATGATTTTTGAGATGCTCCACTTCTCCACCTTAAAAAACACTTGAATTTAACAAGTTGATAACCAATTAATAAGACACTTATTTCCAGCTTCCAATGAACATCAATCCCACCTTCATCTGGGTATGTCCAATGCACTGAGGAGCTCTATTTCAGAATGTCGATTATTGAGTAGATTATCCAGGGATCTAGAAGAATAAGGTGTGCACATCTTATAGCCCAGCTGTATAGCTTTAGCTTACTACTGCTAATGACCACTCCTCCTGTGAGTTACCAACCATATGAAACATTCAAGGCAGGAATATAATGCCACAAAGTTAATTTGTTCCACTTTCCACACAAGCAAACAGAGATCTGCACAAAGAGCCCTTTCATTCCTGCCAATAAGCAGGCTAGAGTACAGTCTGACCCTAGGAAAGTGTTTTGAGTGTGTTTGCTGAGTTGAATCTGATAATAAACTTTACAGCTGACTCATTTCAAGGTTTTAGAACAGGGCAAGAGGAGGAGTGTTTCAGTATTACATGGTACTTCATATACCAACCCAGACAAGAAACAGCACTAGAGCTGTAGCTTTGAGGGATGCCAGAATTACAGTGCACTTACTCGGTGTTCTGACTTGTAAATGGCATGGGTACCATAAGATGAAAGAGCTTGAACTGGAACTACTTCTGTTGTTCAGGACCGCTACTGTCCCTCTCCAGTCCAAAAAGCAGACATGCCAGTGCATCTGAGTGCATCAATACGGAGAACAGAGAAGCAATTGGATTGCTCTTCACAAGACCCCCCATAAAAGCCAGAGAAGGGAATTTCTTGAGTTTCAGAGAAACTGAAAAGTGAAAGATGTGGATTTGTAAGGTTGGAGAGGGGTGGCTTGTTCTGTAAATGATGTAGATGGAAGGAAAGATGGAAGGGATTCTTGAGAGCAGCAAAGAAAACGGAATAACCTAGGATAAACCCAAATCAAACAGGCAGCTAGCAAAAGGCATCAAACTGGACCACATGCAGTCTGCAGAAATACCTGTGACCTACACAGTCAGGTCTAGTTCTGAATGAGAAGGATGAGAGGTTTACCTTAATTGGGTGAAGACCAGGGCAGTGTGGTTTTTATCAACACTGAGATAAGCAACAGATTCATTACAAGGGCCAGAGGGAAGTCTTTTGTGCCAGCACAAGATCCTTCATCGACAGTTTAGTTACTGTAAGGACAATTTATATTAATGGATTCAGCTACTGAATGTTTGCCAATGAAAAATAATCACGTCGAAGCCAGACAGACAGCTTGGCCTGTAGGCTTGAGATCAGGCCCTCTCAGAAGCGCTGCGCCTGCCCAGGAGCTGCTGCCGCCGCCCCAGATTTCCCCACAGGGTGTCACTCTCGGGCAGTTTGGCAGCCCCGATCCTTGCCTGCTGCAGAAGGGTTATGAACCGGATGGCAAGCCCATATATAGAGCATCACTTTGGTTACAGTATCTTCTAAGGGGCTTAAGTGCAATTTTGTTGTTGCTTTTTGTTTTGGATTTTCTGGGCACTGCTTTTCACTGGTTCCTCTAATGACTCCTGAAGACTAATTTTACGGATTTATTGTTTCTAGACATTTATTGTATGGGGGTTTAAAAGCATGTACAATTCTACCTGTATTTGATAGTTGCTTTTTAAAACAAAAGCCATTACTGTATAGTGAAGTTTGGACAGTAGCATATATATTCCTGTTTTTTCCTCTTAGAAATAACACAGTTTTTACGTAGAGAAGGCATTAGATCATCCAGTATATTCAAATCTAATGGTCCCAACCACACCATAGGCAGCCAGCAGAGAACACTCAAGTTATTAGGCTATTTGTAGACTTTATTGTATTCACTGCATAGTATGGCCTGTTACTGCAATGACTATACATAGAATAATCATTATTTCAGTCAGGAGTTTCAGGATAAGGCTCTTCATGTGTAATAAAGTGGTTTTGAATAATTTTATAAAACTGGACACGATTCAAAGTTCCACTCCAATGCACATTAAAAAGACTCAAAGACATGGCATCTTCATTGCTTGAAAAGAGATCACTGAACATCCTGCTTTAGTCAGCCTGTTAATAGCAGGAGGAAAGGTGACTATCTATTTGTTTAGTGCCAATAGGCTCCCCTGCCAAAGAATCGACAATCTGCTTTATGAACACTGATGTTTGAACAGCAAGTTTAAAAAAACTGTATGTGGCTATCATGTTCAGATAATGGCCCACAAGATGCCTATTATTTACGTGACCTATTCTTTATACTGCCTCTGGTTTACCTTCATGTTTTTACAGAGACTTCTCATAAATTACCTGCTCAGTTAAAGTTTCACCTTAATTACTCATGAGAAGAAGATCAGCAGTGAGTGGAATGCAGTCGTGGAACCAGCAGTCAGTGGCAGTGTTACAGAATATGTGATAGCATGAGTTACCTAAACAGTTTATTCATCTTCATTAAAGTTATATTGAATGAGCACCAAGGCCACATATGAGAAACTGTCTCAGATGAGTAGCTCTAACTCATAGGACTTCTGTAGTCATCCTTATAGCCACAGCTATTTACAGGATAAGAGTCCAACAGCTGAAATATTTGCTAAGGAACAGTGGTCCAGTTCTGCAACCCTAATTAAACATTGAACAGCTAGAGAAATACTTCCAACTCTATTAAGAGTCCCTATGATCCAACATTATATGCTACTGTTTCAGAGAGAGGAACCCTGAAATCTAAAGTCTTTTCCATGACATTTTAATTTTCCCCATTATCCAAAAAGATATAGAATATTGTTACATGTTATACAGCAAACTCTCTGATAAGATCTTATCCTGCACATATGCTAGTTAGAGCAGCTGGATTCTAAAAACAAAAGCCTCACAGATCCATGTCATTGGCCAGCCCTGTTCCAGGGCTCCATCCATTTGCCTCCTGGTACTTCAGGTATCACTATATAGTTTCATACAATTTTTAATCATTTTGCATCAATGTTTCCACGGATTTTTTTAAAGTGAAAGAAGAAACAGTGTTCCTGTAACAGCAGTAAGATCAGTATTGACTAATTTTTTGTAGTATTGTCACTAAAGTTAATTTTGTTCCATTTCTAAGATTAAAGAACTGCATTTTTCTGAGACTTCTTTTCAAGTAATAACACTCATTCTGTAATAACTCATCACTCTGGTCATTGTGCTTATTACAGAATCCTAGTGCAATCTATAAGCAATATTATTTTGTAAAATGTTTTTGTGGTGTTAGGTAAAATGAGATAGAGTATTACTTTTGTAGTAGACATTGAGACCTATGTAAAGAAAAATGTACATAAATGTCTAGATATTGTTGCAGTATTGATTTATTTTAATCTTTGCACACAAACCAAGGAGTGTTACACATCTCTTGTGGTTAAACAGCAGAACAGCAGTATTCCTGGTCCAGCACATTATTGGTAATGTTATGGGATAGCTACTGGACTTTGATAATATTCAGGCAATAAAAAAGTTATCATTGTACTAGGTGTTACTATGAGAGCTACAATTTTCCCAGCAAGTGTGTATCATTACAGTGGAGTAAACTATTAGGTAATGTATAATACAAAAACTCTTGATGGGAGGTAAAAATATCTTTGAGCAGCTATTTGAGGAAGCAACATTTTGCAGCAAACACTGCATGTTTAATAACAGGAAGATATTTTGAAAAGAGGATACTGACCCTCTTTCTAGTGACTGAAGTAGGCTGAGCAATGGCAGTATAATAATTTCCTCTTCACGTAATATGCTTACACAACACAGTGTTGCTGATAACACTAACTAGTGAATGATGTGCATGTGTCTGGGAATTCACATGGTCCTTCCGGTCTAACAGTAAAGGGTGTTTGTAGAAATATGACAAAAATAACACCTATGGACTAATCATGCAAACTCTTATTCATACAGCTTATCACTCTTCACCCTGTTGACCTGTGAACTTTACGCTTCAAATTTCTGTATTTAAATAACATGACATAACAAGAACAACTTTAAATTTGATTCTGTTTCGTGCCTGTAACTATTCTAGCTCTGCTTCTGGCTTTTCTTTGAACCCATAGAAACCCATAGGTCAGGTAGTGGTCTAGCTGCTATTGGTGAAAGCGGAGTATTTTGAAGCACACCAGGACATACCAGTAACTTGCACTCACAGTGTGCCCTCACAGGGTTATTTCTTTGTAGTAATTTGCTTGCTCATTCTTGCATGAAAAATTTGCATATGATTGGGTTATATGTAGGGATCTGGCCTTTAGATAGTTTCTCCCTTCTTCTGTGCCTCACTCACTGCTGTCAAGCAATTATCTTCACCTCTCCACACCTCAGTCCTGCTTCTCGCTTGGTAAACTGGGAGCAGCTGTGTTCATCTACTGTCATAAAGCCCTCTCAGAAATATCTATAAAAAAGCAAGCTATCTTTGCCACAAATGTATTTGTTCATTATTTTAATCTGATCATGGTCTGTTATGGACCATACTCAGTGTAAGGAGAAAAATATGTATATTGCATATAAATCATAACTTTGATACCACCCTTGTAACAAGATTGTTGAAATTCTAAAACTAGTGGCCAGTGTACACCAGTTTTCCTTTTTCAAGCTGGTTTATTTAAAAAAATTCAAATATTCAATTTTGTATTAGAAAAATAGACATCAAAACCAAATCTATTTATTTTAGACAACGTAATCTGAATAAAAACATTCAACTGTGATATGTTTCCCTCAGGAATCAGCTATCTGCAAAGAAGTTTCAACATTCACATCACTGGGAGTTACAGCTGGAGCCAAATTTCCTTGAACTTTTTTGAAAATCGTTAATAAAACTGATGGTTTCGTATGCCATCTCTCCACAGAACAATGCAATTTCCATTCTCACTAAGACACAGTCCCAGAGAAGTATATATTGTATGCGTATCTGATGCTTTGAAAAGGACATAACTATAACCCAAAGAATTTTAGCATGTGTGGTCTGCATTACTTATCATTCCTCTTCTAAGAGGGTTATGAAACAAATGCTGGGGTCCAAAGTAAATAGTGTTTCAGCCATTGTTTAACAATACATGTCATGGATATAGCTTGTTAAATGGCACCCAATCAGCTCAGTGTGGACAAGGCACTGTGTTTCTTTGTACCTTATTTTTAAAACTTTTCTGTTAATATGTTTGTAAACCAAGCCACTAGTCATGTCTTTCATGTTGCAGCTTGTTTTTCAGGCTTTTCCATGAGAACACAATGCTGGTACTTTAGTATTCTAAAACACTTCAGATTTGTGGAAGTATCTGTAATGTTGATAACTAGAAGGAAGCTTCTTATTGCTCATACTCATGTTTGTTGTAAGTTTTTATGATTTAGAAATCCTCATGTGCAAATCTCACTTCCTTCCGTCTAGTGATCAGAGAAGTACCTTTAATACTGGCTGAGGAGTTTTATTTTTCATGCAGTTGTCCATTCTTCTTTAGATTCGGTTAATGTGTATCATGTGTCAAGCAGTGCTAGGTGTAATACAGAAAATTTGGTGGGCTATGTAAAACAAAACAACTGATGTCTGAAAAGCTCCAAGGTCAGAAGCAAAAGCTTCTGCAACAGAAAAGTTAAGGAGAGGGAGAGGAAGAGAGAGAGGAGAGATGTGCCTCAGGACAACGATCTTAACTGATTGGGTCATCAGGGAGGAAACGGGCATTGTGAGTGTGGACAGCAAACTTTCTCAGACAATCTCTTACTATTTGTTCTTACTTATAACACAGACAATGAATTTAGAAATCTCATGAGTCTCACTTCTAGTCATTATTTCAATTGCAAAATATAGAAACAGACCAAATCCTGTCTGTCTATCCAGAAACATTCAGAAAGATTATAAAATCTTAAACAAAAGAACAGTAATGCTTGGGCAGGCATTAAATATGATTCTCAACTCTCATTGCTCATTGTGGTGAAGGGGAAAGTAAGGTGTGAAAGACACACTGGTTGCTAGTATTTACTGTCCTTCCTGATGTATCAACAAATTAATTCTGTAGCTGTCACATCTCATGTCTGAACCTCTCCAGGGATGGAGACACCTTTGTCAGACTGTCCCAGTTTGCTGTGGTTTATGTGCATACTGATTTAGGGACTTTGATTTAGGCATACTGTTATTTAACAATGCTACCCAGACTTTGATGGCCTCAGAGTACAGACCATATAATAATAGCTTCTGAGATACTCACGATCTATAACAGTAGTTACTGTGTATAAATTTTCCTCCTAAAATGAAGCTGATTGAATAAAGATTTTGGTTGATTCAGCCTTTTCTTCTGTTTATGAAATGCCAGTGACAATTTTTTTTTATGTTGACTTATTCAACCAATAAATTTTTTTTACTTTGTTGATGACCAGTTCTAAACCCAAGTTGTCTGTTCAACTGTGACTAGCTGAACAGAAGTATGTGTTACTGTTTGTTTCTGATGGTAAGAGTCTGAAAACTTTTATGGAACAAATACTGAATAGACAGTTTCATAATACACATTCTGTACTGGTAAATTGAAATGTTCAAGTGTTCTTGCATGTAAAATGGATGCAAACATGAACAAACATATTTTCTCTCAGGCCTACCCACTCGGCAGCATCTTTTCCAGGGATATATATGCCTGTTTACGCATATGCTGTGACCATACATTTAATCTGACAGTAATGGTACTGTGAGGATACAGGTGGCCAGATACTTATAGTTTCAGGGTATTCTTAGAACCCAACGTAGCAAACCAGTTGGTAACCACAGGTACACACTACATGGCCACATTCACCTTGCGTTATTCTCTTAACCGAAAAGCAAATTGTTAGGTCACAATATTGTGAACCTTTGGTATGAATACGAACAGCTGAAACAGCAGTAACTAGGGGTGGATATATGAGTGGACAATGGACGGATGAGCAGACAATGCAAAACTATCCATCTATGCTTTGATTCATAGAAATGAGTGGGCCAGGCACAATGAGAGATGGGCAGATTCATTACTTTGTTTCTTCTGAAAGGAAGCAATATAAGGACAGAAAATAGAACATGCAACACTTTTTTTGTTTGTTTCTAATATACTCCTTTTGTGGTTTACTTCATATTTTTTACCCTGTTACACCAAATTTGGGAAAGAGAAAACAAATGAAAAGTGGATAAAGGAAAAATGGGTGATAGAGACTGACTGACTCATGCCTATTCACAGCCCCATCAGATGGGGATTGCATGATTCAGGTGGTCTAAATTGGAGTAGGTAGCCCTGTTGTTACAGCCTGTTGGACAGACAGAAAATGTCTCTGAAACCACCAGGCTGGAATTTTTACACGAGTTACAACTGACTGAAACCAGCTGTAATAAGAGATGAAGTGGACAAATACACTCAGTAAAGTCTAATAAAAATAAACCTTGTGTGTATGCCTGTACTTTGAGCTGAACTCTAGGCTGGCAGTAATCAGCCTGTTACTCAGGGACACTGCAGGTCAGCAAGACATCAGAAGATAATACGCAAAATGACTGCAAAAAGATTATTCCTCTGTCCACCTTATATATGCACAGCACCGCACACAGTTGGCAGAGTTGTGTCAGTGCTTCCTAGTCAACATAGACTGTCCACAGCTCCCACAGGCCCAAAAGTCACATTGTCTATATCCTCTGTATTTTTCATTAATATGTGTAGAACAGCTAAGCTGTAATACTGTAAAGTGGTAACATTGTGTTTAGCCAAACAATAAATACTCTACTTATCTTCCCTCAAAATACCAAATAATAATGGGTTGCATAACGGTTTTTCCGCAGTGCAGTCAAGCAGCCACCTTACCATAAAAGGCTGCAAACACCAATCTAGCCTAAATTCTATGCTCATCCATGCAATAACAGGGCATAGTACAAAGATGAATGTTTTCCCTGCTGCAAGGGTCCCTCTGAGACAGAGAAGGAACCGCAGAATATATTCCAGGGCTTGGCCCTACCTCTCTGGAAAGGAGCAGATAACCATTCCTCATGTTCCACCTCCCCCAAGCCATAGTGCCTTGAAAATGTAGGGTCTGATCCAAAGTCTGGTAACCTTGGGTACTCTAACTGAACATACATTTCACGAACTGTATAAAGTGAGTTTGTCATGCTATTTGTTCTGCTCTAAGGCTTTAAGAGGATGCCAAAATGAACAGGCAGAAGCAAACCCTATATCTTGCAGATATACATATGGTCCATGCCTGCTAACAATGATGTCACAGAAATCACAGAAGCAAAAATTTTAATTGGTGAAATGATCCCTTCATCCTTCTCCAGAAAACCAGCACTTTCTCTAAAGTTGAGTCTGGATTGTTTTTGACCAAAGTGGTCTGATCAGGTTTTCGGCGCTTACCCAGGGTATCTGTTTGACAGCCAAAATATTGCTCTGTTATTATCCTGCAGATTATTCCTGATCCCTAGAATTACCCTAATAATCTTCTTTCCCATTCTACTATTTACTATTTACTGTTATGATGCTATTCCATTTCCAGAATTGTCAGTAATCATCTTACTCCCTCTGTCAGTTAGTTGTTGACTGATTTAAGAAACTGTCTAAAGTGAATTGGGCTGAAAGACTGTAAATAATGCAGTAAAGAGCTATGAAGTATCTTCAAGGCTTTTAAACACAACAAAAATATTTACTTAACAATCATCTCTAAATTATATTCTTTAGGAAACAGCTGCTCTAAACAGTCTTCCTTGGTCATGGCTTAAAATTAAAACAAAACAAAGTAAAACCATAAAACTAGAAACAAGAGATGTCATTAACTCTCCTTCATTTATACTACACAGAGTCCAGCCTTGTTCGATTTAATGCAAGTGTTTATTCCTCTGGAAAAATCATGGCTGGCAAAAATAACAACTTGAGGAATGATGATTAGCAGTAAATACAAAATGTTTATATTATGTTATCTATGTAGCCCTTAAAAAGTCATAACAAAATTGAGTCATTGCCCTGACTAACTTAATCAGACATAGAAGATGTCTCAGATGGAGGAGGTGGTACAGCGGAAAAGATGGAATAACAAATAGAAGATGTGGCCCCTTTTCAGACATACACTAAGGATGACCACAATTGTTATCTGCTTTGCCATTAGCAGGACATTGTTATCTGAACACACTATGAGAAGTGAGGCTTGAGGAACCCTATGTAAGTAATGATGGCTTCTGAAAAGTTGTATTTCTCCAGCAAGGGCAAAAATGTCTTTCCAAACTAACAAGATATAACTATACGTGAGTCCCTGTGGTACTTGGTTCACTGCAGGCACTGCAGAAGACGTAATGCCAAATTCATCCCTGGCATCAGAGCCAGTGCTAGCTGCAGAATGCAACTGATGAAACTTGCAAAGGGCAATCCCCTTTGACATACTTGTGTGATGCATTTTAAGAAACAGAGTTTTACTAGTTAATGCAGAGAATGGGGACATGAAACTCCTCGAACTCCATATCCCTGAAGACACAGAAAGGAATATTCTTTCATTCTGAATCAACTTGAAGTGTAAGGAAATGGATATTAAACGCTTTGATCCATGAATGTTTCAATACGTTTTTCTCTGACTGAAGATGACAAAATACAGTATTTTGTCATTCTGGCACTTACTTTTTTCAGAACTCTGTGAAAATGTCAGTATTTCACTTGTGATGAAAATATAATATGTTTTAATGATGGCGTTTCCCATTCTGATTTTTGCATTACTGGATGAGTTAACATGGAGTTAACATGGATCTACTTCATATTAATAAGACTCCATCCAAAGTATTTTAAGGGTTAAACATCCATTAAATACTTGTTACTACAAAAATGTTCTCAATGCACTAACAAAACACTATAAGTAAAATTTTCACTGCAGACATGTTTCTGTAAAATAAAAATATATTATTTACTCTCTCTCAAAGTCTGTGTAGTCTGAAATTTAACTGAAACTCCTCTCTGCCAAATGAGTCCCAGAGTTTGAAGTAACTGTGGATTTGCATTTGAGATTTAAGACTCTAACTGTAGCTATTTATTAGGAAGGATCCAGACACCACTGGAACTGCATTTCAGACCCTAATAATTGATTTAACAATCATCAATAATGATTTAAAGCAACACAGGGTCACAAGAAGATGAGAAGACAGAGTGTTTGTTTTTCTGGTATATGTCAAGGTCAGGGACCCTTTTGCCAGAAATAAAGATTGTTTTGTTTTCTTCTGATGATCCAAAATATATGTGCTTAGATAGTACTTGAGAACTCTCTTGGTTATGATGCCAAATCTGAAACTAGAAAGGACTTCACACTTTCATTTACTTAAGTAGACAGAAAAAAAAAAAAAAAAAAAAGAAAATAAGGTAGAAATATGCAAAATTTACTTAATGCCAAGAAGAAATTCAGAGACAAATCTCTTGTAGTTTAAAAGTACTTGTAGTTCAGGAATAATGATAACCACAGTTATCAGTGGACTCAGTCTAAGGCTGAGAAGATCAGGCCATAAAGAGTACAATATAGAAAATACTTAATCATGTGCTTTTGTAATTCTCACTTGGTTTTAGCTGTTAGTAGTGGGTCAGGAAGCAAAAGCCTTCTTCATACCCTCAGCTCTCTTTTCCACTGCTCTTTCCTGACTCTTTTTCTCCATTACTTTTTGCAGCTTTCTTTGACAAGTCTAACAGCTGTGACAGCTCATGGCCTTGCTCTTCTTTCTCAACCCCGTTGGAAAAAGCTTATCTTAAAAAGAATGTATTTAAATCAACCTGTACAGACTGTACCAATCCAGGGTACAAAGAAGTCACGGTGGTAGAGGGAGAAGGACAACAGGTCCAACTAGAGCCTTACTGAAGCCCACATAACGCTTCCTGCAGGCCATCGTTGACTCCACCTTGGCCTCTCCTGTGGTGGCAGAGCATGGGCTGAGTATTTGGCAGGGAGCACACTGAATGCTTTCTGAAGGAGTTAGCTGTGCATAGTTTGGGATTGCAGGTACTGTGGTGAGTAACTATGCATTTATGACAATCTACCTATAATATACTTCACTTTTGCACATCTTGTTGTCTTTTTCCTGCTCCCACACTTTTGCCACTGTCAGTTACCTTTCCTCTTGGCTGTGGGATGTAACTGAGACCCTGGCAGTGTAACCCTGTGCCAGATTTGGCCTAAGCCAAAGATGCCAACACACCTTAAGCAGGAAAATGAAGGTAGTCATAGTTCCTGCCCATCTGAACAGACTGCAATCCTTCCTTAAGGCTATAAAGGGCTTATTCACCAGATTCTTAGCCCCGTGGAAGCACTTCTTCTCCCAGGTCAGTGGCAGCATGCCCTGCCATTGTTGTAGCACATTGTATTCCAGAAGTCAGTTACAGAAGCTAAAGAGTGAGCCACAACAGGTCAGTGCAGAGACCTGCCACGCAGGGAACCATCTGAGAGTCATGACACTCAAAACTTTGTCCTGTCATTCATTTCACGCCTATCTGGCAGACCAACATTTAGATTACTTCACCTAGTAAAACATAATCATCTGAAGAGAATAAACCACAAATTAGTGAGGTGTGGGCAGTGCCTGTGTTCAATTTTATATATGACACTAAGCAGTCATGACATAGGACAGTGGGACTGAGCTCAAAGTTTGTGGAGAGGGAGAAGACAGGAAACATGGAGTCTGGAGTAGTGGGATGACGTGTTGTGCCTGTGGGTGTGCAGCACAGAGCTTCAGGGCCCTGGGCTGAGGGACGTGGTAGGACAGGCAGGGCAGCACTGAGGAGCTGCGGCCCCAGTGCTGTTTTGGAGACAGAGCAGACATGGTGGAGTAAAGCTTAGGGGCTGGGAGGATGATGGGAACCAGGTGTGGTGAGAAGGCAGATAGCAGGGCAGAGTTCCAGGGGCAAGGTAGGCATGAAGGAGAGAGACCTGAGGCGAGGGAGGACCATGAGAACGAACCTTAAGCATAATGAGGTGCAGCTTATGGCACCACCTCAGATGTGGGGCAAGCACAGAGGTGCGGGGCTTGGGGCTGAGGAGGGGAAGCAGGACAGGCCAGAAGCGTAGCAAGTCCCTGGCATGGCTACAGAGAAGACAGTCCTTGGCAGCACTTCTGAAGCACAGCCACATGCTGAGGCTCAGGGTCTCACGGGAGCGCTGCCAGGCCCAGGCGATGCTGATGAGCTGGGCCAGGACAGGCACAGCTGTGGGGACCAGGGTGCGGCGAGAATAAGCAGCAGCACAACTGAGAGGCTATGAAATGTCGAAATGCCCAGGCCTTGGCTCTGTGCCCAGACAATAATAAAAAGGAAGGAGAAAGAAAGAAATCACACAGAGCAAGTGGCAACATGCTCGGTCCCATGATCCTCCCTGGAAACACTTGGCAAAAAATGGGTTGCTGTCTTAAGTGACTTGTGGCAACAACATTTCTGAGGGGACAAAAACTGTCTCGAGCGCACCATTGTACAAGGCAAGAGACTGTAGCCTGATGCTCTATTCTCATTTGTGGCAAAGTTGATTGAACAGTTTGCCATTCTCCTTTTCCTCTTCTCCAGATACTCAGCAGAAGAGTTACCTTTAATATCTGCTCTGACATGGGACAAGTCACATTTCTAAATTATTTTAAACTTCAGAAGTGAAATAGTTCATGGTATCATTAGTGTTGTTGTTGTTATTATTTTGCTTTATTCTCCAAAATGAGTTTTTTCCAGAGCTTAAAAAAGAAACAAATTATATACTCTCCGTAGCCCACTAAAACTGAACATCTAAAATCCCCTTAGAAATGAATGAGTTGACTCCTATGTATGAAACTTGCTGAGTAATGCTACCCCCTAAAAAAATCTGCTCTAACTCTTGCAAACTATTTGCTATTCTTTCAGACCACATCCTCTAGAAACAGAAGGTCTTATTACTCCATGTTGCATAATGTCTGCGGCAGTTGTGCTTTTAATCAGCTTTGTTGGCACTTAATAAGTATACAAATATTTTCCAATTCTTCTTGCTTGTTATGTCTCTGTATGGTTATATTAAATGCCGTGTCAGAAAATGTTATGAATAGGACACTGTTACATTCCTTAGCACTGAGCAGTACTCTTTCTTTAGAAAGAAGAGGCTTAATTTGAAATTGAGTTTTTTCCTGTGTGGTGCTAACTATACATGTACACATATATTTACACATATGTATATGCATGTGACATGCATAGGTATACATATGTATACAGCAATACATATTGCTATATGCATGACACAAAATACTGTATTTCTGAATGTTGCTGTTCATATGTCTTGTAATTTAAATATAACTTAAACATAAAAGATCGTACAACTAACCTGCATTACAGACACATTTTAGAGTTTAATGCCTACTGGTAGCAAGACAAAAATAAATACCAAAATATTTAATTTTGTGTCATAGAAAAAAGAAAAAAAACCAGAAAAATAATAGTGAAATCAAAAGGAAGGAACTGCTATCTACGTTCCATGTCTTAATTCTGCATTCCTTGAGAATCCTAAATTCCCATCAAAGTGAAAGTTGGGGTTTTAAAAATCTATTCACACAGGTTTGTGCATGAATATTGACATGACTACAACAGTTATCTTTAGGACATAAGAATGAGACATGAACGTTTGCTTACCTTGGAAACGGATCTTAGTTTAACAATAAGAATCTGTACACTTAGGTGATCTTCCAGGTCTTATTTCTTTTGCTAGTTAAACATTTCCATGATTAAAGATGTCTAGAAACACACAGTGAGATTTGGAAGCTACGATAGTATGCTGTTGAATACTACCTCTAAACACCATGGAGGTGGCTATATAAAAATATGGAATTAGTTCTCTAACATCTATCAGAAACTCCAGTGAAGTTTGCATTACTAGAATATTAAACAGCAGCTAAAGCTAGGACATGTTCAGCTGTAACAATAAGAGAATACACTTTTCCATTTTAACAGAGTACCTTTTGAAATCATATACCCTTTAGCCACTGTCTCTTAACAAACAGAATATATTTGAGAGAAACTTTGTCTAATCTCTACATCAACCTATATTTATTGATTTTAACCCACTTGCCAAAGGCTTTTCTCCACTGACCCAGAAGTTTTGCTTATTATGCACATTACTTTACACCACTTCCTTTGATCTGTCTCTACGCTCAATCAAATACTATTATTATTTCATGAGACATTCATTTTACAAAACTGTGAGAAAAGATCACAGCTCTCTCAACTACATCCGAGCAGAGCAAATATGCAAAAGATATGCCCTATACTTACAGCAAAATAAGGATATATATGTTTATCGATATAAATAAATGCACCATAGTTGTCAGCATAACTGGCAGATAAAGTTTGCAGGTAGATTTGGCCAAGGCACTTAACTGTCTGTGACCCAGTTTCCTTACCCGAGAATGAAAGATAGCATCGACTAGACCTCCACCTTCCTTTTATTGTATTCCTCAGATGAAAAAAATATATTGTTTTTAGTATAATTACTTTGGGTTTCTTTCTCCAAAATACTTTAAAATATAAGAACAAATATAAAAACATTCCTTGTTAGTGAGTCTAGTAGTAGGAAAAGAATACCAAATAACCTTATGTCTCAGTTTCCTACTATACACTACCACAACGAGGAAGTACTTTATGGAATATGATCAGTAATCATTACGGTGCTGAACTACCTAAAGATAATTAGTTTGGGCTCAGAGGCAGGCAAAACTTGAAAAGTTAAAATTTGGGTTTGATTTTAAATGCACAATAGGTATTTAACTATATATTTGAACTCTTTCAACCTATCAAGATTTCAAAATTGTGATGGTGACTTCATGAAAACTGCTTATCCTCCCCAAAGCATTTCTGTCATATTTGCTTATACTTGCGATGGAAATAACATAAGCACAGTATTTCTCAAGGAATTTCAATGCTTTTGGTTTTGATGCTGGTCAGAAGTCATACGTCTCTGGTTTAGGAGGCTGTTTAATTCTTTTTTGTAGCATATGCAAATTTGGTATGAGATGGTACAACTAAAACAATATTGTGATGAACAAGCTTTTCAACTATGGGAACTTGATTAAAATATGTCTTGGATCACATACACAAGCTGTTAGTTTAACACAGGAAGAACATTTGTGATTAGTAAATAATATAATGCATAACTATTCAGTGTCCAGAATATGCAAAGAATAAAATACAGAATACTAAATGAGAGCGCAACTACCATACACTCAGTTTGGCCAACAACACTACAAATGCAGACAGACATTTTGCACAGTCATGACCTCTTAATAATGAGATTGTAATTTTTCCATGTATTCTTCTTCTAAGCTACTAAAAAATTTTCAAGCTATGTGGTTTAGTAATGATAGTGTAAGATGTGTGTCTGTCTGCCTGATGATGCAAACCATAAAGAATGCCTGGCATTTATACTTTTTGTTCATTTCTAAGCATTATTTCAGGTAGTGTTTGAGGCTATCTACATGCTAGACATTCTGGAGCCTGGCTGCATGTGGGATGTCTATCTTTATACAGTATTGTGACATGCAGCATGTTTTTGCTAATGCAAATGTTACAGATTCAGAGAACTCTCAACTTAGAGATTCATTCTGAGAAGGCCTAGTCTTGGTGACTTTGAAGGCATGAATCTGTTTTCATGGTCTTTTTGCATAGGGTTTGTTTGTGGGAATTATACTGACTTCTGAAGTGGCATCTGTTAGATATAAACATTTAATCACAATGTTCAGTCTATTCTTTGATAGCTCTGCTTATATGGTGTTTTAAACATAAGCGTGTATTTATAATTAAACTGTGTATCCAGACTCACTGAACACAAGTTTGTGCTCACACATGGGCTCTGGGTGAATTTGCTAGCATTGGGAAGAGACCACTTGTGTGCCTTCTACCCTGTCACACAGGCCCATTAGTAGTGTGGGTAAGCTAAACATGGACAAGCTATGCCTGCTCAGCCCAGGTCTGCCAGTGTACATCCCATAATACCTTGCAGCGATATCAGATGACAGCCAGGTTGCTATACTTTTCCATGACTTAACGTTTCACATAGAAGCATCTCACCAGAAATAGAGATTACCAAGCCTATCTTAAGCAATACAGATATCTAGAACACATCAGGCTCTTACTTGCTTGGTCTTGGGACTTACATTTAATTTAGCAGCATAAAGGTAGACTACATATGAAAAGTGTTAGAGGGTTGCTTCATACATGTTCTCAAATAAATAAATAGAAAGAAGCAATATTTCTGTATGAAAATGTTGCAACATTTTCAATAGATTTTGTTTCCAAAGTTATTATTTCCAAATACTCTGGAAGAACCAGAAATTCAGTACTTGATGTCTTCCTGTAGTGTCTTGGAACAGACTGCTGGAGTGGGAGGCCTCTAGCATAGTTCTGGGTACACAGGAATCCGACATTAAGAGCAAAGTTCCTTTGACTTTGTTTGGAAAGATTTCAGCCATACATTTGACTTTAAAAAAAACATCTTTGTTCATTTCCAGCATATTTATTTATTTTGAGACAGATGACTGTCATTAGCCTGTTGGTAGGGCTTGGCTTCCTGAGGCAGCGTTGTGCTCTCCACTGCTAGCTATTGCTTTTTCAGTTTCTGAATGAAGAGCATTCACCACTACCATACAAATGCTGTTTCTTACTTCACTTCTGTGCATGATAATAAGACCCCACTACTCTGCAGCCATGAAATGGCAGTCTTGATTAATTTTCTTTCATTTAATTTACAAGTGTAAATCCTTTAGTTCTTTTCAAAAAGCGGGGAAAAAATTTCAAAAAAGTAACAAATCAAGAAACAAGTAACGAAAAACAAGAAATATCAAGAATCAGTATCTGATAGAGAGAGCAGAAGATGTGCAGACTTCTTCATTCAGTACACAAGACTTCCTGTCTTCCTGTATTCTTATTACGCAGTGTGTTTTCAACACACGCCAAGAAACCAATTTTTGGTTGTATTTTTCTCAGCAGTGTGGTAGGTCAGAAATATACAGGACAAGAGAAAGAAAGAAATTGTGCTGATGCAAAGCTCAGATGATAAGAAAAAACCTGTTGTGGACTACATTGATGGAAAAATGTTGGTAAAAGTCAATGAAGGCTCATCAGAACAGACAGAAGCATAATGGGTCAGCAGCCAGCCCATTTTTTCCTTCAGTAATCAGTCCACCCACCTATTTCCAAGTCTGTATTTGGATGGCATATTTTAAGAAGTTGAAAAAAAAAAAAAAAAAAAAAAAAAAATCACTGGATGCCAAAACCCTCATTTTTCAAAATAGTTTCTACTAGTGCAGTATCTCCTTGTTACTTACCTGGTTTCTGTTTGCAATAATGCTGCACTAAATCAGCACAATCCTGGTATTGACTGGGTCTACCTACTCACTATTGTGGTAGAGCTAACAGTGGTTAAGAAAACTCAATGAGGGTGGGTTTCTAAGAAAATAACAAACTGAAGCGTTGGCCCTATAGCTATTAGAAGGAATCAAATTTCTTTGTTCAGCTTTCTTTTAACCAGACACTTACAGCACATATTAGTGGAGACACATTCTACCGTAATAATTTGTCTGTCATTAAGTTTTTCCTTTTACCAGTGTGGGAAAAGGAACTTACAGTCAGCTGGCTTCACTGTGGCTTCACTGCTGGCCCCTCAAGTCTGTTTGATGCAAGGGAGTCATTAGAGTTACTTTTTTTTTTTTTTAGACTGGAATTTTGAGTGCTAGGGAATAGAAAAATTTAATTGTCTCATCTGTGACTTAAAATCTATGCCAAGATGACTGGAAAGTTTCTTCAATTAAAAGTCATATTCTACAGAAAGAAAATCCCTTGATATCAAAAAATATCCAGTGTTTGCTTTTTGGTAGTTGTACACTTCCAATTTACAGACTAGCCAGTTTGTTTTCAGAGGGTAAAATATCATTAGTTCTTAAATTTAGTATCTTTGATCACATCACTCAGTTCAAGTGCTTTATATTTCTCTGCTCCATGAATCTGGAAAAGATTGATATAAAAGTGGGAGGCTGTGGAAAAGGAAGAACATCTGACTCATACAATTAGAAATCGTGGCCAAACCACTCTGCAAGGAGGAGGTAGAATGTCCTGGGAAAACTGAAAACTAGCTGTTGGAAACAAGAAATGCCATCTGTGTTCAATAGGTCTATGTGAATCTGTGTATTTGGTGTATCATTCCAAACATGTACTCAGCTACACACAGTTAAAATTAATGTGACAGAAATTGACACAATAAAACCTGAATTAATGAAACCAGTTAAAGTAACTGCAAACTTTCTAGGGCCCCTCTGTGTTTGAAAGAATAGTTTGGATATTTCTATATTAAAATTATGTGGACATCTGTAAATATTAATAAGACTGATCATTATGTAAATAAAAAGTTTTCTTTTGACTAAAAAATCCATTTTTATGCTCAAAAGTGATGCAATCATAGTTGTTTAATTAAAAGCTTGTACTCAAAGCCAACTATTTTGGAAAAAAAGAAACCCCTTTTTGATTTTTGGAACTGTGATCCATGTGACTGTGGGGTCAGCTAGCATCTTTTTCTTATTACTAGATAGCTGATTTTTATTGCTTATTTGCCTTTATTGTACATATGGGAGTTCAGTTTTTAATAAGCACAAGTTTATACAGTGATGCCCTCTACTAAATATATCAACAACTGAGATTGCACAATACTTCCTCTGCACATGAAAAATTAAGTAATCAGGGCAGCGTAAGTGTGAAGATTGCAGCAGGGCATATGGGAACTCTCCGAGTGCAGTGAAGTGGAGAGGTCTGATGGGACAGGAGCAGCACACAGACACTGCCAAGCGCTGGCTAAGGTCCCTGCCCTTGGGGATGGCCATCTTCACCTGTAGTAGGAGCAGTGCAAAAGCAGCTGGATATAAGGGCAGGCAGAGACTTGCTCCCTCCTTATTAGACCCCAGATTAGCTAAAGGGGTGATGCCTGAAGAGATTATTTTTTATTTCCATGCAGTGGGCTAAATCACTCCATTCTTTTTGATTTGACTAGCAATAAAGACAGAAAGGTTTTCTGTTGGAGCCATGACAAACATTGCTTGGGCTGGGTTACCTGTATGTAATGGCAAACATCAACAACACAGCCATGGGAAAACATGGATCCAGAAGGTAAAGGGAAAGGAGCAGCAAAACAACTCTAGTGATTCTGGTGAAGAAATAACTGCAACCATTAATAACAAATCCTATTAATAATTATTAAAACCCGCTAATAACTAGCAGCAAGTCCAACAGAAACTACAGGAAAACCAGTCCTGTTAGCAATTATAGCAACGCCTTGCAAAACATTGCAGTTCTAGGGAGAGAACCAGCAGCAATTTCTGCTCTGTCTGTGAACCCATGAGAGCTGAAGTCCCTGTTGTGACACTGGGAGATGCTACAGGAAATATGAAAGTCCTCTTAAAAATGGAGTACAGTTAACTCAGGAGCCACTGCAAAAACTTTTGGGACCAATAATTTGCAAAAGTATGAAAGAGCCACCCAGATAGATTACTGTCTCACTGAGAAATGCCACACAGTGAATATGAGGTGCAGGGGTTGAAGCACTACAGATCTTTCCATGCAGTCAATCTAGATAACATTGACAAGTAAGAAAACTTAGTGATGGCGAACTTGGCAGAAAATACCCCAGAAATCCAGCCTTGAGCAGTAGCCTGATAGTTCAGAGATTTGTATGTGGAGACTGAAAACTGAGGTGTATTGCAAATGTGATACGGAGCAAGATGATTCTGTGATTCCATGAAGGCAAACTAAAACAAATTTGCTGTATCTTTGAGAGAGACCTTGATCCCACTAGCAGTTTGTATTTCAGCTATAAGGGGAAATACACCTGATGAAAATTACTTGAAAATGCAACTGGGGTACCAGCTGAGAGCTGGGAGAGGGATGCATCTTGTAAGGGGCAAACCCAAATGCTAAACCCTTCTTGGCCCAGTTGGCGTTAGGTTATCCTATGTGTTTGTCAAGCAACATGAAGACTTAGCAGTTGCAAAAGGCACATGGATAAAGAAAAAGATGTCTTTTCAGATGTTGTTCTGTCTTGTGATCAGGAGGTGACAAGAGCAGAGGCTACCCCTTTGTGTGGCATTTCATTCTGTTCTTCAGATACTAGCGAAGATCCAGAAGATAACGCTATTTGGATGTCTGTGTATGTATGTGGACTGCCTCTGTGACGATGTACATTTCTAGCCTATGCACAGGAAGACAAGTAAGATGTTAACTGTTACTAAGCAACATTGGTACCTGGTAATATAGGCCTAAAACTGGGACGCATGGGCCTGGCTCCTGAAAACAGTCTTGGAACATCTAGTGGAAAAATACTGTCCTCCTTCTGACCCCCACTTGTTGATCATTAGCCAGTATCCTGCTGAAAATAGTGCTGAGACTGCAGGGAGCTATCTGTAGCCCAAAGGAACCTGAGGGGAAAAAAAGCCTTGGAGTGCAGTGTAGTACAGAAGCTCTGGGGAGATAACTTGGGAAGCAGACTGCTCCCACAAACCCTCTGCAACTGGCTGACATTCTCTGGTATCAAGACAGATTTTGTCCAAGGTCAGAGAACCCTGTGTTTTGTACATGCTATTCAGCAGACGGTTGATCAGCTTCCTTTATTCTGAGGTTTCCTGGGGATAATAATCCCCACCACAGTGGCAGGACATTGAAAGCGCCCAGAAAGAGACAATATGTTCTTTGGGCTTTTCACCATTTGAATGGCTATATGGAAGGCAGCCCAGGAAAATATTGGAGTTGTTCCGAGAATATGATCAGAGGGTCTATTTGTTCTTTTCTCTTTAGTAGTAAATGCAGCATCCAAATCTAATGTTTATTCAATGTCTTGGATTAATGAAACATTAGAAGGCTCCAGGAAGGCATGATATTATATACCCACACCTGATAGACACTGGCAAACAGCATAGATCCCAGAATTCGGAGAGCCTCGATGCATGTTCTGGGTCCTGACAGGTTTCAGAATTTCCTGTTTGTGCTACACACAGTCCCAACAATATTTTAGAAACTGCTCTGATTGCCAGGCAGGTGATACACCTTGATGATCTCTACCAACCACTTCATGGGCAGGGATCTTGCAAAATGCGCAAACTGCCCAGAAGTCTCCACGTCAACTTGGCTAAATGTCAAGTAAGGCATGAATAGACAAAACACATGCCTGAAGAATTAAACTGCCTTTCATCAAGAATTAAGATAAGCCCTCTTTAGGCAAGGTAAGATTTTCACTGGAATCTTCTGTTGCATTAAGCAACAGAGGACATTTTTTGGATGGTTTCAGTGATCATAAAACCATTGGCTGATTTGCTAGGAACAGGAAAGTATAGAATACACTACAATGTAGAGAAAACCTGTATAGATGCATTTGGCAATATACAAAGTCAAATATACAGAATTCTAGATTTTACTCTGTAGATGGGTGCTTCTGAATGGTGTTACTACTCCTGTGGGATTTTGGTTGCTACTCAGTGGCTGACATAAATAATTACTACTTTATTACGTGTGTGTTATGCAGTCAGTATACACTCACTGATAGATAACTTGTACATAGCTCTTTCAAGAGATGCATTTAATTTCTTTGCTATAGGTAAAAGTTAATTAATTTCTTGTATTTTTCTTATCATTCTATTCCTTTTCAATTTATTAAAGTTGTTGAATAGGTTGTGGAGTTCAGTGTCACACTGTGAACTTATTCCTTATTCCAATGAATACATAATAGAATTGCGTTCTCTGATTATATTTTGCTTGGAAGAGTGCTCACAGGCCATAAACAGCATCAGTATGAAACCTTGGCATAGTTTTGCTGAGGGTTGTGCACTTTTGTTCAGTATATTGCTTGCAAACTGCTAGATGATGGTGATTAGAGTTATAAAAACTTCTTCACAATTTCATGTGATAAGAAAATATCTGCATTATAGAAATCCACATACAGGTGATTTTAGCTTCATTTAAGATTGTTGTCTATCTAATAGAGCTGCTTAAAGATTCCAAAGGGCTTAGGGCAAAAGACTGTGACCTTTCCATTGCAAAATGTATTATATAAAGTGGAGGATCTTTTCAACCCTTCAAAGGAAGAAACAGAAAACAAACTCCTGTCTGCCCTTTTCTGCCTTCCCCTTTGAGACACAGAATTATACCCATGCTAAAATACAAACTCTATCCTGGTTTCTTTACTGTAATACCTGCCTACACCTCACTATATAACATCTGACCAGTGGCTCTTTTAGTAATATACCATGTAACTGAACTTTAATTATTAATACAGAGAGATAGCTACAGGAGTGTTGATAAAGGAGGGCAAGATGTTAGCTTTTTAATACTTTGCCTAGCAGCATGGCTAGTCTTAAACAATGTTTCAGTCCTGAACTGAGAATTTACTTTTGCAGATAATAAAGTGAACATGTTAATAAATTATGAACTATGTGCTGGTTGTCTGTAGATAACTCCAGACTACCCAACTATTTCCCAAGCAACTGAAGCACTTCTGCATCTTTTGCTTCTTTCCTGTACTTTGTACACACTCTGAGGGTGGCTCATCTGTTTGATGTGTGGCAATTTCTGGAATTTCCATATGTGCTCAGAGCCACTCACCATGTAATGGATGATGGTATGGGAAAAAAGCAGAGCTTGGAAAAAGGTATTTTGAAATCAAGTATAGTCACCACGTTTGTGGCTATAGATTCATATCAACAGCATGAGGCACAAGAATCCTTCATTAGCTCTTCTCTCTCTTTACTATTATTATTATGTGTGGAATGAAGAGTTAAAAATTCAAAACAGAAACTCATTACTAAATCTCTTAAGTCCAACAATCATGCTATTTCACTGTGGGTGAAGGGTATCCCAAATATTTGTTAAAAAGCACTACTAGCACAACTCTGTACCAAGTCCACCTATTCTTACATGAAGAGGTTTCTTTCCAAAATAAGCTGAATTTGCATAAGAAAGAAATTTTACAGGAAACAGTCATCCATTCTCCTACTTTCTTACACCTGTTTTTTTATACTAATCTTTCTCTATTACAGTAGTTCTGTTAAATCCACTCCATTCTCTATTCAATTATTTTCTCTTTATGTTTTACTAATTTTTAATATCCTTGCATAAATACAAGGAAAAGAATAATATAGATGGAACAAAGAGAACCCGGATCAAGCAAAAAAGCAAGTAAAGACTTAACTAGAATTGGATCGATAACTGCTAAATGAACATGAGTTATACAAGGTGAATACATGATACAGTATAAAACCCTGCCAGCAATCAGCTTGCTATTTCAAAAGAAGATGCTGTCAAAAGTAAATCCAGTGACATGAATCCTGGAAATAAACGAAATAAACACTGAGCTTTTACTGAACATAAGATTCTAATAGTGCTTGAATACCAGAAGGTATAGTGTCCCAGATGACGCTGCATCTCTGGATATATTTGATTTTCAAAACTACTCAAAATCCCCATCACTGCTCACTGAAGCGGAATAAAATTGACAGCTGAAGGAACTGATCTCTTTTGTTAACTTTAGGCAACAATTTAATATTGTCTCAAAATAAAGAAAATAAATTAAACGTGAAATTAGCACAAGGATAAGATGTAGTCAAAAGACTGAAGGTCTGTTACTTGTAATTCGGCTTGATAAGTGCAATAATTATCCTGCTGTTGGGGTCTAACATCTAGGCTATATCTAGTATTGGCTGAGATGAGTATTTGGAGAAAACACACCTTGTATTTCTTATAATAAGACTGGAGTTTTAGTATGACATTGAGATATCAGTGAATTTCTCTCACTGTAGTTCTAAAAGCCTGAACAGAGAAGGCACACTCCAAATGAATTTGTCGCTGCTTGGAAAAGCACAGTCATATCTGGCATGACATGTTAACCAGAGTAAAGAAAAACACTGAAAACAGGGAAACGCAGTCTTAGTAAAAATAAATCCAATTTCAAGTAACTAAGACAACCAGGGAAAAACTGGTTGGGAAAAAAAAAAAAAACAACAAACTATTAAGAACTAGGAAAACAAAGAAAACACTACAGTAAATTGAGAAGAGCAAGATCTTGTTTTTTAAAAACTAGCAAAATGTAATTTCTGCTCAGACTGACTGTGATCCATTTTGAGGTACTACATATAACCCTGAGGAACTCAACATGTTTATTTAATCAAATGGTAGCATAGAAGAACTTCACATAACTGAATTTTCACTTAATAGTGATATTTTGACTAGTAATAGCGATTTTCTTTTGTGTGTGTTTATTTCTCATAACAAAAGCAAAGAACAAACAAGTATGGAATGTTATATCTTCAGGAAGTAACTTTTATGTTTTGCCCTCTTTAAAGTTCTTAATCCTTCAGAATAACAGAATTCTCATCTCCAACTAATTTAGAGTCAAGATATGGGAAAACTGCACAGACGTAAACAATGTGTACATACAAATACGCATATACATCTATATGTGCCACAGACTGTTTAAATGAAACTATTTAAAAGGAGTAGAATAAAAGCACATCATCTTTTGCCCACAAGTATTACTTGTATGATATGGGTTTGTCTGACTATAAGTAGGATTTGAACTCCATCTACACTATCTAAAATTCAAAACTTAGGAAAAGAAATTAAGTGGAAAGATAACTCTCTTTTCCTTCTAGCTTTGAGAGGGCTAAGCACTGCCATTTGATGGACATTTCTGACATTTCTATTACATAATTAAAAGAACCAAAGAAAAACTGAATACCCAGAAGAAATACATGCTGCTTTTTACAATGGAACAAACTAGAGTGCAGGGTTAGCTGTGGTCTTTCACTCCTATGGAAGTGTGACAACCTGAGACGTTTTGAGTCCCAAGGACCAGGACATCCTTAGAACCACACCTGAAGAAGGAAGTTAATGCCTGGGAACTAAAACCATTAAGACCTTTCTTAGCAGTTTAGCAATCTTCAACCCTGAAACAGATTATGTTGCAGGTGTTCCCCAGATGTGAAGCCCTGAAAGCCAGAGCTCCATAACAGCAAGTCAAATGAGTTAGAAAGGAAGCAGACAAGTCTCTGTAACAAGGTACTGCATGGTATCAGAAGCCCTTTAAAAGATACATATTCTTTGCCAATTATTCATTTAAACAAATCACAGTTTTCTAGTGAAAACCTGTTTAATAGAAAATTGGTGACCATTCCTATTTATCACCTTTTTAGAACATCCCCATTCACAAATGGAAGAAACAATCTATTTCTTACATATGTTGTTCCACTGAACTGTTCAAAATAATATCTAGCAGATCCAACTAGAACTAAAAAACTAAACCAGTAAAAACCTAGTCAGATGAAGGGAAAGGAATGAGAATCTCACATTCCATGTCCTCCTCCAATGTTATGAAACCAAAGACATCCATTTTTTAGACTCTATTAATCTTTAACAGTCACACATTAAGATCTGCAACATCTATTGACTTTAAAGAAATTATGCAAGCAATAAACCTCTAACATTGGTTTCTGCTCTATTTTAAGAGCATATGCAAATTTTCTCAGTTCTAAACCTTTTTTCAAAGGTCCCATCCTTAAACTCCATGCTGCTGGATAGACAAAACATCCTATGTGGATAACATTCTAATAACATAATGTTCATTTCTGAAAAGAAGCAGCGTGCGATTATTGTAAAAACAGCTCTTCTTTCTGGAGAGGATATGCGTGATCTGATGGCCTACAGATGCGCACTGAAAACTGCCTTTGGTCTCCTTCCTAGAGTACCAGATGGTCTCACATCATGAGGTTCCTCTCATGTATGAGTATTGCAATCTATATGCTTAGTCACTAGAGCTATAAATAGTTTAATTACTACTTTATTTTTCTTTTACCAACAGCATTCATCAGTCCCTTTCACAGAAAAATCTCTCTCAAGGAAATAGCAACAGCTTGAGCACATGGCCAGTTGAAAGTGTATCTGTTAAAATTTACAAAAACATAAGTATATAAGGTAGTTTCATTTAAAAATTTTAAAAATAAAAACAAATTCTTGGAATTGCTGCCCTAAGCTCCCACAAAGAAGTTTAGCTTTTAGTGGTTGGTGTGGGAGGAGATGGTAGGAAGGAGCTGGTAACAATTAACTAGTCAAAGTTTCATCCCTTTGTGAAGTCTGTCTTCTTCTGGGACTTGCCACATGTATTCTTTATTGCAAAAATCTGTTAGCAATGATTACTCAGTTCTGCATAGAGGACCCTTGCAGTGATGTCAGCTTCCCAAGGCTTCTGCTGGGAATGGTTCTTAAAACAGCAGAAAGGAGCCTCTTTTAACCCTGTGCTTACTTAATTATTCTCAGCATGTCACTGGTATTATGCTTCTGTTACATTGTGCTTTTATCAGAAAGCTGTAAAGAAACTCAGAAGACTATGAACTGGCCTGGTCTAAAACTCATTGAAGAAATAATTAATTGGAAAAAAGAGAAATGTTCATTTCAGAGGATTTCAATTCCAAAAGACTCTTTTCACCCTGAAGTGCATGACTCCTTCCTCTCTTTCCTGACAAATGGTGAATTTGAAAGGGACCCAGTCCTAAATTCCAGTCACAAATTCTCCACATATTTTGTGGAAGTACTCACTGAGGTCTGAATTGTGTAGATGACCCCATGCTAATGGCTGAATCAAGCTCTCAGTTATAAACACCTTAAGGGCGTAGGTTGTTTGTATGTTTTTAAAAAATTAACCTATTTGATTCCAATGTCTGTAATTGCCATAAAGTTTAACCAATCATTTGCCTGCAGTTAAAAGCAGAAAATCCAAGTCAGTCACGTTCCAGTTTTGACTGCCTAAACCAAAAGTTTTCATTATAGAACTAAACTTTATTAGGTTTCAATTTGCTTAAATGAAACCCTCAGTTTTAGGCAATTCGGATCTTTCCTTCTTTTTTAAATAATAATAAAAAAAAAATCCTGAGTAGGTAACATAGCAAAATATCTGAATATATTTTGCTAATGTTTAAACATCAGTTTGAATTTTCTGTGTTTTGGTATTTTTTGCTACAAATGAAATAATATATGAGAGATCAGTTAAATGATCTTCAGAGTGACAGAGAAATAATTCCGTTTTCAAAAGATAGTTTCTCTCAAATCTATTTTAATTTCACACGCATTTCAAGAAGTAACTGCTCTCCCTAGGCATTACAGACTTGATTCATATACTGTGATGATCAGCGGAAAGCACTCTGTGTACTCACAGATGTTTTCTGTGACATGTTGCAACGAGTACGAAATGCCTTATAAGGTATTGCCCTGGTTTGGCCTTCAGCATATTATTCTGAGATTTTTTGGCATGATTTATAAGAAATAAAAAGTTAAGTAATCCAAAACCTGCAGATGTACGATGAGGAAAAGCCTTGCAGGGAATAAGTGATGTGGGGTTTTGAACAGATACACTACACAATAATAGCTAGCAGTAGTCTCCGGTGACATGGCTTGGTCTGCTTCATTATGAGAGATTCTTGGGTCTTTACCTTTTCAATTAATTAAAATAATAAACAGAATGAGAACTCAGTCACAGGTTCCTAAGGATAAAGCTTCATTCTACTTCCCAGTTCATATTCTAGTCAAAGAGTAAAACTGCATGTTGTAGAGATGGCCTTCAAACTCGGGGAACGATCCCTTTTCAAGGAAGCACAGATACATAGCCTATAGATCTTATCTGTGTGTATTAGTAACTATGGATACAATACAGAAGATAAAATAACTACTTTCACAGAGTCTGTACCTGCTAATGTAGTCTATACCAATCATATTCCTTTAGGATACGTTTGTACTCTTATATATTTTTCAGTTCTTCTGAAGTGCTGCTTCATCCAGGTCTGAGGTGTGAATTATATTGAAAGATGACGGTAACGTTTCATTGGAAATAACTGGTGGATAGCTAAAAATGTCTTTATCTACATACATATGTTCCTCTGTTCCTATACCATCCCTCTATATATAATTTCTACATTATTATTTGCTTTACCATAATGCTTAGGTATCCTAATGAACACTAAGACCTCAGCATGGCGCCTTCACACCAGTAGTAAGAAGACACCTCAGTTGCAAAGAGCTGAATAGATGAGACAGTGTGGAGAAAGGAGATCCTATTCCCACAGCAATGTATATGAAAATGAGATGCAAGATGGTGACCTCAGATTTTGGATTTGGGTATAGCTTACATAGAGCACAGAAATATGCCGGAGTCCACACATCCCCTTCAATGCTTAATCACTTTTCACGGTTTATACTCTGAATACTCTTGCCCTTTTGCTGATTAGGGCTGTTCAGTTGAATTTCTGTTCATCTTCTCCCCTCTAGTCTCTGTGTTCTAGGATCATCTCCTCTGCCTTCCAGTCTCTCTTCTCCATTACATTCAGTGTCTCTTCTTCTATCTTACTGTCTCCCCTCTTGAGTAGATTCCCCTCCTAGTAGAATTTCATCCCTGCTCCTATGTATTCATGAGTTGCCTTGCTGTTCCCTCTCCTGTCTGCTTTATACATTCCCCCTGCCCAAGCTCTCTCTGGCTTACCTGCTCAGGCAGTAAGTTCTTCTGGACAGATACTATTTTATTTTTAGTTTGTATAGTAGCTATAGAATTATAAGATCCTTATATTAACTATTCTACAAATACACACACACAAATAGTTTCTTGAAGAGCTGAAACAACTACTGAGTTGAATAGGTACAGGCATGACAGTCTTTGATTTCTTCCAATTTTTTTTTTAACCTGCTCAATTTCTCTCTTAATAGGAATGCTTTGTCCACAAAGCAGCTTCTAGAATGACATGATTATAGTGCAACTAAGTCTAACTACTAAAAAAGCTTGTACTTCAAATACTTTCAAATTTAATACTGCAGTCCAAATACCTTGTGCCAATTTTTCAGTTACCCACAACACTACTGGTTAAGAACATGCCTAGCCAACTTCTATCAAAGTATTTGGTTATGTATAAATTCAATGGGAAGCATTTATCTTTTTTTATACTACATAATTAAGGGAAACCCCAATAAATTTTTCTACCCTACTTCTGTTGTCAGCAGAATTTGCTACAGTTCCAATAATGCTCACTGACATTCTTCAGGGATGCTGGCAGCCAAACAATGGGAAAACTGAAATGTCTGTGGATCACGTGGTTTTCAGGATCAGTTTTGAATGTAGTTACACATGACTTGGAAACATAACTCCAGGTTGATGCAAACACAGACCCACTGTCAGCAAAGGAAGAGTTGGTACGCAAACTATTACAAGAAGTTGACCCTTATAAATCGATGGGCCCTGATGTTATCTACCCAAGGATGTCAAGAGAGCTGGCTGATGTTGTGAGGCCGCTCTCCATAATCTTTAAGAAGTCGTGGAGATCAGGGGACATCCTGGAAGACTGGATGAAGGCTCATGTCATCCCATCACAAGGACTTAAAGGAAGATCCAGGAAATTATAGGCCCATCAGTCTTACTTCAATCCCTGTGAAAGCTATGGAACAAACTCTCCCGGGGGCTATCACAAGTGAAACGAAGTACGAGATTGGGAAAAGCCAGCACAGATTCACTAAGGGCAAATCACGCTTGACAAACCTGATCACCTTCTATGACAAAGTAATCTGCTCAGTTAATGTAGGGCGAGCACTGGACATTGTCTATCTGGATTTCTCTAAGGCTTTTGATAATGGTTCCCCACAGCCTTCTCCTAGACAAACTGATAGGTAAATGGTCTAGACAAATGGTCTGTGTGGTGGGTGGGGAACTGGCTGACAGGCTGCACCCAGAGTGTGGTGGTAAACAGCTCTTTTTCAAACTGGCAACCTGTCACAAGTGGGGTCTCCCAGGGATCAGTATTGGGCCCAATGCCATTTAATATCTTCATAAGTGATCTGGATGATGGGATTAAGTGTACCCTGATGAAGTTTGCTGACGATACTAAACTGAGTGGGGAACTAGACGCTCTGGAAGGGAGAGCCACCCTGCAGGAAGACCTGGATAGGCTGGAAGAGTGGGCTAACAAGAACATTATGAAGTTCAACAAGGACAAGCGTAAGGTCTTGCACTTGGAAAACATAATCCAGGAGCGCAGCACAGGCTGGGATCTACCTGGCTGGAGAGCAGCTCTGTGGAAAGGGACCTGGGGGTCCTGGTGGGCAACAAGGCCAACATGAGTGAACAGTGTCCTGCAGCAGCAAAGAAAGCCAACAGGATGCTGTGCTGCATCGACAAAGGCATCACCAGCAGAGATAAAGAACTCATTATCCCATTCTACTCAGCACTTGTCAGGTCACACCTGGAATACCATGTTCAGTTTTGGTCCCCACTGTACAAAAAAGATGTGGACAGGCTGGAGAGAATCCAGAGAAAGGCCACAAAGATGATCAGGGGACTGGGAAGCCTGCCATGTGAGGAAAGGCTGAGAGAATTGAGTCTGTTCAGCCTTGAGAAGAGAAGGCTCAGAGGAGACCTTATCACCATGTTCCAGTATTTAAAAGGTGGTTACAGAGAAGATGGAGACTCCCTTTTTACAAGGAGTCACATGGAAAAGACGAGGGGTAATGGGTACAAGTTAATCCTGGGGGGATTCTGGTAGGACACAAGAGGGAAATTTTCTACAATGAGAACAATCAGCCACTGGAATAATCTCCCAGGGAAGTGGTTGATTCCCCAACATTGGACATATTTAAGATTCAGCTGGACAGGGTGCTGGGCCACCTTGTCTAGACTGTGCTTTTGCCAGAAAGGTTGGACCAGATGATCCTGAAGTTCCCTTCCAACCTGGTATTCTATGACTATCATTTACAGAGAAAAAACTTAAATCTCTACGTGCCAGTAGACACACCCACTAGTACAGGAGACAATCCCTGACCAGGAATTTGAAAAGAAGGAAGTTACTCTTCATGTGACAGCACTTCAATGTGGAAAAAATTTATCTATGACTGTTTTAACAGTTCAACACTTTGCCTTTGTCAGCACGGTTTTTAGAGTGACATGCCACTTCCTGTTCTCTACTATTGGCTTTAAAACATTTGAATCCTGAAATTTTAAACACTAAATTAGACATGAAAACTGTATCTTCATCAATTATTCCATTTCTTTGAGGAAACAAGATAATGAGATTGTTATTACAGCATCTGAGACTGAAAGTCACTGAGGATGAGGAGGCAAGTGAGCCGAAAGGGCCCAGTGGGGTCAGTCTTAACACCTCCTGACTTAATTTATTTCCTCGCTAATGAGCCAGACAAACTAAAAGCCTCTATGCAGGTTCCACTTTTGATTAGTGACTTCATACCAGCATCAGAGCTGAACTTTACAAAAGAGGCATACAACTTAAGAGCAACAGAGTTTGGCTCCTTGTATTGGGGGATCCAACTGTGCGTTCCCCTGTTGTTTCAGATGTGCATTTCTTCTCAGCTGCTCACTCATTTCCTCAGATGCAGTGAAATACCTAGGTTGCCCCATAGGTTCCTCTGATATAATGTTATTTCGTGGAAGTTTGTATAAGAAAAGCCAGCCAGGCTGACTAATTCCCAGTCCTTTTGTTTGCAGGCAGAGGGTGTTAGTCATTGCTTCCCGCTGTTCTGCTCCATGGTGTTGCCTAGCTAGTTTATGAAAGACCCCAAAACCCTCTCTGTCCCACGATGTTTTTGCAAAGAAAGCCCCATTATTCCCATTCCAGACATGCCTGAAAACAGATACATGCAAAATCAGTGTCTCCCACCAATGCAGGAACATCTGACAATGTTCATGAACTTCATCCACTGCCAAAAAGCTACCACTGTTTCCAGGGCAGTAACACCTGAACACTGTGTGTTCACCTTTCACCTGACAGGAAACCACATGTGTAACCAGCAGTAGAATTATTTTCTTTCTTTAAGTTTCACAGAAGCCACATGGTCCACAGACATTTCATTTTTTCAGTTGTCTAGTTCTCAAGTGTAATGCTCAGTGTCCCTGAAGAACATCAGTGTAGACTGTAAGTTTTTATGTATTCTCTAAGAGAGACATATTGTCCATTCTGTTAAACAAGTCCTGTGGCTACATAAAGACAGGCTGCCTGTTTGCATGCAAAAGGAGAGCACTTCATCCTGAGAGCAACTGAACACACTCAGACTGGAAAAGCTCCTAGGGTACAGCCTGGGGCAGCCAGGAGGGAGACAGTAAGTGAGAAATGTATAGACTGGGAGAGTCCTGTGAGAAGGGGATTCATCTGCTGCAGAGAGCTGCTTTAGTGCCAGTATGATCAGTGATGGATAGAAGGAAAAGCTTTGACTGCAATAACAAGTGAGGTAGGAGCAGACCTGTACAGTTGGTTCTGCAGACCAAATATCTACAGTGTAAGTGATTCAGGGGGTTTACTGCAGACAAGTTCTAGCCTAGTTCTGTGACCAGAAAGCCCAACAGTAGTTGGAAGACATGGAGTGTCCAGTGACAAATCTTGCACTTAAGCTCCCTCTGAAAGGAGTCCAGTTTGTGTGCTTTGAGTTTGATAGACAATATGGATCAAAGCATAACAAATAGGAACACTGGAGATTCACATCAAAAGCATATTCCTGATAAAAATCTAAAAATGCTGAAGTAGATGCACTCAAAGGTTTTTTCCTAAGAATCCAGAGAGAACTACTGGGAAATAATTTGAAAAGAAAAAGTCACCAGGAAAGGTTAGTCATTGTTCCTGCAATGATCCAGTAAGCAAGAGCTTTGTTTACAAGTCTTCTTTCTAGTCTCCTATGCCCAGCAGAGCAGTGTTTTCTATTATTACAGAATTACCTTTTTCTGCTTTATTATTTGTGTATTCTAATGATATACAACCCACCTTTAAGGAAAAGGCATATGTGGGAGGGAAGGGCTCCAGTTCCTCCTCCCATCAAGCTGGCACAGCTTTATATGGCATCTTGCTATTTCTGTAGCCATGAGGATGTGCCATCGTTTACTGAAAAGATAACACTATGGTCTGTAACAGTCAAAGTAAGTGGATTTATCAGTCACCTGGAGAATAAGCATCTTGTCCTTCCCTTAACAAACCAGTACTCCAGTAATTCTGAGCTGCTGCATATGTATGTGTGCTCAAGACCTATTCCACTGCATTACTAAACTCACAAACATTAAGAAAGTGTTTTCGGTCTTAATAATAAATTCCTGACTTTTTCATGTAGTTAGCCTCTCACCATTCATTCTGCAAAGTGATGATATGAGGAGGAATTAAGAAATGGAAATTCTGGCACTGAAAGGCAAGCTCAGAGCAGAATGAGAGGGAAGTATGTTTACTTCCGGGTCATCGAAGGAGTGTATTACAGGAAAGCAGTATCAAAAATCTTCTCTGTAGATTCATATCTGAGGTTAAGAGAGTTTTTCAGCTTATGTTCTTTTTAATAGTACAAGATGTGAACTATTTGTTTAATTAGAAGAATGCAACTCCATTTTATAAAAATTTTTGAAATGAGTATGTGCTTATCTGATTCTATTTTTACAGTGAAGAAACTTTGGCTGCTTTACTATGATTTCCTTTTAATCAATTTTGAAGAAAAGCAAACTGTATTGCAGTTTAAAAACTTTTGTCATCAGTAATAGATATACCTAGAGACCCGTATGTAAATACCACACATTTTTAAAACACCATTATTAATTCTGTTCAAGATCTGAGAGGTGCTGATGTCTTCCAGTTCTCCAAAACCAATCCTGCCTGTGGCTATAGACAGATTAGTTCACTCTGCAATTCTAAACCAAATTCTAATACCCTCTAAATCTCCATATAAAAAAAATAAATTAATTTGCTTACAGCTGGAGCACTAATCTGGTCTCCTGTTAACACTGTGTTTGCACTTGAGACTTGTCCTTGCACAGCCAATTTGATCACAGGAATACAAGAAGTGGGTTCTGAGGAGACAAGGTTCCTAATCACCTTGTATTTGCATAAACCAGTCTTAGATATCCCATTTAGGTAGCAGCTCCCTCCTCCTGCTCTGCCAGATTCCATGAATGACCCAAACTCAGAATTCTACAGTTTTCCTAAACAATGCTGCAGTTCACCTGCATATTTCTAGATATAAAGTCATGACAAGTTTTATCTTTTTGTAGGTCTATTCAAAGCAGAGCTCAAAACCTCTCTCACAAGGTCTCTGATAATGAACAGCAGCTTGTCATTAATGTGGACAAAGTGACATGGGAGCATACCAAGAGGCATTAGGAGAATTTGAAGCTAACTCTTCTTCTAAACTTTGTGGAAGCATCATTCTGTCTGGTACCCGTACGCTACCCGATGTCACCTGCCATTTCTTAAGAATGCAATATAGCAAACACATTCACTTATGGTGAGGCATTTTAGGTAAAATTAGATTTCTTAGGCACTTAAATCATTTAGGTAATACAATAGTCAGATATTTTTGCCTCTTCGGCAATTTCCTTTTGGCAAAGACTGTGTTGATGGGCTGGGCTTACATTAGGTTAGCATATTAGCTAGATACCAAAAAATTAATTTCAAACGATCAAGTCCCTTGTGGTTTAACTGCACAGTAAACTGTACATTTTGTCATTAATTTAACATGTATAGAAATAGAACGGTGTCTTGACAATTGTATGGCATGCCATACAAGATTCAGCAAAACAGCACAAAAATATTGAGAGGATACCTAAATAAATACATAAAGTTCTTCAGTTTTCCCAAAGAATACACATACCTATTTCACATTAAATTAATGAGTATGGATTTTCCATATTGCACATATAGCTTTGATCTGTAAATATTTTTTAAGGGTCCCTATAGGAATAACGTGAGATCCCCTGCTCAGTGGTTTCTGCAATGTATTTGCTTAATTTACTTGTTCTTGAGCAAAGAGTCAATAATCAAGAGCGCTACAGACCAAATTAGATGATCAGCTACTTCTGTTAATCCTATTATTGGGGTTATACTGCCACAGATGTAAGTAACTAGAATTAGTAAAGTATGTTTCTGGTAAAGCATAAGACAGTAGTATCCAGCTCCTGCTTTTAGATGTTTGTGGGAAAAAAAACCAAACACACAGAAAAACACACACCAACAGTAGGATGTACTTCTGACAGAGAGCAGAAAATCAAAAAGCCATGCATATTAAAAAAAAAAAAATCAAATCAGCACATGCACCAAGTTTCTATTTCATAAAAAGAATGACATTTTTATAGTACTATCCTTTAGCAGTTAAATATATTTTTCTTTAATGAAACCTTGTAACACAGACTTGAGAAATGCATGAGTTGTCCAGAAAAATTAATTTTCTGAAAATTTAAAGAATGTCCATTTTATTTTTCTAACCAGTTAACCCTTCTATCATAATGTTACACTGCAGATGTGTAGCTTTGTGACCTTTCAGACTCCTGAATTTAATTCTTACTTCTTACTTTCTGGTGCTATTTAATAATCTCAACAGATACGGAAAAATCCTGCTGATAATACATTGATAGGTTGGGGTTCTTGGTTTTATTTCTCCACTTCATCATTGCACTGTGACTACAAGAAGAAGAAATTAATTAGATCTGTTTCTGCTTACACTAATGAAATACACCTCATCTTCACAGAGATATACTAGCACGAATAACAGTTAAAGCCAGAATGAGTAATTTCGGTAGAAATTAAGCCATTGAGAGAGTTCAGGCATGTTATGATACATTCACTCAAGATTTTTCAAAAGTGGAGTTACGCAAAGAATTAATTTGACTAGGAACATGAAAGTTGATCATACCAAGAAGAATGGCATTTACTATGTCAATACATACATCAGTCATCAGAACCTGATATATCAAACAACTTCAGATGCAACTGAACTATATAATCCCTTGAAAAATAAACTGATATGAGCTCATCTGTATGGGTAAACTAAATGCATTAAAGGTCAAAGAGTATTCAACAAAAGCAGTTACGCAAAAGGAACAAACTGTACCCACCTATGAGTAGGCACAGAAGAACAGACTGGGACATTTTCCAAAGCATAAGGAAAAGGTGAGCAGAAGGAAGGTGGCAAAGCATAACCAGGACTTAACGTCTCTCTCTGGGTTGTGGTAAAGAAAAGATTAATAATAATTTATCCTTCCTCTTTGGTTGGTGGGATGCAGGCTGCCCAAGACTGAACAAATTACTGCCATTTAGAGAAGAGTGACAGCAAACTATGAGGAAAAAGAGGTTTTAATAAAGCCTAGACCAACACCATGTTTTCCACAGTAGACAGGTGGGATGCTGTAGGGCATTACAACTCTAATTCACTAACTTGTTGAGTCTTATTAGCTCAACACTAAGCCTTTTGTGCTTAGTCTTGCTGGTTAAAATAGACCACTACTACATTTCCAAGATTTCAGTATTTATCATGAAGCTTTCAACAGCACAAGTTGTGTTTTATAATCTGCCCTTCTACAACATTTTGTCCACTTTGCCCATAAATTGTGAAGCCTTGTTAGTTCTATGCAGCACCTTTGTCCAAATTACGCAGGTTTCATTAGATGCATAGATAGGATGCAAAGATGCATGGCCAGAAATTTTTTCTTTCATCTGAGATCAATATGAGAGGTGTCACTAAAACTAGGTTAAGGAGTAGGGCAGAATTCCACCCATTTTATTCATTATTGTTCTGCAGAGGAATCAGCCAGACCAGTCCTAGAGGTTTTAAACTTGCAGCTTAAAGTAGTATCTGAGCAATAGCGTCTGCCTCATAAAGACATTTTACCTGTGAATAATTTCAAGCGTTATAAAACCCATCATAACATTTACATCTAATGTTCTCCTTTGTAGTGACTGTTAAAAATTTGCATCTTATTACTGATCTTAATGTTGTCAAGCTTCAATTTCCAAGCACTAGCTGGCCTTACGAGTGCCTCCGTAGACTTGAGAATCACCTCTTCTGCAGTCAGTTTCTTTTAGGCTAGCAGGAGTTGTTTCTTGATCTTCACATCAACAAGTAAACAGGTTGAACTAATTTATTACTGAACTAAGGAAGGAATGTTTTTCTATTCTAAAATGAATCTGTTATTAAACTAAAAACAAGCAGTTAAACTCTCCACTTATTGCATATTGTTTCTAAAAGCGACACTGGATAGCGACTAGAAACAAGTGGGATAGTTGAGTAATTAGAGAAAGTGAAACAACTGGAAAAGATCATAATTTTTCTTATTCTGTAAGTCAAATCAGTTAATCTGTCTAGCCAGGAAAGAGGTGGGAGGTATTAAAAAACATATTGCTTTGTTCTTTCTCCTTTTGCTCTTCAGCTGGAAGGACAGACTACAATTATTGCTCTTGTAATCACTAGCATTAATTATGCCTCTAGTGCAGTACCATAACACTTACATTTAAAGTTGGTGCTATTATGGTCTGATCTATGGTGAGTCAGCTTTGGGAGCTAAGCTAGTAGAAAACTATTATTTTGTATGATAAGTTTTCTGGCAGTTTAGCTGTCAAAACTGTTCTCCTGAAGGATCAGACAAATGCCTATGCCAAAACGTGAGGAAATGAGACTGTGACATAACTAAATTAACTGGCTGAAGTTGTTCTGGAGCTGCACATTCACTGCAGGATTAGCATTGAGCTGGTTCTAACATCTGCAAATAAAAGCATCTCTTATGAATCTATTTACTCTGTGCAACAAGAATGCCCTTGCAGCTGACAACGATTTATGCTGAAACTTCTGGGTTCTTTTCAGCAAGACATAAAGCCAGGAAACAGCTGGAGATGAGAGAGCTAACTCTAACCTAGCTTCTTGGTGTAGTCATAGCAGTGATGTGATAGAAACTAAAAAAACCTAGCATATTAGGAAGATTCAAAACTTCAGAAGAAACCTAGGCCAAAATAACTTTTATGGCCTCAAGTATGAAAGACAACATTCAACTTTGCAGTGGCAGCAAAGAAGATTCCAAGAATGAATCGCTGAGGGACTAGTCAAGTTTGAACAGTCTTGGTGCATGCAGTAAATGGGTTCTTTGGGGCATGCTAGGAGATGTCAGGGGAGCGATACAGGTTAATAGAGATTCACAAGGCTGGAGGTAGAGGTATTGTCCTAGACTCACAACGAACTATGTAACTGTGGTGGAATGGTTGTGGTCTTGTGACTGAATAAGAGCTCTGGGATTCCCACCTCTACCTTTCTGCCTCCCAGTATCTTCCTCCGTCTCTTCCTTCTCTCCAGACCACAGCACAGGACTCTTCCCCCAGACCAGCCCCTCACCAGGACAGCCTCCCCTTTTCTCACCCCATCTCGTCTCCCCTCTTGTAGCCCTCCAGCTGTTGGTGCACTATGTCTGGCCCAGCTCTGCTGTGTGTTTCCTCCTCTGGTTCCTGCCACCACTAACATGTGAGACATGAGGGGAAGCAAGGGTCTCTTCCAGAAGCACTAAAGCTTGTGATTATATGCAAAAAGTCTATTTAATACTTGCTTGGGCAGGTCTATGCAATGTACAGTGCAATCTATTCAGAGAGAGGTCACACAGCATTACTGGAAGGAGATACAGCACAGGCCTCTGGGCTCCCACTTGACCATGCTTCCTCAAAACCCCTCATGACTCTCCTGCATGCTTTCAAAGGCCTGTGCCACACGTCAACAGATGCTTAGCCCTGTGAAGGGCCTAGGGACAGAAAACAGAACAGTGACAGTTGGTTTTGGTGCTGTTGTGTTTACAGCATTTTGTTATAGTTTGTGAAAGCTGTGGGTGCCTGAGCCAGGGGAATTCTTATAGCCCAAAAGAGCCTTTCCAAGCTTTATATAGAGATGATAGCCTCAACACAAATCTTAGAAAAACAGGGAGAAAAACAAAACCAGGCTTAGCTGGCATTGGCTTTTTGCTGACCCAGTTTGGGTTTCTGCCCAAACTATCCCCTAAAGAAAGTACCATAGAAACTTTTTGCAGAGCATTTGTGTATCATGGCAGTCTGGGCTTCAATCCAAACCACCCACTAAACAAAATACTTGCTGCACAGCATTTGTACATCATATGTACCTTACTCTGAAATATTTATGGAACAGATATTCTGTGTAGTGAAAGTCTTAAAGTTCTTCACACAATTAGTTTTCAACTGCTCCTTTTAATATCCACCTGTTCACCTGCAGCTAGACTTATTTCTTTTACTAAAATGCTTAATGCTTTTGAATTTAAACATTTGTTAGTACTTTTCCTTATATTCTTACATTATATGTTAGCATCACTAATTACAAGTGTTTGAAACAGTTGAATCTGGAAAGGGCTAAAGAGAAATAATGGCTGAAAAGCAACTGGTTTAACAACAAGAATTTCAAAAGACTACACAACTATGAAGCAATTTTAAAATTTTAGAGCCATTTTAAACTTAACATAGGATTAAATTTTCAGTTCATGTGAAGTTGTATAACTGCTGAAGATAGTGGAATTGATGAATTTAGTTCATCTGAGGATCAAGATTATAATTACATGGGAAAATAACCACCTATGACTTAAGATTTTATGTTGTTTTTCGAATCTGGTGACATTCTGAAACTAGTGAGACTTTCCCCAATTTCAAAATATTTTGCATGTATTGCTTTTATATGACAGAATACTGATAGTAGAAAAATAATATTTAAATGAAAACATGTTTGCACATTTCTAAGGAAATTGTGCAAATTTCCCCATTTAGAAAGCCATGCGTCAGACTGACAGTTCACTTCAGAGATGTGACTCCACTGACCTGGCCACCCCTGGGTCACCATTTTCCAGAATTACTATTCCAGGAAAGTAAATTACTCTTTTCAGTTTGATCTTGAAAAGCTAACCACAGAGGAAGCGTTGTCAGTGCTCATAGGCAATATCATTATTGCCTTAGTATTTATGTATGCATTTGCACCATTTACACTAGGTATAAGAATGTCTTTTCTAATTCCAAACAAAGGAATCTGAGGATTAGTGTATCACTTCAGCAATACTACTATTTTTATTTGGAAAATCATTAAGTTGCTATACGTATTTGCTTCCATATTCTTAAAAACTATTTCAAGAAGAACTTCTAAGACTTCAGATTATTTAAATAGAGGAAAAATTGGTGAGCATTACAGGCATACTAACCTATTCAAGTGAACCTTTCCCCTTCCAATATCAGTAGATAGTATAAAAATAAATGTTGACATTCGTAATTTAAATATTTGAATAGCTCTCTGTCTTTGCCACATTTGGTCATTAAAATAGCATTGTCTAATGTGAGCTGCAGGGTCACAGGTTTAGCAGCTGAGTAGTATTTTGTGCAGTTGCTAAGCTCTCCAGTTTTGTCTCCTCTATCCTGTGCCCACTGTGCTCATTAAACGGTGGCTGCGTGTGACCTGCCACACTTAACCCCATTCAGTATTAGAAACACCACTTAACACGCATAGTCACATCCAAAGCACCATTTCTACTTCACTTCACTTTTTACCACTACCCCCACTTTCTTACTGTATTCCAAGACTAGCCAGTGAAATTTTATGTCTTCTCTGCATCTTCTCTCCTCATCATTAGGCAATGAAGCATACCAGTTACAGTATAGCCTTCTGTGTATAACAGGTGACCTTCTAGCAGACTGTATCTTGCAGCAACAGTCTACCTACACCACTTGCAAAATAATTTCAATAAATACTTCCACAGTGCTTTTTATAGTAGTAGCTAAAGCCATTTGACAGCATTAGTAAAGAAAGTCTTCTTCGTCACTGCCAGAATTGAAAAGACTCCAGAGTTAAACAAATTCCTCTGCAGAAGGACCAAGCTCACAGTGTCACGTCATCACAAAGTAAGAGCTGTTTCCCCTTCCTGAAACCTCTTGCAGTTATTCTCTCTCCCTCGTTTCTGAAGTGATGTAATTTTCATACTGATGGCAGATAGCAAACTGCAAATTCTAAGACTGAAGAACCAATCCATTTTAGTTTCAAACATTTTCAAGGTAATTCTGTCTGATTGCCAGGTAATTCCAATGCACACTCTAGAAGATAAGGATAGAAACTTCTCTAAAACACCTGTAACTGAAAAAGTTTCAGGAATTTATGAAGGTTTGCCATGTAGTGATAGCATATTTTTATCTGAATAATTTCCTTCTTGGCTGTAGATATGATTCAGCTATTTCATAAAGGACAAATGTATTTGAATTTTGACATCAAAAGCTTCAGACCAAACTTCTGAATTCTTATCACACTCTTTTCTACATGCCTCACAGGTCTAGCTGTGTTTGTGGAACTGTACACAAAGAATAGAAACCCTAACTCACTCCCTCGTCTGCCCTGCCTTACATTACAAATAAAGTCAATATTGCAGTACAAACAAGTGGATTAAACAAACATATGTGTGTGTTTAGATTAATTAGCATTCAACTTTAGCCTAAATTATGAGGCTACTCTCTTTCATCTCCCCATATTACCATTAATTTTAAGCTGGGCTACTCTGGAGGGACATTCAGTGTAAGACCTGTTCTACCTCCACTGACTGAAAAGGGGGCAAGGTGAAACTGAAAGTCCTAACCTCAGTACTTAAAGATAAGCCATATGAATATCTTCTTATCTTCATAACCAAGGTAAATTCAGCATTGTTACTCATATTCACCCTGTTCCACTCCATTTTCAACACATATTCATTCTTAATTTTTCATTCAAAATAGCCACCATATTTTAATAGCTATTAAAAGATACGTAAATGAGATTGTAAATGATCACTGAGTTTTATGTTCTGTATGTTATAGTTACCTTATCAGAAACACTGGGTTTTAACTCCAGAACTTTTGATCTGAGTTTAGGTAATGTGTGGCAAGCAAGTTTAAAAAAAAATATTATGACAAAGTAATCTAATATATCTCTCTTACACTTTTTTTTTTTTAATAGTGTTAGCAAATCTACTGGGTCAATAGTCTCACTATGTCTACATAAAACAGTAAACTGACAAGTACTGGCCATTGAGTCCCAGCCAAGGACATGTCATTAAGTCCTACCTTAATATTTTTATATTTAGAGGTTTTAGAGTAGACAGAGAGGAAAAAACAAAAAACCCACAGATTTAATTAACCCTGCACCACCAAACTCCCCAGATCTTCTGTCATAAAATAGGGCCCTGTTGGAAACAAACTGTAGGATGAAAAAGCCCTGGGATATTAACTAATCACCAAGTGGCAATCAGACACTATGGCTATCAGACTGTTGCCAGTCTGAATGAGATATATGCGACCCTATGTTGTATACCTGTGTTGACCCTGTGATGAGTTATTTCCAGCAGAGAAGTATTAGAGGCTTTGTGCAAGTCTTCATCTGGGTTATTAGAAAAATACTGGTCACCCATGTTACTGAAGGAGAATTGAAGGTTCCACAAGTACAAAAAGTAGCTAGTAGTTTGATCAGGGGAACAGAGATTACATCTGAGAAAAAAACAGAGAGCTTAGCTTGTTTGAAGTAACACATGAAGACTCCCAGGCTATGATCTCTGTACATAAGTGCATAGAGGAAAAACAAAAACAAGGAAAAAAAACTATTCAGGTTAAAACCAAATTTGAGCACAAGAACAAGTGCAAGGTGACTATCGGTACTTTTAGGCTGATTCTCAAAGGAATTGAGTAGCTATTAGAGTAATCATACTTCAGAACAGTTCTATAGTAGGAGAACAAAAAAAAGTATTCCTCATGAAATTTAGCATTTTATGAAAGATTACATGATTCAGCATCCACAATAGTGTCAAAATCCCCACAGCTCTAGGTTCAAACTTTTTTGATATACATACCAGCGTAAGAGCATATTCATCGCTAGTTTACAGTCATAGCAAGTATACTTACTGTTGGCTTCTTGTCAAAGCTTTTAGAGAAAGCATATATAGGATTAAAATTAAATTCAAAATCAAGGGAAAAATGGTATAATAACAAAATCTTACTTGTTAGACTTCTTCCAATATGTGTCTTTAAAGTATTGCCATCAGTAAACTTCGGTAGCTATGTTCATAGTTAGGCTACACTGAATAATCTTTTGATAGGAAGATACTTGAACACAAAAGGTAATTCACTAGGTACTGCAGACAAAAGTGACAGTGTAAATTAGGAATTAAATCAACAGCAGGACTACGGTAAATCCTTTTTTGTTACAATTAGCAGTTTGGATTGCTGTTGTAGAAGTCTATTTCAGGACAAGTTCTGATTATCCCTTTTGACCATCCTGTTGTAATTCCAACGATTCAGCAGTCATCCAATTCATTGGTTTTCTCTTTATCTACCACAACAACAGGCTCCCTCAAGTACCTTAAGAAGAGGTGAGATACTTGGATACTCCATTTTTTACTTGCTGCATCACTAGTCTGAAAGTTATATTACAAATAAACCCCAATTTATTCAATCTCCCATGACTACAAAAGTCTGAGGACCACAAAATCCCTGTGATTATTTGGTATATAAGCAGGTATGACAGCTTCTATTTACATACCACTATGAAACTAGCTAAGTAGTATCTACTGTGGTTAATCTGAATTACCAATACAGTACAAGATGGGTAAGAAAGCGAAACAGAAGATAGGCTTTTAAATTCAGAATATGCCCTTATCTTCCTCCCCATGGAAAAATCATTCTGAGGAAGGGCACACACATGACCAGCTATAGCAATTGCAATACTTAAGAGAAAAAAAAATAACACCACAGAGTAAATCATACCACTAACTATGGAGATCACTGCCAAAACAAGCAATAAAACACATAATTCTGAAGAAAGAGAGGGAAAGACATGGAGAGAGAACTGCACAACAAACCAGCCTCCAGGGAATAAACTTAAAGTGGACCTAAGTCAGCAAACTGCAGCCAGACATTTTGGGCTAGACTGTACAATTTACATAGATGTCTGTGTTGAGGGTGTGACTCAGCTGCATTTTATCAAGCAATTGTCACTACACCATCTATTATGGTTGCATAGTCTTTTTGCTGCTGTGAAACTAGTCCTCATTTCTCACCCTGTTCCCCAAGATGAGAAGGACTGGGACAAGCCCTAGTCTGTCTCGAACACATTACTATTAGCTCACTGGGAAAAAAAAAAAAAAAAAAAAGGTGTTCCTGAGTCCCCACACTATGTGCTTTGTGACATCTGTTTGTGTGAGTCATGAAACAAGACTGGAGAGAAACTCTCTGGGTGCACCCACCCATACTTATCTCTAAAGTGGTCTGTTGCAATTTTCACTGAAGGACAAGGTAGTACCTATGAGCAGATGCAGCACATGCAAACAAGTGTCATTAAGCAATAAATACTATCTTGATCATTTTCTTTATTAGTGCTAAGAGCTGTTAATCTCTTCGGTAGAATGTGCGTATTTATTATAACAGTACACACCCAGAAGTGTCTCACCGACATTATGAATCTCAATCAGCATTACATTAAGTAAATAAAATTTCTCTTATCTTACTAAGGTGGAACATTTTATATTGGTCTATTTGTCTTGTTACAGCAGTGAGGTACAAACTCATTCTTTTGTCATACTGCTTTAGTATTTTATTTCAGGTGACCAGCTGTTCCTTGGGCTTCAGCCTACTTTGCAGCCAGTTGACCTAAGTGGGATCAATTTACTGATTACAAATACATAGTTTTTGTTATAGTGATGAAAATTTTTGTCTTCAATTTGTTTTCAATTTTGTAAGCATGCCAAAATTAGAACCAATGTCACTCAGGATGCAAGTTAGCCTAAATAACATTTAGATTTACCAGAAGTCATCAAAAGCCCTATAAAAGCAATATCGGCTGAAGCTATTTCCTATTATGGTGAAATGTTTGAAGTTATCACTTAATTTAAGTTTGTGACATTTTCTTCAGTGAGGCAAGAAACATGCTAAGCCCTAACCTTTTAACTGTAAATTGAAGGTGGGAAGAGTGCTAGAGGACATCTAAAGGAAAAATACAGGATAGGCATTCTGTACCAAGAAAATAAAAAAGTGAAAAGCAGTGCAGATTTGGAGCTAAGAAAATTTACCACTGATACGCAGTACTGCCATAGCGGTAGGAATGGTCAGCTGACAGTGCGTACTACACAGGAACAACACGGTTAGGTTCTTTAGTCTACAGCTTAGTTACAAACACCCCTGGAACACTGCATTTGTCAAACAAAGGACTTTCAGGAACTGCAACAGATGTCCTCAAGGAGAACTATGACTGACATGAGAATTAAAGTTTAGCATCGACTATGTGATGACTAGAGTAAAACAAATAAAGACACTTAAATAATAAATCCCTAAAATGGTAGTGGGATTATTTGGAGATGTCTAAGGAAATACCAGCAGAAATAAAGGAGAGAAACTGAAGAAAATTATTACGGGGTAAATACTGTAAGATCTTTTCATCTGAAGTAGAAGCCTAAGGAAATCCTATAGTCAGGAACAATTATGTTTTTAGAGGTGTGGACTACATCACCTGAAAGACATAAAAGCTAGAGAAAAATCTATGACTTCATACAGTTATTGTAGGTGAAGAACAGGACAAATTATTCTGTCCTGCTAACAGGCCAAAAGATTGCCTCTTGGCAGGGAGAACTGTGAAAAGATTTTGTAGATAGCTGAAAACAAAACATTCATGTAACAAAACATCATCTTTTCCTTTCTGTTTCACATGGTTCTGATACAAAGAGGGGAAAAAAAATTCCTAGCTGTTTGTGACTGAAATCTTAATACGTAACTCTTATTCTGTTACAGCAGACCTGTACTGAGAAAGAATTATCCAGAAAATCACTGTTTTACAAAAGCATAATGGTAAGTAGAAATAAAAGATTACTATACAAGTGCAGGGATTTTAGCCTGTGTCAAAGCTAATATTTTTCTGTGACATCACAAAGTCTAGGGCAGATTAATGTGGTTTGTTATTTAGATATCTAGCATTTTTCTATATCTCATGCTTCAGAACATCCAGTGCTTCTATAAATTAGCCATCAGATATAACTCCTGATATTTCTTCAGCAAAATACATTTCAGATTCTGCAGAGATCAGAATCTCTCCTACCCCTTTCCAAAGTAAGTGAAAATAAGTACAGAGCAATAGTATAACTGATCATGGAGTCCCACTGACTGACCTGGTTTGCCATGAATTATAAAGTCTAAACTGCTAAGGTCCCTTTAAATACACTGCTTCCTTCTGAGTTTGTAAGGTATTCTCAGCCAAGCCCTTACAAAACATGGAATGATTCTTCTCTTAGAAGCCTGTTTGGGACAGGCAAGAACAGCTTCTGTCTCTGCCTTTTTCCTAAATAAGCCCAAACAAAAAAACCCAAACAGCCCTACTTCCTACTCCCACCTTACTTACCATGCTTTATCTGGTTCACAGGACAACCATTTTCACAACTGAACTGCTGATACATCAAGGATGTTGTCTCTAATTGAAACCTACCAACACTCTCATTTATCTTCTGTTACAACAATTGAATTTATCAAGCTTCTCCAAGAAGCATTAGTAGCTACAGCTGGTCTTGCCAACTCTTGGAGCAACAGCTGACCTAAACAGCTGAGATGGAAGGTTCTTCTACAATGGGATTCTCTTTCCTCCAACTTGAAATAACTTCTTCTTCCTTTGTTTGGCCAGTGTGGTTTGCTAATCCATGCCAATGCCTGTAGATTTATTAGCTCAAAACCTTGTAAATCTGAGCAGCAAGATTTTACATCTAACCTGGTCTCCATGGCCTCAGTGGCCCACCTTTTACTAGTAAAATCCTTTGTGTGTTAAAGACTAGTATTGGTTCAGAACCTTGTCTATCTGGTGACATTGCAGTCTCTGCTAAAGATAGATTACTTTAAGAAGTACTAAGTCTGACAAATATTTAATTAATATATCTAGTATATAAAAAGTTATTTATTATTTACTGTAAGAAATACAGGGGCTGATTACAACCTAATACACATTAATGCACAACTTAAAAAAAATATTTTTAAAAATATCTTTAAAAAAAAATCACAACACTCCAAAATTCATATTGCACATCTGTCAAGAATTCCTGCTTTAGGTAAATAAAATAATTCCATTTCAGTGGTCATATTAGGTATACACCTTACTACAACAGCAAACTGAAATAAGTGGTATAAATCTATGATATAAGTCTATGTTCTAGAATTGCAAGCATACAATATATCTTCTATTGGCATACTGGTCATCTCCTTTCAGTTAGTAAATAACTGAAACTTCTTTACGAAGCTAATTCTTTAAAACAACAACAGTGAGCCTTAGTGTAAGAGCTGGTACTGAAGGAAATGTTGTTTTGTTGGGAAGAACAACCTTTGACTGTAAGTATCTCTTGTTCCAGTTCTCTGGGAAGCCTCATAGGCAGATTTTTAATATTCCTAAAAAAAGATTAATTAAGACTTCTTAAAATCCTTTCCTACTCTGGATAGCGTTCTTGGCAGAAGATCAATTCATCCTGGTCTGACTATGTTCCACTGATCTGAACATATTTACAGTATGGCGAGTATTTGGCCCAGATGTCCTGGGATATTTTTGGATGCAGCCAAGAATGTTGTATAATCATTATACACATCCTGCAGTGACAAAAAACTAACTGGGACTTATGGGCTATGTCTTTACTCTCATACTGTAGGTAATCTTGGCAATACAGATTTTTTGTATGGTACAGATAAACAAAGTCCAAAGAGTATTGTAAATGCAATTAAAATATTTTTGTAGAGGAAACAAATCTCAAGCTTTGACTGCACTAAAAATTACTTGACGGATGATAGTGGTAAGTAAATTTAATCTGATTAAAAAATCATTTAAATTTTAATCAGTGCCCTAATCTGTCTTCTTTATACTGTCAATAAAAATAGTTTATACTTTTGTGCTTTGCATGCCTATTGCTCTACTTCTCCGTTCTTACAGTGGGCTATTAAAAATATAACTATTGATGTAATGGTAAATTTTTAAGTTACGTACAGATTAGGTAAAGCCACTTATAAAATCTAAGGTAGCTGCAGAGCAAACTCCACTTATTTCACTAGTTTCTTGTTTGCCACTTCCCTCCCCACCCCAAATGAAACCATAGTTCTAAGGCCTTCAACAGCCTTCTGTGGCTGTTCTCACATATGCTGAAATAATCTTTACTACAGTCTTTCTGCAGGAAGACATTTGCATTGTTGAACATCTTTACATTAAAAATACCATTTGTAATTCTGGTATGATATCAGCAGGGAGCAAAGTTAAAGGACCAAGAAAACAAGTTTTATCCTCTGGCTACCACAAATAATAAAGAAATAAATATGGGAAAGTTGTGCATGAAAAGATGCATAACAGAATTATAGCTGTCAGTTAGACTGGACGAAAAAAGAAGGAAACAAAAAAAAGTAAAAAGAAGAATGGTTTACAGATTCAATAATTCTTTATTTCTGGTAGAATAGGTAAGACCTGGATTGTAACACCTAAATTAACTCATTTAAAAGAAAAGTATATTTGTGATTACTGACACAAGTGCAATTTTATAGATTATTTGCTAACAAGGAGAAAACATTCAAATCAAATGCCTGTACCAACTTTTTACAGGCTTTTTTCATCATGGTTCACCTAAATAATAAGTCCCCTTAGGGAGTTAATTTACATATGAAATCATGGTATATAATTCTACAGCACAATCAGACAAGTTTATCTGTAGTTGAACCTCAATTTGAATCAATAATTTTCTCTAGTATTGCTTTCCATCCTGACCAGTCATACAATGCACTTAGACCACAATGTAGTTGGTGAGCATTCAACTGCACGAACAACTTCTTTACCTCCAATTCAGATCTTGGGTACCTCACATATCTTAGATTTCTAGTTATTAATAGTTACACTTTTAATCCAAATCTAAAAAAATGTAACTGTAAATGATTATAGATTATCTCAAAATATACTCAGAGGAATTTCTATAGGTATCAGCCCTAGTTTCTTTTGCCACTGAATTTTTTATTTTCTTAAAATATATTAAAACTGAAGACAGTCCTGTGAAATGCTGCCAGAAATCAATGTTTAGAGTAGGGATATGAGAATAACACTATTTATTTTAAATCCCCAACAGCTTTTTTTATGCAATTTTATTCAGTCAATACAAAAACTAAATCCAGCTTCCTACTACTTGTCTGTAACATGAAAGATAACCAATCCTAGGCTTCTAGCTAAAGTGAAAGGTAGAAAAATAAAACTGTGGTCAGACGAGAGGGAAAGTTTAGTTTGAGGACATTTTAGTGCCCTTTCAACTGATGGTATAAAATCACAGTGCTTGGTCATTGAAAAGTGCTGGTAAATTCCAGAACTGGATTGAATTCTCCTCTTGTCTAAATCACCTGTACAGTTATTTATTAAGCCATTACTACCTCATTGTTTTGCATCATCTTGATCTAGTAATATGCATAGTATAAGGTGTATATTGGATGCTCTGTTAAAATCTTCAGCCATTGAAATAGTTATTGGCTATTAGCAGATTAGTTTGTTATTATTTCCTTTTACTAACTTACTCTACTTCTTTTAGTATATTACCCTATTTGCTGCTTGTGGTACGGCTTAGGAATCCTAATCACGTAGCAAGATTCATAAGCTCCATCTCACTGTGTAGTATTATCTATCTGCAAATACAGAAGACTTAGGAGTCTTACTCTATAATTGAGGGTGAACTTTAAGAGCATTTACTAAAGTATTAATGTTTAGCTCAGTCACTATTTTGCCCACAATAGAAGCCCTCTCTTGACCATTGTGGGAGAAAAGCCAATATTGCTCCTTTTGTTTTTACAGCTCTTCATACGACTGTGCCTGGTTATTCATGGCAACATATTTAAAGTACATATTTGTGTATTGGAAGAACCTAATTATCCTTGCAAACACTAAAATGTAGCATTATCAGCTCTCTGCCTCATAAAGAGGTGGAAAATACTTCTTGGAGATCACAAGGGCTTCCTGTGAGCTTTATCAACTTTCACAGAGTTCAGACTAAACCACTGTTTAGATGATGCTAAAAAACCTTAGTCACAGGGATACAAAGACATCTGGAATTTTAGCATTATACCAGATTAAGAGGTATTTTGGGGAACCACCTCTTTATAATGAAGTAACTGCACTGATTTCAATATCTCCCTGTTTTGCACACCTTTTGTACTACTCTTTTCTCCTGTACCTTCCCCATTCTGAAAATTTCAGATACCTGATCTCTTACAGAAAGAAGTTTCCCTTTTCTCTGTCTGACAGATATAAAATGCTTTGAAGAGGTCATTGTGGTTTATCCTGTTATGCTAAAGCTGACAGGAAACTGAAAATGCTGTTCATGGCTCCAAATCCACTTAAACTTACTGTGAAAGATACTAATTTCATTTCAGGTGTGGGAAATTGATGGAGGTACCAGTGCATCCTTAAATAGACCCAGATACATTCTGCATTGTGGTCTTTATATAAGCAGTCCTAGGCAGTGTTATTGGGGTGACAGTGCAATACGTGCCTTTTGTAACATGAATTATAGACACCTCTAATGTTGGAAAGGTTCTGTATCACCAGTTTCACCACTTACTCCCAAACAAAAGCCCAGCTCTGAAGCAGAACAGATATTTTTATAAGGATTGTCAGCAATATTTCTTTAAGGATAAAAGGGTCTAAAATGTTAAGGTATTCATTAGCCACTGCATGAATTTTCAGCTCAGAAACCCTCCTTTTTTTTTTTTTTTAATGAAGAGAATAGTCAGGCTTCGTATAAGCAACATCCAGGCACTAGCCCCCACTACTGTCCCCTCCCATCAGCTAGGCCTAAAGAGCTACACAAACTTTAATCAACTTCTTCAAGGAATGAATCAGAAAACAAAAATAAAAGGTATCACCAGTTTACAGAAAGGTGATTCTGACAAATATTATTTCCCCAAAGATACATAGAATTATCATCCCAGATTCTTACTCCCCAGATTTAAGTGTTAGTTTATGCTACCTTTCAATATATGAAGTAAATATAGCAGAAAAAAATAGAGTAGGGAGTATGTTAGAAAACTGGAATATGGAAATGGTGTTTAAATTCCTAATTAATAAAAAGGTCTTCTTTATAGCTTTTTCATACAGAAACATTTCTCAATACCTGATTTAAGTTCAAAAACTCCCCTAACTACTTGCCTACTCCTAGAAACATCAAATCAAGGTAAAATGTAATGTATTCTAAACACTGAATATAAATATTCAGTTATGAAGTATGATGGAAACCATATACAGACAGGTCCCAAATAGCTACAGAATTCCAGTTAGTAACATCCCCCAGAATCTAAGCACACACACAGTAAATTGCTACAAACCTTCAGTCTGGTCACTTCAAGAAAGAGAATACATGTAAGAGAAGAAAATAATGCAAATTTCTGGCTGACACTTAAGCCTAAAGGAAGGTATCGTCTTTTCCTCTCCCTGTCCCCCTCACTTTTATGAACTACTGCTGAACTAGTGGATGGGAACCATGCTTGTTCTCATTCTTAAGGTATTAACTGGCAAAGTAAATGAGATTTACTGCTGTTCCAAGTGGTCTTGATTTCTGGTACATAAAATCTCATTTGACAATTAGAGCCTCAGAATGATATGTGTCAGGTGTTTTCCCATCAGTGACTGACAATCATTAATAGAGTATTGTAGACATACATAGGCTTTTATAAACAAAGTTTTAGAAGAAATTTTGAACTTACTCCAATTGGTCATTTAAGAAAGATTTGGAGTCAAGAAGTTTATCTGGAGGAAAATAAAAGCTATCTGAAGCAAAAGCAGACTGAAATATTTTAGAATATATGGAATGAGAAAGGAAATAGAAAAAAAAAAAGAGAATGGTACAAGCATTATTGTGCTTTCAATGTGAGTGTACAACCTCACGTGGGTTAAAGTAATGCAGTAGAAAAATTTGGTATAATCCCTAAACAAAATTCAGGTAAGCAGGCTGCTAACTGGAGGAATTTGTGGATTTAAAGCTGAGACAATCTTTTTCACCAGGCTGCAGAAAACAACAGACATCCTCCTGGAGCCCACATACCTGCTTTCCTGTTGATAGTGGACAGCTGACAGCTTGATAACTTCAGCCCAGACCTCTTTTCTGACTTGCCTCCTTACCTTGCCTGCATGTGGAATGCTCACTTTCAGTTTGTACCTACAATGTAACATTGTATATAGGGACTTAAGGAAATGACAGTTCTGAAAATGAACAAAGTCAACAATACCTGGGTCAGATCCACCATTTCATTTGCAAACATGATGCTCCCTTAACTGCTTGTTCAGTTTGAATGCCAATCTTTAAAAAAGATTCCTAGAAAATTGAAAAGGCCAAATGCTCAACAGCAAGGGAAAACATTATGTTCATTTTAACAGGAGTCTTGCTTCCTACAAAGGCTTGCTATAATGGAAAAAAGTGTCCCTGCTGTAATAATATCATGTTATTAAAATTAGTAAATATTAAAACCACATAAGAATTAATTATTTGAGCTGTTTATACTCTTAAATTACTTGCATGTTTCTCAGTTGTGTTCTCTTTTGTACATTAAGTCAGTCTGTTCTTCAAAACTATATGCTATAATAATGGCAGAATTAATTGGTTGAGTTTTGCAAGTTGTATCACATAAAGATTTTCAAGCCCTTGAAAATTAATAGACTTGGCCCAGTGATTTAAAAACAAAATTTGTCTCAAAACCAAGAATTCTATTGTAGGTACAGAACTATTCAGTCATGAGCTCAGCTTCCAGGTTTTGAAGGCATTGTGCTAATGACACTGTTAATAGATCATAAGTCTGGAGAAGTAAGAACAAAAGCAGTGAGATAAATACACTGAGATGAACTGTATGTCTAAAAGCATTTTCTTAGTTTTTATTAAATCAGAAGTCAAGCAATGGGGGGGAAGCTCTTTGTTTAATACACAGTGCTGCAACAAGGAGAATGACTAGTTCACTCTTGACAGTCTACAGCTAAATAATATTGATTCCACATGTGGATTATGTCACTGTTGGAGATATTCCTGTGAATTTTTGTCTTTAAATTATATCAGTTTATTTTTGTGTCTGGAAATACCCATATAAATCATGATGTAATTCATTGGGAGTTACCCTTTTTTGTTAAAAACTGCCTTTTTAAGAAAAGAGAACAAGGATGTGACTAGTAGTTGTAAACAGAAGTAAAAATAAGGAATAAGTAAAATCATGCAGCAAATAAGCAACTGTCACAAAAACACTAATACAGCAAGGCCTATCTCTTCTATGCCTCACATCTTGTATAGCCATCTATACATAAAAAAGTAGGTGTATGACACTATGGAATCAAAATTGCAAATTTTGTATTCAAAACTTAGTAATAGATGGCTTGCATAAGCACTAGTGTTTCTGAGAGCATGTTGACTACAAGTGTGAATGGTTAATAGGTATCTAACATAGATCAGTTTAAATTAGGATCCAGCATTGCATTAGGACATGACAAAGAGTGTGCTAATGTGCTGAACTTCCCTCTTTCTCATGTCATCTCCTCTGCTTCTTTAGAAATCCTGTATCTCTCTCTCTCATAGACTTTTCACCTGCTGCTGCACCTGAGGAAACATATCAAGCAACATTTCTACTCCAAAAAAGCACAAAAGGGAATAGTTCAGTTGGTCTCAAATAAAGAGACAAAATGGAAAGCAAAACCATCAGTTTTGAAACAAAACCCTAGCACACAGTTCTGGTACTGATTACTAGTGTTGGCTAGAGTCTGAGAAAAATAAAGCAAGATCATTTGGTTCTTCAAACACATTAAAATAGTGCTGTAGAACTTCAGAGTATCAATATCAGAACATTTGAAATGGATGTTTTGCACAAAGCTCATCTGTCAAGCTTAAAATGGCATTTAGCAATATCTCATTGCTACCTATGTTAATATGGGTACTTATTTGGGAAATGGAAAAGAGCTGGTCCTTGGACGAGGTTCTACACAAAGTAAATGCAGACTCGTATAGTTAAGCCCATATTAAATGAGACCTAAAGATTCCTTCCTTTTTACTAGTACAGTGCATCCCTACTGGTGGTGGCAAAAGTGAAAATGCACACCTGGATGTGTGCATATTTATCACATCACAGAGACACACTAGACAACATGAGGCTTAGGAAGTTTGCAACACACAGTCTGTGCGGTACGATCATACCCTGTTACCCTGCAATGGTTAACAGCTGGGAGTGTAGCTATTTCATACCTATCATGCTCTAAGAATTTAACTGTGGATATAAGTAGGAAAGTTTTGTTTGTAATTTTAAACCTGAATTGCTGTGGTATCCGCTGAGCTGGCTGTCAAAAGATATTAGCTGATGATTCCATTGCAGAGAGGTACTGGTTGTAAGAAGAAAACAAAATCCATGTATGTATGTTTTAAGTCTGCTAATGAGGCAGATAATATTGCTGACAGATGCAGGTTTTACATGCATGTCTAAATCTCGTATACCTTGAACCTGATTTTCTTCTCCTTTCCATTATCAAATTAATTCCATGAAGCTTAAGCTGTCATATAGCCAGTGTAAGCAAGATTAGAATATGTGTCCTCTTAACAGAGTTGCACAACTACATAAAGATTACAAATAAATGCAAATGAATTAGAAGCAGGTGGTTTAAAACTCAATTCCAAGTTCCCCAGGTTCAAACTTGTTATGAACCACATACCTTCAAATTATAAGTCTAGGTTGTAATTGAAAAATCTTCTGACAACCTCTGTCAGATCTAGAGAGAATGTGTGCTGCTTTAGATAACTTTTCATCTGCCACAGTAGTACATATTTTAGCATTCAGCTAGTGGTGTAGAAGGAAAATCTGTGAACCTGAAGTAGGACAAAAGCAATTGACTTTTAGTTGCTGTCTTTCTTCTGAAAGCACTGCTGAAGAGAAATTAATAAAGACACTTGAAAGAAGACAAAACAAAAAAAGCCTTTGTACTTTTTGTAATAATTGCAAGAGCAATGACAAAAATATTTACAAAGCTAGAGTTGAGTCACTGGGTATATCCAACTCAAATGTATTTTTTGCAATTAAAAGATGTCATGAAGTGAAAATAAAGTCTCTGGACAGATAAATATTTTGAGTGTGAAGCTGGATTTATGCTGAAAAAATTTGCTAATATAGATAGATCTGTGTAACTTTCCTGGCCAAAGGATTTCTGGACAGTTGTCTGCATTATTCCAGCCTTGCTGTTATAGGTCAGTTTACTTATCTGGCACAAGTAAGCTATACAGGAAAAAACAAGTTAAGAATAGATTTAATTAATACATATTTGTCACATTTTTTCTTATATTAATTACTCCTGTGTCTGAAAGCAAATTATAGTAAAAAAAATCACCTGGAACTACTGTTCTGAAGGATAAATAAAGTTAAGGATACAGAAATAATCTAATGTTAATTCTATCTCCATTGTACTTAATAGTGTGTGTTACTTTCCACTTCTGTACTGACAGAGAACTGGGAGAGTTGGTGGAACAGACCTGAAAGGAGACGGAGAACCCACCTGGGTGAAGGCAATTAAAAACACAACTAATAGGGGAATTAGTTGCTGAGAAACAACTATGGAAACGTGTGGAACACAAGCTGTATTTGCCAACTGATCAAGGCAAAATGTAGAGCTGTTATAGACGCTAACTAGAGTGTCAGTTTAACTTAAGAGCATTTTTGTGTGCAACATTCCCTTTTAAAAGACTTTTCTTTCAGAATTAAATCAGGGCAAGTTATGAATGTAAATTACAGGTGGCAAAAAAAGGAGAGATGGCAAAAGAGCTGGTCCCCTACCTGCCTTTCTCAAATGGAAGTCTACACTTCTGGTCACTGGCAAAATAACCAAAGAGGCAGAACAAAATCTGCCTGTTTCCTTCCTGGCAGCAAGAAAATGTGTTTCCCTGTGTACTTCTGTTAGTTTCTTTTAACTTCTAATTTCTTCTATGCCATCAAGTCTAAGACCAAGAAAGTGTCTGACTCCATCCTTTCTTTCAACTACATAAAAGCTTTTGTGAGTTTAGTATTTTTTGTTTGTCAGATTCCTGGTTCAAATGAATCACTGAGCAATGCATTACTCAATTCATGGGCAAAGAAGCTCACATTTATATTCAGAAAGTGTCTGTGTTCTAGTTCCTAGTGCTACCTCCTTTCTTTCCTAGAAAATAGAAGTATCATAATCATATGAAGGTTTAGGAATTAGCACAAGCAATGAAAGAGGAAATTCTCAGTGCATGCTTAATCCAAAAACCTTGTTACAGAATCAAAACTGTTAGTTGTCTATTTTGCACACCACTACACATGACTTCCCAATTAATTCAGTCTGTCTTTTCAAACAAAGTAACAAAGAATAAACACACACTGAACTTTGAATGAGTTTGGGCTTTGGACAAGAATCTATAAAGTATTCATAAATATTTAAAAGAGAAGAACACAAGGATTGGAGACAATCTTTCAGATTCTGGGGACATCGTTTTGGACTTGACACAAGATAGCAAATCTGGATATAAGTAGAATTGTGCAGTAAGAGTTCACAGACTGTATCAAAAGAGTTAGAAACCTGAAATCCAGCCAATTCTGATTTCGTTTACTGGAATTCCACCTCCCCCATTGAATGACTGTCTCTGCCTGGCAGTACTGTGTTTAAAAAGGTAACACCTCGGGTTCAAATTCCTCCTGAGATTTTAAAATTCCAAGGTGATACAATTTCAGCTCAAGCCTCTGTTGTATGTCAAGAGGTGCCTATGCTGAGCATACCTCTCAGAATACGAGGAGAGAGGGAGGAAAGGATCTTGTGAAACATTTGAAAAATGCAGTTCAAGATTTTGTTTGCCTAGCCAGATTCTATGGTTTAATTGCAAGACTTTGAAGCTCTTAAAACTCCAACCAAGGTAATAACAAAATAAAGTAATATTTAAGATTACATAAGTATGAAATCCCATCTTATTTTCTTAAACAACACTCAAGGTTTTATGAATTCATAAACCCATTTCTCAAGTTGATAAACATCATGTTTCTGAAATTCTTATGTCTCTATCATGCATTTTTAATTCAATTGCAGTTTTGTTACATGAAAAGCACGTTAAATGCCATTCAAGTCAAATGTGATGATAGAAAATGCTGTTTGTTTTTATTTTTTTTAACCAGATCTAGTAAATAACTTGATATGTAGTGATTTAGAAGCTATTTTGGAAACGAAGAAGTAGTGCACAGTAACATCAATTGTAACTTAGAGGCCTTAGGAGAATACTACAGTTTGTCCTACTCACTACAGCTTCTGGGTTGTGGTGATGATTAGACCTTTCTTTTGAAGGGATGTCTTCTGTGCATCCTGTTCAGGTTCTCCATGAACACTTTGTTCATCTGTGTACCTATGGGCAATACTCTAACTAATTCTTCTAGGACATGAATCCCAGATGGAGAAAATAGTTAATGGCTGTTTCTTCATAGGGAGGGCCAGGAAAATTAGAGATTTTCCTCTTCTGCATGCTTTTATTCCACATCACAGTATTCATTATCAAAGTAGGTTAAGCTGACTGGTGCAGGAGCACACTGAATGTCAAATAAGAGTGGTTATGTGGAAAGCTAGACTTCAGACAAGAATTACCTATACCTCAGCTGATTTCACTAGTGTCTTCTATCACTCACCAGTGTTCAAGATGGACAACTGCTTACACGGATTCTACAGCTAACACTCCCCTGAGGTCATCACATTCTGTAAATGAAAAATAGTTTTTCTTCACAACTTTGTCCCTAACATCTTCATGGGAATTTTAGATGTATTTTTGCCAGTATTAGAATAATGCCTAAGACCCTACTTTATAAACTTGGAAAAGTCTGAAAGCCTTTTGCCAAGTCTGTGGGAGTTAATAGGTGACAACTCACCTATTTAAGAACTGACAAGTCTTTGGTTCAAATGGCTCACAGGGAAAGATATGGAAATGCATATAAACTAATTATTAGCCACAAAATTCAGGGCCTGTAGCATCTGAGATAATTTTAGAATTCTTCTTACAATGAAATCTTTATTGCACAATTGCAATCTGTTTTAATGGTACAATAGATGCTATCTCATTTGTTTGTTTGCAGTTTATTGTGTCTTATATGTTATGTTCTGCTAAAAGGAAAGGGAGAAAAACAATGAGGGAGAGGCATAGCAAGGAGGAGCCTGCAATAAAAGCAGAGAATGGGAGACTGCTGAGAAGATCAGGGAGTGAACATACAGCAAACTCTCCAAACTTTTTTCTAGGGACCTAAAGGGACTCTGTCAAGTTTACTGTAACCCAGGAAAGATTGTGGGGAAAAGTACAAACCTAGAGGTCAGGACTGTGCAGGAAAGAATGAGTAGAGAACTTTAATTTAACATGCACTTTCATTTCTCTTCTGTCTTATTCTACATTATCCTATTTTAAAAGTGCATAACTGATTTTTGTCTAAATGCAAGTTAGTTTTGAGTTTATAAAACCATTTAAAGTGCTAAAGTATGCAGCATTTGGGAAAGACCTAGGCGATAGTACTTCAAAGTTTCCACTAACCTGGGGACCTGCCACCAGCAGACATACTACTTTCTACTAGTTCACCAAAGCACTGAGGAGTCTGTAATTGGAATCTTACAGGGGGATTGTTTTGACTGTCTAGATACCTTAGATAGCCAAGGAGTACTTTCTCTTTATATGAAAGGTACTTTTCCTCCTATACTAACAATAATTGTATCAATCAAATACCAACCACACTGTTTAAATCAAAAGGAACCAAATTAGGAGGTAGGGTAAGAGATACATAGTCTAAGATATTCCTGCGGGTATCAGCAGGAGTCAGTATGGCCCAATGTAGTTTAGATGATGGATACTGATACCAGGAAACAAAAACTGATCTGATGTTATTCTGAAGTTAAATATCATGGGGAAAGAACAATCATAACTGAACTCAAAAACAGTTTTTCAAACTTAAAAATGTAGGCTATATTTAGTTGTTAATAGAATAATCTGAAAGTGCATATTCTTTATGAGCATTTGAAATTCAGACTGGTCAATGTTACTCATTTTTAGTTTTTCTATGTTCTAAGCAAAACATTCAACCTCAGAACATATTTCCTCTATGTACTTTACATTCCATTCAAATACACTAACAAAGCTCCAAACACAGCTAATCAAACAGCTATGTGTCAAAGTTAACAGTTTGGAATGCCAGCATTTAGGCTTTACAAGAGACCCTAACTTGACTCCTAATGCATTAAAATACAAAATATAATGACACAGTTGTTTTAAAATCCTTGAGACTTTCAGGGTTCAACATTCAGCACCTTGCTACAAACCACACAGCTTTTCTAGCTAAATACTGGTTGCTGGAAGTTTCCCCTCACCCCTTCTTTACTAACTCCTAAATCAACCCACACAGGTCAGTAGAAGTGCACTCTATTAGTCCCCTGATATGGTGAAAGAATACATTTGGGTGCTGGCAATTCCAGGAGGATTGCTCCACACACAGGAATGTAACACCTTAGTTCGTACCAGTTTAAGCATCTTGTCCTTAAACTGGCTGAGTTAAAATTGTTTATGACGTTCAGATACAGAAAATGAGTATGTCTGTAAAGACTAGTGTATAGCTATTCAAGAAAATCACTTCAGACCTTCTTAGATCAGATATAAGGTGTTTCTTTTCCTTTATACTGGACAGCTGAGAAGCTCATTAGCAATAGCGATGTCCCTCCCTTTGCATAGTTTTTTTGGCAGGGCTAAAATTTGAAGATCTTTACATTGACCTCTGTGATCTGAGTTGACAAATAACCTGCAGCAGCAGAGAACATAAGTGATATGGTCTCTGCCAGTATTTTGTCAATACTGTCATCAGAGAACTGCAAGACTCAAATCCTTCTTTCACTCACTGCATCTGGAAGGTAAAATTCACTCTGCCTTGTCATGATGGTGAACTCTGAGCTCAAACCAAAGGTGCTGCATTAGCCATTTAAGTCTTTTAATATTTTCTTTGTTCCTTTAAAATGAGACTTCAAGTCTGACACTGGGGGCACAAATGCACTAATTTCCGTAAATTTTATGTCCGATTTACATTATTATATCTTTTATTTTAAATAATGTCCCTTTACAGTGATATTTAATTATTCAGTAAATTGTGAGAAATTATGTCAGGTTAAAAATTGATAATACATGTAGTGTTTGGATAATGTTCTTTCCATTGTGGTTTTATTAAAGAATAAGATATTACTTTAGTTGTACTTTTCTGAACAATATACCATTTTTAATTTTCAAAATCCCTAAACAAAAACCTTTCTTTAATCACATAGAGTAACTAATATATTATGAAGGGCAATTCTAGGTACCACTGGCTTGCTTCATTTTCTGAGGAAAAGACAAACACAAGGATACTAAATTCCAGTGATTATGGTCATATATGTGTTCACTAAATTAATTGCAATACAAACTTAGAAAGCTCAAAACTGACAGTACTGTAACTGATATATGACAATCATTACAAATCAGCCATTTCCCACTGTACAGAATCACAGAATCATCTCGGTTGGAAAAGACCTTGAAGATCATCTAGTCCAACCATTAACCTAACACTGACAGTTCCCAATTACACCATATCCCTCAGCACTATGTCAACCTGACTCTTAAACACCTCCAGGGATGGGGACTCCACCACCTCCCTGGGCAGAAAACTTCCAGAGTTTAAAGGCTGCCTCCAATTAAGGAGGCAATCAATGCTGAGTCTTGTAGTAAGCTATGGTAACATACAAACTACAGTGTGCAACGCTACTTAATTAATGTCCTTCAAGGAGGAGAAAAATGTGGTACTGTGATAGAATAGAAAGATGACTGAAAGGACACAGTAATCAACTGCCTGAAGCTGGAGAAACAGAGCTATGCCTACCTAATGTCATTATTGGTGCACAAACTGTAATTCAAAGTACATGATAGCAAAAAAGTTCTCTGTATTCTCCAGTGCTAAATGGGAACTTTTGATATATTTTTAAAAGTCAAACCTATGTTTATGATAAACTCATTGACTCTCCTTGGGTGTGATACACATAAGCAGATTTGAGAAGTGGAGAAATTATTCCAAAATTAAGTCTCCGGGGCTGTACAACAGATGAGCTACATTGGTGTAGCAGGCTAATTCTGTCCAATTACCAAATCTGGAATTATTCTCCTACAGCTAAACTGATCCATTTTCCAATTATCTTTAATCTGCTCATCCCCAAGTCAGCAATAAAGGCAGCATCAACAAAGTAATGTAATGTCAAAGAACAGAGATACAGGATATTAAAGAAACCCTCAATTTAATTTTGCTGGTTAGCTTTAGTACAGAATGCTTTTTTATTGTATCAAATGACTCCAAAAGAGAAAGCTGTATTACAAGAGGATTAAACATTGTAATAGCCAAGTCAAACAGAGTATGGTTTATCCTTTCCTCTCTCACAGTTCCTAAGAATGTGTTTAATGACAGCCTAGGGACTAGACTTGTTCAAATTGAAGCTTTGTTTATTTTACCCATCTAATTGCCTAACCTTCAAGGTATGCTCACATCAAATATTTTTAAAGAACACTGAATCTGACTATCACTACCTTCCCTGAGAAGTTATATATGCCACATTTAATATTAAAAAGTCAGCTTTTTTTAACAATTGGTGAGGAAGGGAAATAGATTTGCTAACAGTTATAAATAGCTGCCTAGTAAAATTAATTTATTTCAGTTAATTAAAAAGTCATGAGCTGAGACTGGATTCAATATGAAAATACATGCTACCATTAATGTACATGTCTCCTTTTAAACAGGTTTTATTGTCACTTAATACTTATGTTACTTATGTTGCTTTTTTTTTTTTCTTAAGTTTGGCCACTTCCTCACACACTCAGGCACAGGAAGAATACCTAAGTAAATAAGGTCTGGTAGTTGCACTTGTGCCTAGCATCATTTGGGAAAAATAAATCTTATGAGAGCAATGCATAGGAACTGCAAGATTAATTTATGTAATTAAGATATTCTGGGGTGAAGAAATTACTCTAAGAGGCTACTTCACAGTTGTGGTGGAACACCTGGAATAAAGGGAAGGTAGACAGCATCACAGTATCAAACAATAGATTCAACCTCATAACAGTTTGGTTTGGCTAGCCGAAAGCATCTAGGCATAGAAGGAATCGATACAATTTAGCGTCTCTATCTCCATAGTTTCTGTGTGCTTCAATGACATTTATTACTACTTAGAAGTACTTACCCTCTAGCAGGAGAGCATCGCTCATAAGTAAACACAGCTGTCTATAGCAGTACAGCTGTTCCTTACCACTCCGAACCACACATCAGTGGTATTGATATAGCCACTCACTTTCTGAAAAGTCTTCCATGTGTCAAACTAAGCAAAGCATAGTTTAAATTTTCAGTACACAATCTTATTTACCCCAAGACATCCCTGAAGATAACAGAAGTTAAATGTACACAAATCTGTAGATCAAATTCCTTTTTGACAAATAATGCTGCAAACAGTATTTTGAGAAGGATAATAAATGCATCACACATCATTCTGTGAGTGAGAAATAGGAAAGCAGCCAGTAATTTGGAGTCAACACCAAAGCAATGTCGACAAGAATTTTCAGTGTGGGAAAAGCTCAAAGCCTCCCTCCCTGGGACACCTCCCCTGCCTCCCAAGCAGGCATCATTTCCACACTGGATCCCAGAGCCAATCCAGACCCAAAAACTCCCACAAGACTTGTTCTTTTGCTAGTGTCTGTTTTAAAGTATCTGTATCATAAGTGAGGGGATGTGTGTATGGCTAATATGGTAACAAAACAAATTTTGAAAGCAGAGTATCAGAAAACCATATAAAGATTTGCTTCAGGATTTCTAATAGCAAGAAGAAATTCATATTGTACATGTGATTCCTCTGTAAGAAATGTCTTTTGCTGATTTTAATTTTTATATCAACTTTGTTTATTTTTTTTTTCAACAAGTGAAAGGAAGTCCCATTAATTTCAGACCTGGATTTAGATTTTAAACTAGTTCTATCCCAGTGCAACTTTGTTATTTTCAGCTAAGCTACAAGTGATTTTATAAAATCACAAGGTAATTTTTTAGAGTCATAGAATAATTTATAGTAGTTTAGGTAATAAGAAAATCAAAGATGCACAAGGAATTTACCACACTGGGACTTTCATTGGTGTGGAGACTTCAGGAATAAACACAATTACTTTTAGGTATAGAGGTTGATTCTTCACTCCATTAGTGAAGTTAACTTCACTTCACTAGTTTAATGACATTGCTTAGCACAGGGGTCAGTAAAATGGCACTAATTCAGTTTCTGTGCATCAAAAAGGGGACTTGGTAACCAATTTTACAACATTATACAGTCCTCTTAATTACAAACACTGTTATACAAATTTTGCCAATATAGTCATTTTTATATAAGCTCTTTTTCTAGTCTCTTTTTCTGACTTGATGTTCATAGGTGTAATCACCACCTATAATTCATGTTACAATTAGGGAAGATGCAGCTGTTTAGCAGCTATAAAAATAGACCAGCAGTAATCAGAGTGCATTGCAGATTTTCTCAGTGACCGGAGTCACTTTTGACCAATCTGTGTATCTAATGAATTCTCACACTAGTTCTCACATCCACCCTCCATATCTAGGTGCCAAACATTAGTACAGATGAGTTACTCAGCTTTTAAAGATTTATGAAATATCTACATACTGAATTTAATCTTCTGTATTTTTGCTTTATCTTCAATAGAGACTTCCCATAGACAGACATTTTTCTTTGCTTAAAAAAAAAGAAAGCATAATCCTGTGATTATGACACAAGAACTGAATTTAGTATAAAATCAAGACATTCTACATACCTGACTTCACCATAGACTTTTGGCATATCCATAGAAGAGCTGGATGAATAATTTCCTCCCTATGTATAAAATGGGTGCAATACACCCACAGGACATATATAATCTAAATTAGTTGATGATTTTAAGGCATTTACATGCACAGGCTGAAAGTGTTGATGTAAACTTGCTCTCATTTCAAGACTTCTGAAGGGCCTTTTCTTTTTAGAAAATTGGCTGGAACTGAAAAAGATTGTAAGAACAAAGACCTATGCCAGGTACACACAGTGTATGTTATTGAATTCCACAGCCTATTTACTAGAACTACATAAAGATATATTATACCTAACAGCTTACCAAATATGTTAATTATAGTGCTACTAAAACACAATGTTTAAAAGGCATTGGTATTTGTGAGACTGTGCATGCATTTATAACACAGTGTTTGATACAGCAGCTCTGCAAGATAAAAGCTAAGATATTTACAGAAGCAGGTACCAAGTCAGAGCTTGCTCCCTAAACTTCTGTTTTATCTAAATAAATATAATGAATTGTATAAGTAAATTAATTACCCAATCATATGGGTCACTGAGACAAATTAAACAAAGATCTGAAAAGCCAAGTGAAAGGAGAAATATCAGGAGCAGTTTCATTTTGGAAAAAGTTCCCAGGGATTTCAAATCTTACACAAGTAAATTTTACACTATTGGGCATGATAATATTGCTGACTTTTATGTTAGCATGGAATGATGAATGTTTTATAACACTACAAAATTTCGAAACATTAATAAGTATTACAAAATTTTACTTACAATCTTGCAAAACTATCAGCGTAAGGAAACTGATATGTTACTGATGTCACCTGAGGCATTCCACTTCAATGTCAACAATTATATATGATAGTACAGAAAACATGATGTTGAAATTACTTTCCTAAGCAATAAATTATTTTGTAGTTCTCTCTAAGATAACCAGTTTAGAGATCTGGCAGATCATATGATAAACACATGCATCTCTTTCAAAAAATCTGGAGTTTCACAGATTTAGTTTCACTTTTCCCCTCACTTTTCCCATAATCAATGTGTGGATTTGTTCCATGGTATACATATAAAGGAAAGAAAATCTGTAGAATCTGCTTGTAATCTGGCAGATGGTGGATCTGGCAGTGGTGAATAACCTTTATTCCACTAAATTCACCAGAGCAAAGAAGTCACAGAGAGAGGGAGGTCATCTCCTAAACTAAAGCATGCAGCCAGGCTTGTGCTCTTGCATCTCTCCCACATATTCTGAAAAGTCACAGTAAGATCCTGGCCTCATCAATAGAAATGTCGCATTTATTTCAATATTTAAATGACTCATCTGACTTGCTTTAGATGTCTATACTAGGAAAACACGGATTACACTTTAGGAATGAAATTTTTCTCTGCTGATTGTAAAATGAGCAGAGGATGACTAAATCAGTTAGAGACATATACAGAGTTAATGCTTACATTTTGACATTCCACTATGGGAGACAAATTCTAAATTTCTAAACAAATTGCCAGAGCTCTAAATCAGCATAATGTTTGCCTGCACGTAGCAACATGTATTTTCTGTCTTAAAGAAGCTGTTGTAATTCCACTGAAGTGGGCAGGAAATGTGACCAGATTGTCACTAGCTGCTGAGCAGACTTCCAGATCAGAGGCATTAGCCCGTGTCAGACAGCACAGGTTTCCTCTCCTCTCCCAAACCGGTTGGTGTCTGGAGTCAGACCAGCTCTCATTCTTCTGTCAAATCTGCACCGAGGCTTGGTGAAAGAGGAGACAGACCAGAGGTCACAGCAGCAGCAGTTCCTCACTTCAATGCTTGTCCCTTGTCCATCACACCCTTCCCCTGCCAACCTGATCTAGATATTTGGCATGTTGTCTTTCCCCCCAGCTTTCAAATTCTCCCTTCAACTTTCTTCCCTCAGAATGGCTAGCTTGGTAAAGTTACCCTATCTCCTCTAACCACACAACGCCCCCCAAGCCTGCTTGATTGCTTGATCCATGCACATCCTGCTACTCAGGTTCTGCTTCCCACCACTCTGGTAAACTGGTGGCCTCCTTCTCTCATGCCACAGCATGCAGCAGGACATCTAAAAGCCTAGTGTTAGTGAACACGGGAATATCTTGCTGAAAATTGGAATAATGTAACACTGGTCAAGCTGGTTAGTCTGGGCAGCGTCTGGAGGGTTTCCTACATATCTCAAGTATGGGAAGTCAGGACAGAAGAGGTGTGAGTGAGAAGGATGGGCAGGAGAAGGGGATACTGAGATCATCTCCATAAAAACTGGAATCCACCACTGACCCACTTTCCATCTTTTGTGACTAAACTACAAGGAAATTAACTGCAATTAGAGCCTAAAGGTGATTTAAAGTTGTATATAAGCACCTCTTTTCTCTAAACAAGTGAGTATTGTTTCTCTTTGTAAAGTCCTCTGGAAATCAACTGTGATCTTATAAGGTCACAATCTTGAAAATCTAGTTACACAAGATCTGTATTCTACACAAAGTTAAAAGCATGCAAGTTTTTTGACTGATGTAATGCTGACATACAGCTGTATAGAGACAGCGTTGAAATTTGATCAAAAACAAGACAGGAAAATTAGAAGGTGTATGGATGGATTTTAATGAAGGTATGCTGATAATTTAAAAATCCAGGGTTTAGGTGCACCTGGGAACACACTATACGAATTCTAAAGCAGACTCTGGTTGAATATTGGCTATTGTAGTTTGGTCCATAGGCATTTATTCTGCATTATGAGACAGAACTGATTGCTTGCATCTACGTATGTGTCAATCATGAAAATTAAAGGCAATTAAATATGAAACTTCCCTGTTAAGTCTTCTCCTCCTACCTATATTTTCCAGGTATAAAATATTATACAAATCGGCATCAAAATAAAACGAGGAGTCAGGTAACACTGTAAAATGCATCTATGCCCCTTAATTACGTGATAGGTTCTACTATACAGTTCCTTTCCCCCCTTTCCCGCAGAAGAATCATGAGCTAAGTGCGAACACAGCTCCCTCTGGAGCTCGAGTAGTAGACGAAAACACAGCACTCAAATCCTCGCCTCCAAAAGCTCGGTTTAAGTGCTTAGCAAGGCAGCACCGGGAGAAAGAGCTGTATATACACCAGAGGCCAGGGAGCCTGTCGCAAAGGCTGCAGGCTGAGATTCAGAAAACTTTCTGTCACAGACGGTTTCTCTGTTACCTGTGAAAATGGCATCCCTTTCCAATGTAAGCTTGTAGGAAAAGGGTTAGCCGGTCCCTGGTTTATGGGAGAGGTGAGGTATAAATCCCTGAACACTTGAACCTTATTTGCTGTCTGGTATGAGAGACGAGCCTTGACAAGGGTCATGTATGTGTGTGCACCAAGCGAGGGAATAGAAGACATGAATTAGCTGAACAGTTGTGTCAAACGTTTTGTGTGGGGAGGCAAGAATTGACACGTTTAGCCCTTCAGAATGTAGAGGATCTAAGTTCATTGACCCACCATCACCTCCGCGGGACCAGCCGCCCCGCAGAGCAGTCATTGCCGAGCCGGGGTGCGGGTAGTACCCCTCGCCCTTGCCAGCCAGCCAAAGGTTTGCAGTGGATGAAGGTGGTTGTGGAGCCTTGCCCAGTTTCACCAAAGTTCCACGCTACGGCCAGGACGCGAGGGGTGGCACGAGTGTGCGGGGACACGGAGGAGGCGGGGAGCACGGGCGGCGGGCACGGCCGGCTGCGCTTGCACACCCAGGTGGGCCTGCGCCCGGGGACACGGTGCCGGGGCTGGAGCCGCCCCTTCCCTCAGGGCCCCCCTCCTCACAGCAATGACGGTTTCCTCGAAGGTCCCCGGCTCCGCTTGCTCAAGCCGGCAATGCCTAAACGCTTTCGCCAGCCCCGCTCCTGTGACCCCGTTCGGGCGGTCACCCAGCCTCCGCCGCTCCCTCGCCGCCTTAGTCCCCGCCTCTCCACAATATAAGCCAGCGCCTCCCGCCCCGTCGGCAGCTCACCGCGTTCAGCCGCGCCGCGACCACCGCCGGGTCGCTCCCTCGAGGATGCTGCGCGCCGCCGCCGCCGCCGCCGGAGGAGGACGGGCCCTGCTGCTGAGCGCCCTGCTGTGGCGCCTGGGCGCCGCCGGTGGGTCACGGCGGGCGGGCGGGGGTCGCTCGGGGCTCGGTGCCCCTGGCAGAGCCGCGCCGGAGCCCGAGCAGCGCCGTCCCGCCCGGCCGCTGTGGCGGCGGCGGCGCGCGGGGCCGTGGCGGGAGGGCGGCGGCGCGCGCCTGAGGGCAGCGGCGGGCCCGGCTCCGGCCGCGCACTGCTTCAGCACCCGGGCGGCGGAGGGCCGGCCGCCGAGGGCCGGTTTCCGCCGGGGCGGCGGGGGGATCCTTACCGCCCATGGTCGGGTCGGTGCTGGGGGGCAGCGGGGAGTCTCAGGGGCCGGCAGCTGGTGACCTGCAGGAACAAGGAGGGATCCGCAAGACGTCTTTCCCTTGTCCCCAGTCCTGAGCTTGTGGGAGAGGCAGAGAAAAGTGGTGCCTAGGAAATAATCAGGCTATCGCTCAGGGAAACGCTCCGTTTCCAGATGTTACAGAGGTTGTGCGGGGTTTTCCACTCCGGCTTCCTCCCAGGCGGTTCCCCGAGGCAGCGGGAGCGGCGGCAGGGGCGGCGGGCCCGCGGGTTTGTCCCGGATAGCCCCTCTCGGTTGTAAGCGTGGAGGGCAACCACTGGTTTTTAAAGACTTTATCTTCCCAGAATAAATAAATGGGGAAACTGGGAGCTAATGCCTTCTGCGGCAGATACAGCCGGGATGGTTTTGAACTACACTGGATTTGTTTGGTGCTTGGACAGTCTCACGAGTACCTTCAAGTTTTGTAGCTTCTTCAGAGGCCTTGGATGAAAAAAGGAAGCATTAGACAGAACTCCAGACAAGTTACCTCAGCAACCTAGGAGTTATAAGAAGGAAAATAATTTTCTTCTCGTATTTCTCGCTTCTGCCAGGACACATTCCTTTAGTAAGACAAGCATGAGCCCCAAAAGAACATTTCCAAGTAGCAATTAACAGCAGCTGCTTCATTTAACTAAACAGTGACTGCAGGGAACCAGGAATTACGTATAATATGACTGACAGCACTCTTCTCTTTTCTGTATTTAAAGGCAATCCAGAACTACCAACAGCAGTTAATATAACTTGGTCTTCAATCAATTTTAAAACTATACTACAGTGGCAACCCAAACCATCAGGATACTTCTATACAGTAGAAATACACGGGTAAGTAGATAACACCAAGGTCTGTCCATTAACAGCAACTGAAGAAGATGCAAATAGAGTGTATTTCTGAGACTGAATGCAACAGAACAAGAGCCCAAACATGAGGATTTAGGAAAATTGCCAACCCATCTGTTAATACTTCTTTGTATCCGACTAAAAGAATACCTGATTCAGGCTTCTGGTTTTGCCCACTTCAGAAATGGAGAGTTGAGCTTTAGATCAGTATTTCAGTTCTGGGATTTGGCACAGGCCAGTTGCACTGGAGATCTAGGCCAGGATACTTTGAAGGCGTTGACACTCAATGTGACATACCATGTACTAGATAGAACTTCACCTTTTTGTCTTTCAAGGTGTCTGGACTGAGCCTTTTGTCTTTACTCTTGGGAGGTGTCTGATAAATATGAGTCTGCATTTTATTCTAATCGGTGAATCACAGTAAATGAGTAACTTGTCTTGCTGGGTAGTACTAAAAATTACCTTTGTTCGTCTACCTCTGTTGAGACTTCCTCTGTCATCATGTTTTATGTAAGCTATGAAATACCATGGACATAAAAAGTAGCCACCTTATGTGAAGTGTCTAATGCCTCTTTCAATACTGCATAAAAACTTACATGAAGTTCAGTAATAAATCTATGCTGTTCTTAGCTCCCATATTAATTCATAGACCATTATTAAACATGACCCAAAGGGAAACTGCATCATCAACTCTCCTACATATTAGTGAATATATGGTACTGCAGTTTCCTATGTCTGTAAAAGTGGCATAGAAATGAGAGCTCTCTCATGACTAATGGATGAAATACCAGTGCAATGGCCTGATGTGCTCTTTTATTCTTTAAGGGAGTGATTACATTAATAGACTTAAAAGCACACACTTAGCAGAATGAATTTTATGAAATTTATTAATCTGGGATTTCTTTCCAGCCATGTGTTCTCGTAAAAAGTTGAAGTCTGTTTGCCCAAGATTCAGTATAGATTCAGGTATAGTTCTGATATGGAGGCACTTTAAACAAGTTGCTCTTATGGATGAAGTCTGCTTAAATGTTTGCTTTCTCATCTGTGTACATTTACAGAGTACATTTGTTTGATCAGAAAGATCAAATCTCATCTGTCCCTTTTCATGGCATCTCTAGGACACTATCACTAACTGCTCTGTGACATCATAAGAAATCTGGTGAAGTGAGAAGGGTGTGGTGTTCAGGTGACTCTTAAATAAAACTTGCCCTCCTTGGAGGAAAACTCATTTGTTAATTTCCAAACAGTCAGCGCTCTTGCTCTTTCAGCTGAGACCACGCATTTTTTCTTTTCCTTAGTTCACCCACAAAAACAGGGAAAAGAATTGAAGCAGTAATATCTAATCTGTTTTTCCATTCCTTCTTACTAGGAAGTAAAATGGGGAATTAACACTTTTTTCCTGATTTCATTATTATTTCTCAAGTAAATGGACCTGCTTTCTATCATTTAAAAATCAAGAGAAGTGCATGGGTCATGTTTTTTGTCAATAATTTTTCATTGTAATTCTGCAATGAAAATTGCTGCTACTGTCTGGTTCTTAGTGACATTTGCATCTGCGTAGATGCAAACACAAGTGACATACATGAAGAGACATTGTTGTCACATTGAACAATTTATATTGGTGTCAACAGAGCTTCCTAGGACAGCTGATGTTTCTTAAGGCAATAGTTTACAGATGCATCAGGGATAACACTTTCAAAGTGATTTATACATCTTATATTTTTTTAATAAGTCAACTGCAGAAAAATCTAAAATCAAAACTACTTATGGTTTCTATTCAATTCATATAAAAGACTGAATTTTTCAAACATGTATCCAATAACATATCTCTGTAATTAACATGGCTCATATTTGATTTACTTGATTCTACTTTAAATTGTGAAATATAGCTGTACAGGGTAGGCTGTTTTGAGGTTTTTTCCTTCTCCTCTTCAGCCTAGTATACCTGCAAGACTGTTCCACTGGATGAGGGAAGTCTATACAGTTTGAGGGGGGAAAAAATGTTTTTTAACATATCTAACTATGTAGGAGTCTGGTTGGAAAGTGTTGACACTTCTTTCTTGGTCTTTTAAGACAGATATCGGACACCAAAAAAAAATGTATACTGACAACAGAAACAGAATGTGATGTTACTGACGCACTCAGGAATGTAAAAGAGACCTACACAGCACACATACTGTCTGTAACATCCTCGAGGATGGATAACTTCGAAGAACCACCTTTTGCAGCCTCTGAAAAATTTACACCTTATAATCAGAGTAAGTAGGATTGCCAGTTAAGTCTTGTAATAAACTTCCTTTCAGGATTACTTCCATTGACTTAAACAAGGTTTAGATTGGGCCTAAATGTTTTTCCCGTAGATTCATACAGTAGCCATACTGATATCTGAGAAGACGACATTCAGGCATAAAGCTTTCCCTGTTGTAGGGGAGTGTGTAAGATTTTAGTTACCATTTGTTTCTCCCTGCAGTGAGTTGATCATTTTATTAACATTGTGTACTAGATGAAGATATTTGTTAATTATCCAGGATTTCATGGTATAATTTTGGCTCTGTAAACTTACAATAGATTTGAGGAGGGAAGGGAGTAGAGGGAGGAAGAAAAAAAAAGCATGTTGTGTAGAAAAGATGATGCCAATTTTTTAATTCTACAAATGCTTGTTTAGCTGTTCTCGGAAAACCAGAGATACGGAATTACACCCAAAAAGGTTCCAAACTGAATGTTGTGTTCCAAGATCCACTTACACCATATACATTTCCTAATGGAAGTTTTCAAAGCATTCGAGATATTTTCCAACATGACCTGGAATACAAACTCTGTTACTGGAAAGATCAAAGTTCCGGAAAGGTAAGCTCTAACTCTACTTGTTACATATTCTGTAGCCCTATTATAGCTACACAATTTCTGTTTTACCTTAAGAGTGGAAACTTTTGCAGAGAACACTTTCTTGAAATACTTTTTTTCCTTTACAGAAAGATGTAACAACAAAAAGCCATACATTTGAAATAAGCGTTGACAGCACAAAAAACTATTGCTTCTACATACAGGGAATCATTCCCTCCCGCAGAGAAAACCGTAATGGTCAAGAAAGCACGGTGCTTTGTACCAGTGTAGGAAGAAATATCTTAGATGGTAGGTATCTGTTGAAGTTTGTCATACAGTCTTTAGCATTCTAACAAAAAGGTACTTCAATTCTGTGCATATTTTTATAACCTTTTAAATTGTGATGCCTAAGCTATCTGCTGTATAAGTGAGAGGACCTGGCTGAACATAGAAGCTCATGGGAAGAATTCACATTAAATAAGAGACCACCACCTTTAGACAGTTAGGGTTGGCTTTAGCGTTTTGCTAAACCTTTCTGATTAGTTTTAAATTGTCTGAGCTGATGACTGGTCACTGAGGTTGCAGATCTTAGCACCAGCCTTCAGCTTCATTTTTTTGTTTTCTGATTGTTTTCCTCAGATCCTTCCAGTAACAGAATATTTGCACTCTAAATAGAAAAACTCTTCTAAAATTGGCAAATTAACTCTTTCAAATTAACTTTCTTATCTAGATATATATTTTTGTTTATCATAGTAGTTGATTTCTAGTAAATTACTACTTGAATCGAAATCTCTGCTATTGGTGTTTTCTAGCTTCTAACCTGGAATAAATTTCCACTTGGACTTAGTTTCACAGAAATAACACAGGGGTAGAGGGAATGGTTAGACTTATTCTTGTGGTGGTAGTACGGTATTTTAGTGCACTAACTAAACTAGATTAAAACCTAGTGTGAACCAAGTGAAATAAAGCTTTGCCTCAGTCCAACAAACTCACATTAAAATTAATTCAGTTCACACTGAGGTGGTCACTCCACTTCTGTGATACTGTAAAATACAGAAAGCCTTAGAGTTCTTAGAGTTTACAGCACTGTGACATTATGGCTACTGATAACTGAATCTTGGAATTTTTTTTTTCCTCCACTACAGAATATGGAGCAGAGGTCTTTATCATCATAGCAGTGATAGTGATTGCGGTCATCACTCTTGCCATTGTCCTATCAGTGATCCTGTGTAAACGCAAGAAAGCAAAAGCTGCAAGAGAAAAGGAACCACTTAATGGTGTCTAAGAAAATCTGTTGTGGACACTAGTGGAAGTCCCAAAGCAAAAAAAACGAAACTGGAACAAAAAACATAGATTGGGTAATTTGGTGGAGATTTTTAGCTTCTCTGATACAGGAATTTTGAAGCCTGAACTTTATGTGGATTCCAAAATCTGTTAGACAGTCACAGATGAAAAATCCCAATATTAGGAAGCCACTGAGTCACTAATGGCTGAAGGCTGGAAGAGTCTTCTGGTGATCTGTTACAGTATCCTAACCCTGCTCATACACTCTTCCCAAGCTCCTTCTATTGTTCTCTCTGAAACAGGTTTCTGAACTAGATGGACCTTTGACTCGACCAGGTACAAACATTCTGAAAGTATGGCCTTACTGAGCCAGAAGATTTATGGTACTTGTGAGGGTTAAAAAACACTACTTTTTAAAAACATGTGTCCTTTACCTAACTAAAAGGACCATTTTTCTGTTTCTATGAAACAATACCTGTATTTATCTGACTTTCTTTTAACATTATTAACTGGTGAAATGATCTGTTAGTTCAGATGTGACAAAGATGCTACTATTATTTCTGCACTTCTTGGATAAAATTAACTTGGACTACTTATCTTTGGATATAGACAAAGGTAAACAAACTGAAACTACTGTACTGGCAACTTGTAAGGAACACTCTCGAAGTAGGTAGCTGCTATCCATCTGGAAAGCATATCCAGATTACACTACACCTAGAGTTATACAGACAGGGCAATCTGATGGTTCCAAGTAAGTGTTAGAACAAATACTTTGCAGTTTCTGAGTCAGTAGTAACTCACTTCATGCAAGCACTGAGTAGGTAGCAGTATTTACTGCATCTTAAACATTACTTTTAATTAAACAGTTGGTGAAGGAATAGTTTACATGGTATGGAATCAAATCATCTTGGTGATGGGATGTGGAGGTACCTATTTTAATATTTATTTTACAAATGAGAATCTAATTTTTATAGTGGTGATATCTGTATTTATGATGGTAATTTATACTTTTCTAGTGAAATAAAGGTGACTGGGAAAACAATACTTCCTTTTTCTTTTTTAAATGAAGCACAGTATTCATTCCAGTACTAAAGTTAAAAATGCATTTAGGAAATTTATCTTGCAACTGCCAGAAGTCTCACCAGGACCCTGCAAAATAGACTACCAGGACACCTACTACCTGTATGAGAAGCCACCATTCACAAACTGATGAAAGGTTTTGAAGAGTCCCGAGCTGCTTTTCAGCTGTCTGCTGATGGGAGCAGTTATTCAGTGTTTGCGTTCACAGCTGCTCACTCTAAGGGAAAGCATACTAGGCATCTCTTTGGAGGTGTCATGCAGGGACTCACGGTGGTGCCTGTACCGCTCGTGGTGCTCATGTACATTCAAAGGCATTATGGGGCCTGGCCTAGAGGTGAGAAGCGCTGCAATTAATGTTGGTACCTCCTGCTGCTGCTAACAATGGTGTTAAGTGCGCACTCATACACAGAAAATTATGAAGAGAATGGAAAAAAATGCATCTTGTAGTTGGCACTAATTGGCCATATATCTCAAAGCTTTCAAAGATTTCCACTGCATTTATGAGAAGCAATAATATCAGATAAAATGAATGTCACAATCTACCATTTTTTACAGAATTATATTTTATGTTTTTCATCCCTACTGTATTATAGATGACTTATTTGGATTAAGAGTCTTGTGAATGTGTGAGTGTGGTTTATAGGGGTTTTCTGTGTTTTTTAATTCCCTTTTTTACAAGAGGAAGAAAACAAACACCACCCACCACCACCCCCACAAAAAAAACCCCGTTTACTTAATATTGTGCAATAAAGGCTTAATGCATTTTCTGCTGATGTGTAAGCCTTATATGGAGAAGGAATCTTACAACAGCAATCAAAAATATAAGAGCACTTGTAGGAGTAACTTTAAAAACATTCTGAAATTACCATCATTACTTCCCTTCCCCGTGCTGTTCTGCTTCCTCAGCTTCATTCAGTGCCAAGCTTAGAAAATGGAAGAGCTCCTAGGAAAAGGGAAGCCTGTAGGATACAGCATAGCATTTTGTTAAACTAGACCATGCAGTTTACTGTCATAAGCTACATATCATAAATCTTGCTTTGTAACTTAAGAGATTTTTGGCTTGTTCTGAATATTAAGGTTGTTTGTATTTAAAGAGGGAGGAAGACGGAGGGAAAGAGAGGGAGAGGAGGAAAGAACATGCATAAGAACGCAAACAATTGTCTTAAATGGCACAAGAGTGATCCACTACTGCACAAGTTCTGGAAACCTGAAGGGCTTCCGTTCCCTAGCTGCAGTGTGTTATCATCCAACAATGCTGAGTAACCAGAGTCACGGGGCTCACAGATCCTATTTCAGAGAGGTTTTCTGCTGTTTGTGGAGGCAGTTGAGAAAGGGGCTTTTTATTGCAAACTTCCAGAAGTATTATCCCTTGGGCCAGTGTACTGAGCCCAAGCAAAATATTTTATGCAGAGATTTGATTTTCTCATAGTATCAGGGTGAGCAAAAGGAGTTATTGAATAAAGGTATCATCGCTAGGAAGAAAGACTAGATCCTATCTGCAACACACATGTGGCCACTTCAGCACTGTATCCATTTAAGATGGAGCCAGCCTCCCAGGGAATTGATGTGAGAAAGGGAAGGCTTTTCCTACACACCTAAGTTCCCTGGCTTATCTTCAGAGCAGGTTTGTTTAAGCAGGTGTGTTCCTACTGATGCTCCTGATTCCCCTGTTCTGCTTTTCTCCTTGTCATCTGTTGCAGAAAAAGGTATCCAACCATTTCAAGTGGAAAAAAACACTTGCACAGTTCCCTGACACAATACTTGTGTTCTCTCCTCATACAAATGAATGTGTAACATTGCGTACTGTAACAAGCCACTTTCATTTTACAGTACTGCTTTAAAACAACATTATTCTTCATGTAAATGAGTAAAGGCTGATGTTGTTATGCTGTTTCCACTAGCCCTAACAGCATTACAAACAATAAAACTACTGCCATTACTTAAAATGAACAGCTGTATAGGACTTCATAAATGTATATATGATAGATATGGCAGCAAACAGCTTAGCTAATCTACTTGCAGCAGACTCAGCTTTCCACTGTGAGAAGGCTGTTGAGTGGCATGCAATGGTAAGAATGTGATTATAAGCTTAACTTGGATCACTAGTTATGTGGCAACTCAGGACAAAGAGTTTCTGCATTAAGTACGTGAGAATAAACAGCTATAATAGATTGCCTTCTTGGTTCAATTTTGTAATGCTGATTATTTTGCACATTACTAATGATCGCTATACAATTTTGGAACCTTGGAATACTCAGGAATGTGCGGGCTTTTGGCAGTACCAGACCCAAGAATGAATTGGGTAGTCTTCTAATTACACAGTATTTGTCCTCATACAAATAACCACACTTTCTATAGTCTATGTTTGTCACTGAGGGAGAGAGAAGACCTGGTATTCATGTTTGAGAAAGACAGGAAAAACAAAAAAGGACAACCTGCTAGACAGGTCAGAAGCAGGAACTGGCCAGCTGAAAATCTTTCCACAGCCATTAGGTGTGGTGTTATTCACCATGGCATATGCTCTCTCACACAGTACACCCCTTCCTTCCCTTAACAAAGTTACCCAGAAATCTGCCCTTCCCTGGTTTGCTGGTGTGTGTCCTCCAGTGCTCTACAGCAGGACACTTACAAAACCTCAGGGCATGACCAGGACAGATAACGATGCGAATCTCCTCTTCCTTCCGCCTTATGATCAGAAATCTTACCACTAGCGAGATCCTTCTGCTTCTTCTGGCGCAGGCTCTCATGAAGCCCATATAGCCCATTCCAGTATCCCCCATAAGGACCCAGAAGGAATTCCCTGTAATTCCTCAGCCTCCACCTGTAGCTCAATTAGGCAAGTTCATAGATGATTTCTTCCAGTAAAACGTGCTGGTACGTGGGAAGACACAGCCATGTTGATTGTTTCCAGGGCTTTTGCAGCCAAGTCCTATCTCGTATGTCCAATTGCAGGGATTGTGCCCGTTTCTTATCTTGTCAAAAGTTGTGGCCTATTAGTGACATACTTCAGTGATTTGCTCCTGTAAAAAGCTCACAACTTTCCTGATCCTTACTTCCCTTGGCTCGTTTGTTGTTTCCATTCCTCTTCCCTATCACCTACTCATTTGCATTACCTGTTCTTCCCCAGAGATGAACCACTATCTCATTTCTGGAAACAGCTGGTTGGGATCTGATTTAAATGCAAATATAGCACCTGAATAAATACACATCCCTTAATCAACATTCAAGAATATATTAATAGCATGGCAGCATTTTTTTACTCTCTACAGCTTCCCTTGGTCACCATAAATGGATCAGTAACTTCCAGCACATTCACTAACACTGCTCTGAGTCTTTCTCAGTGCACGTAATTACCTTTAAATATTAATGTTTTTAGTGACTCGTTTAAACTAGCAACGAAGTTATTAATCTGAACTCAAAGAATATTCACAGTTCCAGATCTCAGTTATCCTTGCTGATGCATTTTCTCCTATTTTTATTTTCAAGTTTTCTACCTTATTACTTCAGGAGATATTTAAATAGCAAGTGCTCAGACATTGTTATATTCACAAAACTATTTCATCAAAAGAGGTTTAATTAAAAACCATTTTAATCTGAACAGAGAAATGTTTTCCCAATGAGATCACAATAATTTTTTAATTAGTTCTTCAGTAATCATGTAACTCAATTAAAAAGCTAGTGTAATGAAAGAGCTAGAGTGACAAGTGAGATATTAAAACCTACTCCAATAAAAAAGTACTCATTATTCCAGGGAAAAAGGCATTTTGTTTTTCTTAGAGTGCATCCTTGATTAACACAGAACATTTTCCCTCAGCTGCCTTCATACTTTATGATCTGTTCACACCAAATACATATGTTTCTACAGGGATGATAATCTGATTTCCCGTCTTTCCACTTCATTCATAACATCATCATTTGCTCCCCTAAAGCATCAAGGGTGCAACCTTACCATCCTATGTCACCGCTGCAGCTGTCACTATAGTAGTGGAACCACAAGCACCACAGATCTGTTCCTCCTCTGCTCTTCACATTGCTGTCAGAACAGCAGCACAGCATATACAACTTGTACTCTGAGAGCCATCTCTACGGTACTAATTCTGCAAGTGTGTGTCCTGTGTTACGTTTCATGTGCCTACAAAAGGTGACCCCAAGTGGCAAAAAAAGGCATAATTGGTATGTTTACAATCAAAATTTTCCTAAATTGCTACTACACTGATAGATACAGTTTGAATCTAGGTTTCACCAAAATTTGAAGGAAAAGGGCAGGTGAAATTTGTTAGATCTTCTCTTTCCTAATAATGAAGGACAACAGTTTGAACAGCTCAATGAGATCCCATAGGAAGGGTGGGAGCAGCTCTCTCCCTGAACGTCCCTGTCTTCCATTCAGCCCCTGCTTCCCTCTGCCAGGTTCTCCATGGATCTTGGGTTATAAACATACCCTGTTTTGTCCAGTTTTCAAGCACTGCTGGAAACAAGGCCCCAGTTAACAATTGAGCAGGTAGGAACAAGTACTTATTTACCCATTGTTCACACAATGGTGTTAAAGCCTGCACAAAACTATACTCTCGTTTCCTGACAAAGTCCTCCTTTTGTCTCTGAAAACCCAGGAGTAGCTCAGAATTAGATTTTCACATTGAATGTTAAGCTTCTTACTGGACTTCTTTCCTCTGTACGCTTCAAAGAGAAAACAGATTCCTCTTGCTGCTCTTTTAACTCAGAGGAACGGACTGAGAACATCAGAGAAAAGACTGAAGTCTTCTAGGAGCCCTGGAAAATGTATTACTACTGCATGTGTCACAAATTGAGCTGTAGAAGTGCTGTAAGTTATGTCGAAGTACAAGCTATGTTTGGAACTGCGATAACATGCTATCTGTCCAGGGGCAAGGAAAAGAAAGGCACGGGTAGGAACAGCTAGAACGGAGCTGTGTTGGTAACTGGGGCTATTTTGGGCTTTACATGCTTTGAGTTCTACTGAGCTTGTCTTGAAAAAGCAACCCCAAAAAAGTCTTTTGAAGGAATGACATTCCATTCTAGAGGCAGTGACAGGTACAAGAAGTTGAAATAGGTCTCAGCTGAGGGGTTGCTCTTCTGTACCAAGTCTCTCAAGCAGGTCACTACACTATGTAACAGCCTCAGGGACAGTAAAATGTATAGTGTACACAGGAACTACTACTGTCTTATCAGACCCACCTACTCAGGTACCTTCTATCCCAGCAGCATGATACACCCCAGTGCCTTTGAGGAAGTTCACAGAGGTAACACCCTAAGCATGAAGAGATTTTTGGAACATTGAAGCACTAACCTCAAGCAGCCTTTCCAAAATTCTCTACTTAGGGCTATTACAAATACAACTATTCTAATTTTTAAAAAAAAAAAAAAAAAAAAAATCTACTTCAAGCTTTTAAATCATCTAGTTAGCATTTGTGGGTTAAAAAAAGAAAAGAATGTCAGTATGTAGATTTGACCTTGGCCCTTAATTCCCTACTAAGCTCCAAAAAAATATGCTAATGGTTCCTGGCTTTTCAGGGGAGTCCTGTTGCAATATGTAAGATTGCATCTGAGTTTTAAGAAGCGTCCAGCACACATGCCTTTCTTTTTAACCATTTTCCCAAATACATCAGCTTATCTGCCCCTTTATAGGTACTTCACTATTTTTCAGTGTTTTACTGTCACAGTAGCAGCTTCTGACAAAAGCTCTGTTGCTTTTGTACAAATACATTCCTGCAGTAGAAAGCCACAATAAACAAAGGCTAACTTATTTTGGGGAGCACCTTCACACTACTGACTTCGTCATGATTCACAATGATTAAAATTATTCAAATGGGTTTTAGTACCTGCTTGCACTAAACCACTCAGTCTAAGGGAAAGGATAGATTTGGTTACATAGAAGAATGCCTCTTCAATTGCATACGTGGAGTGTCTTTTCCAGAATAGCATTACCCAAACTTTCTATAATCAAGCTTAAAAAATTAGCTTTGACTCGTGCCAAACTCTAAAGTTATTTTAATGCAGAAAACTTGCTTATGCATGTAGGTGGAGTTCCCTATTTCTATCCAAGTAAACCAATCTCAGCAGTCTTAGTTTTGTCTAGACAGCATTGACCTAATTTTTCCAATTCTGTTCTATTTTGGTGCAGCATCATGCATGGATGACACTTGTTTCCCAGAATGAGGGATGGGTGGGGAATAAGGATGTTGGTTTGTGGACAAGCAGGGCAGGGAAGGGGGCTGGGCACTACACACAAGAGGTCCTTTTGCCAGTAAAAGCAATTGTATTGAATCTTTATGGTTCAGACTTGCCAAAGGCCACCAAGAGTGGAGGTTTCTAACCAGTGCAACAGACATTGTGATTGTTAAGCCTGGTTTGAAAAAGATACATTCCGCAGAAGTGAAGTGTCCAAGTTCCCCTTCTCTCCTATTTTAAAATGCCAGTTGGACGATTACTCTTGCACTGTTGCATTCATTGCAGGATTACTGGAAAATGTCTTGAGTTTCCAAAGCCAATCCCCATGGTATTTCACCAGATATTTAGGCATATTATCCTATTTAAACTCTGAATCTGTCCTATTTTTCAAATTACTCCCTTAAGACAGCTTCTGCCTGTGAAGTTCCAGGCTGTCATTTGGCTCTGCTTTTGCATACAAGGAAAGAAAATGATGCAGCCATTCAAAAATGGCTGAGTAACTTGAAGATAACATTTTTCGAGGGTTCTAACGTAAAAGACAAATTGCTTTCATAGTAACCTAGCTTGGTTTTATTTCTGTTTCAAGATGAAACCACTTTCATCTTATGTTTGAATGCACACAACAGGATGGGTTTCATCAGACATTTAAACAAGCATATAGAAACCTGTAATGTGTAAAGCTACTCTAAACTTCCAGGTGAAGTTTAAGGCATTAATAAAAATCTGACTGTATCCAGAGCACTAGCAAGAGCCTGGAACCACAACATATGAAAGGAAAACCCAACCAACCAACCTCCTCCCAAAACAGCAGCACATCACTGATACATAAAACCAAGGAACCTTTCCATGCTCATGAAAGGGACTGGCACAAGCCAACTGGTATCTACACCTAATAGAGCAGCAAATACATTATACATAGAAATAAGTGTTTTTAACAGCAGCTTTATAAGCAGAAATTTGGACTTGCATACTGTTGATTTTCTTCTCAACAGATAAAAGTTGCAGTTTATTTTTTGTATAAAACCAAGGTAATCTTTTCGCCCTACTATTTTTCACAGTTGGGATTTCAGGTGATCGTTATCATGGACATCTCATAGTATCTATGACAATTTATATATAAGCTTTAATAATGGATTTTTAACTCCTATATTGATGATAGGCAATCTTAATTTTTTTTCACATTTCTAGACCACTTCAGAACACCAAGGATTAGGTGACACACTGTTACCTGTTGAGTGTGCAGAGAGCTGAATTCTATGGAAGAATCACTAAATTAGTTCTTTCTCTCCAGTCCTAAGCCACAGCATATTTCTTCTTTATAGATTTCAGAAACATGAAGACTGAATTCCCTATTCTGCAGAAGCATAGTAAGTAATTTGTCAATACTAGATGCAATTTAATTCAAAAGCCTGTCAAGGAAGTGTCATGGCAGCACTCCATGCTGCTTTGTTTCTCACTAGTCATCTTCTGTAGTATATAGTACAGAGCTAATGAAGTGGCAATACATCCAGAATTTTCCTGTAGTACAAGTAAGTCACTTTCAAATGTAACCTTGCATTTGGGCTGCCCAGCCAGGTGTGTCTACTCCTCTATCTGTGCCACATTTGGGCAAGAAACATCCCTGCAACATGCATACTGGCTAGGAGGCAGGTTACACTGCCAACTTTTCCCAGAACTACAAGGGTCAGAGGTAGGTTGTATTTTTGTGCGCATTTCTTGCTGGGGTTTTTTTTGGTAAGAAAATACTTATTATGCAGTGAAGCACACTTTACGCTTGGGATGGAAGACGACAAAGGTTCACAGTGATGTTTTGTTCATCTTGCAGCTTATTCCAGTCTCATGCTAGTCCTGTAGAAAGCACTATCACCTCCCGAACAGTCTTTGTCAAGAAAGCTTATTTCTTGCTGAGAGGGGATAGCTGTCTGGAGCTTTAGTAAACATTCAGAAATACTGGACCAAGTCTACTGAACATCCTCAAAAGATGCTGGATTGATCCCAGAAAAGGAGTTTGAATGTGTTGCTCCATGGTTTCAGTGCTACCATTCCAGGAACTGATGTTTTTCCTCTACATAAGGAAGAATTAAAGTGTTGAGACATACATACCAAGCACTTGGATAGCTGAGAGCCCAGACTTGAACAAGTAACAGACTTCACACTGCTCTAAATATTAAGTATTAAACAACACATTCACAACACAGAAGTTCCTTTTTTTCCTCTCCAACTCATCAGCTAAGTTGAATGACACAGATTTTTAGACTGCATCCTTGGTTGAGGAGCAACCTTTCAAAGGTAGGTCCTTTCCTTTCACAGGGAGCTCTACCCTTTAAGAATGCTACATTAGCTGTGGCACAACTAATCTTAACTAATAGAACAAAAAATTAGTACTAATTAGCATTAGAAAACACTGATCACAAGAGAAGACCCTTAAAATCAATTCATTCAAGCATATCTTAGTTTCACTCTCACACTACTGAGTTTCAAGTAACTCAATAGCTTGTATGTCTCCCACACAACAAAGGAAAAACACTAAAAATCACAAATACAATAAAGGTAGAGTGTGATTATTCTATTTTCCTCAAAGTAGAAAGATTAAGGAGCACTCAAAAGAATTACTACATTAAATACTGACATTATGTTAACCTTATTCAGGCCTGCACCCTTCCAAAATCAATAAACTTGAAAGGAAATGTCCTGTGGATAAAGGAGAGAGAAGAGAGCTCAGAATCAGTGCAGACTTAAAACAGATTAATGCACCTATAATCCAATTGCTCTAAGTACATAGCTTCAAGTACTAAGCTCATGTTTTTTGTTAAGCCTACAACTGGATGGCATCATCTGGCTGATTCCAGGGTGAATTTCGGACATTATTACAGACTTTATAACCTGACCACAAGTTAGTTGGCTCATTAAGTAACTTGGATGTTGAATATGCATTCACTGTATTGTTACAAAATTCCTAATCACATCATCAAGAAACATAAAAAGCCTAGATATTATTTTATCTTTAGATTTATTATTATTTCAGAGGCACTTAATGTCTTACATTTATATAGCGCCATTTCCCCCTCCAAAGCACTTTACAGTATTTACATACAGGAATGTTTCCCACCACTGCTGAAATGCAGCCATCTGACTATTACCAGTACCATCTTCAAAGCACCAACAGTCTGAGACTGAAAATATTCATCAGTACTTTGTCTTAATAAGATAGTTCAGAATTCCAATTTACAGACTTCCAACTTGTGCTATTAAAAAGACCCAACAGCTAAAATACAGTATCACAGTGCAATTCTGCAACAGAACTGAGACTTGGATCATTTTAATTAGATTTTTTACAATCTTTCATTAGACCAAGCCTATCTCAAAATACTTCAATGTAAGGCCTTTTAAGAATATAATTCTAATACATTCTTTTTTATACTTTCTTTATAAGCCTCTCTTACAATCAGGTGCAGAATATTTTTCTTTCCTTCCAGCATATTTAGAAACACTAAGTCCTGGCCCTAAGGAGATACCAGCATCCTCAGTTTCAACGAACTTCATGGCATCTAAAGGCAAAGCTATTCCTCCTTGGTTACGGAGCTGGGATTTTTAATTTCTATTTTTAGTTTTTAAAATAAATCTGAGATTACACAAAATTCTGTTATTAACCAACTGACTTGTAAAGTACCTTGGGATTGGCTGCTAGGTTGCTATATAAGTGTGCTGTCTGTGGTTTTGCTTGTCAGTGTTAAAAATACATTAAAGTATCCCAAGTTCACTACTCCACTGCAAAGTCTGCCCTAGTCACAAGGATAATAGCAACTTTCTCATTGTAGAGACTTTTTTTTCTTTGTCTCTCTAAAAGGCTATTAAAACATCCCTTCCAAGAGTAGAAGTTGCATTTGTGCTGAGAACTTTTAACAAAAAAAACCCCAAACCGAAAACAAACCCACAACAAACTACCTGGCGTCCCTATTTTCACGGTTACAATTAAAAAAAGACTACCACACCTCACATACAGTATGCTGCTACCTGCTACATTATGGCTGATGTGAGAATCTGAATGAACAGAAAAAAATTAGTAAAATGAGATATCTATTTGCCTTCTTGTGGACCAAGCACAAAAATTTATTCTGGTACCTTATTCTTTTGAGTACGCCACACTTCAGAGAGGCTTTTTGATTTTCAGTGATGCATTATACTATGAATCTACTGTGGTTGCTAGATTCTCATACCAAGATACCCGTTTGCATTTGAGTACTATGAAAGAGTAGTAGTACTGATAGGTACAAGCAAGAACTAGGATAAAAGGGAAAAATATTAACAGGTAGCAATTTCAACGTGAAAGATGAGTAATCAAATTGGGTAAGAATTAACAGACAGCAGTGCATCCAAGTACACATCCATTTTATAAAAAGTTGGGTTTGTTTTTAATCTAAACCCTTGATAAAAGATGCACAAAGAACAGATTTATTGCATATTTTATGCATGCCTTCATGTAGTGCATTCCTATATTCTATCTTATATGGAACACTAAAAAACTGCTAGACCTTCACCACACAACAGGTATTGTAAATTTTTGTTTTAAAGCCTAATCAGCAATTCAGTTTGAGTTATACCTTCCTATGCCCTGACCAGAAAAATCATCTTGCTACATTCATGTTTGTCAAAGTCACACAGCAACCACAGTAATCATTTGTGTGGAATAAATGGTTACAGTAAACTATTTGAAGAGTTTGGTTTCTTCAAGGGGATTTGGCAGCTGGAACAAGAAAACGAGTGGAGACTAGAGACCCTTAGCTGACAACAAGAATCACTGGTGAATAATCTGTATCAGAAATCAAGAAACCTCACGACAAGTAAGAGAATAAACATGAAGAATGAAAGCATCACTTTAGGCTTCACAGCCTAGAAGACCAAACAGGAAGTACCATTATCACTTACTTTAAAACTCAGATTGGAAGGGCAGCTAAAACCATGAGGAGATCCAATTTTTTGAAGAGGGAGAAAAGGAAGAACTTGGAAAAAGCAACTGCTGTATTACAGGACTGAACACACACAGGACCAACAACAGTTTGCTATTTCACAGAATAACATTTTTGAGTCCATTCTAACCCCTACTGATTTCAAAAGAATAATGGCTGGACTCACATTCTTTTCTGTGTTTCTACTTGTGGGAGTCATTCATTTCATCAGAACTGAAAACGTGCACAAGATTGTTTGATACAAGGAACATCACTTGTCTTTTCCCTTTTATTTTGGTCAGTCCTTTCCTCCCTCAATCTCCTCTTAACTCTTCATTACCATAGTACTTCTCTGACAGAAAAAGGGCGGCTGGAGTGGGGGATGGATGAAGCTCTTGCTAAATTGGGAGAGAATAGGATTGCTGAGCAGCAGAGAGAATTGCATGGACATACAGATGTTAAAGAGAATCCAAAACCCAGCAAAGAACAAGCTTAATTCTTTTAGCAGAAGGAATTAGTTCTCTCTTTTAGGTTCAGTCCAACCATCAGCAAGGGTCTATTGGCTACATCACAAGGCTTGGTCAAGGAAAAGGCTCTTTCATGTAACAGGGCACAGACCTGACGATGGGAAAATGTCCTGCACCATGTGACATAACTCAGAAATATGCATAGAACAGAGCAAACATCCAAGACTGCTTCGCAGGAACAAGAGAGGTAGCAACCCTAATTTTAACAGGGCTTTTCACTGAAGGGAAAGAAAGTCTACAAAAGTCAAATCAGCTGATTTCAAATGGTTTGCATCCCAGGATGAATCAGGTTACACTGATTTAAGCCCAATTTAATTTAGGCAGGTTTTTAAACCACAAGAATAAGGACATTCTTAGTACATATCAATAATTAAACCAACATATACACAATTAGCAATATCCTACATAATAGTAAACGCTTAACAGCTTGTTTTGGGTTATCCTAGTTAATTTGTTTAAAAAACAAGCTGAGTAGTTTTAGTGTACAATGTCTGTCATTCTACACACTTCCTGTAATCATCAGTCTCTTGTAGCAGTTCAGTTCATGACTTTAAGATCCAAATTCAACTGTGTCTTCAGTTATTTTCTTGAACTCATAGTTTCCTCTGCCGTCCATATGCAAGTAAAACTGAAACAAAAGACATATGTTATCAGCCACCTAAAAGTTACTAGGTCTATAAATGCCTAAATTATATTTTGAAGTAGTTTTAATGCAAAATCTTAAATTCAGCTAGCCAGAGGGTAAGCCTCTCCCACCTCATGTTTCATTAAATTCAATTGCCTCTAGAAAAAAGTTAAACCATGGTAGCTTTTTTTCATATCATCCATCAGTCTGCTAATGGTCACACCTAAACTTACACTGCTGTCTTGGGGTTTGTGACAATATACTTAAGGTAGACATTCATCCCTGTGTATTAATTCACATACTTTTTATACAGACAGACTGTATGTAATAACAATAGTAAAATCTTAGTTTGGAAGAAAAGACAACCATGTATTAGAGATGAACTTTTTTAAATGTGTAGATACATTAGGTATCATGAAAGCAAAAACTCCATGTTGCTTACTGGATTCTGGTTCAAAGGTTTTTTTGAGGCTAAGAAAGATGACTTAAGTATCTAGTGAGCGTTTCATATTTTTGAGGCTACTTTTACCAGCACATTTAAGGATTTTTGATTACTTTCCCCTTCACAAGTAGCAGCATAAGAATATTTCAAATAGTGCAACTGGATTATGAAAGTAAAACATTTTTAAAAAGACAGAACATGACCTATTAGGATGTAAAATGAGAACACCTTGTATTGTAAAGTCAATTTAATAGAAAGTCAAACTACAAAACCCCTACCACCTACAGATATCCTTAGCCAAAGCAAAGACTACATACATCATGATGTTTCCAGAGTGACTTTCTGTGGGAGACAGTGAAGAGAGTGATGCCAACCTACATAAAGAAAATACACACAATAAAGCAGTTAATTTTTCTTATGAGTTAGGTGCTATTTATTTTCAGCATGATATCAGCTGAAGAGCTTAGATTTATAAACACAAGCTTCCAGATTCTATTATTAACAGTATACATACGTAGCCTTAACACAAGATTTTACAGTTAAAAAGAAAAAAGCAGAAGGAATTTATCTTTCTTAATAGATTTCACCATTCTTTTGCTCCTAATGATTTGGCAAAATGTAGAATGAACTGGGCAAAGGAGGTAAGGTAGGAAGCAGGTAAAACAACAAACCTGGTGATTAGAAGTCGACTTTAACAATAAAAAACCCAAAACCACAAAAGCTATTAATGAATTATAAACTTAAAGGGACAATTTAAAGGTGAATAATCTTCCTTTGTTTCCCTGCAACTCAGTGAATTATGCATCCCTAACAGTAGCACCAATTAAAGGACAAAATGGTGATGATAAAACAGGGTAACATTTTTTCTTTCTGCAAAGACAGCTTAACGAGGAATTCTATTTTTCAGTAACATGTATTAGCCACTCAGCAACAGTAACTAAAACAGTACCAATGAAGTACAAATGAACATTCAAGTTAACAGAAGAACAAGTATATGCAAAACAGACATAGAAGACTGTCAGGGTATTGATATTAATGTGGCAAATAATGTCCATTCTTCTGCAGAGTCCTTATTTATTTCAATTTACTTATCTATGTCAATTTACTACTACAGAAGGCTCCTTAAGTTCCCACTTCAAGTTTCAAGCACACATTTCAGTGGATGCACAGCTTTGCTCCATTACCATTCTGAGAACATTGCTACTCAATAATTAATGTTATTTCAAGCCCATTCTTTCCCAGGCTAGGGGTGTGAAATCGAATCTTACTGATATTTCACATGGCACTATGTAGAATCTGAAGTGGTGAGTATAAGACGGAAAGGAAGAAGAAAACTGTATTTAATATCATCATGTTCTCCTAGAGTGCTTGGCTTTTCATATCTCAAAATAGATGGAAATGTTAACTTCCAACCCTTCACTTCTGTTGCCCTGGCCACAAGAAACCTCTCTAACAATGAAAAAATATAGAATTTTAGATTATTTGATCCTCACTTGACATTCTAGGAGTTTATCTGGAAAAGTAAAGTTACTTAGCAGTTAGTAACAGTTCTCTGATATACAGAGGCCACATGTGGTCTTAGGACAATTTAGATGTACAAAACAATTACTGAATTCTAGTGTGTATAAAGGGTTCTTGGTTTTTTAAAATTATTATTTTTAATCTGCACTAGGTGTAAGGAAGAGTGCACCTTGTATCATTTTAAGTTTCTTTTTAACATACAGAGATATAACTCTAAAAATAAAAGAACTTACCTTTCGGCAGTGGCTGTAAATGTAGCCTTCTACATCAACGCTAACAGCACTGGTGCACTCATCCAGAATTGCAAACTGAGGTTTATGATAGAATAACCTTGCCATCTGAAATGCAAACCAAAAAGCTACTGTGGATACAGAACCACAACCAATAATGCAGTGTTAGAAGTTAAACCAAGAATTAGTGTCCAAAAATTTACTGTGATAAGGGAATTTCTTTCAAGTTGGCAACCACTGAAGTCTGAAAATCCGACAGCTGTATATTATCTTCACTTTTTTTTTGAAAAACAAGTATTTTAGAACTTCTGTTTATAGAATCAAAGTGTAAGGCATGGTAAAGGGTCAATATTTCCTATTAAATTTTGAGTACAATAAACACTGTTTTAGGTTGTTTTCTCAGTATTCAGGTATTTCACATTTTGAGGATTTCTTCTAAGTATTAATATTTAGTAAACAAAGAACAAACAAAGTATTTATGGTTTTGAGACATACTGCCATTCTCTGTTTTTCTCCCCCGCTGAGTACATCCATCCAGTCCTGAACACTATCCCAGCCTCCTTCACGTTCCAAGATTGGACCCAACTGGACATTATCCAAGTACTCCTTCAGCACCTTTTATTGGAACAGGAAAGACAGAGACCTTAAGTGAACTTATCAAAGAAACGACTGTAAAAGGTTATAAAGGGTTATACTATTACACAGGTATACTATCAACCCTGATAAATATTAAAAACAAACTAAATGCAGTGGTTTTAATAGCAGTTTCAGTATTTTTAAATCTGAAGCATTACTCATCTTAAGCAAGACAAGGTGTTAATGAACTAATAATTATTACCTGGTCAGAAATCCCCTTCTTTCTCTGATCTTCTAAAGTATCTGGATATATAACTTGATCTCTGAGTGTTCCAAGAGTCATATATGGTCTCTGAGATACAGTTAGAAACAAAAAAGTATGTCAGATATTTCTAAGCATAGTGAAAGTAGGAAGAAAAAGAATAGTATTGTCAATTAAAGTACTTTGCCTCACCTGGGGAACATAGAACAACTTTCCTCTTACAGGTTTTGTTAAACGCCCACCAAACAAGGGCCACAGCTGCAACAGGAAAAAGGTTTAAACTTGACCAAAAAAGCCCAATTACAACAGTGCTTTGGATTCTCCCCTGTTTATTTTAAAAAGTTCCCTTACCTCACCAAGGACACGAAAAAGTGAGCTCTTCCCACACCCATTTGGCCCACAAATCAGAACATTTGCACCAGATCGAACCTAAAAATGCAAAGCCAACACATTAAAAGGGTAGTAAGAAAGCATTGTTGAAAGCTTCTACAAAGAGTAAGCCAAGCTGGTATCCTCATAGGCTTGTACATAGTACTTTCTGACATTACAATGAATAATTTCCACCAATATTTTTTTTTCCAACTACAGCTGGAAGAAAACATGCTTGTAACAACAAAAACATTTTTTGGGAAAATAGCTTATTGCATTTTTTTTTAACCTCATATGATTAATTTTGTTCAGATTTAAGCACACCATGAGTACCTCTCTGATTTTGTTTGCATTTTTTAATAAATCAGATTACCTCTGAAATTATCATACTCACTTTAAAATTTTATATGAATGTAATTTTCTATGATATTAAAAAAAACTTACCTCAAAGTTAAGGTCTTGAATCAAAACATCTCCATTAGGTGTCACCAATGGAACGTGATCAAACCTATTTGTATTGCAACATTAAAAACAAAACAAAAACAAACAAACAAACAAAAAGCAGTTTCCTAAAAGCAGTTAATACTGCAAGCTTACTCAGAGATTTAAGGAATGTGGCAAGAGTTCAGCAGTACTTCATTCAGTACAGCAGCCCAGTTTCCAACTATTAACAGTTAAGGAAATTCTTGAACCAAAAGTGGTACCTTAGCATTTAACAAACATCTACAGATTTATTTTTTTTTCCTTCATATATTTGTTTTCTGAATCCTTCTAAGCTTTTGGTCTCCAAAACACACTGTGCACATAAATCCACATTTAAGGACACACTTCATTTTAAACCTGCTTGTAGAAGTGTATTCCATTAGTTCTAGGATACACAATGAATGACTTCTCTGCTCACCTCCCTCCTGCCTTTTTTTTTGTGGTTTTGTTTTTAATAAAATAACAAAAATAGCTCTATCATCTTTCTCCTTGCCCTCTTCCTCACCCACTTCCCCTCTATCTGCTTTCCACATTGACCAGATTGAGGCTATTTAATCTCTTAACTGGCTTTACTTTATGCTTTTAAGCAGTACTACTATGTCAATACTATGTTCCTCAGACTGCAAAGAAATGAAGAACTGATTGCTACTTGAGTACATCAATGAACTCTCCAAGCATACGGAAATACAAGCAAATATTTTGAAACTGAATACTGACTTGCCCCTGATCTTTACAGCTGAATTGTATCATGGAATAAAATCTGTAACCAACATATTTTCTAAGAAGAAATTTGATAAAGTGTTAACAAAATGGTCTGGAAAGTCATATGCCAAAGCCGTATGCCAAAGGACAGCAGGAAGTGTTACCAAAAAGGCTAAGTCCAGACAGCATATTATGTCTTTTGCTAACATGTGAGGACAAGGATTGACTTACAGAATAGAAATGCTGAGTGGGAGTGAGGTGGAATTATTTGAAAATAAAGTACAGTACAACAGGAATGGCATACTGTAATAATGTGTATTGAAACCTCTAGTGGTAGAGGAAAGGACTTAAAAGCCAGACTACGTTAAAAATATTGAAGTTGTGGAAACTTTGTAAACATACTTGATAAGGTTATCGGTGTTGATAATTTCTCCAGATCCAGGTATCAAAGGCAAAGCTTGCTTTTTATCTACATCTTAAATTAAGAAAAAAGTGTTAGAGGCTGGAACACTACACAGAGATGCACATACTGCATATTATGTCACATCTACCTTTTTCTTGGGATATCATAGTACGCTGATATTTGCCACTATTCAAGTCCTTCAGAACCTGCATTAATTCTGTAATTCGAGCTGTGAAACTGAAAAAAACCACAAAAACAACCCCTATAAGTAATTAATCTTTAAAAGTTTTAGAAATCCATAGCTCTAATGAGTACTCTGTTAAACTGTCAAAATAAAAAAGTTATTCAACCCAGAATAGGAACAGAATGTTTACATTTTAAAGTTGCACTGAGGTTGTCCAATATTTACAAGAACCTTTTCCTGTAATAGACAAATATTTGACAACATTTCTTCTTAAGATGTAAACAAAATTAGTTTGGTAAATAATCCATACATAACTGATTTATGAGCATTTGTTTAATTGAAAAGACATTGTCATTCAAATTGTATGATGCTACTATTCAGATATGAAATTACTACTGGACATAATTAGTACATCCTCAGATATGTTTTCAGCATAAAGTGGTTTTAATTTCTAGATTTTTAGGGTGCTGCAGTGAACAAAGCACATAAGCTCATTTCAATTCTACAGTCAGTTTTATAAAACGAGATGAGAAACAGCAACAACATGATTTTAAGTAAGACTATTTTACACAACTACTATTAAGCTTACCCAGCCAATCTTGTCATTTCACGGCCTGCTAGGACTATTCTGCCCAAAGCTTGAGACATTCTCAGTAACATTCTTCCACTTTGGTAGTAATCCTAGAGTAGAAGAAAGTTTCTTTATGTGGACTAATAAAACTTAAATCCAGGAAATTGTTTTAATTCTGTTATAGTTACCTCCAAAAGTTCTGCATGAGTACTATTCTGATGACGAGGATCAGCCAGGTTCAAAAATGGACGACTAACAACCAGGTAACCAACCACAGTGGCAAGGTCTGCAGTTTAAAGAGTAAATATTAAGCTACACATTAATTGAAGCAATAAGAAAAAAAAAAAAGAGCATTCTCATGTAGAAAGTTTGGCACTTTGTTATTTATAGCAATCCATTAGCACTGGACAAACACTTACATTTGGCAATGATAGTATCAATGAAACCCATAGAGAACCGGAACAGGATGAAATTATGCAAATGTTCCACCTAGTAAGTTACAGAAGAAAAAAGGTCAAACTGTATCAGTAGCTGTTTTACTGTCTTTTATTATTTTACACACATTTGATCCGAAACATGTTATTCAGTTAAGTCACAGATACCTCAACACGCCTGTAACTCTGACAAGCACTGCACACATGTCCCTGGTGGCAAAGACCTGCACTCTAGATCAAAACAACCTACACTTGAAAACTAAGCAGTCAGAGAACAGTAATTGCAGTGGGTGAAAATGAGGTAAGTGGCAAGAGAAAGGCCACTCTATCAGAAAAACTTGTGTACTGCTTATAGCCTACTATTTTATTTTTATAAATAAAACACCAAGCCACTATAACTCAATTTATATATTAATATATGTCAAGAATCACCATGATAAAAATTAATTGAAGTTTTGCTTAAAATGTTTTAAAAGATAAAAGAAGTCTTACCAGTTTACGGAAGGTTTTGTGAATAGTCTGTTTTTCTCTCAAGTTTCCATTATAAAAAGCAATTTCTTCACTAAAAAAAAAAAAAGCCACAAACCCACAAAGAATGGAACTTCATTTTGTTAAAGACAGTCTTTGAAAAAGTCAGCCATAAAACACAGGAATATAGCTCTTTCAGTTACCTTATGAAATTAGAGTCTGTACTTTTTGACAACAGTAGAACATAAGCTTATTATACTCCAGCTACAGTTTGTCTTTCAAATTAGGAATATAATGCACATAAGAATTATTTAATAATCTGCATAAAAATGCAAGAACTTTGCTCAAACTGATAGCATCAGACTTTCCAAATATATTTTAACGTACTGATTCCATTTACACCACAGTATTACTTTGTCACTTGTATCTTGCTATCCAAGTAAATCGATACCTGTTTGTAATAAGCCGTGAGTTGACGTATCTGTACTCCCCTTCATATTTTTGTTCTATAATAGTCATCTTGCCAATTGGTCGTCTTAAACGTGTAAGGAAAAACCCTGAAATAATCAAGTACGCCATCATGCTAGCTGGACCCTGTGAATAGCAAAAAAGAATAAAAGCTTACCATCTAGATGGTCTCAAATTGCAACATCTGTATCCAAAATACACAGAAAGCATGAATCCCTTGATTCTCACCTCCCATGTGTCTGTTATCAGTTCAATTATTCCTGCAATTCCCATCACATTCCTTTCTTTTGTGTTGTAGATACTAATTTTACTAGTTCCCTGTCCTCAAATGCCCTTCTCATCCCAGCCTCCTACTCAGGTTTTTATCATGACCCAGTGCAATCTCTGCGTCCTACTGTCCTAGCTTATTTTATTAATAATTTCCTGGTTCTTCCTCATTTCCCCTTCTTCACTTTTACCTATTTCTTTTTCTCTTATATTTGCTACATTGTCACAGCAGTCAATATTTCAATCTTGTTCCCTTCTTTGATCCATACATCTCCGACACATTTCCTGCCTCTCTCAAGAAGTCCTGGTAGGGATCTCTTATTCTTCTGGATCCTAAGCTTCAATAGATGAGGGGTCCCAAACAGTATGCTTAAATATTACCGAAGTGGGGTGTATAAAACTAAAGGTATAAACTGAATTTGGCATACACTGCCTGCAATAACTAAGTATTACAGAGGACAATGCAAAGACATCTGAGACTGGAAAAATTACCTAGGTTCAGCTAAGCCTTACTGCAGTCTGTTTCAACAAAATCTACATCATGTGTCCCAGAGCTACTTCTTGTCAAACCCTGAATATTTTTGATAATGCATCATTTTACTAAGCTGAAATTATTCAGCTTATTGGGGGGGGGTGGGAATATCAGTCTTATAGCTGCATGCACAGAATGGCTCTCCTTTATAGAGGCTACAGAGAAACAGAAGACTTCCTTTCTCCCTTAAATGGAAGTCATGCAAGATATAAGCAGCCAGAAGCATACTGTACTAACTCTAGAAGAAAATAAAGATTTCCTTGTTTCCTCAAACTGTTGATCGAATGCTTTCAAATTCTGGTTTTTATTTTGCTTGCCTCAAGACAGAGAGCACTAAAGACTAAAGCATACAAAACATTAAGTGTAAAAGCATCTTTTCAGTATACCCCTTCAAATAATGGATGAATCTATAATTAACATCTAGAGTTTTCCTCAGACTCCAAACAGGTACAAGGCTATAACCAAAGAAGAGAACACTTACTTATAATGCTAAAAAACCCACTCAATTTACCTGAGCTCCTATTGCACTTGTTAGCTTGAAGATATACAAAACTATATCCAAGAAGGGCTGCAAGAGAAGTATAGAAAAAAAGCATTAGAACACCAACAAAAAACAAATATAAAATGGTCCAGAACCACAAACCACCCCAAGAACAGTCATTGCTCTGCACAATAGTGGTTAACCTATTATATAAACTAAATGCTAAAACAAAAGGAATCTCAGCCACATGACACTTCCCTGAAAACATTCACTCAAGAATTGAACATAAAAGCATCATGATCTTCAGATAAAGTACATACTGTATAAAAAAGTACTTCACTATTTTATGTCTGTAATCACACACTGCTCACTAAGAAAAGTTGGACTAGTCTCCATGACTACTTAACTGAAGTAACTGTGAGAAATACTGAGCAGCATGATGCCATATAGTTGGCTATGTACCTGGAGAAGCAATATTCCAATTTGCAAGCATCCTGTTCCACTCTCCCTCAAAGCTAGCGCAGCTGAACTACAGGTTTTGTAGCCAGAAGTCTTTGAACACATCAACCTGTATTTTGCTTTATACTTCTGCTTGTATGAACAACATAGCATGAAAAAAAAAAAAGTATTCTACAGTGTTCTACTTCATTATCTAAACCCCCTAAAATTTACACCAGAAACAGAGGGAAATGCTTATTCAACCATACCTCCCTACCCAAAATAATATTCACACATAACTAAAAGTTAGCCAGTCGTTTTTTTCCGAAACCTAACTAGCTGAGAAATTGTACTCATCACTGTTCAACTGCAAAAGAACATGCTACATTTTTTAAAAGAAAATTTAATACAAATTATAACAACCTGCAACGGTGCTTTAGCAGAGGTCATGGAAACCACATGGTGTGAAGCGATACAATATCAGAAACACTTTATTTAGCACCATACTCCAAGCAATACACATAAATGCAAGCAGCTGTTTTGAGCTCTGACATCACATCCTAAATGTCCACAGCTATTACTCTCTGAAAACACTTACCTTGCTAAGGTTTGAGTATAGGTCCACTACACTGTTACAGAATTTTTCCACATCCTGTGTAAGGAGTTGATCTGGATTAGCTATTCTGTTGTCCAGATTTCCCATTTTGTAGTACGTATAAGCTCTGAAACAAAACAAGAGCTAAGTGGCAGGAAAAAATTAATTACCTAGGAAAGTATTGGAACACCTCTGCTTCATACAACTGAGATGGAAAGTAGTGCAAATATTAAATAACCGTATGGAGTCAACACAGTTTGTGCTTCTGCCTGATATTAAATCCTGCAGAACTGTTTAGGCTCCAGGATGTCATATAGTTGAAGCTCAGGCCCATGCTCCTCTATGCACTGCTGTTTCATTTAGCATTAGAAAACCCTCACGAACTCCGCATCAGCACACCTGACAACCAAAATTCAGAGCAGAAGGGCATAAACAGCTACTCAAGTTCACGCATCCAATTCAGTCTGCAGTATTATTAGCACTATATGAAAGCAACTCAAGTACTCTGGAAGCTGACCCAGTATTGGAAGCAGTACAGTGCCCTTTTTTTTTTCCCCTCCAATTGAGCCAACTTTGCTGTCTTTGTATCTGTGCCATATACAACCTGGATAAGGCACTCATTCTTAACTGCAAGTTAATAGCAACGAAAAACCTTTCTAAACAGTACACCTAACCTATTAAGCACCTTGCTACCTTCTTACTATGTACTTAAAATGATTTGGTCTGATTTTAATCAATTTAGTTTTTACAACCTTTAGACATTAACAAGGTGTTACTTACTTAAGATATTCCTCATAGAGGTATCTGGTAAGTCTTACTCGGAAGCAAAGTTTCAATTCATTTAGACCATACTTCAGGAAGTTATTCACTAAAGAGATCTAAAATAAGAGACAGTATTTCAATATTTACGTAACAAGATTTAATATACTTAGATCAGTTTGCAGCATAAGTTGTGCAAACACTTTAGAACAGGTGAACTCTCCCCTTGAAGTCAGTAATACTATTAATACACCTAAGACCAACCACATAACATCTGCAGGACCACTGATTATGTTTCTGTCTACATTTTTCAAAACTCCAGTTCCCAGTGGATCCCACCATATCAAAAGATTTAATATAAAACTATGTTCATATAGCATATCTTCAGCTCTTCTGATAAGCTCTAGAAGAGAGTCACCATTTGACAACCACTACCTTATGATCAATTCGTTTCTAAATCTATTGTACACCAGGTACATTATCTATTAGGTAGTAAGAATTATTTTTATCTGGTGCAGGTCAGAGATGTTGACAAGGTGAAGGAAAGTTAAAGGGTGGAAAAAAAACAAATCTCAGAAGAAGCTGTAAGAAATACAAAAATTAATTACTAAAAAGGAATCTTCATCTTCAATGGCATCAAAAGAATCCCAAACCTACAATGTTGAAACATCATCCAATCCATAAGATGTTACTATGCAGTACTACAGATGGCGTATTAAGCTATCAGTCAAAATTTCCATCAACAAAACCAACCTGAAAACCTAGACATATCTGCCACAAAAACAGAGGCAATCAATAAGGAAACATGCTGATAATGCACACACTGGAGCCAGAAAGTTACATGCATCTTAATACAGACCTGCACGTAAACCAACTCATTTTCATGGGTTTTATGACACTTATTTGAGATCTTTTTCTCAAATTCTGAGTTTACATTTAAAGCATCTTCTACTAAAAGGCCAGCACAAGAAAAGCACTTACAGCAGGCATTGCGGCGATGAAGTTGAACAAGTATCTCTTGAAGTCTTTTCTGCTGCGGCCAATGATAGCACTGTAAATGACCACCAGCTAAGAGTCAGTTACAAGAGAAACAAGAAAGTACAAACTAGCATGTCTTAAGTGGATAAATTCTCAGTGGACCACACAGAGGAAAAAAAAAACAAACCAAACCATTGAGGAAATCTGTAGTATCAGCTGTAGGATCAAGTATGACAGACTTCTTTAAGTTAAGTGATAAGTGACAGACTAAGCAATTATCTCCCTTCTGTTCCTACAGTAACTGCATTCAGGTCACAGAATGCCAGTTCCTTTCCTTCTTTGCTTTCCTAGATTCTCATAAGAGAGAAACAAAGCAGTCCCTCCATTCTACAAAGCACTGAAAGTCTCTCCTGAAATACAATATCATTCTGAATTCACACTTCAAGACAAATTCTGACTTCCATCAATTATCAACAAGAGCAACAAGAATAATCAGACGTCTAGAATACACTTTCTAAAACAGTAAGACTGAAAGCATTGTGTTTATTAATCTAAAGAGCAAACAGCTCAGTAGGAAGAAGTAACAGTACTAATATCCAAGCAATATGTCTGAGCCTATGACATAGAACCACTATGCCGCTATTCTGAAGTGCCCTCTTGGACATTCAGATCAACATCAGATTTAGTCTTCAGTGTACAAAAGGTGACCAAAAGAACTCATAAGTAAGTAAGTTTTGGTTAAAAAAAAATAAAATCATGTCCAACAGCAGAAAAACAGTTGATTGAAATTTAATTTTTTTTCTTTTAAAAAATATAGGGATTCTCCCCCACCAAATTGCAATTAAATCAGTTTTCCAACTGTTTTATATAAATAAGCAAGCTATAAAATGTCTGAATGTGTTCTGACAGACTACCTTCTCCGTTAAACCTGAGAAAGAATGTTTAAAAATAACAAGTTTATAGATACCTTTCAATGACTGTTCCATTTTGAATCATCCAAATATCACAATACGTGCGGACTACCAGCATCACAGCAATAAGCAGCAAATAACCTGTCTAGTACAAAAATAGAAGTGTAACAGTTAAACAATGGATAAAATTCACCACTCTTTTCTAGCAACTGGTCTAACCATATCTAACAGAAAATTATTACCCTGCTGCCCCCAGCTAATCTAACATTTGCTTACTTTGCAGGAAACACATTAGCATACAATATTTTTAATAAAATACTGATTACATTTTTATGGAGAAAGTTTGTCTTTTAAAAAGCTGTATTTGGTTGATAGATATCCTGGACACATCCTACAAGATGAAGGACTGCAGGAATAAAGAATTTACTGCTATTCTAAGACAGCTTTCTGCTATAAGCATAGGGTCATATAGGTTGTAAGGGACCTCTGAAGGCCACCTACTCCAAGTCCCCACTCAAAACAGGGCCACTAGTAACCAGTCACCAGTCAGACCTTGTGTCATTGATCAAAAACCTTTAAGCCCGACAGTCCAGCCAGTTTTTCATCCACTGTCCACTCATCCAGCCAATTCAGTTTGGCTATCAACATCCTAGGGGAGACCTTAGTCTCAAGGCCTCGCTAAAAATCAAAGTATTCAACATCCTATGTTCTCCCCTTATCCACACAGCCAGTCATCTCATCACTGAAAGCAATCAGGTCAGTAAGGTGTGATCTGCAATTCATAAATCCAGGCTGGCTGTTTGCAATCACCTTTTTGTCCTTCATGTGGCCTAAGTTAGCTTCCATGAGGATCTGCTCAGAGCCTTACTAGGAATCTGGTGAGGCTGAGAGCCTGTAGCTCCCAGTATACTTGTTTTCGAAGATGGGAGTGATGTTTGGGTTTTGGGGGATTATCAGTAACCTCTTCTGATGGCCATGACCTTTTGAAGATGATGGAGGCCAGCTCTGTCAGGACTCTCAGAGGCACTCCCATCCATGCTTCTACCTTCCATGTACATCCTTTTTGAAAATGAACTGTCAAAGGTCCCTGTTCATCCAGGCTAGCTGGCTGCCACGTTTGCTCTACATTCTATATATTGGAATTCATTGCTTTTGTGCCTGACCTGTGCTGAAGTCCTAATACGTTCATTGCTTAAGTTCTGAGCTCAGCTAATGCTCTTTTAGAAAAATTTAAGTGTCCTGGAAAGCATGAGAAAGATGCTGAGGCAAACAATTTTATCTTGCTAAACTCTAGCCTGCATAGCTTTCCTGAAATGATGCTAACAGACTTTTTGACAAATTCACTTTCTAATAAGGGTTGGCCTAGATATGTTACAAAAACAAAATTATGGATGAACAGCATGCTATTTAAAGACAGGAAGCATTTGCACAGAGAAGCATACTACCTTGCATCAAATCAAGCAAAACCTGGATGCCCTTTTAAAAGATATGCTACAGACAGTAGGTATTAGCTGACAGCAAATGGCTTATCTTGTAATTGAAACCAGAATGCAACTTTTTAGTGATCTAATAACTGAATATACATGTAGATTTTTATATTAATATCTTGCTATTTTAAAACATGTAGTACAATTTAGTCCTATTCAAGTAAAGTATATGCTCTTGTTTAAATTCTGATATAATTACAAAAGAAAACTTGACTCTAAAAGTGCTCATTTCTATTTGTGACTGAAGGCAATTCTTACCTCTTTACAAAGTGTTCTAGGTACCATTATTTTCAGGATTCGACATATTCTTGCAATAAACACTCTGTCCACCATTGCTCGCTCCTTCTTTCCCTCTTTTGGCTGCATATAGAACAAGTAAAACAAGAAAAGTGAGATTTTCTCGGTAATGTATTATTTAAATGTTCATGTGATATTTTCCCCTATACAAGTTATTCACAACTACCTTCCTTCTGCAGCATTTGCAATATTTCCCTCCAATTTAAGACTTGCTCACACAAGTTAAATGAAATGTAAGAATCGGGAGCGTATGCCCTCACATCTAACAGAAATCCTAAGTAAGAGAACAAAGCTATCAAAACAAATTACAATAGGAAGTAGCTGCCATGATACAAAATAGTATTTATTTCAAATGTGTTAAAAGTGATACACAAACAATGCAGATCACAGCATTAAAACATCCAATTACAAGTTATAATGCAATCTGCCATCTCTTAACATTGCTTGTCCCTAGAAAACACCATCAGCCAGTACTTTTAAAGATGCCTTCCATCATTTGTCTAGACCATCAATGGTTTAAGCTTGACTGTACAGCCCAAACTTGTTTCAAGTGAAACCACAATTTATTATTCCTTTACTTCTAAAAAACAGCGCAACACGCTTCTAGAAAACTTGCACAAGGAGCCCAACTTAATCTCTTCACTACTGTTTACATATGCAACATGATGGGCAACAAGTGCAAGCTTGCAATCTGCAAACACAGATTTACTCTAAACACTTTGTGAATGAGCCTACACCCATTTTTCATGGGATGCAGTCAACTATAGTCCTGCCCTTTTCAAAAAACTATATCAATGCAAACTACAGTTAAAAATTCTAGCCAGATAGGATGCTGTATTTTAGTTAAAAATTATTTACACAAAAATCCAAGCAGTCCCAAGAACTAAAAACTACTGTCCAGGTCTGATGAAGCATGACGCTACACATTATTGCTTTTCTGTAACAGAAATGACAAGCACGTCTGATGTACAAAATTTCTAGAAGTATCTGACTGAACATATTTGATGTCTGAGCTGAACCTATTCCTCCTCTCTATTCATCTCTTCCCCATTTCTACTTCTGTGTTGCACTTATGTTAATTCCATTATCTTCTTTCCCAGAAGTTTTTTTCCTTAAGACTTAATTCCTCATTCAGTATAATTATACCCAACGTGGCTAAAGAAAGCTAGTTACAATTTTTACAAATAGGTATAATTATGGAGAATACAAGTGTTTATGACAGACAGTGCAGTCAAGGCCTGGCTAGAAGCTAACGTGATGCTTGCATACACCTTTATATTTATCCAATGGAAGCCTTTTCTTATGTTTTCAGCAAAGACGGAAGTACGTGGAAGAGTTCATACCATCATATGACCCAATATTTCTAATCATGGGCTCTGTCCTTTGGGCTGTCGTATTTTATTTGCAAATGAAGCAAAAAACTTGGACTTAAAGGCCTATAATATATTATTTTCAAATAAATTAACTGACAAAAATACAAAAGACCAGGGAAATGACAAACCTCCTACCAGAAGTTTGAAGTGCTTTTTAGAAATTGCCAGACTCCGCACCTTCTTCCATACTTTGTTATTTTAAATAAGAAGCAAATACAAGTCATACCAAATCTACAGGCGACTGTTTGTTGTTATGCATACAGCCAAACTTACACCACTAGTCCTTAAAACATTCATAAAGGACAAAGAGATGAAAAAGCACATGGCACCCATCAAGCACATATCATTATGCAGTCAAACTTCAGCCACGTCTGATTAACCTGATTCTTCCATTTGTTTCACCAATGCAAGTCCAAAAGTATCAAATGACATTTGCACCATAGCCATCATTCTGTCCGAAATGAAACTACAATTATGACTTAAAAAAACTCCTACTATTATTTAAAATTATTAAAAAGATATTACATAAAGAAAGAATTACCTCATTGTTCTGCAATGCTTGTTTTCCACTTCTTTTACTGTAGAGGAAAAAATACAGTATTTTGCTTGTTATTAACACACATTTCTTTGTCTTGATCTCTACACAGAAGAGACAAAAAGGAAAGCTTGGGATTATATCCCTATCTATTTCTTTCAAAGCAAAAGATGTCTTTTTACAATGTCTTCACAGCAGGGCTACCTTTTATGTCAAACTTATGTGCTATTTTTATACAATTTCAATGAAACCTTACTCCTTCCAGCATTCAGTAGGGAAACTAAGCCTCCCTCTTTCGTCTCTGAGTTTTGCTTTGCCTTGGCTTCTGTACCATGAACTCCTAGTGTTTTGTGTTTCTCACATATACTTTGCAAGCATGGCCACATGGTTCCACTGACCACATATGAAAACTACACGAAAGCAGATTCAGCAATCCAAGCAATCCAACTTTGATGTTTCGCACCATCTGCATAAGCCAAACAGATTTGTTTTGCATTACAGTTGACTTTCAAATAACACATTTTACTATATATAAATATTATTTGTTCATAAATATGTGCTGCAGGGGAAAAAAGTCAGATCCTATGAAACCAAGTTCCTGCAAAGGCATGCACTGGAATGGGAGCTAGTTTTTATTCTGCCCTTTTCCCTTCCCTTGCATTTTACAGAACAGTTAGAGGAAAAGTATTTATCGACTACTGCTAAACAAACATTCAAAAGTACAATACTATTCTCCTTCCTCTCCTTTTAAGAAAGGCAAGCTGACATAAGACAGTTCTAGCTTGTCTTTTCTTCCTTTCTGAACATTCAAGCTTCAGATAAGCACATGAAGCATTTATGTAGTTTAAAAGGGACAGCTAACCATGTTAAATCGTAACCTACTATTTCTCAACCATCATACTAAAACATTGAGAGCAAGCTGCATTAAGACTACAGTATTCATATACTTTTGAGACAGCACCTAAAAAATTACAGGGAAGCAGAAACTATGAAAGGCACTGCTCCTGCCTACATCAAATCAACTGCAGGCTGCCACACAACCTGTTATCCCACAACTTTATCAACAACATCATTTCACACTTGTGCTTTTAAGCTCTGCAAAGAAAGTATCTAGGATGAAACCATGCCTATTTTAATTTATGATTACTAGAAAGAACTATGAATGTCAGTGACCAGTGAAAAGAAACAACTTAATTATTATGGAAGGAAGAGGCAAGGTAGCAGAAGAATATGAGAAAAGAAGGGAAGGAGGAGACCATGAAAGTGAGAAGGGAGAGATGCCAGTTTAACAAGACCTTAATTAAAGGTAATGGATGACATGGAAGCCTGAGAGGAGAAGATAAAAATCTTGTAAGACTACTTGTGCAAAAGACAGAACAAAGAACTTGAAGGGCAGCAGAGGGCAGATTGGGGGAGAATAACTTACTAGAAGTTCAGAAGAGATATAACATTTAATCAGGCCATGATGGAAGTATGTCTGCAGAAATAGTAACAGTGTGCAAAGTCTAAGAAACAATCTAGTTAGAGACTACATCCTGGTGACATAGGAGCAATGTACTACTGGTACAACACACTTCTGAATACATCTTGTAACTTTTCAAAGTACAAAAGACTGACCTATTTTTTGAAGTTGTCCTTGAGTATGGATCAGACCAATCACATCTGGTTTGGGACTAGCAGAAAAACAGTATTCTTCGGTGTGAATAAATTGTTATCAAACTGTGTGGGCATTTCCCTAGATGACTCATGACTTGCTGTGATACAAAATGAAAGTATGCTGCTCTTCCAGATACGCTATAATAATTCCTAGCTTTGTTGCTTTAAGGCCTGCCAATGTTTGAAGTCACAACACTCATAATACACAACTACTTCAGCTTTAAAATGATCAGAAGTGAATACATTAAAATAGTAATATATTAAGAAGATGAGGCCCAGAATTATTCTGGCAGTTGAACACCTTTGATGTATTTATTCATACATTTTTTCCTACAGCAGCTGTTGAGAAATTCAGCAGCTGAAACTACAGAACTGAGTTGAAACTGATTATCCATTAAAGAGAAAGGACTGTTCAGAAATAGTGATCTTCTATTTAATTGTGAACTCACACTTAATTAGAATTTATATTTATGAAGGTTGAGATAAAAATCAAGTATTTGTATATTCAAAACCTAACGAAGAACTTTAACAATGTTTTGTTCTCTTTTTCTAAAAAAAATTAATGTAAGCTCAAAACAAGACTAATACTTCAATAATACTAATACTTCCTTGAAGCAATCATCTGTGAAGTATGGATTATCTAGAAACAGAAAAATAAATGGGGCTACATAGCGCCAAAAATGTTGCTCTTGCTATTAAAAAAAAAGTAAACCATTGTTATTTTAACAAGTAAAAGCATTTTACTTGCAACAGAAGTCCACGCCATAGTTCTGCCTGGAATAAAACTTCCACAGGCTGACTACTGCAAAAACTTTTCCTTCAAGAGTCTAATTTTTTCAGTCCGATACCTACTGGCACTACTCCAGGCTCCATTATACTATTGTAGACCTTTTTTTGTGATAATTGTGGTTGCATTCTCATTGAATTTAAAGACTAAATAACACCCTCAATTAGTCAGCAAGAATGCAACAAGACTATCTGGTTACAGCAGAGAGCTCTAACATTTGGAATAGATTCAAGCCCTCTATTATTCCAGACCTCTCATTTACTTCACACTGGAGCATCACAAGCCTTACTGGTGAAGGAAGGTAAGTGCTATATGCTGTCCAAATTCTCTACTGCAAATAAATCCTCTGGTATAGAGGCCATTGTTGAGCAGCACAGCACAAGGACTGCTTGGAATAGAAACATAGGGCTGCCTTTTACTGCAATGTTAGCTTTAGTGATTACCCTATCCACACATATCGCTCTCCAGTTTGAGTTAACTGTGCTTTTTATTATCACAGGACTGCCCTGAAGCTCAAGAACTACTCATGCTTGACTTGGTGATGTGGTAACAAGCTACGATACAGCTCAGGTTAGTACAATTCATCACATGCTTATTCAATCAATGTTACTACAATTCAGGCAGCTCCTATGAAATTGCAGAATAGCTCTACTTTTGAATTTTAGTATAGTTATTCTCACTTCATCACAAGGTACTCACAATGAAACCCTTCCCTGAGTGTGTGTATTGAGGCTGAAGCTGGACTGGCTGTGACAATTGAAGATCCCAAAGTAAAAACAACTTTCAGACAGTCTGAATGGGAATAACACTAGATTCAGTAGTGATGTGAAACGCGTCCCATAGGGAACGCATTTCTGTCCCTCTCTACCTCAAGGTCAGAACTGTGCAGTGACCGTTCATCATTAATTTCCCCCCTTTTCCTTCTATATCAGAAAGTCCTGAGATTTTTCTACTGTCCTTCCCTGGATTTGGGTTGCTTTTTTACTTCCAGCCATCAGTTCCCCTGAAGCATGAGATTTTATCAAACATAATTCAATAGTTACATTACAGATACTAAGAGAATACAGGACCTTGCTTTAGGTGACCAAACAAAAACAAGGTACGGTGACAAAGTAAGACTGCAAGAACAAATATTTGAAAGATGATTTTATGGCAAGAAAAAAAAAAAAAAAGTATGGCATACACCATAAAACAATCTTATCCAGGAAAGTAAATTACTACATTTTTGAATTTACAAATGCCTAACTGCAGCTTAAAAATAATAATGCGATTTTAAACTGAACCATGACAGTTTACACATGTTGAGAGTATTTTGAAAGCAGGAGTCAAGCACAAATGAATACAGTAACATTTACTCAAAACTACACAAAAACTCTTATATTGAACTGCTCTAATTTATTTCTGAAATAATAAAACCTGTAGAAATATAAAAGCTAGCTTTCTTCCAAGCTCTTACTGTACCAATAAAATACAGAGTTGTATAGCAGAATTACTTAACTTACTAGAACTTATCTCCAATGTCTGCTTGCTTTTCAGTTTTTCCACACAGAAGATGCTTGACTGAAACTAAGTTTAATGCCAGGGAGTTATGAAAAAAGACCTGACGATACAGTAATGAAATAACGGATTCATTAAGTAGCAAGTAGATGATGGGAAGACTCTCACTTTTGAGCTTCCTTCATGCCCTCACAGGCAAGGAGGGGTGGTGATGGTGAGGTTTTTGAAAAGCATTACCCAAACAATATATAGAAAAAAGATAAAAATTATGGTACTAAAATATTTCTAACACTGAGTCAAATCTATTTATTTGGATAATAGTTCTGGATAAGGATAGGAACACAGAATATTCCAAGACAAAAGAACACTTAAAAAGTGTTTCTGCATAGTTTCTTTACAATTTTTACATTAGGAGTCTTAATTATATACAGCAGGTATTACTATTACACTAGTCAAGTCTTTCTCCAAACTTCCGCAGTCTCAGGCTTAAATTTTAAAGCCATCAGTAAGTCAAATTCTACTTTCAAAATCAGAACTTCATCCACAGATCACCATGACCAATGCAGCAATCCCTCTGCAGCAATGCAGATCACAAAGCCAAGAACAAATCATGTGGAGTGAGACACAAAGTACTTCTGATTCAGATGATCAATCTATGGAATAGACTTCCAGAATACCTAGACTAAGTAATTCTGTAAAAATCTTCCTCTATATTGGGCACAGGGAGAGAAGGAGCTTCTATAAAGACTAAGTCCTATTAAAATAATAATAATTAAAAAACCCGCAACTTTCATCTGCTTCACGTGACCATCTATGGTAATAAAATATAAAGATCAGCATGAGTTTAATCTACATCAATTTTAATGGTGTTTCCTCTGACTGCTACCTTCATGCTAATCAAAACAAAGCATTCTTTCAAAATGATCCTCTGTGCTCACAGTGTTTAAAGTCAGACTCAAATCAAACTAACACTGCAGTGACTACAATAGGTGTACATGAAAAGTCACTTTTAACTACAGCAATGTCTTAGACACTCCTTAGCAAGGTTACCATTTATGACAGGGAATACTACGATTGTTGTTGGACCCCCAGTATAAAAAAAATAAAATTGATGAACTTGAGCAAGTTCAGCAGAGGGCCATCAAGATGCTCAGGAGGATGGAACACTGGCTCTGTAAGAAGCAGCTGAGGGAAGAGGGCTTGATCATACTGGAGAAAAAGCAGCATTGGGAAAACCTAATAGCAGCTTTCCATTACCTCAGAGGCCACTGAGGAGACAGAGCCAGACTCTTTACATGGGCACACAGCACAAGAAAGAGAGGCAACAGATGAAGTGACTGGGGAGATTCTAGCTGAATATAAAGAGAAAAAAAAAATTAAAAATTAGAAAAATCACTATTACAATAACAGAGCATTGCAATAAGTTGTCCAAAGACGGTGGAATCTGTCATTGGATGTTTTCAAGATCTGAATGCACAAAGCCCTCAACAACCTGGTCTGAATGCAGATCCTGCTTTGAGCAGACACTTGGATTAAGTGACCTCCTAAATCATTCTAAGAGTTTACTTTTTAAAAAAAAAAAAACCACCAAACATGAACAGGCTAGAGATATAATGGGACATGTATCACCTGAAGAAGTTTCAGGAAAAGCTGCATCTCATATGTAGTCTGCTTCACATTCACATTATTTAACCACACAGAGCTTTTACAGCAAACATACATGCAACAAGCAAAGAAAGGTATTAGCAGTACTGGGATGACACAACTACACCAAACTTTTCATTCACCCATGCACGGTAACTGAATAGCAACTTGCTAAAGATAAGTAAATAGGCAAGTACTTACCTAATAGACAGTTGGCAATACAACAAAACACCCTTCCCCAACATTGAGAAACATGATCAGCCAAAACCAGCAAGATGTTTTAAAGAAACTAATAGTTTCAGGACTTTGTACAGGCATTTGGCAGCTGATCCTACTTTGAGGCCAGCAGCATAGCACAGGGGGTAGGCAGAAAACTTGATGGTAATACCATGCAGTTTCAGTCTCCAAATAAGTGTTGGTCACAGCACTCAGTCTTTGGGTTTAACTCTTATTTCTGTACCAGAGAAGCTATTCTCTCTAAAGAAACATGCAACAATGGTGGTTACTCAAAAAGGATTATCCTCAACACTAATGAAGAAGACAGTGATTTGAGGAACTAGGAAAAGCCTCCAAGAGGCCCTTGAGTCTAGTTATTCAAAGGTCTCAGGAATACTACTAGTTCTGTGGTATTTACCAGCAAACAGGAAAAAGTTAAAGGATTACTATCTCTAAAAATACCTGTCTCCCTCCAGTACAAAGTTCAGTGGAAGCAATCTACATTGAGCTAAGCATAACAGGGATTGCAGATGAAGAGAGAGATAAGCAAGACTTCCAGTTTAATGACAGGTGAAAAGGAAATAAGGGTTTGAAAATGTTATGCTGTACTTAACTGCAAAAAAAAAAAAAAAAAGGAACGAATTTCAGGTCATGCTACCTTCCTTCTGTAGAGTAGGATTAATAGCTTCTGCTCAAACTAGTGCAAAGGAAGAGTATCTGTTTCAGGGTTTAGTGGATCTTTTCAAAGAGTTATTACCTCTACGCAACCTTTGTATTTGTGTTTTGCAGACCTTACATTCTAGAATGGCACTGGGCAATTTTCATAGCTTTAAAAAAACCACACAAGATAATTATTTTGTAATAGTTCATGATTATTCGTGCAGTTTTCAGGGTAGCTTTGCTGTCAAGATACTACTTCAACATTGTAAAGATAGAACACTATTCAAATGACTAAAGATGGAATGCAACGACGTATCTTGTTACAGTGTGAAGAAATAACAGCTATAAGGAGAATAGCATAGCGCTGCTCATAGCACACTCATTAGTAGACGTAGCTTCATACTGCATACCCCACACGGAGGAACAGAGCAACAGTACAGTTATTTCAGGTCAAGGGCAGTAACCTTACTCAAAAACCTGGGCACAGTCCAAAAGCATGCCCATTTACACAGTACACCCTGAGCACACACAATTTTCTTGGCTCCAGGTTGGTGGCTAGTTGTAGCATAACCAAAATAATGAGGGGAATGCATTCAGGCAACCAAGAAGGGGACTCTGAGAAGGTCAGAGATAGCTATGTCACTGCAAGCTGGGGCTCTGAATTGCTCAAGCTCAGGAACTTTTCCACAAACATTTGAGAAGGCAAAGCAGAACTGTTGTAGAAGAAATTGTAAGTCTCAGTAGAATTCTGCACCTTGATAACAAAGTAACATGTAAAGAAAAACCTTAGATCTGTTAGTCTTTCCATAAGCTTGTCCTCTGGCCTGAGTTATGGCTCTCCCTTATGGATAACAGTGGAAAAAGACTTCTAGCTAGTTCCCTGAAAAGTGAAAAAGAAAATAGCTTCACACTGTTACACACACTTACACTAGATCTTGGCTTAGACAGCAATCATTTTATGCAACTTAATAAGCCAGAAACCACTAATTAACTACCCGGGCCCAAAACAAAGGAGGTCTGAACGCTAGGAGTAGGGCTGAATCATCTGGTTTCTCCTGTCTCCATACCCTCCAGCTGAACACAGGTTTTCTGAGCCACAGGCAGGTTTTTCTACAAGATTAGATTTTAGATGCATTTTCCAGTAATCCTATCTGTATGTTTTGTCTTTTGTTTATTTTGTTTTTTTTTTAAATGCTAGTGCACATACAGCAACTAGTGGACTGAACACTCACGTTCAGGGTAAACCTACTTTAACGTAGTTGCATAGAGGTTTGGGGGGTTTTTGGGGATATTTTTTTTTTTTTTTTTTTTTTTACACCTGCCACCTTTTCACAAAGCAGCACAGGTTCCCTTTAAAGCTTTAACATACATGCAAGCAGTCCATTAATCTGCAGCAATATAATTTCACCCTTCTTGTCAGTCATGGGGGACTAGAACAGCTCCCTTCATGCAAAGCACACTAGCAAGACTCACCCAAACATCTTCAGAACCTAAAGAAATGAGGCAAACTAATAAAAGAAAATAATCAACTAAATATACAAAAACTGAATAAAAATGCATGACTTGCTTCAAGTTACTGCCACTTGCTATGTTGAAACTTCTGCGTTATATTTGAAAGCTCATCCAAGTTTGAACATATGTCTATCATTTCTGATCGTACTTGTATCAATCACCGCCAAACTGTAGGTTCGTGGGCAGTCCAGCTGATGACATAAACAGAACATCTACTTCCACTGTCAGAAGAAAAAGTCTGAGAAGCCCAATGACAGGCAAGCGCACAGGTCATGCGTCACCCAAGATGAACTGTGTAAAACCCTATTTGATATACACTGTGTCAACAACTCTGTTGACCTCTCTCAACTCAAATGAGCCTCTCCCCTTGCTTTAGGCATGTCTAACCTCCAAAGACCCAAGCATACATTGCTCTTATGCATTTTTTCTCTCTCCACAGGAGGGATGCCAAACACTTGGGTTTCAGAAGTTCAATTTATACAAAATTAAAATGTCCATACCCTAGCATCCTCTTGGATTTTAAGGGACACAGCTGCGTGACAGGAAAGGCCAGTGTATCTGGGAGCAGATGCTAAAAATCTTGTGTCACCTTTCCATATATTACAGATCCTTCCTACGAACTCCATTCTGTTTATTCCCTTTCCCTAATCTTGCTGTTGACATTAATTACCTTCTATTACTCCTCTCAGTCCCTTCTTCCAGCAGAAAGCTGTATGAGTTAAATACCTTCTTTTTGAAGAGTAATCCAAGTTCATTCTCTACTTGTGTAAGTATTTTAAACTACATGGATATTCAGGAACAATCCTCACTAGAGGGATAACAGACAATATCCAGCTTGTTTATGCTATACCCCTTAAGGTTTTCTGAAGCAATCAAATCTTAAGCAAATGTTCTTGTTTAAGGGAGTAATGTCTAATATTCCAGACAAAGCTCATAAAACAGACATAGTATTAGATTTTTTTGGATGAAAGGTAACACAGAACTTCATTTTATTTTACACATGCTGTACATTACAGGCTTTTTTTTCATTTTGCAATACTATCCTGTATAACCCTATTTCAGCATTTACCATCTTTTTGAGTGTTTATATTAATATGGATTTATTGTCTTTGTTTAAAGAACTATGATGTTTAGGTGAACCAAAGCAGAAATGTAAAGGCTAGGAGGCAAGGGGATGAAAAAGAGCTCAGCACTTGAACAGTTTGGCAATTTTTTGTAATATGACATAAATATGAACTACAACCCTCACTCATGCATTGTCAGTAAGGTTGAGATCATTTGTGTTCAATTAAAATAGTAATTCATAGCAACAAACTGCTATACTCTGGTAACAGCAGCTGTTAAAAGAGAAACATTTGTTGTTTGTGTTTGCACACAACCAGACAGTACTAGTATTACAGCGCAAAACATTATTTAGGAAAATAGTGAAGATTAAAGTTTTATTTCAATACATGTTACTACTTGGGGGGGAAAAAAAGAAAAAAAAGAAAAATCCATTCCAAAAAGAAAAATCAGTCTTTTCATACCTTGCTCAGTGATGAAGTCTTGAGCATTAAACTTTTTTTTTTTTTTAACTGTCAGGGGACAAAGTACAAAGAATACTGACCTGACTTCTGCTGGTTTTCCTTCATTTTTCTACTCTATAAACCTTTCGCTAATACTCAATAATGGAAAAAATGGAGCCACTGGCCTTTAAAACAGATTTTACGAGTCATTTCCCTACATGGAATCAACGTTTTCAACTGTCAAGACACTGATCATCAATGCTGGAGTCACTTCTGTTTGCAGGAATAGCTCATGATGGATTAAAGTCATGATTGGTTTTCCCTGTATCATATACGCAGGATAATGTACTTTTTCAAATAAGACAACTTCTTACAATTCTTAAAAACCCAAATAGTACAACTGAAGTCATAATTTCATTTACATATAACAACTTCGCCCCTCCCAAGAAGAAATTAAGTTTTTCCAAGGAAACAGACTTTTTGAGGACTCAAATAGACTTTTTGAGGGCTCAACTCAAATAGAGAAACAGTGCATTTTTCTTTCCATGCTTTACTCCAAGGAAGTAGCATGGAACACTAACAAGTTACTATAAGCAAACAGTTCTATGTCAATCGATTTTGGAGGATTTTAGAAAGTGATGGTTAAAATATATTGTAAACTGCAAGTGATAACCACCTCTCAGTTCCACAAAACTGATGAGTGATGCAATAGCTCTTACAGAAGAACATCTGTGAGTAATCCAGCTAGCACTAATTAAGTGATCTTTGACCTACTAAGGTAAGTTAGCATAACATATACAGCTTAATTATTCATACATTACTACTTGAAATGAGTTGTACTGGACCTTGCCCCTATTGTCTGACAGTAGAAAAGTAGGTGAAAGTTGCCTCCTCTTTCCTTCCTGCTATCACTTCTATAACCGATTATTCTATATCAAAATTAACACACTCAATATGAAAAGTCTGTATGAGATAACTTTTGTTACACAAACACATTTGATTTGCTGAAAGAACATTTTTAATTTTTTTTGAAACATGTTATTTTACTTTTCAACTTTAGCCAGCAGTGATACTGAACTATTGCTGACATTCCACCAAAACTTTTAAAAAAGCACACAAAATAAAGCAGAAAACAGACAGTTATTCCAGGAACACATGATATAGTAGCCTATTTTATTCTGAACACAGAAGTATGTAGGAGTATGTATACTTAAGTGTGTATTCTTTAATAAACTATGAGAGGAAGTAAAAAGTTTTGCAGGTAAAGTTTACAGTTGCACTAGAACACTTCCATGGTTCACTTGCACGTTAAGGCCAGTGTTTTGCCATTTATATTCAAATCTGCAAATTCACCTTTGCCCTTAGGAAGATCAAAACTAGAATTTCACCCTCCAGAACTCAAGAAGCTGAAATTCATCTCACACTAACATGACACAACATTTTCAGGCACTATATACCAAGGTTAACAAAGGAATTCACGCATATAAAACTAAATCACCACTATTCCTCCCATATTTTACTCAGTTAGCCTCAAGAAACAGATGTATTACCAGTCCTCTTCCAGACTATCTAGATTGGCAAGTGAAATTCTTCTTCGTAGAAATAAGTAAACAGATTTAAGACAGCCATACCCTTCCCAACTTCTCCCTCTTCCCAAAGAGGCAGAGAGAAATATAACACACAAATTAGAGGGTACACCAGGCCCTGGAGATTTTTATTATTACTGTACAAAGCTTTACCACTTGTTATTATATGTCAGCATCATATACCAGCACAAGTATGCTGGAATATGTGAAGATTTGGCACAATGACAATACTTCCCAAAAGTATGCTATAATTTACATTAGCAACAAAGCATTAAGAAATTAATGATACATGAACTAATGAGACTAAAGGAGGATGAGGCAATGGTAATAAGTGGATGCTTTTGTCTAGGCTGGTGGCATAGGCAATGTAGCTTACCTACTGCCAAGTCTTGATAGGTAGCATTCTGTAAGGCTCCTGTCTGCCCCACAGAGAAACATGGACAGAAGAACAAAGACCAATGGGCAAAACCCATCCTCAAAAATAGTACTCAAGCAGCAGCACAGCTATTATTGAAACAACCGAATGTTGGATGTTACAAGTTTGGAATCTATGGCCACAATACAGTATCAGCAGTAAGACAGACCTAAACTGTGGAGGGACTCAAAAGTGTAAAGCAACACACAGGAACAAGTGGAGCAATCGTTTGCAAGCATGGTACTTATTCTAGCAACTGCATTTCCAATAGATTTGAGAATGCAAAATGGCTTGAGAGAGGAAGATGACAGAAGTAAAGGACAAGGTATCAGAAGGACTGTAGTACAGAAAGAGGAAAAGGGACAGATCAGGTCAGGCTCTCACAACTCCAGTCAACTGCTGAATTAGCTGGAACATAATTCATAAGCTATCTCCACTTTCCAATTCTCACTAATCTTGCAGTACTGTTTGGTCCACCTAATATATATGAATGTCTCATATTTTTAACACTGTACCCAGCAAAATCAAAGATTCACACTGAAAGGACACACTCCAACTATAGTCTTCAGCATTAAGGCTAACGCTCACTTTCAGTGTGTTGACTCTCAAGCTAACAGATGCATTGTCACTGTCAAGTCCTACAGATCAACATCAGAAGTTTTGCAAACAAAACAGTTTATGGGGACAACCCAGGACCCACACTATATTTATTTCAGGGATAGGGAGATTACTCTGGACAAGTTCTAGCCTGCTCCTATCAACTGAATGCTACCAGTAGTGGGGATATACTAAATGCACTTCAAAACTATGCTGGACTTGCATCTACATTTGAAGATATGCTTCGATCTGAACGTAATCTAGTTTGCGTGCTCTAAAGTCACTTCTTGGAGGCAGAGCAAGGTAAACATGGACAATTGGGAGATTCACTTCAAAACAATACTCTTGATCTGAATTAAAATGCAGATGTTCCCAGAACATCTGCATGGCCTATTCTTTCTTACAAACACCATTATAATATACTAAGTGTGAAAAATCTTGCACTACAGTGTCAGTAACTCTCCCAGCTCACCATTTTTACGATGTTCTATATAGCATTTCTCCTTTTTTATAATGGTATTTCACTAAATTAAGCAGAGATACCTGAAAAATATCATCCCTCCCTACAAGTTTGATAGAAGAGCAACTCTCAGCAATAGTTTGTGATCTTCTTGTTTATACTCTCATGCAAACAATGTAAAGTAGCAAATGCATGAATTGTCAGCAGCATATCAATTTCTGACATGTTATATGACAGTTACCTGACTTCATGAAGCTCTTGAAAATATCGTGTGTATGAAAGGAACTGGGTAAAATAAAACTGGACTGCTGCCTAATGTCAGGTACATTATTACTTCAGTCTGTTGAGTAAATCCATTTCACCATCTAGATTTAGCACCAGGGTAAGTTTGCAGTGACTACACAAAGATCTAACTGTACTGGTGTAACATACTGGGTCTTCAGCACATGGTCAATAATCTAGAGCCACAAACACACTAAAATCATCAAAGGATTGAGTCTAAGGTATACTCTTCATCCACCACACTTTATGGTACCCAAGTGCTTCATAGATTAACAAATACACACCCTAGCACACGTCTACCAGTAAGGCATCCTCACAGACAACATAACCAGACACTACCTCTTTGAATTTGCTATCCGTGTACCTGACTGCCACACGGCAGCGTTAAAACGACAGCTGGGGCCCATTATTTGCCTATGCAGATCGGGCGTCCTAGGACATCCCTAGAAGTCAACTGCTCGTTACTAGGAGTTCACAGTCGGGAAAATGGAGAAAACGCATATAATTTGAGTAAGAAGGTGGCGGTGGCCGGATACTCGCACAAGCGGCACCGACTGCACCTCAGGGAAGGCGGGAGGGGGAAGCAGCCTGACCCCTCTCCGCAGGGGCCACCTCCCCGGGAGGAGGGCGGCGGCCGCAGCGCCCCGTAACAGCGGGGACGGGGCTGCCCCTCCGGCAGGCCCAGAGCCGACGAGGGCGGCCGCAGCTCCCGCCGGCCCCGGCCTCACAGCGCTCGCGCTGCGGCCGGACCCCGACGCCCCTCCCGCCCCAGGCCTGGCCCCGGCCCCGTCGCTCCCGGCCCTCCCCACTCACCCGTGCTGGGCCGCCGCCCGCCGCTTGTTGAGCAGGCAGAGGAGCGCGCAGGCGGCGGCGGCGCCGGCGATGGCGGAATGGCGCACGGTGAGGTACTTGCTGTAGGCGGCCATGGTACGAGTGCAGCCACCGAGCCGAGCGGAGCCGAGCCGAGCCGGCGCGGGGAATGCCGGGAGGGGGCGGGGCTCGCCCGGCCTCTCCTCCGCCGGCGGGACGGGACGGGAGGGAACGGGACGGCCCGCACCGAGCCGCGCCGGGCTTCGCCTGGGGAGCGACGGCGCGGGCAGGTTGTGCAACGGGGGCAGCGGTAATTAACGCGCATTCCCCACCTCCTACGCCAGCGGCCGCGCCCCCGGGGCAGGCGAAAGGAAAGGGGCGTCTCATCCTGCGCTAGCGGGGCCGGGCCGGGCCTGCCGCCGGCTGTTCCCGCTGGGAGGTCGGGCTGAGGAGCCGGGCGGCCGGACCCCCCCTCACGGCGCCTCAGCCTGCGTGTTAATTTCCTCAGGCATCGTCGGCTTAGTACCTCCTGCCGTGTGGGGCTCCGGTCATTGGCTTCCGGGGGGGGGAGTCTTTGTGCAGGTGTACAGTGCGGTTTCTGAGTGTGAATTATGAATGCCATACAAACGTGGAGACAATACGAAGTAAACCTTTAATTTGAGCAAAGTTTTGCCACGCTGTCTGGGGTTTTTTTGGGCCGTGAGAGGAGCTGCCGAGATTGGCTTTCAGACAGAGTGGAATGAGTTGTTACCTGTGTAAGTCCAGGAAAACAATCCCTGTCGTGGGCAGAGCCACACCAGGTAGACCGGGAGATACCAGCCAGCCTTTTCCTACAAAACCAGTTCTACTTGCACAGGTGCTTTTTCCATCAGAGTTAACAACAGTTTGCCAAGTCATAGAATACCAGATGGGAAGGGACCTGAAGGACCTTTCTTGGCAAAAGCACAGTCTAGACAAGATGGCTCTGCACACTGTCCAGCTGAATCTTAAAAGTGCCCAACGTTGGGGAATCCACCACTTCCCTTGGGAAATTATTCCAGCAGCTGATCGTTCTCATTGTGAAAAATTTTCCTCAAGATACACCAGTCGAGATATTACAGCAAAAACACCCATGCCAGCATAACTGTATTTACACTGGATCTTCACCCGTGGTCATATCCCTCAGACACCTGATAATGTATATGAGGTGGTTGTACTTTCTAGAGGAACTGGTCAGTTATGTGTTTGAAGTCTGTATTGGTGCAATGGTTAACACTGAAATGACAAAACAATTTATCTGGTCAAAATTAAATGCAGATCAAAATGCTATTAGAATTAATGTATCTATTTTTAGTCGAAAAAACGTTTTCATACAGGCTTTTAAAAACATTTTAATACCTTTGAATGTTGTGCTTTTGTTATTGTAGTATAAGAGTGTGTACATAGGTCAGTCCATTTATCAAGTATTCCTATTTCTTTCAAATATGTCTGCCTGGAGTAGCAGGGCTGAAGCTGCAGTTTGAGAAGTAATCTCTGTTTCTTCATTGTGAATCACCACATATACTTTTATGTCTCGCTCCTTCTCCTCGTCCTTGGTATCGGGCATTTTGGGGTAAGTTTATGTTTTGATGTAAAAGCTGTAGTCTCAAAACATCAAATTGTTCACATTTCATAGAGCACTAGTTCTGTGACCTTGGGCAAATCAGTAATCACCCTGTTTTAAAATATCTGCTGTACATTGGTGTTTAGGGAAAAAAATAATAGTAAACTATTTAAAGTGTTGCTGATCTTCAGGAAAATATACAGCAGAATCGCACAGCATTAATAAATTCATCTTGTTTTACAAGATGCATGTTTGTAAAAATATCTTGTTTTTTTAAATCTCAGATACTTTGGCAGTAGGTGAATGTGAGAAACTAAAAAGAGGTAGTTTCTTCATCAAAGTAAACTTATATTAAAATCATTACAAAAATGAAAATATCCAGAAGTTTTCAGGTTTACTGAATCTTTACAGTTTTGCTGTCTCCTTTTTATTCCAATATCTCTGCAGAGATCAAGAGCACTATGATACTGCTACACATTTCTTTACAAGTCCTCTTCCCTCCTTAAGCTTAGGCTGGTTGTACCCTTCCACAGAACTAGCTACCTAATACAGACTAACTTTGTTTACATACAATGTCCATCTGTTTTGGACATGCTGACCTTTGTTGTTTGCATGACTTGCGTTCTGCTATGTTTGTCTTCTGCAGTGTCCTTACCCCACTTTGAGGTTAGCCGATACCATGTCCTATTACATATTTTATTTCTCTTCTAACTTTCCTTACATACACCTATCTTCTAAGAGTTTGCCTCATGCATCCAGTCCTCCACTCTTTCTTCTATTGCCTCCACTCTTGAATGTTGCTTTCTTTCAGAATAATTTTGTTAGCATGATTGATAATTAGGCACTTAGTTCAAAACATGAGGTTTTTATTGATCCATTATTTCATCAGTTGCCAACACCACCCATGGCTAAGCATATCCGTGATAAAATCACCCACACTGATCAAATGCTTTTGAGACAAAAGCTTCTTTGTTCTGCAACTTGAGATCTGCTGCATTTCAATACTTTATCCATTACAGCCATTTTGTTTTGTTGGTATTCTTGGTACAAGTCAAAACTGTGAGAGTTTTCCAAGTTAGCAAATAACAGCAACATTAATTCAAATGTATCTCAGATGTAAAAACCTAGAGGAGAAAAGATAGCTCAGAAGAAAACAAAGCAAAGAATACCATGCCTGTCACCTGTATTAATAATAGTGTGTGTAGTTTCTCTGAAGAAGCAAGATCAAATTGACAGCTGTGCTTTTAATATGGTCCATGATATGGTTCAAACTTCTTACTAGCTATGTAAGAACATCCATAGAAAACAAGCTATTTAAACTAGAAAGTGCAGTCTGGAGGACTAAAGCCTGTAGGAAGAAAAATGCATATTTACTATTAAAGCCTTAAAACTCCATAATGGACATCAAGAGACCTCATAACAGCAAGTGAGGCTATGGTCCCGTGTCTGAAGTGTTAAGCAGCAGTATCTGCCTAAGCAGTTCTTCAAGTTTACAATTAAAAACCCAAAAAGCCTCCTTAATAAAAAGCAGTAATACAATTGCTAAACAGTTCAGATTCTCAAATCATGTCCTCAGTCAATCTTGATTTTAGCCAGTTGAGTTTTAAGGAGTCAGTCAAAGTCAGAAATATGAGAAATTGTTATGGAGTGAGTATTTTGTCCCACTAATAGTTATATGAATACATTTTTTTTTAAATGCAGTCTAGATTAACAAATAAGAAGATGCTCTGATTTGGTTTCTCTCAGAACAGGAAGAACCTGTATTATTTGCTGTTGGCACTTGGCATACAACACCCAACTATATTCTGAGAACAGCATATCATCTAATAGTTAAATGAAAAATCATGTTGTTTATTGTAGGTCCAATGTGACATGTATTAATATCATGGAGAGCAATTTACAAATGTTGTGAAAGGTGGCAAAATAATGAGATTAATTTATGTAAGTTGAGGTAAGCTGTAAAATGTAAACTGTACCATCTATGTTAGTTAGGTTTGAAGGTAATTTGTATAGTGCTGGTCTCCATTCTGTAGATTTGCACTTGCTTAATTTTTAAGTCCATATAAATTCAGCAAGATTGTTCACTTGTTTAATGTTAAGTAAAGCACTATGATATTTGAAAACTTAATAACTAGTGGAGCAAGAAGGACAGTTCCCGGGATTGATGTGATCTCTTTTGTGAAATCCATGTTATCTCAGATATATCTTAGTTGTAGAATTTGGCATGGTTTGGAGGGAAATTAATAAACTGGTCTGTTAATGCAGTCATCAGTGTTAAGTGATAAGGTTGTGTCATTCTACTGAAGTGCTGTACCAGGGTATTAGTCTGTTGCTTGATTTTTAACAGAAGGAAATTATATGTCTGAAGTTGAGCTAAATTTAATTATGTATTAGTTCATATATGTGTGTATGTGAATAATGATATGGACTACTCCCAATGACAGCCTCATCAATACAGCTAATATCAACCAAATGAAATCATTATATGTTTAGTCGCTTCATACAACCTGAAACTCCAGTGTAGGTGAAGTAGTGTGGATATGGTATCAGCCACTCAAAATCAATAAGCCTCGACCTCCATGAAACATATGCTGATTATAACACAGGTTTCATCTTCAGAGTGAGGCCTACAGGCTGAAATTGAAACGGACATAAGTTTTCTTTGATCTGCGGAACAGAGAAAGAAGACACGTTCCCATTTCTTTGTACTTCCTGTTTTCTTGTCCTTGCCCTTTTCTTACCCACCTCCTGCATGCCCCTCAGACGACTGGGATGTTACAGGAACTTAAAATGTGGGAAGGCAGTCTTTCTGAGCAGAAAATAAAATTTGGGAATAATGCAGAGAGAAGAAGATAAGGGGTATATAGAAAAAAAATTCTTAGAGAGCTTACGATGTACAGAGCATTGGCATTTAAATATATCGATGCTTACAGACTTTCTGTGCCCTTGCTGCCTTACTTCCCACTGTATGGGGATAGGAGTACTTTGTCCTAATCTTTATTAATTGATGCCATAACCCACAAGAGCTTAATTGCTACCCACAAGTCTACTTTCTGCATTTCCTTGATTTCCGACCATATTTTTTGCTCTATACACCTGGTTTTTTTCAAGTGACTGTGATACCTGATTTACTTACTTTTTTTTTTTACTTACTGTTTTCATTTGCTTTTCCTGTTAGTTGGTTTCTGGTTTTGACTGTTTACAGAAAGATGTCTTCACTGAGGTGTCCATATTGATACTTAGAATGTTGACATTCCTTTTGCGAGTCAGTATCATTGGATAGTCTGTGTGAAATAAATACAGAATTAGATTTTTCCTCCAAAATGCAGTAGTCTGCATTCCCTAACAGTCAGTGTCAGGTAGTATTTTGTGCTTCACTTGCCTACCTTGTTAGGACTAGGTGAGTGGGTAGAAAAATGGTAACTGAAACTAAATGTTCCTGTTTAGCTTGTTCAGTTTTTTCCGGAAGTGAATCACAACTCAGCTTGATCTTGACACCTTTTGGTGATCTGAAAGCCAAGGTATTTCACTGCTCAGCATTTATTTCTAGCTTATCTCAAATACTGTGTTGTTCTATGTTTTATTATGTACATAAAATAGAAGAACAGAAGTAATCAATGTTAACTTCCTATTGTACTTAGAGTAATGCTTGGTTAAAAAAACTGTTCCTTTTTTCATCAAAAAGTGAGAAAGCTGAAGGAAGTTTTTAAGGAACATTTTACTAAAAAGGTATTCATGAATAATATAATGGATCTTTGCAAAGTCAGGGTGCCAAGTTTGATATCTGAATTCAGTAATTTAAACCAAAGACATTTAAAATAGGTTTACAGCTAATTCCTGTTACTTAGGTAGAGCTGTAATTCTTTGATTGAAATTGCCCCACAATTCCCTTACAAGGAGTGCTTTTCAGCTGTTTATATCTTTGCTGGTTTATAATGATGCAAACTGAAAGTTGGCAGAAATTTTCTGCCTCAGCTTGAATCTTAATTTATATAATCAAAGTTATCATGCTGGTGTGGTCCAATTATTTCTGAGAAGGAAGCAACAGAAAAATTAATTACTTTCAATATATTAACAAAGTGTAACAAGCATGTCATTGTGCTTTATTGCCATGCTTTGCAATGCAGACTTGAATTTGGCAGAGACTAGCTTATATGAAAGAGACAAAACTTTTAAAAAGCTGAGTCACCACTGTTAATGCTATGGTTCCTTCTTATTCCAGGTGATGAAGCTTGAACTGTTACAACCACTCAAAAAGGAATCATATACCTCTCTCATATTTGATCAAGAGGTATCAGACGTTAGGTTTAAACCATAACAACTTCATCATCCTTCTGTTCTGATAGCATCATCCTTCTGTTTTCCAGGAGCTATGGCCACAAATATATATTATGATGATGTGTTGTTTAAACAAAGTATAATTTGTTTTTAACATTGGTAATGTAGAAAGGATGCTAATATAACAGAAGAAGGATTTTAATACATTCTGTGTGCCGATATTTGCTTAGTTAAGCACCATGAAAGATCAGTAGTGAGGATCTGATTTTTAGACTCTGCAGAACTCTTCTCCCTGTTGGCATATTCCTGGAGACTACTGTCTCCTACTTCCTCTCACTACAGTGACTTTTAAACTATTTAGTACTTTATACACATTAAACTCCTATCCTTGGGAAGTACAGTACTTCTTAATCATTGTTTTGAGTCAATATATTTCAGATCTTTTTTTTGAGAAGTAGAATTTCTCCTCTGTATACAATACTTTGCATTTAAAAACACTCAGTTACCATTTTGCTACACACTCACCAGCTGAAGAAAGATAGAAGGTGGAGGAGCAATGCGGTAACTTGAAGTGGGTTTCTAAAATTGAAGTCCTATCTCCACCCATTGTTTCACAAGTTGGTAATTACTATAGCAGCACTTCTGATTAACCGTGTCAGAGACACTGAATATTCTAGGAGCCTAATGGTCTGCTCTTACACACTAATAACAGGTCATATATGATATCCATGTAGCATTATTGAATAAGTTTTTCACTTGTTCCTTCACACTGCCAAATTATCGGCTTTTGAAAGATAGATTTGTATGTCTTCTGTAACAATTCTTGGCTTTGGGCTACCAACAGGGCTGGAGGTTTCATCATTCGGTGTGTTCAGATCCCTCAACAGCTTCTGCTACTAAGCAAACTGCATCACCCTGTAAAACAACCATGCACCATCAGTTTCCTTACAGATCATATTATCCAAGCCTCTGCAACCTTCCTCCACACAGACTAAGCAGTCAGCTGTTGATCAAGTACTATGCAAGCTCAAAGGCTTTTCCTGTAATGGGTGTTTTATACCAAAATGCAGCTAGACATGGCAACTGAGCATAGGTAACAGGTTTTGTCTTTAAGAATGATCCCACTGATCTGAATGTAGGGGAATAAAACCAAATAAAGGATGAAAGGAATGCAGTAGGGTGAGGTGAGATTGAGAGTGGAAGATAAATAAATGGCTTGACAAGAAAGCAGTGAAGGAGGGCTACAGAAACTGGAGTGGCTCAGCAAGATAGTATTTAGGAAAGGAGACTGAGCCACCTTGGGTCAGAAAGCCAGTGGAAGAAGGACCTAGAGACCAGTAGAACAAGGAGATTAGAGAGGCTGAACAATGATTCTGGTACTGGGAGGGAATTAACTGATTAGGCAAGAAAAGCAGACTGGATGTGTGTTGCCAAACAGGAGAGTGACACTCAAAGCTACTGAGCAAAACAGAAAGGAGGGATTTAGAGCTGATAAACTGGAGAAGAAAAAGATTGAAAGAAGGCAACTTTAATGAGGTATGAGACAGAACTGGCAGGATCAGAAGCCTGTTGTACCTGAGCTAACAATTTATGGTGGAGGAGATGGGGGAAACATGGTAGGAGAACCATTTAACAGAGATTCGAGCATAGTTCTTAGAATCATAAAGTTATTTAGGTTGAAAAAGACCTTTCAGATCATCAAGTCCAACTGTAAACCTAACACTGTCAAGTCCACCACTAAACCATGTCCCTAAGCGCCACATCTACACCTCTTTTAAATACCTCCAGGGATGATGACTCAACCACTTCCCTGGGCAGCCTGTTCCAATGCTTGATAACCCTTTCTGTGAAAAAAAATTTCCTAATATCAAATTTAAACCTCTCCTGGCACAACTTGAGGCTATTTCCATTTGTCCCATCACTTGTTACTTGGGAAAAGAGACTGACACCCACCTCGCTACAACCTCCTTTCAGGTAGCTGTAGAGTGTGATAAGGTCTCCCCCGCAGCCTCCTTTTCTCCAGGATGAACAACACCAGTTCCTTTCTTGCATGAACCTGTACTGGATTAAGATTGTATAGGTAAGTGGGCTGTTGCCTGTAGGCCTGCTCTGTCATATATTACAAAAATTTAGAGACACAGCATATGAAGCTGGTGATGATGGGAAGAAAAACGACAGTTCTATGGCTAAGGCAGATAAATGCTGATAAGATGATTTGAACTACCACTTTAACTCTGCCACAGAATCCTTGTAGGATGCTGCCCCAGGGTAAGTTATCTAACACATTCAGTTGGCCTATAATTGCATTTCAGAATATTTATCATGAGATATATCAGAGAGGTATTTGCAGAAGTGTTCTGTGCTACTAAGCGGTTGCAGTTAGGTGGAGCTTTCTTTAAGCATAGTATTTTTAAAAATACTTAGCATTTAATAATATATTTTTTAATTTTGCATTGTATTTTGATGGTGGTGATTAAAATCTAGTGCTAGATACTGATTACAAATTAATTTAATATTACAAATTAATACTAAATAACTGTCTACTCACTGAATGAGGCAGCAGTACTGTGGTAAAAACCTATGAAGCCATATGATTAAAGGTTACATCCTGATACAGCCTTAATTCAGGTTTCTTGGGCAGTTTTAGGCCACTTTTGTGGCAGAATTATTTGGGACCATTCCAGAAGATATATGGACAGAATCTAGCTGCTTACAACATTTTCTGCAAAAAGGTGCATGTACTGGCTTCCAGTAGTTGTTATAATTGAGATGTTGATTTAGATATGTAATCTTTGGATCCAAAAATCTTCCAATAGATGGGATCTAGTTGCCTTCTTCCTCTCTCAAAACATTTGAATTTACTCACAGTTTTGAAAGGAAATGCACTGGTAACAGAGTAGGAAGCAACAAGGAAGGTGCAAATCATGAATGGCTGATACTTGTCTAGTGAAAAAAAAACAGAACCATAGGGAAGGTACAGAAGTGGTAGATCTTTAAATTTGACTAAGGAAACCAAGAGAGATTTTAGATCTCAGTGTTGATTAAAGATCATAGAATCACAAAAAACAGGCTGGAGGGTACCTTCAGGATGATCCAGATGGTCTTCAGCAAAGATGATATAGAATGAGAGGAATGGAAAAGTCCAGGGAAACAAGGTTGTTAACATGGTAAACCTCTTAGTTGCATGGAAGAAACAGGAAAATATATGTTTCTAATATATTGTAAAATAGATAACAAAATGTGTAATTTAATGAGTAAAATTCAGAAACATGAAACAAGTAGGCTTTTGTTAAATGAGCATAGGATTGATAACAGCAGGGGAGGAGGTAGAAAGTAGACCCCTGAAGAATGTGAAGAATACAGCAAAGTTTTAAAGAAATATGAAGCTACTCTCCATGAATATACATAGAAAAAGAATGCTGGTGTTCTGCTACTTGGTTTTTTTAGGAAAGGTTGTTCCTACTACATGTTATTACTATTACTGCTACTTACTAATATTACATATTGCTACTAATCACAGAATCCTAGCATGATTTGTGTTGGAAGGGACCTTAAAGATCACCCAGTTCCAGCCCCATGCCATGGGCAGGGACACCTTCCACTAGACCAGGTTGCTCAAAGCCCCGTCCAACCTGGCCTTGAACACTGCCAGGGAGGGGGCAGCCACAGCTTCTCTGGGCAACCTGTGCCAGTGTCTCACCACCCTCACAGTAAAGAATTTCTTCCTTATGTCTAATCTAAATCTACCCTCTTTCAGTTTAATATCTGCTACTAATAATTTTTGCTACTAATTTATTAATATCACATCTTCCTACTACTAAGTTTGTGATACTACTAATAAATAGTACATTTAAAACCAGATCACTAGGAGAAGTTATTTAGATTGCTAGTACCCAAGACAATGCTTGCAGTTAAACATCTTTTAACTTGTTCAGCATGCAAGGATACTGCTTACAGGACTTTGTAGTATAGCTTATGTCCACTGGAAATTAAAATTTGAAACTGAATTCATCAGGGAATATAATATACATAACTGTCCAAATCAGGACAGTTGTCCTCATGCTGTATAGGCCAATGTTTTACATGTTTTAGAAAAAAATGGTGAAAGTTTCTGTAGGTATGTAAATATACATGTGTGATGTGTATATATAAATACACAGATATATATTCACACTTATTCCTTTTTTGGTACAGAAAATAAATCAATCTCTCTTTCATAGGAAAAAATAAACAGTGAAGTTTTATTCCATTCTATCAGAAGGAAAAGAAAATCATATTATTTTCATCCTTAAGGCATGATGTTGTATGTCTCTAACCAACGTGAGAAAATTCTCTGTTCCTTACTACATAGAGCTACACCCGAAGCCACAGCTGAAAGATCATCCTCTCTACCTGCCAGCTAGGGCAGAGTTTATAAGGTAGGGCAGCATTCTTTGATCCAGCTCAGCAAGACTGAACCCACACAGTCCATCTTAATGCATAATATATAAATAGAGATACACAATTTAACTATTAAGTAAACAATCATCCAAATTACATCATTCCAAGTCAAATGTCAACTGCCAACTGGCCTGTTATCTAAAATAAGATGAGAGTGAGTTTTTACCACAAGTGAAGACATGTTTCCATGTTATTATCACAGCTTAATTAATGCACTGAATGTTCACACACTGGTTTATCTCACACTAACTTGCTGGGAATAGCATAAACAGGCAGCAGATACCAAATATTAAGTATGGACCAAACCTTTAGTAGTTGTATACAGTAACTAAGCAAAAAGAAATATAAACTCAATCCTCCTAATTCTTTTCTTAAACTTAGTTGTGCCACACATTTGGCCTTCAGAAACACTTATGTCCTAGTCTTTAATTTTATTATGTATTTATTTTTGTAATCTGAACTTGTCAATCATAGGGTTTGACTCATATAACTACCAGGGTAAATGAGAAGCAGAGCAGTTATGTTGTCTGGATTGTATTGTTGACATACCTTTCAGTCCAAGAAGCCCTGTAGTTCTGCAGAAGAGGATGACTAAAATTGCTAAAAGCAAGCAAGAGAGCAAGACATGCAAGTACTGAGTAGTTCTTGCAGGCACACTTTGCAGAGTTTACTTCAGGCACCACTGAAATTGCCATTTCTCAAATGGATGTTCAACAGGCTCATCTTCTGTGCTGTCTCACAGCTTAAAACAATTGTTCCAATTACAAAGGGACCTTCATGTCTTAAGAAACATATGTGTCTACTTTTTCCAAGATCATGTCACTAAGGAAAATCTAAAGCTTTTGTTTGTAATGGAAATAAGGCTTGAGTAGCAATGTAGCACAACCATAACCTGTCCTTTCTTTGCTGCTGGGAAGAGAGTATCTGGGAAGAAAAGATTACTTGCCTGAATAGTGTCGGATCTTATGGAAAGCAGAACACTGGCTCCTATGTTGGATGAAGGAGGGAAGCAGAATAGTAATTGAAATCTGAGAAGAAAAGGTTAAAACAAGCAATAAAAATCTAGGGAAGGAGGAAAGAGAAAAGGGGGGAGGTTCCTACAAATGTAATTTAAAGTCATAATGGTCGTTCCTTAGAAGTTCTAGAGATGGATAATGGGATCTCCCATTCACAGTAGCAAGTCTTAGACTCCACATTTATTCAGTTCAGTTGTGGTCACATAAGCAGTACCTCACTGGTTCAATAAAATTTAACTCATCTTCCAAACTTTTGGATAATGATCCAAACTAACTTTAAGGTTCTTCTCCAAAAATTTTAGATTCATCATCTTCCTTTTGAATGCAAAATGCAATCCCACAGCGAACATAGTGCTAACATTTTGAGGATATTTTCACTTGTGCTCTTGGAATTTGCAGAATTCCATCACTAAACTAAAATAAAATAGCAACAAATTGCAAAAGAACTAATAGAGAAGTGGAGAAAATGTGAGAATAAGGATTAAAGTACTCTAAGGTTTGCTTAAAAGCTACATAGTCTCCTCCAACTACAAGAAATACTTTGTCTAACACCCAACCAAAACACAGTAGCTCTAGTTTTCCTCCCAGATACTAATTAATAAAAACAGTGTTCTGAAAAAACTCAAAATTACTGTATATGTGGTAGTGAATTCTTCGATTGGGAAGCCAAATGAGCTCTTTACATATTCAGTTTGGTTGTGGGTTTTGTTTGTTTGTTTGCTTTTCAAGGCAATATTAATGCAAACAAGAACCTAGTAGTAGCACAAAAGTCTCAATCAACCTATGCCATAAAACCAGAAATTTCACTATGCTTTTGACATTCCAGCATAGATATCTTATTTAACTACATTCTTACCTCAGCTTCTTCCTAGCTGGCTAGAATAAATTAACACATCCAACCAGCCTTTAGTTGATAGGATCATCTGGGAAATATCTGATCCACCAGAGGTAAGGCTGAGCTGACAGTTTATGGAAGGCTCAATAACGTTTGCTGGAGGACAATTTGTTCAAGATTAACACTGGAAAGAGTGGTGCTATGCATGATATCATGCTGAATAGGTCTGGGTTTCTCCTCAGAAGTTTTCTAGTCAGTTGGGAGCTGAAACACAAATAGTGGAAAGCTAATAAATTAATGTTCTGAGGTCATGTTTGCAAATAGGTACAATTAGTTAATCTTCAGAATAACAGTGTAAGAAGGATATAGATCTGGAAGAGACATGGATCAAGTCCAGTTCTTATTATTGGAGGTACTGTATCACCTCCTTTCTTTTGTTTAGATTTACCACTGAAGATTTTGTTCCCATGCCAATTGGAAATCTGTTCTAGAAACTCTCTCCTCTAGTTTAGGATCTTTCTCCTAAATTCTAATCTTAATTTATAAATTGACAGTTTATACTGGTTTGTTCTTCACCATCATTGCCCTTTTGCTTTAGCAGATCTCCCTCCTCAGTGCTTACCTGGTTAATGTATTTATATGCAACAATCACATCTAGTCTCATTCAGCCTTTATTTTTCTTCCTTTGGTCACCTCAGTAGTCATTTCTGCACCTGTGCTGGTGATGTGTGTCTTCTGTGCATGCCAATGGATTTGAATATTCCATTTTAAAGTCTTAGAAGTGTTACTCCCATTTCTGCAGGAAATACTACTTCAGGTGGTAAGTAAATCCTGATGTTTTTACAATTGTATCACACTTGTCATCATCCTGTATAAACTAGATCAACCTGTTCAGCTATTTTCAAATATTGCGTTTGCCTTATAGCACATTCTTTATTATTATTCTTCATTATAGTAGTAGTATAGAAGTACAACATTATAGTTTGTATTGTTGAATTTCATTCTGTTTCATGCCTGCATTTCTTGGGATCAACCGGTTTTTCTGCATAATATTAGTGATACCTTCTAATTTTTCTGTCAACAGAGCACTGGTAACATTATGTCAGATCACTAATGTCTATATTAAAATGTAATAGCTTTCTTGTAGCTGGATTCACCATTTAAAAATCATTCAGTACCTTACCACTTTTAGCCAGTTTCTTGCCTATATTATAATTCTTTTAAAAATTATCAACTTTGCCAGTTTCATTAATAAATTTCTGAGTGGCACCATATTATGTGTTGTATTTAATATTCACTTGAATAAAGTGTTCAACATTGTCTTTGCCTAGAAAATAAAGCTATTTTTGAAAAAAACCCAGGCAAGTCAAATACAATCTAGTCTACTTTTACATCTGATTATTCACCACTTCAATATTTCCTTTAAGTTATTTCAGACAACTTGGGTCAAATCCAGGGACCTTTCAGACATGAATCACTTCTGCCCTCTCCCTCCTTTATACAGTCAAGTACTGTATTGCCTGTTCTCCAATCATATACCACCTGACTTTATATATTTATTTGAAGTATTTCCCACAGAACCAATCCCACAGCCTTCTTATTCTAGTCTGTTTCAGGATTTTGGTGTGAAGATTTTCAAGCCATCCAATCTGAGTTTTTCTTCTTCAAACACACATCTCCCAATTCTGTATTTTATTTGTACTGATCATACTAGCCATGGGTTGGGACTATATTTGAATGCATTTTAGGATAGTAGGGAAAACTCCCTTCCCTTCAGACCACTTCCCCACGGATAAGGTAAAACTTTGCTAGAGTAGCCAATGTGATACTTAGCCACAGAAAGAGACATGAAACTAAAGCTCTAAACCATCCTCTGCTCCACCATCGTTAGTGTGGCCACTCACTATGGAAAAGTCACAGCCAGTTAACAGCAGCCGAAAGAGTCGTGCAATTATCAAGTTCGCCACAGGATGGTGCCATAAGGTTAGAGATGTAAATCACTGCACTGCCACTTACAGCGTTCTAAAAAAGCAAACGCTAACGGAAATAATCCACGCAAATATTATACACTTAATGGCGAGCAATATCTGTATTTGCTGTAAGGTTTGTTATTTTCTTGATCTGTATTCATCTCATCTTCATTCCCAAATCTCATGTATGTCTTAGAGATGACTGTCAGTGGACTAACTACAAAGTGAACATCTGTACAGCAGGGTCTTATCACTGCTGAAACAGCATAGCCCTCTGCCTTCATAACTTTGATTTTATGGAATATCTGTAAAACAGATTGTGCAGAAATGATATTAGTAGTGCATCTACGGAGCTAATATCTACAGATCTCTTAATTTTTTGTTTAATTTACCAAAGGTGTATTTAATGAGCATATTCCTTCTGCTGTCACAGTAGTTAAACCAGTCTAAGCCACTGTCTACTCTGGGTAATGTTTTGGTAGTTATGGGAGCAATGAAGAAGAATATTTGTACAAGACACCTGAGAAACAGGTATTTCATTCCTTTCCTGTGGTATGTTAAGGTTCTTTATCTAAAGAAAAAAAAAAGTTCCTAAGAATGCCCATGTAACTGGAATAGTTGATGTGAGTATCCAGAGAGTGATCTGTAAAATAAAAGTGACTAACATTGTCAAATGCTTTTTGTTGTTTGCCACAGAACTTAATCTTTTGAGCTTAAGAAGAAAATCATACCATTAATTTCACTCTAGTAGGAGTCCTGTACGTGTTTAAAACCCCTGTCTCTCACGTTTCTTTTTAAATTAATCACAAGCAGCTACGGGATTGGAAGCTATAGCTTCCAGTATCTCTGAATACAACCCAAAATACAGACATGTTGATACAGGATGTATACAAGAGTATATAACATATGATAACTATGTGCAGTTTTCAAAAAACAATATTTGTTTCTTTATCCATGGGAATTCAAAGCTCTGGTTTACATAAGATTTCAGTCTAGTTCAGATTAGATTAATTTAGGGGTATATCAGGATAGCATTGGTGAAACAGATGCCTTTCCTTATTCAGAAATTTTTTTGTCATTCCTCTCTGTACTTGTCTCCCACTTACATAATTCTGCCATTCTGTTGTCAGAAGTCTTACATTAAATCATTATTCCACTCAATAAAATCTGTAAATCAGTAAACATGGGTAAAAATAGAATTGTTAATATTCTCACTCTGTTGCTTATCATGCTGGTTGCAGTCTGACACATTTTCACTTGTTTTAGAGTCATGTTTACCATGATTTTCAAGCCTTAGAGGCCTTATAGTCTTACTGTATTTTTATTTCTGCAGTGGACATACAAGTAAAGAGCCATCAATGGTCTATGTTGAAACTTATTGCGGCTATCTATGCAATATTCTGCTAGAACCACAGTCAAAATTCTAGGAAACAACTGTTTTCAGTGCTATTCCAGAGTCTTTATCTGTAACAACATTAATATTTTGCTTCACTTGGAACAGAACCAGGCAACACAAGTGAGGTTTGAAAGCCTATTACAAAATACTTCATAAATGATTGTAGGAGTAGAACAAGTACATACAGTGTTTGAGTCCATATGCTTAAATATTTGTATTTTTCTAGTCCAATTGTCTAGCTAGTTGTTTGGAAAAAGGTATAAACTTGCTGGTTTACTACTGATTTAAGATTTGAATCTTGGGACTCCTCTTGACATTCTGTGTGAACGGTATCTGTAACTACAGGAATGTGCAGTTATGACCCAGACACAGTACTGGTTGATAACATGATGTGATGAGAATTATTGTCTGAATAGCTTTTTGAAATGTCATCTGCCTTATGGAATAACATTGCATACCTGATCATGAATTGTTACAGAAATTTCCCTATTTCACTACCAGTGAAAACAACCCAGCAGCATTCCCTTTTCTATACAGACCTTTCACTGTAAAGGAAGCAATAAAAAAAATTCACTTATAACTACAACTTATTACAATAAACAGTTCTTCATATTTCATATATCTGTTCTAAGTATTTAGGAAGGAATTATGTTTGATGACACTTATAGACGCAAACCTTTATAGGCAGCTACACCCAGGAAACTCATAAATCTCCATATGCAAATGAACCTATGAAACTGCTCATGACCATGGGGCTGGGTGCATAACCCACTTTCATCAGAAAGAAATCATGGTGCCTCACTCCATAGGTGTTATATTAACTGACAGGAATTCAGGCAGTGGCCTCCAGGTGAAGGTAATTAAGCTATCCTACCAGATCTGGAATGTGTCGGGAGAAATTCAGTGACTAGTTATAAAGGAAGGAAGGAAGGAATGTGTCCTGCTTTTCCTTGTTAGGGCTTGCTACCACCCTAGGGACAAGGGAACTGTTTATTTTCCTCCTGGAGGAAAAAAGAAAGAAAAGGTTTTATGTTGCATCTGAATCAGGTGATCTGAACAGCTTAACCCTTCTTACTGTATCTGATATAGTCAACAACATTCCTTTTCTCAGCTTCCTTTTTTTTTTTTTTAATTGTATGGATGCAAAGCAGGAAAAATCTGATCTACTGTATCATCTGCATGTAAGCTGCTGTGTCCACACTGGAGGCTACAGTGAATCGGTGCTTACCAGAAAAAAAAAAAAATTAAAAAAAAAAATCCATTGCTGTTATGCATTCCCAGTGCCTCGACAGTGATACAAGTCCAGAGTGGTAGCAGATTCTCCCATATTTGGTAACACTGCTACACACTGGAAATTGAAAACAGAACTTCACAAAAAGGAAAAAAAATCATCAATGGAATTTTAACTACAGCCCTGTGCACTCTGGCACCGTGGTAAACCACACACGGCACACACAAGTGTGCTATAATGCATTTTGAAAATGTCTTCACATGGTCGTTTTGATGTTCAAGATCATATGCTGCTGCTACTTCCTTCTCCTTTCTGATTTGTTTCGCTCATTGCGAAATGGCCCTGATGGAGGACCCATTCCTGCAGCTTGTTCCAATAGAGCCTGTCTTCACAGCTTTTGTGGCAGGAGCCCAGTTCAGAAACCCAGTTCTGAATCTCGGTACAGTAGCTGTGATGCTCAGATGTCAAAACTAAAGAAAAAAATTCTTTATAGTGTCTGTAAATCTGGGAACTCCCTGCTACAGGATGTTGTGTTGGCTAAAAGTTTAGTTTCAGGAGAGGACTACACAAGTTCATGAGAGAAGAATTCACTGAGAATTACTAGATATACAGAAATCATGCTTGGCTCAGGAAGTTTCTCAGCTGTAACTGGCTGGAAGCTCAGGGAAAGTGTATGTCCAGTGTTTCATATCTTCCTTGAGCATCCATTCATGACTATTATGAGAAGCAAGATACTGCTCTTACTGGATTCTTGGTCTTACCCGGACTGGTCATTCTTATTTTGAAGCATTACCTATTTCCAGTTTCAAAGTTCCTTCTACATAAATTCTTTTTGCTGAAAAATCCTTACTTAAGAGATGAAGTACCAGAGATTATAAAAAGCCTTATATGGTTGGGATTAATCCATAGCTGGGTAAGTTTCCTACATTAATACCTTCATTTTGAGTCTTTTAGGTCCCACGTTTGCATTCTGGCAGGTTATGTGAAGGACCTGACCCTTAATGATGGTGTCTTTCACTATTACATATTCACTACACTGTGATAAACTATGTTATTTTTTAAAAAAATAGATTATACTGCACCTTTAGATATGCAAGTAAAAAGAAAATATGGATATCAATTATTAGTCTCCTTTTGAGGCATTAACTGTATATATTTATATTCTGAGCATACTGATATATACACCTTGAAGGCAAGACAGCTATTGTTTACACAGTACATGCACACATGTGACCATAAAAAGCAGTACATATTTTTCCCTTTTGTTTCCTTTCCCACTTCTACTCAACACAGAGAAAATTTTTGTTTCTGTCTGATTTTGACCAGTGTTGTTGATTTTCTACATATCTCCTACCTTTGAAGTTCTTTAATATTATCTTTGAGGATTTTCTTTTAGATTTCCAGCTTCCAGCCCTTGCAACAGCATTCCCTGACATACCTTTTGATGTTTTTGTAGGTCACTGACGTACAGCTTTTACCTGCCAGCAGACTTCAAAGCCTGTAATGTTTGGCAGCCAAGCCTGTCTCAGAGATTTTTCTATTGGCTGGAAGAAGTTACTGACATTAGATGGCAAAAGCTCCATCAGCACTGGAGTCACATTCCTACGCTGAAGAAGATTGCTTGTGTTGCTTTCTTGATTATATTCTGCTTCATGGCTAAATCTTGAATTGGAGGTTGCCAGTCTGAAGAGGATGGTCTCCAAAGCCGCTCTGCAAAACAGTATGAGGGTGGCAAGGAAGAACCAGCCCAGGTTTGTGGCCTGCCCTCAGTAAAGATCTCTGATTCTAGGAGAATGGAATTTGCTTCTCCATAGGCTTATACCTACTTGGACTGCTCTTCTCAGAGCAGCTACCAACAGTGTCTGCCAAAGCAAAAGGGCTCTCTGCAGTCATCTTGACCTGACATGTGGTCTAAGTCTCCTCATATCGTAAGTGGGGACCACCATCTTTCCAAGTCATGGGGCAAGCTAGGGTACTCACAGGGAATCCCCACATCTTCCTACCAAGACAAGTTAATTCACAGGAGAAAGCTGAGGAGGGTCTCCAGTCTGAGTGCATTCTGTCACAGCTCAGGCAACATCAGTGGCTTTTCCATTCATGAGATTTGCAAACCTGCCAACTTTGATTTCTTATTTATGCTGTTATCAAACACAGTTCCATACTGCTAAGGCATCAGTGAACCAATAACAACTTGAACATACACAAGCTGGGCTTGGGTTATTTATTTTTATTTAATACTGCAGTTTCCTGTTTATATATAAAATGTGGATATCTCATTAGGGCTACATATTTATAATATTTGCTGAAACTAAACTCCTTTTTAATAGCTATCAGCAAATGCAAGGCATTTATGGCTTTTGTCAGAATATAATTATTAAAATACTGTGGTTTACAGTGTAGTGAACTGTACTCTGTATTTTTATGCCATATACATAACCAAAAGTAAGAGCGTTACACACTTCTTTTGTTGACATTTAACCATAAGTATCATATTGGGTTATTTTACCTAGGTGATATGACAGAAATAGATCAGTTCTATTAGCTCATCGCTTAACTCTTCTGTGATCAGTATCATATTTCAAAATATATACTGCTTTTTTAGATACAGCAATTTTATTTTCTCAGATTTGCATATATATACATAAAATAATAATGGTCCTGATTTTGTACATATTATTCAGCAAGGAGCTTCTCAAAGAGCAGAAAACCTAGCTTCCATTGCACAAGAAAATGTTAAATAATAATAAATAACATATGTCACTGAAACCAAGACCAGAGTCTGTTCTCACATCTGTTACTCAAATCTTGTATTACTATAGCATCTGCTGTCTTGGAGCTAATCAGATTCATCATTACTATTTAAAGCAAAACCAGGAAACAAAACAGGCAAACCACTGCTGGTGTTGGATGAGCAACTTTTGGGCCAAGTCCAGTGAGAGACTGATGGGCTATAACGCTTGGTGTCCCAGCCCATGGCCTGCAGGGAATCCTGTATTAGGCACCTACACTCCCTGTATTGTGAATAGAAAGATTTAGGAGCCTCATTATAGGACAGCTGAACAACCTGTGCCCTGAGCAAAGAGCCATTAAGGTCAGTAGGAAATCCCCTTCAGGAACTCAGGTGCTGCACCTAGGCTGTGGGAAGGTTCACAGCTGAGATCTGCTCAGGAATTGACCCTTGGGACCAGGCATCTACAACCATTTCATCAGAAACTGAATAGAGTTCGCTATTTTTACTGAAGCTTTTGTACAGTAGTTCAGGGATTAGCATACTCAAAGGTATTTAAGAGGTGTTTGGTAACTTTCTTTCCCTTAAAGTGCCCATACCTGTATTTTTTCTACTTGCATTTATTTATATCAGATCTGTTCACACGGACAAGTCTCCCAACTGCACGACAGCTGTTATAATTACATTACTTGAGTGAATATCCAGTACTTTGAAAGAAACAAAATAGTGATGGGTGGAAAAGCTCAGAGTAGCAAGTCCTCTTCCAGAAGCTTTGTCTGAAGCTCATATTCATGATCAAGAGGCACTCATAATTATCATTGACAGAAACGAGCAGATTTTTTTAGATGAGAAACACCACCAACAAATTATGTAAACTGTTGCAGGACTAGAGCCCTCTTCTGAGGCTCATCTTTGTTGCTAATCTAGTTACATGTTACAGAGTCCTCATGACAATATTGCCTCAGGAGATTGATCTGAATTCACTAACACTGGAAGAGACTTAACACTATACTGTCAAAAGCTATAAACACATTGTAATCACTTTAGTAACTTTATTAAACATTATTATGCCTTCTAGCATATATGTTCACCAGTGTTCAATAAAGTGGGGGGTGTCATTTTAACGACCTAAATCAATACAAGGCAGACTGTAATTAATTTGGTAAGATGTTAGAAAGAACTTGACTGAGATATTCAGGTTATAAAGTCCAGGATGAAAACCACTGAATGAGCTCCTTGTACCAAAAATACTTCCTCAGATAATGTGACCAACTTATGAAGCTCAGTAAAGCTTCAGATCAGCCATACATTATGGCTGGATTATGTTTTCCTAGCCTTGGTAATATTATAGTCAGATGCTGCCTCTGTAGTTAGAAAGCAGAATAATCAGATAGATCCACTTTAGCATAGACCTTAATTATCTATGAGCTATAGTAAGGATAAAGTATACTTTACTCTGTAACGATGAGAATAAGGTGTATTTTCCAGTTCTTTTTGGTCCTGAAGTACCAAATACTGGCCATTTGTCATGCACAGGAGAACACAGTCCATACCTTTCACTTCCCTATATCTGAGCAGTTCAGATGCTGTTATAATAGCACACATAGTCACTATGCTTCAGATTCACCATGATTAGCTCAGTTGTCCTAACTAGCCAGTATCAGCCATCTTTATGCTTTAGCCACACCCATTAAACAAGGTTCACTTACACTCTTAGGAGGAGAATACCTATACTGAGAAGAATATATCTTGTTATGAGCGCAGTATAAGGCAGGTTTTTTTGTTTATATAATTGCAAGGTGCTAGGAATAGTTTTGGTAGTTTGGGTTTAACACTTTTTTTTTCTTTTTTTCTTCCCAGGGTGCAGAAAAAAATCCAGAAAACATATATAATTGTATCCGAAACAGATATATTGGCAATAAAACTGAACATGAAACCGTTTCTTCCTGCACAAACTGTGTAACAGCTGAGATATCAACAATGCTGATCTTCAGCTCAGTCTCCTTTATTTGTCTAGGCTCCAACATAAAAATATGATCTCTGGCAACAAAACTGCACATGGAAGCCAAATAGAGTCTGTGAGAGTAGCACAGAAAACCCTAAACCACAATGAGAAAAATCTATTCCAACTTCATCTACAGCAGGTTGTGAGGTTGCAGCTCTCTACCCCATCACAAACTATCATGCTTGGCTTTGCCAGCACTGAGGCAAGCCATACTCACTCTCTTGGCAAAATGATCCCAGTGAACTGTAATACCTTTAACCATAGGGGTTCTTTTAACCTGGATCATTTTGTCAGGACTGGATTTGGACAATCATGCCACAACATCAGAGGCAGAAGAAGGAAGGAAGAGGCAAAAGCATAGATCTGGAAGTAGAAACCACTTAATCACATGCAGTGCATTTGATTGCTACTTAAGGACCTTATCTGCTCTCCCAACCTGAAGTACACTGTTCTCTCTGGCAAAGAAATATTTTTAACTTATCCTCCATTTTTCTCTAACAATAGTTATGAAACTATGGAGGATTAGTGTCCTTGTTTGCTACACTTGAATTGGCTTACTGTTGTGTTAGTAATTATGCAAATGAAGGGAAGGAAAAGTTTCTAGCTACCCATTTGGATTTTTTCCCCCCATCTGGTTTATCAAACAATTTAAGCTACTAAAAACTATCAAGAACGTATAAAGGAATTTTTGCTTTACAGCTGAGAGCAGCAGTGGTCAGCATTTTCAGAAGGATTTTGGCACACTCCAGAGCAGTGAGAAAGAAACCCTGTGATAGCAGGAGCCCCCACAGCACCGGCATCTTGAGGGCTTTTAGAAACTGGGTAACACTGTCTCTGTATCTTATAATCTATTTCCAACCTTTAATTCAAAACACAAAGCCAACAGAAGCTACATCACAACCCCCTTCTGCTGCAAGGCAAATCCATCACCGACAGCTTTGCTTACCACCTCTCTCTCAGCTGGCAGGCAGTAGTAACCCTGCTACCCAGAGCACACGAAACCAACAGCCCAGCTGACAGCCTTTAGCAAGATACCACCTACAAGCAGTTCCCAGCCAAACCTCCTGTTCCCTGTAGAAACAGCCTGTTTCTCTGCTAACCCTTAATTGTTGGGCTTTCTCTCCCTTAAATCCAGCTGGTACCGGTACAGCAGGTGGGGCTAACTGAGCCAGGGTGGTTAGCTTCAGGCCTCCTGGCTCCCAAAGTAGCAGGTCGCTGTGCCGTAATTACTGTTGGTTAATAGTGCATTTAGCAAGCTGTGAAGGTTCTGGAAGTTGTTTCCTTCATGCAGTCTTTCCTCTCATTCCTCACCACCCACTGTCCTCCTTGGCAATTGCTAGTTAAGGTGGAAGTTTTTAAGAAACTGCTTGTTAAAAGTTAGGAAAGGGGGTGCTGCCCATGCCAGTGGCAATCCTTTTCCCTGGAGGATTAGCAAATGGAGTTGTTCTGTGTCTAGCTGTATTTCTGACATCACACTTCCAGCCTTGCATCATTTTTGAGGAATAGTTTATGATGGTATGTAGTTCATCGTAAGCAAGGCATGTTGTTATACAAAAAGAGGAAAGACCAGAAGAGTTTTATTTTAGATCAGTTGATATAACTGTGTCCTGGTTTGGTCTGGGGGAGAGTTAATTTTCTTCCTAGTAGCTGGTACAGTGCTGTGGTTTGGATTTAGTGTGAGAATAATGTTGATAACACACTGATGTTTTAGTTGTTGCTAAGTAGCACTTATCACAAGTTAAGGATTTTTCAGTTTCCCATGCTCTGCCAGCAAGCAGGTGCACAAGAAGCTGGGAGGGAGCACGGCCAGGACAGCTGACCTGAACTAGCCAAAGGGTTATTCCATACCATAGGGCACCATGCTCAGTATATGAACTGCGGGGAGTTGGCTGGGAGGGGCGGATCGCTGCTCGGGCATCGGTCAGAGGGTGGTGAGCAATTGCATTGTGCATCGCTTGTCTTTTCTTGGGTTTTATCTCTTTCTCTCTTTTTGCTATATTCATTTTCATTATAATTATTATTATTACTTTTATTTTAGTCATTAAACTGTTCTTATCTCAACCCACAAGTTTTACTATTTTTTTCCATATCTCCTACCCATCCCACTGGAGGAGGGAGGAGTGAGTGAGTGGCTGCATGGTGCTTGGTTGCCAGTTGGGGTTAAACCACAAAAAACTGAAAAGAAAAAGCAAACAAGTTTTGGGGCATCAGGTTTGAGAATAACTGAGAATAACTGCTCTGCATTAGACTAAATATCAGCTAGATCATCTGAGAGAAAAAAACAGGCAATAATTGTGAAATAGAGAAGAGATTAGTGGAGAAGAGGACTGTTAGCAGGGGGACAGGTGATTAAGTGATTATCTCCTGTAGAAGAGAGAGAGGCCTAGTTCATCCAGTTAAAAAGCATGGAGGGATTATTTTGGGGGTGAATTGTAATTAGCCATTAAACAAAACCCATCATTTTTAATACCTGCTAAAGCTATGAATTTCATTTCCCTTGCTCATCTTTTGAAGTGTTTTGTGGTCTGCCTTGAAGATCGGGACTGAGAAGAGAGAGATGGCTGATCCCTGGGTGAGAAGCATGTCTGCAGATGAGGTGCTTCTGTTCTCTATCAGTTGGCTCTGCAGGTTCATTCCAGTGCATAATGGCTGCTGCAGTTTCACCCACATAGCTCCCCTAAGGGCATTTGGTGTACTGGCTGAAATGTAGGATGTTCTAGGAAGTGCGAATGAATCTGGGTATCTGGATGGGTTCTCAGGTAGGTGGGTGGCATTTATTACTGCCAAAATGGAGATCTCACAAGAGAAAATATAAATTCTTTTATAAACCAGCAGCAGATGCAATGTGGCTGGGAGAACAATTTTCTGAGTTTTCTCAGACTTTATACAAATAATTTTCAGGTTTGATTTCTAGCTGTTCTTCACTGACTGTTCATTAAAACTTAAAATGTAGCTGTGGGCAAGGTTTTGTTTTACCAAAAATGTCACATTATCTCCTTTAACAGGAACTGAGTCTTGAACTGTTTTCTGATATACAAATGATGTTTGGCCTTTTGCAGGAACCTGTATATAACATTCTCAGAAATAAATAGTTTATGGAAATACTTCTTGAAAGCAGAATTCTGCTCACTGGAATGTAAGCAGAAGGTGGAAACTTCTACCAAGTTACCTCTCTAAGTAATTTGTTTAAAATTATTTACAGTGATGCTCAGTGTATGGCTAGAATTGGGTTCCCTTCTCAGCTGTTGCTTCCTTTGCTGACTTGGCAGTTAACAGTAATAGCAAATACTCAGCTCTGTATTGAGCTCTTATTGCTCACAGTAAGCTATATAGTCGTAATTTATGTCTTCTGGCACTTCTGCAGATACATAGTATAGAGACTATGTATTTTGAAACTGACTTAACAAATGTCACTTTCCCAGTTCTAGTTAATGTTAATGCTGCTATCTAAAAATGTTTCTTTTAACAGTGATTGGAAGCTGCGGTGTGGAGAAACTTTCATCAGGCAAGCTCTTCCTTGGATTTCTTAGGCACTTTTGTGTGAGTAAAGTACTGTTCTCAGTGAGAAGGGAGAAGCAGATACTTGGAGTTTACTCCATAGATTGGTTTTATTGGTGTGGGGTGGTTTTTTTTGTAAAAGAGATGTGCTATAGTTTTATTTCACTGTGTGCACATGCTCTATCAGGAAAAAAAATATATTAAAGAATCGCCCAAGTGGCTCTTAATGAGTTACAGATTTCAGTGGCTGCTCACAGGAGAATTCAGCACTTTTAATGAAAACAGATTTGATTTTGATGTCTCTTCTTGGTGAAGACGTTGAGACACTACTATTTTTATTGCCCCAGTCTTAACTATTTGCCTAATAACTGATTGTTTGTTCCAAGCAAACTATGATAGTTGGATGAAGTCCAGAAAAAAAGATGACTTTAAATAACCTTTCACCTGCTCAATTTCTGTTGCTTCCCTGAAGCCTGAGTTAGTGATGCTGTAGGTTATACTTGGCTAAAAAGGGGCAAGAGCCCTGTAGTCTATCAAATGATGACCAACATACAGCAGCTGTCAGACCCTTAATCCTCCTTCCAGTTTATCCACTACAGCAGAATTTGCAAGCTGTGATGTACACCTGGCCTTTTATGCAAGACATATTTTCTTGAAGGTAGATCTGTTATTTCCATTCTCTTTCATGTAATATTTTTCAAGTCGATGTAGGAGGTAATCAGCACTGTACAGTCTGAGACATGGCTGCAGCTGGTTTAGTGCTAGTCTTGATTCAGGGGGAATGCAGAGGGTTCTGTATTCAATTTGGCAGCCAAACTGAAAGTAGGGAGGAAAAAAGCTCTGAACAACTAAAATGAAAAAGGACAATTGTTTGTTGTTTTACTTTGAGGAAAACACAAAACTTCGCTTAATGTTCACGTAATGTGGCAGATGTGGGCTTAGATCCTTTTTTCAAAAGATGTTTGAAGCTAGGCCTCCCACAATGTAGAATACTTTTATGTTTTAAATCAAAAGTTCCTGAAACAAAATATTTCAGAGCATAAAAACATGTAATCCTAGTATTTCTGATTTTTGTTGCTTCCAGTTTGACCTCTGGAACTGATTTTTTTTTTTTCTTCAAATAAACAATTCACCCCCAAAAATGTACTAAATTAGTGTATGGACACAGGTTTGCCTATGTGGGAGCCAAGATGAGAGAGAGAAGACTAACGTATGGGGGGCTGAAGCATTACAAAATGTATGTCTACTTCAGAAACAGTGAAAGGACTAGAGCTGGGTATGTACTTGGAACAGCTGAGTTTATTCTTCCTTGCATTTTCTAAAATGTGCCTGGGAATGGTGTAATTGTGACAAGATAAAGCCACTTCTGTTTTCAGAAAGAGTGTCTGTAAGGAAGAAAGTCTGCTGTAGCTGTATGCTTTTCTTTCTAACAGAGGTTTGGCAGACCAAATAGTATCCATTGCTTTGTATTCTACCTATTGATAAGTATAGGTGGAATTTCTTGTTTATCTTTTTTATTTGCTATTGGACACTTATCTAATGGTTTCAATGACTTTTCCCACAATAAACCTTTAATACTTTTTCTGATGATGTGATTGTTGATTGTACTATTTAACTTCCATTCCCTACCGTAGTTCCTTGCTTTCACGTTAAATTAGTTTACAATTGTTTACTCTGGCCTGATTTTGACTTCTGCTGGATCAGTCACCTGAATGATCAAAATCTTTTTGAAGCTCAGGGCATTGTTTTCTTTGTTTGCTTTTCTCCATACTTAGAAGACTTGAAGAATTTATAACCATTTACTGGATTTCTAAATTTACATCATATTTTATTTAGGAATTTTTTAAGGTAAAGAAAAGTTTTTGAACAGTGCTTAATATTGACACTAGAGATAAGTAATGTCACAGCTTGATTTGGTTGCTTAGTTTCAGGCTTTACAAATTCCAATAGAAATGGAATAAAATTCTTCCAGTAGAAGAAATTATGGCATATATGGAGAGGAAGAATGAACCAAGGAGAAGGTTGGTGCTCTGAAACAATATCCTGAATGGGTAGTGGGCTGGAGTGGCTGGTGAAGGAGACTGGAGCAAGGATGGGGAATTTGAAGATGTAAAGTCTGAAACTGCTAGGGTTGAGGGACTGGGCTAAGAATTAGCTGCTGAGGGTTTTGATATGTTATCAAAAGGACATCCCATTCCAGAGCTTGAGCATCAGATCCAAGATCACTGAATTTAAATGGCCTTTTATTAGTGAGGAATAAAGTGTGGTTTTGTAGTCCCTGACTCTAGAAGATGGAAAAATTACTGCTGCCGTCAGTCATTGTGAGCTGACATAACAAAAGTCTGTACAGAGGTCCAAAGGTCCTGATGCTGCTGGGATCTATCTGTATGATTTCTGTATGATGCTGCAGATTTCTGCTTTTCCAGCTTCTTTTTCTTCTTAGCCATCAAAATGTTCACATATGTGCACACACAACTGAATTCAGAAGCTAAATTATGCCAGAATTTGGACTGTCTGGGTAGCTGAATCCACTCCCATCCTGGGGGTAGAGTCTGACATTGTTGTTACAGTTTGATTTTGTAACTGCTTTTATTTTCCCTAAATAGCCAATAGAGCTCACCCAGAAATAAAAGCGAGCTGAGTATAGTAGAAAGCACAGTGTGTGTGTGCGCGCACATCTTACTCGCTCATAAGAATACTGGAAGCTGCGCAATGAATCACATACTAGATGCAGGAGTAGAAAGCGTGGGAGGTTGAGTATGAGAAATACATTCTCCCCTCTGCCACAGTGGTTTTGCTCCTTGTTGGGCAAATCACTTCAAAGTAAATGCTGTTTCCTAAACACCACGCCGCCTGGATGCGGACCTCTCCTCCCCTCGGGAGCTCGCTGTGCGTCCCCCGGTGTTCCCCGGGCTCTGCATGCCCGGCAGCCCCGCACTCCTTCCCGGAGGAGGTGCGGGCTGTGCCTCCCGCTGAAGCGGCGGCTGAGAGGCCGTCGTTCGGCGGGGCAGCTGCCGCCCGGTGCTTCCCCCGCCGGCTGCCTGCCGGCCAGGACGATACGGCGGGAGCGGGAGGGCGAATCCTCCCTTCCCCTGTCCCGCCGGCCATTGTTCGGCTTATCGACCCGATCTCGCATCTCCGCGGCCGCCCTGCCCGGCTCCGCGGGACTCGCTGCGCGCCGGCGGGAGGAAGGGGGACGGGGCACACGCGGGGCTCCGCCCCCGCAGCGCGCGGCTGGCCAATGGCGGGCTGCGGGCGGGAGGGGGCGGCGCCGGCAGCGGCGGCGGCCCCGGGGGCGGCGGCGGCGCGGGCCGCGGTGTGGGGAGGGCGCTCCATGGGCAGCGGGGCGGGAGTGCGCAGGGCCCGCGGCGGCCCGGCTGCTGCCTGCACTCGGCCGCCGCTCTCCGGTAAGGGCCGCTGCCACGGGGGAAGGTGGGACACGGCGCGGCGGGAGGGAGGGGAGTGCGGGCGTCGTCTGTCGCCGCCGGGAGGAGCCGCGCGGGAGCGTGGGGCAGGGCGGCGGCGAGTGGCCGGGGGAGTGGGGGCGGCTGGAGGGGCCCGGCGCCCCTCTTCCGCTCCCGTCGGGTCCCCGGCTGAAGGGTCCCGTCGCCCCTCCGAGCCCTCTTCTCCGCGCGGCGGGTCCCCGGAGCGGTACGGGGCGGGGGCCGAGGGCCCACCTCCGCCCTGCCCCGCACCTCACGCGGTCTCCCGGCGGCGCTGGGCGGCTTCTGCCCGCTACCTGCCGCGCCGCCGCTCCCCCCGCGGCCAGGCGGCTGCGGGGAGATCCCTGGCCGCGGAGGACGTGCGGTCTGGCGGCGGCGGGCCGCCAGGAATGCGCGGCGGGGGCAGGGCGGAGCGCCGACCCCCGCTCGGGGCACGGGGAGCGGCCCTGCCCCCGGCCGGGGGCTGGCAGCTGTCGAGGGACGTGGCCCCTTCGGCAGCGTCTTCTCTTTTTCCTTTTTTTTTTTTTTCTTTCTTTCTTTCTTTCTTTCCCTGCCGCGGAAATTGTGCTGGGAGAGCAAATTTCTGAAATATCTGGCGCTTTATTTTTTTTCCTTTTTCCGTCGGGACTGGTAATGGCTCGCTCTTAACCAGAGGAGTCTGGAGGCGTTTATAGAAAAGCTGGTGGACGCTTTTCGTTTTCAAAGCCAGAGTCTCCTGAAGAAATATGAAACACTTCTCAATAATGAAAGGCATGTGTTCGGTGAGGGAAACTTTTCCCCATCTGTGTTGTAAGGCAGGAGGAGCAGACGTGAGGGCTAATATTTATGAGGAAAAGGTGACTGTTGTACTAAACTGCTCAGTTTTGGTTCTGCTGCTACTTTACAGCAAAAGTTTCTCTCAAGTTTTTCCCATTCCAGAACACTTTGTCATCACTTCTATAATTTTCAAAGTGGTAGTATTATTGTGCTACTTACTGCTCATCTGAATGAAAAAAATTGCAACGTATGTCTAAAATAACACAGTTTTAAAAGCATGGACTTGCTACAGGAACAGGTCTAAGACATCGTGCTACTTAAAGTTCACTCTGAAACCGGCCAGACTTAAAAGAGGCACATCTTTTAAATAATATGAAAATCTCTGTCTCGATATAAATAGATATCACACTTGTTAAAAGGAGAGAAGGTTATGTGGCTGCTTTTTTTCTGTAATTGCAAGGCAGAATTGCAAAGTAGCTTTATAGCCATGAGAATTATATGTGGGAACAGAAGAAACTTGCTTAAACATTATGTTTAATGTAAACCTCACTTCAATCAACTTGAGGTGTTTGGAATTGCTTAATGATCTGCATTATTTGTATAGTCTCATGTCTGCTCTTACAGGTACTGACTTTAGACAGTAAACAGAAATTAGAGCAGTTAATTTGTGTTAAATTCTGAACTTTTCTTCCCCCTCCCCCCAGCACAGGCTCCCTGGAAGGCCTGCCAGATTAATTACAAAAACAACTCCTTTGACCACATTTCCTCTGATACTTTTAAATTGCAAAGCGAAATAAAGCAGAAATAATGGAAAAATAATTGAAGTGCATTAGAATAATGCCTGTTGAAATATGTAGTGGGAGTGTTCAAAATGTTAAAGGTGCTACTTCAGTTGGTCTAACCAAATACAAACATATGCAGGATAACCCGTTTCAGCCTGCCTTTTTAGATCGTAATAACTTTTAATTTTAGCTAAAAATAGTTGAATTTGAGATTTTGCTGCAGATATGTCTGTTGCCCATGTTAACTTCTTAGCTGTCATGTTCCAATTTGGTCTTTTTTCCCCTGAAGTGTTTACCATATAGTGTAAACATTGAGAATTTCTTCTGGTGTTGAGAGAATAACAGCAGGCATTGTGTGAGCTGCTGGAACCATACCTGACTCCGCCACCTGGAGTTTGCTGCTTTGAAATGAGTCGCTTAACCCGAAATGGGGAAATTTGCAGTAGCATTCTGTTTTTCCTAAACAAAAGGAATGTAGGTAGTTGCTTACTTATACCAATATAATCTCCCCCAAATGTAAGCATTTTTATGGTGGAACTTTTAAGGTGTACGAAAGCAGAGAGCAACACCCTTCAAGATAACTGCACTGAGATTTGCAGATGAACCTTGATACTAAAGTATTTTTAAATCTCTTCACATTTCTTTGTCTTTCCTTCAATTGCCTTTCATATTAAAAGATAGGCTGAAAAGCCCGCATAACTTTCAGGATGTTTTCCTTTCTGAAACGGACTGTGATAGGCCACAGTTTCTTGCTTGGCACAATCTACACAAAGAAAATTCATCCTATCAGATCAAGGCTGCCTATTATCTTAAGAAACAGGATGCTGAATACAGCTTGGTGGTTGATGCAAGAGGGGGATGTTGCTCACGGTCAATATCACATCAAGTGTTTTTGCAGTTGTATTCAGTTGTAGTAATACTTCATGGTAAAGAACTTGATTCTTCCAGCATAAATATTCAGGGAAGAAACTTTTCTCACAGAATAAGCGTCATCATAATTAGCTTTTGAAATACTTTCTGCATACCATTGATTTTTATGCGACGTTGTATCTGCTGTACAAATTAAAATAAAAGTCAAAAACCTTTATAATACTTCAGTTAAACTTTGTAATGTAAAGCAGTATTGTCTTGAAAGTTTTGGGTCTTGTCAGTACAAAAGTATTACTTCACATATATTTCTATACTAATCAGCATTTTTCCTTCTCCTCCACCTCCTCCCCCCCCAATTTTTAAGGGTTTCATCTTCGGCTTGTCAGATGGGCATTAAGCGACACTGAGTGTTAACTGCGAGAGCTCTATAAGCACAGCGGCTGCTGGGATGTTGCGACAGAACGGTGGAAGTAACAAGCGTGGTTTGGGATTAGCCCGACTGTCTACCTCCAACTTCTTCACCATCTCTAATTCAGGAAATTGGGGAATGGGGCGCAGCACCAAGAGCAGCTCTCTGAGCAGCATTAGCTCCAACTCTGACTGCTATGATAATCCTGTTGTGGATCCAGAATATATCATGCAACTGGTGAATGATGTCAGAAAATTTGCAGATGTGCTACTCTATTTGAAGGAAGCTATTCTTTCAGAAGGTGTGTCAGTTGTTCTTTATTCTTAGTTTGTAGATTTTTGAAACTCTCACAACTCCACATGTTTTTAAGTAGTCTTTACTGTGGTTATTCCCCCTTGCCCTTTACCTTCCCCCTTTCTCTTCCCTTCCTCCCCCTTCCCCTCCCCCAGCATGATGATTACGGGAAATGGTGGTTGTTAGTTTGGGTTCTGTATTTCCTCACCAGAACACTGTGCAATCTGTTTCATAATCATAACAAGGGAAAATAGGTTTTTAGCAGCCTGTCTAGGCTGAAGCTAAAAATTAGTGAGACCATCAACTGATTAGTTTTTAACCACCTGAATGTTTTTTGTAATTCCAAATAATTCTGTTAATATTTTGCTGATGTTTTAGTATTCTAGGCTGTTTTGCTTTGGGTTTTGGAAGTCTCATACACTAGTAGTTTGAGTTTTAAGGTAGAATGTAACTCTGCGTTTTCTTCTTCTACAAGGTAAGTATTTACCATCTTCTGCCAGCAGGTGGAAACTGCAAATTTTCTTGCCTATGAAGAGCATGCACTATTGTGTGTTCCCGTTCCTTTAGGGAAATGGTATTAGTCCATTTCTGGTTATCAGCAGGAAAGCTTCTATCTAACTTCTACAGAAATGTTTTCATGTTAATAGCTGAAACGACATCCAGAGCAGTTTTGTCTAAGATGTAAGTGCTGAGCATTTGCAGGCATCTCTGTGTTACAAGTGAGTGCATGCAGCTGAAATAGCTCTGCCAAAAGGTGTGAACAAATCTTAACAGAGCAATAATTTGAGACTAGTGATCACTTCCTGTCCACAGTGTTTTTGGTGAGCACATAGGATGAGTGGAGTTATTTGTGAGGTGAGGTGTCTGGTGCCTACTGACACTGAAATGGACATCCTGTAGGAAAGGACTATCAAAATACTGAAGTGTTCCAGTTGCCACGCAACAATTGTTAATTAACGTTCAGTTTAAAATTTTGGACTCAGAAGATCCAAAAAGCTAACATGAAAGACAGGGCTTGTCTTCTTGTTTTATACTACATTGTGGAATCAATTTGTGAACCTGTGTTGTCCATTTAAAGAATAGTTAACTTATAAAGGAGAGATGTTTCTTTTCCATAGTTAAGTGTTCTTTTTGACCTGTATCCCCAAAGTCTTGTAATATGGTGAGTTCTGTAGTATTGGGCTTGCTTACTGCTGGCTGGAGACAACCTCCTGAAAGCTACATAGTTTGGATTGCATATCTCCATCTTATTTATTTTTGGAAATGTTTGCAGTTCTCTGTCCAAAAATTAACAAAAACTTATTAAGGTGATTGAACAGACTTCTTACACATGAAATTCTGGCTTGTAATACTTGCAGCTTACCACCATCCTGAAATTAATTACACGAATTATTCCAAGGTGGAATCAATTGCAGGGATAGGAAATTAATTTCTTCCTTTTTGGACAACATTAATCTATTGATGTAGATTTTGTTGAGAAGTAAATCTTTGCTCTACAGTTTATGAAATAAGAACTAAAAATAAATTCTGCTACTAGCTACAGAAAAAAAATATTTTGATGTGCATATGCTTCATGCATTTTCAAGGAGTTCAGGAGTGGGAAATATAAGTGGTGCAACAGGGTTGCATCAGTGAGCTCTTGTATTTGCCTCATAAGCATTCCTAGAGTCTGCTGTAGGTCTCTCTGCCTCTTAACCACTGTTCCCTCAGCTTCTATATCTACTGTTCGTTGTAGTATTGCCACTTAGGCAGATTGGTCTAAAAACTCCTTTGTATGCAGAATAACTTCACTCTTGACCATGTGGCTCCCTGTTTGCCAGGGCCAGCCGTTCCACTGCTAGGGTCTGCATCAGTAGGCAGGCTGATTCCAGTGGGTGTGTGCCTCGAATGTCGTACTGGCCGATGGTTGTATTCCCTGTTTGTGTTATCTGAGCTGCCTTGGAAGAGCCTAGCAGTTACCCATGAACATTCACTTAACGTTCTCTTGATGTAGTGATACTATCTTGGATGAAAAAATCTAAGCTATTTTGGATTATAACATTCATGTCTAAACTAGATCATAACTGCCTTTGGATTATAGACTCCTACTGTATTTTGTATGGTACCAGTGCAAGTCGATATATAACATGAAGAATAAGTTGAGATCTCTATAAGGGGGCAGTGTTATATAACTGAAATTTTCTGTAGATTTCAAGGCTATTTCTCTTTGCATTGCTTAGGCTAATATAACTTAATTTCTTACAGTAATCTCATTGTTATAATGCTGAATAAATTTTGGATATTACTTTCAACAAAGGTAAACCCAGCATTGTAACTTTGATTATTTTCAGACTCTCACCCAACAATGTTGTATAAACTGAAATCTAAAAAACTTGGAATCTTCTTGCTGGCACCAAGTAGGAAACTTGTTTCTTAATGATGCTTCACATGAAAAACCAAAACACCTCCACCACCCCCCAAAAAAACCCACACCCCAAACCCACAAACAAAAAGCCCTCTGAATGTAACCATAGAGTTGAAAAGTTCATCAGCTGTTTGGACCTGAGGGAGCTGCAGTTGCCTCTTGTGTTGTGTGAAATGCCATGTGTTCCATCTGCTTCAGTTCTTGCTGTCTTTTTTTTAAATACCCTTTTGAATCTAGGCATTGTACTCACTGGATGTAGCGATCTTATTAGTGATCCAACTTGAGGCATAGGATCAAGATACTTTACCAATGTCTTCATTAAAGAAGAGGTCTGGACATTTTTTTGAACAGAGGTCAATGAATCTAATGCTGTTTCATAACAAATTTTTTGTTTTGAATTTACTTGATGACAGGCTGAACCTGTAGTAGTTGAACTGCACAAACAGTACATCAGTCTCTTGGTCCAGTCTTCAGTTAAATTTCCAGATGAGCAAGGTTGTGTCATATGGCTGATATTAGTACGGGTAGTTATATTATCATCATGTCTTTGTGTTTGAACTGAAAGGTCATGTTCATTTGTAGCATTTGTACTTTATGAAGTCAGAGATAATTGAAATATATTGGGGAGACTCAAAATAAAAATCAGTCTTCTTTCCTTTCTAATAAGAAGAAAATGAAAACAGTTCCTCAGAAATCCCTGCATGGAAGGCCAAACATGAGAGTATATGCTGAATTAATACCTAGAAGACTTGGATCATTACCTGCAATCTGTGCTACGTTTGAGTTTTCAGTTTTAATGATGACATTCTGTGTTCTTGATGTACCCCAGGTTTAGTTCTTCTTTCAGCTTTAATGTACATCCTAAGCACAAACTGTTAAGACCTAATGGCTTGAAAGCTGGTGACTTTTCTCTTTGTGTTTTGAGTTCCAGTAGTAAATTTTCAGCTAAGTGTTGAGAGTGTGAGAGCCTAATTGTTGCCTTCAACTTGTTGCCTTCCTCTTTGAAAAGGTAGGACATACAGTGAAGTACAATCTCAAGGCTGGGGCTATCTGTGATCTTCAGAGGTAGTGGCACTCAAGAAGAGAAGTAACTTTCCCTGGTAGAGAATGTTTCAGGAACATCTATTAGAATTTCAGTTCAAAAGTAATACTGCTTATTGCATAGATATGCAAAGTTGAAAATATATTTAAGAATAGGTATTTATGTATGAGATTTAGTGACACTATAGTCTGGCCCCTTACTGCATATAATAAATTCCGCTGTTGCTTTAAGCAAATGATGCCACTGTGTGGTCTCTGCTTAAATGAGATGCATTTACTCAGGTTTAAAAGGACCACACAAAAGAGTATTTGGGACACAGTCTGAGTTCCTAATTAGAATATATTTTACTAAGTGTTTCACTTTTAAACAGTAAATAGTAGCTTTTACTTGTATCACATCAGAGATGGGGGAAACATTCCTGTTGCCCTAGTCTGAAGATAGCTGCTAGTTTTGTGACATCTGCTTCTTTTTTTTTAAGGAACGTAATGTATGCTTCATACTGTAAGGTCTGCCCTTGGGACTGTGGGAAATACTGTGTTTCATTATGAATAGCTGTAAGGGTAAAATTTGCATGTGGTTTAAAAGTGCAGGAGTAATTATACTTTATACTTTAATATATAATTTTCTTGACTGTGCTTCAGAATATGTTTTGGAATTACTGCTTGCTTTATCACAAACTTTGAAGTAATCTTCAAAGTGTGATATTGTGTGCTTTATGTGGGTAATTCTGCATTCTTTTAATGAGCAAAAACTTTTTTCAAGTTCATCCTATCTTCGACTAATGTAAATTGTAGCTTATTCTAAACTGTTAATATACTCTTTTTTTCCAGATATCTTAGAAAACAGAATAGTAAGATAAAGCTCTTAGTTTTCATCACAGATTTCTCTTCAAGGATCAGATTTTGGTCTCTGTTTTCTTAGAGTTTGATAAGATTTTGAAAAAATTTTTTTTAAAGTGAAGCAGAGGTAAAAATACTGGTGAAGCTGGATGGCCTGATCAGGAATGTATGCATCCTCTTTATAGTAGCACCAATACTTTCAAAAGGATCAGGAATGCTACCTAACTTGAAACCTGTCAGGTCCCTATTTTTGAAGGATAAGAGATTCAGCCCAGTGGGACAATTTCAAAGGTGTGTCAAGTTAAACAGTTTCCTCAAAATAAGGAACTTGTAATCTCTAGTGACTCTAAAACCTTGCTTTAGCACCACAGAGATTGGTATTAATCACATGCTACACTAAAAGCCAGAAGTTGTCTATTGAATGTAGTGCTTGAGGGTCAAAGATTAATGATTTCTCTTCAGCCCTTCCAGGCTTGATAATGTGTGTTTTCTTGGTACTGTCCATATTTTTAGTATGATTAAGGCACTGTAGTATTTTTAGCATTTGATTTTTATTTCTTTTTTTTCTTATAGTGTAAAATATTAATGACCTTTTTCTGAGGCACTGTTTTTGAAAGTCAGTTTGTCTTGTTTTGCTAGGGAAATCTGAAGTTCATTAGCTATTGCAGTGAAGATTACAGATTGAAATTATGGTAATTTATAATACTAGGTGTAATTTTGCTGTTTGTTCTTTATTCCAGTTTTGATGTTTCTCAATGAAAGGTGCTGTCTTTGATACACCTTAAACTGGATGTATTTACCTGTCTAATGACGTCTCATAGTATGAATGCTTGGTAGGTGGGCAAACTGCTCCAAAGAAGAATCTGATAAAGTGTTTAACTTTCTTTGCAACAGTCTCTGGAAGCAATGTTTTGGGGGTTTTTTTTGGTTTTGAGGGAAGTTGGACTGATTTCGTCAAAATTTTTGTGGAAGATGGTGCTGGTTTTTTGTTTGATACAATTTTGTGTCCTAAATAAAAGACCTTTATAGGAGAAGGGAAAGTAAAATGCTGTCAGGGCAGCTAACTTTCAGGACCGTGAGAACATAGTGATTATCAAATGCGTAAACAATCTGCTTGTGAATTGATTAAATGACCTTCAAGAATCCTTGGGAAAAAGCACAAGGAATTCATGTAAAGTGTAGCACATGGTTTCTTATATTCCATGTAGCACAAAAAAAGGGGAAAACAAACTGTCTAGTAGATAATAAATCCTATTACAGAAACGATGTTTGAAGATGTTGACAAATAGTCTGAAGTGGAATTTTAATGTTAATCACTTCCAGGATCTACCGAAGTGTTACATGCTTGTAATATCTGAAGAATATATTCTGTAACTTATTATTAAAATATGACCTTTTTTGTACTTTTTAGCTCTACTCAAACTTAGTCCACAAAGAACTCACTGCATGTTTTAAATGTATTAGCCTGTCATAACATTGTTCATCCTCTTGCTGAACCAAATAAGATGTTAAGAGGTGAATTCTGACAATTTGTATTTGCTGCTTTGGATGTTGTTGTTCCCATAGCAGAGTTGGCAGAAGTGGTCTTGTGAGCCACAGTAGCAGGGAAGCCAGAACTAAACCAGACTGGGGCAGGTGTAAGGCAGCTGGAAGGAGTAACTTCTGAAGGTGCTCCTGCAGAAATTACAGGTTTTTCTCCACCAACAGCTGAATTGATGGTACAGTTCTGTAGCTGTTGAAAATCTAGAAGATGGATGAAAAATTGTTTTCTTACTATAAAGCTTGTTATGTTTAGGGCTCTGTTTTAAACCATGCTAATAGTGTATTTCCACAGCAGTTTAGAGAAGAAACTTAAGCTTGAGCTGCTGTGATCTCTTGCCACTTCTTCCTGGCACCTGGTAGTAGTTCTCTGGTGACTGCATAGCAAGCCAGTTCTGGGGGCAGATCTGCGTGAAAACTAGTCCTAGGAAGAAAGGAACTAGTCTTCAGCCAGATCAGTTCCATGAGCTGACTGGAAGGTTGCACAGAGTACCAGCAAAAGAGGGAGAAGGTGGCTGGCAAAGGAGCAAGTGGCCAGAGGTTAAAATGGAACAAGACTGAGGGTCTAGGCAGAGTTGGCATGGCACTCCACCCTGGTATTACAGCATATGCTGCTAAATCGTGTACCAACTCTTTTGTCTCTTCTATTGAATGCTGGGTCTGACAGGGGTATCAGAAAGGAGGTGGGGGGGAAGAGAACAGCAAGCAGAAAATGCCCTTTGTAGATGGCAAATTAATCAGCCTTCTTGCCTCTGACCTTTTGACATATTTGAATTTGACAGCCATTTTTTAAACTTGCGTTCCTAAAACCTGCTTCTTACATGCAAAGACATATGTGCTTCCAGTCTTTCTGACCTGGAAATTTCTTAGTACACCCTTTCATGTATCTCCAAGTAGTAGTCACTTCTAAACATTAGTTCTCTCAATCTGAAATTGAAACCGTTCTTTAACAAATGTGAAATAGTCTTTCAAGCTAAGAGATATAAAGGATGTAAACAAGGATAAGAACAAGGTAAATACTTCCTTAAACTTTTTTAACAAGAAAAATTATCAATAGGAACCCAAAGCCAGTAGTAGTGTGGGGTTTTTTTAACACATTCTGATGCTTTTTATGGCAAAACTCAGGGGAAAAAAAATAGGCATGTAAACTGCTTCTCTTAGTTGAACTCTAGGACCACAGCAAGCCAGAGATGTCCTGGTCATTTTCCCATGCTTCCCTTACTTTTACACTGTTCTTTCTTCCTGGTCTCTCATGAGCAGAAAGCACCGAGATCCCTGGCTGTGAGTCCTGTTCCTGTCCATGCCAGATTTCTCAAACCTGAGAAGTGCTGCAAAGAAAGCATAAGTTTGATGTACGGCAGAGAACTGTCCATAAGAGAACTAGTGAAGCCTGAATGAAGGCAAGCCCACAACAATCCAACAAAAAGTAGTTTACAGTCAAAGTTCATGGGAGACAGCCATAGCTACAAACCATGCTTTTCCCCAGGAATGTTACACTTAAGCTGGGAGAGAGAACTTTCCACCTTTGTTTCCATTTCACTCCAGATCATTCCACAACCTGTTTTGCCCAAGCTTCTTTTTTTCTAGGAGTCTGCCATCTAGCAGGCTTTTGTTAAGGAGTCTTGGACTTTCAGATGCTGTGACCAGAGCCAGAGGAGCTGGCTATTTTCTTTTGCTTTGCAGGTTTGCAATATTAGAGCACTGCTTAATTAATTTGCAGTCCTGGAACAATTCTGCTGTTTCCAGTACTCTGAACAAGCAGAGGAAAAAAAACATCCTCCTCTTGAAGTTCAGTTCAAGCAAAGCTGTGTTCTTCATAGTCAAAGTGTAAGCTGCCTGTTAAATGCAGGTTGCTAATGTTGGATAGTAAATGCTGTTTCTTCAGTTTCAGAGAAGAGTGAAGTTAAATAATAACTTAGTGGACCAGCAGATAAGTTTGTGGCTGATAGTACTACCCCTCCCCCAGTTGCATACTCTGCATTCCTTCAGAACAAATGTTCACTTGTTGCTATAGTGTCTAAGATCAGCAGTCAGGAGGGGTGGGTGGGTGTGTGTCTTGAAGGCCTGTGAGCATTTAAAATGTAAAATCAACCCTTATGTGCAGTCCGGATATTTTTGTTGACTTAAATAATTAGCATATCGTTCTTCAGGAAAATTCTGAACTGTTTATAAGAGAGCACAGGCATTTTCTGGTTTTGTTGCTTTTGAAGTGCAAAAAATGTAATACAAGGAAAAACTCCATTGTTTCTCCTTTTTGCATTTCTGATGTACAAAAGACTCTCAAAACACTTAAAGAGCCTTAGCTAGTTTGTTAATTAGAATTACCTTCCCTTTCCATCACAGCAGCTAGACTAATGAAACTGAAATTACAAGATGAGCAAAATGAAAGGTGAGAGGTGAGGAAGAGGATGAATAGTCAGATTTTCTTTTTTGAATGTAAATGTAAAGTTAGGACTTTCAGCAACAAAAATTCTTCTAAATTAGTTTGCAGCTTAAGAAACAGGGGAAGACTTGAACACAAAAACAAGGATCTCTCAAAGAACTCTGCCCCAACACCTGAAGGATAAGATTTGGTCCATATCCAGTGTGAAGTCTTCTGTTCTTCACAGCAATTCCTGTGTACATGTAGGAGCTTTTGTGTTTGAAAACAAAACAAAAAACCCGTGTCCTAAATTGTTTGCCTGTTCTTGGCAAAATGTATTATATTTATCTACAAAAATATTTAATTTTCTCATTTCATTGATGCATCAATTTATCAAAGTTGCAACATAAAACAAGAACATCAAGTAATTTTTGTATGCCTAACAGCAGAGAGTTAGGAGTTGTGACTGTCATCTTAATGATCTTGACTTAATAAAAATGTCATAGACTAAATCATTCCACCAGTTTCATTGGGAGTGTTTGTTCTTCCTACTTATATAGCTAGGTCACAAAACTGAAGCTGACTTGTTTCTTAATTCCAAGCAAGTGTTCATCTAATCTAGAAGTTGCAGTGGTTTAGTTATGTTGGATCTAACGTCTCGTTAATGGATTGGAGTTAGAACTGCATGGTAGAGTAGGAGATTTTTGGAGAATGTCAACTTAAGATGAAGGTTGGCTTATCAAGCTTACCTCTTCAGAGTTGTGTTCTGTGTCATGAGTAAACTGCTTCAGATATTTGAGCAAGTCCAGTTATTGCTTAAATCTGAAGTGATAATGAAAGCCCTGTTATTGTTTAAATTTCAAATGGCAATGAAAATATATCTAATGCAGGGAGCAGTGAAAAGCTTTTAAAGGAATTTACAAGACTTATTTCTGGGGTTAAGGCACTTAGTTATGTAGTCCTTTTGCTTGCGAAGCAGCATTTAAAATGGCTCCAGTTGCTTTGATCTAGAATGATGATCAGAGAATGAATGCTGGGACTTTGGTCTCAGTTTCTTGCATGCCTGTATGTGAAATAACATAGAGACTTTTTTATTTTTTAATGTAAATGGGTATTGGAGAATGTATGGGAGAAATAAAGCTTAAGGTTCAAATGCTGATGACTTCAGCAGTTCAAAGAGCTATTGTAATAATACAGTATGTTCCCATTTTTAAATGTGTTGATTCTCTGTACTGTGTTTAAATTGGGTTCAGGGCCCACAGGTGGGTGTTGCAGCAGTTCATTACATTTTTAAAAGTTCTGTTAGTACTACTTGCCTATGAGACACAGAATGACCATGGTGTTCTGTATGTTGCTATGCATACTGTGAATGCTAAAGGCTCTTCTTTTGGGAAGAATAAAGTGTTTCTTCTAACTTGTGTAACAATCCTTTTCTAGTTTTAGGAATCTGCAAGATGTGGAAGGCCTGGTGAGGAAGTTTCAGCTAAGATGCATTGAAAATAATGTTGTCTTTGATCAAAATGGATTGCAGGATTGTAGATCAATAATTTGCAGGAAGTATATTTGTACAGTGGAGTTAAAGCACAAGTGTGTTCTCTCTTTCACCCCGTGCCCTTTCAGCAAGAGGTTTTGACATCTTTAGGATCTGGGGCCAAATTTCAGTTTTGTAGCACAGGATTTCCAAAGGGTGCTCCTCTTTGAGCACTGTATTGAAATTTTTCCAGTTTATGCAGGTGAGATCAGTTTAGGGCTCTGCATTGTGAACAAATTTAACATCTCAGCTGATGTTCTACTTTTGGACCACAACATATTCTTAGCTCTATTTGTAAGATCAGATGTTGGTGAAATAGTTATGGACAGGGAATCCCTGAAGCATTAGCTTAGGCTGCTCAATGTTCACTAATTCCTATTGCTGTTTTAGCGTTGATAGTGATATGAATGAATTCTTTAGTAGGATGCTTAAGTTATTTTATGGTTTTGGGTTTTTTCTGGGCATTTTTTTCATTCATTGTTTGTATATAGGTTATATAAGGTACTTTGTTCTAGATGCTATCACAACTATGGAACTAAAAAGTCTGTCCATACATTCTTAAATGCAACAAGTGGAAAAAAATGTTTACTGGAATCACTAAAGTGATATAGTGCAGAGAAATAGAACAGTACTGTCAACAAAATGGCCTATGGTCTCAGTGCACAAGTAGGTTAACTACTGCCAGCAGAAGAGCAGTTGAAGGAGGCAGCTTTTTGGAGGGATAGTCCTATATGTTTTGTGCTTCATTTGGTAAGTTGCAAACTGTTTATCTCAAAGCTTAGTAGCTTACATGACTTGTGATAGTTGAGTGAAGACAGTTTGTGAAGGGCCTTTGAAAGTAACTGTGACAAATAGCTTATGCCAGTGGTGAAGAAAGGAAAACTAACAGTAGGATTAAGATCGTAGAGTGATCAAATTAGATGTTCTCTGGTATTCATGTATAAGCCCTTGTGTTAAGAACAAGTGAACATATTCAGCCAAGAATGGAGAACTCTTTCTAGCTGTAGCTGGCTTTGGCTGATGACTAGACATGAGATTTTAGAGAAGGTGGCTGAGAACTTAGTTTAGAAAGAAAGCAATAGGTCTGGAGTGTATAAATACATTGGATTCTTCATAATGAGAGAAGCTTGTTATACAGCATCAAATGCTGCATGCCATTGGATAAAAAATTAAATGCGTGGGCTACTGCTCAAATATGTAGTTGACCAAGTACTGCCTGTTTCTATTATAGTTTTCACATTCTGTAGCTTTTACCGGCCTGCGTGTCCTTTTTTTTTTTTTTTTTAATTTAGCACTGACTAGCTGGAATGACAACTTCAGCAGTTCTAGGGAAAAATAACTGTAAATAAAACAAACATAAAAAGATAAAGCAAACAGATTCTGTGGCTTGGCTTTTTCACCTTTCTGTTGCAAGGTATTTGTGAAGAAATACTACTCAACCAAAAATGTGTAGTGAGCTGTGCAGTGGGTTACTGTTGTCTTTTAGGGTATGCAAGTACCAGTGTGATATCAGTTACTGCTATAATGACAGTGTTGTAGTGTTTTCTCTTCATATAAAATCGTTAAAGATGTTTTGGTGTGAAATACCAATACCAAAATGTTATATTGCAGAGAGAGTTGACTGTACCTGAATGTAGGAAGTGGGAAGATCTTGGAAGTATTTCCTCTTGAGTATTCACATGGCTCATTGCTCTGTGTCACCTGTGCAAGTTATATAGTCAGGCTTTACTCTCTTGGGTGGTTGTTTCAGCAGGACTTCAGTGCTGGAACTTCAAATAATTAATATTTTATGTTTTATATAATTAATCTTTTATGTTGACCAGTTTTCTAAACAACTAATGGTACTGGCTGCTGCTTTACGGATTTGAATCCCACTTAAAATCTAAGTTGATTTTGCATAACTGTTTTCTTTTAATTAGCAAAACAGAAATGGAATACTGTCTCATCCTATAGCAGACCATAATTGTATTTAAAACATCCTTTAAAAGAAATTCACAAAATAATGCCCCTCTTGTTTAATACCATATAATCTCATAATCCTGGTTTTGCGTGGCCTTTTGAAAACTAGGTGGGCTGACAGCAATAAAATAGCTTCTTTACTCAGTCAGTGACTTAGGGTAAAAGTGGGAGGAGCAGCCATGTAGAACAAATAGTATTTTAGACTAAAAGTAAAATGAGGTAGAGGTTAAGTATTTTTTTATAATCTCTTGATGTGGGTTAGCAGAGGTTAAATTTATTTTCTTTTGAATGAATAAACCAAAACTTTCATACTATCCCTTCTGTGTGCCAGTTTGATATGGTACCATCAACTTTCTGGGGATAGTCTTTACTTTTCCAACTTGTTCTTTTTTCAGAAATTTGTGCTGTGAAAGTTGAGCAAGTATTACTTCATATGTTTTCAGAACTTGAACCAATATGCAAGGAACATAGTTGCTTAAAGCATAAAAGTTTTCTCATTTTAACAGTGTCTTCCATTGTCAGCTGTTCAGTCCAAGGTCTACTTCAGTAAGTTTTAGTGAAATGCCCTTGAATAAGAAATACGTAGCATACTACTAAAAGTATATTTGCTAATCCTGATGGATATGACTTCCTGGTGAAATGTGACTGATCAGGCTTATTGCAAATGTATTCATCATACGTCCACTTCACAATTTACAACTCTAACTTAAAATGTGTTCTGAAAGTGCTGAAGCATTATCTTCACCTAGTTTTATTCTTGAACTCCTGGAAGACTCAGGGAAATTATATGAACAGTGACTAAAATGGCCACCTAGTGTGTTCACTCTCATTTGTCAGAAACAGGTAAATAAGGAAACTCCAGCAATTTTCATTACTGGTTTCTGGTCTTTAAATTTTGGGTTAATAAAAGATTAATGTATTCTAAAGATTAAACTGCATGGCTGAACACATCTAGGTTAGTTGACTGGAATCTCAAGGCTAGTAGAATACAAAAGTTGAAGGAATGTAGCGTACAGCATATTGAAATAGATTAATGAAAAGCTGCATTGTGGTAGGTTTTTTCTGAAAGGCTTCCCCACATACACAAATGGAGAGTTCATCTATGAATTTAAATGCAAAATGAATGTGAAGTAACAACTGTTCTGCTGATGTCAGTTGGCAAACCAACATAATGAAAATATTTAACTGCTTTCAGTGTGAGCAGAATGGTAAGATTTTGATTATTCTGATACATTTTGTATGTACACCATCTATTTTTTTGACTTTTTGAAGAGATTTTTTTAAGACATCTTGATTTTTATAACTTCAATTTATGAAAACTATTCTGGTCTTGGTTTGATGCATTTACATAGGCAAGAAGGACTTCTTACATAACCTTTGACTCTTCAGAAGTACAGAATTGGTCCATAATTAAAATGGGGTGGGAATGTTAGCCCAGTTTAAAACCCACCACAGTTTAAGGTCACATCACAGGCTAGTCAGCATGTTTAATGGTTGAATCTAAATGGATAGGCTGATTATTTTGGCCAATCCCTGATAGCAAATGACAAATCTGAAAGGGCTGTTTGGGTGTTTGAGGTATACAACAAAAGCTCATCATGCTAGAAATCTTACCTGGAAAGCTAGACTAACGGGGGATAGTTTTATGTTTTATTCAAGAGCAATTTTTCTGCAGAAATTGCGAGCCTGTACTTTCACCCTGTTTATTTCAAAAAGTCAAGAGAAAACTTCTACCCTTAAAATATCAAAAAACTGTTAAATACCAGGTGCTTTTTAATTTTAACATAAATTTATACATCCTAATTTTAAGATCAAATTTAGTAGTTTATCAGTAAATAGGCAACTGACTTGCCAAAGGTTAAATCCTTTCTTGTATTATTAAAACACTATCTGTATATAATAAATGGAATCAAACATTGCTACTTACCGTATACGGTATTCAATAAGTTATTGGCAGGAAATTTTCGTGCATTCTCACTGAAGTGGATCTGTGTATTATTATTTTCAAAAAACCCTCCCAAACTTCAATGCTTTTATGCCAAATGTAGGGGTTTGGGTTACTATTTTTACGCCTTTCTTTTCCTCATTCCTGATCAAACTTCACATGTCCTTAGATTTTCTTCATTGAAATAATTGCTTAACTGTTTATTTTCCATAAATTGTCACTTTTGCTGCAATATAATGTGATTAAAACATTGGTTGCAGTGGATTCTGGAGTACATGTTGCCAAAGACTGTATGAATTTGGTGTAGTGTCTTTTAATGATGCCATGACAACAAGGGTTGCCATGATACTGATTAACAAAAAAGCTAGGAGTGGCTATCTTGCTATTTTGAAAGCTTCAAGTACAATGTTTCTTGACATAGGGATGGGTAGATAACTTCTAATTCTGCATCATAACACAGAGTTGAAATGAGATGACTCCACTAGTGCCTTCGGCAGCTTCCGGCCTTGTTAGAGATTTTACAAGGATAAATCCTTCCAGAAACTCTCTGAGTTTTTGTTTTTCAGGGAATTAAAATGTTTCATTCCTTACATCTGCAGGATGTTTATACAGCCAAATAAAGGAAGAAATATGATAGCTAAGACTGCTGTTTTCTCATCACTCCTGAACTGTGGCCACCAACAAATAGCTATACTACCGTTAAGAGAAAAAAGTTTTGTTCATTTTATATCTGTACAATTGATGAAAATCACATCTAGCCCATATGTTTATTGCCTTCCAAAAGCTTCCTTGAGACTAGACTAGACAGCGGTGACATAGGTCAACTTTACTATGGTCAAACTAAAGGGTAAAACTTGCTTTCACTGTGTGTTTTATTAGTTCTTGTGTTTTGAGTGTGATAGTGACATCTGTCAAATCAGACAAATACAGCAGGCTGTTAATCATGTTAGAATGGGGCTGATAGGGGGAGGAGGGCAAAAATAGAATGGTGGGTTAATCTAGGACTGTTTCCCAAACTGCAGATGTAGGTATTAGGTGATTTCCACACAGTTCATTGTTGTATGATTGTTTTGCCTACTCTGTGATGCTCACTGGGAAGTCTCATAGTCTGGATCAGGTTCAGAACTGAGTGCTGACAGTTTCCTAGTACACAATACAGACTTTGATGAAGATGTGATTTTAGTTTAAAGTTGTTTTCCTTTGGATCAGCTTCATTCCAATGCTGACTTTTTTTTTTTTTTTTCCCCTGACCTAGGTGGCATAACTACTGATATCATGTAATCCTTCTGTGTAACATAATGGAAACAGGATGTAATTTACCTTAATGTCAAAAGAGTTGGTTAGTAAATAAGAGTTGACAGTCTTTTAGCCAAGATACTGGTCTTGCAGATTGAAATGTTGGTTATCAAATTTATTTCTTCTGGATCCTTCCAAGGTTGAAAGCAATGAGGAGCTGACTGCATTACATAAGGTGAAACTTTAATAAAAAGTTATGGATCCAGATATTCAGATATTGGGGAAATTGCTTCCCAGTTTGTGTGCTTGTTCTTGCCACCACCCTGCAAGACTGTTCTGTCTGGCTTCTCCCTTTCTTCTGAAGGAGATCGGGATTTATACAGATCTGAAGTGGTACTTAAAACCAGAATTGAGGCTCCTGTATTTCAGTGGAAGTAAAAGGGAGGCTGCAGTACATACTGCTCAGCTGATCCCAGGAAAGCAGCAATTTACAAAGGGAGTTCTCAAAATGGGGACTTAGACCTAGCGAGGGTGATGGTTAGTTTCTGCCACTAGCTGTGGCCCAGTGGCTTTGTACACAGCTGGCATTTAAGTGTTCTCATCTAGTTGTGTTTGTTCCTCTTTTTAAACTGGTGGTACCATCCATAGAGTGAGTGAGTTCATGGTAGACATTTATCAAAGACAAGGCATTCAATCATCTTCATGAGGGCAGATGGAGAAACTATTTGTGCAAAAGTGCAAGTTACCTTGTTTATAGTAAGATTTTCACAAGTGAGGTGAGTTTATATATATTCCCCCCACAGTCAAAAGAGAGGTCTATGTATATAAACTTGTGGCTGTAGAGAGTATGCATGGCAGGTTGTTTCATTGCTGATAGTATCTTTCACTGTGTAATATTCTTGAAAGCTATTGAATACATGAAGTAAATCATCACATCTTTCTACTTGTAAAAAGCTTCTTATGGAAAGCAGGGGCTTATTAGATGGGGTGAACTAGAATACTTGCTTTGAAAGTCTCATATGTAATCTGACTTCAAGAATTTTTCATGGATGTGTTACTTTTTACTTGGTTTATCTAGATCAATACCCTATCTTTCCTATCCTGTGACCAGCTTCAGTTCTAAACAAACTTTTAGCCACAGCAAAACAATAGTTGTGTTAGTGGTCCCCCTTCTCTTATGACTGGTGGAAATTGGGTAGTAGAGGGAGAGTCTGCTGCTGTCAGAAAGCGTTAATGTTCTAGATGGAGAAGCGGTAAGCAGGATGGTGCATGCATTTTCTGTATGGATCTGAACATCAATGTAGGATATGCAAGGGCTGTGGAGAGGAAAAACTGAATGTTAGTCTATATATAAACTTGTCCTAACAAACATTTGTTGAAATAAACAGCTACAGAAATGGTTGGGCCAACAATAAATCAGGTCAGACAAAAGAATACCAGCCAACTGACACAGCAGTGCCTTTCCCGACTGCATGTATTGTGACCAGCCCTGACTTGGCAGGGAGGGTGACTGGCGCCGACAAGCCTGATGAGCGAATTTTATTTTGTTTTGCATGAAAGAATCCATAGCTGTAAGACCATTATTGCTTGCTAATATTTACTAAACAAAGGCTTTCTGTTGAGAAATACCTAAACTTTGAAAATACGTAGTTTATGCTGATTTTATATTAAAGATGGATGAGTGATTATAGAATGTGGTGACCGAAACCATCGAGGAGTGGGATGCTAATGACAACAGTGTACTACTGAAATGGCTTGACTAATATTGATATGCTTCCCAGCTGCTTTGTCATATCATTCTTGTGCAGTAGATTTGAATACATGCTTTTTCACCCTATTCTTCTTTCTCCACTTCTCCTACAGAGTATGCTTTCATGTGGTTACCTTTACATTTTGGGAGAGCTTGTTTTCAGCTAATGTAAATGACAGTTTAAACTCCAGTGAAAGAAGATTCACAGATAGGCTACTAAGCTCTCCAAGACAATTTTGTTTTTCCAGTTTTAAGAGCTTTTTTTTTTTTTTTTCTTTTGGAGGGGTAGAGGGCTGACTGATTCTTCCAGGAGATTCCAGGAAACTGTAGTCACCTAAGCAAACATCTGAACTCATGTGCCCAGAGAGGTCCTCTGTGCTGCAGGATCACTGGCAGTTGCAGTCCTTTGGTCCCAAGTACTAACTAGTCTTCTGTAGTACTGTAATTTGTGTTGTTAAGCTTAAGAGAGGTTTTTAAAACTGTTGTAGCATCCATTGGTGGAGGCATTTCCTGCTTGACTTCATGTAGATAAATGAATGTGTGCAGTGAGACAAGGGACAGAAGAAAAACTGAAAGTAAATATTAATTTTTATTACTGCTTAAGTTAGATTAAATTGCTGCAGGAACTTGTTGGAGACACATTTCCTCATGCATTCTTTTCGCTGAAGCAGTATTTGCTCTACCGTTGTTTTGGTCTCCTAGCCATTTTTAGACTCCTTAGTATTAAAACTGTGTTTCTGTTAATCTGGCATATTTAGATTGGTGTAGTATCTGGGGTTCATAAACTTGTCCTGAACAGGAAATCTCTGGTTTAGTGTCTGTTTGGTGAGTAGCAGTCGCTGAATGGAGTGTAGTTGTGGTTCCTGATGACTTCTGCCCCCACTCCTCTCCAAACACTACTGTCATAGACAGGTTGTCTTCTGGAGGCACAGAAACAATGTTTCAGATATTTTGTAAACAAATAATACAGTGATGGAATACAAAGAAATCTCACTTGGGTGTAGCCAGACCTTTGCTTTTGAGAGTACAAATAACTAACCTTATGCTTGAATGCATTATTTTAGTGATAGTGTTCTCCTGGATGGTATGATAAACATCTAATTCAACTCAGCAGTTGTTTTCAGCTTGTATTTCCCTTTGAAGCTTGCTGCTTCTGTTGCAGAGTTGAAGAGGCTTGTCCCCCTTAAGTTGGGTTTTTTTCTCTCTCTTTCTCTCCTTCCCCTCCCCCTTATTTTGCTTTTTTCCCCCAACTCAGTTGGTCTGGTAAGATGTTATCAAATCTTAATACTAAGAAACTGCATTTTGGCATCAGGTATGCTTTAATTAGTCTTCTGTATGTTTTTTTGGGGTTTTTTTTGCCTTGACCTAACCTGTAAGGAACCTCAAGAGGCTGTTATATCCAGTAATGGCAAGCCTGTAGTGGGTCACACTGAACTCCCCAGCATAATTCATGCAGTTTGTCATATGCCTGTGATGCACTCCTTCCTGAGGACTCCCAAACTGGGAGTAATCTGTATATTGGTTTGGCTACTTTCCTGCCTTGTTTCCCCTCCCCTACTTGTTAGGGGTCTAAAAGTCTACCCACCATATCACCAGAAGGACCTGGTTATGGGGTATGTGCGTGGGTTTTCCTGACCACATGATTAGGAACTCTTTTGTCTCCAGCCACAAGTGGATGGATGTGCATCAGGGGACAGGGACACCTTCATCTTGGCTAGGCAAGAGTTGTGGTTCTGGTCAAATTGTGCAGACCATCTCTAGTCAGTTGATCATAATATTCATGCCCTTCCTGTGAGGACTGCATATATTCTGGTTAGACAGAGACAGTTGATGTGGAAGGTTTGTGTCCTATAGCCTTCAAATGCCTCCATAAAAGCCTATCTGTCCCAGTCCTGCCAATATAAATCATTATTCCCAATGAAGGATTGTGGAATATTTGTCTGCCTCTGGAGGATTGTAAGAAGAGGTGAGACATGGTCTTCATGGACTACCTCCTCTATAACTATTTCAAAACTTAAGTCTGCACACTAGACATGTTTCTTAATGAACTAATCAAAATTACCTTTATCTAATATCCTATTTCCTGAAAAGAACACATTATTATAAATTTCAGATATATTTGTCTGATTCACTTTGGGTTTGTGGGCATCAATACAGCTCTGCTGTCTTTCCTTTTCCCCATTGCCTTTGCCTGGAGCTGGCCAGTACTCCCAACAGCATTTATTCTTGCACTGATGGAGTACAATTGAGGCTTTGATGCATTAAAGCCCAAAGGGACAATTAAAATTATCTGGTTTCATTTTGACAGCTATAGAATTTCTCCAAGTGTTAGAAAGTGACAGTGGCCATGCTGGCTTAACTGAAGCTGTGTCTAACTCAGTGTCTGAGCTCCAATGACTGCCAAAAGTGAATAGCTAGATAAAAGTAAAAATGCTAAGTTGGACATATCCTCTGAACCCTGTCTGCTTAGGGGAGTTCTTGAGCTGTTGCAGGTTACATTGTTTGTTTTAGTACAATGCTTAGTAGTTCAGTAGACTAAGGAGTGGATTAGTTGAGTGAGAAGTTGTGGAGGCAGGTTCAGAAGGTGAATTCAAAGACATTAGGTCTGTAAGCAGTTACTGAAGTGCATAGGAACAACTGTGTGGTAGCAGTTGTGGGTGCTGGGGGACTGGACTGCAGAAAGCAGCCAGTCTCTTCCAGTCTTCTAAGCAGTATTGCCCACTTCTGTGTAAGACACAGGCTAGCTGGACCCATGGCCTGACCTGGTAAAGCATTATTGTCTCATTAGTAACCCACAGGGATACTTAGAAGAACTTGTCCAGTCTCTCCTTGTTTCCATGTAAACTTCTTGTGCCACTGCTGTGTTTTGGCAAGAAATTCCCCAGGTCTCTGAAGAATCACCCTTTTCTGGTTTTGAATCTGGTTCCTGCTTGCTCTGTTTAATCATCTTAGGTGCGTTATATTTAACTGAAAGCCATTGGTAAGTGATTGATTCTACCCGCTATTTTCATGCCTTCCATGATTTTCTAATATTCTTCCATATCCCCTGTAAATCATCTCTTATCCAAGGTCCCAGCTTCCACTGTTGTTGCTTGCATGGAAACTGCTTCAAGCCCAGATTGCTTTCTCCATTAAGTTCCAAGCTTTGAGCTATAAAATGCCTTTACATCAATGTGTGTTTGTCATAAACTACCTCTGCAACTAGCGTGTATGTACTGAATCATAGCCACGTTTAGTACCAGCCTCTTGATTTTTTTTTTGCCTTTGCTGTGTTCGAGTCCTCAGTAAAAAACCATTATGTATACATGTAAATGAAGATAAAGCCACAACTATGTTTCTTTAATAAATTACATAGAGCTTTCTTAATTTACTGCTGTGTAAGATGGGTTTTCCTAGACTTGTGTGTGTCCTGTTACAGACAGAGCTTCCTACTCCTCTCCAGCAGGAAAGAACGCACAAAGTGCCCGTGAATGGTTGATACAGCTTTTGCCTTAGTCTGTTTCCTGAGCCAAGGTTTTACCTTTGACCATATATAAGCTACTGTGAGTTGAAAAAAATCTGTTGATGTTTGACATCTAGGGAATAAAGCTTGAAGCACAGTGGTCCTTTGTATCAAGTGCAAAAGCAAGCCTCCTATGGCATGTAATTTGTATGTAGGCCCCCACCTGACAGTAGTGATATACTGTACTGATGTGTCATGTTGTACTTCATTGACTCCTTAGAAAAATTTAGGTGCTTCTAGCCTAAACATAATGTCTTGTAGCCAGAACAAAATGACTTATATTTGAAACTGTTCTCTGAGTAACACTGGATCAATTTGCACTGTACTGTAATTGTCTGTATTGACCTGTTTGTTATCATGGCCACAGACAACACAGAATTGCCATTCCTTTTTGCTCAGTGGGGAAGTGAGTCAGCTTGTATTAGATCCTCTTTTTCTTTTTCATAAGCTAGACTTTCCTGAATTTGAAAGCTTTTTACCACAACTTGCAACGCAGCACTCTAGTGCATGTGAAACTTTAATTCCGTGCACCAGCACCTCTTCTGTAACAGAACGGAAGAGATTGTGGTTTAACCTGTGCCATGTATGCAACAAGACCTATTTTTTTCTTAAAAAATCAGGTGGAGGGGGGCAAGATTTAGGATTGCATAGCAAGAGGCATATGCTGTAGAAACCATTGCCCTGTATGTGTGCTTGTTTGAGAATTTTTCTGATTAGGCCTAATTCACAAAATAATTTAGGTGTTCAACTTCTTTATTAGGACTGACATGCTGAAAGACAGACCTGTGTAGATCTAGGCTTATATATTAGAGAAGCTTAAGATCGGACTGACACTTGAGTTAAAAGCTAGCCAACATTTGCCAAAAATCTTTGTGGTGTTGAATTTGTATCAGGTGAAGAAATATCCAATGAGCAATCCAAATCTGCTTTTGTGATACTCTTTTTTGAATATATGTAATTATCAAAATGGTAGTTGATGAAATGGTATGATAAACAGAAGATGATTTAATTCAGAAGCCCTAGGGTATTGGGGTAGAGTCCTTTTTATTTTTTTTTTTTTAAAGCATACTTGCTTGACTTTTGGGGAGAAATGAGTTTATATGTAAACAGCATACAACATTGCAAGTAAACTGTTGGCAAATGTTAGTATAACTTTATTTTTTAACAATTTATTTGTTCTAAGCAGGCCCAGCATCCATATAATGTAGACTTCAGTGCAGTTGAATACCATCAGAGTGGTTTGTAGTGTGATTGGGTATTAATTCACTGTTTCTCCTTTTAGTTGTCTTTTACAGTCTTCTTCCTGTAATACAGTTGTTCCTTTTACTTTTTTCAGAAAATCAAGATGGCCTGCATCAGGTAGTACATGAACGCCTGGGGGAGTTGCTACGTGTTTTAAAAGCAGTGATAAATAAACACCAGACTCTAAACTCAGTTGATATTCTTAGTGCTGCAGGAACAGTTATTGCAAAAGTAAAAGGTAAGGAATTATTACCTTTCATATTCTTGAAAAATTGTAATTACTGACTTGATTGACTCTGGCTTTGAGTTATAGATAGGATTCTATGTATACAGAAGAAACAGGGTTTTTTTTTAAGAGTAATACCTTAACACTTGTTTAAAAATACCTTCTCTAAGCGAAAACTAATATTAAATAGCTTGTTCTCCTGCTGATCTTATAAAATCCTGCTCATAGGAAGCTAGCTGCAAACCCACACTGAATTCCAAAAGCACAAGCCTTTGATCTTGAGCTTTTCTTTACCCATGTATCGCAGAATAATAAATTTCGCATTTATCCACTTAGAGATTTGCCAAAAATCTTTGCTCAGTTCTATGAATTTGTAGGGATAGTGTTGTATTTATATCAAATGAAGAAATACCTGAATGAGCAATCCAAATCTGAATGGCCTAACAGTTATAAATTCCACAAACAGATCATAAGCATGGTAAAGGTGTCAACAGCAACAAAAAAAACCCCTTGCAGACATACACTTTTTATTGCTGGCCTTTGCTGCTGCAGTTCTGTGTGTGTCAGACAAATGCAAATGGTGAAGCACACAATTTCTCCAGCCCCATAAACCATAGCTGTTTCTTCTCTGTGTAACCTTTGACTGCTACTGCTACTGCTAATGCTACTGCTTTGACCCTACTCTGGAATAAGTCCAGTATATTTCTGTGATATGGAGAATGCTTTGAGTAGGGATAAATCTCCACCTCTTGCTTCTGTTAAATCATGTGGAATATCTCCCTTCAGAGACATATAATTTAGTTTTTCTCCTTGTTCTAGGGTTTTTCCCCTTGCTTCCTAATTATCTTAGTATGTCTGAACATACAGTGCTGATTGAGTAAAGTAGTAATATCAGTTAAAATGCTAATGTGTTTAGCTGCCTGATTCCTGTATCTTGGATTCTTCCAGGCTTCTTATGGATTTTTCCTATCGATATATAGTTTTGCGAGTTTGATCTTGGCAGGTACTAGCAGCCCACTTTGTATTTTCTTCCTGCTACATGTGGAGTTTCCTATAGATCTGTCCCTTGTGTTTGAAATGATCACAGGATTATGACTGCAATTTCTGAACTTGCTTTAGAGAATTGTACCTAACTGTAGAAATGCAGAGGGTATCCCTGAGAGGTTGCCGTTTGTCTTGTTGATCTTGGGAAGGGTTAAGTACACATGTACAATGGTAATCAGATATTTACATGTGAGAACAGGTTAAATGTTTACTGAATGTAATTCTACATCCACCTTAGACAAGCTGTTTCCATGCTTAAGTGTTACGGTAAGATTACTGTGTGTCTTCCACTGCCCCCTAATTTCAGTGGACACAGGACCATGTTCAACTGCTTGCTTTAATTTAAGAAATGGTGAGGAGAACGGACTTAAAGTATGCAAATAAATCAAATTACATCAACCCTTGCTAAATCATGTTTTCAAAAACTATTGCAATAATATCTATTCTCTCTGGACTACATAGTCTATTGAGGTTGTTCTTGATATGCAGTGCCCCAGTGCAGATTGGTCACTGTCTATAATGTCCAAGTTTACCATTACAGAATAAAGCGGTAGAATTACTGTCCTTGTCTCACATGGTAACATTGTTGACTGATTCCATAATTATTTTGGCCTTTTTGTCAATTTTAGTATTTGATTTAAAGTCCATGATAAGTCCAAGGTCATTTCCTGTAGTTCTAGTGCCGAACCAGTTTTCCATATCTAGATTTTTGTACTCTCCCTCCTACCCTTCTACTTCTGAAGTGGAGAATTAAGCATTTCGTTGAATTACATAATCCATTCCTCCAGAGTACTTGCAGCGTTCTGAATTTGAGGCCATACATATTTTTTTCTCGATGCACACTGTTCCATCATACTGTTTCAGTAACACTGAACCTTGGGCAGATGCATTGATGTTTCATACATTTTCTTACATGTATCTGTTCCTGCCTGGTTTGAGTAGCTCTTCTTTGAATAGTTATTTTAGGATTTGTTCACTTCTTTTGATAGTGAGCAGAAGAAATAACTTTAGTACTAAGACTTTTTTTTGGCAATACAGATATTCATAAATACTTTTTAGGTTTTTTCCCCCCTAAACAGATTTTAGTTCATATAATTAATATGTTTGCACTTGAAATAAACTAACTACTAAGATTGTATTGTAGAGTTCGCTCACTGTTAATACATTGAGTTTATGAGGAACTACAGTCTTGGAAGGATTGCATTATTTTCTAGGTGGAAAGAAAAACCACTGCTAGGAAAGCACTGTGCATATTGTATAATTACAGAATGTTGAAAGTAACTCTATTCTTTATTGTTGTAAGAATGCCATTTGAAACAAAAGCAGTACAGTCATGTCTTCCAGTTTTCTGTCAAATGTGTTCAAGTGGGTCAAATTGTAAGACCATACTTTAGGTACATATGAAAAGTCTGTGTTCAGCCATAGCTCACTTGAACTGCCTTAAATATCATCTTGTATGATGAGATACCTCTGAATAAAAAAAGGCATGAAAGGAGTTGATTTTGTTATGGTAACAATCTTTGTCCTTGAGCTGAAACTGAGCTCAAGTTTTGACTGATTTTTTTTTTTTTTTTTTTTCCCCCTTCTTGGTTACATTACTCTGTGAATAATTTTCTTATTGGCAATGGTTTAACAGTACTGAAAATCTAGCTTTAGGACTCCTGCTACAGGATCCAAAGTACAGTGATGATACGGTGCACAGTGCTGATCTGATACAAAGATCTTCCAGCTTGAATAAATAGACAAAAAGGGTTTTCAGATGGAATAAAAGATTATGGCATGCAACTTCTGTTCATAGCATTCTTACCAATTTCTCATTGAGTTATTAATCTGTCTCATAAGCAGCATACGCTCTGGACCTAGAATGGAGAGGCTGGCATAAACTGTCTGGTTGTTCTTAGGCTAAAGCAAACACAAACTTGCTCTGTGGCAAGCCATTGTTCTTGTGATCCACTGTGGTGTGACCTGGCCTTGTGGAGTTCCCAAGTTAATTACAAGGAAAAGGAGCTCCAGATCACACTAAAGAAGGTGGTCTCAGTCAGTTCTGCCTCAATATTTGTACCCTTTCATACAAATAAGTGCTTTCACATGAAGAATTTAGTAAGGTCTGTCAGTGTTTGCTCAGCCGTGTATTGTATTCCTCATGTGTCTGGAGATGGAAACCAGGAGTTACTGGGCTGCAGCTCTTTCTGACTGGTACTTCGGTCCTAATTCTCTGAGAGCAGCAAAACCTTTGCTGTATGAAAACGGCCTGCCTCTGCCCAGCATAACCTGTGGTAAATGTGAAGTCAGTTTGTCTTTAGCACCTGTTCAGTGTTTACAGCTGGTTTTTGTGTGAGAATCATACTGCTTTGTATTTGTATTAAAACTGAAATGTGTGACTGCTGGAACTGAGGAAGCTGAAGTAAAAATACAGCATGTTGTGGTGAATTGTAAGCATATCAGGCCTCAAGTTTGCTTACAGGGGCCTGTCAGTAACACATGCATCCGCAGGTTTTCAGCTGTGGTTATTTCATTAGAAGTAATGTAACTTTTGAATAAACAGGAAGGTACAAGAATGTGAGGAGCTGGTAGGACAGAACCAGTATCCTTTTTCCTCTGTCTTCCCAGGCAGTGTTAATGTGACATTATGAAAGAAGTTCATCTGACTCATCTGTTTCTTGTCATCGGAGGACAGAACTATAAAAAGATGTGGAAGTACTCTGTATCTGTAGTCAGATTTATGACTAGGAAGAAGATTAACCTGGCATGGAAAACTTCTGATATTTAGGAGAGAATGAAATAGAAACAAGCTGGAATTTACATGATTTTTTTTTTTTTTTTTTAATTTTACTCCCTCCCCCACCATCAGAAATAGAAGTGTAATTGGTTTAGGTTCTAGAAAGACCTTTTTGAACTTTGCATTAACACCAGGGTTTCTAATCTAGTCTGTATTTGGAACTTCATATAAGGGGAAATGGTTATTTTAACAAATGACTGCCTTTGCTCTTAATGAAATCAGTTACAATAACTTTGGAACTGGACTGTCAGTGACTCTGGCTTGTGAAGTACTCTTGTAAGTATGACAAGTTGCACTGCAATTTAAACGTAATGTCCAGTGCAGACAGACCATCCCCTTTAAATTACTGCAAGCGGGAATATTTTGAACGCTAGCAAAAATTAGAGAGCTTGTGCCCCTCCTTTAAGCCTCTCGGCCATTTCTCAGATCCTTCAGTGGGAATGATATGAATGTGCTTGTAGTTCTGCTTTGGATGTCTAATGCTTTTGCACAGACTGAAGGAAAAACTAGTGATAGCATATTATCTTAATCTTGCTACAGAGAATGATGTTTGGCAGAACAGATAATGTCAGACTTATCATTTTAGACTGAGGTTGCAGGAAAATGGGGGAGGGAGGAAACTTGCCTTCTCAGGTTATATCTTGGATATGACATGGTTCACTGAGCCTCTTTGCTTGGACTCTGCTACTTGTACATACTTACTTGAGTGCTTCATGAAGAGTGTCTTTTAAATGACACCTCACTTGATCTGGAAGAATTGAGACTTACTGAAGCGTCCTGCCTGGAACCTGTTTAGACTCCTGTTTCTGGAAATCATTTCCCAGTCTGGCACACCATCATACTCATGGTTGTTATTTTCTCAGTTTCTTTAAATAGTTGATGGCCTGATCCCATGCTGAATTCAAGTTTATGCTGTTCTTTTGCGCTAAATTGCACCTTTTGACTTAACTGAATCACTAGAATGAACACAGATTCCTGGTAAAGCTGAAATTTGCACTTGTCTTGTAGAAGTTCCCTTTTTAGGTATGTTTTTTTCTAATAGTTCTGCATCATTAAATATCTCTAGCAAGGTAAAGTCATTTCAATTTTGTTGGTGCATCTGTGATGTAAATTCAGACTAAAATTTATTCTGGAGGGAGTAGGAAACAGTTCCTCAAACTTGTCTTGTTGGCATCCAGCTTAAGTTGGGGAGGCTGCCAAACTTGATAGTAAGTACAGGCTGGTGAAATTATATGGCACAGAGAACTAAAAGTAGAACAGTGGGGCCTGGACAGCCTGCTGTTCCTCTCTAGCTGTGAAATGCCAAGAATACTCTCCTTCTACTTCTTTCCAGTCTGCGTACTAGTGCTCTTTACTCAGGATCCTCCCCCTGGATTTTACACATGTTTTTAAAGATGAGAGATAATGAGAAGTATTACAACTCTTCGTTTTGGGAGAGGGAGGGTTTTTTGGTCTTGGGGTTTTTTTTGTTTGGGCTATGGTTTTGTTTTTGAAATAGTTCTGAAAGCTTCTTGAAAGCACTGTTGGGAGTTTAAGGACAGAAAATTGGTTGCAAAGACATTTAGTTCCAACAAGTCAGCCAGTTGCTTACTGCGTAAAAGTCAGCTAGTAAAGTATGGATTGAAGATGTATTTCTGTCTAAGGAAGAGATGGTGGTATTACTGTATCCGTCTATTAGGTATGAGACAATTGACCTGCAAAGAGAAATTCTGCAAGCTGGTGTAGTTTAGACTTGTCCAGGCTCTGTAGACAGCTGGCAAGGTAGCTTTGCTGCTGCCAGTCCTGTACGTGTCTGTGGGGGAGAGGGAAAGAGCAAGCGAGCAAGCTCCTGCAGACTCTGGCATGGCTGTGTCCCCGGATTTCCTGGGCTGTGCTGCCTTGATTTTGACTGGCAGGGGACAAGAGAGCATCGCAGAAGCTTGTGTGCTGTGCAGTGGTTGCTGTGAGCTGGCTAAGCATCATCTTTTAAGGGCCCTGGTTGCACTCTGGTCTTGACAGATAACGGCCTCTTCATAGTTTCAGAAGCATTGTTCAAATGTCCTCAGGCGTTGCTTCAGCTCCTGGGATTCTGGCTTCCAAAACTTCCATGGCTGTTGTTGGTTCGCCAGCCTGCTCTGTGCTTGGTTAAGAAAGCTTTTGATGGCATGACCCAAGAGTTGAAATTTGCAGTGTCTTGCAGCATTTTGATGAGGTGGTCAAACCTACCTCAGTTTGAAGACAGCTTTGCTAGCTTTGGAAATATAGATCCACTTTAATGCAAGCTAGGCTTGCATTTCAGGTGCTGGATTCCCCATTTTTAATGTATTGTTATCATATGATTTTTTTAAAAGTTCATTATGTGCCATCTGAACTCTTACTTAGAAGTGTTGTTAAGTTGTATACTGGCTTTGAAATCTGTAGAACTATAGATAGATAGCTGTCATTTCCAGACATGGAAAGATTACTATAGTTCATTGTTGTCAGTAGCTATTGTGTGCAGTCAGGATGTCCTGGGGAAGGAGCGTGCATGGTTTAAAGTTGATGTTAAGTACATCAGCATTCCAGTCGTAGTAAGCTATAAGAAAGCTGTTTGTATTCCACTGAATTATAAGACCTTAGACTAACCTTTTTTGGGCGAAGTGGTAATTTTGAAAAATTCAAGATTGGTTATTCCATCTGTGATGGATCCTGAAAAGAAAGGATTTCTCTGGTATATAAAGTGTAAAGCTTAAAAAAACTCTTCCTGGAACAGGAAGGCAGAGTGAAACAGACGGCATTTCTTTAGGGAGAGGCTATCTATATTAATGTCTTGTTAGCAAAGTGAAAGAAGTGCTCTTTCTCTGAAGACGTTGCAGCTAATGGATATACGAATGTTTCAGTGGTAAGTGCTTTGAATGTATAGACAGTTTTTGGTGGTTCCTTTTAGTTTTGAAACGGTGTTTCATGCCAGCACTCAAATGATTTTTCCACTCATTAGTGGCTGGTAATCAATAGATCTCATAGTAACTGTTGTTGCTTAATGCTTTGGAATGGGAAGTTTAGATTTATAAGCAGTGTTATCTCTGAAAAGCTGAGATTTTCAACTAACCTGAATTTAAAAACATAAAGAAATCCACTCCTATTTACAAAGTTGTTAAAAATTATCATTTGTGAAGCTCGATTGAGTCTCATTTCAAACAAAGGTGCCAGGGGCATTTTTAATGTAATTAAGAAGTGTAGAAGAAGAGGTAGGAGAAGCCTTAATTTAGCAGTGAACTGTGGCAACAGAGGCCGTTAATATTTTTGTAATACGTGGCAATTTTTTTTCTGTAGGCTTATTACAACACACTCTTCCAGATCTGCAAGTAGTTGTGAAAATAGCCCATGAGAAGAATATGTGTTTTCTGTAATAACTTTGTATAGAAATAGTTGTTATAAAAATGTTGATCAGGCCTGTTAGCACACTGTGTAAAAAGGAATGGATTCAACTGTGTTAATTTACTGGTTAAAAACTTTTCCTTTCGCAAAGGAAGTCTAATGGGGGAGTAGATTACTGTACTTTCTTTGTTTGTTACCCATTAGTGTTTAGGCACCTGGCAGGAAGTTTGAATACTTTTAAAGATTAAAGTCTGTTATTTTAATTTGCTAAGAAAATGTGTATAGAATGGGCAACATTTTAATGTGATTTAATTTTTGCTACTTCTAGAAGTCATTGCAGGCCATTATTTCCACATTTGTACTTGAAATGTAAGGAGGTTACATAAATTAACATTGTCACAGGTCTTGCAGAAAGTGATGAATAGGGGTGAATAGCTGTATGTGTGCCATTGTAGTACCTCTGAAACAGCGTAAGTAATTTGAGCATCTGGATAAGTAAGAATATTTCATTCCTTAAAAATACTTTTTGAAAATAAATACTAATGTGAAATTGTCACTTCTTGCAATGTAAAACTGGGAAAACTTCTATCCAGAAGGCTCAGCTTTGGCTCAAAGGAGTGTATGCAACTTCTCTACAAAAATATTCCCAGTTACCAATGATTAAGGAGTTAAGTTGGAAACAGACAAAAATGGTTGTGCTTTTTTTCTCCTCCTTTCTCTCTCTTCTCCCTTGTCCAGTAGTTGTTAATAGAAACTCCGGATGATTCATTCTTGTCTCATTATTCCAGTTTGTCATGGAAGCATGTTAAAGGCTCAGTGTTGAGTGGCTAAATACTTGTCTTCATCACCAGTTTAAACCATTTATTTTGTCCAGAAGTGCTTTTCTTCCTATTGGGGAACAATGATAGTTATACTGAGTTTCTTACTCATTTTTAACAGGCAAAACTGAGGGACTTTTGCCAGACTATGGAGCTGATAGTTAAAGGGGTTTGCAATGGACACTACCTGTTGATAGCTTTCGATTTGTCTGTACTCAAGCCAGAAATCCTGTGGTCTGGATACGTACACAGGATCGCATACAGTTACAGGGGGGCATCCCCATAAACAACTGCTCCTGTTACAAATTCTGAAATTTCTACCCTGAAAAGATACCATTTTTCAAATATTTGACCGCATTTGTGAGCTGCTTTGTGCTGTTGCTGCGATTTCACGCTTGCTAGCAAATGACTGTTTTTCTCTTACTCTCACATTACCATCGTGTGTCCCGCACAAAGCTGCTCTCTTGACTGAGAAGATATAGGAAGTGAGAGACTAATCTGATTTCATTGTGGGAAGCATCTGGGTTGCGTTAATTGCTTTCCTCTAGTGTTTACTTTCTTATTAATCTTCCTTAAAACTGTGTTTTTTCAATTGTTCAGAAAGGTATAATGTTGCATGTTCTGTAGACTTTGTGTATAAAATATGTCTTTAACTGTAAACTTGCTTGACTGACCCCACCTCTCACCCTTTGGTTTTCATTTTTTTCCTAAGCGGTGAACTTCAAAGAAGTTAATGAAGAAAACAAGAGAGAACTCTTCAGTGAAATATTTTCTTCCATTGAAACATTGGCATTCACCTTTGGAAACGTGTAAGTTGGAATCCAGAAGTTTTTAAAGAGCTCTGTGGAGCTGAGTCAAATTAAGACTAAACACAACAAAAACTTCAGTTTTCTTTTGGACAAATATTAGCTGATAAACTAATTTAAATTAACCACATCCAGAACAATTTTACTGCTCGGATTGGATGTTTGGGTTTTGGTTTTTTCTTTATAACAGGCAATGGTATAAAAATTGCAGGGAATATAGGACTATTATTAAAAAATGTTTGCAGAACTTCTAAAAGATATTAGAAACACTATCTAAATTTTTGTTCTCAGTGATCTGAAATTGCTTGGTAGGTGAAGTAATAAAGTAACAGAATTCTTTGTTTTTCTGGCAGTGTTTCAGACTTCCTTATGGGAGATGTAGACAATGGCTCGTCATTGGGACTTCCTGTATCTCGGAGAAGTCGGGTAGGCTAAAAACATGTTCTCTTGGAGTGTGGAATGGTATCTTTTAAATGAGATTTTCATTTCCGCTGAAACTCTGTGAATCTTGGGGCTGGGATACTTGGAGTCTTCTGAGTCTTAAAACAAGATTAAACCCATGAAAAAAATGCGTTCAAGGTTACAGATACTTGAATGTATTCTCAGTTCTAAATGCCAATGGGGCTAGTGCTTGAATATGTTTTTGATAACCTGCTGTAATCATATTTGAGATTTTTAAATTGATTAAGTGAAAAGAACTAAATACTTAAAAGTAAGATACTTGAATGATTTGCATGATGGAGTGGTTAGAATAGACCCGATAGACGTAGAAGCTAAAGGTTTAATGATCTCTTTTTGGCTTTTAAAGACTAATATTCATTACAAAATAACCTTTTCTTCTTCCAGAGCCCAGTTTGTGCTGTAGCTGTTTCAACAACAATTCACTAAGAGAACTGAAATAGCACTGTCAACTTATAGGTAGTCAAAGAAAAACATTAGTGTTTTAAACTCCCCTTTAAACACTTTGAAGGTGAGATTAAAAAATGCTCAGTACCAAATTCTGTGCTGATTTTTTGTGTATCTAGAAGCAGACTTTCAAGTAAATCAAGTCAAATCAAAAGTTACATGCAAAGAAAATGCAGTTTATAATTGTGTGTATGACAAGCTAAGTTGTAGCAAGGTTAAAAATTTTAGATCGTGGTGTTTTTTAAAGGCTTCATTGAAATGTACTTAAGGCTTAGCATTCCTTCACACAGCTTGATCATAGCAATGCTGTGAAGCTATAGCTGAGAAGTAGTCTTTCTAAATTTTCACTATGTTTGATAACACACATGAGAAAGATGGATGATCACAGAAGTTCTACTTCTGTAGCTGCTACAAAACTCATCTTCACAAACAACATGGAGGGGAAGGAGGCTACTCATAAAACTGGTTCCAGCAGACTTAGAATCAGAGGATTAGGTTGCTGATAAAAAGTATGAAATAAAATAGCATAGAAGCCAGGCATCTCATGTAACTTAAATGAGATGGTTTGAACAAGTACTATTTCAGCTAATGGGTTCACCAGCAGGAGGAAGGTGCTGAATTTGCCAACATTTCAATCTTGTAATGGCTTTGCAATGTAAAAATGTGTTCTTGTGGAACAAGATGGTCCCATATATTCTATTTTGAAGTGAATGCTTAGCTAAAAGATCACTCTGCTGAACATGGGGGTGGGGGAAGACCAAGGGGAAATTAGAACATAGTGAAATGAAGAAGGAATTCTGTTCTAGATGCTGCAAGTCACCAGCTTAGATTTAAAACCCCTTTTTTGTAGTGTCATTTGTTTTTCCTAATGTGGAAGGGAACAGTTATAAACTTTGGAGCAGGTAGGATAATATGGTTCAATTTCTTGGAAATCTGTCTTAAACTAAAGTGCATTTTCATTCATGCAAATAAATATACATTTAACAAATGAAGCATTTCACTTTTGATTTTGCAATTCAGAGAGCAATTTGGAGGTCAACTAGGAGTTGAGTATTAGGAGGAGTTAAATGCAAAATATTTAAGTAGCTGTATTAACTTTTCATTCCTGTAAATGTGTACATTCAGTGGTTGAACATAACAGCTAGCTGTATCTTAGAAAGATTAGAGCATAACATTTTGGTGGAATTTAACATGTAAATGCTTTGAGGGTTAATTAAGGAGAGAGATTTTAATTGCCTGTTAGGGAAGGCACCTCCCTAACTAAGCTGTTGAGGATTGCTCTAAGAGGAGGGCGGGGGGGGGGGGTGGTCGGATGGGGAGCAGGGAGATGATCTTGCTTCTCCTGGCTGCAGGGGAGTCTGCATTCTTTAGTTCAGGCATTCCACTTGGAAGCTTAAGTTAAATGATATGTATACCCCCTCTTAGCAAATGTAATTGTTCTCATTTTAGCCCTTGTAGTACAACCAGAAGTACAAGGTGGAAGCAAAGATATTTCTTAATTAAAAACAGAAGAGTTTTAGAATATGTTGGAAGAGACGAGACAGGCATGTCTGACTTCTCATTACTCAACAAGCTATTTGAATGCTATTCGATGCTATGTAGATCTGAGAGCATAATAAAGAAGGGTAGAATTTTCAAAATGTGTGCAGAGATTTGCCTCTTGTCAGGGTGACAGTTCTTGGGTAATGGAGGAAAAAAAGGCAGAAAAGACTGAGCAGTGAAATCTGTCTAGAAATTGGGCTTTTTAAATTTTTGTTCAGCTCACTGGGATGAGTCATTGGATGCTTGAAGGGGGCAAGCTGTATGGGTCAAGTTCTGATAAGAAGTTGTAGGACGTAAGTAAAAGTAGTTGTCCATGTGCTTGCTTTTAAAATGTGCTATTACATATTTGTGGTGGCATGAATGTGGATGGATGAATGAGCATTGATTAGCTGCCCTAACTAAACTGTGTGCCTGAGTTACTGGCAAGGAGTGAACAGTTCTCAGGACTGAAATGATTTACGTCTTATAGAATGGGAAATAATTTTTAGGACCAGAATTGTAAGTGCCTCCTGAATTAATATAAAGTATGGGGGTTTTTTCCTCTTCTTACTTGTTCTTCCCTAACAACTGTATGCCACTTCAAAATCTACCTGAAGACAGTAATACTTTATACCCAAATCAGAACTAAATCTAGGAATGTTCAGGCTTTCTGTGCAACAGAATATTGAGCCATCTCTGAATTCAGACTTTTGGGGTTTTTTTACTGTTTCATTGATAGACAGCTTTGGACAGATTTCTCACTTGTTCTGAAAAAGCCCTTCCATTTTACTGAAACTCTCATTTATTAAACAGCAATTGTACTAGTATTCCAGTTTCTTAGGAATGGAACTGTTCTTTAGACTGTAGTTTGATTCTGTTCAATGTAACTGATGATTAATGCCTTGCATGTTTTGGTATATGGAAAAGCTGCTTTTGCTGTGAAGTAAACCAGGGATTTTTATGTGATTTATAATCTGTGTCCATTTACATTTAAAAAAACTAACCAAACAAAAAAGAACTACTTGCATCATTGTTACTGTGCTCCATTGTAGCTTTAGGTCTGAAAATAAAACAGCACCAAAGTCTAAATCTTGTAAAGCTTAAGGCCAATTTGCAGCTATTTCTCAGCCTTTGTCTTCTGCCTGCTAGCTGCTTCAGAACTTTCAAGAGTAGTTTATTAATTTAAAATGATGTAGAGTTATGTTGGGTTTTGTTTTTGTTTTTTAGAAGGGGGTGGTGGTTACCAGGTAAACTTTTCATTCATTTAAATTTGTTCAGGGGCCTGGTTTACAGCACAGTCCTACAAATAGTTCAACTTGCTCAATTAAAGGGGTAGCTAAATGTGGCATGAAGGCAAAGGTAGGGATGAAATCTTGTGCTAAATTCCTTTTATTGTTGGATGAAATTCTGTCAGGTTGTACTGACTGTCAGGGCTTCATTAGCAAGTGTTACTAGTCACTTTATTCCCTTGAGGAAGAAATAAAGGATTCTAATGGCATGTAGGATGGTGTCATATGTATATGATACTAGGTCTGTATGAAAAGCTTTTAGAAAGATAGGTAGGGATCTAAGAAAAGCTGGATGTCACTTAAATATCAACCTGGTTTGTTAAACAACTCTTCCATCACAGCTTGTCAAGATTGTTTATTTAAAGGTATATAATGATTCCTTGCTATTTATTATGTCTCAATTGACAGCTGTGGAAGCTTAGAAGGTATTATGCCTTAGATGAGAGCGCGTTACAGTACAGGGGGGTTTTTTATCTGCAGAAAAAGGGGCAGATGATGCCATTTATTTTGTTAGCCTATCAGTTCTAGTGAAAGCTTTTCTTTCCTAACTTAATGTTTTGTTTCTTGTACACCAGTCTTTTGAGAATCTTTCTGTGGAGTCTGGGGGTTCACTGCATGAAAGGGATGATATTCAAGGTAGGTCATTTAATATTAATAAATACCATTGTGTATCTGTGTTTTCATCTTGTAAAATGTTGTAAATAAGTTTCTTGGTCACTCTTTTACACCTCTGCTGCCATTAAAACTTTACTGTAAAAAATTTGCTGTTGCAGAGGTTTTATGCTTTTGTGAATAACCAACCTGGGTTGCTTTTTGGGGGGGGGGGGGGGGGAACCAAGGCCAGAAGCACTTCTGTATGTCATCATATGATTGGTGTTTTGTTGGGTCACTTTCTTTAAGAAAGTTATGCTGACCATATGACTACTCCAGATAGAATACTATGACCCTTTAATTTGTTCTAAAACCTCTGTCAGTTCTGTTTAGAATCAACTAGCATTAAAGACCAACTCAAGATCAGAGCTGCTTAAGCATTCACAGTTGGCTAATACTGGCTTTGCTCTCAGTGTGTGGCCATGTCTAAAATTCACTTCGTTGTGTTCAATGCTTTATTTTCAGGACATCTTCGAGCGGAGGAGGTTGATAGCATGCTCCTGAGAAATGACAGTGGAATTGAATCAGCTCTGTCCTATGCTAAAGCATGGTCAAAATATACCAAGGATGTAGTCGCATGGGTAGAAAAAAAGCTTAGCTTGGGTGAGTGGCTCTTTCTGGCGTTTAATCAGCTTTGTCATGATGAAATTAAATCTGCTGTTAGGCCTCTGTGCTGCAGACTGTCAATAATGTGATTTCTAAATTAGTAGCTGTTCCGCTGAAGTGAACAGAACTATCGTGCATTTCCTATAATTAAAGGCCTGTAACAAAGTGAAGGTGGTCCCCTCTGTAGCCTGTCTGTTAGAGGAAGAATGTAGAAAGCATATAGCATGTGGTGCAACTGTTAGCGTAAACAGTAACTGTGAATTTTTTTAACAGAAGTGGAGTGTGCTAAAAACTTAGCAAAAATGGCTGAAACTGCTAAAGCTGTTGTTGGACACCAGGTGAGTACATTTTAGGGATTTTATTTTAAAGTCTTAACTATGTATTGGATGCCTTGCCTAGAAGTGAAATGAGGAATGGATTTTTAAGTTGATATGGAATTGATTTATACTGTAAATCACTGGTTAAAAGATCTGTTTTATTTTGTGTCTTCCTGTATCTTATGGAAATTTGGATGTATACATTTATTTTTGTTGAAAATGCAGACTAGCCTTATAGTTTTCACAGTATACTCTTTTGTCTAACATCTTGTATGCTTTGTGATTTGGACTTGTAGACTTCTCTTTCAGAGTGTCTTCCTAGTAAAATGAAACATAGCTGAGAAATTAGTAATTTTCTAGATTCATACATAACTCTCTCTTCCATGCATATATAAATACCTTACTAAATTTAATTGAAAATCTAGTTCAATTATACAGACATTATTACTTCTCCCTTACCTAGAACATTTATGTTTTGTTGTGTGTAATTTTAGGATTATATGCCATTCCAATCAATATTCATTAATGCTTTTCAAAATGATATTGAGAACAATCAACTTTGGCAACAGACAGCTGCTGCTCTCCAGTCTAACAAATTTGTGCAGGTAAGTCTAAAGAAAAAGAGCAAGACATTGTTTAGGTTTTTAAAAAGTTTTCTAACAGCACAGAATATTCAAAAGAACAAACTTGCAGCCTATAAGCCTTTTATGTACTCTGTTAATATTTCCTATTTAGCCTCTTCTTGGAAGGAAAAACGAGTTGGATAGACAAAGGAAAGATATCAAGGAGCTTTGGCAGCGAGAACAGAAAAAAATGGTTGGTACTTCTTTCATATCTAACAGTGTTCAATCTTAAATTCTTCAGAAGAATGAAACTCAAACTAGGTTGTTATGTGCTTAAATTCACATGTAGAATCTATAGGGCTTATTGAATGTAGCATGTAACTGTCAGTTTCATGACACAGTTGTAACAGGTTACCTTCCTATGACTACGTACTTTGAACTGCAGCATACAGACCTGTGCATAACAGCTTCTTTAAACATCATGTTAAATAACTGGAAAATTAAAATAATTCATTCTTTTGCTTTTTTCTTTTGTTGCATTCTGCAGCAAGAGCTGGAAGCTGCTCTAAGAAAAGCAAAACTGCTATATACACAGCGTCAAGATGAGTATGAAAAGGCAAAATCCTGCACTGCTCGTGCTGAGGAGGAACATCTTGGCTCAAGTGGAAGCTTTGTGAAAGATTTCAGTAAGCAACTGGAAAAAAAACGAAGGCTAGAAGAGGAAGCTCTTCAAAAAGTAGGAGTTTTTGTTTCTTGCTTCTAAAGTTAAGCCTACACTGGTTTTACTTGTACTTTCCCAGTGGGAGCATTTGAGCAAGTGTTCTGTTCATCATTCTTAATTTTAATCATGCTATCCTCTTCCGGGCTTCTATCCGAAATGGGAATCTCCAGTTACAAGCACCTTGTGTGGTGTTTTTTTTTCCTTGTTTCTAGTATTAAGGTCTGTAGTACATCAACCCTTTATACTTGTTTTCTCTAGGCTGAAGAGGCCAATGAACACTATAAAGCGAGCATGGCAGAGGTTGAAGAAAAAAGAAATGATTTGGAAAGCTTTAAAAGTGATGTCTTAACACAGCTTCGGGAGCTTATTTACCAGTGTGATCTTACTCTTAAAGCTGTAAGCATGCTTTTAAAAATATGTTTGGCACAGATATATAAATATTGTTAAGAGTAAGAGAAAGCCCCATCTGTAGTATTAACTGCTTAAAATAGAATATTTTGAAAGGACAGAGGTCAAACCAATAGAAGAAGGAAAATTTTTAATATGTTTGTGGTGTTCTTTTTCTGTTGGGAGTTTTTTTTTTTAAAAAAGGGGGAGGGTGTTATACATGTCTCGAATGTTTTGGGTTTTTTTTTTTATGAGCTGTTGCCTTGCAAGAACCCTGATTACACAATTCTTGTAAAATCTAAGAATATTGATGGCAGTAGTGTTACTCTGTTGCTTAAGAGTACAGCTCCCATTCCCGTTATTTTCATTAGTGCATTAGCAAAGATGTTTGGCTCAAGCACAGAATGGACATTAACACGCTGCAGCATGGAGCCTGCTAATCTTGGTGACAGTCTCAATTACTACAGGATCCATTGTGACTAATTGTATTAATGCTACACGTAATGCTTGCTTACACAATAAGCAAAGGATTGTCAAAACAGTATATCTACGTACACAGTTTTAAAAAAAACTTTAAAAGCACATTATGCCAATAGATGCGTACTTTTTTAGACAAGACAAAGACAATTTAATGCCGGGGCAGGGGATGAGGAACAAGCAACCCAAAATCCAACCCATAAGACCAGTACAAAGCTTAGACAAACTTGTCAGTTCAAGTGTATCTAAATTGCAAACTACTTTGCAACCCCAAAGCTGAAGAAGCAGCCATGCAGTGTCTCCTTGCCTGGTCTCTGCCTTGTGATAAAATATTTTAAGTTTCACATAATTTAACAAAGGAAGTGTTCAGTTAAACTGTTCTGTTGGGACAAGGAGTTTTTTCCATTTCTTGTCTCAAGATGATACAGAGCTCATCAGGGTTTGGAACTGCAACTACTTCATCATTGTAGTGGGGACTAAAATTCCCTCCAAAGCATAAAAACCACCTTTTTGGTAGCAAAAAACTTTGCCGTTTGCCTTGATCAACTCGAAGTGGGAAGCCACTGGAATTGTCTTTGCTACCGGGAGGATTCAATAACCCAGAGACAAGAAGAATACTAGTATCTATACTACAGATGAAGTTTTTGCAATTGATTTTTCAGGAATCTTGCACTAAGTCATCCCTACAAATGTTAACTATTTTCTAGAATTTTTCTAGTCTTATTGTTTAAATAATTTTCTGTTGGGATATTAATTTGGGTTGAGGAAAGTGGAGGTGAAACGTTTAGTAAATGATCTACAAATATTGACATTTTTTTTTCTCCCAACAGGCAACAGTTAACCTGTTCCAGCTGCAGCACGCTCAGGTTGTATCTCTTCCAGTTAACTGCCAGTCCCTCTGTGAGAGTGCCAAACTCTATGACCCTGGTCAGCAGTATTCAGAGTTTGTGAAAAGTTTGCCAAAGGAAGGGGTTCCTATTGAATCAGGTTCTTTTGAAACCCAGAGTTCCCAGGTTGATGGGTGAGTCCCAAACTATAGGTGGTATTTGCTTGGTTTAGAATTAAATGCTAGGCACACGTGTTTAACAGTAAAAGAACATTATTGGAGGAATTAAATGAATCCTGGTGTTTTACCATGCTTTACCATTCTCTGTTTCTTTGGTTTATCTTTTGGTAGATTATATATAATGTTGACCTTAAAACCTGACTTTAAATTCCAAAGCAGAATGTCATTTTGTGTAATATTACTTGCTAAAACATTGAGAATTGTAGTGCAAGAATTGTTACTATTTTAATGTAGACACTGGTTAATATAAAAAATGTGAATTTTGAACTTGGTAGTGTGGTGTGACAGTAGTATTTGATAATTAGTTTAGAAAGTCTTGAGGAGGTAGTTTTCCTCTTCTGCAGGCCTTGCTGCTACAGTACCTTTTTTCATATTGTTTGTCTGGCAACTTCTTGGCGGGAAGTATTGCTCGATTTCTGTCTCATGCTATGTGACTAAAAAAAATCATAGTCCACATGTCCCTATGTTATAACTTAATTATCTTATTCCAACCTGGGTGAAATGGCAGTTTTTACTGTTAATGTATTAAAGATACAGCTAATGTGGAAGTAAAGACTACAAGACAGAAAGGCAGCTCCTCATGTCAGTATGCCAAATGCTTTTCCACCTTTAACTTGTTATAAAATAGTCATCTTGGCCCTAAAGCACCAGAATATCCATTCCAATCTGTGTGTTTCACAGTTATACAGGAAAGTGTCGTCATCGTCTTTCAAGAGGAAACTAAATACAAAACCTAACTATTGAGTCAGACTTCTACCAACAAAAGCCAGGAAATTCAAAGTTAAAGCAGAGATTCTTAGTTCTTGTCTGTAAATTTCCTGCCTTTTAAGACTAATTTAGGCTATACTCATAAACTTTGTCTTAGGGGGATTTAACTATGCAGCTCCCTGAGAAACTGATGAGCATGAAATTTCAAATGCTTTGTGTGGTCTCCCAGCTACTTACTGCCTAAGATTTATGATTGGGTTTTCTCCTCCCCTCTCCCCACCTTTAGTTTTCTTTGGCATGGCCTTGTGATTCTTCATGTACTTGAAGTGATCACTTTTAGGTCTGCATTTATTTAAGGGACTGTAGCTTGGACAAATGCAAATTTTAATGTTTTTAAGTCTTTATTTCCTTTAGCTGGATAGGGTAGAAGTGATTAAGAAACAGCTTCCTGACTGCTAAACTTGGTTAGCAGGCCATTTTGTCCACAGGGTGTTTCAACATTTTACATTAATTACAGTTAATAGTTTTCTGTCCTTACCTTGAGAGCAGATTTTTACAATGTACTGACTATAAGATCTCTGGCAGCTTCAACATATATTCTGTGCTTTTAAAAAAGCACAGCATTTTAATGCCTATATGTTTATAGGTGAGTGATCCTGATGACTGAGCAGAGAATCTTTCGGAGAAAGGCATAAAAGTAGGATGGAATAGCCTCTGAATTATTCTGATCTTTAGATGAACAGATTTGAACAGTTTTTTCAAAGTCTGCAAAATAATGGTCATAATACCTTGCAGAGATGTGGAAAAGCTGATTTATTGGGGGGGGGGGGGGGGGACACTGGGAAATTGCACGTATTTAATTAAAAATAAATTGCCACCGTCTTTTTTAATTTGGGCATTAATAATTACATGTCAAATATGTATGTTCACGAACAACAATTAAAAGAAGCATTTTTAACACTCAGGGATTAAAAAAACCCCTTTGCTTTTCATTTAATTATGTCTTACTCTTCAAATTATTTTCTCCTTTCTGAAGGGTTTTTAACAAGCAATCAACCAACAGTGTCCATACATCACATGGTAACTTATCTCAGTGTTCAGGAGATTTTCCTGCTCAGACATTAGATGATGTGGGAAGCCCAATTTATCATCGTTCACAAAAGATTGGAGAGACAAGATCTTCCAGCAGTACAGATATCCAAGGTAGTTCTTTTGTATTTCATCTGTAGTTCAGTCTCTAAATAAAAATACCAGAAAAAAAACAGGTGCTTGATGTCTCACTGTCAGAAATGTAGCACTGACAGGGTTAAAAAGTATTCTAAAGTTCAAAGGTTATAAAAAAGGTTATGTACTTGAAAGTAAGGACAAATGGAAAACTGCCTGTGTGTATACCTAGGTTCTTTGACAAGAAAGGTGACATGCAGTTCAAACAGCAAGTACTGTCAAGCTCAGTGTACTAAACTATTCCAATTAACTTCAGCAATTTTTTTTTGTAAATACTATGTTGATTTTAGGTCTTTTGCAAAAGCACAAGTGTCAAGTTTCTGAAATTCATTTTCATACATCTTGAAGGTTTTACAGGAATATATGCTGTGGGGTTTTTTCACTATATTGCGTGTTCGTGTAACTTTTGCAATATTTTCCTATTTTGAATATAGTCATAGTCTTTAAATAAAAAGAAAATAATGTAATTTTGTCCTTGACACTTGGAATTTGTGGTTTTCTTTTCAAAAGCAATGCGAGGGCCACCACCATTCAGATCATGGTCAGTTGGCAACCAGAGCGGAGGAATGTGCAGTGATTCTGAAAGTGCAGGGGGAAGCAGTGAGTCACGATCCATGGATTCTCCATCTGCTAGCCCAGGTACAGCTACACTCACTGCTATACTAATTTGAAGTTTTTTCTTTTTTTTTTTTAAGTGTTGCATTAATCATTACATTAGTTAGTTTAGCAAGTGTTGGACAGAGCCTATAATGAAAATGAGTAGTTGGGTGGAACTGATACTTATAGCTTCCTGAAAATTTTTCTCATCTGCTAGGGGATTTTAAAAGACGACTTCCCCGAACACCTTCCACTGGTACTATGTCATCTGCAGATGATCTTGATGAAAGAGAGCCACCATCTCCTTCAGACTGTGGTAATGTTGTTTCCATACCTGAAGTCCCCAGAAGATGCTTTTTGTTGTAAAGTGTGGCTTTTCTTTTTAATGTGCTTAAGAAAAGTACATTAACAAGGCTGTGATTACCAACAGCAATGCTTTTCAATACAGTGTGCATCCACTTGAGGTTGAGAGCTGAAGAATAATGTTTAGGTCATTTTAATGAAGTGGTGCAGAATTGTTTTCATATATTTAGATTAAGTATATGGGCAGCCTTTGAACATTTCTAGTGTCTTTACCCTCCTGAAGTAAACACAAATGATCCATTAACCATTCCCTCCAGACATTTAAAATTAGCTGCATGGCACTGAGGTATGTACGATCACTTCGAAATTTTGAAGTGAAATGCACAGATACAGAGAGTTGGTAATTGGCAAACTGGAAAAAAGTGGATCCAAATGTTTAGGGTAATAACTGAGATTTTACCCTTTTCAACTTCAATAAGCAAGTTTGGTAATGTCTGTCCCAGATTTGACCAGACCATTTCTAATTTTCAAATGAATTTTGACTGTATAAAGACAATGTTGCCACAGGTACTGAAACCTGAATAACTGAATTATCATAAATAGTTCTCTGGTATGTCTGCAGTACTTAAACTAGTTCTAAAATATTTGTGGCACTTGTTCAGTAAAGCCTTTAGGAAATCCTTCAGTTAGTCCTTATTCCTAAATGTATACTTTGCCTTCTAGGAGTCAGCCTGTGGTTAACAATACTAATTTAGGTCCAGATTTAAAGCATGACAACATGTTAATGAATGCAAACTTTCACTTGGAGTGGTACTGTTTAATCAATACTTGAGCTTTTAAGAAGATTTCTGGGCAATTAACTGTTAATTTTAAGTTTTTATCTGTAAAACAAAGGTTGATAGCATTTTAAGCAAACTGCTTGAAAAAAAATTGTTCACAAAAAGCACCAGTTGCTATTCTGTTTTAGAATCCTTTAGAAAATATTTTGATGTTTTCACAGGAGACTGAAAATCAGTGACTCTTTTTTATTTTATATGGGTTCTGCTGTGAGCATGTGTTAATTCTTACCTGCTTCAGAGTATTCTTTTTCAAGTATTTCAGAAACACTACAGGCCAAAACCATAATGGCATCTTTCATCCCCTAGTACAGAATTTTGAAATATATAGAATGAACTGCAGGGCAGTTGGAATTAAATGTCTTAATATTTTCACATGCCATTAATACAGGAGAAAATGGAAATACTTAAAAATGCAAAACTAATTGTTTGATTCCACTTTTATGTAAGATGATTTGATAGTTAGTGGGTCTGTTATGTGAACTGAGGCATTGTTTTTCTTCCTTGTGATCGAAATGTTTTTCATTACTTCAGTAGTTGCTATTACTTACAGAATGCTGCGTTCTGCAGCATGGTTCTAAAAAATCAGAATAAATACTCTATCTCAATAGCAGATATTAGAATGACTGTAACAGGGAAATTCTCTCCAGGTGTAAATGATCTGACATCTGAAACTGCAAATTCTCCAGGACCTTTTAGAAATGCTAATATGTCCAAAGCAGCACAAACACACAAACTACGGAAGCTGAGAGCTCCATCTAAATGCAGAGAATGTGACAGCTTAGTGGTATTTCATGGAGCTGAATGTGAGGAGGTAAGTTGAAAAGTTGTTTAAACTGCTGCTTGAGATTTATGTAAAGTCGGGACTTCTGGAAACCTGCATTATTTTTCCGTATAAAAAGTACGGACTTTGCAGCTTCTTAGAATCATCATGAACTTAAAGCAAAAGCACAGCAGGCTAATAGATCTTTTCTTTTGCTTATGTATGGGGTAACAAACAGCAGAGATATTTCTTATGGTGTCAGATTGTATCAAACCATGTGGTTTTTTTTCCTCCCCTGTAGTGTTCACTTGCATGCCATAAAAAATGTTTAGAGACTTTAGCTATTCAATGTGGGCACAAAAAACTTCATGGAAGGCTTCACTTGTTTGGAGTGGAATTTGCCCAAGCTGCTAAAAATGTTCCCGATGGCATCCCTTTCATCATCAAAAAGTGTACATCAGAAATTGAAAGTAGAGCGCTGAATGTCAAGGTATGCTCAAGTTTGTTTATAAAACTTAAGTATGAACAACCTTTTTAAAAAAATAAAATCTCTTCTCAAGATGTTAATGCTGTACTGTTGATATCATATACGTTTTACACTTGCCTTTCAAATTAAAATAGGGTTTTGCTGGTCTCTTAATGTCAGGGCATCTATCGTGTGAATGGAGCCAAATCAAGAGTTGAAAAGCTTTGTCAAGCTTTTGAAAATGGAAAGGATTTGGTTGAGCTCTCAGAACTCTATGCACATGATATCAGCAATGTTCTCAAGTTGTATCTCCGCCAGGTATGTACTTGAGAGGTCAGATGGAAAACCAAAGTACTGTAGTATATTTCTTCAGTACAAGAGGGGAAAAAAAAAAATCCCCTTCGGCAGTCCTTGTGTATTTGCAGTAGGCTTCTTTATTTCACATGGAGCCCGTGACAGGGAGAGGGAAAGCTGCTGGTATTACAGTCTGTAATCTACATGGGCATAATGTCTCTTTAAATACTAGTACCATACATAGAACAAGCTTTTGTTTATCCAATTGTAGTGAAGCTTTTATTTCTAAAACCTTTCTGGTTACTGAATTTTCCTGTCTTACGTGAAGTTTAGAACATTCCCATATTCTTGCCTCATGCAGACAGATGCTAACAAAAATTTAATGAAATGCACATATAGTGGTTACGGTGATGTGTTCATTATGGAGGGGTTATGAATATTTTTCTTCAAAATGATCTCTAAAGCTTCATGATTGAGTTTTCCAGAACAGTTGCAGTATGTATCTGAAAAAATGAGGCTGGGGTGTTGCCCAGTGAAATTACCGAGTCACTCTGAAAACTTTTTAAACCTTGAAAGAAATAATCCTTAGCTGCATGGCCCTGTCCTCTTCTTTACACTGGCTGTCACAGATGAGAATTCCAATGCTGTGATCATCACCATTAAGTTAAGGGCTTTTGAGGAATTGCAAAGATGTACTCTGCCTACTTATTCAAGTAAAAAAGTAGCATATTCTATACATTATACTGGGGTACCAGTTTGAGGCACTGTGCTGCATTTTGAATAGAGCTCATAATTAAAAAAATTCAAATAACACATGTTCTTCTGGTCTTATTATTTCCTTTGTAGCTGATCTGTTGGTGTGGTTTTTAGGTAAACCTGCTCATTTTAAATGCAGGAACAGTGCTAGAAACATGCAGTTAAGACATTTTTAGATAGAATCCTGAGTTAAACCCTATTTGAGACTAATTATTAAAACTAATTATTTTGAGTTTTATCTAGTCTTCATAATTTTTGCTTTTATCTAAGCTGGAGCAATGCAATGTAAATAGCCAGGTCAGGTTTGAGGGTTTTGTCCGTTTTTGGGTTATTAACGTTCATTTTCCTACTAAGAGAATATTTAAATCACAATTAAAAATTAATGTTATGTGACCTAAAATCCAATTTTAAAAAAAGGAATATGGACCAAACTGAAACCACATGTAATATATTATCAAAGACTGGAAAAATAACAGCTCTATTATGGTATTTGTGCATATGCAGTGTAACACCCTCCCTCATAGCAATCGCTTTCTTGAAATCTGTACCTGTGTTGATAAATGCTCAGTCTTGAAGCTATTGCAGGAAAGGGGTAGCAAAAGATTTCTGGAGAAAGGTATAGGGAGGAGTGGTTCTTACCTGGGATTGGATTTGACAAATTATGGTTTCAGCTAATGAGCAAGGATTAAACAATGTCATCACCTAAGAAAAGATATTAGGCCAGACAAAGTTGAAGAAAAGCAGGAAAGAAACAAGTTAAAATTCAGGCTTGAGTATTTTTCTGAAATGTTCTTATTTCTTCAGCTTCCAGAACCCTTGATTTTGTTTCGGCTTTACAATGAGTTCATTGGACTTGCAAAAGAAAGCCAGAATGTTAATGAGGAATTGGATGCTAAACAAGCTAGCCCCAAATCAAAGAAAAGACAGTCAATCTGTATTGAACTGAATAGGATCATTATTAAAATTAAAGATCTTCTGAAACAACTGCCTGTACCAAACTATAACACTCTTCAGTACCTTATTGGACACCTCCACAGGTGAGAAAAGACTTTAAATGCAAAGTGATGTTGAAAAATAAACAAACTGCTACATGCGGTGTACTAGGAAGCTCTTGTACCCTTTAGATGACTGTAGAGAAAGTTGTCATGTATGCCTTTAGAAGACATTTTTCTAATGTAATGAATTCTCGGGTGAGAGAAGAATATGAAATGGAAAGAAAGGAGGGAAAGAGCTCAGCTCCACTATTCTTGATTTCTTTGCTAGCAAGTAGTAACTAGTGGCTGCGGGGACCTAGGTGTGATTTAAATCAAGATATGACCCAGATAAGGGCAGTGATTTGGTGGCTGTTAACAGAAAACTGAAACTTGTGTTGTGTCTGTTAATAACCATTCTCCAGTTACATTTCACTTCCTTTTCCTCTAAATGCTGGATTGTATGATGATGTGTGACGAGGCTGTACCAAGCTGATTACTACCAATAAAAATGGTACTATTGGGCCACAGCTATATTAATGAGAATGAGACACATTTTTTCCCCAACCCCAGAAATGTCAAATAGCCACAAACATCAACCAAATAGACATAAAAAAGCCCTGTTTGGAAAGCACGTAGTCCAAGCTGCTGTTAAATGCAGTCTGCAGTGAAGATTCTGCCTGCCTACCAAACCCACCTTCAGTTTGTTTATTGTCTGTTAGCCTCTCTAGACATGATAATATTTTGATATCTAAAATAGTTCTGAAGTAGTAAAACCCTCTAACTCTTGGGGTTTGTGGGGTTTTTTCCCTCTTTATGCAGGGTTACAGAACAGTCTGATGAAAATAAAATGTCAGCCAGCAACCTTGGCATAATATTTGGTCCAACTCTGATCAGGCCACGTCAAACAGATGCTACAGTTTCTCTGTCATCACTTGTGGATTACCCGTATCAGGCTCGGGTAGTGGAGCTGCTCATAACATACTATGAAAAGATATTTGATGTTTCACTGAAACCACTTCTGAGCACATCGCAGTCTGAAGAAACTGCCGTTACAGTCAGAGTTGCTTTATCAGCGGAAGAGAGGGAGCCCCAGCAGCAGAGGAAGTCATTTATTGCTGTAAAGGAAGTGAGTGACTCTTCTTGTGCTACCACAATGTTACCTGTGCCATCTTAACTTTTGTGTCAAATGCTGCAGTGTTCCAGGGCACATTTCTATTAAATCTTTGTGGGGTTTTTTTGTTAAGGAGTGCCTTTCCTTTTGAGTTCTCATTTACTTTTGCTTTGACTTTTGTTAACAGGGTATTCTAATAGCTCCAAGTGAAAGCAGAGCTTCAGAAACAGCTGCACTGTTTTTGGAATCAAACAATAGCAAGAATATAAAAGAACAAGTAGATACATCTGTAACTGGTTAGTGCACTTGTATTAAGTCTTGGGGTGGGTGAATAAGAAGTCATGGATGCATTAGATTATAGTGCATGCGGCCCTTCTCTTTAGACAAAGAAGCAAGTGATAAAACCTGCTTATCACTGTTTGATACACTGTTTTTGTAAGAGGAACAGAGAATTAAATCTTTCTAAAGGCTTTCAAGAAACTTGTGTTTATGGAATCAGAGCTTAAAGTATTTGGTAAGAGAACACAACAATGTTTTGGTTTCTCCCTTTTATACAAAAAAGAAGATAATTATGCTGTGACTGTGGATTTCTGAAATTCACAATGATGCTGCAAACCAATATCCAGAAATTAACATGTTTTGACCATTGTTTTCCCCCAGAATGTGTATCACTGTCACTCACTGGAACTAAACCAGAAGGCTCTGGGAAGAGTAATTCTCTGACAGAATCATCAGCTACCAGCATCTTGGATAATAATATTTCTGCTCCAAAAAAGCCAGGTTTGCTCACTTAACTATAAATCTTTTATAAGATTTTTTTTTTTCCATTTATCTGCCTGTGCTACTACAGTGGTTTGTTTTAATGTAGGTATGATTTCATCTGCTTTATTTAGGAGTAACTGTACATGATCCCTTTTAATTATACTGAATTGCAGCTGGTGTTAACAGTTCAGTCGCGTCATGTACATTAACAGTGCAACATTCTGAAACTTATTAAAACTGAAAATATTCAGGAATTGGAAAGCACTAGCCAAAAAAAAAAAGTGCAGTGTCTCTTTGCCTGTTTTCTCCTCAGTGTCTTGGTTAGATCTGTACAGTATGTGTTTTAATGCTAACATTTGGTTAGAGTAGGATACTCTAGTATGTATACAAGGTATACCTAAAAACTGTTATCCCGTTAAAATACCAACTGTCAACGGATCATTAATGAAGTCCATATTCTGTTGGCAAAAGTCTTGCTGACTTCTCTTTATATTTGGTGCAAAGATCCAGTCACATCTATTTGTGTGTTTCTAGGTGATGCTGTGAGTCCAGCTTCAGAGAGGGACAGTGATTCATTTGTTTCTCTAGGTGAAGACAGCTGTAAAATTAACTTACTTCCTGCAAAACCTAACCGTCAGATTACCAAAGTTCCATTGCGGGTTCCAAGGACAAAACCAGCTACTCGCCCTGTGAGCCTGCCTGTAGACCGAATACTTCCTCCATGTGTTTTGAATGAAAGAAATTCACGAAATACAGGAGCAGTAAGTCCAGAGAAGCTTGGCAGGAGCCCTACTATTGAAGAAGTTTCAGAGGTGAAGGCATTCCCTGCTGTTAACACCTGCTGCAGACTTCCTTGTTATGACACCCAGACACTGCGAAAAACTTGGGACAAGCAATATAAACAGTACGATATCACAGCAAGGACAGCTATGATCATGACTAATGTACCCCAGGAGAACCGAGCACTTGAGAGTGGAACTGCAGGTGTCCTATCTCCATCATGCAGCATTGGTAACAATTCAGCTAATGCCATGCTTCCTAGTAAGCCATATTCTGTTTCTGTCAGGTCAGGAAGGACAGCAACAGAAGGTAATGGTCCTGATGCCAATCCTCTTGCTGTCTTCAGGGCACCAAGAACATTGCAGCCACCTCCAGGGACATTTTATAAACCACCCTCTAACAAATCAAAACAAAATGAAGAGGGTTCTTTTGCTAAAGCTTGTGCAGCAACCAGTGCTAGCTCTGTGCTTCACCAGGATAATACTGTGAAACTGGCTAGGAGTTCTGCAATTCCATCAGGTGATCCTGAACAAAACACAAATGAACAAAAAACTAGCTCAGAGGATATTCACCCCACAGATCTGAAGCCTACTTACCAGAGACTGAGACCAAAAAGGATCCAAGAACTGGAACACAGGGAAGCTCATTTTGTATAGGGTGCAAATTCTTGGACTGCATGCAATTTATTGATGGTGCCAGTGGAGGCTTCCTTTTGCCCTTTTGCCTTTCCTTGAGAATCCCACTTCTGTGCCATATCGGAGTTATTTTTATATATGCAGCATTTTAAAAATGGGGGGGGGGGGGGGGGGGGGGGCGGCGGCGGCTGGGGAATTGTGAAGGAAGCAAGTCAAACTTTTTGTAATTCAGTAGCTTTTTGTAAAGATTTAATGCATTCCCAGTCTAGATACAGCTAATGGGTTCATTAAATAAGACACTGAGCTTCATTTCATTGTATGGAATGGAGTGCTTATTCATAGAGAAACAACTATTGCATGTAGCAGTGAAAGGAGCCATTTTTCATCATAGACATTCTAATAAAAATGGAAGGTTTAATGTTCACTGTCTAAGCATAAACCAAAGCTTGTGCTTTGCTCTGTAAAAGCATTTGTTCAGTTTTCTAATCTGTGCAATTAAAGCTTTGCTTCTGAATAGACTTACGTACTGGCCAGCATGGCCCATAATTATGTATCATATGTGTATATTTTAGGCAGACATGATTATCTGTTGCCAGTTTTCTATGTTGTCACTTTAATATTTTTTTTGTACAGCAAGGATGCACTTACTGAGCTTTACTTTTGAGAAGCAGCAATCAATCCACATCTGGTTTCTTGTATAGCTTAGTGAGTGGGGCAAATGTGCACAGCCTGTTTCGTTTGGATGCCCTTCTGGAGAGACTACCAGTTGCAGTGGTGCTGTCTTTCCCAGGTGAATGAAAAGGCACTGATTTGCTTGCTGTAGATCAGTTTCACCACTTAACCTGGTGTAACTGAAATGAAGAGCATTGTTTCTGGGTTTCAGTGAAAGAGCTGAAAATAACCAAAAATCTGCATTAGTAGGTGCATCTAATGGTTTTCACTTTGTATTAAATGGTTTTTATGTGTACACTGTGTTATATTTGCTTTAAAATATATTAACTTGTTAACATTTCAGTGACTCTATGGCTTCTATATCTGGATTTCTTCTAACTTATTAAAATACAGACATTTGGCCTTTGCAGTAGTAGTACTGTGCTGCATCTGTCTTCTGGGGATGGGGGGCGGCGCACTTTGCTTACTGAGATTACATCTTGACCCTTTCTCACATACTGTAGAGTTACAGGTATTTTATTTTAGCATGGTACTTTCTACAGATAAAAGAACTAAGAGGACTCTCAGAGGACAGAAAAGAATCGCTTTTCTGTTTTTACAGCATAAAATATACTGGACTTTCCTACTCCGTTCCCTTTGCCTGTCTTCTGAAAATACCCCAAATAAAATCCCACACTGCATTCAGTGGATGTAACCTGATTTTAGTTTCCAGAACAAAAGATACTAAATTCGCAATGCTGAACTTCTGATTCCTTGTCACATTTCCATGGAAGCATGGCTTGCACTTGTGGCAGAGCCCATGCTACCACTGGATGGTTCTGGCTGTGCTAGGAGCCATTTCTTTGGAGAGCTACCTCATAGTACAGAGAAGCTGAAGATGCCAGGTGCAGCTATCTGCCTGGATTGGTATGGTGAGTTGCATAATAAAATAAGAGGAGGTTAAAGGCTTCTTGACGTAGATGGGAGTTTGTTCCACTTCTGAGAATGGAGAGCTGAACCCCACACAAGTGACTATTGAGCAGAAATAGTGTTAATGAAACATTACAGGCATTGTAGCAGAACCTCATAGCACAGCTGTGAAAAGATGGTGATGATCAGTATAGATTAGGGCCACAAGATGGCAAATTAATTTGTGAACTACCATTAAATCTATTATCTTGCTATATTATTAAATATTTTAGCATATATCTAACACTGAATATGCTAACAGCTTAAGAAATTGTAATAAAAGCTGTTCATCTAGCTGGATGGAGGGTCTCCAGTACTCCCCCAGAGCAGGCTGCTGAGGTGGAGAATTACTCTAGTCTATATTAATCTGTGAGAAACAGAGGGGAGTGTTTTGCAACCATGTCATAATACCGGTTACTACTGGTTGTTACCATATTGCTTTTTATGTACCATCTGCTTCCACGTTTTGCTAGCATGAAAGGTTTCTGCTGTTTTAAATGTACTTCAGGTCTTTGTTCAGTTTCCCATAGCCAGGCAGCTACTGGCAGGCTCCACCGGGAGCGGGAGAGCACAGCACCCTTCTGCATGCCGGTGTCTCATGAAACAACATTATTTTATGAAAAAATCGCTTTTGAGAGATTGTGTCCCTGCTTTATGTCTTTGACACTTTTTATGCAATATAAGTGAAGTAGCAAGTGCACTTCTTGTGAAATTAAAACCTTTGAAGCTTATTTGAGAGTTGTCACCCTGCTACCCAGGCTGGTAACACCACAGGAGGGCTGCGGTGTGGGGGCAGAAGGTGCTTCCAGAACCTTCCCGCCAGAGCAGGGGACGGGGAAGCCTGTGGGGGAGCTGGGAGGCAGTGGTTTAAGGGCCAGTGTGTGACTTCTTAATTTCTAAATTTTTGTAAATGTTTACACCTTGACGTCAAGGCTGCGTTTTGTTCGGGCCGGTACGCTGAGGCCTTCCCCTGCCTGTGAGGAAACGCCTCAGCTGACTTGGGGTGGGGGCGGCCGCCACCTGCCAGCGCGGGACAGAACCGTGAGGAACCGGCTGCGGCCGAGGTGGGACGTGACCGGCCGCGGCAGCAGCGCCTTAAACCTAGTGGAAGAGACTCCGGCTTTCTTTTTGACTGGAAATGTTACTAATGGTTCCTATTGTTTGTTTCGCTTCTCATGCAGATTTCCCGAAGTCTTACGTCTGAAATGGCTTCACCCCGACTGAATTGCAGTAATCCCACCCACCTGTCCTAGGTGACAGGGCTCTGGGTCATGCAAAGTGCCAGCACCCTGCGGCTTGCCTGCTGGGGAGGAAAACTTTTTGTGTCAGGTTTTCCTGGTAATTGCGTTTTCTGAAGTCGTAATGCACTGCCTCATCCCTCTTAAAGCTTTGGCAGAGTACTGACTGCCATAAATCGCTGACCTAATTAGTCATGACAGCTGTTTGTTTAGCAGGGCCCCTAATGCTACCAGAACTACCCTTCTGAGACTATTTTCTCAAATACAGGGTTTGTTCAGATATGAAAAAACACCTTCAGAAATACCAGCCTCCTAGTACAGACTTAATTGCACTTGTGGTGGTTATGTTGGATATTTGGGAGGATTTTTATTCAGGAGTCCTTAAACTCGCAGATTGAGCTGTTCTGTATCAATCAGGGGATTAAAACAATCTCCTTACAACTGAGCAGTGTTATTCTGCAAGTGCAAACTGCATTTAAGATATGTGTTTCTTTGCAGCCAAGCTGAACGTTCCTGCAGAAACCTTTCGCATAGTACGGTACTGCTCACACATAAGGTAAGCTTTTGTGGCAAATTTTCCAGATTTTTATTGCTTCTATTTAAGAAGTCTTTGTTTTACATGCAAGTCCATTAATTCTTTAGCCTCTGTAGTGTATCAGAGGCCTAATTGCGTTCATTTGACAGCTGACACAAAATGCTCTGGGAAGGCAGTTAGTGTGCATATGCTAACATTGGTAACTTAGTTCAGAGCATGTTTATACTTTTTAAGTGACTTCTCTGCTTACTGCTGTGGTTCAAGGTACAGTGATCTCAGAAAACTTGATTCTTTTTGGATGAGACTAAACTGGAATGTGCCTTAGCAGTGTTGCTGATGTGCTGCAGCTGCTACTGCACGTTCAGTCCATGGGGCCAGACTGGAGCTCATCTGAAGTAAACTGCAGACATGAAGTGTGTGGGTGCCGGGTCCTCAGCACTCACTGTTTCACTATAAATCTGCTTGTACTGGGCCATCCCACTTGTAAATGTACCCATAGATTTAATATGTTGGGAAAATGAGACAAACTATTTAAACTTTCAACTAGCAAAGGGGGGGGGGGGAGTGTTTACAAACAATGCTATTTTATATAAACATGTCAACATGGAAATAAGTTTCACTGGAGGATGCTTTGGAGACAAGCTTTTCTGAATAAAATGTTCTATCTGCATGCCCATTTATCTTTGGAGAGAGAGGGGAGTTCTGTTTCTAATTCAGAGATGCATGGGATCTTTGAAAAGTGTTTTCACTCACAGGTAAGAGAAAATCTTTCAAAACATAAAATGCCTGAGGAAGGTGAATGCTAGGGAAATCCCCACTCAGCCCTTATGCTGCTGGATGGCAGAAGAGCGTGTATGTGAAGTAAACTGGATTATGCCAGAAGTAGAAAACTTGCTTCTCTGAGTTACCACTTGGTGCGCTTTGTGCTTGTTTAACCACAGATTGGGGTGATCAGCCCACTACTGGGTTTGTACATGGACAGGATCTGTTTAAGATGCCGCATTGCGACGTGTGGAAGTCTGATTCTGATTTTGATTCTTGGAAATACACCTTTCAAACAGAGATTTCACTGGCCCTTTGGTTAGTCTCTCTGACTTCTTGGCAGTATTGAACCTTGAACCATTATTTCAGCAACCTTGTGAATAATACAGCTTCCACCAGCTTTTATGCACTCTTTCTTTGCAGCTTGTTCTTTGTCATCTATTCAGGCAGTGCAACTCCTTTCCTCACTTTCAGTCTCCTTTATTTTTTTTTACTAGCACCCATATCCAAGAAATACCATTTGGCTCTAGCTTGCCAGAATTTCTCATTGTTGTCCTTAAGGTCACTCCTTACCTAGATCAGAGACGGAGGCCTCTGAAACACATTAGGAAAAATTCTAAAACCTTTAGCTTGGGTTTTCCCCAGCAGTCTGATAGCTGGGTGCAAAATTTATCTGAACTCAGAAAACCCCAGGCTGTGTATGTATAGTTTTCTCTACACACACACACATAGGTGTATCCATTTATCTATATAAGATATGTTTATAGACACGCACTCCTGCGGTTTGCCTGGGCAAAACTGTGTTAGCATTAATTGTGTTAGCTTTCTAGTGAGGCTGTGTCTAGGGATGTGCTTTTCTGCATTTGTAAAAAAGAACATCTCACCCAGTTAAGAAACTGGATAGTGGAAAGCATTATTCCTGTAAATCAGAAGTTGACCCATGAGCACACCCAGTACATGAGTGTACATATTTTCAAAGCTCTCTTTTCAGTTAATTTTTAAATTCTATTAATTTTAGAGAAATCTTTGTGTTGCTGGAGAGTTTACTAGGGATGTTTTTATAATTTGCTGGACAAACAGCATTTAACCAGATTTGACTTTGTAGTCAAAAGTCAGGAATAAGCCTGGAAATAAGAAAACTGATAAAACACTGGTATTTAATATAGCTGTTAAAACTATGGCATATGTAGGTGAGGGGATAACAGAACACGCATACCATATGACCTTATGTATTACATATAGGTGTTCATGAAGTACATCACAGGGAAGTTTTACGTTATCAGATATCTATTGTAGGCATAATGTAAGAACTATCACTACATCTCTATTTCCACTCATTGCTTTCATTACATTCTTGTACATAAATGGAACACCTCATTTTTTGCTGCTGCTGGCAACAAACTACTGATCATTAGGAAATCCCTGAGTGATAGTGACAACTGTGGATAGAGCTACCAGAGAAATTGTGCAGCGTGCTCCATAAACTGAACTGTTTTCCCCTCCTGTGTGAAATGATCGGCCCCCCACATAAGCTTTCTCTGTTTATTTTCAAAGATCCCATGCTTTAAAAGCAAAAATGGGTCACAGGCACAGCTGATGTAGTTGAACATAGAAAACAAATATATCCTACCATCATCCAATTGTGATGTAAAAAATCTAATTAGGAGAGATTAGTTTAATCTGTAGAGCTCTCTGTGTACATGCAGGCAGCAAAAAAATGATCCATTTTCTTGAAATAACTTGTCTTAGAATCTCAGGGTTGAAATGTTTGTTTGCTGAATAAAACTACTGAATTGTCTGATTGCCTCAGACGTAGTCGTAGTGCTTAAAAACAACCTACAGCCGAGCAGCAGCAGCAGCACTAGTTTCTCTGCTTTGCACTGCCATTAATTAGAGAGACTTCCCTCTGTGGCTTTATAAAGCCCTTTGTTTCTCTGTCAAAATTGTAGAAGGATGAGTCTCAGCTGTGATATGAACATATGTCCAACAGAAATTAGATTAGAGCCACTTGTAAAAGAGGAGGTTGCCATGTCATCCTTTGCGAAGGAAGCCAGGTTAAAGGCAGTGGTTTAGGCGGCAAATCTGTGCAGAGGCTTGAAGGTCCTGAGATGGCGCTGGGAAGGAAGCAGTGTGCTGAGTGCAGCACTCTGCTGTCAGAGCTGCACTGTGGTCTGTGTAAAACCAGATTGTTAAATTCAGTGAAACGAAGTTTCATGGAGGATTCTCAAAGGTCTCCCCAAAGCCCTGTGAAGGAGAAAGAAACAGGTAAACACTGCCACATCCTTTTTTTAAACAATGAAGGCTGGCTTGGTGTTCAACTTCTACTTTGAAGAACAGTAACAGCGAGGCAGTGAGGGAAGCTGCAATAATGTTTATACAGAGCTATTGCCTGGCATGAGCACTGGTGGGAGGAGGTTTTGCTGCATTGCTGTCTCTCAGCCCTTACAGATGAAAATCTATAAAGAATTTGTTGTTCACTCGGTGCTTTTTTGCTTCTGGATCTGACCATGATACTTGGGGGTAATTTATGTTGGAGATGTGAAATGAGCCATTTAATACTAATAGGTAACTTGATCTAGTAAATATTAGTTGAAGTAGGATAGAGCTGGTTGTAAAGCTCTCTGAATGCATCTCTGGAGGTCTGAGTCTGAACACACATTAAGGTCATGTTGTTTTTAGCTAAATGTATACCTATGTGACCTTGCAGCTTGCTAACTAGAAAATACAGAATTGAAGATGAGAAGAATGAAAATTTTCTTCCTCTTGTAGTGGTGTTGTGAAACAGTTACTTTTGTGTCTCACTGCCTTTGTTCTTAGAGAGTGATCACCTATGAAGAAATGTACTGAACTACCTATATTTCTGCACATGCAGATGTCACAAGAGCAAACTTCCCAGGCCTTTCACAAGGGAAGTACAGCAACAGCAAGGATGTTAATTTTGTCAGAATAATTTGTGAAAATGAAGGGGTTGAAGAAATACCATCTTCTCCAGTTACTGCAGTTCTGATTTGTCTAGAAAGCCTAGAAGAAATTCCCTGTCTCTCAAACATTGTCGCCAATAGAAACAAAACTCTTGTGCCACCTTCATGAAACAAGTGGAGCTTAGAGAAAGTATTGAAAATCCCATGAGGTAAATTTTGAGGTAGTGGAAAAGACTTCTGTCTTCTTAAAGGCCATATAAGCAGATACATAGTTGAACGAATCTGCTAATAAAGTTACCAAGGGTGATACTTGTTTGTCATGATAATATTAAAGAATTTGAAAATTAAGAACATGTTGCACTGTTCTTAACCTGATGGTAATGAGGAAGTCTGTGATATGTCAGTAACCCTGGAGCTCAGGCTCCTCAGAAAAAACAGGAACATATTGTAGGTAATGATTAAATTCAGAAGACAATGGCTTAAATAAATAGTTGAGAGAAATTCTTGATAGCTTTTGATAATAAGGTGTAATTGATATAGTGTAAGCAGGGTAAGAGGACCCTTTGCTAACTGCTGTTTGCAATCTGGAAGCTGGGAATGTTCTACTGAACCTCCAGGATGAAGTCAGGGAAGAGCTATTGTTTGTTGTTGGCAGCCAGTCAAAATATGAAACCTTACTCTACATGATGCTAATTTACTTATCTCATTTCCAGGTCTCACTGTTACCATACATAAAGTAAAATGTAGAAGTATCTGATTCACTGCATGATTGTCTTCAGCCTCCAGTGCTATCAGCTGAGAAATAAATGGTTAACTTCATTCCTAACCCAGACACCTTTTTGTGATTCCAGCTGTAACACTAGAATATGTGCTGTCTAGCAAGAAGGTCTAGGTGGTAAAAGCTGTCACCATATTTCCCTGCTGAAGTGCAAAGCCAGAAGAAGAGTGGAGAAAAGGCCTTTTTTATTACTTCGTGGTTTAAAGATATTTTTAACTCTCGGTTTTTTTCTTCTGATGTTGTCCTGGATGTTGAGCTTGGTTGAATAGGGTTGAACTTGGAGAAATTAGATTTTTTTTAAATATAAAAATTAAATTAATTTATTTCTACTGATTTAAAAACAGTATTTGTGTTTATTATACTGTATTAAAACTGGTGGTAATGACTGATGTAACCAATTACTTATTTCACTTTCTTGTCTTTTGTCAACAATATATGAGTTTTCTTTCTGAATGTATGCAGCAAATCATTATTCTATGAACTGCTAGGAAAAAAGAAAAAAAGAGAAAAAAGTTTAAAAGTGCTGGTTTTTATTTTCTTGAGTTGGGGCTTTGTAAGAGTCTTCCCACACTTCGATAGTATGCTGGTGATAGAATCAAGTTATTTTTGTTGGCCCTTACAGTCAGCCCCCTGGAAAGGAAAACAGTTCCTGCAAGAGGAAAATCAACAAAACACAGATTTTCATATGCAATGGGTATAAGTCGCATCCCTTGGGCTTGTTGTCTTCAGGCAGCAAGCATATGCCATTCTAAATAACAACAGTCATAATTTGCATTCGCTTCTTAATGAAAAACTGAATGAACAGTTCATACATGTGGGGGGCTTTTTCTGGTTTTAGGAAGGGGTTAATATCTATGTTAATAAACTTTGCTTTTTTGGAAACTGAATTTCTTCTGGTGCCTGTGCTGTTTCTAATTGCAGCTGTCGCAAGCCAGCACTGATTTTGTGAGCAGGGTGCTGCCTTTAAAGAATGAAGATACATCTCCACCATGACTGATCACTCCGGAAGTTCATGCACCTCCTGAGCCCAAGTGGAGTTCTCAACACATTATTGCTAGGTACTATTTTTATCACGGTCCTAATCCATTGTTTTATTAGTGTTTTGCTCTACTTAAATTAATAGAGTTTGAATCTTAACCACGCAATTCTGTGTAAGTCTGAGTAGTGCCCAGATAGGAAAGGATATTTCAGGATTGAAAATTAATTATTCCTTATTTTTTCTATGCTGCTACAGAATCTGAGGCTTATCTGTCCACTGTCTTCTGATTACATCATTTAAGTTCTTTTTTTTCTATACTTCTGTCTCATGTTCACCTGTCTAATTTACATTTCTAAGCGGTACAAGGTTAATACACTGTAATACTCACATTTGTGAAACTGTTCCATTTAGGAAAGCAAGGTTCTTTCCCTTTAGCTCCTAGTGAAGGTTTTATAAACAAAGCAGTCTAGGGAAATATAAATGTGTCTTATTCATCCTAAAATTAGAGGTGATTCTAACACGTGTCTGACGAGCAAAACAGAATCTTTCTTTTATATGTTGATTGCACTTCATGTATTAATGCCATAACTTAGTTTAGGCCAAAAGGAAAAGTACTTTTAAATTCTGACTCATTTAGCAGAATCTTAATCTTGGTAATCAATCTAGTAGTTGCTTTCTTAAAGTGTAATTCCTTTGGCACTTTGTGCATATTAATTAGATTGTCTCTCATTGAGTTACTCTGCATATAAGGAATATCTCTCCCCATCACTATCAACAAACGTAACTAGCAAGGTTTAATGCAAAACACCTTAAAGGTTAAATAGCAAGCACAATCTGGATAACCTTACTTACTGCCCTTTTTTTCCCTAAGGTTATTGGTTTGGGCTTCTTTACTACGATATTTTCAGTCTCAGAAAAATAGCTAGATTTTTCCAGGACAAATGCAAACAACCATTTTATCCAGCAATCCTAATCCCATTTATGGCCTTGCACTACAAATTTTCTTGCTAATAGTAGTGAAAGTTACAGGGTGGTGCAGGTATGTCATACACAGCGAGAGATTTAGGAACATGAGATAAAACTTTCTATACTACTAGGGAATCTCTCATTGAGATATTAACTCTTAATGATGGATGGCTCAGTAAAGAGCCAGGAGGAAGAGGAGAGGCCAGGCCAGGGACAGACTACAGATTTTTATGGCCTTGACATGAAGGCTTGAATTTCCTTTTACAGCTGTTGCAGAAAGATTGCAGTGTCCACCTGGGGTTTAGAGGAAGGTGAGAGGAGCTGCAACAAAACTGGCTCTTCCTTGTTTGTTCAGCTGCAGGATTCATTTTTCAGAGTAGTGGCAGGTTGGAGAGCCCTGGGTTATGCGAGAGTGTCAGAAAACCATCTGACTGCCCATAGTTGGCAACTCTGTGAAGGGAACCTCGCTGTAAACTCCTGAGGAGTGGCAGGCTTGCCACACTAACAGCAGCTGCAAGTTGGTGACTGCTGGGAGCTGCCTGCAACCAATATAGGACAGCTTTCCATGTGAGAATGTTCTTAGGAGCCATCAGCCTGTTTACCTGCAGAACCTGCTGCCACTAGTGAAACTGCAAAAGTATTGTCTTTCCTTGATACTCAGCTGATTTTGTTCCTGGATTCTAAACCCTCCCAACAGCTAACTGCTAAGAAATGCCCTGGATTAGGTAAACGTCGGAGTAAGAACTACATGTGCTTCTTTTCAATTACTTGGTGAAGGAGAAAAAATTTTGGATGTGTCAAAATTTAGCCTTTTCTGTCTCCTGAGTACACTCTGCAATCTAGGTTGGTGTCAGCTCTGAAAAAAGAAATGTCTGTGTTCTGACACTTAGGCTTGCAAAATGGGCCTGTTACCACGTGGTTGGCTGCCTTTTTGCACAAGTACAGTGTGGCAAACTCTGTAAGGACTATCATTTAGCCAATTTGATACAGAATTTCTTACTCCTCTCTATTCAGTTCTTTAGTTTCAGTGTCAAGACTTCAATAATGTTTCCTCCTGTAATAGGTTGAAACAGGCTTCAGACCCAATCAATGTGAAGCTAGATCTCCCAGAACAAAACTGGTCCCCTTCTCAATTACACGATGCATGGTTAGGATCTCAGTATTGTCTATTATTGTCTAATTCTAGCTAAATTTGGCATTAAATATCCTGCTCCAGTCTCTTCTATGCACAGTATGTCAGAAGAGATCTGCACATTTTTTAGGATACCTTTCCAGCAGGGTTAAGTCAGGGCTGGTGCCAGCCCTTCCCCATTGCTGGCCACCCTCCTCCCTGGTTGAGGTCTAAATTCCTTTTTGGTTCACAAAATGTAGACCTGAGATGATTTTCTGAAACAGTCAAATAATTATTACTGATTTTTATCTAATGCTTTTAACTAATGCTTTATTGACACATTAGGCCAAAATATTTTGACATGTTTTCCAAAGCTTGTCTCTTGAAATCAAACAAAATCTCCTCCACTTAATAGATTTTCCAGAAACAAAATTCTAGAAGAATAGTGGCAAGAGAGACTCAACAGGTCATCCAATCCATGAGCAGTTTTACCTGTGTAATTCTTGATAGAGGTTTGAGTAATCTCCAGCAATGGTGGCCCCACAGCCCTCCCATGCTCTACTACTTCACCATTCTTATCATGAAGGAAGTGCTTTCCAACATCTAACTTCCATTCTAATTTCCATTTCCAACATGCTCTCCCAGTTACTAACCATTCATGAAGAAACTACTCTTCAATCACTTAAATCCCATAAGGCAGCTATAAAGTAGGAGGTTGATACAGGTAGCAAATTCAAGTAGTTTATTTTTTCACAGGTCCCTGTATCTAGTATGTAGATTTATATGTCAAATTCTCTTTGTCCTTTTGAAGGTAGAAGTTAGTGGTGATTAAAATGACTCATGAACCTAGAAAACAGAGCATACAATGGCTTAAATTCTATCACTACTAAAATGTAGTGGGAGTTGCTGAATTTAAAAGCATAGAAATAGGAAATCCTGTATTTTTTTTATTAAAATGACAACAAAATGGTTTTGCCTTTACAAAGTCCATTTCAGGCTGTGTTAATATGCATTTATAGCGTCTGAATGGAAAACCTAATATGTCTTTATCATAATAACTAAACAGTTTTATATAAACTGATGTCCAATTGTAAATCCATCTTTTCTTGAAAAAAATAGTTTGAAAGCACAGATTGGTAAATGATGCAACAATTAACTGCTTTCATTGGTTGCAAGTCCAAGTTAATAGCTGGATTCAATGTTAATGATTTTTCTTTTCATTCAAAAGCAGTGCTTTTCCTCTCTATTGCTTTTTGGCGCCAATGTGTTGGAGGAAACAATCTCCAAACAAAAGAAAACCATGATTTTTCATGTATGATGGTGTATCAAGTGCAAAATTAAATGGTGCAGACAATGTAAGGAACCAGTCTCTATGATAACATAATCTTACAATAAGAACAGAAAGCTGTTACTTTGCTCTGAGGTCTGTTTCAGCTGTCAGCTGAGAAATGGCAATGCATCCTTTGCCACAGGTTAACCAGAAGCGTTGATGCAGAAGAATGAGCTTCTTTAGGCAAGTCAGACTTCTACTGTGGAAGAACTGGATCCTTCGTAAAAGACAAAAGGTAAAGTATTAGTCTTTGGATTTCAGATTTGGACCACACACTTCACAGGATGAAGTGACTGATATATTTATCAGCATATAAAAATCATGAATTCCTCAAAGAATCAAATGTGATCTTTGTATGGACCTGCTGTATGGGATCTTTTCTGGTGCAGTTTGCAAAGCTGCTTTTTACAGACTAAACATAGAATACTTGTATTGGGGTTTTCTTTGACAAATAGTGTTGTGTACCAGGAGAAGAGTTGTAGGTAGTAATATTTTTGTATTTTCACATAAAAAGATCTGCTGTTAGAAAACATGGTGAGCACCATTCAGCTCAGGGAGGTTTGATTCCTAATTTTAGATTTGCTCCTCACATCCAGCTGCTCTTAGACGTGAATCCAGTTTAGGGGCCTAATGTTCACACAGATTTTGCCTTTTTTAATATGGCTGAATGACATCAGTAAAGTGAAAATCGGAGAAGTATTTTAAATCCTTTCAAATCCTCTTAGATCATATGATACTTTGTCTTAGAGTAAATTTATCTATTACTTTCCACCTTATTTTGTCATTCCTCTTTTTTTTGTTGTTGGTTTTCTTTAAGCCAAATTTTCTTAGCGTCAAACAAAACCTCAGACGAGGTCTTGGTCATCTGACATACTGCAACTGCTTCTGTCCAGCAAAGGAAGTCACTTTGCCTGGTTGCCAGGCAAAGGAAGTCCCTTTGAGGTCCTATAGAGATAGACTACCTGTTTCAAACTGAAAATAATAAAAAAGTACATTAGGGCATGTGTGAGGCTGTAAATCATGCAAACAGTTTTGCCATAATGACAGAGATCAATAGGGTCAAACTGAACCATGGGATGACTTGAAATGCTTACCTATGCTGACCTGATTTTAGTCATTAGGAACAACTCACGTGCTGAAATCTCCAGGATCAAAGGATTATCTGATTTTCTTCGTAGACAAATTGAACGTCCTTTCCTTGATAGCTTCCAAGCAGACTTTCTCCTAGGGTCTACATTGCCATCAAGAGCTGATGCATGTAACATTTCCAGCTCATGATTTAATACAGTATGCAAGTCACCAATCCATACTTGACCTTAAATTACACCAAACTGAAGCTGGATTTCAGTTACTGATTGTCAAGGGGCTGTAGTGGTTTGATTCTCAAGTTCAGAAAAAAAAGAAAAAACAAAACCAAAACAAACCACCAAGAAAATCCACATCTTTCTGATCTTCAAATGTGGATGCTGAGAGAATTGGAAGCCCCTGGGTTTTAATTTTTAGCAAATGGTTCTTTATGTAATTCTTTAGTATTTTCAGTGTATGAAATACTGTTTCATTTGGGCAAATCTGCTCAGAAGTGTGACCCAAAGTACCTGCTTGGGTTTTAGGAATTCTCTTTTTTCTTGTTTATTTTTTCTTACAGAATTTTCAAAAATGCTAACTTGGTGTTTCCTGGTATTGTCAGAGGTCTCCTCTGTGATGACCATTTCTAGCTTGTGATTTAATCCACAACAGAGGAATATATTCTTCACTCAGAGTAAAACATTTTACAACAGTCAGTAAAAATAATTTCATTTTCTAAGTATATAAACCTACCTGCTTATTTGTCCACACCGAGAAACGAGGTAGCCAAAACAAAAATCCATAATATCAAAAGTAGCTATAAAATGTGTTTTGGGAAAATCAGCCTGTTCTTTGTTAACCATCATGCAGTACCATAAATGAAGGCATATCCAATCGTCTACTCAAGTTTATCATTTAGTCTCATTCACAAGAGGAAAGACTTCATTATAGAATTAGCAGTTGATCCACAGCCAATTAAAGCTTGTCACATTTATATGGTCTTATCACTGTGCTTGGTCCATTACAGCTCCATCTGGATATTACATTTCTCTGTTTATGTTGCTGGGATTTCTGCCTGTGGTTCTGCAGGTTTATGAGCTGCTCTCTGATCCTTCAAGTGAGTTCTGAGACACTTGTGTGTCCTCAGGAAAACGATCACAGGAAAGAATCAGAGGGTTTACAGCACTTGGTCTGTCATCGCATGACACATTGTGTACCTGCTTGAAAGCAAGCTTCCCTTGTGCTTTAGCCTTCAATCCCTTCCAAACTAGTTAGCTCAGGCAGAAATTACTGAATTCAAGTCTGAGGATTTTGTATTTCCTGGGAATGAAGTAAGACTCGACATCTAAGCAATAACCCAGATTAAGTCTGCAGCAAAGACAACAACCAAGGAGTCTCTCCAGTTCTTACCCCTCTGAGTCTATGGGTGTGTAGTGCTTGTCCCAAATGTCTTATCAAATGGATGGCAATGGGTGTTAATTAGACCTTGTGGACCCCTGCTGAGAAGGGTCTATATGCTGAGCTGTGCACAACATCTATCAAGAAGAGCTGTACAATAGCAGGTTTCCTTCTCTAATAACTGTGTCATCTGCTCTTTGCTGCTGGTAAGGTTCTGTCTGGCTTTAAAAATATCAGGCGTGCATAACTTCCTAGGTTGTGGTGGGGTTTTTTTTGTTGTTGTTCTATTTTAAAAAAGAAAGTTTTAAGAGAAAAAGTGTGAAATGAGAAATGGTTGCCTGCTGCTTGTTTGCTTTCTACCCTTTTGCTGTAAGCATAAGCTATGCTTAACTAAAGCTATTAGACAAAGTTATAGTGGAAAAAAACAGGGCAGCTCCAAAAAACTGTTCTTAATTACGGTGTGGAGTATCTTTTGCCCTGCATAGCTCAGTTTGGAAAAAAAACATTCACACGTGAGACATCTTGTGTGGCTCTGCTGCTGTACACATTATTGTTAGATATTTTGTGCCTGGTCAGGGAGGTGGGAACAAAAGTAAGAAGGCAGGGAGGGTTTTCCTGTGCATGTGCTACAACCCCGGTCCTGGAGAGAGTTTGTCCTGGCTCTTGTAGGGAGGAGAAAAAAAGTGCCACGTGGCTGGACACAAAAATCCCATAGCTGGTCCTCTGAGCCCAAAGCCTGTGTCACAGGATCAAAGGGTTGTAGTTTCAAACCTCTGCCAAAACACACAGAGGCAGTAAAATAAACTGAAACACAGGAGTGGAGGAAACAGACTGAAAACCAGGCAGGAATGTTGCTCTGTGGTAAAGCGGTGCCCTTGATTTTCTGTCATGACTGGGAGCTGGTGACTGTTCTAAGTGTATTGAAAGACCTGGGCAATAAAGTGGCCTTTGATGGGGTCTTTTATGTTATTGAATAAGGTGTTTGATCTTAATACATTTCTACCTGTGTTAGAAAATTAATAATATTGAAATGAATGATGTCAAAAAGAAGCAAAAGTAAAGATCAAAGAATGTAAGCTTATGCTAAAGTAATTTACCTTTGGGTAAGCACAGTGCACTGACAGCCTGCTAATGAGCCCAGCATTGTGAAAGTGTGGAAAAAAAGCCCCACACTTTCTCTCTTGCATCTAATAATTTTTTTCTGTCTTGTTAAAGAGCCATCCACTTTGAATGAAAACTATTTTGAATTATATCTGGTCTATCTGGCAGTTTAGTACTACCTGCCACCTCTTTTTACCTCAGTCAGGATGCTTAAACATATCTTTAGAAGAGGTGGAGAAGTCACTGAGTTAATGGTGGTGCTTCATGGGGCTCTGATGAAATCCTTGCTATTCCTGGGTGTCCTTTCCAAATGGTGAAACAGGCAAGGGATAAGCATGGGCACATGCTGCACTGGACATTGCTGCTGTGAGAAGGGGTCTCAGCCCCCTAGTTACTTCATGACTCTATACATGGCTCATCTGTAAAATTTATTTTGAATTAATTTTTTCTTTTTTTTTCCAGCTTCGTTTTCTGGTGGAGCTTGTATGGCCTCTGTCATTATTTCTTGCCCTTGTTTGGCTGAGGAAAGTTAATCCATTGTATCGCCAACATGAATGTAAGAATTTCTAAGACGTTTTAATGCTCTGACTTGTGCTAGATAATAGCTAGAGTTCTCAGAGATACTGGGACCTGTTTGACAAGTATTATTCTCCAGTGGCAAAAGAACAGACTTCAGGTAGTTTAGTTATAGCCATATATTGTAAAAATTACCAGTGAGGAGGAGGAAAAAAAAGTTCTAGTTTTCCTATGAGATGCTTTGTGGTCGGACTTAACATGAGGTCTCAAGACTCTATCAAGTTGTAGATTTCTGTAATTCTGTTACTGAGAAACTACTGCCTCACTACTTATTTTTTAAAAAAAAAGGTAGCTCAATTTATTTCAATTGAAAATAGCCATATTGCTTATATCTGTGACTTTTTGGTTTCTTCTGCTTAGTAAAAGAGAAACCCATATGATTTCCATCATGTTCCTTCTGTAGTGAGCCAACCCATCATGCTAGTTAGATTCACACAGGCTGCATTAGAAAAGGCACCTAATAATTTATAATTTGCATTTCCGTACTCTAGGTCACTTCCCAAACAAGGCAATGCCATCTGCAGGAACGCTGCCGTGGTTACATGGTATCTTCTGTAATATGAACAACCCCTGTTTCCGCAGCCCAACCCATGGAGAGGGTCCAGGTGTTGTGTCCAACTACAACAATTCCATGTAAGCAGAGCTGTATGTGTGAGACTGGGTTGCAGTAACACAGGCCTGCTAGGCAACTGCTGGTAGCCAGCTCTTGGCACCTGTTGAGCAGTCACGGGCATGAATGATGCAAGGAGAAAGGATGGAGTATCTTCAGCCTGCTTAGAAAGGTCCCCCAGTGCACTGAGGGATATTTTAAATAATTGTTCTATGGTGTGAATGGAAAGGGAAAGGTGAGCATTTAAGAAGACAGCAGGGTGCAAATACTGGAAGACAAAAATTTTCAGTTCTAGCACATCAATTTCATTTCAACAATGGGCAGCAAAGTTGAAACAGAGCTCATGATGGTAGGTTTGGGCCCTTTTGAGAAAGAGATCAGTTGTACAAGTCTCTAGGGAACATGTGTTCATTTAATAAAATCCATCCTTTCTATTGCCTACTGCTTAGTGAATGTCTCAGGACAAATCTTTTTGATATAAGAGTATGAAATCCCTCAGCTTTCTTTTCTCATCACTTGAGTTGTCCCTTCTGAGTGACAGCTCTGATGAAGTAGCAGCAAAGGAAAACCTGCATTGCTGCTTCTTATGTAGCCCCTGGTTTGGCTATATACTTGCGTGACTTTAATAGTAGCCTTCAGATACTAAGCTTATTAACAAAATAGGAAGATGGGAGATTTCCGTACTGTTAGTGAAAAAGAGCTGTGGGAGTGCTATATTGCATTGTTTGCTATAGCTGAGTCATGAAGGACGGCGTAGCAGACGAAGACCCTTAGAGTAAAAACCTATTAGAATAGCTATTAAAAATGCTCCAAATCTCCCTTTGCAAATAGTCCACTTCGGTGCATCCAATGATTAAAATTCATGTGCTAACAATGTTAAGGCCATTAAAGTTGCAGTCATGTGAAAGTCTGTAGCTTAGAGTTAACTTAGCATTTGACCTTTTGTTCCTAGTGAACAGGATTTAAAATAGTCAGTTGGACTTTTTTTGTGGGGTACAGTCAATCACACAGTGAAGCTAGGGGGTTCTGTCCTCTATACATTCTGGCTTTCCTAGGTTGGTTATTAGAGAGTAAACTGGCCCTTTGTGAGTCAGAATAAATTCAGTGCATTACAGAGGAAGCAAATACATTGTGTTTTCTGAAAGAATTTAGTCCTTCCTGTTTGCTGTTTCCTGTAAGCTAAAATAAGTCATGAGGACTGAGATATACCATTCCATGTATGGAAAATCATAACACCATTAAAGAACTGTAATGGCCTCCCCTACTGCTAATACTTGTTTATAAATGCAGGACCTCATTGCATCCTTGCTTGAACTGCGTGTTCTAACCCACAACCAGCAGGTGAACAGCTGCCTGTGACAGTTTGTCACTCTTGTTTTCTGCCTCTCCTAGAAGAACTGTTTTGAAGGGATTTAAATGCCACCCTTACATTGGAGGGGACTGAGCCGGGAAAGGGCTGAGGGTTCTGTGTCTGAGTGATTCTATGTCACTTCTCTGGCTGAGCAGGGCTGCATGTGTCCAGAGTGTCCTGTCCAACTCCTGGAGCTGAGCCTGGGCCAGAACCAGAGTAGATTTGCACCATAGCTGTGAGGTGAATGCTGTCTGGGGAAGGTGGTGTCTCCCCAGCAAGATTAGCATGGCTAATGAAGAAAGTGTATGAGAAGCCAACCTTCTGCAACAACCTTCTGTGGACTTCCAAATCTAACTGAATCCACACCACCTGAAACTACTCTGTTGTCACCACAAAACTGAGCTTTGAGTTTCAAGACTGAGGACAAAATAATTTATTTTTTCCTCATACTAATGCAGAGAAAGTCAACTTCACTTTTTTTTTATGTGAAAGGTTTTCAAGAGTCATCAGTCTTAAATTATTGTTGGTTCACTATTTCTTCTTTCAGCCTTGCAAGGGTATATAAAGATGCTCAGGAGCTCTTACTGGAAGGCCCTGAAATCCGTGACCTTGGCAGAATCTGGGAAGAACTGATCATTATGACTCAGTTTATGGAAACAATAAGAACTAATCCTGAAAGAATTGCAGGTAATTGTTTTGTCTGTATCCTTTAGGCTACTGAATTTTTCCTTCTGAGAGCTGACTAGTAGTTACTCTGCAGACTGACAACATGGTAATGTATTTCATGTGTGGCTGTTACCCTCTCTAACAGTAAGCAGAGTAAGTTAAAACTGGTCCAGTGTCGTAACAAACACCTTTCATTTGAGAGAAAGGAGAGGGACAATCAGCTCCATTCCACAACCATCTTCCTTAAAAGAAGATAGACAAAACTCAAAACACAAAAACATGGATATCTCACCACCCAAAGCAAAACACGTGAATGAAGATATTTCATTATTATTACAGTAGAGGCAAAACCAGTAAGAAGGTGTTACTGGAAGATGCAGAAGAATGGAAAACTAGGAATATGCCTGAATATATACTGGAAGCATAACCCAGAGAAGAGCTTTGTTTCAGGTGTTAGCTGAAATAGGTTTGGAACAGTGAAGAAGGAAACTCTTCTTGTTTTGATGATGTGGTTAGAGAGAAAAGGCAGTGCACACTTCTTATAGACAGGATTTCAAATTATATGACTCCATTAATGTTTACTTAAAACAACCTGCCAAACTCAAAACATAGTCCTGGGGAAAAATAGGAAATGGCCTAATAATAAAATTTTATTTAATATTTGGGCTTTAAGTACAGAATTTGAAAATATACTCATAAAACTAAAGGCACAAAAATGGACTGGCTTTGAGATTGATCTGTCCCATTCTCAAGTCCTTTGCCACAGGAATAATATTCTTATTAAAATCAAATAGTCACTGTCCCTGTATTTTTAATAAGTTGTGTATAAACCATCTGATACGCACGCTTATTAGAGGTTTTTAACTAGAAATAAAAAAGGGACTATCTCATTGTAAATAACAGAAAATCAAAATGCCTGAGAATGTGAACAATGAGAAATCGAGTATAATCTGAGTAATTTGTACATAACTATAGAAACAAAACCCGTCTATTTAGAGGTGAGGAAAAGCATGACATGTGCTGGGTTTGCAACATATTGCTAAGGGACCACACCCCATGGTCTGGGAACTTGCCTTTGCATCCTGTATCAACTTTACTCAGCATCTGGAAAATAAGAGTACATTCCTCCCCACTCCTCTGAAATATCATGTCAATGCTCTTTCAGAATATGTGGGGGTTTTAAATGTGTTTTACTTAAAAAAAGAAACCAAACACACACAAAAATGTTTGGAATCTCCTGTTTCATCAAACAAAGTCAGTTCTGGAGCTAGACTGATAAAATGTGAATTAATACCTTTTCCCATACAGAAAAAGGTACAACAGAATTGACTAAGTTCTCTACGTGTGTGGCTTACTGCTATTGCCTGTAAGTAACAATCTTGACAGAATATTTATAGCTGCAAAGTTGAACAATGAAAAATTAACAAATGTCAGAATTGAGATTGCTCCTTCTCCCTATTCCTGAAACCAGATCTACCTCTTGTCTTGTTCCCCCTTGCACAACGCGTTTGGCGAGATGTGTTCCTGTCCTGTGCTTTTTCCTCCACAATGCCCAGGTGCCAGGAAAGGCATCAATGAGAATAAGAGACAGGCGGCCACTGCTATTGTTTTCAGTGTTTACTGCTTGAATAAATACATAGAGGAGCAACTGAAGAAGTTCTGCTCAGCCCCTGCAGCCCTAGGATAGAATATGCTTATTGCAGATGGAATTATGGAAGTTAGTTGTCAAACTCTGATAAGATTCTACTTAATTCACAGAATGGAGACACTCAGCAGCAAATTTGTGCATGTTTATGTGGAGATGTCTAAAGCTACATTCCCCATGTCAGTATGATACATGCTGCTTCTATCAGTTTCAGTTGTCTCTTCTAAAGACTGGAAGAACTAGCGCTTTTCAAGCCTTCTTTACCAAAGTCTGTTGATGCTATGTGAAGTACCTTTAATAAAGGCTGTGGTATTCAATGAACACAATCAACATTCACTTTCCAAGCTTTCACTTGGACCATACTGAGACAGAATTCACACTTGTAACAGAGACAAGTTAAAAAAGATTGGCGCTGTTTGACTTTAAGAACAGCAGTATTTTGAATATTGTTATAGATGGGATTAGGGAAATGTGGTGGTCTCTCATATGTGTTTAATTTAACAGTGGGTAGTCTCATTGGTTTGCCTGAAGATTTGACAGTTTTTAGTTTAATAGTTGGTAATCTAGATTTATATGACTATTAAACTACAAACAATTTATGCTTCTCCAAGGAAAATGAGTTTTTTCTCATGAAAGATTTTCAAGGGGCCATTTTTGCAATACTATAGAATAAGATTATCTAGCTAAGATTAAGCGACAGCAAGTGATAAATTAGTGTAATGTAAAGGGTTGGCTAAAGTTATTTATGCAAGACCCAGAAGAAAGGACACTAGCAACAGTAGCACACTTGAATCCGAACATTTAAAATAAAACATTGCCTCAGAAAAAAAGCAGAGACTTTCAAATGCAGTCAGGGATGCTTTCAGTACTTCCATTGCTAAAGTTCTAGTCTGAAACATCTTAGAGATCAGATATGCAGTCAAAACACTGAGCATATTCTGATGATCATTCTCCAACAAAGGATTAAAATGATTTTGAATTTCAAAAATAGTTTTGGACCCCATTAGTCACTATTAAGTATAGAACCAAAGTACATAATTTTTGCAGGTTTAAGCGAGGGTATGTTTGGTATCTCACTGATGTCTGCACTCCTTTCTTTGTGCAGGAAGAGGAATACGAATTCTAGACATTTTGAAAGATGGGGAGACCCTCACTTCCTTCTTGCTGGAACACTCTGGCCTCCCAGATGCTGTTGTTTTCCAGCTGCTTAATGCTCAAGTGCGCCCTGAGCAGGTAGGTAGAGATGACAGCTACCAAGCTCTTATCTGTGTGGAATACAATCTCTTGAGTTGTATATGCAAAGTAACCTCAGTGAGGGCCTTGTTCCCAGAACACTTGCTGCCTTATAGGGTGTTTGTACAACTTCTCCCTTTGTTTTTTATGAATCTAGAGGAAGAGGTGTTTGCTTTGTCTTTAAAAAACATTTTGAATATGCATTATAGATATTTGGTTCAATGCTGTTGTTGCTCCCAAATTACAAGCATCAAGAAACGATACTGCCAAGCAATGCATTCCCATGATTAAAGACTCGGCTCAGAAGCATAAGGCAGCTGTGCATCCTTTTGAGACAGCAGTCCTGATGAATAGTAGCAGAGAACTGTTTGAGGTTCTTAATTTAACATTTAAATTCTCTGCCCCAATGTCAGCAAAGGAATATGGTGGCTTTATGGCACTGTCTCACATGAATAGGTGAGAGTAAAGAAGCAGACCCACTTTCTTAGATTCTGATTGGATAATAGATCTGCTTAGAAGATTCAAAGTGAAAACTGCAGGTCAAATCCCTCCCGAAGCATCTCAGCAGGGGAGTGTTTGACCAAGTCCAGGCTGTCTCTGCTTCTGCATGTATTTGTGGCTGGGAGCTCTGGGAGGAATGCTGTATTAATGAATGAATGTTGCTGAATCAGAACTCTGGAACAATTTCTACGCTGCGTTAGTGTGTGGGTGGAAGCAAGTGAATAATTGAGGCTGAAAGACACAATTCCTCTTTTTCACTGCCACATAAAACACAACTGCTGGAACTGTGTGTGGCCAGAAAGAGGGAGGATGTTAATGAGTTTGTATGCAGTTCCTTTTGTGCACCACAGGTTCCAGCTGGTGTGACTAGTAGCCAGATTACTTATCTGCTGTATTCTTGATTAGTACCAGGGGAAGCCCTCCCCCTCTTCTCGCTTTGTCATGAAGCAATACCACAGGAGCATAGCAAAGCCAGCGTCAACTGATACATCCTACTTATTTTCACACCTCTGTATCAGCTGAGATGGTGAAAATTTGCTTCCTTGCTGCTGATGACAAGGAGAATATATACAGATATCCTGCTGGGCTTCTCTTTCCCTTTTTGTCCCTAACCTCTTCTTTGTCAGAGCTCTGCTGCACCAGGAGAACTGTGTGCTGCTATGTGAGTCTCTGTTAGCTCCCCAGTGGCATTCATTCATCTACGGTTAAAACTCTGCCTGTAGGACTGAAATTTTCAACACCATCACCAAAAGTATGACTGAAACCTGCTTGGAACATGGTGTCTTTCTGCTGTATGTTCTGTGCTGATGTAGAAAGAGATGTAGTTCTCTTTAAGCTCTAACTGATGTTATTGCTGTCCTCCATAAAGTTTTCTTGTTAGCAGTAATGACAGGGATATAAGATCGTCTCACAAGAGCTGATTTACAGCTGTGGGGAAAGAAAGTGCTATGAGTACTTCCTCCAAGAGCAGCTGATGCAGAAAAACTAATCTTATCTTTTTCAAAAGACCACAAGAGAATTATTTTCAATAGGAACTGAACACTTGGTCTCCTATGGGAAATAAATCACTTCATTTCTATAGACCTTCTTGATAAGCAGGTTACTTGGGCTGGATTTATGGTTGAGGTAGAAGTTGCAGAGCCATGACTAGAATATAGTTCTGTGGTCATCTTAAGTCTCAACCATGATAGTTCATCTCCAGTTCTTCGTGCAGCTCTACCCTCTGTTTGCTTCCATATCGCTGTACACCCTCTCCCCCTGGCTCTGATGGCAGAGCTGATCAACCTGAAAGTAACTTGTTTACAGGAGCCTGACTGTTGCCAACAGCTGGCTGCAGATCTAGGTCTGAGCTGCCTGGGAGTGCAGGAAATGACACAGAGCTGAAAGCTAAACCTGATGAAACAGCCAACTAGCTGAAAAAATAAATTGGACTTCATCTTCCCAGCTTTGGCCAAACAGTGGCACATTGATTTTAAAAAAAAAAAAAAAAAAAAGTATTGAAGTTTTCTTCTGAGGGCCTGCTTTTTTGAGTCATTCTAAGATAAGGATAAGGGACTGATGTTTATACACAATAAGTTCAGGAAAGATTGGCAACAGCCCACCCTACCGGAAAAATTGGAAGGGCGGAGGTTTGATGTTTTTCTAATCCCATCTGTTCATGAACATTCTTGAAATGCAGTTACAGTTTGTAAATAACCTTTTTTTTTTTTTTTTATTTTCTGTGTTTAATCCTTCTCAGTGATGTTAATGTCACAGTTTCCTTGTTTCACAAGTCAAAACAAGGTTCCCAGGCTGCCTCCCCGTGCAGCTCAGTTTCATTGCAGTTCACACTGGATGATGAGGACCATGTCACATCAGACATCTGTGGTTAAAAAATGCTGTTCTTTTCACACATGTCCCCAGGAATAAGTGACTGAGCAAACAAGCAAATTATTTCACTGACATAAAGTCAGTTAAATCCAATTCAAATGTTCCAGTTTGAGGGAGGGCGAGGGTGTTTGGTTTTGAAGGTTTTTTGCAAGCCAGACTGTATCTGTCAGTTACATTTCCTCTTTAACTTTCTGCCTCTCTCCAGACCATCCAACTTGAGTTAACAATGCCTTTATATAGGTACAGCTGTAGTGATCATAGTGACAGTAACTCTCATATACTTTTACTAGAAATTCACATCCCTTTTTTGCAGCATAATTCCAATACACAATGTGAGTGTAACTCCGGTGCTTTTTTTGTCAACTGCAGCTCTATAAACTGAAACTCAGGGCAGTCATGGTAGCCAAAATACAATGTTGTACTAGACCTCTCTTCCCCTGCCTTTCCTATTCTGGATGCTGACTTTCCACAGCCAGACTTGCAGTTTTGTTGGTAGCTTCTGACATGTGAAGCACTTAATGAATAACTCCTCAAGCTTGAACCCACTCTCCAAAGGAACTGAATTAAGTTTTTTCTCATTCTTCTGAGTTTTTAAATATTTCTCTTTACTAACACCACCAAGTAAGTCTCAGCTGCTAACTATAGGAGATTTGCAGATATAAAATTTTTATAATGTTCAGAATCTCTTAGGTGGCCTTGATAATTTTCTTAGATAGGAAATAAGTGTGCACCTGTGTCTGACTTGGTATAGGTGTGGTGTGTTTGTTTTGATCCAAATGTCTTAGACTGGAATGCTCAGCAGATATCTTTCTAAAGAAAATGATATTCTGTGCAGATTTTGATGGTTTCTTTTTCTATGTGTCTTATTAAGTTCATTTAGCCTGATGATATTGTGTCAGTGCATCGTTCAAGTTTGTCTGAAAGTCTGTGTTTGTCTCAAACACAGTAGGCATTTACAGTCATCACAGTGTTGTGAGCTTTCTTTCTTTCAAATTGTATTATGAAAGGAGATGGGCTGAGGATGGGAACATTACTTAGGAGCAATTTCCAGTCTACTCTTCATTATGTTGCTGTGTATTCTGTCCATTATAAAGTGAGCAGAACTGAATCATAGACTGCCAAGAATATCCCATTATAACAGTGTAAATTCCAGGTAAATCTACTGATTTCTGTGGTGTTATTCTGCATTTACATTGGTTTAACTATAAACTAATCTGTTCCTAATGTTTGAACGCTAAAGATAATAATTGGGTTTTTTCTGTTCCATGTTTATATTGGAAGTGGTAATCAGTAGAAGGGTGTGGTTTAATGTAAAATGCCTTGTAAAGCCTAGTTGTGTGCTTGTGCACAGTGACAATGAGTAATGGCTGTGGGGAAGCATTGGGGTGGAATAGTCATAACTGAAATAAAATGCTGAGGGAAATCAAGCTTGAGAATCAGTGGAGCTGGCCTTTTTCTCTTAGAGCAACCAACAGCAAAGATATAACTAGTCTAAACACAAAAGGTAGAGCGATGTGGCACAACTGATTGGTCCTGAGGAAATACTTTCAAGCAAGCTGTAGCTATCCCTCCTGAACTACAAGGGTGGGTGGCATGGCGTCAGGTGTGCTTAGACGACAGAGAGAAAGGGAAGAAGACTGACAAGAACTTCTGCAATGTAAAGAAGAATCACTAATGAGAAGAAGAAAAATGTGACTGAAGGCAAGGTCATCTAGCATAACATCAAGTGCAGGTGGTTCAAGAGTTCATGCTTCAGCTGAACACATCCTTCTGCCATTCCTGAAAATATTAGCAGGGACTGATACCAAGGTGTCCACTTTTGATAAATCTTTAATTATTCCTCAGCAGTATGAAGGTTCCACAACAATAAATGAAACACTGTTTTTGGTTGCAGTTTGCCTACGGTGTCCCTAACTTGACTCTGAAGGAAATTGCTTGCAGTCAGATGCTCCTGGACCGCTTTATTATCTTCAGCAGCCGAAGAGGTCTCCCTTCTGTGCACAAGGTCATGTGTGCCTTGTCCCAGGAAAGCCTACAGAGAGTAGAAGATGCCTTGTATGCAAATGTTGATTTCTTTAAGCTATTTCAGCTGGTAAGTATTAACATGATCATCCTGCCTTCTGTTATATTTTTTGGCTGATATTTCATTGCCCTTCAAGAATTTTCTTTGTAATACATCACCAGTGTTCCAAGTGGTCTTTGTTTATTTACTCCTGCAAATATAAGGTTATGGATGTGTGATCATTAACCTATTTTGGGATGAAACAGATGAAATTCCCAGTACAACAGAACTAAAAGGTTCAAATGCAATTTTAAAATCAGTGTGTGGAACTATTACGTGGTCTTTCCAGTCTGTGTGGCAAGACCTACAGGGACCTTGCCGAGGATTCTGAAAATACCCATCCGTACTTTCATCCTGTCTTCTCCATCCAGCATAACAATTTTACACTGAAGTCAAAGCCATGATGCTGCTTGAGTTGGGTTAGCCATATGAGCCTTTTTTAAAAAAAAAAAAACAAAACCCAAACAAGTTGTACTGGCTTGCACTGCTCTTTCTATAGAAGCTTTCCCTTACCTCCGTTCATTTTTGTTGCCCTTCTTTGTGCTCTTCCTGTTGCTACTGTGACCTTGCCATAAATCAACCACATCCGCAACCTTGGTTCAGTATGGAGATATGCCATTATATATATATAATGTATTTTATTATTTATATTTTATTATATATTTAAAAGTAATAATATGAATATATATTTATATAAAAAGGTGTATTGGTGGGGGATTTTTTTGCTTTTGTTACCTGTTCTTTTCCTAATATTTTTCTAATACTCCATTTGTATTCTGCACACTGAGCTAGTGCTTTTAGAGGACTATTCATGAAGATTTCAAGGTCTCTTTCATCATGATAGCAAACTTAAAGCCCATCACTGCATATACGTCTTTCATGTTAGTTTTCCCTATGATCATGATTTTTCATTTTTCAACAATGAATTTAATTTGCTGTTTTTCACCTTGTAACTTAATGTCATGAGACCATCACATTGTCAGTTTTCTGTATAGAGCAGGCAGGATGTATGAGCAGCTGCTAAAGTTACATAAAAAGTATTGGTTAGACTTTTCTGCCACACCAGTGTGACATCATGATGAATTTAACATGGATTTTATTCAGCTTTGAGTTGCTCAGAACTGGGAACAGAGGATTCCAGAAGCTTTAACTGACACACCAGTCAAATTACTGTTTGATTATTGTAGCATTGACAGTCATTCATTGTGGCCGTGTGATTTTGCCAATCCCGATAAGAATCTGGTCAGCTTTAGAAAGCTGCTATTTTCCATTTCTAAAAATATGCTCAGATATTTTCATATAACTGATGCTTGCTGGAAGTAGCAGAGAATTAATGCTACAGTACTTCTAAGATAGGTTGTCAGCATTTAAAGACTTCATGTGAATATGCATACTGCACTGCCCAGCTTTAAAATGAAGCTGCTAACACATCATGATTTTGCTGCCATATCAAATAAAATGGAAAGATGAGATTTGATGAAGCAGTTGTCTGTGTTCACACAAAAATAGACTCACATGCTAAATAGGAACATAAACCTGAAACCAAAATCTGGAGTTGTGAAAGACTGGGTGTTCAGATGCGGGCTTATGGTCTTGTCTGTTACTACAAGATCTGTCTGCCAAGACTTCCACTGAGTATTGGAAGTCTGTGTGTTGTAAGGGTATCCATAGCCTGATTCCCAGTGGGTTTTAATGTGCACCCAGCTGCAGAGAAGATGCTTAGTACAATTAGACCTCAAGTTGGTAGAAGCTTTCCCACACTCCCATCCTTATAGTTGCTAAATAATAATTTTAATATATTTCTGCTTTTTTCCAAGGCAGAAGTCCCCCTTTTAAATCAAAATCCATCCCAATTACTCCTGTTAAACTAAAAGGTAGACTGTGCGTAGGCACTCCTTGCCACAGTTATTTTTACAATGTGCTTCACCACCACTTTGACATTAATGTTTCTTGTTGAATTTGTGATCAACATATTCAGGTATGTATGTGCATAAACATACACTCAAATCCTTCATGGGCTCATGTATACCCTCTAGGGGGGCTTGCCAGAAATTAAAGCAACTCACATTTTGATAGCGAAGCAGAGACAGAAAAGTAAGACCCTTCCTTTACTGGCTGGCTGACTCAGCTGCAGCAAGGAAAATGAGCCTCTTTCTGGAGCACTGCTGTTCTTGAACCTGCCTGTTTAAACTTCATTTGAAGTTCTTTAAAACTTGTAAATAAATGAAAATAAAATTCTTTAATACCTTATTGCAATTTTGGGTGGAGATAAGCAGTTCTTCCCTAGACACATGTTGCTGAAACACTGCTTTGATCAGTATCACCATATGCACTTGATATGTAATCAAACAGTGTATATCTACACTCAGTTACATAGCAGAATGAATCTTCATTGGTCTTTTTAAAATTCTAGATTAGTTTTTTACATTAGAAATACCTGTATATTCAAAACTCAGGTTATTTTCTTCACTCTTACACTGTCAGTCACTCTGTACTTCATGGTCTTCAGGCTACAGTTGTGTACCAACCACATACCAGAATTTGTTTTTGCAGAGCTCCTTGTTTGAGTAGGGATATTCATATTTCAGTGAATATGAAAATAGTTGGATAAATGTCTGCTGATCCTGTCTTATGTGTGCTTCTGGAGAACATGAACTAGCTGAGTACAAATTCAGTCATTTTAGGACATTTCTATTAAGAACTGATTCATACTGAATGCCTCCTGCAAGAAATAATATTTAGGAGCAAACATGTAATTTTGCCCCTATTTCCTTTTCCTTTCCTCTAGCTACAAGAAGGAGGTTCTTAATTCAATATTTATCCCAGGCTTTTCTCTGGTTTGCTTCTGATTGTTTACAATACCTGTTGCTCACAATTTCAAAAATGGCCGCGTTAAGGCAAGTGCTCCAAGAATCCTGTATAATCTTTGCAGAGGCTGGTTCCCCTTAGGGAACAAAGGAAAAGTGTATTTTGAAGCATTGTATGTGTATACTTCCTGCCTGAACTGCAACTAACAGATCAGAACACGTTAACACAAGCTTTCCATAAAAACTCTTGCCTTTGTGATTCCCTGCCAGGTACCTAAGCAGTGCAGCTGTCTTCTGCTTTCTTAACCACCTACTGACCGAAAGGAATGTCAGGGAATCATCAGGGTGTATAGCTACAGGGTTTTGGGGAAGTCTTATTAGGGGTTTATCTCATAAATATTACAGTCTAGCTATCTAAAAGTCCAGCTTCATGTTTTATTGTAATACCAGAAGAAATAGATGCCTGAGAAAGCCTCAAGAGTGCGAACTCCAAGTGCACATGTGATTCTTCAGACAGCTGACATAGAAGGATGCAGTGATGCAAGCAGAGTGGTGTGTGACAGCACACCATGGTGTCACCTGTTTCTTAAGAAGCCAGTGAAACCTAAAGCATTAACTTCTGCTGGAAAGGCCATTTGGCCAGTCTGCAGGAGCCTGGAGAAGTAACAGTTTCTGTCAGATCTGACAGACAGCGAGGACCAGACCGTCACCAAAATCAGGAAATCTTTCAAGTGTAAAGTACTATCAGTTATTTACATGCATGGCAAATTGAGGCTTCTGTATCACCACCTTTGCTAAACTCAGAAGTTACCAAGAATCTCACTAGAAGAATAGTCTCTGTGAGAAGCAGCTTCTTCGAAGTCCCAGTTCCTGCATTCCTCCTCCATTTTTGCACCTTTTGGTGTGGTGGACTTAGATAAGCAGAACAAATCCCAAGCTATATTTTCAGTGGCCTGTGACTGTTTCAGCCTCATATTAGTAAGAGCACTTACACAGGCTGCTGTGTGAGTCTGCACATTGGATTTGTGGCCCCACAAGACAGGCTTACAAGACTCACTGTTCCAAATAACTCAAAGTATTTGAGCTAAAGAGATGCCATTTGGATTTTCTTCTCTCACTGTAATAGCTGTTGTCAGGTAGAAGCTATACAAAACTCATCTGTATTTCTGATGTATTCACAGCTTCCCACTGTGTTGGACAGAAACTCACGACGTGCTGACCTGAAGGCATGGGGGAAGGTGATATCTAATGTCTCCCAAGCAGTGCAAAAGGTAAGTGGTCTAATAATAGATGAAATCACTTTTCAGGCTAGGGCATAGCCCTCCTTTTCCTTTTTTCTGTTTGTTAGTTACCTGCTTTATCAGAAAGAAAATAGACTTGTTTGGGAAGAGCTGATTCCTTAGAAATTCATTCTTCTCTCATTACAAAATAAATGTAGACATAAGCATTGGCAATTAAGAAGCGTATTCTTCTCTTTGGAAAAGACATGAGAGAACAAGAACTGAAAATGGTGCCTGTGACCAGGACAGAGATAAAAGGATGAGGTTCTGAGTGCATCCCTACTTCACCAGTCTGGGCACAACTGAGACATCACAGATACTAACCTCTTTTGAGGGTTGCGATTAACAGAGTCTTGTCTTACTGCAGCTAGCCAGGAAGCCAAGTGTTCAGGAACTTTTGTTGGTTCTGCAACCATTTATACAAGATGGAAGGCCAGAATCGTTAGGCCATTTGGTGAGCTCCCTGTCTGCTATTTTCTGTGGCTACCCAGAAGGAGGTGGATCCAGAGTGCTTTCCTTCAACTGGTATGAAGATAATAACTACAAAGCTTTCCTGGGGATTGACTCAACAAGAAAGAAATCCAGTTATCTTTATGATAATACAACCAGTAAGTTTTTCCACCAAACCATTACAAAGACTGTAGACAGTCGCAACTTATGTTAGAATAACAATTTTAAGCAGTTGATTCAGGAAATTAGAGACAGGTGAAATGATTTTACTTCATACTTACTTCATAGCTGTAAGCAGAGAAGCCCAGGAATTGGGAATTGATGAAATATCCATTTGCTTTCAATATGAAGGCATAAACATCGTCATGATCATAATTAAGACAGTCCCTCTGTCTATCTTCTCATATATACTACTGATATCAGGAAGAACTAGATGCTTCTGAAGAGGGTTCAGGAAAATACAGTGCCGCATTCTGGAATTACTTTTCTCCAAGATAATTTTTTTTAAAGTCTTTCAACTTGATTGATGGCCTGGAGCACAGAAATTTTAAAATCTCTCCTTTTAAAGAATACTTAGTTTGATACATGGCGGCTGGTCTCTTCCTGCATAAAAGTACATATATTTTGTAGCACTAATTTCTACACCATAATTAAATCTTACATAGAAACTACTTCAATTTACCGGTTTTTGTTGCTTTGATTTCCTCACTTATATTCTTGCTATTGTAATAGGAGAGAATGCAAAGAGAAACCAAATTTATCTTTTGTACTATTCATTATTTTATCTATTTATTATGTCCCCTTCTGTTTGCTGTTTTGTTTTTCTCTACATTGAGACCACCAGCAATTTTTTCTGTACTAACAGCCATATTATAGCTGGTAGTAGATTTCTGTGTCCCTTCCACTATGATAGATATGGTTGCATGGTTACAAAGTACAGTACTTTGCTTATAGACACTCCCACTTCTCACTGTTCTTGTTGATACTTGGCTCTACTTATGTCTGAACCTTCAAAAGACTTGTAAAAGGCCCAGTACTCAATTTATTCAGCCAGAGAACAAAATAGTTGAATGCTATCCAAGTAAACCAATTACTTCATAGTGAAGGAATAAGATAGATATGTTTACATTAAAATGTTTAGAACTAAATTATTGGAGGATCCAGTTCTGAAATGTTCCAGCATTCAGTAACCAAGCCTGCTGGATCTCCAGTCCAATAGTTTATAGTGTGTAAGAATTAACCACTAATAGGAGAAAAAATGGCTTCGTATCAGTATCAGCTACAATACAAAGAAGCTAAGTCAATAGGAGAAAAGCAATTAGAGCTCCAAATTGTTTAGTGAGATCTGAGCTGTCTAGTTTCTTTCCATCTGAAATACCTTATAAATAATAGCAACTTTCAAAGGGTTACATTTATTTGTTTGGTCTTCCGATTTCCATGGTGTCTACTTTACAACTCCAATATCTACTTCATAGTCTTTTCCATCTATTCAGATGTTGTGCTTCTACATTGCAGAATGTGCTTAACCCATTCAGATACAAAATGCTTTAAACTGTCCATGTTGCCAGTAAAAAGCCCTGCAGGACATTATGATAGGCTTTGAGTACGAGTTGCATAAATACTGTCTGTCTTTCTTTCTGTCTTTAGCACCCTTTTGTAATGCATTGATCCAGAACTTGGAATCAAACCCTTTAACCAAAATAGCCTGGAGTGCTGTGAAGCCCCTGCTGATGGGAAAAATTCTCTTTGCTCCTGATTCACCTTCTGTACGGCAAATCCTAAAAAATGTAAGAAGTTCTGAAATACAAAAACGTATATTTCTAAAAACTTGCATTCTAAGAAACATCTTTTGAAAAATAGTGACCCAGCTACCTCAACCTAGTCAGATTTTCTTCTCAGAACTCCATTTGTTCTGATGGTCATCAGAGGACAGTTATTCTTTGTTTAAAAAACAGGAGACAGATCTTCATTGATTCATCCCATCTTGGTCCATACTACATGCTTTTTTCCATCTCAAGTAGCCTTTTGTTGGCATGATTCCACATTTACACTAGTTAAAATAGTAACGTTTATATATATTTTACAGATGTATGAACATCAGCAGCTCTGTGCCGGTAAATATTTGAATGGGGCAGCTATGAGCCTTGGATAGACTCATTGAGACCTAACACTAAGAGACTACAAACCAATAACATCATGGTTTAGTATTATATGTTGAAATGATAAATAATTTTCACTTCATAAAAATAGGATGGAGCCTGGACTTTTCAGCGAAGTGCCTGAAGTTGGGTTAAATGAATCTGAGCAGTTAAATCAAGGTTGCGTATGACCTAGCTGTTGGCCACCTCATAACCAGCAATTCACTCAGAACATCTGTGTAAGGCACAGAAAAACTGCTGCTCATAGTTCACACAGGAAAACATCAGATTTAGAGCAGCCCAAGATTTCAAATCTTAACTAATATTTTAACTATGAGAGTATCTGTCTTCTTCAGCTGCCTCCCATTTATTCATCTACCCACATCATCATCAGTTGAGGGAAAGAGAGGAAGAAATTCTAGCTAAAACCTGAGTATTTAAAGGAATTGAAGTTAACTGGGGTTGTTTTTTCCATTACACTTGTTTGTTGCACTTGTTTTTTCCATTACATATACAACAGAAATTTATCCTAAATGGCTTTGATTCCTGTTGGATTTTACAAATTCTTTTTCTGAGAATTATTAACATTTCTGCTATTTTAACAAGTTTATTAGGTATTGAAGGTAAAAACTACAACATTTGTAAGTTACAGGTTTCACTGTTACTGAATGGCTGGATCATCAATTCTGTTTGTTTATCTCCTTAGCTTTCTAACTCTCTTTTCTGCTGTTTTATTCCTCAGGCAAACTCCACTTTTGAGGAGCTTGAACGCCTCAGACTGTTGACCAAAGCTTGGGTAGAAGTAGGACCTCAGCTGTGGTACTTCTTTCAAAACAGCCTGCAAATGAATATGATCCGTGTATGTTATAACTTAGCAGCGGTCCTCAGTAAGAGCAGTCTTTCACCATCCTTTATTTTTACTATGGAAGAAGAGAGTTTATTTGAAAGGTTTGGCTGGAAGCACAGCCTTTGTTGCAAGAAATCTGTGGCCTTTAAGGCTGTTGGACTGGTTACTGGGCTTGGTTTGAAGGCTAGTCTTAGATGCATTACAGTCTCTGTGACAGAATGTCAGATCTGGACGCAATCTAGAATCTGGCTAATGACTTCTTAATAAAGGCAGCAGTTGCTGTTTAACTGTCTCTCTGAAATGTCCTTCAAGAACAGACAACTAGTTTTTCTTGGGTTCTGCATAGGCAAAGAAGGCAGTAGGACCATGTTTTTGTTGGGCCCAGCAATTTACTATCTTGGAGAATTGCTTATTTCCATATCTCTTAGATTTGGCTTTGATCAGCTGCAAGTAATATCTGTAGTTAAAGTTTATAAAGCAGTTTATACTAGAGAAAACATTTGTTTTTCCACACTCTTCTGTATTAGATTAGGCATTTATTACATTTATCCTCTTGCTTCTAAAGAAACAAGGTAATAAGTAGTCAAGACTAAATTTCTTTTCATCCATTCTTCAAGTCTCACCTCCAGTTCAGCTGTGCAGTTGACCATTTATAAAATTAATTCCTTAGCATACTCTTTTGTACTACTTTATAGCTGAGAAAGAGCTATGGAGTTGGAAAGCTTACTAACTAAACAGGGCATGTGAAGAGGATCACTGTCGTGAAGCTGTTCTGATGTGTTTCCTCAGGACTCTCTGAAGCACCATGCAGTGAGGGACTTCTTGAACAGCCAACTGGGTGCTGAAGGCTTAACCGCTGAACACATAATTAACTTTCTCCACAATGGGTCTCCAGAGAGCCGGGAGAAGGGAATGGCAGACTTTGACTGGCGGAACATCTTCAGTGCTGCAGACCAAGCTCTGCGTTTGCTCAGTCAGTATCTGGAGGTAAGGTCAGCCCTCCCACTGCTGGGAATACTTGTAGAGAATATCTTAAAGCAGAGTAGGCAGTAATTGGGGGCTGTGGCAACAGACAAGAAAGTTAAAATCATAAGACATCTTCATTTGGTTCAAATTTAATCTCCATATTAAAAGCACGTTTTAAAAATAATACAGCACTGCAAGAACATGAATACTTATTGCTATGATGATCCCCAAATACTATATTCAAAATGTTGGTTGAATGTCTGAACGCATTTTAATGCTGAGAGGCAGAAGGTGAATGCAAAACCTCAAGGAAACATTTTTTTTTTGGTAAGTACTAACAACTGCCAGGCCACTAATTTCAGCAAGACCAGGACCAGAGAAGCTACTAGTTTTTCAGTAAGTCCCCCTTCAGGTTTTCAAGCACCTGCTCAAAATTCCTTTGAAACCAATGAGGGAGTTTCCACTTGTTCTGTAGCCACTTCTGACAAGGTATCTGTGTGTCTTTTCTGGAATCTGTACCCCCCTTCTCTATGATGGTGTGTTTTCAGTAGGGTTCTGAGGCTTTTTGAGAGTCGTAGTGCGGAAAGTGAGGTGGTTTCATTACGTAAATAAAAAGTGCTAAAAATGTAGAGGAAAATATCAAGCTACTATAAAAATACTTTGAAGATACTTTGAGTAAGAGGCTACTGTGGTATGGGCAATCTAACCTTCTGTTGAATTCATCAGACTCAGACTAAGTCCAGTGCAAAAAAAGTTATATTTTTTTTTTAGAGGGCTAGGCAAACTGCTGCATCCATTCCTTCCCAGAGCTGGGTAAATGACACCAGGAGTGTTTTGGGTTTTGATTTGGTTTTTTTCTTTTATCCTTTATATTTCTGACTGCAGGTAAAAGAAAAAAATATGTTTGGAACTGGACCTGAGATGGGGTGGATTCCCGCTAAGTGAGATAAATGAAATGCCAACTCTTCTTTGTGAACTTATGAGCCCAGGCAGAACCAGTGGACCCTGCAATGTTGCAAATTAACTCTGAGAATTTTAAAAAAACTATTGCTGTTGGCAGTAATATTAATACTTGGGAACTCAACACTTAGCATCTGCCATATGAGGTTCAGGGTCTTTATAGAGATGAATTACATTTTACAAGCATCTCTGAAAGAAAAGTAAATGTTTAGTTATTATTTCATGGTTAAATAAGCTGAGCCTCAAGCTCATGGAGAAAATTGGTACTATCTGTAAGCAACAGAACCAAGTCTAGCTTTCCTAATTCCACTCCAGTTCTTTCTAAAAGACCATTCATGCCCAGGAAAAAGGCAGGAACTAAGAGTTTATCTGCTTTCCTATAGCTATCACAGGAGGGAACAATAAACCTTTTGCACAAAGCTCTGCTGATTCTTCTGATTATCTTTTTGCATCATATTAACAGAATTATTTCTTACTCAAGCTGAGGGAAATATACTGCTTGCAGCAGGTCAGTGCTGGAACATCTACAATATCAGGACAGTTACTGTACCTGGTAATAGGTCTTTGTGTCCTGAAGTTCTTTGTAATGAGCTTATTCTTTTAAGTCTGCTGTTTGCACCGAGTTGTTTGCATTTGAGAATGTTTTCACACTGTGCCAATCACAATGAGAACAAATAGCTCCTTTTCAGACACTCTACTCCTTACCCTAGTATGCAATAAGGAGAGGCTGTGCTGCCAGCAACTATCTTTGGAGACTCCAGATCTCTGCTGCAAGCTGTGATGCAGCTGAGAATCCCACAAATTATGCAGTGGCTGCTCATCCTCACCACCCCAAGAATTTCCTGTTCTTCCCTTTGATTACCTTAGGCCACAGAACAGCTAAACTGTTAGTGAGAGCTACCTGGTCACCTCTTTATGCTTATTATTTTCTGGTCTTATCTTCCAAACCTGTTCTTAGTATTTTAGTTTTGTTTTTTCCATCTTCATTGGACCATTTTAAATTGTTAAATAGTTACTGGGAGAAGATCTGAAATAAATTTCCCCAAGTGGTTGATGAATTTTGGTATAGTGAGGTTTATGAAGGCACAAGCTATGTTGCAATTCACTGAAGAAAAGACTAGGTAGAGCATACAGCCTTTGTTTTGAATGCAATTAATGTTAAGAGAAGAAATTCTAGTTTTTGGCTAGTAGATTACAATATAAAATCTGTTTTCAGTTTATGTGAATTATTGCAACACTGGTGTCTTAGCCAATGTTCTTATACAAGCTTTGGTTTCATTCTACTCACGCAGAAGATCTATAAGCATTTGTGTTTTCTGTTTTGAACACTTGCTGCTTCCTTGACTGGACCCCTGCATAAGAGCTTATACTGCTCCTTAGCCCAGTCCAGACACTGTCTATTTTGCAGTGAAAATCTAGACAAGATCAGTTGTCTTTCAGTACTTTGCCAGTGCTATTCCCACAGATTCCCCTGGAGAACTATATGAGTTCTGCTGCAGTGGCAACAAGTACCATGAAAGTTATTCCTCATAACAAAGAAACAGCAAATAGTTGTCCGGGCACTATAAAGACAAGTTTCCACAACAGGACTTTGCTGTGGAAACACTGACACCTTGGCAAGAACTAAACTGAGTTCCACAACTCAGTTAACTATGTGGGATAAACGTATCCCCAAAAAATTAATACAAGCTGAGCCATTAGTCTAATTTCTCTTCCAACATACAAACCAGAAAGCTTTTCTGCCTTATTTTGCTTTCTGAAATGAAATTCTATGTAGTGTAATTTTGTAAAGCAAGCTAGGAGAATGGGCATTAGCAAAACACCAGGAAGAGTAAAGCTACAAAATAATGAAATTATCAGTTTAAGCACTATTCTATTTTACTGCCAGTTAAAAATATATTTTCATATAGATCCCATTAAACTGTGGTACTACAAATTTCAAAGGAAACAGCGCACAATTTATCGCAGGGAAACATTAAATAAAGGAGTCTTTAAGATGTCTGCCCATTAAATAACAAATTGCCTGTGTGAGCACTTTGGTGTGGAGTAATTTTTGGTTATTGACCTGCAAGAGATGATCAAGAAGATAAGATCAAACAAGTTAGCCTCCTGGAATTTTATGAAGTAATGTGGTTCAGTAAGTATCTTCCCAGTCCATCAGGGAGTTAAATACTTCTACTCTCTGGTAATGTCTTGCCTATTCTGAAGGGTAGAAACTAAATCTACAAACATCAGTCTGTAATTTTATAGATAACTAATGATAGAGTTTGTAGTGTTCACAATCTTTTTGTCTTACAATGCCTGTTAAGTAGGAGTTAAATGGGGGGATATAAAGGGATTAGATTTTGATGATTTGGTGTCTTGTATATGGAGTGATAACATTTCACAATAATGACAGAGACTAAGAAGGAACACAGTTTGCTGTGAAGGGTAAACTGCATTTTATTATTGAGGTAGCATGTTAACTTAAGCCAGCAGGTTAATCACATGTCAGAATTCAGTAGGAACACAATATTATCGGTAAGATCAATTGACTAGTTGACTGGTATTAAATAGGAATAAATGCCTAAATACCTAAGAGACTTTGAGATTCAAATTTATGCTCCGACTTGCCCAGCACTTCACTTGACAAAGTGCTTTTCAGCTGAAGTCCGTGGCTAATGTCCTTTTCTTATGGGTAAATCATACTTTAGTTCCCTGGTGTTCACTCAGGCACTTCCTAGGCTGAAAAAAAAAGTCTCAAAACTTGAAAAAGGATAGTGTTTTGATTCAACCGGGCTGCTAAAAAGCTATTGTAGCCAGATTTACTTTATAGCTGAGTTAATTTTATCTCCCAGATGCAGACTGTGGAGACAGTTCCAGATGTTGGGACCTCATCTGTGCTGCAGTTTTAGCCTTTCCAATTCAGATATTTGTCTTTTTGAAGGAACCTTCCAAGTATAGTCCAAGTGACAGAGTTCACGTTTCCATGGTTGGATGATTACAGTGGCTTAAATATGTTTTTAAAAATTATTTCATTCTATCTAATTAGGAAACATGGCACCATAGGCTTTGGCTGAACCTAGTACTGGCTATATGTTTTGTACAGGTACATCTAAATTTGCTGCCATGCTTAAATTGCAACAGCAGCTCCTGCTTTAGTGGCCAGCCTTGCTCAATTTCTTACTTATCAAGATGGACATTTCTTGAGCTTGGAGGAGGTGACCCTTCAATATCAGGAATAAGCTGCTTTCAGAATTATCCCATCCACTCACATTGACAGCAATGCTAAATCTAAGGTTTACAGTTCTTTTTAGGGAGAATGATGTTTCTGAGCTTGTATTGATAATGTTGTGTGTTTTGAATTTGTCATAAGAATTAGACTAAGAATGGGGAAGTTTTCAGGAAGGGTGAGAGAATCAACTTTTCATAGTTTCAGCATAAGCTTTTAAAGCTGAAAATAGCAACTACTTCAGGTGAACCTACCTCCATTTTCTGTTTTCAATCACCGATGTTTGCTTTAATGTATACTTCTTACTAGTTTATTCCCATGTGATTTTTCTCTTTATGATTATTTGTAGTGCTTGACCTTGAATAAGTTTGAAGGTTATCTTGATGAAACTCAACTGACTCATCAAGCCCTTCATCTGCTGGAGGAAAACAAATTCTGGGCAGGTGTGATTTTTCCAGACATAGGGCCTACAACCAGCAGTCTTCCACGACATGTGAAATACAAGATCCGGATGGACATAGATGCAGTGGAGAAAACAAACAAAATCAAAGACAGGTAAGTGATGGTTCCTTCTCAGTTCTTGCCTGCCATAAGATGAGTATGAGAGACATAAGGACTTTAGAACCTGCATTGGATACATTCATGAAATCCAACTGTATTCACCAACAGTCAGTATGTAATGCAGTGCAGAATCCGTCTGCAGTTACCAGGTACTGACACAAGTGGTATCACTCTTGTAACAGTTAGGCCAGGCAGTGGCTAGGTGCATGGATACACAGCAAAGGGAATGACTCTGCTCAGAATCTATTCAGTTACCTGCTTAAGTTTTTATTTGGCTCCATTGCTGGGAGAGGCAGACAAGGAAGACGCAGCCGTCCTCCACCTGGACGGCAGAACTCTGCTGTTCCTCCTCAAGTCCCCCTCAGATGGACTCACTTAGAGGGATAGCAGAAATAATTTCCCAGAATTGTCTACATAGAGGAATATGATGGTGTCTGGTAGTTGCAGTCTAGCTGTTCCAGTTTAATCTCCAAGGATACTGTATTCCAAATACAGTTATTTCTATTATAGAAGAGTTACTCACTACATAATTATTTTATGTACATTTGTCGTGGGTTTAACCTGTCTGGCAGCCAAACACCATGCAGCCACTTGCTCACCCTCCCCCACCCTGGGGAATGGGGGAGGGAATTGGAGGGGTAAAGGTAAGGAGACTTATAGATTGAGATAAAAACAATTTAATAATTGAAATAAAATAAAATAATAATGATAATAATAGTAGTAATAATAGAAAATACAAATGAGTAATGTACAATGTGATTGCTCAACACCTGCCAGTTGATGCCCAGCCCATTTCCAGCTAGCGATCCTGGAGAAGTGAGAATCCTGAAACTGCAATTCCAAAAGCAAGAGTGAGCTTCCTGATCAACCCTCATCTATATAATGAGCATGATGTTAGAAGATATGGAATATTCCATTGGCCAATTTGTCTCTGTTGCTTTGGCTCTGCTCCCTCCCAGCTTCTTGTGTACTACCTGCACACTAGCAGGACATGGGAAGTTGAAAAGTCCTTGATTTCTTAGCAACAACTGAAAACATCAGTGCATTATCAGCATTCTTCTCATACCAAATCCCGTAGTGAATCCAAAACACAGCACTATTCTAGCTACTAGGAAGTTAAAATAAAAATTAACGTTATCCCAGTTGAAGCCAGGACAACATTTTTGGCCAAAATTGCTATTCTGTGTCAGCGTAGAGAAAATTAAAGGAAACAACCTTCCAGGTCATATACTTTCTCAAACAATATGGTATGACAGACCAAAATCTAGAAAAGACAACTCCAGGCAGTGCCCCTACAGTTTCAGTACCTAAGATTGATTATTTATTTATTTATTTTCCCCCCTGTTTACCCAAATGATTTCCATGTGAACTTTCTTTTGAGGTACTGGGTTCCTGGTCCAAGAGCTGATCCTGTGGATGATTTACGTTATATCTGGGGAGGCTTTGCGTATCTCCAAGACATGATTGAGCATGGGATTATAAAGACCCAGACCAACACTGAAGTGCCATTAGGAATTTATCTGCAGCAAATGCCATATCCATGTTTTGTGGATGATGTGTGAGTAAAAGCAGTTTATCTTAATTCTGATGAATACTTGGATTGCTGGGTGCTTTAAGACTCCCAAGCACTAGTTCTGACCCTAGTCCTAAGGTATATATGCAAGAGCAATAACTGAGACATAACATTGAATTTGTTCTTATCCAGTCATAACCCAGACTCCAGATGCCACCTTTGCCAAGATTCTATCCCTAATCCCAACCCTGGCCTTTGTTGCATCCAGGCAACCAGTGTCCAGACCTAAAATGAACACAAAACTCTGACCCCTTAAAAGCAGCAGTCGTCTTCCAGTTTTGCATATCACACCAAATCCAAAAAATAATTTGGGGCTTTTTGGCCCTACTTTTCCAGGCAATAATAATAACCTAACCTAAACCATCACATTGATTACAGCTGAGAATCTCTTGTCAGCAGGGCACCCTGACTATAATGCTTTGATCCCTAACAATGTCAGCCCTGGAGTTACCTCCGTGGTTACACAGGAACCAGCAAAAATGTGATCTTTTAAAAAGGTTTTATCTAACTAAAACTAAGCCTCATGCTGTAGCATATGACCAGTGCCTGTAGCAAAACTGAACACAAAGCACTGACCCATGTCAGAACAAACACTGCATCCTTCAGTTAACTGTGTAGAATCCATTGAAGTGTAGTAAACTTCTTTTCCCTAATTACATCTCTAAACCCCAACTTTCTTGATATCCAAAGAATCATTTCCTAAAGAAAAATTGAACAGAAAATGCTTGTCCCAATGGAATTGATACCTCTCTTGCTCTCTCTGCAAGTCTTGAAGAATCAAACTACCTGGTCTCTTCAAGTGTATTACCAAACCCTAACCCTAGATGTAATCATATCATATCTAGATATACCAATACCCAAAACTGTAAGTTTTGGTCGTTGAAGACACGTACAGGCCTTGCAGAATCCCAAGACAATATAGGCTCTTAAAACTCTTTCTTTCCAAAATCCTAACCACATCCCTAAACAGGATTCCATTTAGAACTACATGACTAGTATCTTCAATCAAACTGGATATATGGCATTGGTTTCTACCATGAGCCCTTTTCCTTCCCTTGTGGATGCTACAGTTTTCAATAATAACCTGGTGTTCTTTAACCTGTTTTTTATGCAGATTGACTGGTTTTTGTCTTAAATCTTATATGAATCTAGCAAAAGATTCCAGAACTGTGGCTGCAGTTCATTATTGCAGGCAACAGGAGTTTGTTTTCCTGGTGAAGAGCAGAATAAAGAAGCTAAAGGAGAAACAGGTCGTTTGTTGCTCTGTAATGAAAAAAGAAAGAGACTGCTCCTGGGTGTGGAGATTTCATGGCTCCATGGAGGCAGAGGAGCTGTGGATGCTGTGACCCCCATTGATAATGCCTGAACCAGCACATATGTTCCAGACTTTATGAAGTGGTGCCTCTTGCCTGTTCACAATGTGCCTGTTCCAGTGCTGCAGTCTGGGCTACTGCAACTGTCTTGGTATACATTTCACTCAAAAAAGGGGGGAAAAAAAAAAAGAAGGAATATAGAAATCATTTCATAGTTCTGTCAGTGTGCTCTGTGCAGGCAAATGCTAGTACTTCAGATAACAGCAGATTGCAGACATACATAATTTGACCTGTCATTCCCATCAGTCATTACCTGTTAGTCTGACAAAATGTTGCCCTGGCAAGCCTGCTGTTTGTTTCCTCCCCACTGAGAATACTGCAGAGGCAGAAACCCCATCTGTGCTAAAGTCGTCTGAAGCCTGCAGCAGCCACACACAGTTCAGGGCAGGTATCCAAACCCAGTGATGGCCTCTGCAGAGAGCCTGCTTAAGTGAAACAAGCACATCCTCATGCTAAGCATGGATGTTGTGCTGTGCATGGCCGAGTGCTGGGTTACATGTGTCTACCAACAGGCAAAACCCAGCGTACCCCAGGACCATTCCACAAAAGCATGGCTTTGTTTCAGCGGGTCACATTGCTTTTCAGGAATTTTTGGTGAAAAAGTGAAGATTTTCCATTTGTTTTGACAATGGAGTAGCTATGATAGCATATGGCAAAATGTAGGGCTCAAATTTCAGAAGAGGTTTTTTGCTCCTTTTTGGTTTTAGCAGCTCTAAACTTTTGGTCTTTAAAGAATCAAGTCCATTCGGTTTTCAGGGTAATTTAATTGAAAAATTGCAATCCCAAATTCATAGAAAATGTTTTCAGCTCTTTCACCCCAAAATCTTTCTTACCCTGACAGCACTCTTGGGGCGGTGCTTCACCAAGGAGCATCTGCCAGGGCTGAGCAGCCATAGAGTCTGGGGGGAGGGATGGAGAAAGGGAGCAGCTCCTTCATCACAGTACATGAAGGGCCACCCACAGCAGCCTGTCCCAGCACTGTCATTTTGGAAGTGGTACTATGTGGGACAGTCCCAACACATTCCCTGAGTCATGGTTTGTATGAATTCCAGCAGCCTTACTGGCAGCATCTGGAGCTTTTAATACTTTATTTGTTTAATTCTTTTGCCAGTGAATCTTAGGAGCATAAAAAGACAGTGACACTCCCAAACTGTTAACATCAGCATACGTCTTAAAATTTTCGTTGTACATCATAGTAAAAACATTATGGCAATGCACTGTAAAGAGAGATGTATTTTCATGAGTCACCACAAGTTTTGTAGCCTTCAGTAACCCTTAGAACCTATTTGTAAAATAGAAATAACATTTATCTGTCTCATGGGAGTGCAGCAATCGTTAGTTCATTAATATTTAGGTTGCTTGTGAAGTTCACTAGCAACACGTTACTGATGATTAGACTGAGAATTTCCAGTCCCACATTTAATAAATGCATTCTTCCCCACCCCTTTTCCTTTTCATATCAATATTTTTCTGTTTTACCTGAATTTAATCAATTTCTCCCTTCTTGCTTTGGTAGCTTCATGATCACCTTAAACCGCGCCTTTCCCATCTTCATGGTTCTGGCTTGGATATATTCAGTTTCCATGACTGTGAAGAGTATAGTGCTGGAGAAGGAAATGCGTCTGAAAGAGGCTATGAAGAACAGGGGTGTAACAAATGGCGTGATTTGGTGCACTTGGTTCCTAGACAGCTTTGTCATGATGGCTGTGAGCACGTTCCTCCTCACAGCACTGATTATGGTGAGGATTGCCACTCTCAAGATCACTGTTGTCTTTGCACTGCTCATACCAGTTTGCTGTTGAGAAAGAATAGTGGCCATTCACAGGGAGATGTAGATGGCTGGTGGCCTGTTCTGATCACAGCACGCAGCAGGCACATGCTTTTAAGCAGATCTCATGACAGCATCAGCACTTGGCAGAGGCAGAAAGATAAATCCACTAGTAAGATTTGTAGTGAGAGCCCCCACAAAACAATACATCAAGCTGATTACTCTGTATATTGTATTTCCTGTAGACAGAGGCACATCTCCCAATAAATAATAATTGTTGCTTTAAATAGAAGGGATCATAATATGAAGAATTTTAATCTTGTAATTCACCATATGTGATTAATTTATGAAATTCAGTGCTTGCCTACTTAGAAATTATATCACTATTTCAATGGAAAAAGAGACTGCATGGACAGAATTTTCAGGACAGCATTAAAAAAAGGAAAAAAACACCCTTTTGTTTCTGTGAATCAGAATTGCTGTAATTTTTTGTAATTTTTCAGGACGGTTTGGGTGTTGTCTCTAAGGACTACTTCTTATCTCTGTTACCAGAGAACCAAGCTCCTCCTAGCTGCTGTATTTAGTTATATAAATCTGTAGCATTTTGATAAGGAAGACACTTGCATCTTTTCTGATGTGGGGAACTGGTATTGGTATAAATGCGTAGTTATGGTTCAATCCACTCAGTCTTATCAGCCTTCCCTGATGAGTTATTCTGGTTCTTTGCAGTTCCATTACAGCTTGGGTGGATAGAGAAAGCTTACTTTATTTGCTACACTGGTTTAATTAAAAATCAGGAGGTAGTTAATACCAGAGAGGAATGTGCTTATACCTATAATTCACTTCCTTTCCTGGATTTCCCTATGCCAGTGTGAGGCACCTTTGTAAATACATTCTTATGAGAGATTGTATCACTGTTGATAAAGAAATCGGTCTCAGAGGCCCAGTGGGATGTTGCAACAATGTTGAGACCTATTTATACCCTTATAGACCTATTTGGGCCTTATATAAAGCTCAAAACCTTACTTGGAGTCCTGTGTCCAGCTCTGGGGCCCCCAACATAAGAAGGACATGGAGCTGCTCAAGCAGGTCCAGAGGAGGCCACGAAGATGATCAGGGGACTGGAGCACCTCCCTTATGAGGACAGGCTGAGAGAGTTGGGGGTGTTCAGCCTGGAGAAGAGAAGGTTCTGGGGAGACCTTATAGTGGCCTTCCAGTACCTAAAGGGGCTCTACAGGAAAGATGGGGAGGGGCTCTTTATCAGGGAGTGGAGGGATAGGACAGGGGGTAACAGTTTTCAACTGAGAGAGAGTAGATTTAGATTAGATATAAGGAGGAAATTCTTTACTGTGAGGGTGGTGAGACACTGGCACAGGTTGCCCAGAGAAGCTGTGGCTGCCCCCCCCCGGCAGTGTTCAAGGCCAGGTTGGACGGGGCTTTGAGCAACCTGGTCTAGTGGAAGGTGTCCCTGCCCATGGCAGAGAGACTGGAACTAGATGGGCTTTAAGGTGCCTTCCAACCCAAACCATTCTATGATTCTATGAAAACAAAGTTGAACTTAATAAATAGGTCTCAACATTGTTTTTTAGGAGTAAATGGATAATCAGCAGCAGTCCATGCTCTTCTTGAGCTTTTAATCTACAAAAGCTCTAAGGAAGAAAGGTCAATAGAAGTTCATCCAGTGGGTGGGTCTGGGTCTCTGAGAAACTGCAGTTGGATTCCTCAGCTGTGATACCCTTCTGGAGTTTGAATATCATTTAGGTGCAGAAGCTTTATAGTTTTCCTGTTATTTTTTTTTTTAAGATGCATTTTGCCAGGTTTCCTTACATTGTTTTTCCTGCACATCAAGCAAGTGGACTGAGGAGAAGATGAGATCAATGAAAATTTATTATGATAGTTCAAATAGTTTTATTTAATGTATGAATTTCTAAGCAGGCACATCTTGCTTGGAATAATTTGCTTATTAACACAGGGACAGAATGCCTGTTTTCAATCAGTTATGATCTTATTTCAGTCATCAAATATGAATATGACTTCCACAGCCTATTGTACTCGCCTGAAGTCACAATCCAAGAGCAAGGATAAAGTTAGATGAAGGATTTGTTATTGTAATGACCTCAGGTGTTGAAACATTTCTGCCTGGGAGAATTAGTAGTCATATTAGGTAAGAAATACTGGCTTATTACTCATTACATGTTACATATCAATGGCAATTCTGACCTTTTCTGCTAGTTCAGAAAGTGGCAATACTTCTAAATTTTTCTGTTTTTCTTTTGCTTACAGTGCGGACAAGTGCTACATTATAGCAGTCCACTTATCTTCTTTCTATTCCTACTGACATTCACCACAGCCACCATAATGCAGTGTTTCTTGTTCAGCACTTTCTTCTCCAAAGCAAATCTGGCAGCTGCCTGCAGTGGAGTCATCTACTTCACCTTGTACCTGCCCCACATTGTCTGCTTTGTCTGGCAAGACCACGTGACTGTTAATCTGAAGATCCTAGCAGTAAGCCTTTCACTGATCATATGGTATCTTTGGGTTCAAATTTTAGCCACCCTTCTCACTGTGCATATGAGTAACAAAGCATTGCACACCTCTGCCTCTCTGCTTTTTTGATTCAGAGAAGACGACCTCTGAATCTCTCTCAAATAATTAGGGATTGCAAGTGAATAAGCCTTTAGCAGGCCTAGTGGCCAAGAGAGATTTTCATGGCTTTTAGAAAATTCAATACAATTTATTTTACTTTTTGAATGCTAGGAAATCAGCATAATGTTCAGAAAGTTTTGAAAAGTTCTTTATAAGTCAAAGCAAATTTAACTTTTGGTATGTTTAATAAATACAAAGGCAATTCACAAAATGGGGACAGTTATCTTTCTGGTGCTATAACCTAGTTAACAGGGTAATATCTTAGGATGAGAAGATCTCAGGTTCACATTCCTTCTTTACCTGAATATAGAGTTGGGATTTGAACCCAAGTGCCAAAGCTCTGAGAAATACCTTCCATCTAAGAATTTGCAGATACTCTCTATGCAGTGCTTCCTTGTTGATTCTCTTCCATTATAGGTAAGATACTTAACAATTCAGTGAAGCTGGAAACTTCTTGCTGGTTATTTAAATGGAACTGTGAACTTACAGAATTATTCAGACTGATTTTCTGTTGCCCAATGAATCAGGAAGGGGAGCAGATGTTTGAACACAGTCTCATCATCTTTGCTAAGCATTTTAACAACCTAGGTAAAAGAGAAGTACTGTCTTCTCCTCTTGTACTAGGAAATCTAACGAAAAAGGAAAAAGAAAAAAAACATTTTAAAAGCTGTAACTAGGTGTAAATATGGCTATGAATCAGCTTTCTGATGTACTATACAAATGTAATATATACCATTTTTAGTTCTACCAGTTAAGGCAATAAAGTGCAAAACTTGATACTGTCATTAAGTCAGGAAATGAGTAGGGCTGGCCTCTGACAGACTCTGATTTGAGAAGAAACCTTGAGACTAGCACACAGTCTGAGCATAAAGACAACTCTCTTTTCACCCTAAAGTGAAGGAGGAGGCATCCGTGTAAAAAAGGGTATTTGCTGGCTGGAAGCAATGAATATTTTTCTCTGTTCCTGATACATTTGGTCTTATATTTGTTGTTCAAAGGTTAGTTTCTGAAGGGGATGGTAAGGGGCAGGGTGTGCATGTGTAGGGAACCTGAAGAAAAAATAAAAGTTTTTAAGGACAAGTAAAGTAATTGAACAACGAATGTATTGCTGGAAATAAAACATTTTTTACTTAGCACACTATGATAATGCCTCACTGAGAGTTGTTGGGATCCCTCTTATCCCTTCATTTTCCTAAGGTCTGGCATTCCTGGCTGAACTACATATCCCATGAAACAGCACTGTATCACTCCCTGCTCTGTTTTTGAAGTGCAATGTTGAAGAGAGTGTTAGGATACTATACTGGTTTATTAGTTTGTTGTGTGAGAACCAAGTAGCAGACACACCGGGGGAGGGTATGGTTGTGGTTTTCCTTATCCTGAGCATCTGGTGTACTTTCTGTCATGTCACTCATAGTGGCCCTGCCCCATACACTCAGGAAATATTTTGTTTCTCCAAGATAGGCAAAGGTGTACACTGCAAACTTCTAGATGCATCTGTAGTATTTTCTGAACAGAGACATTTATGGAAAAAAACAAGCTGTGAAGGTTGCCTAGTAGCAAAAGAAAGTACAGCCAAGGTTCAATTCAGTCTGTTATGGCTAAATACTGCTTAGAATTGCAGCCATTCAGAGGATTAAACATCCCAGTCCAATACAAAAGTGAAACTACTTTTCCCTGATCATTTGTCAGGCATTATCAAGTTTTGAAGTGAAGTCCCTAAAGGTCACTTTTTTTACGCTTGCTTTACAAAATGTCCTTCTGTCTGAGTTGAATGTCATTTTTCCTTTATTCCAGAGTTTGCTTTCTCAAGTAGCTTTTGGTTTCGGTACAGAATACTTGTCACGCTATGAAGAGCAAGGTCTTGGCCTACAGTGGGGTAACATCAGTACCAGTCCCTTGGAAGGAGATGAATATAGTTTTCTTTTTTCCATTAAAATGATGCTTTTTGATGCTTTTCTATATGGAATACTTTCGTGGTATCTTGATAATGTTTTTCCAGGTATGTCAGTTTCTTATTCATAAAAAGTAGTGGTAGTTGTTGTAAACTGTGTTAGTCTAATCAGTCTCTGAGTATTTCTCTGTCAGAAAAGGGTATTGGACATGGTAGACCATGAGTTTTATCCAGTGTAGCACCATTGGTTTATTAAGGGCTTCCACTTTCTCTCTTTTTCCTTTCTCATATTTTAGTCCTGAAAAGAATGGAAAAGGAAGAAAGAGTAAGGAGGATGCAGTTTCTGCTCCTGTTTTAAAATTTAAATACAAAATAAATCTACAAAAATGTCATCTGTTAAAAGACAATTTGTGTACATATTTTTCTTTTGAGAAGTTTCAACCATTTCTAGCGAGAATTTTTAAAACTTTTGAAAATATAGAAATAACAGTTCTAGTTCACATATATACTATGGCCACATTAGGCCAACTGTTTCTTAAAGGATGGTACTATTTCTTGAGACTATGTCCGAGGTAGGTGTGAAAGTCCCTGTGTGGATTTATTTTATAACTAAATGGGAATCCTGGTTCTAGTGCGAATTCACAAAAGGATTTTCTTTGTTACCAGTTGCAAAGTTTGGGAACTTTGTGAGAAAATGGTTTGTCCTTGTAGCTTAAATGGTTACCTTGCTTCTTATTGAATATTGTTACTCTTATGCTGTACAAGCAAGTGAGCTTTCTTTTCATTAATTTATTCCTCCCACATGTGAACTGCAGTTCTAGAATTTCTTGGCAGATGGCTATCTTTTTTCTTTTTTTTTTCTTTTTTTTTTCCTTTTCTTGAGTTGTTACTCAGAATTTGAGATCTTTCAGATTTTCTAGCTATGAAGGAAAATGAATGATGGATAAGGTAAGATGGTGCTTGTCTGCACACATCACTTGTAGTTAATCCAAATCAAGAAAAAACAAGGATTTGTTAAATAGTTTTAGTTGTGTCTGAGGATATTTTGCTTCAAAATTAAAATATGACCTTAAGTCTGCTTTGTGTCCCTACCAGTGAGCTATGCTACACCAAATTAATGCCTTTTCAGTTTTTAAGAAATATGTCCTCACAAATAAGTTTGATGCTATTTTAACATACTTATTTTCAAAGATGATTTGCAGTAACTTTCCTAAAAGTTCCTCTTTGAAGAAGCCCGTGTTGCAACTCTGTTTATATAAAAAAGAATGAACAATGTATTATTTCCATGAACACAGCAGGAATTAAACACGAGTTTCTTTGCTCATAAATCCAAGTTGTTTTTTTTCAACCAGCACTTTACACAAAAGTAACGCCTCTCAGGGCTTCTATTAATTAGCTTCAGTTCCTCCCAATATTTCCACTGAGTGTCTACTTGGCTTTCTGCTCCTGTGTTTCTGTGAAATTTCTCATAGCATTTGTTTGTCACACAAATGCAGACCTACCAAATCAATGCTGTAGTCTTTGAGCTTACTATATGAGTTCCCTGGATAATCCTTCAAACCATATGGTTCAGCTCCTGCTCAAGTTTTCTCTGCAGCCAACCACCCATTGGCACCCTGGTCCTTTGGTTATTTGAGCATTCTGCTCCATAATGGAGTTGACTTGGGTTTTGCATTCATCCTGAATGAGAAGCAGTTGTTTTAGCCACCAGCTTCAAAGGGGCATAATCCAGTCCATAACAAGTGCAAGGCAACTGCTTATAGATGCAGACAGAGCTTTTGTGTGTATTAATGGGAGTACAAGTGGTTGCCTGAAATGCAGGGTATTTTTGGTAAGTCAGAAATAAGAAGACACTTTCATAAACAGTGGTTTTAATATAGAAAAACTGACCGTCTTTCAGTGAGCATCACAAATCCCCTTTGCTTATTTTGAATAAGTAGCACAAGGCCAGTAATATCTGGGTTCACAAGGATGCCAGTCTTAAACATAGCAGCTCAAATCCCTGCATTCTGTAAATCAATGTGATCCAGGAAAGCAGTGTTGATTTGCATTAACTCTGGTCTGGCCTGACAAGAACTGATAATGTTATTGTACTTTGTCTTTTCAAAACAGAATTAACAGGTGACCAAAAAAGCCCATTTCTGCTTAAGAAAAGGATTACTCTGTTGTCACTTTTTCGGCAAGGCTGTGTGCTGAAATAACAGCCAGAGTCTCTTTTCTCATTGCTAGTTGTGAATTCAGGCCCAGGGTAATAAGTGTAAATACAATAAGCTTTTTAGTCATGTCAACCCTTAAGTGTTAAGTGGGCCTTAAAAGAAAATCCCTGAGTGAGGCTGGGATCCCATCTTGAGCAGTCAAGAGTGTTCCTTGGGAGCTGCTGCCTGGTTGATGAGGATTCAAATTGACCCCATGTAGGGAGTAACTTCATTCTGTAATTAAACTACATTCTACTTAAGGAAAGGTAAGGCAAATCAGATCACATATTTTCTGAGTATTTTATTCATGTCCAAAAGAAAAAAAATCTGCAAACAAAATCTGTTCTGTCAGGTACTTAGTGGTTGGTTTGACCTTCCGATATGCAGCACTAGGACTGCAAATGTTTATAATTATAGCTCAGATTTGCCTAGATGAATTTGTGCATACTGTTTATGAAGTGCACTTTACCTACTGTTTTTTGGTTTAGGGGACTATGGGCTACCACAGCCTTGGTATTTCCCAGTGCAGGAATCTTACTGGCTTGGCTCTAGAAACCCAAAAGCTGAGGAAACAACTGCTGATGGTGAGTTCTTTTAAAACTTTAGTGTTTGGAAATAAAACCACTGATCCACTTAGAGGTGACTACGTAACATTTCCATTACCTGAGCTGCTGCAAAGATTAGAGACAGCCATACACTGGGAATCTCAGTAGGTGCCTTTGAACTTGGGAGTGGCCTGCTATTATTAGAGTTATTAGAGGTGAGTCACTGTTCCATCTGAGAGCCTTTAAAGTATGGATTAACAAGCAACATCAAACCTCCACTCTCTAACCAACACCTTTTGAGACATTCAAGGAGTTCTCATTTGTGAAATAAGTTAAAATGAAATACAATGTTGATCTTATTTCCACCGATGCTCCCCCATCTTTCTAAACCTGATTATTTTCTATCTAGTTTGACACTAATTTAATTCTGTTTACTTTGCTTTTGTAAGCGAGATGAAAATTTATGCCACCCTTGGACCAACTTGAATGAGTAAAAGAGTCCAGCTTTTGTGGATTTTTTTTCTGTGCATTGATATTGGAGTAGTTAAGAATATGTAGGTGATTGTATTTAAATAGGAATTAATGCAGAATTATGTCTGGAATAGAGGCTTGCTGAAGGTGGTATTTTGAAATCTGTCTTAAATTTGCAAGGTAACAGTGAAACCAATCAAAATGACAGATGAAATAATTTCTTCAGTCTTCTCTTTACCATCTTTACCTTTCATCAACTCAGACAGACTGCTGACAAGGCGGTCTCATCTCAGGGTGATACATATAAAGCAGAAGGGAGTTAATGCTTTCTGTGAACATGCTGATAATACATCCACTGCTCACATGCTTTGATCAGAAAATAAGAGGTGATAACATTGGGGTTTTTTGAAGAGGCTTTGCCTTCTGGTACGTTCTGAGGGAATGAACAGGTTTCCCTTTAGATTTGCTGTGAGGGTATTCAGAATGGTAGAGGCTTGTCTAGATATTATGAAGTGTGTTACCTGCTTTGGCTTTGCAAATGCTGCCCACCAGATTGGAATTTGACTGTATAGGAAGGAGGAGGAAAGAGCCAAAGGAGGACTTGGAGCATGCTTGTAGGTGAACGGGAAATTTCTGAAGACCCAGGTAAGATGTCAGCCACTACATCTTATTGACTTTCTGTGGAATTTGGGCATATCCTGCACCAGAGCTCCTTTGAATATCTCAAATTTGGAGCACAGTTGCTTACAGGATTTTAACATTTTCTATTCATTTAGTTTAAGCCTAAATTTAGTAGAAATTAAATCAATTTTATGGTTATCTTAATGCCTCATAAATTCTGTGTGTTCTTTAATGTATTTCCAATACAAGGCAGATTCATGATTTCTTAGTACCCAAACTAAAGGTTGTGAGAAGGCTTGAAGGCCCAAAATATTCAGTTGCTCAGGTCAGCAACAGAAAAGTTTATGGCTACTATTTTATTGCCAGTTTTTTTTATTTTATGCGTTTTTAACAGCATTTTTTAGACTACTTAGATAAAACATTTTGCTTAACTGAAGCCTAGTTTATTTTGTAGGTGACGTTACATAAGATAGCTGAGCTGATCTGTTGAGAAAAAATGGGACAATCTTGCAGTCCCTTCCACAGCCCTCATCCTAGTTCTGCTGATGCTTATCAGTCCCTGGTAAGATTAAGAGGTAGATCCTTCTGGAAGCCCTTCCCAAGAAAAGGTGATAGGAAATCATGAATAGGGATTTACCAAGAGCAAATCTTACCTAATCAGTCTGATTTTCTTCTGTGATGACTGAATCAGTGGACAAAGGGAGAGCAGTGGATGCCATTTAACTTGACTTTAGCAAGGACTTTAGCATGGATTCGCGTAGTATTCTGATAGCCAAACTGATGAGATACAGGTGCTTGAGTGGATACCAAAGTGATCAGAAAATGGACTGAACTGTTGGGCTCAAAAGACTGTGATCACCAGTACAAAGCATAACTGGGGACCAGTTATTAGTAGCAGGGATCTGACAGGGACTGACAGTGAACTTAATGACTTTATTAATGGCCTCAGTGATAGGATAGAGGGCACCATAAGCAAATTTGTGGAAAATACCAAGCTGGAAGGAACAGTGGAGTGCAGGGCAGCTCTTCAGAGGAACCTCAACAGTTTGAAGAAATGGCTTTATAGGAACCTCATGGAGTTCAACAAAAGTAAATGCATAATACTGTGTCTGGGATGGAATAACTCCACAGGACAATAGAGACTGGCCACCACCTGGCTGGCAGGCAGCTTTGTAGAAAAGGTCTGGTTGACAATATGTTGAATGTGAGCTGTCAAGTGTGCCTGTGTGTCCAAGAAGACCACATGCATCCTGAACTTTATTAGCAAGAGTATCACCATCAGTTCAAGGGAAGTGATTCTTCTTGTTAGATGGCATCTGGAGTGCTGTTTTGTCTAGATTGGGGATCCTCATTGAAAGGAAGACATAGAGTTACTAGACAGAGCCAGTAAAGAGCCACCAAGTTGATTAGGAGCTGAAGCACGTAACATACGAGGAGATGCTGAGAGCGCTGGATCTGCTCAGCCTTAAGAGAGAAAGCGAAGGTAGAGATAGATTTCTCAGATGTGCCTAGTGGAAGCATGAGAAGCAATGGATGTAAGCTGGAAAACATGAATTCTAATTCAAGAAAAAAATTATTTATTGTGAAGGTAGTTAGAACACAAGAACAAGTTGCTCAGGTTGTGAAATCTCCATTTTTGGAGTAGGTCACTGTGAGCTGTATTGGCCCTATTTTTTGAGAATTGAACTGGAGATCTTTGAGGTCCCTTCTGATCTAAATTATTCCATGATTATCTCAGCTAGCCTGAGTGTGCTGATACTTAATTCATCCTCTCTTCTACAAAACATTGCCTTGGGTTTTCTCAAGCAGGGACAGTTGGAAAGGTCATCTCTGATTAATTCCTTTGTTGGAGGCATGTGATTCTTACCTATTTGAAGAACTAAGACTCTTCAGTGCCTCAGCTTACATGAACAACTGTAGAACTTTTCTCAACTCATATCTTTCCTTCAATGGTAATACTAAGCATTTTCTTTATTGTAACTGGTTAACGTGTTGGGAAGAAAACTGGATAAGAAAATGTCAGATAATGTAAATGTACAGCTGAAAATGAAGCTAAACTGGTAAATTATGTTGGTACTTTTAAAATTTACTTCTATCAGTGCACCCCATATCAGCATGCCCCACTTTGCCATTTTACGTGATGCGGTGAACTTGTTTACCTGGTACACAAATAGCAACATAATCTTATACAGTTCTGTGGGCTAAAATTTCTTACAGCAGAAAGTTATGTTGAAATTTCACAACAAAATTAAGTCCTAAGCCATCCAGTTAATTACAGTTGTGCTAGTTGTGCTTTAGGCTGCCAGCTTGAATTTGTAAATTATGTAAAGAGTTCCTTCAGGGGCTCCCTCTTCTTACATCACTGTTCTTCCTGCTCCAAGCCAGTCCCCATTAGGGATTTTATGTAACTGCTTTTCTTTGTGGCACCAAGGTCTAAGACCAAATTGGAAAGCCAGAAATTCTTGTACAAAACACCAACTCATTCATCCCAGCCTGGAGCTAGTCTCTTAATCTAAGTAGCAGTTTAGCAGTTTGCTTTTCATTTAATCTTTTCATTTTGTTTTTCTTCATCTCACTCCCTGTAAGTCTGGGAAATGTTTATATGGCCTTTCTCTTCATGTGGTAAAGAATTTGGTCTAGAACTGCATGTACAAAATATAAAGCATATACCTAATATTAGTCAGGATTGTCTACTCTGAGTCTATAATTGCAAAATTTTCAGTCATCTTCCTTAAATATCTGTTCCTCACACTGTGAAGCAGATTTTAAGCTAGATGGCTTTGAGTGCTGTGTTCCTAACCTGAGTAAAGCACTGGTGATTAATGCTCTTGGAGAGCTCAAGGCTTAAGACTACCTCCTTTTCCTCAAATCACCTCTAGAGATAAGTGGAAATTAAATTTTGGCTAATTAAATGTTGGTTACTTTTGGTTTATGTAGAAAAAAGTCCAGAGTCAGACGGCTGTGTGGATCAGAAGCCCATGGAAGGGGAAAAAAATGAAAGCGGAACAAAAAAATCTGAAGAACCTGAAAAGCCAGAAGAAAAGAGTTCCAACCAGGGGGAAAAGGATGGTAAAAACAAACAATGTAAACACAAACGAGAAAAAGAACCCAGCGAGCAGGGGAAGCCCAAGACAGATGTCCAGGACAAAGATGAAATTAACAGTAAGGAGCAAGAGCAACTTGAGTACTTCTGAGATCCTATACACATTGCACTTGATAACAAACTAGATGTAGGAATGGAGTCAAACTACAAGAGCCCAGTAGGCTACAGAGGATAGCATGAGACTGCCAGAGCTAAACTCAGGAGAGGCACTCTCCTAGCTACCCTCTTACTGATTCCTCTACATTCACGATCCCTTAGAATATTTTAGCCACTACACATAATCGAGCTGCCTTCCAGAAGAGCTCTGTAACTTGTTTTTTATCATGCAAATTCAGGCTATTTCTATGGCCTGGTGTTCATGCTTTAAGTTAGTGTTCATGCTGAGGAAAACCTCAGAAACACATACATTGACTTCTTAGAATTAAACAGAGCCATGATTTCAATAAAAATACTTATGCTGAGAGGAATGTTCTTCCCTCCTAGCCCCTTTCCCCCCCCCCCCCCTTTTTTTTTTTTCCTATCTTTAGTGTGTCTTGCATCTGTGGGGAAAGGCTGGTTTCAAAGAGATTTATCTGAAGTGCTCTGTGTGTCTGTCTGCAGCCTTTTCTGATGCTGACATTAGCCACCACCTAAGAATTCCTGAATGACCTGCCTTGTTTTCAAGTCCTAATGTCTTCTTTTGTGGGGAGCCAGAGAAGTTTTCTATATGTGATGCTCAGAGGAATGCATGTGGATTCTGTAGCAAAAGTAACTGCTACAGACAGCTCTGAGCCCACTCTGATTCTCTTGAAAAGCTAGAGATAAAAGTGGGCTCATCAGAGCTCCTCACGTAGGCACTGAAAATGCATTCAGGATGAATGGAAACAGGACAGGACTTCAAAAGAAAAAAGACAGGCAGAGGGCAAAGGTTATTTCAGCCAATCTTCTAGTCCTGCCTTATCTTTGTGGTGCTGTACTCTTCAGCTCCCAGGTTCCAGTTGCTCCATGGCCACAGAGGATTTGCTTTGCCTGTCACTGCACAAAAAAACCTGCCTTCCCTTTCAGCCAGCCATAGGAACTGGGAGACGTGTGGAGAAGCCAAGAGCAGACCTGGTATGGTTCAAGGACACAGTTTCCAAAATAGCTTCATCTAAGACTTAGTGCCTCATGTAAGAGTGGGATGGGAAATGGAGAGTACTTCTAATGGCTTAATTCTAGTGCAGTCCAATACTAGCACAGGTTAGCAGAGCAGGGCAGGCACACCATAAGGCTGTCCTAATTTCTTGATACATTTTAAGGAGAGCTTTCACCGAAGTCCCATCCACATCCTCCACAAGTGCTGCCACCTCTGAAAAAAAGACCTAAATGACCCAAAATTGCACTGAGGGAATAGGATCAGAATGGAAAAATATGAATCACAAAAACAGGGAGCTCAACCCTCCACCAGTGTCCTTCAGGTGATGCAAAGCAGATACTGGGGGAGATCATCAGAGAATTTGCCTTAGAACTTGTCAGTGAGTCTTGCAGACAAATATGAGTTGAGCTCATGATACATGTAAAATGACGAGGGTACCTCAATTGCCAATATATGGATAACTATCTAGCCAAACTCCATGTGAATTTTTGTAAATACAGGGATGTTTGGATTTGGCCCAGTAAGGTAAAAGGAAACCTAGATTCTTTCACAAAGCAAAAGAAAAGTTTGTCATAAACATAATGTTATTTAAAATAAAGCCATCAATTCTAGATGAATTATTTCAGCTGCTCTGTAGTATACACAGCACTCTCATGTACAACGTATTTGGGACTTTTTCCTGAGTACTGTTTGTAATGACAGTCATACAAGCCACCGATGGAGGTGGGGCTGGTTTCATGCAGATAGCATTGGCTGCTCTCCACACAGGCCTGCTGGGTAGTGAACAATTTAAGTAAACTGCAATTGCAAAACGAGCCTTCCTACAAAGCCTTAAGCATTCTGTGTAAACAAAAGTGGACAGGGTCTTTAGTTTAAATTTCTCAGCTCCCCTAATTGACATTGCCCAAGGGCTTAATTTACTTCAAAGGAAGTTTGTTTTGTCTAGAAGCTGATGCAATAAAATATCCTGATAGTACTATTTACAATAATGCATTTTTAATCTTGAGAGAAAGCCATCCCATGTAGCGTTCATGTTAGGTACTGCCTAAGTCTTGAGCTGGCCTCAGCAAGGGGATAAATTTCACCTACCAGGATTAAAGGCAAATGTTGTTTTATTTAAAAGCATCATGGTAAAAGAATGCACAGCTGGGCAGATGATTTGAATGGCAGATTTCAGCCAGGCTAGAAAGGCAACCCGCTGCTTGTTTAATGTAATCTCTCAGCCTATCTAAGTATCTAAAGACAACAATCCCAAATAATCTTCCTGCTACACAACGAAAACAGAAAACATGTTCAGCTTCACCTGATCCAACGAGTTACCTCTCCACAGACCATTACAATTCTGGCTCCACTTCTGTCATTGATACATGGGTGAATCTAAATAAATTGCATTGCACTTAGAAATCTTGCCTCAATTTGGTACTGGTGTGATGGGAGAATCTGTCCCTGTATTTTACTGGGTATGTGCTGTTTCTTCTGCACTTATTGATGTGTCATCATCAGAACTGGGATTAAAACATGTGCTTTTATTCTTTTTTCATTCTTGATTTCTTGTCTTTCAAGTAAATACCTTCTTTGAGCCTGAGCCAACAGGATTGGTTCCAGGAGTATGCATTCAGAACCTGGTGAAGATTTTTGCAAACAGGCCCAAGCCAGCAATTGATGGAATTAATATTACTTTTTATGAGGGCCAGATCACAGCTTTCCTTGGTCACAATGGAGCTGGAAAGACAACCACCATGTAAGTCTGTATTTTAGAAGAAGCAAATCCAGGGCAGTGCCCTATTGCTCTGTCCTGAGGAGTGGTCTTCACTCTTCCTTTGTCTCTCTACCACCCCTGCAGCTAGCTTGATGCACAACATCAAGATTTTTCCAGACAGGGAAATGCTGCCCCTAGGCAAAGAGAAAATATCCTGATTTAGCTAAAGCCCTGGGAGGTAGGCCTTGCATGACACAAACAAGTGAAAGTCTAGAGATAAGGAAGAAATTCTCTCCCCCAGAATTCATTTCCCATGGCCAAACTCCCAATAGGTGAAGAGAGAGAAGGATAGTCTGGCTGAAGGAGCTGATGGTTTGAAAGCCACCACACTCCACATGTTCTCGGTTTCTCTAAGTGGCTTTAAGTCAGTCACGTTTTTTGGTCTGTGTGAAAAGGAGTATTAAATATAGGCCCTCTTTAGACAAAACAGTTACATATATGCAAGATCCATGTCCAGATTAAAATGTTCTTCTAGTTCTAGAACCCTAGCATCTCAGGAAGCTGGACTTTAGGAATGTTTAATTTTCTCTATACCAAACTTTATTTGGCAGAATAAGATTAATTGGTGAACAAACCATTTCATGAGTCTGTGAGAAGTTCAGCAAATGTTGAAAGAACTGAAGTGTTTCATTATGATTTTTCCCACTTGGGTTTTTAATCTAAAAAGACTTTTATTTCAAATGCACTTTAAATTGCCTTTTAATATTTTAATTGTTCCACAAGAAATATGTTTAACCCAAAATAAAAGCTTTGTAATCTGCTGAAATGTTTTGTAAATTTGTTTTTCTACTCTGATAAAACCAGAAATTTCTATTGCTTTAAAATTTTCAAAACTGAAAAATCCATTATTCATCCAAATCTAGTAACAGGTTTCACCCATTTGCAACATAACTTTCGGCCCCCTTCCATTTTACAAAAAATAAAGGTGTAGGACATGAGTCAACGTGGCTGGAGACCTCAAACCATTATTCTCTATCTTGGCCCTAGTGAGCTTCATTTTAGACCCGTTTGTATATAGCAGTGATGTAACATGCTGAACAAACTACTCTGAAACAGAGTAGCTGACTAAAACAGTTTTTTATTGCAGAACAGAACCATACAGGCAGGTGTATCAAAAATTATGTTAGCAGATCCACAAGATTCTCACCACAGCAGGGCAAGAGTATCTATATGTATGCTTTTTACTGGACTTGTTTCATCAAGGCACATAGTAAGAAGTCATTATGCTCCATCTAGTGGAATCATGCAATGCATCTTTCTAATCTGGCACAGAAAGATAGGAGAGTGGGAATTTCCTCACTTTATTTTCCCAGGTCGATACTGACAGGCCTCTTCCCACCCACCTCTGGAACTGTGCTGATTGGCGGCCTGGATATTCAGATTCACATGGACTCCATTCGGCACAGATTAGGCATGTGCCCTCAGTACAACATCTTATTCAATCAGTAAGTATCATCCCGTACTAGCTTTAAGAATAAGGGTCCCAGTCTGCATGCTTGACACGTCCCCAAAGCCTGGGTTGTTTCTCTTACTGTGCGCACCATAGATGTATCTCAGAGGCACTTGTCCAGGTCTTAACACTCACATAGGGTAGGTGTTGTCCTTCTCCAGTAGAAATCTCCTGCATCGTTTAGCTGGGAACAAAGAAGTTTCCAAGGAAAATGACAGTGCTCTTGGTGTTGATATTTTCTGTTGCAGTGTGGGTTAGTGGGAGTTTAGCCTGGAGATTTAAGTACTGTAATTTAGGCCTCCTAAAGCAAAACAATCTGAGCTGAGTGCAGTAGTGGTATATCTTTATGCCCATTTTGCACTACCACCCAACCATTTGCTACCTTCTCAAGGTGATTTCCAGCTTCACTGCCATCAGTTTGTGTTCATCTCAACAGCAGACTCTCTTCCTTAATGCAGCTACTCACATTAGCTTCTGTTTTATTCCTGGTAAATGGATAGCTTGATGCCTGCTATACCTGTTCCTTTAGTAGCAGGTTCTGCTTTGAAAAGGCAGAGAAAGAGCCTATGACATCCGAGTGAAGTGTGTTGATCCTAAAGAAGATCTGTGATCCAAATTTAGGGTAAAACAGCCTCTCTTCCTTTAGCAAGATAGAGCTAGAGTGAATTTTATTGCTGCTTGGGAAAAAATCTGCTTATTCTTTTAAATTGCCTTGGTGCCTTTCTGTCTGATTTCACAGCCTTACTGTAGCAGAGCACATCTTGTTCTATTCTCAACTGAAAGGGAGATCCAGGGATGAAGCTGAGCGAGAGCTGGAAACAATGCTAGAAGATATGGGCCTCACCCATAAAAGGAATGAAGAGGCTCAGAATTTGTCAGGTGCCCACAGGATTGTTCTAAGATGTTTTTCCTGCTGCCTTTTCTTTGTCTTTGGGCAATTATTGTTTGAATTACATGTTGGAGGCCATATTCTGACACATCACTGTGCACTGGGGAGGTCTTTACTCTCAAAGAGTAAATGGGACTGTACAAATAGTAAAGCTGGCACATCCTGTCCCTAGAGCTTCTGTTTCTTCTAAACATACAACAAATTCAAATATACTTAAACCTGTTATTTTTAAATGAGTATATAAAAAAAATTTCTCAATGTAAGAAAAAACCAAAATACAATGTTCTATTATTTCAAGGCGAATGAAGTAGTATGCTATCATGCTGCTCCACTGTTTGGATCAGTACTCTATAATACTGTATTATTTGGTAGGAGTAATTTCTTTCATTCTAAAGGTACAAATGCACATAGTGTATCTGAACACATTTCACTTTCAGATTCAAAAGCTGATCTGAATAAAGAGCCAGGTGTTCTTATACCACTTTTTTCCTGATTGGAACTATAAAAGTTGGCTAGTTTCACGTGAGAACATGAAAATCTCATATCTTCTTGCTTTTGCTTCTGGCAAGAAGCAGAAAATGTAATGTGTAGATGAAAAATATATTTAAAAAAATATATTTTTTGAACAAGCTGTTCTGAACTTCAGAAGAAAAATGTGACTATTGATTTACCTTTGCAGAACTATTTCTCAGAGGATGGATTTTGTTTTACTTGTATCAGTTTGTCCCCACACTGAAAAGCAGTGTTAATTACATCCCTGCCACTTACATAACTCATCTCAGACTTCTGGATGTGTCTGTCCTCTGGTAGGTGGAATGCAAAGGAAACTCTCTGTTGCCATTGCTTTTGTGGGTGAAGCAAAAGTGGTACTGTTGGATGAGCCCACTTCTGGAGTTGATCCATATTCCAGGCGATCTATCTGGGATCTTCTGCTGAAGTATCGCTCAGGTAATAGGTTTGAGAGTGGAAATTGTTTGGGGGGGGGTTGTTTTTCTTACAAAAAGAACCCTGTCATAGATGCAGTATGTGCCTGCTGTGTAAACTGGCATGAGTAGTGGGATATGAATACAAGCAAACAAGATTATTTGAACAGATACCTATGGATGTGGCAAACCTGGGACCCGGCACTGGTGTAGAGAAAACCCTGCATCAATTGCCAAAAAACTAAGCAGAGTTTTGAGTTCCAGAGAGAGTCCATGCCTTGAACATTTCTTCTTATTCCTTCTAGGCAGAACCATCATTCTCTCAACCCATCACATGGATGAGGCAGACATTCTTGGAGACAGAGTAGCCATCATATCCCAAGGGAAACTCTTCTGCTCAGGGTCTCCGGTATTCCTAAAGAACTGCTTTGGGTCTGGCTTCTACCTCACTCTTGTTCGCAAGATGAAAACCACCAGAATTAGAAGGGCTACAGTAAGTATGTACCTCTCTCCCTGGACATGTAATCTGAAAAACACTTAAACGTATTCATGCATTGCACCAAGGTAGAAAGCAGTTAAGTGCTGCTTGAGGCTGTGTACAAAACTGACTTCAAAATGATGAAAGCAATGAGAAAATTTGATGACACCTCATGAAATTATATGGATATGTAAATCTCTCTGTAAAAATCTTCTCTGGTTTTATAAATATATATTCCGCCAGAAAGGTGAAAATAACAGATGGATATGAAGCCCTCAGCAGTCTGTAATTCACTCTCATCAGTTAAGTATGTCTAAACTTTTACCAATCAAATTGCCTTTGTCCATATACAGGTCTTTCTGATGCTTGCTTTGATGATATGCTGGTTGTAAACATGGTGTAGTCTAGTAACTAGCCTCAGACACAAGTCATCTACATTTATCCACAGCTAAGCCAGCCTCGCACAGCTTGAGAAGTAGGGATCTGGATTCTGTCTACTGTTAGTAGTGCTTCCAGTCTTAGTAGCAACATGATCTGTATACTGATGGCCACTACTGATCGCATTTCCCCAGGTATTTGGCGTGTAATTTAGAACTGACAGATATGCTTTGTGCAGGTGGATTTGTTTTTTGCATTGCTTAATCCAGTCCTCAGATGACTTTCACTAAAATATGTTCAAGATGCTCCAGATATGACATTTTTCACTGACTCAAGCCGTTCAAAGGCTGACAACCCTTACATCGTGTTTTGCGTGTATCTGAAGCACTTTCATCTTTGTATCTGTTGCTTATTCATGCTAGTCGCTTTGTAGCTGTGGATCTCAGTGCTCCTGCTCCTGCTCCAGCTGTGCACACAAGGACAAAGAAGGAGCTCCAAAGCTGGAACTGGATGGTAAGACATGGGATGGTTCGGCATTCCAGCACATAGCTATGTCTCCTGTTATGCTGCAATCTCATTTTACAGATCAATGCTGCTGAGGCCTACTTCTTCAGTACCTGGGTCTAGCATCTGTATTGTATTGTAACATGAATTTGATAAGGTTTCTTTGTGGTTTTGCTTACCATTGCCCCTTTTTGAGCTGTATGTGTAATTTGTCAATGAAAACTTGTAATGGTTTAGCCCCTGCCGGGGTCTGAGACCATGCGGCCGCTACCCCTCCCCCACAAAGGGAATGAAATGCAAAGCCCCAAGACTGAAATAAGGAAAGGTTTAATACAACAATGCAATAGCAACACAACAAACAACAACAATAACAATAACAGTAATAGTGATAGCAATGAACAGAGCAAAATAGCTACCAAATACAGCAGTGAGAGGAGCAGATGTACAAAACCACGCGTGCACCGCGCTCCCACACCAGGAAAATGTGACCTGCCAGGATGTGACATCCGCATGGTATCTGAATAACCCGGCTAGAGCTCCCCCCGCCACTGCTGGGGAAACTTAACCCTATCCTGGTTAAACCAGGACAAAACTGAAGCATATCTACAACAAAGGAAACTGGTTTTCTCAGAAAAAAGTAATTTTTGCTTTTCTATATAAGAACTTAAGTATATATTCCTGAAGATTTTGTTGTGCTTTATTAACAGACCTGAAATGGTTTTCTGCTACATAATTCCAAAGCATAATTAACAACATAGCCCAGTCTAGTACAGAATTAACCGAGATATCTGTGAGTTATGTAATAGAGCAGTCCCCTTTTGTATAGTACAAACTACAGCTTTTGAAATCATGCTTAGCATGGTTAGATATTCATTCTTTGAACACTGTTTTGACTTTTCACAGGAGACCTAAATGAGCTAGCAGAAGTAATTCATCATCATGTCCCAGAAGCAAAATTAATTGAAAGCATTGGTCAGGAACTCATTTACCTTTTGCCCAATAAACACTTTAAACAACGATCCTATGCCAGTCTCTTCAGAGAACTGGAGGAAACATTAGATGACCTGGGACTCAGCAGTTTTGGAGTTTCAGACACACCACTGGAAGAGGTAACAGACAGATTATAATACCTGCTGATTTTACCATCAGTCCCCAAAATGTTTTCTGAGACAGTTCCTGTTCTTAAGCATGTAATCTTATTAATTCCTAATATGCCCTTCAAAACCTAGTCACATATGCTGTGGCACACTCAGTCTTTGGGATGGGCATAGAGAAAGGATCCAAGCCTTACTTCATGTTAGCCATGTGGAGCATGACTCATTAGCCTGAAATCTGTCTTTGAATCTTAGTATGTTCCTTCCTTTATTTTCTGAGATATTGCATAGGAGACCTCTGATTGTGTAATAAGCAGGAGTACTGAAAGGGTATCTAGCTTTTTTCTGTTACATTAACGGATGATGTATGGTGTTCCAGAGATGAGGTTATTGTACCTGTTCTATTCCTAACCAAGAGATGTATTTGTCTATGGCAGGTTTTCCTAAAGGTCACAGCAGAAGCTGACCCTGGAATGCAAAAAGCAGGTATAGATCCATGAATCAATATTTGATAAACTTTTCTTGGGACTGTTCTGTCTTCTGAACGCCAAGTAAAGAGGAGCCTCAGAACCTTCAGTCTTTGTATGGTGTTCTTGCCAAAATAAATTTGGTCAGCAAATATCTGTTTTTAGGGCCTGACATGATATCTGAGAAACAAGATTAAGTCAGCACTTCAGACTTTTATTTAGATTGGATGAGGTTCTTAACTATGTAAATAGAAGTGGAGTGTCGAGCCCCCAGATGTCAATGGTTTTAGTAGTTTTATAAAAAGTACTTTGCTGACCATTGGTCCATAAACGTACATGATTAACTTGTTCATCCTGCTGAGTAAGAGGAGCATTAACCTATGTGATGCTACTAGATACAGCCACAATGCAGCAGTTGTAATTAAATCCATCTGGTGATGTGATATATACAGTTGCTAAAATCTGGAGCTCATTAAAATGTTTGTGCTACCTTATGTATGGAGGATAAAGTGTCTTCTCTGCCCCTTTTCATCCTTAACCTAGGAGACACTCAAGAAAATTGTTCTACTCTTGGCAAAACTTCTACTGAGAACAAACCAGCTGAACAAACCACACTGAAAACTGATGACAGTTCTCAAATGCCAGTAGGCATAGCAGGAGATCAAAATGAAGGCAAAGGGTCCCGACAGTATAAAGGTTTTCAGCTTGTACATCAGCAGATCAAAGCACTCCTCATCAAACGGTTCCACCATGCCTCCCGCAGTCACAAGGACTTCCTAGCCCAGGTATTGACTGACTTTTCCTGTTCTTGACTGTTTCCCACAACATTTCCAATGCTGTCTTTCCCAGCAATGTCTCTATGCAAAGCAACAGAGGTGCTGCAAATGGGTAACAGTATACCTAACTGTTCTAATAATGATTCCAACTCTTCTGCCTCTTACTCTATTTCTTTCTGCCTGGAGTCTATCACCCACACCAAGTTCATGATTCAATCACTACTCGCCCAGCATTTTATTTTTAACATAATACAGTTCTGTGACAACCAGAATCTTAACTGAAAGCGCTGGAACTTAAATTGTTGGTGCTCAGGAGCTAAACCAGATCTGATCTGTGTGCTCCTGCTTATGTTATGTACACACCTCCAGTATTATGAGGTGTGTACAGTGTCACTCTACAACATATATCTAATAACCTAGTGTAATGCTTTCATCTTCCCTGCAGATTGTTCTCCCTGCCAGTTTTGTGTTGCTGTCTTTAATACTTACAGTCATTATTCCTCCATTTGGAGAATATCCTGCCTTAACCTTGGACCCTTGGATTTATGGACAACAGTTTATTTTCTTCAGGTAAGAGGAATCGCTGAGTAAAGTACATCTGCCATACATACACCTTTTCCTTCCTAGCATTTAGGATCATGGGGCCCTATCTTACTGGGCTTCTCATTCTATGTGGTATAAAAAAAGGATTAACCACACCGGAATCAGCAGATTTAAAATAGCATGGAATTGGAGCAAATGGAGAACACAACTGCTAGTATGTCTAACCAACAGTCCTTCAAATATCTTGCTGTCTTTGGTACTCTCCTCTTCCTACGTGAATTCATTACCTCAATGCTTATAAAGTTACATAGCCTGCCTAGCAGGAGATCCAGGACAGCAAGGAATCTGACTCCTTCTGATATGCCATTGAACTACTTCTGTAGTCATAATCTTAGAGAACAATGAGATTCAAGCCTATATGCTGACCTGCAGTAGATTTATTTATAATTAGTACAGTATTTGGGCAAAGTTATGGAAACAAGATGAAAGCAGAGACTTAGGTTTTGTTAATGCTCCTGCTTAGCAGTTTCTCCCCAGACAGTATCCTTTGGCTGGGTCTGAATTTTTTTTCCTTTCATTTTTCATTGAAGCTTCAGTTCTGTTTTTTCCAGGTCACTGCACAATTCCTCTGTGCTCTCCTGAACACTTGCCCCACCTTCACTTTCACCTATTCCAAAGCTGAAATTGCACCAAGTCAAAACATGTGCAATGCAGAGAAAATTTATAAACACTGTTTAAGTCCTAGACTAGACTGCAACTAACAGAAAGCAGCAAAACTGAAGGCAATAATTTTGAAGCATTTTTCTTTAGTTTCATACTGAAAATTCACATGAAACTTTAATTTAATTTACATATGGTAGTGTGTGGAGCAGAGTCTGATATTCATACTTGTATAACACTTGGCACTGGCAATATTCTGTAGCCTAATGTTATTAGGTTGTTAGTTGCAGACACTTCATTATTAACAGCATTGTCTCTTCAGCCTCAACAAGTGAAAATGCAGAATATGTTTTTCATCTTCTGATTACTGAGTGTGACAGGGCTGAGAGAGTAGAAATGCAGATTCAAGCCTTTTTTGGAGAAGATTGCTATAGGACTATGTCAGAAGTCATGCTTCAATATTAGGACAAAAGGACCATTGCTTTAGCCGGTTAACCATCTTGGAAGGTTCTGGGGTTTTGCATAAATAAAGAAAATAATTGAATTATCAACATTTGAAGGGGGACAGTTGGTTCTGCCATATGGCTGTCCTTCACCAGTTGCTATATGTATTCCAGTATAATAGTTTTTAAAATATTTTATAGAGTAAGTCCTATCTTATTTCCTTAGCAATGAGCGTCCTGGCAGTGAGCAGATGGTCTCCCTCACTGATGCTTTCTTGAATAAACCAGGATTTGGAAATCGCTGCCTGAAGAATCAGCCTCTTTCGTAAGTTGCTAGCTAATCTCTCTTGAACAAGATTCTAGCAGGGTATTACTAGTGGAACTTGAGTAGTGCAACAAGAATTAAGTGGCTTGACTTTTCACTAGAGCCAATGCTTCAGATATATTTTTGGCAATAATATCTAATATCAGGTCAAAAGTAAGAAATAAACAGCAAGACACAATGCTACTGGATTAAGAATGATTCACAGTGCTCATGTAGCCTTGTATTAAGAATTAAGCAACCTTGAAATTTATGTCAGTAGGTGTTGTGGTTTAACCCCAGCTGGCAACTAAGCACCACAGAGCTGCTTCCTGACTCCCCCCACAGTGGGATAGGGAGAAAAGTGGAAGGGTAAAAGTGAGAAAACTCATGGGTTGAAATAAAGACAGTTAAATAGGTAAAGCAAAAGCTGCACACACAAGCAAAGCAAAATAAGGAATTCATTCACCACTTCCTGTCTACAGGCAGGTGTTCAGCCATCTCCAGGACAGCAGGGCTCCATCGTGCTTAATGGTTACTTGGGAAGACAAAAGCCATCACTCCGAATGTCCCCCCGCCTTCCTCCTCCTTTCATCAACTTTATATGCTGAGCATGATGTCATAGGCTATGGAATATGCTTTTGGTCAGTTGGGGTCAGCTGTCCCAGCTGTGTCCCTTCCCAACTTCTTGTGCACCCCCAGCCCACTCGCAGGTGGGGTGAGAAGCAGAAAAGGCTTTGACACTGTGTAAGCACTGCTCGGCAATAACTAAAATAGTCCTCTATTATCAACACTGTTTCCAGCACAAATCCAAAACACTAGCTACTACTGAAGAAAACTAACTCTATCCCAGCCAAAATCAGCACAGTAGGCCAGTGCACTCAGACCCAGATCTTCACAACTTCCCTGGCACTTTCCACATGTGAGTCCCCTCAGGTTCCTCCTGGTGTGTTCAGAATCAATAGCTTCATCAATTGCTCAGATTGTGAAGTAGCAATAGGACAGTCTCTGTGATCTGAAGCTACTCTCACTCTGAAGAGAGGACAATGTTAAAAGAGCTCTTACTTTGATGTTGTTATCCTATCCACTTACCCTGCCTGTGAGTCCTGCTTTGGAGGCATTTGCCACTGGCATGCCACACTTGGCCATTTGTTCCTTTTCTCCTGCCTCTTTCTCCCTGTTGTAATATCCAACATCTTGTTTCTTCTGGCTATCCTCTCTGCTCTCTTCCCCCTCCTCTCCTCTGCCTGGTACAGCATGAGCAAAGAGGAAACTTTTAAAAAATAGAGAAAAGATCCTGCACAAGCAAGGAAAAGGATAGTTTCTTCACAAAGATATGTGTCCACTGCAGATTTCATGAGTACTAATGGGTCAAACACAGTTCCCTTGCTCCTTCAGTGTCCTATCTGCAAACTGAAAACAATAAACTTGGCAGAGATGTCAGGGAGATCATATTTATTCATGTTTACCAAGTATTCTAAAATGTTCTTATTATTCATAACTCATAGGATAAAGGCTGAGAGGAGAATGTTTGCTGAGAGCATTGTGGTTTTATGGATTTGTGAGCTGTCATGAACTGTATCTCTGCACAGCTTAAAGAGTCTGTTCCTCTACACAGGAACTACCCATGCAATAATATGCCAACTGCCTGGAAAACACCTGCTGTTCATCCTAACTTAAGCAGCATCCTGCTGAGCCAAAAGTGGAGCCCTGAGAATCCTTCACCTTCCTGCAAGTGCAGCACTCACAAGAAACTCATTATGCTGCCAGAATGCCCTGCAGGTGCAGGAGGCCTCCCACCACCACAGGTTGTGTCCTTGTGCCATAAATCTTTGTAGAAAAGTTTCATGGCATGTGCTGGAAAAGGGATTAGTGTGCCATGCCAATATATATGGAAGGAATTGAGTACATTTCTTTAAGGGACCAAGAATTTCTGGAATTTGGAAGTCAGCTTCAGAGGTATTGGAAAAGCTTGCACATTTAAATGAAATTAGATTACTATTTTCAGCCAAATTGCAAACTTTTCATACAGAAGAAAATCACAAAAATTTTAACAATTTATCCAATACTTTTTAAAAAAATCTCTTTTTTTGCCCCAAAGAACAATTCTACTTAAAAGATTGCCTTTCTTTAAAGAACAGAGGGGAGGGAGGGAGGGAGGGAAGGAAGGAAGGAAGGAAGGAAGGAAGGAAGGAAGGAAGGAAGGAAGGAAGGAAGGAAGGAAGGAAGGAAAAAATGTCATGGTTTTGAAAAACATGGGGTGGGATCATCTTGTTAAAAATGGGAAAATTAATATTGAGTCAACCCCAAATTATTTTTTTACATGTCTTTTGGTTCAATTTCTAGAAAGAAAGTTCTAAGCTCGCATAATGAATGTTTGTATGCATGTGAATGAAGATGAGTAATTTAATAAGCACTGATGCTGAATGGAGAAGAGATGAGAACTATATTCCCACCTGTTCCTATCAATGAATAATCTTAGTAGTACTCTTTATAAAATGTGCTTGCTCTTTTGAAAAGCAAAGGAAAATTATAACGTGTTACTGCTTACATTTCCTAAATGTTCTTCTAACAAGTTAAAGAAAACAGAACTGCAGACACTTTGAGAGTAATAGCTTACTAATTTAATGTCTCCATGCACACCGTTCATCTTTATATTCCTGTTTGCCAGGCTGCACACATTAGCCAAATGACTAAAATATTTCTAGTTTTAACACTAATGTCACAAGCTTAATCAATTTCTGAACCCAAATTGACATGGTCTCTTAAAAATACTGATTCAGCTTTCTTTGGTTTCTCTATCACTGTTCACAAAACAACAAAGCAAAGTTGTTTCAAATATCTGTAGAATTCCTGTCTATGAAGCAAAAAAATACATTAATAGAGGTTGTATTCTGAGCATCACAAGTTGTTTCTGATTTCCAAGTAATCCCTGTCCAACAGACAGGCAAAGTTCAATTTTGCTAATTGCATACTAGTGTATTTGAGAGGGAAATTTAGTCTAAGACTTCAGATCCAGGGTGCAAAATCAATTTGTTTGTTTGTGGGAATTCTAGTCCTCTAAGGGAAATGCATTTATTATGATAGTATCCTGATAATTTTGCAGGATATGATAATTTTGTATAACTTGTCAGGAAGAAACAGTTCACATTTGAGTCTTCAGGGAAGCAACAGTATGTAAATAATTGTGAAGTATCTAAGCATAGACAGCTCATTTAATGAAGGCACTATGAGGATGCTACCACTCTTCCTGTGTATTGTCTATAATCAGCTAGACATCTGTAAGGCATCTTCTGTGTCATCCGGTACTGCCTCTCTGTGGACAAATGTAGGAACTTCTGGAAAGTTCATTAAATTTACTTTCTAGGTCGTTACTAGATCGTTTCAGGTTGCTTTGCCCTCTGAAACTGCCCAGGAACCTTTTTAAGTATATTCTACCTTGGGATAAACTCAGCAAGTTTGAAGTCTTGCGTTTCACAGCAACCCTGTATTTGCAAAAGACTCACAAAGGGGTCATGTGGCATCGTTTTCATTAAAAAAAAAAAAAAAAAAAAAAAAAAAATTCAAAGTATCTAATGTGCTAGTGAAGGTGAAGTTTTCATATTAAATTTTACTTCAACTTGCTAAATCATAGGAAACTATCTTACCTTCACTGGGACCTCAATTTATTTGAAAAGCTTCCTTCTTTCACAGTGAAGAAAAAGCCTTGAGCAACCCTGGCCTTTGTTGCAAATAACTTGGGCCAAGTTTCAGAGTAAAGTGCAACTGTTTTGTGACAGACATTGCAAACTTCTGTGATTTCATGATTTCTTCTGAAATCCTAGTAAAGTAAGTATGTTTCGGCTAGAAAGTGAATGACCTTCTCTCATTTCAGTGATACTATGAACCTGAGCAATTCCTCTGAACCAAAGCTGCTTTTGCTGTTTTTCTGACAAACACTTACTTAATAGCTTTAGAGACTCTAAAGTTTACTGTGATTGACTGGGTTTTCTTTTCTTTCCAGAGAGTGCAGCACAGCACAGAAATTCTTCAAGATCTGACCCACAGAAATATTTCAGATTTTCTGGTGAAAACATATCCCACTTTGTTAAAAGGGAGGTAGGGATGAATCTCTCTTTGTTTTTCACATGTGGTATTTTGTACCTGGCCATGAAATTCTCATTTAATAATAACATAGCACCTGATTTGCCACAGTATTGTGTAGACTTGAGCATCATGTCCATATTCCTGATGTAAGGAGATGCTCATCTTAGGGGAGTTAAATTCTTTTAATTATAGCTATTTGTATAGTCTGGTACTCCTTTATAGGCACGCTGATGGAATCCATGTCATTGGAATGCCATGTTAATGGTAACTGTGTCAGTGGTGAGAAAAAGGGTGCCTCTGCATAGCATGGTGAACTGCCTTGCAGAGATACTAGTTTGTGTCCCCAAAGAAGTATAGCCACACCAGCATGACTGTCTGCCTGAGTTAATTATCACTTGCTTCCCAGAAGTGCTAAAGAGCCAAAGGCCAATGTTTCATAGATCCATTTATCCTACTGATAGGACATCAGCTTGCCTGACCGTTGTGCATGGTAATTAGCTGTGCAATGGCCATGGCCTGTATTTCTGATTCAGGCCTGGCTACCTTTTCAATTCCCAGCAGAGTTCTTGAAATTCCCATTATATTAGCTATGTGCTGCCTGCCTTTGTCTGGTCCATCTTAGCACATGTAATTGCTTTAGATACGTCTTTTAAAATCAATTCTTTATGGATTTAGGATAGAGCCAGTATGTGTCACTTTAGAAATCTTGCTTATGTCTGTATGAGCTAGAGATGAATCATGTCACAAAACAAAGCAAAACAAGAAAACCCACTGCAGGGAATACCAAAAGTCCTGACAATATAATCAGCAACAATTAAAAAAAGAAAGCAAAACAAAGAAAAAAAAAAAAAAGCTGTCTAGGGGAAACTCTAGGTCTGCAAAGAATAGGAATTCACTTTTAAGGCTGACAATACCATTGACTTTGGTTCAGAGCATTAAGAGACAGAATTCTCTTTGTCTGTTTCAGCTTGAAGAGCAAATACTGGGTCAATGAGCGAAGGTAAGAAACCAATTCACAGATTATGGTGACAAATAAAGGAACAATGAATTTCTGTTTAACTGCGGAGCCTCACAATGTTTCTCTGAATGGACAAGGGGAATTGTGGCAGATAATGTAGAACAAAGAGATGGCTTCAGTGGGAAATAGGTTGGGGGTCAGGAAGGGTTTTATAAAAACAAGGGGTTATATTTGTTTGGACTGCCCCCACAAGGATGAAGGCTAGAGGCACACAATGGAACTATTACAGTTTTATTATCTGTAAGAGTCAGACTAATGGGACATAAAGAATTGTGATGGGAAGTCACAATACAGTACTGTGCTACGTTTTGATAGTGCTCTGATGCAGCCCTTTCAAAGTGCATCAGAAAAATATGAACCCTCCAAAAAAACGACCTGCGCAAGATGAAAAAACCTAGACTCAGGCCTGTCAAATACAGAAGTAACAACCACAGCTTCTCATTCCTGCTCTGAACAAGTGCAATAGTTATAAAACAGATTCCACTAGTACTCTACCCTTATGTAGAGGCATCAGCTAACCCCAGCGTGATGTCTACACTGCAGATACTAAGCTTAGAGAGGTGACTGATTTGCCTGAAGAACATAATTATTTAGTTTTTCATCAGCAGTAGGAATTCACTTCAAAGGTAGCAGCTGGATGACTGGCTTCCTTCATGGAATATCTGCTAGTTCATGTGCAAACATTACTTTCTATGGGATTAGACTGTTTCATCTCATGCAATAGTATTTATCATTATGGAGGATTGGCTGGCACCAGCACTGGTGAATACTTGCTCCTCTCAGGGCAACTGAAATTTTAACTGAGGTCCATGCTCTGCTCAGTCCTCCATGTTGTCCAAACAGCTATATCTTTATTACATATAACAGTTATAATCTTGATTAAAAGATTTTGCACTGTAGAAATAACTGTTTTCTACAAATCTTCTCTCTAAATAATAATTTTTTCAGATTTCCAGCATGAACCCCTCAGAAACTGGTAGAACTTCTCTTATTTGTAAGCCCTATAAAGACCTAATAGAACTTGTTAGAAAAAGAGTGGAGATTGTTATACATGAATTACATGATGTATAGAAATCAAACTTACATTAAGTGGATTTCTAGTATTTCCATCAATATACAGAGTTTTGGGTCTGTGGTACAAGTGACTGATGATACTTTTCTCTTTGTTAGATATGGAGGAATTTCTATAGGAGGAAGGCTCCCAGTCCTTCATATTTCTGGATATCAAGTTGTCAATTTTTTAAGTGGTCTTGGCCGAATGATGAATGTGACAGGAGTAAGCAAGATTTTTTTTTTTTTTTGGTCCCCTTACTAAAGAATTGTTACATAGCTGAAAACCTGCAGCACCGTATTTCACCCAGACAGCTGATCTTTAGCCTTTTCTTTTTTATTTTAGGGACAAACTTCACTGGCTGCTGCTAAGGAAATTTCTAATTTCCTTAAATACATGGAAACTGAAGATAATGTTAAGGTATTTACTGGAAGTAGTCTGCTAACTCAGTCTTTCTTGACATAGACTTCAAATTGAGAGAATATTGCTAGTGGCATTCTCGGATGCAAGAAGAGCTGAAATGCTATCCTTATTATAAGTAATATGGGATACAGCGTTAATGCAAAGTTATTTCTAATGTGAGGTTTTTTTAACCATGTTCTTAGTACTTCTTGCTGTCCTAAATACTTCTGAGTAGGACACATTCTACTGAGTTTTAAAATGGGCTTCGATAATATCCACAGTGGTTGTCCGACCCTTTTAAAAGCATAGTATGTGAGCTCCTCCTGCTGGACTGTGCCTGGGAGATACGAATTCCTGGTGCTGGATTTTTCCCTGCTGACAATGCCCACTAAGTAGATAAAAGGCAGCCAAGTTTTCTGGTGCAGCTCAGTTATTAGTGAAGGCTTCGTAAATGAATCTGTGCTTTCTTACCCTTTTAGGTGTGGTTTAACAATAAAGGCTGGCATGCTATGGTTAGTTTCCTTAATGTAGCAAATAATGCAATCCTTAGAGCTAACCTGCGGCCTGGCCAAGCCCCTGAGGAATATGGAATCACTGCTATAAACCACCCTCTGAACCTCACTAAGGAGCAACTCTCTGAAGTCACTGTGTAAGTCGGCCTGTGTTCTGCTGCTGGCTTTTACCCCTCCCTCTCCTGGCAGCTTACCACATCCACTGTACTCACAGTCTGAAGAGAAATAGTTCATTTGACAGAACATGGAGACCTTTCCCTGAAGTTTTATTCTAATCAAGAATTAGATATGCAACCTCTTCTTTTCTGTCTCATTATGTTCCTGTAAGAGTTCATTCCCATCCCATGTAGGAGCTATGACCATTGGTTATACACAATTACATGTTTCTGTTGATTCTCAAGCACAGAGATTCTGAAGTCTTTGTTCATGCTCCAAAGCCAATAGATCTACTTGTGAAATAACACAGAGATCATAATCAAAAATGGAATCAGAAACTGTCCTTAATTGACTGCAGGTAGGCAGTAGTTGACAACCTCTTTCTTGGTGCTAACAACAGCACACAGGTAGATTTTCAATGGCATGTAGTAGGGTTGGTGTATTCCAGAACCTAAAAGCCATAATTTCTTGAAAAGACACCCCTAGGAAGACATGATTTCCTACTCACGTTTCCTATTAGAAGTTTAGAATTCAGTGAGACTGAAAACTTCTGCCTTAGCACAGAGGCAAGATGTGCGCTTCATCTCACTGTCTGCAACATGCCTCTTTGAGTCCCTCTTTTCCCAGCTCCCAGAACACTTCAACTATTGTGCCTTAATGTCTAGGAAAGGCTGTCAAACTGAGTTGAACTGTTCCAGAGAATGAATGCAAGTAAAAAATCAGGGAATGGTGCCACCATCATCCGTATTTGTTAGCTACAGTCCCCAACACAACTTGGGAAAATACACTAGCACATTTTGAAATTGAAAAGGTCTTTTACTTAAAATAACCTTGCTACTTCTAGATCTTAAAATTCCCTCCAGATTCCCCAGATGCTAATGTAGTGTTCTGTTGTGTCCATTCCCTTGCTCACAAGTCCCTTCTTGTGCTCTGTTTTAGGCTGACAACTTCAGTGGATGCTGTTGTTGCCATCTGTGTGATTTTTGCCATGTCCTTTATACCAGCCAGTTTTGTTTTATACCTGATTCAAGAACGTGTAACAAAAGCCAAGCATCTACAGTTTGTCAGTGGTGTGAGCCCTGCAATCTACTGGCTAACTAACTTCACGTGGGACATAGTGAGTAACTGCTGGTCTGATTTCACAGCCTGCAATTATTCCTGGGTTTGCATGAACTGGGGACTAATTGGTGACTTGAGTGAAGGTGATTCTGAGCATTGCAAAGCATTCATTTATTTCAGTGTTTCTCAGAGAGCATGCTAAGGATCTGGTCTTCTAACTAATTGCAGATATAGAAATTAAGTCAGGTGCACGACTCATTATTCAACTAATGAAGCGGAAATTGTTGTAATCTTAGGGTTTCCAGACCTTACAACTGAATGTATAATAAAGTACAACTTACCATAGCCGGGGAAAGCCCAGTTGCCTGATACTAGTCACTCTTGACCTCCAGAAGAACCATAACGTGTTTCAAGATATTCAGGAAGTCTAAGTGGGGGCGATTCACAGGCTGCTGGAACAGTAGCTGGAGGCCAGCCAAAATACACTAAGGTGTCTAAAATGACATAGATATATTTGTTTAGGTCACTGAATCATGTTCACTGTGTTATTCCAAAAGGATTTAGACCACAGGCCCAGGCTTGCTTACACAGGGCTCAGCTACCCTCCCATTATTCCTCAGGCCACTTTGTCACAAAGGAACAGTTTCTTTGCCTGGTTGAAGTACAGCAAGGGGCTTGTATTCTAGTCATGCCTTCTCAACAAAGAGAGCGGCCAAGGGCTTATGCAAGAAGAAAAGCATGAACACAGAATTGAAAAAAAGAAAAAATAATGAAATAATTGAAAAACCCAGAATGCCCTGGGCTTTGGAAGGTGCTCTTTCAGAAGAAGGTAAAGCAAAGCATTGATTTAGTAAATGAGGGAAAAGAAGCATATCTGAGTTCCTGTCCCCTGCTCGTCACAGCAGCCTCCCAGCAGCTTCCTTGACAGGAATTCTGCTTGGCTGTGGCCCTTGACAGCATGATGCAAAGTTAATTGGTGTTAGCAGTTCTGTGAAACGCCACCTTCCATTCTGCCGGGGGGAGCTCTGTGCATTGCAGTAGACTAGCACTACTAATACTGAACAGAGAAATTGAGAAGAGCAGTGGCCAAGCATACTCACTTTAGCCTTCTCCCTGGAATGTGGCTCAAGTAACTTTTTTCCTCCTATACAGCTTTTGCATCACCAGAAACTGCACTTCCCTTGCATACCCATGGCCGCTTTCTGTGGGCAGCCTGCCAGCAGGACCATGAAATAACTGGCTCCCAAACCACAATCTAAGAAACAACAATATATGTTGTATTTTTGATGAACAGTCTGATAAAAGATGTCTCAGAAAAATGTCAAGTGCTGCCAGGGATCCATTGATCCAAAAGCTTGAGTATGACTAGTCTAGCTCATAAATTCTGGTGTTCCTCAATACAAAATCCTTTTGGAATAATGTGTAGGATCTGTATATGTTTGCAGACCTTCTCAGGTCTTACACTCTGATCTTCACCCTGTGATGTGGTAGGTGAATTATGCACTGAGTGCTGGAATGGTTGTGGTTATATTCGCTGGATTCAACAAGAAAGCATACACTTCTCCGACTAATCTCCCGGTGCTTGTTGCCTTGCTGCTTCTGTATGGGTGAGTGTTCAAGGTATTCCTGTATGTGGGGCCCTGGAAATGGAAATGATTTCATGTTATTGAGCTCGGTAGTTAGTGAAATCCAGCTTTAAAGAATAAAACTGAGTAGGTACAATACAGGTTAGAACTGTATTGTCCCTGCTCCAGGGTATTTACACACTCTGCCTGGCCACATGCTGTAAAGATTTTTTTGTTATTGCCTTACATTTTTAAGCATGAAATGTGATCCTTCCATGAAAATATATTAGTTCAGTTTGGTGCTTTCTGATATGTACATTGTGTAGGAATTTAATAATTGTTCATTTGCCTCATTGACAGCCAATACTAAAATATCTTTCAGCATTTAACCCAAGGGCAGAGAGTACTGAGTCTTCAACACCTTTTTTTAACTTCAAATGAACATTTGTGTTGACAAAATAGCATTCTATAAGGCTGACTGAAATTCACTTTCTCTCATTTAATTAGTAATCGTACATTTTTATCTATAAAATCATATTCCTGATGGCCCTGTAACCGATGTAGTCTAGGCAAAATGATTGACCAGATCTATTTCTAGAGTTAGAGAGAGAAATTAAGCTTTTCACATCCTCCTATGTATATCACAAATTAAGCCTAAGAGGGATCAGTTCTTGTCTGGGCAGATTACCTTTAATTTTCTGAAGTTTTTTGTGTTCTCTGAATGAAAATCCTAAGGAAGTGCAAAGTACTATCATTGTTTAATCTCTGTAAAATACCCAATGTTAAAAAATGCTACCAGAATGTTGATTTGTTTTATTTTGTCATTATGTCTTTTTAAAGTGCAATGGTGGTATCTTTAATAAGTTGTCTGTGGCTCTGTGTCATTTTTTAAAATACCGTAATTCATGACTGTGTGGATGGACATTTAAAATGTGTTTGCATATTTTAAAGCATCTACCAAGATGAAATTTTCAGAAAAAATATCATCACATGGCAGACACTTCAATAATAATTTCATAATTTACTACTCAAAATAAAAAGCAGAAAGGAAGATAAATTAATAGAATCATATATTAGCCCTTGCGTCCAGCTGCAGTCACAATGGGATGATTCTTTCTGACCATGTGTGTATTGTCCTGTTAAGCAATTCAGGTTGTTGTTACTGAATTCTTCCTAGTCAGACTGATTGTTGCTAAGCATCATAAATTTATTCCAGAGGAATACTCCTCTTGTGCTGCTGAATGTGCATGTGCAATGTCCCAGAAATCATGGCACAGGAAGCTCCAAATCAGGAGTAAAGAATCAATGGTAGAGGAGTTAGAAAATAATATAAAAATTTACAGAGTTTCTGATTTCTTTGGACAGTTCCAAAGGCTGAGGAGTATCTAGCAAAGCAGTACATACTATTTGCTTTATCTAACATTTCTTTGTCTCTCCCTCCTGGTGCAAAATCCAATGAGATGTGCAAGGATACCTGGCATGGTAATAACCTTGCTAGCATTACGTTTTCTCAATTTTAGCAGTTTCTATTGTCCTGCATTTTAACAGTAAAAAAGACTAAGCAGAAAGATCTTTTTATCTAGTAAGCAGGGAAATGCATCTCTGGTTGGTTACACCATTTCATTATGCTTGGGATGAGAAGAAAGCTCAGCTTTGTGTTTTCATTAGGCTAACTGACATGAGAATACTGAAAAGCTGTTATCATAGTTTTTCTATCTTCTGCATGCAGATGGGCAGTAATTCCCATGATGTACCCTGCTGCTTCTTTCTTCAGTGTCCCTAGCACTGCTTATGTTGCATTGTCTTGTATTAATCTCTTTGTGGGGATCAACAGCAGTGCCATTACATTCATCTTGGACTTATTTGAAAATAACCCGGTAAGTAATGTTTTTATTGACATCTGGTTTTAAAGAGCTGTGCAAAGGGTGTCCACGCATGACCATCTCTAACAGTAATTGTATTTCTCTACCTTGCCGTTTTTTCTGGCAGTAAATGAGTGGGGAACTTGGTGAGTAACTGCAGGGACAGGTGAACACAGTAACCCAGACAAGTGACTCAGGACAATAGATATCTTGGGCTACAGACACAAGGAATGACACTGAGTGTCTCTTATCCCTGTGAGCGAACTTCTGTACACTTTCACAGTTGGGGAGGAGGAGACACGGCACTTTGTGATTGCTTCTGCAGCTTGGGCTGTACAGGAAGATGTAGATGTAGAAAAGCATGGAGTCACCACTAAGTAAGGAAACTTACTCCTGCTAGTTATTGTGTTAGAGGAGATGTTCTGCTCATAGTAGTATTTTGAGAATTGCTCAAAAATGGTTTGACACCACCAGGAAGGTGACAGAAAGTACAAGAATAGACAGAATACAGTGAGTGCCAAAATTAGTTCTTAGAAAGGCTAAGAGATCAGTTTATAAAACACTGTTGTCACTACTACTGTCGCCTCTACGGTTGCTGACACTGGCCACTGACACCCTTTCTACATCTGACAGCAATCCAATTAGCTATCATTACTGATAGTGCATTTTCAAGGCTGATCAAGCATTGTCATTTGCCAGGAAGGACAAACAGATCTTGGTGAAGTTCATGGTTTCAAGGGCCAACTTTACATTATTTTTCTCCCTGGTGTTCCTGCATGCTCAGCCATGCTTCTTGATAGCACAGGTTTCAATCTAATGCCATTCAGTCTGTGGGGGCAGCAGGCCAGTATTGTTACCTTTGAGAATATGTCTCTGTTGTAGACACTGTGTCTCCAGATGGAAAATTGCACTTCTCTGGATTTAGTGTTGGTGCAGCTAGACTGCTACTGGCACTTAACACTGTGTGGGTATCTCCACATTGTACTGATATCTACTGTATAGTTATGCCCAGACACTGACACTTTTCAATATTGTGGCAGTCCTGATTATGGAAGTATTCCAGCTATAAATAAAGATGTTATGACAGTAAAATACCACTCTTTCTTGTTGCTCACAGTTGCTGTTTATAATAGCTGACACTAGAATTACATGTTACCTCTGCTACATAGAGAAATATTTCATTACAAAGATTAATTTCTCTCCTCATTGACAGTTTTTCACAAGCACCTTGTCTGGTGCAGCGTATGCCAGCATTCTGCTGTGCTGCATTTCAGGTTGCAGATGCTTTGGGTGTAACTTGGTAAGTTGTAAGAACACAGAACATCCAGTTTCTCTGACTTGACAAAGAACTTTTCACTCATGTTGCTATGTTTTCTTAAAGAAGTCTGGTTTCAACTGTTTATTATGTTGTTTCTGTTTCTTATAGTCTTTGCTGAAGTTTAATAAAACATTGAAAAATGTGCTGATTGTCTTCCCACATTTTTGCCTGGGCCGTGGACTCATTGACTTGGCCATGAACCAAGCTGTGACTGAAGTATATGCCAGGTTCGGTAAGTATAACCAGCAAGTTATACCAGGTCACATGTCCTGATCTTGGATGAGATGGGTGAAGTGTTATCTTGGAAAATAAGTGACTGTTTCAGAAATTCTCCCCTTTCACTTCATCAGATGGATAAGGAGTATGAAAGTTCAACCTCTCTGAAGGAATCACAGCTTGTGATACAGCTGCCAGAACTCTATGGTCCAACCAGTAATCTGTATTGGAAATGAACCTGTTTGTTCAGTGCCAGACTCTGGTGTCATTTTATCATTTGTTCTGAAGTCCTTAGATCACTACAGGAGGATATAATGTTTCATTTCATTTGAATACTTCAGCAGCCCTCATGTTAATGCTTAAAGTGGCTGCTGTTCTTCAAATGCATCCTCTTGGGATATGGTTGTCTTTGATATCAGACAACTTCTTCTTAAAAGAATAGTCATATAGCAGAACACATCTGGTTTTATTCAGAAAATATGTCTTTCACATAATCCGTGCAAATTTCATGTTATGATATCCCAATTAGTGAATATTCAGAGAGCCAATATTCATTTTTACTCCCATGCAGCAGCTGAGCTTGGAGTATATTTTCATGAAAATCTTTATAAGACACTGGAAAATGAAGACATTGCCTGATCATGTTCTAATAAAGTACAGATTTTCATCCTAAACCATTATGATAATCATAATCATAAGGAGCAGTGGGGGGTTTTTTCAGCAGTATTTCACTTTGGTTTTTGGTGCTCTTTCTCCAAAGGTGAGGAGCATGTTTCCAATCCTTTCCAGTGGAACTTTGTTGGAAAGAACCTGGTTGCCATGGCTGTTCAAGGGGTTGCATTCTTCATTCTGAATCTGCTTATGCAGCACCATTTGTTCTCCACAAGATGGTAAGTCTGAAAGCTTGTATTAATGTTCCTTTATTAACAGGGTGAGTGTTTTTGTTATTCTCTGTGTCCCTCTTTTTTCTTTCTTTTTCTCTGAATTTGTCAGCTTTTTTCTTCTGTTCACTTACCTGATTTCATCTTAATTTGTTGATATCCTGGTTCAATAAAGCATTTACAAATGCACATTATCTTAACAGGATTTAAGAATGTATTATTAAAGAAATGAGTTTTCTTTTAATTAAGACTTTAAAGTAATCTTTTTAGATTAAGACACTGTAATAGTGAGATTATAAAATTACTTTGAAAGTTTGTAGTGTCATAAGTACTGGCATGAGGTACTAGCCTGACATCCCAGGACAGGAATTGTAGTCCGCGGCACAGTACAGTTACAGCCTGGATGCTGTGCAAGCTGCCTTACAAATGTGCCTCTATCTCAATGAAAGCAGCTACCTTCTAGGTGCGAGTGGGCCATTCACTCCTGTTCGAGACTGCTGACAAGAGTACTACTTGGTACAACTATAAAAATATTGTCTTACAGGGAGATCTGCTCAAAAGATCTGTAAAAGGACTATCACTAGCTACTGAAGAGCAGCCAGATAGTGAAAACTGTGGCTGAGGGGCAGATTATGTCATATCAGTGACTGACCAAGGCGTGGTCTTTTGAGCAAGCCACTTTTTAGTAGACATTAACTTCCAAAGGTCAGGGATTCTCCCAACAGCAGGAATGCTCCAGCCAATGTCACATTGTGAAGTTTCAATCCCACTGCTTCCACCAGTCACATTTTTGGCAATTGATTAGCCATTGTTTCACACTTTCTAACTGGACACAAGGCAGCTCATTGTTTCTGCAATCAATCTCTTGGGTTTTTCCAGGTTTGCTGAGACTGACATGTCACCTATTATTGGTGAAGATGAAGATGTTGCAGAAGAAAGAAAAAGAATTATGAATGGAGGAAACAAAACAGATATTTTAGAATTGCAAGAACTGACCAAGGTAATACTTTGAGAAGAATGAAACAAATGAGTCTAGTGTAAATTTATTCTTTCCGAATGTATTTCAGCTGTGGATTCAAATGGTATTGTTTTCAAAATCAACCTTGTGCCTTAGAAAATAACAAACATTTTAGAAGTCAAGGCAATTTCCTTTGATTAGAAATCAAACCACAGGGAAGTCCATCAAGGACAGTGCAACCCTCCCTGTTTAAGGGGTTTTTTTACCTTACATCATCTGACTGTTATCTATTGAGTGTCCATTTCTACTACTAGTCTTTTCTTTTACAATGCTGTTTTTTCCATAGGTGAGTTTCAATCTCAAGTTAACCATTTGGTTGCTTTCACATTGAGGGCTACATTTATTGCTAATTTATCTTCTTTCCAGACATCGAAGGCATCTGAGTTATGCTATCAGAATGCATGCAAGCTTGAGCTGCAGAAATACAAAGATTACACACAATTGCTGGGATCTCATGAATAGAGAACTAGAGTATCATTCTTCAGACTATCTTGCTGTATTGTTCCACTTTTATTTGATATGTCAGAGATACTTTGTCCCAGCAAAGCATCAGGTCTGTCTCCTAGTGCTAAAGTTATGAAGTAAAAGACTGCATGCAGAAAAATTGGTGGTTTTAGGGGTTATTACAAATTTATTTAATGTAAATAAATGTCTGACTTTGTAGAATGCTTACTCTTTTTTAATTTACTCCTGTCTTGATTCTAAAGTTGCCTCATCTCAATAGCATTGAACTAAAAAATTCAGATTTTCTTTGCTGTACATGTCTTGAAATAGGATTTTTCTTTTTTTCTTTTTTCTGTCAATTTAGATTTATGCAGGTAGGCAGAAGCCCGCAGTGGACAGACTCTGTGTTGGTGTCCGTCCTGGAGAGGTACGTTGTTCAATAATACTAGATTACATTCTATGGATCAGTTCAGATTTCATGCCCCTGTTGATTTGCAACTTGGAAATGCTAAAGAATGTGATAAATTTTGTAATTTAGTGCTTTGGTCTTTTGGGAGTGAATGGCGCTGGCAAAACAACAACGTTCAAAATGCTGACTGGAGATACTGATGTGACATCTGGAGATGCTGTAGTGGCTGGTAATAGGTAAGTACCTTAAAAAAACCCACCCTGTGACAGTCCATTTACTGGGATAGAACTGTCCAGATCATAGCCTCAATGAACCAGCAGCTCTTTTCCAGTTTTATGGCACTGAGAGAGACCACAGCTAACACTCACTGGCACCTTGTACTTTTAACACTCTGTTGTAAAATCTATGGGTAAGTTATAGTAATGCTAACAGTGGGACAAGGCAATCGGACCTAATGGCAAGAGCTCACAAACATAAGATAGCCAGTCCAACAGGGTACTTTGATCTGAGCTTTGGGACTTTTCTCTGGCTGTTTCTAGCATCTTTTTTTACACAGTGCTGGCATGTCATAAGTTAATACAGCGTGATGTGGTATTCACTTAGTTTAGTTTAGTTCTAGGTTGTGTGTCTTGGTTTGTTAGGTGTAGTTGGGATTTGATTCTTTGTCCATTGATGTGACTTGAACAATAGCTGGTTTGTTGCCAGGGTATGGTCCTGGGTCAGCCTGCTCTAGGTGGCCTTGCTTGATCAGGGTGGGTGGACAAGATGACCTCCAGACGCCCCTTCCAACCTCAACCATTCTGTGATTCTGTACTTCTACTACTATTACCAACAAAGTGTTAGCCTTGTGTCTTGCCTGTCTCCAGTGACCACACTCTGAGATGAAATTGACTGATTTTATTCTTCTAGAAATAAACACCATTTGCAAAAAATAAGATCTGAGTGGCTGTTGAAACAACTTCTTGTTAAGATAGCCTATCCTTAAACAGGAAAATGGATGAGGGGAAATGGGCTTACACAGGACTGGGCTGACTTAGATGAGAATATATTCCTTGGTATTCTGTACAAACAGGTATTTTAGTAGGATGTTGTATCAGGAAGAATTCGTTCTCTTCTTACAAGAGTTGTTGCCCCAGAAAAGAAAGATTTTATTCAAACTCTCTGTCTCTGCTTGAAGCTAGTATTACAAAACCAAGATTTCTTTTCTTTGTTTCTCCAGTATATTGACCCACATTTCTAATGTCCATCAAAACATGGGATACTGCCCTCAGTTTGATGCTATTGATGACCTGCTCACAGGACGAGAACACCTCTACTTATATGCACGCCTGCGGGGGATTTCAGCAGACGAAATCAAGAGGGTAAACCGTTCTAGCTCTTGACTATACGTAGTTACAGTGAATATTTGTGACGATTAACTGGGTTCATAACATGACAAGGGCCAGAATTTCCAAAATAGGCTTGCCATTCTGTGTGTTGAAGTCCTGGGAGTGGTTCCTGTCATTTGGACAGTTAATTACAAGACTGTACTATCAAGACTCTTAGGCATTAACGGTACTTGCAAAACTGTGGCGCCAGCAGTGGAAGGCTAAAGATGCAATTACTATGACTCAGAACTGCACTGGTTGCTGTTTTGTTCTTGTCTTTAAAGTTGTTTATAAGAAAGAACACATGAAGAAGATTCCACAGTAAAAGAATTTAAATTCTTGCACAGGTAGGAAGTCTACAGCTGAGGCTGGTTTATGGCTTTCCCTCAAGTAGTTGGAATTCCCCTCATCATCATAAATCTTTTTGGACTCTCCTGCTCCAGTTCTAAAACGAATGTGCTAAAACCCAGGGGATTGCTATGCCTCTGCCAGAAGAGGGATGTATCAGCAATCCTGTCTGTTATGCATTAGCTGCTACATGAAAAGGATGGTCTTTCTCATAGGTTGCTGAATGGGCCATCCAGAAGTTGGGACTTCCTATGTATGCAGACCACCTGGCTGGTACCTACAGTGGTGGCAACAAGCGCAAGCTCTCCACTGCCATTGCACTGATAGGCTGCCCACCACTCATCCTGCTAGTAAGTGTCATGGTAACATAGCTGCGATAGTTCAGTAGAACATCTCATAAAACTACATGCTAAAGAGATACAAGGACGTTTCTGACAGTCCTTGCAAGCTCCTTTCTGCCCTCAAGTTATATCTACTTCAATGTAATTTTGATTGCTTTACTTTTAGGGATAGACTGGTATGCATAACTATGTTTCCAGTGGACCCCAAGTGATTATGAAAGAAGGAATGGCTTGAGATAAAAATCTATAATCCAGACAAATCTGAATTTAAATCCATGTTTGGTTTCAGTCTGCCTTTTCTTGTCCACTCATGTAAAAGATGATCTTACAACATATACCATGCTGCTTTATCCAACAGAACAGAGGAAGATAGCTACTCTTTTGCAGCCTTTAATATCTTTGGAATAAATTATACAAATTTAGACTAAACTACACAAGTGCTGAAATGTCGTTCTCATCAAATAACATAAATTATCAGATAATTGTGTATCTCAAGGGAAATTCTAAATGAAATTACTACAGAAATTCTGTATTTAGATTATACTGTACCACCTTAATTTGTAGGCTAAAAACATTTTAATGACATTTTAATAGCATGGTTCCTTGTGCCATTTAATACGCCTTTACACGTATTCTGCCTGTATGTAGCAAACAGCCAGATAAAATGTTTTCTCATAATTTCTTAAGACAGAATGTTGAACAAAAATTTTTTCTTCCAAGATTTTTAAAATTTTTTGTTAATAACTGGGTTAACTAATCTGTGCAGGACCAGATCCTTAGCTGGTGTAAATCAAGGTGACTTCACTAACTTCTTGGCTTGAGAAATGTGTCCTATCTGTTTATGTAAGTAAGGTTACTTGGGGAGACCTCACTCTCCTCTTACAAGAGTTATTGCCACAGAAAAGGAAGATTTTATTCAAAGTGTCCATCTCTTTCTTAAAACTAGTATTACAGATGTAAGATTCTTTTATTTATTTCTCCAGTACATCTGGACATCTTGACCTACATCTCTAATGTCTATGAAAGCATGGGAACCATACTTGATGCAATTTGATGTACTGTTACTGCATGAGCCTCTTCCCATTTATTTCTATTTTGGGTCCTAAAGGTTTTTATAATGGGATATCACACATGCTTACATTTTTGGTGTTGAAGACCCTAAACTGGGGACTGCCTTTGTCGTAATGGTCGCTGCATTCCCTTCCCTGTAGCTGTGCCCTACACAGACAGCATTATATTCTTAACTGCACTTTCTTGTACTTGTTTCCTTACTGCTTTATGCCAAGAAGTACATAAGTACCCATTCACTCCTATGCTTCTCGAGGTGCATACGGTTTCTCAAGGCACAGATTTCAGTAGGGAAGCAGCTATATGCTAAGGCCCAAACACACAATGACTTGATTGTAAATAGATTTTCTTATCTCCTTCTCTGACTGTGATTGTCTTAACATTTCCCTTACAGGATGAACCAACTACAGGAATGGACCCTCAGTCCCGGCGCCTCCTGTGGGACTCTATTGTCAGTGTGCTCAGAGATGGGCGAGCTGTGGTTCTAACCTCACACAGGTAAAAAGAGTCAGAATTCAGAATCCCAGAGTAGCTGAAGTATATCTACTGGCTTTTATCACAAAAATTTGTTCTCTGTTTTGAAAGTATGGAAGAATGTGAAGCCCTCTGTACTCGTTTAGCCATCATGGTAAAAGGTACCTTCAAATGCCTGGGCACAATTCAGCAGCTAAAATACAAGTAAGTAGAATATTTTTATGGTGTGTTTTAGTGAGAAAACTTAGTGTATGTGACATGTACCATTCTTAATCCAGCAATCCAAACTGAAGATCTGTTGTTTAAACAGACCCATTTCTGGATGCAACTCTGTCGTATCTTAGACAGTTTGAGCAGATTTCATTTCCACTTACGCTACACACCACTTCTGCAGGGCAAAATACAGGGCTTCCTACAAAGCTAGATCTAATGCATTATCTTTCAGATACTGTTAATGTTTTCATAGCTGCAGAAAATGAATTTTCTTCCTGAATAATGAAATAATCTCTTTGTCCAATTCCCAAATCCACGTGTGCTTCCCAGGTTTGGAGATGGCTACATTGTCACTCTGAAAATCAAATCTCCAAAGTCTGGGCTGCCTCCAGATCCTACTCCTGCTGAGCGATTCATACACATGAACTTCCCAGGAAGTTTACAGAGAGAGAAACACTACAACATGCTGCAGTATCAGATTTGTTCTTCCTCTCTGGCTAAGATTTTTCAGTTAATAATCTCCAATAAGGAAAACCTGCATATTGAAGAATATTCTGTGTCTCAAACAACTTTAGATCAGGTGAGTAAAAAATAAAACATCCATGAGAGAGCCTGTCTAGTGAAAATTAAACAATGCAATGGGGATGTATCTAAACAACTGAAGGACCAAACTAAAGGTGTGAGATAATTCTCTTTACCTCACACCTCTTTCTAGAGAAAATTCCCAGACCCCTTATCAATGAGGGTGGATCAGATATGAAATCTGTAACTAATTCCCTGTGTAAATAGGTGCCATTTGAAAGTAGTAAGACAGCGTTTCCCAGCTGACAGAATTAACACAACCCATTCCTTCAGGAGCAGCACTCTGAGCAAGGTCAGCTATTCAGAATAAGGCTTGCTGAGCTGGGAATAACATTTTACTTTAAATAAGTGATTCAGACTGTGTTGTGTCAGAGATATTGTGATATCTAGTTAAACGTTTATACGTTTGTCATGCACTTTTATACAGGAGCAATTAGACACAAAATCTGGAAAGTCCACTGGGACTGTTAGCAACACCCACTTGGTAGAGTGCATTAGCCCCATCTGCCTGCTTTTCTAAGTAGCTGAGGGTCCACATATGCAAACCTATCTTTGATGGGAATGCTAGAGAGTCATTCGTGGCTGTCTTACAGCTTCCTACTAAAATATTCTGTCTTCTCTTTCCCATCACAACCAAACTCACATTGTGCAAGCCATGCAAACCTCGCTGAACCCATCCTCTGCTTCAGAAAAAATAGGATTTGAGTTGCAAGTAACTGCATCCAAATGAAGGAAGTTGCAAGGAAGTTTATGAAAATAAAGAAGGAATTAATGATCCCTGCTGATACACAGTGTCTCAGTTCAGTTTATGCCTATGGATTCCCCTTTTCATCTCTTCCCTGCAGAGAGACCAAGATCCTCTTGCAAATGTACGGAGACATTCCACTAACTCATCTCAGTTGATGAGATGGTGACATTTTCTGCTTTCTTCACACAGGTTTTTGTGAACTTTGCTAAACAGCAGATGGAGGATGAGGAAATTCCTTTGCATCCCCGTGCAGCAGGAGCCAGACGAGAAGCAAAGGTGTCCCCTGCTTTGCATCAGCAGGCAGTTGCATAGACTATGCCTACAGTCACTAGTGCTTAGAGTGTGCACAGTGCAAAGATGTGCCATACCAGAGCAGCATATGGGTAAAACAAAGGTTCCCACACTCAGTATTGTACTGACTTTTTTGCACCTTTCTGAGCACTGTGCTCACAACAGCAACAGCCCTAGCAATAGCCCAACTTCTACTGCTCTACCAGGAACACTACATGCTGAAAGTGTCAAAGGAAAGGCAGGTCCTTGCCTTTGACAAAATCTTCCTGTAACATAAAGTTCATTATAAGATACAAGAAGAGAAGTCACATTCCTCCTTGTCTTTAATGCTCTTTACAGGTCAACAGTTTCTCTATCTGGTCCTTTCAGGCTGGTAGGTTTTTCTTGTTTAACTCTTAAGTCAACTGCTACCAGTCAGCAGACACGTCCCAAGGCAGAGAGCATTGCCCAGTTTAGAAGTGTATTCCTACCATCCTGCGTGCACAAGAGTACCAAGGTCAGAACATCAGTGCTGGTTGATGGGGCAAGTGCTGGGAGACTCCTTCAGTCTCACCAGGCTGCCAGTGAAAACAGACGGTTGTCTCAGCAAGAATGGGAAGAATTAATTCAGATCTCAGACCCAGGCAAGAAATTTGCTTAAAAAATACTCATACTCATCCTCAAGTTTCTCTAATAGAAGCAGAATGTCAAAATGGAGATTAAAAGGAAAGAGAGTGTGTCCAGATCTGCCAAAAGTTTTGTTTTCTCATGGAGGCCTGGAAAGATATCTTTGTTACTAAACAAGGTCAAATTTTTCTTCTTTCCTGTGACTGGACCTTAAGTGGGTGTGAAGTGTGAATAGGGTGTGTGCTTTGTCTGTGCTTAGAAGGAAAATTTCAACCTGCTTGTACTCCAGGCTGTATTCAGTGGGAACTCATTTGACATTTCACTCTTTTCTCTGGTTCACAGTTAAACTAGTGGAAAATAACAGTACTGAAAACAAATTCATAATGATGTATTGCTTCAGTTATCTACCAGATCTAACCATTTCTAAGAAGTCTTCTCTAAGATGTGTTATACAGAAATAAAATCTGGGTCATGTATTTTTGCTTTGTTAGGTTTCTTTCTTCAATTGATGTAGATTTTTTGTTATATAAGGACATTCTTGCTTTTTATTGTACAAAATATTATGAAACTTCAGCAACCAGCTTTAGTCTTCTTTTGACATAATTATTTCAACTGATTTCAAATATAGTCTAGAATTTATTGCATATTTCACCCTTACAAATAGTTGCAAAAAATCTTTCTATACATCCATTATAGATAAATAAATTAATCATGAAACAAAACAGTATCTATGCATTCTCTTCATATTCTAAAATAGCTTCTTTAAAATGTCATTCAGATAGATCATAGTAGTCATTTTTTACTAGATTTGCACAAAACCCAACTAAGTCCCACTGAACATCTTGTGAAAAAGAAAACACAGGAAGTCCAAAATGTAGCTGATTTTTTTCCCTGGCTCTGAAAATAGGAAGGGAGCTAGCATTCTGAGGACTAGTAGTCACTTTATATGTTTACAAAGTATATTAAAAATTGTTCAGAGAATGCTGACATAAAATGCTAGGTAAAAGATCCTTTAGAATCATAAGGACTTGTTATATGAAAACAGGCCAAATATCACAGATATAACATAGATCAGATCTTCTGAACCTTATTTACTAAAATGCAATTTACTAATGAAGAAGACTAAAAAAAAACAAACAAAAAGAACCCAACAACGCAGGATGTTACATCCACAAATACTACAAATACTTCTTACTTCAGATTCTTTTGGTAAATTAGGGGTTAGACCCAAGTCAGGTATTTGAGATATTGCCTATTTCTTTATTCCAGGAACCATTCATATTCTTTGGTAATGTTATTTGTTACAAAGCACCTGCCTCCAGGCAGCACACTCTCTTCTTCGAGTCAAAGAAGGCAGATCATGCAACTGTCTTCAGGCCAGCTGGCCGTGCTGGCTGAGCTGAGCGCTCTAGTAGTTAGCTGGTATGTCCTCGTTCCAAGGTACTTATGTCTTGCAGAATGCCACTGCTAAATTTGGAGCTGCTTTTCAGCACAGACTTCTCAGTATCTCTGATCCATCAATCTAAATAGACTAGTACAGGAAAATTTAAGTCAATCAGGTTACAGTGAACTGTAGGGGCTTTTGACTACCAGCTGTGCAATGAAGCCTTATTTTTTGAAGGTGCTTCTGTGCTGAGAATTCTTGAATATAAGGAAGTGTAGCTTTCAAGTGCATAGAGTTTCCCTCAGCAGTGGAGATTCAACATGCACCAAAATCCTTTAAATTAATTCACTTATTTGGCAGGAGGTTTATGAGCTTTTTCTTCTTGAACTTCCATGCAATAGTCAAATTAAACCTCTTTTCTTACAACAAAAAGGGAATAATTGGCATTCGAAGACTTGGATAATCCTTGAATTCTCGTAGGTAGGTGCAGTGTTTATCCTTTGCCCAGATTGTCATCTGAATGAAGCAAAGCAAGGTAAACAGCCCCACTGGAAGGAAGGGAGAAAAAGATATGTTTCATTATCAGATTAAAAACACACTCTTGTTGCTGACATCACTTCAGGGTGAAGTACCAAAACATTACTCACCTGGAACACACTGAGTCATGATAGTGAAACTGATCCAGGTCCCCACCTGTTTTGGCCAAGGAAATTTAAAATATTTCTGGTGACAGCATTTGCATTTATGTCTCTATTGATCAAAAACAACTTTGTCCTAGTATAGGTAAATAAAAAAGCCAAGGTCAGCCAGATCAATTTCTAGTGTTAATAACTTTTAGCCAAAAAGGTGAACAGTGGCTTATCATTACAAACAAAACCTTTGTGTTTGCTTCCATAGTCATTATCACGACAAAATTTTAAGCATTACAACATAGTGTCCTTTTTGTTTCTCTGCCTAATTTGTATTTGTCACACTTCCATCAATGCTAGGAATGATAACTTTCTAAAGTCTGAGGCCAAATGCTGTTCTCATTAACATCTGTTAATCTCCACTGAAGTTAAAACCTGGTGCTGTCCTTCTGAGCAAGAGTGAATTTTACACTGAGTTGCACTGTTTTAACTACTTCTGAACTGAGTCAGGAGTTAGGCTCCTGGTTAAGGAATATGAAGTGATTCAAGGTTATAAAGCAGTCACCACCCACACAAGCAAATGTGTAACTTAAGAAAATGGGGAAGAAGACCTGGGTCTATTTTATCTACCACAATATCTTCTATTTGTCTGCCCACTATCTTCATGTGTACTGTGATATTCCTGGACTCTCATATCATAAATCCACCAGATGCCCCCATCCCCTCATTGCAACACACATTCAGTGGCAGTCTCCCTGTTCCTGTCTGCAAAATTTGCACTGCTTTAAAGTGTATCTGTCTTGTCTAGCAGCCACACTGAAACATAGGCCCAGGGTCTGAGCTGTCTGTTTAAGGCTAGCCCTGCAGATACTGCCTCAAAGGAGGAGAGGAAGAACAGACAAGTCCCTCTCTGTAATCTGATTTTGTGGGGTTCAGGGGAGGAGGGGAAATGTATTGAGCTGAACTGCTTCAGAGTTTCTTTCATGTTTAACATTCCAAAAGAAATGAAAATACATTCAGCAAAACTAAAATCTTAACATCTTCTTTGAAAATACATACCTCATATGTATAGTTAGGGCAAGATACAAAGAAAAACAGCCATGTGAAAGGATTCTTTGTTGGATATGGGATCTTACGGGTTTTGGATCCTATAGATTAGAAAACAAATCACAAAATATTCACACTCCTAAATACACTCTTTCCTATAAAGACAACCCAAATCTGCCTACTCCCGTGTCTCATCACTGTCAGAGGGACAAGCAGGATGTGGGAAGACAGTATGTCCTCTGGACCCACAAGAAGGACTGGGATAACTGTGAGAAAATGTTCTGGGCATTAGGAAGTCATCTACATATGCCTTTGATCATGGTCACTCCTGTAAGAGGTACCTCAAGTTTTAGATTTACAAGTTAAAGGTTTTCTCAGATTGTCACAGAACGGGATTTTGGCAGCCATAGTTGATAGCTGTAAGACGTTTGGCTCATGCCAAGGAACCCTGGCCTGTTGTGCCCCCTGTAGAAGCCAGTGAAATTACTTTCCCTTGCTCACCAAAGTGCTTATACTAGCACTGTTTCCTTTAGTACTACCAGTGTAACTAATATAACTGCTCTCCCCAACACAATCTGGCCCTAACCAATAAAAATTACAGTAAGGTAAGTGCTGTTTAACAGTCTGGTGCTGGATTCTTGTCTGATCTCCCTTAGAATTCAATCTTTATAGTGCTGAGCAACCTGTGCACCCACAGCAGTCACCTGGGTGGGTATCAATGCCCTCCAGGATCAGGTCTTTCATGAGGTAGAGTAACTGTAGAAGTACTGAATGGCTGCGTAAAAGTGAAAAATGATAACGCAATTTTTACCATTTCTCCGGAGGTCACTGAGCGCAACATGGATGGAAAAATTTCCAGCTTCACACAGCTGCAAGAAAAAGCATGACAGAGTTAAAAATGTGCTTCCCTTCTATTTAGTCTTCTTCCTTTTGTTATTTCCTTGTGTCCTTTAAAAAAAAAAAAAAAAGGAAAATAATCTCATATAAACAAGATTTTAAAATAGGAGTTAATGCACCATAATAAATATACTTAGCCAAGATTGCTCTCTAACGGGAGGAGGATGTCTTTGTTCAAACATGAGTCCATATTATACTCTGTTATATATTTATGATATTTGCCAGCAAATGTGGATTCAGTGTCCAAAGGATCAAATTTACTACTTATACAATCCCCATGAAATCTAAAGGCAATAAATGAAAGGGGGTAAAAGTACACCCAGGAGATAGTTGCTTTATCTTTTGGTTATTCTTCTGTTTTTAAAAACACTCCAAAAAATTATTTGGGTAGTTTTGGTTTCTCAAAAGTTATTAAAATCCCAAGGAAGATATGGGTTGGGCTCTAAGTAAGTTTTCTTCTCTAGAGTATAATTCATGTGAGTCATGAAATATAATTGACCCAGCTTCCTCCACTGGTTTTAAATAATGCTTCCCCAATCAATTATGTAGAAAGCATATTGAAATGACCCATTTATATGATTATGGACAGTCTCTAGTGTCTGCAATCATAACTATTAAAGCAAATGACTGGTGATCAGAGCTCCTGAGTTTTATTCCCAGCTCTGTGCTTTCAGTTATGTAGTCTCTCTATAAAATGAGAATAGATTATTAACTCACAGAATATTCGTACTGGGAAACTGCTTTGAGATCCTGGAGTCACTGACAATTAGTTTCTCAAAGCAAGTGAACAGCTGATGTTCTAAACAAGTTGTGCATACATAGGAAAATCAGGTACATCTTTGTTGGCTACACTAACATTGCTTCTGTGTGTATGAAACGTTCCTAGGAACTGTGAGAATGAATAGACAGTGACTTAAGAATTTTGCTTCATAAGGAAAGCTGTAAAAAATTTCTGAAACCCAGGAAAATGAACCTCTATCCCTGGAAATTATCAGCAACATGCTTTCTTAGTTGGCTAGTTCTCCAAGTTTTATGACCTGTTGTGATTCTTAACACTCAATAAACAGTTCACAAACCAAACTCACTGACTTTTAAACACAGTGTCACAAATTGGTAGTTTCAGGATTCTTTTGGAGATTATAAGAGATCATCCCAGCAGATAAAAATCCCAGTCTTTGAACGGATACTGGATCAAAATCTTCCCTTGTGTACAAGATCACATTAACAGATTTATCTGTTCTGTGTGCAAGTGGTCAGCTTTAGTAGTATGTCCCAAGTGTTCAAGTTTTAAGTATCTGCTTATCCTACTCACTCCTCCACTTATACAACATAATAAAGCAACATGTTTTAGCATTTTATAAAAAGAACAACAGACCTACCAGAAACATGATCACAGCAAAATTTATCTGTTTTTTCCCATAAGCTATAAAAAAAAAAATTTACATGTGATTAGTACTAATATACAAACCTATAAGTACTTAAATCATATTGAGGGCTGTTATGCTACTTACAAGGAGGAGTATAAAGGGGATGATTGATGTAATAAGCAAGCCAAGCTGCAAAACCCCAGTAATACAAGCAGTTCTGAAAAACAGGGAATTTTTCTTTGTTTTAGTACAATCCTCTAGGCCAATATTAACTGCAAGGACCACTGATAACAATCAATTAGGCTGATCCTTCAAGATGCTGATAATGCAAAAAATGGCAATACTAAGTGTGGTAAGGTGGGAGCAGACAACAGGATATAACAGGAAGGAAGTAGTGCTCATAGAGTAAGATTTCCTCTCAAATATCTTGGAGCTGTTAAGTTTATAAACATCTGTAGAAAGCATGAACATACTATTGAAAACAAATTTATCTTGCTGGCAAGCCACTGGGCCAAAGATGAAGTGCCATACAGACTCTATGTTAAAGAGAGACTTGATTTGCTAACCCCTGAGACTTTGTAAAACCAGATTTAGGTACTGTATTCTCTTCCCTGCTTATTATTTTGTATTGCCAAATCTCTCACCCTTTCTCTTCTTCTTCACCCCATCAGTTTTCTTTCTTTCACATGCTTTAACTTTTCCTACCCAAAGTCACCATGTTTGACACTTTCCTCTGCCCTTTCACTGCAGTATCTTTAGTTTGTCCCTTCTGCTTTCTGTGATCCAGCTTCCATTCTCTAAATGCTGATAACATGGCTGTCACTAATAGTTCTACTGACTCATTCCTGACCAATCTCAGAGCTTGTTCACAGGCTTCATCCATGAAAAATATACTTACAATGACAATCTCTATCTCATGTTTGGTTTTTCTGGCCCTGCTTCTTGTGGTTTTTCTTCTGATACTCATTGTTGCTTCAGTATCTTGGTGACAGGTTATCTTCTCCCTCCTCATATACCTGTAGCTAGGAGGGAGGCCTTTTCTTGGCCCATTCCTCTTCCTCTATGCTCTCACCTCTAGGTGCCATTCTCTTGCAGACAGACTTTAACCTTTGTTGATGACTCCCAAATTTGCCTCTCATCAGTTGAGATTTCTTCCTTTATCAAACCTAGTGCCTCAGTTTTTAATGTTTCAGGGCATGTTTGGTTATCACCTGGACTTCAGCAAGACCAAAATTGAGCTCTTTATCTTCCTTTCAGCACTTCTGCTGTTCTTTTCTAAATGGACACCTTTTGGGTATGCTGTAATACAAACACATAGTATGTCCTTGCTCTGAGATTATATATTAATATGTGACTGATGAGAAAGAGCAAATTATTAACCAATAATTACAGATCAGGTGGGACAAAAGGGCAGAGAGATTACGTGACTTTCCTGTGACAACTTCCCTTTCCCCAGGAAAAGCAGCAGAACCGGAAGAATTACTCCAGTCAGTCTAACAATCTAATTAGTGTTCTGTCCATAAACTACTGCTTCCTCACTAACACTAGCTTCTTCCACCATCACCTACAATTTGCTAAGTGCTGTACAAACTTATGTGGAAACAGTTTCTTGTAATCTTGGAATGGCATCTTATGAAAAACCTTTCCCTAACTTTGGGGCTTGGCACAGGATGGATCATATAGCAATGGATATCAGTAAAGTAAAAATAAATAAATCATCATGGCTCAGCTCCCAACGATACATGCTGTAATTAAACTGAACAAGTACTATTCACATGATTTACTGCAAGAGTATTCCTCAGTTATAAAAAAGGAGCTTTAAGATGAGTGGAGTCTGCCACTGCTAAGGTCCTTAGCAGTAACACTACAAACATACAGCTGCCACTAGAAGCCTTATTGCTCATAAAAAAGCCTCCAGTGAGGTTCCAACAGGAACGGCAGAGTACATGCAGACTTCGTGAACTCACTTGAAAGAAAGAAACTGTTTCTGTGAATCTTTCATATTCCAGGTGAATAAAGCTCTATAACAATCTTTTATAGAAAGATTTTGTGGATCAAGTTCAGATATTGCAGGGATCCCATAAATAAATTATTCCTAAGTTTACAAAGTTATGGTTAGGATTTTTATTTTTTCTACTCCAACTGATGATCCCTGTGATGATCAAAACTATTTCTTAATGCCTGCCTATGTTTATTCATGACCAGCATGTACCCTTCTGTTTGTCTCGTTATATTGTCTTCTGGTTTAAATGGTCTTTCTTTAGGTCTAGTGTTTTCTCCTAATGCTTTTATAGAAAGCAACAATATCACTTTTCTCCTATTAAAATGTTCAGTAAGACCAGTCATAAGACTAATCTTTGAGGAATTCCACTGGTACCTCACCATTACTAAAGGTCTGACAGATCCTTTTCTGGCACAGCCACAATCATCTTTCCTTTAGTTAGTTCCTTTATTACCACACAATTTTTTTATGAATCCCTATCTTATTCACCCTAAGCCAGTTGTTTACCAAGTCCAGATAAATCAGGTGTTCTACAGTTCCATTGCCTAGAAAAATCATGTATCTTAGAATTATACTATGTTAGTTTATAGCATGAACTGGTTTTGGTGAACCCCTGCTGCATATTACAGTATCGTTTATTCCTATTTCCATTTGGTAAACAAAGGATGAAAATCACAAATCTCATCAATTCCTGTCTCAGATCTCTGCTTATTGAGACTGAAGTGCCTCTTGTTAAAGGTAGCTTTCCATCGCGCTTAGGAGATGTTATCTATATCTGCTATGTGTGTGATCAAACACTTAAAGAAAGAAGCTTTGTCCACCATCTGTATGTGAGAGAAAAAAGGGAAGAGGATGTGATGTTTTTCTCACTGACACAATTTTGGAGTAACACCACCAAAGTCAATGAAATTATAAAAGCAAATCAAACCCAAGCACTGATAAGCAGGTAGAAGAAGAACTGTGAGCAACTTTACAGATGAAAGCCAAGTACCACCAACCTGAGAAGGTGGAAAAGTAGAAGAGATCAGAATGACTGGTACAAATGTCAATTTTAGCAACAACAGTTTGTATGGTCTGAAAGGAACGAGTAGTTGTCAGAGATGGCAGTGAGAAAATGAAAATTTATCACACTCTACAGATTCTTTTTCAAGGTAAGGTTGCTCGTATATCAGCTGTTTAGCATGCATTAGCTACTGTTGTATCAAGAGCAAGTCTTTACCAGATCTGCTAGCCTTCTAACAGCTCCTGCACTCTTCTGCTGCAGAAAACACAGTAAAATAGCTAGGGAAGATTCTTTCTGAGGGCCACTGCTCAGCCACAGACCCCCCTTCCATTGGAAAGCATGAAGCTATTGCCAGAACTACCAGAGCTGCTGCACAGCTGTAAGGAGTTAGCCACAAGGTAGAACATCAGCTGCTGAGAATATCACCACCATAATGCAAATTCTAAGAGGTTGTCTAAATAATAGATGTTAAATACCCACATGCTGATACTATATTATATGCTTTTCCCATTGTAGATTATAATCTCCTGTCTTCCTGAATATAAAGCATAATTTTGAATACCACTATGTACTCTGTTGCAAACATATGTAAAATAACTACAGCCCATGCATAGCCATGCAGTTCACTGTACTACTTCGCAGACATCTAGGAAACAGGGGGTCTGCATCTCAACAGCTGCCCTATGCCACAGCCACGTTAGTAACATGGGGGTGCTCCTGCGGGAGAAGAAAATTCAGAACAACCAAGCTGCTTTGCGCTGGACCAAAGGTAAATTACAGGTGCTCAACAGCAAAGACAGTGTTAGGGGCAAAGAAGATGTAAAATGACTGTTACAAAAAGTAATTTTTTTTTTTTAAAAAAAGCAACCCTCATATTGTGCCTGCCTGTGCTAACTTAAAAGTTAACTTTGTTACTAAAACCTTCACACCCAAGGAACTAGCTGAGTGAAAAGGAAGGGTATGCTGAAGGTTTCAAAATCTAAAAGAGTAATGAGAATACTATAACATGACTAACAGTATGGCAACAAGTGGGTTATACAACAGCAACATTAAGAAGTCTTTTGAAGAAGTCTACAGATTTATGGGTGAGATTTGCTGTGCATTACTACAAAAGCCACACCAAAAAATCTGTGCTGCAGAGACAGAGCATAGGTTGGCTAGGTTGGATTTGTAAGGGGGGCTATGGATAGATTCTGACACAATTTACCTTCACAATATTCCTCAGTGGCATAGTCCCATGGGAGAACCGATGAACAAATACTGTTTCAATCAACCTTTTGATGTAGTGGAAAGAATGGCAGATACATGCCAAGCTAGAAACAGCAAGACAAAAGCATTTAAGAGTACTTAAAAAAACAAGTGTGGCAAGACATTTGGAATAAGACTACAATGCTAACGAGAAATACTACTCAAGCCTGCAAACAAACTTACTTAACTACTGGATGCGGGCTTGATGTAAACCTCTCATCCAGTCCATAGACAAAAGGCATGCGGAAATAAAACAGAAAATAGATGAACAATGGACCTGTATATTCTATCAAAAATACCTGCAAAAAGAGAGAAAATAATTAGACAGCTGAATTAGATGGTGGGTTTGCTTTGGTTTCTTTGTGATAACTAATGCAGGGAATAAACACTTCCACTGACCCAGGATGGCATCTAGAGAGGCAGGGAAGGAATAGCAGGTTTGGGCTTGGGCTATGAAAGTGGTAGACATGCACATAAAAGTTTTGCAATGCATTTGCCTCAGTTGCATACAAACAGCCATTGCCACTGCAGCTGACACAGTATGGGTGTGAAAAGATAGCCATGGCAGCCCAGAGATCGTGGTAAGTATGCATGCATGTTACATTTATGCAGCTCTCACCCTCCTCTTGCCCTCAAAAACTGTTGTTTTATTTTGGGTTAAAATGAAATTTGGTGAAGAATTTATCTTGAAAAAGAGGAACTTTGTTTCTAATGAATAAATGTTGTTTAAACTGGAAACACAGCTTGTAAGTGGTCACAGGTGACCCCACCTGTATGAACAGGTAGCACAGCAGATGTCTTGGGAAACAGTCAATTCATTCTATGTTCAAACAATCTTTAATTTGAATGCAAAGGAGAAAAAAAAAAGAAAAAAGGGGAAAAAAAGAAAAAAAAAGAGAGGAAAACAAAGAAGTTATTATCTAACTGGATTTCATTTCAGATAGGTGTGTATTTCTTAGGAACATCACAGTAAATTGAATTTAACTTTGGACCAAACATTAACAGTTGCATTTTCCACACTTCTATAAGTGAGGAAGGTAGGCCCATACCTCTTTTATGGAGAAAGAAAGGAAATTGACTGTAATTCTGTCAAAAAAAACTAACAAAAACAAACCAAAAACAAACCCCAACACTTTTCTAATGTATTTAGAGTTATTTTGACGCTCAGAAAGATGTGTTATAGACTTCTGTAGCAATCGGCATTTTATCTGGTGAAGATTGGGTTTGATTGTACATGAGAAGTTTAGTTGTTTTATTTGATAAGATTGAAGTATTTCTTGGCTTACATTTGAATGAAGTAGCTTGAAGGGCAGGGAGAGAAGAATGTAAATGAAAGATTATGGAATGGCAGAAGTCTGGTGTTACTCTGCACTGTGACATTTTGGTATATATTAATGCATGTGTATCTTGGAGTCTACATTGCCATTAGAAGTTTTGCCTATCTTACTGTTTTTTGGATTGTGTAATAGCTGCCTGATTTATCAGCATTGCATCCAAACTAATGATGTGAAGATTCAGTCTTGCAGAACGTTTGACTTTTTTTATTTTACTTCCTATGAATGTTGTCTTTGATATTTATCATTAATACAATATTTTATTAATGTCTCATAGCTAAGAAATGGTAAATATGCCTTTAAATTACTGGATACTTTTCCCTTTGTGCTGTGCTGTTTCATTAGAACTAGCATAATATGTGCATCATGGACCTTCTGAAGAACTGGAAGGGTTATTGGTCACCTCACTGCATAAACAGCATTGCTGTGTTGCGTGCCAAGTGACAGAATTTGAGCTAAGACAGTAAATATACAAGGTCTTTGTGGATGGCTACTAATATTGCAGAAAGTATCAGCTGTCATTAGCTACTGGCATCCTGGGATGCAGCCACATGCAGACAGCTAACTGATCTTACTTTCACACATTTTCTTGCTGAAGTCACTTCAATTTCTGACATGTGAAGTCGCACACATGCCTTTTTGCAGGACAAACTCATAGGAGTATAATCCTGATCTTTGTTAGGAGAGTTACGCAGGCCCTGTGAAGCAGATCCCCAAAGGCATTTAGACACCTAGTTCCTACTGATTTTACAGTAGACATCTAAATCCATTTGAGAACCTGCACCTTAGTTCAGTAGAGCCAACCTACCCTGCAGCAAGCTTTCCGCTGCTGCTCTCCCAGGGAACCAGGCATTCAGAATATCCTGTTACTGCTTTCCCTGATTAAATGAACTGAAGCAATGAGGATTCATCACCTGCATCCACTGTCAGAGCAGGCATCATGCAGAAATATTGGAGAGAGACAAAAAGTGATGTAAGGATTAATTATGGAAAAATAGCCATTAAAATGGCTCAGACTTGAAGCATAGCTCACCGTAGTCCATCCTATCTGTGGCCCTAAATCTTTAAAGTATAAGGTAGCAGTTGTGCCAACAGGGAGGTGCTGCAGAATTTCCTCATCCCTCAGGGACTTTCCTTCTGAGAAGGAAAGAAGTAATTACATTTCAGTGAAATTCAAGTCAGCTTTGGTAGAATATTAGCTTTATATTGTGCTTTAACCAATCTGTGAGATTCTTTGATGTGATGTGTTTACTGGAATCACAGTAAACAAACTAAGAATATTTATACTTAATTTTAGTTTATCCCTGTAATCACATATAACCCTGGATCCTCTATCCACACGAAGACAGATAAGAGAATTCTCAAGCCTATGTGCCTGCCTGGTCTTGCTCCATCACTGCTACAGCAAAATTTGCTGATTGGTCACTGCCCTTTAACACAGATCACTGACATCCTAGTCAGCTGCACCTCCACCTCTCTCCTCTCTTTTCCTCTGTTCTCATTGCTCATCATCAGACAAACAGAAGCTAGGATAAGCTGAGATCGGAAGGCTCTCCTACAGAGGTTTTCATTGCCTCCTTTTTTCCCAACCAACCAGCTAGGAGGTGATTCCACAGGACTTGAGCTAGTACTCAAGCTTTTAATGCCTAGATTTGGGGGAATATCCAGAAGGCCAGCATTTTCTCATGGCAAGTGTCACAAGGTAGGGAATCTAACAAGGTAGATCTCTGAAGAAGGAAATAAGATATGCCTGTTTTCCATGGACAGATCCTACACAATGAACTGATCTTTACCAGCATACTTTTAAGGGACTGTTTAAATAAAATTATGCTTAATGGAAGCAAAAGAAGAAAGTGCTACATTTTATACTGACTGCTAAGTTGAATTAACACAGTTTGTCAATTAGACTTTCTTTTGTGCACCCAGGCCACATACTAAGAGGCTTCTAGTAGCAATACCTACAACTGCATTAATGAAGTCAGCTAGCTGTCATCGGCTTTGTGAGCAAATCCTACATCCATGGCAATGTGTTTTGCATTAGCTTACCTCAAAAGAACTGTAATTCCTACCTGAGAGCAGAGGATTATGTGAATTGATAGCTCTAACTCATAGCCCTTTTTACTACTCCCAGCTAAGCATCACTGTGGAGATCATTTCACTGCAGCTACGGGAAATTAGTATCTAGATTCTGTGCTGCCTGTCTGAAAGCAGAAGTGCTCAGTAGTTAGAAAGTGCATTGGAACAATGTGCAGACTCCTGAGTTAATTACCAAGAACCAGGCACATGGGTGGAACTCTGTTCGGTACTTTCAAAGAATTATATTTGTTCTAGATTCTCATCAGCCTTCATAGTGCTAACTAACATAGCTGAAAACTCATTCTTAAGAACTATATCCATGCAAAGTACACCTTTTATGCCAGGCCATTGCTCAGAGCTTTGTTAGTCTAGTTCTCACAAGTACTTACTTGGATCAAGTTTTATTGACTGTCTTGCTGGATACCACCGAGGATCTGTAAGACCATACAGAATTGTGTGATATACAATGTTTGGTTTAGGTCATCCACTATTATAATGGATGCAACACAACAAGGTAAGTTTTAGTTAAAGATTTTTAGGAATATTTATTCAACATGAATATCTGTGAGAAATTATGCAGCAGAAAAAATATAAAGGTGTATAAGGGTAGTATAAAAAATTATGCTGAAATCTCACTGTGGTCACATTCATGTGCACGTTACTTAGCATTACGTGTGGGTACATCACGTGTTTCCAATTATGTAATCTTCTCCTATTTATATACTGGATATTCTGATGTGATGTGAATTGCTGTGAAAGTTATACTCACATAATTTATGGAACATCGATCTGATCTCCCTAACAGTGGCATTTGGTTCCACCTAGGCAACAAAAAATATTATATATGTAAGACGCATATTTTGAAAGACAACTACTAGGTGTAAGACTATACAAGTAGAAATGTGACTTAAACAATGTAAGAGTATAACTTTCTTACAGATGGCTAGGATTGGTATGGATGATTCGAGGTACTTCTTACAGGAAAAAGGGAGGACAATTTGTGGCATCTGTTTCAGAGGCAGCTTCTCTAGCAGTGATCCAGAGTTACTACAACAGCAGTGACAGTTTGATGGCTTATGAGTGAGTAAGGCACAACTGGAACCGTCTTAGTGAAGCAGCTGAAGTTGTGCTCTTTGCCCAAAAGTTCCTTCTGGGAAAGGGTTGAAGTACTCTGTAGTCAGTATGAAGTGTGTATAATCGTTGCCTCTTCGGTGGCCAAAGAAAGGCTATCAGGAGATGAAACACTTCATAAACACTACGTTTACTTAGAGAAGTTAATAATTTTTAAATAGTCACCTAGCATTTTAAACAGATTTTTATTTTACCTTATCTAGGAAGCATAGCTGTTTCTTTGTCTTCCAATCAAGGATTTCCACCTGATAGGACACAAAATGATAATTACTAATTATTGGCTAAATAATCTCTAAACTCTTAGTTGATTCACAAATTCATAATCATTGTTCAGAGTGAGACACCATTTTTCTCTGACCTGTGGACTGTTAAAACCACTTCTGATGTGCTCAAGAGACAACTTTAATCATGGCCAGGTTCTCAAAGCACTCAATGTGCAAAAAGATAATATTCTTGCCAGATAAATTGTCCTCCTGGATATATTCAGAAGCAGAAGTAGCGAACTCATTGATCAAAACACACTGATCTGGGGTATTTTCTTATGCTAGAGCAAAAGGAACAAATAAGGGATAGAAAAGTTTCACAGGAATCACTAAGGAACAGGATTTTTATGATTTATAAAACTAGAAAGACAGTTTCAGAAAAAGAAAAAGTGCATATATACGCATGTAAGCAAATATTCCGAGTACATTCAGTTTAAAGACTAATGTGCATTGTTCCCAGAATAACTGAATTGTAAAGAGAGTGGAAAACATTGGCAGACATAATGAACAGCTGCAGCTAAAAATCTGGACTTCATAAATCCTTAAAAGATTGCTATAGGAATATTCAATGTTACCCTTGCCTCTCAGATCACCTGTATTAGTAACTACATATTAGGATTTTATATTCCAGGCAGTGGTTTAGCTACAGCTCTGAAAAGGAAAGAGCAGTTTATTTTTGTGATCAAATGGCACTTTGGCAAGAGGTTATGATTTTAATCAACAGCCAAGCAGAAAAGTCCTCAGATGTTTCAAAGCCCAGTTGCAGCAGGCTAGCAAAACCTAAAATATAGTGATGGTGTTTAATTTCATTTGTTCTCATCAAATACCTTGTAATGGAACTTTGTGGTATAGCTAAGAGTGAAAGCTCAAAGCTTATCTGTCACACTAAATGACTGGGACTATCATTACTTAGTACCAAAAGAGTTTGTTGTTGATGTTTTTAAATAAACATCTAGCATTAATTATGTTTGGTATTAACTGGCCAAGAGGATAGATTAACATTAGACTTTAAATATGATTCCTTACTAAAAATAGAAGTCACAGTCCCGTATCTTTCTAATAGGGTTGCTTTGAAGAGATCACTTGGTTAAAGTATCTTATTTCCTTCTTTTACTTGTCCCAAATTGTTCTTTCTCTATTGGTACAGCAATGGAGCCCTTCAGCTCCAGTCAGAAGTACCAAATCTGATCTCCACAGGAATACTAATACAGTGATATTTTCTGCTTGTGCATTGTAAGATCTAAGAGGGACATCAAGGGAGGTAAGCACTTTTCCTCCTTTGTGATACATAACAAATCTGTGACACATTATTGGGATATTGTATGTTTCCCCTTCATTTTTTTATATTTGAAATAACATATATATCAAGTTTTACTGTCTCTGTTTGTGGGACGTGTCCATCAGAAAGGAAATGAAGTGGATTCCCTTCCCAGAGGATTATTCTTGAAATGCAACATTCTGACTCTTGCAGTTCACAGAACAAGTACTGTGGGGGGTGTAAACAATTTTTTGTCTGATTGTCTGATGCTGAATTGCTACAAGTGTTATTGAAACCTTTGGTGTATCTCAAAGCTCTTATGTCAATGAATACCATAGGGCTGCCCTACAGACGGCAGCAGGGCCCACAGCTTTAGCATTCTCCTTCCCGTTCCATACCTGCTCCCAGCATATACACATTGGATCAGAATCCCCCAGTGGCAGTTTTAGTCTATGGCCTTCAGTGGCTGTACTACAGAAATCTTCTCCAGGCCAATTACAGAGTGGTTTGGATATCCTTCTGCCACTTACAGTCTTTTAATTGGGTTATTCTCATTATGCACAAGGCTAGACTGAAAATTAGAGCATTTTCTTTTGCTCTGTAGTTTTCATGGGAGTGGCTGTACAGAAATTTTGGTACTTCCGTGAACCTTTGGAATCAGTGTGGAAAACAAACAAACAAATCATCTAAGATCTATACTGTTATTTGGTTCCATTTCAGCATGTCTCTTTGAAGTGCCAACTGACATACCTGCCTGTACTGGCCCATTTCTTCAAATACCTAACAGGATCCTATAGAGATGATGAATCCAGACTCTTCTTGAAGGTGCACAGTGATAATGGTGAGAGCAATGGCCACTGGGTGCAATATGAGAAAATCCAATCAGATACAAGGAAATTTTTTCACCATGAGCTTAGCTAAACCTTGGAACAAGTTGGCTAGACAGAATGTGGAATCTCCATCACTGGAGGCATTTAAAACTGGACTGGACAAGACCCAATGCCATTTGATCTAGTTCTATCTGCTTTGAGCAGGAGTTACACTACATGACTTCAGAAGTCCCTTGCAACCTAAATTATTCGATGTTTCTTTTCTTTTTTTTTTTTTTTGACACTCATTCCTGATCTTCAAACATTTCAGTCACCTTCAAGATCTAAGCAAATATCAAACATTCTTTCCCTTTTCAGAAAGACAGATACAGGAACACAGCTCTAGATTCCACTCCACCCCATAGAAAGTTGTGCAACAACAGTGTGAAAACAAGGTGACTGTTTCCTCTAATTATCACGCCTCTTCGCTGTATCAGAATATCCCCCAGTGTTTAGATGTTCCCTGCATAAGGGACAGAAAAGCCCAATCCAAGGTAAGAAATATTATCTTTTCTGAACATAATGGCCAGTCACATGAACCCACGTAGCACTGAACACAGTATTTCCAGTCTTCAGGCGCAGCACCAAGTCAGTTAATGTATTGGTTGGCAACAGTTTTTAGATACCCAGCAATCTGTTCTTGGAACACTTACTGATGGGTATCATCCCTTTCAAACGTAAATTGTTTGGCTCAGAACTTTAATTTCTATGTGTTTTCAAAGCATTTAGCATAATAGGACACTGACTGTTGGCCTGCGCTAGTGCAGTATGACTTACAGTCCACTTGGTGAATTTTTAAAGACATTTTAAATTACGGCCTCTCTAAAACTGCTTCAAGTAGAACTTAATCAATAGGCAGATTTATACAAGATAGCTATGTTAAAACTCTTCTACAAGTGACTACAAATGTGTATCTTCAGTGTTTAGAAGACAAATTGGTTCTAGTGCATAAGGATTAAAGATTGATAGTCTCTTTAAAACAGAAGAACTCTTGATTATTATTGTTTGGAATAGGTTGAGGGCAAAGAATAATCAATATACGATATAAGCAGAGAAAAGTACATTCAACTGTTAAACTTTTATTCAGAAAATAAAAGGGGAAAATAAAAGAGAGAAAAGTTTATTCATAGGGGAAGAACAGTTGAACAAACAGTGTTTTAAAAAGAATTTTTAAGGTGCAGCATCCCTGCAATAGGATTACAAAAATATAGTCAATCAAATTCCCTCAGTTTAAAGCCATATCAAATGCTTAAGGATCAACAGATCTTCAAAAATTATGGAATAACTATTATGGAAATACTGACACAGTTATCATGTCTGTGCATCTTGGAAGTTTTATTTGCAGCCATTTGTATTCAGCAGATTCAGTAAACTCTATCTGAGTGAGATTTTGTGAGCACTGCCATAAGCATATATTGTATTGATTTCTTTTCAAATTACTCGGCAAAAAAACCTGATTATTTTACAGTCTAGGAATAAACCAGCCTGAGAAAGAGTAATGCAGAATGAATTCTCTCTGAACTATTAGAGTGCTTACATAAGTCAGATTCCTTGAATTTAACACTAAAAAAAATCTGTGGTTGCAACAGTCCTAATTAAACCTTTCTAAACATTTTCTTTTTCCTATGGAATTAGTCATTTTCTCTATCTCCTTAGACTGTGTTGTTCCTGAAGGAAAGTAAGCATGCCTTAGTGTGATCTCACACTAGAGCATATCAAGAATAACTTTCTTGAAGTCAAGAGTTAAGCCACACGGAAATTACTATAAGTGTACTTACACTGAAAACTATGTTTGTGCTGCTGCTGCTGCTACAACTGACTTGCAGTCTGAAACTTCCTTTGCGCAGGACTGTACAAACTGTTGCAGAGGATGAGTCTAAGGATCCATCTAGAATGGTATCTTTCTGATACAGCCAGCAGCAGGTGACTCAGAAATAAAACAGGGCAAGAATGTAGTGACTGGGGGGAGGGGAGGAGACAGACACAGAAATTGTGATTTTCCTGCACCAGAATTGCTGCCTTTGTATTTAATAGTTTTTCATGGATTTTTCCTCAATTAGTTTATCCACTTGCCTTTTAAATCTGTGTAAACTTTTTGCATGCACAGTGTCCTGAGGCAGGGAGTTCCATGGCTTAGCCACATGCTGCGTGAGGAATTCTCAAAGCAGAACCAAGGCAAATGTTTAACCAAGCAAAATGTCATCATCTTACCTTCAAAGTGCTGTACCTTATTCTGTAAGTAGTCCAACTAAGTAAAGCCTTACCTCTCTGAAGTAACTGGCTGATATTTCATGAGACTAGACTCTTACTACGTTATTTCACTGTGTATAAAGAGAAGAGATACAGTGACACCCATACACAAAAGATTTTATACAATTAAATTTCACTTTTGTAGAATTTAGATGTCTAACATTTACAGGTTCACAAGATATACACTAGGTACTGACTCCTCAGCTTCCTAAGTTCTGCTCCTACACACTCCAATGAGAACTGCTGTCTCAACTGTGCTGAAACTCATAGTACATTTCTACTTCTTCCATCTGTTTCAGGTTTGTTATTTAGGCCTGTTTGCATTTAAATCCTCGATGACTTTCATCTACTAAGCATCTTTATCCCAAGGTCAGCACAATGCACAGCATTTAGATTATTTCTGAATGAAACTAAACTTTCGGCAAAGATGACCTAGTTCTTCACGCTTTATATGTAATGGTTATACACATTGCCAGGAAGTGGGAAAATTACTTTAGACTGTCTTCTGCCATTCCCCACTCCTCCCACAGAAGGCTTGGGTGGCTTGAGCCACCAAGCAACGAATAAAGGATTCAAGAGAGACCAAAAAGTACAGGCAGGAGAGGACAGGAGTGCATTCCAGTGAAAAGAGCCATCTCCTACCAAAGAGAAATCCTGAATTCCTGTCTCTCTGGCCTGCTTCAAGCACTGCTCCCTTCCATTGTCATTCTGTTCAGCATTTCCCTGCAGTGGATGCCTTTTGGGATACCACACAGTGAAGGGGTAGAGTTGAAGTAAATTTGGATACCTTAACCAAATTGTCATACTCACTCTTGGAGCTGGGTGCCTGACCTCAAGACATGGCAAACCCCAAGTCGCTTTGTGAACCTGGACCTGAGGCTGGTAACAGGTGTAGAGCTACCAATGGTTATCCTTCAGAAAGACAAATCCGTTTATATAATTGACAGGGGATAAAAAGTGTTGGTGTAAGAATGGTCAGGAAGGAAAAGGAAGGAGCATTCCCTTGGAGTGGGAGACTGGTTTATTTTTCACAAAATGGAAGACCTGTTAAAGGTTTGTGCTTTCACAGCAAATTCTGGCTCTTGAAAGCCTATGAAAGCTTTCCAGCTTTTACTAGCGTGACATCTTCCAGGAGGATACACAAGATGGGAAAGGAACCTGCACCAGTTAATACTGACTCAGTGGGTATTTACTTACACTGGCTAACACAGAGGCGTGCATTGCCAATTTCCCAGGCATACTGAAGAGTCGCATCACTCACCAAGTATCACTGTCACTGTGAAGCAGACTGGAGTGCCTCCATCTGAGAAGCTAAGCCAGCTTTGACTCAACACTAAGTAGACATCCAGGTTTTCCAACACCACTGCGTAGCCTTTTCTGTGCGCAACAGAGAATATTCATTGCCTCGGGGCTTTAGTTTATGGTGAAAAATTAATTTTTCTACAATTCTTATACATTCTACATTCATATGTAGAAAAATTCATTTTCTACAATGACCATATTCAGGTAGAAGAGGTTTATAAATTCTTTGTGAAATCACAACCATTTCTTTGCATCAGCACTGTGATTTGCAGTGTTAAATTTCAGTATCTATAGTTCCATTACTCCTCTTCATGGATCATTTGGTGTGTGGATGTCAAAATGTACATCCAGCATATGCTTTTGACATGGAATTGAAGAGACTGAAGAGAGAGATTTTTTTCCTTTATTTTACCTAGAGGTATCAAGGATGTGTCTGCTGTCTTTTGACAGGGCAAAAAGCCCTTATACTGATGGGTAAACTCACAAGATTTGTATTAATTTTTTAAAATATGCTTCAAAGAAGTCTATTTTTTTTTTTGAAAATAAGACTTCTGATTTCAAATGTAGCCTTCAAATTCTGAGTAGCTCCAAGTATTTTCTGCTAAGTAATGTTTTACTATCACATTTTCCTATACAAAATTACAAGTTTCTCTCTCAAGCTCAGTAGAGAGAAAGGACAAACTGCTGTCTTTAAAATGAAGCAGCACAACTGACTGTAGAAAGTGTGTGGAGAAGCAGTGAGGGAAGAGAAAGGGAGAATGTTTTCTCCCTATCTTCTCATCTCTTTCTATGATAATAATCTTATGTGTTACTTGTGAAAACAGAGCAGCTGTCTTCAAATAACAGGACAGTTTTCCACAGTGTTCCCTTAAATGACCATTCAAATATCTCCTATGTGGCCTTGTCTTGCTCAGGCAGCTCTTGGAGAATGCAGAATTTTAAAATCCTCTGCAGTCCTGCTTTTGGCACTTGCTCTCAGTGCTCTTACTTGATGAGGCTTTAGACAGCATAGCTCTGAGTGGGAGAAACCTTTGTAACAGGAGCTGTGACATCCCAGCAATGCTAGCTAGGCAGCAGCCATCCCCCCCCTAGCATTCGGAGGGTTTTCATCACAGTCAGAAGGGGGAGAAGCTTTAAATGCCAGCAAGAGGGGCCAGTACATTATTGCTTTTAGACTGTACTGCATATGTCAGTTCAATCTATCCTCAGGGAGTGAGGACTCTAAAACATTTTCAGTTATCACTGCTCACAAAAGGCACTTCCCATCCAAACCACTTAAAGAAGCAAAAGTACAACTGTGGCTCTTATGACACTAATTTTCTACAGTATGAGTGTATCTGTTCAAGTGTCTTTCCTCTACGAAGTCAGAGTGCCATACTATTTTCTTTATATCAAATGCTTTTGAAGACCTAAACCTGTCAAGTAGAAAGAAAGGGTAGAACTCATTAGTGTAACTTCAGTGCTCTCTACTACAGACTTTTATATCTGAGCATGTCACATAGGCGTCCTTTGTATGGAAAGGAGAAAGGCAGGCACCTTTAGGATAAACCATATCATAAGCTCTGAAACATATCTAAAATAGGTCAGAAGAGCTGTTCTCTAATCAATTTGGAGAAATGAGTACTCCTAGAGAATATTAATTATCTAGATACAAGTCTCTATCACAAATCTCTAAATTTTCAGAGGTGAATCTCCTCAAATTATCAGGTGCAGCACTTTCAGGTATGCACATATTTCTTTAAACTGTAGTTGTTCTTGCTAAGCTTTTCCTGAGCTATTAGTGATAAAAAAGCTGAGGTAAAATTAGAAACATACCAATACCTGAAATAACCAAGACCTATTCTGGCAATATTAGAAAATAGGAAAGGTAGAGGCAGCCATCAAGACATAGGTCTAGGAGTACAGGGACCTGACTCGGCATGACAGTTCTAATACAGACATCTCTTAAGTAGGGGGAAATCACTTTGACTTAATTAGGTGGTTGCTCATAATTCTTGGTACTAAGTTTGAACACAGCCAACTCAAAATAAGGAGTTAAAGGTACTTCCAAAGCAGAATCTGCCTCTCACCGGTTTTTACTAGTCACTTTAATACAATGTTGCCTTTTTTTAAAGTGTTTCTGTCTTCAGCTGCGCTATGAAAGACTCTCCTAAAGAAAAGGATGGGAATTAACAGCCAGTGTCTCAGAAGTCACAGTCAGTCTGATGTTCTTGCCCATCTTTTGGTAGGTCCATTCACCAAAGAGTAATTATATTCATGCATAAGGAAGAGGACCTTCCTACATACTCAGGAACCTATGAAATTGATTGTGTACTAAGCATAATCAAATGCACAAACTCAACAAAAAAGGAAGAAATATTCCACCAATAGACCTCTGCTAAACTTGTAACAGTCATATTCTAAAAAATTCAGACAGTGACAGTTTGGTGGTTGTGAAGTGCTTCATGATTCTTCTAAGAAGAGCAATAAAGGGTAAATGGTTTAGAGATGTACAGGGAAAAGTACAGAACTATACAGTACCTCAAACATAGAACGTTAACATTTGTAACATCAACAAAGATTCCCCCCCTCCTGCCCCAGGAAGCATTGCGACAGGTGGGACACTCACCTTCTCTCTTTAGATAGCTCAGTTGTGAATGTATGTGGGGAAATGCAATTCAAAATTCAAATTCAATGAATTTATAAAAGAAAGCAAATCTGTGTGGAGAACAGCGTAAAAAGTAATATGCAACAGCACCGCTCAGTGCTACCCAGGCTGTCTTTGTCCACATCCTGCACCCTGAGCCAGCTCAGACACACACTGGATGAGCTAGGCAAATCTGTTTCCACCCATTATCTGCTGTACAGAGAAAAGGACTAAGACATACAAGGCTGACATGTAAATTCATGAGGCGTTCTGAGTTTGGATTAGTGTTGCTTAGACACAGGATCTTGATTTAGGACTCAAAAGACCTGTATCTGCTGCTATTGTTCTGCCTAGCAAGATGGAGCAGGTCATTCCACTTTTGTGTGTCTCCCCATCTGCAAAATCATGTTAACAATAATGACGTCCATGCTTTTGAGGTCTTCTAGTAATAAGTGCTATTCAGAAGTTCAGTGCAGCTAAGGCAGAAGAGCAAACCTCCAGACCAGACACTGACCGAGGACATTCAGGAGGGTAATATGCATGTACCTGCTCCCGCATTTGGATCTCACCAGAGTTTGGGACACTGACAGAAATGTGGGAAAAGCTTGGTTGTTTTTCCTAAAAAACAGGGAAGTCAACACTGCAGAGGTAAAGGCATGGTGCAGGTGCCTACCTCATGCCCACAAGAGCTAGACACAGCTTATTTTGCTGAATTGTTCGTGACAGCCGGAACACTTTTATAGCTTTGAAAAGCAAAATCTGAACTTTTAGGTCATGGTAAGTAACTAGAGGAGCAGCTGCTTTTCAGATTGTTTTGGACTCTGTTAATGTTATAACAACAATTGTTTTGTATTTTGCACGGGGGGAGGCATTGCATTCATTTTTAGGCGAGTTGCGCTGGAGAAACCGAAGCCTGCAGAAATACATCCAGGATTGCTGCTATTTACCTCGTACCGACCTGGGTTTGTAATACAAGCCACTCTCAAGAATTTTTGTATTAGCCAGCCTAACTAACTGGCAAAGAATCCGTGGGGCTGTTTATATAAGTTGATGAGATACTCGCCCCTCACGCTCCCCGGGTGCGCATTACTCTGCACTTTCTGCACACGCCAGGACCTGACCGTACTAAACCCCGTCGGGCTGTTTCTCGTTTCCCACGCAAGACCGGAACACATCGCGGGAGCCGAGGGAGCCCGCCCGCGGCGGGGCCGAGCACCGCTCGCCCTCGCTCCTCCCCGCCGGCCCGTGCGCGCCGCGCCGCGCCGCCGAGGGCAGCCGGGCCGGGAGCCGTCCCCTCCCTCGCCAGGGCACCAGCTCCCGCCTGGCCCAGCCGAGCCGCCCGGGGGCCGCTGCCACCGGCGGGCACGCCCGCACCGGACCGGCGGGCTCGGCGGGACGGCTCTCGGCGACGTGCACAGCGCCGGGCGACGGGGTCTTCCAAGAAGTTGGGGACAGGAGGTGCCGAGAACATTCCTCGCTCTCGCTCTTCCCTTACGGCTGGGATGCGCTGCCAGACCCACCCCGACACGGCGCTACCCGCGGGAGGATCGGCGGAGAGCCCAGGTCATTGATCCGGCGCCTCCGCGAACCGCGAGAGCCCGCCGGGAGCCCGGGGGGACCCCCCACCCCTCCGGGGCCACCTCCGAGGACCAACCGGGGACGCGGGGAAGAGGAGCGGCGCGGGGACCATGCCCGGGCTTCTGCCCCCTCTCCCCGAGGAGACCCCGGCGAGCGGCGACCCCCGCCCCCCGCGGCTCCCTCCGCCCGGCTCCAGAGGCGGTCACTTCCCTTGGCAGAGCCGGGAGCGGCTGGCTCCGGCTCCCCGGCGCTCCACTGCAGATAGAGGGGGAAAAGAGAGGAGTCCGCCGCGACCCTGGGCAGCCCCCTCCGCCGGCGGCAGGATGCTGCGGAGCCCGGCCCGGCCCGGGCTCGCCCCCCGGCACCGCCCGCACCCACCTCGAAGAAGCCGGCTCTGCCGCCCATCCTGCGGGCTGCCGCCTCCCGCCGCCGCGGCACCTTCCCCGGGCCCCCGCGCTGCGGCCAATCAGGCGGTGCCCGGCCCCCGCGGGGGGGTCCCGGCGGCAGCGCCGGGCCGGGGGAGGCGGCGCCCGGACCCCGCCCCGCCCGGACCCCCCTCCCGGACCGGCCCCCCCCGGCCGCCTGCAGTGGTGCGGGGCCCGCCGGTGCCTCCGGCCAGCCGAGTCCTGCGGCGCCCCGTGTTCCCAGCCCGGGCGAGCAGAGCAATACTCACCGACCGCCTGGAGTGACGATTCGGTGGCATTTCATTCAAAAGGGTAATTTATTTTTCTTTGAACATTACAGAATTGCTGCAAGAAATAAATCGCATTTCATATTTTTTGGAGTAGCTTAATGAGATAACCTGCAAATACACAACTGACCATGAGCTGGAAAACACCCTCCTTTCTCTCTCTGATAGTTTACCTTATGTTTCAGGGGTGACTGGACTGACAGCAGAACTCCGCTGAGATCCCTTCTTCTCCTGCCGCTGCTGAGAATCAAATGCGTGGCATAAAGCAGTACAGAGGCTGATACTGATTTTCCTCAAGCCAGTCTTCATTACGTGGTATCCTTTTTCTAGAGCTAAGGTAATTAAATATCAACAAATTCGACAGTGCTATAAAGGATCACTGCTTTTTCGCTGCCATAAATTTCCAGTAGGCGGAAAGATTTATGCTATACACTGTTCGAAAACCTTCTGCAATCCCCAAATTTAACCTGCTTCCATAGAATTATAATCATCAAAGCTATGTAAATGAAATATCAAAGAATAAATTTCATCAAAAGAAAAGGCCTCTACCAGAAAGGCAGAAGGCCGATCAGAAAGACCCAAGAGAACAGAATTCACTACTAGTGTAAATAGGGGCATAACTGTGAAGGTGTATGGAGGTGTACGCTCCTTCTCAAGCCGATTACGAGTCTGGATGGTTAACCTTTGGGCCAGGCCAGACCTTCTGGATTTTTAATGAAAAAGAAATCAAAATTCCTGCTTTTCCAAATAAGCTGACATCTCTTTCAGTATATTTCACTTCCAGATGCTCTGTATTCATACAATGAGGAAAATGTTTGAAACACATGAAAATAATCCAATATGGAAAAGTAATGAGAACACAAATATAAAGAACATTTAAACTAACCTTCTGTACCAGAAAGCGATCAGGCGGTGCTTCAGAGTGACAGAAGATATGCAAATTGGTTCTCTGTATTAGCACAACATGCAGCCTGGGGAAGGAAAATCTGTTAGAAACGCAATTCAAAATCCTGTGCTGACAGCAAAATTACAATTTGTGGCTCACTGATCCCTCTAACTGTAGTTATTAAAAAAAAAAGGAAAAGAGGAAAAAAAGCACCCCTCCCCCCCTTCAGTCTCCTATACAGAAGGACTTTAACGTTCAGAGTGTGGCTTTCCACAAGTCAAAAAAAAAATCTCCAAACTGTAATCCTTCAAGTTTCACCCGGTGTGTCTTCACTGAAATCAGCTGGTGTAAAACTGGAGTTACACCCTGACACTAGGTTTTAGGCTTCACCGAAATGTAAACATAACCAAACTAAATAAGCATTTGGTTTCCTTTTCTAGGCCTTTGATCTCAGTTTCTATCAAAAACGACGTTACTTAAAAGCTCCATGACAAAAATTCAGATGGTTTTACTAATTTTGCTGAGCCTGCAAGTACCGTTTGCAAGGTGACTACAGCGGGCCCCCCAGTGACCCGCAGCCCCGTCTGGCCGGGCAGGCAGCGCGGGGGGGCTCCCTGCCGCCGCCCGGTCCCGAAGCGGGGGGGGGTCACCAAAGCAGGGGCCGCTCCTGCCCGCCACGGCCACGGGTGCCCCGGGCCGACACCCCCCGCCCTGCCGCAGGCCCCGCCCCTCCCACCGGGCCCCGCCCCGCGCCGCGCGCTGTGCTGCGGCCGGTCCCCAGGGGGCGCTGCTGCCCAGGGGGCGCGGCCCGGTGAGGGCAGCAACCGCCTCGTGAGGGGCGGTGCGCAAGCGCGCGCCGGGAGCGTGAGGCGGCGCTGGCGGGGCACGCGCCGCCCGGCCGGCGCGCTCCTTCCCGCGCTGGGCCCGCCCCGCCGCCCATTGTCCTGGTGCCATGTGACCGGGGACGGTTACAAAGCATCTCCCCCCCCGCCCGCCCCCCGCCGGTATTTGTGCTGAGTCACGGCGCGACGCTGCCCGGTGCCGCAGGTGTCGCGGGGAACCCGGCTGCCGCCGCCGCCCCTGCCGCCGTCGCCGCCGCGCCAGGCTTCCCTATGGGGACGGACAGCGCCCGCGCCCTGCTGGAGCGGGCGGCCACGCTCACCCTGCAGACCGGCAACCTCCTCAACTGGGGCTGCCTGCGCAAGAAGTGCCCGGCCACCCCCAGCGAGGAGGTGAGTGCGGCGGGCGGGGGCTCGCCCTGAGGCGGGGGGCGGGCTGCGGCGGGCGCCTGCGCGGCGGGGGGCCGGGGTGGGCCGTGCCGCGGCCGGTGCGGCGGCTTGGAGGCGGGGGGGCGCTGGGGACCCCTCCCCGCCGCCGGCGGGTGCGGGCACGGCCGAGGTACCAAAGCGCTGCCCGGAGCGGGGTTTGTTTTTCTGGCGCGCGGCGTGGTGCCCCTCAGGGAGGGGAAAGGGGTTCCCCTACTCGAACGGCCGCCTCCCTGCGCGCCCGCGGCCGTACCGCGCGCGTGCGGAAAGGCAACGCAGGCTGCTTTGGTTTTGGGGGTTTTTTTTGTTTGTTTGTTTAAACGTCTATTTTATGTGTTCCGTCCGGTTGGAAGTTCGGCCGGGCCGGTGCCGGGCGCGGCGGGGCTGCGAACCAGCGGCTCTGCGGCGCGGAGGGGGGGCTGCCGGAAAAGTGACAGCCGGAACCAGCCACACCAGCAGCAGCGCAGAGGGGTGATCGGTGCCGTACCCCGCCACCCTCGGAAGCGCTTTGCTGTGTTTGAGTCTTTCGGAAAAAAAAACAGACCGTGTTTCTGCTCTCGGGGAATGAAGAATTGAAACCCTTACAAGTTTAAGCACTGTCTGTAACGGCAAAGGAGATCGCTGATACTTCTTTAACAAGAGAAGAATAGGAATAGATGTGAGCTTGCATTACAAATGACGAAAATTCTCTTTTCTACACTGAAATTAATTTCTTGGTGGTGACAGGTCTCAGGAAAATTAGTCATTGCTCTCCTCTTTAAAGAGTATAGCTGTTATTCTTTGTTAAAAAGTTGAAAGAACTTTTTAATCACCGCTTAAAACTGTTACCTCTATCAATGTGTGTCAACACTTAAAATAATCCTGATAAAATGTGTGGAGATCCTGTTGTGATAAACTTCAGAACCACTGTATTTGCTGTCTCGTCGTGGCACAGTAATCTGAAAACGGTTGTTTAGTAATCAGGACTATGGGTTTAGCTGGTTATTGCTATGTAGTGGCACTGTTGATAATCTAGAAGTTGATTGATTGCTTATTAGTCGTGCACAAATGGTAAGAAAGGTGACTGGGAGAATGATGTAATGAGAAGGAAGAATTCATCATACTTCTTATTTAGCTGTCGTGTGGTAATGACCTTTTTATTTGACCTGGTTGCTTATTACAACATTCTGTGATCTGTGTGAAACAGAGCTAGATTCTGTAGCAAACAGCTGTATTGTAATGGGCACCATTGCGTGAGTAGTTTCTGGAAGGTTGTTAAATAAAGAGTGGTCAGTGTGCATAACTAATAAGGTATTTAAATTCATTTGTTTACAGGGAAATCTGCATTTAAACATAAGGCTGCCTGCTTTCCAGAGTTGCTGGAATTCCAGAAAGCAAATAATTGGCATTAATTATCAGAAATAAATTGACTTTTAACTGTTTTTTTGGTATAGTTTGTGTATAGTTCTCAGCGGCAGAATGTAAGCTAAAATTTTGCAAACTTTGCATCCTAATGTTAGGCATTTGGGGATGCCACTGTATGTGGAAGAGCTGGTCGAAGCAGTCAAATACAGTGCGCTTCTCGTGTTGAGGGCAGGGGAATGGTGTGCTTTGGAGACAGAGACTTGTGCATACTAACTGCAGTAGAAATATAAAGTGTGACAGTTGCAAAGTAGCAATATATAGAATATACATATTTAGTACTGTCTTACTTTCCCTCAGCATGGAAAAGATAACATAAGTTGCATCAGAATAGGCTACAGAGCTCCAGCATTGTGGATAGCTATTTAGTAGGGGGGAGTCAATTCTTGCCTTTTGACTCAGGTTTTTTTCATGCCTTTTTAAATGACTAGGAAAGAATGTATAGAATTTGTGCTCACAAAGTATTATTACTATATTAAACTTTGTGATACCCCCTGGGGGGGGGGGGGGGGCTTCTAGTTTGTGCGTGGCATTATGAGCTCTCTGAATTGATGTTAGGTGTCACGGGAAGTTGCTATTTAATGCTACAAAAAGTAGGTATCCACGTAGTTATAAAATATATTGTTAAAAGTTAGGTAAACCAGCAGTTTGTGCCAGTACTCTTAACCTGTGGCAGTAGCGGTCTTGTCAGTGTGTTTAGCCTGTGGAGTAACAACTTCTGAGATGTATCAGAGGGAATCTAGAGCATTGGTACAGCTGAAGCACTGGTACAGTATGCAGTTAATTAGCTGGTTTAGACTTAATAGTTATGCCTTACTATGCTCAAGTAATTCCATCATCAAAATCCTAGTCAAGTTTATTTTGCATTTGTGGATGCAGGAAAAATGCAAGTGTGGGGTAGGGTCTGAAGGTTCCCCCTTCAGTAATGAAAGACCTAAAAGCATTGGTGGTTTGGCACAGTGGAATAGGTAGGCAGTAAATGAAAAGGGTCAGATGCATCTTGGAAAGAGAAGTATTTGTTATAATGAGTATTTAGTGATTGATTGTAGAGTCTGATTTCCAATAATGTCACAGAAATTATCCAACTACATTGTAACTTGAGAATATCTATGCAAAAAAAAAAAAAAAAACCACCACCACTGCACACATTAGTTCTTGCTTGCTTAGCATTGTTCTTTGCTTTAAAGATGGCATCGGTCTGAGAAATAAATGAAGTACAGTACTTGTATTGCTGCTAAACCTTTGTGAAAGAGGTGAGGAAAATATGTAAGTTAACTAGTTTGAACAAGTTTCAGGTGGAAGCTATGAAGGAAGAATCTTCTGTGGTTGAAGGAATGCTTCATTAGTTCACCTGCTCAGTCTGTCCTAGATGCCTATGAATCATAGTATTTCTGTGCAGCTGTAACATACCTACACTCCAGCATGAAAAAATATTTTCTAGGTGCGGGACTGCATTCAGAAAACGCTGACTGAATGGAGCTCAAAGATTGGACAAGACCTAAATCAGGTAGGAGGGGTGTTATGCATGTTATCCATGTTACATGTGAAAATGGGGAAATATGTAGTTGGTTACCCCTTTTTAAAATATAAATTAATCTATTTCTGTAAAGGTATCTGCAGCTCCAGATATCTTAAAAGAGTGTTTCTCAGGCCCCCCCCCCCTTTTTTTTAAATTATATTTAATGAGAATCGTATTCATGGCAAATAAGACAATTCTTAGCAAAATACAAGTCCTGGTCTGTCAGATTGCAAGTTAATTCTTGGGGCAATCATGAAAAAAATAATCTGTGTATTTTAGAAGTTTGCTAGCATGCTTGTAAAAACTCAGTGGAAAATTATCTAAACTGAGATGATAAACTAGATAGCTGAAGATTATTGCATTTGGAGGGGAACTCTGAAGTGTAGCCTTGGCTGTCTCAAATATTTCTGAAGATGCAGAAGTGGCAATTTTTCCCTTGAGAGCTAAGGACTTACACACAATTCAGTCATGGGCATTTGACATCAAGATCTTGGTGTATTTGCCTGCTCCTCTTTCACTGTTGCTTCTGAAATTCAGCAACACAGTAATAAGTTCCCACTACATCCATTAGTTGCTCTGTGAAATATTAGCATGTTTCATTTAAAAAAGCCAAAACCAAACAAAACCCCTAAAAACCTTTACTGGCTGTTTCTTTGGGTTTTGTTACCAGTTCTTGTGTAATAGCAGCATCAACTGCACACTGCTGCATTCCACACTGGAGTGTGGTGAGGCAGTTATTGTTGAATGATTTGTAGAAGCTCTAACGATTGCTCAAGAAGGGAATGTAAATAAATGTTCGTCTCTGTACGATGTAGTGATCCGTTTAAAGTTAATTATTTAGTGTAAGCTAGGTTTTACTGTCAAAACATGTTAACTGCATAATTCCAAATTTTTTCATGAATTATATTGCTTTACAGTAATTAAAAAAAGTGAACTTTTGTTTAAAATGCTGACTGTATGGAGTAACTTGAAGACATACTTGAGGATTTTTTTGATAGAGCAGCAAAAATTACTGAAGAGCTCTTGGTTGGGGGCAGGGTGGGTGTGGGTGTGTATAATACAAAAACTCATGTAGGTAAAGAATTTAAAAAGTCACCTTGTGCTAGCTGACATGAAATGTCAGCCTAGTCTTAAATGAGGTCAGAGAGTGAAATCTCTGAAACTTTACTAATTCTTAGTTTCAAAATTATTGTTTTAAATCTGTATTTTACAGCATTTTCACTGTAGGCATTTCATAGACTTCATTGAAATTACAAAATACTTTTATGCAAAGATGCTCCCACCCAACATCCCTAATTCTGATAATGTTTTTTTCAGCTGGTCGTGAGGCTTTTTTTAAAGCAAGGCAGTTTGTATTGGCACAGTGATCTGTTCACATCAGAAAACCAGAACCCTACTAAATCTTATTCTAATAATTCTTATCAGTAATTTATTTTTTATATTAGGGACATATAGGGCCTTTCGTATAGCTTCATTTTCCTGACCTCCCCTCAGAGATCAAGAACCATTGGGTTACATTTGTTGTCATTGCATTTTTTATACTATTTTTATTTCTAACTGCTATAAGGTGCTTTTTATTATTTTTATTACTTAAAAACATTCTTCAGGAACTTGATGTCTCCTCTTGATGAGTTATGCTAAGTCTTATGTACTTACTACAGGAAATACTGGAGGTTCTAGAATGTACTGTAGCTCAAGCTATAGAAAAAATAAATCCTGAAGAAAGGGATGAATTGAAAGTATCAGGTAAGAATGTAGTAAAAAATCTGGTGGCATAAAAAGGTTTCATATGCAGTCATTAATAGGATATTCATATATGTAATTTTTTCCACCGTGTTTTGTAATTGCAAAGTCAAATGACATCAGTGCACACTGTTGTACTTTGGGTAATCTAGAACTTGGCTAAGACAGACTTGAATTTATATTTCAGGTTTTAAAGCAGTTTGGCATTTTGCTAGTTTAACTTATGTCCCCTCGAGACGTTTTAAATGTGTTTTGTTTATATTTGACTTTTGTGAAGCAAAATATTACAGATAATACTGGAATTAAGAAATAGCATTGGAAGCACATTTATTTGCATAATTTTTCCAGGTTGAATATGATGAACTTGAAGGAGGCAGTCCAAAGTAACACTAGTACTTTTTGAGTCTCAGTAAGTTATGAAGAGGTCTGTTTGTACTATTACATTTGGGGGTTTTATACAGGTTGTTACAGTTATTGCTTAGTGTCTTGATGCTTAAGTCCTAGCTTTACAGCTGATTAGATCATCTAACTGGATGATTTCTTGTTCTGAGACTGCACAACCTTTGAAATTTAAGAGAACAATGTCTTTATTGGGCAGTCACCTTTCAGAAGGTTGTTTTTTCTCCAATTTTTGAAGTAATTGGTGTATATTCTAAGAACCCTTTACCCAAGAACTCATAAGTAGTGCATATAGTAAAAGTAAATAGCTATATATTTAATAATAGCTGGCTTGTTTAGTTATTGATCCCAGTTTCTTTGAAAATAGCAAAACTTTTCATCGTTGGCTCGAACTCTTCATCAATCAGAGATGCAGTTGACCTGGGTAAGTGTGAAAGTCAAATTTCTGGTAGGGTTTCTTTTTTACTTCAGTATTTAGAAATAAAATCAGAACCTCTTCTGTCTAAGAGGTTGTCCTGGTTTCAGCTAGGATAGAGCTAATTTATCTTCTTAGTAGCTAGAACAGTGCTGTGTTTTGGATTCAGTGTGGGATTTGGTTTGGGAAGAATGTTGATAATACACTGATGTTTTCAGCTGTTGCTAAGAAATCGAGGAGTTTTCAACTTCCCATGTCCTGCTAGTGTGCAGATGTACAAAAAGCTGTGAGGGAGCAGAGCCAGAGCAGCGGACTCAAACTGGCCAATGGAATATTCCGTATCTCATGACATCATGCTCAGTATATAGAGGAGGGTTGGCTGGGAAGCAGGAGCTCTCGCTTCTGGGATTGTGGTTTTGGGATCTTGGCTTCTCTGGGATCACTAGCTGGGAATAGGCTGGGTATCGGTTGGCGGGTGGTGAGCAATTGCATTGTACATTACCCATTTGTATTTTCTGTTGTTATTATTTCCATTTTTACTTTATTTCAATTATTAAACTGTACTTATCTCAACCTACAAATCTCGTTGCCTTTACCCCTCCAATTCATTCCCCCATTCCCTGGGCAGGGGAGGGTGAATGAGCAGTTGTGTGGTGTTTGGCTGCCGGCTGGGTTCAAACCACAACAGAGGTGTATTCAGTAACTGTCACAAGTATATCCTGTTTCCTGTTAAGAGACACTTAGGTAATCAAGTCTATTTACATGTTAGTTCAGTCAGTAAATGTACTAAATGTGGATAACTGTAACCTTGCGTCCATAATCTCAAATCTGTTTCCTTGATGGAAGCAGGAGCAAGGTTTTATTCTTTCGCACAAAACCTGTTAAAAGGTGAATAGCATGTGATGTTTTAGTAACAGTGATACAATAGTTTTTACCAGTTGCTGTTAGTTGTCAGTTGTTTTTGACATGATGAACTTTGCTACTAACTGTGCAATATTTCAGAGGTTTAGGAAATAAAACAGTGCTGCAGGCAGCTGATGAAATAGTTGAGCCTTACTGAAAATACGACTGTACTGATACATAAGTTTTGTTAGCCTAACGTAGCAGTAATTGTGAGCAGCACTGAACTTTACCACTTTGGAAGGCTGTTGGGCATAAGGGGTTACCAAAGAACAAAGGGTCAGATATCATTCTTTTCTATTGATACCCCAGTTAATAGCCTCTTTACTGTAAGTTGTAGTACCCTTTGTTAAAAATACATTGATAGAATCCTCCTCCAGAAGAAAATAATTTATTTAGCTATTTAGTCTCACTCTTTTTGCTGTGCAGAAGGGGTGTCATGACTTGCATCTTTCCTAAAGCTCAGTGATTCTCCAAGACTTGCCACTTCTCTCTGGCAATTTAAATCTCCATATTCAGTGTGCTTTTAGTCTAACTCCTCACATATATCAAATAGTTTTCCTAGTCTGTGCCCTGTACTTGAGTTGTAGTTCAGAGTGAAAGTTACACATTTTGGAAGAAATAGAGTGATGGAATCAAGAATTGTATGTCACCACAGTCTTCTGAGAAAAATATAGTTCCAACACTGAAAAGAAAAAGAAAGCTTCATGTTTTGTTTGGTGGTGGGATTTTTGTTGGTGGTGTTTTTATCCCCAAGACTTACAGTTGAAACTTGGCCTTCAGCTATATGTTTGATTCTTTGCTAAAAACAGTGTTACTGTCCTTGACTGCTGATACACTCAAAGTTTCAAATGGTGAATGGGAAGCTAGCAGAGTGAAGCAGGAGGTGTGTGTTTTGCTGAATTTGAAGAGTCATGCTGCTTATGTCCATATTTCACAAAAGATTTTGCAGTGTCTCTGTTCTTTTTCCTCAGCATGTTCGGCCCTTGGAGTTGCTCAGTTAGACTCAGTCATTATTGCCCCACCTCCCATTGAAGATGGAACTAGCCTCTCCTTGGAGTATTTGCAACCTTATTGGCAAGAACTTGAAAATCTAGTTCAAAACAAAAAGATTGTTGCCATAGGTACCTCTGACCTAGATAAAACACTGTTAGAGCAGCTCTATCTGTGGGCACAGGTGAGCACAAACTTCTTACTTGTAGTATTTCTAGGACAGAGTAACTATTATTTTGCTGGCTGCCACATTGTTATAAACTCTTGTTATAATTGGGTGTATGTTAATTATCCCTATTACTTTCAGCATCTTATGGATGTTCACAATATTGTTCAAGGTGGGGGAGGGTCAAAGTGTGACTGTCACTTGTTCAGTGTTCTTACAGGCCAGCAAAGGCTGGAAACCACAGGTCTGTTCAGTAGCAGGTTCTCTGAAGTACTGAAGGTTTGAGTTTTAAATGCTTTGATATTTAGGAAGGAGTATAAACAGTACTCTTAAACCTTCAGATTTATTCCTGTGACTCTGAAAACATAGCTTTTCACTTTAAACTGTTATGAATTGAGGGATTTCCCCTTGGAAAAATGCTGTTTGAATGCTAAGCTTAAATGTAAAGAGGAAAACAGGCTACGAATGAAGTGTCACAATATGTTGTTGTCCAGTGTGACTAATTGCCTCTTAACATTTGAGTGTTGGAGGTCTGTACTAGTATGTGCCCATGCTCGTGTAAGCTTGTGAATTTACTGTTTCCTTGATAGTTATTTGAAAGCTCTTCTTATGACATTTCTTTTGTGGTTTGTGAACATACTGTATCTGTGTAAGAGGTCAGTGGAACAATGTCTCTTTTAACTTGATCTGATTTAGGCACTTACCTGAAGGCATGGAAGACTGTAAATTATATATCTTTAACAAAAATTTATTTGGATTTTTTTATTTGAAGTCTTTTCAAAACTAATGCTCCTACAATGTTTTTACTAGAGGGGGGGGGGAAGTGCTGCTGTGTAGGGAGCACAGCACATGGGAAGCCAGAGCGTGTTAGTACTCATCTTGCTGTGGCAGCACGTGAAGTTAGATCCTATTCTTGTTTTAGGCTCTGTGCTGCAGGAAATTGCAGATGTAGAGTTCCCTGTTCAGCAACATGCAGAATTAGCCTTGTTCAGACCTCAAAACAGTAGTCAAAGGCAAATTGTTCAAAGCAAAATTTGTGTTGTAATAGGGGGCTTGGGGAAAACAACTAAAATAAGTATGTTAACATTTTTTTTCTTATAAAAGTGTTCTGTTTCTTTCAGGTGAAACCAAATAGCAATCAGGTGAACCTAGCTTCCTGTTGTGTGATGCCACCTGATCTCACAGCATTTGCAAAACAGTTTGACATACAGCTGTTAACTCACAATGACCCAAAAGGTGAGGCTTTGCCAGATAAGTTAACAGGTGACTTCTAAATGCATTTATTCAGTATAAAATTGGGAATAATCTTTCTCTGAACTTCAAAGATCATTACATTTGAATCCTGAACAAAGGATTCTAAAAGTTTTTCCTCTAAAATATTTCTATTAAGTTCTTTTACTTCAAGAAAGGGGGGAAAAGGGCAGTCTTCCAGCCTTGGGTAGTTTCTTGAAATTGTTTTAATCAGAGAATGAAGTAAATAGAACAAGCTACTGAGAAATTTGTACTACATATGTTCAAAAAATAGCTTATTTCCACAAAACATAGAATGAAATAACAGTTGTATTGCTGAAGGCCAGTAAATGACAAATGAAAGTTCACTTGCCCAGAACTTGTCTGTGAAATAGCTTGCATAGAAATGTTGACGGTCAGTTGATTTTTGCATAGTTTAGTAATGCTAGACATGTAAAATTATTATGCTTTAAGAAGAATTCTTTCAAAGCAGTGACTTAAAATTACATTATTACAAAAAGAGTTGGTGTAAATTCTTTACTTGTTTTGTGCAGTGTTTCATTTACTAAATGATTGAAGGACTTGGAGCCTTTCCTTTAAACTCTAGAACTCTTAAGTTACCAGCTCCCTAGAATATTCTGGGATATTATATTTGTATCTCTCAAACATCATCTAATCTTCACTATAATGATGTCTTAAATATCTTACTGGAATTGTAAGCGAGAAGTCTTAAACAATATTTAGTTCATTCCTTCCCTACATTCTTCCTTATGACCAGGTATTCATGACAATCATACTTTTCCTTCCTTCTCCTTTCTTTCTATTTCCCCCTCAAAGAAAAAAGTATATGAAACACTATTTATGAAGTACATGCTTTGTCATACCACTATTACAACTAATGAATTTCACCAGTGCTTGGGTATGTACCAGTACTGCTTTGGCAGCATACAAGATGAATTGCCATTCAATCCGACAATTTCCATGTCCTGTGAAGTCCAAAGTGCAACTTGCAATTTAATAAATTCTGTCGAGAGTCATGAAATGAAGGAGAAGAGGATTTGGATAGAAAACAAAGCACGTAGTGATTCCCTTACTCATTGTTTGTGAAGCTTAGCTTTTTTGTAATGGTCAACTGAAGAGTATTGAGACTGTCCTTTGGGAACACTCAAAGTGATTGTTCCCTTGACTGACTTTCCAGAGGAAACTAGGAGGATTTGTATGTGCCTTCCTTTTCTGCTTTGTGGCATTTAAGCTCATTTTTCTTAATGCTTTCTGGTCTTGTGGTTATGAGCCCTGTTATGGGACATGCTATAAATGTTGAGCTTCCAGTGACTGCAGAGGCAGCTGAGAATGCTCAGTGCTTTGCTGACTTCAGCTTTATGCTTTACTCACCTCTGGTTTGTCTAGCTAGCTTCTCAATTGCAACTTACTTTCTTTTCCTGCTAATGGCTCTGCTGATCAACTCCATTTGATATTGTAGAAATCTCAGTTAATTAGTTTTGTGTGAAATACTCAATGTTGTGGAAAAAAAAAAAAAAAACGTCCTGAAGATTTCTTCTGTAATATTCAGCTGCTTTTACTCTATGTGCATTCCAGAAGAGGGGATCTGTGGAGAATCTGGCACTGCTTAAGGTTTTTGACTGTAGGAAAAGGCTTCTCTTACTAAGTGTTGCTTTTTGCAGCTGTTTACATTACGTTATTTAAAGCATTAATATCCCTTTTTAACTTCAGAATTACTTTGTGAAGCAAGTTTCCAAGAAGTTCTTCAGGAAAGCATCCAGAACACGAAAGCACACGAGTGGATTCCTTTATGGCTTCTGCGGTATTCAGTCATTGTTAAAAGCAGAGGAATTATCAAGTCCAAAGGCTATATCATTCAAGCTAAAAGAAATGCCTCTTAAAATGCTTTTTCTTAATGGCTTACTGATTTAATTTCTTGGGGATGGGGGGAACATTGCTTTTTTTCATGGAAACACTTTTACAGCATTTGTAACAAAGACCAAAAGTTGTAATTATCCAGTGTGATATCAGCAGGAGTGTCTGCAGTGTTCTAACACTATTTTTCTTTCTTAACCTATTGACCAGTTCATTTAAAATATGAAATATTTTGGGTTTGTTTTTTAATTGAAATTATCTATAGAGAAACAGTAAAATATTTTTCTTTTTATGACCAGTTCACTGTAAAATTATCATTATATTTTAGCTGCCATTAGGTAGTATAGAGAAGCGTATATATTTTTATTTTTTAAAAAAATGAATTTCTCTTAAATAATAGTTACTTATCTGGTAGGTACATAGATTTTAAGCATTCAAGGACTAGTTTTTGTAGAAAATTGTCATCTTTTATGAAAAATTACCCAAAAAAATAAACTGGTATCTCATTACTTGATATGTATATATAGGCAAGTCAGCTGTTTAATTTGTGTGGATGGGAAAATTGGTTTATTTTTAATATAGCATAAAAGACTGCTGATTTAGAAAAAAAATGCATCTTCCAAATTACTTTCTGACTGTTACTTGAATTCCTTCTGGCTTCTTTGTGCCTCAGTATGCTTTGTGTAGTGTTTGCACAGGTGTGATGGCATCTTTACTCTTTGAAATAGAAAATGTATTCTTGTGTGAATGTTTAAAATAAGAATTGAAAACAAGTGATGAAAAAACATGTTAATCAAAAATTGAATTGTGCCTGTCTTCTCAGCTGCAGCTTGTTTTTTTGATACTTGTGAACTCCACAATCAGAATCAGCCAAGTCAGAACATATAGTAAATGTTGAAGCTGTTCATCATAGGATTGTGTGAAATGGATGATGACTTCGGGGTTGCCTAGGAAACTTTGTTGCTTGTGCCATTCAGAAATGATGCAAGCAGGGGTTAGCCTGAAGTTAGGCATATTTCTGTTTGGCAGTGGTTTAGCCCACTGGCTTTTAAATCCTAGGGGAATTGCTGCAGCTAAGGCAAGGTTTAATGAAGTCTTTCTATCAAAAAGACTTTTTCCTTGGCCTTTAAATGACAATAGATAGCAAAAGCTCAACTTGTAGTTCAGGAGGAGTTTGATATTGAGTGTCTAAAATGCTCATTTTCCTTTTGGTTTCAGGCAGGATCAGACTTCATACTAGTAGTACTCCTAACTTAGTTGTAGATGTTTTGAGATTTGGACTGTAAGGGAATTAATTTTCACCAACATCTTTCAAATTCTGTTATGTAGGCAACTAGTGGAATTTGAATCCCTGTAGGTAGTGTCTAGAGTATCAGCTTCCTATAATCGATTCCACTAGATTAAAAGATTAATCTTTTTCAAGATACCTTTTGAGTCCTCAGATATCTTTTCTGTAGGTGGCAAATACTGGGAAATTCTCCTGGAATTCTTCAGTTCTTTTAATAAATGAGATGGGAAACTGGAACTAGAAATGCGTCAATAAAAGTTTGAATTTTTTTCCTCTAATCAAAATGTAGTCTTTTTTATTGTTTGGGTTGGTGTGTATGAGAGTTTCAAAATGACATGAGTTTTATTTTAAGCCTCCCTACTAGTTGTGAGGTGTGTCCTGATGATGATTAACTACTATCTGTAAATTCTCTTTGGCTGTTGACATTCAGTATTGCATTACTCAGTTTTACAAATTGAAATGCTACAAAACAGGAATTGTGCTAAAACAATGTATAGGCTGCTCTAATAGGATAATGATTTCCTTTCTGTAAACTATTAACAGTTTGCTTGCTGTGGAAAAGTACCCTTTCAGACACCATGATTTGAAGACAGGATAATTTATTTTTCTAGGGTCACTGATAGTGTAACATATTATCTTACTAATTTGTTCTGCATCAAAGTGGGAGAGATGGGATTTCCTTCCATGAGAAATTAGAAAGTTTGAATTAAAATTTGAAATTTTTATAGGCTTTTAATTTGTGCTCTGTATGAATTCTCATTATCTCAATAACAGTATTTTACACGGTCTTAAATGGTATTTTACACTTTGTTATAAAATGGTCTTGAGCGTCCTCCACTCGGGGATTTCATCACCTCAGACCCATCCGGCCTCTCCCCTCCCTCCGGCACGCGGGGCTCGGCTGTACCGGTGGCCCCGCTGCTCGCCCGCCGCCGGGGCCGGCACGCCGCTGCGCTCCCCGCTCCCTGGCTCCCGCAGCCGGGCTCCACCCGCCGCTGCCGGCCCGGTCCCGCCCAGCGGCGCCGGAAGGGCAGGCGGAAAGGGCGGGCCCGGCGCTGCTGGCAAGATGGTGGCCACCAGGCTGGCGGCGGCGCGGCGCAGCGAGCAGCAGGCGCGGGTCCGGGCCCGGGCGGGCAGCGGCAGCTCCTCCGGGCCCGAGCCCGCCGACTCGGTGGAGGTGAGGCGAGCCGGGAGCGGGGGACGCGTGCAGCCGGCCGCTAGCCGCCGCGGGGGGCGGCGGAGGCGCCGCGGCAGCCATCTTCACACACGCGAGGGCCCCGGTGTCCGCGGCGGGCGGGCGGTGGAGCCCGCTGGCTCCGCGGGGCTCGGGGGTGGCGGCTGTGTAGCGGGGGCAGGGGCAGCAGCCTGCCCGCCTGGGCCGGTGCGGTGCCCTTCCCTGCCGCCGCCGGGCCGCGGCGTGCTCCCAGGCCGGCCCTGCCGCCGCCTTCCCCTGCTCGGGCTTGCGGCCGTTGCGGGTTGTTAAACCATTTCATGTTGCGACTTAAAGGGTGCGGGTTGTTTGAGTTGGTCTTTTTTTTTTTTTTTTTTCCTTTACACTGTAGTTATTTTAGCATTTCTCTGTGGCTTTTCCACGAGACGTGCAAACGCCAGCGGTAATATCCTTTAGGTAGCATGATTTATGTTGATTCAACATGGTTCTTCATGGTTCTTCCAACATGTTTTGGAAAGATCCTGCTGTTGCAGAGTGTTTTTCTTTCCTAAATCTTGAATTGCCTTCCAGGTAACTTACAAGTATTGTTAAAAAAGCAGATTAGACCTAGTGTTGCAGTTGCTGTGAGGCCAGTCTGTTCCTAAAACTGCTAAAATTGGTTATGGAAACCGTTTTGGGGCATGTTCTGCCAGTTGTTAGGCTTCAGTGTTTTTACAGTTAAGCAAATCTTTGAATGTTTCAGAACATCGCTTCTAGATTTGCTTCCCATGACAGCTTACCAGAATTTTTTAGAATTAGAATGTATTTGTTTATATTTCTTAACGTGTTTGTTTATATTTCGAAATGGATGTGTGTGTTGCTCCTGCCCTGACCAAAAGATAGGAGACAAACAAATAAGCAAGGGGTGGTTTGTTAACGCTTCTTCCAGGTAGGTGGGGCTACACAGAGATGTAATATGTTGTCAGCTTGAGCTGATTTGTTTAAAAAGATTGTGATTTGTATAGCATCCTTTTATGGGGTTATTTTATCTGTCAATAGCACACTTTTTTTTACTCCTTTTCTAGATGGCATCTGCTGAAGTTAGTACTCCTGTGTCTATGAGGATGACTAGAAGAAGAACTAAATTAATTTGTAAGCCAGAGGTAATTCAGGAATCTCAGTGTGAAGAGTTGGAACATGCAGAAACAAAGTCAGATGTCAGTGATAGCTTAGAAATGCAAATTGCTAGAAAGGAGAACACAACTGTTTGTTCAGCACAATCAGTTGCTGAACCACAAGCTGATGGGAATGTGTCAGAAACAGAGTCAAACTGCTCTGCTGTGTCTGGTCTTCAGACACCTTTGTTTGTAAGAGTAACAAGAAGACGACAGATTGTAGTTCCTTATCAACCAGATTCTCCTGACAAAAAAAGGCATGACAAGACAGCTTTTCTAAATAAGTTAGGTAGTATTCTGGATGAAGATGATGTCTCTGAAGCTGAGTCTTGTTCCTCTACTGTTTCTGGTGTCCAGATACCTAATGTTACCAGGACTACAAGAAGCAGGCAAAGCAAAAAGAAATTGCAGCCAGATACAGTTTGTGAAGTCCAGAGTGAAGATGTTTCTGATGCAGAGTCATGCTGCTTAAGTTATCCGATGAAATCATCAGTCACTGCCAAACGAATTACTAGGACCATGCAAATGAAATTACAGGCAGAAAATACTAAGCAGGCTGGGAAGGGAGATATAAGTGTTTCAGAAGATAAGAATTTAGTTGAGGACACTGTTAAATCTGAGCCAGTAATAATTTCTGATTCTGGACCTACTGCAGAACTTGTCTCTGACACAGAAGATGCTTCCTCTGTCACTGAGGATAGTAAAGAACCCAATTCAATTAAAAGCAAATGTTCTAAATTTGCCAATACAACCTGGAGTGGAGATGTGAAAGAAGAGGTTTTGAATGATGTGACACCCAGCAGTCTTACAAAAATGAAACTAAGTGACCCTGAATTGCCTGGAAAAAAAGCAATAAAAAATACACAGTCTGTTGTGGTAGATGATTCAGAGGGAGCATGTGGCCAAATAAAAGAAGAATACAGCAAAATACTTGCAAGGGTGGGGAAATTAGAGCATATGGCTGTTTCTTTGACTGATTGCATGAGTTCCAAACAATTTTTAGAATCCCAAGGGCAAATAACACCAAATGAAAGTGAAAAAATTCCAGAATGCAAAAGAGCAGATGCTGAGCCAGATGCAGAGCAGTCTTTCGCCCATGCTGATAAATTAAGAAAGGATGAGCAAGCTAGTGCAGGGAGCAGCCCACAAAAGGACACAACTGTTGCACAAAGAACTGATAGTGTTGGTAGATGCAGGGTGCTGGAGATCAGTGTGGACAGTGGTGGAGACCAAACAGGAGAATATGCTGAATCTGTATCCCACAGCAGTGAAAGATCAAGCAGAGGAAACAATTCTATTACATTGTTTCTGGACAAAGATGAAAGTGACAAATCTGAAAATAGTGATGTGGTGGACATAGGTACAGTTGAAGAGAATCTGTGTTATAAAGAGGCAGATGAGAGGACTCCTTCCCTCAGCAAATCTTTAGAAAACAGTTCACTGCCTGCTGAAGGGCTTTTTGTAATTGATACTGAGCCTGGCATGAGTTCTAGCCAGAAGTATTATCTAGATCAGGTAGACCAAGGTAGTGATGCTGAAAGTAAGCATGAAGGAAGTGAAAAAGGTGAAGAATCCTCAGATCTGGAAGAAGCTGAAGACGAGTTGATAGATGAAGATGAGAAAGATGAAGATGATGATTTGTTGAAAAGCAAGACTGACATGTAAGTATCTTTCTGGGAATAACTAAAGAATCTACATTCCATTCAAGCATATGCACAGGATATGTATATTAAGTGCTAAATGATGTGTAATAAATGAGGGAGTACTCTCATCACATAAGTCATATTGACATAGAAAGTGGGGCTGCACACATGATAAAATACAAATATAGTCCATAAATAGAAGGTGAAACATAAGAGTTTTAAAATCTTTAATAACTTTATTCCTAGTACTGTTACACAGACAAGGACTTAAACATTCCAATGATGAATTCTAGCTGCTTCATGCTTTTTACTAAGAGTTGACAATATTTTTACCACCCATATGTTTCTGCTTTTGTGGGGTTTTTTTCTCTTTAGCTAGCAAGCTTCTTAGTGCATGGAAGGAGGATGCTGGTCACGCGTTCTTTTGGGAAGGTTAAGCAAATTAAGAATTCAGATTTATAGAAGATAGTAATTAAGATAAGAATACAGCATTAGAGTTAAAATGAAAGATTTGTGGAAGTGATTCTGCAGGTATTGTTCTTTAATAAACTCTCGTTTCATATAATGGCATGATTTTTTTTTTTCCCCTTCATCTTCTGACACCTCTAAATTATGTATTTCTTCTAGATACTGAGATTTAAAATCATTAGAATCATAGAGTGGTTTGGGTTGGAAGGCACCTTAAGATCACCCAGTTCCAGCCCCCTGCCACAGTCAGGGACACCTTCCACTAGCCCAAGTTGCTCATAGCCCCATCCAACCTGGCCTTGAACACTTCCAGGGAGGGGGCAGCCACAGCTTCTCTGGGGCAACCTGTGCCAGTGTCTCACCACCCTTACAGTAGAGAATTTTTTCCTAGTATCTGATCTAAATCTACACCCTTTCAATTTAAAACCATTACCCCTCATCCTATCCCTACACTCCCTGATAAAAAGCCCCTCCCCATCTTTCCTGTAGCCCCTTTAAGAGCTGGAAGGCTGCTAGAAGGTCTCCCTGGAGCCTTCTCTTCTCCAGGATGAACACCTCCAACTCTCTCAGCCTGTCGTGACCGGGGAGGTGCTCCAGCCCCCTGAGCACCTGCGTGGCGTCCTCTGGACCCTCTCAAGCAGCTCCATGTCCTTCTTACGTTGGGGGCCCCAGAGCTGGACACTGGACTCCAGGTGGGGTCTCATGAGGGTGGAGCAGAGGGGGAGAATCCCCTCCCTTCACCTGCTGGCCACACTCCTCTTGATGCAGCCCAGGATGCAGTTGGGTTTCTGGGCTGTGAGTGCACATTGCTGGTTCATAGTCAGTTTTCCATCCACTAATACCCTCAAGTCCTTCTCCGCAGGGCTGCTCTCAATCCAGTCATCGCCCAGCCTGTATTGCAGAACAACCTAAGTGGGAAGAAGAAGAAAAATATTTCTGTGTTTATCTTTCTTAGAGGACAATAGAAGGTTTAGCTGTATGCTTGTTACAATATTCTAATCATTAACTTTTTCTCTTTTAGCTTACATCTTTCCAGCAGTATAGACCCTGGTTTGAATATCAAGAAACTTGGAGGTTTATATATTAGTTTTGATGCAAAAAACCAGAAGCCTAAGTCGAATGTAATTAAACAACTGAAGGAGAAAAGGAAGGATGAGGTAATGTGTTTGCAATTATGCAGTTAACTGTGACTGCAGTAACACAAAGATGTTAATTTAATAACAAGGCTTCCTTGTTTTTAAAGAAGTATCCTGTTTTATGGTTTGCTGAGAACTTCCATTCTTTTTGGCCAAAGTATAGATTTACGTTTGGTTTTAGTGGTAAGAATTTAAATATATGTGACACTTCAGAAACTGAAAAGCAGTGCAAATACCAGCATTGTCTTGTAAAATACAACAAAGTTGGTTATTCCTACAGTTTTGCCTAATGGTACAGGAGCTGAAGGTCTGCTAACAAGATATTTAGTCCATAGTGAGAATGAATTTCAGTAAATAAAGGCCTATACTCTCCCTAAGAAGGAATTAGCAATTTTATTTCGAAAGCATGCTTTGAGATAAAGGGAATGTGTTATTTTCCTTAAGACTGTTCTCTTAGGCTCATCCATGATAGCCCTCTTTATTCTAGAGCATTTGCTATCTCACTTCTTCCAGAGCTAGCCAGTTGCTTTCTTTTGTTGGCCAGGGTTCTGTTTTAAAGATCCCCACTACTTTCATTGTGGATCAAAGAAGCTCAAGTATTGTATTATAATGCTTGCTTAGATTCTGCATGATTCCTTTAGTGAGTTCTGTAAATACGGTTAAGCAGTAAAGTTTATATCAATGAGATGACTGTAATGTTAAAAAAATTCTTACAGCTCTTGCAGAAGAGTGTAATAACTCCAGATTTTGAGAAAAAGGAATGTGTCCCAGCCTTCAGGGAATCCCTTCACCAGCTCAAGAAACAACGCAGGGTAAGTGAAGAGCCGATAATGCCTCGAATAACAAAACAAGCTTTGGTGGAAATCTCCATGCTGGGACTGTGGAGGTATACCCGCCTCACTGGGAGTGGAATGATGAACTGCAATTTAGTGTCCTCTTTGAGCCATCCTGTGGAAAGCCATCTTTTTAGTCACCAGGACAGTGAAGTGAATGGTAGTGTGCTCAGACGGTACAAATCTGTCATTAATACAGTGCTGATGACCTTCTTATTATAAGGGTCATAAAATACACTTGTTAAAGGCACAGAGTTATGTTCTAAATGATTTATCCATCTTTCGGAGGGGAGAGTTCCCTGCTCTACCCTGTCCTAGTTGCTGAATGCAAATTTATTATTCTTGGTATTGCATCCTAGGCAGAGCGAGAGAAAACAACAGGTGACGGTTGGTTTGGTATGAAAGCCCCAGAAATCACAAGTGAACTGAAAAATGATCTTAAAGTTTTGAAGATGAGAGCTTCATTGGACCCTAAGCATTTTTATAAGAAGAATGATAGAGATGGTCTACCCAAGTACTTCCAGGTAAGGAAGCAGCAGAAGGTAGCATGGTACTGCTGAGGTTTTGAACAGCTATTCTTATTCCCTGCCTATTTTGTAGGTAGCCTCTATGTTGATTTAATTTCATAGCTTAATTATTGAAGTATTCAGCAGTTCACAACTGCTTAATCCTACATTACACGTGTATATGCTGGGATTTTTCAGTTTTTTCAGCTGATCTCATAGTGAACAAACATCTGATTTAGTCCATATTCTGAACCCTCAGTGGACTAGACTTTTCACTGCTTTTTTTAAAGTATTAGCCTTTTTTAGCAAGTGTGTAGAAAATAATTAGCATTTACTTTCTTACTAGCTAATACAGTTTGAATGATGACAGCTAGCTTTGTGATCAGCCAGAATTTCTGCTGCTGTAGCGCTCAGCTTTGAAGTAGTTTGCATAAAGAAAATAATTACTGCAGAAACTACAGAAATAGGCTTCCGCCTGTCTGAATAGTTGACATGCTTGAGGAAATTGTTTTCATTTCTCAAAATACTACCACTTCACTCTAAAGGTCTTGTATGTTTTGGAGTTTCTGGGCATAGAAAAACTTAGACGGAAGTGTTCTACATAATGAGATCTGTGCAGGTCTGTTTTCACTATGTGAAACGTGCACTCCATGTATCTCCACTACTAACCTGAATCATCATAACTGGCTCACATGCTGGTTGGAAAAATGTGATACATTCCAGGATGAAGCCCTTGTATTAGAGCTGGATTAACTGCTTTGCAGCCATCTAGCAAAACCACCACAGTGGCAGAGACAGGAAAGAGTTAAGATGGTCATAAGGGTTTCCTTTCCATTGGGAAAATGTTTATAAGTTAAGAACTGGATTATCTTTTATGAATACAAGCGTTGATGCAGCAGTCCAATGTTGAAAACTGTGCAGTCTTAAAGCTCAGGCCCTGCTCTGTGCACTAAACAATAAGACAAAAAGTGACTCTGCATATGAAATATTGCTTGATTATTTTGATATTTTGCAGTTTCTTAAGATACCATTCTGATCTTCTCTGCAGGTGTCTTTACTTACACGTGTTGCTGAGGATTTAAAAAAAAGTCAAAATAGTCAACATCTTGCTGTACAGTAAGAATGTTTTCATTTCTGTTTCCTAGGTTGGAACTGTGGTTGATTCTCCCATAGACTTTTACCATAGTCGAATCCCTAAGAAACAAAGGAAGAGAACAATTGTTGAAGAGCTGCTTGCAGATTCTGAGTTTAGAAGGTATTTAAAAATGTCTTTTGTAATTCTGATACCCTATGTAAGAGAGTATTTTTAAGTATATAACTTCTTTGTTGTTTTTATTCAGCTTATATGGGTTTTTTCGTACTTCAAAGAAAACATTTTAGTCTGTTCTAGCACTTGAACATCACTGACATTGAGAAGATCTAAGGGACAGGATAATTAGACTGGGATAGCATTTTTTTATCTTCACAAAAGGATTTTATCCGACTTGGGTCATTGCTATTGGCAGCCAGTCTTAAAATAATGTTACTGTTGAAGAGATACTATATCAGCCCTATTCTGGTTCACTTCTAAAATAAGTGTCTGCACAGGCTTATGCCAAAAACCAAGGGCTCTGAGTGATTTGTGCCTATGCATCCACTTTTTTTGTTGTTTAAAGACTGATTAATTTTTCTTGGCATAATTGATAGAAAAGTGCTGACTTAATTCTATGAAAGTTGATGTATTTCATTTTATAAACATGTCAGTCTGACACCTGTCATAGGAATCAAAATTGCACTGTAAGTCTTACTTGAAGAATATGATTGGATTAATATCTGACTAACCAACAATTTCTGGAGTAGGTCCCTTAGTTGATCCATTTTGATATTGGTTATTACATGATGTTAATCTGCACTTCTTTTTTCACATAATGACATGTTTTTTTGGAAGTAGTATATGATTTGGGATTATAAGATTAATGTTGTCAGGTTTATAAATTAATTATAAATGTTGGGAAGGCAAGTTAGTATAGCTATTTCTTAACTAGCTTTCTGGCTTGACCTGATTTATAAGGTGTTTATTAGAAGCTATTTTTAAAAATTAATGTCTTTGAAATTTCATCAGTTAATTTATGTTGTGGACAATTAAGGGCTTTAACCAGATACTTTAGCATTAGTACAGATATTTTTGTCAGGTTTCAGTGTTGCAATTAAACCTCAGTACTGCTCAGTGTGTAGTGATCTGTTGTGGTAATTGGTACAGGTATGTAAGAATCTGCATTAGAGGAGCTAGCAACTCATATTCAGTAAGTGTATTGTGTTCGTTGCTTAGTGTTAATCTCATCTCAGTTTTCAGTCTTGAGTAGAGTAAGGTTGATTATCCTGAGCTTGCTGAGAAGGCACCATAAAAACGGGTATCATTTGTCCATTGTATTGTCAAAATTGATAGTAACAATGTTTTAGCAAACTGTCTAAAACGTGATTGCATATGCAATGAAGAACCCCCTGGTTATGCCAAAATTAATGATTCTTCAATCAAATTTACTTCCAAAACAAATTTACCTACATTTGTCATTAATCCAAGTGTTGATTTCCCTTTACCTACACATAAGTGTAGAAAATTAAAGAAATCTGACTTGGAAAACATGAGAGAACTCAATTTGGCAAATTATGTATGTAGAGTACTTTCCATGTTATCTTTTCCTGAACTTTGGTTTACCATGCTTAAAAGTAAATTATCTATTTTGTTCAGATATAATAAAAAGAAGTATCAGGAGATCATGAGTGAAAAAGCAGCTTTTGCAGCAGGGAAGAGGAAACGGAAGAAGAAGAAATTTCACAATTAAGACTTGAAGAAAATAACAAGCTGGAACAACTTATCTGTTATAAAACTTTTTACAGAATGCTTTGGTTGTGGTGTTTTTTTCTTTTTTAAGATTGCAGGTCATGTGCAAATTGAGGTTTAGGGCATTTCTTGCAGTGAGAATTTGGTAGGGAGCTTTATCAGGTATCTAAATTTAATTTATATTTTAAAAAAATTTATTTAAATTAATGTTTATGTAAAAAGATAATTATATGAAAGCATATTGTTAAATCTGAGCACAAAATCCAACTTCATGGTCTTTTCAGGCATCAATCTTCACATTAATGAATTAGTAAATTCAGTTTAAAGTTATGTGTGTAATTCATCTTGGCAGCCATTATGGCCAGAACAGATTTTTCCATGTCTTGTCAGAGGTGCTGCTGGCCAATTCTGTAATAGAAGGTATTGAGAAATAGTCTGGTTGTGAAGGGTTTATTTCAATACTGACCATAGTAGGATTGAGAATGTCCTGGACTTCAGCGTATACACATACAGATAGATGTAGATATGTTTATAAAATAATATAAATAATATATAATTTATAAATATAAAGAAATAATAAAGACTATTACATATGTTTAATGAATAAAATAATGTAAATATTGTCTATATATAAATTTTTAAAGTAATATGTAGCTTTTATTTTTACCATTTTATAACTGTCTAGTGATCTTTCTGAAAATAACTTGGCAGTGGGGTCTGTTATCTAGGGTATGGTGTGCAGCTTGTGGTCTGGTAGCTGACTTGGAATAGTTGTTCAGGTAAATGAATAGAGTGAGGTTTGGAAGGCCTCTGCTACCATTACAGAACCAGAGATGGCATCAGCTCAGTTCCCTTTTAGTATTGGTTCATAACCTTTTGTGATTGTCAGAACTGTTGTGGTGTTTGGTTGTTTTTTAATGATCTGCTTATTATATTGCTCTTACAATTAGTGTAACCCCATTACTGCCCTTAAGTAGCACAAAAGACAGATAACAGAAGAAATAAAACTATGAGTACATTGTTTTAGGTAGATTGGGTGAGAAAGATTTAAGAGTGATTATCAGAGGACCAGTGGCGTTATCATATGAACGCTGAATTTTGTAGGTTGCAGATCTTAAACAAGAAGTATGCTCTTGACTAATGTTTAACCTTGGAATTTTCTACTATTGAGAATGGGAAGTGGTTGTTTTGTTAAGAATTAGCTATTCGTGCTGGAAATACTGAAAATGAAACGAGCATCATGGTATATATTGATCACCAACTGAAGCTTGAAAGAAATCTTCCCCAGATCCTGTGGGGTTTTTTATATTCTTCTGAAATTGACCATAATGTTTTGATTACCAGAGACAGGCAGGAATCTAGATTCCTTAAAAAGTCTTGACTGCCTGGAGATGAGTGGTATGCAAAGTAGAGTGAATTCATTGCGAAGTTATCAAACACATACAAGTAAAACCACCTGTCCCCAAGTCTCAGCTAACATGCAGATACTATTCTAATACAGTTATATATATGCTAATTTGATTCTCTGTAAATGGTGAAAAAAGCCAGTAAAACCAACTGTGGTGTCTTGTTCTCTAGATGAGACATGGAAACACAAAAAAATACTGAACACAGAAAAGAAAACAAGGCACCATAGTAGTTGTCATTCTGTTGCATCCTGGGATGTTGAGGTGCAACTTTGGAATGTGTAACTCTCACAGACCTTAAAAAAGAAACGCAAGCTTTGGTGTTACACAGCAAGCAACAGCTCTGTGTCTGTTCTCGGGCTGCTCAATAGCTATTTACAGAAGCTACTTTGTGTACAACATAGCTAGCGAGGGATTTGTTTAATGTTCTATATCCTTTCCCTTTGATTTTTCTGATGTCTTCTGTTTGCCACACACTGTGCCCAGCAAGTGCCCGTGTTCTTCTAGGTGACCAGGAGGTGAGGTACTGGACAGCGTTTGCTGGGCTGCAGGGTGGTACTGGTAGGTTGTGTTTGCTGGCTCGCCAGTCCGCTATTGCCTGAGCTTGTGCTTCAGCCTCTTAGTTAAGGCACTAGTTAAGTGTACCTTTTCTTAACCACCAATTTTCATAAAAGGATAGGCAGGCAGCATTTTGGAGTCCTCTACCTTTCAATTAAATTTGATTGTAATTGACATAAGGTTTATGTTGTTGGGGAGAGAATAAAAACAAAATGCACCATGTGATTGCCTAAATTTACCAGATTATCACATTTCTCTGAATATTCAAATACATCAAAAACATTTTTGTGAAACACTAGCATCGTTTGAGGAACTTTGCTATCAATTGCAAGTAATACTTTCTTCTAGTGGCTGTCAGAAATACTTGTGCTAATTTGTAATTCTGCCTTTAGTGTCATAAACCATTACTAACAAGGATTTTCCCCAAGATTAAAGGGCAGTAGGTACTGTGTTGGGTTTTCTTAGTATGTGCACCTCTTGCTGTTTTGGATGTCGGTGAAATGTTTTGTAAGGATGGTAATAATTCCTTTCTCCTGTTTCTTTATGCTCCCCTTGGTTTTGCCAGTGTTTCTTTTTCTTCTTGCCCTTGGGGCAGAGACTACCCAGTGGTTGTACAGCCCATCTCCTAGATGTCACAACCAAAAGACTATAAGGAAAAGGGATTAGGCTGACAGTGGCTGAGGTGTTGCTGGTGTGGTGCCACTAGTAGGCATGGTTAGTTTAGGAACAGAACTAAAATACTTCTCACTTTCCTCTGTTGTGCTCATTGTTCATACTTCTTCATTTTTCCTTCTTTGGAGGTCTTTAATCTTCTCTCTGCAGTCAACTTAAGTCTCCTTAAAACTGAAGGTGCCTTCTTATCATTGCTGTTTTCCATATGATAAAACTATTTTTGATCTCTTAATTATTATAGTCCTGTCTTTATCCCAGGAGCCCACCTAGGTCTTGCTGCGATTTGGAATCCTGCCATAACGCAGGTTGGAAGGGACCATGATGAGAGCTTGCCCTGCCCAGCCTCCTGCTCAAAGCAGGGTTAGACCAGGTTGCTCAGGGCTTTATACAGTCGGGTCTTGAAAACCAACAAGAATGGAGACAGCAATTTTCTCATTTTCTTTTGGACTGTAGCTCTTAACCTGCTTTTTTAGAGTATTGATTATGTAAATACTGCTTGCAACATGCGAACATGTATATGTAAAAGCCTCTGCCTTCAATTTTTTTTCACTAGGAACTAAACAAATTTTATTAAGCTATCCTTAAATACAAAAAGTGAAAGGGAAATAGTATTTGGACTGAAATGCATTGCTGGAAGTGACTGAACAAGGAGGAACATTTTGTCTTCTGTCATATGATGTGGTTGCTTTTTACAAGGTTAACGTAGAGAGGTTTTGGTTTTGCCATTTATCTGCAAATTCTGAGAAAGTCTGATGTTTCTGTAAAGGGCTATATATATTTTGTAGCTAGATGGCATTCTTGAGTGGGTTACTGTGCTGTAAAAGTGATAGTTAATGTTCCTCATGGTGGGTTTCTTTTTCAGTTATGTGGACTTTTTCCTTTATTGCTTTTAAATAAAACATTATTACAGTTCGAAAAAGACCCTGTAGTCACACATGCAGGATTAAAAATAGTTTCTAAAAGAACCCCACAAATTGATTCATTAATAATGAATCAGATGAATTTACGCAATCTTGAGAAAAATCAAGGTTTGTTTAGTGCTGCTACTGTTTTACGTTTTACCAATTTTTTTGTTTTTAAAATGGCTCATCTTCTATTTAGAGATATGTGTAAGTTAGGAAGAAAAGATGGTGTTGATTCAAGTGTTAAAATGCTTCAGTTTAGTCTACTGCATTTTGTGGGCTTGTTGCGTTGCTTGACAATAACTTTAGCCAGAAGTGTATCGCGGGCATCCCTGAGGTGCCTCCAGGAAAGACAGTTTTTATTTTTCGAGGAAAATAATTTCCGAAGACTGTCCTAGAAGGGCAGCAGCACCAGCAGGCGGGTCTGTGGGCACTGACGGGTTTCCACAGGGTTGCCGCTGCGGCGGGGCTTTGCTTCCGGGCGGCTGGTCAGGCGGGTGCTGCGGCCGCCACAGGGCCGCGCGCTGCCGCCCCCGCGGCCGGCTGCTGCCGCGCGGGCCCTGCCCGCCGCGCGGGGCTGCACGGGGCGCCGCGCGCCGCCGCCTGCGGGCCGGCGAGGGGGCGAGGAGGAGGAGGAGAGCCCTTCTCCCGCCGCTCGCCGCGGCGCCCGTCCTCGGCCCTCCACCCTTCTCGCTGGCGGTGAGGCATCTTCACGTCGCTGGGGCCCGGCGGAGGTTCGAGCGGAGACGGCCGCGGCGCTGCCACGCTCGATGGAGGCTGCGGCCGTTGTCCCCGCCCGCTCCCAGCCTTCCCCGCTCGCCGGCAGGCGGGACCGCAGAGCCGCGCTGAGGGGAGCCGGCCGCCGGGAAGCGCCAGGGCGGTTGACCGGATCGCTCCGGCGGTGAGGTAAGGGACTGGAGAGTGGGGTAAAAAGGTTTCAACCGGAAGGGGAGGGGGAAGGAAAAAAACCCGCAAACCACCAACCAAAAAAAAAAAAAAAAGGAAAAGGGCAGACACGACTCCGCCGGGACTCGAACCCGGAACCTTTGAATCCCTTCACCCTCTAGAAGTCCAATGCGCTATCCATTGCGCCACGGAGCCACCTGTTGGAGCGTTTGCACGCCGCCCATAGAGCCTGCGCGCAGCGCTCCCGGCCGGCGCCGCGCTGCCTTCCGGGGGGCTGGCCCTGGGCTCCGCGAGCAGCGGAGTTCAGGCGCCAGCGAGGAACGCTTTACCTTTTTTCTTTGTCTTTTTTTTCCTTTTTTTTTCAAACCAGTATGAGTAGGCTTAGTTCCGCTGTATAAACGAGTCTCGAGCAGCCTCTACGCGCCGCTTGAGCGCTGCCCAGGGCCGGGTCCCGGGTGGGGCCCAGAGCTCGCTGTTCAGCACTCGCCATGGGGCTACGTCATGATTTCTTGTGAAAGACTGACTTTAACTCCATCGGTAATCAGTATAAAATACTTGTCGTCATCCCACTTGAGCGTTTTTAATATTATTCCCTATCTTTGGGGGAATATAATTATATTCCACAATTGCCTTATATTGGGGAACTGCTCTGCTAAACATCTATAAATTTGCATAAGGATGTCTTTATAGGAGTCGGCCGTTTTACACAGGTGAAGGTGATACATTGATGAATTGTATCAAATGGTTTTGCTTTGACAAATACAAACATCTCTCAGATTGCAATTGTCTATAATGTGCTTTTAACAGCAGTCCACTACTTCTGGAGTAAACGTGAACATTTCAGGCAAAAACCACAGTCATAGCATCAAGGATATGGAAACTACACAGGGTCAGTTCCAAAATTACTTGGAACCAAGTTATTTTAACACTGGTGGTTTCCAGCCCTGTAGGTTTTTAGGGACAGTCTAAATACAGGGGTTTTGGTTTTGTTTTTAAACAATAGCATCTGAATTAAAGGAACCTGGTAAACTGTGGTTATGTTTCCGGGGCATCCCATGCACTGCAGTGTTTTGCTGGCTTTCCAATGCCACATGAGACAAAAAAAAAAAATACTCAGCAGGAATCTGAAAGATAAGATATAGGTAACCAGTAAAAACATGTCCATGCAATCTCTGCTACACACTGCAGCAACTTATTGTCTGTTGACAGGTAAAGAAATAGGATGTGGGAATCACACCTGGAAATTAGTAACTGAGAATATTTTGGAGACAATACAAAACCCCTTTTAAATGGAAAGAACAAAAAAGAAAATAAATTAGGGAAATAATATTCTATTACGTAACAATATTTTCAATGTGGGTGAAAGCATTCCAGTATATGGATCATTGTTCCAAATACTGTGAATGTCTATTCCTAAATCCTTTAAAGGGAGCAATGACTGAACTCTATCTGTTCTAGAATCACAGTAAAACCCCCAGGGGGTTCAGTAAAAACAAGATTTTCCCTTCAAAGCAGAAGTTATGGTCTGAAATGAGTCTTTGATGTTATTTTTTTAAACCAAGAGTAGGCATATTGGAAACCCCAAAAGACAAGAGCATGAGCTTATTCTTTCTCTAACCCTCCCCAAAACTGAATTCTAAGCCCAGGCAAAGCCTGTGGCTTTCTGCTTCTGGGGTGACTCCCTGGCTCGGCTCTCCCACTGCCGGCCCTGCTGGGCTCGAGGAGGGGGCACAGGGCTGCCAGGCACTTGGTGGCGCTGGAGGGCTCAGGAGGGTGAGCTGGGGCTGGCAGGCAGGGCCAGAAGGGCATCTGCTCTGTAGTGCCATGGCCTAGGTTATGCAGTAAAACAGTTTTGTGAGAATCTCCAGTTTCACTTCTTAATAATTTAAAAGTATCAGCATCCATAAGAGTGAGGAAAAATGTGAAAATAAACACACCCTAAAATCTGCGGAACCAGGAAGCTAATCAAATCGATATAAAATAAGCTGATTAGGATACACAATCCACTAGCCATTGCAGCAAGGGCTGAGATACCGAGTGTAATGAGTAACAAAGGTGACTCAGGTGATGAAGGCACACTGGTAGTACGCCCTGTGATCTCCATGATGTCAGCTAGTGGACCTATGGCCAGCAGTGGGCCAAAGCTCGTGAGCTGGCTGATTATTAAATAGCTTCTGCAATGCTGCCCAGAGACAGGGGTTACTGGAAGGGTTTAGTAGTTACAGCAAGTACCATGGAGGTATACCCCCAAGCTAACAAACTCTTGTGGAGCCAGAGCAGTTGTAAACACAGACCAAGAATCACTAAGCTGTATGAGATTCAGAGCTGGTCTGATTGAGTTTTACAAGCTCTGGGTCCATGTGGTCTTGCCACAACTGTTCTGTTATGGACAGAACTCTTCATAGCGCTCCTGGTAAACAAATGCAAAGTGTGGAAAGTTTGAGTCCTCAAGCCCCAGCACTGCATCAAAGAAACAGAACTTTTATTTTTAAGAACTGAGTTAATTTTCAGTATAATAAGCTTAAATGTATGCTTGTGCAACTCAAAAAAACCCGCTTGTAAGTAACTAAGAATCACCATAAACATCTTGTAGTATGTGAATACCTGGGCACATTTATTGTGGGGTGAATTGAGTGTCAGTACCTCACCACTGTGACTTCGTAACATGGTACCTTTGGACAGCACAGCACTAAATGACTGCAGATAGTGAAGGATCAGAGTTTGCTGTGAGAAGACTAGTTCTGAAAGTGTATGAGTGAAGAATCCTGGCAATCACGTGATTTGTTATTTCCTCTCGTATTTTCATTTTGGTTAGTTGGTTTACACAGGTAGATAAAAGCTGGCTGTTGGTTCCATTCATGCAGGAGGACTGACTGGGGAGGTGTTTCGAAATTTTCCAGAGATATTTCAAATTTTTCAAGTCAGCTTCCTTTTTTTATTCTGTAAGTATAGTTCAAATGCAAACTCCATCTTTCCTTTTCGACAGCAGATGGAGCTGCTGCATGAGAAACAGGACAGCTCTCGGTTCATGAACTATCGAGATGTACGTTAAGCAAAAACAACAGATCAGGTTAACCTTTGCTGGCACCTGGACCTGGGTCGGTCCTTTGGACTTTCCCTCTTCTGGACCGGTTGAAGGCCACTTCTGTTGAAAGCTGGCTTTCATCTTAGCTCCTCTTCAACTTTATGCTCTGTTTCAGGGAGTAGAAGTTTCTTGGAGTGTACAGATGTGCTGATTTTAGTTACTGACTCTTAGAAAACTTTCACTAAACTCAGCTAGGTGTCATTTGCTAATTTTAAATAGGAAGAGAAGCTGAGGTAGGAATGCCTTGACACAAGGTAGCAAGTGCATCAATGGCAGGCCAGAAATAGCACCGTCCTATAGCACTCTTCCATTCATTAAAAACAAAAAAATCAGAAATTAATTATGAAATTTAAGTGTTCTTCGAGAGACTTCTTACAACTTGGGTTTCAGCATTAACTTGTGACATTATGAAGAAAAAAAAGTGCTATGTACTGTATATCCAATTCATTTTGGTAAGGTTTGAGCTTTAGTGAATTTGCTAAAAAGGCAATTTCCAAATTTACAGAGCTTCCACAGATGTATGTTGGGAGTACCATCATCCTTCTCTAAGAACATTTATAGGGAATATACTTGTTGAGATCAAGAGGTCATAGAAGGCTGCAGACAAGGAGGTTGTCATGTATAGATTACCTAAATGGGACCCTTACACAATCTGTATATTTCAGGTTGTTTTTTTCTCTCCCTTGAAGTGGGGATTATTACAATACTACTGCTATAATGATTCATCTGTGTAGTGAAGCAAGAAAAAGCACTCATTGAACTGGCAGCAGAAATGCTGGGATGCACAGGGCTTGAGGTTACTGAAAAGAACTCTTTCAGGGAGGGTTTCTTTCAATAATTTACAATTTGGGTTTTTAAAATTTATTTTCTTAACATGAAGATAAATGCTTCACATTGTAGATGCTTCTGCATCGCTGCCTTTTCCTCAGTGGGGGCTGTAATCTCCATGAGACTGAGGGCTTTGGAGAATTACCACTCTTTGTTTGTCAGGCAGCCAGCAGGAAGACTGTTAAGAACCTTTTCCAATTATCTTTTTTTTTTTTATGGCTGTTGTTGGACTAATATATGTTCTGTTCTCTCAAGTATATTTGGGTAGGTAGGAGTAATTCTCAAGGGCAGTGTCTTGAGTAGTTGGGCGGACATGAGCAATCATGCCACATCACTCTTACAAGGGACTACAATATTAATTCTACAGACAATCTTAATTCTGTGTAGCTCTGTTACCAGATCAGCTGCTGCAGAGCTAACTGTGAGATGAGTAGTCTTTTGATGGAAAAGTTTGAACCCCTTACCTCATGTTGCCTAAGTAATTTTTTAATAGTAATTTTTAGATACCTGGTGTACAGTCCATGGATCTTAGTCGTTGTTTTCTGTGATGATGCCATTGGTGAAGAGCCTAGGAACTGGTTAGAATGGTATCACTTGCAGTTCATTCTTATTTGCTCAAACTCCTTCTAATATCTTCTTTTGGAATAAATGCAAGATTATATTCTCATCATTCATATTTATACCTTTATTATGTAATGTATTTATGTACCACACATCTGTTATTAATTTCTTATTGATTTATTCTTTATTTCTGTGTTATTATTATGTTATTTCTGTATTGTTGTATTTTTTTCAGAAAGCAAAGTACATAAAACCAGATGTCTACAGTGACTTTGTTTTTGTGAGGGTTTCTCCCCATGTTTTTCCTGCTTCCTGAATATGTACGTTTGGAGGCCATTCACTGCAGTGGTACAGACTGATGTCAAAGGAACATTTTTAATAAATGCAGCTTGTTGCAGTCACGGTCAAAAGTGCTTTCTTCATATCGCATAAGGATGAAAATCATGACTACAAGGTGCTTTTCATCCTTAATTCCCATGGACGTCTTTTGTGATATTGCTATTGACTGTTTTAACTGAAAATAATTGGAGCATTATCACCTTGCAGGAGATCCTCAACACTTCCAGAAATCAATTTCAGTAATCACACATACAGGTTCTTTTTTTTTTTTCTGGAGGATTGAAGTGGCAAACGCTTGATGAAAATTTACTTCAGGAGTGCTCCCTATTAGTGCCAAACCTATGCAGAGTCACGTGGAATCTCTGTGACCATTGTGACAGGACATTTGGAAAAGTCCCAGCTAGTGTCTCTTGCCAAAAGTGGAGTACATCAGACTTTCAGGGAGATGGGGAGTCTATTTCAAGACAATGTCATCTTTTCTGTTGTTAATTGGATCTGTTTTTTCATCAGAGGGTATGAAATTTTGTTTCAGAAATGCAAAAGATTTGTGTCAAACATACTTCAAAAATACCCAAAGTGATGCCTCTCTTTCACTATATAAAGCTATTCTTAAAAATGCCCCTTTTTTGTTATTCTTTAAAATCACATTTTATGAGTATTTTTCATAATTTTATTCTTGTTTTCCAGTGGGAATTTGCTTTGCAGAATTATTTATTGGTTGGTGGGCCATTTTTACTTCAAAATTTTCTGTCCATGTTCTATAGTTTAACACAGTGAGAATTAGCTACTAACATCTTTTCAGTGATGCTACATAGTCTGCATTTCACTCAATCTTGTATGCCACTGCATTTCAGAAGCATAACTTTCTGTGCATTTCTGATGCAAAGGAGAGCCTGTGTTATTCTGAAAAGACATTCTTCTGCTTTTTATTAACATTTCAGCTTTGATAATAAGTCCAAGTTTCTAATTTCTCAAACTGTTTCTCATGCCGCTCTTTTCAGTGTCCTTTTGTCTACTTTCCTCAAGTTGTTTTCTGTGCAAAGTGCTCATGTGTGATGCATTTTGAATGAATTTTCTTAACTACAACTACCCTTGATCTTTGGCCTCCCTGTGTTGGCATCTCTGTTTGTGTTGCAGCTCTCCTTTTCTGTTTTGCTTAGTCCTACCCTATTTTTTTTTGGTGAAATCCTAGACAGATTTCATTCACCTTATTTTTCTGTGACCATTGGTCTTCATCTTCAGGTTGTCTCTTTGGTATTATGAAATTTTATCTAGTCTCTTTTTATGTTACTTGTAATTTTCAGAGCAAATAAAGCGATAAGCAACACCTATTTTTCTCTCAAGTAAATCCTCACATTTATGTGGAATACACCTCAGGTTACCTTAAGCACCAAAGCAGTCTTAAAGACTACATTCTTAAGTTAATAATTATCAAAGGCAAAGTTGACAGTGCAAAGTTTTGTTCTTGTCTTACATTTTGAAATCGAGGTGTAACCATCTGGGCTTTTATTTTTTAAAATTAACGTCAAGCCAACAAATATTTACAAGTTGAATTGTTCCTTTAAAGCTTTTCAGATGACACTGTAGCTCAGCTCCTCCTGTGCAGTTCTGAAGAAAAAGTATGTATCTGCTGTCTAGTGATTTAATCCTGAACTTCTGGATTCTTACTCCAGCCATGCAACTACCATGCATGTGACACTAAACAGTCCACTCCATTTTCGCTTCTGTGAAGTATAGAGAGTAGATGCTTTCTTATTCCACGTGTTGTTGTGCAAGTTAGTCATCTGCAAGGTAGCTTTAAAATTTTGAGACGAAACTTCCTCTGGAAATGCCTTATTATTACGTACCTTATTTTGTTTGTCACTTTCTGTATATCAAACCTCAATGGCAAAAGGTATCTAACAGAATCTACCCAGATAGCTTAGCTGCTTTTCAACAAGTTTCCCTTCTTCTTTGTGTGGGTTTACCAGGTGCTATTGGGCGATGGAGTTCTCCTGTTGCCTACTTGCTCAGTTGCTTCCTCAGCTCAGTTACTTGGTTCTTCATTTTGTAAGAATGAAGTAGAGGTATTGTCCAGATAAACTTGAGACACTGATAAAGATTATGCTGCCTCTGTCAGAGTTTACTTAGAAAACAAATATTAGAAAACCAACAGGAAGTATACAGATTTGGTCTCAAAACTTGCAAGATAATCGAGAGGAGTAGGACATGTTTCTCTAGCATACATATTGAGGTATAGTACTTTGAGATTAATAATATATAAATTTTACTCACCATCAAGTATGCAGATTAAAAGCAAGAATCTGAATATACAATTAAAAGATAATGAACCTGAAACAATCTAAAAAAAATCCTTATCTTTTCCTGCACTGTTTAAATGCCTTATTTCCTTTCTCTTCTCACCCACGTGGTCTGGGAATGATGTGCAGTGTTCAAGCAGTGGTGCAGTGCAGATAACAGGAATGTTTTGTAAGTAAAAACACCTTGTTAACTTATGCTTTCATTTGAATCATTCTGAATCTGCACTAACAAAACCATGCCAGTGGAGTTATTTCAAGGCTATATCAATGTTAGTAAAAGTATAGTTTGGCCTGGAGTGCCTCACTTTTTGTAATGGACAGAGCTGGCATGATGCTCACTTTAACAGAGAAAACGTAGGTGATTCTTGCCAACCTTTCCTTTGAAGATGCCCCTGGTTAATAAATCCAGGCTTTAAGTGTTGTCATTGCCTTTCTTTCAGGGGCAAAAAGCTTTTAATCTTCATTGACTGGGATCTCCTCTAAATAGGGATAGAAAGAGAAACGGCTACAAACTCTTGTCTCTTTGATGAGGCATACATTTTAATATTATGGGATTTATTGCTCTCTTTAAATTTCCCAGAGTGTGGCACTAGTCCTATGTGGGCTATTTTTCTTGACGACTAAAAGTTATTGTGGGGTCAGAGTGTCCTATCAACTGTTTGGATCATCACTGGGTAGTAAGTGTGTCACTAAGGTTGGTTGTGTGTAGTCAGTGCCCTGTCTGGAAAGAGTTTGTCAAGCATGTTCTAAAAGGATGAAAAGCTTTTATTCTTTTTTACATTTTGCTTTTCACTCAGTTTTGAATATGAGGGAGTGACTCAGCATACCATGTGAATACTGACTCTGATCTAATTGCAGAAACAATACTATTTAAAAATCGTGTCCTTTTGTCAGTCTTTTAATTACAAATATTACACAGGCTGGGAATCTAGCCCAGAATTATATATACGCTCTTCTCCCTCCCCCAACAAGTTTTTACTAGATCTGTTTCAAATGTATGTTTATTTTACTGCACTGGAAATTTTCAGCAAAATTATCCTGCTGTAGATTTTTAGAACCACCAAATGTGGATTGTAAGATTTATTTGTAAATTTGCTTTATCTACTTGAATATTCACTTAATGGAACTCTATCATGGTTTATGAATGTCACGTCCCGATTTTTGTAGCTAAAGTCCGTGTGCAATATGAGTAATGGACTGGGTGCCAGGACTTCCCAAATTCTAATCCTGTATTTGTCTTGGCCTTGCAGCATGGCTTGGCAAGCCCTTCACATTTTCCTGTAGGTGAAGTGAGGGTGATATCCAGCTCAGTGTTCTGCAGAATTTTAGCTCCGTAATATTTCTGTGGAATTGACTAACTCTTCAGTCAGTGCCCATAACCTTCTAACTCTGTGCTGACATTCTTCATTTTTCTCACTCTTTTAGTCCCACTTGGCAAGTGTGAAGGGAGTGTGACTGAGCACCTGACCCTGTACAGGCACAGTTGTGCAGAGAAGATGCTCAGCAGCTTGTGGTTCACGCACACACAGTGGACAGGGATGATGAAGTACCTGTACTACAGAGGAGTTGCCTGTGGATACTCCAGCTCCTTTGAACCAGAAGATGTGGCTGTCTTAGGCCTCTTGCATCACTTCATGCTCTCTGCCAAGTGAGAAACAAAGCTCACCCCATTTTACAGGAGTTACAGAAACTTCAGAATTACTGCTTGTGAAAATGAGCATTCTCTTTTATACAGGTAGAAATCTGAAATTATTTTTATAGTAAGCAGCCAGAAAAGACTTCAGATTTTTTTTCTGATAGAATTGATACTAAAGTGTAGATCAGAGATGCACAGGAGTAGATTGAATCTTGTGTCGTAGGGGCAGAGACCCTGGAGGTTATGCATAGGCTAGGTATGGATGTGATGAATGGCATGAAGCAGAAGTAGGTCTGTGGTCAGTGTAATGTCGGGGGTGATACTTTGATGGAAAGGAGTGGTATACCTTTTTGATGCTTTGGGAGTAGAATAAATGGGAACAAAGGAGTCTACGTTCACAAGTGGGTGATGTGCACCATATGGGTTAACTCTGAAATATAATTTGCAAATTTTATAAATTATTATCCACAACACTGTCAAAAATTCTTGTTTAGAATTTACAATTCTATTACAGCTAGCTATTTTCTCCATGAATTAGGAAAAATTTTCACATATTGGGTGAAATGTGGTTTCTATATTATATGTGTTTTTCAAAAATAACATTTTTAATGTATGGGGTTTGGGGTTTTTTTGAAAGATAAGGACATTATTTGCTATGTGGGTTATTGGTAATGATAGGCAGATGGAGAAGCTGTGATTTCGATTCTGTTTGGGTTGCAGTCTGCTGTAAATTCTTCTCTGATGAAAATGTGAGGAAGTTCACTTTAATGGAATTAAATTAAAGGCTGCCAGCCAAATGCTTAGTTCTAGTTGTTGCCATGACCTGAATATAAAGAACACAAGCAGCTCTTCATGTGAAAAGGGCATGTCTTCCTTTTTTTTCTTTACTTCCAAAATAATTTATTATGAAATCTTATTATGTGAACATATATTTTTATGAGTAAATAATGTATCTTGTTGATTTTCTACCACATCTCCAGTATGGAGAGCCAAGAGGTATGTGGTGATCAAACATTCTGTAACAGCAGCTTTTATCATGTTGAAGAGTTCATGTATTAAGTGTAAAAATCCCAACAGAAGAGTGAAATCCAAACAAATTTCTGCCCCCAAACCCTCAGCTGTCCTCTTTAGGTCTATGTGGGAAGTATTAAAAAAAAAAAAAATTGTTGCATGGTAGTGAATACTGATAGAATTTATCTGGTTTTGGTTGGAAAATTGGAAACTTCTGTATCCCTCCAATGGCATTATTATAAACACGGTAGTTGTGCTCACTGTTATTTGGAAGGTTCCCAAATTCTTTTACCTGGTACTTTGAACCCATACATGACACATACCACAGGACATCACCCTTATGAGACCTAGCATAAGCAAATATGACATTGAGTGACCATATGACAGGAATTTTCTCATGTAGAGTAATTCCTATTAAGAACCAGACCAAAATTGACAGCGTTAATCAGAGGGACCATTCAGGGAATGTCTAGGTGTCTAGTGCTTCTGCCTGGGCGTAGAGGTGAGGTGGCCACCTTGTGGGAGGCAGGCTCTGGCTAAGGAGCTGACTGAGGAAAAGGAGCTGTGAGAGGAGGTGAGCAGGCTTTGTACCATCAGGGAAGAAAGAAGACATCAACAGGAAATCAATCCCAAGATGGAGAGGTCTGGAGCCTTGTTATTTCTGGCAACAGAAAAGAAGGTCCTTCTCTGCCTTAGAGCTGCAGTCACAGAACAAGGACGGTGTCATGGGAAGAGGTGAGGATGAACAAGGACCATCAAGGGAGGCATCAGAGCCAGTTGAGCCTGAATCAAACATCAACAAGAAGAATAAAAGACAGCTGATAGGTATTGGTGATTCCCATCTGTAGGGAATGCAAGCACCCATCTGCTACCCTGATGTGATGTTTTAGGATGTTGCGGAGTGCTGGGGCTTGGATCCAGGATACTGCAGAGAGATTGTCAAGGCTTGTCTGGTCCTTAGACTTTTGCCCCTTGCTGCACCTCTGCGTGGGCACCAAGGACATACCAGGAGGGACTGTGAAGCTCTGGGGATGAGGTGAAGGTTACAGGGGCCCAGGTGTCTCTTCAGTCCTTTCAGTGAGCAGAAGAGGCTTGGATAGGAAAGAATACATTCTGAGGAAGGGTTATCATAATCTGAAGAGAAGTGATGATGTGGGATCAGTGAAGAGGTGTCCTTATGATGGGGGAGGATCTCACTCTTCCTCTGTGAAAGCAGTGCAGCTGGGGGCCTATCTTAAGTGCCCGTACATAAATGCTTGCAGTATAGGAAGCAAACAGAAGGAATTGGAAGTTTGTGCACACTTGGAAAACTAAGATGGTCATTTGGATTATGTACATTAGAAATAGCATAGCAGTTACCTGGAATGTATACTTTGATTGTGACTTTCTTAGTAATTTCTAGCCTTTTAAAATTCAATTTATGATATCAAGTGCTTTTGTAAAACAAGATAGATTGCAGAATTCCAGTTGTAGGTAGACTGACTCATGGTTAAGTGACTTGGTCAAGTACATCTGCCAGTCACTAGCAGGTCAGCTCCAAGGTACCTGTCTGGAGTTCTACTCTATCCTTCTCATCCAGAAAATAATAGTGAAGGTGATTATATAATGGAGTTTGACTAATATTTGCAGAGCTGTAGATCTGCCAAATTTATGCTGGTTACAGTAGATTATACTCATTATTTGAGGCAGATTTACCATCTTGTAATGGCTGACTTGAAATCTGGCTATTTTGTATTACAGTTGAAAGACTTAATTTATCATGTATTGAAGATAATAGATGTATTTGAGGAAAGTGAAAACAGCAAAGTTCCTCATATGCCAATGTGCTCTCAAGAATCTGCATTGGAATGACTATGTAAATAGACAGCTGCATTGTATACTGATATATTGTAATATAGAATATTATCGTTTGATCAATGTTTCAAGACTGACAGATGTAAAAAAAAAATGCTTTGTATCTGTAAACACAGTAAATTTGTTTTGGAAGTCATGTAGATATTGTGTAAGTGAATGCCATGTTGCAGTTTTGTGGTTAGCTTAAAAGCAGGCACTGAACTCAGATTCTGCACTTCTGTAATCTATCAGTAAAACTTTTTTTCTCTGTTTTAACAGTCATAGAAGAAGAACATGGAACTAGCCAGTGATTTTTATAGCTTATCCTTGCTTAATCATTGTTCCATATTCTTCCTGCCAATTTTTGTCTCATAAAACCAGTCATTGAAGTTAATGCAACTTATCACTCTGCAGAAGTTACAGTATGAAGAAACAAAAAGCTGCATGTCAAAGGCTCTTCTGTGCAGACAGTGCAGACACAAAGGCTTCTTTGTGATGAACGTGCAGAGTTAGCTCTGCCACTCTAAATCAGCAGTGAATTTTCCTCAATTCTAGCATTAAAGTAAAATAATGTTCTTTGTTCTTTTAGGGGGTTTTACTTTATTTCCAAAATGCTGGCAAGCAGTAAGCATTGACTTAACAATCTAAAAAATTCATTTCCTGTGTTCAGAATTATGTTATATAAGTTTATCTTGGTTTATTCAAATTAGTAATAGGTTCCAGCCATTTCTGCAGCAAAGTGAAACAAGCAGCTTCCAGAGTCAGTGATATCTGGAAATCATAGGAATCACTGGTAACAAGATCTCTTATTTTTTGCCATCACCCTCCATGGAAATAATGTAAATGTAATTATTATTATTATTATTGCAATACATGACTGTAGTTAATTTTGTAGATATTCTGGTTTGCAACCACTAGGATGTGGAATCCAGAAAAATAGTCTGAAAAAGCCAAAAGAAAAACCATCACAGCCCCCATCCAAAATTACAAAGATTTTTGGGTTGGATGTTTACATCCAGATAGAGACTCAGGGACATTTCAATCAGATTTTGATACAAGTAACCTTTATTCAGTAAGCTTGCTACAAAGTTATCACTTGCTTTTGTTAGTGTTGTGATGACAAGGTATTCTATTGTATGTATAAAAGTGGGAATATGGCTTTTTAATTTACCTTCAAGCACCAATCCAATTCATGGCTAGTTTTGGAAGGGAAATGGGCACTTTTTGTATTTGCTATGTAATTGGTGTTAGTTACCTAGAGGCCTTATGGTTTTTGACTGACAATTTTGCAATATAATTATCTACTAGATATACAAAATACTACAGATAGTTGTATGTTCTATGTTAGTAATCAGAGTGAGAAAAGAGTGAAACAGCACTGGACAAGTAACATTCACACTGAGTTAGAATGGAATAGTGGAACATGGTAGAGGAGTTACTTTGAAATCATTAGAAGATGTGAGAGTACAGTGAAAGGGCCAGGTGAACAAAAGAAAGGGCAGAGGAGAAACATAACGACCTGGGCTGTAGAGAAAGAGGGTAATGTTGATGGTGCTAATAAAGCCAGTACAGGGTTGGCTTTGGTATGAGATTGTTCTTTCAGGGTCTTCACTCCTGCGGCGCAGAATGGTGTTGGGGTGAGTGTGCAGCTAATACCCATTAGAACATGATGAAATCAGTCCCCAACAGCTGTACTAGTTTGCTTCTTTGTAAAAGCAGAAATTCATACTGTTTTGCAATCTCTATGCTGCAGAGCTTGTGTGACATACATCCAGCATGGGAGTTTACACCTGCAAGCCATATGTAGCTTAATGTACTTCCATAATAATTTAATACACTTCCATAAATGATAAAATCATTTGTTTTCAACTCATGGATTTTATCATTCCTGACATCATATCTCTCTTCCTTGGGATTATACCTAAAAGCAATCTAGTGACCTGTTGTTTTGCACCAGGAAATACTGGTCCCGGTAAGGAAGATGCTCAGACTGCAAAGTACTGCTTAAAATACCATTTATTGGAGCTAACACTGTAAAGAAAAAGGATAATGTAGATAATTTCACGTCCTTCCAGATGCTGAGTTGTGTGGTATCGAACACCTCTAATGTCAGATTCCAGCATGCCAGACAGATCCTGGCCATGGAAAGGTCATGTGACATTTTGGTCTTTTGAGCTCTTATGGGAATTTCTTAAAACAATTGTAATTCTTATTTCTGCTGTCAAACAGAAAGCTGGTTCACTTGAGAACTGTTTGCTGCCCTTTTAGATGAAGACAGGGACACACAGGTGATGTACCTGCGTGCAGGCTCCTCTGTTACAGCTAGCTAGGTCGCTGAACTCATCCTGCAGCCGAGGGAAGTGTGCCGCACAGCACAGGTCTGACAGCCAAGCTGTACATGCAACGCAGCACTGGCCTGCGCCTGTTATGGGAATCACTAACTCCTCCGTACAGTGATCTTCTGGTTAGGAAGAAAAAATCACTTGGATAAATAATTGCAAAGTGATGCAATTATATACATCTAGGTTTTGAGAGCATAAATGTTTTCAGGGCAGATATGCAGCCTAGGTGAGTGGGGAACGATCCTAACTGAAACTCCTAAGTGGCTTCCATAATCGAATAATAATAATAATACATGATAAAATATAATGTGATGCCTGGGGTAGATAAATTTACCTTTCCCTATTAACCTATTGAGCTCCACACTGGTGGAGGGTGTTTTGAGCTTGTGCATAGTTTCACATTGATGTAAACATGTCAGTTTTGTTGTTGTTTGTGGGGAAGGAGTGTTTTGTTTGGTTTGGGTGTTTTTTTAATTTTTCTCACAGTTTATAAGTAAACTTTTTAAAGAAATTTTTTGTAAGAAATATTTTTTAAGAAATAACCTGCAAAACTCTCAGCTGAAAGTAGGAACTTCTGTATTTCATAATGGCTCATTGGCAAATAGTTGGCACATTTTTCACCTAGTAGAAAAGTAATAATAATACTTAAAAATCAGGTGTGAAAAAGTTGGGGTATAGAGCTTCCCCTTGATTTAGGGGGGGAAAAAAACCCGACACCTCGCTGCTCAGTTATTGTCACTGTGACTCATTGCTGTTTCCTAGGCAGGTCCGACTGCTGATTGGGCATAAGACTTCTCAAGGTGTGTCTTTTGCCAAGAAGCTTTTGCATTTTAAGAGTACATAATAGACCATGATAACTTCCTATGGTAAGAACTGTTGCATGTGTATTTATTAATCAGTACTGTCTTATCATTATGAACAGTGCTCACTGGTTAATAACAAATAATTAGGTGTGCTAGCAAATGTTTGCAAACCAACTTTTTTGTGGGTCTAAAATTTGGGAAGATCTTAATCTTGGATCTTAATTGTGGCAGTTATTCCTCAGTATGCTAGTACTATTTTTTAAAACTCAGAATTAAAAGAAATGTGGTTATATAATAGTAAGGGGTATTCTCAAATTGACAGAGAATAAGATAAAAATCTTCTTTGTAATAATGTAATATTTTGAGAAATGTTTATAATAAGATTTTACGGAGTTTGCATTTTACATAAAAATGGTGTGTTAACTATTTGCAAGTTAAGTAATACAGGGAATCTCATGTTGTATAACGGTCAGGGCAATTTTATTTTTTTCAGACATCTGAATTGGGTTTATATATTTTTTGTCAATTTATCAATCTAAATTATTTGGAAGATGAAATTAATCTTATTTTAACATATCTTTTCATCTGCCTTTGAAAAAATAAGGGAGAATCTTGAGGAAAAATACAGGAATATATGGAATAAATTTTTGTTTTGTAATTGATAGTTTTATGTCAACTTTACTATCAAACAAAAAGATGCAATGACTGCTTTGAAAGAGACACAGGGGGATTGAAAAGATTTGAAAGTGCTATGTAGACAAGTTTGCATGTAAACGTTTGCGATCTAACACTTGGAGTATGGTAGAAAAGGCTTAGGAAAACAACAGCTGTAATACCCGTCGGTGTAATGTCTGCTTTCCCACTTTTACAGCAGTAGTGCTTAGAGCTCATTTCACATGACTGTACTTGTTTCTGTGCTTGGAAAAATGTTACAGTCATGGCACAAGCATCACCTTCTTCGTAAGGGATGATACAGTGAGCCATACTGAAAAGAGGTTTTCATTTCAATGTTGCAGTAGTAATGATCTTATTTTTTAGCAAATATATAACTGAAAACCAAAAAAAACCTTTTAATAATAACTCGTTTTAAGCAGAGAGATATTTAAGAAGTAACTCTTTCACCAAACTGTATCAAAAATACAAGGATTTTCTCAGATATTCAGACAAAGGTTTCTTACTATTGAGTTATATGCATTGGGTTCTAGTGCTTCTGTCTATTTCTTACTTTTGGAGCACTAATTTCATGCTTTACAATAATAGGATCCTGTTCTTTACTTACATCAGGAGTGTCTCCATAGATAGTAAGTGGATTTTTTTCTCAGGATTTTAACTCTCAGCACCAGTCAACACCAGAGGGTGCCGAAATACAACATGATATTCAAAAATTCCCAGTAAAATAGCGTTATATACATAATACACCTTCTCTAAACATTGCTTGTTTGATCTCTCTCAACCTTTAATTCTTTGCATGTTCACCACCATGATACTATAATACCAGAATACCCCTGGTTCTAGGTTTCCTTATAATGATAGCAACACATTCCTCTCGCCAGCGGCTGGTACTGTCAAAGAAAGATTTTCAAGTATGCAGATAAACTTTACTTAGCTACAGCAGCAATATATGTCATGTCCTTGTCTTGCTTGTCCTGGCTTTAGTTCTGTGTGCAAGGGTCAGAGGCTGTGCTTTATATTTCTATATGCCATGCTCTCAGCAAAGGAAGAAGTTAGTAAGAACTTTGAAATGCATTAGTCACTCTTAGGCAAGACCCCATGGTGTAATTAATTTTACAGTTCCTTTATGTGATGTTTTTGTCCAGGCTGAAGCTTTTAGCATCCACCCATGTTCCTCTCTTCAAGCTCATTTCCTCAAAGTCTCGCAGCTAGCGTGCTTCAACATGAGGGAAACCAAAATGCAAGTACAATTGATAGAGGCACTTGCATCTTATGAGCTTAGAAATTTGACTTCAAGAAATGAGATGTTGTGCCTTTGTTCCTTGGATTATAATATATTCCGACTGAATGACACATATTTTTAGTTTGTTTTTACTTTCAAAAGATAAAGAATACCATGCCATGTAGTCCCTACCACTGAAGAACTGCAGTGTGTTTCTAAAGTTGGTTTTATTTCATCAGCCAGCTAGGGGAAGGTACATGTATCTGGCTAAAGAAAACTCTTGGACAGAGTACTCATCAGACTGGTGTCAAAGAAAATCATTCAGCAGTTTACAATCATTATAATGGTGGACTGGATTAGTGAATGTCCTCTGTGTGCGTGTGCATTTGGTTAAGTGCTCATAAAGAAGCAAATGCTTCTTTGTGTCTTCCTCTTTGGTCACGCTCAGTAATAAACTGAGTTCAAATAATAAACTGCTAAATCTAAAATTCTTGAAATCAACCATTATTTTACTGTCCATATTTTTTTTTCCTGCCCCAGCAGCTGATTGTAATCACCAGTGCCAATGTTTAGACACTTACCTACCTGATTTGTTGCATTGAAGATATGTATCTAAGTGCATTATTGGTTCCTGCAGTAAATTACAACTCCAAATTGTGCAAGGATTGCATTATCCTTTGCAGTGGATTATATGATTGAAATTATAATTAGATGCTAGGCTAAGAACTCTTTTTGTCGTATAAAAGGGTTTCTGAAAAGAAGGAAAATAATCTACTCACTGTTGGAGGAGTCTTTTCTGTATATTTTTCATGAAAGGCCTGTCACTTTATTTGTGGATTAGTGTCATCAGATTAGTGCTGCTTTAACTGTGTCTAATCTGATTTCATTCAAGCATCAGGGAATTAAAAAAAAAATCAATGTAGCATTGGTTTGTTTAGAAATAAAGGGGGGGTAGCAAATCAGTAAACATCAGTTCATCATGTTTAATTAACTAATGGATTTTCTGAAGCTGTTAAGCAGGATCTGAACTAGCAAATGCCTGTAGGCTTATTAATTTATAGGGAAGTTCTGGTGTGGAAACTGGAAACTTTAAATCTGACTGTTTCTTTTTTATCTCTCACTTTCTTTTTTTAATATAATACAAATTAGAAGAAAGTTTGTCTATATATTTTCAGTAGCTCCTTCAATAATGTGGAGTGTTTCTTTTAGTCCCCTTCCACCAAGCTATGAAATTGAAAAGATTAATATTTGCATCCATCTTTGGATCATTTGCAAGAAATAAAAGGTCATAAACAACTGAGAAATTCCTTTACATATCAATATATCAAATGCAAATCAAGTGAACTTTGCAGTGCTAGAGCAGTGACCTTCAAGCAGACTCTGAGTCAAGAATTTCTGTTTTCAAGGCTTCTCATTCTTGCTGAGTATTTTCCTGACATAATGTATGGATCTTTTGTGGTGTGGTGTTTGCTGGAGGATGAATGAAGGCCCTCTGGCTCATTTATCCCACTGTCTGTCTCACTTGGGATTTGAACTATGTTGTCAGAAAAGAAAGTCTGGTGCTCTCACTTTCAGTTCTAATCCCCTCATCATTAGGCTTGCTATAGCAGTTCCCTGTTCCATGACTATTTTTTCAACTATAGAACCTAGTGGTAGTTTTGGAGAGGCAGTAAAATTTGAATGGTTTTGAACAATAGCTAACATTTACTGAATATTATATGGCTGTGCTTTTGAAGCTTTTCATCATCATAAACATTTTGTATCTTAGAATGAGAAAAAGATTTGTATTTTTAATAATTTAATTTCACTTCCTCCATACGCTATCTTTCTTTTTTCAGTTTGCTTGTCTCTTTTTGTATTGTCCTTGCCTCAAACAGTTGAAATTAGGGCTATCTGGTATTTTATTGTAACATTGATATAAAAGGTATAGTAGAGTGAAAAGTGTTGTGGGTTGTTTTGGAGTTTTTTGGGGGGTGGGGTGTTTGTAGCTTGTTTTTGTTTTTAAAAAAAGGACTCACTTTGTCTGCAGGCAGATAACATTTAAGAAGAAAAATACAGTTATCCAGTATAACTGTCTTGATTTCCAAATCAAGGAAATAGGAATTTCCTTGGAATAGATCATGGCTTTTTTGTTTGCTACATATAAGACATGTTGATAAGAGTTTATACATAATTATTAAAAGGCTTTCCTTTAAAAATTATTAATTTTCATTTATAATTAGACCCAAGAGGGGTGATTTCAGTATGACTGTTGAAATTGCACATAGTTTCTGGTTTAAATTGTATATTTGCAGTATAAGTACACTGATTTGTATGTGAAGTTCATTTTGCAGATCCAGAAATATGGGTAAACATCTAATCTGGTGCACATTTTATAAATGGAGTAAGGAACAAACTCCATTTCAAACATTCTTTAGTGGAAATACATCAGACATTTTTGTAGTAAAGAATGATCTTTTGTGCAATTATCTTTAACTGAATTACATCACAGAATTGCCTTGTATTTATTAGTCTCCTGTTAGGTCTGGATAGCTTTCTAAGAAAATAGTATAACCCTGTTTTGACAGAATGCACTTTTTAGACATAGTTTTTGGGAGAACGGAATAAATTATTTTTAAAATTTTCTTTCTTGAATTAATTATCAAATAAATGACAAGGCTATATATAGTATAGTTGGTAAGTTTATTAGTTGATGTTATTAGAGTAAATGGTTATTAGTAACATTAAAGAAAACCTATTATTATTTACCGTAAAGTTTGGGATTTTTTTTTCGTGAAAAGTTCCCCAAAATATCACTACAGTTCTACGGAATGTATGAGCTGGCTGGGGCATCTCTACACCTTACACCACTGACTGACAGCTGAGGTAATTGTCTCAATCTGAGAAGAAGAGATAAGGAGCATCAATGAAATTGGCGCAGAAGAATATGTGGAAAGCCTGGCATTCATCTGTAGGAGGGCTGTTGCTACTAGCAGACTGTAACACTAATCATGGAATAGCTGCCTCAGTTCTCTAAAATGGTAACTGAATATTCCAATCTGTTAGAGATCTTCTCTGTTGACCTCTGTAATGGTACCTATTTTCTCCAGAATGAGACATATTTAGGATTTTGAACTTTGGAATAATAACTATTTAGATACTAAATACCAAAATTATTTTTAGAAATATCGATCCCTACTCCAGAATCACTAACTCCCACTGGCATCTCTGACGCCTGTCTTTTAGAGGTCTTATGTACCCGTATCTTCAAGGACTGTGATTTCTTCTTTAGAAATCAAGTCTGATTGTTTTACTGTCATCTCTAAACAACTAACAAAACTTAAAATCCAGTTATGGCTTCAGCTTTTTTCTGAACTTGCTGCTTCTTTATTGCATTGGCAAAGGACCTTAAACCAGTTACTTAAAGCAATTGTAAAATGGAATAGCTCATCGTTCTGGAAAATGCTAAGTGGTGAAAATCCATTGGAAGCTTTTTGACACAGTGGACATAATATAACCTGGAAAAAGTGGCAGAAACTTTGAGGTTTCATTACACAGTTAAAAGATTAAAAATGGGGATATTTTTAATCCTAAATTTCACTGTCAAGTAGTGGATTGATATATTTTAGACAGATCTGTTATTTTTAAATCTGTGATGCATTTGCTTGTCTGAAACTCAGTTGTATTTCAGCAGTACACTCTCCTATCTCTTACCCTACATCACAATTTTTAAAAAATCCCACACCTCTGCTGTTAATTCTCCCTTAAGACCTGACAAAATAAAGCTAATTAAAAAACTGCCTTGCAGAAGGCATCACTTTATAGGGATTCAGTCAAAAGATGACATACTGACTGATGTAATTCAAGTATGGAGTTTTTTTAACAATGGGGAGAAAAAATGTTTATTTTTAAAAATGGAAACCTATTATCTAGCCAAGTGTTGATCTACTTCTAGAGCAATTAACGTGTTTACAGACTCTTCCATTAGTAAAACTGCACTATTGCTCATGTGATGGTGGGGGAAAAAAAAAACAAGGAAAATTCTAGTCAGTCTTGTGTGTCAGGTTTTTTTTCTCTAATCGTGCTTTACTGCAGGCTTTCAGATCTTTGTTTTGGTCTGTGCTAGGTTCCTGTTCTCTAGTCTCTTCACTCTCTTTACAAACTTCAGCTTAAAATTTTCTTGATGTCATCTGGCTTGTTTTAGCTTCTGTTCTTCTTCCTCTTTACTGCATCTTACATTTCTCTATCTGAGCCTTTCTTATTAATATGGAGTTTATTTCCTACTTTTGAAAATACTTTTAGAAAGACTTCTCTAGAAGTGGAGGAGTCTATGAACCTGTAAGAGGGAAAGTGAAAAGTAAAAGGATAAGATGGTTTGAGGAGAGGGATAAAATAGGGTTGTTTAGGTATACCTAGAGAGAGAATGACTTCAGAAAAACTGCAGTAAAATGAAAAAAGCTCAAAATTAGCAAAAACAGTTTAGGAAAGTTCTCACATTGCTCTGTCCATGAAGTCTGAGGACCATCAATAATCTCTAACATTTCAGTGAAGGAAAGAAGAGCTCTCAGTGATTTTTCATACAGATAGGAGGCAGAAGTCCTCAAGTCCAGTGTTCTTGACTGGTGTTTTGCTGTCTTTCTGTGTACAAGTCTGTTTATACACCCATGCCCAGCCATGTCACGAGAACTGAGAGCAGAAAATTTCCTTATAATGTTCAATATCTTATGGAAATATTTCTTAATATTGTAGCTTAGTGTACTTGTGAGACTTTAATATAGTCCTCTCACAACTACACACTACAGACTGGTGTACTTCTTTCATCAGATTTCTGGATTCATCAGTTAACGTTAGCATGACTTTTAAGATTAACATGGATACTTGTGCTAATAAACTTCAGGTTTTACAATACAATGCAATGCTGTCAGTCTTGAACTTGATTACCCTCTTGTTCCAACAGAGAACAGATGCTCCCCGACAGTGAATCTAATCTGGGTTCACTTTGAAAGCCTGTCTAGTTAACAAGACCTCCAAGGGCAGGAGATGAGCTAGGTTCTGGTTTCGTTTCATTTTGTGCAATGTGACTGTTGATGCACAAGTCTGTGTTACTTTTGCATGCAGATTTACTATTGTGTTGTAAACGCTTAGAATGTCTTTGAAATAGGTGGAGTATAAATGAAGAGAAATATGTCAAAGGAGAGCTGCTGTTACTACTGCGCAGAGTTGTAAATGAGCCGTTTCTGTCTTCTGCTCTTCTAATGAGAATACTAAGGCTTCAGACAGAGGAAAATTTTGATGAGTGTTTAAAAGCACTGAAGCACTCCTTTCAGGTTGTGCTTGATACAGCATAAAGTTTGTGATGAGGAGTTTATCTGGTAATTGCAAGATTACAGACATGACATCATCAAAGGCAAAGCAGTACTTCAAGTGGAAGCCCAGTGCTTCACCTGCAGTGCGTTGGGATTTTAATGCAAGCTAAGATACACTTGTGTCACTCAACAGGTGTTCAGATTTTGGTGTAAATTCAGGGCTTGGCTGAAGCAATAAGCTTTGTTCTGAATCGCAGCTGAGTTACACTTGAGAACGAAAGATCTACTTGATGCTGTCCTGTATTGCAGCAGTATGGGTTATCCTGTTTCTGCACTGGTGCTATGCTATTGCAGCAGATTGCTACATAATATGGTGAGGCAAGGCTGGAGAGTTTTCTGATGAAGAGACTCAGTGCACAGTACAGCGTTGATGGAAGCTTGTTAGGAGGAATGCTGCAGTACAGAAGTCAACAGGTAAGGAGAGCTCAGTGGTGGTGACTGAGAAATCAGTAGAATCCAGCCTACATTTAAAGGTGGTTCATGGCTTGAATGCAGTAGCACTGCATCAAGAGGAGTAGGAGGGAAACAGGAAGGCACTGGAAACAAATCCTTTGGGCTGTCAGCAGAAAGACCAATAAAACTGTTGTGTAGACAGATTTGGTAAAGCATAAAGTTTGCTACCACAAAATTAATCAAAAATACTTAGAACAAATTTGAATTGTCATCACAAGTTTAGACTGGCTTAGTATTTTGTGTTATCTACCTGTGGTGGTTTTTATCTGGCTCTAGGAATCCTGGCACTGCCTTTACCATATCTTCAAAGGGAAAGGAGATAGTTCTTTGTTTATCAGACTTGCCCTGTGTTCACAAAAATAAGACTGGTAGCATTTTTGCAAGTAAACTCAGTTGACTTAAAGAAATTCCTGACTCACCACTAATGTTTTCTCCAACTAGAACCCAAGTATCTTAACATTTCAGCTAGCTAGCTCTTTGGGTCCAAAGGTGTAGTAGAAAAAAAGCTATGCTTTTTGTCCATGTGATCAGATGCTAGAATTTAGTAAGTAAAGGATCTGTCTGACTCACAGGCAGATTGACTTACTAAGAAGGTTGATGAGATTATGACCCATACTGCCCTTTATGGCTGAGCTCCCCATAAAGCTGCTTCTGAACTGTTGCAATTTTTAGTGCAAGTTTTCATGATACTCAGAAATCTATTTTATTGCTAGCTGTCTCAATGCAAGTTACCTAGTCTTGTGAGTTCTGGCCCTAAATATCACATATGCAAGGACATACAGTTTAGAAGAGGGAGAGAACATGAATCTAAAATTAAAATAGAATTTAGGTTAAACCTACATTTGTTCCTGTGCTCTCTAGATCATTCTCACTGAATGCAATAGTTTATTTTAATAAACCTGCTTATTTAGACTCAAGGGTCTAAGGGTGATCTTAAGGGTCTTTTCCAACCTATGTGATTCTATGACTACTAATCATCTTCAGGTTATAAGCTGATTAAAAAGAAACAAATCAGCAAGTGATTTTACTTTTTGAGGGGACTGAATTTACAACTAAATTATTTTTCATTTCAGACAAAGTTAATTATTTCTGTTATTATGCAGCTTTATGAAATATATCTGGAGGTAGCAGCTTGTGTGTTATGTGCTGCTCTAAACCCCTAAACAGTTCTTATCACTTCATTATCTTTGCTAGGCAACCAGACATCTTAAGCAGTAGATATTTTTGCCATTCAGTTGCTTTAGAAATAATACCAGAAATTTTTTTAACAAAACTTCATTTGCTATGATATCAGTTTTCTATGTTTTATAAGGAAGAAATATTTTTATTTCAAAGTAATTTAATTTACTGTAAAAAGTTACAAAATAAGCCTTTTGTGTTAAATGAAAGCACCATGTCTTAGTAGGACGTGTATTTTTCCTGTTCCCTTAGATCTTATTAAGTATATTTCATCACTATGATTCTGTTGTTTTTGTGAGATTCGGTACATAACTGGAACAGTTATACTCCAGGTAATCAATATGAAATGTTTTGTCTAGTGTCTTTCCCTCTTAATCCATTATTAAAATAAATAGAAGTAGTTTACACTGTGGGTTGTGATGGAAATTGTAAAATAAAAGTCAACAAAAATGACTGCATAAATGGCTAGGAAAATGTACCAGACATGGCTTTGCAGCTTGGGGTACTAGACTGATGGGGAGGAGTGAGAGGCAGAGGGAAGGCAGGAAGACACAATTCCTGTTGTTAACTACACAGTTCGGAAGTTTAGAGCAGCCAAGCAGTAAGAGTATGCGTATGTGAGAGCACAGGCAGGTTGCAGAGTAGAGAGCCCAAAGACTACCAAGCTGTTGCAGAAAAGGGGAAACTAAGTTCTGATAAACTGAGACTTTTGTTCTAATCCATTTCGGTGGAAGATTAGCTGAGTTTACTCAAACCATCTTTATCAGTATCTTAAGCTAAAAAGATTGATTTAGCACTTGTGTGTGTGACGAGTGCCAACACAGTCCTTTCTTTTGTTACGCTGCCATAAGCTGCAATATAGGGGCATAATGAACCACAACTTGAAGAGAGCATGTGTTTGTCTATTGGTCATAATTTATCAAACACACCTGTGCTCTATTTTGTTGTTATTACTGCTGCCAGTTTGATTCTTATCACAAGTCTAATTTGGTAGATTAGGTAGTACTCGATTCCTAGGATTAATTGTTCATGTGACTATCTCAGCCTTTCGAAAAAAGTTTCATCATTTATGGAACAACTTGAAAGAAAGACCTAAATTTACCATAAAAGTTCAAGCACCAGAAGGCAAATAAAAAGCGTGTTGTTATTAAACAAAAAATTGTGGGGCTTGATTCAGGAGTACAGTGTGTATGAGCGGCCTTATTAAAAAAAATACAACAGTCCTACTATTTCCTTCCCATTCTGAAGGGCAAAAGAGGTGAAGATGAATCTGTTCTGTGATAAAACATTTCAGAAACCTATTGCAGTAGTAACTAGTAGTTAAAGAACTTGAGACAGACTCTTTGAGTGGTCCTGGATCTGCACATTTTTTAAAAAGGCACACTCTGCAGGGGGGCAGTTGTTTTCTTTTTGTAAAAGAGAACCATTTCACATATCCAGTTTAATGTTTGATCATGCAAACAGTAGGTTTGGTGCAATGGAGGTAAGTAACTCCTGGGTTGATACAGCTGAGGAATTGAACGGAGAAGGACTAGAATGTTTTAAATTGGATTAGTCTACAGTAAAATGTTATCTTGCAATCACAACTGTAATTTCATTTTCTCTTGATCCCCTCTCCCCACAGAGCTTAGCATGGTAGTTTTAACCAGATTTCTGATTATATGGCATATGCATTTACAGTCTGTTACTGTTGGGTGCATTATAGGCTCTGGCTGTTCAAGCTGAGAAGCAGCTGTAGAGTGTTTTCAACAATGCTCAAGTTCAGCATTGCACTGACACTTAATGCTGCTTGTGATTGGCTTCAGGTGCAGGTAGAATGAATTCCCATCTAGCTACAAAAAAACACATAGACATACAGAAGGAAAGACTTACTAGGCTGTAGTGATCAACACTTTCTGTTGAAGTGCTTGACGATCTTAGTTCTATTCATTTATTTAACTAGAGTCTGCATCATGTAAATACTGTTACAGTTAGCCCTAGTCTTCAAAATATCTGCTAAGTTGCATGTACTGAATGAATTTGGAGATTTGTACTAGTCTTTGCTGGTGATGCTAGTTTCATTAATACTTGATCACCTGATTGCCATCAGATCACCTGCCAGGGCAAATCTGACCTGCATCAAGCATGAACGTTTACCATTTCCATCAATCAAAAAGCATACACAGTACACTAGTCATGTTAACTTCAGGCCAGTTGTGGGAGGATGGACTAGTTTGGGCATAGAGTTTGGGAATTGCCAATGTGCTAGATCAAGTATTGTGAAAGTCTGCAAGAGCAAAAGTGATGCTTTCAAAATTCTTGGAACCAATTTGCACTGGTGGAGCAGGTTTGTGCCAGACCTGCACTCCAAGCAAAATGCAAGAACATCTGCATGAAATCAGACCAAAAGTGTATCAGTCTCTTCATAAGACAAGGTTATGCTTATAAAAGTGTTGTAAAAACATAAATATACAGGGATACTTATTACCCCAGGGTATCACCACAGCTATTGGTAGTTCATTGTGTAAGGATTTTCAGGGATTTTGGTGGTCTCTGTGTCTTTGTTTTAAATAGTTTTTGATATTGTTGTTTTGTTTTCTCTGCACATACTGTCTTTTAAAGTCATTCATACTTTGCTACCCACAACATCTGTGACAGTATGTTCCCCATTGAATAGGATTGCATGAAAAATTGCTTCGTCTGTTTTAGAGCTTCTGCTTAATGTTGATGTTATGAAGTAGAGAAAGTTGCACTTCCATCATAGAAGGAAGGCAAATGAAGGGTGGTTGGTCTATGCCTTTCATAAGCAGTATATAAAGAGCAATGAGCCACTGTCTTAGTTGTTTCTTGTAAGCTACTGGTGATAGATATTAGCTACCTACCAACTGAAAATACCTGGTTTGAAGTCTGACAGAAGGGTAAAGTAACTCAGTGTTTGTGGTGTTATTTGTGAAATGTGTGGAAAACAGAACTGTATCACAAGGGGGAACCCAAATAGATATATTCCATACAACTGAATTATTCTGACACAGTAGTCTGAGTAGATGTTAAGGCGCACACTTTAAATTAGCTGTGAATGATAGTCTGTTGTGTGGTTACTGAGTTTCTGAGTCTGTATGTATTTAAGTCCAAATTTTGTAGACTCTTTACATAAACATTGGCCAGAATAGCATATATAAGTTGAGTCCTGTTTTGTGTTTGTTTCTCTGTAGTCTGTATTAGATTTGCTAAATGTTGAACTGTCCTAAAACTCCAGGTTAGAAGTGTCACTTCAGTGTCTAGCCTGCCAACAATAGTTATGCTAATGGTTTCTTTTCAAAGAATTCGTTATCCTTGAGGCTTTCACAACAATTTTTCAAAATTTTACCCAAAATATTTTATTATGATAGCTTAAAATAATGATTTGAACAAGGAAACATGAAGCAAATCACAGATTAAAAGAAATGAGTGAGAGTATTGATAGTCTGCTCAGTACATTGTGTGATACTGCATATTCTTATTAGCTCTGTCTGCTCTGAGCTATTGTTGTAAAAACCACTCCTCTAGGTTCAGGCTGAACAGCATGTGTAACGTCTGTGACAGTTTGAGCCCTTGGAGATGGAACTGGTTGAACAGAGTAGTCTATTCAGATAAATGTAGGGGATTCATTCACATGGAAATCATTCCTGGCACAGTTGATACAAAGTATGAGTGAAAGAGGAAACAAAAAGGAGCCACAGAGGGCTGCACTCCCAGCACCAGTACATCAGTAGAGCTTCATTGTTCACCATTCATGTAAGTTACTTTACATCACATCTGTCTCACCCAAAGTTTTAAGAGGTAGTGCTGAGACATAGTCCTACTGTAAAAGATTACTTTAATTTGAAACCTGATTCTCATGTGTATAAGTAAACCATGTTATGCCATTATAGCAGCAAACTTTAAACTGATTTTCATCTTCCTTTAAAAGCCCATAGATATTTTTCTGTAGTGCTGAAAAGTTGGACGAGTCTAGTTGAAATCAGTAAAGAAGGTAGAAGAAATGCAGAGCTAGCCAGTACCAGCAAAAGCCTGATAAACCTAGGAAATCTTTATTCTTCTGAATTTTGCTGTGTCAGATGTGCTTCCACTAGGAGGAGTTGTCATCATATACTTATGCTGTAAGAGTATTGGACTTGTGCTTTAATTAACTCATTTGGTGGAAAATGCCATTACTTATAGTTACAGTGTGAAGTATCTATAAAGTTAACCTGTATCTGACTGGCTGCTTGTACTTTCTGCTAATTGATATCAATATAAATATGAAGGGAAGCTTGCAGCTTGTGATACCTTACATGCAAACTTAGGTTTGTCATTTGTATTTAGGGCAAAAATGGAGTGCATTTTCTAGAGATTACAACTTATTTTTAATGTCATGTTTTCCGTAGAATATTGTGATAACTTGAGAATTTCGGTTTTAAGTTATGTTTTAATAGTCACAGTTAAGGGAGAAGCTTGAAGTGAAATGTCAGGATGTCTAGAAAGCCCAAGAAAGAGGCAAGAGGGGAAAAAGTTAAATCTCATATGTGCACAGTCAGGATCTTTTTGTTTAACACTTATGTCGCAAATACTGATTATGACTTAAAAACATGGTGTTTTAGAAGTTCTAATTGGATGTACTTTCATTTGCATTTTAAATTCAATGCAATGCAGTTACTGCTTGGATTTAAGTGCTTCCTTTGATCTGTTTGGCACTCAGGTGTTGTAAGACAGTGGTACACTTGGTGGTACACAGTTTTGCTTTGTTTCTCGTACTGTTTTCCAATACTCATCTCTTTTCATCAAATCATGAAATATGATTCTAGTAAAATGTGTGTTTTGGTAGTTTTTCAGCAATACAGCTACTGCATAGACTCCTGTGGGGTAAGGAGATGGAGACCTTAATCAAGCCTGTCCTTTAATTAAGAGAAGGGGTCAGCTTAGGACGTGTATCAACTTGATATGTTTAAAAGACTTTCAGATTGTTCTAGAAAAAAGAAAATGGATGTTTAAACTTCTTGGGTATCACAAACCAGAACTGAAGTTTTATGTGCAGCTTTACTATTTTTCTTGTCTAAGTGTCTTGATTTTTGCACTGAATCAAACAGCTACAGTGACTTACAGCGCTGTCACTCTCCAGCTGTCTTCCCCATCCCTTTGCTGTAGTTGTTTCCACAACACAGTTGGCAGAAATGAGGAAGTCTGTGCCTCATTTGCTTTCTTTCACAGTCCAAGATGGATTAAAAGGGTATATGTTTACATGCAGACTGTGATCTGCATGGCAGAGGAGTCCATAACCTGCAGCAGAATTTGAGAGGGGATTTAATGTCTTGGATTCGCACTTTAATTGTTTGACCATCATTGCTCGCTTTGTGCCAGCACAAGCTTTTCTGTGGCTGTACAGTGAAGGAAATAAGAGACCTGATTTGACTTGAAATAACAACCCCTTCCTCTGGGTCATTTTCTTTGCCAGATCAAGTCTCTGATCCCCTTCACTGAATGGTCAAGCAAATGCTAGTGCTGGCACAGCAAAGAAACCAGTGCAAGGGAGAAACAAGCACCTTGAGTTGGAAGCTGGTAATAGATGGTAGCTACATAAACTGGCTTCACCAGTGCTGCCACCAGACATGCAACCATAACTGAAAGCAGCTGAAGACTTGTAGTCAAATTAATTTGACAGAGAAAAGCAAAGCAGTGTTTAGACAGTCTATTGGAATATGAATGCCTTTCTTCTCTATTAATTTTTACAGTTTTTATTCACATCTCATGAAAGCACAGTAACTAAATGTGCTATAGATAGAACTATAAGAACTGTAAGAAACTTGTTAGGTAAAACTATAAGAAAATTGATATTTTGCAATATTTTAAGTGCACATTTGGTATAGACAAGATATTTCCACATTTATGGACAACAAATCTCCGTGTTTTATGTGGACAGTACAAGTAAATATCAGTTTATGTTAGCTTATGAGTTTTTGCCATATTCCAGAGTCTTGGATGAATTAATTTTAATGAGGTCTGGGTAGAAGAACAAGGAAAAAAAGATTAAACACAAGTAAAAAATGTGTATCAGTTAGCCAAAGACCTTGGGCAGTTTGTTTTGGTTTGATCCAAAACATATTTTACTACTCAAGGTTTTTGATTTATGCCGAAGTAAAAAAAATCTTTACTTGCCTCTACAGCACAGATGGCAAAATTGAAAATGCAAATATATTTATAAATTTTTTGAGAATGTGATATACAACCTCACAGTAGTTTAACAGAGTTTGTCAGCCATTACTATATACTGTCAGCAGCATGGTATGCACTGTGCAAATGATTAGTGGCTTTAGAGTGGTCTAATTTATTTGCTTAGCAGATAATTAGGATGCTGGTTGCTTTGAATCTACCAGCTTACCCCAAATTACTTAAAACACTGGTATTTGCATTCTCCATACATACAAATACATTTAGTTTAAATAGCCAGTGTGACTCATTGCACAGGAATGTCAGTCTTTGGATCTATTTTAAATTGGATATCTAAAAGAGAAATTCTCCAATTTTTTTTCTATGTTTCAGTAAAAATCACCACTAATCAAAATAACACATTGGAAAAAAGTATGATGAAAATTCAGCTGTGCAATACTATTTATGAAAAACTTATGTTTTATATAATAAAGCTAACTGTGGCTAACACCTTGCTAGCTCTAGCAGATAACATTTGCACTGAAGGTTCACATTCAGTAATTTGTCCTTTTAGTTTTCTTTCTTCTGTTCAGTTAATATCTCCCAGCACAGTATATTATTAAAATGAAGAAAGTACATTAGATAAGTAGTTTGACATATTTTAGAAATTGCTAATTACTATTACCTACTTTCTTTGACAACTACATATTTTAATTGTAAGACTGCATGTTTTTTCCTTTTTGTAGTACGTACAACACTAGAAAGGAGTCAACTAAGTAGATTTCTTATGTTCTTTTTGTACCTTCTCATGCTCCCTTTCTGCTGTGCCCGCCCCCCCCCCCCCCCCCCCATACTTCCAGATTTTTTCTGAGGTCTATTCAGTTGCCTGTTCCACTTCCATCGCATGCTGCCTCATGGAAAGAGGTTCACCTCATATTTTCTCCTTTTCCAGTACTGTGATAGCACCTTGGCTCTCTTACTACTGTTTTAACTCTGCATGCTTACGTGATGCTGAGAATAATTCTATGTCAACAGCTGATTCATAAAGTGAAGGTGGCACTAACAGTTTAGGTCCAGACTGTATGGATATAATTAGTTTCAAAGAGAATTAAGTATGTATTTCACTTCACTAGGCCACAGATTTTTGAATGTAAATTGTTGTCTTAAGTAAAATAATTGGATCATTCACAATTTTTTCCATTATTTTCCTCCTCTTGTGTATTTCTACAAGTTATAACAGGGATTTCTTTGACTACTTTTATTTCTTTGTTTTATTTTGTTAAACCATCATCATTGTAAGAACATTAACCTTTTTTTACATTATGTTCTTATGCTTTCTTTTTCCCTCTCCACCCTTGATGCCCTCTGCAATACGGTTTTGTACATAGGTCACATACCCACTTATGACACTTTCTTGTATAGGTAATTATTCCCTTGTAAGATGCTTTTTGATGGAAGCCTAGAGATCTGATTGTAGTAATTATTACATGATGAGTAGTTGTTGCCTATTATTCCTTTTCATGCAGAGTTAGCCAAAACTTAAAGGTTTTGCATATTGTTCCTATCTGAAGAAAAAAAAAACCAGTGGTAGCTTATCTTTGATGTTTTTATGCAATGTACCAAGCTCTGTTTCTGTGAATACAAGAGGATTGATGCAGTAGGGGAAACAGGGTTTTTTGGTCAGTTTCCCACTCCTTTCAGCCACAGTCCTTGGCCCAAAAGGTGCTTTCTCTGGACTGTCTAGTGCGAGGTGACGGTATTTGTTTGACCAGTGGCTGACACTTTGATTCTGCTGATGGATTGCTTTTCAGATATTTCTGCTGCTTCTGTCTCTTGCCCTGTCTTACAGATGCCCTTCCTTTTGGCTAGCAGAAAAGATGGAGATGGCTCTATAATATGCTGGTTTTGATCAGTGCATTACCAACCTATAGCCTTTTTAGATTAGGAGAACCATGCTCAATTCTTAACTAGAAAATTTCTGGGTTTTATTTAAGGCAGTAGGCTAGAACAAGTCTCACAGAAATTATGGCAGTTTACTGTTACTGTATTAACAAATCCTGGAGAAAAAAGTTACTTTTCTCACTAAGATGTTATCACTGCCATAGAGATGAAACAAGCTTTGGGTCGTTCACTGGTATGTTCTGACTTTCCCATTCTGCATTTAGTATTCTTTATACAGAACAGTCAGCTTCTGAGGTTTTTCAAAAATACGCACATTTATTGTCTTAAACTGTACTAATGACAACATGCTTTACACTTGGCAAAACATTTAAAGAAGAGAGAGGAGAAATAGAAATACGACCTGGGCTGCAAAAGAAAACATAGTTCTTTTGTATTAAGGTGGTAAAATCTCTGGGAGGTGGTATCACAAACATGATGACCACTTCTAGCTTTTTCTAGTTTTTCATTCTACTGCATTCAGACACTGACACTCCAATGGCAGAAACTTTCTGCCATTCAAACATGCATTGCCATAGAACATTCAAGAAATAGCTGTCTAAATTGCTTAGTTAAGTATAAATAGTTAAGGTGTGATCAGCAAAGAGAGCAGACCTTTGGTCAGTGGTATTACTTAATGCCACACTACAGGACTTGACGCGTACAGAATGTTGTACGGGAAGGTCACCTTTATTGAGGCTGTAATTTAGAGAGTTTGTTGATTTCCCTGATGCCAGAGGAAAATAAAGGTGCATCTGAAAATGAAAGTACATCTGAGTACATCTGAAAACAAAACTGATGGACCCTTGATTCAAGGGAGCTAGTTAAGGCACACCCAGTTCAAGTGATTAAAATCCTTAAGAAAACTCTTACTCATGCGCATGTCCAATAAATCAACTTTTCCTAATTAAATATTGTGTCGCAGCAGGAGGCTAGTCTTAATTTGGAAGTACAATACAAGTCAATTTTGCTGAAGTATAAAAGGCACAATAAAAGAAATTACTTTCTGGATGAGATGAAATTGCTGGCTCCGCTGACTCACCAGAGGAACTCTGGTGAGGATGGGATTCCACCATGATACATGGCTTGCTCCTTGTCATATTACAGCCTGAATCCCTAAGGGGGACTGACAAAGGAGGATGAATTGTTGTTCCTGGAACACTTACTATATCCACACAGTGATTTGGAGTTACTCAGCCTTGGTGTCTTTGTAATACACACATAACCACTCTGCAAAAATTACAGTGAAGCTAATCTGATGAAAGCACAGCTGTGAATTAAGAATCTGATATTACATATTACTTAGTTTGTGTTTGGAGTATAACAAGCCAACATCGTCATCTTTTGATAGTTCTGTGATATTGTGATAAAGAAGAAAACTAATTATCAGTATAGTAAAGCATTGCAGTATTGAACAGTTGGATTTAAAAGCTACATGTAAAACATCCTTCTTGGTGCTTTTCCTTCAGATATGCCCCAATACGTATGACTGCAACTGTGAGCGTGTTTTTAAGATAATACAGGAAAGCACTCCAAAAATAAAAGCTAAGTTCTGTTCAGTAGATCAGAGTGCCACTGTAGGAACCTCCCATTATTACCTGTTTGATAACTTTTTGGCAGCAACTTCATTTCATAAAAGCCTCTGAACAGCTGGTGTTCAGAAACAGAACTGTACAAACCTAGGTTGTATTTGAATTGTTTATTTTGACGTTAAAAAAACTGAAATTGTGTAAATGATGTGGGTAATACTGCAAGACCTTCCACATAAGGACTTCAGAATACTCCACTTTTAAGCTTGTTAAGTAATAACAGAAGTCTCACTGAATAAATAGAAGCAAGTCACGGACGAACCATGGTTTTAGCACATAAAAATACGGTGATCTGACTAAACCTATGACTATCTCATTATTGCAGGAAACCTGAGATGTACAGGAAATGACAGTGTTTAGAATGGGTAAATAGAACATAGATCTTGTATTGCCCTCCAATAGATGCTGTCATCTTATATTTTGGTTTCCTTCCTTCCTGTGGAAAGGAAGGATATTTGTTTTTCAGTGGGGAAAAAAAATATGTGCCCAACATCTGCCACACACCTTGCTGGTGTGTTCATAATCGTATTTTGGATGTTAGAAAAATGGCGCTACTTGCCCTAAGCAAGAGTTGGTCCTATCTTCACAAAAATAAATAGTGTAAAAGTAGAACAATAGTAGGAAACGCCCTCTGCCTAAAACCAATTCTCATAATGATATATTTAGGGTCTTTTACAATTTATTTTATAATTCCATTTTACTCTTAACCTTGATCAGGCTCTGAGTATATCTCATGTTCTGACCACTAGGTTGTACCCTGCATTCAATCAACAGTGTAATATTGGCTAAATAAGAGATGTTTGAGTTAATGTTTCTCTTCCCTTTCTTCACCAAAACTACCGTTAGCAGAAGGATCAGAAAGGCAATTAGTTATCATGTGTGAGAAAGGAAATCCCCCCCCCCCCCCCCCCCCCCTTCATCTGTAGGAACAAAGTTTTCATTAAAACAGTAGGGAAAAATCTACAGGGCTGTCAAAAAGACATAATAGCACGTAAAACTATGCCATAAAATAATCACATTCAAAGGTGTAAGTGCAGCATGTTTGAAAACAATGCATCTTGTATCTCTTAGTATCTCATTGTATAAAGTTAACATTATTTTCTGCTTGCACTTGAATTTCCTTTGTATGGGAGTTTGGAGGCAGAGAGATTATTGGTGGGGTTTTTTTGTTTTATTTGGTATAAATTAATAACAGAGCAAATTCAGCCAGCCAAGTAAGATTAGATAGCCACTGTTTATCACTATATTGTTTAAAGAGAATGTTGCTCTGTGGAATTCTAGGATTCCTTTCGTGCTTAGTGTAGAATTTATCTTTGCTCTGGAATGATAAGTGTGGTGACTCTCCACCAATTCTTGTAGATATTTTTTTAATTGTCATGTATTAGTGTGGAAGCTAAGTATTCAAAATGAAATATAAAATTTGTACTCTTCAAAAATACCTAGTGAAGTTGTTGAACAGGTTTGAAAACAAGTTCCTTTATGACAACAAAATTAAAGTCTGTGACTGAATTAGAAGTGTATGAACCAGAAAAGAGCTATTTGGCTACGGTTTTGCTAATGTTCTAACCAACTAGCTGTGTTTTCCTTTTATCTCTGAAAATCATACGCCTTTCACGCTGACCATCTTACAATCTGAAAGTACCTGTTGAAAGCAAGCCAATAAAGGAAAGATTTCAGTGGCTGAGCTTGTCCTCGCCTCACATAAGAATGTTCTCTGTGGCTTTAACATTCCTCAGAGAAATTCTTTTGTGGCGTGTCCATTAAATGTTGAGATTTTCTGATCGATGTTACTCCACAAGATGATCTTAGTTACTGTAATACCAGCATTCTTCAGATGTATACTTGTCATCCATATCCTCCAATACTTTCACAATAATAAAAAACCTGCAATAAAGCAAGTAATATAGTGGAGTATTCCAGTGAAGGATAGAGGGATTTCACAATGTGATTTGTAAATTATCAGGTTTGTTCTTTAATAGATCATGAAGTGACAAATTCCAGGATTACAGCTTCCACAGTGTAATGGTGTGTGTGTCTCTGAAGTGTAACCATTTTGACTTGTTTCCAAGGTTGACCAAGTCAGAACTCAGTGACTTGCAAAACGACGTTTGGTTCAAAACATTGTGTATCTTGCTAATGGTACTTGTTCTAATTTAAATGCTTTTAAAATATCTTTGGGAATGTATTGTACTTTAACACAGGTAATACCGCTACTACGGCCTACCTTTCTACAGGACAGTATTTTTGGTTTTGCAATTTGTATTTAAAGAAAAAGAAAAGCTTCAATATTTTTCTAGTGTTCCAAGAATTATAAAAATGCTAAATAGCTTTGTCTATCTGACAGAAAACAACACTGGCTCTTTGCTGACCATAACATGTCAGCCTTTAGGCAGCTTCTTGTCACGTGTTCAGAGTAGACAGATGTGTTGGAACAAGTGGTTTGTGGCTGGAAAGTCATAATTCCAGTTGATTTATACGGACCTAATAAGCAAGTACTTTTCCTGAAGTATAGATGAGAGGAAAATCTTCAAATAAAAAAAATATTAAAAATGTATGATTAATGACACTGCATGTCTGACCATGAGCATTTCCTGCTCCTGCCATCAGTGCTCTGATAGGAAATGTTCAAGTCACAAGTTACAGATTTAGAATTGGGCATCCTTGAATTTATTTAGGATATGTTCAAACTTGCAAATAGAAATCTCTTCACAAGCTCAGCAATTCTTTGGAAGCTCAAGTATTTGTTTACGTAGATCTTGCATAACTGCTTACATAGAGCACTGATATTGGGAGAATATTTTATGTGTCTATCTTTTGTCTTTCTATGTCTGTCATGTCCATCTTAATGTCTATCTTTTATTTCAATTTAGCAACTGTTAAAACGTCACAAAAAGTATTTTTATTTACGGATAACTCAAATTCAGATGGCATCGTGATTGAGACCAAACTGTAACAATCTCTAAGTTGCTTTTCTTGTAGAAATATTCCATTACAGGTTGACTTTAGCTATGTTCACATTTCGGACAAACACAGACCACAGAATCTTTTTTCATTTTGACTGTCTTACAGAATATGCAGTTTTATTCACTTCTTTCATATTCCTACACATAACACTATTCCTTTTGCTATTTCTCTTCATTTTATACATTTTGTCCTATGTTACACATGTAAGAAGAATGGCATTATCACCAAATGAGCATACGGAGAAACATTCTCTTGAATACAAAGGCTGAGTATTATTTAACCGATATTACAGTATTGAGTGACTCTGATTCATCTTCTAAAACAGTGGTTCTCAACCTGTGGTCCGTGGATCCCTGCGGGCCCGCAATGTCATCACAGGGTGTCCACGAAGGCTTAAAGTAGGGATGGGGAACATCCAGCCCAGAAACATTTTGTCTGGCCCATGGCAAGCAGAAATCATTGCAATAAAGATATTATAATAGGAGTGTGTTCATTAACAGATTATTTCTCCTTCTCTCCAAATTTGAAGACCCTTCATGAGAAAATTGAAATAAATATTTGATGAAGTCTAGTACCTTAAATCTCAAATTAAGTCTTGGTGGTCCACCACCACAAAAGGTATTTAAAGTGAGTCCGTGGTGAAGGAAAGTTTGGGAACTCCTGCTCTAAAAGATTAATTCAGCTGTAAGAACTAGACAAAATATAGTCTTCAACATTCCCTGTTTGTATGAGGATTACAGTGAAACAGTGAATTAAATGTAATAATCTTAATGCATAGATAACTGCTTATTACCAAGCATCCAAGGGAGTATGAATCTCTTTGGCCGTAATGGTAGAACTTCCATGCTATTAAGTGCTTTCTGAGTTGTTCAGTCATTTAACTGAGCAGTAGTATTTGTAATGGGGTTTTGGTTTTGTTTTTCAGAGTCAAAGGCATTGTGAAGTGAGAGAATAGGTGATGAAGTATCTATCCATTTCTAACTGGCTGATCCAGCTTGGTCTTGCAGAATATTGCACACTCTTTGGGCAGTGTGATGGCATAGAGGTAAGAACTGGCTTTTTCAATAAAATTCTTGAGAAAATGTCAAGCAAGATGATATAATGCAAGTGATTAATGTTCCGTGATATGATGTTGGAGCAAAATACCTAAAGGCTGATAGTTTGCTTTTGTCTTGGGAAAGGGGAAAATAAAGCCAATGTCTTCTGTAACTGTATACTAAAACTCAGAGAAATAGTCACTTACTGGTGAGCTAGATAAAATTAACATTTTACTGTATTAGTCATGGCTGTCTCAGATTGTACCAAACGGACATGTTCACCAGAACAAGAGCATATAGATAACTTCTATTCTGCAAAAGTTAACAAATAAGTTCCTTTCTTAAAATTCAGAACTAGATAAAATACAGACATACATGCCAATTGTTATATGTAGTTGTTTATAGGTAAATGGATACTGTGTGGCTTAAGAATAATCTTCTCTGTTGAGCAAATACCGCATTACAGAAGGACCTCATATCAGTCATCTTGAAGATCCATAGAGATTTATTTAGAAATTCTTAGGAAGCCCTTTTCACACAGGTCTTGATCAAAATTTCTTTTTTATTGTCCATTTTGTGTTTTCAGTTTTTATCATCCATGTACAAATTTATTGACACATACATACTATATCATCAATTAGATACTGCTTTGACAGGTTTTAATTCTGTCTCATTGTATTCCTAATTCAGAAAATAAATGTAAAAACTACAACTGAATATTCTCATCAACTGAAAATATCTTTGGATTCACTTTGAAACAAATTTTTTACGAATTTTTTTTTTTTTGTGACTAATCAAAGTTTCATGAAGTGGCACTAAAGTTTTTCAAATTGGCTTCTGTGTCACATCTGTGCTGCTTGTATACCAGAGTTCTTAGTGAGTGTCATGATAATCTCATAATTCAAGCAAAATAAAAATAAAAGGATTTTAAATTTTAGTAGAATTTGTCACAGCTAGGAAAAGGACAGCATTTTCTACTTTCCCAATTGAACTCAGTCAGTAAGACTTAGAAGCATGTTGAAAAATGTTATTATGTAATTCACACTACCATCATAAAGCAGAAGACCAGTATAGAACCATGGGAGAGCTGTTTTGACAGTCAACAAACAAAAAAAACCTGCAGCAAAGATAGTTTTGCTGGAGTCCAAAACTTAAAAATAGACTTAGTGCATCATTCTGGATACAATGGACTTTTTTTAAGTTCAAGGCCATGAGTCAGCATTTCAGTTCTGCAGTATCTGTAGATTACAAGTATTATATCATTTCATAGTTCCTCAGCCAAACTGAGTATTTTCCTGAAACAAAACTTTGAGAAAATGCCTGACTTACCCTGACTTCACATACTTACTAGTCTGCTTAATACTAGACATACACTGAAGCACCATGTTGAACAAAGCTTCTGAGTTCTTGAAAGTCTAAGTAATTGCCTTTGATGTCTTCTACTTTTAAAAATAATTACTAATAACTGTTTACACTGGGGTTTTTATCACTGCAGTAGAAGGTATGATTATATCCATTTTGTTGAGGACAGTGAGGCAGTTTCTTGAATTAAATTGTTCTTAGCTAAGTAGTAAATTTATGGCAGTAGCAGACAGTTCTTGGGTTTCAGTCAACTGCTCTAGCCAGTTCTTAAGCCAGACCAGAAAGTGTTTATGATCTTGAACGAAGAAGGAATACTTCAAGGTGGGAGACTTTTCTTTCTGACAAATAAAATTTCCACATATTAGTGTTGTCTGCTGAAAAATGCAGCAAGTTCTTTTAAAGCTACTAAAAAAAACCCCTAAAATGTGTTATAAAATAAATAAAAGCTCCCAATGTGTTACCCCGAGAATATGCTCTTCAGTACTGGAGTTAACACCAACCCTGTTTATGTGCTTCCTTACAAGCTTTTTGCTAAAGTTTGAAGAGCAGACATATTGCATTTGTACTACTTTGTGTGTGGTTTTTCTTAGAGGATGATTTTGGGGTTTGGCGGGGAGGGTGTTGGGGTTTTTTTGAGAGAAGCAGATGGAGCCTCTGTCACTGTTGCTTTCTGCTGAAATGTGAATTCATCATCGGTACCAATTTTTGCATTTCGGTAAACATAGAAAGGGATAAATTAAGAGTAAGAATTATTCAAGTCCCTTCTTTCGCATCATTAGGTTCATATGAAGTAATATTTGAGAAACACTTATGACATTTTCAGGCACAGCTGAATTTCCCTAACAGCTTTTGAAACAGTTATAGCTAGTGACATAAAAAATTGAGGCTTTCAGCAATTAGAGGACTACTCAGTCTAAATCAAAGAATGTCATGCTTTTGCAGTGGTTTTAGTTTGAAAGAAAGGTTTTTAAATGACAACTTCAAAAACAGTGTTTCGCTTAGAGTAGAAATTCTGTGTCGCTTGTCTTATTTACACAGTGAAACAATGTGATTTTGTATTTTAGGGTCCTAGGCCTGACTTGTCAATTCTCCATTAGAAAAGGCCACTTTTAGTGCCAGTAACAAGACAGAGTACATCCTATGGATTTATCTTTATCTGATTTACAGTGAAAATACAGAACAGTAAAAAGAAATAAATTTGATCATAAATTTTCTGCTTTGATTGTGTTTTCTTTTTGCTCTGAAAGATGTCATCATCAAATGAAATTTTGTACATACTTATAAATCGACATCAAATTGAAATTTTGTACTGACTTTTAAAGCCTTGAGTTATTTAGCAGCTTATTTTGAAAATAAAATAGTAATGATTTTGTGAAGAGAAAGGGGAATAAAAGAGAACAGTTCAGGTTTGATTACCCAAATGCATTATCTGGAAATGGATGTTCTTTGAAATAGTGTCACAACCCATGTTATGTATTGATTACAATGAATATCCTCTTGATTATCGAAAACCTTCCTTTCCAATATTTTTATGCCCCTCAGTTCACTGAGCTTTATATTCCTTCATTAGCTTAAGTGCAATTGGCATGCTAGCACTTCTGTTTGGTTGTGGTTTTTTTATTCAAAGGAGTCATAGCTTTTAGAAACTCTCCAGCAATCTTGACCAGTTTTATTTAGAGAAAAAATTTAGAGACAATGAATTAATTGTCTAAAAGAAAAATTCTTTATCCCTTCAATGACATAGCTTATCATAACAGAGGGGCTTCATATAACACATAAATATACTTACGTTTGCTATTACATAGCTTACAGTATCAGAAACAGCAAACCTGTCTGAAAGAAATCTGAATTCTCCTGGACTAATAGGTATAGTATATTCCTTTCTGGCATTTACTACAGGACTTACTCCATCTTACAGAAGTTGATCTTAGAAAAATGGGAATTGAAAATCAAGTCCACCGAACACACATCATTTCCAATATCCTGCTGCTTCAGGAGCTAGAAAAAAAAAGAGGTAAGATTTCCATGTTATTTCCTGAAGACTAAGAAGAGAATGAGTTAAGGCAACCCAAGCTTTCCTGTCACAAAGAGGTCATAAACTAATACTCTGATTCGGCCTAGGATACTGCTCTGAGTACAGATCACGGGGTACTTTACATAGACAACAAGAAGAATAGCTAAACATTAATCTTCTGGCAGGTTTTAAAAAAATAATATAACCTGTACTTTTTTTAGAATTTGTCAGAAAAAGCTCCGCTTTCATTTCACTTTCTATTGCTCTAACAGTCTTCAGCTTAACAAGATGCAGTACTGATGGAAGACTGTCTCATGAATGTCTTCCTCACTTGGGAAGATCATATCAAAAGGTCTAAACCAAATTATTTTGTGTATGTGCCACCTCACCCCTAGTGAGGAGAGAGGAAGAGTGCTTACACAGGCAGTCCTGACCCTGCTTTTCCATTTGGGACTTTGCTATGAATTAAGACTTGATCACCACATCTTTTGTGATGCTTTTATCAGTTCAGTAACAAAATTCAGCTCAAGTTCGTGAGTGTTGGAACAAGCCCTGTAAAACATTCCTTTCTGAGTGGAAGGATATGGTGAGATGTTATTCAACTATGACTTACTGTACAGGATATTTTGAGAACAGTTAACAAGGTACGAGTATTATGCAGTCTGACCAATAATTCTGAAGATCACTGCCTAAGGCTTTTACAAATTTAATGTGAAGCAGTGATTTACTTGGCTAACATTCCTAGTTTTACCCTCTCTTGGTCAAGATAAAAAGACTTTTGGAACATGTGTAGAAATTGAATATTCACAAAATGTGTTTAGCTACTTTAACTTTTCACAATAAACTAGAACTGGTTGTGTACAAGTAGATCAGTATATTTTCTCAGTGTATTCTGAGGAGTTCAAAATTGGTTTAACAATTACATAACTTCTACAGTTCATTAGTTTAACTTTCTTAAAGTATGAATGTAAATATGACATTTTTGTAACTGCTACTGTGAACAGATTAGGAAATTATTCAAGTTGATTACTGCAGTGAAACTAGATGTATTTCAATCAATCTATTTTCATGTGGCATTGGGACTGCATTTTGTAACGTTTTCAGTTACTGGAGTGAGGAATATATTACAGTTCTCAATGTAACATTTTTTCCAAGGAAAGGACTGTTCAAACTGTCATTCACATGGTGAATTGATTTATAGATAGTTATGTAACATTTCAATTGACTCACTGGAACATTCCAAATTCTATTAATATTAGCTACAACTCATGGTTGTTCAGCTTCAGACATGTTGAGCTAAATCTGATCTTGCTGTAGTGCTAGTGATTTCAGTGATTTTTGAATATGAGTCAAACGTTTTATCTCCAAACTGGAGTGTGTATAACTTTTTGACCTTTGGACATATGTCTTGCAAGGTGACAGCATGATGCCATTTGTTTCTTGTTTTTGTGGCAGTTAAGTGCTAGAATTCTTTAAGCTCAGTTCTAGTAAGAATAGTGGTGGTTCATATTTTTATGGTCATTTATCGTGGTGAGCAATGTTTTTGTTCACTCTCTGGTTTTGGCTGATGAAAATAATTAAGAGTATAATTGAATTATGTGCTTGAAAAAAGAGCCAAATTGATCTCTGAGTTGTTCTGTTTACACCAGGATATTTACATCTTAGATAGCTTTGCCTATTGTATTAAAGAATTCTAGGAAGGCTGCAAAACAGATCGGTTCAGTCAGTCATACATGCATGCAGACTGTTTTGTTTTCACAGTAGGGACTAATGATTATCTAGTCTCCAGCCTATTATGACATGGTTTTGTTTTGTGTCTGTCTTTGACAGAGTGCTGTGTCTAGGAGCGAAGTGCCTAATCAGTTACACTGAAATGCTTGTTTTCCAGCACTGAACTGTACTGAAGTCAGACATTGGAAAAAACATTTAAAAAAAAATCTTCCATTCTATTAAATAAATACTAATGTCCTATTAAGGTACTTACCAGTACAAAGCAAAAGCTGTATTATTCTGTTTGCTGTTATTTTGAGCTTTAAACAGCAGCATTGTATTTGTTGCTGGTTCAACAGTTTCCAGACAGTGCTTGATGTGATAAGTCACTTTAATATGCAAGCATTTTCACAAGGCTAATTTCATAGGACTAAGCATTTCTTTGTACAGTGAAGTTAAGTTTTGGAAAATTTTGGCAAAACATTTTCTGTTTTCTAAAATGTTACCTGGTTCTGAAGCCTCTTTGAACAGAACATGTCTCAGTATGCTAAGATTTGAATTCATCCTGTCTAGCTACTCGGGCTGTGTTTACTCAGTAATTAATACCAAGATCTGTGCATTGACATAATGCCCAGTAACACATTTGACCTGGATCAAATATGTGCGCATGATCACATATCTGTTGAATTAGGTAGAGTACACAATACGAAGTTCACTACCTTTTATGATTTTTACGCTATCTTTATGCCAGCCAATGGTAGGAAAGTGATTAGAATAACTGGTTTGACGTGAGTAGCATTAGCTAATCAGTAGAAAAACAACCATTCAAAACTGTTAAACCACTTCAGCAGAACTGATTTTGTAGTGCATCAGTGTTTTGAATAATGGGGCTCTGATATTTCTGATCAGTATTACAAAACTGAAAGGCTGCCGTGCCATTGACTCCTTAATTGAAGCTGGGTTTCCAAAATGCCAGCCTAAGCAGTCTGTGCCCTCTTCAGCTTTCCTTTAGCTGCTTTTTCCCATCTCTGTATCATTCCTTTTGTTGTCAGTAAAACTATCCTGCAGTTGCATGGTGAACTGATGGGGAAATTTATCTGGCTAAAAACCAACTTTTTTTTTTTCCCTCATGTTCATCCAGATCAAGTCCCCATGCCAGTTCACTGTTCAGCTGCACTAACACTTGTACGAGTATGAATGGCCAAGGAAGAGATAACACAGGGGAGCCCTGATGGCTGAAACAGCCCCACTGCCTAAAGTGAAACCACAACTGAAGGTGTTCTATTAGGAGGCAAGTCACTCTGTGCTCCCTCTAGGTATTAGAGACAGATGAATTCAGCAGATAATTCAGTCCACTTTCAATGTGAATTACCTTTTGTAGGTGTCTATATTTTTTGTTGATCATAGAGATATCTCAGGACAGCTGACTTTCTGGCAGATCACTCAGCAAGTGCTAACAGCTGGTGGAATGAATTTAGGCCTAAAACCTACAATTGCAGTTGGCCTGGAACGTTTAATCTTCTTTTGAGTGCAGCCTTTCAAATGTTAAGAAGGTGTTGATTTCCTCTTCTGTAAATCCTGATGATCTCAAATATTTGCTTAGGGATTATCACCCTATTTCATTTCCTTGCAAATCAAAGTACACAAGTGGAAAAACGTTTCCAGTTTCTGCAAACTTTCTTCTGAAGTGCAAAATTGTTACCAGTTCTGAACATACTTCCTATGACTGTTTGATGAACAGAAGACCATGTGGCTGTGGACGGAGTCAAACTGATAGCTGTTCAAGTCCAGGATCTTGTATCAGGTAGTGGCAAAGTAGATGTCAAATGAAACATGAAAGAACACACCAACTCATTGTCATGCTTTCCCAGAATACTTTCTCGGCTTGTAAGCATTTAATCTAACAAAAATGAAATTTCAAAAAGGTATGAATGGGAAGAGCCATAAATACTCTTTCCGCAGTCCTTTTGTCTGTATCTTGACTTACCTTTTGATGTGCACTGCAGCACATTCTGAATCTTGGTGTCCTGCCATCTAGGCCAGTATCCATTCATGTATTCACAGCATGCTGTGACTCCTTTGAGATGTACCTTTTGTTTTCTGTTCCAGGGAAATTGTAAGAGTCAGAGGGTGGGGCCTGCAGCTTGCCTGGGCTTGTCCCAATATAGAATCAAAATGCATCCAAAATTCAGGTACTAAACCACTCCTAAGTAAAGCAAAATGTGGGTTGTGCGTCTGTCTATGCCTATAGAAATGTTCTCAGCAGCTATCTAGCACCTTTCTGTAGTCTTAGAAATGTTTGTTTGGCATTGCAAAGGAGCCAGGAAATAGCGTATCCTCTTCTAGAAGTGGCTTTTTCTGGTATGAGAGAAACTGATGACAAATTAGGTGTAATCAGACTCCCGTATTACACAAAAAGGTCTTCCTTCCCACAGCATGAGGCGTAGCGCACTGTTCCGTAACAATCAGCAGTTCAAGACAGACATCCTGAAAGCTGCAGCCCAGTGCTTATAGAGTAGTGCTCCAGGAAGGAACCATGGTTTTCTCAGTATCCTCTAATACAACTAAAGTGGGGTTTGATGTTATGGGGGATTGGAACAGAGTGATATTTAATCATGTTACCATATTGTGCTATGGTCTTTAGGAGTGTGGTTTTATTTAAGTTTTCTTATGATCTATAGTAAAGGAATAAATCATGCTTCAGATGCATTGAGGAATCCTACCATAATGTGAGCAGCTCCTTCAGTGTGGTGGAAATGTTACCTATAGAGAGGGTAATGTAAATACATAAATGCAAAAGTCTATTTTGATACAATAAAACAATACCTTGGATATTGCCGGACATGAAAGATATTTCTTGATTCCTTTATAACCATGAATTTAAATACAGAATTATTGTTGAAAGCTTTGTATCCTTTGGCTATTAAAATGTTTGTAAGTATTCGTGATGTATTTTATATACATCATTGGTTGAGCTGAGTGGAAAGATACATAGAAAACTAAGTGACGAAAAGTTTTTTTTTTTTATGAGGTGTTCTAAGAGCTAGAACTTTGTTTTTCCAGTACCTTCTGGAATACTTCAAGATACTGAGCTAAATTCTGATTAATAGCATTTTATGGCTTAATGTGATTTCATTAACATCTTAGAGTGTTTTCCTTTGAGAGGCTAAAGGTATAAAGAATATTTACTTTTTGTCTTGTATGGGTTTGCTTATACAGAGAGATTGCACTTTTTATAGAATATTTATTTAGATCTTTTATAATTGTATGTCATACAGAGGAGGCCAGCCTTAATGGATTTAAATAAAATATATGCATTGACATAATTTATCGTGGATGAATATAAAATAATATGCAAGACCTGAATTAGAGTAAATGTAATTAATATGCCATAAGTTCCTGCTTTTGGTGGGGAAAAGATATTTTACATTTAAATTCTTAAATAACTGTTTCTGCACATGTTTTATTTCTTGCCCTGCTGCAGTAGTGAAAAGTTAAATATGAAGTGCTTTCTTTCCATGTGGGTCTTCTCCTTGTCATTCATTATATAGAAGACCTATGATGTGCATTATTAAGAAGGAAGATGAGCAAGCAGTACAGACATTTGCTTGTGCTTGGGACAATGTAGAGACCAGCCCATCTTCAAAGAAGGTGTAAAATAACAGAGGAACTCCTTCATAGGCTTTTATTAGATGGCCAAAACAATTAGCATAAAGCCATGACTGCTTTTGCCTTGTCAAACACAAATATCTTGCCCTTGTCACTCTTGGATAAAACCCTTTTACCCATTTAGGCTTTTTTGCTTCTCTTTGAAACACTACAAACACAACCCGAGTGCTTTGGAGCAGTGGTATGTAGTGTCAACCTGGCAGATTCCAGACTAGTGCTAAACTATTCTGGTAGCTTTGCCAATAGATGGAGAGGAGGCTGCTTTGAACACTTTCATCTGCATAGCAGCTACCAGAGGTAGTATTGCTACCTGTGTGGTCTATTTTGCTCTCACTGAGAGATACAAGGATTTGAAGGTTTTTGCCATTTCTGTCTGAGGAGGTCAGAAATGTAGATGCTGCTACAAAGTTGTAAGTACACACCTCTGTACCATTTCATCTGTTGAAAGTTCCAAATTAATTTATTGCTGCTTTCTGGCCTTTTGTTGATCCTTGTCTCTACATCAGTTATGTTCTAAAGGAAAAACTCCCCAGCATCTGTCATGTGAAAAGAGAGGCTGTTAATTCTCTTGAATTTGAGTCTTTTTACAGCAACATGGAAAAACAGAAGCTTACAAGAAAATCTTAGCTCCACAGTAATAGTTCTTCCACTGCTAGAAGCAAAAAGAGGAAAATAGACCCCCTGGTAAAAAGGAACCCATAAAACCTTGTCCAGCTTCTTTCTGACATTGTCTTCCAGTGTAATACGTCACTTACCAAAACTAGTCACTAAAAGAAAACTGGTTTTAGTGCAGTTTTACCCACATATTTCAAACTTCTGAAACAGGTCTGTCTAATCTATGTCAGCACAAATTGCTTGATGTGATTTTCAATACCAAACTAAAGGCAGGGGGAAGGAATACAACATGTTATTGTCACAGAATATGTTCAATAATTTATTTTTACTAATTTTTTAAAATTACTAATTATCTTTTGTTAAAGATGATACTCAGTTTTCTTGTATTATATCTGACAAGGGCTGTACTTAGATTTTTGGTTCTAGCAGTGGCTGATACTAGCTGACTCAAAATGTGGACTTCTATAGTCCTGAGAACTTCTGATAGCTACGGTGAAATTTTTTTTTCAAATCCTTCCAAAAGTCTCAGTTTCTTTGTGGCTTAAGAGTTACAATAGTGAGCTGCAGATTAGAGGAGTTTAATAGTGAACCTATTCCTATTGGAAAATACTGATTTGTTAGAACTATAGTTTTTAGCCGGTAGTAAATGAAGATCAGACATCTGGTATTATACATACCCAGTCTGTACTCTTTTAGGTCTGCAAAAATTAAATGTGCTGTAGCCAGAAACTCCAGCAAGCCAGAGCATGTTCATGCTCCAGTTTGTCACTGAATGAGCTAAGGTTTATCTAACTCCTCCAACCCTCCTGCTTTACTACAGTATTATTTCCAGGATGATCAGATACGGGACATTTCTGCTTGCAAACTTCTCTGGGGCTAGGGATCACGAGGTTTCTTGACTCTGACTCATAACAGATAGCTCTTTGGGAGTTTTGGAAAGACCTCGTGTATCCAGACCTAAGACAGAGCAAATAGCAAGACTGGATGTTGGTAGCTTTATTATGGCGGTCTGGATAGGTGCTGACTAAACTTGTCTGTTTCAGTTGGCAGCTGGGGTGGGGAGGATCTTAGAAGGCACAGTTGCCATAACTCATAGTTTTTAAACTAAATATTGTCAGATTTCAAGTACTGGAGCATTTTCACTTTGTGTTGTCATTCTAATTTGGCCTGATATGTCTTCAATTAATTTGAAAATTGCCAGCAAATAAACTTGATTTCCTAGCCGGCAGTTATGCTGATCATTATTTTTTCTATGTGGCATCTGTGGGAGTTGAGGGAATGTAGCATTTTGTTTGTTTGTGTCCTTTCTCTTCTAAGACAAGTCTACAGTAGAAACTTGCTTTGACTTTTGTTTATCAGGGAATCTACAAGAACTGCTGCGTGAGCAATCCATGCATACCATGTCCTCATCTTGTGTAGTTACTTCTGCATTTTATCATTGCAGCTGCACAGCAGTGCTTTTAGAGTAGATATATTTTCTTCTGGTTATTTTAGGAAGACTAGAATTCTGATGTTTAAGGTCAAATGGAAAAGTTCCAGTCAATCCTCTTGTTTTGTCTCATTATCTCTTTTGTTACCGTAAACCAGGCACATTTTGAAAATGGTCTCTCAAGAACTGGCAAGTACCCAAATCCTGGTGCGATTAAGGTATGCAAGCTACAGCATCACAGGGTTTAGGACCTAGGTCCCAGTTATGTTCCTTCTCACTCATCTGTTTAGATAGCTGTTTGTATAGGTGTCTTTGCACTAGGTGGAAAGATGCATCTGTACATAGTCCCTTCCTTCAGAAAGCAGAAGTCAAGGGTGACCATAAAAGGCCACAGCAGTGTGTGATGTGTGGCCAGCAACAGACAGCACACTGCTGGTTTCTCAGCCTCTGCTAGGAGGAGTTTTGCAACAAGGAATTTAATCTAGTTTAATTCAAACTCACTCCCAACTAATGTAGCTGGTGTAGGCAGTCCTGTGAATTCTTCATTCTTCGAATTTGCAGGCAAATGCTCTTCAACAGCTTTGCATCTAATATGTACAAGGATGGGTTGTGTAAATTGTCATACGTGAGGACAAAGACCAATTTTCAATTTCATCTGAGGACAGAATCAAACTCCTAGGAAAAGGATGCAATGACTCATGCAAGAGTAATCACAGTTCATGCAGGGCTGCCCAGCTACCAGTCCCATTACTTAGCACGAAGTCATGTTACTCAGGAAATTACTACTCCTTTTCTGGTTCTTATTCATAAAACATGACAATGAATCATGACATTACTTCCTATGTAATTACAGTGTCTGAATATTTCCTGAGGTTTTTAGAATCAGTCAATAGAGACCATTTTATGTGCTAACTGATCTGAATTTTTGGCATGATTTTTAGATGTCTTTTACCTGAACTGTGGAATGTATGATTTAGATAGAGAAGCAAGACATTTTCCTTTATGCAATGAGGCAAATAATAGTGTGCACTTCTGTAGCATCTCCTACTTGATAAGCTGATAAAGTGCTTTACGGTCTTCCCTGTGAAAAATATCTACCACTCTGATGTATGTTACAAAAATGTAACTACAGGTCATACAGGAAATAAGTGGGTCAGAATACTAGAACTGAAAGCATAATCCAGGTATCTCAACTCTTCTTTCTGTATTCTCACCATAATTCCATTTTTCTTGCACAGGACATATTAGTGAGGCATTTTAGTGTCTAAGATGGGATCACAGTCTGTTGGTTTTTTGGTTCCTTTCTCCTCCCTCTGCTCTTCCCCTCACTCCCACAGGTATATTTTGAAGAAAGATTGCGCCTGAAATATTTTATGGGAAATTTCCATAGATTGTTACTTGTGGCAGTGAAGTTCTGGAATCTGTCACTGTGCCTGAAATGTTTCTGGTACTTCTCTGTCCTCAATACTTAACCTGGTTTTGCACAACTGGCAATGAAAAAGCAGAGTGCCATCAGCTGTTGAAGATCTGCTAGCTTTCCTAGTTTATCACTAGCTCAAATGTCATTGCATTTGAGGATGAACTTAATTGAAAAAATATTGGAGTGAGTTTTTGTTGTGTGTTTAGGCCTCATTTTATGTGAAATTGGCTTGATTTTAGATCTTAACTTCAAGGTTCTGTTCAGTGTCAGTAGGATGTTATAATTTTCTGTAATTTGGGGGGAGAATGTTATGTAAGTGTGCAAGTCTGTGACTGCCAACATACCACAAGTGGTGACCTGTGTCCTAGCACCAGTGAATGAATTCTTTTGGAAACTGTTGTCTTTCACATTTACCTCAACTTTTCTGTTTTGGAAGTTGTTATTGTAAAAAGTGTGTGGCAATACCAACAGTGATAATGCTTTCCTACTGCTCATGCCTGCCTTAAGGAACTGAAGTGGGGTTGCTATGGGAAGGAGTGCACCAGTCAGAAATGCTGCCATGAGCCTTCTTTACCTCAGTCTATTAATTTTCTAATCTCCTGTCTCATCTTCATCTCTTACTGCATATATGAGTGATCTCTGCCTTTATTTTTTTTCTTTCTGACTTTATTCTAAATTTCATCTTACTTGAGCTTTCTTATGCAAAGATTCTACTCATATCTATGAAAATTTCCAGAACTTTCCTCTCCCAACACCTACTTCTGTAACATAGAGGATGACTAAAGAATCTTGACTTGATGAGCTAAATGTTTCTGAAGCTCTAGCTACACTTCAAAGGAAGGTCCGGTGCTCTTTCTGTCCTGAATTGCTTAATTTTAAAAAAAAATTCATGGTGCTGTAAGGTATTTTAGATAGCTCAGATTGCAAAATTCAGTGTTCTGGACAATGCATAAAACCCCAAACTACAAAGAGGTAGATGTCTTAGTTCTACCCAGTACCCAGAGGTGTCACTATGGTAAATCACCTTGTGGAAATTTAATCCTGCTGTTGTCGCTATTGGATGTAGTTTAACTTGTTCGAGTGGGAATACCATAGTTTCATTTATTTTTGATGATTGGTTAGGTAATACATAGAGGTCCTGGAAGATGAATAATCTGCTCCTTAATGACATTTATCATTTAGATAGTTTAGGACCACAGCTTCAGTGACATCATGTAGTGAGGCTCTGAAGTAGATACATCAGAAAAAACTTATTAAAGCTAGTCCTGGTGAAAATGGAGAGAGTGGGTGAAAGAATTGAACATTAGAGTGAAACGAAAGTAGTGCATGAAGGGATCTCCCAAAAGAGAAGAACTGTACAACTAGTAGAGATCAAATATGTCGGAATCAATTAAAAGTTTGGTTAGGCAGAGAAACATTTGCCTCCGGAAAGCTGATCTAGATAGGATAGCTGTGAAGAGGTTTGCAGAGTGTTGGCTTCTGAGCTCTGATAAGAGGGAAAGAACAGTGTTATCAGAATTGCTTTGGACAACGGGAATAACTGCTGCAAAACTGGAGACATGTTGGCCAGGCAGCCTGAAAGACTGAGCCAACGGGAAAGAGGCAAATACAGTGTTAAAGAAAAATTGGATCTAGACAGTGCTTTAAAAGTCAACTGAGTGTATCTCTGTTTCTATTTCAGCAAAAGCCCTTTGGCTGAGTCAGTGGTACAGCTGAAGGTGCCTGAGGTAATTTGTTAAAAATGACAGTTCTGCCTGTAGTTACCTGATTGTTTTAAAGGGTATACTTTACACAAGGAGGCTAACTAGCCATCTGTTCTGTCAAAAGCTCTCGATCCTTTACAGCTATTTGACTCTGCATTTTAGAAAATGCATTTTATCCCACCGACCTGTTGCACAGACAACTTCATGTAAGGTGGTGGGACGAGGGAGAAGTCTGCTAAGGTAAGTAAATCGTGTGTGTCAGGTACGTGCTAGGCTCAGAATTGTCCGTGAACAGGGTGGATTTAGGAGACTTAATTTTTGCTGTAGAGCTATTCTGGGAGACGAAATTATGGAAGCGAAGTTCTTGAATCCCGGGAGAAGGGCGCGGAGAGGTCACCGCCCGTGAGGACTTGCGTGCCGGGGGCTCGGCGAGGGCGGCCCGAGCAGCCCGCCGAGGGGTGGGGTTGGGGAGTCGCAGAGCCGGGCCGGCGCTGGCTGCGACCCGCAGAGCGCCCGCGGCCGCGGCGCTGCCGGAGCCGCCGCACGCCGCTCAGGGCCCGGGGGCTGCAGGGGCCGGCCCGGCGCCGCCGCCCCGCGCTCGCCAGGTGAGTGGCGCCGGGAGGCGGCCTCGTCTGCTGCGGTGCGGACGGGGGAGCCGCGGAGCCAGCGCCGTACCGCGGCGGCCCGGGCGAGTGAGCGATAAGGCGCTCTGGGAAGGCTCCGGTTGAGTCACCCTCAGTTCACTTATCGCGAACTGCTCTTCGTTAGGGCAGGCTGGTGCAAGCGTACGGGCCGGCTCCGACCGCGGCACGGCCGTACCTTGCGCTCTCCCGAGAACGTCCCGGTTGGTTTGCTGGAAGCGCTCCGGGCCGCCGGTGGTGCGAGGCCGGCCTCCGGAGCCCTTCCCCTGCCCGCTGCCCCCCGCGCCGCAGCCCCGGGGGAACTGCACGGCACTCGCTGCCAGGAGATCGCTTGGTCGGGACGAAGCCTCCAACTAATCTCCAGAAGGCCTGGAAAGAAGCAGCAGCGATCAGACTGGTAACTGTGGGGCCGGCGTTGTCCACCCGGGCAGAGTTAAAAGTTGGGTGGGGGAGGTGTGTGTGTGTGAGCGTCCCTCTGTCCCTGCCTCTACGGGAGCAGCGAGCAGAGGAGCAGGGCCAGCCCTGACCCTGGCGGCGGCTGCCTTGCGGGCTACTGGAAATGCCATAGCCGTGGCAGTAGCTACTGAGACGTTTGATCCAATGCTTAGATTTTGTAGGGATGGATACCATGCAAATTATTAAATATTTTTTAAGTATAAACCACAGGTGTACTCGAGATACCAAGATACTTAGCTGAGTAGAGAGAAAAGAAATGCTGTATCCTTTTTTTTTTGTTAAAGAGGAGCATATATAAAAGTGCTTCTTTCTGTCCAAATTTGTAATTTATACAAGTCTCTTGTTAGTCCAAAATATTTAAGTGCATACTTACTGCTGAAAAGGTTTTTTAAATACTGCATTTTCAGTGAGTGGGTTGTTTTGTGGGTTTTTTTCAGTAAAGTGGGAACAGAGGAGCAGGCAAAATAATAAATGACTTCCTATACTAGAGGAGGAATAAAAGCTTGTATTTTGAAGCATTAGCTGAAAAATCCTTAGGTTTGACTGTAACGTCGGTGAAGTCCTCTATTTCTGGCAGCAAAATGGGGAGAGAATGTTTATTTCAAGTCAAGGCTTCATACCATTCAGGATTACTGAGCTGATGGGGCACTTAAGTTTCTGAGATAGTTTCACAGTACAAGCCAAATGAGGAGGTCTCTACTTACTGTTGAATCCTCTTCAATGATCACTTTTTTGTGGCATTTTCTATAGGTACCAAGGCATTCTACGTGTGAAAACTCACGAAGTGTGGGTTTTATTTGTTTCTCTCATCTCAAAACAGAAATTTCAAAGATAATTTATCCTGGCCGGTGTGCTTTCTGTTGCCTGAGAATAAAAGTTAAAAATAATATTTTTTAATAGATTGTTAGATTACAGTGCAAGGATGTATGGGGGCTGGAAATTGTATAACATATGTAGGGAGAGAGAGCATGAACATTTTGATAGCACTTCAAGACCCTTTGGAAGCACTGACCTAGCTGTAATCTTGTGGGGAGTTTTTGGTGTTTGACACACTCATGTTTTTTCTGATAGTAGCTTAAAGCCTTTGAACTATTGCGTATGCTTTCTCAATCTATTTTTCTGTATCATAACAGGCTGCAGGTTCTTGAACCTTAATATTCTTCTCAAAGTCCTGTGATCTGTTTGCTGTAGCAGCTACTGCATTGGTTTATCTTGTTTAAAAAAACCAAAAAAACCCCAACAGAAAATACAGGTTGTAGAAAGCTTTCTAAGCCATTTTGGGAGCAGGAATCCTCTTTCTTGTTACACTAATGAAGATGACTACATTGCTTCTAAGGAGACAATTAACGTGAAATCTACTTTGAGTTTATAGTGGCTATAGTTTTAACTGTATTTCTTCCTATGATATGTTAACTTTAGTGGCTTTTCAGTCATGCTTCTTCTGTTTCCCTAACTTATTCTCTTACTACACAAAAAATAAATCAGAGGAAGTTGATCTGGTTTTTGTCCTGAACTTAACTTTCTTCACCATTAAGATTGATCACTTTAATTATTTCCCATGTGCTTTTGCATATTGCATGCAAATATGCCAAGTAACTTAGCAGGGAGAAAAGAGTAATATATCTCCTGCTCACCGTAATATATTGTTACTGGTTTTGAGGGAGGGAGGGCAGGTAGGTGGGAGGAGGTCGTGAGGAGATTTGCTGTGTCAAAAGTAAGTAGGATTTTCACAAAAGTTGACACCATCTTGTAGTTGTTCTTTAGTTGAATGTATTAAACCATGCTCAAGCCCTATTAGCTTCGTAGCATATGTAATGATAAAGACGTGGTAAGACTGAGTAAAGTATTGTAGCATTGGTGATAGGATGATAACACCAGGAATAGACTTCAGAGACTTTGGTCTGACAGGAAGAATGACCCAGACTGCAGATCAGTAAAACTTTGAGAGAAGTGTGAATCTTTTAATGTCCAAAGCTGATTTAGATGCAACTCAAGAGTTTTGAGATAAATAGCTTGAGAGTCTGATTCAGAACTCTGAAATTGATTTTCTATTTCCTTTTGTGAGGTTTCCATTAGTACGTTGTTTTGGGGAAGTGAAGGTCATTTGTTTCATTGTTCATATGGTTCTTTTTTGTTTTGAGCAATGATGTGAAGAGATGCATACCCCATTGGATTAGAGCTTGGTGCATGTTTGGTCTTGCCTACCAGATCCGTGTTTTATCCTATGTCCAATTTTATACTGCTTTTCTAAATGTCATGCTGATTTTAAAGACTTCTTCGTTTGTATTCCTTCACCCTCATTCATAACAAAAAACTAGAACATTTCAGAAGTTACCTGGAAACCTTTCATGCCCTCCAGTTCTCTGAATTCACAGTCTGACTCCTGCCAATTCTGTTCCCATATACTTTCCCAAATTACAGATTGAAGAAAGTAAAATGCCACTCTCTATATAAATACAAATTCACCAAACATTTTTAACGTTATATTGACATGAGTCAATCTTGTTTGCATCTAGTTAGGGGAAACTTGTATGACTTCATAAGTGTTCTGTTTTGTTAGATGCTGCATTTTGACAAATAGGAATGTGTACAAATAGATTTCAGTTTCTTTTGGGCTATTGTTCTACTATAATTTCTACCAGTTCCATTGTTGATTGTATGATGGCGTATGTTCAAAGCATACTGTCTCTTAGGGAGTAAAGTTTTCAGGGTTTTTATATCTAGTAAAGTCAAACATTCTTTGAATCATATGCTAAAGTATTTGAGACATTCCAGAGTCTTCAACTGAAGAGGCTCCCTCCTTGCAGTGTTTACATTCAATATGAGAAAAAATGTATGGATGGTTTGGCAGGACTTTTCTTACTGAGCTAATTGTTGTAGTTCTCACTTTACGTTTATGAAGAGTACATAGTACAGCAGCACATAGTCAACCAGATAAATTTGTGGGTAGAAGTTAGCAGACCTGTTGTTTTAGGGGGTTCGATTTCTTTGGGTTTTTTGGAGGGTTTTTGCAGGGAGAATTGCTTGAAATACTATAAAAGCTTCTGTACACACGTAATTGTGGCCAAGTGTCTTACAAGTTCTTGAATGTAGATATTTTGTACTAACTTTGGAACTCTAACTTGATTCCTCAAAACAAAACTGAGGTGTGAGTTTGAGGATTGGGTATTGAATTTGTAAATCATGGGATGTTACTGAGAGTGACTTAAAAGGTGCAGGGGGAGTTTGGTTTTCTTTCTTAAGAAGGACTTCTTAGGAGAGGAGGTTATATGGAAAATACTGTACCGCAGAGGGTCATTGTTTATTTGTTGAAAATTCTCAAACTGTTGGATGGGAAATCTACTGGATTACTCTAATATTTATCCTGTGATTTGGTTAGGAGAGAGAATTCTCAGCATTCTTTTATGGATCCTCAAACATGAAGTGGTTGACAGTTTACTGTCATCGTTAAGCCTATTGTGAACTCATCTGGTATCAACTATTAAACTGAAGCTTTCATTGGTTATGTTTATACCTACTTGGTTTTGATACCTATTTGCATGAAATGTCATGTGTTCCATTTCAGCATAGTGGTGGTAATTTTGCAGGAAAGCCTAAGGAAAATCTTTCTGACTGGGCAACCTGCACTTAAATAGTCAGAATTCAGAGGTTTGAAGGTGTTTTTTATAAACTGATAAGGAGGTACGATTATTAAGTACAGAATCTCAGCAGCCCTCAAAAGAATAACATCTTTGTGCAATATGAGCAAGCTAACCTCCAGTTTTTCAATCTATATAAATGGTGTTTGTTGCCTTACTACAATAAACATATAAAGCTGAGTTTTCAAATGATCGTGTGATTTCGAAGAAGTTTCCCCCCCCGCCCTTGTTTGAGGTAATTTTTATTGTTCCTCTCTAATAATAAAGCTGAATTTACTGGAAACAAGCTCTGTCAGTTTGCTTTAGCTATAGGAGGTTGTAGCTTTGTGGTATTTGCATTTAAGATCTTCCTATCTCTGGATCAGTCATTTCATTTTTAGTACAATTGTAATGCAAAACTGACTTCACAGCCCTCTTTTATTATTTCGGAAATAATTGTGTGATATTTGTAATACTAGCCAGCAGAAAATATGTCCTCAAACCACATGATAAATGGAGAGGTGATTTAGTATTTCACATCAAGGGTCCATATGGTAATTTATGGCAGACTTTTTGTGACAGTATGGTTTGGTTTCTTTAGGATTTCGAATTATGTTTGGATCTCTGTAACTAAAAATGTCAGTTCATAATTCCTCAGCTCTTTTCAACAAGAAACCTGACCAAAGTCAAACAGATTCTCTCTGGGCAGAGGTGCTATTGCCAGAGGCTTTTCTACTGTAGTACATAGTAGCTGTGCTCAGACAGAGCCTTGGCAAATTGAAGATTTAAAAAAAAAAAATCTAAATATTATTTATCATCTGTAATTAATGAGTATTTATTGATGCCCTTCAGTAAGGGAGAAGTGGGAAAGGATTTGTTGGTGATGTCTGGAAACCTTATCCAGCCTGTGAATCTCTGCAATGCAGCTGACAGGAAATAGCAGAATTCTTTCATAAATTTGAGATCAGCTTTAGTGTTACTGTAAAACTAAGCCTGGTATGATAACCTCTGTGTAGAAGTAACAGTAGCTTCAGTACAGCAATGCTTTGATAGTACCTGTGATGCTGATGCTGGAGAAGGGAGCAGGAGGACTATAGAGGCAGCTCTGTCTTCCTTGCAACACCTGTGCATTCTCCAAAACCAGAGGAATTCTTATGCAGCTGTAGGCAGCTGACTTCCAGACTGCTGGGCCTTCAGGGTGCTACTTTTATTTTTCAGCATGAAACTTGACCAAGGTCAGAACAGATTCTCTCTGTCCATAACTGTTATTTCCAAAAGCTCTTCTGCTTTCTGATTTCATATCAATCTCTGCTGCTCCTGTGGCTTTTCCAGTTTTTATAGGAAACACCTGGTTGACTACCACCTAGGTTAAATAATGTCGGACTGGTTGACCTTTAGGTCTGTGTGTATGTTCCATAGAGTGGCTTTTGCAGGCTATTGTAACCAGATAGGATAAGGCAGCCTTTATTCTGTAATATATCACTATAAAGTGAGCACAAGGCAGCATTTTTTGAGGAACAGAACAGCAATCTGTTAATGTGCCTGAACTGTTTGTCTCTAAGTATCTTGCTCATGATAACAGAAAAACTTGTGCTGTATGGCAGGCTATAATTGATTGTACAAGAGAGTGACAGCTATGCAAATCCCTAATGTCAACAACGATTTGAGCCAGCAGGCTGTGCATGCTGAAGAAGAGAATTCCAATAATCTGCTCCTGCTCTTATCTCTTGGGTAGCCCCTTAGTTTACAGCCTGTTAGAAATATGTGACCAGTTCTCTGCTAGATTTATTACTTGAGCAAGACTCTTCAGAAAGTTTTTTCCTCACAGTGTGCCAACTACTGTATTTAGAAACATATTCTTCCAAATCAAGCTGTAGTGTCCCCTTTATTTTTTGTCAAAATGTTCATAAAACTTTGCTTTTTGTTAATGATTCTAAGTTGATGTCTGAGTCTTCAGAGGATGTGAGGGAGCAAGAAAGAGGAACTTTGTGGATAAACGGAGAATTGATCTGGGCCTGCTCTTGCATGTGTGTCCAGATCGGTTGTTTTCTGTTGTGACTTTTCACGTGTATAGAAGTTAATATACATGTGTGCTTCACATGCAGTTGGGGGCAATGTGACTGGATTATAATACAGGCTACAGTTTGAGGTATCTGACTGCCTTAAAGCAAAGCAGAAGCTCAATTCTAGATGCCTTTGTTACTCATGCTATTTAACTTCCATCAATTGATGTGCTATGATAAATCTTGTTTCTGTTTTTCCAGATGCAAAAATGATAGCTGCAGGAAAATTTTCAAGTCTTCCCAGAAATGGCCCAGTGAACCACCAGTTCCCATTAGCTTCTTCCATGGACCTTTTGACCACTAAACCTTCACCAACTGAGCATCGCTCAGACTCCTTTCAAGACATCTCTATCCATGGCACTCTCCCCAGGAAGAAGAAGGGGACAATTGCCACAAGGTCTTGTGATATGTTTAGCCACATGGGAACATTGCCATACACCAGAACACACCGGCAGCAACCACCTTTGGTACAGGATGTTATAGAAGAGTACCCCCCCCAAAATGGGAAGAGCAACAAACTCAATGCCAGGTACCTTGTAAAACCTTAATTTACATATGTTTGTTGCATAATAATTATTTTATTTCTAGACCTCTAAATGCCCTGTTATAAGTGCAGCTGTTTGTTACAACTTTGCATTCCAACAGAAGTTGAATTTTCTCCCTGGTACTCAGTTTAGGTCTTGATAGAAGAAGCCAAACAAAAAATGATGTGAAATGTGTAGGGTGGAGAGGAGTGAATCTGATGCATAGATTTCAGGAATTCTGAGAATTTCTTTTTTTGACTTACTGAATAGCTCAGGCTTCAAAATCATTTTCCTTTAGCAATGAGGTCAGTATATGGGCTGTTAAATACAACAGTTTTAAAATGTCTTTCTGTGGGATCTAGTGATCTGAATTTTTAGTCTTTCTTTTGACATCTGTATAGTTTTTAAAAATAATTTTTAAGGGCTAGGTCTTGCCTCTGTTTAAAAGGTATAGCATTGCATGTACTATTCCCATGGAGGAAACTTTTAAAAGTCACTGAATTGCTTTTGAAATGACCCTTTGCATTGTTCTAACAGAGCAGTTTTAACCAAGTCAAACTATTCAAACTTGGTTTTGATTTGGATGCAATGCTTATACAGATGGAGTGCAGAGGAAAAGGAGGGAGTGGTGTTCCAGCTGCCTCCAACCTAGAGCTACATGTGAGCTGTTTTTCTTGAAGACTCAGTGGAACCCAACGTACCCTGAGCTAATGGCAAATTATACCCATTTATTATTTTTGCCTGACTTCTCAGTTATAATATCCATGACTATTGAGAAAGAATTACACTGTCATAGCTAGCATTTCTTTTGGGAATCTATTATCATCACTGATATTTCATTGCTTACCAAAAAAGTAATTAATTTTGTAAATGTCCTTTTCTGATATCAAGGTCTATAAAATGGGAAAAAATTTCCAGCTAACAAGAAAAATGTAATGCACTGCATCAGTTAAAGGCACAAAGATGAGAGTGTTAAGTTGCTTGGGTGACAGAATTAAAGGTTGTGAAAAGATAACCAAATGACAACTTCTGAATTAGGATTTATAGTCTTGCTGTGTTCATCACTGTAAGAGTAAGATCTTTTTGTTCTCAAATCTTGCAAGGGAAGGACAGTCCTAATTATGGTGGGGTTGAGTATGTGGAGTGGTTTTTGTATGCTTTCTGCACACAGGATCAAGCTTTCTTCTCACTTGAAAATAAGTCTTTCTTCTCTATACCCCATTCACTTTGAAAGAAGAAAGGGCCTCAGTGTGTTTAGTATTCCTCTGTCGCTGAACTCTGTGATGTACCTGCTTACATGAACTGCCTTTTTGACATAATTTGCCTCTTTGATTTGCATACTTTTGTGTAATGCAAGCAACCAGGGCTGCTGCCATAAAAGGAATATGGTGGTATACACTGAAGTTTTATCTTATGTCTTCTTTCTCAAGAGCAGTTACTAAACATGATTTGCAAGAGATGTTTTCTTTTCTTGAGAGACCAAAGCCTCCATATTAAATATATTTAGACTTGTAACTGATGGGAAGAACACTTTTGCACAAGCAGTAAGAGTAGGAAAAGAATACTTGAGAGGAAAATGCCAAGAAATTCTGCCTGATCAGAATTAAAACACGATGCTTTTGAAATAATAAGGGATTCAAAGGATTTTGTTAGTGCAGCCTGTTAGTAGAATTTGCATCTTTTGAGTCATAGCACAGAATGCTATGGTAACAACTTGTAACTTTTGCTTTCTTTAATTTTTACAATGGATCTTCATACGTTCTGCTCGACGACCTGCCAGCCCAGTTGTATTACAGCAGAAGACACTACCAACTTGACAGTCAGCAAATATATCACTTCCTGAGTCTTCTTGGGATGACTCTGTACCTTTCATTAGTATACTTAAAAGAAAATTGGGAGAACAAGTCTGATTTTCCTGTGGTAAGCATTTTGCCATATATGCTACGGTATATATTCTAATGCTTACACTCATATTGAAATTAGTTCAGACTAATAGTATAGGGAAGTCCGTGTTACCTTATCAGAGTTTTATCAAAAAAGCCCTGTAGTATTTTTATTTCCGTGTAGGAACTTGTGAAATAGTGTAACATTACACAGATATTCAGGAGTAAATCAGTCTTTCATTGTTATAATGCTGTTTACAAAAATTCAAACTGTGAACACACATTTTAACCAAACTTTTTCATGATGCATTGTTCAACCCAAGTGCTATATTTGATGTCGGTGGACCAGAACTAATAGTGACTAGGATTACAGTGTTCATGTCCACATGGATCCAATTATACTGAACTGTGACTCAGGCATGTCATAGTTTAAGTTTGATTAATTCTAATTTAAAAACCATAACTATGATAATATTTTCAATAATTCAAAATGAGTAATATAATCTTTAATACATAAATACGCAATGCATAAGTTTGTGGAACAAAAAATAAACTGAAACGAGGAGAATAGGAAAAAGGTAAGGAATTATGTCATTCCCTAATTGGACCTCTTCTGATTTCCATAAACTTTTTTTCTGTCTTATATTACAGCTACCTAATTGCATTACTCTGTAGCCAAGATGAAGTACATGTATAATAATTTATTTGTAGGATTATATTCTGTCAGGAATTTTGCATCTCTATTTTTGCATGTATACTATGTCTTTATGGAATTTCTGGTATCTTCTGGATTAACATGGAAGAATAAAATTCCGACATACAATTCATGCAGTTTCAGGGGAAAAAAAACAAACAACAAAACACCTAAGAGATAAAGTCTCTTCAAACCTCATAGTGACTTCTGAAAACTTGGAGAAATTTTGTCAATTTTCAATACAATAAGGTTGTGTTCTCTTCTGTATGGTTTGGGAATGTACACCTGTGCTACTTAGTTCAAGGGGAAAAAAAGTTTTCTTTCTTGAGAAAGCTCATATCTGATTTTTAGAGTCTCTTGGAAATAAGTGGCCAAAGTTAGAAGCAGCTGAGCTCTTGAAAGTTAGTTTTATTGGCTAAAATAAGAATTTTCCCTTGAAAGTGGAGAACTTTCAAGAGAGAATTTTCATTTTAGCCTGTAGAACTGTAAACCTGCTTGTGTGTAATGTTCTTCATTATCTGATGTTGACAATTAAACCTAAATAAAGCACTGTTGGAATTTCCCTTTGACACCTGGTCCATGGGTTATCTTTGTTTAATTAGCTCTGCCTTATACCTTTATTTAAAAGAAAAATTATTCAAATACATATCTGTTGCTAGAACATGTAGTCTCTTTTTTGGCCTGCGTCTTATGGCTGCCATCAGGAAGTCCAGAATTTCCAAGTTCTTTTTAATTATTAAAGTTTCACACTTGTATAGGTGAAGAAGGCGATCAGCCTAGACATCTTTCTTGCTCTTCTTACAGAGGCAAAGAGTACTGGCTGCATTTGCTGTATCAAATGCTTCATTTCACTATGCTGATACTCATGGTTTTGTGCAGCTATTTTAACTAGTATCTGTTCCAGGGAAGTAGAATAATTCTTGTTTCTCTGTTCTAGTGTTTTGGGAAAGGTAACTGGTTCTTCCCCCTGCCCCCAATACTTCCCTAGTTTTCACAGGCAATGCTAGCTCAATTATTTGCATAATTTTAGACTCTTTATAGACCTTACAAGGCATATTTCATTTCAAATAAATGGATATTGGAAATGTCAAACTCAAATTTTTCTGTGACCAAGCACATCACAAGTCTGCAGTCCTTACTAGAAAGACTTGTCATACCTACATTTGCCCAAAAATCAGAGAGAGGATGAGTCATAGCCTCATGTTGTTTAAAGCACAAACTTGAACTTACATTGGATTAACAGAAAAAATTGTGTCACTTGGAACTGCCTGTGCACTTGGATGATTATGGTTCTCCCTGACTGTCATACTAGTTTAACAGACTTGTGGCGTTTTCATGCTTTTTCATTAATGCAGCCAAATATCCCTCAGACAAACAAGACCTAAAAGCAATGCAAAACTAGCACTATCACAGCAAGTTTGAATATAGTGATGAAGGCAGCTGTGAAAGACCAATTTCGACACTCTACACCATTTCAGTTGGATGTCACCAGCACCCACATAGTCTTGGGTTAAGGTAGTAGTTGTCTCTGTGGGTCTGGTACTGGTTCTGATAGGAACATAACTTAAATGTTTCCTCATTGTAGAGATGTAAGGAATTTCTGAGGGTTATTAAGAAGATGGAACAGAGCAAAGATTTTTGCATGGAATCTTTTGCAAATATTCTAAAGCAAAAGTAGATTTCGGTATTGATACTGTGCTCTCTGTTTCATGAGGCAGTGTGATTGCAAGAGGTAGCAGAACAAGTAATTGCTGCTTTGATTGTCTGGCAGCTGACAGTTATAGTATTCTGTGTTCCTAAACTTCCTAATAAAAAAATCTAACAAATAGTTTCATAAAAACTAACAGAGTCTGATTCCAAAAGACATGTTTCTCATGCAAGACTTATGCGTTGTTGGAATTGCAATTGGGCTGCATATATACTATTCATTATTGGTCAGCTAATGCACATACCAGGGAAAGAAGAAAAAAGAGGAACCTAAGATATTCTGAAGCTTTTTCCTCCATTTGGGGTTTTGAGTTGAAATTAGTACTTTTACAAGACATGCAAAAATCTATTCCATAGTCGTGGGTGCTGCTGCAGGTATTCTTCAGTACTTAGTATAGAATAAACATCAACAAGGACTCTTCCCATGGTTAGGATATTCATAGTGTTTCTTCTTATGTGGATTCTCTGACTAATAAATTTTGAACATCATGCCACACTCTTCCTCTTAGCAAGTTGTCATGGAGGAAGTAATTCCTTCTGCAGCATCTAGCCACCTATTTTTTTGAAATTGTGAGAGAAATATATTTTTGATACCCCACTATCAAACAGGCCATTAGTTGTTCTGTGGGGAGACAAGTAATGCAAGTGGTATGATAGTTTCAACATTGTGTTCTGAGAGTCAGGCTAATAAAGATGTGATCTTCACAATCAGTTTAAAGCATGGTGAAGAAGACTAAAAAAATACCCCTTTCTCAGTACTGATAATTCCCTCTATTGCCTGCAAAGTAAGAGGAAAAAACCCCAGCCTGTATTCCTGTTGAAACAAACAGGCTTTGCAACAAAATTAGGTGAAATTCAGTTTAATAACAGCTCTGGTGTGAAATTATAAACTGTCAAGAGGCCAGAAATATGATCCAAATTTGCACAAAGTTGGCATTGTTTTGGGGTTGTTTTTAGGTTTTTTTCTCTTCGTGATGCTTTGAAGGAATTTAATATGAATTTCAGGATGGATAATCTAGCGCAGTAGTAAAATCAAAGCTAGATGCAATTTCTTATGAATAAGGTTATTAATTTTTTATGGTTTGTAGAGTAACATGCCTATTTAAAGCCCTTAGTGTTTCATGTGTGTCTAACTCAGACTTCTTAGAAAAGATACTTGACTGATAAAAGTATGTGTATGAGAAATGTGGCATTTGATAGAAAGAAAGATGAGTTAATTTTGTCCTTGCCCTGTATGTGTGGTATGGGACTCTTTGAAGAGTAGAGCTTTGGATATTCTAGGAGAGACCGTGTAGTCATACATGTGCATTAAATCACTATCTTCCCTTTGCTGAGCTTTACCCTAGGAAGTGTTGAAGCACACCATCTGCCAGAAATGATCACTCTTAAGTTTTCATGCTAATTAAAGCCTCCAAACAAAGTTAACATTAATTTACACTGGCTGTTTCCCGTTATACAGGATGTTTGTGAATATATGCTGGTTTAATTCCTGTTTACTTCTTTTCAGTAGCCATTTCATCTGTTCACACTTGCAAAGACAATTTTTTGTTCAAATTCCATTCTTTGTCTATACTGACATTTCAGAAATAGTCATTGATAAATAGTAGGGTTGTACTGTTCAAACTGGCATGGAATCAAAATAATTTGTGCATTTCTCGAAATTACATATAATGCCCTGGATGTTTTGTTTTATCACTGTTCATGAGAGGTTCTGACCTCCCAGCTGGTCAGAATTAGATTATTTCCCCCCCCCCCCCATTTTTAAAGCTTTACTTTTAACTATCTATGTATTTAGAAGCATAGAGTTGTAACTACGGAGCTATAATTTTAGTCTTTTCTCCTGGCTTGATTTTGTGTTTTCAAGCCTTGTAAATTCCTGGCTATGCTGGAAGTCCTGAATGTGATTGTAGCTGCAACATTACTTCTGTTTTTATTGATGTGGCTAGAAACTATTCCTTTTTGTACATTGATAAGACATAACAGCTTCTTTTTACTCTACCAAAATCCCAAACATGAACTGTTCATATCCCATTTTTTTTTAACATGGTTCAGGCATGTTTGAAAAAGGAAAATTGAATCTGGTGGGTGTGGGGAGGGGTGGGGGGCAGGTTGTGGTTAGCTTGGTTCTTTCACTGAGGAAATGGACAAACCAGTACCTCTGACGTCTTCCAGTGCTTGCTGAACGCTGTTGCAAAAGATCAAAATGTGGCAAATAACCTGTGAACCAAAATGTATTTTATAGACTAGCCCTAAGTATCTACATACAAATGCTAGGAATACACTTAGTTTCTCTAGTTCTGCAAGTATGATGGGTGTGTCCAACTGTATATTTAGCTAGACTTCAGTCTCTTAGTTTGAGTACTGGTCAGCAGATTTTTTTTTTTGTCTTGTTTTTCTATGTCAGCTTTTTTCCCCATTATTTCAGATAAAGTGCTATCATCTAGCATTGGACTTTCTGTTGCTTCAGCAGAGTTATTCTAGAGTAGATTAGTTTATCTGATCATTTAGGATGTTCTGTACTCTTCAAAATTTCTGATCTTCAAGGCTCTGCATGTTTAGCTGGTTGAGACTTGCATACTTGTCTCATCTTATGTAACTGTCCAGGAAAAAAATAAAATTATGTTCAATTTTAAACTTGATTAGTACCACTGATGTCAGTAGGGTAACTTCATCAGCATAAAGTTAAGCAGGCTCACAGTCCTCTGCAGGACCTTGTCCTTGGAGGGCAGTACATTTGGAGGGTAGCAAGGTGTTAGTCTTGAGGTATAAAGCCATCAATGGCTGCCTTCTGGGTTCCTGAAATTTTTCCTTCCCTCATAGTGGTATAACCACAATATATCAAGTAGAATAAGTATTTTTCGTGTTTCCTGTGTGGAGAAAAGTAAATTATAGTGTTTGTTGGGTTTATAGAATGCAATGTAGTTCTTAAGGTATGAAAATAATTGCAAGATTAACAGGAAGAAGATCAATACCTTTGGTTCACTTTAAGTTTTAGGTTAAGATGGGGAGGAAATTTTTATACAACCACAGAATTGTTAAAGTAAAAATAGTTATGGTTTTGGTGTAATGCCTGAAACTTCCTCTTTTCCAAAAAATCTGAACCAGACTGTTTGTGAGTTTGTGGTTGTGTTTTTTAGTAGGACTAAGATAAGTAGGGTGAATTTAGAGCTACTGAACATCTCATTAACCTCTTCCATGTACACACAAATGGTTTTTCGAAAGGAAGGTTTCCTTAGATGTTGCCAAAGCTTCATGCTTTTTGTCTCAGAATTTCCCCTTCTTTCTCTTTATGTGTCCTGTTCACATCCGCACCTGCAAATCTGACCTCTGCTGTCTCAGAAGTGGAGCAGAGCTACCCACTAAAGCTGGTAGATGTTTGTGGTAGAAGGAGTGCTCTGTTATATAAGCAGAGAGTAGCTAATGTTCTTTGTTTACAGTCAGTACCAAATCCTCTTATCCTTTAACTTTTAGGGGTCATTTCTGTTTTGGCTTGTCTGCCTTTGCTTTCCAGCCCCTCTGTCCATTGTTGGAGTCAGATTCTTCTGTTGTGAAGTTCTACTCAACACTTCACCCCTTTGTTCCCATTTTGATGCTCACATCTGCTGTCTTTTCTTGCTTGACATAGACCTGCAGAACAAAAGCTTCACTTCTTGCTTTTGATGGGGATTTTGGAAACTTGGCTACAGGTGACAATTACCAAAAACCTGCCCATGTGGGATCTTGGGGGATGGAGATGAGGGGAATGGGACAAAATGTCTCAAAAAGAGAAACCATATCTCCAGTGTTGGAGATCAATTAAACCCTAGTCCTTCAGCTTCAGAGCAGAGGAACTGGAGTCCCATATGGCTTGGGCACAGTTGTAGTACTGTTTGAAATCAATTCTGGGATCAGGGCCTTATTGTTAATGAATGACTTGCCAGGTGAACTTGAGCCCCAATTCCTTAAGGCCCCAACCAAACTGAATGTATGTTATTTTTCAAAAACTTCCTGAAAACTTCTATCTTTTCAGCCTGTTTTTCCTTTGGGCAGAGGATACTGTATATAGTAGAAGGTTTCTTGAATTACTCCTTCCATCACACCTGAAGCTTCTCTTCTAGCTCTGCTGTTTCCTGGTCTCTTTTGTAAAGATTCTGGAGCACACTACTCACTTGTACCAAGTACTATATTGCTTCCTCAGCTTGCTTCCTGTCCCCATGTGACCATTTATTTTCCTTTCTGCCCCTTTTATGCTTTAAAGGTTCACTTTCCTTGAGTACTGCAGGTCATAGCAACAGTGTGTTGGTACCTGTGGCTAACAACCAACAATCCTGAAGATAAATGTGAAAGTGGCTATTGTCTTTTCAGTCCCTGAATGAAGACAGGTAGAAAGTGCATAGCAAAAAGGCAACTACAATTTTAAAATACCTTTTTTCTCACCTGCACTTAGATGCTTACTTCTAGTAAACACTTTTCTTAATCAGGGCAGCAATCATTTTAGAGGCCTTCTTTTTAAAAACACAATAAATCAGAAGAGACCATGACAATATTGTACTAGGACAACTGTCCTTATATTTTTAGATTATGATAGATCATTTCTATATCAAAAGTTTTACCAACTGTATATATGCTGCAAGGTACCTGTTAATCTGTCACCTTCTGGGTGAAACTACCATTTGTAGGTGTACTTCTTCCTTTCAGCAAGAAGTGTTTGTTAGCAAAAGCATTGCACTTTCTCCTATGCTGTGGTCTGATAGTATTTTTATGATAGGTTGTGAGATACCTGCTGGCCTCTGAAAATACTATAGAAACTACAGTCAGTTCTTCACAACTCCTTCCATACCCTTGCTATCCTTCTTAATACCTTAGAACTGCTTTGTTACATTTCACAATTTGTTCTTCTTAAAGGTAGTTTCAGGCTTTCTGTTCTGTAGCTGAAAAAAAGTGTAGAGCCAGTGGATTTTTCATGTTTATTCTGGTAATAAGATAATTTGACACTTCCACATTTAAAGAATTTCAGCTACTGCTGCAGAAACCAGTTCCCTTAGCACAGATTAAATTAAAATGAAGTATCCCTAACATTTTCTAACCAGCTCCAATAAAGGAACAGTACTTCTATGCCCAGTTTTCGCCACGGTTGCATGTTCTCAGAGTTGTGTTCTGAGCTTGCTGCAACTCACTGGTGCAAACTTGTCAAATGACAGTCTATTTTGATGATGGGATGTGGGTAGATGAGTGATCAGTTGTAATACTGGATTATAAATTTCTGATAGCAGGAGATCAGTGAAATTGAGTAGAATATCCCCAGCGTAGTTAAATGTCATGTGGGGGAATTATTCCTAATGCTCACTTGCAATATCCAGTGTAGAGAGGCATTTGATGCAATGAGCTTCTTAAATTGGGGTAAGGGAGTAGGGAGGACAGTTCTTTCTCCACCATCATCTTATTCAGTACTAAAGGAGAGGATTAACTTTCCCATGCTTCAGTCCAAATTACACATTCCTGAAAGACATATCAGCCAGATGACAACCATGTTTTGAAAAACTGTACTTAGATTTACATGAATTTCAGATGAATGATTCTACTGAGCATTTGTCAGTCTTTTGGGAATGTGCATATTCATTTTACAAGGTTAAATTATTTCTGAACACTTAAAAATTTGTGGAGATGGATTCTGAATAACTACAGCAACTAAAGCACTGGCTGTAAAGAGTTGCCAGCTGAAGGTATAGATAGCACACATGTAATGAAGTTTGTAGAAACAGTGACCATTTTGGATAAACAATAGTCTTGCTGCCCAACCACTACTTTCACACCATTGTAACAGGCTTGGAAGTAGAAGATTTAAGGAGGTCTTTGAAGAACAGAGTTTTGACTCTGGGACTCCTAAATGTTAAGGAAAATAAAGGAAAAAGAATGGAGGTGTCTAATCTGAACTTTTGAACAGGTTGTAGAGACTAGTATTGTATGTGGTGCAGAAGTAGAAATTGATTTGGAAAAGGCATAAAAAATGGGGTAGATTTTTCTGCTGTAATAGGTAAAATGGAGCAGGTTGGGGGGACACAGAATGTTGAAGTGGTAAAAGTAAATGGCTGTACCATTATCTCTGCAGGGGCATTCTGAACACTTATGAATGAGTTGAGATTTCATTTAATTTAAAGAAAAGTACATTGTCTCTTTTCTTGAGTTTTTAATTGCTAAACAGTCCCTACCCTTCTTGTATGAACTGCAGGTCATTACTTAGTTACAGCAGTTTGCACTTGTTTCCACTGGTGCTCGAATGAGTCATGGCCATGGTGTTGTGCAGCTGCAGACAGAAGGGTGGAATGGCCTTAGGAATGTAGTAGGAGTGTGTGTGTGAAGCAGAAGCTGCTGGAGGACAAAATCACTGGATCTCTTACTCTGGTTTACAGTACAAATAAGATCAGTCTGCAGTATGTATACTTAAACACAGTATGTCTCGCATGCTCAAACTTGCACCTTCATACTTAAGTAGTAGTGTATTTCTTAAATCTACATAGATGGAGAGATTTCAAAGACACAAATTTGATCCCATCTGGTCTTCATAGCAGTTCTGTCTTTGTAAGCAGCCATGCAACAACTTGGTACATTTTCAGTTTCTCAGGCTCCCTTTGAGCCTGTATTGTCTTCACTGATTTGGTGTTGGCACTATTGAGAAGATTGTTCTTCTCGGGATCACTCTTTCAATGTAGTAGAAAGGAGATGCTTTTGAAAGTGTCCCCAACAAAGGTTACTTTAAAATAAACAAACATAATTTCATACATCAAGTACTGGCAGTATGTCCTAATGTTTTTCCCACAAGTACGTTTATAAGTGTGGAGTAGCACAAAGCTGCTTCAGGGCCATTCATCAGTTTCCATCACTGTAAGAGTCTCTGTATGACAGTTGAATGATGGTGAGGATTTGGGCATCTCTGACAATACTGTTGTGTCTATGCCTAAATTTTGTTAAAGCTAATGTATAATTGTGGCTGATATGTCTGTGAGGGTGCCAAAGGCCTGAAGAAAGCAGATGCTTAATATGGCTTAGTCTGTCAAGGTCTGTGTGTTGCAGGATCCTTTACAGCAACAATGATGAGAGGAGGTAATGTACAATTGTTAGTAGAAAGATGGAGGTTTTCAACAGCTAAAGATTACAGGATATCTGCTTAAAGGTTCTTTGTTGAAGCAGTGTTATAGGGAACTATTGGACAAACTTCAGAGTCTGAAAAAAAAGACTGTTTCCAAGTTACTGAGATTCTGGGTATTCTGCACCCACTGAACTGAATAATTTGTGTCGGGGTTGAACTCTAGGATTCAACTTTTCAGTTGTAGCATTGATTATAATTACATAACAATTTTATCAAATATTTTTAAAAGAGTGATTAGTTACTCAGACTTCAATGTTTTCTTTACCAGATTTTCATGTTTCATTGCTCATTGTGTTCAAATTAATGCAGGATTTGAAGTTGGCAGTATGGCAGTATTTAGTTTGTCATACCAGAAGTACGATTCAAGTTGCTTATAGGAATTTTTTCTTCCTTTTAGCTGATGACTGCTGATGTTGACAACTTCAAAAGGCGCCTTTTTTTTTTTTTTTTTAAATTCTTCCCACACATTTGGCTGTCATTTAGAGGTGTTGGGAAGTGGAAGAATAGCATCCAATAACATCTGAATTCCATTCCCTTTTCTCATCTCAGTCAGCTTTAGCTGTATCTTGAGGGAGTCTACATAAAATGATAATCCCTGTTTTCTGAGATGTTACACTGGTTCTCACAGTGTTCAAAGGTATCAGTACTTGCTCATAGACAGTCGCTTCCAACCAGTATGACACCAAGCTCTTTATTGTTGCAATAGATTTTGTTTTAGGGGAGAAAGAGGGAAGCAAAGGAGCAGCTCCACATTTTCTGTTGTCGCCTTGTTTTTATCTTTTTGTAGGGTTGCTGGAGCTCCATGCCTGACTTTCAAGCTCTGTATATTTTCTTGGCAATATCAGTGAGAAACCCATACGTGCAAAAAAAACTCCTGATTCTAGTAAGAATCTTGTAGCTGGACTGAAATGAAATTGAGATAGTTTCCAAGGACTAGTAGGGAGAGATTAAAGGGTTGTATGTCTGCAAGATCAGCCAGCAGAGAGAAAGGTGTTGTCAGATGTCAGTAGGGATGCTCTAGAAAGAATGTGTTTCTGGCTAGGACAGCCTCAGAAAGGTGAAGGTTAAGATTGGGATGACTAACTGCTTTCTTTTAGTGATGAATTATTACTGGAGGAGTGTTTATGCTACTACAGTTTCCACACAGACCTTGTGCATGTGGAGGAGGGTCAACAGAGGTCTTGCACTACTCAGGAGAATGGCTTAACCACATTACAGGCGGGGGTTTTTTTCTTCTTTTTTTTTTTTTTTTTTTGCAACGGGGAGGGGGAGGTGGTGGTGGTGGTGAGGTGTTTCTTTGAGCCAAAAATTGCTGGAAAGGGGATTTTGTTTTGTCATGAAATGAGGTGATAGAGTCTGGCAGCAATGTGAATATCCAAAATGGATATGGGAGTGTGTTTGCATCCCTTTCTTAAATTCATTTCTGCAACCGAATGAGTATGAAAGAGCATGAAGTCAATACTGTGTGTTCTACTGCAGCCCTTACCCAACAGGTTACCTTTGTGTGTTCTGAAAACTTCTCTGTTCCAGGTGACATCTTTCTGCATTAAATGTGCTTTTTATCTGAATGGAAGTTGGGCTTATCTGATTATTAGGAAGCCAAAATCTGTAATATAACCCAATCTGTGAACCTACAGTTTACCCAGTAATGGTTGACTTATGTGCAGACTCTAATACATATGTGTGTAGGTAAACAGATGTAAATACATACAGCTGTAAAGTCAAGCTTACTATGAAGGTAAACATTACCATTACTTGAAACATAATAAAATCTGATGAAAGTTGAAGAACTTAGTAATATTCAAAAAAACCTTCAGTTGAATTGGTTTGAGAGATGGCAGAGCATGCAAGTACCTTTCATCTGATCTGGTAGTTATCTGAAAGTATTAATTTCTTTCTGCAGATCATCTAAAACAAAAAGTGAGAATGTGGGTTCACCATTTTTATTAAGACTCCTTGAGAGGGAAAATGGAAAGGAAAATAAGTGCTTTATATTTTTTTAGATTCCTGATGTTATAGATTTCCTTTGCTGGGACCATATGGCATAAAGGAGTGCATTGTCGTTGCTAACAGAGAGCTGAGATTCAGGAGTTAGTTTTGTGATCTAATTATATGCTTAGTTCCTAGTTATTTGGGCTGCTTAATCTGTTTTTTTGCATATAATGTGGCAGTATTATGGTGGAATTGAATGACAGGAAAATGTAATAGTTAATCTTTACTGTCAGTTACTGCACATCAATGGAAGTTACCATTCCTTGAAAATAACTTCAAGAAATTTGCACGAAGGTGAAGACTTAAACAACAAGGGAAGATGGAGAGAGAGGGGTAGATCTGGTAGGAGAAAGGTATCTGAGGTGAATATGGCTGCAACATAAACATCTTTATGTACAACCTGTGCTTGTGGTGAATTGCAGGCTTTCCTACATTTTGTTATGGAACCACCTACCAGATTAAATATTATAGTACTTGTGAAGAGATTTGTTACACCATCCATTTCCTAAAGCCAAAATTTTCAAAGCACTTTTGTCATGTGGATGGTGAAGGAAATGTAGGTCACTTCTTTCCCTCTCTCTTCGGGTTTTCCTGCTTTATAAAGTAAAACAGTAAATAGACTGTTTTGTCTTAAAGCTTTTCTGCTTCTTTCATTTTGCTTTGACTTGATCTGTCCTAAAGATCTTTTGTCTTGTACCTGATGGTGGGAACAGCGGAGTCTGTAGCAGGGCTAGTCTGGAGGAGTGGAGTTTGTAAATGCAGGCCATAACAAAACATGCTCACTGCCGAAGTGAGTAAACTAGTTGTTAGCCTTATTGCTCAGGTTTGTTCTTTTGAAGTGTGTTGCATATGCAGTGCTGGTAGACCCTTTGTCCTGAAAGATTTCACAGGCAAATGAAGAACTAAACTGCGAAGTTTTTCAGAAGCATTTGTTACTGGCAGAATTTCCCGCAGATCATTTGAATGTGAGAAGAGTTCAGCCATGCTTACTGACTTTGCCAAACGGATTAAGAATGGGATTCTTTTTCCCAGTCAAATTGCAAAGTGTTGAGAAAGAAAACTAATTTCTGTTTAGAAACTTTTTTCTTTTTCCTCTGTGCTTCACCCATTTTCTCTGGTATGCTTGTTCGTATTTTATGTGCATACAGTTACCAAGCTGCCCCTTCTTTTTATATTGGCTAGGAAGAGGTTTCAAATGATCCAAATTCTGTTTCCATTGAATTTGGCAGGATTGTTGTTGTTGTTGTTATTTTAAACCGAGCTGGGAATGGAACTTGACCCTTGATAAATATTGGGATAACGTAAAACAGTAACCCATGATGCGGCCTGAACAACTGAGCCACCATCATTTATGGGCAGGGTTAAAAAGTGGGAGTTCTCTGTTTTGTCTCTGTCTAGGTATTCTGGATTAAAAGCTGTTAGGCAACCAGACTAAAAACTGAGTATAAAATAATACTTTAGTTTCAGCTGATATACAGTTGCATTCAAACCAACACAGGGAATTTAGAAACTGTATTCTAGGTTGGTTGATTCCAGTGTAACCTAATTTCTACAATCTGAAACTGCTTGTTAGGTTTCCAGTGTTACATAATTGTAACAATGTCCACCAAACAGGATTGTTTCTAAATTTATGGGGCATATGTTGTCTGTGTGGCAAACTTGATTGCAATAGCAAGCTCATGATCTCTCTGTAAGTTTGCAAGGTTTTCATTTTGCCTGTTACATGTTTGTATTTAAGGCAGCACAGTGTATGTCATCCCAGGTTCTGTAGAAAGCATCCAATCATGTACTGCAGACTGCTATTTCTGAGACAGAACCAAATATACAGAAACCTTTGAAAACATATTTCTATTTATAGAAAGAGTTGTAACTGATAACAGGGCTCTTCACTTAGGCTTCTCTGCCCTTTGTCATCTGTATGTATAGAAAACCTGAAAAGAGATCTTTTCTTTTTAAAACAGGGCAGTGACTTGATTATCAGGCTTTCAAATAATTGTAATGTTGAAATTATGATAATTTTGAGAACTTTTTAAAAGAGTGCAAGAACGATGTTTATTTTTCCAAATATAAAACATTCTACTATTGCAAATCTATGGATTCTTTGCTTTGTTTATATAGAAAGTGAATGTTTTACTTTCTGTTTGCTTGTGTTAGCAATGCACTCTAAATGCTGTCAGTAGCAGTAACTTAAATGGGAAAACATACAAGGAATGAAATGAATTTAGAAGCCATTGGGAGAGCTCTCTTAAATTTATTTAAAATGTTTTGGGTAGTATTTTTGACCATCTGTTGAAATTTTGAGATTGATTTTGGTTGCTTAAAAGTGTATAGTTAACTTTATTTCCCAAATTAATTACTGGTGGCTCCACTACATGACCTTCTAGAAGAAATCAATGATTTATGTATTTGTTAAAAGTTAGATAGCATAGGCCATCTAGCTATGACACAGTTTTTAATGAGGATTTTAGCATGACGCAGTAGCCTATTGCTCATATGAATGCATCTCTTCAGCATGAGATTATATTTGGACTCACTATTTTTTTTGTTTGTTTGTTTTTGTGTCTTTTCTTTCTCCCTCCTTGCCCCATTTTCTTACAGAGATCAGAATATTCTGGATCCTACTTTGGAATATGTTAAGGTAAGATACCATTTCTTACCCTTTTATTTGGTATATAATGAGTGCTGCCAGAGCATTTCCAGTCATTTGTAGTTAAATAGTGCTTCTGTCTGTCTTTTGCTGCAGAAAAAACAATTATATATGTCAGACTGTTTTCTGCATGCTTCAGTGAAATACTTGTGGGCATTGTGCTTTGGGGGTAGGTTGCATTTTTATATTGGGGCCTCTTTTCAGTTACTTGGTGACTACCTATGATCTTGCCTTTGTTAGCAGATTAAAAGAATCTGTATTTCTGGGGAAGAAAACACATCTGAAAAGATCATAAAAATGTCAGATTTAGGTTTATAGTTTTAGCAATGTACTTATTAACATTACAGTTAAAAGTTCACTTCTGGGCCAAAAAGTAACTGGAATGCTGGAAAATTGTAAGTTCTGTTTTCCTTTTGAACAAGATCAGAGTGCTGAAAAAAAAAATTTGTTAGAGTAAATAAAAAATACTCTGGAGCATTCATAAATGTTATTCAAAAATCAGTCTGGGATTGACAATATAGAAACTTTGGAAGAAGCCTTAGGGATGTGTTTCTGTACTGGGAGTCTCTTGTAGTGCTGTAATTTTCACTGAGTTAGTACCTTTCAACATGTTTCATTTAAGTGAGTATTATTTCTCAGAACCTTGAAAGAATCTGACCTCTATCATGTCTCTCAATGATGGGCTGACTTAATTGTTGGGCTTTGTTCCCTGGCTTTTAGAAGACCATAATCTTCTGAAAAGTGACTGATAAACACAAGTTATCGGTGAAAGTAGGATATTTCTGTAGCTATTCATGTGGACAGCCTGAATTTCTCAGACACCTGAATTTCTACTTCGGGTTAGAGTTTGGGTGAGGAAGACTGAGGAGAGCCAGTCAACAGGGTTCTGCTGCTAGAATTCCCTCTGTGAGTTTTCATAGTTGAGGGGAGCAGAGAGGTGTCTGGATCAGGGTTCAGGTTGATTGAAGAAGTAAACTAGAAGAATGTAATGCAGTGTTGAGAAGGGACTGTCAAAGGAAAGTGCCAAGAATTAATTTGCCTGAAAGTGTGGAGGGATCTTCTGCTGGACTTTCTGCCTAGGATTGGGATGGAGGTAGGAAATAGGGTTTGGAAGAAGAGAAGGGGAAGAGCAGAACACAAAGGTCCATGGAAAAGGGGCTGCCAAAGGACTCTGAGGACTGCTGCTGGAGTTCTGCTCTAAACAGCTCAGTGTTGCCAGGTCCCTGGCCTCAATCCCAGCCTAAAGTTGGGATGTGCAAAAGTAGCAGAGTCAGAGAAGGCCAAGAGCCTTCTGAAGAGTACTGTAGAAGAGGGGATGCCAAAGGCAACAAAGTGGAGGACATGTTAATTGCTCTATTTAATTTACTGCGTATCTTGCACTATGCTGTACAGAGTACATTGTTACATTTTTAATCATATGGCCAAGTAGGAGACAGAAGTTTCATGTGCCAATTCATCAATATGTGTGTCTTGTCTTGTTGCAGCAAGTTCTATATTATAAATGTGGTTTCTGATCTTTTCAACTTTTCTAGTAGAAGCTTGTCTTGGACTCTTGTCAATAGCAGTGGTGCTAAGCTTAGTTATTAAAACTTTGATGTTGAGGAGGAAAGCCTGGGGAAATGAGACTTACAAGGAAGAATATAAGGGTTACCATCCCCTTCTTTTCTCCTTCCCCTTTCAGTTTTTCCTGTGTGTATCCTTACTTTTAGTGAACTGTGTGTTTGGTCCGCAGTTCAATGGTGGTATAACAGGAATTCAAGACAAGGAATCTTAAACTACAACTTTGAAAAATACACAGAAATTGCTTTCTAATAAATATAACCCCCCAAAACATTTTGGCTGTAAAAGTCCAGATTACTAACAAAACTGATTCCAGAAATGTTTTCTTACACAAAAGATGATCATTAATGCCAAATAATGGAGGACTCTCATCAATAATTTGTTATCAGTTAACTATGACTGTAAAAGATGCACCTACATTCATAACAACAGGATCTTGGAACCCCCTTTGGCTTAAATTTTGGGAAGTATATGTTCATTGTCTTTCATATTTACCTTATGGTAACTATTATATTTATGTTTATAAATTTTCCCGCTCCTTGATTAAATTGTGATGGCAGTGTTAAGTCAGGTATAAACTGCAGAACACTAACCTACTCAAGTTACAACCCTGAAAGAATAAATTTCTGTAGCATCTCACTGTGCTTGTACCAAGATCACCATTTACACAGTCTATTTGACACATAATGTGTGCATATTTAGTTTGAGCGAGCATGGTGCCAGTTGGGTAGCCTTTGAGAGATGTTGCTTAAGTGGTGAAAAAAATACCTTTAAATGAAGAAATAGTAAGAGAAGAGGGAGAAAACAACAAGACCACTTTGGGGAATCCTATTTTGCTGATTCAGGATGCCAAAGTTCTGAGAAACAGATTCATATTTCTGATGCACAGGAAAATATAGTTAGTATCATCTCTAGGCAGAGAAGTATTGATTGACCGACTGAAAACACATATAAACTTGAGTATTAAGCATGTATGATGTATCAAGCATACATCAAAACTAAAACCTGAACAAGCTAATTGTACACAAAGCCTTGATACTGATTCTTGTTTCTCTCATCTTGCTGCTCTGACTGTAAAGAGACTTTGGATTAATTTGCCTTGTAAAAAATTGCATTATCTTGAAAGTAGCGTATGACACAAGTTTAATTTGTATTAGGGTAGTCTGGCTGCTGGTGATTCTACCCAAATTACAGTCCCAAGCAAAATGTACTATGTCAGGGCCCTGAGGGCACTTAAGTGTCCTGACCAGCCTCACTTAGGACCTCCACCCACACCCACTGAGCAAGGGCTCTGCTTAAGCCCAGACTGGGGTGTTCAGGCCTTGCCTGAGCTGTGTCTTAGGTGCGCCTGCCTGAAGTGCTGTGTGTGAAGCCCTGGATGGACCTTGGACCTGGCCTGTTATCGTGTCTTGCCTGAGGCTTACTGGACTGTGATAGTACCTGTTGATGTCGTTACCCTGCTCAGCTCGCTTGCATCTTGGTGCTGTGGGACTGCATCTTGTTGGTGAGTGCATTGCCCACCGTGTGCTCCCAGATCACCTTCCCTTAGGGAGCAGACCCACTCTTGCTGCTCCCTGACATGCTAATTGTAGCCAGCTGTTTTGAAAGATCCAGTATGATCAAATGTAGATCCAATATGATCAAATATGTGCCATCCTCATAAGTGATCCACTTTATCAGGCTGTTGAGGCATACCTAGTGTCCTTTGACTCCAAGACAAGCAGCTAGTTTTAAACTAGCTAGATTGATAAAGTAATTTTAAAAATGGAAGCTGGGCACAGAGCTGATCCTGCAGCTTCACAGTTTCAAATTAGCACTGTTTCTGCTGTGATGCAAGCATGCTACTTGAGTTTCTTGTGAGTCCCATAAGAAAGATAATTAATACTTGTTCAGAATATGCTCCTTCTGGGGAGTGATCAACATCTCTTCAGAACTGGACTCTACCGTAAACAGAATGCAGAGAATTCATTCAGGTTTGAGGAAAAGTAACATGGTTATTTTTTTTGATTGTGTGCTCTGTTTCACAGTGAAAAGAATATCACAGTTTTTATTGTGGCAGTAGTGGCTCCAAGGAGGTGTTGCTGTGTAGGCCAGAGAGACTGATGGTAAACTTAGAAACTGAGTGTATCAATTTGCTTTTTATACAAAACTTTCCTTGCTAGAATCTGGTGACTAATATAAATAATTCCTTGTATTTAGAAATACTCTGGACAGAGAAAAGGCAAAATAAATTGTTTTTTCTTCTGTTTTATTCTGTTCAAGATAAAAGAAAGCACTGATTATAAAATTAATCCTCTGAAGGCATTTTTTTTAGAGAATGCTCTCTATAGATGCACTATGGTTTCTAATACTTGAATCAAAATTACAGCTTACAAATGACAGTTTCCTGCATCTTGAATATTGATGTATTAGCTCATTCAGTATATAAAGAGAGCTAATTATACAAAAGCAAGTTCTGAGGGGAAAAAACCCAACTACTGATTTGCTGGAGTCTGAGTACTGAAGTGTCCATACGGCTTCAACCCTTCCTTTGTCTTCACAGTGTTGCTGAAACCATGGTCACAGTTAAATGGCTCTTTCAAAAACCCCTTTTATGGTAGAAGTGAAAACAGGCCAGACTGCTTTGAGTCAGGCTGCTAACCAAGTCATGAAAGAGATTTACGGACACAATAGCACGTTGTACATTCTCTGAGATTTTTACAAGTCTTATGAGCCAAATAATAGATCCATTGGTAGTCTCAGCAGGTTCTTCCCACACCCTGAGTCTGCACATCCACAGAACAGACTCCTGCAGGGGAGAATGGATCAAGTGCTGGCAGATTTGAGTGTGTCAGAGAACTTCTTGTGAGTTGTTTTAATCAAATTCATGTGAACTAAAGACAGCTTTCTGTCCCATTCCTATTCACTATAAATACTTTAGGATCTTGTAATAGAAGTCTGTGCTGTAATCATTAAGGCTGTATCAGGGTGGAAAGAAAGAAAAACAGATTTCTCTCCTCCTTTCATGGAAACCATTCAAGAATTTCCTGTGGAAATAGTGCTAATAATTACAGAAATACTTATCAGCAGTGAGTTGATGAGTATTATTATGGCCTGAGGTTTTGGAGTTGTATTTTAATCCATTAGTGGAAAAATTACAAAATTTATGACTGATTGTCTGCTCAGCATTGGTCATGAGGGAAGTTTATATTTAGATTTAGACTTGAAAAACCTGACACTGGTCTAAGGAAATTACAGCTGCAGAAAAACATGATTCCCTTGTAAAGTTCTACTGAAGGATTCTTGTTTGTCTCAGCCCCGTAGTGTTCATTTTTTCCCCATTTTTACTACTTCTTGATTTTGTTAGAAAGCAAACTGTCATAGAAATTATTGTCATTTATGGCGACTTTTGTGAGTGGAACTGAAAATGAAATTTTGATGACAATTCTATGTGTTTTGGTCATTATCTGTAGCTTTGCAAGACAGGATGATATTTTATGGGTTTAATTCAACTTCAGGGAACTTTGATCAGGTGATGAGGTTTATTGATGCACAGTTTGTATAGTTAATTGCACAGATTCATAATATTGTGGATGCCAATCAAATATATGTGTGGGTGATTGACTCTCATCATTCTCAGCTGTGCCAAGAAGATAATATGGTAAGAATACTATCAAAAGCGAAGTTTGTATCTCTGTGTGTATGTGTGTTTGGGAAACCTTAGAAAAAAATGTGTGTCAGCATGACAAGTAGTCACAGACAGTCTGGGAAAGAGTTCTTCCTGATGACATTGAAATCTCATTGCAAGGAGCCTTTTTTAGAATAGAAATATATTAGAGAAATCCCCACCCCACTGGAAAAGTTGCCAACTACAGTGTGTACCTGTTCATGAGCTGCTGTATATCACTCTCCTGTGGAGACTTGTCTGTTCCGATGCAAGTTGTGACTTGTGAGCAGAAAGTTTGTTGGGTTTCTGCATTGTCTGACAGTGTTATCTGTTAAGCATCTGAGCTTGGAGGAATACCTGACGCTAAGACACCAAATGATCTGGAGGTTCTTTTTAAATCTGTAGCTATTTTCCTCCTTTTTGCAATTGCAGCAAGGGCAACAGCATCACAGAAAGTGGATTTATCAGATGGAATGTATTTTGTTGAGGAGAAAATGAGTATGCCTTTGGCTTTACACATCTCTATCATTATGGATTTGTCATCCAACTCAATTGGTGTCAGTGATGTTTCAGAGATACTTACCTTTTTTTCCATGTCGACTTAGTAGGAGCTGAAGCTTCACAAACATCACTCCACAGAAGTTTCCTTTTGTATACAAGCTGTATAATTCAGAAAGATAAGATCCTGTTAGAGCTAATCTAATGTTAAATACATGTATTTATCTGTCTCGCAATGAAAAGCTTCACGTTTGAAGGCTTGGTGGATAGTTGCTAGTTGCACACTGCCCTCTGCTGGAAAACAAACAGTGCAAGGGTATTTTTTTTTTAATCGAGTAATGGCTCTTAAAATCACATTTTTCATAATAATTTCATTGTAACTTTCATAGTAAGAAAAAGTCTCTAGCCTGACTGTTGGAATTTGGTTGCTTTTTTCTCCAGAGGCACAGAATGAGGGAGAAAGATTCCCCCCACCACCACCACCATTAGGTTATAGAAGTAGGTCCTGGAGGGAACTTGAGAAATTTCTTTGTTGGGGTGTCACTGAGAGATTGTTAGAATAAATGTTCTGATTTGTTCAAAACCTCCTGCAAAAGAGATTCCATAGCCTCCCAAGATAATCTGTTCCACTTCCCAAACTGGATTAGTCTAATGGTCTTTTCATTACTGTGGAAAAGTTCTTCCTAAAATGTGACCTAAATCATCTTTTTTGCACTTACAGGTAATTTTTTGGTTTTTTTTTTCCCATATGTCTTCTTTTTGTTACCTTGATTTAATTTTCTAGTGGGATAAGGTTTGGCTGTTAGAATAAGTGGGACAAATCATCTTGTCTTGTACTTTTAATCCTGTTCTGGTAGTAGTCAGGTTTCAGGTAGTAGAATTTTTTCCTCAGCCTTATACCAGGCTTGTTTCTTACAACATGAGCCCTTTATCTACTTAGAAGGGGCAACTATTTCTTTAAGTATGTATGATAGTTATTCCTAAAAGCTTTCAGCAGCCTGGGAAAATTTTAAAAAATACTTAGAGTTACATATGTGGTTGAAATTCAGCAGCTCTCAAGTAGTTAATTCCCCTAAAATAATTATGAGAATCTTGCCCTATTTATTTGGTGTTAATGAAAGCTTATTTTATTTGATAGAATGCAGTTACCCATAATTAATGATGGAATCTTATACCCAAGTTTCAGTATTTTCTCAACCTGAATTTTGTTTGACCAACAGGCTAGTCTCTGAAAAGATTGAGTCAGCAGTTCCGTAATCTTTTGGGTGCAAAGTGATGGATAAAATCTACACTGGTGTTTGCAGTAAATATGCCGGAATTATGATTCTACAGCTCTGCAAGACAATGCACTTTTCAGTCTACTGTCCTGGTTCATGTTTTCCTAGTAGAGAGATCCCCAAGTTATCCTGTTACTGTTTGGGGCTTTTTGTTCATTCCCAGCCCCCAATTCCTGAATGATCTGATTAGGACTATGATTTGGGGGGTGGGGTGGGTTGTTTTGGGGGTTTTTTGTTTAGCATACTGTGAGGAAGGAGGATTCTTTGTGAATGATAATCCTCATATGAATTCAGTCAAGTGGATAGTGGCTTTCTAATTATTCTGGCCTGTATTGTGAAGTCTTTCAGCAGTGGCTCTTATGTTTCCTTATCCTGATGCTGAAATGGAGTTTAGAGTATTTTGCTTATTGAGCACCTTTTGTAATGCTGAGTATGCTTTGGTAAATCTAAAATGTTGATAATTCTTAGAGCAGCATGTATTCTCTCTATTTGACTGCTAGGGATTAATCTTACATCCGTCCTATCATGAATTTGACCCTGTTAATGTCTGTATTCTACTTCTTGTATTATTCCTCATTAACTCTTAAATTATGTCTGATCTGGAGTCATCAAAAGCCATTGACAGCACTGAGCTTTGAGTTGAAAACTGTCTATAAAATTACTTTGCACTAATTTCCTTGGCACCAGTAGTAATACTAGTGGCAGTAGATACTTAGTTGAACTTTTCAGTATCTTTGTTAGATGATCAGTAACTACAAGTTACTATCAAGTCTTACTCACAGATGAGAAACATAAGCTGGAAAGGCCTGAATCTGAAACACAGGATAGAAGTTTTGAGGTACAAAGAAATATTCTTATTTTGTCTCTAGCGATCTTCTGGAACTTGGATTTAAATGAATTACCCTTTTTCTCCAAAATAGTAATGCCTGTGGTACTTAAATGCTGACAGTTATACATTGCTATTGATAGTATCCTCAAGTCAAAATGACAGTGTCAGTGAAAGGAAATACCAGTAAATGGTGACATGCATTTACTTTTCAAAGAAAGGAGAAAAAATGGGTGATTTTTACTTTTAAGACGTTGTCTGGTTCACCTTGATTTGTGATCCCTTTTTGTTGCAAACAGAGTTATTGTATCTTCTATCAGATGCTGCGCTTGTTGAAGTGACTGATCATTTCTGAAAAACAGTGCTTTCCTGTACTGAATTAAGCCAAGGTGTAATCCTGGACCCAATCCATTGCGTTGCAGTACACACTACATTGCCTCATTTGCCAGAAAAGAACATGCCATTTCCCACAAAAGTGGTACCTATGGGGAAGAAAGGAAGGTACTAAATTTTGCCATGCCTAATTTTTTCTACCTCATCTGTAGTGAACATTTTATCTATCTTGGTAAGAGCAACCCCATGCATAATGAAAAGGATCTGAAGTTCTGAGTGAAGACTAAGCAATAAAGTACATAAAACTTAATCTACTTGTAAAGTGAGTCTGGTTTTCTTTCCATTTTTAATTTCTGTACAAACACTTATGGCAATTGACACGAAGAGAAGAAAAAGATATCCTTCTGTCTGTGTGATGGCATCAGCTGGAATTCTTACAGTTTACAGTAGGCTTTTATATACATATATGAATAGGGGTATGTGTGTATATATATATATAAAAGGTATGAGTGCCACACAGAATGTTACTACTTCTCATGTGAGATATTTAAACTGTTAATAACAGCAGAGATCTAACTACAGTTTACCATCTTTTGTGCTGATCTTCTCTTAAGTGTTGCTGAACTGTGTCTCTTGTGTGGAATACTTATTTTTCTATTCATTTTGGGCTTTCAATATTGTTCCACAGGAACTATGCCCAAAAAATGATAGTTACTAATGTTGTTAGATCCTTTTCATAGTTTTGAAGATGGACTAATACCAAAAGTTAATGGGGACATGAAAATATTTATATTTAACTCCTTCATAGCAATGCCTTACTGAAGTTGATTTTTAAATGTATATAAGCATATGCACCACAAGAGGGAGTGAGTATATAGTGTGTGGAAGACAGATTATTAATAAGCATTTCAGGTACTCTTACTGGTGATAAAGCCTAGAGAGGTAAAGCTCCTAATATCTTGGAGCTGTGCTTCCAGATAATAATTAGAGTAAGACTGGTATATTGTGCGTGTCTGTACATCTTACCTCTTTCTGGAGGCATACTGTTTGGATACAGTTTGGCCTGTGAAGAGGTCAGGAGAAGGAGCATTAGTACGTTTTGGTTGGTATGACATCTATTAATGTGTGCTGTCAAAGAGCAGCTATGTCTGAGATTTTTGTATGTTAGATATGATTAGGAACTAAGCACCTACACAAATGAGGGAGTATAATGTTATGTTGGCTATCTAGAATACCCAGAGGTCACATGCCCTCAAATCCTTCTGTTAGTAAAATGTTGAAAATATGTATATGTGTATGATGATGTAATGTGTATGAGCTGAGGTGAGCTTGCTGCTTTTGCTTCATCGAAGTGTATTGTGCAAAAATGTGGGATGCCGACAGGCCTCTTCAAACTCATACATGCTAGTAAAGACTTTTGGAAAACTGAATTCTCACAGAGCTGAGGTGGCTTGTGAGTTTTATTTTCAAGTGCCACACATCCAAAAATCTGTAGAAAAGGGAAGTATTTTAAGGGCATTCAGGAGTTTTAGATAAACAGCTGATTTTGAAATGCCTCTACTTACCCTGGTGAAGTACAGAATTTTTTCATCTTTGAATTATATTTGGAATTGGTGTAAATCTCAGACAAACACACAATTTACTTTGACAGGAATGAGGAGGCTTTCAAAAACAGAAATCTGAAGTTAGCGATTTTGTTAATGGCTTCTTTTTATATACGACAGAGCTCTTGCACACCGTTCAGCAAAGCTGAAGTTAGACTAATGACAGCTAAGCCAGGAGGAAAGAGAAGAAGTATGAGCCGTAAGTTGTGAACTAATTCTGAACAAAAGGAAATTCATGCCTTTTCATATTTTCTTCGAATATTTTTTTTCGAATCCAAGAAATAAATTGAAGGAAAGACAGATGAGACATTACAAAATTGCTTCATGTTCATACATGGATTGGCAGACAGTAGGTGGAGCTCAAGAATATGTATACCAGTTTTTGGTAGGATCAATAAAACTTGCAGGTGGCTTCTTAATAGGAAAATAGCTAGTAGGAAAACCAAGCCTATTGCCAGATGACTTTAAAGTTTCTATGTTTTAGTTATAAAAGTTGAGATTTTTCAAAGGTATTTGGATGTCTTAAAGTGCAAATTAAGACCTTGTAGGAAGCTCATAAACAGGTTGGGCACTTATTTCTTGTAGCTGCCAATCTGGGTTTTTATATGAGTCAGATTTTCAAAGAGATTTATTCAAGCAGCATTGAAAACTAAGTGGATGCAAATTCTGTTTTCTCACTATTCCTGTGCAACTGCAGCGTATTTCTGACTTTGCTTCACAGAAGTGCGATAGAGAGGAGAAAGAAATTATGCTGACCTCTCCCATACCACGCCCATGCAGTGCAAACAAGTGTAATGACAGTTGCAGCTGTTTCTATTGATTTATGATCAGAAGCTGCACCAACAACAGCCTGCAGGAAGTGAGGTTATAGAAGAGAACATGAAACAGTTCTATTAAGAATTGACACAGGAGAATGGTAGGAGATGAGCCGGGTTGTGGGACTTTATGCACCTGTAGACAGTTGAGTTAGGAACAGATAAAAGTGAGTAACTCCTTCTGACAGTGTTGTCATCCCCTTTCTTGCACTTATTCTGCACTTTATAAAAGCGTTCAGCTGTAAACAGTTGGGCTTTACTTGTGTTTGGAGGCATCCCCCAGACAACTTTATTAGAGGCGATGGGGCATGTCTGAAGGACTAACACTAAATGGTAGTGGGCATTGTGAAGATGTTGTTTGTGTGGGCAAATTATTTATTAGTAGTTGTCCCCTATTTCCTGACTTTTTCTTACATTAAAAAGACCAAATAACTAGTTAAAGAGAAGTCTTCTGTATTAAACTAATGTTTCCATCTGAAGATTTAAATGCTTTGATTTTCTTTGGTTTTTTTCTTTTAAATTTTATTCATATTGTACTTCATTACAACCTTACAGGTGCCATTTTATAGCCACAGGCGCTCACAACTATAGCTAGATTGTGCATGTGCACTGTGTAATTGGGACATATCCGTATTCCATATGACATCATTAGTCCAGTGACAGTGAGCAGTGTGCTCTGGATTGGCTGCGTGCTGTGTCAAATCAGATTTATGTAGTTGACCCTTGTACAGTACACCATGCTGCCTTTCATTTATAGCTGCCTTTCTGCCTGGATTGTTTACTTTCAATTAGTGGAGAGAAATCTAAAGCATTACATGTATTTCACTGAATTTTGTTAGGCCGATTTAAATGCTTAAATGATTTGTTGATGTAGTGTGAAGTGACAGTGGCAAGCCACCAATTCCCTCCTCTAATTTAGCCTTAAATTATTTCTCTGTAATATAAAATTACAAATCATAATTCTGTGTGTGAATTATAAGCACTTCCATGAACATGAGTGGTATTTGGTTCATAATACCTTCTTGTAGATCTGCAGACTGGTTTGATAACTTTAGACTGCTTGTGAGGTTCTGAGTGTTTATATTTCTATGTTTGGTTGCTTTACTTGAGCCACTTACAACTTTGAAGCCAAAGAATTATTTTTTTTTTTGTGATGAGAGAAAAATAAACCAACCCCCTCTAGAGAAATTATCCCTATATTCTATCTTGTTTAACCTGTACAATTGAAGCAGCCTAAGAGGATTCCCCCAGAGCAGGTTCACACTGTCCAGCATGAAGTCTTCAAACTCCAGCATATGCAATGTGCTGTGCGTGGGGCTGGACACCGTTTAGGTGTGTCAGGGGAACAGTCCCAATATGCAGTGCTGGGTAAGTGTAATTTAAAACAGACCATGAAAATACCCTAAATAATTCTAGAGGCTTTGTAATGACACAGATGGGGTTGGAAGAGACACCTTAATTTCTCTTCCTGATGGACTATTAGGAACTCAACACAGAATATATGATCAAGTGTCCTTAAGACTCATGTGGCCTTGAATTCTCTGAATTTAGAAATCCTTTCTTAATAAACTTAGCTATCAAAACCACTCTAGCCAGCCATCCTTAGAAACAGATGAAGGGATTATCAGATATTTTAAGATTCTAGGCAAGAATCTTTGAAAACAAAGAAATAAAGCCGATGGTTGATCTGTTGATGTAGAGAGCACCAGAAATACATCAACAGATTGATTTAGCAGAAAGATTGTATTTGATGTTTTTAAGGTGCAAGAAACAGATGCTTTATTTTTTATGAGCAAAATATCAGCAAAAAGTCACAGGACAGGAGAGTGAAAATGTGGCTAAACCATCATTTGTTTCCCTGAGTCAATACTTACAAGTATAAATCTTCCCTACATGTGAAGTGTAATTTGGGTCAGCCTGAAGGCTGTTCTCAATCGTGCTGGCTGAAGACAACTCCGTGATAGCCAGCAGTTCAGGAACTATCATATAATCACCCAGAGGTTTCTCATGTACGCTTTGAGATACCTTCCAGTTGTCTTAATTTTCATACTGCTTTATCAGTGTCATGCAAAGGTTCTGGTTCTGACTCTTAAAAATGTGTCATCCATTCATTGAACTATATATGCAGAAGTCATGTTAACCTTTAATAAAAAACAAAATCCCATTAGATTCACTATCTAAATAAAGCATCCTCTTTCCTGCCAGTTATACTGTTGATAAAAAGTGTCAGCAGCTGCTGTATGAAATTGTACAACATTATTTTTTAAGGTTCATTATTTCTGGCGTTCACACAGCATACATAATTTTTGATTCTTTACTTACTCCATTACAGGCAGGAAATAAGGAACTGGCAATTACCACTTTTAATTTATGCCCTGCTGTTCATGTTGAGCTGTGGATGTAACACTTAAACTTTTTTCACTGCTGCTTAGTAACAAGCCTTTCAAATGAAAAATAGACACGCCTACATTGAATACGTACTAGGCCAAATTTACTTTTCTGATTAAGCTGTGCAATCCAATTGAAGGGGGGAGATTGTGCCTACAATCCAGGGAATCTGTTGAAAATACACCCATTATGTCCCTTTGGTCTCAGTACGGAAAAGACTAGAGGGGGAATCTATGTCCTCTTGAAAAGGTTTGGGAAGATGATGCAGCAACTTCATTCTTTGCCTCCATTCTGGGAAGGTAAAAACACATTCTTTGTGTTTTTACCCCTTGTTTGGGGGAAGGAACCATATTGAGAATTGTATCATTCAAACTAGACTGATAGAACTCTACCGTAAGTATCCCTGGGTAAACAAGTCATACAAGAAGCTGCAAAACTAATATGTCTTTCTGTAAGGCATGAATGTACGTTTAAAGTTGTCAAGGCCTGGGGAAATATGTTAGCTATTGAACCACAACAATAGTTGGATTTGCAATCTAGAACTTGTCGAAGTAGGAAAACATGAGTCCAAAAAGGATACTGCATCCTCTTTATTGTCACAAGTACCTTATTGTGCTACTATGGGGATGTGGGTGTTGTGTTTTTCTTCTTTATAAAGTGCTTCATGTTGAACTCTATTAGAACTGCCACTCCAAATTGAGGGTTTTTATTCCTGGTGATGACTGAGAACCTTTGTCTAAATTCCAGTGTAGGTTTACTTATTGTTAGATCATCATTTTTTTACCCCATAAAGAACTGCTCTCCTTTTTGGAACTTACTTTTAATTCTTTTCAGAGCAAAAGTGGCCCACCTTACTTTGCATTGCTAAACCAGTTGGTTTCTGCTGCCAAAATAGATCAGTCGTCCTAATAGCCCTTCTTGTCACCTGCTGTAGTTTCAAGATACTTGTCTTGATAGTTTTTGCTCATGATATTTCAAATTAAACCTTGGTGTATTGTGCAGTGATACTAATACTTTCTTGTCACCATTATAAAGCAGAAATGCCTCGACTGATGCATTCTTGAATTTGATTTCCCTTTTTGTAATGTTTTTCCCCCCTCTCTTCTGTAAATGGGATTAGGGTGTTGTTATAAGAATTTCTTGATGAAGATTCTTCAAAAATACAGTCCTTGATGCAGATGTCCTCCCAGAGTACCAAAAATCTTGGGACAAGAAGTCACAGTTGAGGCTTTTGTGTTTGGAGTTCTGCAGGCTATCTTTTCATCTTCTCTTCTCTGGCATCCCGCTAAAGTAATCCTATGGATTTCCTCAAAGTGGAAGAAGAACTTAAAGTAAATTAAAATATGCTACAGCATAGAGTGGAGAGAAAAGGGGGGTATATTCACATTCTTAGTATTTTATCTATTCCTTCATTGTCTGAGTTTGTCATAAGCTACTTGGAGAGGCATTTCCTCTCCACAGCTATAGCAGGACTCCATTTTCAAAGTCATTAGTTTTAGCTTCTTTTCTGAGCCAATTTTCATCCTTTTTCTTGCCAGGGTAATCACTTTTCAGTCCATTTAATGCTCTCTTCTTTTATTCCTACAGAATTTTCCTTTCCTCAAAACAGTCACAGGCATAACATCTCCTACACGTGGCCAAGTAGTCTTGACTAGCTTTATGAACATTCTGGTTTTAGTGCTTAACTTTGGTGCTAGATACCTGCAAACCTTAGGTGAGTCAAACAGGTAAGAGAACTTTACACATCACACTTCCTTTTCCTTGTTATCAAGACTGAGGTTTCCTTTTCTTTTTGGACAGGCTCTCCATCCCACTTGCATTGAAAGGCTGTGCACATGTTATGCCTTGTCTTTGCTCAGTGCTGCTTCTTGGTTTATGTGCCAAGTCCCATTGCTTAATGCAGACACTGAGGGCACTTCACATTGTTCAGTCAATGTGGGAAGGAAGTACTCTTATTATTGGGTGAGAAGTATTGTCTTGCAAGTAATACCTGAGGACCTCAGTAAGCATTTACTATGTGTGCCCTCCTAATTATGGAATGTATTTGTTGCTGATGAAAAAGACAAGTAACTCTTCCTTTTAACCACTCCTTAGGACTAATTTATTCCTAATCTGAGATCTGAAATATCTGTGACTCCTGGACTTTTTTTATACCATACAAATTATAAATGATCGATCTCTTTAAAGTTTCTCTTTTTTAAGTGTTACAGGCTTTCTTGTATCCCTCAATCCAGTGCATTTTCTTTCCTTTCACCAAGTCTGTTAATTGGGCTGCTATGGAGGGTGAGGTCTTGTCTTTAACAATTATTAAAATTAGCCAAATTATTTGCCTTTTTTGCCTTCACTCTTGAGAGAGCCTTGAGGTATGTAGGACAGATTCTTTGCTGATGAGTGGTTTACTGGTCAGTAATATGGACTGTGGTGTCCAAGAGAATAGAATCACAGGCATAAATAAAACTACTGGTTTTTATTTTGTTTTAGTATTTATTTTTACTTTGCCATATCAGAGGTGTTCTTGAATTCAGTCTTTTCTTTCTCTAGCAATTTGCACAATCCCATGGGACTATCACCAAGCTAAAGCTGTCCACTGATAGCTTTAAATTATAAAGGTACCTTGGTTGCACCACTAATGCTGACCATGCTGACAGTGTTGGTTTCTTGCTATTTTTATCTAAGGAGTGCTTGCCAGAAGCTTCCTAATTAAAAATAAACAGATTTATCATTTTCCTTAGTTACCCTAAGGTCTAAGGATGTAATTCTTATTTGAGTAGGAAGAGTAACAGTCATCAAATAGTAATCAACTGCTTTTCCTCTTAGTTTTTTTATTTTTATGTGTTTTATGTGTATATTATTGATGATGCAGATAGAGACATTGCGTGATTGAGCTGGAGCAACTGATTAAGCCTTTATCAGCACAGGGAGACAGTCAGGTATTGTATCTCATCAAGAAGAGGTTTGTCTTGAGCTGGTGGCTTAAATACATCTCTGAGCCAGGGGATACCAAGATAGAGGAGCTAGGATTTCACTGGTGAGTGAAACAGATCACATGAGGATTCTGTCACTCTCTATATGGCATGCTGGAAGCAAGCATGCTAGTGGCCACTGAATTGATAGTATCAGCTTCAGCTGTGGAGAGTGTCCCAGACTGATACGTGAGTAGGGGGGTGTAGCAGCTCTGGCAGGCAGTGGTGATACTAAAGAGCTTGCTAAACCTCTGAGAATTGCTAATAGTGACTGTTTATCTTCAGTCTTGAGGAACTACAAACAGCAGAACTGAAAATGCCGAAGAATTATAATGTTTTTCAAATGCTGATTGCAGCACTTTGCTGCTTTTATCATCGTAAGTCTATTATCAGAGTCAAGGTAGGTGCCCTTTTTCAGTAACAGTAAATACACAGTGTGCTAGTCAGCAATGCTTTTAGGTTTTGTTCAGAAGTTTTTGTTTTTATGTGATGGTTGGGTACAGTGTGTTTCTGTTCTAAAGAATGTCTTTAGAACCATTGTCTGAGAGAGAAGTTTAAACAACTTTCAGTTTTATGAGCCTGAGTTGGCTGTCTTTATGTTTAGGCACTAAGTTAAAAATGCTTTTGTTTGGGACTCACTGAAGAGAATTTTAGCAAAGTTTTAAGCTTTCAGAATTTAACTGATCAGACCGTTTGGTTCCCTAAGTTTTTCACTTACTTAAAACATAGGCAATTGTGCTCAGGAGCTCAGGTTTTTTTCAACACTTCAGACAATTTTGGACTTGCCCTTATATTTTAGAACTTTTAAAATTACAAAATACACAAAATCATACACTCATAGAATGGCTTGCGTTGGAAGGAACCTTTAAAGATCATCTAGTCCAATCCTCCTGCCATGGGCAGGGACATCTTTTGCTTTATGCAAAAATGCACTATATGAAAAGAAAAAGCCTTTATAAATATTTTGAGCCACACCTGCAGAAGTGTCTAAGCGACTTGGGAATTGACTTGTAATCTGGTGGGGTATCTAACTACTTTTGAGGATCTGTGAGCTACACCTAAGCTTTTAAATCTTTTTAGTTAAGATTTATGCTTGAATTGTTCTTTGGATAACAAAGTGTCAGCTCTGTAAGTCTCTGTCTAATATGTATATATTTTCTGGAGCACTTGCGATGAGGAAGCATGTGAAAACCTTCACAGGCTATCTTCTGGCCTGTCGGCTTTCAAACTTTGATGGAGGCACTTAAAAGTTGGGAACAGCTGCCCTCCTTCTCTCTCCTTCAGTGATTTAGCCTTTTAACTGTCTATGTCTGAAAGTGGGGTGTGGAGCGCAGTCTTTTGGGCACACTGAAAAAGTGAGTCTGATCAGACTGTCTTCTCTTTCTCACTGGGACAAATGTCGGAAGTTATCATCAGAATAGAGCGCTAAAGATGCTCTCCTGTTACTGTAATTAATTTTATTTTTCATTCCAATTTTAAGCATAAGGTTTAACTCTTCTGTTCTAAAACTTTTAAAATTACATTGGGTTTTATCATTGGCTGTCAGAACAGTTATAAAACCGTTGTTCCTGACCATGCATGCCCTTTGTTTAACTTGGCATGAATTTCTAATACCTAAAATAACGGTAATGTTGTCATGGCAACTTTCCATTTAGTCTAATCCATATAGTCTCTAGAGAAACTGAAACATTAATAGTATTTGCTGTATGGAGAGAAAAAAATAAAACCTTTTATGTAGCAACAAATTACAGCTGGGCTCTTTCAAAAATAAGGTTCTATTTAAAGAGATTTGCAGCATTTAAAATAGATTTGAATGCATGTGTTCTAGCATGCAGATTTAGCATCAGTTGAATCTGATAAACTGCTATTTTAAGGAGTTCTCATGGTAGGAAACTGTGGTGCATTTGCTGAAGAGAAAGTGGCTGTAGGTATAGAAACAGCTGGTGGTCAAATCAAGTAAGGTCTACACCTTGGGGCCAAATGATGTACATTCTGTGAAATGCTGAAGTGCCTAGGATGGTATGAACAACTGAGGCTAAGTCATCTTCTTACTTAAATTGTGAAAACGTACCATTCCAAGCAAAATCAGTTTGTGTAGTTAGATGAGATTAATTATTAGTTTTAATAGTAAATACAATTGTAATGAAATACCAAATTGATCCATAAATAAGCATACTGAAGTCTGCAGCTACCTCTGAGAGATTCAGACTTTGCTGCACAGAGATAAATTCATTGTAATTATGTTGTCCGATTTAATTGAAAACAGTATGTGGCCAAGCTCAGAGATGCCTGGTTGTACCCTGTCAAAGCACAGGAAACAGTACAGCACTTGAGCACTCATGTTTCACTGTACTTAATTTTAGCATGTGAAATTAGGATCTCAATAGCAGATGTTTGGTTTGTTTTCCCATACATTAGTAGAAAATATAATGATCAGTGCAGAAGATCTGAACTTGTATCAACTCATTCTTCAGTCATGATATGTCAGTACCTTTTACAATCCCATTTGGTTTTAATAGCTCTTTACAGTTAAGGTCAGCTTCTACATTTGAGGAAAAGAAGGGGAAACTTCAAGGCATGGAGTTCCTGTTTGTGGTTAAAAAAAAAAAAAAAGTGAAGAGAGAATTCTAAATTGTGACTTACACCACTTCCAAGCCAAAATATTGTTCTTTAATTTTTGCATTTATTGGAAGGTAAGAATTAAGTTACGACTAAATCAATGACTTCAAAAATGAAGAGGTCTAAATTAATAACGTTAACTTTGCCACAAGACAGTGTTTTTAGATCTAGCTAGTATGGTTGTCATGATCAGAGGGAAAGACCTTGAAGTTCAGGTATTTTCATTCTTAATTCTCTGCTATGATTCACGCTTAGCTGAAGCTGCGCAAAAGGGGAAAGCCACTCAAATTATCAGGACTGCCAAGTTTTAAAACTTCCAGCACGTTGATCTAGCTCATTACTGGGTAATGTACTAATGCTATGAATGTGGCATGCGTAAGAAGCCTTTTATAAGCAGCTACTTATTGCAAGTGCCATCTCTTATCTTGGATGAATTGCAGACACTTTTTATAGATAGTAGATCTTAATTAATATTTCTTCAGTATGTGATGATCTAAATCTGTTTCACTGGCATCCTTGCGCTTCATGTATCCAGTTTCAGCATGTATGTGGAAGCAGTTGGATTTGATAACATGAGTTTACAAGTCATCACCACCCAGCATTATGGGTCTGCCTTTTTGATGTTAGATTTGTTGCTCTTGGAGAGGGCCAGATGGGAAAAGATTGACTTATAAAAATTGATGTGAAATTTTGTATAGCTCCCTGAACTTTGATTCTCCATTGTCTTGCTGCTGAGTTTGAGTTTTGATGAGTCTTACACTATATAACTTTTTTCAGTTTCTCATGGTAATTTTATACAGTTCATCAAACTTTCACTGCAGTATACCCTCTATCATAAATGTATAGATAGCACAGGAACCACCGGTGCTTTCGAAGTGATTCCTGTTCAGTGGGAATGGGAACATTCTCCAGTAGATATTTATGCATTTAACTTCTTGGTAATACTTTTCATTTACCTCAGATTAAAACAAAAAAACTACCCAACTTCTAAAATCCTTTTGATTTGGTAGTCAAAGTCCCTAGGGTCACTGAGTGAGGAGATCAGGATTTGACTAACTCTAAACTCAGGATTTTTCAGGATCCGTATTCTAGAGATGAGGATGTCCTCCTAGCTCTGAACATGGTCACCTAGAAAATTAAGGAATTGTTTTCAGTGTAATGTTGTAGTGGAAGGTGAATGCAGAGTCCACTAGAATTAAGTCTTTCCATTCAGTTAACATTAGACTGAACTTGGTACTAAAAGCCTTTTTTATTTTCCTCCTCCCAAACAAATATCTCACTAATTAATAAAAAAATGGCTGCTTTTTTTGTGAATGTCAGGCAGGTTCTGTTGTTCATAGTGACAGACTGAGAACATGCATATGATGGAGTTTATTTGATTTTAAAGAGCCATCACAGTTATGATAGAAGTTTTCATGGTGACTTGTTTTCTTTTCATCAGTAACCTCAACAGTTGCCACCTGTTACCTAAACAAGCACACAGAAGTCTTGTAGCTTCAAAATTGCCATTCTTATGTATTAATTAGTCTGAGTAGTTTGAGATTTCTCTCCTGTATCTTTGACATGGTGAATGTTTATATATTATTTGTTTTATGTTTCAACCAACTAATTAAGCCACTAGAAAATAAAAGTAAAACCCTGCAGAAGTTGGCAGTCATCTATGCAAAGAGACTTTTATCACCCATTTTATTATCTCCCATTACTTAACTTATTATAGTCCTTTGTGAACTTTGTGCACTCTGGAAGATTAGAGAAAACTGCCCCTGTGAAGAACATTGCTGCAGTTGTAGTTCAAAATGTCCAAGTTAAATCAGAAAATGGTTTTCTGAATTTAGAAACTCCCTTTTTCCCATTAGTTCTTTCTCAAAAAAACTGTTTCAGAAATAACTCTATCCATGTGTTCTTGTCACTTTGTAAGTTCTTGGCCAGTTATACTACTTTTTTGTACAGAATGTTTTCAACGAAAGATGGAGAGTCTGGTTCCACATGGGTATTCTTTTAAATGCATAGTGCAAGTCTCTTGGTTTTGGTGACTGAGTAGTAGAGTTATAAGTGAAATGAAATACGTTGTACTCTATAAATAAAATTAAAACATATTATACATTGATGTAATTGTATATTTTAAAATGCTTGTATTCATAGTGCCAGGCAGGCATTCTGATCAGCATCACAAGGGTTAGAGACTTAAGGGGTCTCTGCAGCCAGTGAAGTGTATCTTGATCCCGAATTGGAACTTTGACAATAAAATGTTTATTTTCTGTATGAACAAGTTGATTGCTGTCTAGTGGTTTGGAAATAGAAGAATTTCATTTAATTTTTCACTTTTCCAGATGTTTTTAGTGTCCTCTGGTGTGTCCCCCCCTTCTTTCTCATTTCACATCTTTGTCTTCCCTTTTGGCATTTCCTGTCCCTGCCCCAGCATCCCCTTCACATTTCTGTTGATTGGTCTTTCTGTTAAATTATCCACTTGGCTAAAAGCTATGTAAATCTCACAAAATTTAAGTTTTTGCTGAATCACAAAGTATCTCCCATCTCTCATTTATTTGAAGATTCTGTAGGACCTAGTGATTTTACAAGGTCAGAAAGTTGTAGTTCAGAGTTCATAGTGCACTCAAGCAAAGGTAGCAGGCCTCCAGTGTTGGAGAAAAGATGGATTTGGGAGAAAGCGGTAATAGATTTGGTTTAGATAGATATAGTACATTTATTAAAAGTTTAGGAAATGTACTGGCTTGACTTATTTCCTCAATCAGATCACACTTGAGTTTTCACAGAGCTGTTCGCGTTTATCCGTAACAATGATATCTCTCTTTTTTTCTTCTTGAAACCTTCAAAGCAACAGGAAATCGGGTGGTTCCAAGGTGGCCTGTTGGGCTAATTTAAATATCAGCTGGCAGAGCTGTGCAAAGCATCAGGAAATAATCGAGATTGGATGGAAATGTGGCCACCTTTAGTCATGTGCTTGTAACAGTCCTTGGCTGTGCTTTAAGTAAATAATACTTTGCCAGAAGTATACAAAGAGAGGTGATATGAAATTCTGCATTATCAGAACTGAAGGAGATGATCTAGCATGACAGATTTTGGACCAATACCGACCTGTCTAAAAAGTAAAAGTCTTTTCCTCATAATTCAAGCTGTTTATAAAAACAAGCAGAAAAACCTCCTCTTGGTCACCTTAGAGGAGAATTAATTAATAACAATTGAGGTAAGCCACAAAAACTAGAACACATAAGATGCGACTATGGGTGTATATATATCAAAACCTGTGTGGTTCTCCTGTCAGCTATTTTGATTTTCCATGGGTACATACTTCACTGGAGTTGTTGCAGATATGAACTGTAAAAAGAATCCACTGCCAGTAGGCTACAGAAATAACTGTGGGACTTCTGTTTTGTTTACCACCAAACTCATGCAGTAGATTATTCAGCAGAATTTAAAAATTATTCTAATCTAATGTGATAAATTCAGCTAGGATGATTGACACAAGACCTTGATATAGAGTGAGTTTCCTTTGCAGAGTGCCAAAAAACTCAAACTCCTTGGATGCACAAACAACAAATTATTCTGAGAAATTCCCATTAAAATGTGTTCACAAGTTTCATAGGTACAGAATATTGTAGTAGGTCAAGTCCTTTTTAAATTTAACTTAAATAAGATCATATTTTGACATTTTACTTCCTTAAACTTTCATATTTTCCAGTTTTCCATATCCTGGATTAATATTTGCCTGAAAAAATGTAAAATACTATGTAGCATCAAGGGTAGCTTGTTACATCTGTAAGCACAGTCTGCTTTTAGTTTAATGGCCCTGTAGTAGAAATCCTTTGTGAAATATAATAAACTTGAGTGACATTTATTAAAAGCACTAAAATAAGTGTACTGACTGGAAATTTTTTTCCCCCTTCCAACTCTTGGTCTCTAGGTTTTCCATTGAGTATGTAAGAAGGATTGAGGGCTTTTGCTGAAGGTTGATAATATTATATTGCTAGATAGTTTTGTGTTTTTCTTTTAAAGACCTGCTCACAAAAACTCAGCATGGCAGGAATATCTTAAAGTAACACCAGGAATGGAAACAATGTGACTAAAACACAAACAAACAGTTCTGGAAAGCATGTAACTAGGGGGAGTTCTTTGTACACCAGAAAAAGCCTCTGTATTTGAAAAAAGTTCTGCTGACTTGATTTGGTTTTATATTCCAGGGATCTCTGACAGGGGTTGTTACTATTCGTAAATCTTAAAGAATTTAAACTGGAAGCTTCCCTGTGTCGCTTCAACCATGTTTGTTGCAGAATATACAGAAGTCTTTAATTTTTGCACTGGATTTCTTTTTAAATTTTTTTTACTTCTCGCTATCTAACTGTAAATGTAAATTCAAGTTTCTTTCTGTCATTGGGTATGAGCCAACAAAGTGTCTTAGAAAAAGGCATAAACTGAGGACATATTACTAAATGAAGGCTTGTCACTATGAGGTTAGTGCAAATTTACAGCATACCATTACTGCCGATTAATTACCCTTTGGGTCCTATTGGGAAATGAGGCTGAAGTATCTGCATCACTTTCTTTTAAAAGAAAGCCCATTGACATAGCTAATTATGCTTTTCTAAGCTTAAACTCTTCCTTATTTACAGACTAGCATGCTTGTGCAGGCTGTGCCTGGAGTGATTTTTGAGCCCTTACTTGCATGATGTGAAGTTCAGTGTATGCAGAGATTCTTGCAGGACTGGAGGCCTTGGGTATAGCGTTTAGCATAGAAGGGCACAGGCTGGTATGATTACAGACAGTTCATCGGTCACACTTCTCCTTTAACGGTTGTCGGTTGTATAAGAAATCAGTCTCAGCCAACAAAAAGCTGTCCAGGAAGACATGCTATTACTGAACTTGCTTACCTAGGCAGTTTCCCCCCTATGTATTTCGGGATTTGTGCTAGCCACAGGAGTTCTTCCACTAAGTTCAGAGTTGCATAAGGGTTATTTAAGCATGTTTGCTTCACCTCAGGAGATGTCTGACCTCTGGCAATCAGAGTATGCTCAGTGTGGTAGACCATGGTGGAGAGGATTTTTAATAAACCAGTAATCGTGAATGTTAACAATTCAGTTGGTTTGGATTCCTTAAATGTTTTTCTTGTTGTGTTGCTAGATATAATTTAAGTGCAGTATGCGTCTCGTTACCTTCACTTGAGTAGTGAAAAAATCCATGTAACCACCAGAAGAAAATCTAGGTTTCTCTGCTATATTTGTAACTTATATTTATCTGTAACTTGATAATCCTGGTTTTTTTAAGGTAATTTGTGTCAGTACAATGGATTATATTCGTTCATACACAAAGACCTATAGCTCTCTTTGTTAACTAAGAATGTAGCTCTCTGAAGAAAATTCAGTTATTGCATTTGTATGCTATAGTCTGTTCCATTCACAGTAGCTTTGCCTACCACTCTGATACAGTAAGATGCCTTTGGTAACAATTTTTACAGTAGCTTTGGGTTTTTTAAGATCTCTGTTCAGTCAAAAGCATCTTTAAAAAACTTAGATATAATTCACATTAAAGTAGTAGTTCCTTTCAGAAGATTAGCCAAATCTATAGCTATGAATGTAAGAGATTTGTATACCATTACGATAGAGTGCTGTTGTTTAGATTGGAGCAGGTACTTTAAAAGTTCTCCAGCTTGTGCAGTCAGGGATAAGGTGCTCTTGAAAAGTCTACTCTCAGTGTGCTCTTCACTTTACCTTCAGCTTATGCAAATGCTATAATACTTCTTACATCTGTAAGATGTGGCAGTGAAATGACTGTTAATTCTGGAATCAATGCCAGTCAGCTTTAAATGGGTACCCAGCCATTTGAGTTGGGAAACAGCCACTAGTCCTTTAGCTATGTTAGTCTGATAGATCACAGAAGTTTGGAGTGGAGGGGAGATTTTTGGCCTTACTTGACTATGTTTTGATATGCTTTTGGACTTGAGTCCTCACCAGGGTTCTTCTGTGACCCAGTAACTTAATCTGTTCCCATTGTACATGGCTTTATGAAAGAGCCCTTGCAGTGAAGGTCTCTTTTTGTGGTGTGGTTTGTTTCTGCACAGACTTTTCTTGTCATAAAGCTTGGGAGGAGCTGATGAAAGACCCTGTATGAAAGCACAAAGAATTTGTTCCTTGTTGAAAATGATTGTCCATTTTGAACCACACTTGCATGGATAAATACCACCCTGTTATGATTCACAGAAGCATAACCTTTACCTCGTTGGTTTTATCTGTTGCCTTCCTGTATAAGCTACTACACTCATTTGTGTTTGTCTAAGAGTAGCCTTAGTTTTCTCTGAGAAAAGCAGAGAGAAGAGGAGAATTTATCTCAGAATTTCTCTGGGTTCCCAGCATGTTTAAATAGTCTTGGCAGTGGGATGCCTCTTCTGGCATTGTTCCACCAAAAATCTGCTGTCTAGTAATCTGTTGTAATTCAGTCTGCTTGAAATTGCAGGGAGGATTGTTGAAAGGAGTGCTAAATGTGTGCCACCTGCTCCCACAGTTAGGTGCTGTGAGTATTCAATATGAAGAAGAAAATGCTATAGAGAGAAGCTTTCACAGAAAGAATAGGATTGGTGGGCAAGCATTCCCAGTTCTTCTTTAAATAATGCATGTGTTCCATATTTACATCAGTGTGTCAGTGAAGGGAACCTGTGAACTTTGGCTCATATCCAGAGCTAAGAGAAAAATCCATAATGCACTGGAGCAAAATGTTGCATTTTAGTCTGTGCTCCAGCTGGAGGCCCAGGCTTTCTTCTCTCTCTCTTTTTTAAAATGTGCTTTCTTTTAAGAGAGGGTATACTCTGATTCTTTGATCAATGTTGAACATGTTCCCTGCAATGAACCTGTTTCTCTTGGGTATCTTAGGCTTTTGAAACTCTTTGGCAACAGTAAAGATGGGCTGGAGTCCCCAGCTCTTGGAGAATGTAAGGAAGTCCACAGAACTTCCCTCCACTGAGTGCTTATGAAAGAGTAGATGGACAGCTCTAGAGGGGATGCTGCACCTCTACTTTGTTAGCAACACTGCATCCACAGGAAGTGATGAGCCGTGAGCCAGAGTGGTCCAGCATGGAAGCTGTACTCCAAGAAGAGATGAAGATTGACATTTTCCAGAAAACCTTAATAGTAGTTGTATAGTGGTGATGGATATATCTACAAGCAGATCTCAGGGTTTTTGTGCTAAGGGGCAACAAGAGCTTTTTCCCTTAGAAGGGAACATCTTGGACATGCAGATTTAACGGCCATTAGAAGTAAGCCCTTTAAAGTTGAAAATTTACTTTGGCAATCTGTTTTTTAGTGCAACAGAAATGTTGCACAACTATGTATGCTCAGGTTAGTTTGTCTTGATGCATTTGGAATGTTCTTAATTGGATGGGTTCAAAGGGGGGGGGGGGGGCAGAATCTGAGTTTAAAATGGAAGTTCAAATAGGAGGAGGAATATTGAAGCAGGGCACTTGTGTCCAGCTCCATTTTTGGGGGGTATAGTTAGAATTCTTGTTGGGAAGAGGAAGTAAGAGAAGTGACTTTGTAGGTGTGTCATTATTAGCTTGTTGTACAGACAGAACACTTTGCTCTGTTCCGTGCAGTGTATAACAATCACATGTTATCTCACTGAATGCTGGATTTTGCAAATACAATCTAGAGAGCAGCCGAGCCAGCCTGCTAAAAGCAGTACCTGCGTTCCAGTGGCTAGTGCAGATCATGTGACAGAAGTTATAACCCAGGTAAAATGTTAATCACTAAACTTGGCACAGTTGAAGCTTTTAATCTTTTATTGCAGTTTTCTAGGGAGAGGCAAGTTATGGACAACAGCCCAGAAAAACTGAAGAAGGAGTTAGAGGAAGAACTGCAGCTAAGTAGTGAAGACTTGCGTAGCCATGCCTGGTACCATGGACGTATTCCTCGGCAGGTACGTGGTCTTTGCATTGCCAAATGAGCTTTGAGCTTTTATAGACAAGCAGAACTGCACTAAAGTACTAAACACATCTCTGATATCTGCATTAATGTAGTAGAAACATAATGCTTATTTGTGTGTAAACTATGGTATTTATCACAGCTTAGCATAAAATGAGGCTGAAGAAGGATTCAGTGCAGACACTGGTGACAAATGTAGATATTTCAGGATTTGTGTGCACTGAATAAAGGCAGAAATGGAATTTAAGCTTTATATGAGAATACTCTCCCCATGTTGTTCAGACATGCTGACATTAATTTGATTCAGTATTCTTAACCAAAGTTAAAATGTTCTTGTTTATCTTCTTTCTTGCACTTGGAATTTCGAGGAGGAAGGAAAAAAACCCACAAGAAAATCTATGTAATAACTTAATTTTGATCCTTACAAACGTAGTTAAAAGTATGTTAAAGCTGTGGTTGGATTGGAGCTTAGGTTCCCAGAGCTCCGGGAGCTCCCCCTGCGGGCCTCCCTCCCCTGCGGTAGAACCCGGCTCCGGCCAGAGCTGCGCTCCGCCGGCTGCCCTTCCGCTCAGTGCCAGCAAGCAGGCACAGCAGCCATGTACGCTGCGCTTAGGATCAACTGTTAGATGTGTAGTTTATCACATGAAAGGCCTAACTCAAAGCAGACTATTCCTAGTACTATGCAGTATTCAAAGAACGAAAAATGAAAGCTTCTGTCACTTAAGGTAATAACAAAAGGACAATTTCTGGGGTCCTGTCATAATGGCTTCTAAACTTCAGTGTGACTGTCTATTCAGATGCTTTAAACTCTAAAATCTAGAGTCATTGCTTTCCCTTCATGCCTTATTTTCTATTAACAAACTAGAAGACATATATATGAAAGTGGGTCATGCTTCTGGCTGCTGGGCATTTTCCAAGAAGCCCCTCCAGATGTCTGCTGTGGGATGAGCTCTTAGTTTTACAATGGGAGACATCATTCTTCTACCACAGTTCATGCTTTGCTTTGTATTTCTGGCTTTGTCTGTCCTCCCAGAGCAGCCAAATTAAATCCCATATTTAAGAATATTTTGTTGTGATGTGTTGTTTGACTACTTGCTTTCTGATTCTGAAAGTATTTTTGTGTCTAACTCTTTTTCCTCAAAGGTGGCTGAAGGCCTAGTTCAGAGAGATGGAGATTTTCTGATTAGGGATTCTCTCTCCAGTCCTGGGAACTTCGTTCTTACCTGTCAGTGGAAAAATACCTCTCAGCATTTTAAAATCAACAGAACGGTTCTAAGACTCAATGAAGCCTACTGCCGTGTTCAGTATCAGTTTGAACTTGAAAGTTTTGACAGTATCCCCGGCTTAGTTAGATGCTATGTTGGGAATCGCACACCAATATCAAAGCAGAGTGGAGCAATTATTTTTCAGCCTATCAACAGGACTGTGCCTCTCAGGTGTCTAGAAGAAAAGTATGGTGTAACTCCAGTCCGACAAAAAGAGCTAAGTATTCCTGAAGGAAAAACAGAAGCTGCAAAAAGGCTGAGTCTTGGTATATCCAGCATGCAATCCCCGGAGCAGAGTATACCCAGAGGAAATCTTTTGAGGTACTTTAATTCTGCTGTCCTTATGGAGGGAAATAAGGTAACTCTACCAGCTCCCGCTCTAGGTGATGTGAATTTTCACCCTGATTTTAGAGGGAAGACTAGGCGTGAGGGTTTGCAGATTTTTAGCAAAGGATTTTTTTTTTTTCTAAAAATCAGCAAATCCAAAGAGTGAGAGCAAATGTAGACTCTGAAAACACAACAGTGGGTGCAACTTGTTCTTCAGTGACTTGGCAAATCTTGACTAGTATAAAACAAAGGATTAAAATAAATCTTGCTGCTGCTCCTCCAGAGAAGGCTTTATTGTCCATATTTGACTTCTGCAATAAGAATACCATCTGTGGGATAATGGATCCTAATTTCAGTGTCCAAATCAAATGTTCTATTAAAAAGTCTCAACATTCCAAGAAACACCCTCACGAATGCTGCAGACTCACACACCTTACAGCACATTTCATTGCTACCACAACAGCATGAAGTACCTTTTATTCTTATAAGCTGCCCAAGAGGAAAGCTAATGATAGTTGCACTGGTTATGATATATTCTGGCAATTAGGTATGTATGCTAAGAGTGTTGGATATATTGATATGGTTTTGTTTGCATTTTTGTTTACCCTAGAAACAAAGAAAAAAGTGGTAGCCAGCCAGCTAGTTTGGATCATGTTCTGGAGAAAAGATTCCCTTTAAAGGCTCACCAGTCAGAGAGCTATCTGCTAATAGGTATGTTTTGTAATTAAATGTTTCACACTTAGAATCTGTGTGTGCCCAGTCTGTTACACTTCAGACCAAAGTACGACTGTTGAGTGTTCTGAGTACTGTATATACAGTCATATTTAATAGCCAATGTAAGCTGTGTTAGCATACTTGCTTGCTCTTTAAGTCATTGGAACAGGTTTTTTAGTTACAGTGCACCAACTAGTTGAGTACCTTAGCACACAAAAGATGTGTGCCGCACCAAAAAAATGACAGCTACAGTTGGCATTAATATCTTTTTTGACAGCATTACCTTTCCTCACTTGAGCTTTACAAGAACTGACTTGTTTCATTTATGTCGTTCTGACAGAAGTCTATTAAGTAGAAGTGATGTGTCATAGAAATCCTGGTAACTGCTTTTTCTCAGGGTAAAGTGTGCAGATGTGGTAGCGTTCCTCACCAGGAGAAAGCACTACCATGGCTTTTGTACTCAGTTCTGTCTTTCTGTCTCTCTCAACCTCTCTCTCCCCCCCATCCCTTTTGTTTATCATTCCTTTTGCTGGTCTCTGGTTCCATGGCCATTGTCTTCCTCCAGTGATACAGGTGTGTACCAACACTTGATCAGTTGTTGATTGTGGCTTTTTCTTTCTCAGACTCTTCAGAGGTTTAAGCAGTTGTTTCCATACTAACATATTGTGTAAGGAAGCTTGCAATGATGCATCTGTTCCCATGTGGACAAATTCTAGTGTTTGACTTCCAAGGCTGCTAATAATTTTGAATATGGTAGCTGTTAAAATTTACGGTGCCTATTGTGGAAAGACTTTTTGAGACAAAGATAATATTAAGTATTTGTATAGTGTGATGTATTTTGATAGAAAGGATGTGCTCCTGTGTTTAACAGTGGGATGGACAGACATTCATAAAACAAGTTTCTGTCCATCTGTAGTTGAATTGATTATCTTATTCCAATCCATGACTGCTAAAACTTTTCTTTTGGTACTGTAACAGTTAACCTGAAGAGTACTGATGTGCATTTTGTCATAGGGTCCTCCAAGCAGGTTCTGGTATCATACTGCTTATGAGCGGTGACGGGCTGTGATTTGCAGATTTTGTTGTCTGCATAACTTGAGAGCCAGCTGGAAACAAGCAGTAAAGCTCACATGACGCAACTGGCCGCTTTGCTGTAGATACCAGCAAATGCACTGAGAACTGCAGATTGGGAATGTCTGATATAGGGTTCAGTGCTATATTAGATGCTGAGGTTTGCATATGCAATGAGTACAGGATGAGACATAAATACACAGAAGTATATGGATGTGTTTCTCCAGCTCTTCACTGTTTAGGAAAAAGATTAACATCCCTGAAATTCATTCCTTCCATACCTTATTGCAGGTTCAGGCTTGACTTTGGGAAGCTTTTCTTTCATCTCAAGCTTGTCATTCTCAGAAATGACTCATCTTTTATGTGGTGTGGCTGGAAGTTTCTGCTTTTATAGCCTTGATCAGGTTACAAAGAAACCTCCTATTCCAAGCCATGGAGACTATCCAGCTCTGACAGTATAGCCTACGTATGCAGCAGGGACTGGAATTATTGTCAGCATTACCACAGAATAATATTATGGTGCAGCTGTTCTGTGTATTTGGGATTTTGGGAGGATCAGCAAGTGAATGGAATTTGCTGGCTAGCTCATTCCTCAAAATATAATTTCATATACATTTTTGTCAGCAAGTAATTGATATGAACTGACAATATTTTCCTCAGGAAATAGCATTAAGAGATGAACCCTGGGGCAGGCATCAGGAATTGTATATGTTTTGGCCTTCTAAAATACCATTTTCCCTTGCAGGTTCAAGACATCCATCTCGATTACCTGAAGCAGATGCAGACTCCTGTCCAAGCTCTCCTGCATTTAGAACAGGCAGTGAACCTTCTCTAAGCCCCACAGTTGTTCAGAAGGTGACCTCAGAGTCACAAGCAGGGGAAGCTCTTAGAGGATCAGACAGTCAGCTCTGTCCGAAGCCTCCACCGAAACCCACCAAAGCACCCCTGATGAAGCCCCCAGGTTCTCCTTCGGCTTCCCACAGTTCAGAAGGACACTACTGTGAACTAAGGCCCACCAGAGATCCTGCAGCATCAAAACAACATTTATGTCAGAAAAACAGCTATGTGGAACATCTGACACGAAAGGAGAGGGGACCACACTCTTTCAGGAACTCTGAAACAAACTATTTGATCCTGGAAGATGACCCTACAATGAACACTGCAGATCCTTTAGAAGCTTCAGCTGAGATGACTGAAGAAGACAGCATCTTTTCTGCACCTGTTCTTGAGACGGTGTCTAGTTTTAAACCGAATGATTTTGAATCCAAACTGCTTCCTCCTGAAAACAAGCCATTGGAAACATCAATGTTAAGAAGAGTTAAGGAGCTTTTCACCAACAATAATCCAAAGATTATTGCACAGCATATTCTTAGAATGGACTGCAAGGTAAAAAAAAAAAAAAAAAATATTTTCTTGCATTTTATTTTATATTGTGCAAGTTTAGACTTTTAAAAGAACTGATTTTAAAAGATTGATGGGTAGATTTGCAGCTAATGTAATAAATGTATTGGCTTGCTTGCAGCAATTGGTAGGGTGGTGGGTTTTTTCCCCTTTGGAGAACAAGAATGCTTACAAACCCTTTGGACTAAAGATCTCCCACCATCCGTGACTTTAGACTCAAATTCTCAGTGTTCCATACATCTTTGTAGTCTCCTATCGATTGCTGTGTATCTCTGATTCAGCCTTTCTTCTATACTGGAGGAAAAGCTATCTATGCTGTAAACCATTGTGTAAAGAACTGCTCATGACAGGAAATAGCTAGTTAGCTTGCAAGAGCAAACAGTAGACAGACATTAGCTGGTTGTCATACTGCTAGCCATAATAATCATGTTCAGTGGAACTAAATAAACTTCTAAAACTAGCTGCTCTTCTAATCGCTGTCGGAGTCTGTATCTTACAGATGGATAGGTGGTGTGGGAAAATAGCTATCAGGACTTCTGCATTTCTCTCCTATGAGAGAACTGTATTGCTAGTGGAGTTGTTTGGAAAGATGTAAAAACACAACTATTTTTCACAAGGTAGACTTTGTTCAGCTGACAGGGCTTGGAGATCAGCTGTTGGATCAGAAAGACAGAAGTAGTCATGTCCTTATGAGATGATGACTTTGTGTAATAAAAGAAATGCAACTGCAGTTGAATCTGCACCACTTTGCTGGGTGCTGTACCTGCCACAGAGCAGCTACAGGAACCAAGTGTCATGGGCTTTGTTGGTTTTTGGTTGGTTGTTTTTTTAAGAGCAGCTTGAGAAGCAACACACATGGCAAGTGTGGGCAAGTCCATTCCAGACAAGAAAGGAAGTGGGAATGGTGGTGCTCCAGGAGAAACATGTCTGTAGCACCCTGCTAGTGCTGCTGCACTGATTCACACCCTAGGTCTGGGAAGGGGACAGTTCACTGGAGAGCAGCAGTGGGATGAGTGTGTGTGAGTGCCTGCCAGCTGCTAGGATCCTGCCAACCTCTCCTCAGAAGCAGTGTTGGCTGCTGCTAAGTGAGGCTTCATGCAGACATGGTGACTCAGAAAAACTCAGCTTCACAACTGCTTGGTCTTTTCAGAAGTGATAGATAGATTCTTTACGATGGTTCTCTTGCAACAGCATTCTCTAACATTTTAGTTCCAAAATTCACCTTTTCCTCCTTCAACCTAGTAACAATAACCAGAACGTCTTTTAATATATTGTTAAAAAGTATGCTGCTTGAAGACATAAGATATGCATGCCTTAGAGAAGTAGTAAGGAGTTTTTTATATATATTATTCAATTAGCTCATTATTAGTCTCTTTATTTTAAATCCTACAAACTTTGGAATGGGGCCAAGGAAACCGGCCTGCTGGAGGTGTGGGAGCCTGTACAGTTAATTAAGAGTCACTAGAGTGTTTTACAGAAGCAGATTTTTGGATTTTGGAGCAGGAACAATAACTAGCTGGGACATGTAGAGAAGTCTATTTTCCCTTCATCTCACAGTGTTTGAGAGCCAACGACTGTCATTCATTGGTAACTTGTTGCATGCTACTCCACTGATAAGAACTGCATGACACAATGGGATTGGCATGTGAACTGGGCCAGAATGAATGCTTTGTACTGAGATCTGTGATAAGGCTGAAGTTTGTCGGTCTGGTGGCATCAGTAGCTCAGTTTGCCTTTTAAATAATGACATTTCTAATAATGAAAACAGCACCCATATGTAAGTGATGGAGTGAGTATCGGCCACTTGTATGCCTGAGAGGGCTTTTTGTGACAGACTAGCAATCGGTGTATCTCCCAGGGCTTCATATCATTCCTGCGTCTCTAGAAGTGAAACAGGTTTCTCTACAGTCCTAGTTTTTTTACCAGTGAGGCTTGTTGTGTGGCCCAGATTGCTTTCATCTTTTCATAACCAAGATGACCTGCTGATGGGTGTATCAGAAAACAGCAGGCAGATTGGCTTGTAAATGTGTCAACATACAGGCCTTAAACCAGCAGATAATCTCACACTATCATATTAATGTGGTTTTGCTTGTAATTAGCATATATAATTGTTATTGATATAACCAGTAGCTAATCCTGTATGTTTAAAAAGCAAAGACAAATTGGTGAGAGTGTCAGCTTTCACATACTGACTTCATTAGGTACTCAACATTCAGTGTCCTCCTTAAAGTCCTTTTACTAATTAATTCTTATGAAGACCCTGTGGCGTAATCCAAAATTGCTCTGAGCAGTCGACTTTTTAGAAATAAAGAAGGTGAAGCAAATGTATACGTCTTCAAGGCCAAAGAGCAGTGCCCCCCAGACAAGGATCAGGCCAAGAGAGCACCCCATTTCCTGGAGCTTGCGTATGAATGTCCTTCTGGAAATGGACAATGGAAGTTTGATAAAGCATTTTGATCACACCTTTTATATGTTTTCCAATGGCTGAATCATGCAAAAAATATTTTATTGGTCTTTTTATGCAAGGCACTGAAATGTAAGTTAATTTTTTCTTAGATGACTGTATTCTAATGTTGCACACTGTGTACTTAACTTTCTATGCTCCACACTAACCTGAAGGACTTCTACGTGGCTAGGGGCTTTTTTTTTGAAGTTAGTTTCAAAACTCATGCAGAAACTTTTGTGCTTAACAGGTGGCGAGGATACTAGAAGTTTCTGAAGAGATGAGGAGGATTATGGGAGTGAACTCTGGTCTTGAACTGATTACCTTGCCTTACGGACATCAACTGCGCCTTGACCTAATTGAAAGGTAAATGTTCCTGTTACTCATTTCCAGGGTAGATGGCCAGAAGATCAGAGCATGGCTATCTTGTACTCTACACTTCCTCCAAGAATGCTCTCCTGCACGTTTTCTGAATTCTTGTGTACAGAAGATAATTTAATGAGATGGCATATAACTTCTTTTTGCATAGGAGAAATTCCTTAAGGTCATAGGGCAACTCCATGCATGTAATCCAGGGAGAGGGGAATTGTATTGAAAGGAGGGTCCTTAGAGTGGCCAAACACCCTCCTTTAAGAGCTCAGGTAAACTAAAGTTCAGGGGACCCAGAATCTGAGCATGTAAATGTTTGTGGAAGAGATTGAAGGTAGTAGACTTCTGCCACTGGGGAATAGGCTAGAGGATCTAGTAAAGTAAAAAATGATTAGCAAAGCTTTCTGTAAAACCTCTGTGCAAGAGGGAACAGTTAGGGTCTTCTATCTCTGATCTAGCTTTTCTGCTTCTCTGATTCAGATTTCAGTAGTTTTAGTTGCTGAAATTTAAGTGTGGAGGCCAAAGGGAATTGGGGCAATTTTCCCAAAAGTGTTCATTCATTCATTGCTTGGACAGAATTTTGTATAGTAGTAATAGCTTAGGAAAATTTATTACACCACAAATTCAAGGTTGATGTATATACGGTCTATATAATGGCATTAATGCTTTTGATACAAAGATGTCAGAGTAAGTTTGCAGGGCACACCAAGATATTGAAATATATCTTTGAATTGATCTTCTCTGAACACACGTACAGCATAACGTATTATTAATTTAATAATTTGTAACCAGTAGTATAATTTGTTTCACTTACAGACACAATACCATGGCAATTGGAATAGCTGTGGATATCTTGGGTTGCACAGGAAATCTAGAAGATAGAGCAGCAACATTAAACAGGATCATCCAAGTCGCAGTGGAGCTGAAGGACTCGCTGGGGGATTTGTATGCCTTTTCTGCCATTATGAAAGCACTTGAAATGCCACAGGTAAAAATCTGTTTCTCTTTATGTTCCAAAACATGGAGTTGTTTGATGGTCTTTTTAATTTATGCAATTTCTTCAAGACTAGAGATATACCATCAGAACAGGAACTTCATCACTAGCAGGGTATTTTTACTGTGAATTGTTATGGAGTCAGTAATGGGTATTCTCTGTTTTGTATGAATAGGTCACTAGGTTAGAACAAACCTGGACCTCTCTAAGACATCGTTATACCCAGACTGCCATTATGTATGAAAAACAGCTGAAGCCATTTAGCAAAGCTTTGCACGAAGGAGAAGATGAGTGGAATAGTGAGTATGAGTGACACTGGTTTCCATTTAGCCTTTTACCTCTCCTACTGTTGCTTTCCTGTGTCAGGAGATGAGGTAGCTGCTGGTTCCGATAGCTGTGCATCGTATGTTAAAATGACTATGTGAACTTGTATAATGCAGTATAAGACAATGAAATAGAAGAGTCTGCCAGCTACACATCAGTATGTGCTTGTGTGCATGTATATACCTCTGCAGAATATAACATTCTACCCAAACCCACACTTCCTCTTTGTGGAGCAGAAACCGAAACACCCAGCATCATCTTGCCTCAGATCTCCTTCCTCAGAGGAGAGTTACTTCTGACAGGTTTTGCTTTTTTTTTGCTTTGCCTCTTGGGATGAGGACAAATCCTCAAATACAAAGAAGGGGTTGGTCAGGTAATTCCTCTGATCACATCAGGTGCTCCTGCATCAGAGTCTTTGGAGCTCTAGTCTCCAAAGGGGTGCAAGGCAGAGATAACATTTCTCTAAGAGAATGGGTGGAGAAGGAAAACATGTTAGCCTCACAGAATTTACTGGAATGACCCAGATTTTAAATCCATTTAAAATCTGTGCCATGGTCTAGTTAAGTCAGCAGAGCCTTGTCCTGTAGCAGATACAGTTTTCCCACACTAATTTGTCTTGACCTTCTCCCCCAGCCAGTTCACTAGGAACTTGGTAAGAGATGTGTATGGAAGCCAAATAGTAGTTTCCAACTTTGAAAAGAATACTGCAGTTAAAATACCTTCTTCAATGAGCAGGTTTTATGGTGTCTGATACAATGTTTGTTACTCTTTATCCCAGAGACTGTCAGTGCTCCACAGAACGATGTAACAGTGCCACTGCTGATGCCTCTCATTACCTTGATGGAGCGACAAGCTGTTGTTTTTGAAGGCATGGACCTGTGGGAAAGCAGTGACCAAAGCTGCGAAATAATGCTCAAGCACTTGGCCACAGCTCGTCAGATAGCACAGAATGCAGAAAAGTACAGCTTGACTGCGGAACAGATGCTGGAAGGTAGGGAGCACTAGTAGGAGAAACTGCTGCACATTAATGGAATTTGTGGGTTATGTCTGAAGAATAAGGTCTCTGCCGAAGTGCCACTAAAAGTCAGTGCAAGAAATTCTTTTGTGGGAGCTGAGATAGTAGCAAATGTCATGCAGGAAACTTAGTCTAAGGACATTGTCAATATTGTTCAAAAGCAGACAGTAAATGATTCATCACTGTAGTTCTCCAGTAAGCAACAGAGCACACATTTTTGCTAAACATACTCAAAGTTCTCATGACTTAATATGCTGACCCTTCTAGCAACTTAAATGGAAGTACAGTAAGGACCGAGGATAACTTCTAGTCTTCTGTACAAATTAAAATTCCTACTCTCTGTTTTTTGCGAATAAAATATCACCCATCATAAGATCCTTTACAGCAGCACAAGATGCAACACTGAGATCTTGCCTGCTTGCGGCCGGAAAGCTGCAACGTTAAGGGAGGGGAGAGAAGTGTAAGTATTTCTACAGGCAGCATGTATACATCAGTAATTATATTTAAGGTCAGGCTATAATGAAAATTCTAGACCATCAGAATTGAGCAAAGGGCAGCCTGTCCCTAGAGCCCTTTGTGTGCTACTAGAATGTCACAGATGGAAAGGATTTTCACTGTTTCCCTAGCTTGTTAAAATCATTGTGCAAAAGGAACCTAGCACACTAAAGCTTATCTTATTTGGAGGGAATACAGTTTAAAAGCCCTTTCTTCCAATAAAAAACTTGCCTGATGGTGATACTGTGGGATTCTTTTTATTTATTAGGTTTCCAGCCAGATGAAGAGATGAGTGAAATCTTCAAGACTGAATTTCAAATGAGATTGCTCTGGGGCAGCAAAGGAGCACAAGTTAATCAGAATGAAAGATATGAAAAATTCAGCCAGATTTTAACTGCACTTTCCCGAAAACTGGAACCTCCTCCAGTGAAGCACGTGGAATAACTAAGTATATAAGACTCTGTAAACACTATTTAAATGATTGGTATACTTGAAATAACCTTAGCTTTCTTTTGGCAATTTGATACTGCACAAACTTCTTGCATTTCACAAGATGTTTAGAATTTTTAACTGCACAATGCACACTTGTTCTAAAACTACTGATTTCTAACAAATTATTTATTTACTGTGTCACCAAGTCATTTAATAATCCCTTTAAACAGTTAGGTTATCCCTGTAATACAGCTTCCTGTATTTCCTCACAGTTGCCATGTTTTGATAATGCCTAAGAGCAAGGGCATTGGCATCTTAATATTAAAATGAAGCAAATAGTGTAAATAAAACGACAGATTAAGTATGTGACATTGCAGAAAATTTGTTGTACAATATTCCTTTAATGAAGATAAACCACTGTACATAGAATTGTGAATTAAAGTGTATCTTTATGCAAAATAATTTGCATATTTGCAGATCACAGAAATACTGCAGGTTGCAGAAATGATTCTTTATCTGTGACCACAACAGAAGGCTCAAACATTGCTGTACTTAGGGAAGTAGAAAATCAGTTGTGTGTGTGTGTTGGGACAACTTACGGTTTTTTTTAAAACAGCATCTGTAGTACTTTGGCTTTTGCTGGAGCCTGAACAACAGCTACACTGCCAGGAATGAATAATGAAATGGCAAGAACAAACAATCTAGATAATTAAAATGCTTTCAGATATGAGTAAATGTGGGTGTATGTATATACTAAACTTGCTTCATTTACTGAGGTGAATCACTTTGGTAAGTAGTTTTTTTTTTTCCTTGGATGAAGGCAAAAGTGTAAGCTGTTAGCACTTTTCATAGGAAATCAGTGTGTGTGGTGTTTATATAAACAGTGCTTTAGCAGCAAATTCCACTTTGTCACATACAGAATTGGTGTATAAGCATTATCCTCAGAAGTTGTATAAATATTTAAGCAAGAACTATGGCTAGAGCTGCATGTGCTCACTGTCAGTAAGCCTATTTCTGGAGTGAGATGGTACTTACAGCATTTGAAAGTGTTTGAGTAGGCCAGCACCAAAATAACATTATCTGTTCCCCCCATCTGCAATCACAGCAGAGGTTCTACCACTGTAAGAAGAGGTGGTTACAGACCTCATGCTGAAAGTCTCCCTGTCAATCTTAACAGAAGACAAATGGGGAAGCTAATGACTTAGACCATGAAAAGATTTTTTTATTCCATGAAAATATTCTCAACAGAGAACACTATTTTTAAACAAAGCATTTAACATTTAGGAAATCAACATGTGCACAAAAAAGGATTAAAAATTACTGGAAAATGTAAGATTCTTTAAGACAACTCACGTTCAGAATTTTAGAATAAGAAGTGATTTATAACTAGCTGTGCAAGTACAAATGTTTTTTTCCTATGTTTAATAACCCTCATACAAGTTGCACTATCCCTCATGAAAGCAACCTGCCTCCAAAGGAAGCAAATCCTGGTTTTAGAAAAACAAACAGTAGCGTGAAAAGAACATTTAGTCCTTTACCAGGAAGTGTTATTACTGACCTGCAAGGCTGTTAAGCCAGGCAAACCATAGGCCCTTTAGCAGAAAACACACAGATCACATTTCCTCCTTTTCTCTAACTTTAAAATAAAAAAGCACTAGGTTTAAAAAAACCAAAACAAACCCAACAACCCCCCAAAAACCCCCAAACCCCAAAAACTACCTAAGTAGTTTTGTCAGTATTGAGTAATGTCACATTATTATATAAATAACCCTGTATACAAGCTCCAAAAATCTAAACTTTAGAGTTTAATAGCCCCCATAATACACTAGGTCAAGCTGTGTAATAGTGGTATACATAACAAAAGGAAGAAACCCCTACACAAGTCACTCATTCAGTTTTACTGGTAGTACAGTTCCTAATAACACTGAAATTAAAAAGAATCCAGCACTGCTGCATCCAAATATTGCTTCAGACCCCAGAAAAACAGGATGTTTTGATTATTATTTCATTTCCCCAAACAGCAGGTGGCTGGGTTGACAAGCTTGCTTTGATACAAGTATCCCTCCCCCCAACATCTCTAGTCTAATTCTTATCACCCTAGTAAATCAGATATGATGTATTTATTAATAGAACCACAAATGGGAGGCAAGACAACATAAGCAATAGGGGCACTGCAGACAACTATATTTACACATATAAACATATCCAAATTTCAATTGTTTACAAGTAAAAGTGCACATAGATCATTACGAAGTATCACTCAAATTTCAACCGGTCCATACAATGAAGCATCACCTGGAAATGGACTAGCACTGCAGTAATTAAAATTGGAACTTCATAGTGAAAAACTAAAAGACAGTTTCCATAAAAATATTCTAAAAAAATACTAAAGTCAAATGAAGAGATACACGTTTCAATGTATAAAATTCATGATGCACCATGTATCCAGTAAAGTAGAGCTCTAGAAAACACCTACCGTGGCTACCTCAGCAGCTGCAGCACTGTGGAAAGAGCTGAGACACAAAGCCCTTCGTGGGATACTGTAAGTGGTAGTGTTGGCAAACAACAGATTTAGGCACTCTAGTTTAAGGCAGCATTTGAATGGCAAGTGGTTGACCTCTGACAACAGTCATTAGCTTGCAGTGGTGAATCTCTCTGGTGGTGTTCCAGGTTTTCAGTGCTCACAACAGGTTACTGAAGTGCTGAAGATGGACCACAGTTCTAGGAGTTTCTCTTGATTGCATTGGAGGCTAGAGCTGAGATGTATGACTTCCCCAAATCAACACAAATACATTATGGTCTCTTATCAGTTATGCCAAAAAACTGGAATGTAATGATGGTTGCAGTGGTATAGTTATAGCAGCATACATGGATACTGGGATGAAACTCTAGTGCTGAAGGTATTTAAAGAAAATGATTTGTTACAAAATAAGACAAGCAATGATGGCAAAGTGTTATGTAGACATGCCTGACTGTCTGAGGCATGCAGGAGGAGGTTAACGGCGAGCATGGAGGTGGCACAGGCAGACTGATAACTGACAATGGTTCTAAATGACCACCAATTAAAATGAGATGGAAAAGAACATAATTGAGAGAACCAAACCAGCACAAGCTCAAATACAGTTTGCGCATCTGGGACAATCTAGGACAATGAAAATAAAGCAATTTTAGGAGCAGTAGCCTTTTTACTCTGATAATGGAAGTCTATTTTCCTGCACAAATTGAAGAATTTGTAATACATCCTTACCTATGTATGGAGATGCTAAGGTGTTAGTGACTAAATGTATGTCTGCATGCATCCATGCAACTAGCTTTTCCCCTTGGGCCTCCCAGTCTAGCACCCCCCCACCCCCACCCCCCCAGCAGCTGCATGTAACCTCCTTCAAGATCTCGCCCATTTTCTCAGAAACCCGCTTCAGGAACCTGCAGTCCAAGAGGAAAAAGAAAAGAACAAAGTTACTGAAGGCCTTTAGAAGACAGAGAAGCGTGCTCAGTTCTAACAGGCCATTTTCAGTGGCTAGGCATTAGCCCTGTACTTAATTCCACAAATTCTTATTACAAATACGAGCCACAGCTTTTTTTTTTTTTTTTCCTAGTAACCAAGTAGTGCAACGCAGTTTCCAATCCTCAGTGATTTAACAGTGAGGGGAATTACTGTACATTTAAGACCTTGATTTCAAACTAAACATGATGCAATTCAAAGACTTAGCTTACAGACACAGATTAAGAATATAAAATCATTCCCTTTTCAGGAGCAGAGAGAGGTTTCAGTAGGACATCAAGCATTACAGGGGGTCTCTTTTTTGTTTGTTCAAGGTATCTAGAGTTAAAACAATGAAGCTGTGTCCAATACACAACATTCTACGTTACAAGTACTGAAAAGGAAGGAGAGAGGCAGGTCAGTGGACTTTCTGTCCTTGATCAGAATGTTTCTTCCTGAGTATTTTTGTTGAGCTTTCAGAATCAGAAAACATTTTCCTGTTTAAGAAGTGAAAGCTGCCAAGTATTTGCTAAGGAAGGAAATTAATAATTTTCAGTAACTGAGTTCAGTTAGTTATTAGAGGAAAAAACCCTCTTTTAAGCATAGAGTTTAAGTCATAGAAGTGGGAACAGTAAATCTTAGAGATCTTTAAAATGAAGTAATTTCAGTTCTCTGTAAAAACAAAGTCTTCTACAGAACAAGCAGGAATCCTGGTCTCTTTCAGTTTAATAGCTGAATTGGATTTAGTGCTTTGTAAAGCAGGAACACTACATCAGCTAAACAAAGCAGGAGACAGTGGGCAAAATTACAGACCAGTGTAAAATGCATAATTTAATGTGGTCATCTCTGAAAAAAGCTATAGCAAACTCCATTGCTGGCATCTGATATTCTGAGGCTTTCCATGAACCTGTATATCTTACTATTTTTCCACTATTTTCCCTGGAATGTACAACTGAAAGCTGCCAGTTTACTGTTAGATATAGGTTACTGCACCTTTGCTGTTTTTCTCTAGCGTTACATCTATATACGATGTTGGCACATAGCCTTCCTCTCCATTATGTCTTCGAGCTCTTGTCCACCCATCTCCTTTGTCCTCCTCAATAATGTACAAAATTTCCCCTTCTTTCATTGCTAGAGTGCCTTCATTATGACCTGGGAAAAACAAAAAGGCAAAGAAGTCTCAATGTTCAGACAGAATTTCAAGTCATCTTTTTCCCAGGGCATAGTTTCCAGATATTATATATAAACAGGAAGAACCAAAAATCTGTGCAAGAGAACATATGGTCAAACAGGCTTACAGACAAAAACCTAGTCCAATTTGCAAAGCTGAATATTTGCCAATAGCTGCGCTAATATTTATCTTACAACAGCACAAAAGTACTGCTCATGAATTAAAGTGATTTATAAAATATTTCCACTGATCTTATAAGCAACTAGTTGCTCATACAGTTAATTTACTTTTAAATCATTTTACCTGTCTTCTCTAGAACAAATAATCCATGCCCTATAGTCAAGGAATCCCCATGCATGTTGTTAACCTTACCATCAAATGGATATATTGCCTTGCAGTGTCCTATAGCTGGTAGTGGATCATCATCTTCAAACTCATCATCAAACTCACTGGGATGTGCGTGCTGCTGTGGTGGGCCTCGAACCTCCTGATTGGCATCATCTGTGTAACTTCCCTCAGGGCTACAACACAATGATGGGAGCGTGAGGACTCTGAGGAGTTCTTAGCTCTAAAGCTCAGAACATACGTGCATCACAGAAAGGGCAGGCTAGGGGTAGTGCTCTGGGAATGCCCATTAGCAGTTTTCGTATTTACTGCTGGAGGTGATTTTCTGAAAATACTGATCTAACAAAGGCTTGGACTGAATTCTGCTGCAAAAACAAACATGAATTTGACATACCTGTCTCACAATGGAGTAAGATAGCTTTAAAAGACACTGCTATTTAATGAGGGGTGTTTCAATTAGACGGGTTTTTATATTACCATGACATGAAGTGACCTTCAGAATTCAGAACCAGGAAGATTTTCCTTTAGAAGGACATAACCTTTCAGAGGATAAGTAACAACCATCACCTACTGTTAACTATCAGAAATGCACCAATTCTAGCATAAGGTATAAAAGCAGTAGAGACAGAATAGTGACCTCTCTCTGCCCTGGGTTACAAGGTGGTTGATATCACTGCTGTGCCGCCTGTCGCTTCTGGCCGCTACTTTACCTTCAACTTCAGAGAGCCAGGCCTTGTGGGGAAAAAAGACAAATATTGGTGTCAAAGAAAACTTGATTCTAAACCAGCAAATACCATTTAAACAAATGCACTTATGTGCACACGGCTTGCTTGTCAGTACGCAGCCACACAGACTGCATTCATGTGTGAAGTCTCGGAATAACTTCACATGAAGCTTAAGCCTATGCCTCGTGCTTAGCCTACACTCTATACTAGTCTTAAGGAAAAAAAAAAATTTTAATCACATGCGAATTTCCAGATAAGTTATTAATAAGGAATTCTTCCATACAGTTTACATCTTTAATAATGTACATCCTTACTCTCGCTCCATAAACATACTTGAAAATATTGCATCCCACAAAAATATTGCACTGGGAGTGCTTTCTTAAGTAGTTTTTCTGGATGCTGTAGTTATAACCTGTATGACAAACTACAATTTTACCACTCATTTACATTTTCCAAGGAATCATTTTAGAGTTTAACCTCATTCTTGTGTATTTCCATCCGAAGACGGTCCATGTTGCTCATAGTCTCAGTTAGTTTTGGTTGCAAACTGCCTGGATCACCCATCTGGGGATTTTTCTCATAAACATCCTTCATCTTGATGAGAGCATCTCTAAAAACATACAAAATCCAATAATAATTATAAAAATTACATACATCAGTACTGATTCCTTAAAGCTAAAATAACGTTTATGTGTATGAGATCCTGACCCCTGGTTAGACACTAAGCACAGACATGAGGAACTACTGCTCCCCACACCACGCCTAAATCCTTGTCCCATTCTGTCCTCTCAGCCCTCTGCCTTCCTTTCTTGTGTCATGCACAGGCACACAAGGACTCCAGCTGCCGACTGTTCTCTATCTAGTCTCAATACTGTTTCCGGTATCATTTGTTATACACCATTTCCTACTTAATAATAACGTTCTTTTCTTAATGCACTAAGTTGCAGCTCTCTTGCTCAACAGACCTACACGTTGATTTTTTTTTTTTAATGCATGCTTTTAGATCCAAAGTTTCCTATGCAATGTTAGGATGAAAATGCATATTGTAGTAAAGCAGAAGGAAGCAATGCTAACAGAGCCTACTACAATAAACCATGAACAAAAAACCATAATAGCCTGGACTAGTATATTCTCTCCTGGCTTCTGAGCACTGTTGGCTTAGGTACAGGACTTCAAAAGAAACAGACAGAGAGAGAACCATGACAAAACTCGAAAAAATGCATTCACTTTTGGTCTGTTTCCTTCTGTAGTTCTCTGTTAAGTTCATCGATCCTCTGTTGCAGTTTCTTGCGTCTTTGTTCTGGCGGGAGATGGCTGAAGTCTTCTAGTGCAGGGCCCTGCAAGTAGAAATACTATTAGACAAGTAACAGGCACATACCTGGAAGCTGAACTGACATACCCACACACGGACAGTGTTCACTGGAAGCAGGATGGACCTCCTTAAAAACTCTACTTGACACACAGCTCTATAAAAGACCGCAACAGAAAAAATTCACATTCTTGCTGCCAGATCGTAGTCATTCATTCAAGGTTCTTTCTGCCTTCTGTAACAGCTGGCTCACAGATGTAATCCAAATTTGTAGACTTCACTATTTTTCTGAAAAGCTGAGCCATGTACCTCCTGTTATATCCACTGCAATTAAAGCAGTTTTAGAAAGGACGGAATTAATTACTACAGAGTAATTTCAGTCAGAACAAAAATCTAAGATGTGTATATAATAATAATATGTATATAATTGGTTCTTTCTCTGGAGTATGTGTTCTATGGCAATTTGGATGCTATCAGAAGAAAAATTCTGTGTTTTGGCTTTTCACTCCAAAGTACTATTATGGCTCTCTTCCAGAAGTTCAGCAATCTTGCTAGAAAACATATTAAAACTTACAAAGTTCTGATGCATTTTTACCTCAAGTAAAACCAGTTCACAGAGCACAGAAAAAGCCTTTACAACATCAAAATTCTGACTTAAATTTGTTATCTGAATCAAAACTTGCTCAAAAATTCAAAAAGTCACCTTTTTTATTATAAAAGCTACTGTTACGGGGAGGGGAAAAACCTCTTACTTTCCAAATTATTATTATTTTTTTTAAATCTTAAGACCACCTATCATTATGAGCCCAAACCTGCAAAGGTTTGATTGCAAAATTCTGCCAAGATTATAAACACACATGGGTGTGAAAAGCATGGGAAGAGATTTTTTACCTATCTTGTGAGTTTGTTGTGAAAACTCTTCCCTCAGGGTGACAGTCACTGACAGTGTAAAGAAGGAAATATGGTACACATCTTAATAACAGAAAGTTAAGTTACAATACTTGTGTCCTAGTTGCCTAAGAAAGTAGGTCTTAGCACAAGAAACCCACTTGCCATTACAGTAACCCTCCATGGAAGCAAACCAAACTGGACAGCATTTCCTTTGTCAAGAAGAAACTTGACTAACTTGACTGTCAAGATTTTGTCACAAGAGCCTTAGGCTCAGGTGCCAAGTCTCCAATACCCCCTCTTAAGATCTTCTTGCCCCTCAACTTCTTGGTTCTTTTGCACTTGTAAAATCATATTCTCACTGCTTTTTAAGAAGGGAATACAAGGCACCATAAAAGCAGGGAAATCAAGATAGGATGTTTCCAAAATAAGGCAGAAGTGTTTCTTTCTGGAGGGAAAAAAATAATTAAAATCCTTTCAGGTGCTTTTACACAGTACAAAAAACCAAAGAGACAATCACATCCTCTGTATCATTCTTCCTTCCAGGTCAGTTAAAACCAGAGTATCCTATGGCAGTGATCAGAAGAAAAGAGGTCTTTTTGTGAATTTTTACTGGTTTACTCTGCAAAACAACAATATTGATTAAAGTGTGGTTTTCATTTAATATAACAGGTTTCTAATATTCCTAAGCATAAAGGATCATTCCCCTGCAATTTTTTTTATTACATTCAAAGGAGTTAATTTTGCAGTATTCAGTACTTCTCCTTTATACAAGTTTTGTAATCTTTTCATATACCTATTTTATGCTGCTTTAACAATTTTCCTGACAAAGAGAAATCACCAAGTATTTCCATCATGACTAACTCATGAATACTGGTCAACCCTAAAATTCCAAAATCACAGGTTTAGTTGCAGCCAGATCACAAGTCTAATTATCTTACATTAAGCATGGATGATTAAGACTGTGTATATGAGTGGAAAATCTGAAGATGTATTTCAGCACCTGAATTAAAGCAGTTATGATATGGAAACACTTTCAAAAGATTACTTTCATGCTATCTTAGCAGAAGTACAGCAGACAGATCAGCACACGGGCTTACCATCTTCACCGACCACTGCACAGTTCATTTGAAAACAGAAAGAAACGGGAAATTATTCACATGCAACGACCAGTTACGAAAATGATTAATGCCTAAAAACGTATCTTTAAATATTACTTAAGGATTAAAATTTTAATTTATAAAAAAATACATTTTGCTATGAGCACAAGAAAAGCAATACAATAATCAGAAATGCTCTTCTGCTTTAAGAATTACTGATTTTAAAAATTACTAGGTGATAATGGGTAGTGTAACATGGAATTCTAATACACAACTTCATTAAGCTACTTTTGAATTTTAGTGTTTTGAATAATATACTAAAGAACTATTGTAGGAAAAGAAACAAACACACAGCCAACATTGCACAAAATAGCAGAATTTGATGATGATGAAGGGCTGGTCAGCCATATGCAAGTAATTTGTTAATTATAGCTAACAATCCACTACCATCACTTTTACAAATGTAATTTTTACAATGTATTTACTTTATTATGACAGTAGAACTACAATAAAAAAAGATATCTTTCTGAAGCTTAGGGGTCAGTAATTTTTCTTTCTGAAAATAACATTTGGGTCATTTCTGCTATCCTAGAAAATGGTTTAGTCCAGATAAAAATATTTAAAGAGTAAAGACCTTATCCTTAGAGGAAGCAAATGAAACATGGGATGCCAGGTGTCTATCTTGGGTTTAACATTCACAGTATTCTGAAGATCTTCCATGCTTTCAGTGACTTCGGAGAACCCTTTCCAGAGAAAGGCCAAGCAACTTAGATGTGTATCTCCGACATCATTTATGACCCTCAGCAATTGTTGATTGGGGCACACACAAAATTGGAATTTCTAGCAATGAGGAAAGTAAAGCACCTTCACAAATGATATGCTGGTAGAAACCTCAATAAAGTCCAAAGATGTAAAATGGCTACAGAATAAACTTCTTGTTCCCTTTAGAAAGAGTCTTCCAAGAAAATACAAGTAAGGTGTACGTATCACTGTTGACAATGCCTCAAGTGGCACTGAGCAAAGACCTCTCATAAGCACTAACACTATCTGGAAATGTTCAGGTTTCAAAGGAAAATAAGCAGCATGTAATTGCAGTACTAATAAAGCAAGTTACACTTGTTCACACTTAGAATCCAATAACCTATTCTACAGCTACTGTTTGCTGCTTTTGCTATACATCACAATAGGAAAATCTAATGCATGAAGCACAGAATGAGGGCAGTCTGGTTCTGTGATCCCCACTGCCTTGAGTGAAAGTTTATACAGGGCACATTAAACAAAACAACCAGTATGCTTAGTGTGTGATATATGCCAACTCAGGGATAAACCTCAGTAGAGCAGGAGCAAATTAAATACCATTTGGTAGTTCTGCATGTCAATACCACTTTGGACATCCTTTTCCAGGGACACAACTGGAAAACAGCATCATGTACTAGCAACTATTAAGCATTGAATCAAGATGTATTATACAGATAAGATTGATCAATGAGATAAAAAGATCTATCAGAATTATAGTCTACATTTCAGCTGAAAAGGCACTCAATATGTAATGTGACATCTGTTCAAATGCTTGCAAGGAATTTCAAAATATATAAAAATTAAATGTTCATCCTTAAGATTTAGAGAGATTAACTATTTAATATTCTGGGGTATTTCAGTTAATTCAGATTTGTAGGATACTAGTGATCCTTGCTAATTGTATAGAATACTATTCTATATTAAATGCATTCAATTTTACAACACGAACAATGAATTATAAGAGTAAAAAAAATAAAAATATGGTTTCATTTTCCATTAGCATTCAGTAGTTATTAGGAGATGATATTTTGCTTCAGTAGGAAGTTCTAGAACTACTGATATTACAAGGTGGTGACTTGTAAACCAGGAGTCAGTATATTTAGTGATCAACAAAAAAGAGGTGTAATCAGACCTGCGCCTTTTCAACAACTATCTTATCCGGTTAGTTCCTCACTGAGTATTACAGAAGGAACATTATCTTCATGACCAGAAGAAATAATGATACAAGTGTCTCAGAAGGGGAAAGGAGAAACCATCCTCCATAAATACTTAGAGGACCACAAGAATTTTCTAAAAAATGGTGGTGGTAGAAAGGGTATTTCCAAGATATCTGGGGGGCCTGAAATAAGATGCCACAACATGACTTAAAGATAAGTAAATTTTAAGTGTAACTCATTCTATTTCAAAATGACAGCGAGGGAGTCTCTAAATCATAACTTTACAGCAATATAACATTATTGTAATTGATCTCCACATTATGTCACCAGTTGTCAACCATTCTTCATGCACATAAGACAGCAAGTCAATATTGTTTTCAAATATCAGAAAATCATGAATTATATATAATCAAATGCATCCAATTCTCTCATTATTTGGATCAATAAATACCATAAAATGTACATAAACTGGGCAGCCTATGCTTCACTGACATAACAGGAAAGTGCCAGTACATTTATCACTAGTACTACAAACGTTGCTAGGAAACCACTTAACGTTTCCCCTTTATTGTCTTCCAAACAAATTCTATTTGCAGAATATGCCACTATAAATTAGTAATTGAATTGGTAAGTCTCAGAAGGTGGCATCTGGTAGTAATTTTTCAATAATTTTACCCAAAAAAACCTTGGGCAAACAAGAACAATTTATTAATCAGAAAATGCATTAAAATAGTAATGTTTCAAAAATCAGTATTTCAAAATCTGCAAGCACCCTGTGCTACAGCATTTGATGTATGAAAGAAACAAAATTTCTCCCTTCTTAGTTCAATGTCTCGTAATCAACTACTATTAATTCAATTAAAAGTCAGCAAAGACAACATCTGATCTGTCAGATGTTTTTTGTGGTGACTGTATACCAAATGATAAATTACTGCAAAAATATGCCACACGATGGTAGGAAAACATTTGTGAATGTGAACAACAATGAAGAAAGGTATCAAACACATGCTGAGCACCCTCTTTATAACACCTTTCTTTTAGGCACAAGTATTTGGAATGCAATAAAAAGTATTTCTATTTTATTTTATTTTTAACCTGTTGGTAACTTCTGTATAATATGAGACAAAGTATCCTAAGAGTGACCTTATAGCTGAAGTGTTACTTTTAACAAAGTAAGCCTTATAATGAGGGTGAAGAGCATCAGAAAAGCCACATCACAACCACACTGTTCATAGCCCATCATGCATTTCAACTTGTTATCAAACTTACCCCTCTTTTGAGGCTTCTGAAAGAAGGAATTCTGGGCTTCCCTGTTTTTATGTCACTCATGCAATAATGCACTGGTTCAATGGAGAATATGGGGTACTGGGACCCATTAGGAGTACTGGATGTGTATAAACTAGTAGGGGTTAGGGGTGGGGATTGTGGCTAATGTGGAAATAAAGAAAGCAATAAATAAGCCAAATGTTCAAAGTGATTTTAAAATGAAAATTCTGTCTTACAAAAATAAAATTTCCATCCAACACAGAAACAGCTTGTAACGTTCCAGACACATTTACACTATAATGGTATTGGTTTTAAAAGGTTCCTGTCATGAATTAATCTTTAGAGTTACAGGTTGGTGCAGAGAATGAAGGAATATTCAAAAAAAGCTTTAGACTCAACACTTTAGATCCCGAAGTTGTCTGCCTCTTTTCCTAAAACAGGAAGTTTTGCTTTTCCCAACTTTAGTTCCAGCAATTCTGGAAGCTTGTGCATTCCTGCTCACTGTTTCTTCCTACGTTTTGATGTACCCTACCACGTAAGCTAAAATAGAAATATTAGGTACACCTACGGAGAATGACTAAACCAAAAAGTCTACTCAATCTCTGTAGTCAAGCTGACCTGACACAACGGCTGCGTATCATCTTCATCAATATCACCATGAGAACTTTCTCCACTTCTTCCTCCCCTTCTTTCAAATTGCTTCTCTCACTTTTTGTCTCTCATACCTCTGCTATTATTTTCCCAGTTTGATTTTTCTGTACCATTCCCTCTGTTGCACAACTCACTCCCTTTTCCAAAAGACTTCTATGCCTTTCACATCAAAAATAGGTGAATGCATATCTGGAAGTCAAGACCAGCCAACGTTTCAGCTAAATGAAGGCCCAAAGGCCACTGTGAATACCCCACCTATAATAAATCAGCATATTTTTATATCAGCTAATTTAAGAATATATTTTAAAACCTGTAAATAGTATTTGGAATTAAATAGGTATGCTCCCAGCTGCTGTTTTGTAGAGTGCCCCTCCATCCTCCCCAGAAACAGGTGAAAAAAAGGGACATAATCTTCCATTTCCTCCAAGGTCCTTAAGGAAGAGATGCGTACAGTACGTATACACATACGTGTATCTGTGATCCCACACAGGACACTGTAAGACTGACTCTGAATGCTACACACACAGTGAATGAACTGGGGAGAAGAAAGAGTAGAGGAAGTCCTGTCAGCTTTCTTCAGTCACGCTAAGGAATCTCTGAAAACTACAGTAAATGGCAACGTCCAGACTGAAAACCAATGCAGATTTTCATAGCTTCCCTCTCCAAAATTCTCAGAAAGATGTTCTGTCAAACTGGTAATCATGATCTAGTTTCAGAACAGGCTGAATCTCACCCACCTCTGCAGCCAAATGCAATAAATATGCTAATGCATTAATGATTAAAACTATTACCAATCATTAATTATACTGCATGAAAAGTAAACAATGTTTTCATTTTAACACACAGCTGCAATTACATAATATACTGAGGCGGGAATAAAGAAACAGCTCTATCCTTTCTTTCTGGAAAGATCTCTTTTCTTGGAATACTATCAAGTGGAAAATAAATCCTACCACTAACAAGCTCTAAGAATAGTTTCCTGTAATAAATGGCAGAAACTGACTCGGAGCATTAAGATAACCTCACACAAATTTGCAGGAATCATTAAAATGACTCACTGATATGCACCAGTACTAAATAAAGACCTAGCATAAAATTTAAATATGTATACGCTTCATTATTCATATATATAGCTGATACATGTATTGATAACCTTTTTTGTTGATCCATGAAGGCATCTTGCACAGAAAGTGTTAAGTGAAACTCACATAATAATACAAGAAAGGAGTAATTTCTCTGCTTTCAATTTTTTCTTGAACAGAGGAATATTTTTACCTATTTCATAGTAATATTTCTTCTGTGACATTTACCTGTATGGAGCTTTAACAGTAAGTTTTTTATCAATGAGGTATTATAAATTTTAATGTTTTCAGACAAACCTCAGAAGTTTTCAAAACTAACAGCAGGTAGAATTAAAAAAAAAAAAAAATATCTATAAGACACTCCTATACATACACATCTACAAAATGTGACATTTAGAAGGGGGTTACTTTTTGTAGTATAAAAGAGAGATCTGAAGTCTGCCCGATTCCAGAGCATACTTCCCCCTCCCCTTATTTTTACATTCACAAGTAACACCTTTTCTATGCGATTGCACAAAATCTTTACAGAAACTTAGAAATGTTACAGAAATGGGAGGCTACTTTTATCAAATAACTATGAAAGACATGCCCAGACACAAATCACTAGAAAAAAAATTGGAAAACTTCCCCCAGTGAGAACTTGATTTCTAATAAGAGAAGTATCCAACCCTACTCAAACCTTCCAATCTCCTTAAACATAATTTTAAAGAAAGTGGCAGGCAAGGGGAAGGTTATTTTGAAATAAATAAATTGCTGCTTCCATGCACTCTAGATCTTCACATTTTAATTTTCCAAACAGTAATTTCTTAATTGTTACCTTTGGCTTCTTTCCAAATAGCCACAGCTTTCCTTTAGCCTTGCCCACTGTAGTTTTTGAATCAATCCTCATTCCTTCCTGCTTTGGTGTACTGATGGTTCCATCAGAGATAGTTCTGTAAATATTTTGACTGTAATCTTCAAATGGAAAATCTCCAGGAGGTTCAAAACCAGATTTGAAGCAGTCTATCACTAGTTGAGAGTCCTAAACATAGGACATTAAGATGTTTAAAAACCAAAACAAGCAAACCCATCAAGAACCAAAGCGAGAAAAACACAGCGACAAATTTTCCCTTTAATTGCAGAGATGGACAGATGGGAAATTGAGAGCAAGCTCAAAATGCATGCTTTTGCATAGATCAAGTTAAGATAATGTATGTGTTTTTTTCTCAGCAGTGTTACCATGAGTGTAAATCAAAGCATACCCTGCTATTCAGAACCCAGCAAATACTCCCCAAGGGTTATCACAAATTTAAAACAGGACATATTTTAGGGCCAAACTACTACTCCACCTTCTAATCCTTCAACATCAGCACTGAAATGAAGATAACACTAAGAAATTACAGGTAGTACGATATATAACAGGGAAGAACCCGTATTAGAAGGAATAAGAAAGTGCTAATAGCTGCAAACAAACAGGACACGGAATGATACTTGGTTAACCAAACACCCTTTATATCATTTAATACTACGTACTGGAGAAAATACCAACCACGTTGGTATTCCAGGGTGTTTCAGGATAACCAAAACAACGTGTCCAAAATCCTATACAGTGAGATAGTGTCAAAGATCTTCAGATCACAAGCAAGCTACAAAACAGGCAGAGAACAGACACTGAAAGTGGAAGTGACCATTTAGGCTAAAACTGAAGTCACAACACTTATCAAGCAGACAAATATTTAACAACAGAAAGACAAATGTACAGGGTAAGTCCATCTTTCCCATCTCCACAGCTTCCATATCAGTTAAATTGCTCATGCACATTCAAAAAGTCGCTCAATTCTACTTACTCTATGTTCATCAACTGATTTTGCTGCAAGGATCATCCCTTCTAAACATTTAGAGATAATCGGAATAACCTTGCGCTCAGAGTCAGCAAAGCCTTTGTAACATTCACTAAGTTTGATAGTCCTTCTTTCATCCATTTCTTGAAGTTGCTGCAAGCACAAAGTAAGATAAAATAAAGCTTTTAATTGCAGATATCTTTCCCCCTATCCTGATGTATGCAGTTATTGTGGCCACCAGTGTAGTACAGAATTTCTGTGCTTTCCCAGTAATTTTATTTGCTTAACAAAACAGAAGTTACTTAAGTTAAAAAATCAAGTCCTTTCAGACACAGACTTAAGATGCCCAGAACAGTAATTATGAAGATTTTTTTATTTGATTTTTTTAAAATTATGTAAAGGCAGGACTTTCGTTTCCTTATTCTTCTTCAAAGCACATGTACAGTGTCTACAGCCACCTATTTAGTTTAAAATATTTGTTTCATGCAAAAATGAACAGTGAAAAGAAAAGAAATTCTACTAACTTCTACATCTCCTCACTCTCCTCCTAGTTCCAAATAATTTATCTGTAGTGATAAATATCTCTATCTTGCTTTTATTTTTATACTTTCCAATAAATATCAATGATTAAAAAAATTAGGAAAAATTAGAAATATTAAAATTATATGCTGTTTAGACATGCTCTCTGATTTGAAATACAAACCATTTCCTTTAGAAGTGAGCAAGAAAATAAAGAAAAGAATACCATTACATAAAAGTCTACTGGAACACAACAAAAAGAACAAATTAAAGAGAAATACTATTAAGATAACAGCCCTGGACCTTTCGCTAATTGTAGATGGAAAAAAACCCCAAAAGAAAACAAAAAGCAATAGTACATACATCAATAAGTTATCAAAAATGGGATAAGAAGTTGGATCTTTCCTACATCTACCCTAACAAAGGCAGATGTCTCAAACAGCATCCAATTTCATCTCTCCCAAACAAAGCAACAACTTAGTCATGCTAAATCCCTCTCCCAAGGTTATCCCATAGAATGTTACCAAACACTTGCAAGGAAATAATAAAAATGTTAGTCCCAAGAGCAAGTAGGACTAGTCCTTTCTGCTCTTACAGGAAATTTCAAAAAACAGAAGTAATAGCTTACAATGATGATTAATTTTAATCCTAGAGAAATAAAGGCAATAAACCAAAACTCTGATCCAAGCTACAAAGATGATTGAACTGTTTCTCCTGGGAGTTGACTGCAATTCCTCCATCAGTGTGCTAATGTCAGACCTACTGCAGTTAGAATATTAGAAAATTCTTTAATAAGCCAAGGCAATTTTCTTCTGTGAATCCTAGACCTTCTAATACGTATTTTTTAAAAATACAAACTCCCTTGTGCTTCTGAAAAATATCAAGCATTCTTAAAGTTGGTATACTTTCAAATAAAGTCTATTTTCACTTTCCATGTCCTCACTCCATGTCTCAGAATCAGTTTGTACAGTCACAGTATTCTCCCAAATGGCTCTATGTACCTGTCAATACACTTCTGAACCCTCCCTCACCTGATGCCCCACAACTACTTTACTTTAAACTAGTTTTGCAAAGTCTCTCTGTTTTTAAAAAAACCAACCCACAACTTAACAGTTATGTGAAGCACCTTGAGAAATCCCCTTTTTAGATGCAAAGTATTGATCTAATTTGACCTTTAACTTTTTTATTATTTTAGAGAGTTCTGTGGATTGCTGGTAATATTGATGAAGCAATGACCAATTCAGGGTCAGGGGAGTGCTTCTGTCTCCAATCCACCCACATTTTATACCTGTACATGAGTTACATTAAACTACATAGTCACCATTAATTATAATGCTTTCCTCCATCTCTGCCAGAGTCAAAGCATTCACACACACAAATGTCAAGAGAACTAGTAATCAAACCTTATTAGAATGATTGTTTTAAATATTTGCTCTCACCCATGTCTCAAATGTTCATTTTGCCATATCTCTTCAACAATATTTAAATAGAGTCTATAAAATAGAAAATCTTCACAGAAAATGCAATGCAATATCTTCATTACAAGTCTAAGCATAATTACTGTCTCATGATAAAACACAGGTTGTATCAAGATTATGCCAATTTCTTGATAAAATTATCCACTTCCCAAAAATAAAGTTTTAAATTTTAAAATCTACTTCTCCCTTAGAAGATCAGACATACTGTCTCTGTTAATTAATTTACCTTATAAATCTGAGGAATGACAATGTAGTAGTGTTTGTGCTGTTCCCCATTAAAATTCTGTAGTTGTGCAGCATATTCATTTTTGTTTTCATCAGCCATATGTGTGCGCAGGTTTAACTGTTGCTTAGCCTAGTAGGAAAGTGTTATCAGATCAAAAATGTCTTGTGCTTTTCAATGACATACAGGATTATTTTATTTAACGAACTATGCAAAAACACTAATCACAAGTCAACAAAACTGATATTCTTATAATTGAAATAAAAAGAATGTGAGACTTCATGTATACTACAGCTGTAACTGGTTATATACAGAGACAGCAACGATGACTTTGTCTCCCTTAGCCACATCACTAAATGCATATCCTAAAAAACATAGAAGTGACTGAACATATACACCACAAGGTACCAAAACCAGTAAGCATGCCTGTTTAAGGAAGACAGTCATCATCTCAACAGCATCATCCCAAGACTAATGCAGCATACACCCTCTCTGTGCTGTCTTGTATTTTACTGTAACTTCAACATTGTACATAAGCAAGCACTATTTTATACACTCAAATAATGTTGCTCCAGTACTGACAATAAACATGCAAGTACTTTTTGTAATAAAGAGAAAGTAAAGAAATGGTACCACTCTTACCTTCTCAACATCAGCCTTTGTTGCATTAGTGTCGTTGTCCAGTCTTTCATAGCTTTGCTGTGCCTTCTCTGCCTCTCTGCATTCTCTCTCAAATTTCTTTTTGCTCTACAAAAGCCACAAACTTACTGCTTCAACAGCCACTATCCCCTTTTGGTTTTGTATAGTAATTTTGAATTCTAAATATCAAAGCTTGCATTTAAATATCTTAAATTCACTAAGTACCTGTAAATAAAACACTGTTCTCACAGCAACGAAGTCTCAAAATTTTTAAACTTTTCTATTTAAAACATATTTCCTTGAAGTACCAGCAAGGAAACAACTGTAATTATAGTATTAAAATATCAGATAATCAAAATACAAAATAACCTATTGCAAAGATTCGCAGTTAATGATAAACAGACAAGCTCTCTTTCTAGTCAGACTTCAATAACCCAAGTAAAAGTTAAGGGGTAGAAGACAAACCTGGACTTGTATGAGTAAAATTTTCAAGTTCCCTTCTTCAGTGATCAATTTTAATTGAATAAATTCAAGTAAAGTATTTTGAAGTTAGCCTGAAGGATTTATCTACATTACAAGATTGCAGCACATCCATCCAGTATCATCAGTATTCATATCAACTGGCATAGCCATAAGCAGCACAGACAACAGTATTCAATGTACTTGAGGTTCAATATATGTGGCTGTTGTCAAGACAACTGCTGTAGGAAAAACTGTTGCAGCTCAAGAAGTGAGTATCTCTAGAGACAAACTGGCAACAGAGACTGTGTGAGCACTGCTCTCCTGCTTCAGTGCAAAGTCAGGCCACTGAGGTTAATGTGTCCCTTAAAAGCTGTATGCACTTAAAAGACTGACTTTGCGCTCAAGTAAATACAGTGCATTTACTTGATTGTTTGAGGTGAACTCTGGGAATTACCTTGGTGAAGGGTGACAGCATCTAAAACTATCACATCTGCTTCTACTCTGAATCTCTGACCATAAATTAAACTCTTTTGACATGACACTGAAGAAGACATTGCTGATCTGGGTCCACAACAATAAAATAGAAATTCACCTCTCTGGTATTCTTCACAACAATCTGGATCAAAGATATAATAAATTTTTAAGACACAAAACCAGCAGAATATCAGAATGCATCTTGACACACTTGGTTGAATTTTGTATTTTCTCATCTTTAAAAGCATGTGTCGCAAGAAAAAGTAGTTTATAATCTGGTTCTAGAGACGTTAACTTCCTGTATTTCTCTGTTAAAAAGTAATTCTACCTCCTGAAAGTCTAAGAGTCTATAGTAGTATTCTTGAATAGATGTCATGTGCTGAGCCCTCAAACTCAAGTCACATACGGTGACGTAAGATTTAATCTTCATATAAATAAATTGTCATTATTAATTACTCTCTAAACAAAAAGTATCCACAGAGAAGCAACCAAAGATGTCTGTACCCATGTTAAAAACAGATTCCTTTACACTGGATAAAAGCCAAGGCTTCACTCAAACATACACACAGAGGCCGTTTACAGGAGATTTTTTTTAAACAGGGAACTACAAAGACATTGAACTGTATTTCGGATGTTACAAAGTCTGATTTGGACATTCAGTAATAAAGCCAAAGATGACAACAGTTCCATTTATAGACTGTATTATTAAGTTTGACAGAAAAAAAACCCTAAACACAAACTCACATTATCCATCTGTTTCCAGCACATGTCCAGATACTGTTGAGCCTTTCGCCCTTCTTGAAGATGCTAAAAACACCACAAACAAGTTTAATTTACATATCTTTTTAGTACTACTACCATTAGTTAGTCCCTGCTCTAGTTGACACACTATGATGTGCAGTATCTCCCACAAGTTACCAGTACTCTTTGGAAGACATTATTAATCATGTAAGATCAGTACCACAGATGAAAATTACACTGACAAAAAAGTTACTACTAGGCACTGTCTCCCAAGATCTTAATTTTTAGGTTTAATAACTAGTAAAACAGTACAGAAAAACACAGAATAACTTTAAATGTGCTTTATAAATGTATTACAAAACCTATTTACTGCCAAGTTCAATAAATTGGGTAAACAAATACACCACGTTGTTAAAAAAACATATCCATTTTGATATCCTATTATCAAATCAAAATATAGAAATTACCATTTTTCTCTCAGTTTTTAGATCATGAGAGTATCTCATCAATTCTCCATACACTCTGTGTCCCATTTCTTCTGCAACTACTTCTCGTTGTCCTGCGTAGTCATTCAACTCATTAAGGATGTTAAAAAAGGCAATACACGAAGTAAACCTGCCAGAAAGCACACACGCACACAAACATAGATACACAAAAAGTGAGACAGTTTTTTTTAAATGGACGTCTTTTAGTAAGTCTGTACTCCTGATTAAATAAAAAAATCATACATATTTTACAATAAACCTTATCTTAATGCTAATTGAATTAGAGTAGAAATGCAAGTTGGGAAAGCCTACATTAAGCCTAGCATGTACTACATGTTGCAATGTCTCTTCAAATACATTTTATAAGAATATGGATTTTTGTGGATGGAAAAGAAAGAAGAATAATACTACCTGGAAAGCCCTGTAGTATAGTGGTATCTCCTAAGCTGCCAACTGAGAGGCCTGAGCTTGGGAACGGATACATACGTCCCTAGGCTCGGAGGCTGAACTTGCTGAAGAGATGATGTGCTTGGTAGTCTTGAGGGTGGAACATGCCAATCATACCACTCATATGCATCCCGATGGATGATCTACAGAACAAGTTTGCTATCAGCTCTGGAGACAGCTGCCTGTTTGCCTGCCACCTCTTGGCTGGAAGTAAGGTGCCACTATGGCTGGCACTAAAAAGGGGGGAAGAGGAGGGGCAAAGGGTAGAAAGTGTGTGTGGAAGGGAAGAAAGAAAAAAAAAACAGGCACCACATTAAAATTTACATCTTTCTCTCTTAAATGTGGAATACTGCCATCTCCATAGGCTTGGCTCTGGGGAATTCAAATGCTACCCTAGCACTAGAAATCCCATTCCCTGTAGTCCAGGATCTTTAAACAGTCAAAAGAGCTAGAGGAAATCCTAGTGTGAATTCTCAGGCACTCTGTGCACAGCATGTGCTCTGGCTGCGACCTGAAACCTCCCCACTTTCTTTCTTTGTAAGAGTTATCCCTAAAGAAAAAAAAAGTATTGTGTTTTTCTAAATAAATTTAAAAATGGCTATGGCTATGGACATGGACAGCAAAACAAGCACTTCTGATAAATAATCATAAAGTTGTTTAGCACAAATTGCTCCTCCAGAGTTAGACAGTCACTATTTTGTCTCTGGAGTCAAAGCAAGTCAGCAGTTTAAGAGCTCTTCTTGCCAAAAACATGACAATTTTGTGTACAGTCAAGTCAAACTTTCAGCTAGCTAAAGATTAATTTGGAACAGAGCAAGCACAACCTGTCATGTTTACTACTTTAAAATATGAATAGAAGTCAGGTTTCATGCTTAAGAATTACAGCAGAACTGTAAGAAGCCAAGCACAATTCTTTTGTTGTCTTAGCCGATTAAATACTTTATCTTAAAAAAAAAGAAAAAAAAATCTGTAAAAGGACAGAGTATACTGCAGTCTTCGTTTCTTATACACAGAACTTGAAATGCACATTTTTACCTGGGTTCCTCATCTTTGGGTGAACGTTTAGGACAGTACTTCTTAACCAGATTTCTATTAAGGAAGAATGAAAAAAAGATGCTATTTTAGAGTCTCTTTTGAGAAGACATAAACATAGAAAACTGCAAAAGCAAACTATTTCTTTTTAATGACTACAAGGAACAAATCTATTCACTCTGTCATCTTGTAAGGGTCCTTCAGATAACACGAGGCAGGTATCTATGACATTTTCAAAGTTTTAAGTCACTTTGACCTGGAACAATATACTTAGAAGTATTTTAAAACCCCTATTGCGCAGTGACTAGACATAAAATAAGAAGTCATTTATTTAACATCCTTTTCACGCAAGCAAAACAAACTAGCAGACAAGAAAAAAGCAAATGTGTGATCCATATAGATATGCTATACCCATGAGCACAAAGCTCCATGTCTGAATTAAGCTCCGAGTGCACATTCAGGTCAAAGGTTTTAACCACAGTTATCTCCAAATCTTCAGTAAGGATATTTCCAGAAGAGAAGAGGCAACATCCCTTTTCAGGGAAGATGTTACAATTTACCCCACCACCCGTGTTGTAAGCATCAGGTTTTTAGAAACCAAGAAAATCTCTAAAAGACAATCCATGGAACCAGCACTTTATACAGTATCACAGTCCAATTTCTGAGAATGGTGATATGAACTCATTTGCTTATCATACAACTCAGAAATAGCATCTTAAGAAACATACATACCATATCACCTACTCTACCCTAGAGCATAAATAACACAGGCATGCGCTGCTTACACAAACAACTGTAAAATATTTGCAGTTACATATATTGCCACAAATATCACAAATCCTGTGACGAACATGAAGTCACACAATTTTACCGACAGGAGGGGTAAGACGAGAGAATGTCCACTGATTTTTTCAATTCTTATCTTCCTGTACGTCAACCCTTGCTTTAAACTTCTGAGTACACATTTTTTCCAGCACAGCATTCTGCCTTGACTTACAATACTGTTTTTCTGATAGCAATGAGGTTTTTTAAAATTCTTGACATTCAAAAGGATACATAAAAAAAAAAAATCCATTATTTCCTTCTCATTTTCAGTCACTGGATGTTCATACCTTCAATCGGAGGCATTTTTTATTCTAGCAATTTTCAAAATTGTCAGGTTTCTCCATGAAACAGAAAAATTGGAATTATATAACTCTACTACAGTTCTTTTCCTTTCCCTGTGAGAGTATGTGATTTTACAGCAAATGAAGAATCCTTTTTTGTACAAAAGAAAAACAGGTAGGACATAGGATTTTCTTCAAATTGCTTACTCTCAACCTTTGAGCTTTTTGAGGTCAAAGCAACGAAATATCTCAGTTGCTATTTTCAAAAGCAGCAAACAGTATTTAAAGAGATATCTACTAACCAAATTAAATAGACCAGTATTTAAATACCAATGCCCACCCTCACAAAAATTCTTATTTTCCAAACATTAGAACCACTTCATCAAAATCTTGCTAGTAATGTTCAAACTGTGGACCAGATTGTTATGATGTGTCTCATTTAAACTATCAAAATAACATTTTTAAGTGTGAATTAACATCTCAGCAGAAAATAAAGCATGTCAATTATTTGCTTTACAACCAACAAACAGAAGCAACACAATGCTGGCAATTTTCTTCCCCTGCACATCTCTAAACAATCATACCTTCCATTTAAGAATGAAAAAAACAAACAACAAAACAAGTGCACACAACCAAATCATTTTGTTCAAGGGACAGAGTGTTTGCCTTGAGCTTGCAAGGGAAGACTTCTCGAAGTGTGTTCTTGAGGTGGACCTGGATTATGCAAAGAATGCTTCTGGTTTTTAACTGGTATGAAATAGACTTTGTTCAAACTTCTGTATTGTGTAAAGGGATGATAATTTGTAGTGAAACTGTTTTACCATCCATCCAAAGAATTAAATAAAACATAAAACTAAGGCAAACCTAGCAGAGCTGCTTTAATAGTTGTCTTTTAACTGGCCAGTGGATAGAATTCTTCCATCTGTCTGTCTAGTAGTAATTGAGACAACTGGCTGTTGATTTCTTAGACTAATTATTAATATAGCCTAAAACAGTTTCCCAAAAGCAGTAAAGAAGTGAACTGTACAAAGCAATTTACAACCCCAATGCTACAGGGAAAAAAAAAAAAAAAAAAAAGAGGACTAAGAGAAGATTCAACGGAACAAAATCTTGCATACACAGTTCGTATCTCATTCCCACTGTTCATGTGTAACCTTGATTGTTACAAACTATGAACTACCTTATCATTAAAATAAGGGTGCTAATCCTGCTTTCATCTAAAATAACCTTGGGCAATTTCTCAAATCAATTTCTTTGGAAGTCATATTATCTCTACAGCACAAGGGTATACAAGTAGTGAGACTATGTTCAGTCACAAAGTATATACCAAAATATGAGCAGGGTGTTCATGTGCAAATAGCAAACTTATACCCTTTGTCTCTTTCCATACCCTCAGAGACTAAAACCAGAAAGAACAACCATGATAAGACAGTCAAGTCCTTTTTACATCAGTATGTACTAAGAAACGGAACACTGACTTTTTTAAAATTATCTACAAATTTTAGAACTTTCTCACTGAAGTTAAAACAAGAACCTCTTTTCGCTATCACCAGAATCCACTGCCTGTTGTAACATTCTACCTGGTAGGGATTAAACGCAGACATTTTGATTGGAAAATGCATAAACCCAAGTAAAAGAAAGAAAAAAGAATAATCTCCTTTGCTGAGTAACTTCCCCATGTTTCATTTTCCCTTACATTTCTGCTTTGCTCCCCACTGCTTATTAATAAATGGAAAACTCCTAAAATTCACCTTATTATTCAAAAGGATAGAATGCTGTAGCTAAGCAACCACTCAGGACCCTCTTCAAGGAAAGATTTTCAGAGGTGTTAAAAATGAGAAAAGAAACCACTCACTAAAATACATACTGTTTGAAGTGGCAGGAGAGAAGGGCCACGAATATAGATTACTTCCTAGCATGCTGATTTCTGTTTTGCTTTCATTTTTTAATGCAACTGTTTACTATTTCTAGGAAGTCAAAAATAATATATAATCCTTTCTTCTAATAAAAGTCAGTTTCATTAGTACATCTTGGCTACCTTAGGATCACAGGAACATGCAGTCTTGAGACACTGGGTGATCAGGATTTAAGGTTCAATAACAGCGTAAGGTCCAAAAAACAAAGTCAATAAATATGAAACGACAAGTAAATGCAGAATTTAAAGTTCTAAGAAAAAGCCAGTGTTCATGTGAACAACGAAGCATAATGGCTTTTCCAAGAAGTGAACACCAACACTTCAAAAAAAGAGAAATTAGATTTAAATTTTTGAAAAAATGCAGGTTGACAAGCAGCTGAGTGTGGATCTGAAGAGTGAAACATTTTTTCAAAGAAGAGCCAGTTGACATTTTAAGGGGTCATAACGTTCTTTAACACTTTTATCTAAATGTGTGTCTAATTCTCAGGATCCAAATATGGATCTGGACTAGTTTAGAAGAAAACTGCAGAAGTAACTGCAGACCATCAGAACTGAGCCAAATCTATGAGATAAACTGGCTCTGTACTTCCTTAGAAAAGTACAGATTGATGACGCTTCAATCCTCTCTGGAAGTACAATTTAGACAACTTCTACCACATTCGGTCTTACAGACACCTGAAAGCAGATTTCATACAGGACTAACCACAGGCAATGGTGCTGCTCCTGTTATTTTACCCATCTCCCTTTCTCAGTATAAACTGGTCTCAGGTCAACACCAGTGAGATAGCAGTCTGGACAATACTACCAGTTTTTAAGAGAAGTAGTACCTCAGTCACATAGCCAGAAGTTTCAAAAAGCACCCTAGTTAATAAATTAAAATTATTTATGTAGATGTTTTACGTACATAAAATTTTATAGACATTTGTACAAAAATTGTGTTTATCAACTCTAAGTATTCTTCGGTCAATTAATACTGAATGTAAAGAACAGGAGCAGCAGCATCAATATGGTAGAATTCATATTAAGGCAGCAGCTCAGGTACTGGGGCACCTGCTTATACTAAACCTCTACAGCCTCTACATCATATTACAGATGAGCCTGGGAACAAACTTCGAAGTCTGCTTTCATAAGTTACTAAAAAGATGCGGTAAGTACTTAAAGGTTTTTCATATTTATAATAGCTTCAATAGGGTTCTGATGGCTTCAGTGATTGCATATCAATATTACAGACTGGGTGAGAACAATGACAATAAACTGTATTTAGTAACATGTCATCAGAAAAAGTTTTAACTGAAGAGATGAAGCTTAAAAAATTGTAACACGGAATTTGAGTTTACATAGCTGAATGTCCTTGGAACCATTAAGAATTTGTATGTTTTGGCTTGGAGATACATCACCATTAAAAAAAACTTGCCACATCCATATTTGAATAATCAACAGCGTAAATTCTCAGCTCCAATCAAAGGAAGAGAGATTTAAGAAATGAACACATATGGTGATAATTTGTGTCCCCAACTTCACATTTGAGCTTACACCCATTTTAAATAACATTTCCAGGATTCTGCATATAAAAATGTGGTAATTATGTCTCAATTTGACTAGACATAGGCATATATTCATATGGTATTTAGAAAAAAACCACACTTATACACAGTAGTATGCAGAAGGAACATGAAAAATACATTTGCTCAGATTAACTAGACATTTCCAGAGATCACAATATTCATTTTTTTAAGGGAAACACTCAAGTAGCTCAAGAACAACCATCACTATTTTCCTTAAACTGACAATAAAGAAACTGAACAAATTCAGAAATCTTATTCCACATGGTAGTTTCATCTATAACTGCACGTATAACTTGTATTACTGCCTAACATCACAGGAAATAGAATTCCTCTGTCTTCTCAAGTATTATAATGCTTCAGACAGAACAAAAAGGGAGTGAGCCTCCAGAATTATTTTGCGTGTGATGGTGTGGAAGTAAACAAAACAGACCTTAACCTTGCCCCTTTTAAGCAACAATACTGATCAAAAACAACATCTGAGAATTAATTACAAAATTCAGCCAAGAGTCCAGTAACTTGACACATACTATATTTTTTCCAATTATAAAATATGAACAAATTAAACAGTCATATAATTAAAATGAAATGTGTTAATCTACAATGTATATTGCACTACGTTTGTCCTCACTCACATCCCTGTAACAACCTTCACAGTCCTTGGGGTACCACAATACATTAGTCAAGACCTAAGCTACACAAAACTTTACATTTTCCTTTAAGCTAGCTCAAAAAAAAATAATTATAGTTGCTTTTTTTCAGAATAAAGTATACTGCAGACAAAGACAAGACAAGCTCTCTAGACAGTTTTCTTTTCTCCATAGACATTCGAGGATTCCTCAATGGTTTCAATTTTTCTTATACTTTTCCTCAGTATCAAGAACTGCCTATCAAATAAGAATAACAAGAAATGACTTACAACCTAAAACCAGCATTTGGACAGGATTCCCACAAGTTCTCATTTCTGGAATTACTCAGCGACCATAAACTGCAATAACTGCGTACAGTAAGAATATAGTGAGGTCACACAAGCAGTTCCTCATATGCTGTACATGCATCACTGGTCATCTCCTAGAAGACTTGGAACAGCTGTTGCACCTGGGAAAGTCTCATCACTAAGTTGTGACAGTATACAAAAAAAAAAAAAAAAAAAATCATCAAAATGCAAGGGTATACAAAAAGTGAATATGAATTTCTGCCAGGACACAGACTCTCATTTGTGAAGACTCTTATGAAAAATTCACTCAAGTTTTCATCCTTGGGTTTAAGTCTATAAGAGTAAGATCCATCAACAATCAACAGACTGTTCATGGCCTACACAGAAACAAAATACCAAATACCACCGTACATCACTAGCATTATCTCCCTCAGTAACGTTGTTTTTCTTTGTCTCCCATCCAAGTACTAAAGAGAGTCACAGAACTACCAAAATGTGACCACTCACCGTATTGTTTATACATCTACTAAACAAGGGCATAATAAATCTCGGTTATAAAGTTCATTATGAAGAGATTCTTGACACTCTATTTTTCAGATTGTATTTCATTATAGAAGGAAAAAACAATGATAAACCAGAAATTTCTATCAGAGATATTACTATCTCACAGGCCATATGCTGCCAGCATCAAAATTCACCAGAACCATAGTCCATCCCCAAGATATTTCTCTCTCAGAACTTCTCAGGAGCGAGCTGAAAGATGGCTAACTCTTCTGGAGGTGAAAACCTTGCTTGCTCTCAACCTCCCTTGGGGACTCATGGCTGTTTTACATGGTTAAAAACAGTGAGTGTCCTCAAGAACAATGATGGCTGAAATCAAGTTGTTATCACAAGACAGTTTACTAACAGTAAATTCTCCCCCAAGGAATACACAGGCAAGAATATTGAAGAGTAGCTTCATGAACTGGTCTACTGGCAGAAAATCAGTCACTCTCTTGTGCATGTGCTGTCCAGACCCTCATTGGCAGCAGGCAGGAAGTGCATGCATGCACTGTACAACACGTGTGCAGCAAGACCTGTGCTTCCCAAAACTGTCATACTTACTGCACATGGACAGTCAGTCCAGTCATCTGACAGAAGGGTACTCGACTTAACTTTCATTTTTGAAAGACACTTTGAGAAAAAAAATCAGTAGTTTTACCCAAAAGAGTAAAATGTTGAACAGAGAAGATTTCCTATTTTCAGTCAAATCTTGAAGTAGTAATGTGTGTCTCATCTTGCTAGCTGTGCAATAAACCTTTAAAAATAATTTGTTCATACTATTTAAGGTAAAGATCTGGATAGGTCCATGCAAATAAAACACATTTCCATTTTTAAACAGAGAACTGAAAACAAATCAAAACTGGGCTATGAACTGGTGCTGTGCATGCTTCAAACTTTCCTTTACCTCTACGTTCTTCTATGCCAGCTTTGGAAAAGTGGTATTTATTTCCTTCCTTTTAAGAAAAAAATTCCTTCAGTAATGTAATGGAGTATTATGTTAGGTGAATATACACAACTGGATCAAAAGAAACATAAAGAAATCAAAAAGGAAATGATCAGCCTAGACAGAGAACATCCATACCCTCAGCTGTAACCTCATTACTGCATTTATGAGGAAGGATTCCTCAACTCTGTATCTGGTGACACTCTAGTTTGCCAATGATGAGACGATGGAAGACACCAGAGAGAAGCTGCTATCAGTTTCAGGCTGACAAGGGCTAGGCAGCAGCTTCAGCTGAATCCCCAGAGGAATTCAAGACTGCAAAGATTATGGTGAAGGCCAAGTTCACAGGACTGTCTTATTTTAGATCTTGTTCTCCAAGCACTGTGTACACCTTTTGGTAAAAATCAATCCTACTTTATTCCGAAGAATGTGTTTCTCTGCAATTTCACTACTGCTACTCTTCTTGTATCATCCCTATATGATCCCCATGGGGCAACTTCTATTGGACCTAAAAGATGTTTCACTTGGCACCAACGGAAAGTAAACTGGAGAGGTAAGACAAAGGGTGGTTGGGTTACAGTCTCACCCAAAGGGGTAAGACCAGCTACGGAAAAGGCGTGCTTTAAGGACAGGAAGATCTGCTGCTTTCTCAAGTTCTACTCAATGATTTCAATCAGATTTCTTAACACAATGTAGTGTGGCTCTTGCCAGTTTAACAGGAGAAATTAATTAGTAGCAAAGGCTTGAAGCTGGATGAACATATACACAAAAATGTAGATATGGATAACGCACTTTGTGACAAACACGCTGATAGTGGGAAAATATTGCTATGGTTTTGTTTTGGTTGGAATCTTAAAATTTAAATCTTAAACCTTTTTAGTCCAAAGATTTGAAGGGTGGGTGGTAAGAGAGGGAGGGGGGAAAGCAAAAACAAGCAAGTAAGCACAAACCTGAAGATGATTTTCTGGTTTGGACTGGTAAATAAAAACTTGTCTGTTATGAAAAGAGCTAGTGATCTGACTCACTCTGTAAATGAAAAATGGTCATTAACCACAACATTACATACTTGCCCATCATATACAGTGATTGAGTAACTGTTAAGATTCTTTTAAAAAGAAAAAATCCTTACCTCAGTTGTTTTGCATAGTTTTGCTCAATTTCTATCCTTTCTTTTACAAATTTTGCATATTTCTCCAAGAAGTCAATGCCCCACTGCGTATGCTTGTCCAAGTTATCAAACTGATCCTTTAAAAACAAAAGGAAACAAAGATACCCAGAATTAGTTAAGAATCACAGCAGCACCAAAAACGACGATGTAAGTTATATATGAGTATTGCTGTAAGGGAATGCTTGCTACTTGGGTAGAAGTTATTCAAGTTATAATTCAGTCATGTGTGTATATACCAGCTATATACCAGAATAGTAAGCTGTAAGTGCAGCCACAGATCTACCTCTTTTTGAAAAAACAGCTCTAAACACTTGCATTTTAAGTTGTATGCAGTCTTTGATCACTTTCACAATGCAAATGTGTCTTTTTTCCCCCCTAAAAATCCCTTAATTCAAAAGCGGATCTTTTCCACCAAGATAACAAAACCGTAACCAAAGATCAGTGTTAGGTAAATAAGATCATTCCACAGAAGAGATGTGTTTGGCAGTTTTAAAACACAAGGAGTTGTAATTTCATTGGATACAAAAAATTACTTCCACTCTTACAATTACCCACTGAAAGAAAAAGAATTATAGCTGCATGAATAAGTTGGGTGTAGTATGAATATGAAAAACATTTATTAAAGCAAATCGATACACACAGTTCACAATCAGCTCTAGCAAGAGATTCCAAAGAAAGCAAACCTGTCCTTAGCCATTAAGAAAGTTATAGCAAAGGCACAAAGAAGAGAAACAGTCAAAAATAAACCATGCTTCCAAAAACAGTTGGGAGATTTTAAATACATTAAATCAACTTCAATACCAATCCTTCACTGTATTGTGTACTGATCAACAGGTGGAGGATACACTGATTAGGAATTCAAAAAACAAGTGGGAATACGGGGTTCAGAGTTAGACAGGAATGAATAAAGGTACAAAATACAGCCTAGCAAATATTTTTAGTCTAGCACATACTTGTATTTTATGCTAAAAATCTGCCACAGTGTAAAAATCAAGGATTTTCAGCTTATGACAGCATTTACAGTGAATTTTTCTTAACAGTTACTCAGTAATCTAGAAAGACAAGCAACTGCAACATCAAAGTTTGTGTCCACTATATGCTGAATTCAAATACACTTCATGGTAAATTTAAAAAAGAAAGAAAAAGAAAAAAAAAATAAAGCATTTAAAAGCATTTAACTTACACAAAAAATGGTGAGGAGTGTTTACCAGAAGCTGTGACTTGCAGATTCAGTAACTTGCCTGAACCTAATGAATTATGTCAACCTTTAGTAGCAGCAATTTAAGTTCAATTTCAACATACACTAGGATGATTGGAATTTAAATTTTAAAATGCCATAAAATGCTGCAGGGCTTAGCACTCAAGGAAATGGCATTCACTAAAGAGATACCAAGACAACACAACTATATGCAACCAACAAGAATGATAAAAAAGAACATAAAGGGACTTGCCTTGTGGGCTCAGTATCCTACACCATGGCCATTAGTGCCTTGAACACTTCAATGGCATACAAGTACTGCCAAGCAAAAGCCATCCTGTTCCACTATCAGTCACATGCTCCTGCCTCTGCATCACTCCCTCCACCAAAACCACAACCACTTTCCCTGACCATCTGTTTCACCAGGGAACCATATAAACAGCCAAGAGACAGGAGATGGACTAAAGACAAGATTTTAATGTATTTGGGAAACCATGGCCTGTATCTCATATTGTTCTGATGCACCCACTTTACACCAACTGGACATTTCCACCCTAAATATCTTTTGTCAAACAAAGCCATATTCCTGCTGTTGTTTTTAGAAAAGTTGCATATGAATTGTTTGTGTGTGGAAGGAAGATGGTTACCACACTGTGGTGTCAAACTACTGTTGCATATATGCATAAAATATATCATCAATCTCAAGAAGCCTTTCTTTTCTGTATTCTACTCATTTTTGTAATTACTCTGACAACATTAACCCGGCATCCAAAAGAAGTTTTCAAAACGTGCTTTTGGCATGGAGCCAACATCCAATACCATTAAGAAGAACTGACTTCCTTCAGCGCAGAGCAGAACAAAGCCTTTGCTGTCCTACTTAGGCTCTTTAGTCCACAAAGCTCTCATTTGCTGCTAAGGTTTCATTAGCATTACGGAACACCGCATCACTTATGTTTCTGAACATGTAACCAGAGAGGACAGCTTTCCAAATATTCTGTTCAGACAAAAAAGGACTCTATTGGTCAAAATTAATTCTCTGCTACTAATATGAAACTGGAATGGGAAAAAGTGAGTACATTACATGCTATTCTCCCCTCACCCTTAACTTGAAGTATTTAATCACTAATCAAGTGCCAAAAACTCCTCATTTCCTCAACTTCTCATCATTTGATTCTAGAAACCGTATGCTCTGTGCAAAGACAGCTTTGTAAGATTATCCCATAGCTCCTCAAGGGAAGAAAGAATTTGTTCCCTCCCTATACAAGGAACACACATAGAACATACACAGAACCACATGAATGGAGTAAATCCCATGAAAGAAAAAAATTAAAACTCATTAGCTATCCTCACCACCCTGTGGACCTTTACATTAGTCCAGCTCCTCCACCATTACTGACATCTATGAAACTACTCACAGATGCATTACTGACCTCCTAGATAAGGAACAGCAATCCTAACTTAGTGGGCCATTGGTCCACATTTACTGGAATTAGAAAAAACAGTAGTAGTACGTTCCCACTTTTTTGAAGAGTGAGACAGCATCACATCAGTTTGTTCACTGCCATTTTTTGGTCAGCAACTATATTATGCACTATTATAGAATGAAACACGCAGTATGAAGGATAAAAAAAAAATACTTTTAAGAAGTACCAAAGCATTTTTTGAAAACTGGCTTATGAATGATCAAAATTGGATGTCTAAAAAAAAAAAAAGTAATCTACAGATGATTTGTAGTTTTGAATTAAAAATAAAAACACTATAATAAACTCACATAAACATGGATTTCTTGGATTAAATTGGACATACTGATGATGTCTCTTAAGTTCTCTATAGTCATGTATGTACTGTAGAACAGAGCTCTCCATTAACAGATAAAGAAAATATATTAAGAAAACATATCAGCTTCGCAATATTTCAAATTCTCTATAAACAATAAACCAGTGAATGAAAGTCCGCAGTCACAACAATCACCTTACACAGCTCAATAATGACACTGAGATAGATGAGCAAAAGATAAAGGCAACATCGATGAATATGCAGAAAGGAGTGGTCCTTTCAGAAAGTCTTTTAGTGATGAGTCACAAATTTACTCCTGGTCCTTTCAACTTCTCTCCAGAAGCATCCATGTTTAAACTCTGGGCCTCTATTAAGCAAAAAGTTCCCTTTTCATCCAGGAACACAAGCAGAAAATCTTCCACACTGATACAGAGGAAATCAAATTAATGCTTGGCTTGTATCTCAGTGCAAAGCTTGGATTTTGTAATTATCCTGAGGGGGGGGAGGAAGCACAAAAATCAGGCAATACTGTACAGGGGAGAAAAAGGACCAAATAGTTGCAATGAAATTTAAGCCTGGAATTTCAAAATAAATATATGAGTGTATTAATTTGGCTGGCTCCTTTAAAAGAAATGTGAAAATTGCATTAAAGATCAGCAAAAGGCAATTAAAAAAAAAAGCACATCCTACAATATCTGGCTATCTACTACCTTGATAAGAAACTATTTTCTCAACATCCCAAGGCAAATACATATTGCTGTTTGTCTAGTAACTCCCCACACCCCTTAGCAGCTGAGCAGGCAATTTTTGTAAAAAACTTCATTAAAACTGCAGCTGACTACTATTAAACTGATTAATATCAGCTAATGGATGGTAGCCCTAAGTAGAAACTGCCCACTCAAAAGCTGGAATGTAGTCCAAAGTCTCTACATTATAAACAAACAAATCTGACACTTCACTAAAAGTTTGTAATAGGTCAATATAGACTATTCCAAAACAAATGTTAACTCCCTAAATTCTACTTCCAGATTATTTACTGGAACCACAGATCAATGTTACGAACACTTCGGGTATACAGTTCTAAACTTATCAGGTTTTGCAGATACCAGGAAGCTTTTCAGTAATAGCAGCCAAAGCATCAAAGCAAGGAGTCAAGCTGAATCAAAACTGCACCAAAGACAAAACAACCTTTCCCGAGTTAAACTCAAGATTTGCTCTCCCCCTCTTAGAGACACTTGCTTTTTCTCCAAACAAGCCTCGAGAACCAATAAAAAGAAAAACATGGAGGATCTCTTCAGAGGGATGAGCATGGAGGGAATGCTACAGCATGAATACCAAACCCTTTGTTTTCCTAAAGCTATTAATACCTAGTCCAGACACTGTTTTATATGGGAGTTTCACATAAAAGGCATTAAACCAGATTGAGACTATTAAAGGATTAATTTCCCAGCTTTCGTCAACTTTGAAAAACATTTCTATTTGCATTAAAAGCTAGGATTCCAGTATCAAATTCTGCAAAAATTTTCGATTTTCCTAAATGATTCCTTCACAATAAACTCTAGTTTACTGCATTAACACTGAATTGCTGATTAGTCTTCATTTCACTGATCTCCATTTTGATGATCTTCAGACAACAGTTGAAAGCCTTAAGAATCATATTAAACCTAAAACTATATAAACTCACAAGGTTAAGCAACCTATCTCAACTACTGTAATTAATTAAATCTGCAGTATCTTTAAAATATATCATTTAAAACATTCTATTTGAAATCATGACACTTCGCATTAATTATGCTACTGTCATTTTATTCTCTTTTGACTCAATTGTACATCATTACTTCCATACTTTTATCTGACCACAATTTTAGTCTGCAGTTACCCAAGTGACCTTATTTGCAGTTTTGAAGCACTGGCACAAGATTAGGTTTTTTTCCCAATTCTTTGTTCTCCACGCTTCATAGCTTTGCCAGTCTAAACTTCCAATTCAGTGAGTGGGAGATTAAAAACTCAATCCCGTATTTTGCTCTCTAAATTCTTAACACTTACACAGTCCAGTATAAGGAAATACATACTATGCCCTAATTAGATTGCACAAAGAAAACGTTCAGTGCATAGAATAGCAGTAATGAGGTCTTGTTCGGGGAAAAAAACCCAAAATATTTGGCACCAAAAAAGCCCCAGTGCATTTGTGGACAGAAATGCTGCATTTTATTATCACTTTAGAAAAAGCAACAAATTACTTAACCACACAACTGCAAGTCCACAGTAATCCAACTGAGAAAATGTGTGTGATTATATAACTCAACGTTGATCACAGCAGTTCTTGTTTACTCAATTAAAGCCCATGAGGGTTCCTCAAATGAACCTGAATTATGGATAAATTTAAATGATAGTGCAAATTCTGCATAATGTCCTTTCTTCCTGCATCAGCAGTACTGTGGAAGACAAAAAGACCCAACTCTATTCAAGAAGTTAAATATTTTAAGTTACAAAACATTATAAAATGACTACTTCACATATTAAGATTTTATCAAACTCTTCTCCTGGAATATCTGAAGTATTTCTATGAAACATTATGCAGCTTGCTTTTTTCTTTTTTCCTTTTTAAATAAAGATCAAGGTCTTGAATTAAGTTCAAACAATTCAACATTTTACATGAATTAGATGACTCCAGGTAAATTGTTTTTAAAAAAAACTTCCAGTGTTTGTGCAAAGAACTACTTGATGTGCTACGTTAAAAATTATGGGAACCATAATCAGACGTATATATATTAATGAGAAGTTATCAGTACAGTGTATACTTTTCCCTACTTGTTTTCAGGACAAATTAGATTATAAAATTGTATTTTAATTAGACTATGCTACACTAATCTACTTCTGACAATACATTTCAGTTTTTCTGATCTTTGAAACCTCTTCAGTGCCTGGGTTTTTTTTTTCCTTTGTCTCTATCTTCATGCATTCCTGCTTAATTTTCTATCCTAGGGTAGTATCTCTTCTATTTTACTGTCTGAACCGGTTATCACTTCTCTCTCTCTTCCTGCCTGCTTGCTTTTATAATTGTCAACTTGGTCTTCTGGTCTGTCTTTTCTCCTTGCAACTGCAACATGCTTCTTCCTAACAGGCAGACAAGAACTGCTTCCATCTAAACAGTAGTTTATTTTTTTAAAACATCCTGTTAGTTTTACATCTAAAAACTAACAAAGAGCTATTTCTATATCAAGAACAAAACAGAAAGTGTCTTGCTTTTCTGCTTTCTATAAGTTCTGGATTGCAGCTTCCAGACTAACCTGGAAATTATACCTCATTCCTCTCTGAAAACAATCTATGTATTAAAGTTCAGAGAGTGGAAAAAATGTGGCTGTGAGCAAACTTAAAGGCTAAGCATTTTATAGACTAGAAGATTAATATCAATGAGAAGGTTCAGAGCAGCAACATCAAAAGCCATAGCTACACTGGAAATAAAGCAGAGGCACTCAGAGATTAAGAAGGAAAAAAAAGTTGCAGATGCATATATATGAACTAAACAGTACTTCACATTTTAATTCCATTAAAACAAAAGTTCAGTATAGACTGTACAGTCAGGATACTATGACGAAAATCTACTAGTCTTTTGGAGATACGCAAAGGAAAAATAATTTCTAAGAAGAACTTCTGAAAACAATTAGTAGGCAACCTTTAGGACATGAAGCTATTTTGATTGTAAAAATTATAGACTCTGGTGTTAATTTAAGTGAGAAACTCTGCTAGAAATGCAGACCTGAAGTGCTTAATATTCAAAAGGAAAACAATGAGAATTAAAAAATTACTTTTAGCTGAATGAAAGACTACTTAGCTCTAAGGAATAAAGAATTAATAAATTCATAGCATGAACACAGTATGAAAAATCCACTTGCCTATTAAACTTTTGTATATATTCTTAACAAGCAATACCACTGTCAACTTTAATTTTAAAAAGTCAGTGATTAGAGAAATATTTGCATGATAAAGTGAGCAAACAACTCAGAAGTAGCACTGAACAGTTAGAAATCTAGCCATGCTCTAAGATAACACATATATTAAGTCAGATTTCTAAAGTGAAGCTAAAAATGAGAGCCACAATTGAGGAAGAGAAATAAATACAAAGTCTATGTTTTTCTCTTTCAAGATCTCCTCAGACCAGCAGCAAGGGAACTGCTTTGGAAACTTTTGATGGAAAGTCAGGTCTGGCAGGAGAGGATGTCTTGCTTGGCAGCTAACAACTCCACAGGTGTGACAGACACATTTATTTTCCAGGAAGGGGCAGGAATCTACCACAGACAGAAGAGGAGTAGAAACATTTGTGACTGCTTTTGGAATGAGCAGCCAGAACTGCAACAGAATCAAGTTGTACATCTGGAGGTCAGCAGATCAGCTGAAAGACATTAGAGGTTACAGTTGTGCACTCCAGTTCATCCATGCCACTAAATGTATCAGTTGGACTAACAATTAGATTTTAACAGCACAAGCTTTCTACCAGCAGAGCAAACCGATTGAAACAGTTGACAGCTGGGACACTGAACACCAATGTTAAAGACAAGAGAGGAAAGGAACATGTTGCCACAGAGGGCATCTCAACAACCGCTCCTATTTGTCCAGCTTATGAATCACCTCCAGAATTCTTCAGTTAATGGATGGGCACGTTCATATGAACTACAACAGTGTACTTACGTCACTGTATCAGGATGCAAACTTAGTAAAGAAAAATTCTATTCTCCACAAGTTCATATATTGGTCTGCTTTCTGTTTCTCTCAGGGGACTCCCCACTCTTGTCTTCCCACGGCAGGCTCACTGCCTGCCTCACTCCACAGTGAAGGCAGTTTCCTAAATGCATCGTCTTCTCCTCCTCAGGAAGTTCTACCAACATAGTGTGTAGGAGCCAGAAGATGGTTATAGGCATCCTTCCTCTCTGCTACCCATCACAGCCTCTTCACATTGTGTTTGCCAAGGAACAGGGCTGTTCGCTGTGGGTACATATCAGCTTCAGTTTAACATCTTTACCTACCAGTTAGCAAGGAGGTCAAACAGAATGGACTTCCTTACCACCTCCACTTGAGAAAAATATAAACACACACACACATATACATAAAGCAGGTATCACTAAGCATACACCCCTGCTTGTAGAATACAAGCATACATAAAATACATACTAGGAAGTCCTACTGTGAAAACTGGATCAGAATCCACTCAGATCTCAGATAGCCCCTTAATCTCATTAAACTTTTAATTGGGAGGAAATTTGTTTTTAAAAAAACACAGATTATTTTTTTTCACATATGCCTTTTATAGAGATCTTTAAAATACTGAGTCTTATCTGCATTTGAACCAAAGCTTAATTCTGAAACCGTAATTCTCCACTTAGTTCTACTTTAAGCTTAATTCCCACATCAACACACATCAGACCATTTTCACACAACTCTGCCCAAGACAATAGCAGATCACAAATCATATAAATATGTTCTCAAGCATTACTGGATTAAAATAGTTGCTACTTTAACACATGGACAGCACTACACCTGCCTTGTACATAGAAATTACATAATTATGTCCGTTCCCCTAAACATCAAATCTTAATTTCACCATAGCCAAGCCAGAAAGCAGGCACTTCCTGGGAGTGGTTGAATGCTGTTAATATACAGACAAAAGCGTAAGTAGATTTTAGTCCTAGTTACGTCACTTGCAAAAGGAGGCAGGAAGACTTTAACCATGAATGAAGTAAGTGTGATATGATGCATCACAGTAAAAGAATATTATTGTTTGTACAATAGATTGTACAAGTGCTTAGAGAAGCTGTTGCTCATTTTAAGAAATACCTGGAAAAAATCCCATCTTTACAGCAACACTGGAATAACACAGAGTATAAAGCAGTGGAGGCTATACATCCATGAAGCAGCAGAATTCGCTGTATGACCAATAACCATGTGAGACCTCACGTGAAGCAGAAGTTCTGTACAAAACCAGCACATTTACTGCATGACTGTTAGCCTGCAGAAAACCTGCAAGAACAAAATATCCATCTCGGAAAACAATGCTGCAAGATTATAATTTTTGAAAAAATTGTGTATATAAGTTTCATTCTTCAGTTAAAAAGATTATTACATGGTTTGACACTCAACTGACAAGGTGAAAATTTTACTGCATGACTAAACAATCCATTGGTTAAACTACCAAAAACTTTAAAAACTTTTAAATGCCTCTCTACAAATTATAGATAGTTCCACAATCTTATTAAAAATACATCCATAGGAGACTGAATGAGCAAGGAGTCCTGACACTCCAGTTTTTTACTCCAGTTTTTTACTCCAGTTCTTGTGTATGTGACTTAATCTATTTTCATGTTCTAAAGGATCTGTTTTTTAAAAATTTGTAGAAACAGGAGAGAGATCTTACCTACTGCCAGCTTCTTCATAGGAGGGTTAAATTCCTGCTCTGGCCAGTCTGGCATAGCATCTAACAAGCAGAGTAAGCACTGCTTTTTTCTTCTCCACACACTACACGAGTGAACTTAAGAGCGTGCTCAAGAAAAGAAGGGAGTGGTATCAATGTTACAAAGCAAAATGGTTCCCTGAGGGTAGGAGGTTATTACCCAGAGGTGTAATGACAAGGAGAGAGGTACAGAGGAGACAATAAGGGAATGGTGAAGGTTTTGCAAATGGAATATTATTATAGATCATCTAGATACCCTACATCACAAATTCAGAAGAAAACAAGTTCCACCAGCTTTGCTGCTCATTTTGTTGCAATAAACCTGCATCCGCTGCTTTGCAGGACACAGCCATTGCTTATCAAGTTACATCTCCATCCCTTACACATACATACACAACTCTGTACAAGCTGTATTACAGTATGTTCAGTTGCACTACCATGAAACAGAGCTTATACTGCACTATTGAGTTTTACTGAACTGAAATGTGACATAAGTAAAATAACTATTAGTTTGCATATAACTTAGAGTCTATAATACAGACTATATTATAGTTCAGAATCATAACAGAGTCATAGCTCTGAATTCGCCAAAAAGCCAAGATGACTGTGATACCAAGTGATACAAATTTAAAACAAGGAAGTACTTTCTGCCAACTGGGGGAGGCGAAAAGAGGGGTATCAACTTCCCTGCCATCCAAATATCACTTCCTTGTATTTATCTGCTCAGCAAACCGTACTGATACAATTTTTAACTGACTTAAAAACCATGAAGTGTTTAACAAGTAGGGTGCACAAATTCCATGCAGACAAGTCAACTTGGTGTGTTTCACATTTAAAGATGCACATTTAAGCCTTATCTCAGTGGAATAAATAGAAAGAAAAAAAAACCTGTTTGGTATGCGTTGAATCATACTGTTTATCATTCTGACAATTAGGACAAACATAGTATAAAAATTATACAGAATCCAAGCACTGAGTATCAGTAGCAGAACTTCACTGTTTCAACACAGAGAGAGCAAGGTACATCCCTTATAACTTTCCTCACATGTATTTAATAAAGGTGAAATTTATGTGGATTAAACTCAAGTCAACAGTTCCTTAAACAAAATACATTTCATGGCACTATTTCTAAACAGTAAAAGATGAACTCATAAAATAAAATTTATAGCACAGGAATAAACCAAACATCCTGGCGTTAACTTTTAGATCACTTCTCATAATAGGTATAATTAAAATACCCAGTAAACCTACAAGATATTGGTACTGAAATAATACATATTGGATCTTCTGGTAAACATGAACCTTTAACCTTAAGCACAGGCACAGAGATCCAGACAGAATCTCCTTGTTCTGCATAGCTCTGATAAGATGTTTCAACTGGTTTATTCCTAATGTAGCAACATGCAGTGAACGCAACACTAGGTATTTCCTGGTGCTATTACCAGCTCCTATCAGACAGATTTAAGATGAAGACATATACCTTACATTTGTTGCTATTGGAATTCAAAAGATATAACTGTACTATACAGATTGTCAACAAATATTTGCTCTTCTAAATCACTCAGAGTAAGATACCCATACAGAGGTATTCTGATCAGCTCTTCAATTTTATTGAACTGAATCCTTAGCCTTTTGTTGTTTAGGATAGGCTGCAAATATTAGCACAATTAATCACCACACTGCTCTGAGCACATTCACTTCCCATTAAATGGGAGCAGACACTGTTCCATACTTCATGAGATCACTGGGGACTGGTTAGGTAAACAGTTACAGAACTGGAAGGCTCATCTGTTAACTGATTCACCATATGCTGTTTGTTTTTGTCAACTCTAAACAGACTAGGGGATTTTTCTGTAAAAACTCCTACTCTAAGATGAACTTCCCTTTTCAGTATCACCTGTGAATATTTTAGTGTTCAAGAGAAAGAATACACAAGTCACACTTTTTCCCCTTCATGGATATCTTGCAAACACAGTAAATACTTTTGAAACTGGATTATAAAACCAGATCCGTATACTTAACAGAAAAATAACATGGCAGTAAATTAGAGCCTTCCTATCTTCTTTGGAACATTGTTTCAGATAAAGATAACACCCTGAGAAAAAAAAAACAAAACAACAAAAAACACACACACAAAAATCATCCTCTATTCGCAATGGAATCTACCACACTCATTACTTTTTAAAGCAAAACTCATAGTAACATTAACATAACTGAATAAAGAATTTAAACTAAAACCAGATGTTACTACAGGCTTTTTCAAAACAATGGATTTTTTCAAGGTTTTGTGATTCAGGTAACAACATTAAAATGTAATACAATTCTGCTGTGAATCAGTTTATCTCAGAGTTTTTAAGATATGAGCCACAAAACATAAAGTCCTCTTGTACTCACCATAGACTTCAGAATCATAACCAGTATTGTAAGAATAATATTAAAATTTTTCATAAAACTTTTTTTTCTAGTAATGTACTTTCTTTGCAAGAACAAATAATACAAACACATACTGTTCCCCTTCCAGGTTAACAAGGTATGTTTCCTTCTCAAATAGCTTAAATTACAAGGGAAACAATCAGAGTGATACAATTTAACTATAAGCATATGCACTTCCATTAGAAAAGTTACATTTTTAAACAATAAAAAAACCCCATTACAGTGTATTTGGACACTGAAGTTGCATATACAAAAGCTGAGTACAAACTTCAGTGTACTGAAAAAAAACCTCACATTTTTAAACTGCCATAGCTATGTTTCTCATTCGTTCCAAAACATATACAAAGCCCAAACTTAAAACAGCTCAGTTTCATACTGTTTCTGTAAGCCAGCATAGCAATTACATCAGTATTAAATAGACAATGGGCTCCATAAATATATTCCACAACACTGTAGAAGTTCAATACTGAAAGCAAGCAAATCTATAGCGTAATCAGTGCAAATATTTCTGAAGGAAGACAAATAGTACTCACGTTCAGGACAGAAGTAAACATGGAACAACAGGGTCACATCTGGCAATACTGACACCAGGCTGCATCCATTTCATTTTGAAGAGCCAGTTTCTCTTTGAGAGCCAGTCAGCCAGCCAATGTAGAAATTAAAAGGTACATCAGCAGGAGTCTACCTTCTGCAGTTATTTCCTTCCTGACTAAACTAATAAAAATACAAGGGTATTCACACTGAAATACAGTGGAGATCAGAAAGGTATAGATAAACAAGCATAAAATCTAGGCACTTTATTTGTGACTGAAACAAGTGCCTTGGCCACTTTTTCCCTCTCATAGTTTCTCAGGATCATTTTTTAATCATCTTCTAATCTTTTTTTTTTTCATCTCCTGTCCATCTGCTACTTCCCTTTTCATTCTTAAGCCTCTTTTGCACAATTTACCCTACTGACATAACTTCACTGTTTACTCAGTAGGCAGATACTGAGAACCTTCTCTCTGCCCTAATCAAGAAATACTCTGGGAAAACAATTTAACAGCAACATCTTAAGCACTATGTTAATTCTATACTCCATGCAAAGCAGCTTGTTCCATTGATGACAGCCACAGAAAAACTGCTACTGTAGTTAACAATTAGTAGGTTTCTTTCCTAATGACTTTTCAGTATTATCAAATCAGAAATGATAAAGAGCAGAACAGCAAAGAAGTGCTCAACAATATACTGAAGATGTAGTTCAAAATTCAGATGCAGATCAGCACAGTAACTCGCTATGAATCATAGCGCTTCCTTTTCAAAATCCAGTTCTAACTAAAGAACCCTATAAAACAACCACTCCTTACCACACATCGACCCTTAAGTACAAGAAAGTGGCAGAGTTTTTTTCTCACCTAAAGATGTGGAATCTCTCCTGTATTTTGTCATTGATACATCACATTCTTAATGTCCTATATGGAAAACCTGACTATTTGTAATTTCATTCCTCAACATGAAATGCTACTCATGTCTTTTCCTAAGTACCCATTTCACTAAGTTCTCGGGGAATTAAAATAGCAAAATATTAAACAATAAGTGAAAAATCCCAATAAGTAGTCAAAGCTCTAGGAACTGTCATAAAATGCTAAATAAATTCTGAGAAACAGTCTCAAATATTGAATAAAACACGAAATAATGACAAAACCACAAAACTGTTTATTTTACACTGAATAAAATGGTCATGTCTTTTCTTATTACATTGACTATAAAACTGGAACCATCTAATTGTATATGGGAGTTCCAACTTCACTTTTAACATTATGAGCTTGATTAAAAACCCACTGAAAATCGATGTTTCATATCTGGGGAGCCTTAACACTTTCTATCCTAGCAAAAACATTTTCAGATCAGTGATTAAAGCATGCCAATTTTTAATCAAAAGCATGTCAGGATTTTGTGGTAGAAAAAATGCAAGAGAAGTGCCTCTTCCCTAAGTATCTCCTTTTATTTCATAAATCATGACAAATCAATGTGTAAAACCATGCCTTTTAGAAAGAATATAAGAATAAATATTTAGTCATTTTCTCATCTGTGTCAGTACCTGAATTCAATGCATCTTTAGCATATAATGGGAAATTAAAGACACTGCCAGCCACCCATTTTTTCTGAAAAGAACGATTTGGGAAGGAAGTGGGAAAATAATTCAAAGACAACAACATATCATTCCCAAAAAGGAGGGGAACACTGTCATAAGTGGTTTTTATTTGTAACTGTTGTCTCCATTAGTCTCGAATAAATAATATTTAAAATGTTCAAAGATCATTTATCAAAATATATTGATTAAATTTTGAATGTTGTTCTGTATCACATGATATAACAGTCACAGGAAAGATTTATTTCCCAGATGCTTTAAAATACTTGATAAGAATAAGCAAAATTATTATCCTTCTACAAGAGCAAAAAGGGCACTTCACATAAAAAAAAAAAATCACAAAATTTATTGTGACAGCAACGTTTGTTTTCATATAATAAAAAAGCATAAACAAAAAATTTAACTGATTGAGATACACTAAATAGTATTTTGTGCCAAGATTAAGTATCTCCACTTTCCAGCTTCAAAGTAAATTAATTAACTGAAACAAAGGTAGCAAAACTAAACCAAGTAACAGTCAAGAATATATTTTTATCTCAACCTGTCAGCAGGATCCTGAAACATCTCTTTAGCAATTAAATCCTCAATACAAAGTTTTTACTTCAGAATGGTAGATTTCTTCTCTTCCTTTACTCTCAAGCAACTTCAGTTCTCTGTGAATTGAAAATAACCTTGCACAGTCTAGAAAGCTTTACATAGGGAGAGAAAAACAGAAGGGAAAGAATACTGCTTACAATTTGATCTTCCTATCTGAAGGAATCATGCAGAGGACTAGTCTTTAGCCAAAGTCATTTAGATGAATGTGACCCTAACAATAATGGCATGAAACACAGGTTAATTCTTGGCATTTCTTAAAATGCAAAAAGCAAGCCTATACTGTAAAAAAAATTATTTTCAGCTCTGAAAGTTATATTGGACTTGGTTTTGTTGGAATTGTTAAAAATTTAGTTTTCAAATTAGATTCAAATTTGATAGATCAAATCAAAATAGACCAGCTCACATGAGATATGCCCAGTATTAATACTCACACATTTTCAATTAGTCCATTAGGCTGGAAATACTCATTTGATATCAACGTATTACAATTAAAAATGCACTCTTAATAGTTTGGGGGGGGGGGTTGTTACAAACAATCCGAAATTTTATGCCTCTCAAGAATACATAGCAGCACAAACTCGTAATAAATACTTGGATCTAGCATTCCACAAACCTGATCATTCACAAAACAATCAAATGTACCATCCAGTTCATAGAAACAATCACTAGTAACAAGAGAACAATTTAAAAATAATTTAACACTCTCTAAACTGCCATGGTTCTCCACATCCATCTTGATGTTTGTCACCATCATTAGTTTCATTTGTTCTACTTGCATTTTAAAATCATGCTGAGACACAATATACTGATATCTTAATAATCATACTTTTAACTAAGCCTATATTGAAGAGTTTTGATTGATATGGAACTTTGCTGCTCATGAATGTTGCAAACATCTCATATTAAGGATCTGAAACTTAATAACAAACTAAAATGTTAATTAAAATGTTTTTCACCATGCTGCAAAATAGTTTTCCCCATTTCAACAAACAGCTGGAGAGATTACACAATACACTTATCACATCTGCATAGTCATCTCCGATTTCTGAATCTGTTTATCTTAGAAACAACTCTATTCATTTTTACAACTGTAATGAGTAAACGAATAATAGCTTTTCTGCAATAAAATGGATGTAATCTGTAAAGAACTCAAATGGAAACAAGTGGAGTCCCAGTAACTGCAGCAGAACACTGAACAGCAATAAAATTGGGCCACATCATCCATAAGTGCACAACTAGTACACAAATACTGAGGTGAAATCAAGCATATAAAATCATAGAGAAAATACAAAATAAAGGTGTTTTTCTCAAGATGTAACTTAGGATTCCTAATATTAATGTAAGATAACAGCATAACAAATGTAATTCAAATAAACTACTTGCAGCTGAAACAGTAAACCGTTTCCAGCCAGATGAATGTAATTGGATGAGCCATACTACCTTCTGTGTCAGCTAGTATTAAATACGACTTCACTGGAAATGTCTTTTCATAGACTGTCCTTAAGGTTTAAAGCCAAAAGATAAACCCATAAACTGCACATTTAAACACTGTATAAAACATGTCTGCATGATAAAAATTTGAAATGCTAAGTACAAAGTACAACAAATAGTATCAAGATCACAAGAAACATTTACATATTAGGTCTTTGTTAGAAATGTACTGTTCTCAGTTTCCCAGCTCCAGTATAAACTAATAGCAGTACTCCCACCTAAGGTCTGTATGAAGATGAAACAGGTCTCCTTTCAGAATTAAAACTCAAGGTTGAAACTTGTGTTTGAAGCACTGATATTCCATTGTATCTCTTTATTGAAAAAGCATGAATGCTGGCCATTCAATACTATCACCTTCAGCTGATTACATAGTTTCCCAAAAACTGCAAGACATTTTATACAAATGATGTCAAGATGTATTTGTTACAGAGCCCACGCAGTACAAACCAGACGGAACATGGAAAAATGTTTTATCTAAGAATCACTAAGCATAAATACCACTGGCATCTCATCTTTAAGACTTTATTTTAAACCTCTAAGAAAATTACTTCAGCTATTGAAATTTCAGTCAAACTAAATGACATCCCCTCAGAACCAAAGTAATTGAAAGTCACTGGGTGCTAAGCCATACAAGCACAAAGAGCAGCTAGCACACTCAGCCTGCCTTTGTTTTTGTTCGCACCTTCCTGGTTTTAGAAGACTCCAATTCCAATCCACTGATTGGATGTTTCTTCCAGCAGAAACCTCTTAGTTACACACAACTACTTCTAACTCACTACTTCCTTCTCAGGAACACAGAAGATAAAGCTGAAATAATAAATCACATTTGTATCTCTCAAGTACTAGGCTAGCACCTGAAAAACTGCAACATCATTCCTGGAAAGATAATCATTACACTGCCTAGCACCAGTACCAAAGTAAAAATGTTTCTTAAAGAGCCATTTTAGAAAGAAGTTGCCCTTGTTATTAGAGATAGATCAGTCAGGAAAAAGCTACTTAATATTAATAGTCACTCAAACTCGGGGAGATATGTTAAAGAAATCTAGGTTATATGAACGCAATAGTGCAGCACGAATGAGAACATGACCAGGAACACAAAAGGCCTTGCGGCTTTTACAAAACAAAAGCAATCAAGCTAAAATCAAAATTAATAACCCACAGCCCCTATTTCCTTAGTCTCAACCTGAAGACTTAATCAGAGAACCACACCTCTTGCTATAGGAGTAAATATTTGAGTATCATGCCAAAGAGCCAGGACACTTCACAAAATTGCTTGGCTTGCCTCACATGGTGACATTTCTATTTAAGTTTCATGGAACTGTACAGTCTACATTGCCCTCGCATTAGTTATGAAGTAGAAAAATCCCAGGCATTTGGATTTTCCTGATAAGTTACTGTTTATTTTCAAGAAACAATTTTTTCCTATTTTAAACATGCCATCTTCTCAGACATGAGACCTAACCAGATATTCCAGTCTGTTTTTTCCCATTTTATTACAACACGCCAAAGAACCTTTCAACAAGTTCATCCTTTTCTTCCTCTCCTCCAAACAATTTGTAACACCTTCCTGACCACATTGCAGATCTCAAATGTCACCATCTACTGTTTAGCAAATTTTCCAAATAACAAAAAAAAATGTTAAGGTAAAACTTAATTAATTAGATTAATTCTAAATCATGAGAGCAAAATTTTCACCATTCATAAATCCAAGTACTAACCTATATCCTTGTTCTACTAAATCCCAGTTTACAGCAAAGCTCATAAGCCTGAAAAGACATTCCATTAAATAATTAAAGAAAATAACAAAACAGTTATTTTTGCCAACTTAAATAATGCAGCGCAGCAACTACAATCTACAGATAGTCAGGAATCTTAGATGCAAAGTGGTAATTCGGGATACACTGCACACCTTACCACAGAAACACAGTGAAGGGGCCAGGCAGGGTGAAAAATAGAAGACTCTCCTGTAAGATTACCTGGAAGAACACATCAGTACTGCAGTATCACTAGAGTATCTGCAGACTAAATCAGCTTTGCAATTACTCCATCTCTTAAAAAAATCTGGTCTGAAAAGTTCCTGGTATACAACAGTTACTCCCAAGCACATTAATGAGTGTCACTGACCCTGTGAGACCTTTGCTCATAAAATGAACAAATACTGGTAAAATCAAATATATAGACAAGTATCTGCACTATTAGGGTCCTAATAAAAGTAGATCTAAGGGAGATGTGGGAGCCCATACTTGACCCATCAGAACAAAATTGTTTTATCAGTCCTCATTGATGGACCTTCATACACTTTTCCATTTACTAATCATGAATTTGAACTTATTTTCACAGAAAAAACAGGGTAAAGCATGTTTCATTAAAATGCAGATAACATGCATCATCTCCTATCAGCTACTGCACTTTATTGCTTTGTACCTTTTATAAATTAGGGTCTTAACCTTTGACTTTTCTTTCATATGAGCATTTGAGTTCTTTCCTGAATCTGAAATCTAGGTTCTATCCTAAGACTTGTTAACAATTTATAGATTTTTTTTTTTTTTAATCAGGCTTTCTAACCACTCCAACAGCTGCAATCTTTATCCATTTTCTACCCATCTCATTTCTCAATTACAGTAACATCCTTTTCTCTGGTATTGAGAGATTATAGTTTCACCCACACTTCTTGAGTGTTATCTCTCCCTGTCTCTTTGCATCCTTCTCTATTGCATCAAACATTAGCTTCTTAACCTCATTTTCAAGGGCATTGCTGGCTGATTCCAGCTCTATTACCTCATTATACCAAAGGATTATGGTGTGCTTTTCATGAGACTCCAACACTCCCTTGCACACCCCAACAAGTATTTCCTGCAATTTACAAAGTGGGGTTTTCACATCTACTTGACTTGGGCATCCATCATGAGACAGAATCCAGCAATCAAATGCTGTCTTTCCAAAGGATTTACAAAGCAGATAAAGATCCAAAAGGCACACCCATCTTCATCACCTTCACTCACATCTGGTTTCCCCAAGTATGCCAGAAGTAAGACTGCCCCTCAACTCTCCAGTGCAACTGCTGTCATATTTCAGGAGTTCTTCAGTGCTTAAATAACACTCCAAACTCAAATCAAGTGGATGTCATTTCATTGCACAATGCTGAAAAAATATTGTTTACTTAATATGGAACTACAAAAAAGCATGTTGTACTATTTCTTGTGTATCAGCCAATAAGAAGTGATTTGCATGGTACCTGTCTTCTGAATAAATACTTTCTAAGTCTAAGCATTACCATGAGTACATACTATGATAAAATGGTGAACTTTCTTGTTAGTACACAGCAGATTTTACCCATTCAAGTGAAAAGTTTAAATGGTTACTTCAAATAGACAGTCTGATCAAAGAGAATGGGGCCAAGTTATTAGAATTTGTTGCTTTTTGTGTTTTGCTTCTACCATTTCAAAACAATATATTGCTTTGCACTTACGCATTAAAGAACATTGAAGTATTCTACAAATGAAGGTATTATTAGAATATTAATTTGATTTTAAAAAAACCCCAAACTTCATTCCAATTTTACAACCCAACGAACAGAGAGAAATAGTAAGTTTACTTGCCCAAGACCACACAAGAGTTCCACAGTAAAACCCAAGACAAATTCAGGCCTTGCAATATTAGCTTTTTAGTTCACTGTAAGACTGCACTTCTCCTCTGAAAGATGTACAAACGTACAAACCACAATGCCAGAAAGCAGTTTTAGCAGTCTAATGCCCTTTTTATTGTAAATGACAAAGCAGAAGCAGGGTTCTGACTAAAGAAAAAAAATCAAGGAAAAGCTATTCATGAATCTCACATGTATTTCAAATGTCAACATGACTGAAATTAACAAAAGTAAGTACAGGTGAAACTAAGCCCTTTCTTGTTCTTGTCACTTTGCAGGAAATACAATACTACTGCCACTCTCCTCTTAAGCTAGAACTTGCAGTTGAGAAAAACCAGCAACTCAGACTAACAAATTTGTTGTAGATAATTCCATAAACTAACTCAGTGTAGAGGGTCCACATTTTAATGAAAACCAGAAGGTTTTCATTAGTATAATACCTTTTTTTTCCCTTCTCCTCCCATCCAGCTGAAGCACTGACATGCATCTGAAGACAAACCTCTAAACTTTCTGCCAAGAGAGCACTGGGACTGGGGTACGTAAACTCACTAGGGGCAAAATGAAACAAGCTAACTGGAATTTCAGCTTTCACTGAACAATTTGTTCACCAACACAAGGAAAAAGCTGAACATATCAAGACTTTGGGGAATTCTTTTTCTACCAAAAAGTATTCAAGTTGCTGAAAAAGTATGCACATGTGTGCTATGAACAACAAAAATTTAATCTGAAATGTGTTAAAGAACTTCCCCTCCATAAAAAAAAACCCAACCCACAAAAAAAACGATGTTACCCAATTACTGGCTTTATCAAGCATGCTAAAAAACTGGTCTGCAAATATAACGACTGAAGTATTTAACTACTGTATTAATAATAAAGGATCTCACCCAGATCAATCCTGTACAAGAACTAATTTAAATACAACAAATGAACTTTTACACATTTTAGACTTATTTCAGCAAGTCTATAGCATCAGTGACAACTCTACTCAAGCATTAACACAAACCTTCTGTCTTACAGTATTTACTCGCAAACTGTTGAAAGCACAAATTATACCTACTTGGACGCCCCTCACCAAGAACAGAAGTCTGAACACATTGACAACAGACTTTTCCCTACTCATGCTTTTGTCCATCCCAAGTTTTGATGGATTTGCTGTTCCAAAGGATCATTATTTTGACAGATACACTCTTTAAAGAAATTCTCTGCTTGGTTGAGATAAAATATCTTGCATCTCAAACAACCTCCTGCTATTCTCACTCAGGAAATCAAACTGCCAGCTGTAGCATTTAGAATCTTGATATAGGCAACTCTCACATTTTGAACTATGAACAAGGATACTACACACATTTCTAAAGAGACAGAAATATTTTTCCAGCATTTAGCATTTCCAGATTAGTAAAGTATGTTTGTACAAACTTCCTTAAAGAGCACATACATTTCCAAAGTACATACACAAGTGGGGCCATAAATAAAAACAGATGACATTTTAATAGGTAACAGGTGATAAACAGTTTTCAAAACTGAAAAAATACTTTCTCAACAGATACTCAAGGGCACAAACATGTATGTATTCTTGAATTAAATTCTGTTCAACATCAAAACCAAACTGATAAAAGTCTCAAGACAATGACTCACCCCTTCCTGGAAAAATCAGTAAAAAGGTCAGATGTTTATGAACCAGACAATTGCTGGAAAAAATACAGACAAACATTATTTCTAACTAAAACTTAATGCAATTGTTTTCATTCTGGTGCCTGAAGTAACTACACATTCAATAATCAAATACTTGATCCTTACATAACTTTCTATTTGGAAATCTCGCAGGTCTTCACAAGGATGAGATAAACTGCACAATACTCCTTGTGAAAGACTGTAACCTCACAGAGGTTAAGCATTTTATCCAGCATCTTACCCATGACAGAGGAAATGTATGGCCATCCCATGCATCTGAAAACTGTAATTTCATACTTTAGCCACAAGACACATTCCTTGCACATATTTGCAGACCACAATAGCAAGAACACTGAATGAAAAGAGAATCCATACAAAGTACTGCTTGCAATCCTTGGGTTAAGTTGAAGGAGAAATCTGGGAAAAATACATCCAGGTCTCATCTCGCAAACATCTATGTATTTAATAGAATATTGCCTTTAACACAGTATACATTAGCACGTGGAAAAGAAGTTTATGAAAGATTAAAATTCAAAAGCACAGAAGAACTTCCACATGGGATATGGCTTGATATTTAAAATTACTTTCAATGTTTTTGTAACTGTTTAAAAAAACCCAATTTACTTGCATTAACAATGCTAATGACCACATAACCAGAGTCATATTAATTGTAGAAAAAAGCTTCTCAGTTTCAAACTGCTTTGAAAAAAATTTTTTTCATACTTACATTCTGTGGATGTTTTACATATAATTAAACTTGGAAACTTTTAAGATTAGACAACATCACCATACAATTTATCATCTTCTACAAAAAGGGAATATACGATTTTGAAACAAGAAGGAAACAATGCCTGAAGCAGGCATTGAAAGCATAAGAAAATTTTTAACAGCTTTTGAAAAACTACTGATGCAACTGAGAATTAATGTTTTTGTAAACAAAACTCAGGTTTAGGTACAGAATAAATTTAGTTTAAGGAAAGATTAAAAAGAGCACATCACGAAATATACTTTGATCTTCCTTTGGTCCAACACAACTCATTTCTAAAATGGTATTGCACAGTTCCAGTGGTTTCTTAATTATAAAAGATGGTGTGCTGCTGGCCCTAAGAAGCTCACAACAATAGTATCATTAAATCTTCTACAGCCTTTTTTTTTTTTAATCATGGAATCTTAGCACAAAAGCCCTCAGCAAAATTTCTGCTTTAAATATTTATCAAGAGGTGAGAAACAGATGGCTAGACTGGTTTTACAGACTGAAAATGTTCTGACATGGTATTCAAACTCTTTTTCTGCCAACTGCTATTAAGGGGTTCACAGAGGTTCGAAAGCCAGAACGTGTATCAAAAGCTGAAAAACATCCTTCCTGATTTTTTTAAAGAGACAGTAAAAACTCTTTAATTAATTTCCAAGGAAGCCACTTCAGAGTGCCAATCAGTTTCACTTGTTTCCACTCATTAAGCCAGGAACTTCATTATCAACCATCCTCCAGTCTCCAAAGCTCAGTGAGCCTTTAGCATCAAAGCAAATGCACTACATATTCAATTTAACCGCACAAAAACCCAAGACAACAATAACCAGATACATTTTGTTAAATATTCTATGTTCATGTTATTTGTACACTTCTTGCCCATCACAAAAAGAACTCCAGATGTACAGAAACATACACACTGAACAGATGCTCATGCTGAGTAGATTCTTTAACATACCAGAATCCATCATTTTTATTTCCAAATATTTAAAGTTACTAAAAAAACAATTTTAGTTCCATTCATCTATTCTTGCCCTGGGACACTGCAGCACAGTTTGACAGTCAGACAGGGACACCTTATAAAGCAAGTATGCAAGTCTGCCTAGGACTTCAACGTGTAAATGCTCTTACTGCTCATGAGGTGAACGCAAGCACACCGAATTAAAAAAAACTGTGTTAAAAAGAAGTGTCACAATGCTACTTCATGGTTATGTGACTCCTTTCATCAGATGATTATTGATTTAGAAATATTACCTAGGAAAAAGTTAAATATTACAGCTTGGAAAATTTAGCACACAACAGTCAAATTCTCAGAAAATATAATTTCAACTGGATTACAGGAGACTAGACTTCTCAGTTCTCACTACTCTGCTCTAACCATTAAGAGAATATTATCATCCAAGGCAGCTCACTGAAGTATCTTAGTTTTTGTGTGGACATACCATAAGGAATATGCTGCAGAGTGACCACAAAGACAAATGCACTGATGAGAATAAAACTATTTGTGGAATAATACTTTCAAAATTGATCACAATTGTTGTGATAAAAAAGCACAGAAGAGGAACATATTTCACACAGCATAAAAAACATAGAATGAAACAGTTCCAATGACAGGACGGCTTAAATGAATCAACATTTATTTTACTATTATTAATTCACATTATTTCATACAATGCTATCAAAGCAAACACAACAGGGAGCATGCTTAGCCAAGACATAGTGAAAAGCACAAAGTGCCATTAACTACTTCAGCCTACTCAAGATATGTTTAGGCCAATGCACACTCACTTCAGAGAACATTAGTGTACTTATAAAGATAGTTGCTTGAAAAAAAACCCCATAATCCAGAAACAGAAATAGCAGCTACAGAATTTAAAGAACTAGAAAATACTAGCCCATCAAAGAAAACCTTTCCCTTGTCATGTCCCTGATATAACCATTTAATTAGCATATGCATCATTTCAATACCAGAGCAGCCATATTAAATAAGTACCACATAAATACCAGACATGAGTTGCTTTCCTAATCCCCTAATTTTTATTCTGGCTCCTTATTTGTCTCTAAATTCATCCATGTACACTTTTTACTTTATCAGAAACAGCATAAAACTCCAAGAAAAAAAAATCAGAACTATGAATCAGCATAAAACACCAATAATCAGCATGAAGAGATACAATTTTAGAAGGCAGGGTTAAGGAGACATTAAAACACCTGATAAAAAAAAATCAAACTTGCCTCAGTGAATCAGCAAAGCCTACATACGTATTTGTAAATGTTCTGAAAAACTATCATCTAGATACCAGTCTTAATGCTGAAAAATTCCACTTTTATGACCACAGGTGCAAGCACTAATGAGGGAGAGGTTCAGGCTCATCAAGGTCTCCAGAAAACCTGTGCAGAACAGTTCTGCAGCTGGAGACTCTTAGCACTCAACATCAGGAGCTGCCAGTGCCCTGCTGCCATGAGCAAACCCGGGGCAGCCTGGGTGGCCTTCAGGAGCTGCACTGATGCTAGCAACAGGGAAAAGCTATAGTAGAACACAACACTTCTGATAGTTTATTTACTCCTTGTTCAGAGCCCTATTTTTGAAGCTCCACAAATACTGGTTTTCCTTGTGATTTTAATCTAGATTAAAGCTAATTTTTAATGAATTTAATTTTGTGCCAGATTAAAAAAAAAAAAAAAAAGTACTTTATTTGCCCAACACAAGTTGTTAAACAATTAAAGGTTCAGTATTCTTTTCAGTCAGTAGAAGCACTGAATGTTTTTCCAACTAAGAAAACAGTTTGCTTTATAACCCTAATAGATATTTTTTAAAAGTATTAGATTCAACAACAACAAAACATTTAAAAGGTACATTTTAAAGTATTATCAGAAGCTAGTTGTATTAGTTACAAACAGACCATTTTATGCATGAAGTTGCCTCATTAGTGTAGAGTTACAGGTATCTCCTGTTATCAAGCAAAAAATATATTAAGTTCTGCTGAAATAAAAGTGTTGCAGTAAGTTTTAGCTTAAAATTCTGGCATTGTATCTTCAAATTAACATAATAATTGATGACTTGGGGAAAAAACCATATAGGAGCTTTAAGATAAAATTCATCTAGGTTCATGACACTGTGAATGGAATGCCTGTCATTAAAAGAAACTCTGAAGTCAAAATCCACCTTTTTGTATATATTTCCTAAACACATAAGGAAGATAAACACTTTCTTACAGAACTGAACACAAGATAGACTACAAAACCTTAACTGTTATTTACAAGCTGAACAAAGAAAGTAAGATTAAGAGGTTGCCAAAATGAACAGAAATGAGTAAGCTAAAACTGTTTTCTGAAGTGATACATACTTCAGTGCTTCCAGAAGAATATTCAGTGCTCTCCTAAAATTCAAAACCCCACTCTTCCAAAACACTGACCTCCAACCTCTGATTTTAAGTATATACAAGCATGAACCACAAAGACACACTTGTGCTGCCAATATAATTCATGCTTTTTACTTACTACTTACTGTTAATATTACAACAGCTTTATATTTCAGTTGTTACAGCAGTGCTGTCAGTACTTCACAAGTGTATTTTATCTGAATTCTCATCATGCCTATAAATACTAGTTAAGTACAAGGTACTGTACAAAACACTAAAGTAACCCCTAAATATCTTTAAATCAGGCTTCTCCATGTAGTACACTCGATGCAATGCTATTACATCTTCATTTTGCATAGCCGGACACGACTTACTCAGGTGGCTTCAGGAGCTTCACTGGCCCAACTCCTATACCCCGCCCACACACTGTGACCGCAGTGCCACAGCCTGCCTTTGGCTCCCCACCTCACTCGGAGAACTAGTTGTCTCGCTGCCGAGCAGATCTTTGCTCCTCTAGAGACCAATAGCCTTGTACTAGAAACTACTGATAAAGGAATTTAATTCAACTACAAATGAAAAAAAAAAAAAAAAAAAAGAAAAAAAGTAAACGATAGGTCCAAGTTAAGAGTTCCTGAACAGACTTCAAGCTGCAATGTTTAGCCCTCTACAATTTATTTTTTCTGAGCTTTGTCTGTGCTTCACAGCCTTTAAAAGCAAATACACGAAGGGCAGGCAGCATTTAAAACGGGGACGACGTTAAACCTTCCCTGGTACTTTTTTTTTTTTTTTTGGTTAAGCTTTCCCACGATCAGTGTCAGCTCCAGTTATAGCAGCAACATTAGGAAATCCGACAAGAGAAAATAAAACATCCCATAACTGCCTGCGAGCAGGCAATCACTGTGCTTCACTCCGGCAGATTCCCTCGGGAGAAGCCCCTTCTTTATTGCCCTTGGCACTGCCAAAAACCCTTCAGAGGAGGAGGGGAGGTTGAAGAAAAGATCTAACGCAGCGCAGCCACAGGCCCACAGACACTGTCTGTCTCCTTGCTGCCAATTCTTCGTATTTTTTAAAAAAAAGAAATACAATACAGTATTAGCCAATGCTCTGGGTTGCCTTTAGAGACAAAGCTATACAATAGCTGCTTCCAATTAGGGGCGACAGCTCAAAACGCTCCTCTCGTCACAGCAGCCCGGCGGTTTTCGGGAGAGCAGCAGCGCTGCGCCCGCCCGGCCCCGCCGCCCAGAGGGGACCCGGAGCGGGCCGCGGCCCCGGCCCCAGCCCGAGCCGCGCCGGGACCCCGCCCCACGCCACCCCCAAGCACGCCGCCGGCCCCCGCCGCCTCGCACCGAGCGCCCTGCCCTCCTCTGCCCGGGGAGGAAGGCGGGGGGCGCGCACAAAGGAGCGCGACCGGCCGCGGCCGTTACCGGGCGAACGGCGGAGGGCGAGGCGGCGCGCGCCCACCCCCCGCCCCCGGCCGGCCCGCGCCATGGCCGCGCGCGCGCGCGCGCCCGCACCCCGGACGAGGCGCTCCCCGACCCGCCGCCCCCTCCCCAGCCCTTACGCCGCCCCCCGCATCTCGACCCCCCCCGCCCCCCGCCAACCTCCCCCGCCCGGTGCCCGCCGCCCCAGCGCCGAACAAAGCGCCTCGGCGACCGCCTCGGCCCCGGCCGCTCGGCGCCTCCCCCGGGGAAGCCGCCGCAGACAAGGGAAGGCGCCGAATCCCAGACACAATGAGAGGCGAGCCGGGACTCACCCACAGCTCCGTGCCCCAGCTCATGGCTGCTTCGCGGGCAGCGCCGGCTCCAGCAGAGGCGACGGCGGGGAGGAGGCGTCGGGCGTCGGCCGGAGACGGGGTCCCGCCGGGGAGCGCCGGTGCCCTCGGTCACTGGGGAGAGGCGGCGGCAAGGAACGACGTCGCTCCCAGCTCCGGCTCCGCCTGGCTCGGGGAGGGGGGGGCGCAGCCGCGAAGGAGACTGGGAGAGGGGCGGGCCCGGCTGAGGCGGCAGCGGGGGGACGGGACGGGGTGAGGCCGCCGCTCCCGAGGCGCCACGCGCACCCCGGAGCCTCCCACGGCCGTGGGTCGGCGGGGGGTCCCGGCGCGGCGCAGTCCCCGTTACTCATGAACGAGGAGGAGGGGGCGCCTGGCGGGAGGCGGCAACGAGGCCCCGGGTCTTTGTATCCCGCCCGGCTGCGAGGCCTCCTCACCTCCCCCCGGGAAAGCGCTGACTCACGCCCGGGAGAGGCGGGAGGCGCACCCGCCGCACCTGGCACGGTGGCAAAAAAGAGAAAGAAACAAGGAAGGCTTTTTTTTTTTTTTTTTTTTTAAACCCCACAGGTGTGTAAGTAAATCCTAAATGGAGAAGCTAGGAAATGCGAGGCATGTGATGGAGTAGTTCGATGAATCATATCGTTGAATGACTATAACAGGGAGTTTCCTCAACAACTGGAAAAGGAAGGATGTTAAATCCTTGTCAAAGGATTATTTTTTTCCACCAAAGTGTCTGTTACGAAGCTACTAACAGCAAAGGCTCAGAAAGCCACCTGAAGTCCCCCTCTCAAGGCATCAATTTCTTGTTTTTTCTCTCATTTTTACTTAATCATTTTTATAGGCTGCAACAAAAACTCAGTGAAAATACTGCTGTCTTCAGTCTCTAGACCATGAAACTTAAAGTTTATGATTTAGTTTTCACTAAAAACGACTTAAATCCATTTTTTCATTTCCAAGTCACCTTTCAGGTAATGTTCCTTTGCATCGTGCTTAATTTCAGTTTAGTCCCACTTTCCATATGAAAGGAAAATGCAGGTTGTTCTAGGTGGATATGAAATTACTGTATTCAAATAATATTAACATCGGAATTTATCAAAATAAGCAAGTGATCACCAGATCACCAACTTCATTTCTGGAGTGAAATATTTAGTCACATTACGCAAGAAATGCATTTGGGTCTGTGGGGATCCACAAAATGAATAAATACGTCACATGCTGCGGTGGCCTATGTGTATGTTTTAGCAAGCTGGTGGTCATTGAACCTCCAAATTTTAGACTCTTAAGATTAAATTCCACACTTGGGCACACTTCAGTTGAACTGACACATTATTAACTCTAGATTGCATGCATTACTGAAAATACCACGCAGAATACATGTTGAGGATTCTAGTACTGAAGCAGAAATAAATTAATGGTAAAAATAATTAATAAATATATATTTGAATTAACATGCCTTTCAGGATTAGGAAAGAATAATTTCCATTAAATGCTGTAAACTTCAATCAACATTTTGCTTAGCTGCCAGTTCACCACCCACCTTTATACAATTCTTCAAAACATATAATCGGATGATATAATTGGATAACCTGGTTCAAATCATCATTAAGTAAAAATTAAAAAGAATTTAGCCATTTTATATGCTTTTTATTTTAAATTAATACCTATACTGTAACTTGCAGCATATGTAATAATTTTTAAAAAGAGGGAGTTCAAAATCGATCGCACATTAATCCATATTCTACTGTGTCCTAACCAAGGTTTATAAATGTACCCAACGATCTGGGCACCTTTGGTTTTGGATGCCAGCATAATTTTGAGAAACAAATGTACACTGAGCCTTTAACACCGGAAGTGAGAGTCCTGACCATTTAAGTGAATTAGAAATTTGCTGCTGGCTTCAGGAGAACCAGGATTTTTTACTTTCTGATCATTTCAGGAAAACTCATCTTTCCAATTGTTTCAGTTGAGACATCTAACAACCCTAAAAAATAACTTCCGAGTTGAAATTTTCAACCTTAGAAGTCCCAATGGAGTATTGAAAATGAATCTACTGGAAAATGGATCCTAAATTCTAGATTTATGGATTCAGAAACTTTGAAAGTCAGGCACTTGGCACTCAAATTTGAAATACTGGCCTTCGATTGCACGAAGCATACATCAAGAGAGTTTCAGTGTGTAATTTTTTCTTTATATATATATATATTTATATTTGTGGTTGGTTGATTGCTACCTGAACCCTCAGGTTCTTTTACTTACCTCTAATTTAAGAATTAACTAATTACTCCTATTTCTGCAAAATGTGCAAGGCCAACATTCTCTACATGTCAGGATTTGTTTTCAATTCAGAACAATATAACAAAATTGAGTATTTTATGGTCATCTCTAACCATTTTAGAAGAAGGAGACTGCAGCCTATATCATAGGTACATGAATACAATACTTCGCTTCTCAGTAATGCTTAAAAAGCCTAATTCTAGCTAATGAGAGGTCTTCCCAGGACAAACAGGATTCCTTCTTTCCATGCAGCTCTCTTCAAAAAACATCTTAACAAGCCCCAGGGTAAAGCAAGCGTCAGGAGCTGGATGATGTTGCAGAGATTCTGGGTAACTTCACAACCTCTAGAAGAGGTTGAGAGACTGCTCTGAAATACTGTGTAAAATAGGATAGGTGTTATCACAGCAGCCTCTGGGCCATACCTACCTTTTAAGAGCATATGTACAGTATAAAGAGGAGCAATCAAAAGATAGTACTGAACAGGCTTGGATCAAGCTAGCACCAAAACAGGAAAGCGTATTGTTGCATTAGAGCACTACTGCAGTCGTCTGGCTAATTATTCATGTTCAGAGGTTAACAATTAGACTTGGGAAGTAAGGCTGGTTAGGCCAGAAGCCGTACACATTAACATACTGTTTCTGGGACCCAGCCTAATGTTTCTGCATGGAAGCATGAGCAGCATAGCTGCATCAGTTCGTTCACAACCAGCTCAGATCGTGGCCCTTCATTGTGCAGTGCAGAAACACCCCTGGAGAATTAGCACAAAATCTGACTCAAAGGATACAGTTCACAATTATCTGAGATACGCCGGATAGCTGTTGCTTCTTCAGGAAAAGTAAATGAAACAGATTAGGGAGAGTTGGACAACATATATACACTATAAGAAAATGGAACAATGATTGCTTCCAATATTCCTGGAAATGCAGTATTTCTTAATCTAATCTGGGCGTATTATTATTTTAAAACATAAAAAAAAGAACGTAAGTCTTAAAGTCTGTATGATACAGAATAAAAACCTTCATAATCTCTTTTATATAGTTTTCATATTACAGGATACCAAAAAAATCAAGTGCAAGGCCTATTTCTTGCCAACAGATTTCAGTGGCTTATTAGTGTTTGAAATTAAATATGGGCACAGCTGTTTCAAGGCTGGTTTATGATTTTTAGTTTGCTTTCAACTTCATCAAAAAACCCAAATATATATATATGTATCAGGTACATATACGAAGATGTGCATTTCAGCTTTACTTAAACTAGGAGCCACCCCTTCATCAGTAAAGAGAAGATCATAGCTCCTTACAACAATAAACCACAAAGGTAATTGATTCTAAGTTAGTTAAAAGACAAAAAGCACTTAGATAAGTTATCACAGAACCTGGAATTCACAATATATTAAATAAGACCATGTGATCAAATAAAATTTAACTCATTAAAAATAGAAGTCTTAGCAGCATTAACACCATTTCAGATTCACAAGAAGTCTGACATCACAGTCATCATAAGGCCCTTTTCCTGCTATAGTACACTCTTGCTGTAGGAGATTCCCATATATATATATACACATACATACACACTGAGCTATGCTCTTCTTCAGTTTAGCAGTTCAGGATATGAAATGACCTAGCTGTAAGATGAAGGGAAGAGTCTACTGCATCTCTGCTGGAAATGTTACAATTAATCATTTAGAATTTTGACATGGTTTCTGTTATCAGGGATTGCAGCTGGCCCTAGGCCTAGAAGTAATTAAACAAATAGTACCCTACAGATTTTTATTCTTCTAGTCACATCCTTAAAAACACCAGTCTTAGGTGAAAAAAAAAAATTAAAAAGTCTCACTCAAGAATACATTAAAGACATATTTAAATATTTTTTACATGCAGCAAAGTCTTTGTGATAAATTGCATTGTTCTAGTATCCTCATAAACCATTAGCATTTTCTAGAAGATGATGACAACTTATTTTTAGCTTAGAAAATTTACTGTTATATCTAGATATTTTCCCCATCATTGACTAATTAATGCAGGCTTTATAAGAAAACTGCCTGATTTTATTTTTAGACTGAATCCACATCATTCCAGTTATTATAATAGTTATGTATTTTGTTCATTCCATTCACTTCTCAACAGAATCTACTTGAGTTTACAAGTGTACCTAAGGATATTATCTTGGCAGAACAACAATTTGCATGATTAATCTGGAGTAGCAGAAAAGCTGTCTGGCACTCCCTGTGGGCACACTTTCTAAAGAGAGAAGCAGCTTAGCTTTTTATTGCCACAAAAATCAGCAGGACCAAACAAATTACTTCCAAATATCTCTTTCTCAGTGGGAGGTGCCATTAATCCTTTTCTCTGCTAGCCAGCAGTGTCTTTGTCATATTGAAATTGGATTTTTATTCCACAAAGAAAATGAAGTGTTGCAAAAACCAGAAGTATTATCTCTTTTTGCTTCAAAAACAAAAGAATTTAGCTCCCACCCCCTTTACACATGTATTTCCCCCATCACCAGCACTCTAAGTGCTCCAATTTTTGAAAATACTGATGTTCATAATGCCTCCATGTGGTGAGTGGGTAATCATTACTGTACAGCTCAGGAAGTACTTTGGGACAAAAGAATAGGTCTTGACACTTCAACTTGTGCTGAGTTCTTCACAGACTTTGTCGTCTCCCAGAGGCTGGTTATTTAACCATAACAGCAGTATGCAAAGAGTTTGTAGCTGTGCATCTGACTAGAGGCCTACTTCCATTGGGTTCCTATTTCAACTACTAGGCAAAATAAACTTACAGTTTTACTCCGAGTACTGATTTATTTTTTTAAAAGCAGAAAATCAGCAAAAAACTGTATTAGTTGGACCACACCACCCCTGCTTCAAGACAGAAGGAAAACTGCACTTATTAGTGCAGCCTCAGTCACTTCTTAGGGCGACCTAATTCTAATTTTTCTCCTATGTCTAAATTTTTGTAGGAAGAACTGTACCCCCCCCCCCCCTTTTCCAATCTGTACTGAAATGCATTTTATATAGCAGGAAAAAAAGGTATGTTTCTTCTTCTTCTCTCGTCTCAGCAAGCAAAACAGAAAGACATTACCAGTGATCGGTTAACAGAACTGAAAGGACACTACTTACACCAGCTATAAATAGGAGGAAAATAAGAACTTCCTGTCTGCTTTTATGAAATATCCTCTATTCACTCCTTTTGCCTGCACTACAGCCAAGAGCACATTTTTCCATGCCATATGTAGCAGAGGAAACATGGTGTCAATCAGCATCAACTAGCAATATTCCAAGTACAGACTCTTACTTCACAGGAATTTGTTTTTTTCCAGTGAAGCAAGACCATCACATGGTAACTCAGCATTTCCTTGTGATAACATACAATTCTATCCCAAGCTGGAGGCTAGACAATTACAAAATATCATGGAATACCCATAAATCATGATCTCAAAATATGACTTTCAACTCTTTAGTGCTTGCATTAAACTGCTTGAACACTACGAATCCCTCTGCTTTCATTGCACATACTTTCAGAATTATATCAAAACTTAATAACCATAAATGTTTTCGCTACCTTAATTTCCAATATCTCCAGTTCACCTAACCCATGTCTTATCCATTCTCCCACCAACCTCATCCATGCACATTTCTTTACATTAAAAGAACACTGAGCTGTATCTAATATGCAGAGTTAGGTATAGCTATGGTGCATTCTGACAGTCAAGATTTTTAATTACCATATTATCTACAGGCATAAAGTTATTAGTTTTGAGATAATAACCAAAGACTTGAATATTAACTGCTATATGCATCAATTAGCTAGCAGCTTTCAAGCAGAGTGTATAGATTGACATCCTGTATCAATACTGAAAGATGGAGAGTCTGTCATGGCACTAATTCAAGCTGTAGAAAAATGAATGTGTAGCTAAGGATCAGCACCACCCATTTTCAGACTTGCTAAAATATTTTACCATCATCTGACTTTGAATTGTGATCAGAAATACAAATATATATGCAGTTGTGCAAAATCTGACATAATAATTGAACATAATTAGTATCCTGGGTTACTGGTTAATCTCATTAAAGGAGTTTTAATTTAAAGCTGGTTCGTAAATTATCACCATAGACTGTGAGGTTCAGTTAACAGGTTTCAGTAGTTTCAACACAGCCCGCTGAAACCCATTTCCTGAACTTGACAGCCGCCTGCTGGCAAGCGAAAGAACAAGCAGTATAACACAATACCAACCTCTCCTGCTGTAATCAATGAGATCCTATTTCATTGAATAAGGTATGAGTTACATTAATTTGAAACTGAGAAGGCAAATGATCCCTTGATTGTCCTACCTTCCTTGACTTCTCTTCCTTCAAAGGATTTCATTTCAGTGGTCAGTGGTTTCATTTCAGGTGTCCTTCCCTTATTTTAAATCAGCGGTGGTTCCTCCTTTTCTCATGAAAAAGTAGATGTCTACGTTGCGTAATACCACATTTAATTGGTGCATGAAAAAATACTGTCAAAGGACCACAGTCTGGAAGGAAACTCGAGGGTAATTCACATATTCAAGAAAACTCTCCCCCTCCCACTATAAATCACTTTAAAAGAACAGGAATCAGCAAATAAATCAACAATGGGAATGAGAACACAGTGTGCTCTGCATAGAATAGATATCCCACTAAACAAGTCAATTACCTTTCTATGTCTCCCTCTCACAGTAATAAAGATAACTACAACTCTGTTTATCATTCTTATTTGTTCCAAGTGAGATTCTAATTGGAGACTAACTGCAGAAATTTTCAAGTAATACTGAAGAAACAAAACCAAAAATAAAGAAATCACTTGTTTAGAAAGTAATTTTGTTTTTGTGACATTACATTTTTAGAGCTCTACTTAAATAAATTCAAAGACCAGTGCCTGCTCTTTGGACTTAAAAGGCAGATCAAATCTAACCAGTAGCCAATTGAATCCTAGTAAGAGTCTTTCCCCCCACATCCCTTTGTCTTTGCATATTCTTCATTTTGAGACAAGGTGAGATGCAAAGGGAAGAATATACACAATTTCTTAAGACTGTTCTTTTCCCTCGCTAACACACTATCTTTTAGTAGCCGGGATTCTTCCCTCTGGATTTATCACTACCTTGGGTATGCTTCTTATGTCCAGATCTCCTCAGCTGATTAATTTTTGAAAATTAAATACACAGAATATGAGGGTTCAGTTGTGTTATTACTACCTTTGTGTCTAATAGCTACTCCACAAAAAGAAGTTATTATGCCACTATTTCCTATGACCTTTTTTTCACACTAAAAAAATGCACCATTTTCAGCACGAAGTGAAAAATTCAACTGAATCTGAGGACTAAACCGCCCCTTTGGGTTGGAATATATACATCACTGAGGCAGGTTACAAAAATGTATCTGAACACATGTACATATGAAAAATCTATTTCAGCATTCAGAAGCTTTTTTCTGTGTTCATAAAGGAGACAATTTTAAAATATGCTATTGTAACACAGTCAGTACTAGAGATCTTAGTTTAGGGCAACATCCAATTCTCAATACCTTTCTCACATGATTAAAGCAAAAACACAGTTAAAGCAATCAATGAAATGCCCTCTTCCTCCAGGCTTGTCTGTTACTACAGCCCTTCCCCACAGGACTGTGTGATTCATGCCCTAGATCCTTTTCATCTATGAAGGGAAGTTAGTTCATCATTTTCCTGAGAGAAGAGTTTGAGGGGTGATTTTTATCTCAGAACATCAAGTAACACTTTTACAATAGGTAAAATAACATTTTGGAAAAGATAACTAACAGCAGTGACATACCGTTTAGCCCTCTGTTCTCACATCCTGCAGAAGACAGAATAAATACCTTTTTCACATTCAGTCAAAAATTGTCCCTTTCATTTGAATGACACAATATATTAAGATAAACTAACTTCACTTGTTTATAAAGCTTTCGTTTTGTTGAATTTTATTTAGAACTATATTTTTAAAAACAATTTTGTAAACATCTCAAAAACTGTAAATTTTTTGCAGAAATGAAAACATGATTGTTTCAAGTTTCAAAACATTAGAACATATTGAAAACAAGAAAAGAACAAGTTATTCATAATTTAAGGGTAATGAGTTTAGCTGCATAAAACTTACCCAGCAATCCCAGACAATTAAATTACCACAGGTATAGAATATATTAACACCAAAGAATATGGAAGATGTAAGTGCATATTTAAGAAGCAACTGTCTAAGTTTTTAATTTCACCTGCCTGAAAAGTAATTATCTATGCATGAAAAGTTGTACCAGTTAGCTGTTACAGTAGGAAAAAAACCAATTCTTTGTTGCTCACATTCCTCCTTCATCATACAGAATTGCAGGATGGGATGGTGAAGACTTACACATTTTTTGCATTACTAACACTGCCACTGCCCTGATAAATTTAGTTCTCTTCCATGGGTTACACGGCTGCCTGAGAAAACAAAGTCATACCTGAAACTAAAAGGACAATGACTTTGATTTCTACGGGTATTCACTCTGTAGGTGACAGAATGAAACTTAAACACAACGTTAATGAAACCAAGTCCTGGCCCATAATCAGCAATCCCAAGCACTGTGCTATTACAAATAAATGCTTTCCTCTCTGACAATGACTTATAACAAGTCTGTTTTCCCAATTACTTGCTCTCTAGATGAATCACCCTTCCATGAAGTCTGACATGAAGATAACATCATTTTCCTCTACACCTCTTAGTGGGCTACCTCTTAGTTCTGTAGCATGTGAAAGCAATAACTTCAAACCACAGCATGGATTGTTCAAACACTGACATTATTATACTGAGCAGTGTAACACTGCCTATGCCTAATTAATGCTTGTACAATGCTTTGAAGATATAAAAGTTTATGATTACTGACTAGTGACAGTACTGAACTAAGACCAAAACTGCACTAATTCCTACTGACATGAGTGTGAAAATCATTCCAAGTTACACCATGAATACTACTACTCCCAACAACATTAGTTATCCTAGGTGGGGGCTGAAGGGGAAGGGGAGAAATCAATTACTTTCTTTGAAACAAACAAAAAAAAATCTCTAAAGTATTACAAAAATTAATCACATGAACATTCAGCCTTGAAATTAAATGTAATCTTTACATAATTTAACATGCCTCTTAGAAATCTTCACCCGAGATATGTAAAGCATAGTTGCTCTTCACATTTAAAACTCAAGAAAAAGGAAACAGGTTGTACCAAGTACTGTCAATCCTTACTTGAACATTTGGTTCAGGCTGTGGGATAAAAGTCTTCATGTTTTATTCCTGTAGTTGACATGACAATATCACAGCCATGAATAAATAAAATCAAATGTCCCCTTCCCCAACATATGCAGGAGCATCATCTGCTACATATTTCTACCCTAAGTTATTCAAGTTTCCGCTAGACTCATCCACACAGCAAAACCCATGCTTACTGGATTTATGAACAATTGCTGTATGGGATCTGGCATATCCAGCTGGATTCACTCTCTAATCATTTTGCTGCAAAACCTCCACTCCCCAAGTATTAGTTCAGTTGCATTCTAGCACAGTACCACAGAAAAGAACAGCCTGCAATTCAAGCATTCACCTGATCTGTTTCTTTCCAGGAATGCACAGCTCCAGTGTACTTGTTGCCCCACATATCCAAGAACTGGGATAACTACTTTCAATGCCATTATTAAATTCTCAACATTACTCATTTTGGTTCCATGCAAGCATAGCTACAGAAAAGAAACCCACTCATTTCAATCAGGAAAAAAATACTCAAACTAAACACAAACATCTTTTGGAAAGGAACCTACCATTCCTGATTGCCAGCAAACCTTAACTGGCCTACACTAAGCCTCACTGACACTTTTTCAGCACCCAGTTATACCTGGCACACTCTAGTCACAGGTGGCACATTCGCTGAGCAGTCTTTTAGCAAGTCCAAGGTATCAAAGTGCTAGACTGTCTAATTTATCTGTAAGCAAAATCCATCTTAACACTGGCCAGTATCCCACTGATGTGCTCCCACTGTGTAAGCTGCAAAGTAAAACTTTTCCATCTTAGACAGATTAATAGCATAATACCAAATTTAACCACAGCATTCTTAACCTTTCATACTACACTCCTCCTTCCACATTGTTTTGTGCATGGATTACACAAAATCGCAACCCAACACTGGGAGATTGAAACGAAGTGTAAATTTCAGAGTAAGGGTTTTGCTGTTCCACAACCATCATTAAATCACTTTATGTCCTGACTTGGCACTGTTTCAAAATGATGAAAAGATCAACACAGGCATTATTACACCAAGTCCTTCTTAATGGAGGTACTTTTACAAAATCTGAAGAGCACCATTAGTAATTGTGGCTTTCAGATACTTCTTCCATTCTTGCAGAAACTCCTTTCTAATGTTTCAATACCAGACTCAACTAGCCACATTTAAACAGTGAAATTCAAATATCATTTTAAGTATTTGATACTTAGAATCCTCAAGACACTTCCTTTAAAAGTACCTCAGTGTAGTAAATACAACTATATTCATTATCCACAATGTCATGCAGACATACACTTTATTAAAGTAACACAAAAGAGATTTTGCAAGAAAGTCACTTAGTGAAAGCACTCTGAAACAGACTGTCAGAATAATTATGGAAAACCCACAGATAATCTCATCAACTCAGTATTTAAGAAACAGACACATCCTTATACATGATTCTTCTGAGACAAAGTAACAATACAGTTCACTAACCAAACTTTACACTGTATGTATCTGGTGTACCAAAAAAATCAGCAGTACCACAAATTCAGAAATCCCTTGTCTTCACTGAACAGCTAGCACAACAAGAAAGTAATACAAAATGCTTACGTTTGTTGAAAGATCAGTGAAGATTCTCACCCTGCAACTGCCAGAGTACTTTTCATACTTGAGGTGGAATGGCTGAATAAGTAGTCTCTAAACAAAACTGTCTACATGAAATTAATTCAACAGGAGACTAACATACATTACTTCCCCAGCCTCTACCTGTGGTCTTTCACTTTGTTAAACTGAAACTATTTCAGTAGGTTATACCTGGTCTACAGGGGTTTTGTCCAACTTTTCAAGTTTAGAAGGTCAGGTTATAAAAATGCGTATACACAAAATGCAATTCCCAAGAGGAAAGAGTGCAGGTCAAGCCCAGAAACATTGTTTGCAAGCATTAACAACCCCAGTGAACAGCAATGCCATCCAACAGCACTCAGGTTGTAAAGACTTTGGTCACAAGAAGTGTTCAGTGGGTCAAAATAACAGCAGTTTAAGTAGTCTTAACTTTTTTCTTTATAAATGCAATGAAGAAGACAGACTACTCATTAAATATAAAAGCAATTTTATAAAAACACATCAGAATTTTATTGCTTGAAGAATACAGCATATGAAAAAGCACAAGAATGTCCAAAAGAAAGGTCACAAGGATCCAAACATATTACACCATACATACCAGATGCAGTAAAATGTTAACCTGAATTCTGCATCAGAAAAGAAAGGTGTGAAAATATACCTAATATTATTTAAAAGGAAAAGACTCATTTAAAATAGAAAGTGTGAAGGTGTTACAGTACAAATTAGAAAAGCCAACACTGCACATAAACATTGTATCACTAGACTAGATTTTCTACCTTTGGTACTTAAACCTTTACAGAAAACCACTTCCTCAGTCAAACCTTGCCTAACACATGGTATATAGTATCCATGAAAGGTTTTTCATTTTGCTTTTCTTTTTCAAACTTAAACATTCAAACAAATACTTTTCCAAGTTTTCACTGCATTAACGCATTTAAGGAAGTGTTCACATTTATTCAATACACAACTTAATGTATCTCAAATTTAAATCAAAAGTCACTATGTGACCGAGATCTGAATATATGCCAATTGTACCTTGTTCAGATCTTTATGCAAAAATGGGCACACAATTTTCCGTTTGCATCCTTATGTAAACAGACTGCTGCAGCCCTCCTCAAGAATTCAAACTAGAGCAACTTGCTGAGGATATAAATTAATAAAACAATCCACGTTGTTAGAGAGCTATGGGATCATCTACAGCAGCATGCAAGTGGCTTTTCTAGTCTGCTCAGATTAGTGTACCAGAAGATATGCCAGTATTACTTCAAGTAACACGTTAAAACTCAGCAATGGACACTACTGTGCTTTATTTCAACACAAAGAACAGCTGTTCATCCATTAATCAACAGAATTTTCAAATCAACTACCAAAAGGACTACTATGTCATTTCTGTTCCATGTATTGCTGATCACTCTTGGGGAATAGTTCATCAAAAACCTGGACTTTCCTACAAACCAATTTGAACGAAGAAAATGTTATCTTTCAACAAGGTATCTTAGTAATCCAGTGGCAATCTAGTCTGGAGAATGTTAGCACTATGCTGACAACAATGACTAATCAAGGTTAAATAAATTCCCTCTTTTATGGTAAGCATGCTCTTAGCTTCAGCTTTTGCCTTCTTAGGCTTGAATACTTAATCATTCCCAGTTACGTCAGTGGAACTAAAACAATTTTGTTTCATCAAGTTCCAGCTTTATATTTCAACAGTATGAATAGATCTGGACTACGAAATACCATCAACAACAGTTAACATTAAACTGGAGTGAAATAATAGAAGAGTTAGTTCTTCAAACAAGTCAGTCTTTGAAGTGAAATATTCAGTTAAGACTGTCAAAGGATGTCATAATAAAACCATGTGTTTATTTTTTTCACCCCTATACAAAAAAGTGACTGAATTTGTACAACTCCTATTAAACATACCTTTTCCTAACTTGGTGAAAATGTATCATTTTCAAATTTTAACAAGTGTGGTATTTGAGCATATATAATATTTATTGCCATATATATCCTCATTTTAAAAAGAACTAAGAATTCAGACTCTACGATGCTGAACTCTGCTTTTTTTCCCATTAACAGATTATGTCTACTGTACCACTCCCCCAAAAAACAATTAAAAATTCTAAGTAAGATTTTATAGTTTAGTTAAAAGGGAAGAAATGCAAATGTGGATTTAGAGCTTTTTGTATAAATCTCACTATATTTTATAAACTCGTTTATTGTAACACTGTTTATTGATCAAATGACGCACTGCTATCTAAAATTTCCATATACACCATTAAAAATCCAAAGTTGATATGATACTGAACCTTAAATCTTCAAGAGTTCAAAAAAAGACAGTTTATACATGTACAGCACACAACAGCAGACACCCCTAGAATACCAATTGCCAGTCCATGATGCATACAAACTTACAGGTAAGCATTCATTTCACCGTTTTCATTGTGCAGGAAAAATATTTCTTAGTAAAGACAAACTCAGCTGGTGAATTTCAGATATCATCTTCATCATCTTCATCCTGAGAGGATCCTGCCTGATTGGATGCACTGGCTGAGGCAGCAGCAAGCTGTGCTTGTTGAGCTGCTTGTTGCATCTGTAGCCATTCCTGCTGCGCCAGTTCTGCTTGCTGTTGTCTAGCCTAAAGACATGAATTTAATTGTTAAGGCCATACAAAGCTTGTGACAAATCTCTAGAGCACCTATCTTTAAAAGCAGTTTTATCTGCACCTGCAGATTCATTTTGTATCATTTTTATTAATTGTACATATAAAATCACATCTAGAAGTACCTTATTTATTTGTACCAAGATGTTTAGCTGTATTTTCCCCTGAAGAGGCCACCATTTGGAGGATTTACAGTTACAAAAACAAGAGGCAGGAGCTAGTGTACTTCAAGTTGCATTATAAGGATTGTGCTGAACCACTTCCAAACGGAAAAATTAAGTGAGGCAAAGCAATGGAAATTTTAGGCTTCCATTTCAGGGGATCTTAACATTTAATCACAGTTCAGAGATGAGAACAGCCCTACTTTGTTGATACTAAAACTTGCAATTATGAAATCATCCAATTGTACCACAAAGACACACATTATTACAAAAACATAAAAGAAAGCCATTATCTTACTTTGCTAAACAATCTTTGGAAAACGGAGGCATGCAAGGTCTTCTCAAATTTGGGTATGCAGATTGAGGATGGCTTTGCTACAGAAAGGTACATGAGAAGTACAAGATGTTCTAACAAAACATTTCAAACAGTTCAACTGGTGACCTCAATTTTCTATCCAGCGTTTTCACTTGTTTTTTCAGCAACTACTGTTGATTTCAACAGTATGCTAGTCCATCGTGTTAAAGTTAAAACTTCAATTTGTATTTTGAGTGAACATTAGGAAAAAGTTCTTAAAATTAAAAATTTGCAGTCTTCTTTACTCTTCTACTTTTACATCACTAAGACTGTAATGATTTCCCTTCTAATCCTATTGCACTGAATTTTCCTTTATTTTTCTAAAACATCAACAAATTTTTCAGTTTTGAAAACTTCAAGATGCAGCTTTGGAAAATGACCAAAACCAGTTTATCTACTTAGCTAAGTGAAAAAATGGGAGTCTTCCCTTCTTATAAGAAGTGTCACATTTCTTCAGTCTGTTCTAGCATTAAAAGAAAATACTGTTACAGAAGTAGGAATCTCTTCTCAATGAAGACTTTTCAGTATTTCAAGCTTCAAGTGTAGTGAAGTTACAAGGGTTGGAAGACAGTTTAAGACATTGTAAAGTTTTAAACAAAGGACAACAGCAGCATCTGTACACATAGGAGAGGCATAAATATTTATCACACACAAGATACCAATAGGGCTCCCTACTGTCCCTGCTACAATTAAGTTTACTGTCCACTCAATGAGGTAATACACATGCATGCACCAGGAACCAGAGGCTCAGCACTTCACCCTGGATGGATCATTTTGTCAGCACCTACTCTCGCTGTCGTATTTCTAATAACATACATTTCAAAAAAGGAAAAAAAAAAAAAACAGAAAAATTCCATTGAGCTGTATTGACTAAGAAGCTTTATAAGCATCTGGTAAACTTAACTCATTTATTGCACAGATGAACTTCACTGAGGAAGCCTCAAAAAAACCACAAATCTGTTAAGGCACTCACCTTGCACAGAAACTTACAGACATGCATGAACATCAGGATAAGCCATTCCCCTGACTTTAAATATTTACAATCATCCAAGCTACAGGTATCCAACATGCATAACATTAAGTGTTTTAAAAATAAAGCAAGTCAGCATTAGTGTCATGCTCTAGAATATTAACAAGATTAGCACAAATAAACAAACATGCATTTGTGCAACTATTTTTAAGAATAATTACAGTACCTTCAACAGCATATCACAACTAGCATTTCTGAAAAATGAGACTGCCATCTTTGATTCTAAGCAAAGATTTTTCATATTACCAGGGACTATTAAAAAAAAAATATTCATACAATCTTGTCAAACCTGCATGTATTGCCTTAATTTAGACATTAAGGCACAGTATTATAGAATTTGAGAAGAACATACCTCACAGGGTCATTCCTTAGCTAAAGCGTGGCTTACATAAGGTGGCTGTGGTTTCAGCATTATTATTTTTTTAAAATGTTATTCAGGAGCTAGTACTCCCTTAACATACCTTATTTTTACTGCTTTTTTGGTTTGTATATCATGCTAAGTCATTTGAACAAAACAGTAAGTAAAAACCAGGTATTAAACTGACTATTATTTGTAAGTCTTACCCTTAATTCCAGAAGCAGCCATATTGGTCTTTCTAATGTTTGTACAGTCAAACAAAAGTTAGGCACACATGAATTTATGATAACTAGTTCACTGCTTGCTGACAACAGCTGCATGGTATACTGAAATTTTAAATGCCTTAAAACTCATCATGCAATTAAGATTAAAATAATTGTCATGTTTTAATATGAAAAATAACAGTTCTTAATTTTTTTGGCAAGAAGCAGGTATAGCAAAGGGGAGAAAAGGTCGCAGTAATCTGACATGGTAACAAGTAACTGAATAAGCATTTTCACCAAAGGAAATTTAAGTAAGCAAATTGAGAAAGTAAGAGTCATGCCTTGGGTAAGAGAAAAGAGAAATCCAAGATAATTTTCACATCACTTAGTTTGTGAACATTTCCAAGTTTAAATGACTAAAAGCCAATTTTATTTATCTTTCTACACCATATTTCTCCCTACTATTCTCTTAGTTTGATAAGTCAACCATACTTAAAACTATCTGGGAAAGCTGGGAGGAGAGAAGGCTGGGATGAAGGAGAATGGGTGTGTTTGCATGCCCGCGCACTGTATTTGCAGGCAAATGCTCTTCCTATGCCTGAAGTGCCTCTTTAAAAATTCATGCATGAATTCACTCAATTAGAGTCTTGCCAAGAGTAAAGGAAGATGAGAAAGGACAAATTAGAAATTTTGAACGATTAAATGTTCCTTTCAAAGCCTAAGAAATAACATTTGTGCACTAATGGCCAGAAACAGAAAAGAAATTTTCACTTTTTAATGCATCAAAACTGGTAATTTCCTAGAACATCAGCTGTCATTCTTTTATTTCCTCAGCCAAGTAATTCTTAATGTATTCTCTACAGTAGAATGGAAATACCTAAGTAGCAGTAAAAAACCAGGCTTTTTAAACCTAGAGTATAAAATTTGTTTGTACATGAAGTCCTATACGCCAAGTCACAGAAGTAACAAGTAGCAGCATCTTATTTGTTGACTTCACTTTCCCCAATTCAAACAGGCCAACGTCAAGAGCATCTTAGATGCTACAGCAATTCACAAGGAAGGGGATACTTCCTGAGGTGTGCACATGCTTTTGTGGCACTAGATCTGCAGGGTTAATTATTCTAACCTCATCAGTACAAGTACTGCTGTACTTACTTTTGCAAATAATTCCTGTTGCTGCCTTAGAAGCTCTTCTTCCGGAATGCCGAGGTTCTCCAAGCGTGAACTGGCCTTTCTTCTCTTTAGTGCTACTGTTTTGCATTCTTGTAAGACTTCTTTCACTTCACTGATATAGGAGCCAAACCCCAAACTTTCTAGTGCTAGAGAGAAAGAAAAAACATTGTTTATATTTTACAAAGCTTTTGATAATAGATATCAATTTATTTAAAAGATTTTTAAAAAAAGTTAAAAGTTTGATCACTTTTCTATTATCTGGTGATGAAAACCTGTGTTCATAAGAAGATCTGAGAGCTATTTTCCCTGTCTCTTCTCCTATGCCATTTAAGAGTGAACGCTTTCAGGCTAGAAAAATTAAGGTTCGTCAGGTAGAACCAAAGAAGTCTGCACTTGCAGAGGATTCAGGATTTTCAGATACATTTTGCTAGAGATAGTGATTATTCTTCAAAAGACATCTTTCTCCCATCTTCTACATATCAGAATCAAGCAGAATTTATACAACTAGGAAGTCCTTCCTATCTGAATTGTTAACCTTTAATCTCTCAGGCATTCTAGCTTTCCAGTTTTATTGCAAATCTTCAGTAGAAGGTAAATTAGCAACCTATAACAGCAAAAGCAGTGCATGCAAAATGATCACAGATCATTAATTATTTCTGCCTTAATTAAGGCTACCTTACACCTATGAATTTTAGATTTTGTCTTTTAATATCTAAATTCATATTTCAAGTGCCAAGAAGCTAAAAATGCATAGTTCACATATAAAAAAATTATATAAAATTATGTATGAGCTCTTAATTATATTATGTCTCAACAGGAAACCCTTTTATTTATCTGAAGCAATCTGAAATGCAGCTATATCCTGCAACAACAGCTTTTTCAAGAATGCAAAAGTAACAGGAAGGATTATAAAAACCCAGATAGAACACGTGACAAAAGGCACACTCTGTTCCTGATTCACCATTTACTACAATATGCCTCCACACATACATACACCCCAAAGTGGAACCTATTACAGAATATGCTAGAAATATTACATAAATACCAATTATACTAGAAACAAGTCAATTTTAATAAATCACTTGGTTAATTTCCAGTATTTACACAAATCAGAGTTTTCTTTACAGAGTGATAGTCGTTTCAACCTTTATCTTACTTTATTTCAATCTTATGTCACAAGCTATTCAAGAAACAGCACCAAAATAAACTGCACAACAGCAATCAACAACTTGTTATAAACAAGCTCTCAGTTACACTAAACTCAGACTATATTCTAACACTAATTTTGTAAGCAACATTTTCCTACCCATAATTACAGCACCATGCCATTGTATCATAACCTAAAGAGTAACCTAAAGGTATTCTCTAAGTATTCGGCTTCCACCCTGTATTCAAGGAGACAGGGCTGGCAATCTGTTGCATCAGAATATGAACAACTGCCCAACCCGATGTCAACAGCAAGAGGTGTTTTTACAGAAATTTTAAGTGGCCCTTAAAAGAACATAAATTAATGGAAAAAAACTTACAGTTATGTATTGAATATAGCACACTAAAAAAAAGAAAACAAACAAAAGAAAAAGTGGTAAAACCAAGACAGATTTGTACAATTGTTCAACATAATAAAGCTATGAAGAATGATATATGCGCTATAGGTCTAGTGCATCAAATTCACGCTGGCTGTGAAACAACTTCAAAAATTTCCTATCTTCTTGAAATACATCAAGGTTTTACAGAACACATGCATGGAAGAAATTTAAGTCCCCTTATACCAGCATGGTGTTAAAATGTGGGACAAGTGATTACTACTTTAGCAGAGCTACTGTTCCACCAAAACACAGTCTTTCTATTTCTTCAGTCTGAAATTTACACATCCACCCAGACTGCTGAAAATTCAGTATCTTACTGAGGTTAGAATGATCACACCAAATTTAAACTGAATCCCAAAACGCAGTTTGGTTGGGTTTTTGTGGTGTGTGTGTGGGGGGGTTTTTGGGGGGTGGAACTTCTCATATTTACAAACACCAAATCATATTTATCATTTCCTCCCACTCTTAAGAACTGCATGAAGGTGCAGATCTCCGATTAATCAGTTAAGCAGTATTAGTTCCACATTTGTTTTTATACAATCAGGTCATTCATATCTGAGATTTTTAACTTTTTATGCTCCTTTCAAAGAAAAATAACTTCCAAAATAAAATCTCAAAACATTAACAGTTGTTTGAGTTTTCTTAACATTAAGTGTTAACATAAACACTGTCAGTATCCTAACAGCCTAAAAGAAACTACAGGATTTGCCATCAATCCACAGCCTACCTTACTGCACAGCAGCTCTGTGTAGACCAAACAACCAAATTCATAAAACCGGTGATTTAACATCTCACCATTTTCAGAATTCAATGGAAGTTTAATTTCACATAAAAAGCCTGCCTTGTCACGAGTCACATAACTATCAAATGAGCCTATTTTCTGTTCCAGGCTGGAAGGATATTAATTTGCTTATTAGAGTCTCAGACTCACAGCTGGGTTCCTGATGGTGGGATTCAACAATAAACATGGAGACTATTTCCACTTAGGACTATTACATAGCCTTGATGCCTTTGGGTACTCTCCAGGGAAGCTGTTTTATCGATAGTAGCGAGTGCTTGGCATAGCCTGAGTGCATCTACCAAATCAGATCTCTCATGGGATGCAAGAAGGCTCTGCCTTCCTTCCCCTAAGCTGCTGACAGCACTGTACCAGTCAAGTGTTTGTGCTACCACACAATGACACACAGCAGGGACTTTACCTATCTGAAGCATAACCCAGTAGCAGGGGGAGAGTTCTAGCTCAGCACGTGGCCACACAATCATTTTAACAGTGCAAAAGAAGGGGTGCCTTAAGCACCACTGCTGCCAAACACCTAAGTACAGTGACGACATACAATTTCACATTACCTCTAATACAGTCCAATGGCAGGGTGTCACCAGCTGCAGGGCGTCTCTTCCCCCTTCCTCCTTCCCAGTGAAATACCCTTTCTGCTCCTTGCTTCCAATCTAGTAACTTCTTGTTTACAGGAACAGTCCGATCAGCAAACACACCTGACAGAAAACTCTGCTCCCCGCTAGATTCTCAAAAAGCCACTGGGTCAGCTGTATCAGCAATTGCTAGGTCCAGCTCTAGGGAGGATACAAAACAATTCCTCTTGACAGCACCCTGTGTTTAGACTGGACCACATTTGATGCAATGGCCACCAGCCTCATTTTACGTCTAAATGAACTGGTTTAAGCATTCAAAAGGAACAAGGTATCTGGATGACCACAACAAACATATTTCAATTATTTAATTTGTTAGCATCGTTGTCATGGAGCTACATTAAGAGGCAGTCAAAATAGCAAGTACCTAGAATGTATGAAGATGGATGAAAATGCTGAAATACTATGCCTATATACACCAAAATTAGCGACCTAAACCCTCGTACCTCACAGAAGCACCATCTGCCAACTGACCAGCATCTGGAAGAAGCTAATAGCACATATACCTCCTTAAAGATAAAAACAGTGGAAAAATCCACGAACAACTTCTTCCATCTCCGGAGGATCATAAAAAATGGATACATCTCTGAAGTTTTCCTTAACAATATTTGACTAAAAAGTACAGATCTATTTGGAAAATAATTTTTCCTAACATTAAAATCTGGTAATATAAAGACATAGAACCCATCAAAATACTTGGTTTGGGACCACCTGCTGATGATACAGACACACACGTTTTAGCTTCAATTTGTTTTCCAAAAAAAACCCAGACTAACCCTCGGGCAGCAATTGGTAAAATCTTTTCTAAGGACCACCAATACCAGGCAACAAATACTTTCACACATTAATTCTTTATTGTCCTCAACCTTAAAGATCATGTCTATTCCTATGTTAAGAACTGAGCTCAAACGTTTTGGTGGTCACTTGAACAAACTATCCGTGTATCAAGAAGCATCATACCCAAAGTATGCTTCCACATGCAAGCACAAGTTTCATTCTTTACATCCTGAGCTTGTGATAGAGTTGCTTTGCTAACCTTCCAGGTTTACATGTATTTTATTGAATATTAAAGCTCATACACACTACATATTTTCTTTTGCTGCTCATAATCCAGTCAAGTACATGAGCAAGCTGATATAATCCAAAGGAATCAGATTTTTTTTTCTTTCAAACGAAGAATCATTACCAAAAAACCACATTTTTTTAACTAACTTGATACCATCACAGTCCTGAAAATAGCTCTACTACAAACGTTACTGTTAATATCTCTACCAGGCAGCAGAGTACAGTACATTTTCACTAATGCTGCTAGAAATTTGTTTGCATCAGACACTGGTATCAACAACCTTTGCTTTAGCAGCAAAATGAATGATTCATGACAAAAGATGCCTGTTGCAGACTTAAGGACAAGGCAAGGAAACTCACTATGGTAGAATTTAAAGAAAGGCGAATGAGACACAGAGAGAGAACTCTCCCTTTTATTCAAGCAAGAGGAAGGGGAAGTCAATAGCAGAAAGAGATGCAAGGACACAGGTCACGTTTAAATGCCTTCTACAACAGATAAAAATACTTAGTGTTAAACAATTAGACTCCAAAGATAGCCCTAGAGAAACGTTTTACTCTTTATAGGATCCATACAGATTAAAGCCTGGGCCCCACATACTCAATCATACATCTTCTGCCAGTCTCCAATTAGAAAGACATTTGATAAATTCAGGATCTTAAAACATGCCGTAAAAGGAATCTGCATAACCATTCGAAAAAGCAGACCTCGTTTCACAGGTGTACAACGACGACGAATGGATGTGGTGACTTCACTCAAAAGCATCACAGACTTCTCTGAACCACAAAATGAGAGCTGGTCCTGAGCACACTCAACAGTCGCTCTAAGCACACAAAGACAACCTTCCATTGCAATGCGACCGACAAGTCAGACAGCACATACTTCTCCTCCAGACCCTTAAAAGACCCCTGCCTGTTGTCTTTTATAAAGCTACAAGAACCCACAGAAGAGAAAGTCGCAACGGGACAGGAGCGGCTCAAAGCCTGCGTGACCCGTGGCGTTCCGGGCAGAAGCACACCGCCTCCGGAAGCTTACCTTGTATGACATGCTCCGGGGAGATGGTTTTCTTCTCCGATTTGTTGCAGATCTCGTTGGCCTCGGAGGAGATGAGGTGGATGAATTCAGTGCAGCAGTTCACCACCAGCTCCCGGGCATCATTTGCCACGCGGACGTTAGGGAGCGTTTCTTTGATCATCTTGTTGATGGCAGCCCTGGGGATGGTGAGGTCGTCGTCGTTGCCCGACGACGAGGCCATCCTGGCTGCCGCTCGCTCCCCGAGAGGCGCTCGGCTCCCGCGCTCACGGGCTCCCCCTCAGCTCCCGCGCGGGGCTCCAGCGCGCGGGGAGCCGGCGAGGGGCGGGCGGTGCCGCGGGAGGCGACGCTGCGGAGGGGCGGCGCCGCCGCCGGACGAGCGGGCCGGGCCGGGGGCCGCTGCCGAGCCGACGGTGCGCGGGGCCGAGAAGCGCCGCTCGGGCTCAGGGTTCCCTCGGCCGCGGCGCCTGCCACTGCCGCCTCCGCCACATCCTTCGGGCGCCGGCGCCGCCGCCTTATCAACAGCCTGAGGGAAGGCGAGACGCCAAACTGCTCGCGCGCGGCGCGGCACGGCGCGGCACGGCGCCCTCCTCCCCCGGCGGCGGCGTCCGGCCCGACGGTGAGGGCGGCCGCGAGGCGGAAACGGTCTGACTACGGGCTCGACCTGCGAGGGACGCCGCTTCCGCCGGAAGCCGGAACGCGCTTCCGCCGCCCGGCCCCGCCCGCCCGGAAGCGCTGGTGGCGCGCGGCCCGTGAGGCGGTGCCACGTGCGGGCGGCGGCAGCGGCGAGGGACCCGCGGCCCTCCCGCCGCCGGGCTGGGGCCTTGCGCGGGCGCTTCGGCCTGGCTGGGCCCGACGTCTCCTTCGAGAGCTGCTCTCTGGCCCCGCCCGCCCCTCCCCTCGGGTTCTGTAGTCGCGGGGGTTTCACACCCTCGGCAAGTGCCTTCCCGAAGCGGGGCAAGCGGCTGGCGCTCAGCTCTTCATTCGCGATTTATCCACAAGGCAGGGTCGTTGCTGGATTTACTCGGGATCCGTCTGTGAAGCTGCGTTTTCTACTTTTAATCCACTCCATAAACAGTAGCGTACAGGTTGTATGAAATAAAATTAACCATTTGCGGAAGGCCCATTGAAACCTGTGGTCCTGGTAGTTCTTTGCTGCGTTGTGCTGCAAAGGAAAAACAGACAGTAGAGCAGCCCTGCCCCAAGCTGGTGGCCAGAGAACCACACCTAAGCGATACAGAGGTGCCTCAGCTGCAGCCCTTGCTGCCAACAGGCCCTGTTCTTCTTTGGATGTCTCTGGCCAAGCCATAACCCTGTGCTGAACTCTAACCCTCAACAGACAGCAGTGGGGTCTCTCTGCGCCTGGGGGTGCAGAGGGGCCAGTGGCCATGCTCCCTCCAGCCCTAGCAGCACTCTACTGTCATTTAATTCCTGCCTTCCATCTGCAGCCTAGCCGCTATTCCCACCTCTGCTCCATCCACACACTGATGGTGGGGTGCAGGCACCACCCCAGTACCTTGGAGGAGGTGTGAGTTACGAGTAGAACAGAGGCCTCCAGCTGGGTGCAGGGGCTGCTGCAGGCGCTGTCCTACAGGCCTAGGGAGGTCCCTACACACCCCCACGCCTGGGGCCCCACCAAAAGGGTCACAACTGCAAAGCAAGCCAAGCGTTACCTGAAGTGCTTGTATCTGCAGGAGCTGCCTACGCAGGGGCTGCTGCTTGGCTCCTCTGAGCTAGCCTTGGGGGAGACGCAGGGCTGGGCCAGGCCCCTGCAAGTCCCAGCACGAAGTCAGAGTTCGAAGTACTGAGGGAAAGAGAAAGCCAGGTCCTGTATCCCCAGCGAGCTCCCGCCAGGCTCTCTTTGAGTGAAACCAGCACTGCTGCTGGAACACTGCAGCATGGAGGCCCAAGGGCCACGGGGCCTTTGCCTCAGGCTGGGTCAGCACCAAGGCACAGCTGGAGGTCAGAGAAGGCAGTGGCCATGCAGGAATAGCACTTACACCCAGACCCACAGCTTTAGCCCCAGCTAACTTGTGGGATGAGGGTGAGAGAAAGAGAGGGGAAAAGACCTTCTCCTCCTGCTAGATTTCTGGTTTAACACATACTTATTAGAGGAACTTGGAAAAGGAGAGCCTGGGGCTTAGCGTCAACCACTCAAGACCCTGAAGGCATTTAATGGATTTAAATTACTTCTCACAGATAATATTTTGTTATTTTTACAAGAAATAGTACCAAGACAGTAAGAAGATATTTTATTTTAAGATGCTTTTAAAAAATAGTTTGTCCACTATGTGTAATATGCCAGTAACCATTGCATATAAAGGAACCATTCAGAATATTGTAACATATATATGAGAATTATCAATATTCTAGTTGTAACATTTTAAGATTGACGAGACTTTCTCTTATGTTACTGGTAAAGAGACCTGATTTCTGAAAATAAGAATGCTGTTGTGATTGAGGGATTACTAGACTAATTCTATTCTAATAAGAGAAAATATTTATTATATTAGGAATCCAAATAATTACATATAGCACACATCTCAGTATATTCTAATAAGTGAAGGGGATCGGGTTAATATCAAATATGCAAGTATCAGTCAATGTTCATGTTCCCATGAAAACACATCTCTGTAAAAAGCAAACACTAAACAGAATAAATCCATAGTTAGAGGATTTTAATTTCAAGGTTTTGCGAACTGTAAAGTTCAAGATAAACACGTTGAGCTGAATATCTTAGCTAAGCTCAAATAAACATCTTGAATGCCTTTTCACAACTACAGAGCAAAGGCATTTGGATAACAACATACTGCATTATCAGTAGCTACAAGTAGTAATTCCAATTTGCACTATATAATCTCATACTTATTGTGAGGGTTTTCCCAGGTCAAAGCTCTTTCTACTTCTCCACCTCAGCAATTTGATAAAGTTAAGACTTGCACTGAAGATTTTGTCATGATGAAAAACCATTTTGTAGAATATATCAATGGGTAGATCTCCATTTGGATCTGCATACTTCAGAGTTGTCATCGGCGTATACAAGGTGTTGGTCTGATGGCGAAAAGGGGGATTTTCTGCAAGAATTACCTTTATTGTATGCTGTCAAGAATGAGAAATAGAATTGTTAAAGAACCTGTACCAAAATAATAAAAGTAAAAACATAGTTTTCAGTTAAGCAGAGGAAAAGTGGAAGAATAAAGTGCTAGAATTATGTAAAACCCTGTATGTAGTTCTATTAAAATTTAATTAGAAATTTTTCTTAAAATATTTTTAAGGCCATAAGAAGTACTTACTTATTTCTTAGTCCTGGTTTTGTTTATCTTTACCACAGTGATAGCACCTTACACCTAAGTATCCTGAGTAGTCCTCCAAAATTATGCCTATAGGCCCACAATAGGTAGATCCTTTCTTCTTCAGTTCACCAGGAAAGGATTGGAACAGTGCTCTTTGCAGCAAGATCTGGGAACCTTCAGTTGACACTCAAACTACTCCTTAGCAGCAAACATCTGAAATCATTGTCCCCTTCCACAGCTTGCCTAAACTTGTCTTCCTGCAGGAAGCCCCAAGCACCAGAAACTACATCCACGTATCTTCTACTGTGCCTTGGTGGTCTGGGGTAGCTGAGTGAACTTCACATTAGTGGAGGGATTACTAGTGAGATGGAGAGGAGAGCGGCTTTAACCAAAGGTGGGAACCCTGTGCAGACTGTCCAGACTTCACCAGTATTAAGTGTTAAATCCATCTAATACTTCAGTGGTATTTAAGTTACAATTCATAGTTGTCTTCAATACTTCAAAATGAACATTCTTTTAATATTCTAAAGGGTTTTGTTTAAAACTGTCAAGATTCTCTTGAGTTTTTAAAAATCATTTTAAATTGTGTAAATTACATTTAATTAAATCTAATGCTTATACCAAAAACCAACCAGTGCATTCATAAATTACAAAGAAAAAAAAAACTGAGAAGAAAGAAAAAAACGAGTTGTTGATGAGTTACCTCTGCAACATCTTCAGCACTTTGTCCCAGGCTCTGGAAAATTTGTTTGTAATTTTTAAGGTAAATATTAGTAAACATCTCAGCTGTTTCTTTATCTGCAGCTGAAAGATCCATTTTCATTCCGTCTTCAAACACTTTTCTTTCAAACTCTGTAATCACTGGGCCTGGTTCAATCAAACTTAACCTGTTCAAAAAGCAAAGATAAACTGGTTATTGACTATCCTCCGTGGGAAATACACCTCTCCGTCCTTCTCTAAAAAGAATATTGAAGAGTTGCACTGTGAGTACATGTTAGCGAGCAATATTAAACAGTACATTCTGTAAAGGCAATCCATGCCATGTCATTGCTCTCATGCTCCTACCCATCCACATGTAGTAGTAGAAATCTGTGTAGCTTGAATTTTAGGGAAGTACTGTAACTTAATTCATGGCAGAAGTGAGTGCCATTATTACCTGCTGTCTCACAGCTGTGGATTCTAAGGATGATTTATCCGCAAGAACTTATCAAATATTAAGAAAAATAATTAAAGTATGATAACAAAATTCATTACTTTCTGCATAAAATCCTACAGAGATTTCTTTGTTATAGCTTTCCCATGATAATACTAGAAGTAGCTGACAGAGATGGGGCAATTACACAAACATGGATTTTCTTTGTGAAGCTGTCAGTATTACATAATTCAAGATCCCTTCAGATTATTATAATAAAATACAATATAGAGAATTTTGCTGTGGGTGGACAGATTCTGGCTGCTGCCATATCTAGAAGATTTTATTTTACTCAGTAGCGTTATAGCAAATCATTGAAATACAATTACTAGTCAGTTCTTTGCTCGTTCTTTTCTCAGGCAGTAATTGCTCCCAGCCACTATTTATGAAAACATTCTTGGGGATAGGACCTTTTCCTAGATTTGAGTTCTGATCAGGGTCTTCTTTAGAACTAAATCAAGCTATTGACCTTGACAGCAGAATTCCAGCTGCTGCTGGAATTAAAGCCTTTTCTCTTGCGTCACTCTTCACACCGGACCTTGAACTTTTCCCATTCTACTTTCTTTTTTTAACCTCCTTTTTGCTATATCTTACACTCCTGAAATCTTACAAGTTCTGGTACATCCTGTATATTATTACAATATATTTATTTTAAATCCCTCCAAACTTTTCAGAGCAATATGCAAAAAAATCAGTTTCGATGCTGCTTTGTCTCTGAAAACCCATGACAATAGCTGTCTCTTCTCCCACAGCACAAGGGCTAAATGCTTAGGCACACACAGATGCAGTGGATATTTAACAGTTGTTAGACTTCACACAAAGAATAGTAGCAGAATTACATGAATGTGAATATACATGTGACAAATCAAACCCCAAAGTCCCACAGACAACGAACAGGACCATTCTCTTAAATACTGTCTAAAACATTAAGAAATAGTACACCACATTCTTGTCACTTTCCTCCCACCTCCTGTTATTATAGGAATCTTGCCCTGTGTTCCATTCTGATGGATTCCCATTTGCTCACTCTTTATGATGAGCCCTTGAACTTTATCTATGAATTCCCCAAGAAGTTTGTTATCCCTTCTAAAGGAAAATATTACAGGTTGATATTATCATTTTATTCCTATGATATTGTATGAAAGAATCTATTTTCAGAAGTGTTACATAAACTGTATTTTATCCAAAGCTAAACAGCCTTCAACTGTTCAAGAGAACATGCTTATTTTAGCATCTAGATCATCTTACTTGCTTCTGTAGTGTGAAGAATGTGGACATTTCTATGCCTTTTATGATATACAATTTCCATGGGTTCCTCGATCTGTTTCTCCTAGATAGCAGCAAGCTTTAAATTTGTTTCCTAGCTCTGGATATATTTAAAACTATCTAAAATACAATTTACATCAGTGGATCAATACTTACTGCAGTTTGAACTTCAGTGCTTGTATAGCTAAACTTTCGCAGAATCCTTCCACAGCAAACTTAGATGCAGCATAAACATCATTAAATAAGATACCTGATGGTACAAACAAAACGTCCTGAGAATGCGATTGTATTCAACATACTAATAGTTTAGTTTTAAAAACTACTGTATTTTCCCAAAATGTCTAGTGTCTTGCTGGGAAAACATTAGAAAATTCTTTGTGTCTACTGAATCTAAATACTGATTTTTTGCTTATGTTCTCAAAACTGCTCATTCTAGGAAAGGATGCTTGACTAATGCTTTTCCTCTTCCTAGCTGATGCTGTGATTTCTTTGGACGATACTAAATATTTTGTAATCTAAGATATGAAAGTGTCTGCACATACAATACCAAGACTTTATTAGGCTATAGATGAACACAGAAGCTAAGTGCAATGCAGGAGATACAATTATACAAGAGATCCAGCTTGCATCTGAGTGATTTAGAAAAAGCCCTAAATCAATCCATTTAGGTGGATGGTAAGTATTGTATTAAACAATAACAACTCTTGCAGTTTGAATTAGGACCCTTGCTCACCAGAATAATCCAGGTAAGATCAATGCCACTGTTGTCATAATTGAAACAAATACAGGTAGACCAGATGGAACACAAGAGCAGGAGCATCATTATCTATTGCTAAAATTAGGTACTGTGGAGCTTTATGAGAGGAGAAACTTTACAAAAAGGTGGTACAATGGTCTAGGACACGATTGGATTTTATTCCATTATTATTGTGCAGAGTATAATAAGCATGTTTGTCTGTCCCCATAATCTTTTCCAATAGGAAAAAGAAAAGTAATGCTAAGCCCCATTTTCCGGATAATAAAAATAATTTTTTAAAAAATAAATTAAAATAATTGAGTTAAAACTCTAAAAAAAAAATCACTCTGCAGGTTTTGTGGTTAAAATGTCTTGAGAGTAACTGGTAGTAACTACCTAGATGCATAAAAACCATCAGGTCTAAGTGCTGTGCTTTTTGTAGTTGGAACTTCAGCATTACAAAGCACAAGCCCAATAGTTAGATAATGCTAGCTCCTACTTTTTTTTTTTCCACCAGATAAAAAGAGATAAGCTTTAGATTTTGAATACTGAACTCTTAGTTCAAAAAAAAAAAAATCCAAACAAAAAACCAAACAACTTTGCCTTGTATTCCCATAACGCTGCTTATTATAACTATATGCCCGCTCTTTCTCTTCTTCATGTCAGGCAAAATCTCCTTCAGGAGTCGAACCAGTCCAAAGAAGTTGGTATCCATCACAGTTTTCATTTCATCTATGGTTTGACATTCAATAGGTCCAATGAGTCCCATTCCAGCATTGCTAACTGCACAAAATGGAAGAAAAGAGTGAGCAACAACCTCCACAAACATTAACTTGTAATCTTTACTGGAAAGCACTTGAAAGTAAAATGAGGATTAAGGATTAAATGATCTTTAAATAATCCTTAAAGGAAGGATTAAAAGACATGACTCTGTCACTAAAGCTTTGCAAATACAATTGACGTTTCCGTATTTTTTTTTTATTTTTAATTATGCTTTTAATCCAATTAAAATTATCTGATATTTTGCATTTTAACCAATTTATTTCCAATTAGTCCTTTTTCTTTAAATTATAAAATGATTACAGGAAAATGAGCCAAGAATTATCTATATTTGTTTATAATTCAGTATTAAGAATTAGAAGCTACAGTCAATACCTATAGGAATGAAGAGAAGTTTTCGATTTATTCAAAAAGTGACAGACCGGACCATATTTTGGTCTGCTTTTTGTTTTGTTAACATTCAAATCTTAAAAAAAAAACAAAACAAAACCAAACACAAAACAAAGACCAAACCCACACACTTTCATTGATTTTTATTTGCCTACTGAATATTTATAAGCGGCGAATGACTGATAGAACTGGCATTCTGCACTACAACTAGTATTTCCAGAGTATTATAGTTTGCAGAAGCACCTTGTTAAGCAGTGCTTTAACAATTAATCAAAATAAAGGCAGGTCCATAATTTTCTATTAGAGAAGATTTAATAGTTAATGGTGTAAGCAATTTCTATCTTACTAAGATATTAGCATTTATTTTTAGCAAAACAGTATGAAAACACTTCTTGTTGAATGATCCGTAAAGTACAATTCTCAATACAAAATGAAAGTATCCTTACTTTATTTGCATTTGTTCTTTTACTTGCTAATTCCCAAATGCTGTTGCTTTCTTAGTACAGAGAGCTGTTGCCTTCATTGTAAACAGGACTATGCTCCATTAATAGAGCAGAAAGTCTTGGATGTGAAGATGCCAATTTAGGCAAAAGTTCTCTTCTCACATTTACTAAAAATGGTACCATCTTATCCAAAACACTTCTCTGTGATCAAGTTTCTCCTTTGTAAATAGGGAAAACAAGCTTCCCTATTTCATAGAAACACAATGAGATCTAATCCACTCATATCTGCATGAAGCCTTAAGAATCTTTAACAGAATATAGTATGTAATTATTATTACTTTGATCATTTAAAAAAATACACTAATGAAACTTCTCCAGGGTACTTGAGATTATGTTAAATAGAAAACTGGTATCTGTTCATAGCATACACATCTGTACTTGCCTAGTACATCAATCCTTCTGTCAGGGATACTATTCACACAAGTTTTAATAGACTGTTCATCACAGACATCCAGTTGCTTAATTTCGAGGGTTTTGCCCAGCCTGCGACCTACAGCTTCCTCGAGTGGTTCTTTCTTGGCCAGATTCCGCATTGTGGCATACACTGCAACACACCAGAAGCAACAGTTATCAGAAATAAAACTTATTCTGTGGCAGTCTTACTGAGAAGTATTAAAGAACATCGCTTTTACATCCATATCTTAAATATCAGTGATAGAACCCAGATAAAAACTTGAAGTAGAAAGAATCTATTTTCAATACATATTGTCATTGATTTCCCAGAGTCCGGTTCTGAAATCTTGAAGATATTGAAAAGGAGAATTAAACTGCTATGCACGATGAAAAACATGCAGTGTATGAAGATAATATTATCACCAAAACTTTAATTTTTACGTACCTAAAACCTGATTTTTAATTCCAGATATCTTTTTTTTTTTTTTAAAAAAATCACCGTCAACATGTTTAGCAGAAGAACCATATTTTGATTTAAAAGTGGAAGACAGATGCTTCCTTAGGTTGCAAAAATATCTGTTTGTGCAAGCTACTTCTCAAATAAAAATTAGTTTTATCATTATTGTGGCCTAATTACCCAGAAAACTATGATTCTGCATCCAGTCAGTTAGCAATAAAATACTGTGAGAGAATGTGTGAGAAACTGAATTACCACAGATTGCTGTATTTACCTTGTCATCCATTTTCAATCATAGCAAATATCTTATTTTGCAGCAGAAAGACAAATCCCAGCCCCTTTGTTAATGCTCTTATGCCTACACAGGGTTGGAATAATGAAACATACTTTAACAAAAAAATTGCAAATTTAAAAACTGTTTTCCTAAATTAATTTCTTTGGTTCTCAAATGGGCACGTACATCTCATTCAACAAAGATTTCAGTAGCCAGAAGCAAAGCTAACTACAACTGTGAACGTATATCCAAGGTAGCATACTACAGACATTTTCAGATATTTGTTTTTATACAAATGTCTCTTTTTTTAAAAACTATTCAGTTCAAATAGCTGTTCAGCTTCAATACAGGTACAGAAATATCACCTTACAGAAAGCAGTATATTTTCACTATATTGTATTTTCTTGACAGTAGGAAGGGGGAAACTAACAAGAAACAAGTCACCAAACTGAATGCCTGTTAAAGCACAGAGAAAAAAGTAGTACTGCCTTCAAGAATATCTTTTTATGAAGACAAAAAACAGAGACATTGTTACCTTTAAATCTTCTCTCTTCATCTTTTGCCATTTTCACAGCTAATGCCAGTCCAATTCCTGAGGAGCAACCTGTAATGAGGACATTTCTTCTTGACATTCTTTTCACCGGGCGGTTCAAGCAAGAGTTCTTGTTCAGAGAAGCAACAACCTAACTGTAGCTATAGTATAATGTCACTGGCCTTTAATGCTATCTCCAGCTTTCCTGAGTCAACAAATCTGAAAATGCACACCTGGACCCTGCATGATTAAGGGATAATCTCCAACTAGACAAAAACAGAAGCACATGCTCCTGCATGAGTTTATAATCTGCATTATCAACATGGACTATATTTAATACAAAATTTGATTAATCTTTCAAATGAGATATTTGTAAAATACATGGATTTTTTTAATAGTGGAATAATCAGTTTGCATACTACTGGCAGGAAAAGCCTTCCCACAATTACAATCAGTCTGTAGTATCAAGTCACTCCACTCACACCTATGGAAAGTAAACTGCACCCAAAAGGGGATCCCCTCTGCTAAATTGTTCAGACTTCCGACACTTACAGCACCCTCTCCTCATTCTTTTGCAATAAAATGACAAACGGATTTCTTCCCTGATGCCTTATTATAAGAGTTCTAATAAGCGTTACAGAAAAAGTAAACTGAAAAATGGGATGTGGATTTGGAAAGAGACAAATTGTTTAGACAGACTGCTCACATTTCTTTTTGGCACTGTTCCCAAACAAGAATAGAGAAAGAAAGCAAGTATGCTGGCAGTGGAGAACAGCCAGGAAGGCATTGAACAGATCAGCTTCACTACCTCCTTGCTAAGTCTGAAATCTCTTTGAACACTTTCTATTCCCCAATTGACAATTAAAAAAAAAAAAAAAAAAAAAATCAGAACTAGCATGATATGTGACTCAGTTCTAGTTTCGGGGAAAATATTCCACCAACTCTGCATATAAACTCTGAATTAAACAGAGGGACATTTGGACTAGCAATTTGGTGCAATTCACATTTAACATACAGTAACTGTAGGCATACTACATTCAGAAAGAAAAATCAGTCTCTTGTGAAATTTATAACCCATCCTGAGTGACAGAAAAAGAATCACCTTAATAAGCAATTAGCCTTTTGAACAGCATTCAGCTAATTACAATGCCATTATACACAGAAAAATGTTTTCCAAGATTCAGTAAGCCTATGTTAATGCAATGCAGTTCAGAGGAATGAACTTAGTGTTCCAGGATTTGCATAGATGTAAATTGGTTGGTAACTCTAGAAATGTAGGACTCTACAGAAACATTTAACTGAAATTATGTCCCTCCTTTCCAAAACAAATAAATTCACTTGAACAGTACAGCAAGAGAAATCATTAACTTCTCAGACAAGCAACAAAATAGCAAGACAGCATCTAAAGTTAGAGAAAATGTAATTATGTTTCTACTTATTTATCATGTTTGACCCACAGCTTTACCAGAGAAGTGAGTATCCAGATACACAATTTTAGTGCAAATGCTATTTAGCTGATTCAGGTATTAGGCAAATTGCTTTTGCTGCTCATGCACATTTATATTTAGTGCATGTAGGAGGAGCAAGCGAGGCTTTATGCAACACTATGTTAGTGGAATTCCACTAGTGTTGTGATGCAACTGTAATTACAGAATGGTTATATTTTCCACTTGAAATCCTGGTTTGAAGGACTCACATGTTCCTTTGCTTTAAAAAAATCTGTCTGAAATTTTATGCATAGATTTCTAGCCTGAAGGTAAACTGATCTGCCTCAAGAGAGGAAAAAAATTAAAGGAGTTTAGTATTTTTCAATTATTACACTGGTCAACCTAATTCTAATGTTTTTCATTTACTATTATGTAGAAAACAAATAGCTTGATTTAAAACACACAATATATTTCCATAAGTAAACAGTATTTTTTTGATACATCATAATTTTGATAATAGCAAAATCAATAATCTGAAACTGCAGAAATACTTTAGATGAGTGTATCCTGATCTTCTCAATGGTAGCAAAATGTGTGCCTGGTTTTGTATAACCACTTAAAGTAGAACAGTTGCATTCGTGGAACATGTTTGCATAAACAGTGAAACACCTACCCAAGGAGTTTATCACACTTCCACCTGCAGAGTTGCTGAAATACAACAGGTGTGCTGGCCAAGACACACTTTTAATATACAAACCACTTCAGCCTAATCTTTAAACTGCGATACATTCAACTCTGTTCCTCTGCTTTATGTCAAATAATTTTACTAACTTGATTTTCTGAAGTATGAATGACATCTTAATGCACATAAATAATTTTTGCATTAATCAGACTCAGATTTAGACCTCATAACCATATTCACAGTTTCTGACACTTATGTAAATATGAAAGTGTTAGCAACTGGGGCCACTAGCCATTTGTACTAACTAAATTGTTTAGTACTTTTGGAAAATGGGAAATATGTTTTAGAATGCATAGTTATGATGCCATTTTAATTCAATGGTAATTTTTGTATGGATTTGTTTGGAGCAAAAAAAGTTCAAGCTTGATGGTCCTGTCCCACACCCCTCTACATCTCAAAGATACCGCTTGGAGTAAAGCAAGCAGGTTTTCCCAATGTCTATAATCAAATCAGTGTCCTAAAACATCTTACAAACAGGTCTATTTCAGTAAGATATTGTGTATGCAACATTGTATGTGTACAAAAAAAAAAAAGAGAAAACACTCCCAAACAAACATTGTTAAGAAGTTAGATGTGAAACACAAGTATACTTGTACTTGTAAAATCCTTGAGGAAAAAAAAATTAAATCATCACAGCTGAATTTAATTCCTGCAACTCAAGATACTTAAAAAATAAAATTTATTTCTCAAAAATAAATTAAGATGTTATTATATCAAGGAAATATTCTCAAAACCATTTGGAAATATAAAAAGGTTGTCATTTGCATCAGTACAAATAACCACATTCATTATTTACAAATACAATGCTAAAATTTCCTCTTTGAATGCATTATGATGCCAGCAACAGCATTCCTGGGTTGCTGCTTGTCCAATGGGCAACATTCCTTCCTTCACAATTCTTGCCCCTGAAAGAAAATACCTGTGATCAGAACCTTCCTTTAAACTTCTGCACTCAAATTACTGTATCTAAATCCATTTGTACTAAGATGTTACTTTTTGTTATTAAGATTTATCTTAAAAATTCCAGAAAACTAGCTGCAGGTCTCAAGTACAGGGCTTCTTTCTCAAATACTGCCCCCTACACTGAAGTTATTAATGCATTTTTGTTCACTGTTCTAGTAATTGAAGCGCATTTGCTTTCAAAATGACCATAATTTACAAATTTTTCAACATATGTTAAGTTCTAGCAGATAAGTAGGAAAATAGTACGCAGAATATTTTGAGAATAAATCTTTATATACAAATCAGTGTAAAAATTTTGTACAGTTTAAAGGAGCACTGTCTTTTGAAATAATTCCTCTGTGTAAGGCTTAAGGTTTCACGTTGAACAGTATTATTATATTTAAGTTCCTAGCAATTAAGGAAGCATTTGTAAAAACCCTATCAACAGTATCAAGGTATTAGGTATCAAGAGGAAAAAAGACTATGATTTCTACCAATACAAAAGTGAGGAAAAGCTTATCAACATTAATGTAAGTAGTCTGGATTTTCTACGGTATGCAGAAATAAATGCAGTCAAACATGGTAGGTTTGGGGTTGGGTTTTTTTTTCCGTTAATTTCTAGAGGTTTAGTCCCCCCCACTCCCCAAAATACAGGCTTACATGCTGGACCTAATTATTTGACAGTTCATTTATAGAAAAAAAACAAACAGGACTATTAGGGGATCAACAAAATGGTCTCTCTAGCATATGATACACAGCAGCTATGTTTATGTGACCCAATACTGTGGCACAACAGAGGCCATACAGCCATTAATATTTCATAACATCACATTATTCTATGGCTCCTGTTAATTATAAATATAAAAGTGATTATGCTGGATCTATTCATATTTAGCTAGATGCTTATTCTTTATGAGGAATGCTATAAATAGAGTACACAGACATCTATAAGCAGGACATAATAAGCTTACAGCTACTGAAAGATTATTACACTAACTTTATTTTTATACTATGTATACTTTTACAAAAACATTGTAAAAATTAGTCCTTTTTTAAAAAAATTCAATCTTTGTAAGCACTATTTTTTTTTCTTACTTCACTTACCATTTTTAACACAATTTTACTTCTCATTTCAGTAAGGAACTGTGGCCACAAAAGATTAGTTTGCTTTAAGTCTGCTTTTTTTTTTTTAATAAATTACTTCAATTTCCCAGAAAAATGAAAAAGCTATTCTGAATGTTCAGTAAGATATTTCCTCTTCCTTTATTTGGAATACTTACAACTTCTAGGGGTAGCAGAGTGCTGTACTGTTACAAGATCTTCACTGCAGATTAAAGCAGAGTAAGAACAAAGGAAGATTCAACTGAAAAATCTGTGACCTGGTTATTTCATGAGTCCCAAAAGGGCAGAGTGGGCCAGGACAGAAATCAACCCTATTTAACAATTCGTTCCCTAAACTAATATATTTCCTGTAATAAGCAAGGAAAGTAGTGTATTAAGGGGAAAAACAATGAGACAGACTGTACCCCCGGGCAAAACACACCCCACTCCTTTTCCCCAGATAGATTAGGTAACAGAGATTTTAGAACTAGGACAAAAAGTTGCTGTGAAAGATTAGTCAGTCAGTCTGCAATGTTTTACTAACGGAAAAAGTCTTTTCTTACATCATGTTAATATACACATTTCTTAAACAAAGAAGCAACCATATCATATTTTAAGTGGAGCCAGAACCTCTCTGCAATATATTTAATATTTTATGCAGAATGCTTCTGAAATCCAGTGGTTTATCTACTTCACTCCAGTGAACATAAACTTGACATTTCATTTCCTTCATCCCAGGTCTCTAAAGGAACATGACTGGAGTAGGTCTATTTTCAAAGCCTTTCTTATATCATTCTTGGGCCTCTCGCTACCTGGTATTCCTCAGCAAAAATAACAACAAGGCAATCTCTCTGGAAAGGAAGGGTCTAATCAGCAGTTGTACAGGGGCTAGCTAAGAAACCCTTTCCTTCAGAATCATCCCCAAACTCTCAGGAAAAATTAGAAATATATTAATGATATGCATGAAGGATAGCAGCAGGTACTATCTTGTTCTCGACTGTCATAAATAACTTCTAACAGAAATCAAGATGGAAGAGCTGACATTGCTTTAATTTGCAGTGAAAGAACCTTCATATTCAGCTGTGACACAGTCAAGCCCCCACGATCTAGAATACAGATCAAATGCCTTTCGTGCGTACACAGAAAGAAGACTTCTGCAATATCTTATCCAAGGGAAAGAAATAACACACGAATGCAGCATAACCAAACCAGCAGGAGTCATTTCAGTTTTGGTGCTTACCTCTAGCTGGCAAGCGTCTTTGAATGAATTTATTTCTGCAGAAAGCCTGTTTATCTCAAATTGCATTTGTACTTGTAGTGACTGATTCATACCCCAAAGATTTGTATAATTCATAAAGTAAAATTAGCTATCTTCCCTATTCTATCTGTATGCTCCCATTCACCAAGCCAAAAAAAAAACCAAACTCTTCTCGTTCCTATAGGCATGCTAGATTTCAGTGCTTTTTGACGCAATTATTTTCACAAGATAGATACCTAAGTCATAAGAAGTTCTCACCATTAATTTCAAGGAAGACCATGTCCATAGCCAGAATATCAGGTTACTAAAAATAATCAATATTCAAATTTCTCCACAAAGCAGAAACTAAGAGTACCATTAAATTTGGAATTTTTAAATCATTAAAATGGTTTATTTTAACTTTAGGGGATTAAGATTCAGCAAACACCAGGATATAAAATACCATTGCTTAGGGAAAAGTAATAACACTTATTCTAAAGAGACACCGTATTGTTCCTTCTAGGTAGTTATGGTAATGGCATTAAAAATTGATAATTTGTTGTGTAGAAACACTTTACCTTTTCAAGAGCTTCTAGGCTCTGTTATTTTCTTTCAATCTTTTTCTTCAGCTGATTTATTTCTTGATCTCTCTGCAGCAATTCAAACTCTTTTTCACGAAGCTCATCTTTAGAATGCTGGAGTTTCCTCTCTAAGCCCTCAATCTGAACAGAAAATGCAATTATATCAGAATTGATATTTTACTGAAATCAGAACAATTTAAAAAAAACCCAAACAACTCACAAATACCATCAGTATTACCTCTGACTTTGGATTCCCTTATGAATTTTTTATTTTGTCAACATTGTCCTTTATTGAAAAAGCAGTTTTAGAGCTATATCATATCAAGTAAAAAAATACATTTTCATTTTTATACTGGTATATTCCTGCAAAATTTTTAGTTTTAATTGACGAACATAAAATATTTTTGCTGGTACATTATTCAGGTACTCTCTTCCCTCTCTCTACAATAAGGAACCAATTTTACTCTTCTAGATTAAATCTGACCAGCTATTGTGTCCCAGGACCAGACTCTCTCATACAATTAGCTGCCCTTTGTTAGGGAATCTGGGTTTTTAATTTAAGCAAGAATTACCTGCTTATTGCATTCCTTAATTTCTAACTCGGACTTCTCCAAATTGCACTCTAATCGAATTATTTGTTGTTCCATTTCTCCCCTATGTTCACGAACTGTCATATCCAACTGTGTAATCTAGAGGTAAAAAAGGAAGAAAAGGAAATGTTTTATAATAGTATACTGATTTTAAGAAATAATGTTACAAAATATGACAGCAAAAGGAATGAAACTAATTCTTTGGAGTCTCCTGAATATTCTCTTAAGTAGTCAATATAAAAATGCACCCTAGCTATCTCATTTAAAAAATAGGGACAAACACGAAGAGAAAGGGGGAAAATTGGGAAAAAGTCCATAACTGAAATATGTTTGGTCCTCAGATACACAGAATACAAACCTAGTTCTCATTTAAAAACAGAATGTAATGAGTAGCTTCTTATACTAATCCATCTTGTTAGAAAGTGGCAAATTTTGCAGAAGCAGAAAAAAAATCCCACTTTGATGAATTCCCAGAGCAGCTCATAGGGTACTGCAGCATGAATACACTGGAAGGTCTGGCCTCCTTAGAGTATCAGTTCCTTGAACAGATTTTTTTTTTTTTTTTTTTTTTTTTTTAAATCTCCATCCCTCCTTCTCTCTGAACCTCAAATATTCTTGGATACAAAGGCTGGTAACTCCTATAGGAAGTAGCTATTAGAAACCTAATTATTAGTGACAGAAAAATAGTTTTTCCATGATGGGTATCAAATCCTGAAGCCAAACCAAAAGACTGAAAATACCTGAAGTGAGCTACAGAAGTTTTTTCACAACAAAGATACCATTTCATATTTAGAGGCTGCTTTAGAGTTAATAAAATATGCTCCAGTGCAAACAAGGAAAGGAATCTGTCATCTCCAAGCACACTTCAGTGCAGATATTTCCTTCGTTTCATTAAACGTCAAGTTGACAACAGCTGTCCTGTACCTTTGTCACTAAAGACGAGTTATGGGACAGGTTTGCACAAGGCTTCTGTTCTATCAAAGCAGTAGCCTGTGATCCCTTAGGGGAGCACAACCTAATTTTCCTGGTACCATAAGGCTTCAGTAACATACAGCTGGTTTTGAGTTGACACTATGGCTATATTAACAGTACAGTTTGGAACAATATATGAAGGCCATTAAAACTGGCAGGCTTTTCATAAGTTATCTACTACATAACAGCAATAATTGTCAGTAACATACTTAAAATGGTCTGACCTGAGCTGCTCTTTGTTTCAGTTCCCAATTCCTTTCTTTCAATGCTTGGTCCATGTCAAGGAGTTCTTGGTTTTTATCTTCAATTTCTCCCTTGCAATACCTGAAATTCACATGTTTAATTGCTTAATGCACATTCAGTTGCTTAGCTTCAAGTATCCAGCTTGAAAATCATGAGATCTATTACTTACTTAAAGCCAAATTACTCTAAAATATGAATCAGCTAATTGATTGCAAAGAAATAAACCAAAACGGAGTAATTCTGTTAACTATATTCCAGGTGGCGATTTCCCAATAACTTCTTTATTCAAGTTATTTAATTGGTTATCAGGACAACATGTTCTTAAAAAAAGAATAGTACAGAAGAAAGTACCATTAATTTATGATCCGAAAGGAAACTGGACAATTTCACTATAAAATAAATTAATTCCTCTTACAGTTATTTCACAGCTTTGGGATTCAGAAAATAATTTTAGCAGATTTTAAAACAGGTTTCCCAAGAAAGAATTCAGCAGCAATTTTAGAAATTAAAAGTGAGCTGAGGAGCTACTATATCAAGTTACCTTACAGCCACAAACCACCTAAAAATTATAGAAAACTGTTAAGAATATAAAAAAAGACTATCCTAACTACTTGCTGTTTTTAAGGAGAAACACAACTAAGTTTTCATGATGGAAAAGATGTCAGCTTACCTGAGCTCAGTTGTTAGATCCATGACAGCAATGTGCTTCTCCTCCAGAGAGGATTGTGCATTCTGTAATGCATCTTGCAACTCCTCAAGCTGTGTTAAAGTGATTTTTAATTCTCCACGGGCATTCTGTAATGCAGATTCTAGTTCTACTATTTTCTGTAAGGCCTCCCTGTGGCAAGTCTCACTTTGAAGCAGCTTATCTTCTAAATTATTCACTATTTTACACACACAACAAAACAAAAAAGTCAGGTCTTTATCCAACACTGCTGCCTACTAGCAGTTATGCTCACAATCAGTTTTCAGTATCACTATTTTTAGTAAAATCTAAAAACCACAGAGACTTGTGAGGATATACAACCACCTTTTCATGGCACCTAAGTCTTTGCTGTTTTTATTCAACGCATAACCTATACTTGGCTTGAAATGTGAGGATCCATCTAAAAACATTTGTCCAAGGATAAAGTACAGAGACAACATAGTAACTGAATATGTAGTGCTATGAAAAATGCAAGCAGAATTGCAAATAAGCCTCCTATTTAAGATAATGTTTAATTAAATGGAGAAGGAGGGGTTGAAAAGTTTGTTATTTCCATAGACACTCTTGTGGGGCTTTCTGTTTGTTTTAAAGAGCTGCATTTTTGTGAATAGCATATGCCTTTATTAAATCTGTATATCTTGTTTACCACATTAAGAATCTGCATTAGCAATTTACAGGGAAAACTACTTATTCATTTCACCTGCAACAAAGGTACATCCCACAAAAGAGAATTTGCAAAGGTACAATAAAAAGAAGTTTGTGGGTTTTTAGGGGTTGAGGGGGGATGGGGTGGGGTTTTTTAGCTTTTTGGTTTTTTTAGAACTATGGAATTACCAACACATTAAAAAAAGTTATCATGTTTTGACTCTTACGTACTTGATCATAAAACAGGGGAAAAAGGAAAAATGTCTAATCTAATACATACAGAGAAATAGCATGATGAAAGGAAATAGCAAAATTACTCTTATTAAGAAATGAGAAACAAAATAGCAAACTTACCCTTATTTGCCTTTTCATTGAGCTCTGATCGTGCTTCTTCCAAAGTAATATCCAACTGATTTATCTGCATTGCTTTGTTTTCATCATCTCGTTTTAATTGCACTATTTCTTTTTCCATACCAGTAAGTTCATTCTTGCACTGATCCATCTCCAATTTAATTTGGCTAAATAGAAGAAGCAACCAGAACAAAATGAATGTTGTAATAACAAAAGCAATGTATGTATGTCCTTACATGCTCAAATACAAGCATTTCTCAATAAGAATAAAAAAGTCAAGTAGGCTTTTCTCTCAATCATAACCATATTCTTTAAGACCACCAAGCTCTCCTAGAATCTACTACATCTACTATCTAGAATTATAAGCAACTTGATATATTTATGAATTGCATTACGAAATGCCATTTTAAGGCTAAATAGGTTCCCAGGACTCACGTTAATTCCATTAGAAGACTATTCCAGAAACTCATGCCTCTGCTAGTTAGAAAATTCCCTTCTGATTTCCAGTTGCTCATACAGACTGCACTGTGTGACTACACAGCTGAATATCCTTTCAGGCAGCAATATTTCTTGTTGATATGTCTATCTGCAGAATATACCTCTTGGTTATTCTAAACCTACCTGATTGTATTGTTAAGTTCATCCACCTTCTGTCTGTTTAAATCTGCTTCCTGAGCAGCTAGGTGAAGTTTCTGCTCTACCTTTCTCAACTCATCCTCTGAATATGCTTTCTGCATCTGAAGCTCTCGTTCCAAATTGGATACCTATTTAAAATGGTATTTAAAACGTGTTGGTACTTTTAAATTACATACAAAAGAAATACACAGCCTTGTCTTGCAACTCAGTGACAGTTTTAACACAACAGATTTCTTTATAGTCTAAAAATGTACATAATTTAAGACCAGAGCTTTGCAGTCACATCTGAAAGACAAATAGTTTCTAGTAAATATAAAAATATTCAACTTCCTGAATTTCAACACATCTCTCCTTAATTGCAGTCTAGGGTTTGGTTTTCCAAGTACTGAGCCACTCTAATGCTAGCTAGAACTCCTGATAGTACAGAACCTGGTTTAAGACAAAACAAAACACTGAACACTTTATTTTAGATATATCTAAAATAATAACTATCAACTCAGTTATCAAAAAAACATTCATATTTTAAAGGTATTACAAAAACATATATAAAAACATTTAATTATCTGTCTTTATGTAGACACTTCTCATCGTGTTGTACCTGTTTTTCAAGTTTAATTTGATTATCTTCCAGCTCCTCATTTCTAATAGTTTCTTGCTGTAACATTTGCTGCTGATGATGCAAAGTTTGTTGTAGGAGAATATTTTGTTCACTTGTGTCCTGGATATTCTGATCTTTTAGTTTTATTTCTTTCTGTAAATAATGAACCTGAAAACACATTTATTTTCCATTACAATAAAACATTTTTATTTGCATTTGCCATCAGCTATTCTTCATTCTTAATGGGCACAGAATCACACCTATGATTCAATAAAACTTCTGGCTTTGAATTTATTGCATTACTGTTTCAACAGTACAGAACACATCTCAAAATTCATCACTGAGTTGGGCTTTATAAAGTGAAGAAAGAAGTAACTTATCAGCCCCAGGTTTTGACTTCTTGTTTTCAAAATTTACCTAAACTGGTCAATGTTTTAAAAACGTATGTAACAAAGATTTTTCATCTCTTAATTACTGAGCCATTTTTCTTTCTGACATTCTTTAGTTCTCAGAAAGTTCTTGCTTTCCCCTTCAGATTTTGTTCTCGGTCCTCCCCTTTATTTCTTCCCGTCTCTGACAATAGTCATTCCAATAAAAAACAGGAATTCCAAGTGCCTAACTTGTCAAGTGATGAATGCCAAGAAATTTCTAGGTGGAGGAAAAAAAGAAAACATTCTTTAAAAAAAAAAAAAAAATCACTAACTGCTCACCCCAAAGTGGAAGTAGTGATTCTGTCACTTATGAAAAACATTGGTCACAATTAGAAAGCCTCACTTGCTATCCTTCAGTTTCACACAGCATCCAGCCTCTTCATATACGGTATAAGAACAATAGATTTTAGGGCTTTGAAAGCAGCAGTAAATATCACAGACTTATGTGTAACACAGACAATAGATTTCCATCCAGTTACTCCTGCACAGGCTCTAGTCATCTACAGCTGACTAAAGCCTATCCCTCAGCAGGTAGGGCAGCACTGCCATGAACAGCCTACTACAATAATTAGTTCACATGGTTAGGCATCCCCACAACCAAAAATTCATACTAAAAATAATTAAACTTAATTCTTTCTTGATTTCATGTAGTAGTGGAAAGTATGGTAAAACTCAGGGGCTTGAAATAAATTTTTTCTTATACCCAGGACTTCTTCCCTGTTAAGATACTCGCAACAGAAATCAATTACATGCATTTAAGTTTATATTGCAATAGTGCTCTCACCATTTTTTTTCCCCAAGATAATGCTTTCTTTCAGTTAATTCTGATTTTGTTACTTATTTCAGCAATTCATTTATCTTGGTATTTCTTTTCTCTAAGCTTATCCAGTGTTTCTTAGTTATGACTTTTCCCTTACCTTCACAAAATGTATAGTCTTCTCGCAGCTTATGTACTAGTCACAATGCAAATGTTTTGTCCCTTATTTCACAGACAAATTTTTAGATTAATCATTCACAATACATGTTCTCTGCATACAGAAGAGTTGTTAAAACAAGCTGTTACCTCTTCAAACTTTTTTTTGAGCTGATTTTCAAATATCTCTTTGTTTTCTTGCGACTGACTCAAATACAGTGCAACTTCTTCCTTACACACTTCTAGGGCTGACTCAAGTTGTCTCACCTAGTTAAATGTAACAGGTTACTTAAAATTGCATGTCACAGTTTTTATTAACTAGTCTAAAACAAGTGTTAAAAAACATATTTGTGAAAGTGTCTGAAAAACTACATTTTTATCTAAAGTTTTCAGAAATTAAAATTATTTGTGAAATTAAATTACAGTACTTTAGACTGTGTTTAAATGAGATAAGACTACTAGTTATGAGAAGATATTCCAGTATTTGTCAGTATCTAGAGTTTAAAAGCAAACAAATGCCCAATACCAAATCATTAGTCCACCATGTTTTATTACATATAGAATTGTATAAATAAATTTGGAACGATCATATGTGAGCTGTGACAAGTCTTTTTCAAAAATAACATTCAGATTTTAATACAATTCCTCTCAGAAAGCTACTAAACAGCAATTTTTTCTCCTTTCTGCACTGACAGCACCTGAGCTCTACCAAGAGGGAAAAGCTTTTAGCAGTGTCAACACTGCTAATCTATTTTACCCTTTTACTATTAATTCGGTTTTGAATAATCTCTAATAAACATCTTACAATCTCAAACAGATAAAAATTATAATGAACAAACCCACAGAGGTTTTAAGCCATAGTAATTCAACTCTTCTTAACTCTTTGGTTTCAACACTAAGACTTTTCTCATCAATGAGAACTGTGCTGCAATTAGATGCAGAATGGCTAATGATTTCAATGCTATCAGTTTTCTAAACCATATTGGATTGTATGCTTCTCTCCCCACCCAAATCAAGAGGTTTTTTTGAAGAGAAGTGATAACGGGTCTTAATTTTAAATCTCTGGAAAACATCCCAAACACCACAGGATGGACAGGAAACTGGTCCAACACAAGTTCAGAAAGAGCATACTACCAGCTAAGTCCCCAGTACCTTCTCCTAGTGATATCCTGAAGATTTGAAACTGTTTGAAACCTGACCGCAGTAAATCACCACATGGCAATGGTTTATTAAAATACTGTTGCAAGTGCTGCATGAAAATATTTATCAGGCAAACACTAGGAAGAGGTATAGACGGCTAAAAACATGACCAATATTATAATATCACATATGTCTAAAATATATGTTGTATGTAGAGCAAAAACTTACATAATGTTATATTTGTTCAACAAGCACAAATCTGCCCTATATATAACATTTTCTAAGTAATTTCTACGAAATTAACATTTCAAAGTAATTTTCTAAAGCAATTATGCATTGAATAATCTCTTACTGCAGGTCTCACTGTACTACTTTTAATTTAAAAAAATTTTTTTAAATGGAAAGACTTCAGGTTAATGACTTCTGAAATATTTATGTGAGATAAATTTCAATAAAACAGTCTTAAATAGATTTTCTCTAGAGGATAAAAGGAAATACACCATTACTGCAAACTTTAAAACTATTAATTGAAAATCACAAAGAGCTTACTAACTTTGATCGTTTCTTCTGTTAACTGACTTTTCATCACCTTCAATCCTTGATCTTTCTTGACATTTTCATTTTCCATTTTCTATTTGTACAAATATTTTTATTCAAGAGAACAAAATGTAAATATAGTAACATTGATTAAGCTAATAAAAACTCATACTGAGAATCAGAAAAAAAAAGGATCAGTGTATTTACAACACAATTGCTTCTATACTGTATTTGTGTACATTATCCTCTGAAGCGAATTTGGTTCCTCATAGCTGTCCCTTCATATTTTGCAGCGGCAGGAATTATTAAAAGGATTAAAACATTGCCATAATAGAACATTCTTGGTTCTCCACCTAGTGCAGAATATATGCAATTGTTCTTTATCCAGATCTCTTTCCTTTGATTAGAGAGAAGACCAAGGGGCAAACCAGAGGCATGAACAGAAATGCTGAGCTAGAAAATAACGAATGGTCATTGAAGTTTGTACAATATATAGTAGTAGCAGCTGTGGACTACACTAGATTCAGTCTATTCCTCAAACAAGAATTAAGAAGCAAAAACATAAGTATCTTTAATTTTTCCCAATTTTTCCATCTGTTTATGGATATGCTTTTCATCATTATTAGTCACTTGTTTGATTTGCATTTAAAGAAAGAGTCAACCTCACCTCTCTGCTTTCTATCAGCAGCCCGTCCAATGATTCAATGTGATGTTGTTTATCTATAACATCTTGTTGCAAAATAGATATTATTTTCTCTTGTTCAATGAATTGTTGATGTTTCTTCTCCAGCTGTGTCTGAAGCTGTCCATAAGTAATTCAAGTTTATTATTTTAATAAGCTTTTTCAGAGAATTTCTGCATCTAAATACATTATTCAGTTCTATCCACCCATCATTTTAGGAATGAAAACTAAATACATTCCTGCCATCAGCAGTACTGCAGAGTCTTAAAAACATAGAGAAATCCAAAACACTTAATATTGTAAGGCAACAGGAGAATCAAGAGAATGAGAGCAGGCAGAGTGTAACCATCTGTCATCAGCCAAGACAGCAAGACATGCATATGTTCTTTAGTAAAGATGACAACCTTCTTGAATAGCTAGAAATAGCCACGGTTATATTTCTAACCACATGAAGCAACAGAATTCTTCTCTAAAGACTGAAAAAAACCTACCAACAGTTCTCCCTGCACACAGATGCTCATAAGGCTCAGACTGGCAGAGGTTCAGCACACGAAAGAATATTACTAGAAGCTGTTATGGTTTAATCCCTGTAGACAAAAAAGCTATAGGTTTGGTTTTTTTTTACCAGGTGTTTGGAGCAAAGAACAACAGTATTCTTCCTAAGTTCCTATTTCTCTTCAGTTGAGCAGAAAAGAGGATGTGAATATCTCAGAGGGAAATCATGAGACTGTGTAGTGTTAGATGGAAAATGAACTAAAATAAGGAAATGCAGGGAGAAAATATAACTTTTTAATTGGACATCTGCCTCAGAGTTACTAAAAAGACCAAGAAATTTAACATAAGAAAACAGTTACCAAGTATATCACTCACACATACTAGCACACAAGGAAGGGCTTACCAGTTCAATCTGTTTCTCCATCTCTTGGTGCTGCTCAAGGTGATCCAACTTTGCTTTTTCAAAAGCAGAAGTTATTTGCTCATGTTCTTCACTGATAGTTGTTTCCAGCTCATGAATGCGTCTGTTTTTTCCCTGGGAAAGAGCAACAAAGAGGACTTAAAAATATTTAGCTGTGCCATTAAATATTGTTTTATTTGATGATCAAGTTCCTAGATTTCATAGAAGAACAACACAGAAAATACTGAAGTTATACACAGCGTGTTTCATCTCAAAGGATGTCACACCTGTAACACAGGTATAAGAATGGCACTAAATGCAGCCACTACGCAGAGACAAGGTGTCTGCCAAGGTGAGCTACTGGCACAGATTAAAGCAACTGCAGCAGGGAATTTCTGACAAAGACAAAAACAAATTTTATGTTCATATGGATAGATTTCCATTTGAAAAGGACCACATAAACAGCTTCCTTTTCTAGCAACCCTAGACCTCTTCCCAAAACTAAAAAAGTTTGTATAACAACAACCAAACCTGAATTTACAGTGCTCCAAGTGTTAGATCACCTTCCTCACTTCTTATGATTTAGAAGACTTTTTTATTCACAGGTCTACATGTACTTACTAAAACAAATGGCAATGCTACAACTGATTTCAATAGGACCGGCTTCTCATTGCACATATCATCACAAGGAAAAAAGTAACATGTCCATTAATAACTTGCCATGTTCAAAAGCAAGAAAAAAAGAGGGGTCTTATTTGAAGCAAGATTCAGTTTTTAAAAACTGCACTGTCTAAAAACTGAAGATTGTTTAGCAGATCTGAAAGTCTATCAGTTTTGAATACATGGAATAATACTGTTTTAGCTTAAACTTTCATCTCCATTTATGTCTTTTTACATAAATGTAGTTTCTCACTGAGAACATTTTACCATGAGTTCCTGTTCCAACTCAATATTTCTTGCTGCAGCAGTGGAATAAGCAATAACCTTTTCTTCCAACTGTTTCTCAAGTGCAGAAAGTTGAGAAGATTTCTTTCTTACCTGAAATTAATTATAGTACAAAACAGTATGAAGACAACTGTTTTGGGTTTACTCAAGTATTTGTATATACTTTCTTAACACCAATTCAATCTTAGCTACTACTATTTCCTAGTATTTCTAATTATTTATTTACTTGTTTATATTTGTATGATCTATTCAACTTTAGTACTTACAGAGAAGAATTCAGGACAATTTACCTCAAATTTATCCAATTCATGATAATTACCAGTGCCATGTGAGTGAATTAGCTACTATAGATTTATAACATTTATGTCCATTATTAGGAAATACTGCAAATTCCATTATGCTGGAATTCTACAAACACAGCACTAGAATGTAAACATCAGCATTTCAACTTATTCAACCAAAGAAGAGCTAGCTGAAGGTGGTTTTTTTTTTTTTGGTGACACTCTGGTAATAATGTTAGTCTCTGGTAACTGTACCAACATTTAATGAGGAAAAGTACAACTGTTGCTTCAACATCTGTTTCTTAAAATTACACATTATTTGAACTACACCAAAGCAACAAGACTGTGCATATTTTCCACATAACAAATCAAAATAGTAGTAGTAAAGCCCACTAACTACATCAGCTTTAAAATGAGATTTCTGACAACTGACAAATTAAGGCTGCTATCTTTAAGTTTTTCTGCTTGCTCAAAAGTTTATTTCCAATTTTTCCTAAATAAGCCAGACTTTAAAATTAATATGGCAATTGCAGTTTTCCATAACTCTTGTCTTAACTATCTTTGATTACTGAACTAAATAAAAAGTGACATTTTTTCAGTGCTGTTAAAAACTTACTTCTCTCTCTAAACTACTAGTTTTTGAAGCCTTCTTCAATAGGTCTTCCTGTATGATTTGAAACTGACTGGCTCTCTGAGCCATGCTGGTCCTCAAAGAAGAATTCTCATCATCTGCTTCTGTCAGTTTAGTGCGTAACTCTTCGATCTCTTTCTGCAATCTTTGCCTCTCCTTTTCAAATTGTTTGCTGATCAGCTCCAACTGTTGACATCTTCTCCTCTCTCAAAGTAGAAAAAAATAAATTTAAGATTAATTCATAAAAGAACATACATATCAGCACTCAAGCAAATAATCATACAAACTGAAGGGAGGAGAAATATAATTTAATGACAGCATATTAAACTAACACACATAGTATTCAGAAACAAGACTGTTTATTTTTTCCCCTAATCTAACTGAAAGCTGCGACTCATGAAAACAAACCAACCCCCTCCCAAACATTCAACAAAAAAATCCTGACAAAACAGACAAAAAATTGAAGACAGCATCTTTATATAGGTGCTCTGAAGTAATTTCATGGAGCAGTTGAAAAGTAATCACAGAAGCAATTGCAGAAATTCTGTAACAGCAGGATATAGAGAAAAGAATCAAAGAAGATATGGAGACCTTAGCATAACCGGCATAAAGAAATAATACATGGTTCTATTTCAACAGAAGCTGTAGCCTGGATATTGCTGAATAAGTAATTTAACTAGCAAAGGGAAGAATAACATTGCGCCTGTAGAACATGACAATTTACGCAATTCCAAGATGGCAAATGCTCCATGTTCAACCAAACCATATCTGTTAGCTCAGAGATATATTTAAAAATCACTATAAAAACAATTTAAAGTCCACCAAAAAATTCCTGTCCTGTGGATTAATCGGACAGAACTGCACAGCTATTTCAGTAAGCTTACCTCCTTGACTTCTGATCAATTTGACAGGCTCTGTTTCCAGGCCACATAACCCACTATTTTCTTGTCCTTCATTATCATTAGAAAGATGCTCAGTTCCAGTACCGATAGTGAAGTCTGCACGAGGCTTTTGAATTTCTTCTTCTTTCATTGCCAGTTCAATGCTATTATAAAGGAGGAGACAATTATTTAACATTCTTTCCACATGCTAGTTCTAATACCACCTTATTATCTGCCTATTCTTGCCAAAATTCAGTAACCAGAAAGTTATACCTTAGGTCTGCAATCAAAGGTTTATTCAATTCACAAGATTCAGAGAGAGCTTCTTTTGTTGAGGAACCAGATAGCTGGTGTTTCAAGTGGTGCCATTTAAACTAAAAGTTAAGGGAAAACCAAGATCAATGCAAAATTTACTTTTTATCACTTCACAGCATGATTAATTCATGTGTTATACTAGCATATAAATTTTAAGACACATACACCAGGATGTTAAAAGTTTGGATAACTTGATCATTAAAATTATTCTCCTAAGTAAGTGCTTGCAGAGCACTGCAGGTTTGTCTCACATCAGTAGACATTATAGGCATTAAGGCCCTCTGAAACGGAGACCATTCCTTTAGACATCTTCGTACAGGTACTGAAGCATGAACATTTTTGCTGTGAACACAGGGAGATATTATCAGTAATTCCACCTTTGAGCTTCCCACATCATACTTCCTTCTAGATTTCAAGGACTGCATTAAACACTGTTTTTCCCCTCAAGTTACAGAAGGCTTCTTAATATTTCATTAAATTACTAGAATCTCAAGTTTTTCCAGAAAATAATTAGTATTTTCCAAAAAGGGCCCTAAAACAATTTTTAAGGCTCTTCCAAACAACAGCTCAAAACATCATTTTTATACAAAATTTCTATAGTCTCTTCAGCAGAGGTCACTTTGGCAATTCCAAAATCCTGCAGAAAGCATACTTTTGATTTTGTTTTCATTACAGCTACTTACATTTATACTTCAAAACTAAAAGATATCAGACGTAATCTGTACTCCTGACCTCATATGTCTCTCCAGCCCTTCTTGACTTCCCAAACAATTCCTCCAGTAACCCCAGTCAGTTCACAACTTTGAGTTTTTTTACATGACTCCCAATCACAGTCAGTTTGGTGATAAACTTCACCATTACAAGCTTCAGGCTCATAAGCCAGGGTTCATTCCAGGAAAACAAGAGTTCATTTGCAGTCAGGGAAGGCATGCCTTCTCTTCTCCAGAAAAAAAAAAGTTTCTACAAACATCTCTCCTGCTCTAATTTCTGCATTGCTGAAGTTGACACATCAACTCTGGCTGTGTCACACCATGTGCTTGCCATGTGGGAAACGTCATACTGTTCTACCGAGAAGAACCTCTGCCATATAACAGGACATCAGTATATTAGAGAATATACATACATCTGAAGAATCAATACATAGAACAGAGGAACAGAAAGTGTAATTTTAAATGTTTGCTGATTAATCAGTTCCAAAGCACCTATTCCTTGTTCTTGAATGAGAAGACAAAAGTAAAATATTTAAATTAAGAAAACAGGTCATCCATGCATCTTGAAAACCAAAGATATTTCAGTCAGATTTTCTCAAGAACATCACAGGATTTCCATGCAATGTCAGTTAGGCTTGTTTAAGACACATAAGACAATTTTTAAGGATGTATCAGTTACTGTACCTTTTCAGATGTACTTGGAGATAACTGGGAAATAATGGTTTCTAGTATGTTAAGCTCTTCCCTTGAGTCTTCAATTTCTTGATGGCATAATTTCAAGCGGTTATGTTGCTGTGCAGTAAGTGCTCTCAGCTCTGCGTTTTCACTTATTAGAGAATTTTTCTCTTTAAGTACTATTTCTTTTTCACTCAGTTCACTCTCAAGCTCAATGATTTTCTGATCAGACCGATTCAGCATTGATAACATTTCAGTGTTCTTTACCTCTAGAGTCTTAATTTCTTCTTTTGTGCTATGATTCTCTTCCTTTAATTGCCTAAAAAAGTATATTCATTTAAAAGGTATAGCTCAGCATAAGAGGATTTTCATTAAGTACCAGAAGAACACACCATAACTATGCTGTTTTACTAGTTCCTTCCCTCTCAAAATCTAGGATTAGCTCGATACAAAGGACAGAAAAGTTTTCACTCCTTTACTAAGCTTTCACTGTTCCTAAGGTCCAAGATGCAAACTGCTATTAGCAAACAGGAGAGAATAAACTACTTCTCATTCTTAAGCAACTTAGTAAAGCTTTAAGCAGTATCAGGGGAGTCACTGGTAGGAAATAGATCAAGGTGGCTTTAACTATGCTGAAGCCAAGGGAATTCAAGAACAGGATAAAATAACTATATAACAATACCCAAAATCACAGTGGATAAACACAATGCACTAAGACTGAGCTAGTCTAGCATTTTGCTAACAAGAGAGGGAAGAGGAGTCCTATTTCTTTTCTCCCCTCATATCTGACTGTACAGTGAGCCAATTGTATTTTTAGCCCATCACAAATCACTTTTTTAGGTACCTGTTGATTTAGGAAACTGAATTAGCTCAAAGTCCTGATGAGTGCCAAAGCAAGTGCAAGTTAGCAGAGAAAGTGGGCAGTCTAGAGGAAAGACCCCCATGAGCCGCAGAGAGCTATTAGACAGGCTCAAGCTACCATAAGGATGCTCACACAATGCCCACTCTTGCCTAAATGGCCTACAGAACAACTGTTATGGCAGGAACACGAGTGTGGACAGCGCGTGTGAATGGGATACCTAAAACTGTCTGAGGTGTCTGACCAAACCTAATAATGCTAAAGACAACCAGCTGATGGTCGTTTTCCCTCATTGAAGTAATGAGGGAATTACCAAAAGACAAAAGGGGTTCAGCTTGAAAAGAAACATACAAGGAGCATAAAAATTTTTAACCGTGGGAAAGGACCTTGGAGTGGGAACAGAGTAGCAGTCAAAACCTGGTTTGACACTTCCAGATGTTGTAGCTAGCATCACAACCTCTGTTCAGACCTGAGTGCAGCCTCCCCTTCGGAAGCCGAGTATCCTTCACTCTAGCTAGGGACTCGCAGCTGGTGCTGTAAATGAACCCACAGGGCGCTTTCTCGTTGGCACATACATTAGTGGACAACAGGCAGCAGAACAGGTGTCCATAAAACCAGCGTACCCACATCTCTCACAGAAGCGGTGTGTGAGCAAGGGAACCTATGCTCCCAGAAGGCTTGGTGGGGTGTTGCTTGTTACTGTGAATATGTGGCAACATGTGGGATTAGAACTTTTAAGAATTAGGTTTAGAAAAGAATTTTGAAATTTGTAAGTATTACTAACATTTTTTACCTGTTTAGTATTATGGTTTGTCTGTTGTGCTGCTGATACTGATCCTAAGTATTCACTGACGCTGGTCCTGATTTGGTTTGAACTACACAAATTGAGCGGCATTTTCACAGTAACAGTTGTAACATGCAACTTCTTCTCAAATAACTGTATGGAGATTTGTAAAAGCCTTTGCATTACCTTAATTGCTCTTCTAGGACGTCTAGATCCTTTCTGTAGCTGACACATTTTTCATTTAACGTCTCTTTTTCTTTTTCACAATTAAACAAACGTTTTCTCAGGATTACTTCTTCAGCTTTAACCTTAAAAAGCAATTTTTTTTTGTTACTGTTCAACAATAATATAAGCTTCCATGGCCAATGGCTTTTTTAAAAGAATACTATAAACACTATGCTGTTCCTTTTTTTCTTTCTGGTAAGCCTGTAGTTAATGCTATTGCTCACTGTTGTGAAGAAAAGGAGAGGGGCAAAGAAATTTTCTTTTTTTCCTGTCATCTGGGAAAAAAGTAATGTTATTTTGGTTTAGTATTTTAGGGTATATTTGTAGCTGGCCATCTCCTTCCACAAGGAAAGAAGTCTACTCAAACAAAAATTGTCTGTAAGAGGTAACTGTCTCAGGCCTGTATTTTCTCCTTCCACAAGGCAGGAAGCATTAACAATTTTGACCACTGGAACTTTGGGAGATAACTTCATTTTCATCTTAGCCCTTCTCTAGACTGTGTTTCATTGAACAGGTTATACAGATGGGTCAAATGAGTTCTTTTAAAAGGATTGTATACTTTTAAAATGTAAAACTCCCAGCTGGCAAGCAAGAGACCAAAGAAACAGCAGCAGTATTAGGACACCTCAAAGATGCAGACTGTCCAGACTGTGCAGAGACAGTTTAAAACTGGATAACTGAAGTTATCACCACAAATAGTTGTTTAACCTGTGCCACCCCTCTTATGACTTTTCCAGCAACAAGCAGAAACAACTGACCCACTGGTGAACCTGTTGCTGTTTGCTGCCTAGCTTACTGAAGAAGCAAAATCCTAATAGCATGGCAAAAACAAGTGAAGAAAAAACTCTTACCTTTTCTAATTTTTCAGTTATTTTCTGTTTATACTTTTTGAAAGCCCTTGTCAGCTCCTCCGCGTTCAACAAAGCTTCATCTCTTTGTTGTTCTGCTCTGCAAAGAAGCATACCAACTTTAAAAATCACAAATTTCAGTCATTATGTAATTATCTCCTCCGGTTACTAAAAACAACTACCATATTAATTGCTTCAGATAACTTCCCTTCTTCCAACTTTCCAACCCCTGGATAAAAAAAGTTTCATATGAGGCATAACTTAATTTTAAATATCATATTTGCCTATTAACATAAACAAGATTCTAATAAGACTAAGAACGTAAAAAAACCACTTTTGATTCCCTTTCAAAAACCATTTGATTCAAATCATCCTCCTGTCCCTACCAGTAAAAGTCCATTTTAGGGACTGGGATAGCATGCATGATAAGGAAGCAGAAGATAGCAGCGCTCCTTAAAATTCAAACTGCTTAAGGGGAACTAGAAAAGATTTTGATACTGAAAGGAGCTCTTGTGATGGAATTATGATGAGACTGACAGGAAGTGATGAAAGGATAAATTATTGGAGGCTCCTGGAGAGATGGCATCAATAACAGTAAAGGAAGCTGAGACTGGAATGATATCAGATGAGCAACTGTTCAAAGCAGCAACCCAGACTGCCTACTATTCCACGCTATTACTCTGCATCCCTGCCCCTTTCTTACTTTCCCCTATTGTTACTCACTAAGGAAGAAGTTAGAACAGTAACTTTGGGACAGCTCAGGTGCACAGTCTGTTCAGGACACCCAACACAGGCACAGAAGAACTACAGCTTTTCAGCAACATTTGTTTCTCTTCCACTAAGGGAACTGTGGGGACAGGGCAAGTGCCTCACCTAAGTACAGCCTACCCTTTGATCCATGTTTCTCCATCTGAGGACCACTGCCCATTTAGAGACAGCAAAAATATTCAGAGAAGGGGATCAAGGGATTTCAGTTTAACAAACAAAATAGTGTTAGTCTAAAGCACTTCTGTTTGCCTGGCCGAAGAATAGTAAGTGGTTGTCATTAGTGATTAAAAACAAACTGTAATAACTGTTAATACTAACCATAACATGCATGTTGCCTTTAACACCTGGTAGAAGCTCAGTTTTTCTAAAGTACCGAAATATTTACATTTGCAACTAGGAACTAAGTACAGCTAGTTCCCACCCCATGTGCTCTGTGAATGAACACTGAACATAAATCAACACATTCCTTCACCAGTAGCACATGCTCCACAGACAAGCCAAACACAGGGTGTGCATTCAAAAGGCTCAAGAAAAGCTTTCCTAAGTCATTAATTCAGTTAATTCTTGCCCCAGGTATTGCAGTTAAATGAATTGGGCAGGTAGGAATCTTTCTATTTATTCTGTTTATTTCTTTACAATTACATTTTGGAAGGGATAGGATTGTATATGGTAACTTCCAACAGTCAACAGAAATTACCTAATCCTCCCAGTAGCCACACAACCACTAGGCTAAAAGAGACAATAGGAAAGGGAAATGGGGATTGAGATGGAATTACAGCACCCTTTTCAACAGTACCTTATAGACAGGTAAGATTAAGGATAACAAAAATGTTCTCTCAACTAAGATGTGCTTCTATCACCTTCCTCACACCAACCCTAAAAATACAGCACTCGATACTGTTGAATACTGAGTACTGAGCATACTCTGCAGGTTCATGCAAAACAAAGTCAAAAATAACTCAGGAAAAATACATTCCGGACACATTTCAGCTCTCCACTGCAGTACATCTATTCTGAAGGGAAAGAACTGGTGATAAACCAGTTACTAGTGTACGATATCAGTCTGCAATTAGGATCAAATTTCAAGATTTAAAAAGTGCTTATTTAAATAATAAGTGTCTTCACACAGAACTTCCCCATTTTTTAAAAAAAAATATCATTTTTAAAGCAGAAAAATAATTTGATTCCACAAAGTAAACATCTGCGAACGGAAATTAACACTTATGCACTATTATTTTGTGTTCAATTTATTAAAATTACTTAGCTACCTCTTTCCTTGCTTGCTTAGTTCAGTTAACTCAGTTTGCAGATTTTTATAGTCCTTTTTATATCTTTGTAACATGTTTGCTCTTTGCATTCCTGTCTTCCGGCTTTGATCCAGTTTATCTTCTGCATCTCTATCAAATAAACAAAGCATAATTAAAAAAATAGGAACCTTTTTGTAAAGAAAGTAGATTTTTGTTGTTCTTTTCTGCACATGATGTTTGAGAAGCACTAGACAAACACACTGCAACTCTCAAAATTAGCTTTGGAACACCCACAGGCCCCAGACTCCCCATGAGAATGTCTGCAGCCTGGAGTGGTGTCCAAATCTCATCAATAGGCATCAGGTGTCACAACTGACAAGGACGCAGGTGGCTGCCTTTGTGTCATGAGATCTGAACATAGAAATCACCATTTTTCTGGCAATAGGTGTGACTGGTCAGGGTAACATGTGGGAAACAACACTAAACTATCAATTAAATGTAAGTATTATTTGTGAAGACAGACTATCGAGATATTAATTAAATATTATAGAGCATGAGGTTGTAAGATAAATGACAGCAGGCATGTCTTCCTGACAGCCTCTGGACACTGGATACACTAGCTTTCTTTGGCCATTTGCCTTAATATATTCACAAAGAAAGAATCCTTTATGCTACATGCTGCAGAGTCATGCTTGAAAAATGTGTATGCTTATTCACTACAGAATATATGCAGTCATGTAGCATACAGTCACTTTGGTCAGTTATAAGGGCACATTCATGTTTAGCGTACATTATAAACTAGTTTCTTTTACCTTTTTTCTCCATTTCTTGAAGTACATGCAGCACAAAATAAAACACCTCCCTCCTCCTATATATGGCTCCAAAATGAAAGTTTCAAGCCCCAAATTACCTGACCCACACAGTACCAGTAATTATATAATCCCAAAAGAGACTGGACTAGCAAGCAGACCACAAAAAAATGTTCATTTAAAAGTACACTTACTACCTCAGAATTTTATCTTGAGCTGAAACTTCTGCTTCCAAGTTTACAATCTGTTCTTTCAACTTCGGAATACTGACTAAACGTGTACCTAAAATCGATTCAAGATAAGAAATCTGAAATACAAACAGATGTGGGGTTTCATTAACACTTGCACATATACCTTCAGGTGACATGCATAAGAACAATCTGCTTAGCAAATGACACAGTGCTCTTAACCCCACTGTGGAAGATGCTTGTTCATCTACACAAACCGCTCTCAATTTTCTGCTCATTTAACACCCTTCCAGTTCCCTAGCACCATTCCAGTGTGATATGCTGTCTAGCACAGTGATTTCTTTATATGTTGATCTTGTCTCTTGCTTTTCCCCAGAAGTTTATATTCCGCTATTTGTTCTTTCCATGCCAGACAGTCAAACATTTTGTTTATCTCCTTATTTGTACTGTCTTGGAGATAACATTTCTCAAACAAAAAGCATTAAGCATAGCTATGTTTTATTAATGCTACACATAAACCAAACACAAGAATATAGTTATCCTGAAAAAAAACTGTAAACACAAGTGTATATTAAATCAGTAATGATTTATTAGATACAATATTTCCTTCTAACTCACCTTCACTTTTCAAACCAGCAATATTAACCCAACCTAAAAGGTCAACATTTTTCTTTTCCTAGACAAATGACTACTGTGCCATTTTTATTCACATTAACCTTAATGTAGGTCAGACGTGAACATATGGTACTAAATACATTATTGAACTATTTTCTTACATAACGTATTCCTCATTCTGCGACTTACTGGCTTTAGATTAAACTTTGGAACATGAATAGATAGAATCCATAATTAATATAGTTGTTTTGCTCATGTAGATCCCAAACTATTCTGTTCCAAAATTAATACTGAATAGTATGAAAAAAATAGAATATTAAACTTTAAAGTTTAAATATTAAATTTAGACAGATTAAGACAAGACAAAAATTAGTATGTTCTGCTTGGAATAACAGACTCAACTGTCATGGTCACTGGGGTGGTTTTTTGGGTTTGGGGTTGTTTTTCTTTTTGATGAATACACTAAAGATACATACTCTTGTTTTTGACTGCATCAATTCAAAGTTCATTGTTTCCACTCTGTTCTTCAGGTAGTGGTTCTGAGAAGTCAAAGATGCATTTTGCTCATGAAGGGCACCCAGCTTCTCCTTAAGACATTCATTTTCTTCCATGGTTTTATCAGAAGTTGTGGATACTGAGTAAGACTAGACATTAAAAAAAGGTTTTTATATATATATACACACACACACTTGTATATGCATATGTGAGCAATATACACATCAGTGGAAACTCTACAAAACAAATGTATTTAAGACATTTAAGAGTGCTCCATTGATATAATTGTCCAATGCTAGAGCATATCAAATCCAAGCCCTAAAAGCAAAAACATATTCATAAACATAGCAAAGCACAGAAAACCACAGTAAAAAAAATAAGTGGAGTGCAATATTTACTTTGGATTTTCTTTGAAAATCCTGGCAAGACGTTTTACCAGCATTCTTCTTACAGTTGGAAACGCCTTGACAGTTGCAATTAGGCTGAACAAGGTCCTCCAGAGTGAAGTCTACAGCCTCATCAAAGCAGTGGCCATAATGTTCACTTGTATTAGTGCTAGGAGAGAGAGTAAAAAGTTGGTACACCATTTTTTCTTGTCTGTTTTTAAATTGCTCATAAAGAGTAGCAAAAGCACGAAAGGAGCTACTTGCAATAATCCATTACACTGTATAAGACAGATCTACCCTACAAGAGACAGGCTGTTCTCATTCCCAAACACACTCATACCTGGAAAGCTCTTCCTCTACAGCCTGTAGGTTTCTTTCAGTTCTCCTCAGCTGATTCCTTAATGATTGTACATTTGCAAGTGGGTCTTCAGCAGCAGCACTTTTAGAGCAAGTCCACATACCATATTCCATTGGTACCAGACATATGACTAAATATTTAATATTAAAACATTGTTAAATGCACGTGAGTACCATTTTCAAAGATACTTTTAAAGATACCAGAATAAGGCAAATACAAAAAAATGAAAGGAGGAAAAAAATGAAACACAAGAAAGGAAATATTTAATTTCCAAATGTAAATGTACATTTTGCATGCTACCTTTTCCCACGTTCACTAGATAAAAATCACTCTGTACTAATTATCTTTTTTGAGAAAAAAGTTTTGTATGTATTTGTGAAGTATGAGAAGCTTCATGAATTGCCACTTACAAAAACTGGAAAAGCTTGCCTCACATTAGTTGCCAAAACTCTCTTATACAACACATCTCAACTACTTCAGCAGTCCCATACACAAAACTCGCCTCGCTGTCCAGTGACCAGTGAAATTGAAAAAATCAGAGCAGCGAGGACGTCGCAACACTGAAGACGCGAGCTACTAAGCTGGGGGGAGGGCGGGGGGTGCTGCCTTCACCACAGCAAATAAGACTTCGCAGATCGAGCTTGAGACATTTTGATGGGAAACGGTCAGATGATTCAGAGAAGCCAGCGCTGCCGGGCGAGACGCTGCCGCCCCCCCGCCCTTCTCCAGCAGCACGGGGTCCCTCCGCCGCCCGGCTTTGCAGGCCGGAGCCGGCCGGCGCCCGGCCCGACTGCGATCCCTCCTCCGCCTTCACGCCGCTCCGCCCGCCCCAAGCCACGGCTGCTCCGGGCGGCCGGGAAGCCCCGGGAGAGGCGCCCCGGCCCCGGGGACCAGCGCCAGCGCGGCGGCACGGCTTCGCGACAGCAGCCGCCGCTCCTATAGGGAGCCCGACGGTGGAGGGACCCAGGCCAACAGAGAGCTGGCGGCATCGGGCGCTCGCCTACCCCGGCGCTCACCGACCAGCGGCCCCAGGCCGCCAGCCAGCCAAGGGCAAGCGAAAGGCGGAAATGAGCCTCGGCACCGGGAAGATCCGTGTCGGCAGCAGCGCGGGCTCGGAGCACCCCACCTCCCCGGGAGCCCCCAAGCCCGGTCCTTACCCTGCTTCAAACAGCGCGGGCCACTTGAGGCCAAGCCCGCCCTGACCGCGGGGCCCCTATGGCGCATGCGCATTCCCCCCCTCCCGCGTGCCGGTGCCGCAGGGGTCCCTGGGAGGGGACGTGCGTCCCGGGCAGGGGTAGGCCCCACCCACCGCGTCTCTCTGCCGCAGTGCACTGTGGGCGGGCGGGGCGCGGCGCTGCGGTGGCTGCGATTGGGGGAGCGGCGCGAGGGGCGGGGATGGCCCCGCCCACGCCCCGGAGGCCGGGCCCGCCCCCTCGCTCGCTCCGCGACGGCGGGAGGGCTGCGGGCCGGGAGGGCGCCGCGCGCCGCCGCCATGGCGCCGTTGCCGTGGCCCCAGCTGCTGCTGCTGCCGTTCGGGTGCTTCGCGCTGCTATTGTCGCCGCCGCCCGGTGCTGCCGAGTTCAGCCCTTCCCTGGACAGCGACTTCACCTTCACGCTTCCCGCCGGCCGCAAGGAATGCTTCTACCAGCCCATGCGCAAGGAGGCCTCGCTGGAGCTCGAGTACCAGGTGGGGCAGGGCGGCCGAGCCCCGGGAGGGCGAGGGGCTTCCCCGCGGGCTGGTCCTGAGGGAGCCGGGCGGCCCCGCATTCCGCCGCGGCGGCGTCGCTGCCGTCCCTGGGCCGTGGGCGGTGCTGGGCGGTTCGGCTGCCGGTTCCCTTTTACACCGGTGAAGTTCCGCTGGCGGCGGCACCGCCCGCCTCTGCTGCCGGCAGCTGCTTCCCGGGGGTTCCCCACCCAGGGCCGCGGCTGGAGCCGCCTCAGGGCGCTCCGCCAGCACGGCCCTGCGAGCGGGCGGTGCGCGGGGGTCACAGGCATCCCGGAGCGCTTCCCCGAGCGGCGGCCCGGGTGGCGGCGGCGGCGGCAGGAGGCCGCCCGCCCGGTCCGCCGCGGGGCTCTGCTGGCACTGCGCAGCGCCCGCAGAGCAGCGCTGGAGCTACACGCTGTTAAAAGCTGTATCTTTGGGAGGAAAAAACCCAGACTTTTACAGCCTTTTTAAAATGTTCTATCAGATTTATTTTTTTTCCCTGAGATCTGAAGTTGTTATCTTTTAAAACAGCAAAAATTTACAAAGTTAACGTCTGTGACCTTGTGTAGTAGCTCTAAAGCATAAACACGATTGTTGCTGGTGCACAAAACCCTTGCCTATCTTTGTGTTGATATTTAACACCTTTTATCTCAGTTATGAAAGTTCTCAAAAATAGTCGGCTTTAACTAGAATAATGTTAAGGTCTTGATATCCTTGGGAAAGAGTTGAGTTCCCCAGGTATCTGTGGGAAAGATCTCTGCCGCCTTTTTTTTTTTTTTCTTTCCTTAAAATAAAGACTTTTTTCAGAACAGGCACAGTGAGGGAAGCTACAGTGAATGTCTTCCCATCCTGCTACTGTGCCTCAGAATTGGCTGGGATCTGTCTCTCTCCCCTGCCCCCTTTTCCTCCCCTCTGTTTCCCAACTAGAATTACAAAGCTGAAATTCCTGATTATTTTCTAATTGTTGTTACACGCAGAACTGAACACAAATGAAAGATTGAGGTGTCCAAGCTTTGTTCAGAGCCCTAAGCAAAATAGAAGTTTATTTTGCACTGGCAAAGTAGGGATTTATTTTAAACATAATCAAAATAATTTTATTTTAGAACAAATGTGTATAATTATTTTTACTCAGACATAGATTTATTAGCACTACTGCTAACCGTAATGATTCCTCTTTCTATTTGAATGTGTAGAAAAGGAGCCCTGTATGTCATTAGAAATATTTATTTTGTACTCAATTATCCTGACTTGTTAGTGGTTAAATTTAATATGTAATGTAGGATGCAGGTCATTCTCCAAAGACATAACTATGCTGATACAAGGTTTTGTTCTGGGTGTTTAGATTGTATCATAGCCCTAAAGGTACATCACTATGTATGGTTTTTAATTTGATCAGCTGTTAGCTACTAATTTTCCTTGTCCTTTCTCTCTTTTTGGTAAATCTCCAGTGTAAACTTTGCCCTCAATTTCAGCAGGAGCAGACTGCTGTACTCAAATAGCTCACTGGAAAACAAGCAGCAAAAAATTCCCCTACAGTGGACCTAAGTAATGTCATAAAAATGATCCCTGTCTGCCCCCTTATGCAGCTACTACCTTCCCTATAGAGAATTTCTACAACACAACGGATGTGGTGATACATCTGTAGCCATGTTACACAGTTAAAGCTGCACATTTTTGTAATGCTGTATGCACTTATGTGCTTAGGAAGCTAAATGCCTTCAATTCCTTCTACCTTTGGGAAATGAGAGTGCCTTGGGAGAATTCAGACCTTAAATCTGCATCAAAAGGTGAGAAGGTCTGTGGTACAGCTTTGATTGACATAAAAAATGTAGTTGTGTCTTCTACACTGTTAATTTACCCAGCAAAGAGGACACTGCATAGATTGTATACTTGTCCAAATATATACGTGTATATACATAAAAGTGGCAGACCTTTGCTATAAAATTTCTACCACTGAACTAGGGCTGGTACTTACCCATCGATGAGGTCTGCCATAGAAGTGCTAGATTTAGCCATCTGCTGGTATTTGTACAAGTTGGCTAACCCTGCCTGTTGACAAAATTACACACATTTTTAAAAACAATTAGGGAAAGGCTCGGTATAAGCCTAGCCTAGCATAATTAGATCATATTTAGTTTAAGATTTGAAATGGCTAAAATGCTTTTGGGTTAAACCAGTGTTTAATTTGTTTCTAATTAACATGGTGTGAACTCATGGCCAGATTCAACTTTAAGATTCTGTGTCGGTTTCCTTACCTAAAAATAATTGCCTTCCCTAAAAATGTTGCCATCCGGAATGCCACTGGTTGGAGGGGTTTTTTTTTGTTTGTTTCACAGGTTCTAGATGGAGCAGGATTAGATGTTGATTTTCATCTGCTGTCTCCAAAAGGTGAAACTCTAGTTTTTGATGAAAGAAAATCAGATGGAGTACATACGTAAGTTTAAAATCTTCAAACTTAGAAGTGTTCCATAAAGTACTTTTCTGTTTTCTTTAACAAATATAACTATAATAAGGGTAGAGTACGTTTTATTCTTTAGTATTACAAAAGACTTTCTAATAGGACAATTTGAGAATACTAATTACCTTTTTTATAAACACTGAACACTTTTTACAGTTTTACAGATCTTACCATGAAGCGAAGGATATTTTTGTTTTAATGATAGCTGTTAATGGTCAGTGAACAAAAATAACTATTGTGGAGTTGGAAAAGGTCTCCACATCTAATATCAAAAGATCTTGTCAGTCATGTAAATACACTGAGAAGTCCCCCATTTTTCTAGTCCATTTATCAAAATATGTAGTAACTACTGTAATTTTACTATATAAGAATCCCACTCATATTACAGCTTTTTTCTAATGATTAACCATGATTCAAAATGCCAATAAAGGAAGATGAAAGTAAGCTGCTGTTTTTGTCATTTTAAGCCTTAAGAGGCAGTGGGGTTGTTTTGCTATGACTTGTGCAATGTGTCTTTAGAGTTCTTATTTTTATATAAAATGCATATTCAGTTATTTCTAAGTGCATGATTGTCAGTCTTAAAGAGGAAAATTTTCTTATAAAAACTCGCTTTTTGAGAACCAGCACAAAAAGTGTAGTTAGTTTAATGACATTTTGCTTATACACACAGGGTAGAAACAGAAGATGGGGATTACATGTTCTGCTTTGACAACACATTCAGTACCATTTCTGAAAAGGTGATTTTCTTTGAACTGATCCTGGACAATATGGGAGAAGACGGCCAAGATCAGGAAGACTGGAAGAAGTACGTTACAGGCACGGATCTCCTAGATATGAAATTGGAAGACATTCTGGTTAGTACTTGGATCTTTAATTCTTTTCAATGTAAGAACATTCGTAAAAAACATCACTGTCATTTAGCCATTCTGCCTTAGTCTGGTGTATCATCCTGGAAACTATACCAGTTTCATATATTGCTTCCACACAGACACTTGAGAATATTTTCAGAATAGACCCTTAATCAGCAAGAAAAAAACCCCCTAGCTCTCAAAGTCACCATTTCCAGTACATCTTTCTTCCTACTCCCAAAATGGGACATTTTCCCTAGCAGCAATGAAATGAATATTTATAGTATTAAAGTACTGCTTAATCCCAATGATGTAGTTGGAATCACTGCATAGATTTTTAATGATGTTTGAAAATGAAGTACTGCGTTAGCCTCTTCTTCCCATCTTTGCAGAAGTGCCCCAAGCAGTATATGGATTAATATTTCTGTCTTCAATAACTTATATATTATTCTCTTGGGTTTTTTTCCCAAAAAAACTTTATTTTGCCTTTTCAAACTAATAAAGAGGACAGGAGTTAATCTCTACACTGCAGGTTCACCTTTGCAGACATTCTATGAATGGTAATATTTCCTTAAACTGTACACTGACCCTGTTTGATGCAGGATGAAGACTACTGCCAAGTCAAACCTTTTACTCCCTTTCATGATCATTAAATGCTGAGATTACTCTTAAAATAGAGTATTGTTTGGTGTTCCTGTACTGTTCTTAGTGCTTGCTAGGATGCAGTAAGCCATTGTTTGCTCATAGCTACAGACAACAGGTATCTCAAAATGAAACCAACATCCACAAACACTGAATACACTGGTGTAGAGAGTGACATTGTTTGTATGTATTCTATTTATTGTAATGAAATCCAGATTTTTAAACAACAAAAAAACCCTTCATGTTTAAGATCTTTTATAGGTATACAATACAATTTTAAATAGTTAAAACCAAACCCAGAATCTGAAAAGCTGGCCCTATCTTCTTTAAAATTGGCAATCAAGACAATTAGAAAAAACAAAATTTATAGGGGAAATCGTGAAGAAAATCCCTCTCTTGCTAATCACGAGCAATACTTGAATGGATATGATAGCTATTCGTGTATATACTAGTATCTCTTCCAAAAGGAAAAGAAATGCAGAGCTTGTCTTTGAGAGCCTTGAAGATCTTATGAAGTAGGTAATTTTTGTAAAGTTAACATTAGTATTTGATGCCATTGTTTACTTTGTCAAGTTATCACTTTACTTGCAAGTTCTGCCAGGACTTACATAAACATTTAAGTAGTTTTAAGTTTTTAAAGATAACATAGTTGCTGGGGAAAATGGGGAATTTTATTTTTAAAGCTCTTTTATGGTGTTGATGTTCTTTATTGTGTAACACGTGAACTTTATTATCATAAAATAGCTCTTTTGAAATACTTGTTAAATGTGCAACAGCGAAAATGTCCATGCAGAAAATGTTACTGCTGGGTTTAACCTTTTTTTTTAAAAAAATTTCTAGGCTCCTATTACTGCACACTTCAATTTTCTCACTAAAAGTTACTTCAGGGTCCCATAATTATATCAAGAACATAAATCAGCACTTCATTAAATCAGCTTTTAAGTTGTAACTACATTATGTTGTGGATGAAACTTTAACAGATTATAGGACTAGGTGTTTACTTCATAAATCCAGAATAAGGAGTGAATCTTGAGCTGCTGTTATTATAACCAAAGTGTCCATGTACTTCCTCTGGTTCTCTCTGTAGGACCTCCAGTTGTCCTACTCACAATTTATTGTCAACGTTCTGCTTTAGTAACAAAGCTGAAGCAGCAGTTTATAGCCACTACAGGGAAAGCATAAGAAGATGGGAACATAACATTACTGTACTACTTTTCTTTTGCTACAGCTACAGTTCTGATGGTAGCTGGCATCAAAAAATTACTTAATTTGATTATGCAGCAGAAAAAAACCCTACATTTGTCTGCTAGTACATAATTTGGTTTTGTTTTGAGACTAGTTCTGCACAGATCACTGTTTCTTACTTGTCTGAATACCTGGAATCACTGTTCCCCAAGATACGGAGTATTAAAAAGCTGATTTTAGGTTGGATTTCTCTCTCACCTCCCTAGCATGTAAAAGAGAAAAACCAAATTACTGTAAAACCTTAATGCTATGTTAAATTAAGCCTTTTTAGGTGATGCACAATAAACAGATTAATTAATGAACAGACAAATTAATGAAAACTGTGAAGTTACATTTTAAAGTGAAATTAATTGTCTGATTGGCAAGACATTAAATTATAGGTGGTATAAAGTATCAATATTCTGTATGTGTTGCAAGCACAAGTGTTAATTCAGGTGTTCTTTTTTTCTTTTAAAAATACTCTTGTTACTTACCAGGAATCCATCAACAGTGTCAAAGCCAGATTAAGTAAAAGTGTCCAGATTCAGACCCTGCTCAGAGCGTTTGAGGCTCGTGACCGAAATATACAAGAAAGCAACTTTGACAGAGTGAATTTCTGGTCCATGGTCAACTTGGGAGTAATGGTGGTGGTATCAGCTGTTCAGGTTTACATGCTGAAAAGTCTCTTTGAAGATAAGAGGAAAAGTAGAACTTAATATTCGGTATGATCATAACGATATAACAGGTATGAGGGGAGAGGGGGAGCAATAACCTCCTACAGTAAAGAGAACAAAAGGAAAACATGACCTTACAGATTCTTTTGAAGAGGCACTAGACATCAGGTTTTCAATTAATGTTGGGTTTTTGATTGTTTTGTGGTGAGGGTGGTCTTGTTTGTTTAACATGAATGGAATGCCTTGGCCCAAGCTCTTCCATTTTTGCAAGTGCTACTAACAATACTTTTTTGTACTTGTAGCATTTGTTAATCATTGTTAATGACTAACTTATGCATAGTGCACAAGATGCTTGGTGCATATGCAAAGTAATGTTAATATTGTCACTTTTTTCATGTTCACATAAAACTTTAAATGGTAACTTAGCAAATTAACCAATGGCTGTTAAACATTGAATTTACATATGTGCCTAAGTGTTTACAGGATTGAGGCCCACAGGGGTAGTTTGTGGTACTGTCATTTATTTTTGAAGTTACATGTTTTTAAAAATCCTCAGCTTCTGTTGTACAGCACCACAGAGAAACACTGGGCTAACATTGTGAGAACAAAATGAGAACTCTTTTTATATACAGATGACTAACAGCAGCACTTTAAAAAGGTACCGTCAGCGTGAAAAGAATTGGAGAAAATAATTGTTATTCTTGCTTGTAAGTCTTTGTCCTGTAGCTGTACAACCCCATTTTCCTTTTTGGATGTTACATGAGATTCAAGTGACTATGATATACAAACAAATACACATAGACCTTGAAGTATGGTTTGCAAAGTCTTAAGTTACTGTAACCTCATATAATAGAAAATTTTCAAGAAGTCATTTCTCATTATTCTTTCCCTTTAATAAGGGGGCGTCACAGTATGTGAAAACTTAACATAAATGTTTGTAGTCTCAAACTCCCTCTTATTTGCCAATTTATTTTTTATTAGTTTTTGTCTACTACATCTAGGAATAATGTAGCAGTTAATAGAATGACTTACATAGGCATGAAAAACCAAAGCTGTTAACCTAAACTATCCCTTTTTGCTCATCCTCACAAGTCTTGTAGCTGTGTAAGTACACTCAGTTCCTATGAGCAGTGTTTCTATATCTAGGTATTTATACGACTAAGGCATGAATTACATGAGCAGTAAGTTCAGGCTTCAAATTTTAGTAGCAACTGAATATGTAATATCACTTAACTAAGGCAAAGGTATCCTCAAATGAGTAATTTGTAATTTCTAGGTGAAGTGGCTTTTAACAGTGGAGTGAGAGTGTGGAGAATTTTTGCCAAAACCGCTGCTATATGAGAACTAACTTTTTTTAATACTTCAAAGTTAGTCATTTTTACAATGTGCCAAGTCACTGAAATTTCCTGTATAAATGTGTTAAACTACATTTTGTCACAAGTGTTTTTAAAAAACCCTTTCTTAAAAACCACTTTAAAAAGTGTTTTTAAAAAAGCATATGTATTAGTGTTCTGCCTGTTGTTGGGTCATCTGGGTATGAAAAGCAGAATTGCAACTTTGAGACTTTGTTTAAAAAATTATTTTATAGTGATAAAGCAGGGTCAATAGATGCATGAAGAAACACTTTGTTCAAATGAAGCAGATGCTAGCAAGGGCTACAGTACATAGGAACAACACTTCAACTTCAGACAGTGGGACCTAGCAATAATATTTCTAAATAGTTTTTATAAGCAAAAGTATTATACCTTACAGAACTTGTTATAGAGGGCTCCAAAGGCTGTTGAGCTACTTTTTCTTTCTGCAAAGCTGTGTCAAAAATTGTTTCCCTCTAGGGTTCTGCATATTTTTCCACCTGATGCTTTCTATTCTAAACCGCCTGAAATTAGAAAGCTTATTTCTGTGATCAGGACCAAGTCTAGGAAAAATTAATTCTTTCTGCTAGTGGCAAATATTATTTTTCTGCCATTTCCCTGTACATATCCCAGTACCAACATACCATATATCTACATCAGGGCATAAGTCAAGACTCAGTGAAGTCAACTTCCAAGGTTTTGATCAGGTCCCACAGGACAGGCAAATAAGATTCCTAGGGCTCTCTGCCTGTTTTGCTAGAAGAGGAGATCTATTTTCACCTGCATCACCATGAGTGTGATGCTACAAACCATCTGCAGAATGCTGAACCAGCTCTGTGAAGCTGTGACTAAAACATCTACCTCTTACATCAAAGCTACTAAGATTCTAGATTTCAGCTTAGACCTCCAACAGATGAGCTCTGCCAAGTTTTGCAAGGGCACCTTGGGGGATTACCTTCCCCCAGCTGCTCTGCTGTGCCTCTCTGACAGTGGTTATACGTCCAAGTGGCAAAACAGTATCGTGTAGGAGCTTAAGCTGCTCATGAATGCAGACTTCTCTCAAAAGACACAAGAATGAACTGCACCAGTTTCTTCAATTACAAATAGCAGTCTCTGGTAGAAGGAAAATAACACAAATGTCAGCAGAGTTCATGTGGAAGAAATTATTATTTTGCAACTAAGACCTCTGACTATTTTCTCTCCAATCAAGGTTCATTATAGAAAACAAAACAGGGAATAACTGTAAAGGTAATTGTGCTTTGACTTTGGCAGCTGGAATGTTTATCAGAGATGAAGGATTTGGCATTTAAACTTGCAGCTAAATCAAGTTTCATTTGGATTTTGAAGAGTAGATTGCTTTTGATTATGTAAAATTTACAAAGAAGAATATAAATTTTTCTTAATGGATTTTTTTATTCAGAAATAAATGTTTTAAGACTTGCAGATGTTGAATAAAATTATGCAAAACAGATTTTCAATAAATGAAGTTTAAACCTGTGTTTGTGTTCTTCATTTCATAACGAAGGGAAGAATGCTTTACGTATGAATGCTGCAAAAGATCAAGGATATTAAGCTAACAAGAACCTTGTTTCTAGTAATGCAGCTTTTCCATTTCTTCCTTATGCAGTGTTCAAATTCTGTTCTTATTCACTGTAACCCAAAACCAACTTTATCAATGCAGATTACTTAAGATTTAGACATGTGTCAGATCAGAATGACACCAACCTCTGTAACTTCAAAACTAAATGTATTTTGTGTTATCAGATGCATGTCAGGTATGAGCCTTTTATTTTTTTCAGTATTTGCACCTTACCTCCAATTTATTACACACATGCACAGAACAGGGTAGCTTCCAGTTATGCAGGCAGTAAGGTTCAGAGCAATTCCAAGAATAGTAGGTATTTTCTTGTGCAAAATTATAGTAGAGGTCCGTAACACTACTGAGACTAGTAAACTAATGTGTTCAAAGCAAGAGAAAGTAAGGCCAGCCTAAGTCAAGATAGCTTGGTATTAAACTATTTGTCTAGTTGAGGGTTACCTGTTAGTAACTAAACCCAAGTTTCTCTCCTCAAAAAAAAAAAAGTGAGAGGAAATATCCCAAGGAACAGATTATGGGAATTTGTAAACTTGTGGTACCACAAAGAGCAGCAAATTGACACTTGAACTCAAAAAACACTTTACTGCTCTAACCAGTGGCCATTTGTCCTCATCAACCCTTTTCAGGAAGGTACTTTGTTTTGATACAGTGTTCTAACTTGTGTGCATGTTTGTGTGTTTCCCATTTACAGCAGTACACAAGTCACATAAAACTATGAGAATTTAAAAAATAAATGTATTTTTCAGCAGCAAACTTCAACTGACATCATCTGATGATCTGTTGAGTGCTTCCATTAATTTTTATATTTTTCTCCTCTAAAGAAACAATTTATTTCACAATATAAATATTTTAATTTATGATTAGCCAGAGTCAACACATTAAAAATAAACACCTAGGGAAAAATAAGGAAAACAGTAAAGTAGCATCACAAAATATCAAACCGTAGCAATTAAGGTTCCCATAATATAAACTAGAGTTATTAATATGCAATAATTTCACATTATTAAGAGAATACACAAGATCCCGAGACTAAAAGCTCAAAGTTTTGGAGGAGTTTTTTCAGCTTAAGCAATACACATGACAAATCCAAGCTTGTTTACTATTTCATAAGACTCCTGAGAAACCTGGGCCTGTGCGGAAGCCTGCTAACCACATTGTTCAAATAATGAAACAGGAACTTCCTTTTTGCACTGTGTTTTGAACTGATGAACTAGATATCACACAATACTAAGGTACAATGTTATTGTGCCAGATCATGTAGTTAATGGTAGAAGGAACAGTGGTTTGACTTGAAAAGATACAACAGTGAAAAAACTATCAAAAGCCATTTTGGACAAAGACATCAGAAATACGTGCAAGAGTTCCTTTTCCTGGTTTCTCGAAGTGTGCACCATGAGAAATGACACCTTCTGCCTTAACTTCTTCCTATGTACAACACAACATTCTTGTACCTGGGGCTGGTACAGGTCCATTTCATCTCACATACTCCACAGTGCAGTACTTCCTTGTTTAACTCCACCCATTTGTCAGTTTGCAGCACTGACCATATTGGTATGGTGGTAAGACTACCTTGTTAAAAAATTGTATTCAACCAGCCACAGCAAGTACTTCTTCCCCCCGCCCCCCGTATTTTTAAAATAGATATTTACATAGCACTCTATCCTAGAGACTCGTTATCCCCAACAGTTAATTAAGACAGCCTGGAACTAAGTAGATTGAACTATATCTGATGTCTTCAAACACTAACAGTTCCTGTGCCTTCCCTAGTTGCAAAGAACAATTCTCTTTGAGACTGTTCTGTTTTAGAACTTACCAACTTTTGCTGCAGATGGGAAACAAACAACTCTGTTATCACTGAGAAATGGCTTCTGTGAAGCCCTTGTTTTTCAATGCTTCCCCCTGCTCCAGTAGTACTCTATCACCAAAACTCACTATTCATACAGAAGGAATGCTTGTACAGAGAAAAGCACCATATTTGTAAATTATTGCAGAGCAGATCAAAAGCTATACACACCTTACTGTTTGATTTTGTTTTCAAACCCAACAATTTACTTAAGGTATCTGTGGATTTTTAATCACAGGTAAAAATAATAGTAGTAAAAATAATAGAAGAAGAAGAAAGTAGTATTAGTAAATACACCTATACTGCTGGAGTTTCACCAGAAGCATCTGAATTACATCATCTCCCATGCTCTCAATTGCTATAGTTGAGGACAGTTATTGAGACTTGGAACCCATACAACTCAGAAGTCCCTTTCTTCCCTTAGTGTGTACTAAATTTCTGGAAACAAGGTATCCTCCTTCACTCTCCATCTGCTACCTGCCAAATTAGAATACAGGTGTAAGGAAGACAGAGTTACTAAGAGAAAAGTTCTAAAAGCATGTAATCTATAGTCTGTATCTTTATGTCAACATTATGTTAAAAGGACCTGATATTAACCATCAAATTAAGGTCATTTTGCTATTATGCTGGAGTATTTCAGGGAGTGGTAAAAATCAAGTCAAAAAAACCTATGACTGTCCAGACAAAAAGCTTCTGCCTGTTCAGTCAATCCAAGTTCCAAAAAATCAGTGAGAAGACTCTTGATTACATTCTCTGGAAAGACAGGAAAAGGGTAGAACCAGACCCCACCACCCTGCCTCCAAAGCCCTGAGCGTGCTTCAGCCATTACTCACTTATGACGCCTCTCCTGAAACCATTCTTCTCAGTCACTTCTCTCCCACAGGATGACACCACAAGACTGGGAAGAAGGAAATGGGTCAGGCATCAAGTGGCCAAACAGATAGGAATTCCCGTTCTAAAGCTTCAGCACTTACCTCTGAATGAGTGGGGCAGGTGAGCGTCTACAATACCTAAGCTCATTACCACAAGCAGAGAAGAAAAAGCATGGGAGGAAAGAAGGCAAGGACTGAATTAGGATATTTTTTCTAGGGTGGTTTTTTTTTTGGTTTGTTTTTTTTTTTTTTACAGTCCATCAAAGGCTGTCTTTTTAATAAGCATTTCACAGCCCACTTAGACTTCCTTAAAAATAAACTCCCATTGTAATTAAATACATTTAAATAGTTTCTCATTGTATTTCTCAGACTTGTGTATTTCTATACATAAGTACACATATATTTATATATACACATGCTTTTCTGCAACAAACCAGTTGGCCTCCGTAGTCCATTTGTCAGAAAGGACAGTTCTGAGTGTGGATTTTGTACTAAAAGCACCACTTTCCCTAACCAAGGAACTTTGCATTTTTATTTTGATCAATTCTTAGTTCTACCTTCTACTCCTTCCCTTTTTAGGGAACTTTTTAGGAACTTTTCCTTCCACTACAAAACCTTTCTAATAGTTCATTCATTACTTCCCTTTCCCTTAATTTCCAGCCATTGTTGATAACCTCTAGAATTTTACTCTCTTAGTGCTTTCCAATCTCTGCTATCATGCAACCAATCTGTGAAGTTATGAATACCAAGCGGGTGAAAAAACACAAAGCAAGCAACCTTAGTAACGTTCATGAGAGAGAAACATGTACTTAGTGAAGCAATAACTATGACATCAGATGATGACACAAGTGAATGCAAGAATAGCAAGTTTTGTGAGTATTCATTAGGGAATGGCAGAGCACAAATGAAGTACTTTGAAATGGTGCTTACAGAAGAACAAATTATTTAGAGTGAGATAGCACTATTAATTAGCTTCTTGCTATGAAGCAGGTTTTGAAGCAAATGAGCTTACTAGAGTAAGACTGCAGATGTCAAGACTACAAGTTAATGCTACCACACTGGTCATTAAGTAAACAGAACACTAGGAAACCAAAACCACATGGAAGTCAATCAGTGCCAAACACAAAATAGCTAATAATGGGAAGAGAACAGAATATTGTCAAATTCAGAAGCCAGAAACACAAATTATAACAAGTGAAGAAATACACACTGGTGAAATAATGTCAGTGAACAGATTAGAAGAAAGATGATATGAAAAGAGCTGTATGAGCTACAGCTGTATTTGAAAAACTAGTATCAGCAAGGCGAAATATTTTGGTATCAATGAAAACCAGCAACTGCTGATGTTACAGTATATGAATCTCAATGCTGGAATATGAAAAAGTCTGATAAAAAATAGCAGAGATGAGCTAGCTGAGAGGAACATTAAGAGATTCAGAAATGCAAGACAGATGAAAACATCATGACAGTACAAAAAACCTACTGTTTCATTGTTGCTGAATGATAGAAGTGAAAGACTGAGCTTGGAATTCAATGCTTTTGCCAGTCTCAGACTGTGCACAGCTACTTGTCTTTTCTTTTGTTTCTGTTGTCCTGCATTATCTTTTCTAGAAGATGGTAATTCCCCTTTCAACTTTCTTCAGGGACTCCAAAAGAGTCTCTTTTCCTCCATCTTTCTCTTCTTTATACCTCACCTATAGACAATCCAATTGACAAAAAAAAAAAAAAGCACAACACAACAACTCTTCTATAAACTTTAGGTTGACAACTGATTTTTTTTTTACTCACACATTACATTTTTCTGACCAAACTAGGATCTCAGATCTGACACCTCCACATGAGTGTTTAGCCATCAGCTTATGTTCAGCACCAACCAAACACAACTCACCATCATAAACCCTTTTCTCAATTCCTCGAAAATACAATTTTCTGCTATCATACCCTTAACTGCAGGTGTTACTTTTCATTCAGGCAGATATGAGGGAACTAGAGAAGTGAGAGTTTAAAGGCCTGAAAATGTTACCTGCACAGCATTTGCAAGATTCCTCCTCTTCCCTCTGCGCACAGAATTGATGCTCCTGTCCAGTTCATCCTTATCACTACATTCTGACTATTGCTCCGTCTCCAGCCTTGGCATGTTCCATTTCAATCCACCAATTTCCTTTCAAAATATAACACTAAAGATCACTTTAGTAGGATGTTCCACAGACATGACCATTTTTCTGTTTATGAACTTATCTTCCCCCCCACTCCCTAGACAAACTGCTTGTCTTCACCTTCACGGCCTTTTTTTGGTTTATTTCTTCTTGTTAAATCAAAATATTGACTTTTGTTTCACATATCACAGTGAGAGATTTTTCAAAATTCCTTTGTAATCTCACTCAAAATGCCTGTTATGCATAGAAAAGCATAGTTTTTATTCAAAATTCCTCTTGAAGTTTTTGTTGAGAACAATTATTTGACAAATAGTTCACTATGACTATTATTTTACAATTGTGACCAAAACGTGCTATTACTTATTTGCTGTCTTGTTCATGTGATGCCTACATTTTTAGAATGGCCTCACGAGAGGCTTCACCTACCTAAACACTACTGTAATACAAATTATAATGGAATAATATTAAATCTGATACACATAGGAATAGTTCTAAATCAGTGACCACAACAAAGTTGAATTACATATATTTACACACATGCATACATACAATGATCAAGTCATACCAAAATGAAATCGTTAGGTACAGCAACATTTGTATTTTTCTTTTAGACACTCCATTACTACATACAATGAAATTCACATAAAATGAGAGAAAGGCATTTGTAGGTGTGCTTTAATTAGTACTCTAGCTGTATCTTCAGCAGCACTATTGCAGCATTTTCCAGTACATGACACCTTGTAACAAAGCATCCCTCAAGCATAGATGGAACACTAGTTAGTGTCTATGTGCAGAGCAAGTGTCTCCAGGACAGTAACAGGAAAGCTAGAGATGAGAAACAATGGATGGGAAGATGCCACCAAGTATGTACTTCACAAGAATACAGAATCAAAACTCATTCTTCTCTCTCAAAAAATACACACATTTAATGTTGGTCTTTTAATTCTAAGAAAAAAGCAATTCCAAAAATACAAACTGAACATCAGAGTCAAGTCAACCACCATAATAAAATGAAACAACATTCACAACAATTAAGTCTATGGACAGCATAAGTTTGACAAATATTTTCTCTCCCCTCCCCCCCCTCCACTTAAGTCCTCAAGTACATTCCAATGTTTATCTTTAAATGAAACTTTATGAAAAATACTGCTGGTGTTCAGTTAGAATTAAAGGACTTGGATAAAGTGAAACACTAAAGACAGATACAGATGGTGTGAGTAAGGTTACAAAGGCTTTACATTTTGCATTATCCCAAGATATAAACATTCAAAAATTAACATGAAGTTGCTGTGTTATCAAAATATTGCAGCTATAGGCAAGGCAACATTAAATTAATAGCTGAGGGTGTGAGAAAAAACACATTTTAGTGAAGGTAAACAGAAGTGGCAGTTTTTAATTAGCATTTTTATAAAGCTAGTATTACCCGGCCTGCCATAAACCAAGCACAGGATAAAAAGCTTTCTCTGCTTCCTTTGGCTATAAGGTGACAGAGGGAAAAAAAAAAAAAGAAAAAAAATAATCACCTTTGAGATGTTCAAGATGAGCAGAAAAAGTCAAATAATCAAGTAATGGAAGAAATAAGTACTAACCTAGGCAGTACACTTTAAACCACTCTGTCATTTGTAAGTGTTACATAATTTTATTTTGGTGGTAAACTGTAAGCATATAAGAAAACTAACCTTATGCAGCACAGTGAATAACCAAAGTAAAAATATTCTTCTGTTTACTCTTTGGCTAAAACCCCCTCAAAAGTAGCAGACAAAAAAAAAAAAAAAACACATTTAATACTGGCAAGAAATTTTTTTGACTTTTTTAAACAAGTAAAATAAACTTATCAATTTAAAACTTGGTACATTTTATAAAAACAAAAGAGGTAATGTTGTAATAAAATCAGTAATGTTACTTCAAATGGCAACAAACTATTTGTTGACCCTGTGCAATAATACACTTTGTTCATACTACATTTATCAAAATATGACTGTTTCTACAAATATGTAGTAATCTTGTGTGTGACTCCTGTCAACTTCTAACTGGGACACAAAATTTACAATCAGTGTGCCACAATAACTTTCAAGTTGTTATTTCTAGTAGAGTTAATTTCAAAATGTTCAGATCCTGCATTATTTAACAGTTAATTCACATGGAAAATAATGGAATATATCACCTAGAGCATATGAACATCTATGACTGCACCCATTGCCAGAACACGCTGCACTGGTTTGACACTTTTCCTTAGTACATAGAAAGCAACAGCACCCAATAAGCCTGAGAAGAAATGCTGCTGTGTAAATACTGGCAACTATTCCTGAAAAAAGAATTATGGGATGTATTCTCAGAATCTGCCCGATCCCATAATTTGTATTGCATAGGTCACAATCACACATATATATACACGCACAAGTATGTGTGTGAATATATACATATGTATATACACACACACACATGCGCACACACACACACACAAAGAATATATTAAGAAGACAATGAAGTCTGGTCACAGAGCAATTTACAGGCTCAATATATTTTTTCTTTTTTTTTTTTTACACTTTGTTTGAAAGAAAACTTCAGTATTTTACAGTCTTCAGTAGGCATTATATACACTGCACTTATGAAATCTAGAAAGTATTGAAATAGAAATACATTTCTGCAAACATTTGGGTAAGAAAACAAACCAAAATTTTTCAAAGATTTGTGCTATCTACATAGTATTTTCTCTAAATCACAATAACTGTATCCATGGAATGTTCTCTAGAAAATGTCTTTTTTTTTTTTTAAACACCATGCACATTTTTAAGCAATTGTAACCCAAAATATCCCAACCTAAAACAATCTAACAATGTTCAGATTAAAAAATTTAAGTTTCAGATCAGATTTTAAAAAGATAAGTCTTTATCACAAGAGCTGTAATGATAACAATTACATGTTAAGGCTAAACTGGTTTTGTTTTGTTTTTAGAAACACATTTAAAGACGTTTCTCTCGTGGCTCTGCATTATGAACTGTACTTACAGATGACAGTGCAGTGAACATAATGTTCCGTCCTACAGTCAGGATGCAGTTGCTCCTTCCCACTCCACAAGATACTGCACCTTTCCATCAAGTGTCACCCGACGAGCCAAAACACGGTATTTTTCCCCACAAGCTATTCTACCTGCTGCACCAAAATAACTAGTAATTGAGTTCTTTAGATGATTGAGCTGTAACTCCTGATCTGCTAAGTTGTTAAGTATCTCTGTATTGAGTTCATCATATTGGTAATCTTCCTTGCTCTCATCATCTTTTACAATTTCTGAATTTTGAGTTTGGAGTGCTTTACGTGGAAAGCGACCTCTTCTTCTCAAATGTGGTATTGCAGCAGGCCAAGTTCTTCCTGTACGAGTCCTTTTTCTCGAGTCAGATAAACTATTAAAAAAGAAAAACCAGCATAAATTCCAAGAAACTTATTCAAAATGTATGCTTTATCATCAGTTATTTCCATGCAACTCATAACTTTAATTCTATTTTTCAGTGATAGAAATACTTGTTGCCTAAAGATAGATGACTGTAAATATGGCACTTTCAAAATAAAGATTATTTACATAAGAAAAACTGTAGTGGTTTAACAATGTCAGAAAGGTTAGCTAAATCATATTAACATATCTAGGCATAAGAGTAGTATTTTGATACAGCTTAATCTCATTCTTCAGCAAATTTAGAAGAAACAGTCTTCAGAGAAGTCTCCACCAAAGTGTGCTTAAATTCACAAATTAAAAATACAGCTTTATCACACAGGTAGGCATCAATTACAAAAGCTATACTATAAAAGAATTTGAGACTTAATGTTGGTTAGGACTAAAAAAAAAATAGTTTATGCATAGTTATTTTTTTCAAACTGAATTCATCTCAATAAATTAAAACTCTGAAATACAAAACAAGATATTGCAAAATGTATTCTACATCACTACTTTCTATAGTACACGATTTTCTAAATACTTATTATATGTGGCCAGAAAAATATATATATCCAAAACTCACACAGATTTATCTCTGGTAATGAAAAAAGCAACTTCTGACATTATCCAAGAATAAACCATCATCCTAATATTAAAAGCATCCAAGATACACATCCTTATGAAAAATCTTACATCTATAATTTGCACATACTAAAACATGTTTGATGAAGTCCTAAATTAAATGGTACGCAAACTTTGATGTTAAGACTCCTAAGTAACATACAGAGGAAAAAAGCATATCTTTTTAACATTAAAAAAAGAATGGAATAAAGGGCAGAAATATGAAACAGTGACTCAAGTCCTTAGGTATGAATTTCAGAAGTCTCTAGGTTAAACATGAGTTTTTAAAGACAGACTATTTACAGCAGTAATGCACACATAAATGACTCATGAAAGCACTTGATAGCATGAACCAGAAAGATAGGAGATGAAGTAGACTGAGGATCCATGTACCTCAATAAGACAGAAATTTGTTTGCTGAACTTGAGAGGGAAAAGTTCAAATAACTATTCACAGAAAAACCGATTGTAGTTAATAATTTATGAAGACTGTGCCAAAAATTTTTCATGCTCTATTGACTGTAGAAAGTCACAAGCATACTTCTTACTCTTTAACATGAATACACAAACCTACAAAAACAAATGTTGCTAAAATAATTCAGGGTACACATCAGCTCTTTTGTGGCCTTTATTAGAAAACTAAGCTCAGGAAGTGTTTATGGAGTTTAACTCTTTTCAGTAAGTGTAATTTAACTACATATTTTACATCAACTAAAACAACTCACCCTGTGTCTTGTAAAGCAGAACTAAAGACTAGTTTTCTTTTGTCCTGTTCCTTTGTATTTCCTCATGCAACCTATAGTTCTACTCTGAGTCTCAGTTGCTCATTATTTCAAATCCCAGTGAATTACCACACCTTCAGCGTTATACCCCTTTACAATATCCTCAATTCTTCTCTATTTACTCTCCCACCAGTTCTGCAATATCCTTACCTCCATTTCACATCTACTCCAGCTGCCTCATAATTTAAGTCAACCTCCTACCTTATCTTCTACCTTTGTTTTGACAAAGCATCAACTAAAAAAGAAACTTAAACACAAAAAAACCCGCAACAAAACAGCACCGGCAACAACTAGGCCTCAGACGATTAGGAAATTGTCTGCCTTTCTCTAAAAGTGTGGGTTGCTGGTTTGGCTCTCTCATCCAAGCATCTATCTTCATGAATCTTGTTACACTAATTTCTCTGAAACTACCTGGATCAGATTTCATGCAAGTTAGCCAAAACGTTCAGAACTGACTGGAAGTATAACAGAACCTCAGGTTTTAAGAAACCAGATTTAGAACATTGTATGCCATGCTTTGGCAAGATATCTCTTGTAAGATCCCTGCAACTTCTTTTTATTAAGGATGAAGTATTGCTGAACCAATTGTTTCTTGTCCCCACCTTCAGAAAATGTTATTAAAATGAATATATTGCAAATCTTAATCTTTATAGCAGATAGAATAATTGAATAATTACCTATAATGTCTGGAAATGCTAGATGAGGTAGTTTCTTTCATACTGGCAGCACCTGTGGATTCCACATCTGAGGTATTGGATGAGTGTGCAGTTCCATCAGATCTCCTGATATGCAAGATAACAGGGTTGCCATGTAATGAAAATAATCTTATGTTAAAAACTGAGCTGACATTTTGAAGCAAACAGATAAATGACATAGTATTAAAATGTTTTACAGGGGTAAGTTTTTTTTTTAATTTTGTTTTTTAATTTACCCAACAGTGCAGGGTAATTCCAAGGCTGGGTTCTCTATCACTGGAACTGGTTCATTATCCTAAGGGGGGGGGGGAAAAAAAAAAAATTACTTCAAAATAAGTTTTAATTGCTGTATCAATTTTGTTTGAGGGCGAATGGGGGAATATCATGATTCAGATTAACTGGTTGGTTGTCTTCAAAAATTATAATCCAGTTAAAGGGAAAGGGGGGAGGGGAATATCCAAAACCTTACCAGAGGAGACGACTCTGGAGTTTTGTGAATCATTTTCCTTGTATAGGGACCAGGTGGACGACCTACTGATTTTTTTTTCCCCTTTCTTTCTATACCATTACTTAATTCCCTAGAAGAGAATTTATATTTTATTCTGTATTACTGAAGATGATTTTCATTGAATACATGTTTTCCTTTGGCCGTGAATACACAATTACATGTCTACTGCTAAAACATTGCACTAAATGAGGTTATTTTGGTAAATCAAGATTGTCATGTACAAAGCTGCATATTGTTGCCTCTAGAAAAACATCAACAGGTACAAGATCTTTCTAGTGATATTACTGATTCCCTAACACTGAAGAGGAACGAACAAGTTTGTTTATTCATATGATCACACTTGGTAAAGAAGATGGCACATTTACTAACACAAGTGACAATTTCACATCATACTTCCTATTTAGAATTCTAGTTAGATTACTGCAAAGAGTTCCAGAAAGGCAAGAGATTTTGTTTCCCAAATGGCAGCAAAGCTGGGATGTTTTCTATTGTTCTTACTGATAAATTTCATGTTGAGGTTTTGGTTTTTTTGAGGTTTTTAGAAGGATCCTAATAGAAAGCTAATTAAATCCATTCAAAGACCTTGTTCTCACAAATAGTCCACCTTCACAGTTTTTAGAAAAACACATTCTACAGTGAAAAGGCCTTTCTCACAGGCGCCAAAAATACACCCAAAGTAGCCCTGATCTACAACAACATTGCTCAAATAACCAGGCTGGTTTACCTCACATCAGGGATTGGTTTAGATGATTTTCTGCCTTTAATTTTGAACTCATGAGAAGTTCCTTCCGGTTCTTTCTCAGCCTTTAAAGCAGCATTTGGTGGCACAGGAGGAACGCGAATTCTCAAGCCAAACAAATGTTTCTTTTTCTTTATTTCTTTTCCAGACATAAACCTAGATGATTTTAAATTAATTGTTAAAATTCTGACCCCATGGAAAGCAACTTCTAAAGTAACAGTGTACATGCCAAACAAAACTATGCAAACTAGAATATTCATTCTAATGCTATTTTATTCCCCTCTTTCCCCTAACACAATCCTCACTCTCAAATACAGAATGTGAAGTGGAAAGAGGATGGAAGTTAAAACAAATTTTTTCTCATGATCTGGGTTCCACTCAAATAGTTACGTAATGTTATAGTTTGAAATAGAAACATTATTTAAAATTTAAATGTTATCTGCAGCCAAAGTGCTTATCAGATCACTGAGCAAAGGAGACTGAAGACTAAATCTATATCAGATTAAATAGGCAAACAACATTTAAAACAAAAAGTACCAATAACTTACATGGTCTTGTAATCATTTAATGCCTCCAGTACATGCTCATATCTTTCAGATTTTGGTGTATCTGCCAGCTGTGAAGTATTAAGAAATCATTTAACCTGTCGAATTCTTCAGTAATAGAAATATTCCAGTTACTTTGAGTCACTGTAACTACAGACTTGGATGTGAAGTACATTTATGAAGTATTACCTGTGGAAACTACCTAATACCAAAGAATATTAATCATTATACCATACATTCTGTGATTTACATCCACAGATTTCATGCCAGGATCAAGTCCAGGCAAAAGAATATGAGTTTCACTTGTAAAAAGTGCAAGAAAAAGTATCTCAAAGAAATTTAGTATACTCAAGTAACGTAATAATAGCTTGCCCTCCCAAGACTGCTAACAAGCATTCTTCTGTGACATTACGTACTCCCAGACTAATTGAGACTGCAAGCACAAGATAACTATACTGATGCAATAACTTGGTTATTTTATTGGTGATCATTTTAACCAAAATCCTGCCACAGGATCTAATTCCCATTTTTTGCCAACATTACTCAACATGATAAAAAAAAAAAAAAAAGCCCAGAAAAGTTAGACTTAAAAAAGTAAATCCATTTTCATTCCCCTTTTGCTAAGTTCCAGTCTGACCTCCCTTCTTGCACCAAAGCCCGAAGTAGGTAGTCCCTATCAAGCTACCAAAGCACAGAATCTTCTCTCTGAAAAACCGCATACTTATGAATTAGAGACATAAAGCAGAATAAGTATGGTGGTGACTATGAACACAACATTTATGTAATAGAATTTAAAATAAGATTATTTATTTCTATATTTAGACAGCTATTTTCAAACTCTAGTGAAGCTACCATATTTTCAGTTGCCATGCCAAAATGTTCCAGAACTTATATCCAATTGGCTCTGCAGTAAATTTATCTTTAATTATAGAGTTGACAAACAGTTTATCAGTTTCTCTATTAGTATGAATACAAAGCAGACTGTACAACATTTGCAGCTAAAAAAAACAACCAACCTTCAAATACCTTCTAAAGAATACAAACAGGACAGATAGAAATCCTCAAAGGATTAAATGTGTTAACAACTAAACAAAATAGTAAATATACTCACAAAACCCAATATCTTAACACAATTTTGGGCAAGATACACAGTCAGCCTACCTGACTACCAAAGTTAAGGGACATATTCAACTGATTTTAGCCAAAGAAAGTGACAACTATTTTTACACATCTTTACCATATGCATTCAGTACAATCCATCGCTATCCAGAGGTCTTGCAACACTGCAGCACTTAACTATAGAAAACTGCCACGTATTTATTACATCCTAAATAATAACACGCTAAAAATTACTGGCCTAGGATGTCTGATAATTCCACCATTTACTGCTATCTTACCTTTGGCTAAAAAACTTTTTCCTCTTATTCAATTATAAAACAGCTAGAGAAAGAAACCAAAGTATCATTTCTAACAGTGGCAAGCTAAGAGTATTACAAAAACAGTAAAACCATTATATTTTAGATGTTATTCTTTCTGTGACTGATTTCTGTCTAATAAAGAAATCAGATTAACTAAAGTAGTGAAATACATTTGCCTCAGATTTTTCAAGACACAATTTTTCCCAACTTAGCGAGAGACATTTAGAACCTTTTCAGAATGAAGTCTTGAAGATTTCCTCAACACAGCTTTTATGCACTTATTCAAAATCTACTCCTTCAAAAAGGTAATCTTCAGAATTAAAAGTAGTTTCCTTGAAGATGTAGAAATACTGATTAAGGAACTGAAAGTACTACTTAAAGAGGTGAGTTTCCTTATTTTGGATCTCGCCTCTCCTTCCTCCCCCTTAATTATGTGTTTTTCGTATAGGTTAGGCATGGATGGATTGAAACCAGAAAGGGGCAAGAAAAGCAGAATGAGGACTGTAGCCTTTCAACTTCTTCAAAATGGCATACGTCCTCCAAGTCCATGGCAGCCAGATAGCTCCACTCTCCTCATCCACACTGCTCTGACTGGCCATTCTGACATGAAATTGTTAAATCTAAAGAAAGTTATATTATGTGAAATAAATAAACATTAATTTCTTCTACATTTCCCTCAACACTAAGGGAAACAGAAGTCAAAAATAAACACTGTTTATGTATTTGTTAAACCGCACAGTAAGACAGTCAGAACATTCCATTCTATTGAAAAAATGGTGAGATTTACATTTTCTGCAGCATTTTTAATTAAAGCTTGAAACTTGATATGACAGAACTATTGACCCATTATGATTTAACTAATAGATGCCATACATCCCAAAGTAAACCAGATGTCTATTCATGACACTGATTGTAATTTTTTAGTAATGCTCGAGTGTTTGCTTGTCTTTCTAACAAATATTGGCATAGTCTAAACATATGTATTTTAAACTATTTTCCATTATTTATGAAAAATAGTTACTCAAACAAAGAATACACATTTGATTCTCAAATTTTGTCTGCTAGTAAAAATGGATTACAGATGTATGAATTTACTGAAGTAGTATAGAAGTAGAATGTACTCATGCTAAGAAAATTTCCAACCAGTTCTATGCCACCTGTATTAAACAACTTCAAATCCCTAAACAATTTTCATGCACAAAAAAAGTGCATTCTCTACTAGCAGTATGCCAATTTGAATTTAGACCTAAATTTTGCATCCAAACTTACATGCAGAAACAAAAATCTACACCGCTCCTCTTAGTTCAATATTTAGTCAGTCTGCTTGGGGAAATCATCTTCTTTTAATGCTAAGGTAACCACCCAGTAAATCAAATAGCTGGAAAAATAACTAGTGTTATATACTAGTGTATAATAGTGAAGTAAAAACAAGATGCCTTGACAAGCAGCAGAATCAGATGGGAAAAGAATGAAAACAGTCTTTAGACCTGGACATGAACTGACCATCCCCATGTTTGGAAGAGGGAGGAAAGAGGAAGTGTTTGTGTACAATAATTTGTTACGTGTTACTCCTTAGAGACTTTGAAGATGTCTTCATATGCAACATACTCTGCATTCTGTTCTACATTTAGATTTTCTCGTCTGTGCATGTGAAAATATCAAAGCATAAGAATTATAAAATGAAAGAAAAGGAATATATATAGGCAACAGAATAAACAGTTGAGTATAAATAATTGAGGTTGCCATGCAAATAATAAAATAATAGTTACATGGATCACTTGAGAAATTTTACAGCTCAAAAACATACACCACTTAAAAAGCATTCTACTTCTGCAAGGAAATTTAAGATGATCTCCTCGTTATTTGGGATTACCAGATTTTAAGGTAATAAAGGATTTAACATCCAGAGTAAAACAGTTCATAGGTCACTAACTTTCAGAACATACGTATGTACTGCGAGAAAAACCAAGAAAGATTATTTCAATTACTTACCTCACCAGGATGCAATCTATCCCAGTTTTCATTTATGTAGGCCATGAGTTCAAGCTCCGAATCAAAGTATTTCTTCTTATGAATAACACTTAGGTTGTAAAGGCATAGATGTGCTATATCTACCCTAGATTTCAGAAATATTCGAATTAAAAAAAACAGAGGAAAAAAAAAGTATTTTTCTTCCAATTGCTCTTCTTTGAAATAATTTAGTAGAAAAGGTATTAGCATGATATAGTTAGAGGAACACAAAGCACAACTTAAAACACTCAATCCAGGGAACAACATTATGAAGTCTCCTGTCATTTCTCTTCCTCGAGTGATTCCTTCTGCTTTGAATTTTGCTTTCATCTCTGCCTCATCTCATTGTCAGGATACTTTTTTAAACTCCAAAACTGGTCTAAACCTTGGTATATTTAAGTCAGTCCGAATTCATACATGAATGTATCAATTCTGAATTCATGCAAGTATTTTGGTGACTTAACATTTAACAAGGTAATTTCCACCATATATTTGTTAGCACATATATCCAACTAAATAGGATATAATTTATAATATGGGGTAGTTCAAAGATTTCAAGTTACAACTATCCATTAAGTCTCATCAAGGAAACTACCATAAAATGTGCCAAGATCTGTACTCAAGTCCTCACTACATTTGGCTTACCTAACGGCAGGATCCTAAACCTTCAAAAAAGACTTGTTCAGGTATATCAATCTTCACATGTACAACAAGTACTTGCTTGCTAGTTCACTGAACAATCCCAGGAATAAATCCCATGAGCACACAATTGCAATATATCTCTACATTTTAAAGGCAAAGTTGTCTGTGTTCATACAAGCAGTAAGAACAACTCAGGAAACAACTCAAGACAGCAAGTGGATTTCCTTTTTTGCAAGGAGAATCAAAATACCACAGAGAAAAGCAGAGAAAGTATTCAATTCAACTCACCCCCCCTCCCCCCCTTTTTTTTTTTTTTAAGTTCACACTTACCATCTCAAGGGTAAACGTTTGAGGTATTCTGGTCCAGAACTGCAAACTGAGCAAATGAACGTATAAAACCTAAAAATACATACATATGTGTATGTACATGTGTCTGGGTGGTGGGTGTCCATACACACACACACACATAGTCTCTTAATGTTTTAACACCTTAGTTATGAAAAAATTAGAGTTAAGCCAGCTAGAAACCCAGCCATGTGATATTTGAGAGTCCTTTCATTCTCCGTCTTTTTGTCAACTTCCACAATCTGTGCTCATACTTACTGGGACAGATACCAGGTACTTCCTCAATTTTACCCTGGTACCACTGTTTCATACTCCCTGAGCAAGTCCCTCAGCCTGTGACTATCTCAGTGAAGATGCTCTGCAATGTCCCCAACTCCATTCTCTCAAATGCAGAAACCTGTGAACCAGTGTAAGCATGCATTTAAAGGACCCATGCATTTCTGGGTCCTAACTCGGTTCCTTCATACAAACATTCCAGCACAGTCAACAGCTAAAAGAAAGTACAATAGATAATGAAATACTCCTTGATTCCCTTCTCCAGTTCTCTCATCTGCTCCAACTGCTCCAAGTTCCTCTTAAAATGGAAGCACAGACAAGGGCTCTTTTTCATTTCCTTTTGTTCTGACTCATCACACATGATCAGAGGATGTACAGAGTTCCCCTCAGTCTAACTACTCTTCCAGATTTCTCCAGTTTCTTATATTGTTAGTACAGGGAACTACTACTGCACACACACACACACTGACAGCCTACCTTGAAGCATGGTGCCTGGTGCATACAAGAGATTAAGTCACATACACAGTGTGAACTTTAAAACCCTTATCTAATTTACAGGCCCACTAAAGTGGTCTGCTTTAAAGCTTCCAGTCTCCCAGTAGCCAGCACCTATAGTATAAAGGACTTTCACACAAAGTGAAGTCAGTAACAGTTCAAATTCAACTATCCATTGGTTACCTCTCCACCACCCACCACCCCACCCTCCTTCATTAACTGAGATGAAGACTATTTTCCTAGGACCTGAACATGGGCTTTCTTTCATATAATCTACACGAAACTCACCCCGTTTTTGGAAAATACTGTTACATTATGGATGCCTTAATAAAAGCTCACATGAGATTCCCTCCACATTTTAAAGACAACGATAAAGTACAGTTTAAGTTTCTTACCTGTCACCAAAAAGCATTGGCTTTTGGAGGCACTGCACACAAGCCTCATGAAACCACTGCTTACATTTGCAGCACTGCAACATCTTTAGATACCAGCTTCACCAACAGAAAGAAAAACAAGATGTGTTAAGAGAGAGTTGTTCTTCATCGTTGAAATTAAATAGCAAGGGATCTTCTGACCCAAGCTGATTTTTAGTTTATAAAATGAACAGTCACCTGTAGAGACTTTTCAGTAACATTTAGTTCCATAATGAATCATTAGTAGACAAAAAGTGACACAGAATAATAAAAGACAGTCTAGTAAAAGCATGAATTAAGTTATTAAATGAAGAAAATAAAAATTTAGTTTCCTCTGACAACCACCTTTTAATTCTCAATTAGAATTCAGTAACTCCACATAAGCTCCTTCTCACATACCATATTAGCTTCCTTGTTTTTTCCACAAAGAACAACACAGCCACATTAAGTCCCAAACACTTGTTCTGAGCATTCAACTACTCGAATCCTCAAAATTAACCTCATAGTTTACACTTTTTCCTTTTCCAGCTTCTCCCTTGAGAAAAGGAACTATCCAGAATTGAAGGCGATGTTTGTCCAAGTCTGCAAAATTCTCAAACCAGATCTCTGTCCTGTGAGTATAAACTCAAAAGCTTCACTTCTTTGTGGGACTCTTGACTTGCCTTGACTTCAAGTCTTCAGTGCTATTTTATTCATTCATTCATCCATGCAGACACCAGAGTATTTATCTCTACCTGCTTAAGAAGTCCTCTTCTTGCCTTTCTTGTAAGAAAGAACCAGCAGAGGACTCTGTAATGCCATAAAAGGAAAAAAAGTCTTTCCCCTGCTAATAATTGCAATCCAGGGTATGATGTTATGGTAGAATCAGACAGCTGTCTATTCCAACAAAATTTAATAAGCTAATCTCTACATACATTTATATTTATGATTAATGACAGAGCTGAGTTAACAGCAGGAAAACACTGCCTGGAATTGCAAAAAGATCAACAAAACACCTCCATTCTATCTCAACATGTTAACATTAGTGATGCAAAAAAATATATTCTTGCTTGTTGCAGAATGGACTGTGATGTTATGTGACAGTCACATGACAAAATTACAACAAACCAGAAGATCTGATGGGAGAAGGAAAGCCATTAATCTAGTATTTCCCATGAGACATTTTAAAAATATATATATAAAATTCAAAATTCCACTTTGCATTGAGTTTAATACTTACACACAATAGAAACATAAAACTAACAGGTTCAGAAGTAAACGTCTATAGGATCAGGGCCAAAGTTCACACCTACATTACAGAGAAAGGTTCTTATATATTATCTGTTTACTTACTCTCCAGGTCCTCCACAATAGCAGTAACACTGCTGGACATTGGTTTTATGACCTGCATCCCACTCAAGGTCTGTTGCATTATACGGTAATGTTTGTTTCATGACTTGCAGTGCTTTGGCATTTGGTCCTTTCTTAAGCGCACCACCCCGCTGAGCCAAAACAAATATATTGGTTAACAAAACCAATAATATATTCCTAAAACTTTTAAATCATTTGAAAGTTACAAAAATGTCTATAATGAAGTAAAATACTTCCACCTGTATTTGTGTTTTAATAGCATATTTGTTTAAAAATAAACTGAAAGCCAAATGCCATCTATTTCTAAATTAAACATTAATTCCCTACATATAAAACTTACATTCAGATCAAAGTTAACAAAAAAGAAACTACTGGAAAAAAAGTTGTTTCTTTTTTTTCCCAACTTCAACAACAAATTATGCATGCAATATGGGATGTATTAAGAAATATCTTTCTAGAAACACACCTTTGTTGTTGTTGCAAAAACGCACTGTCGACAGAGCCATTTATCATCGGAATCAATCACACTGGAATCAATATTTGGTGTGTGACACAGCTGATGATAACCTGTATAAAACATGATGAAAGTGTTATTAAAATGGCAAAAGAAGCTTACACAGAATTATCTATACAAAATTTTAAGGCAACTATAAATTATTATCCACCATTAATTGTCAAAAATTTGATCAAAAAGATTTGCACCACATTCAAAATGATCTTTTAAATTTTCTTAGTATAAAAAAATAAATTCTTCTTACAGAACAGGTGTTAGTCACTTTAACATGGATTATCATTATTCACTGAGCTTTTAATAGCCACTAAGGTCTATAAAATTTAAGATCAGTTGAGCAGTCATAGCCAGGCAAATATCCTCCTTCATAAAACAAATCAAAGCATCTTTTACAAAGCAGTAAATAGAAAAAAATAGTGTCGTTACCTTGCCCACATTTATCACATATAACCATTTCATTCGGTGCTTCTGAATACTCTTCCTGACATATTGTACAGACCATTTCCCCACTTTCAGTGGCTCCTAAACAAAGATGAAAGTGTGATATATTTCTTTTCAGATTACATCTGCAGCTGGAATGGTTACGACAAAAAAGCATGTGGCTTTTTTCATCATTTCAGTTACAGATCCATGTATTACAGAAACATGTTGTTACAGAGCCTGACTTTCCAACAAAAACAAGTTCAGACATTTTGTCCAGACTCTATGGGTTACAAATATTTATATCACTTATCATAGGGTATTGGCTATTTATAGGCTATATATTACCTATTTACTATGCAGTCCATGGTTCCTTAACATCAACAATGAAAATTAAATAACTAAAGAATGTAAATGCAGACTAAAAAATAACAAATCCTGTCTGGACAACTGATGGATATGTTCTGTGTTTACAGTAGTTTGTGCTTCTTTTTATGTAAATATATGCACAATTTGGTAAATATCTTTGACAGATCTGCTCAAAGTGCTTTACTACTAAACTCCAACAGTTGTAGGAAATATGCTATTACTTCTTATACATATCAGAAAGCATACAAAGCACACAGTAACAGTACAGGTAATAAAAAAAAAATAGCTTGCAGATTGGAAGCAAAACTACATCTTCTCCAATTATATCACATTATCAATGTAATAAACTAGATTAAAACATAAATTTCTTAATCTACATGTTATACACTAGAGTTTGTTCCAATAAATTAATCAAAGATCATAAAACTAGTACTGTACAGAAGCAGAACAGTATTTTAAAAGCTTCTCAGAACTAAAGCAGCTGATTTTATGAATACAAAACTCCTGTTAGCAGATAAAGTGTTTAAACACCAAGAATCAGCAAGAGTCAGATCAGATTTCCATTGCCTTTATATGATGAGGAAATTATAATTGATTTTCAGAAGAAATTGTCATCCATGCTTCATTAGCATTAGATTATTAAAATATTAGCTACTCCCCAAATATCTGAAAAAAAAAATCAAAGCTAATATACAATAGATGTCTCATTTGATAATTGCACATTGCTTTACATCACATGAATACACCAAAATCTGTAATGGTTTCTTATGTGCAACAGTTATGGTGTTACTTTTAAGTGTGAAAACCCCGTTCAAACCCAGGATTTTCCAGTCTTTGGTTTCTTTCCACTTCATATTGTTTCAACTGAAAACAACAGGAGGACATATACTCAGTGTAAATTAGGGCCTGGAGTCTTCTGTTAAGACAGAATATTATACTCCATCCCCATCCAAATAAACTCAAATGTGATTTTTTTAGAAGTGTTCTCCCCTCCCTACACACAGTTATGTGAAAATAAAAAACCAAAAAAGTAGCTGTAATGATAGTTGTTTGAATTTTTTTTTTTTTTTTTAGTTTGCCTAATTTATGATCTTGGGTCACATTAAACTATATTGCTCTTTAGGATACAAGAATATAATGTAATAATTTATTTCAACAGATCTAGTAATCTAAACAAATAAAATACCAAACAATTACTACTTCACTGAAGTTCTTGCCTGTTTGTATGTCCTTCCAGAGAACCCAGGATTTAGAACTGTCTTCAAATATAATGAAGCAGTTCTGTTTCAGTTTGTTTATCTGAAAAACAAAAATACAGTGGAAGCTATGAGTATAAGGAGTAAACAGAAGAATGTATTTAATATTAAGTGAGACAATAATACTGTAATATTTAACCAATATATGATACTGTAAGACTCCAGTGAAGTTAAAAAAATTGTTTACCTTTTTGATAGTTCCAAGATAAAACAAGCCATCTGACCATCTAGCTAGGACATCCTGACCTTCTTCAAATTTACACAGTGGCTTTTTGGCTTTCTGTCCATCACGTAATGACAGCTTGGTCAGAGATGCTGAGGTCTTATGGCTTCGACGTAAAGGAGACCGCTTATGGACCAGTGAATTACCCACCGCTGTAGAGTCTCTAAAGAAAAGGAAGCAAGAGAAAAGGTAATCAGGTTTAGGTTAAAGAAACCATATATTTTAAATATTAATATGATTCACAAAAATAACTCACTTAGCTAACTTCAAGTAACTAAAAATCTAGTCGTGTTTTCAGACTTTACGCACCTCTAGTAGCTGTGCCTCTGCTACTATAAGAGTCTACAAAATTTGAAAGAGACAAGTTTATATAACAAAAAAATCTTCTATGAGATGAACTAATGTAAGTGAGGATGGGGAGACACAAACCTTCCAGCTCAGAGACTCTTCAAAGTCACCAGAAGCATCAAAACATTCAATACAGGATTACTCCTGCAAAACATTAGTTACTAGTCACTGACAGTTTTCTAAAATTCCAAGGAAGCTAAAAAAGGTCCCAAGCCAATTCTAACTACGTTACCTTGGTTGGAAGAGTGGTAGTCGACAACTAACATGGTACCCAGCAGTTAGTTACTCAGAATGAATTAAAAAAATAAACCACCACATCACATAGGGGGGTGTAAAGGAAGACGCCAGGTTGAGCACTACGCTAACTCAACATCTATACTAACCTCAGGTACCTCCAACACAGCATCATGCTCTGCAACTAAGCACAGCTGTAGAGGTTTCAGCACAGGAAATATTTCTACATGTTAAGTTTCTAATGCAAAGTAAGTTTTCCTCTCTGTCAGAATCAGAGAGGAAAAGAAAAAGTAAAACAAATTATCTTGCAACCTTTCTTTACACATGAAACTCAAAACGATAAATTACTTGAATCAATAATCCTTCTGTCCTCATGCAATTCCACAATACATAGCCTATTTTTATATATAAATACATATAAGTATGAATATGCTTTTATGTCAGACTAGCTATCAAACACCACACTTGAAGTAAAGGAGCAGAAGACAAAGTTATAAAATAGGAGCAGAGAATGCACAAAGATGCTTCCTAAGTAATAGGCAGAATTTGAGACTATAAAACAAAGTTACATTCATATATCCAAATGTATTTTCTCTTTGGAAATTAAATCTATGTATAATGATGGTGCAAACACAAGGACAGATCAGAGAGTTAAACAGGAGTGAGGCAATTAAAAGAGCAAAGTTTCACCTCACTCAAGATAGCTTAGGTACATTATCAGCACCAGAAGCTTTTGAATTAATCACAAACCACCAACAAAACCAATAAATGAATCAGTGCCCTATATAGTTTGATGAGAATTACTATTCAGATGTTAGAGAAGTTACTCTAAAGTTTCAAAGAGAAGGGAATCCCTTCTCCCTAAAATGTTTACTATTAACATTCAATGCAAAAATAGAACTGGAATTCTAATGGCTTAAAACATAAAAAATACGCAAAAATGCAGAAGTTAATATTCTAGAGAGCAATCAACAATTTTTTTAGTACAAAACAGTTTAAACCAAAAAGGTCATACACAAGAAAATTAGACAGCTGTTTTAAGCATATTTATAATCAGTGTAAGTCTAAACAATGACATGACAGTAAGAGCAGCCATAATGGGCCAGACAAATGTTCCACTTCACCCAGTAATTCTGGCGCCCTCATGCACAACTAGGCAGGACTTCAACTGGTGACCTGATTCCAAATACAAAAATACTCAGACAGGTGACTAGGTAAGACTAGAGAAACAGAACAAACTTACAATAGTACTCCTCTCCCAAGTATTCTCTAGGTCTCTTACAAGCTGTGGATCCAAAGACCTCAAGCAGTAAAGCCTATCTTTTCTTAATCCCTATGTAGTCCCTACATGTTTTCCTGAATCTGTAAAGCAGCACTTCTTCTGGCTTTTCACAGCTGGCACTTCATTTGACACCCTTCATCACAACACTAAACTGTCATTTTCCACCTTCTCCCTTCATACCCCAACAATGTTTAGACCCACCCAGCCATACTTCTCAGATAAAGTATCCTACCAATTTTGCTGCTTCTCACATGAAAGCTGTTTAAAGTTACCGCTGCTTTTCCCCAGTTCTACTCTAACCTCTGATAAATGGGATGGGATGCATGCAACATTCAAAATCAGTTTACGGTAACAGAATAATAGCTTGGCAGACCAGGCCTTTTTTTATTCCTTGCTCCTTTCAAACTAGTAACATCTGTAGTCTTCCCTCCCCTCTGCTGCAATCAGACACTGAGTTAAAAATTTTGAAGTAGTATTAGAAACTGCACATTCTCATTCTAACTGCTCTCAGACTATTGTTTCTCTTCCCACTGTGTATCACTGTTTGCACCAGATTTCATTTGCCAGTTCATTATCCACTCAGTAGCATGAAGCCCTTCTACACTTTCTACACTATTCTGCATAACCTCACAACCTTAGAATATTTCATTATTTAAACTTACCATCTTTTGTACATCACTGTACATTTTGCCCCTTATCTTGTAAAGCAGCTTAATTTTTTACAAGGGCCTCAGCCCTTAACACTTGTTGCAACCACATTCTACTCTCTCCTTCACATCTGTACAGCCATTTACATCCCCAAGTACCAAATAGGCTCAGAAACAAATGTGTCTGAAGTCAGCCAGCCAAGAGAGGAAAAAATGGTTTCACCGTCATTAGTTCCCCAAATCTTTCTGACTACACACATATTCAACTTAGCACAAAGCAAGCAATGTTCAAAGGCTAGGCAAGGCTTGATTAAAACAGGCTAGAAATACTTATGAAACTATAACCTGGTTTCAGCTAATAATCCTTTTCTTGGAAAAGACTCAGCATTACAAAGTATTCAGATACTTCAAACTACATCTATGAACTTTATTTAGCATATTAAAGGGGTCAGTAAGTTGCCTGTGTAGTTCAAAGCACTAGCAAATTCACTAGTGCACCTTGAAACTGTTTTACAAGTGTTGTGACAGGACTACTCTCTTCTAGAGGTTCAAAGATTTTCTTTCCAGATTTTTGTCTGATTTAAGAGACTAGAGAAAGCAGCTACAAGGCAGGAATGTTGGCTCTTCTTTACCAGTACTTGAAAAAAGGTGTGAACAACCTCGTACAGAATAAGCAAAAAGACACAATTCATTTATTATACACAATCTAGTACACGTCCATTTGAAAAATCAGCAACTATTTTTGAGTTTTATGTTTTAAAAAGTCTTCAAAAGCATATGACGTTCTTTTAAGTACAGAAGTTTGTCCCATAACTCCATTCAAATTATAACAAAAATGTGTTGTGCATCATTTTCTGGCACAAAGCCCTTAAATGAGTCTATACATTGACTTATACAACAGCCTAAATTCACAATAGCTACTTCAGACACTGAAGGATCTTGACACACAGTAAAGGTCTGAGCCAATAAAGCAGACACTTCTCCATTGTCCACACTGCCCTCTTTGTGGGAGATAGCACTGCTGAAGTGATGACTAAACAGCTCATGAAGTAGCTCCTGCTGTGGCAGTTTATGGTTTATCTAACGCATGGACTGAAAATAGGGTTAGTTATCACAATAGGCTGACACTAGCTTAACAGTTGCTTTCCGCATGGATAAGAAGTTCCTCTTCAGGGAAACATTCCCTCAACGTTTTTGATGGAGATTAAGTGGGAAGAGCTACTGTTTTAATAAGTTGACTTTTATTAGCAAACCATAAGTTACTTCAAGTAGGTGTCTCTGAAGTGCCTTCTGGAAACACTGCACAAGAAATTCAGTGCAGACCAGCATAAAAACAACTTTCTCATCTGTCTTGCCACAGCTCTCTCCACTGTAGTGGAGTACCAAAAAGCCACACCTACCATTAAAATAAAATTTCTGTTGTAAGTCAAGTCAAAATGCAAACCAAGGTTAACTTCTTCTTGCCAATTTTGAAATTAGTTTAACCATTCCATAGTTTCCAGAAACTTGCTTTCCAGTCTTCCCTGAAGTTAGCTCCATAGCACCTCCCTACCATGCTGTTTTCAGTTACCAACAAAGTTAGTAAACTTTAAATAACTTCCTCATTGTCTTAAAAAATTTTCTCCAAGAACTTCTCATTGCAAAATATCTAACAGATGTCTTGTTTTTCAGAAAAACTTATCCGATATAAGAATCTACTTTATCTTATTTTAACTTGCACAACTAAACTACACTGCATGTCATACAGCATGTCTAACGTACCTTGGCTTCACATCCTTTACTCAATACTGAATATGTTGTGGCTGTATTCTTACTCAGGCACTTAAAATGCAAAGAAAGTACTTATGTACCCATACAATCTTTCCAAAGTTAGTGAGGGAAGTCAGTAAAATGAGTCCGTGTGTTGAAATACACTTCAAGTACATTTCCACCACTTCTTGAAAAGCTGATCTCATGAAAATGCTCATTAATTTTTCACCTTGGGGTCTAGATAACCATAGATATTCTCAAGCAAGACAGGCAGAAGACCTCTTATTCATCTACTTAATGAATTAGTTTATAATACGCTGCAACAGTGGGAGATAGCTGTCATTCTTTGTCAACAGGAATGGCAAACTCCCTCTGAAGGTAAGCTACCTAAGTCGGTCTGATTTGTGAACCATGACAACTTACTACACATAGCATTGTATTAGTTAAAATCAGGTTTCTGTTAGTTTTGACTTGTTTGTAATTCTTTCCAAATTCTTTATTAGAGCATAGAAAATTTTAACGTTCATTTGGTGCCTCTGACTCCTCTATCTCCACAGCAATCCTACAGAAGGAAGAAGCAGAAAAGTTATGAAAAAAAAAAAAAAGAGACTGGAAGGCCAAATCCTAATCCAGAAGAGGCTGGAGGATTAAAAAGACTGAGCACTCTCCCTCTTGTTTCCAAGCATCTTTTTCCTCAGCAGCACTACCAGGTTAAGGTCATTCATACTCCTGTACTCCTCCAGTTGTAACAGCTGCTGTGAAACAACTCCTGTTAAGAAAAACTCCCTTGACAGAGTTATTTTTTCAGCCATCTCAGTTCACTGATTTGTTTCACAGAATGGTTTGTCAGCACAACAGAACCAATGCAAACAAGCAACATGGGACACAAACTCCCTCAACTGGCACTGCCAGACTGCATGACTGAACCATAGACAGTTTCATTGACAATCCAAGCAATTTCAGGAAATCTCTTCCAGAAGGGCTGCCTCATTCACAAGTACTGCAACAGCAACAGATGATATAGCTACCCTATGAGTACAGACAGTTTTTGGAAGCCAATTTAAAGATACTAAATTTCAACAACTGAGTGCCCAAAGCATATTATAAAAAAATTTTAATCCACTAGAGACAACTCATAAAAGTGGGACCTACAGATAATTCATTTATTCTCAGTAAATACAAATCACACTGAATGGAAGATGAGTTTAGAGAGGCCAGCAGATTTAGCAGAAGAGAATTCACACTAGAAATCACACACACAGATCATTCTACTAAGACAACTCACACAGGTTTAGGATCTCTCTCAAAACTGGAAAATGTGGTATCACATAGGAGAGGAAGATCTAGTGAAAGAAATTACTATAACTAGAGATAATCAGTTTAAGTTCTGGAAGTGTGACATTACTGCTGATTAATCAATTGTTGTGTCTGAAGTTACAAACTACACTTTTATGAAACTTTAAAAACTCAACTATGAAGAAGGGTTGTAAGATACCAGCAGTCTGTTCTGCTGTCCTTAAAACAGGACAGTTCACGTATCACAGGGAATGGGTGAGTGGGGGTCTACCAAGGGCTCAGAACACACAAAAGTGAGGGCAGTTTCACACACGGCTTATCCACTACAGCAACTTGCTCCCCTCCCACCAGCTCCAGAATAACAAGCTGACTTCTCCATAAACTTTCCATTCAGTTTTCTCTCCCTCAATATGGATTAATTTTCTGATATTTTAAACCAATTAAAGCACCTCACAGAAAGGTCTGGTGACTAGACAAGCCAGGTAAGCAGCGCACACTCACAGCCAGAAGGCAGCAGAAAAGGGAAATGAATCTTTCCTGAGAGCCACAATCTTAGCTGGTTTACCCAGCACTGCATAAGCAAGCCCAAGCCATGCTTCCAATGGAGCTGCTAACCTGTGACTGGGATCCAGTACCTCTGTTAGCAGCTGGAGGTTCTTCCCATCTTCCTTGCAGCTTCTCTGCCATTTATGAGATCTCATGCCAAACATTATTTGTTACTGTGTCAACCATACCTCCCTCCCCCAAAGAAAAGATTTTGCAGGGCCAAGACAACAGATCTAACACAATACTTCCTCCACCCCAACCTGGGCTCAAACTTCAGATCAGTCTGATTCAAAAGACAGAAAGTTCACTTTGATTTTTATAATGGCAACTTTGTTGCAACTATACATGAACAGGCTATTAGTAAATTGCCATGAATTCCTGTCAAGCAGAGGATCCAGTACAAATGTAATTATAGTCTATCCTTTTATGCTACTTCATGTATGCAAATGAATATTGAGCTTCCAATATGCCATGTCATAGAATATCTACAAGATATACTTTGAGCTCCTTATCTGTACACTATACTGTATTCTGATACAATCAAAATCCTAAGCCACATCACCAACTGCACAGAAGGAAAAACAGACTCTAACCTAGGAATCCCTCAGCCTAGAAAAGCAAAGAGTAATGACTGGGGATAAGAAATACATTCCCAAAATTATTTTCCATTTCTACAGTTGTTCAGGATAATAGAATAACTCAGGTTAGAAGGGATCTCAGGAGTTCTCTAGACCTGCTCAGTGTAGCATCAGCCATGAGGCCAGACCAGGCGGCTTTATCCAGCCAGCCCTTGAAAGCCTCCAGCGATGGAGGCCACACAACCACTCTGGGCCCCTGTTGCACGGCTGAACTGTCCTCATGGAGGGGGGAAAAAAACATTCCCCCTCCGCCGACCCAATACCCACCAGAATCTCTCTTATTTCAACATATGCATGTTATCTCTTGTCCTCCTGTCATGCACTACTGTGAGGAGACTAATTGCACCTTGCTAATCCTAGCACAGGAGCTGGAAGGCTGCTGTTCGGCCTCCCTGAAGTCTTTTCTTCTCCAGGCTGAATGAGCCTGGTTCCCTGAGTCTCCTCTCACAGGACAAGTGCTCCAGTCCCTGACTGTCTTGGCGGCCCTCCACCAAACTCATCTAGTTTGACGTCTTTCTTGCACTGCGAGAACCAAAACACAGTATTCTAGATGCTGTCTAAGGAGTTCTGTGTAAAATGATGATTCCCCTCAATCTTCTGGCCAACCTTCTTTCTCATGTGCAACAGATTCATAGACCTAACTGCTTATCAGCTGAATGGGCTGCAGGGACTCGCTTAGTTCTTATTACCACTTATTTCTTTAGAAGCAAAACTTATTACTCTTGTCAGGTAATGTGATGGTTATACTTTTGAAGGTATAGAACTACTCAAAAAACCACACTAATGAAAAGATGTTCTGTGACTACTAGAGAGTTCTTTAAAGTGTCTAACCAGACAGAATAAATCAGAGCAAAAATCACAGTCAAAATTTAAGGCTCTTCCAAAGGATTTAAAAAAACAAAAAACCCAACCCACAAACAAAACCTGACAAACCAACCACCATCCTATTGGAATAGTAATGTTTTGAATGAAAATTACATATGATCATCATGGGTAGTATTATGGTTGACTGGGTAGAGCTGAGAAGTAAACAAGTTAGAATTTCTCATCTTGCTGACAAGAAGCAGCTTATATAGAGTAGTTGCCCTGAAATCATTGATAGGACAAAGTTTTTCTGCATTAAATGATATTTCAACTTCTACTCATGATGTTAAGCATTGCTTGCTTGAGTGGCCTGTGAGTTGGCTTGCTGCATATGTTTAAACAAACATGTCAGCTTGACTCACTCAGGCCCATGGGACCAGACAGGCTGCTTTTAAGACCACCAGGATAGCTGTATGATGTTCTCATGGGGCTGTTTTTTACCATCATAGGTTGTAGTGAACAGGGGTAACCTATAATGATAAGAGAATGGGACATGTTACATCTATCTTCAGAATGGGCCAAAAGTTCAACCCAGAAAACCACAGACTGTTTAGCGTCACTTTGGTCTCTAGGAAAGTCATAGAATAAGTCTTCCTGGAAGACATTTCCGGACACGTTGAAAAGTGGTGACTAGGAACAGTCAGTGCATGTTTACCAAGGATAGATCATGGCCTGACCAACCTGACCACCTTCTGAGTTAAAAATGGCAGGATTTGTGGATGATGGGAGAGGAGTGGATGTCACCTCAACTTCAGCAAGACTGAAGGAGGTGGCTGACAGGAACCTTATGAAATTCAACAGAGACAAAAGCAAAGGACTGCATCTGAAGAAAGAACCCCAGGCTGAGACTGGCTGGGGGTCAACTTTGCGAGATGGGCTGGTGGTCTACAAGACAGAAAGCAGAACATGAGCCAGCAGTGTGTCCTGTGAGCAAAGACAAGTGGTGTCCTGGGCTATATTAATAGGAACAGAACCAGAAGATTGAGGGGAAGTGATTATTTTCTTCTACACAGAACTCCTTAGACAGCATCTAGAATACTGTGTTTTGGTTCTCGCAGTGCAAGAAAGACATCAAACTAGATGAGTTTGGTGGAGGGCCGCCAAGACAGTCAGGGACTGGAGCACTTGTCCTGTGAGAGGAGACTCAGGGAACCAGGCTCATTCAGCCTGGAGAAGAAAAGACTTCAGGGAGGCCGAACAGCAGCCTTCCAGCTCCTGTGCTAGGATTAGCAAGGTGCAATTAGTCTCCTCACAGTAGTGCATGACAGGAGGACAAGAGATAACATGCATATGTTGAAATAAGAGAGATTCTGGTGGGTATTGGGTCAGCGGAGGGGGAATGTTTTTTTCCCCCTCCATGAGGACAGTTCAGCCGTGCAACAGGGGCCCAGAGTGGTTGTGTGGCCTCCATCGCTGGAGGCTTTCAAGGGCTGGCTGGATAAAGCCGCCTGGTCTGGCCTCATGGCTGATGCTACACTGAGCAGGTCTAGAGAACTCCTGAGATCCCTTCTAACCTGAGTTATCTTTTGAACCTATGAAGTATGACTGTCCTTAACAAGGTTGACTCATACTATTAAAAAGAGGTAGACACCAGGGTAATGAATTCTCATGTCCATAATACTACAATCATTTGTGACTGTGGTTTGGCTTGCTCACATTCTCCCTCAAAAATAATAACTAGAAGTGTTTTAATTCTATTTGATATGCAAAGTATTAGTCTTTAGAAGTTCATTACAGAATAACATATTTCCCTACATATTTAGTATGTAGGAAAATAGGGTAGGGTAGTCCTGTACTCTTAAGAGCCATTTGTTTGGGACTGATCATGGGTTTGTACACAAAGAGAAGAGGCAGAAGGTAGTATCAGGGAGAAAACAATGGTATCAGGTTGCAACACACTTTTTCAGATCAGAACTTCCCTTAATTGTATACTTAGCACCTCCTTGAACACAGCTACTGCCTTTTGGGTTTCTACAGTATCCAAATACAGGATGCCCAGCAACATACATAAGAGTTTAGTATGACCATGCGCCCAACCAGTGAAAGAGATAACAGACAACATGCTGACTTGCACTGGGGGAAGAAAAAGTATTTCAGAGGTGATCAAAACCCCACAAAGATAAAATTTCCTGCTTTAAGGCTAGTCTACAAGAATAGCAACCTTCATAAGCACTCCACAGAAGGAAATTAAAAATAAATATATCTAAAACATAAATAGATTACTATTATTATCCAAGATATGTAGTGAATGGAATACGTCCAGACTCATCAGGAATGCTCTCATCATCAGCCCTCTTTCTCTCAAAGAAAACTAAGCATCTTGATTTCACTCCTCCATAAAGCTTATACCTTCTATGAAGAGATTGAAATCTAGATTGTTCAAAGAGTAAATTCAACTAGTTTCAGAGCTTTCAGTAACAGGTATTACCCTGCCCAAGGACCCTCCAGCAATACCTGTGGTTTTATAATTCTTCTCCTGGTGTGTTATACTCAAAGACACACTTCCCCTCCATTTCCTGCAAGGAAGGCCTGTAAAGAAGGTGAAACCAACTCTGCAGCAAGCTCAGAGATCAGTCACACGGAAAGTACTGACAATTCACAAACTAAGCGAAGATTCGTATTGGCTTCTAGTCACACGTGTTTCTTCCCTCCAAGCTTTCTCCTCCACAACCAGCATGAGGAGCACAAAATATGCTTTAAAGCAATTTTAGGTGCCTCCAGTACTATATTCATTCTCATCTATCTCCAGGGAATACAGAAGTCCACTCTCCACTAGGAAATGAACTGCAACTTATTTGTTACAGATGCTCTTCTCAAACTTTACCTAACCTCCCAATGCAGGGAAAGACAAACAAGTGTATTTGATAAGTACCAATGCGTGTCTTGCACCTATTTAAAAAAATTATATCCCTCAACAACTGGTGACTGGCCATATTAAGCCAACTTTTGAGAAGCTTCTACATCTGATTTAAAATTCCTCCCAGAGTAGAAAAGACAACTTGTCAAGAAGCCACACATCTGTATCTAACAAAAATCAGAGTTAACTGTGGAAAACATTACTACATTACACTCTCAGTATAGATCCACATTTCATCAGCTTGTAGCTCCTTGCAAAGATCCTTCTGACTTTCATTACTTTATAATGCACCTTCTTACATTTTTTCAGTCTTTGTTTTCCCTTATTCTCCTTCCACTAAAAAGCTATGAACTGCTTATCCTGTATTCTAATACTATAGGAACTAAGCTTTTTTTCTTCTTTTAACCGCAAATGCTTTCAAATTAATTGTAATTTGAGCTCTCAAAAAAAGGAACAAACATTAACGTGTTAACTTTTAGCAACCTGATTACAGACCAAAAGGAAAAACGACAGGGGAAACTGTTTCCTTATTATCCCATGCTTTTGACAGTTTAGGTATAAAGCATTGATCAATTTCCTTTACGGTAACTTGGGAGAAAATCATGCTATTATCCATTACTACGTTTGACCTTTTAAAGTCATCAGCAAGGCCTAACTATCAGAAATTCAAGTAACAGCACTACACTGCTTTCCTGGCTGGCCCTTTCATTTAATTGTGCTGGCCTTCTCCTTTAAATAGCACCCAGATACTTCATGGAAGGATGATAACCCCTAGTAGTTCAACACTAATATCAGTGTCCAGAGCATCTAACACAGTACCATATTGTTCTCCTCGACTAACAAAAGTATCAATCTATTCTTCCTACAGAATTCAAATACCAAAGAAAAGAAAATGCGTTATTGCACATCCTTTCAGCCAGCAACAGTTACCATATTTGAGTGGACTCAGAAAAATATAAGCTTCTAAGCACATTCAAACTGTCTAGCTTGACAGAGCCTGAGAGATGAGGCGTTACAAACAAAAAAAGAAAGCAAAAACAAAGTTACCAGCGAACACCACCACCTCTTTTGTGCTGCTCTCTTCGCACTCGAGCAAATACAGCCTACTCGGACAATATCCTTAAACGAGAAGATAAAAATACAGCTGGCGCGAGCCTAACCGCGACCTCACCGCTGCAGCACCTCCACGGGCCCCGTGAGATGGCCTGCTGCCTCCGCTCCCTTTGTTTTGGTCACTGAAGAGCACCACTGACCCCTTCCTTGCCTGCCAGCGTCCGCCTCGGAGGGAGCTTCCTCCCCCTCCTCCGACGGCCTCCGGGGCCCCCCGCGCCGGAGCGGGGCCTCTCGCACCCCCTCCCCGACGGGTGGCGCGGCCGCCGCGGGGGGTGGGATGCGGCACCGGCGGTCCAAGCTGCGGGGCGCGCCCGCCCCCCCCCCCGCCCCGCGCGGGGCCCGGCCGCCCCTCCCTCCGCCCCCCCGCCGCAGCCCGCCCCCCCACCCACCCCTCACCTCATTCGGTCTCTCCAGTGGTGCCAACCGCCTCATACAGGGAAATCAGCGCGCTCAGGAGCCTCCCCCCGGCGCCCCGGTGCGGCCGGGCCCTCGGTACGCAGCGGGACCCCCCAGAGCACGGACCCCGCAGCACAGCGGCGGAAAGGCGGCGGGGGAGGGGTCAGACCCGCTTCACAGACAGCCCGGCTCCACCGTAGCCCCTCGCCATTTTTGTTTCCCGCGGAGGAGAAGCTGGTGCATTCTGGGAGCACAAAGGGCCTGGGCCCCGCCCCGGCGGGCCCCGCCTGCGCCGACAGGCAGCTCCTGGGCCAGGGGGCGGGGAGGAAGAGCGCCGCGGCGGAAGGACACAGGTGAAACCGAACCTTTGCCGCTGGTGAACAAAGAGGGACTACTTTAGGCGTGTTTGCCGAAGGAGGGATCCCTGCCCGCCGCCCGGGACTCGTTGCGGCAGTGCCGAGGGGTGTCCGCTGCCCTGCCAGCCTCTGCCTATTGTTCCCTGTCGCACCTGCGGGGAGGCGGCCCGGGCTGGGGGGCTCGCTCCTCCGCACCCGCCTGCTCCTCCGCACCCGCCTGCTCCTCCGCGCCCGCCGCCCGGCGGCTCTGGGGGTCCCTCGCCCGGGCTTGGGGCTGCGGCGCAGCTCCCCGCAGGGGTAGGGGTCGGCCCTGGCATCTAGAATGATCCAGGGAGGGCAGGAGGGGAGCCCGGCTTCGAGGCTGGCGAGGCGAGGAGAGGGCTGACCCATGACCGGCCCACAGAGACTGCAGCAGCCAGTTTGTTGGTACCAAGGGCATGGGGCAGCGTCTAAACAGTGCTCCTCTGCTGCGACAGTCATTGGGGTACTGCCATTTTAGGAGACGAGCTAAACCTGTCTGTTTCCAGCGGTAGCTGTATTAGCTACACAGGGTTTTCACTTTCTGTCATCAAGAACAGCTTGGTTTTGTGAATAGTTTCTTAGACTGTAGTACTGGACCAGGCTGTGTAGTCCCCATGATTAAATGCAGCAATTTCCCGATACAGTGGTGTCATATAAGGGCAATTGCTCAGCACTGCTCAGGCCTCTGCGCAATAGTGAAATGCAAATATTTACTGAACCGGATCTCACCAACTGGTGTAAGACACTGAGGAAACAGCTGAATTCAGTGGACTGGAGGGTGAATTTCCAACTCCTGGCTTGGTCCTGCCCACGTTGCCTCAAGTTCTCAAAGCTGCCTTCCCTCCCAGGGTAAGCCACTGAAAATAAGACACTGGATCAGTTTGCCATCCCAGGAAGGGGCACAGGGAGGGAAGCCTGGGCAGAGCACCAGAGTACAGCTTAGTCTGGCCAACTCCTAGTTACATCCAAATAAATCAGTATTTATGGTTGAAATCTCTTGTTCACAGTTGTTTTAGATATAAGTTTTATGGGATAGTTCTCCCCTGGATGCATTAGCTAGTTGCTGTTCAGTAATTGTGATGGTCTGCTGCTAAAAAGAGTCTTGCACAACACAAAGGCCCCTGGCTCCTCTTTGCAGATTTTCACATACTGTGAACAGCAATCAGGTACTGCTAGTGCTAAAGGCAAAGGGTCACCAGCAGGAGAAAAAAAAAATTACACTCAATCTGAGATATGCCTGCATACAAGTTCTTATTTTTTAATCACAACAGTGGTGTGAGAACCAGCAAACTTTCTAGTCAGCAACAGAATAAACATGATTAAACATCAATAACTGGCTCCCTCACAACTTTTTTAGTGTCATACTTGGAGGGTCTTACCAGCCTTGTCCTGCTGGAAATTACTTAAATCAAAACTTGTCAAAGTAGAATCACCCTCATATAATGCAGATTGTTTGTTTCACCACCAGCACCAAAAAACTGCCACTAACCCAACACAAAAACTCCTGACCAGCAAGACACGTGCTAGCTCTAACCTCCTTGTCCTTAGAATATTGTTCCCAAAAGCAGTTTGCATAACCCCACTGCAGAATTGCAGAGCTGCACGGCCCCATCCTATCCACAAAGCACCACTTGTCACAAAGCTAGGATTTGCTGCTGGAATAGCATTATCTGAGGGCAGCACGAAAAGAGACTAGGAATCTCTACATTATATAAGAATAATTAGGGTTTGATAAACTGATCAGTTTGCTATGACAGGAATTGCACTAGTTATGGCAGAAAGTACCTCCCAAAGCTTGCTACCATTAGCTTTGTTACTACAAACAGCAGACTCTATCAGTATTTTCCCACAACCTAGATTCCACATAATATTTTTCTCCCATAATATCCAAGAAGGACAATATGACCTCACAGCCAAACACCAAATAAAACCACTCTGTATCCTTTAAGGCCAGCTATTACTGATAGCCAGAAGAATTCCAAGCCATATACCTCCCACATACACACCTTGCTCCCCCCCCCGCCTCAACTTTAATGTAGTAACTCATACTATAACATCCTTTTTTAATCAGTTTAGCAGGTCACTGAATTTCCATCTGACAGGAAGCCCCTTTCTAGAGCAGCAGCCATGTGACTACCCATCTGATCCATCTGCTAGATCAAGTAAATCGCTGAGGTATACATAGACACAGGTGACAAGTTCAGCAACTTGTACTCTAGGAGGAGAAATTTGCACTAGAAGAGTCACTTTCATTGTTCCTTTGCCCAACCTGACCAGATCATTACAGCATTGAGGATCTTACTGGAAACATGCAAATGATCCTTTACAAATGGTTTTCCGTTAAAACACTCAAATCAGCAAACCTATAATTGCAGCAGAAGGAAGATCTTTGTTAATCACTGGCATATGTGAGGCAAAGAAATCAACAGCAATAGTAATAAACCTAGTTTGAACACTCTTTCCACAATTCCCATTACTATACTATGAGACATGTATGCTTAATCTGACTTGGAGCAAGCTAGAATCTTTGTCTGCTTTCTATTCAGTGCTGGTAGTAAAATAACCAGTTATTTCTTCTGTTAACATATGGCAAGACTGTATGTCATGTCTTCAGAATGAACTTTCCCGCCTTACTTTCTTTTCCACAAACACCTCAAAAGTATTTGAACATAGTTTAAGCATTCTCTCCCGTTGTGTTTTCAATTCCGGATATATGATGTATGTACTTTATGTCGCAGAGTGACCAAAGCCAAATTAAATTACTTTCCCTCCAATGTCAGTAAGGGCTTTCTCATGTAGAAGTTTCAGGAAAAAAATAGTCTTTGATTATCTGTCAGATTCTGCTTAATAATAGATATGTTCAGCTTTATTCCATGTCATCTCATAAATAGCTGTATTTCAGAAAGGAGCTGAAGAATAACAACCTGGCACTGTCTTTACTTCTGTGTATATTTGTCCACATACAGTTAGGCAAGCTCTCGTCATAAAGATATGCAAAAGCAAAGTCTTGGCTTTTTAAAATTGTGTCTTGCCTTGCTGGCACAGCAGAGAAAAATTAAATTTCATATTCAACATGTAAATTCCCTGGTACTCAGTAGACAGGGATAAATTTGAAGAGTCAGAAACAGTGGCATTCCCCTTAACCAGTGGCCCTTCTCTCAAATGTTAACATATTTTTTAAAGGCTGGTGTTATGTTTATATACTTTCCTTGCCACAATGGCCACATAAATATTAAACAAGCAAGCCAAAACACACAAAACCCAAAAGTATAAGTCAGTAGTATATGTAGATGAGAGCACTAACTGCTGCACAGTATTATTTTCCATTACCTTATTGTATCACACAACATAATGCCAAAATGATACCCTTGAACAAGACAATGCTGTAAAGCTTATCCTTGTACAGATGGTTGTCATGACCACAATTCAGTAAGGAGGGAAAATTAGATCCCAGGCCATTTTCTCTGCATTGTTTAAGCATGGCAACAGCAAGGAAGCTCACCTGGGATCATCCTATCTTAAATCAAGATAAATATGGTACATCTATTTTTACACGAACATAATAATTAGTGAGACAATGCACATATGCTGCATTTATTATGGTTCAACTCAGAAAAGAATCTTCGATTTCAAAATTTAAAAAATATAACTGATGTTGTAAGATAAAAAAATTTTGTATTGTCTTACAACTAGCTAACAATTGTTATTAAATTACAATAATTATTCTATCTTTATAATAAAGTTATAAAAATAGCACTGAAAACATTTTAAACTAGACATCTTTATTTTTCTAGATAAATAAAAATGTGAATAATTTTTCATCCTCATATGTCAACAATACAGAGAAAAATAAATGAATATTACTGGCTGTAAGGGACCCTGATACTGGTCTTCACAGAGAAACACTTTTTATCTAGTAAAAGCACTGCCATTCCCATCTTTTTTACCTTCTCAGAGATCAGGAAATCCTGAAAAAACCTGTTCTGTACTCCATCATCCTCTTGTGAATGTCGGGATCTTGCTTGATAAATCTTAAACTGTAAATATCCTTTTAAATGTGTTCACTATCATGGTCATTGTTGATCCAGTTTGGTCCGTCAATTTTTTTCTGTTAAATTCAATGTGTAGAAAAATGACATACTTGCCCCATTAATCCTAAGCAATTATTTCTTCATTCTTATCTCCTTAATATTTAGCAATCTACTGCCTGTAACTTTTGAAGAGAATATTATGAGAGTGTTGCACTGCTATTTTTGACTGTAAGTTTCTAAAGGTGAATTAAACAGCAATTACTGTGTGGGTTAGTATGTGATCTGTTTGTATCACAATCTTTATTAACCTTTGAACTAAGCCACATTTAAACTTGAAATCCATTAGAAGGTTGTTTACCTTCTAAAAAGTAACATTTAGCAATCTAACTGTTCTTTAAATTCTTCCCTGGTACTATTACTCAAAGCACCAAAGACTCTTAAAAAAAAGACCAACTATGGGTATTAGCTCTGTATCTAATATGAGACACTTCAGATGCTTGAAAAAATATCGAGCTGCACCTTAAAAAGTCCTTAATACTTGACTCACTTAAAATTTTATTCCAGATGTGTAACCTTTCTGAAATTTCTTGTAAAACATAAATCAGGATTTTGTATGACTGAGTGGTCTTTGGTAGGTGGATAGACAGTTCTTCAGGTGCTCTATAGTTCACAATTCAAAGCACTTACAAGCTATTAAATGTTCACATAATTCTAATCCACGCCTTTAGTTATTCCTAATTTGCAGTTCGTACCCTGCCATGGCTGAAATCTCTGTTTGCTGGAAGTGGCTAAAGAAGAAGCAATCCCTCAGTTCACATATGTGTAACAGTAGAAAAAATAAAACTTGTAACAGACTGAGATATTCAAGGACTGAAATAGTAAGAGCTCGAGACATAGTGTTTCTACATTATTTACAACATCTTTGAGTATGCTAGGTAAAGAGTGGGAAAGGCTTTTATTGTGAGAGAGTGTGTGTCTCTCATCTATCTTAGTTATACTTAATGCTTTTTTTGTACCTGAAGAGAGTGAGTGAGGTCCGAAGGAGAGAAAATAAGTGTTTGACTAGGTTTGGTCTTGCTGAGGGTGCTTATGTATGAGTTACTCTGTTCTTATTGGTAATACTGTTTTCTGTATTGAAGACTTACGAGCATATGTAGCATTATTTTAGCTCCAGAAAATAGCTGTGAGGGAACTGCAGCTTATTACTATTCTACCTAGTAGGAATTTTGTGAAGGTATGCAAGCATAGTCCTGAGTAATCTTTCTTCCTGTCGTCTTCTTGTGAGACCAGTACATAAAAATATGAGCTCATTACTCAGAGTTGGAATTTAAGAGAGGTTTACTATTCTCTCTGCACTGTCATTCTGCTGCACTGGTCATATAATCACCTTCTTTCAGAAAAGAAACAGCTGCCAAGACTTGAAATTTTGGTTAACTGCCTGGATCAGAAAGATATTACAGTTCCCAAACTCCCTGAGAATTTAGTCATGCACTGGTGGGATGCATTTCTTACCCTACTCTCTAAGCACAGATCTGAAAGCAGTTACTGAAACTCTAGTGACTAAAGTCAAAATGCATAGTCAGCATTTCAGAGTTAAAGCCTAAGCATTCACTTTAGCTCTGTTCTGCAGATTTGCAAAACTAATTGCAGTCTCCAGTATTTTACATCATGATGGGTTGTATCGTAACTTCTTGAAGACTATGGTATCATACAGTTTTATGGAAAGGTTTTGTCCGCCAGCATCTATGCTCCTTTGTGGACTGTAAAAATGTCTGCTAGAGTAGAATTTCCAGCTCTTGTGTGGTTAAATTTTGTAGCAGTATAGACCAGACGTACCTCTTAACTCTAAACTGAAGCAAAAAAATGTTTATCGGCCCCTCAGGACACAGTTACATGGCAGAATATTGCCGTTTCATCTGTGGTGAAAAATCTGTTCTGGACATGAGTCTGGCCAGAGGGAGAATTAGTACAGCATTCCTTCTGCTCTCCCACCACCTGGAATGCAGTATGGGCCTTCTCACAAGCTTTCAGCAGACCTGCCAAGTCCCACTCAGATGGAAAGTCCCTCACTTCTCTTATTTTCTTTTTTTTTTTCTAATAGCATCTCTTTATGTGATGAAGATGGAGACAAAATACTTTTGAACAGTGCTGCATGACAGGATCCTGCTAACACATACAGCTGTTTGCACTCCAGGAAATTCAGCTGCAGGGGATGAAGGTAAGCCAGTAGCCCCTTCTGTAACTGCTGCCAGTCCAAGAGGGCGGCACAGAAAGAACCGTTAAGTGGTCCCAGGCTGACACACTAGCGAAGTCATCAATTCCATACTTCATTTCTCCTCTGCTTATGAAATAGTGATACTGTTACATCTGTTAACTTTGATATGCTTAAGTAAAAGGTGCAATCTAAGTATCATTGTTTTGGCTAATCCAAATGTAATAGCTATTGTCTGACATATATTGTGATCTTTCCACATTGATGCTATGTTATCTCAGCCTGAAAGCCCAGATTCTGTTCTAACAGTGTTGCTTATCTGCATTCAGCTAAAAAAAATATACAGAAACAGGATCAAAATAAGTTCTTATTACATCAGTCAGTCATTTTCTATTTTGACATCCTTCACACCAGCACTGACATGCCCATCTATACAGTCCTGACTCTATCCCTAAAATCTGGGGCTGCCAGGACAGACAATATTTTGGGGTTTTTTTCATGCTATGTGCTTTTGTGATGAGTTAAAACCTTAGTTAAATATCAGTGTAAAACCAAAGCAACACTACGTTCACTTGCAATATCATCAGGCTGCAAAAGGATACTGTAAGCCAGATTGTGCCTCAGTAAACTAGTGACATTCTAGTAATGTATCAACAAAATAGTAGAAAAAAATGGTCTTATCAACACAGAAGAGCTATATTTATACTAGATTAATGTATTTAAAATAATACAATCTGAAGTTATAGTATGGATGTAGTTACCAGATAGCTAAACTTAAAGACGGGTTTGGGACAAGTGGGGGAACGTGGCACATGTGCACAGCCGGCCGAGTAGTCCCCTGCCCTAGCTTTTGCAGCCAGGTGGAAGTGTGAATTTTGCCAGGCAGCTAATGTGAACTAAGGGCTGGCAGTCCTGCTGCTTCCCTCCTGGCAGGCTGCCAGGTTCCCCTTGAGCCCACTTGGGTGCTCCTTCGACGTTACAGTTAGCACTAATTAGTATAAACTAACCCCACAACAGTGATAAATCGTTTTCTGCTGGTTCAGTCCCCTGAGCCTACCCCTCACAGAGGCAGGGGGGGCCTGGGCTGAAGGAGGGGGTGGGGAGGTGAGCCCCAGCAAGGGGCTGTGAGTCTGGCTCTCCTCTGCAGCTGTAGCTGAGGGTGCAGTTTCCTGGCCCAGCCAAAGTTGTCCGGCAGCTGCTGCCATCTAAGATTGCGCTCGTTTCTGCTCAGGGGGCTGCTGACGTCATCTGCCGTGGTGGCTGTCCCCTATGCCAGGAACCACGCAGATGTGGCAGGTCAGTGAACTGCTCCAGCTGAAAAACATTAATGCATACATGTATATATAACACATACATGTATAAAAATGGGTTCATTTTCAGGCAGATCAGCTTGCAGTAACTTAATGAGTCTAGGAGCTACCAGTATGTATACACTGAGGAGGGAGTACAGAACCAAAGTAGCAGAAGAGGCAGTAAAAATATTCATTTTAGAAAATGGAAATGCAAAGAGAAAAGGCTTATTTCTCCTCTGTTCCAGATACAGAATGAAACATCTACAAGTCAACAGGGAAACATAAACTGACCTTCAGTTTGACCCCATGGACTGCCATCTCTCTTTCAGATGGCCAGATGCATGTTCCATGGTTGTGGGCAGCTCATGAAGTGACAACTGAAATATTTCTGATTATGGGACAAATGAGCTGCTTCCTGAGTCAGGAAAGCAGAAGTTTGCCAAGCAGGACTGCGAAATAGACATGCTGGCCCTGCAAATTCAATGATACTGAAAAGCATCTTGTGATGGCCTCAGCCTGCCTGGAATTGAGGACCACATGCTTTCCTAACCTGGGCAGCACTGATGGCTGTACAGGGGTCCCGATGGCTCTGCTGTGCTCCATTACAGCAAATCAAAGTCCGTCCTCCTGCCCATGAGGAATGCAAAGGGGAATACCCAGACCTGCCATAGCAGATGTGAAGACAACTTCCGAATGAGAAAGGCCACATTCAAAGGGCTTGCCTATATGAAAACACCCTAAAAAGCCAAGACAAATTAGACTTGTGAAGACAATGCACGAAAGGGAAAGCGTACTAAGTATGTGTGAGGATTATCTAATTCAGAAGTCAGTTTGCTATAGTTTAATTCTCTTTGAAATTACAACAGTCTGTTGTCAGTTTGCCTCTTTTACCAACTGTCTCAAATTTCTCAGGTAGAAACGATTCTAGAGCCGTACTTGCCAAGGATAGGAGGAAATGCAGGCAGGCATTAACAAGACACTGCACTAGCATGCAGGTGATTACTAAAAGTAGAACTGATTTTCTTTTGCCCTGCCTGGAATTCAGCAGACCAAGAGGTCAAGTAGTGATGGCCTCTGAGGACTTTTTAATTTACTGCAGGTTCTAGGATGTGAAATGCCTGTGACAGTGCTATCGTACTAGTAAAGATATAATGCTGTCTCAGATTACTGGTGTGATTTAATTACCAGTGGATAGCCTGTGGTGAAAAGGGCATTCTTACTTGCTAGACCTGTAAATCCAGGTCTTATTTAAAAACATTTTTAATCAGAAACAGCAAATTTAGTATGAGTTAATTGCTGGTTGAATATGTAATTTTCTTCTGGTTAGAATGCACTTTGAATCATACATGATAGCTGGGAGGAGGGTTGAAAAAAAAAAGAGATGGAAAAGTTGTGTGGTTTCCACTTTGTTCTGATTTTAAATTAAAACAAATAGCAACCATCAATTTCTGATGGGGAACAATAGTTGTGGTTAGAGTTTGACTTGAAGTAAAACTGGACATAAACCTATATCTTCAGTGGTGTAAATGAGTCCAGGTTCAGACAATACTGCACAGAAGGGGTTTTATGTGGACAGCTGTAGGATGCAAAAAAGAAGCTGGGATAAAACATAGGTAAAAGGAGATCAGCTTGGATATCAGCACACAGGAAGTCTGTGTATGCAGAGGCAGTCACAAAATCGTTTGATTGAAAACTGCAAATCTCACATCAAAGTTGACTTAAACTATAAAAAGTTATTTAGTACATATCTAGACAAAATAGAAAATAAATATCTGTAGTCATCTGAAGTATTTTTGAAGAAATCGCACTACCTGTGTCAAATACAATGACTGCATTGACCAGCTACCAGTTAACCCTTATTAGAGGTGTAAAAGTCTAACAAAGACTCTCTATGTCTTCAGAGAACTGTTCAGTTTACCTCACCCACTACTAATTTTTTTTGCAGGTATACTCCCAAATCCCAAACCCAGATTGGTTTTGTGGGTTGGAAATGCAGGTTTGGGGATTAAATCTCCTTTTGTGCAGGTACTTTGTAATATAAAAGATCCAGAAAGGCTCTGATTGCCTGCTCAGTCAATAGAAAATGCTTTATCTGCTGCAGCTTCTGTCTGGGTGTGATGGTGTTGTGATCTGAATGCCCTGTTTGGAAAGAGGGCTCTGAGGCTACATACAATGTGAACTCGGGGCATGCACAACAGTTGCACTGTTCACCATAATAGCACTGAATATATTCAGTTTATCACACAAGATATATTTTCAACGTGTTTCTTCTGAGCTAATAAATGCTTTAATTTATTGCAGTAGTTTATTCTTTACAGATTTAGATAAATTATAGCTATTTTTAATAGTAATTGTATATAAAATGCAGCCTTGGTTTCTTTTAAACAAAAGACAAGGAATCAAATAGCATGTCTTCTGATGTAGATTATTGAGGAACAATCTTAAAATACATCTGTGAGGCCTATGTTCTTACAGATATCATATTGTCAAATAACAAAATTACTTTAGTTGCAGTTCCACGATGCATTTTCTTTACCAGTTGGGCTAGTTTAAGAGGTCCCCACTGAAACATCTTTCTCAGGTACTTTCCACACACCCTCAAGTGCAGGCAAAAACTTTGTTCAGCTGCGCTGCGAATTTAATCAGAAAAGCAATCTGGATTAAAAATAACTTCTAATTAAAAATAATTGAATAATATTGATGGTCTCAAGACTGGACAAGACTGTCTCAAAACAGTTTTATCCAGCTTGAGAGAGGCGGGGCAGGGAAGCAGGGATGTCTGTGATGCAGAAAAAAAATGAGCTGGGAGGGGGCAGGGAAAAAACAACTTCTGTTGTGAACTTCAGTGTTGGTGAAAAAGCATGTGGCAGAACTGGTCAGGGAGAGCTGCAGCAGTGCACAGAGCCAGGCTTGCAGAGCCTTGCAGGAACCAGGCATAAGCCTAATTTGACAAGATACTTTTATAGTATATTGATATGATGTAGTCAATCTATGACGGCAGTGATACTTACCTCCCCAAAGGTAAATGAAACCTATAGATAAATATAATACTGTGTACTATATTAGCATAAGCTTGATAATTTAATTAAAGAGTTTTAAACTGTTACTGCTCCAAATTGCCTTTTGTCATTCAATTAGGGAAAAAAAAAACATCTTTAGAAATACCGAAACCTAGTAATTATTGTGTTGTCATTCATTTATTGTTTTGTATAGATGGAACAAAACATCTGTTATTCAGAAATGTGTACTATTAGAGAAGAACTCAAAGAATATATTTTAGGCTACTGAATTTGTTCTGCTTGAGTATTTTTAATGATGTAAGAAAAGTTGTGTGTGTGAATGCAGTTCCATACTTTGCTTAAAACAGCATTTTTGCTTCTAAAAATCTTTCTAGGTATAAAATAGATTTACTTTATTCTAGTAATTACATTTACAGTGGGAGTTGCTGCTAAGTACTGTAGACATTTAGATGTTGACAAATTTAAAATAATTCAATTAATACCTTATGCCCACTGGGATATTTTCTATCAACAATCCCATAGTCCTTTCTATAAAGTAGGCTACAGGAATTAATATACAATCAATAGACTGCCTACTCTAGGGATCGAAAAAGGCATCTGCTCTGGGCCAGGAATATACTTGACTGTCTGGCTGTTTGTTTTGTTGTTTATTTAAAGGGAAGTGAAAACTGTTTTATCTGGAAAAAAACAATGGTGAATACTTAAGTAGATCAACTGTACATATAGTTAGTTAACAGCTTGGAATTTAAGCAATACGTTGCTGCTTCCTTTATAAGGGGTGATAAGCTTTTTAAGAAAGTTAATATATTACAAATTACCTCAGAATTACCAACTTTAATAAGATAATACCAAAAAGAAAAAAACCAGAGATTTAGACCTAACAAATTTATAATCCTTACAATTAGAGGTTTCCTAAAAGGAAATATTTATTTCCTAAAGATTTCTGAACCAACCTAGACAATTCTGTGATTCTGTAATTCTTACTGCTTTTCCAGGGTGCTGTCAGAATCCTCTAACAATTCAGTACAAAATTTCTGCATCTCACATATAGAGGTTTTGAATGTAGTAAAACAAGTAAGACAAAGTTTTGAGTAATTTTTGCCGATATCATGAAGACTGTTTGATAAGGCATGCCAGTACATTCTACTAACACCTTCATACAGGGCCAGATTCTCAGCTTCATTAAAGCCTGCAAACTGAATCAGATATACTTATGTATGATTTAAGGCCTGAAGGAATGATTAGTTCAGTTCAAATTCCTACATAACACAATGATTCATTCACTCTGCCCAACAAATCACTGGACTGGAGTATATATTTTAAGGAGACATCAGTTTTAGGGCAGATTTGAAGAGCTTTTCTTCTTATCCTGTTTTAAGCAGTTCCTGTTTCTGCTGCTTCTTCCAAATGCCAAGCTATTCCTGCATTTCTGAATGTGACAGTCCACAGTGGCATGCAGAATCAAACCAGATTGCTGATGTGGCTTTTTCTGGGTTATTTTTAATTTGGGTTCAGCAAACAGTTCCCATTCAGATACACAAACAGTTGCACAGCAGGAGAGAGAACAGCATGGGAATAGGTCTAGTAGTAGAGGACGAGAGGAAAGGGCTTCACATAGCAGCTATGTTATCTGTAGTTGCCCTTCTGCCCATTTTTCTTCTCCGTACCATAGCTGGCAAGAAGGCAGGGCATATCTGTACCTCACTAGCTGAAGTTCACAGTCTAGCATTTTAGTGTGAACTGACGTTCACAGGCAATTAAAGCAAATATGCTAGACTGTGAACTGAAACAGTTCTGTTGTGGAAATGTCCTCCGGCAGAGGGGATGGCAGGACAGCTGGGGGTAGCAATGCATTAAACCATTGCAGCTGTTTTCCTCATTGCACTTAAGTCAGAGCTATTAATTAAGTACACCACGTGTTGAAAAATGTACTACCCTGCTAGGTAATTTGTTCCAATACTAAACTTCCTTAGGAGTTAAAAATTAACATCTTCATTCTGAATTGAACTCTGCTGACATCTCCTTCTTACCATTGATCTTCTTATGTCAGCATCTACTAGCTTCGGTACTAGAATCCAGTATTTAGAATGTAAGTAGGATTTTTGAAAGAGTGTGGGCTAGAACTTGGATGTTTCCTAGCTCTCTGAGTTACCTTATAAAGTAGGGAGGAAGGTGGAAGTGCTAATTCAGGGTAAGAAGTTTTGGGAAATGGCAGTAGGGCATTAAGAAAATGCCAGCTAGACTATTTTTCTGTATGGGAAAGTCCATGATTATAAAAATGTTTGGGCTTTTTAACAGATGACTACCATGAGAATAAGATAAACACAACAAACAAGTATTTTACTTCAAGCAGTGTGAACAGAAGTTCATAGTTCATAACTTTATTTTGCCACTAATTAAAAGAAGGAAACAGCCTGGATAATTAAGCAAAATAACTATGTTGAAAGCTGGGTACACTGTAAAAATCATTAGGCAAAAATAAGTTGTCTGAAAATGATAAAATGATTTCCAAGCCAGAAATAGATTAATGCTAGCAAGTGTACTCTGACCATGCATTTTAACATATAACCTCAATTAATCTTGAGTAAAATTCTTGAACCTCATAACTTCAAGCAATTAATAGAGGAAATAGACTTGAAAGGACAAATACATACAAAAGAAACTTAATTTTATTGGTCGATTGAATCTGAACTGTGTTGTCTTTGTAGACTTTGAAACAATGACAACACAAATGCAAACTGTTGTTTAGCATTTGCTTACAATTGACCATTGATGAGGTAATGACTACCTTCAAATCTTTTCTTCTGTGCAGAGTATTTTTGGAGTTCCTCAGCCCTCTAACATACAAAGGACTGTAATATATAAAGCTTTCTATTCTGAATTTATGAAGACCTATTTACTCTAAACATGTTATGTTATTAAGACCTATTAACTGTAATGTTTTCTAGTACATTTTGAATTTTAATCAATATACCAGAAAAAATACATTGTGTCTCTCAAAGCAAAGACTTGTACCCGAAATTAATCAGTATCTCTGTTTAATAATAGTTGGATCTAATCTCAGTCAAGAGCTACAAATGAGTCACATACGTTTGTATAATTTATCTGACTGTATTAAAACATGATTTTTGATATAGATATGTTAAATAAGACAAAAGTTTCAGTAGTTACAAACAGCCACTTTACTCTGGCGTAAATCCAAGCTACAGATGAAAGGAATTGGACTGCCTCTAACCTAACTCAGAGGAAGAAAGAATTAGGATTAGTTTTTAGTTCAGATCGTTGATCTAGTTCTTTATATGACAGAAATGGTTGTGCCAACGCAAGGGAGAAGGTAGGCACCAACAGCAAGAGCAAGAGAAGCAGGTGATGCCATCTGCTTCTGCAGCAGGGTGGATTTATGCAAGATTAAAGTGACCATGTAAATACAGCCTTAGAAATGAAACCTGCTGGCTGGAAGAGTCTGTTTCCTCAAACAGATTAATGATTTGTTTATAACAAGTTAAACCTCAAGGGAACCCTTAACAGGCTTTGTCTGCTTTCTGGGTAAGAGATGGCTCCACCTATTCATGCACTAAAAGCATTAGCATTTCTAAGAATTTGAATGTGATAGGAAACAATCTATTAGGATAAAATTAAAGTTAACACCCTGATTAAATCATTGTTCATATCAATTTGCAGAAGGGGAAGGAAATAGAATCTCACTCTGAAGGGAACATGAGGGAAAGTTTAGATGTAATGGTTGGATGTGTCCCAAGATCTTCATTCTCTTCCACAAAGACAGGCCTGAGGAAGTAGCGTCTGTATAAAAACAGACTCCTGGACAGATCTCTGAGCAAGCACCTTGATAGCTGGGTAATACAAAGAGAGAGAAACCTCTACATTTTTGCAGACTTTATTTTAGGAAATGCAGCTGATTTTATTTTAAATCATTGTCATGTTGTATATTGTGTAAATACATTAATTAAAAGTAATTTCAAACCAAGGCAACTGGCAAATACTAAGGCATTCCATTCCTACTGGTGCTGTAATACTTTAAAACTGTGGTACTGTGCAGGATCATAGAATATTTCTTAGGCATATCCAAAGAATAAGAGCACTAATCCAGGAAGCCATGCTAGGCAGACTGGAAGTTGGTAAAGCTGCTGTGAGAAAGAGAAGTCTTGTGATGATTAACATTAGAAGTCTTGTGACTATTAACATTAGCCAGAGGCTCTCTGCATATAATATGATGGTGGGGAGAGTGTGTGAACCCTGAGGATTTCCCATGGAGCCTCTTACAATAGCATTGGAGTTAAATTGGTATATGGGTGCAGCTGCTTAAGAAGCAAGTCCAGCACCATTGCAGTAAGTTAATGTTTAGCTTTTGTTTAATTTTAAAACCTGTATTACTTGCTCAAGTAACACAGACTTTCCTTGAAAAAAATTGGATAAAACTCTTTATTATATTTTTAAAGGTGCACATTATACTGAGTATCTTGAAGAATTCAGATTCTTCTCTGTAGTTTTCCATTCTCCTCATTAGTCTCCTATTTTCATTCATTATATGTCCAGAATTCCTGGATGCTCCAGCACATGTAACCATTCTTAGCTTTTTCTGAGTTATTTTTAGTATGTAATAAGCTCCAGGTTGTCACAGAGCTGAAGGTGAAGGTAAGAAGGTATTATAAAACCGTATTTACCTTTGACAGTGTGAGTGACAAACACTGCACTTGTATAATCAGCAGTTGATTTCTATCTTATACACAACCCCTGCATCACTAGAATAACAACACTCAATGTTGATATAGCTGGATAGGAAACTTAAATATTAACAGGTAGCAATAAATCAGCATAACTCTTACTGCTTGGGCATTAAGATACCAAAGTTTTGACACTGGCATACAAAAATGGACAATGTGTGGATAATGTGCAGAATGGAAAGGCATGTGTGAATGGGAAGCTGTACAGTAAATAATGTATCGGTATGATTTATATTCTACCTCTGCTGCTTTCCTGCATCTGCCCTCTGGTCTTTAGAATATTCCTTTGATTTTGCACATCCACTGAATGCCAAGTCAGCGCACATTACACTTTTCTGTTACTGTTCTGGCTTACGTGGCCTAGCTTTTCATGGGAGTTGCCTGTACTGAGGCTTAGCTGGAAGTTCTGTGTTTAACAGGTAGCTGAAAAAGGCTGAAATGGCCTTACGTTTTAGCGTTTAGCAAAGCCTGGGCACAAAGAGTACTTGAAGAAGAACTAAACACTTCAGTGCTGGAATAAAGCACCTGCTCTCACAGATGACGAAGATCTCATGTACTAAGTGAAAAACATATCCCCTAATGAACATATGCCAGGAACTGTTTGGATCCAGACGTAACAGGAATGAAACATTTAGATCCTTGCCAGCCATATGGGAGACCCACATTTCACGATTACTCCTAGCCTGTCATTCCAAGGGTTGGCATAGAGCACTGGATGAAGTAACGGCTTGAGATTATTCAGCAAAACATTTGAATGTTTGCTCTGTGGTCTCCTCTTCTGTTGCCTTTCCGTTGCATGCCCGTAATCTAGCTGAATTTGTGCAAACCACTGAACTGTAGAGGGAGGTGATGCAGAAAGCACGGCCATCTGGGCCTGCCTGAATAGGAAGAGAAGAAAACACCCTTACTGTGAGAGTCTCTGGCTGTTATTAAAGCCAGAATTGCTTTTACAGGAGTGCCAAATCTTACTAATTAATTTTCAGATTTATACTTCAGAGTGACTCTGGCAGTGATTATATTATTCAAAAAGCAGTCACAGACTGTTCTTGAATCTTAAAGCACAAGTCTTTTTAAATTCTGCAGAGTTTTAATACTTTGTGAGTTCCTAACATTTGGTTTCCAGATACACATCTTTCCTTAGGAGCAAGCCCTGCCAAAAAAAGGTAACTTATTCTTAAAGTAGTATTTTTGTGACCTGTCCTTTCATCAAAGCAGCCTTTGGTAAGCATACTGAACACCAAAAGCCATAACATGCTATGTTCATCTCCTCATTATTTTTATCCCCACACTGTGGCATAATCTTTTTGCCCAAAGTCTTACAGCCAAAGAGCATCTGAACAAGAGACTCTGAGCATCTGACTTTGACTCTGCTAAACACATTGCGTTAAAAGAAGTCACAATCGGGTCATAAACACAAGAAGGCAGAACAAAAATCAAACTTCACGTAAGAAGGGGTGATTTTACTTGAAGTTAGCAGCGTTCCCACTAATTTCAACTGGACTGGGACTTCTCACAGTGCATGAAGCATTGAGAGATCCTCTGGTGAAGGAGCAATTGATAACTCTTTCCCTGCTTCGTGAGACTGATGTCTCTAATCTGTGTTAATTAGGACCCAGGCAAACGCTCCCTTCTTATTTTGGAGGAAATACTCTTATTTTAAATACTGTAACAGGCCTGCAGCTGGTTTTAATACCCTGTCCAGTAAATGATGGGAGCCTGTTCGCAATCAGTGAGACACATTATTTATTAACTGACTTATTCATAATTGTCCCCAGACAGCCCAAGCACTTTCTGGCAGGCATGAGCGCCAAGGGGAACTCGGGGGTGGCTCTCGGCAAGACGAGCCCCGCTCCTGCCCCCCATGGCCCGGGAGCGGGACAAGGGACAGGGACAGGGACAGCCCCTCCGACTCGACGCGGCTGAGGGGGGAGAGGGCGGGGCGAGAGGAGGCCCGCCCTCTCCCCCCTCAGCCCCGCCTCTCTCCCTCACAGCTGCTGCGGTTCTTCCCTTCAAGCAGAGGGCGGCGGGGCGAGCGGGTTTCCGCGGCGGCGGGGGCGGCAGTTGCCCGCCCTTTTTCCTCGCTGACAGCTGCTGCCGCTCGGTAGCCGCCGGTGCCTGAGGGAAGGCGGTCGCCGCGCTCACTCCCTCTTCCCTCGCCACCGCGCCTGTGCCGAGCCGAGCCGGCAGCGCGGCTGCAGCGGCAGGCGGGGAAGCGCTCCTCACCGCTCCGCCTCCGATCGCCGCCCGCTGCGGGGATGTGTGATTGCTATGGCGAGGCGGCTCTTCCCGGGGGCCTGGCTCAGGAAACCCCAGTACGCGCAGGTAGGCCGGCAGCGGGCCGCCCCCCGCGGCGGGCGGGTCGGGGCGGGCAGGCCGGTGCCGGCACCCTTCCCTGCCCGCTCTCCACCATCGCTCCCCGCCCCCCCGCCTCAAAGTTACCTCAGGAGCGGGCGCCCCCCGCAGGGCTCGGCGCTTCCCCGGCCCGGCGCGGGTGCGGCCGTCGTTCTCTCCCGCCGGCGCCTGGCGGCGGCCGGGGTTTGACTGCGCCGCGCTGCCGCTCGGCGGCTCGGCCGACGGGAGGTCGCGGCGCCGGGGCTGAGGCGCTAGCCGCGGCCGGCGAGCCCCTTGGCGGCGGGTCCTGGGGCACGGGAGCAGGTGGCGGGCGGTCTCGGGGGGCCGCGGTGCCTGCCGCCGCCCCTGCCGCCGGGCGGATCGGGCCTCTCTTGCTGCCGCCGGGGTGCAGCGAGCTCCGCGGAGCGCCCTCCCCGAGCGGCCCGCGCTGCTCGTCGGCAGGACCTGTTACGCGGCCGCCTGCCAGCCCGCTCCCTCGGGCTCATAAGAGATTTTTCGGTTGGGCAGCTGCACCCGCGGCATTGCCAGGGCCCGGAGGAACCTCATGCCTCTCTCCGGATGCCCCTCCTTTACACCTATCGCCGGTGCTGTGGACATCCATCCCATCAGAGGTTGGACTAGGCTTGCATAAGCAGACTCATTTTTTCGCGTGTCCGAAAGGAATTAATGTCGGGCGGTTTTCTTTTGCTGTCCGGTAGTTCGCTGCTCCGCGCATTTGTGTATGCGTTCATAGACACACTTTTGTATTTACGTATACAGGGGCACGTTTGTATTCCTTAAGCCATCTGTGTAAGGATGTTTTGGTTGAAAGTGCTGTGGCTCTCACGTAGCAGGAAGTTCTACTGTGAAATGTTGGTCAGTTATGACCTTGTGGTTAGTTGAGGGTTATTCTCTGGGATTCCTTTTTATCTGTTGCATTATATTTTAATTAAGTTGTAACTAAAACAAGCATTTGTTGAGTTGGAGGGGGTAAATACTGTGTTTACTTTTCTCATATTCTACTTACATGTTTGTCATCTGTTGTTATGAAATGCATTGGATCATTGGATTAAAGAATGTAAACTTCATCCTGATTCATTTTAAATTCTGAATGTTTTAATTCCTCCTCATCTGGAACTTTTCTGATCTTATTCTGTTTTTGAAAGTACCCGGAATGGGATGTAACACTGAAGAAGTGTACAGATATGGGTATAATCTTACCTCCTTTAGTACTTGTTTTATAGTATGTGTCTGCAAATCTGGGTCAGTATCACTTGATTTTTAGACCAGAAAAGATTACTCTCAATCTATTTACTGATGTAGACACTTGTACAGCATTTGGATTCCCATAGGAGAAAGCCTCTGATACAAATAAAATTAATTCATAATTTATATGCTACCTTTTAAATTAGGATTTTCCAAACTGTTTGCCTCCCTTGCCTTGATAAGTCTCTGTGATCATTATATGGTGATGTCTGGTAAAATTTTTCTCCATTTTTCTCAACATTTATTTTAAGGCCTTTCAAGCAAAATATGTTATTTTTAAAATCTGAGAAAGAGGAAGACAGCAAGATCGTTTATTAGAAAAACCAAGGAAGTTAAATATTTGTTTCTATTGCAGATTAAAAAAAAAATCTATGGCTCTGCTTTCATATACTGGAAGCTGCATTTGAATATTCTACAGATTTGTTTTAGATCTAATAGCGGCTTTGTGAACATTAACATTTTTCTGTTCTAGACAGTGAATGATTGTTGATATTTGCATCTATAGAATGGCAGCAAGCTATCAATATATTGGCTTTTCTTGTCACTGTGTATTACTGTTGGTACATGACAAATGTAGTCAATGTAGACAAATGTAGTTAAAACTATACTAATGGCTGAGTGCTTTACTGAGATTTGTCTCTGAAGAAGCCAACGCTTTCTAAGTAAATGCTAGACTTTAACTCACTGAGATGTAGCTACAAACCAGATGGGAAGATTTGTATAGTATTTCTATGCAATATTTCAAGTATCACACCAGGGAAGATGATTGTACGATGGGAGGTATTACTGAGTGACTTCCAGATTTTGTTGACTGGTGTTCTAGTCTCAAACTGTGTTGTGAGGTGAGTTGATAGAACATGAGTTTCTGGGAGACAGAACTTGCTCTAGCTTTCCAGCTGTAATAGGAACAGGATGCTATCAGTTGGTTTGTAACTGATACTCTACGGCAAATGTTCTATTGTTATTATTTGACATTTTCTTTAGCTTTTATACACCTTGCTAGATCCACATGTAATCAGTTAATGATCTTTCTGGCTAAGAAGGATGTGCTGTCAAGTGTCAGCTCATGTAAAAGAAGGGTGAACAAAATTTTCCCCTTGCTTAGACTGAAAATCATATAATAATAGTAAAACAAAATCACAAAAAAATCCCTCAAATGTGACAAACTTTTAAATGCTACTACCAAAAAGAAATCTAATTGTATTTATGGGATCTTACAGTTGGGTGATTAACACGGTTGGGAATTTATGTTTTACAGGGAGAGGTTAGTATCCCAAATTTGGGAGACAGTGTCCTGAAGTTGTTTCTGATAGCTGTAGTTAGCAATTATATCATAAGGTTGAAGGCAAGCCAGCAGGATTGCACATGATAGTAATCATGTAAAGAACACTTGCATGCTTAGTTTTCTGGCCTCTAGAGGTTCTGGACCAAGTTTACAGACTCTTTAGAGATGTCCCATGGACTTCAGTAATGTGCGAGAGACTGTCTGAAGGATCAAAAAATAAACAAGTATTAAAGCTCTATGTAACAGAAATTTCCTGTATCTTCTCTTTCCTCCAAGATTTTAATCCTTTTTTTTTTTTTTTTTTTTTTTTTTTTTTTTGCTTAACCTTTTAAGAAGAAGTGTCCTGTGTTCCATCTTGGTCATTATTTTATTTCAAAAGGGATCTTGAACTTTGTACCCTGAGTAATCAAACTGAGTAAACAAATAATTCAGGACTGTAGCATAATCTTAAGCATCCACTGTCTGCTCTTCAAGATGTGTGTCCAGTACATGGCATCCCAGACAAGGTATCTTGGCCAATATTCTCAGATGTAATGTAAGCCTACTTGAAATGCATCCTATGATCCATAAACCAACCTGAACAGAGAATAAAGCAGGACTTCTATGACATGATCAGCCTACAAGTTTTCTGTTCTTTCCTATTGCTAGTATGTAAAACAAATGGAGTGAGCAACTCAGATTTGGGGAAGATTAGTGCACTATGGTTATGTGGAATGCTTTGCAGAATTAAGCTCTCTGTACTGTTAAACAAAGAAACAGTTTCATACGCTTTAACCATAAAAATGTTTTAAATAAAAAGTAAACTTACAAAAAAACTGGCAAGTTATGTTGCATTTTGATCTGCTACTCTCCATATGCTTTGGAGTGCATCCAGGCTTGAGTTTTGCCAGAAGTGGTTTTCCAGTTCTGTTCCAGGGGATGAATGTCTAATTATTATTCAATGCACATGACTTAGTAGAATATACAAGTGATGGAAGGAGTTGACTCTGTAATATCCTTTTAAGCATTACAAGTGCTGTCCTTCATTCTTGTGTTCACTGGCTCATATTTAAAAGTCTTGATGGAAGAGTGGAGCAGAAAAGAGAAATTGTCTCCTAGTTTTGAACACTTCTGATAATTTTGGAACTCTCAGTCCTTCTGTTGCCCTGAATGAATATGTTGTTATTAAAAGTTTCCTAGCAGTTGGTCAGAATTCCAAATGAAGTCTGTTTATATGTATTGTTCCCTAACATTTGCCTGGGACTTCTTGCTCAGAAACGTGTTCAGATGATCTGCATAGCGTATGTGGAGTAAGTCTGCTGTAGTCGGGGTGCATTAGTGCACAGGCAACCCAGCCAGGCTCAGCAAATCCGTGTCCCTGCTGCATTAGTACAGCCCATGCACAACAGTTCTGACGCTTCCTACATGAAGTGGTCTAAGTGTGCCTATACTCAGACTGATTCTGGGGAGGATATGGGAATTTGGTAAGGGGAATGTATGGGAAGAAACCAAATAATGATTGGGACTTCTGCTGAGTGTGATAAGGAAGTCCTTATTAGAAAAGTAATTCCCTTGGAATCAAAGAGAGTGGAACCTTGTGGTCTTCTGTAAGCAGATGTATGTACTTGTCCATGCTTTAAACTGGCAGGACTTTGAGTCTTTTGCAAGTCAAAAGCTACACGACTGCATTGGCACAGTTGCTGAGCCCAGAATAAATCTAGCTCCTCAGGAACTCCCTGCCAAGTGTATGATGTAGTCAGATGGCATTTGGGGAGGATTTTCTGTCCCAAACACATTCTCTTTCTGCCTGAGAAGGAGGATAAATTTGGATAAACCCATATATACAGTATCTTTTCCTTCACTATGAATATGGTCAATATTCTGCAGTGGTCCTGAGGCCTGCAGACCACTGCTGGTCTCTGAGGTTGTACTAAATGGTATGCATTTAACACAAAATTGCATTAAATAGTGCTTTGGTTTAAAGTTTAGTATTATAAAGGTTCATGGAAGGAGTCAGCAAGAAACTTCAAGAAATGAAGAAGGCTCATTGTCCCAGAAGCTTTGGTTCCCAAGCAATTTTTACACATGAAACAACTTTGCCTAAAATTGTCAGATTTATTTCTATTGATCTTTCTCAAATTTTACCAGTAGTTTGGTGTGCTATATTATTTATGTTCTACAATATTAGGGTTATTAGAAATAGTAAAAAAAACCCCCACAAACCAACAAAACTTGTCTCTAAAGGAAACCACTGTATCTTACCTTTCAAAAAGGTATAGCACTTACTTTGTATAATTCCTGATTCATAGAATCTTTTTCTTATGTATGTGTGGAGAAATACTGAAGAAAGTTAGTTTCTTAGAATTTTCATTAATCCTATTAATAGAAGACATTTTGTAGAGAAGAGTCTTGTGACAGGCTTTAGGAAGACCATTGTCAGAGTTGTCTGTAAAAATGAGGATGTGATACAATAGTTCTCCCTCTAGGTGTTCTGCAGTATTTTGTTAAGGACTGGGTAATTAAGTAGTTCTGAAAGATTCACTTCTAAAATCAAAAATCAAATTGGAAAAAAGCAAATACTTTTTTTATCTTTCCTATTCAAACTCTGTCCCAAGCATCTTGTTCTCTGCAGATTTATTTTCCAGACTGACTGCAGCTGTGGAACAATAATCCTTCATATATTTGCATTTAGTATCTGTAAATTACATTTGTGACCTTCTTGTGGTTGCTTGTTCATAGTAATCTGCAACCTATGTTTTCTTTAGAGTTTTATGAGCTTCTGTCTCACACAGATGTTGCCTGAATCACTGAAAACTGCCTGCCATGTTTGGTATCCTTTTTTGTTTGTGGATAGAATTTCACATAATAAAAGAAGTTCTCATGTTACTTTGGATCTTTGAAAGTGTATGTGATGGAGTTAGAGATCCAGATTTAGCTGCTGGTATGTTGAAGTAAACATACCCAGAAACTCTGTACTGATGCAGTTTTTGTCATGGATTGTTTTTATGCGTGGTGTGGGTATTAAAATGTGGAATATATTTTAAATTGTGATCATTTCTGGCAAATCATACTTCTCTTTGGAGAAATTGAAAATTGCATTTAAGAGAAAGCACTTAAAATTGCCAGAAGGCTTGGTGCTTGTCAGAAGAAAGGAGATTTCTTGCTATAGCTTCTGCCTTGATTTGATTACTTAGTTTTGGGGCAATATCCGTTTTATAGCCAAAAAAAAATATTTCCCCTTACATTCCTTGTCTCCCAACTTGGATAACAGAACTTGAAGGAAATACTTGTAATGCTATTAGGAAGGAAATACTTGGAATGCTATGTAGGATGCAATATGGGGTTGGGGACTTGGACCATATGAGTATGTCCCCTATACTCTTCCCCGAAGAAGCTAAGTAAATCTAACATTTAACCTTTATCAGCATCATTGTAAGTATTTTTGTTCATGCATGTGTTTCTTCGGCACAGATTTTTAGCATGGTTGAGATGTAAGTTAGGTTCTTTTATATTACAAGAATAGCTATTCTGGAATTGGTTTGCCTATAGATACAAGTCTTGAAGAGTGGAAAAAGTAGGAAATGCTATAATCAAAAATACTTTCTGTTAACTTGATTCCCCCCCCCCGATTTGCATAGTTGGTCCTGCCCTTGTGTTGCAGCCTGCCCTTTTGTGCCTAAAAGGAGAAAGCTGTGAACTTAAATGTTTTAAATTAATTAAAATATGCTGTTTAGGTTGGAAACACTTTTTAAGCTTATTTTTAACTGGTGCTTTTATTTACTTTCTGACAGAAATAGGACCTAGACTTATCTGAACAATGAGACTTATGGAGAAAGGGTTTCCTACAAGAGTGTGCAGGGGGTATGTCAGGGTATGAGATGACTTCTGGTAGGATTCAAAAAAGTTAATTTGAAGAAACATAATTAAACTTCATAAATGAAAGACACTTGAAAATTAAAGTACATGAGATGATAGAGAAGGCACCCAGCTTTGCTACTGAATTCTTAAATTATGATGTTTGTACTATAGTACTGTTTACTAAAAACCAAAAAAACCCCAAAAAAACTCCCGAAAAACCCAAACACACCAACTCATTTCTGAAGAAAGCGTTTATGTGTAGGAATGTCATCTGTCAGCTTTTTCAGCTGAGGTAGTCCAAGTGCTGGATGGAGGATAGGAGACTACCATTCTTTTTTACTCTATAGTGTATCTTGGCAGCTCTAGGCTGAGTAAAGAACATGGGAGGTTGGGTAGGAAGGAAGAGGACTTACCTGAAACTACAAACAAGATTCTTTTTTTTGGCAGGAAAACTAGGCAGAATACCCCAAGTTGTTTAAAACCATACATCCTTTTCAGATTGGATGCTCAGGAGTTTTGTTGCTGGAGTTGTGTGTGTGTGTGATGGTTGTGTTTGAGGTTTATTTATTTTACGAAATACGTGATGAAACTTCATCTGAGATTAGGTTCTCGACACTACACTGGTAGTATATATTTAGAGGGAAAATAAAATTTTTGAAGTTAGCTTTGTGACAGTGTGCACACAAGAAGTTAAGCGTGGTTTGAGTCAGCCTTTGCCAGTGCAGTCATTCTCATTTCAGCCTGGCACATCTTAATTGTACTTAGTAAGGGGGCTAACAGCTGAGCTGGGTGGAGTTTTGCTGGGGTAGTCCAAGACGCTCATCTGACCCCATGCTCTGTTAGTTTAGTATACATACAGCTAAAGGGGCAGAGTGAGCATGTGCCCGTACCTTAGCTACTCCAGCTCATTATTAGTTTGACTACTGGAAACTTCCAGTGAAAAAGTTTTTTCATTAAGATGATGATTATTAGAGCACGACACCTAACTTAGCTTCTGCAGACTCTATGTGGTTTGACAGAGGATTTGGGCAAGTGAGTAGAAGTGGGAATAATGGGCAGCTGTTTGCTCAGTTGACCAGAAGTCAATCTGATAAAAAGACGAGTACAGAAAACTAATGAACATGCCTTCATTGCATAGTTATCACTAACTGAATATGATCTGATTTTATCAAAATACCATGCTTTAATTACAAATAGTTTTCACACAGCTCTTCAGATGCTGCTGTATCTCATTGTGCTTGCAAAGGCAAAGAAGGTCATTCTTTTGTTCTTTCTGTTTGATGCTGTATCTAGTATACAGAAATGTTAGGGCAAAGTAAAAATAGATGAATGACTCACCTAGTTAGATAATTTCAGGAACTGTACTACAGAACACTCATTGGTATTATTACCTATGTTGAAACCAGCAAAAAACATTAAACTCTAGATTATGAAACCATGGGTTTTTAGGTGGTATAAGAACAAATAAATAGAAGTAAATTATTACAGAAGACGTTGAACCTGCATGACTATACTATATTAGTATTATTTGTAAATGCTAAAACTATTATGTATCATCTGTCCTTCAACCAACAGAAAGTATGAAGGGAGCAAAAAAAAAAAACCAACACGCTGTGTTCTCTAGATGGACTGAGAAAAATCTGGTTGTATGCTCACAACTGATCCAGATCAGGTGATCACTCAATCTGTACCTTAAATGTTTTTTATCTACTGGTTTGTTTCACCTTTCAGTTCAAAGCTGTGTTTCAGGAGACCTCTGCTGGAGGCTGCCTCAGGGCTGGTAACCTGGTCTTCTGGGGACAGATCTGCTGAGGAATAGTAGATCGCTCTGGTTTTGTTCTGGTTTATTTTGTGTAGTGTAGGTGTAAGATTTAAACTATGCAAAGAATCCATCTGACCTGCTTACAGCTTTCCTTTGGTTCTGGAAGTGGGAAGAGGGAGAGAAATGCTCTCCTAGTGCTTTGCCATACTACCTCTGATGACTTCCCAGAGCTGTGAAAGAAGGATGCTCGTGGATGATAAGCATGTTTAGTACATGGGCAGTAGTTCAGGACAAGGATTCTGAAGTAGGAAAATTGTGCTAGAGAAGCTGAAGAAGTGGATGAGACACTGAGTAGTGCTGGAAACTTACTTGAGAATGGAAGACAGATAGTGGAGGAAGACAAGAACTGAGGCCAGTGTTGCAGAATTAGATGGAAATAGACTGGAAATAACTGGAAGAAAAAGAATAGCAGGTAAGAGTGGTTCAAGAGGGGGACACTAAGACTGGCTAAGCAAACAGTTTGAGATGGGTACTGGATAGAAAAAAAACCTAGTAAGTGAAAATTGTAAATGACTGAATACAGAAAATGGTCTGGAAGAAAGAATAGATGAGGCTAAGTCCACCTGAGCTTGAACTAAGATTTCAGTTTTGTTCGGGGGGGGGCTGGTGGTGGGGGAAGTATTTCTGAACCCTTTGGTAAAGTATCAGTTCTCACTTTTGCAGGTTCACATGAATGATGACTTCTGCTTTACATCAGTCTGTTCAAGTAGTGTGGTTTGCAAGAAAGCTTGGGATTCTTCATGTTGTAAGCATGTAGGTGTGATATTTTGTCTTTCTTTTTAAGCTAGAAAATTGCCCCAATAGTCTTGCAGTTCTGTCATTTTAGTAGTGTTCTTTCAATGGGAAGGGCTTATATATAATATTTCTTTTTTTGATGCTACCCAGCCCCTTGTTGTCAGTTTTGTTTTCTTGGCCATTCTGTCCTCCCTACCCCCAGCTTCCTCATACGTTTTCTAAGCTGTTTCTAAATGTGCTCTAAACCACACAGCGTTATTGTCAGTTTCCGTTTGTACTTCATCCACTTTATATCCATATTGTGGATACCATGCTTTAGAGGAAATTACATGTTACTCCAACTAAGGTCTTTGTGGCTCTGAGAAAAATAGCAGAAATTATTCCTGTCTTACAACATTCTCAATAAAATATCATAAAAGAACTGATTGAAGGAACTATCTGGTCAAGATAGATCGCCAGAATAAAAGCAGTTAGTTGTATCTATCTCTTTTTGAACTAGGTAGTTTTAAGATCAAGTCATGTGAGTGTGTGTGAAGGAATAGGGAGGCACAGCTGAGGCATGTGGCAGGGCTGCAGCTGTGTGGACTGGAATCACCTTTGGGTGTTTTGGAACTGATCTTTCTTGACCTTTCAAGAGGAAAGGGTGTAATGCAGGCTGATAGTCATAATTTTAAAAGTACTCATAAATTATTGTAATCTTTCTAGTTAAAAAAGCTGACATATTTACATCTTCTGCAATTTAGTGTTTTCCCTCCATTTTAAAGCTAGGTAATATTGTTCATCCTGTTGCCATCTTCTGGAACCCGCTTGCTCCTCCCCTCCCAGGTCTCCCTCCATAAGCTTTTCAAGCTTTCAGCTCGTGGCTGAGAGTTCACTCTGAAGCAGTAGCAGGTTTTCAGTTTTATTTTTCTTAGCTTAACTCTTGATTGTTCACAGTAAAACATTTGCTTAGTTTCATAAAAGTTGAAAAACAGTTTGGAATTTTTAATCAGTTGTGGAGCTAGCTGTCCTGGAAACAGAAATCCTCTGCTTAAACATAGATCAGATACAAATTTATTTATCTGTTTAACACTGACCCCTTGCTGACCTTAACCCTGATTTGGAGGGACCAAGGGTATAAGCCATTTCAAGCTCCTGGTTACAGAAAATTCGCTTCTCTTAGGTGTGTCTGTTAGAGACTTCTAGCAGTGAAATAATGATGCATATGATGAGCTTTCAGTCACCAGCATTTAAGGAAGTTTTATTTTGAAGAAAATGTGATATGAACCAAGTTGTGCTGATGCAACTATTTGCAGGCTTGTTCTGTGAATCAAGTCAACTCCCTAATTTCACTTGTGGTATATTCTCACAAACAGTTCTTTGGGTGTAATTACAACAAAAATAGGCTTCAGTATAGAGATGCGAAGAAGCAGGGGCAAAGCAATTTGTACCATACTGAACAATTTGTGTAGTGAAATTGCGGTCTAAGCAAGTCCAAAGATGTGATTGTTCTGTTTTGGTTCTGATTTTCAAAAGCAGAAAAAGTTAGAATATGACACTGAGTTTTTGACTATAATTACTTACTTATCAGTGAAGTGGCTGTGGCTATATGACCAGATCATCTTGTGATATTTCAGCTGAAGTACAGAAAATTATATCTTAGTATATTAAAGAAAATAGAAATCACTTTCTTAACTCTCCAGATGCTGGGATGTAACTACAATATTTACTCAAAGGCAGAGGAACTGGTCTTGAAACAAGGAAAGAAGTTTTGAGATGATGAAGTGGACAAGTGTGTGTATATGATCCTATGGAAAGGAAACCTCCACTTTCAACTCAAGCCTCTTGTGTTAGACTTGTATACAAGCATGTTACAACTCATTTACTTCAGTAAAGTGTCTGAAGTTTGAGCTTGTTCCCAAATAAACTAGTGATGCTCCTGATTTTTTTACTGAAACTTTGAATTCTTGTGCTGAGCAAGCTGAAGAATGTGCAGATTTGAATAAGCTTCAGTAGATCATGTAAAGACAGCATCAAAACATTCTTGTAGTACTGTAGAAGGAGACAAATATGAGCCTGTGGCTAGAGTAGTGGACTGTGACTTCGGAGATGTAGATTTAAGTATGAGTCATTACCTGTGAGGCCTTGGGTGGGTTGATCTGCTTCTGCTCAGAAGTGTTCACCCATTTTGTATCTAGATTTACATTCTTACGGAGATTTTGGATAAGCTTGTTAGCATCTTGGAACCACAGACCCTTTTTGATTTGGAATTTCATGGTACTATGTATTTTGAAGGGACATAAAGCATCATGAGAAATATTTACACTAGAACTGTTTAAAGGCCATACCAGCATGCTCCTGCATTTTGTATAACTTGTTGGGTTAACTTCTTGCATTATTCAGTTTGGGCTTTTGGGGGGCGGGCGGGAATTAAGATTTCTTTAGACTGAGGCCTTTCACTTTGGCAGCATTGTATTTTAGGGTTGTTTGGGCATAAGGGGTGTCTACCCACTTCTCTTAGACTGAGAGCCTCCTGGCTATATTTTTTCTCATAGAATGAGACACATGAAATTTGGGACTGCTCTTTTACATTTGAAAGTGTTAAAACACCTTGCGTGCAACTTCCTCTTGATTCACAATTACTTGTTTATTTTTAAAAATTGCTATGCTATAAAATGCAATGGTGATAGAATATAGAATTAAGAGATGAGCCATATAGCATCATCTTTCCTAGTAGTTTTTGTGTTGTTTCTTGCATTCCTGCTTCTCTTTGAGACTTGATGTTCCTTACAGAACTCTATGGGGTCAAGATACACTTCCTCTTTAGTCTTTGGATGGAGAGAGTGTCTGTGTGAAAGTACACCCTCAATCACGAGATGAGTTACAGTAGAAGAGTTGGAACCACTCTAGGTTGAGAGTAAGACTCCTGTACCTAGGGATTATACTACTTTTGTTAAGGTTTGAAGTACTCAGTTCTTGTAATAGGTGTTAAACCAAGCTACCATTCAACTGATTAGAACTGCTTCTTTGACCTTACTTCCCTTAAAAATAAATAAATTACATATTTAGGAAGGGAAGTACATCTTTGAAGATCTTTCTATATCTGTGGAAGATTATTTTCCTTAATAACATTATTTTCTTGTAGAATATAAAATACTTAAAAGCTGAAGCCATATATTCAATTTACTGTGATTTGAGATAATTACCGTCAAATTGTAGTAATTTGGAATTATTTCAGTGCTTTTTCTCCCATGCAGATGGAGCCATCTGAAATTAGTGTGTGTGAGATGGGTTAACTTGGTATGTATGTATGTGACAGCAAAACTGCTCATCATTACTACTTTTCTTGGAACCTTTTCCAAACATATGGAATGGTTTCTCTGTGAGGAACAGCTAAGTTAGGACCTGTCAGTCTGGAGGAGAGATGACATGACAGGGAGGTATGTGATGGAGGCTTACAAAATCATGGCAGATGTGGGAGAGAGGGGACAGAAACTGGTAACTCATCTCTTCCAATACATGAACTAGGAGATCTCAGACAAAGCCAATATGAACCAGTTTTAAGCAAAATAAAGTCTAGTACCTAACCTCGGTATAATGAATAGTAGTCCTGTGGAATTAATTCCTAAAGGGTGTTGTGGATGCTAAAAGCTTATGTGGATTTTAAGGGAGTCTGGGTAAGTTCCTGAAGGAGAAAGGGTATAAGATTTACTAAATATAGAAAGTCACATCTGGCTTAGCAAGTTCTTCTAGAGGAAAACGGAATCATGTTTGGGGTGTATAATATATGTTCTCAGTCTTCAGTGGCATCTATTTGTAGCTATTGCTGAAGATCAGGATACTAATAGAAGCGGATCTCGTACTGACCCAATATAGATGCTCTCATGCACTTTCCTTACATCCTGTTGCTAAAGCTGATCACGACTTTCTAATTCTTTTTTAATCCTGATGTGAGTATGAAAATCAAACTGTTAGCACACCAGACTCAGCAGAGGGGGGAAAAAAAAATCAAAATGTGCTGCCTCCCTTGCAAGGCAATTAGCTCTCCCTCAGTTCTTAATTTATAAATACTATTTTCCTCTGTCCCTAGTGGAAAATGTAAATGTGAGGCCACAGAAACAACAGGCAAGTCTTGCATACGGTTATGGGAAAGATCACTGAGGGTGAGGTTAGTACAGAGGAATTTTACCTGTGTAATTAAATGGTGTCATTTCAAGGAAGGAGTGGGGGACTTCAGCATATGGAACCTGTCCCTGACACCCACCCTGCTCATTGTATATCTATCTTGCATATTTATACATTAACACAGATTATTTTTTGACCAGATTCCTGGTCTGTTGCATTTGGTTTACCATGAGTGGAACACAAGTAACTGGTCTTAGAGAAAAATCCAAGTAGTTGAGCTCTGACAGTTTATGGTTTTGATCAGATTGGTTCTTGCAGCCTAGCTTGCCCTATGAGGGTCTGTCACCTTTTCTTCTATTTATTTATATCTTAATTTTTCTTCCACTCATATAAATCAAAGAGACCTCCCCTGTCAGTTTTGCTCACTGAAAGAAGTGAATGTTCATGTAATGCAGTCTGTCTGTTTTATCACTGTGGAAGACAAATTCTTAAAATAGTAAATGAGGTTTGTTTCTATCATTCTGACTACTGCTGAATGAATTACAAATAATATTTTCTCTTTGTGTCCTCTAGGTACGTTTCTCATATATGCGGATGAAGTATCTCTTCATCTCTTGGTTAGTAGTATTTATTGGCAGCTGGGTTATGTATGTTCAGTACTCCACCTACACAGAACTATGCAGAGGACATGACTGTAGGAAAATAATAGTAAGTATATTTAGCATAGCTTTCTTAAGTGTTTTTCTTAAGTGACTAATTTCACAGCCAGTTCAGTCAGTGCCACATGTAAATTATTCAAAATATGATATTCTATCATGTTAAGTAAGATTACATCTTCAATTACAGATAAAACCTGTTACGTTTCTTAACACTGTTTTGGTATAGGGTTATTAAAACTTTTTTTAGATTTTTCTTTCAATAGTCAGGTGTTGAGAGAGATACAGTTGTTGCCCCTGTTCTCTGGCATTTTGTTAAATTTTTTTTCCGTTTGTTTCAGTGTGATAGATACAAGACTGGAGTTATTGATGGGTCAGCATGTAGCAGTCTTTGTGCTAAAGAAACACTGTATTTTGGAAAATGTTTGTCAACAAAGCCCAATAACCAGGTAAGGCTTTACTCATCTAACCTAGTTTTGTTATTTCCTACTGAAATGTCATTGTCTGGAACATGAAGTAGACCTTAGTGTCAGCAAGCTGTACCTGTTCAGTACAGATTATCTCAAACCTGATTTGCTGTGACATGCAGAGCATGTTTATATATATGTATAATATACCTATATAGGTATAATATAAATTATTGATAACAGATTATATATAGTATGCACCTGTATATAATATGCCTGCATATAATATGATATATTATTCCTGTATGTACAGGACTATATTATTATTTTGTAAAACACTGGAGGTTTGAACTCAGCCGGCAGCCAGAGGCCATGTGGCCGGCAGTTCACCTCCCCCTCCCCCCTCTGGTGAAATAGTGGAGGGACAAAAGAGAATTAGTAGGTTGAATAAAAAGAAAGAATTTACTAAATATAACAAGAGAACAACAGTAACAATAGTGAGTCCAAAAAGAAAACAGGTAAAAATGCAGCAGTGGCTTACCGAGTGCGGTGACCGCCCCCCCACAGCAACAACAAGACCCGACCAGCAGACGGCGTGCGTGCAAGCGCCAAGCGAAAACAACCTATGCAACGGTGGTAGTAATGCTAATATACTGTTTCTCAAGCTGTGTTTGTATTTTGACAGTGTAGCGTCTCCTAAGTACCTGGAGTAGTGTATTGTATTTGAGGTTGTTGTTTGAATGTGCTGTGTTCATTGTCTGTACTCAGGACTCAGTTTTCTAACCTGCGTTGCTACTTGAAGCAGTGGCTGGAGTACAGGTGGTCTTTAGATGATGGACTTCTACGGTGTTTTTTACATTTTTCCCTCTTTTCCTGCATAGATGTATTTAGGAATCTGGGGAAATCTGCAAGGTGTCATAAAATGCCAAATGGAAGAAGCTGCTCAACTTGATCTTGGTACTGACCCAGAACCAAGGAAGGAAATTGTCCTATTTGATAAACCAATAAGAGGAACCACTGTTGAGAAATTCAAAGAAATGGTATATGGTCTTTTTAAAGTAAGTATATGCTTATTTATTCTATTTTGACAGGCTTATTTTCCTGCAGCTGGGGAGTATGCCCTATTGTATGAGCCTTGTTCAGTTGCATGTTAGAATAATCAGCACAAAAATAGTTTTTCCCAGAGGTGCTTATCTCAAAGTTTGAAGTAACTGATTATCAGGTTTTTTGCTTGCTTGTTAACAGATGAAAGCTGGTATGCATCTTGCACGTCTACAGCTTTCACTCTGTTTGTACAGAAAATATGGTAAATTTTTTTTTGCTGCTTTTGCAGTTACTGTAACCAAGTACAAAGACTGAAGCACAATTTGAAAACTGTTCATGCTTGGGAAGAGCTATTATGTTAACTGAGCAGCAGGAATCTCTCTCACCGGAAGGACCAGCCATACTTCTCCCAGTTCTTTGTTATATTAATGTGATACTTATTTCTATTGCCTTAATGCTACCCCAGAATTTTCATAATATAGTCACTTCGATGCTGTATCAATACTGATTTTGGGTTTTCTTTCTTAAAATTCTTTTGCTATTGTCATAGCTCCTATGTCTCCAGTGATGGAAGTAATGCTGTTCCAGCTGAGTGAGCATGTGTACACATGTACACACACAACATAATTATGTAAAGCTGGTAACAGTTGTTATGCATTACAGTAGCTTTGTCTCTAAGAATGGGTGAGCAGCAGGTATTTCAGAGTAGTTTTTAAGAGAATTTGGAAAAAAGCGTGTCTGTGCATTGGTGGTAGTCAACAGCAATGGCTTCTTTCTCTGTATTGATACAATGGTGGTGGTTACATCAAATAACAAAATTAAGTATCTTGGTACACTTACCATATGGGATTTGTACCCAGTGTGTCTTTGTACTTTTTATAGTTGGTCAAATGTAGTTGATACTGTAATTTCTGTACACCTGTAAGGTTTAATAATCTGAAAACTAAACCTTATCTAAACATTTCAATTCTACATGAGAGAATATTTAACAAACTACTTGATACGGTTTTTCTAAACACTGATCTGACCACAACCAGTAATTGCGTTTTGAAGTGCAAAGAACACTATTACTTTCAGAAGATCGTATACTTGGTGCCTTTGAAAACAGAACAAAAAGGAAGCTCTTCAGGCATCAGATAGCAAGGTCTGTAACATCTATAACCAAAGAAAACTAGAACATAACATCACCTACCATGCTATCCATAGAACAAGAATAACAGGATGTAGAATGACAGGTGGATTAGTGGTAGTTAATGAAATCATACTTAATCTTTTTCATTTGTTGCTTTTAGGCAAAATTGGGTGAACAAGGAAATCTTTCAGAACTGGTTAATCTCATCCTATCTTTTGCTGATGGAAACAAAGATGGTAGAGTTTCTTTGCCAGAGGCGAAATCTGCATGGGCACTTCTGCAGCTAGATGAGTTTCTGTTAATGGTGATCTTGCAGGATAAAGAACATACTCCCAAGTTGATGGGTTTTTGTGGGGATCTCTATGTGACCGAAAGAGTTGAATATACCTCTCTCTATGGAATCAGCCTTCCATGGATTCTAGAACTTTTCATTCCCTCTGGCTTCAGAAGAAGCATGGACCAATGGTTTACTCCATCATGGCCAAGAAAGGCAAAAATAGCTATAGGGCTTTTAGAATTTGTGGAAGATATTTTCCATGGACCTTATGGAAACTTTCTTATGTGTGATACAAGTGCCAAAAACTTGGGATATAACGATAAATATGATTTGAAAATGATGGACATGAGAAAAATTGTGCCAGAAATGAATTTGAAGGAAATAATTAAAGACCGTCAGTGTGAATCGGATTTGGACTGTATTTATGGTACAGACTGTAGAACTCTATGTGACCAAAGCAAAATGAGATGCACCACAGAAGTAATTCAGCCAAACTTGGCAAAAGCCTGTCAGCTACTTAAAGACTATCTGCTTCGTGGTGCTCCTTCTGATATCCATGAAGAACTAGAAAAACAACTGTACTTGTGTATTGCCCTTAAAGTCACAGCAAATCAGATGGAAATGGAGCATTCTTTAATACTCAATAACTTAAAAACTTTACTGTGGAAGAAAATTTCCCATACAAATGATTCTTAGCTTCTCCACCAGCAGAAGATAATACTGATGCCTGCCACTAGAGGTGGCCTACTGCATTTGTTAAAACCAATCTGCAGCATTTTTTAAAGCTGTTTCTTTATTCGGATTTCATTAATGGCTCTTGCCTTTCAGTCAGTACCTTATGACAGGGCTTCTCAAAGAATGAACATGCCACTGAATGATCGGGCGGAGGCCAGAAGCAATTCTGTGCCAGTGCTGTTACAGAAACAAAAACCCTGCATGCTTGACTGTTCTGTGCACTTTGTCAGGTCTTGGAACAGGATGAAAGTATTCACTGTGCCACCACATCAACTGATGGAACATCTTACAATTCTGTGAAAATCATTGCTCACTTGTGAAATACCTGCAAAAGATTTTTATCCTAAGTAGTTTTATGAAGAACCACCACTACTGCAAATAACGTGTCCGAGTCCAAGCTGCTGTTGTGAATAAACTGAACTGTGAGATTGAAGTTTACTAATACCTTGGCATGGCAGAATTTGCACATTAAAAATTTTTAAACTGTGGAAGATTAGAATTTTATTCTAGAACTGACAGGTTGTATTATGAGACTTAAATCAGATTCTGTTTACACCTTGTTACCTCATGCTTACATCTTGAATGTTTAAGTAGTTCAACACTTTAAGTCCTTAAACAATGAACCCTGTTGGGAGCCAAGAATTTTAGAATGTTATTTCTTAAAATCATGTATATAGTCTAGCAGCAATATCAACATCAGTTTCAAAAACTACATTTTTGTACTTCACTTGAGGTCTTTAACCCAAATTAAGCTGTAGTGAATACTGAGGAGTAAGGAGTTTGTGGACTAAGCTACTGTATGAGAACTGAAGTTAGTTCATTTTTAAAAATACTGATAGCAGAAATGTCCTAACAGTTAAAAAAGGAAGCTTGCATAGTGTAGGAATCTACTGTACAACATGCGAAACAAGTAATAACTGTCTAAAGTCTTGACTTTTCACTCTCTGTCCAAATTCAGCTAGACTTGTATATAAATCCTCTTAACTATTGCAGGAGATATGTAAGACAGAACTAGACCTAACTGTAGGGCAGAAGCTGGATTGTTTGAGTGTGGAATATTGCTTAAATAGGAGCCTATGAGATAGTAACAGCTAGGACCAAGGTGGAACATAAGTTGAGCTGTAGTGCGTTACTATTCTTTATTTTCTAGTAGTGTCTATGAGTCACTGTTAAGTCTCAAGTGCAGAGTAAATAAACACCATCTGATCCTGGCACTCAATGTGGCATGACCACTGTACCACCTGTGATATACATCCCTGTTGTGTCTCAGGTTTACATCTGTGTTCACAATTATGTAGAACTGGATGTCCATAAAACATCTTAATACTGTGCTCAATACTTACCTGTTAATGTTTAATTTATAAATGCTTTAGGTGTGAAGTAGCTCAATCCTTAATTATTTGAATGGCTGTCATCCATGTACTTCTAAATCCTGGCCCCATAACTTATTTTCAGCATAAGAAGGACAAGCTATATTTAAATATGTGAAAGGCTGTTAATTGCTTTAGGTATCCTGTATTAAATGCATTCCTTGAATGGATTCCAGGTCCATTAATTCCCATGGATTCCATCAAGTCCCTGTTCCCTATCCTGTGTAATAGTATGCAGCCTGGGTTAAGGATGTACTGTTTTGTAAACAGCAGCTTTTCAGTTTAAGAATTACTATGCTAATCATTGTCTCTAACTTGATAATGTCCTTCAACCATGAGCTCAGAAAGTATTTATATCCAGCAATGCACTCAAGTGTAAAGTGGTCATGTTCTTGGTGGAAAAAAAAAATCTGACTGTAATTGCTAGTAGGTTTTGGGCAGATTATTGAATCTAAAGTGTTGGGTATTTTAAACTGGAAAACATGTTTAATAGTACGGTTTGATGTACGGAACATTCATTTTTATTGCTGTTGCATCAAGTTGGAGTTTTCAGTGGAAAAAATACACTTTTGTTTACAATAAATCAGGCCTCCTTCTTTCAATAGCAGTACTTACCATCTATTAGTGTCTTAGAGCAAAACATTCCTTCATGTAGCCTATTTGACTCATGTTTTAACTCTGCAAGCAGCTTCAATAAGTCTAATGGGAAACAAGTAAGAAGTGCCTATAAAATGGAGATGTAGGAGAAAGTAAGGGATAGAAGCAAGTCCAGGCCTCTGTAACTAAGCACATATATGCAACTTAAAAGTGAATTCTCTTGTCTAATCATTAAATAATGTGAAGTATTCAGCTTAAGGCCATACCTGTTTCAGGAGCAGCCAGAGCTTAAAGCGGAGTGTCTGAAAGTACCTACTTCAGTTACTGGAAGAACCTTAAACACTTCAATTAGGAATGCCTGTCTCTATCAGCTACAGTTAAGTCTCAGTAGGGAAAGTGTTGCCATTTGTGTTCCTGAAAGCCTAAGGCTGCCTTCAGGCAGAAGCTTCAGAACCTTTTATGATAACTCCTGCTTTTTTCTAAAGCTACATACAGATTCCTCCATAACATTAAGTATGCTGAAAGAAAAAGGGTGAAGGACATGTAAAAGCCCTTTTAAAAAACTTTATTTTTTTTGCCAGAAGCAGGAGTTCTTAGATCTAGTCTTTGGTACTAGTCATGCCAAAAATTAATCAAATTGATTATGGGAGTAATTCTAATGCAGCAGCCTTGGCTTTTAGGTCTGTCACCTCTCTGTGAAGGGCTTCAATTCATACAGTACTTTGAAAAGGGAAAAAAGTACTTAAGACTACAGAATATCTGAATAAAAAAATATTCTGCATCTTTATAAGATATATTAATAATCCAGTCTTACGCAGTTGCTTACTCAATAAATTTATTGCCACTTTTTCCAAAGCTTCATAGAAAATTGTGGAAGTTGTCTTAACTATCAGCTGCACGCTCCTGGGCCCTGAGAAAGCTAGCCTTCTTCTGAGCAACACGATCTTTCTTCTGGGCGAGGGACATCTTGGGACAGTTCCATCTGCAATGTAAGCACAGTGTATGATATATCTAAGGCAGAAATAAGCAAAAAGGTGGTCAAGAAAGCTGCAGTGCACCAGGACTGTGGTTAAAAGTGCTATGCTAGAACATATTCCCACTTCTGTAACACACTATTTCCTTGTAATGATTTAAAGCTTTATAATTAGGGCACTGCAAAAAGGCATCATTAGACTGCAGCGGTTTAATTCCTCAAGAATTACTCTTTAGTGACTAGAGACAGTATCAAGGCCCAATGCAACAGTTATGCCTCAATTTCTTTTCTCCCAGACTCCTGAAAAATCAAAATAGTTTAATATTGACAAATTAAGTCAGCCTGCCCTCAGGCCATGAGCACACTCCACTTCTAATTTTTTTTTTATATGTAGTTGAGAGCTCTTAAAATTTAGATTCCTACTGCTAAAGTTAAAGCCTAACAAAGTTACACTGAAATCCTTGTACCTTAATCTAAACCATCACTTGTGTTTTGACACAACTGCGATGTGAGTTACATTGCTGGTTTTAGCATAACTAAGATATCTTCAACAGAGAAATCACATTCATGTTAAAGAGGATGAGTTTTACCTCTTTTTCTTGACTTCTCTCTTGGGTTTCTTTTCATGGACTGGATTATCCCGTATAGCAGCATGGGCTTTTTTATACATTTCTTCCATCTTAAAGACAAAAAAAGAAAAAATTGTTACGTTCTCCACTGTGATCCAGTTGTAGGATCATACAAAAAATCCAAGACACCCTTACCAAAGCATGCACTAGAAATGGGTTTCATCACAATACAGCTTGTAATTTTGGGTGGCTGCCTTTAAAACACTTTCTTCATACAGAAGATCACTGCCACAGCATACTGAAATTCCTACTACCACTATGATACAACTTAAATACTGAAACACACAAAAAGTTATTTTATCCTTATTTTACAGTTAAGGAATCAAGGCTATGGAGTAACTACAGGCTACTTACAAGTCTCCAATGCATACTAGCATTTTGCAGTTGAAACGCTATTTCCTTTGAAGTCTACTTTTCAGTGCCATAGCTTCCCTACATTTAAAAGGTAGTCTATAAAGCTATTCTAATTTTAGCCAGATTAAAAGACTTCATGTTTACTAACTAAACCAAAACTATTTCACACAAACTTTGTCATCAGACCTGCAATCTTACCACTTTTCAGACCCTACTGTAGTACACAGAGCTGCTTAGTAAGAGGGGGGAGAAAGTACGAGTTATGAAAGCAGCTACAGATTAACAAGTCTTGCAAGAACCATGACAGTCCCTGCATTGTCCTCAAGGATGCAATGACACTGCTCTGTCGCAAAGACAACTCTGGTTCCAGAATGGCACCAATTTTAAGAATACCTTTGGTGGTGGTTAATTCCGACCACTAGATCCCAGCTGCAAAAATTTTCTAGATGTACAAAGGATAAGTGTCCAACTATTGACATAAGTCATGGACTCACTTCATTGCAATACAAGATATAAATATTGTTTTTTCAGTAAAATAGATTAAGTTGCCCTTTACAATACAACATTTCTTATTTTTCAGTAAAGATTAAGTTACAACAAATTAGCAATTAGTTAAGTTTACCAAAAAAACCACAAAACCCCATAGCAATAAAGGGATAAAAAATGAAGTTAAGTTTTGCACAGCCTAGAAAGCAAACATGAGAATGTTTGTTTCAAGCTTCTGGACTACTAATTAGGGAAACCAAGCAAGAATGTTAGAGGCAGCAAGACAAGCCATCTGAAAGGAGTTTAAACACTTGAAACAAGGACCTTGGTTATCTTACATATCTTCTAGTGTTTTGTACAAAATACTCTTAAAATTTCAAGTAGTACTAAAATGAGATGTATTACACTCTGTAGTTTCACAAGATGCGAGCTTCACCAGAGCTAGCTTGGGCTGTTCTATATTCACCTGGGACCTAGAACTACCTATAGGGTCACACAAATCATGAAAACAGATGTGACATAGAACACACCCTCACAGTTGCAATCACCACAGCTGCAGAAAGGACAGGCTGTGGTGCAGGATTAGGAATGAGTGGGTAGCATGTGTAGAAACTGCAAGTTAATTTCCCTATCAGGGGAAAAAAAAAAAGTATTCCAGCTTAGAATGCAGTCCTGTAAGCTTAGATTTATAGGTAAAATGTTCAGCTTCACGGCAGGAAAAAAGATCTCACTTTCAAGAGACTTATGATGTATCATACAGCTCTTAATGAAGAAAAAAAATATTTTCTTCGCATGGATAACATACAACATGAATCACATTATTTTACATACCAAACTTCTTTGCATTACTAGAGAAGTCCCTTCACGAGACTTATCAGTATATCTATTAATGCACAGGAGCCAGCCAGATAAATCTTACCCCATCAGGTGTTACGTTGTTCTTTATGTACTGGGAGAACTGTTTTTTGTAAGCATCTTCATCCTCCTCCATCAGGTAACGCATATAATCTGCAACATTTTGGCCCATGATATGCTTGCGGTGAACCTCTGCATTGAATTCTTTGCTTTCCGAGTCATAACCAGGGAAGCGTTTGGTACTGTGAAACAGCAGTTACACTCAAATTAAGACATATTGCCAAATGCTCTAATTCAGAGGCTAGGTTCCACACCAAAGTGACCAATACATCAGATTCTCCTACAGGTAACAGAGGGGTAGGACCCTCCAATTAGAAATTAAGAAATAAAGAAAACTGAGAGGGAAGTTTTAAGTTCATCTCAGCTGCCATCAGTCCCGTCTTGAAACAGTGCAGTACATCATATACACACACTGTGGACCAACTACAGAGTGTTCAGTCTTTGGGAGTATCATCATGTAGCAGCCAAGTCAGAAAAACTGGACAATTAGTCAAGAATGAATAGGACAGCATGGGAGAGGGTAGGAAAATACACAACAGATCTCAGATTTTTGTTCCCCACTGCTCTAGAAGAAAGAAGCAGTCAGCTATAGTATCAGGGTTAGGTAACACTGCCTAAAATCTTGATTCAGTCATTCACAGCTTGAGACAGGAATTGTCAAAACTTCTATGTGGAAATTTCAAGTGCAGGTGGAGTGCTCGGCCCTACTATCACACTGACAACTGTAGCAAATGTCAGTGGTTTTTTTACCTGGCATGTACAGTTTTTCACAGTGAAATTATTGCATACACACAATTTGTTAAGGACTTAAAACAATGGAATACTAAAGGATATTTACTTAAGTGCCTTCAGGCACTTGATGACTGTAAGTAAAAGCAACAAGATGGCTCTTTAGTTTCTAAAAGATTAATAGCATCTTGATAGTTGCAAGATTCCCAGCAGCACTATCAAAATTGCATCTCTGGATTAAAAAACAGCCAACAAACCAACCAAAAAAAACCCCATCCCAGAATCTAGGCTACAGCATCACTACCAGGTTATAACAGAATTATTTCAACATAAAATGACAGTATAAGTAGACTGTCACATACAGAAGCATCTCAGGTTAATTCTAAAGGAATTCTTCTAAACAGACTAGATTACCTATGAGGGATGGACAGACCACCATCCACTGCACCCTTCAGAGCACCGAAGACTTTGTTTCCAGTGGTAGTTCTGGCAAGACCCGCATCCAGGTAGCATGTGAAAGCACCAGGCTTTCCATCCACGCTTTCCACATTGTATTCATCACCAGTCACTTCAACTTGGCCTTCATAGATCTTATCAAGGCCAAATTTATTCAGAAGCTGTGAAGAAAGAAGAAAAAAGTTAAAGCACTTCTGAAATTCTTTCAGCTTATTGACAAAATGAAGAATCACCACCACCTTAAAACACAAATTTGCAGTAGCATCTTCATGTTTTTAAAAAATTTCTTTACAAAAATTAAGCACCCCATACTAATAACAAAGCTTTTCACAACCACCACTTTAAGCACATCTGTTAAGTTTCAACTTTTTGTTCCAACAGGTACACCAGTGAACTTCAACCTTATTCATGAGCTCATATGGAAGGACGCTGTTTATATGTTTTCAAACTCTTAAAGGTACCTTTCTTACATTTTTATCCTGACTCCCTCCCTCCACCAAACTTAAGTACTGATACTTAAAGTGAGCTGCTGGAGTTGAAGCTGCATGCTGCCATACTTCTCACTGTGATTTGACAGTCACAAGAGGCCATCAAATCTATATGGTAAAGAACAGACATTATTTAGAGAAGCCCACAGAGTCAGGTATCTATACTAACATGCCACTTAAAGTGGGCTTTCTCTTTTGTAAGGAAATAGGAAAACCAGAGCAGCAATTTCCAGACAACCTGACAGATACCTACCCTGCGTGCCAACAGCAGACCTGTACAGTACGCTGCTGCGTAATTGGTCAGGCCAACCTTCACACCATATTTTGGCAGCTCGTGGGCATAAGCAGCACAGACAATCATGTCGCCTTCGATTCTGGCATAGGCAATCTGACAACAAAACAAATGTTAGCGTTCTCACAATTCTGGGCTCAATTTATTATTTGACATCTACTTAAGCCGATAGGAATTCTGTATAGAGATGTCCAGCAAACTGACAACTTTTGCACACAAGCTCAAAGGGTTTTGTTTTTCTTGGGTTTCTTTTTTTTAAAGACATCATTAACTTCTCAAGTACAGACACAAAGAATTCAAATCTGTATTAGGCCAGAGCAAGCATATCAGCAACTTCTGTTTACCTCTCCACATACATCAAGAGGCCAGGGAACTGCCTACAAAAGCAACCTTTCAAGGAATCATTATGGATGTGGATGGATTCTGTCCCACTTTCTGAACGTAGTTCTCATGTAACACAGTATATAATGCACCTCCGAAAAATGCAGAAAGCATCCAATACAGTTTGTGGTAACCTTATGCAATGATTTAATTCATGGGTCTGAGATTTTCATTATCTCAGCGGTCTCCTGTGAGACAGCAGTACTATCAGATTTGTTTCTACTGTTCCTTTCACATACAGAACCTTCTCCTTTTGACTCCCACACCTCCTTTCTACATACAAAAGTTGTCCCCTTTTGCAGGATTCCCACCTACCGGAAAGGCACTATCAATCAGATGTGAGCACCTGCCACCACTCATTTTTGTTTTGAGTTTCAAAGATAAAATAACCTCATCAAGATCATATAATGTTTTCTGAACTGACTGTAACAAGACCACTCTCCACTGTTCTTAACAAGTAATTATTCCAAGAAGAAGTGACAATTAAAACTTTTCTAGCTTCTTTTTTGAGCTTACCAACATGCATTTATGATAGAACAAACACACTTAAGTTTTAAACTTTGAAATTAGTCAAAACATTCTGAAAATGAAACAAGAAAGTGAACCACAGCGAGGAACTGCATATGATGCAACACACAAGTGCATACTTAGTAAGCATGAAAAAACGCCTACTGTTCTTATTTACTGGTCTCCTTTAATCTCACAGGAAAGCCATCATAAGGCCTAGCTGCTTCACATCATCCACATAACGTCACAGGAAAAGCACTCTCAAAAGAGAGGGCACCTTTAGATACAGTGCCATCGTCAGGGCGGGTTGACAGGTCACATAGTCAACTTTGTTGTCTTCAGCCAAGCAAAAAAGGCCCTCTTTTCAAAGCACTTTAAATACAGCTGAAAAAAAACAGATACCTTCCCTCTCCCTAAAATATTCTACTTATCTCAGCATCATTAAAACAGTTACAAATAACCTTGCTGAAGAATGTTGACACTAGTAAAACTTATTTTTTATCATGAATACAGTTTATCACTGAAGCTGTGTCAACATTAAAGGTTGTTCTCTAAGAAACTATTTCACTATATAAAAACTGCTCAGATCAAGCCTAAAAAATTCCAGCTGCTTCAACCATCCCCCTTTCCCTGTATTTCAGCTGGGAAGGCTGGTGAGTAAGCAGCAAGCGCCACAGACCTTACCTGGCAAATGATGTCTCTGTTGGTAACACGCACAATCATCCTATACTTCGGGGTGTTGTACTTGTTTTTATCTTGAATTACCAAACGCTTGCGGGCATAGTAATCAGTTTTTCCCTCTGAAAAACAAGTTATAGTGTGGCAAACACGTGTGAAATAAGTAGGAATATTCATCAATGACTTTCAGTTGCATGCTACAGGAAGTTTAACAATACCTCTCCTTCTCCTGAATTTCACTTGGTATCTCTTGAAGTAGGCCTTATTCTTGACAACTTTCACAAACCCCTTGAATAAGAAACATAACCAGATGTTATTAACATATAACCACGTAAGCCAAGGCCATTCTAATTAAACGTGATATGAATAAAACCGTGGCAAAATCAGGAATAACAAGTGTACCTACACATTTAGATAAAAAAGCATCATAAAAATAAAGTGGAAGGAAAACGCCAACACATCAAACCCCAGAATTTCTATCCTTCCCACCAGAACCAACGCACACTTCTCCCCATAACTTCACATAGTTTCAGGAGAAAGCCAGAAATTCCGTTTGTTAACGCAGCGCCTGCCCGCAGGGACTGAGGCGGTAACCACGGTCATTTCCAGTCACCCCCCCGCCCGGTTATTTCTTTGGCGAGTTCTGCCACGGAACCGGCCTCTCCCGCAGCCCCCCGCCACCCGGCGGGGACACGAGCCTTGCTGACACCGCGACGGGACCGGCACTCCCCAACACCTGCCACCGTTTCGGAGGCGCGGCCCGGCGGCACGAAGGCGGGCGGCCTGTCAGCCCCCCGCGGCCCGGGGCCGCCAGCCCCCGCAGGGCACGAGGGGCTCCGGCGAGCCGGCCCCGCCGCCCGCCCCCCGCCGCCCCGAGTCCGCCGCCCGGGGCCGACCCGGTCTTGCCGCCGCGCCCAGCCGGCGGGCCGCGGCCCGGGGAAGCGGCGCGGCCGGTGGCGGAGCCGAGCCAGACCGTGCCAGGCCCCGCCGAGCCGCCCCACGGCGCAGCCCCAGCACTAATGGCAGCCATTGCCACGCTGGAGCCGGCGCCGGGCCCGAGCCAATCGGGCTCCATCCGGGCGGGCAGAGCCGCGCGGCGGGCGCAGAACGGCGGGCAGAGCTCCCCCCTCGCCGCGCGGGCCCCGCGGCGGCCGGTACTGACCATCGTGCCAGGTACTGTCCGGTCTAGGCCTAGGCCGGGGCCCGCTCCGCACAACGACTGCTCTCCGCAGCAGGGGGGAAAAGGCCGCGCCCACTGCGCAGCCGCAGCAACTCGCCTGCCCGGCGAGGCGGGGCGCCAGCGACCCGCCCGTCCCCGGCGCCCGCCGTGCTGCCCCCTGCCGGCCCGGAGGAGCGGCCCCTGCGCCGGCGCGGACCTAGCCCCCTCCCGCCCCGGGGCCGCGGCGGGGTCACAGCAGGACGGGGGCCCCTCTCCCTGTCTGCGGGTGTGCAGGCAGCAGGGCTCCCCCAGCAGCGCGGAGCAATGCCCTTCCACAGATAAAATAATGTTGCTGCTCTCTAGTGCCTGCACGGAACGTGTCGTCGCTTCCCAGTCTCTCTTCGTTAACTGTTGCAGTTGTTAGCAAGGGCTGCATCACAGCAAAGGGATTCTTACGACAGAAAAATCAATAGATTTGATCTTAAAAATCACCAAGTATGGAAATGTTACAGGATTTTATTTCCCTTCGTTTTCTAGGGCAAATTCTCACAGTTGATCAAACAGTAAATAACTAAAACATTCAACCAACCAACACCCAATCAGATGCTGTTCCTAAAATAAATTATAGATGGTTGGGATAATCGATATTTGATGAATTAAAGCAAGAATATGCACTTGCATATATATATATGCACAAACAGGTCAAGTGGCATCAGATTTCTTGATGCTGTCAGAGAGAAGCGCACAACACCAGCATCTTTGCTCCTGATGCATTTGTCTGGTTATCCTCATTCACTTTACTAAAAAAAACCCCAACAAACCTACAGTAATTGTTATACATAGACCAATATTTTAAAAAGTTATTAAATTGATATAAATAACCACAAGAGAATTAAAGAAATAATAAGTATTTCCTATGTCAGGCAGGTAACAGCATGAGTCCTACCAGGTAGGTACCTGCTAGCTTCAAAAATATCTAAGTCTGAATTTTAGAAAGCTCAGAATTCTATGTGCTTTTCAATTTTTACATAAAGTAACTCTAGGGGAGCACATTGTCTTAGCTACTCTCTAGCATACAAATGCTTGTTCTCCACTACGGGTCTGCTGGCAGCTGCTGGGCAGTTACTTACTTTGATGAGAAATGCCTCAAGGCAATGGTATCATAAGCAAGACTCCACAAGAAAAAATAAAACCAATTTCTTATTCTTCTCTGTAAGAAGACTTTTTGCTCCTAAAATTGCTCACCATCACAAAAACCAGCCTGTTATCCCATAACACCACCACATGCTTTCTGGCTAGTTGTTACTCTACAAAACAAGGAGGCTCCAGCTGCGCTTATTAGCCATTAGCCCCACCTCTGAATCACTTACAAATTCAGGGCAAATGTCTCTTTTTGCTTTCAGCAATAATGTTTGTTGAGAGGCTGACTGCTGTTCATAGAGGCTCTGAACTTGTTGAGGTAAAAGCAAGTATTTTCAATGCTTTATTAAAATACTTTTTACTGGTAACACTTATTGATAGGAAAAAAGTATATTTGCTTTATTTTTCTCTCTGATACTATTTCTCAGTTTCTGTTATATTGTATGTGGTGTTTTTACTTAGGTATGTTCTGGAGAGCAAGGTCTCACGCAGGCCTTTTAGAGTGGTGTCTTGTGGTTGGAAGAAGTCTCTTGGACTGGTGTTTTAGCGGCATCTCCCGTGAGCAGGGGCCCTCTCCCTGGTCATCTGTGGAGAACCCCAGGCTGCAAGGCTGCTGGTTGTCACTGGACTGACCCATGTGGTCACTTGTGGTGATTGCACTTTTTCTGCTGTCATTTGCAAGAGCAATAGCTTTACTGAAGTAAAAAAAAACACGTTGGGGACCTATCTATAACCTATTTCAGTTGTTGCTTACTTGTTTTCTAAGAGTTTACTCTTTGTGTACTTGACAATATGCAAAATCTGCTCTAAAGCATGTCTGTGTTTTGGCAGTGTTGGAATTATTTATTTTTTTAAAAAAAGCTTTTATTAGAATCCTTACAAATGAAAATTTCTGTATGGTTTTGTCTAGGAGCCCCTGTTCTTCACTGTAGAAGGACAATGGCAAAGGAGCTCATTACGGGATGGGGCCCTGTCCCGCGCAGGCGGTGTCTCCGCTGTCGGTGTCACCTGGCGGCTCCCGGCCCACGTGCCCGAGAAACGCTGCTGAGGGGGGGCCGCCGCCGCTCCCGCACACCGTGCGGTGCCGTGCAGCTTCCAGCGTGCAGAGGGCGTCCGGGGAGCCCTGGGCAGACGCTCCGTCTGCACCAAAAGAGCCTCTTAACGGAGCGGGCGCAACGCACCCCGGGCCGGGGCGATGCGGCAGCGCCGGGGGCGCGGGGGGCAGCTGGGTTAGCGGCACGGCGGGGGCTCGGCTTACGGCTGGGGGAGGCCGCCGCCACAGCAGCCCGCGGGGAGCTGCAGGAAGGGAGCAGAGAAGCGACCGGCGCCGTTGTGGGGGCAGCTGGCCCGCCCGCCTGCCCGCCTTAGCAGCCCCGAGCCCGGAGCCCCCCCGTGAACCGGGGGAGCCGCGGCCGCCACCCGAGAGCAGCGCCGCCGGCGGGCCCTGCCCGCGGCTACCCGCAACGCCGCCGGGCCCGTTACCGGCGGCCACCCGCCGCGGCAGAGCCGCCGCCCGCCCCTCTCCCGCGGCGGGCAGAGGCGGCGGCGGGGCGCGGGGCTGCCCCTCGCGGCGGCGGTGGCGGCGGCTGCGCGCGGAGTGCGCCTGCGCGCGGCGCGGGCAGGGACGTGGCCCGGCTGCCGGGGCCGGCGGAGCGCGGCGAGCCGCCGGGGGGAGGGGGCAGCTCCGCGGGAGGCCGGCGGCGGGGGACGCCGATGCTCGCACCTCCCTGCCGCGGGCAACGCTTCCAAGGTGAGGCGCGGCTGGGCCCGCGCCCCCCCCCCCCCTCCCGCCGCTGAGGGGCCGGGGGCGGTGCGCGGCCGGGCCTAGGCGGGGCGCGGCGACCCCGGCCGCGCTGGCCCGGCCCGGCCCGGCCTGGCCCCTCCCGTCGGGCCGCGGCGGGACCGGGCGTCGCCACCCTGCGGGCTCCGCCAGCCGCCCCCGCCCAGCGCCCGCGGCCCGGGGCCCTCCTGTCGCGGTGGGCGGCGGAGCGGGCGGCGGGCCGCTGCGGGGCAGGGACAGCCCGCTCTCCGCCGGCGGGGCGGGGGCGACGGGCGGCCGCGGGGCGCGGCCCTGCCGCCGGCTCGGGGGCTGCGGGGCCGCCGTGCCCCAGCCCCTTCGTGCCCCGGGCTGCGGCGGCGGCTCCGGCTCGGCTGCCGCGGGGACGCGCGGGGGTAGTTGGCGGCTCCGCGATGGAAGTGTCCCGTGGTGCCGGCTGAGGACGCGGCGGGGGGGTCTCCTGCCCTCGGCGGGTCTGGCTGCAGGGGGTGACTTCTCCCTTGGTTCCGTGGACGTAACGTTGAACCGGGAGCCCGCGGCTCTTCCATTCTTAGAGGTAATTTTCAAATGCCGCCTTGGAGATCTCCCTTGCTAGCACCTCCTGCTGCATCTGCATGAACGCGATTATATAATAGGGGTAAAAAGTCGATATCGGTGTTCTGGCTGCTCGTTATGTATTCCAGCTTTAATTCCTAGTGTCGTTTTTCTGTAGTTCCGTACAATTCCTGCTAATTCTCAGCGTTGCTAATCAGAGCACTTTTATAGCAAACGTGAAGTTGGCATACAATTTTGAATTTCCAGCATGAGCTAGCACTAACACTGACTGTATCAAAACATACTGTTTCACATCAGCCTGGGACAGTTTTTATTTTTTTTTCAAAGATCACGTACAAAAGATATAGGAAGGAGGCAGATTCATATAGAGAACTGACAATATCCATTATGTTTTATTTATCTCTGAAAGTATTTGTCAAAAAATTTAAAACTTTTTTCTATTTTTTTTAAATTCGCTTTGCTTAATGTGCATAAACAAGAAAGCAACTGGATCTTGTTTGTTTTCCTGGTAGATAATGTTAAAAAGTGTTCTGCATAAATGTGCCTGTTTATTTCCCTTCCTTTTAATATGCAGTTTCTGCTTTGATCATGATTGTACAGCTCTGTATTTACACTTTAAAAGATTTAAGGCTTATTTCTAAATATGTAGATACGAATTAATTTTCAAGTAAGGATTATGAGAGGAAAGGGAGACAGCTAGTGAAAAAAAGGGGCATGATCAGGAGGAAAGCATTTGGTATTATGAATCAGCATTGCCTGAATTTGATAAACTGGGTTGAGAGCAGCTGTAGTGACTGTCACTGAATGTCCAGCCCAACAGCACCTCTGGGGGAGCAGATGTTTGGAGAAGAAAGCTTTGACAGAGCAGCCCTACTTCCTCCCCATATCTCTTCCTTGCCTCCTGCCAGCTGAGGCCTAGGGACTTACCGAGCTACAGCTTGGTGGCTTGGATTTTTTTGTTTTGTTTTGTTTTTCATTGCTCTCCATATGTTTGTCTTCTGTGGACTTGTTTGATTGATTTTGAACAAGTAAGCAGGAGATGGCTGGAGAGTGGAATGGCTGAAATGGGGTTCATGGAAAGGAAGAGATGGGAGAAAAAGCCTGTCGAAGTTTACAAGAAGAGAAGGGGTGGGGGAAGTGATGTGCCTAAACAGTTACCGTCAGTTTGTTCTCTGGGTAGGATTGATAATAAATGGAGAAGTAATAAAAATTGAAAGAAAAGTCTTTTGTCAGTGAATTTTGGAAAACAAATTTATCTTGTTAATTCAAGACTCTAATATCGATTTAGATAGGGGAAAACAGCTAAGTTGGGCTATGCATACTTAATATTATGTTTGTTTTTTCTTACTCTTCCTGGTTTGTTTGTTTTCTTAACTTGCAGAAAAAACAAATACATTTCTAATGCTTATGGAAGAGACATAGTAGAATTTAATATTTTAGTTTAATTTTTAATTTAATATTTAGTCAAATGCACAGTTCTAAAGAAAAATATTTTTTGGTAGTCTGAGAAGAGGAACAATAAAGAAAACAAATCCTGACTTTATGAATGTTGTTTTCTCAAACAACGTATTTGCCTTGATTATGTACTCTTAATTCACTTTTTTCCAAGACCCAATTAAAATAGTTATTTAAAAAATAAAAAGGCAAATAGTAAATATTGTAGGAGTATGTAATTTTGAGTTGTTAGATATATTCTCTGAAGCTCTTCAATATACATCACTTAAGTTTGTAGAAAGCAAGCTGAGTTAAAGACTTGTGTCTTTCATATTCGTAGTGACCAACATCATCTGTTGGTTAAGTTTTTGACTCCATTAAATTGGGAATACTGCCTTCCTTTCATTGTAGTCTTGTCTGCATAAGTGTTATGTGCATAGTTGTAGCACATCCCTTCCTTCTCCAGCAAGTGATTGGAATAAATGGGTGGTGGGTTAGTGATAGTGCAGGGGCTCTTGTCTTGCTTTGCTCATTTTATACACATTTGTGATGTGTTTTGTTGTATGATTGTCCACAGAAACTGTATTCTCACAAGGCAGCAGCAGAAGTGATTTAGTGAATTGTAGCTTTTCCTTAATTACTCTCAATGTTGTTTAACTTCCTGTGAACTGTGGAAACTATTCAGTTAGCCATGAAGTGGTGTTTTGGGGAGGGCCTAGAAGTGTTGAGCCAGCTGCAGGATTCAGGCAATGAAGAATGGGATCTCCTTTTTGGTCATGCTGACAGGGATCGTGCTGTGGTCTTCGTGTTATTTCAGGCTGTGTAGCTGTCAACTTTGTTTGCTAACTCTAACAGTAATCCTTCTGAGTCCCAGTGAGGCAGCTATTATAGATTTGGGGTTGAAGTACAATACTAAGGTTGGGCTTTATTCTGGACAAAAAGTAAGGTGGTGTGAGAGAATGGCTGCGGGCACTTAACCTTTTTGTGTTAGTTTTCAACTTGGGAAGCAGCCAAAAGCAACCACCAAGTATCTTTATTTTCTTTTGTTGGAACAAATTTTACTTGTCTCCAATGGGGTTGTTACCAAAATCTGACATCTTGTCTGATCTGTATTGTTTTTACTTCCACAGTTTAATCCTTTAAAAAAAAATCCCCAAACTTAATGTTTTGGTAAGAAGTGGTTATAATGTGTTTTGCTACATGGTAAGCTATTGAATTTCTCAAACTTCTTATGCCCTATTGTGATGACCAAGTTTTAGTGATTCTTAGCATTAAATACCCATTTGATGACATCATAACATGTTCTTGTTCCTTTTTTTTAATTAAAAAAAGTATAATTGTGATGATACAGAATTCTGACTTGTCAATATCTTATACTGTATTAACTACTTATTTTTTTCTTTGGTTTCATCAGACTGGCAGATGGAGCCGGTCTTTTAGTAGTGGATTGTTGTCGCCACAGGTTGACGGAGCACTTCTATGAGGATGTTAGAAGAACTTACTGTTATTTTTCTTATAGAAGGGTAAAACTATCAAATATCACTTAAAACGGGTGTCAAAAACTAGTAGCTAGCCCAAACCTAACATTTTGGATATGCACCATTTCACATCACTATATAGAGTATAGAAGTTAGTTTTACGTCTCTCACTTTTCAGGTGTTCTTCTTGATTTATAGAGTTCAAACAGTGAACTACTTTCAGGCATAGTAAAAAGAAATCCCAACTTCTGTGCTCTCTGAAACAGCAGAGCTAAACCCCAATATTCATTAAGCAAAGTAATTCCTCCCCCACCCTGGAATGCATTAGTGGTGGAACTTTATGGGTTTGGCTGTAGATTCAGTAGGTATCTCTCAGCCCCTTGGTGATCAGTCTTTCTAAAGACAAAGTTACAAAGGCAAGTTAAAATTCCGTAATAAGACACTTACAGACCATGATAGAATGGGGTTGAGATTTTTACATAATCTTTTTGGTGTCAGACTGGCACTAAAAATCATCCATGATTCATTGATCTTCCTTGCATTTTTCCACTAGTAGGCCTTTTAGAAGAGTAAATAGGCCCTTATTTCCAAAAGAAAGTGTAAAAGTTAATGGTCAACTAATCAAAAGATAACTGGTTTCATTTGATGAGTAGATACATCATTTCTCTGAAGAGCCATCTTTTTCTTTAGTCAATAACTGAGGAAAATTAGTTTTCTCTAAGCGCTGTGCTCAGAAGAGGCTGCAGGAGCACTGTTCCAGACTTCAGTAGTATGGAGGAGGAATCCTTCTATAGCCACAAAAATATGCTTGCTTCAAGTTACACTGTAAGCGCTTCTGAAGACAAGTTGTGGATATACGAAGTAAATTGGTGGGCAAAATTAAATATTACTGTAAGACCAGAGATGTTGGCATGGATTGTGTAAAGGAACTGACTGTTGATGTATGCATCTGGGTTTAAATCTGCTTGTTTACTGGGTAGCTCAGACAACTTTCCTATGTGGAAATTACTAAATTGGTTACACTTCTCACTTCTAAAACTTTCACGTTTTATTTCTTGTTGTCTGGCAATAGCTGTAGGTTGCAATGAATTTGTGGCTCACAACTAAAGCCGGTTACCAGTCAGTCATTTAGAAACTGCTTTACTCCTTTGAATTTGAGTGTATTTGATAGAAAGTTGACCTTTTAGCTGATCATTTAAAGGAAGGAAGAGTAAAATCCTGGAGGTAGGGTCTCATCAACCTTTGTCACCTGATTTGTTTGAAATTCTAGGAAGTAATTCTTAAAGATTCAAGTGCTATCATACTTCGTAAGGCCATGCTTACATTCCTTGGTTTCTTCATCAAGTCTTGTTTCATACATCCCTTTGGAAAGGGAACCATGCGCAACTTGATAAACAGGAGATGAGCATTTTGGTTCTAGCCTGTAGATTATGGCATAAATTTATCTAATCTCTATAAACAAGGAGAATAACGCTTAGAAAATACTGGGGCTGCCAGTATATAAAAATGAGTGTTGCAAGGAATGGTATGTTTTCATGTTGTCAGATACTGGATCCTTTTAAACTTCCCAATTTAACTCCTTGCAAATTTTGTCTACTTTTTAAATGAAGGGTTGTGTTAAAAACATTGATTTCAGTTAAGGTTCAGTGAACATTTAAAAATACGACTTAGTGGTTTCTCACTTCTAAAATATGGACCTAAGGCTTTTAGTAAATTTAACTGCCTTTATATACATTTGTTTGTTATTTTTGCCCTAATGTAGTTTAGATGCTAGTCCTGGCTCCTTTCCAGGAGGAAGTTGGCTAAAAGCAACATTAAGGAAGCTAGGCTTTGGGGAATGAGTAGGAAAGTAGAATTGTAGAAAGGAGTTTTAATGATAAACATATGTGTCCTTCAGTGTCTGTTCCTTTTTTGTAAATGCCTGATGATACTTACTTGAACTCCAGTGAAATGACTGAGTTGCATTTTATTGAAAAGAAAAAAAAAATCTTCCAATCTAGTGCATAAACAAACTGACTTTGCAGGAGTTGTTCTTTATTTTAGCTGATTAATCTGTTTCTTCCTTGTGTTTTGTTAGCCAAGGGGGTGGTCCTTCAAGTATATGTGCGTGTAACTTGGCATGCTGAACCTCAAATACAAAGATGTTTTCCAAACCGAGGTCTAAGGGAACAAAGAAACAAAGGAAGATTCCTGGTAGAGGTTTTTACTGTAGTCCTTCAGAATTTTCTCTTGCAGCTCTGAGGAGCTCTCAGCCATCTTTGGTACAAAAGCACTAGGTCTAATTCTTTTCCCCTTGAAAAAAGGTCTCGATGGTTTTCTGAAGGTTGTTACATTCCTATGTAACTTGAAACTTGTTTGGTAAAGGACCATCTTTAGATGGACAAGAGATAGCGTGCAAAAGCACCATGGTTTGTCTTCTCAGCTAGCGTACTGGGGTAACGCTTGACAGATTGTAAACAACGCTGGACTTCAGAGGAAACCAAAAACCTGCAATTGTTCTCGGAAATAAATAGATTTCAGTGCAATTTGGTCAGTGATTGAAATGTTATTCATATGGTTTTGAGCAATGATTTCAACCTTTAGTGGATCTCTACAACATTTCTAATGAAGTGCCTCCTTAAAACACCTGATGCATTAGATTGTGATGTTGTGTATGTGAACTTGCAGCTTCAAGTTTCTTCTTTCGGATGTTTTGGGACCATCAAAACCCTAACATGTTAAGAGTCTGAAGACAACTTGCAAAGAATGCTACTACAGAAAGCTTTCCGACAGCTAAAGATTTACGCAATATAAAATGTTAGACTGCTTTATTCTTTACATCAGAAAGAGTTGGAGAGCTAGTGAATATCAAGTGAAATGGAAGCTGGTGAATGCTAGTGATGAAATTCCTGACTATGGTTAGGTGATATTACAAGAAAAATCAGGATTATGAGAGTGAATCAGGACTTCTTCCTAAGACTTCAGCAGAAATCAGTTATATGAATTTGTACAGTAAAAGATATAGATGAAGCTTATAGTGAAACTGTGTTTGAGCCCTAAATTAGGATTTTAGCTTGTCAGGAAGCATGATAACAGGCTGACTCACCAGCTACCTCTCCCGCATATGTCATTGACTGAGTCAGTTTAATTTATTCTTCAGCTATTAGAGTGCTACTAACTTTTTTGAAGCAAGCAGGAGGCTGGGTCCGTGGAATGCTATAGAACTGGCTTGAAAACCACATACACAATTTCAGCCCAAATTATGTGAGACTTTAATATTATATGTAGAATATATGAGGGTTACTTTCTGTGTTCTGGAAGTTCCCATTTCTTTCTCTTTTCGGGAAGAGGAGAAAGAGTAGAGAGCATATAATATATACAGTAGTGTTTGTCTAAGGCTTGCAGTTATTTTTGCTTTGTCATATGACAAGAATAGTTGTGACAGTATTTTGGGTAATCAGGATACCTGTAACTTTAATACAGATTTTCCTTAGGGAAATGCAGAATATAGGTATTAAGCTAATTCAATGTGTACAGTGAAATATCTTTAAAGAAATCTATACAGATATCTTTTTTTGAAAAACAAATACTGTTTCTGGCAAATGCAAAAATATGGAGTGGTAATATTTTTGGGTTTACTGTAAGGTGCTGCACAACACCTTGGGATTCTCAGGGAAGGGGATTTATATAATTGTATGTAGTGTAGGTTGCTGTGGTCTACCCTTACTTGAAATATTTCATATGCTGCTCCACTGCAATATTGCTTTGAGTAACTCAAAAATCTAAACACAGTATTGTATTTCCTCTTGGTAATAAAGCGCTGTAATCAGCTAAATAAAGATATTAAACGTAAAGTGGAGATACTGAATTGTATGTATTTTAATTGGCATATATAAACTGCACATCATGTGTATCTGTGTATAATATCAGTACAAACATTTATTATCTTTGCAGTAGCTTAAAGTACGTAGCAGACAGGTCTGTGCCTTGTGTGATGACTGACCAGATGGCTGAGAATTGCTGGTAGTTCTGTTTTGCTCACTGGAAACTGCAGCAGAGTAGAAAGTCTTTAGTAGCTAAGTCTTGTCCGCCTCGCCCTTTTAAGATCAGTATTTTCAAACTCAAGGGCACACTTTTATTTAGGAGGTATTTACATGGTCTTAGGCAGATGCAAACAAACTCTTCCTGTGCTTTTGGTCTGTTGGCAAACAGTGTGGCTGTTAATATGGCTTGGAGCCTGAATGAATATACCTGGTTTGGAGCTCTGCTGGGTCCTCCTGCCAAGGGTAAAGGTGGCATACCCCTGCCTGCTGGTCTCCAGACCTGGCCGTCTTCAATGGAAAGTGTTAGTGTCCCTGGGAGAGGGCCAGGAGCAGCACTGGTGTTCAAAGTCTGATTAATTGGCAGGTTCTTGAGTGAGACCCCTCTGGGGGAAAAGCACGTTTTTAAAATGGGTTGACTCTGGTTTTGATCACACATTAATAATTGCTTGATCATCCTGATGGTGCTCTCGATTTGGTATGTTTCCCGGGCAATGTAGGTTACCTTTTATACTCTTCAAATGTAACTTGAATTTCGGCATCTGAAAAAGGCTGGGAATAAAAAGGAAATCAATTCTCTTTGCATAGTTGAAAAACTGGCTGAGGTGAGCTGAGCAAAGAATACTGTTAACTGGGGGCTTCCAGCCTGGGCTGCTTAAATGAAGGGATGGAGATCTTGTGTGAATCTGGTAGTACTGGGCTTCACGGAGCCAAGTCTGGACTTGGGCTGGCCACGTAGCTGCTGCCTGCCATGCATGGTGTAGCACAGGAGGGCACCAGATAGAGCAGCTTTACAGGTGTGAGTGCTTCAGCGGTAAGGTAAGGCTGAACAGAGTGGGAATAGCGTAGGTGTATATGGTTAGTGAGAGGATGATGGTGAAAGTCCTGTCTCATGTGCAGTTAGATTTATCGCTGTGACCTAGCTGAGATTTTGGGATGGACCCCATGGTGTATTTGGCTGCCCCTGTTACTGCTACAAACAGCTGAGCACGTGACCGATCTCTTTTCACAATAATGAGGAGTAGCAAAGGGAAGGACGCTTCATAACTGAAGTGCAGAGCATCATTGTTGTAGCCAAAAGGGAGACACTGCTGCAGGCCTGCAGAAATATTACTGGTTAAATAATAACCAGTTTTTAAAAGAAATTTGTTTAGGAAAGCCTTGAGGAGACTGTCCAAAAATACAAAGAAAAAATTAAAGGTTTACCGCTACTGGCTTTCTTGAGTCTTTCCAGAATGCTGTGTTAAGCAAAATCACATCTCTAAAGCAGGGAGGTGTTAAACCAAATGCTCATACAGATTTTCCTGTTTCCTGGAGTCGGTGATACCCAGTGAAAGTATCTGCCATCATTCATACTAGGTTTATTCTCACTGGTATAACTAAAGGCAAAAGGACTAGTGTCAACAACTTGGTAGCTCTGTGGTTTTTAATTGTGGGAGCCCCAGTTTCTCTGAAGGGGCTAGAGTAAAATGTTTAGCTCTTTTCTTTGTGCTGTCAGAGGAAGAGGTACGTATCTCTTGAGAGTTAGTAGGATTAATTTCTGTACTACATGTGTGTAATGTCATAGTGGTGGGAGTCAGTGGGGTTCACTTCTGTACTCTGTGTATCTATTGTCTTGTTGTGGGGATACTCAGCAGAAAGGTGGGAAGTAGCAGTGGTCTGTGGTTTAGTGATGACTACAACTACCCTGTTAGATGGAACAGTGTACATAGCTGAAAAGCTTCCGACATGTAGCAGGGATTTTCATCCTGTATAAATAAGGGCAAGAGTAGAAGCACTGTGCGCGTGTTGATAGGAATTACTGGTGCATTGCTCTTAGAAAGGTTTTCTCATTTTTAAATTTCAGTGACTTGTTTTCTGGAAGGCCTTAATTCACTTGTCAAAGAATAACTCAATGAAATCTTCTGTCACTGAATATAAATTTTGCAGTTAACATAGGTGAAGTGATGAAATTTGAAAATCCTGTTACTCTATCCTATTTAGGGAAATGGGTAACAAACTGATCGCTAAATGCCTTCATGTCTAGGTCCAGGAGTCTTCACTGATGCTGACAATTTGAGAGCTGGCTTTAGATTTTTTTTGGAAACCCTGGAAAAGCCTGGCAAAAGGGATGTAGGCTTGAGCAGTTAGCTATTAGATTAGAATTTTTTTCCTTAATTTTTTTCTTAATTTAGCTTGGCCCTGGGTGACTGCCGTAGCTGTTTTTCCTCAAACAAATTCTTCATGTGTTTTTGATGCAAACTGCACTGTGAGCCTTTTGATCTTCAAACATTTGCTTTTGCAGCTGTGCATTTTGCTTGCTATATGTGTTAATGCTTTCAGATGGTTGACTAGGAATAGTTTTTGGGTACTAATTCTCTGAATACATTCTAATGAAACTCTGAGCTGCTTTTAGAAACACTAGTATTGTTAGACACATTGTTCTGATTTAACTGCTGTCTTGCACGGTTTTCATGACCATACTTTTTCTTTCTTCACATAATTGGTTTCTACAAATATTTTCATTAATTTTTTAATGCCTAGTGATGTGTTCGTGAATAAATGTTTGTCAGATTCTTGATTTCTGTCCCCACCCCACCCACTGCTTCAGCTATCGTAACGTGGAGTATGAGCCTTATCATGCATAAGCCAGACTCAGCTTGGACGTATTTTTTTCACCTTAAGTCTTCCTAGTTACTTTACTTTGTAAAGAGATAAAAATTGATTGTATACTTGCTCTTCCAGTTTCTGTCACGTAGGGTATTACTCAGTCACTGCTTTTCTAATATTTATATGTAAGATTCTTAGAATGGGTGACTCTTAAAACCTGCTGTCTATGGCAGTCATGTTTGCTGTGTTGCTGGCCCTTTTTCTGCCAGCATTTATTTTTGCAACAGTTGCGTTGTCATATTTTAAGCAATTTAAAGCCTCTGAGAAAGTAACCAGTCTTAAGTGAGATGTATGAGTTACCTTTATCATAATGCTATTTTATTCAAAGTGAAACAGCATTAATTAACCTTTCATAGCAACAGAGAATAAAGGATATTGACTGACTGAAATATTAATGCAGGTATTAAACTTAAGATTTTGAAACCTAGCAATTTTTATTCCTTTCTTGTATAAAAGATGGTGTCAAATACTAGTACGGGAAGTGATTTTTCAAAGATTATCTTTAAAAGATCATGTGTGTTGTGTTTTTTTAAAAAAACATATTGATATGCTTGAGCTTTCCTGTCCAGCAGTGACATAAGAAGCAGCTGGAACCTTTCTAATGCTTCTGTTGGGACCTTATTATTCCCACTTGTGGTTTGTATGCCTGCATCTGAAGATTTCTAGCAAAATCTGTTACTGTTTCTGGAATGAACGTTAAGCATATGTCCTTTGCAGTCCTCTAGGAGAGCTCTTAAGCATCTTGTTGCTGATGGAGAGGAAGTGGGGAGATGTGAGTACCACTGTTTGTCTTTGGCTGTAGTGTTCCTCTTGTTTTCTGAAGGCAATCAGCATGTCTTCCTTTTGATATGATGTGAAAATAAAATACTGCTGGATTTGATTCACAAAAAAGTTCATTGTAGCATTATATCTAAATAAAAGCTTCTGCTTTAGCAACCATTCAGGCTATATACTGTGCTTCAGATAAATTCGCAGTGTGCTGAGATGGAGTTACTTTTTCCAGTTGAAATTCTGCTTTAATTAGTTTCTATTAGAGGATCTTGGGAAAGGATTTTTTCCCTGTAGCTTAGTGTCTTTTGTGTCTTAGCAATTATTGTATAGGCTGTACTGCAGAATTGTTTGTGACAATCATTGAGCAATGCAGTGTTTTGAGGAAGTCAGCAAAGGTAGAAATAAATAGTTGCCAGCAGCACCACTTCAAAGGAAGTTCCTCTTCAACCTTGGTTTTGAAAAGTTTTAACCTTTTGTTAGGCAGCTAGCTCCTCCTTTTAGGTGCATCTAGATTTTCTCGAAGTGGGGCTGGGGAAGATTTAACTCTGTCATGAATCATTGTAGGTTAAAGCCTCTTATGTTTTCAGTTGCTGAAGGAAGCTCTAGTGAGGGGTTCATTAGAAAATACCTCCAGGGGCTGCTGGTCTGTCTTCTCTAGTGATCAGTGAATCTGTTAAGTTGCATTACCCCATTACACTGGTCAAGAAGTAGCAGCAGATTATGATCAGCCCCAGTCAGCCTCCTCATTCCTGGTCCCGCAGTTTCCCGGACTGTCTGACAGAGTTCCCTTCTGCTCTAGTAGCACCTCTCACTGTTCCTCCAGGACCAGTCTCAAACCCCAGGCTTGTCCAGGCGCTGGCAGTGGGATCAGAGCTAAAGGACGCTTGCTGTAGGGGCGACCTGAAGAGAAAATGAGGAAGGAGAAGAGCTGGCAGCATGAGGCCTTATTATAGATGTTCAGGAGCTGGTTTAGATTCATGGGCTTAAATTCTTTGTGACTGTTTTCTGCGCACTGGCAGATGCTAAAGGATCTTTTGCTTTGGTGTAGATTCGAAATGTGGTGCCCCTGCTCCTCTGTCCTGCCACTGTAGGGATTAATGAAGGTGATCTGGAGTGTTTGCACTGATATACTTGTACTGTTCCACTGTCCATCAGTAAAGTAGTTGACTGTTTCTATACCTCTTTTTCTACAGTATCTATGCCATTATTAGTTTAAGATGTTTTAAAATAAGCTTTTATTTCTATTTATTTTTGTAATGGGAAGTCTGAGCTGGTCCTGGATCCTGTGGTATTTCTGTACTGCAGAAATGAGCTCTGTGACTATATGTCAGGAATTCCTGAGTCTTTCTTTGTGGATTAGCAGCATACTTACATGTTACTTCTTCTATAGTATTGTGTTGCTGTTGATGCTTGGGTTGCTTCTGAGAGTCTTCGGTGTTGTGGAGAAATAATCTCAGTATCACTTCATGCACATGGTATACTTTTTCCATTGTTCAGTGCAGCAGGTCTACTGAAAAAAGGTATTAAAAAAAGACAACTATTGCATCCTCTTCTTTTTGTCATCACAGGTGGCGACAGACAAGGTGGCAGGAAAGCTGAGCTCTACTCTCTCATGGGTGAAGAACACTGTATCGCACACCGTCAGTCAAATGGCCAGTCAGGTGGCAAGTCCATCTGCCTCATTACACACTACATCCTCCTCTACCACTCTATCTACACCCGCGTTATCACCATCCTCACCAACTCAGCTGAGTCCAGACGACTTAGAATTACTCGCTAAACTTGAGGAACAGAACAGGTGAATGGAAAACTTTTTGGTCTTCAAAGTATAGTAATGAGACTAAAATAGGTTTACTGCAATTTCAGTATAGAGGCTGTTAAAGAGGGGTTAGGTAAAACTTCATGGCACAACATTTCAATTTCAAGGCCCTAAGGTTTATGCACTTGTGTTCTTGTGCTGTGTTTTCACAAGTTCTGGTTTTGTGGAACTCTAAAATGTGTTTTTATCTTCTGGTTTTACAGGAGTGTTTATAGCTGCCTCTAATCCTAAGAAATTACACTGGACCCATGTGACCTTCAGAATTCAGTTTAAACTACAGTATCTCGGGGATGAGACTTTCATATAACCTTCTCACCTTCTTAGATCAAAACTATAATTTCTACTAGCTTTTGAAATCTTATAGATCTCTAAATTCTATTTTCTCTATTTTTTCCCTTTTTACCCAGGTCTTGCTTTTCACTATATAGCCCGCTATGTTTAGAGACAGAACAGTGTTCAGCCATCTTCCTGCTGTTACACTAATGGTGGCAGATGCATAATGTCTTAATTTCATGAAAAGGAAATTCCTAATCAGTCCTTTATGTTCATCCTGGCTTTTTTTTTTGATAGTAAGCAACCGTCTTCTTGGCAGGCTTTCCATAAGTGTATATTTATCTATACCATCTATAGTTCAAGATGCAACTTTCAGTTGGATCAGTTACTCTTGACGTGCACAGTAATTGCAAATTGGCAATCTTACTGATTGCTCACTAAGATGAAATTGGACTGTATGCTGAATTTCCAGAACCCATATGTACTTGCAGTTCTGAGGACTTTTAAGTCATCAAAATTTGGTTATATTTGACAAGTATGTTCCGGTAGTTCGTGAGAGGTTGACTGTAAAGGAGGACTTGAGCTCCAGATAGGTTTTAGATGTAGCACATAACTGCAGGGCTTTGATACCTCCTGATGCTATCCTTTGTGCTGTAGTGAAGTGCAGAGTTTGATAGTTTAGCTCAAAGTAGCTTCTGTTCCAGCTTCTGCTAGCGTGCTGGACTTTGCACCGAGGCAGTTGAGGGACTGCCTTTTTGTTCTTTAACTCTGCTGACTCAGTTATAAGGGTAGTAACTTTCAGTAGAGGCGAAGAGTACTGGGAGGAGGAGGGGCTAATGCCATTGTGTCACCTGGCATGTCTTCTCTCATGTTCGTATTCTGCAGCCTAATAGCAACACAGCTTACAGGGACTTTGTTATCTCTGTCTGGTTCTTGACCGAGAATGGAAGGCAGCTTCTAGAACCACCTCATCCTCTTCTCCTTGTGATTTATGAGATCGTCTCTCCTTCAAAGATGAACTATATGTAATTTTTGATATGCAAATGAAAATTTATCTAAAGAAGAAGAAAATTAAACAGTAATTTTAAGAAAGCTAATTTGCATTTAATCTGAGGCATTCTGCTCTGTTCACAACTAAGTGATTAACTTATTTGAGAAGCAGGGTTCTTTGGACCCCTTATCTGTGTTGGAGCGTAATGTCTTTACATGAGAGTCATCTCATTAAGCCCTGCAGTTAGACTAGCTTGCTTGTTGAAAGAAGAATGGGAGTTTGGGATTGCTAGGCTTTCTTTTTCAAGTCAGCTTTCTTCATTTAGTAAATAAGCTAGCAAGTGTTGTCTGGTTTTACTTAATTTTAGCCAGACCTGTTGTTCAATCCCACATTAGTCTTGTGTGTGAATTCTAGTTAGAGGCTATCCTATCAAGCATATCTTTTCTTGTGAGATACTACACTTTAATACAGAAATTTGGTGCTCTTATGCTGGGTGCACTATAGTTTTGGAACAGTTTGAATCTGCATTTTAGCACAGTGGCACTTTGTTGACGAGGAACTGCACTCTGAACACAGGGAACTATTCTTGTTTCTGCGTGCTGGAAGAATTGCTGGTGATGGCTATTTTTAAAGGTTTCCTTTTCATTGTTGGCTTCTATGTCAATAAGGATAATATGAATTAAACAGCTAGAAAGAACTCAAATTGTATCAAACTATGCCTTGTAGCATTCTGTAATCCAATTATACTGAAAGTCCCCTCAGAATAATGAGGTAGCTGGGTCCAGAGTCCTGGTGGAGCTGTTTGGCCTTAGTAAATCATTTATAAATTTTAAGTGAAAGAAAACAGTGACTAAATGCCACAGAACTCGCTACTTACTGTAAAAAGAACTTCCCATTTTCAAATCTGAGGACAATGAGTTTATCCAGGTAAGGTCAAATTACTGAAACTTAGCATAAATTCTGTAGAAAGCTGTAAAAACTGAGAGTGACTAGTTAGAACCTTGTTTTTTGTAATCATAATGTTTATTCTGTGCTTGTTTTTTCTCTGTGATCACTTAGAATTTGATCTTTAGGCACTGTCTCAGATTGAGAGGAGGAGTTCCAAACTGTAAATTTTTGTTATAGATCAGCATAGGCCAGGTTTCTAAATGTTAAAAATGGATTTTTCATTTTTTCCTCAAAACAAGATTTTCTGCATTCCAGTAATATATACTAAATTTATAATTGGTCTTGAAAAAGCTTGATTTTTTTTTTTCCCCAAAGGCATTACTATTTAATCCTTTTCCAGACAAAATACCACTGCAGAGACTGTACTTGTTGTTTTCATGAACTAAATTACATTTCTCCCTAACTTCCATAAACACCAGTAGATTGAAGCTGGGAACAGGGAAAGCTAGTATAAATATCTCTATAGTAGCAGAGAGCTTAAAAATTGTAGGTATGCTGAGATTTGTGTCCAATCTCAGGTACAATATAACTCAGGTTATAATTTATTAAATATCGAAAACCTAACCTGGCCTTGCCAAAATGCTGGGAGGGGTGTTACCTTTTGTGCAGGTGCATTGAGAAATTACTCAACCAGATCACTCTGATTTACAGATGTTGGAATTCTTGGAAGTTAAATCGCAAATGAAACTCTTGATATAGCAAAAGACTTTATCAAGTTAGTCTGATTTCTTGCTCTTACCTAACATGTGGTCTGAAAAATTTCCCCCTGCTTATGGGGCTCAATATTGGTTGAAGCTAAACAAAACACACCTTTTTGTCCAGAATCTCATCTCCTTGCAAAACTGATGGCCATAGCAACCAGCTAACAGGGAAATCTCTTCAGGAACTTGTCCTGCACTTGGCAAACCTTGCTGCCTGATAACCCCAGTAATTCTCGTGTCTTTTACGAGGCTAATTTTTTGTCTTTTCTTTAAAATTACTGTCTCTTTTGCAGTACTTTGCCATTTGACACTATCACTGAATATATTTAACTTCCTTATGTTCTCTTTGTCTGTCTGATGCACAACAGCTGTGGGTTTTTTGTTGCTAGTAAAATCAAAGACCTCTTGCTGGTACTTATGTCTCAAAACAAAATTTGTGCATGTTCCCTGTAGGGCTATTAATCTCCAGGTGATGAATGTGTAGAGTTGGACTTGCAATGCTTCTGTACTTTCTCTAATTTGATATCTTTATGTATTAAGATCTAGTTCATGAGACTGAAAAATGCTTATATTAAAATCTCACTTCTTGTAGTGTTGTTGATGCATGGTGTGACATTTTAATCTGTTTTTTTAAAATGCTGTTATGTGAGCTGTTCTGCTGTCTGCAGAATTACTTGAGATCTCGAGAAGAAACAGTAACATTGACCAGTTCTTCTTATCGAATTTAGTACAAATGTATGTTGGAAAAACTGTTCCACTGAACATTTGGGTGGTTTCTTTGTAAAGAGGTTGGGCGAATTGACTTCAAAACAAACAATTAATAGTGTGGTCCTGTGATTAGAAGAACTTGAATTTGGGTTTTGTGTGCTTTCTTTGCAGACTCTTGGAAACAGATAGCAAATCCTTGCGATCAGTAAATGGGTCAAGAAGAAATAGTGGATCTTCTCTTGTATCTAGTTCATCAGCTTCTAGCAATCTCAGCCATCTTGAAGAAGACTCGTGGATCCTGTGGGGGAGGATTGTGAATGAGTGGGAAGATGTACGGAAAAAGAAAGAAAAGCAAGTTAAGGTAGTAGTTGGACACTATTTTTTTTAGGATATATTTCTAATGTGATGTAAGTGATACTGTTTTACCTTCCTGTTGGTCTTTTTTTTTAAAAAAATAAATATGTAAGAGAAGCTTCCAGTTGAATCTATTCCATCCCTAAGCCCTAGTACTTCCTATGTGATTGTTACCAGACTTTGGTAACAGTTTTGCCCAGCAAAAGTATTTATTGAAAAATAGATGCATTTACTATATCTTGAATACTAATGCTTTCAGTCTACCTCTAATGAGAGATTCCCATGAATATAGGGAAGATTTGCTTCATGTTTCCAAAATGGAATTACTTAAAACCCACTTAAGGGCATCTGAGAGCTGGATGCTGTCATTATTTTCCCATTGAGCAGCTGTCTTTTTAAAGTGTTCTTGTTGGAAGAACTAATAATTCTACTGTACGAGGCTCTGATGAGTTTAGGTTTTTGTGCATGCCAAGTGTGTTGACCCCAGGGATGACCTCAAGCAGAAGAACACATAGTTTCTAAATTCTGAGTGGATTGGACAAACTTTGACCAGTATGTGTCCAGTCTGGGTTAGTTGTGGGCATGGACAGAAGTGGAATTCAATTACACTTTAAATTCAACTAAAAAGCATCTAGGGCATTTGAATGTATCCATGTTTCAGAGGCAGCAAGTACAGCAGCGTGGGATTTTTTTGTTCGTAGGCAAGTCTGTTCTGCTTTGGTTCTTTATTGGCTCTAGTCTGTAGTTTTATGTGCAGAATACAAATTTCAAGGCCTTTTGAGCAGTTTGAAATGTGTGTGTGTGAATAGATTGTGGGAAGGCAGAACAATGGGCTAAAGTAAAGTATCTTTTATGTGAAGCAGTTGTGAAGAGAGAACATGATTTGAGAGAGGAAACAAGGGAAGAAAATGAATTCAAGACTTCCTGCTTGCATAGGGAAAACAGTTTCTGGAAAGGTGTTCCCCAGAGGCCACGAAAAGAAGGCCACGTGAACCTGGCAAGAGAAAGGAGAAGTGAGATGGTAATAAGTAGATCTGGTTGGATAGAATTAATTTGAACTGCCTGCATTTGAACATTTTGAAGTGTCACAAGTATCACTCGTTTTTACAGTGGGCCAAGTATAATTTGGGGAGCATTTGACTAAGTTTTAGTAAATATTTAATTATATTGCTGGTGAGTTTTCCTTTGCTGGTTAAATAATTCTCAATAATGTTTTTGTTTTGTTTGTGGAAAGTCAGCCTAAACTGTGTCATTCTGTACTTACGATGGAATACCAGAACATCCTTACGTATTTCCTGATTGCGCCAGTAGGTATGACTTCAGCAGAATAGGTATCTTTTTGTCTTGGCTGTAAAAGCTGGTCTTAAGTTATTGGATATCTGGCAAGTTTTTTAAGTTTTAGGCATAGATGCATGTACCTTCCTGCATAGGCGATGTGTTCCATCCTTGTGTCTCTTGATCCACTTCAGAACTTGCTTCCTGTTTATGGAGGGATTCTGAAGGAGGACAAGTCCTGCTTTTCAGTGTGCATAATACCATGTAGAATAGCATCATTTTAGTCCTGCTTAGTAGGTGTGTTTTTCTGCTTTCCTTTAGGATTGATGGAGGTATTAACCCTGTTACTCTGTCAAGCAGGTGCACGGTCACTTAAAGCAAGAAACCACTTGCTAATGCTTAGTTATTAGTAGCCCTTGAGGCTTCAGATGACTGATCTACGATCTGATAGTGTGTTGTTGACAAATGATAGCTAGAGACAGATGTGGAAAGCTGATGCATTAGGGTTGTTGTCTTGGAGTTGGAAATTTTTTTAGGAAATAACACAGTAGACGGGACAAATAGTTGGATTGGCATTATTAGGATGGTTCTGAAGAAGGCTGGAGATCTTAGGGATATTAGAAAATTGAGGTCAGTGATGCAAAACTCCTGCAAGTAGAGTTCAAGCTTAACAAAAACAAAACTTGAAAGCAAGAGTCTTATCTTTAAAAGTTATCACTGTTGCATTAACTAATGTTTGAAGAAGTAGAAGAAATGTTTGGAACAAACAGGAAAAAGAGAAAGCTGTGCAGAATAAGAGATTACTCTGGCTTCAGAATAAATACTAGTGAAAGAAACTATACTTGAGACTGAATACTTGATAACAGTTCTTAAAGTACAAAAAATTACGAAAGGAGCCCTCTTGTCTTGAAGAGACAATCTTCTAGGTCAGACTGATTCTAGTTGCAGAAAGTACCACTAAGACAGTCTGTAAACTTCCTGAATCATACTTTTTTCTCAGTTTTCAGATCAAGCAATAAAACTACTTTCTGCTTGTGCTTTCTTGAAAGACAAGTATCATGTTCTTAGATCTATTCATCTGGGAAGGCCTGAATTGTGTAATACCTGGCTGATTTTTTTTTTTCCAGGGAAGATACAGTAAATTTAGTTAATTCAGTAGATGTAAACTTAATGTTTTCTTGGTCCAGTGTCTGAAACTACATTTAAATACTTTCTTAAAAGAGAACTTGGAAATACTGGCACACCAGAGAATTTAGACACAACTTGTCAATTTTGTCAAATGACTTCTGATAGTAGTACTGTGCAATTTTCTTTTGTTGAAGTTGGCTGTGCTACAGTTAGTTCCACTTTATCGTTTATCTGTCTTGGAAATAATTTTTAATTGGTGATTTCTTATATTTCAATCACTACAAATACAATTTAAGGGTGCTATCTTCAGTCATCTTTTGTGAAATATAAAAATAACTGTATTAAATTCTGGCTAATGGGAGTTCTTGTTTAAAATTACTTGAATATTCAGTTTTTCAAGTAGCTTACTATGAATAGAGACTACTTTCATTAGCTAATTTAGCCATTAAAAAGGATTCAGAGTCTCATTACTTTTGTTAGCTAACAATCACACTGAAATTGAGGTTTACACCTTACAACTGTTTGATTGGTTTGTGACATGACATAAACATTTTCTGAAATTGCAAGGAACTTAATTTGTTGAAGTGTTTTGTTCTTTAGGCTTATATTTTCAAGAAATAAAAATGAATTTGTGTCTCTCTTTGTGCTTTAGGAGCTTGTTCGAAAAGGAATACCTCATCATTTCAGAGCCATTGTCTGGCAACTTTTATGCAGTGCTCAAAGCATGCCAATTAAGGATCAGTATTCAGAGCTTTTGAAAATGACATCTCCTTGTGAGAAATTAATAAGAAGGGACATTGCTAGAACATACCCTGAACATGACTTCTTTAAAGAAAAAGACAGCCTTGGACAGGAGGTCTTGTTCAATGTAATGAAGGTAAGTCAGTATTTCAGCCCTGAAAATACATTAGCAAGAATGTGTACAAAGGTTTGGAAAATAATTTTCCTTGTGTATAGGGAACTTGCATCAGTTACATGTGCTTAAGTTTTTACAACTTACTTGTCACTGGAATGGTTTAACAAATTACATTCTGGTTTCAAAGATAGCTTTCAAATATGGGATTCCTATAGCTAATGGTTTTACTTTATAAGAGATTTAAAAAACTTAGTAAGTTTGCATTAAAATAAAGTTACATGCTAACTCCTGATAGTATAATGGAATAAAGTGTGCCATGAAGTAAAGTAAACAGTGTTGACCAAGACAAGAACATTGTAAATCAGAACTAGCGTTGAGTTTTCAGGTGTTTCTGAACCTGCAAGTGGTAGCAACAAATGGCAGGTAGAAGCTAATGTGCAGTTGTTAACAGTGCCCAAGCACAAAATGAGAATGCCACCAGAGAAGTAAGTTTGCATTATTCTGTCTTCATTGTAGTAGAAGTTAATTTTTGAAAGACAGACTTTTCCATACAATGTAGTTTCAACAGAAAAGTTGGCAGCTTTCCAAATCATAGTAACTACCATAACTCTAAAATGAAGATGCAGCATGCATGGAGATCACCACATTACCTCCACCTGTAAATACAACTGCAGCACATAAGTTTTCTGAACAGAACTGTTGTTTCTTTGTCTGGTCTGTCTCCTATACGAGTAGTAACCTTGTGCAGTTTGTACGCTAGCTGTCTCTGTTGTCTTTTGGCAAATTCCTGTAGTTGAAAACAGCATGACTTTTTTTAGGTATGCCTTTATTTTAGCTTTGTAGGCTATCAGAGAGCAGAGTTCATACCCCTTAGTAGCAGCAAGTAGCAACTAGAATATCTGACTACAAGTTCGGAATAGAATGTCTGTCCTCACTGGATTTGGGAGAGGAAGAGTATATTATTAGCAAAATAACAGCATGAACTATGATTGCTTTTTATTGATAATGAGTTTTTAATTGTTGAGAGTCTTAAAATTTTATTTCCCAGGCTTATTCTTTGGTGGATCGGGAAGTTGGATACTGTCAAGGAAGCGCTTTTATAGTTGGATTACTGCTTATGCAGGTAAACATGATTTTTTTAATATGTGAACCTTTAAAATCCCCACTAGAATGTATAATATATTATGGAGGTTTATTGGGAATTTTTATAATAGTTTTCCTTCATTGTTTTGTTACAATGGAATTGTCAAGGGCAGCTGTTTACTCTGCAAATCAAATGAGATTTATTCTCTATGGTTCTATTTGCCAAGAAGATAATATCTTTGAGTGGGAGAACATATTTATTTCTCAGAGCTAAGGTAGGATTGCAGGCTTGCAAGCTATTTTGATGAATGTTGTTTCAACTATTGACGCATGTCTCATTTCAATTCTATTATCAATTCTACTACACTGAATCTCCTCAGAGTTCAAGTAAAGTTTCACAGTTGATCTGATAATCTTAAAGCTGCCTTTGTATTACTGCCTTTTGTTTTATGACAAAGTAGGATATACTTGTAGACCTCCATTTAAGTTTAGAAATCACTTGCTAGAATTCAATATATGCAAAAATTCATTACAGTAATGGGTTATAAATCCCTTAAAAAACCAAAACAAAAGAAAAAAAACCCCACTGCATGCACACACACAAAAAACCCAAACAAACTAAACCCTAAACTTAGTCTGATATATCCTTACATTTGTCCAGAGTTTTTACTGTGCTTTCTTATTTTCAATATAGATGCCAGAAGAAGAGGCATTCTGTGTGTTTGTTAAATTAATGCAAGATTACAGACTACGAGAACTGTTTAAACCAAGCATGGCTGAACTGGGCCTTTGTATGTACCAGTTTGAATGCATGATACAGGTACATACAAAATCTATCAAACTTTCTCTTCAGTAAGCAGTAAGGAACTTGAATTACAGTTCAAGAGCAGGCATGCCTGTTGGCTAATAGGGTGCTCTCTTGCCAGTAGCTAGTTTCAGAACTTCAGAAGTAAATGCATGTGGCTGTGTTGTCTACTTTTTTAACCTTTGGCAGACAGTGACTGGCTTTAAACAATGAAGCATGAGGATTTGTAATCCTGCAGTTTATGCATAAGAATGTCTAATTCTGTTTGGACTGAAGATTCTGAAAGTCAGTGTCTTCATAGTTATTGTCTTCATAGCTGTTCTAAAAGATGGAAGCTGGGAGATACCCTTATATGAGAATTACAGTTGTGTTCAGATTTGGGACACGGAACACTTCTTTCCTGGTCGAGCTGGTAGAGACAGACAGGTTTGTGTTTTGTTATCCAGTTGGATGATCAGGGGTGGGATGTACATAGCAAATGGTCTCTGGCCATACCCTACATCTTTCCAGCTCTTTTTTTGTAGCTTGCTCTAGATGTGACTTAGGGATTTACAAGCTTGTGACTTCCTATTAGGATCAAGAAGTGTTTTTCTAACCTGTGCTTTGCAGGATAGAAGTGCTGTAGGGCATTCTATATGGAGACTTCTGATGCGTGGTTCTTGATAAAGATGAGTAATATCTTTCCTAGTCCTGTGTTACAAAGCTGCTGTCTGTGCTAAATATCAGTTATTTTCTTCTTTTATTTAAAATTTCTCACAAACATGGGCACATTGAAACTACCAGCAGAAGCTTAATGTATATACTTTTTTTTCTTCCTTTTCTTTTCCAGGAGCATCTTCCAGAGCTTTATGTGCACTTTCAGTCTCAGAGTTTCCACACTTCTATGTATGCGTCGTCATGGTTTTTAACTATATTCCTTACAACTTTTCCACTACCGATTGCAACAAGAATATTTGATATCTTTATGTCTGAGGTAACTACTCAATACTCATATGTTGTATTTCAAGAGTGGCTGTTAAAAGCAGTTATTTAGGTAGTGGTTTAAATCCCATTATGATGGGCAAGTCTCAGTAGTCTTGCTTTTTAGTCCTTATGCTTATCAGATGATTTTGTAGGGGAAGATGTCTGTGGATATAGTTTGTCAAGGAAGAGCAACTAAATCTTTGACTGTAGATACTGTATACAATTTTGCCCTCTTAAGTCTGTTGAAGAGTTACCAAATCTGTCAGTTCTGGATGCAGTGCAATAGCACTGCATACAACAGGGACAGCAGTTTCTCAGTATTACAGTAAGTTTGGGGTGGAATTAATGCTGTTTTCAGGCCAAATTAAAGCTCCATGGGAATATGCGGTCCAAGAGGAGTGTTGGCATCTTTTATTGTCCAGATGATGAAGAGTAGCCAAAGAAATTTATGGAATTATTCAGTGTAACTATCATGAAGACACTTAAATCGTGTTTAGGATTAGAGCTTTGCATGGACCAAAACTTATGGTCCATTTATGCTCCTTCTCTGCAATCATCTTTTAGAAAATAGTAAATCCAAGGTGGGTCCTATCAGTTTATGCACAAGAATGTCCGAGACAGCATATACGAGTGAGACATTCCCTTGTATCTGTTTAAATAGTTCAACTGTGTTATACCATGTCTGAAATGAAAATGGCTTTTTTGAGAAGTACCTGGGGTGTTTTTGTACTAGATGTATTTAGAATGTTTGATAAAACTGTAATGGAGAACACTTGTGACTCAGGAATTTTTACTTCAGCACTAGCCTCTCTGAGGGGTTGGGTCCGGCATCAGGACAAATAGCTGGACTACTTGTTCTTGGGACAAAATAAGAAACCTGAAACTAATTTGTTGAGATATTTTTTTCAGTAGCCCTTTTGCTCGTTTGAGAAACTGGGGGAGATTTCCAACACTAATAAATCGTAGAATCATTCTGTACTGTTGACAATGCCATGAATAATTGTTGGATATTTCTTAACTTCTGTTTTCAGGGTTTAGAGATAGTATTTCGAGTAGGTTTAGCAGTACTTCAGATGAACCAAGCAGAATTACTGCAACTTGACATGGAAGGAATGTTACAGGTAAATTAAGGTCATAATAATTGTAAGAGATGTCTGAAATGTGTAATGTGTGTGTATTTCCTTGCAGCTATTAATTATATGTAATCTTGTGCTCTGATTGCTTTTAGCACTTTCAAAAGGTCATTCCACATCAGTTTGACAGTGGTCCAGACAAATTAATCCAAGCATCTTACCAAGTCAAATACAATGCAAAAAAGATGAAAAAGTAGGTATAACATTTTGAGAAAATAGATTATACTGTTGCTAAGAGCTACTGTTTGTTTATCTTTAAAACTAGCTATTCAGTATTTAATTTTGAATTTTCCATCTTTAAATTTTTTTGTTTTATACTATAAACAGTTAAAACTGAAGTTCAGTCTGCAAGAAATTCTTCTAAAACTGTATTTACTTTTATTTTAAAATACAATAGAGCTATATCTCATTTATAAAAATAACCTAAAAAGCTTTCGAATAAAGCTGCAAGTTATGGGGAATTACAGCACTTCTGCAAACAGGATCTGAATAGAAAAAAGCAGCATGTGTGGCAGGCTGTGGGTTTTTGTGGGGAGAGGGATTATTTGTTTTTCTGAGGGCGAAGTAGGGAAAGGAGGTTAAACTTTGATCTGGCCTAAATTTTTAAGACTAGTAATCACAGTGCTAAAGAGTGCACGTATGGTCAAGATTAGCGTCATTTAAAATATAAATGGATGAAACTTTGTAATAGCATTGATAATTGTAAAATCACTTTCATTTGGGGTTTGAAATCCTGAGCATAGTACTACTTTTTTTTTTTTAAGGTCAGTTGCATGTCTTATCTTTTCTGCCTTTGGTAAATTATGCTTTGATAAGCCAAGCTGCACATACTGTGCTTTTCCAGGGTTAAGTTTGGCAATTCTCTGGTTGGTTGTAATGTATTGTACATTCACTGTTCTTGCACTGCAGTCTGTGTTAGGGTCTTTCAAGTTGAATTTGCCAGTCCTTCTGTCAGTGGCCTATGATCGATGCTGTAGAGTGAACAGTCTTCTCTAAAACAGAACTGGTAACAAAGCTTTCAGGAAAAACATTTTCTCTGAAAGCCGGTATAAATGTACGTAGTTTAAAATCCTGCCATTCCAAGTCTAAACTTCCTTGGTTGCCTTCTGTAGAGGCATTGTTTATCTCAGCTTGTTTTTCTTGTTGCCACCTTTTTCAATTGGGAGAACTTTGTGGTTTGCTGGAGAGGCGCCAAAATTGTTTTATATGTTTAAGATATTTGTCTCAAATCTTTTTGCATCTTTCTGTCTTCCAGGCTTTCCAAGCTTTGTTTTCTTTTGGCCGAATCTATCGAATCGATTATCACATCATTACACTGAATGGTTATTACAGAGTAGCTCCAAATCATTGCCACTGTAAATGTATACAGGCAAGCACCTGCACTTCAGAGTGCTGGTTCAGACTCTGTTCATATCTACAGAAGTCTTTGTGTTTAAATTTAATGTCCAGTCTAAATATTTACAGGAGTGCATTTCAAGTGTCTACTTAAACAGAGGAAATATCAATAATCTGTATCTCTGTTCTACTGTTATTTGTTAGGTACAACACCAAGCTATCCGCAAATTTTCTAATCATAATTTACGATTTCTAATTTTTAGGTTAGAAAAGGAATACACTACAATAAAGACAAAAGAAATGGAAGAACAAGTTGAAATTAAAGTAAGAGACCCAAAACAGATTTATTTATGGACCAGTTTAATTCCTAGATGTGGGGTTATATACTTGAGCTGTGTATGTAGCAGGACATAATTGAGGTCCCCGAATTCTTTTCTTTCAACATTTGTATTTGGGATATCTGTTCATAAAGGACACTTACAGTGAAATTATTGAGACTTCTGATGAACTTTTAAAGAAAAATCTTTGATGGAGACCTGCTGTATTTAGTTTTCATTATTTTCCCCTGACTAAAGCATGATTACAAATGGCATCATTTATCAGAGGTTCTGAACATGCTGGTTTAGATGTAAGTGTCCCAAACAGGCTTGTAAGACATGTTAAGATAGAGTTTATCAGAATGCACTTGAGTGGTTTATCATTGATTTTGAGGTCTTGATTTTTCTTGTGCACTGGACCCCAGATTGAGTGTCTTCTGTCTGCAGTCACTTTTTCTTTTGGAGCTTTTTCAGTTGATACATAATGTGAGGGGGAAAAAAAAAAAATCACAGTGCGAGTGCAGTTTATGTTTCCCTTTTACTAACTGACCTGCTTTCTGTATGTCCTTAATCACTGCACCTTTTTGCTTTTGTGACATAAATAGGCTTTTGCTGTGTTTTTTTCCCTTTTTCACATTTTTTTCACAGCATGGTGTTTGATCTGGATTTGCTTCCTTGTGTCATGTTTTTAGCCAGTTCCATGAGAAAAGGTAGTGGGAGAAATGATGGGCAAGTGTAGTATATAAAGCTTAGTAGAGGGAGCAAGGTACAGCCTTCCTTCTTCCTGACCACTGCTAGTCATTTTGCCTTTCAGTATCAGTTTTTAAGGCATTGGTTCTTCAGAAAAATTCAGTGACATGCACCTTGGGAGCACAAAGGTGTTCCAAGCTTTTCCAGGCAGTTTATTATCGTTGTAACAGGCAGCAAGGCAGTTAGCAACATTAGACCTCCTGTAATGGTCTATAATTTGAAATCAGATGATTTGCAGGACTTAAATGGCAGCTCTCTGCAGAATAGGGCAGAATAAAATAATTTCGAAGACAACTGTACCGTTAGACTCTTATTCTAACTTCAATCTTGCCCTGTTCATTCCCCAACCCCAAAACACCCCAACAAAAACAAACAAAAACCCCCCAACCCAACCAACCCACCCTAACAACCCAAAGCTGTCTGCTTCTAGGCCCTGCTTTGTGATCTGATATAAACCATTTCTGACTTGCTCTCTTCTGCTAAGAAGCTCTGCTGTTTTAGGGAGATGGAAAAACAAGCACATTGAGTCTGCCTCTTAGCCTGACAGAATAAAGCATTACTGAACTGATATCCATGGCTCTATTCTCAGGGCTACAGATCTCTTCTATCTGAATGCTGACTGCTAAAATTTACAGGAAATGCACTGGTAAAATTTGCAATTTGGTACAATTCTTTCTCACGTCTGGGGCATTGAGGTAAATAATTCTTAGTATAACCTTACAGATTAAATAAATATTATTATATAATTTAACATAAATTATTGGGAGGAAAAGGAAGGAAACTTGTAGCTATCTCATTAGCCTGTCCTAGTACAGGGAGTGCACTTTCGTGTCCCTTAACCATGAAGACTGTGTCTGGCTCTGTCAAGTCTGACGTGTGGTTAAGCCCTGTGGTTCACCTGCAGACATACTGCTTTCATCTAATGAATACAAATGCTTTCACATAACACAGAGGAGTTCTCACCTTTGCTGTATCAAACTCATCTTTTGAGTTAGTACATCAGATAACAGGATGTTAAAAAGGTCACTAATTATTTTTGTATTTATATTGATTTTCATAGATGTGATGATATAAAAACATTGTTAGATTGCTTGGCTTTTATCAGACTTCCAATTCATAACTTGAGAAATACAATTCTGAACTGTTTATATTCCAGAGGTTACGAACTGAAAATAGACTCCTAAAACAGCGCATTGAAACATTAGAAAAAGTAAGTATGTTGGTGATCAGATTTAATCTGTGTTAATTTATACTTAAATTGATGGCAATTTTATTACATTAAATGGGAATCTCAGAATTATAGCTTAGTGTTTTTCCTGCTAATCTATGGTTTTTACTAACAGTGATTAGCCAAATAGCATGGCAATAACAAAGCAAGTAGGGTCAGTGCTTGTTAAGGTTTAAGGTTGTTAGGTCTGGCTCTTAGTGAATGTGGAATCAAACACTTTGACATACCCAACTTTTGTTGTACTGTTTTCTTTCTGAATTAGAAGCATCTGTTCAAAGTCCAGAAGACTGCATGAAATAGTGGACTGCTTGGGTGGAAAAGAGGTTGTTATGAGGGAATCCTCGATTTTGAAAATCTGAAGTTGCTGAGTGTTTATACATAGGAGCAAAATGACAGACCTACCAATGACCAGAGAGATGGAGATGAAAGCAGATAACTTTATCGCTAGTGAATACAGCAGTAGAGGGGTGCTGTTGCAGCATTCACATTCAGTACAGGAAGTCTGCTGTCATTTATTTATTTTTACACAGTTTTGAATTTTTGTAGCAATTCTGGGTACATGGGGCGGCAGTGGGGAGAATGTCTTCTAAGACATTCTTCTCAGATTCAGTCTGGAATAGAGTTCTGTTCGGCTTCTCTAACTAGATAAAACTTTACAGGTATGCATGATAACTTGTTGGTATGTTGCCAACATGCAGGCATTGTTCTCCTGTATTCTGGTGTCACGCTTCCTGTGACAGATTGCATCTGAGCTGGTCTGCTCTAGAAGGAGAACATTCTTGTCCGTCTTAACCACAAATACCAACTATCTTTCAACAAATGAAATTGAATGCTCTTGTGAGTTGCAAATGGTTCATGTTTCACAGGGAAGAAAATGGTAAAGATTCAATTTAGAGTGACACGATTGAAAGATGTCACACTTCAGATATTAAATCCATTACAGTTTCTTCAAAAAAGTCAATGTATGTTAAATTCTAGTTAATTGACTTCTGAATTTAGTTTGGAAAAAAGCACATAATGAGGACATACTGTGAAAGTTGTGACCAAAAATACAATTTTGTAAACATCTTTGTTTCTAATATTGAAGTGCTGATAAAATTAACTGAAAAGAGCAGGCTCTTTTTAAGAAGTTTGAAGCTGTAGTGAATCACTTCAATGCTCTTGGAAAATTTATAATAGTAAATATCCCTATTTTATACTTAACTTGCAGAGGTTTGAAATCAGTTGTTTGTTGGTTTGGTTTTTTTAATAGGAAGTTCATGATGAACTGCCAGATGCTAGTGCTTTTGCAATTCTATACTTAAAATTTCAGAATTCACTTTCAGAGTATCCCATTCTGACTGGAATTGGAACATTTCAAAATGGGAAAATATTATCTATTAGTAAGAATTTCTGAAGATCATTATCATCGCAGCATCTGAAAAACAGATCATAAAGTGTGAACAAACAAATTCAGTTCTTCTGCTGGAAGCTTCTTTTTATTTTGAAATATTTTTTTCCTCATCCTCACCTGTATGATTTAGTTGTGATTTCCTTAGTGTACCTTAATGACAAACACCTTATCTTCTAAGTAATAGCTCTTATTAACCAGTTTGAACTTGAATTTTAAGAAACGTTCCAAGGACAAAGATGGTCTGCAAAGAGATGTTTTCTTGTTCTAGAATCTGCAAAAGTTGAGTGCTTTCAAGGGTGATAGAGTATAAATTAATTAAATGTGCAGTTGAGGGGGTGCAGTGCTTGTCAGTGTGTATAAATGAAAGTTCTTTCTTGCAAAACTTTGTCAAGGGAAGAGAATCTATGAACTGCTCAATTGACTTACTGCAAGAGGTCACTAAAACAAAATATTAGCTGTCATAGTTGAAATTTTCTACTTGTGTCTGCCAGTTTGCACCATTTAACTTTCCTGCTTCATTTTTTTGGAAGCTTTTGTTCTGCATGAATGCCTTGATGCTTAGTGGAGTTTTCTTTGTGCTCAAATTATGCCTTCCTTTCATGTTGTGGACGGACCATAGACCACATCTTGCATCTATCTACTAGATTGTATCAGATAATGTATCAGTAAATTTGATTAATTAGGGAAGCAAGCTGTTCAGATAAAAATACCTAGTCTCCTGTAGGTGATTTTTTATGTGTTACAGAAATCTGGCTTTAAGACCTTCTTGTATCAAAAATGGACTGCGTTGAATCTGCTGCAGAAAAGGCTGCTTCCTGGGACTTTCAGGCTTGAGTTGCTTTAATTTATATGAAGAGTTCTTAATTTAGCAAAAAGAGTGTACAGAAAATGGGAGAACTTGGCCATTCTCTTTCTATCGGCTCTTGTCTTTTTTGTCACTATTATCACCCCTTTGTTTTTTGGTTTTTCTTTTCCTTATTCCTATCTGAATTTTTCCTTTGTAGGAAAGTGCTTCCTTGGCAGATAGATTGATACAGGTATAGTCTTTTAGTCTTTTCCTGTATGACTCTCTTCCTACTCTCAAAAAAACCCCAAGCTGCTTTAATGCATGCATATTTGCATGCCGTACTCTATCCCTGCTTTGCTGATTTGCAATAAATATAGAGCTAATCTCTTGCTAGAAACTTATTTAATTTTGTTTACTAAAAATATATAAACTCATTACCTGCACGTTGTTATAATTTTCCTAACCTAATGTAATTTTTTGGTACAAATCCCTATGAACAGATGGATTCTATGACACTGTATTAACACTGAAATTGAATATTGCAAGCTTAAATCTGTGCATGTACAACCGAGTAATATTGCATGAAAGGAATTTTATTGAATGCAAGTATACAATTGTGCTTGCTAAATGGATGCTGAACTTTGTAATGAAGTACTAAAGCAGCTGTTTAGTACTACCTTGTCCTAAAATTTCTACCAATTGTACTCTGTGCTGTTTGCAAAACCAATCTGATGAAATAAGCAGCTAAACATCACAAAGGCAGTCTTTCTTGGATTTGTCCTCAATTGCTTAAAAAAAATAAATTATGTCCTAAGGGACAAGTGACAAGGGCCCAGGAGGCTGAGGAAAACTACCTTATAAAACGGGAGCTGGCCACCATCAAACAGCAGAGTGATGAGGCCATTACTAAACTGGAGCAAGCTGAGAACACCATCAGGGAGCTCCAGCAGCAGCAACAATGGGTAAGGAGCCTGGCAGCACATCATCTCATCTTTTTCACTCACTTGTGTCTATTTTTCATCATCATGACATGGTCTCTGTGCTGTCATTGTAAATGCTTGTTCATTGTGATTTGCATTCTTAAAACTACACAAATTGGACTAAGTGGTATTTTGGTCTGTTCTTACTGGTAGATGAGATTCATAACCCTGGATAGATGTAAGTTATTAGTTTAAAAAAAAAACCCACCAAAAACCAAACAAACCAAAAAACAAAGCACACCAAAACACACCAAGCCAAAAACTCAACAACAACAAAAAAGCCCAACCCAAAAACCCACCACCACCAATGAAATACTAACAAAAAACCACACACAACCTTTGGTAGTTCCTAGTGCTAAGAATCTAGCCACTGCAAATTGCGTCACTCTGAATACTCAAAATTTGAGAGTTGATTCATAACGCCTCTACCTAGCTTCTCATTTAAGTTAGTCTCTTCCATGTTAACATTTCTTCTGTGTACCTGTTTTTTTCCCTAGCATGCTTAAGTTTGCTGCTTGCAAAAATAGAAGAGTATTGTCTCTCAGTTCGGAACTACAGGACTTTACTAAAAGGTGGGGTTTTATGTGCAGATAGAGCAGGAAAATAACTTAGCAGCTATATGTAGTGCTGTGTATGTGTTTTATGTAGTATAATGTGCAAGACTTCACACTGTTACTGTAAGACTGAAGTTACTTACAAGCTGCTCACTATCTTCTCTTGAGAGAGGGAGGGAAGCAGTTTCAGCAGTCTTAACTTGCTCAATGAACTCTGCACTAGCAGTGTTGATGTGGATATGCTCATGTTGTTTTAAGTAAGTGATATCCAAGTACTTGTCTGAAGCCCTGGGCATACTGGTGTATGAAATACAACTTTTTAGAACTACAGCATGCTGCAGCTGCTTACCAGATCCCTTACGGGCAATATAGCAGTTTGGTTTACACATCTTCTACTAGAGCTCTGGAAATACTTGTATCTCGTCTTGGAAGGTAGAGATAAGATTTACTGTTAGACTGAGAGGAAATCATAACTTAAATGCAACATTATAGAAATAGTTTATTACATCTGTTGAATGCATTTCAGTGTAAAAAAGATATCTTTTAGAAGAGTTGCAAGGAGTTACTAATGAACTGTTAATTTAATGTGAAATGCTGCTTTTTATTTAACTTTAGCAATTTCTTTAGCAAGAAGAACATGAAGAAATTATGATTAGGATGAGGATGTCCTAGCTATGCTTTCTAAAATTCTAGATGTGTTGTATTCTTTCAAGTGAAATAATGAGAAATATTTATAAGACTTGGGTAGCTAGCTATCTACTGTCTGATTACAATAGTACACATGCTTTTGGAATGTGTTTTTGGAGGCATCCATGTTACCTGTACTCAAAAGTTATTAAAAGAGACTAAAACGCTGTATTTATCTATTCGTTAATTGATAGGTAATTTGACTTTTAAAGCTAATGCTTTTAACTATGCTGGCACCTTATTATGTAGCAATAATGGGGAAGCCTGGCAGGCTGCCTAGGCATGGGAGCTAGTCCTGAGCAAAACTACAGGTAACTGTGGATTGCAAAACTGGCTGGATTGGAGCTGTGAGGGCAGAAGATTGGATAGGTACTGCAGGAGTGGAGAGTAAGTAAAATGCAAGAATGGGCAGTTAGTAAGAGCCACACTTCCTACCCTGCACGCTTGCAGCCTTGTTTTCCTCCCCTTAAATGTGAACATGATTAAGGAAATAGTCTGACTATGTGTGGAACTGAGGCTGTAAATCCATGTGGTTACAGAGGGATTTGTGCCTAGTAGCTGAATAATTTTGAAATGTAAGGAATAGTACTGTGGTTTTGGGGACCCTCTGAATTAACCTGGACAATACAGCGAAAGTGTTAAGATGGTTTCAATTAGTAGTTCCCTAGATTCTGCTGCATTAGGAAGATGGGTAATTGAACACGCTTTTAACTTTGTTTCCAAGCATGGAAATAGGAGCAACAGCTGCGTGCACTTGGGGCACCATCTAGTGGAAATCCAGGAATTTCTCTTGAATTTTGGCATCTCCCTTTAAGCGGAGTACACCGATAAATCTTTTTGCCACTTCCTACTGCCAGTAGCGTTGCTCTTGGCAATATTCCTCTTCAGTATCGTCTTAGGAATATTTATGTTAACTGGGGTTTTTTGGGGTTTTTTCCTCCAATTATTTCAGTTTTATTTCTGATTAGCAAAAATGATTGCACAGTGAAATTATAAATGGCTACATAGTTTATCTGTACTTATTTAAAGGTACAACATCTGTCCTACATATCATAATCTACGTCTTTTCCAATCTTGAGTTGTCTGTTTCAGCATGATAGAAACTGTAAAGTTCAGGTATGAATTTCTTAATAGGAACGTATGAAAAGAACTGTCAAAGGATACCTGTGGCTGCCTCTTCAGAACAGCACTATGGGATTTAAAAAAAAAAAAAAGAAAACACAACCCACTTTTACTTGTAAATCATGAGGCAAGAGAAATAAGAGTAGGGGTTTTTGTTTTGCTGGTAGCAAAAATATCTAAACCATAGAATTTCTAAGAAGGTTAACATGTCCTTTGTAAAAAGGTTATGCATCTGTACTTAAATATTATCTAGGGTTTATTCTATCTGTTCTATGAGATTTGATAGCACAAGTTGGATGGCTTAAAGGTAAGTATTGAAAGTGCTTACGGGGGGGGTGGGGTGTGTGTGTATGAAGAAACTCTCCATTGCAGGACTTATTTGTAAGGCAGAATACAGAGACAGATAGAGGAGTATTCTTTTGACTGAAGTCCAACACCAGAAGCCCAAATTACATGCAACTTTTTTTCCTGTGCTGAAGTGTTTATAGGGAGTTTTCAGTTGAACCAGAATGACTTTATTACTGAGTGCTGACTCAAGGTAGGGAGGTTGTTCTTACCGTTGTTTCTTAGTGAAAGGAAGATCTGCTATAGTACTTCTCCCAGATAACCTGAAAATAGTACTAATGATCACATAATAAATCACATACCGAGTGTCATCAAATGTATTCTACATATTTCTGAATATATTTGAGGTCATTTGGCAGGGGGAAAGGAACTGGAATATAATAAAGTTTGAGATGGAGACTTCACACTTAATTTTACTTTGGATGTGAACTTTAACATCTTAGTAGAGAGCAACTCGGCCAGTGTAAGGTTTTTAAAAATATGTGTAACCTGTACATTTTTTATACTGATAACTAGGAAAAAAATAACTGTAAAGCTAACAATATTTTGAAGTGCTCTTGGAGTTCAGTGCTTCAGCTACCTAAGCATTTGCCTGAATGGTTTTGAAGAGAATGGTACTAACCTGTTTTTGGCATGTCTCATCTTTAAATATAGAAACTTGCTAAAGGCTTCTGGATGTGGTGGGTAACCAAAAGATTGAGGAAGGTGGTTTCTTCCTCATACTGCTAGTAAATCAAGAACTGCATAGAGGAAGTTGTGTCTGACTTCAACAGAATACAGAAGGTTTTCTTTTGAGACATGCTAAGAGTGATGGTGTTTGAGGAGTTAAGAGGTGAGGGTAATCAGCCTGTTCTGACTTACTCCTGATAATCATGTGATGAAATTTTTTTCTCTGTTCTTTTTCTTCTATTGTTTCTAAGTGAGAAAGATAGCGTCTGCTGGATGTATAAAAATGAATAATCTGTAACGATTTCTGCCAGTGAGATGCACCTCCAGAACACAAATCTGTCTTTCCCAGTGATACTCTTAATTTTCAATGATTATCCAGTTCATCAGTCCGAATGCTTGAAAACTGAATCTGAGAAGTGACAGTTCAAGCTAAAATTGCTTCACATCTGATTTTTAAATAGTCTTTCCAAGTGTATTATGTGAAGATAGAATTTTAATTGACTAAACATTCGGATGGAAGCATATGCATTTTGCAAGGTAATTTATAGCCATGTATTTGGTTATTGTTACAGCAACTCCATAATGCATAGTTTCTTTTCAGGAACTCATGCTAAAATGACTGATAATAATTACAGAATCATAGAATTAGAACAGTTTGAGTTGGAAGGGACCTTAAAGATCATCTAGTTCCAACCCCCCTGCAGGGACACCTTCCACTAGCCCAGGTTGCTCAAAGCCCCATCCAACCTGGCCTTGAACACTGCCAGGGAGGGGGCAGCCACAGCTTCTCTGGGCAACCTGTGCCAGTGTCTCACCACCCTCACAGTAAAGCATTTCTTCCTTATATCTAATCTAAATCTACTCTCTTCCAGTTTAAAACTGTTAGCCCTTGTCCTATCCCTCCACTCCCTGATAAAGAGCCCCTCCCCATCTTTCCTGTAGCCCCCTTTAAGTACTGGAAGGCTGCTCTAAGGTCTCCCCAGAGCCTTCTCTTCTCCAGGCTGAACACCCCCAACTCTCTCAGCCTGTCCTCATAAGGGGAGGTGCTCCAGTCCTCTGATCATCTTTGTGGCCTCCTCTGGACCTGCTCGAGCAGGTCCATGTCCTTCTGATGTTGGGGGCCCCAGGACACAGGGCTCCAGGTGGGGTCTCATGAGGGTGGAGTAGAGGGGGAGAATCCCCTCCCTCGACCTGCTGGCCACACTTCTCTTGATGCAGCCCAGGATACAGTTGGCTTTCTGGGCTGTGAGTGCACATTGCTGGCTCGTAGTCAGTTTTCCATCCACTAATACCCCCAAGTCCTTCTCCACAGGGCTGCTCTCAATCCACTCATCACCCAGCCTGTATTTGTGCTTGGGATTGCCCTGACCCATGTGCAGGACCTTTCACTTGGCCTTGTTGAATATCATGAGGTTTTGCCCGGGCCCACCTCTCCAGCCTGTCCAGGTCCTTCTGGATGCCATCCCTTCCCTCCAGCACATTGACTGCACCACACAGCTTGGTGTGGTCAGCAAACATGCTGAGGGTGCACTCAATCCCACTGTCCATGTCGCCAACAAAGATGTTAAACAGCACTGGTCCCAACACCAACCCCTGAGGAACACCACTCACCACTGCTCTCCACTCAGATATCGAGCTGTTGACCACAATTCTTTGAGTGTGACTATCTAGCCAGTTCTTTAGCCACTGAGCAGGCTACCCATCAAATCCCCGTCTCTTCAGTTTAGAGACAAGGATCTCATGTGCGACAGTGTCAAATGTTTTGCATAAGTCCACGTAGATGACATCAGTTGATCTTCCCTTATCCACCAGTGCTGTAACCCTGTCATAGAAGGCCACCAAATCTGTCAGGCACGATTTGCCCTTAGTGAAGCCATACTGGCTGTCACCAATCACGTTCTTATTTTCCATGTGCCCTAGCATAGTTTCCAGGAAGATCTGCTCCATGATCTTGCTGGGCACAGAGGTGAGACTGACTGGCCTGTCTGACTGGCCCTGGGTCATCATCTTTTCCCTTTTTAAAAATGGGGGTTATATTTCCCCTTTTCCAGTCAGTGGGAACTTCACCAGACTGCTGTGACTTCTCAAATATGATGGATAGTGACTTAGCCCCTTCATCTGTCAGTTCTCTTAGAACCTGTAGATGCATCTCATCGGGTCCCATGGAGTTGTGCACCTTTCAGTTCCTTAGATAGTCTTGAACCTGATCTTCTACAGGGGGTGGCTCTTCATTCATGAGGCTGCTGAACATGTTTAGTGAACTTGAGGCTGCTCCTATCTGTCTATGGAGGGCCTCATCCACACAGTCTTCTTGGTCGGGTGGCCTGTAGCAGACCCCCACTAAAACATCTCCTGTCCCTGCCTTCCCGTTAATCCTGACCCATAAACTCTCGGTCAGCTCCTCATCCATCCCCAGGCAGAGCTCCGTGCTCTCCAGCTGGTCACTGACATAGAGGATGACACCCCTCCTCGTCTCCCCTGCCTGTCCTTCCTAAAGATCCTCTATCCTTCCATTCCAACACTCGAGTTCTAGGAGCCATCCCACCACGTGGGATTAAGAGCATAATAATTGATATAGGGAATATATGCTTGTAAATGACTGCTGCAACCTTATGGAAGGCTTCACTTTATTTTACAATATACTTTCTTTATATTATGTTCTGATTTGCAACCAAAAAGCAGAAAATAAATACTGTGTTTAGTAAAGTACTACAGTTAGTGCTTAAATGCGTTAACTAAGTTAGTTGGGCAGCTGCTGGACAATCTGTTAGTTACCCATCAGTATAGAGAACTGGAAAAGCATTCTGTAATTACATGTAATAATCTGTCATAGTAATACTAGGAATGGTGGTGTCAGTCTCTGAGATTTTACTATTTCTGAGATTTTAAGAAAAGTTGGGGAAAAATAAATCCACTTGTGTGAAGCCAAGCAAAGACTTGTTTCTTTCAGAATGAAATGACTGTAGAACTACATTTTTAGTGCTTCATATTACAGACATCTTTTCAACACAGCCAAGAAAAACAGTGTTACTGTGGTTAAAATGTTTGGCTGCTGCCTGAAAATCTGGATTCATATTGTGGTTTTTGTCACAAATTCTGGGGCTTAAGGCAAATATATAAAAGCAGGTTTTTTGCTAAAGAAGTCAGTCTTAAAGTAGTTTTCAAACGTTGTTTTGACTGTAAACTTGTGTTACCTTCATATACTAAATTATTAAAATTGTGTGGTGTTTTTTTAAGGAGCAAAAATCACAACTTTGAACTTGTGAATATTGTTTTTTAAATCTGTTATGATCTTTGCTGTATTTTTTTGCCAGTCTGTCGAGACTTGATTTAAAGTTTGTTGTGGCTAAATAGATAAGTACTCATAATGTCCCTTAGGCAGGGGAAATCTAAAGACAGATTGAAAGAAAGCATGATTTATGCCTGAAACTGGATAAGTAACTTCTCTTACATTCTCCATTACTTATTATTTGACAAGCATCAGTTAGATTTTTGCAGTCCAAAACTATTTAGAGTACAGTTAGGTAGTGTTACAAATTCAGGATGTATTCAGACCTTCAAATCTGCTGTTTTCTCTTGATTTCCTGGAAAGTATAAGAGGACTTCCTACCTGAGGGAAGAACACTGCATTCGTTCTTATCGTAAGCAGAATCTGGAGCCAGAAATGTAGAGTCCATTTAAGCTGCTGTGTGTATCATCTGATGAACTTGTACAGACAGCCAGGGAATAGAGCGACGTGTTGTCTCTTCTCTGCCTGTTGTTACATGTGCTACTCATGCTCCTGTATGATGTGAAGCAGTTGTAGAAATGCATCGGCATTGTCCACCCATCCTATCCTTGCACTCAAATCAGGGCTGCCTTCACTGCTTGCTGAGGCAAAGATGCTATGTGGGTTGAAAATAATATGAATTAAATTGGTATTGTATAAGGGAAAATTAAGTGTTCTGTGTGTGTTCAGCTGCACAGTTAAGTAGGCCAAGTGCTTAAATGGATAGTCTCAGTGACACTAAAGACTGCCTGTATGAGCTATATTTGCCTTTTAATGCTTTGTATATATCCCCTCCGTTATAGCTCCCCATAGACATATATATAAGAAATATAATAAATTGTAACACTAAGGTTGGTTCATGTAGATTTTGAATCTGGATTGTACTGATAAGTCATGATGAAAGGCTTAGTTGGCATGCAGAAGTATAAAAATAAATGAAAAAACATTTTCTTGACCGTGTAGTTACATGTTGTAAACCTTGCTTTGTCCTGTTTGCCTTCAGTTTGTGCATTAAAGGCCAGGGAATGTCATACCCTAACAGAAGCATGTATGGCTTTATTTTAAATCCAAGATTATGCAAGGCTTCTGTTGAATTGGAGTTCCAGTGAGTAGGGATCAAGAGAGATACTTGTATTAATGTTTTAATTAGCTAGTCTTTCCTAAGCAATTTTTTTTTTCTGCATATCACAAAATAATCACAGATCCTTTGAGAATGTTTCAGTTTGGGTAACAATGAGAGAAAAGTGTGAGTTGTTGCTCATCAGTACTAATAGGAGTCTCAGTTTGGTCTTACCCGTTTGGCTGTGTGGAGGGGCAGTTGTTTGAGAGGCATAGCATTAGGGTTCTTGTTGTTAGCAGTCTGGATGGACATGTTAATAGACTTGTATAAGGTAAGCACTTCTGTTATCTTAGGCTAGCATTCCTAATGTTAAACACTTGACTGTACTTTTCACTCCAAATCTGGCATATAAAAACCCTTTCAAACCATCTGTGCTTCATACTAAACATATTTCTGCAAACTTTGTAGCATAAATGCAGTTCACGATACAGTGAAGACTTTGTGCTACAGCTGGAAAAAGAGCTGGTCCAAGCCAGGCTGAGTGAAGCAGAATCCCATTGTGCCCTGAAGGAGATGCAAGATAAAGTTCTAGAGATGGAAAAGGTAAATCAAACCAGGACCCTCCGTATAAAATAAAACTAGAAATAGAATACGGATCCCTGTAATTCTTCGCATGACTGCTCTAGACTCTTCTCTTCTATGTATTATGACTGCAAGATGCTTTTCAAACCTGAAGTTGATATAGCAAAAAAAACTAAGATCTGTTTGCGCTGGGAAGGGTTTGTGAAGAACAGATAGCTTTTCTCCTGTTCCTGAAGCCCACTGCAGTGGAAAGCAACAAGAGCAGTAGGCTTAGGGTGAGCATTGAGGTGATGTGAAACTAAATAGCTTGGGTGGGGAAGCAGAAAGAGTTCAACGTTACCAGTCCCAGATCTTGAGTTTTTGAGTGTCTCCCACTTTATCCCATTATGGGCAGGAAAAGAATACTTCCACTGCTTAGTATCAAAATCTCTACTGCTTTTTTTGGATTGGCCATCCCAGTTTGTAGCTTACTGATGCAAGTTCAAGCTGTACTCAAGCCAAGTGTCACTTACTTTTCTTTGAAGGAAAACTTAACTGCAAAATAAAATAGAAAAAAAGGAAAGAAAAACCCTACTAGTTGACCTAACATAAAGCACGCTTTTCAGATCCTGTTGTATTGGCTTTGGAAATGGTTTCCTCATGGAAATTTTAAAGATCTGTATACTCAAGAATGTGGCCAGAACTTACTAGCTAATTAGATTAACTCACTGGAGTCAAGATTTTACATTTTTTTATTGTCTGAGGGGCTTGATGGGAGTCTGACAGGTTAATAGTGTGGTAGTTTTTGCTGTACTGAACATTGATAAAAATTCACGATCTAAGGTATTTTTCAAAGTTCAAAAAGAGACTATTTATTTACTTAACCATCAGCATGAAGATAGCATACACTGAAAACTTAAATGTGAAGAAAAACTGGAGCAGCGGGGGAAATTCCAGTGTACCAGACAAACTCAGATGTACAGATGTCATAATTAGGCACATGAGCAAGTGACTAAAGTTAACTCCTCCAAATCTCACAAATACAGCTTTTTACTGCTGTTAGTGATGTGTCATATAATCTGGGAAAATTCTGCTCAATAACCCAAGACGTGCATCACTATACTGACAGTGATGTAAACATTCAGAAACACACCCTATCACTTCCTATATTGCCGGTACTCATATCCCGTGATTTTGAAACATGGAGGTGCTAATAAATGGCTGTTGTGCTGTGTTCTGTTAATGTTAATAATGTACTTTACTCTCAACTCTCAAGAAAACCTGGCAACTGTCACAGTATTATATATCTACAAAAATATGTGATTTTTGCTGAAAAGTACTACTGAGAAATACAGTAGGAAGTGTTGAAGCACAGTTCAGCTTTGAGTATCGGGTGACCAATGATTCGATGCAGGGATATTGTAGTTAGGCAATATGTCCTTTGTCTTTCCTCTCTGTGTTTTTCCCAGACTTCTGTTACTATCCTTTCATCACTGTTTTACTTTCCCCAGGTCATTCCTGCCATGTGTTTTCCTGTTTTCTGTTTAGCTTTCTTTAGTCTTTCTACTTTTTCCTCACATGTTTTTGTAAACATCCATGCACTTTCATCTGTAAGACCTTTTCTTGACTGGTGGTTGTTTATAAATATTAATGGATGGTTTCTTTGTCAACATATTTTTTTCTCCTTTTCAAAGATGGATGACCTACTTCCCAAAAATTAGATTTCCATTTACTATTTTTCCTGTAAGTCGAAAAAAAAAGTTATCACTCTAAAAACTGTAATTTCAGTTCCTCATTTGCTTTTATCAACTAGCTCAAAATCTTTCAGATTTCTCTTCATATTTTTGATGATGTATGAAAAATAGCGTAAATAATGCTTTATTAGGGATATGATCCAGGGGAATCTAGAAGTCAGAATACCTAAAACTACCTCATCATTTTTTTTTCTCTAGTTGGCAGTTGGAAGACATTTATATGCACTCACTGTACCCAGGAACTTAGATTTTTGAGGGATTTTATTTTGCAAGGGATATGTAATTAAGAAACTTTTATTAGTAATGTTATCATTCCATGTCTGTATTCTTGGAGTGGGTCTCACTAAGCACAATTTTATTCAAATACACATTTAAGAGGATGGTCCTTGTTGCAGAGGAACAGTTCTCTCCCTGATGAGGAAAATGTTGCTAGACTACAAGAAGAACTGATTGCAGTAAAATTAAGAGAAGCGGAAGCTCTGATGGGTCTCAAAGAACTGAGGCAGCAAGTCAAAGACTTGGAGGAACACTGGCAGGTATGGGTAGCAATACACTTCTAACAATTTCTATTTTCAGTGAATGATGATAAAGCAAAAGACTACGAAATTTTGAAGTGTAGAGATCAGGTAGAAAGTAGTGACTGTGGATCAAGCTGCTGAGGTGAGAAAATCTTTAAATGCAGCTGCCACAAGAAACTTTACTTCAAAAGCATGTTAGAAATTGGTCCCTGGTTGTTACAGATGGCAGGAAGCCGTGCTACCAGCTAACCATTCTGGTAGAAAGAGAGTACCTGATCAGTACTCCTACTGCACTAAATGTTAATAAGGGCTAGAAATAAGTAAAAGTCTCAGGATATACTTGCAATTCACTGACTTGCTGTAGTTGGGAATGACTGTCTTCAGCTTTTTAATTGTCTATTCTTAGAACTAGTAAGTTTCCATGGGTCTCTGGTTTTTAGGATAAACAGGAGCACTATAGCAACTTGTTCCCATATAACTCTGAGACCTTAAATGAAATACGGGAACACCAGGAAAGGTCAGGCATTGTCAGCAATGGCATGGTATTTTTTCAGCGTCATCTAGCTCGTACCACTGGAAGATGGAAAGATCCTCCCAGAAAAAACACAGTGAATGAGCTACAGGATGAACTGATGACAGTCCGATTGAGAGAAGCAGAAACTCAGGCTGAACTGAAAGAGACCAAACAAAGAATGATGGAGATGGAAACACAGGTATGTTATTGAACACTAGCATGTGTGAATTGAGATGAATGCTGACAATTGGTGTCAAATGGTGGATATCCGATGACAATCTTTACCATCTACAGGCATGACTTCAATTCCAAAATGTGCTTTTTTTAATGCTGTTAGACTAGGAGGGAGAATCTAGTGCATACAGTCCAATTAACTTTACTAAGCTTTCTGAATTTCTCATTTGGACTAATTGGTAGACTCTGTGAATGTGTGTGAATCTTCATTAAATTGTAACTGGTGTAACAAGAAAAGGTTTTTTAAATTTCACAAACCTAATTGATGATTCTGATAACAGTAATTCTAATTCTTTAAATGGCAGTTTTTTCTTTCTTCTGGTGAAATCGCCTATAGTAGATTACCTACTAAGGTCATGAGTCAGGTTAGTAAACTGGACTCTCAGCAAAACAGCTGCATGTTGTCAGATTTTTTTAGCAGAAGCTTTACCTTTCATGTGCCCGAAAAGAAAAGCATGATTCACCATTGTTGAGACTTGTGGAGAAAATACAAAAATATCTTGTCTGCCAAGATCTTTTTTTGTGTAACTAGGAAATAAGTTGTTATTAAGCAAACAAATCTGAAATCAAAGTGCACTGAAGTCAGTTCGTGTTACATTAGTGAACTTTCAACTGAATCAATAAGCACAATGTGCTGATTGAGAAGGGTTTGTAATAGGCTTTTGAAAAATCTTCCTATGAAATACCTGCTTATTTAACTGTTACTTGAAGGAGACCTGTGCATCCACAAGGCTAAACAAACAAAAACTTTACTTGACAAGCTTCAGCAATCCCAGAAACCAAGAGGGCATGTGAGGATGTGCTACTGAAGAGAGATGGACTAACTGCAAGGCACGTAGTGGCTTATTTCTGATAGAAGCACCACTTTTTCTATACCAATTGAATAACATTTTCCTCTTGCCTTAACTTTTAAAATTTTCATTAAAGTGTTGATACTGTTTCACTACGTACACTTAGGGTGCTTTTGTTGCTTTTCCCCCATCTGTGTATTTTAGTCAGTAGGGGGCATAGGTATCCTGCTGTCTGGATTATGCGTATTAAAGTCACAAGACCTTTGGGTATTTCTCACTTCAGTGTTACACATCAAGTTTTTATATATGCTTATGCTGTTGAGCTATCATTTGACAGAAGTGCACTGGTTCTTGTGTTATGTACTGGTCTGTGCACAGCTTCCTGTGAAAATGATGTGACTTGTACTAATGGCCTGATCTTAATTAACGTGCCATGTTACTTTCAGGAATTTACTGGACAGAGAAATGTGCACATAATATTTCTGACATACCTGATGTTTCTTGGATGCATCAGCTTGTTGCTGTAGTTGGGATACAAGTTCACAAAACCTTTGCCTTAACTAAGCAAGAGATTGGGAAAAACAGATGTACAGGAGCTTTGCAATAATGTTCTTACAATGATTCATCTGTTGTTTAAGAAAATATCCTGGTCATAAACCAAATGTCACGCAAACTTTTCTGACTTTGCTCAGAAAATTCTGAATGCTTTTTCATTAGAATTTTTTTATAATAAATGATTTAAGTCTTTTTTGTCAGGCTTCAGGGAGCTAATATCAAAGATCATTCTTTAACATTTTATTATTTTTTTGTCATAAATTTCAGAATCAGATCAATAGTAACCATTTACGAAGGGCAGAGCAAGAGGTTACCAACCTACAGGGGAAGGTACAGTATCTTTCTGCACAGAACAAAGGACTTCTTGCTCAGCTGAATGAAGCAAAACGTAGACAAGCAGAGATTGAATGCAAGGTAAACAACATTGTGAATAGACTGTTTCGTGTGCTAATGTATATGTACATTTTAGTCTTGTCTGCTTTTGTTGGGTGGAACTGTGTCTTAATTGAGAAATAGAAATCACAAAACCAAAACTCTCTTTTACTGATTTGACAACATCTTGAATTTACCATCTCAAAAAAAATCACTTGAGGTTTTGACAGAGTTGCTTCTTTATGGCCCCACAAAGATAAACTTCTGAGTGTGGTTCTACTCGGAAAAGTGTCTGTGTATACTATAGAAAAGACACTCTTACACAACAGATTCTGATCACTGCTGTCTTTAGTGACAGAAGAGGTTCATTACTTCAACTCTGACTATTACTGCAGAATTAGTTTAGGTTCAAAAAAGGGAGTAAAAGCAGTATTTGAATGGAGAGGCCTACAGAAGGGAGCATTACAGTACTCATTGCCTAATAGTAACCAGACTTTTAGGGGACAGCCTGAAAACACTGGGCAAGGGTTGTTTTTATTACTGTCAATGCACAAAAGAGAGCCCAATCTGATGTTTGAATTTCAGATTTAATTAGTTAATTTTACAACTAAATCCATAACCATTTACTAATAACTTATGAGTTTAACTTGTGCACACATAATAGGGACAAGAAATAAAGGATAAGTCCTACAAATTTTTTCCTCTTAACTTGGATGAAAATTTTCCTGAAATTGCTACTGATGTTTACTTTAAAAAAGGGCAGTATTAGTTGTATTTACTTTTAAAAAAGGCAATATCAGTTGACAAATCACTATAGTTAAGATATTATTTGCTAGAGACATGGAAACAACTTTTTACTTACATCTTTTGGAAGTAAGATTTATCAATACTCCTTTATGAAATCAGCTAGTGCTGAACAGTCAGTAATTTCTAAATAGGATACTTATTAGTATGTTAAAAATAGTACTGTAATATGAGATGAATAATCAGAATACTATTTATTAAACTGTGTTGTGAATTGACAACCTCAGAGCAGATGCTGTTATATAATTTGTTGTTCACGATCACATCTTAGTTTTGCCTTTAATGTAACCGAACATTTTTTTATGTGCACTACTTGTTTCTGTTCTCATTCATGCAGAACACTGTTATTGGTTGAGTGTTTGTTTTTCAGTTTTATCCAGTGTACATGCATTGTATATGTACCATATGTACCCCGAAGACTGTATTAGCTGCAATTCCATCAAAGGTTTCTGTGGACAATATGAATCAAGAGTGTAGTCTGAGTGGTTTGTCATTGTCACTTAGCCTGGAGATGAAATGACATCCTTATTAATATGCGTAGTTTTGCTATAATATCACATTTCTCAGTTTTTACAGATTTTCATTTCTTCTTGTAATTTCTTTTTTCCAAAGTAATGCATAAATCTAGGCAATGTAATTGTATAGTAAACTCTAATCTTGTGTTCATGACGCAAAGCCATAATGTGTAATTTGTAATTCACAATTTCTTGCTAGTTTTGCCTTAGTTATAGTTCTTTCAGCAAAATGAAGCTGATTTTTGTGGTTGTTCATTTCCATTTTAAAGAAATTTAAGAACAGTAAATAACTGAGATGTACTCCGGGTATTTCAGGTTTTTTTAGGTTTTCATTTTTCTTGCTGTCTTGCCAGTTCCATTTGTTTCCAATGGAATCTGAATGTAAAGTGTGGTGAAGACATAACTTCTACTGACTCGTCAAACTCCATCACAAGCTTTTAGGAAACAAGACACTGAATCTTAACTAGAAGAAATTGCTTCTACTGACAGTTTTTTGTTTACCATCATCACTGGTTTCCTAAGTGCTTTTTTTTTTTAATGCTGATATTATTCTTACCAATTATTTTTTTAAAATATTCATGATCTTGGTGACATGTCTTTTCATATAACCCATAATGTTTTTGTGTGATTGGTATTTGATACTGAAGGTCATCATCAATCCTTGAAAGATTAAGAAGGTGTAGTCAATACTCTGAAGTTTTTATGTTGACTATAAAAAGAATAATATGTCTTTAACCTGACTAATGAGATAATATATATGACTGTTCTAGCTGGGATAATTTGCTTGGACAGTTATGTTCGAACATGGGCTAGAGAAAAGTGTGATAGTAATAGCCAGAGCACCAGTCATATTTTTTAGAGATTCTCTGCAAGTAGCAACCGTCTATAGCCAGTGAAGTAGCGGTACTGACATACACTAACATTAGATCCTGAAACTTATTTTGCAGTCACTGATAGGAAAAAGATTACAGTTTACATTGTAATGTGTTTTCCAAGTTGACATGTATGATACAAAATGAAACATTACCAATTTGCATATACATTACCTGGAGTTCTGTTTAACTGTTGAGCTAGACTGACTTCTTGGGATGAGGCTTAGTATAATACTATATAGACTCCTGTACTGTTTAAATACACAAGTTGGGGTTTTTTTGCTGACTGTATTGAAAGATGCTCAAATTTAACTTGTTGAAAACTATCTTTCTTCAATGTAATTTCCCCTCATATTTCCTTTTCCCTCTATCTCTGACATTTGTCATGAACTGTTGTTGTGACTTTATTCTCTAGTAATTTATACAAATAATTCAGCAGTGTTTTACAGATTTAATAAGAATGCAGTGTCATTGAAAAAATTAAGCCATGTTAAACAATATATGCAAGTTTCAGTGTTCTCCTGCTCCTTAAATGGGATATAACTATATATTATCCTAAAGTTATAGTTTGAAATTGAGAAGTTTTTCATAAGTTTGAAACAGCAATAGGAAGCTCAATACCAAAGTAAGTGAAAAATGAGAGGATATAAAAAGCCAGTGTCTTTGACACTTGATTTGTAAGGATTGTGGTTCTGTTTCTTGTCCCTTGCTCTTCACATTCAAACTACTGGAAGCATTTTTAGCTTAATCTAAGATTCATGCCAGATGCTTTCACGCTGCACTGCAGTAAATGAAGGAAATTCCTGCTTCGTATTGTTTCAGGGTATTTCACTTTGTGAGGAAAATGAGATTTTAATGTTAAAGCGAATTGAAAGAAAAAATAAAAGCTGAAGCTTAAAGTAGAAACAGTGTTATGCTTGTCAAGCCAAAACCTTGCAACGTTACTGGCTTTTTATACTAACTAGGTGTACAAGAAACCATCCTGTCCTATGGCTACTATGTAAGGCATATGCTACAAGCGTGAAGGGCCAGCCTCCAACAGTAACAGCAGACTTGTCACACCTTACAGTCCTTCTAAAAGTAGGTTCAGTATCTGTAACTTTATTAAATAGTGTTGCTGCCAACTTAGATTTGGCTTTAAATACAGATAATAGCAGGTAGGTTGAACTGAAAAGACAGTACTGCTGTGTAAACACCCGAAATAAAGCTGTTTACTATGTTACTGATAAAACAACTTTGTACTCAAAACTGATGAAGAAAGTTTCGGTAATCTTTCAGGTAATATCATGGAGCAATACAGACAAATGTTAAGTTTTTGTAGCACTAAATATTTATAAAAGTTCCATCTTGCATCTCTTGAAATCTAGCAAGTTTGTTATTCCCAATGCCCTTAGAAACTGATGTTTGTTTGTTCCCCCCCCCCCCCCCCCTATTGTTTCAAGTCATGTGAAATCATGATCTAGTTTTATTTCTGTCACTACATCTTGGCTAGGTAGAAATATTTCTACTTGAAGATGTGTATGAAAAAAATATGTATTTTAGATTTTCAGCCCCCCAGTTGTTTTTTCTATGAAGAACTGGTACGTTATTTCTGGAGCTTGTACTTTTTTTTTTTTTTTAAAGGATAGCTTAAAATATGTAAGCATAAGTTAAAATTTTTGTAGCAAGCTGCATTTCATACCACCTATACAGCAACTGTTTTCTGTCACTGTTAGGTTTTTATGTTTCTATGTTTAAGTTGTTTCTTGAAACACAGCACTGATCTTTCCTATCAGTTTTGCTAAAGAATTTACAACGTAAGATTTGTGCCCCCACCCCAGTCTTGTCTTTCCTACCATACCAACTTTTTTGGTCATTATTGAGAATGTGCTCAGTTTCAGAGATAAAGCATCAGTGCCATGTAGAGCAACACTACTGACTCATCTTAGATACCAAAGTCAAACCAAGCTGGTCTGTCCTTTAGCTTTCAGTTAAATACATGCAATCCTGTGGACTTGTGGGTTTGGCTTCATTCGAGCAATTGTGCAGCAGAATTTAGCAATAATGGTTAAACTTCAGCTTACACATGACAGATTCTTCTGAAATGGATTCTACTGATTACAAATGTTGTTAACTGGATCCTGTAGATGATGTACCTTCATAACAGGAGTCTTTTTTTAAAACAAACAGCATGTTTTCCAGTAGCTACTATATATAAGTTTTGGCATGTTCAGTTCAGTCTTAACCAAACTGTCTAACGAAGGGTGGTTAAGTACTGTCTGTTTGAAGCACACATTAAATCGTTTCCAGTATTTCAGTTATTTTATAGTAACTACAGTTTGCAGACTTATACCAGTCTGCCATAAAATAGGTGTACCTGAGCCTAGTCTGTCTCTTCCCCAGAATTACTTGCACTCTAGCTGAAAGTTCTATCACTATTTTCTCTCTGTGGTCATACCAAGCTGCTGACTATAATATTAATTGGTTTGTGCTCTGAAGTCTTGAGGACTTGCCTTATAAAACAGAAATAAAAGAAATTTCCTTCTTTCTTGTCCAAACTCAAATTGTCTATCGTTTACAGGCAAACTTACAGGTTAAACTTACACCAGGAGCCTGACTGTAGGTTACAGGCATTAGAATTTTATTTTAAAATGTCTTGAAAATCATTACTATATACTATGATTACAATAGCTGAACTTCTTAAATGAGGTTGAGAATATCTGTGCTCTTGTGTTTGGATTCTTTAAATTTATTTCTTTAGACAAAGAGAATTATGAAATAAGTAAATCTTTTGCAGCTTTGCTGTTTGTTCATATATAAAGTCAAAAATTGAAGCAGGAGCTGTTGGGTTTTTTTTTTGTTATGTTGATACTTTTTCTTAATTTACAATATAATATTTCTGGAACATGAGAGAGCAGGTTTCTGGACCTGGAAATTGCTAACAGCATGTTTTCAAAAGTACACAGATTTTTTTTAGATTATTGTAGTTTAGAATTGATATTAGACGATTACACAATTCTATGGGTTAAAATTAAATTTGGGTTCTTTAGAAATATGCCTTATCAGTAGGTATGATATTTCACACAGCAGTGTGAAATTTTTTTTCTTTACTTACATGATCTTGGGTAAAATCAGTGCACAGTCTTTAATCAACTGAAACGAATATAATTTGTTAGCTTCAATCTATTATTTCTTTCAGAGTAAAGAAGAAGTGATGGCAGTACGGCTCCGTGAGGCAGACCGCATTGCAGCTGTGGCTGAACTCCAACAGCATATTGCTGAATTAGAAATCCAGGTAACAAGTGATAGCATCAAATGTGGTAGCTTGATACTGATTACTTTTAGTAATTTGTGGGTTTTTTTCTTCCTCCACTTTGCTTATTAACCTGCTGTGAATACAAGGCACTGCTTTGCAAAGTGGGATAATGCTATATTACTGAATGGGCCTCCTTTATAAGCAAAGGCCTTAAATCTATCTTATAGCCATACTTGTGCGCTATTAAGAATTGCTTCTATACAAGCACCTTGCTATAGGCAATACTCTTTTAAACTCTGATTTCTGTATTTGTTCTTTGTCTTGTAATTGGTAATTTTTAATTAATTAATTAATAGATGAGATTGAAAACATTCTCTGTCCAAAAAAACTGCACACATTTTAATTCCAGCAACCATTCTTTTCTGTGCTTACTCTTCTGCTATGACTAGTATTGGAAGATTTGTTGTAAAACTCTTATTTCCTTTAAGTAAATCTTGAAATCAGAAATGTTATTTACTGCTACCTTGTCACTGCAGGATCTGAAGATGCAACTCACTGCTCCCTTGATGAGAGAACCAGAAATGACTGTGCTTTATATTTTCTTGGCTTTGAGAAATCATGATGTCTTACTGTAGTCTGTCCTTCCTGTACTCATATCCTGTTGTCCTGTCTGAATTCTGCAGTGCCTACCTACAAAGATTTTCTTGGTGGTTATGCCTAAGTTACAAGCTAGTTACTCTCTAGTTTACTTTTTATTTTAAAAACCGGTATTGCTAGTGTCTGTCTTCCCTCTGAAAACTTTCCTTCAAGGTGATGATTTTACTGTATTGTGTCAAAGCCTTCTTTTCCCTATGAGTTGTCAACCACTTGCATCTTTCTAATCTCTTTATATGTGGAACATATAAATAAATCTAATGGAGCTTGCATAAAGAATTTTCATTTTGAATATTTTTTCTCTAGAGCAGCAGGTACTAAATTTATTAAAAGATAAAGCAATCATTTCTTTTAATCACATAATGCTTAGATAATGCTGTGATCAGTACATTAGAAATTCTTAGATAAGTACAGTAAGCGTTGCATATGAATCATTTATCATCTAGTAAGATAACAAGAGAGTAGCTGAGTTTAGGTCAATCTTACATGTTAGCATTTTACTAAAAAAAAAAAAGTTTAAAGGTTACTTCAAACAATGTGATTTTGTAGGTGAGGAGCCGGTACTCATTTTGCATTATTTCTTCTTACAGCACAGACTTTAAATGCCATCCTGCTTCCATTGTTTGACTGACATGGGTCTCCCAAAAAGTACTCTAGTCTTGATTTTATAAAATTAAGAAAAGGTGAATCCCATAATGATCAGTTGTTTTTTCTGATAGCTGTCACCCCGTTAGAACTGTGTTCATTTTTTAATCCAGTAAATATATCTGACCTGAGTTTTCTGTTGATTGATCAAATCATCAGTGCTCAATCATTTTATAGGTTTCTTCTATTCCCTTTCCATATTTCTGCTTAAGCTGTGGGTGCCAGAATTGCATGCAGATTTTTATAATATCTTGTCAAGAGACAGGTAAAGAAGTGCAGAAACGTAATCTATTTCATGACTCTGGCTAATACATCCAGAGATTCCACTGTCCCTGTTTAGTCATGATATTGCACTGTCTCATGTTTGGTTGTTTATCCACATCATCTCTCCTTCATTTTCACAATTACTACTGTGCATGACGCAATCTTTAGTTATGTTTTTCCATTTTTTCTCATATTCTATGTAGCCTTGTTTTTTGTTTCTACTGAAGTGTATTTCAAGTTCCAATCTTTTTGGTGTTCTTAATCACCTGTTAACTATTTCTTGATCTCTCTTAGTAAGATCTTTGATTTTCTGCACAAATAAGAATGTTGTGCTTTCTTTGTGTACATGGAGTATGAAGTCATTCTGTGGTTGTGGTTCACGTTTCTAATTTAATGAGTTTGTCCTCTTAAGCTTTTGGTGAACTATTGATCTCAAACTTATACTAGCTTGAATACAACTTCTTCAGTTGTGAAATACAGGTTTTGAGCATTAACTTTATAAAAACATTTAAAACAAAAGTCATTTAGTAGAAGTAAGCTCCTCTAATGTCAATTTACTTATTTTTGACACCCTAGATGTGACTCAGTGCTTTTATTGGGCTGTGACAGATTCTTTTTCTGTAAGATTCTGTAAGCAAATATATGTTTTTGACCAGTGTGTTTTGCCAGCAAATATGAAACTTATGATCAAAACTTCCTTTTTGGGTACTCATGCTCAAAGGCCTCTGAAACACCTGCACCAAAAAAAAGTAATACTGGAGTTGGAAAGGCTTAACTCCCAAAGCTTGTAAACTATAAAACATGCAACTGATAATAGAGTTTAAACAAAAGCTGCTTTTTAAGGAAACTGAAAACCTAGATAACTTCATCATTGAAGAAAGAGCTGACTCCCATTCTTTTCCATTCAGCTTGTCACTGGAATTGCTGTGACCTCATGTGGGGAGCAGAGGGCCTTTTAAACTGAATGTGCTTTAATGACTTGAAATGCAATATTTAACACTATAAATACATTTAGTCAGTCTAGGAGCGTAGGTGTCAGTCTCAAAGTAACTGTGCTTTTAACATGGAGCGTCACAAATAGGTCTGCTTGTCGTATTGTTTCGAAGCTGATAAAGATGAAGGGAGGAAGTTAACTTACCACATAACCTTCCTTTTTTTGAGGGGGATGGTGCTTTTCTAAGAAGCTCTAGGGATTCAGTGCCAGGTCCACATGGTCCATAGCAATGCTTAACCTAAATTGTGCAGTTTTCTTTTAAATGTTCATGTAGGTGTAGGTGCAAGACACTGGTGTTAAATTTGTAACACAGAGTATCACTACTCCCACATAAGAACTGATCTGACGTTACACACACAAATGCTAGATTTAAATCACAGTTTCTGGGTCACTCTTAGTTTTGGTTAGTAATAATGACAGGGAGAAAGAGAACTCTCATTTAATAGTAGATGTAATTCTGCAGCAAGATGTCAGTTTATTATGATGTTAGGAAGTTATTTTTTATATATTCTGAATGTTATCTTACCTTGGTCAGGCATTCACAATTCCCGATGCTAAGCTTTTAAACTTCTGTGTAAGTGTATTGAAGTGCAAGGAATAGTCCACAACGTGATGGATATTCTTAAACAAATGTATCAGTCATTCCTTAGCAAAAATAACACAAAATTGAAGTGTAACTGAAGTTTAACTTATGCTGCATATACCTAAGCCCCAGAAGTGACAAAGAAAAACCCTGAAGTTATGTATAAACAAAGGTTTTGTCAGCCTTTGTTTTCTCCTCTGTTCTCTCCTTATTTTTCTCTCACTTGCCAGTTCAGCTTATAAAACCCTTGGGAAGCAAACATGACTTGGAAGTATTTGGCAGGCTTCTGGGCCTTGAGCAGGACATTTGAGCAAATTATTAACAAATGAAGGATGGATTTTTTGATGTCTGCTATTTTTTGTACCTCCACACTGGGGAGGAGCTGTTCTCTTTAATATATGTTCTACTTTGTCACAAAGGTTAGAGGTTCACATCCTATAACTAAATGACTTGTTTTGCCCAAGCTACATGGACTCTCTGATCCCTCCTGTCCCATCCTGTTGTAAGACGTAGAGAGCCAGGGCTAAGGAATGGATATTGTCTCCCTCTATGTCTATAGTCAATCAGCAAAACCTCAGGTTTGTTTCCTCAGGGAATTAGTCTTTCCTGTTTTCTACTGAGCTGGTCTGATAGCTTCAAACTGCAACAAGCAAATGCTTTTAATTTCTTAGTATCAGCCTCTAAAACCCTATTGCTTTTAGCTTGTGTGTGCTTTCCAAAAGCTGCCAAGAAAAGTCTACCGAGCTTTGCTACACTTCTGGCCTAATAACAAGCATTCCTTCTGTTCACGTACAAGCAGTCCTGTTGGTCCCTTGCTGCTGTTTTTTGGGGGTTTTTTTGTTTGTTTTTTTTTTTTTCCCCTGCAGTAGTTGAAGACAGTTGACAGACTAAGTGAGAGAAAAAGAGGCTTTAGAAAAATTCAGGCAAGGTTAAATCAGTTACAAGCTAGAGTCAATCAGCTGGCTAGGGTAAGGAACACTAGGCCAGTGAAAGTGTAAGCAGACTGAGCTCTGCAGCTTAATCTGTCTACCTCTATTTCTATTCAGACTGGTGACTTGTAGCATCGTCTTAAAATTATCCATGGCTGGTTTGGGTTGGGGAGGTACAGAGCACACTCATAATATAGAAAACTGGTTTTAGGTCTGAGTAATCTTAAAGCAAAAACTATCTATAAGAATTAATTCTTCTCTTTGTTAGGTTGATCTGGACAGGGAGTAACATCACTTCCTCCTGATGTATTTCCTGGCAGATTCACAGAATTTACCCTATCTCTAACCATGTCAAAGCTGCTTTGAGAACTGTAAAGGAAATCCATGATTGTGCTAGTTCTCTCCCCCACAGTTTAAACTTTTAGCACTATTTCCTTAGAATGAAGCCTTTCTATGACCTCTGTTTAATAACTTTTCCAAGTACTGACTGTTGAGTAAAGAAATTGTTTCCATCTTTTCAAATTACAGGAAACTTTTTTTACTCTTATCAATAGTGGTGATGTTAGTGATGTGTTTTTTGAAAGTCTAGAATGAGTCACTGTAAAGTCACTGAAAGGACAGTAGTTACCACATTTACCCTTCTGAATAAACTTCATTTACATTTTTAACGCAGTGTCTTTTGCCACAAAGTAAGAATTGAAAAGCCTCCCCTGAAAAGAGGCTGAGGCAGATTGTTGCCAGTAAATATTTCTAAGTCAGAAAAGATCAAACTAAAGGTGTTAGGTAAATGTCCTACCCTCTAGATGTTTTTAGTAAAGATGATACTCTGTTTTCTGAGGAATAGCAACCATCTGGTGTGCCTGGATTTTGGCTGCCTATAAAACACATTGGTTTTGGTTTTCCGTGTTTTTAAGTTCACAGTTATTAAAGTGACAACAACCATAGATGTTTTCTTATTATTTAAAATGTCTTATTTTCTTGTTGATGTGTATTTCTTTTTTCCTACTCTGATGTGATAATCAAGAGTGTTTTAGAAAACTTTGTGCTTGTGCTCTCTTGGGATGAAACACCTGCAACTGAAATGGGATTACACTGATCTTCTGCATCTTATACTTAGCCTTGATCAGGCAGCAAAAGCAGGTTTAAGACCTCCTGTGTGTTCCAGGTGGTTTCCAGTGATTGATTTATTTATTTCTTATTTAAACTTTGTTTTATCATGACGACTATACTTGATTTTGGGGGGTAGTATACAGTAATGGTTTCAAGTATGTAAGATCAGCATTCTTGGAAGCAGCCTGTCCCTAAACGCTTGTGTTGCTAGCTGTGCATCCGGGTCCTATGCTGATTGAGTTTGGAAGGTCTCCACATGCTCACTAGTTCTCAGTACACATCAGGTGTGTTCTTTGAAACTAGCTGCTACTTCTTTTGAAGGTACAGAAAAGCTGTTTTTCTCTTGGAAAGCCAGACAAAGGAGGATTTAAGTATGATACTACAACTGTGAATCTCAAGCAATATGTTTTGGTGGGCAGAATTTTTCCTCATTCTAAGATGCAGATTTTTTGGGGAACAAATTTTTCTTCTCAGGAGCTCTCAGTGTAACTCTTGGTATGCACACAAGTACAGTTACTCTAGTACTTCAGAGCAGGATGAGAGAGGTGAGAGCTTCCAAAACTAACGGGGCATGAGTTCTGTTATAGCAGCTGATTTTTTGATCTGTAGGGCTCACTTCCTGCTTCACTGCCCGTGCTACTCCCTCTCTATACACAAACTGAGTCAGGAGGTTGGATTGTGTCTTGGCTGCTTACAGTTACAAGTCCCTTGTCCTTGAGCAGAGGTGATACCTGGCCACTAGGGCGTCTGCTTCCCTGATACAGGGTTTTTTTAACCCTGTTGGTTAGTGTTGGTAGAGCTGGTCTGTTGGGAAAGACAGTCAGGGGAAGTTATTAATCTTCAAAAGCAGCGAAATTGAGATGATGGATCTTTCATTACAATGTAATACCAACTGGCATTACTTTTCTAAAACCCCCTCGGGAAGAGGAGGTAGGTACTGCAGTGGTGCCAATATGCAGAAGCAGTACCCCTTGGGAAATGGATGTAGAGATTCGTTCACATTTGACTGTGGGGTTTTTTTTTTAAAACAAAATTCCTAGATTCCAGAATTGGCTAGCTTTCATTATTTTGCTATTCTGATCATACTCACACTTTGCTTATTGATATGTTATCTGGCTTTTTCACTGTGTAATTTTAAACTTAAAATGCCTACTATTTGCCTCGAGACCAGCTATTCTTTGTGTTGTGACATCCCCAGAATACCACAGATTTTCTGTAATAGTGCTCCCCCTCAAAAAAAACAAGCCAACAACCCACATCCTATGTGTATAATCTTAGATTTTTAAAAAAACACATGAAGAGAGAGGTTACTAATTGCTTCTGCTATTTCCTTTTAAAAGGTATAATGTTCATACCTTCAAGACCGTACCTTAAATTGTAAGAGGAGTCTTAATATTCACTTTTGAACCAGTACAGTTGATGTGAGTGTTTTCTTCAGAAGTACAGAACTACTCAAGCACAGTAGTACAAAACTATTCAAGCAGAGTGTAAAACCAATGCAGAGTGAAATGCCAGGTTCCTCCTGAAGTAAATGCTACAATAACAAGCATTCAATTAAATTAACTCAAGCAACATGAAAGCAATTTATTTTTTCTTATATCAGTGGGCCTGTCTAGTAACTTACACTGTGGCCTCACCTTGAATACTGTGTGCAATCCTGGGCCCCACAATCTAAGAAGGATGTGAAGGTCCTTGAATGCATTCAGAGGAGGGCAACAAAGCTGGTGAAAGGGCTGGAAGGAATGTCCTGTAAGGAGCATCTAAGGACTCTGGGCTTGTCTAGTTTGGAGAAAAGGAGTCTGAGGGGTGACCTCACTGCTCTCTACAGCTTCCTGAGAAGGGGAAGAGGAGAGGGAGGTGCTCATCTCCCTGGGATCCAGTGACAGGATGCATGGGAATGGTTCAAAGCTACACCAGGAGAGGTTTAGACTGGACATTAGGAAGCATCTCTTTACCGAGAGGGTGGTCAAACAGGCTTCCTAGAGAGGTGGTCAGTGCTTCAGGCCTGTCAGTGCTTAAGACAATTTGGCCCTTAATAATATGCTTTAACTTGGTCAGCCCTGAATTGGTCAGGCAGTGAGACTTAGCTGAGCATTGTAGATCCCTTCCAACTGGAATAGTCTATTCTGTTCTGAGGAAGCTGGGCCAGTTTGCAGCCAGAGCATATGAAAATGTAATTTAATGGAAACAGAAACCCTTAGATTTTAGGTATTTTTAAAAAATTGAAAGTTAAAGCCAAATTCAAAATGTAGAAGGGCCTTGAGCAGGGCAGTGAGCTCCCTTTTTTCCTTGGTGGTTTTACAGAAGACGGGTTTTATGTCCTTTGCCCTTGAGCACCCTTACCCCTTAAGAGAGTTGAGATTAATTTGTTTTAGCTGTGAAAGGCTTGCCAAATCAATCCATCCTACCAGCATGTGTTTTCCAGCACATCTGCATGACTCAACACTTGAAGCAAGAAGCTAGCAATAATAATATTAGGATTGACAAGAAAGAGGGGTATCAAGAATGTCCTGAATATGGGTTCTGACCTCCCTGGCTGCTGGGGTTGAACCACAGAGAGTGCAGGCTTCTGTCCTTCTGGGCAAGTAGCCCTCTGTTCCCCAACTCAAGTTATCCTTTGATTTCAGTAGTTGAGCTTCCACCTGCCATAGCTGGTTCTTCGACTGAGGTGGCTGAGGCCACACAAGACTTAATCCATACAAAATGGACTTTTTCCTGCCTGAGCCTAGAAACCTTTTCAACATACACTGTTGGACCCTTAGAAGGTTATGATACCTGTAAGCAAAATGAAGGATGGCAGCAGTAGAACAGGAAGGATGGAAAACATGCAGTCTCCATAGAAGCAAATGAATGATAGAGGGCTAGTAGCTATTCCTGGAAGATTATTATCTTCAGTTGCCCTGCAGTACATCAACTAACGAAATTCAACAACCATATCCTGCAGACAGTGGGCTGAAGATGAAATCTGCAAGAATCCATCAGTGTTATTGTCTGAGGTTCTTACCTTTTGTTTCAGTTCCATTCAGTACCTATTGTATCTTCACTTTTCAGCGTCTGTCCCACTTTCATGTCACTCGCAACCTAGCTAATTCCATGTCCCTCTGTTTCTTGGCCAAGTTTAATTCAGATTCTGAACTAAGAACAAATGGTAACTCTGGTATTAATCTCAGTTGCTTCATGACTAGATCAGTCTCAAGAGTTAGAAATTACATCTATCTAATATGGTATTATATTTGAAACAAAAATCCAAGCTGAAGTTGCTCAAGGTTTCTTAGTTAAGCCTCTAAATGAAACATGAACATAAAATCCTTTGTGCAGTTTCCATGTGTGTTGATAAATATTTGGAGCATGGGTGTGCTTGCTGTCTCTGGGGCCTTGACCATCACAGTGGCATATAGCTGTACTTTGGCACTAACCAACCTAGTGTCATCTAGAATTACGATGTACAGCTGGGAATTTGACCTGCATGGGGGTGTGTTTTGCTGTGGTGGAGGTTTTCACTATCTCAAGATGCACACACACTGACAATACTCCTTAAAAGAGACTCTGGGATGATACTAAGATCACTTGATAAAAACAGTAAGAAATAGGCTTTTATGATCATCAGGAAGTAATAGATAACGTGTCATATAATCTAGAGAAGGTTGAGAAGCAAATCTAGAACTACAGAATTTTTGGGAGAAAGTATTCTGTCTTCATGACAGATACCAACAGATAGTAGGGAAAGCTGTTAATACTGCTTTCCGCCATGTTAAAAGGAACTGCCATGTTGATGTTTTCCTGCCAACATTTTTTTAGATTTCTGTCAAGCTGCCCTAATGAATCACTAGTGTTAAAGAATAATACTACCAAATTTGAGTTGCTCATGTTAAAATTTGCCTTTGATTAACAAATGCTTCTCAGAAGCTGGAATTTGCTAGAAAGTAATCTGAACTTAATGCAAATATGAAATGTGACTGGAAAGTGAAACAATTTTGCAATCATAGTAATATTTTGTACTTGTATGAATATATGTATTGATGAAAAACATCTCTTCTCAGTTTTAAAGAATGCTGGGTAACCTAAAGATCATATACAGATAAAACTACTTTTTATGAAATAAATGTTTTGGTTCATTTGAAATATGTAAACTTTCAGCTACTTACTATTTATTCTCTATATTAGATGATTTTTTAAGAATTAAAAAATATTTTAATGCGATAGTGTCTGACCCCTGCATGTTTTCCAGTGGTTTGTTACTGCACATGCAGGAGTGTCTTTTAAATAACTAAACTAATGCCATGATCAACTTAGCTTATTTTTTTAAAAGAAGTAGAATATGTCTTTGCACGGAGATGAACAGCAGCTGTGATGAAGGCTCTGATACCTTGTCCTAAAATGTCTCTTATGTCATCCTTCCAATTTACCCACTGTAGACAGACTTTGTAGTTTACAGAACACAGGCTTATTTAGTTAGGTAGAGATATCTGATTTCTGTTGCAGCCAGTTAAAAGGATCAGCTTCTGACCTCTAGTGTTTTGAATGTTGCAAGAGGAAGTTACAGCATGACTTTTCTTTGAAAAGTATGTTTATGTAGAAAATGACATTGCAGGGTTCCTTTTTTGTGCTAAATGCACTTTTGTGAATTGTCAGCTCTACAAAATCTGTAGTTCTGAAAGGAAAACTGAAACTTATTTGCCCTTCACTAATAAGGGTCTTGCAAGCCAGGCTTACGCCTTACATACAGCTCCAATTGACTGGAGCTAGAGTCAGTTCTTCCAAGACCAAATACACATCTCAAATTTTTCTGTGATATCTGCATTAACTTTACAGTGTTACTTATGGAATAAAAAGTAACAATAAAACCACTTAAATATAATAAAAAGTGTATAACTCTCTATGGTATAATTTATATGGTATACACTACCAGCTTTCAGCTATTTGTGCAATGCCAAACTTAAGCTAGTAAACGTTATTGCTTCTGCTGTTGGCTTATACTGACTTAACTTGGGAATGCCTGTTGTGTGTTCTTGTGCACCCAGTGTGAATGTAAGCTCAGCTACTTACTATGCTTTCATTTTAAAAGGGCTCTGGCACCTATTTTCTATTTATGGTAAAATGTTGCTTTACTCTTGCTTTTTGATACTATAGTGTATGGTTATATAGAAATTTGGAGTCCATAGAACAAAAAGCTTAAATGGAAGAGTCAGGGTTTCGAACAAAGGGAAAGGTCCTCGACAAACATTTGTCCTATGTATGCCTGCTACCACAAGAGATCAGGTCACTCTCGTTGTCTGGAATCTTAGTTTCTGACAGCAATGAAGCTTTTTCTATATACAGATTTAGACAGCATTATTTTCAGTCTGCAGGTTATGTTGCTTCTGTTTTGGTTTCTCCGGTATCAACAGTCATCCTTGTAAAGAGAGATGATGGGTTTGTGGGGGTTTTTTTAACCCATTTAGGACAGGAACAATTAGTAATGTTGTTAATATTAATCCTTTTTTTTGTGAATTTGAGACATAGATTGCCGTGGAAACTAGGTTCAATATAGAATTGTGCATTAAAGGATCTCCATGTTGCAGATTCTCTGAATCAGTAGTGAATATGAATCAGTTATTTTTTGAGTAATATTGTAATGCATACCTTGCTGCAAGAAAAACAAAGTCTGAAATTAGAGAAATTGCTTTGATATTGCCAACACTGACAGTGCTCAAGGTTGTTCTCTTCCTGCAGCAAAAGGGTTTGGAAGGTGGTATATTGTCCCTCCCCCTAATGTCCTGGTATGTGTTCTGTCCTGGTGTTGCTATTTCAGAGGGATGTTTTAAAAGAACCTCTCCATTAAAGCTTTTTGTCTTGTCTTTTGAGGAACAATTGACACCTTTCATTCTAAAAGGTATTTAAAGTTTGCAAATGACTTTGAACTTGCCTGTTGTTGGAATGAACTGTTTGCTTTCTTCAAGTATAATTAAAACTTCAGCAAAATGAGCTACAGGTAGACAAACGAGATATTCCCATTCTATTTGTATTTTTGTAATATATTGATTGTATGTGATTTACAGTCATGGTAAAGATTTATATAAAATCAAGGTGCTTCTGTCCTCTAAAGCTGGTGGCTGCTTCAGATATTATTCATCTGGGGGAAAAAAAAAAACCAACACTGCTGTTGACTTGTAGCAAACTGAAGACATGGGCTGCTTTCTCCATCGAGGGTGGTTATTTATCTCAGATCTGCTAAGTTTGGTTCAGTCACGTCAGGATTCCCTTTAGAGACAAGCTGAAAGTTAGTATTGCAGACATTCAAGTGCAGATGACTGTTTCTTGAGCATCCTGAAACTTAGGAGCTGCATTTGATTGACAAATGAGGGAAATCTCATGTTCCTCTTCATCTCTGGCTTTTTTTACTTGCTGATTTTTCTCTGTACCTCTCACAGCATTGGTGCTAGGTGACATACCTGTCTTCACTTATGCTCTCTGGAACTCCTATATGATAAATACCACTATTTTATATGTTACAGCTTTTTTTTTAGGGGAGAAAAAAAGCTTGTTATGTGTAGTGTTTCCCAGCACATGTCCTACAATGCAAAGAAGGAACATGTATTGTTTACTTGGAGATAAAGGGAAATTACTTGTTACTAAATGAAAACTTCACGTTAGTGAAAATAATGTACACCAAGATATGTTCCATATATTGATAGTATTCAGTAGGGATGCTTTACCAAATTCCATATGCAACCTCATGTACACTGGATGTGAATTCCACCTGTGAAGCTCTGTTAAGTCTTCATGCTCCTTCATAGAATCCTGCCTGTATTATGGGCAGCATTGAGAGGGTCAACTTGATCTGAACTACTGACACCCCTAGATACCTGCTGTAACTTCAACCAGATGAGAAGTTCTGGATGGTGTCTGTGAATAGCTTCTGTTCATGACAAAAATATGCAAAGAGTTATAATAAGATTTTTAATATAGTATTTTAGTGAATAATTTGAGTAAGATTCTTTTTTTTTTAACCAAAACAGAAAGAAGAAGGAAAAATTCAAGGGCAGCTTAATAAATCTGATTCTAACCAGTACATCAGAGAACTGAAAGATCAGATAGCTGAGCTGCATCATGAGGTAAGTGATAAAATGTTACTGTCTCTGATCACTTGCACCTTTTGTCCTATCTTTCATTTGTAGCACGTTTTGCTTATCTAATAGTTATTACAGCTTCAGTACCTGATTTTGCCAATGTACGTTATTTTAAATGAATGCAATAAAACTCTTATACATGGATCTTGCCCTTATCCTGGGATGTAAGAGAACAAAAAATTGCTTTGTTACATGATTTGACATTAAATGAGATCAGCATTTATGTTCCATCTTGGTTTTTTCCTTAATTTCATGAGTTGATGTATTTCACTGTGTTGCATTTACTGCATTTGGAGCTGTGTGCATGAAAATAAGCCCCTTTATGTCTTTATTTGTCTCAACTTTTAAGGCTAATGTAGTTAGAAACTAAACTGCATTTGTGCGAGTAGAAGAGTCCATGTGTAGATGTTTTGAGTTCTTGCTGTTGTGAGGATGAATTTTACGTGGTAGTATACTGAGATTGCTTAAAAAGGATGCTTGCTTAATATCAGTTAACAGATTTTTAAGTTTTAAACTGCCAAAACCTTCAACCTATGAAATTTCTGTCTTCAAACTTCCTTGCTTTCATAGTTGTAGTAACTTTCTGTTAGTCAAAAAGATCAGAAGGTCCTGAAACTGAAGTGGCTTATGTAACTACTGTGCTCACTGGGCTCATTTCACTTCATCCTGCATTGTGAAGAAATGTCTTTACCTAATACTTACACTGTGTGCAAAATGTCCAGTCATCTGTAGTCTGCTTCTGTTTCCATACATCTTCTAATACACAGCTCTGATAGTGTTGCTTAAAACCTCAGTATTATAGAGCAGTACAACCTAATTATTTGTTTGTTGCTTTTTTGCTTTTGTTAAATAAGCACATCCTTTCTTGATTTAAGTGTAGGTAGTGTTTTCATAACAATCTTAGTGGATTCAACCTTTTAGGTTCAATCCCTTGAGAGTTATAACATAGTGGAGGATCTTGGAATCCTGTCTGTGCTACAGATTGAGGATAGTCTCTAGGGCCATCAGTCCAGCACCTTTACCAATCATTAAGCTCACTTAAAAACAAATCTAAAAATCAATAATCTTTTTCCATTAAAGTACTATAACTAGTTTGCTTTGTTCCTTATGAGAAAATAAGTTGCTTGCAGAATTCCCAGAAAGCCAGATATTTGGCATATTTTGCATTATGAATAAATAAGGCACTGTACTGACTTTTTCCTCTGCTCAGTGTAGGTTTAAAAGGTAAGAAGCCACTGCTTTGGAGGAAAAGTAGAATTACTGTTGGAAAGCTGTTGCATAATTTTCTCTACACAAGCATTTGTCATATGCCTGGCTTAGCAACTCAATTGTCACGAAGGCATACAATTGTGTACGTGCTTAATGTGTATAAGATAACGTGAACAGGTTGGAATGAAGATGAGGTTCATTACCTCACAGAACAATGATAATTCTGAGTCATACCAGTGATTCCCAAACAGTTAAGTCTAGACAAATATTTATTAGCATTTCAATTTGATTGAAAGAACATAGCTAGGGAGAACATGAATTTCAACAGTAGCAGAGTTTGAGTAATTCCATGTAGAAGAGCACTCCTCTTCCAGATATGTGCTTTGTTGTGGCTTAATTTTTAATTTCCAAACTAGGTAACACTACAGGAACAAAGTTACCTCTTTCTAGGATAGGTAGAACCAGTACGAAGAAACTCTGTATGTAGACATGTTCTACCTTGGCAGCATTTCTGAATGCTTCCTTACACAGTTTCTTAAAGCCTGGAAGTCCTTGTTTACTAATGACTTCTTCATTTTTTTTCTTTTTTTTTTTCCCCCTTACATATCTATTTGTTTAGTTTTTAAATAAAATCTTTGGAGGGAAAGTAATACTTCATACATAATCCTTTATTTTGAGCGTAACCCTCTGGGCTGATTCTGTATGTAGTATTTATAGGTAAGTTGGTGTTAATAATATTTAAATCTTGGATTAACATAACTGCTAAGAACAGAACTTTGCTTGCAGTGTTTCCTGAAACAGCAAAATCTGAATAAAATGGCAAAGAAAGGGGAAAAAATGCTTGCCCTCAACTGCTAAAGGTTAGGATTAGTATAATTTAGTCAATACTAATTAAACCAACTTTTTCAGATCTGCACTGAAGTGTCTTCATGTGTAGATCCATTAATGACCATGTTCTCTGCTTTTTGGCTAGCTCCTTTTTTATTTTACTTCTGCAAAAGCTAAAAGAAACGTTACAAATTTGCAAATTCATCTTCCTGAAGATAGGGTGATGGTGTATGTGACTTGCTGACCACAACCTCCCAACTAGTTAACATGTAAAAGGCACTGGTAAAGCAACGAAGTTCTTGGTGACTGCATGGTTACCATCTAATATATTGTAACTGTGAAACTTTAAACTGGATATAAACTAATGTAAAAGTTATAGTTTAAGGTAGGGGTGGGATGAGTGGGTGTGGAACAAGACTAAATGTCTTGGCATGGCTGTCAGTGTTGATTCTGCTTATTGAACTTTTTTTTTTCTCTCTAGTACTGCATTTTTACAGAAATTTACATCAGAAGAATTGCAGGTTCTCCATCTGAAGGATGGAACAAAGTAACAAATAAACCCTATATTGAATATAAGTAACTGCAAACTAACTCCATATTCTGGCCTTCTGATAAACACTATTTCATGTCTTTGGCCAGCAATCTGAATGCATGTGTTCCTATATCAGTGGAACCCGGAGGAGCTACTTTATTCCTGTCCTATGATATGATCCATCAGATGGTGATGGTACCAAGATGTGGCAACAGCACGATCCATCTTAATCACGGAGTTCCAGTGAAGGGTCTACTCTTCCATCAGTGTTTGCAAGCCAGGCTAGTAGCCAAGGAGAGGGCAAACCTGGAACACCAATAAGGAACACCAGAGAACAGCAAAGGGAGGGTCACTATTGCTGCCCAGGGTTGAAAGCTGAATCCTCTCCACTAAAAGGGGGGGCTGTGGGGGTGTGGTGTGTGTGTGTTACTATGGCACAGGTACAACAGGCTGCTGCTGTGACACTTCTTGACTATGTAGTAGAGGAAAGTTTGACTCTCAAGATTTATTTTTTACCCATTCCAGTGTGGTAACCTAAATCAGCTACATACCATAACTCTTCATATAATTTCAGATTATTAATTTTATTTTACAAAAGTTTTGTTTATACTTTTAAAAACTTCCACCTGATTGCCCTTCGTTGTAATCTGAGTCCACTGATTAATTTTGATCTTCCTTTTCTGAGCTCAAAATTTTTAATGCATCTTAAATATGGTGCAGCTTGCAGCCCAGAGAACAAATTTCAGCTGCTTTTATTGCTCATCTAGGAATAGTAATGCTACAGTTAGTCTTTGAATCATATTATAAGAAGATTTATTTGTAGTAAATTCAAGTTGTATTCCCGTTACTGAGTAAAATTGCACATACTGGAAATTGGTAGTATTGCATCCAAAACTAAACCAATGAGGCACATGGCTATTAAATATACAAGGTAAATTAAATAGAAAAAGATGATGTCTTTTGTCTTACTTTTCAAATAAGGTAAAATAACTATAAATGGAATTACCATATTGGATTTTTTGGTTTGTTCTAACAAGATACCTAACCAGTGGATTTTTTAGCACAGTAAGCTGAACTGTATATTGACTTCTTCACAGTAGGTCTTAAACTTGTATTTGACGAACGCTTCTGGAGAGCAAACAGACAAAATCTGGAACTTTGAGAACATTATAACAAGACTTGTGTTGTAGACTTCTGCTCTATGCACACCATCTTAGATCTACTCACACGCAGCTCTTTCTTTGCACTAACTTGAGTAACCAAATATGTTAGAATCAAAATATTGAACATAATTTATATTACTATGTAAAATGCTGAATTCATACTTAAATTCCTCAGCGCAGCCATAACTTCACTCAGAGTTCACATACATGTAGATCAATTACTATTAACTTGCGATTTTTAGCTTTAGTAAGTATGTCAGTCATTTTTACGTTCATTCCCTAGAAAGATACTGACGGCTATCCTTTAATCTTTTACATAACCTATCAACATTCGAAGAATATCTGTTGCATAATGAAAGGACACTCAGAGACTGCAATACTTCTAGTTAGCCAATAGCTAATCCTGTGAAAAGTTGTGTATATTTAGCATCAGGTTAGTGCTGCGCTTCCTTTCCTCCTTATTGGCTGAGTTGCTTTATTGGGCACAAAGCTGTTAGATGCTTATGCCTTATGGCTTTATTGTTGAAGGCTGAAACTAGTGTGAAAACCTGAAATTTTGAGGATTGTCACAAACAGGATGTCATGACGTAAACTTCTTTCAGAGCTTTTAATATGCACTAGACTAAGACACTTGGCTCGCCTTTTCAGAAATTCATGTCCTGCTGCCATCTGTTCTTTTCATTAATTGAAATCTTTCCACCTAGCATTTTCTTTCTTCCTCCATTTTCCTTCCATTCTTAAAGCTGTCTCTACAGCATTCTTGACTTCTAGCTTAGTAGGATTTTAACCTAGAATTTTCCATTGTGCAGCCCTGACAGGCTGCAGCTTCTGTGAAGCAACTTTGTTACTCCTGTCCGTAAGTACACAAGCTTAGTTGCCCTGGTTTTGGCACAAGAGAAAAAAGGTCTGGTGAGCACTATACTCTTACTCGACCTTAGAGTTAATGTGCTTTAACTGATGTAACATAAATGGCATAACTATACAGGCACTGCAAGATTTGTACCGTGGGTTACACTCTCTGAGGCTGCACAAGGAGTGCTAGTACTTCATAGAAGTTGCCTTTGATTAAACATGAAATGTTAAGTGAAAGCAACTTTTGTGAAATATTTTTACTATTCAAGAGAATATCGCACTTCAATAGGTAGTGCTGAAGTAAAGCAGTTACTGGATGTGGAAAAAAATCTGTAGAAAGTTTGGACTGTTACGAGTTTCCATTTAACTAAAATTGAAGGTTTAGGAAAAACTGGCTAAGATAAATCTTGAACTAGTTGTTACTCATTTCAACATAAATCACATACTGTGGAAAAAAGGAGGAGGTTCTTTGTAGTTTGCCACTTCTTACTTTTAATTCAAACTGAATGGAATTAAATGATTTATAAACTGCCGAAGTTCTGCATTTCATGCACTACCCCTCTGTACATGCAGTCACTTTATATACATTACACAGCAGCTGTCTCTGCTTCCTGTTGGATGTTGCAAGGCTTGTATGTGTTACCTAGATTACAGGAGTGGTACAAAAGATTAGAATTGACGTGCTTACCCACAAACTACACTGGCAGACCACAAGACACCTTTGGAGACAAAAGCAAGTGGTTTCCAGTCTTACAGACTTTGTGATTTAGGACTGAAGTGCTTAAGTTTAAATTGTATTTCAAGTGAAACTTTGCAAAGTTTGTCTTTTTCTTACTGCTAGTTGATTTTTTTTGTGTCTCTTGGAATGCTTTAGTGAGTTTGTTTTGCTGTTAAATTTCAGTTTCTTAATTATATTACTACCCTATCTCAAATGTAGGTTTGTTTTAATCTCATGACAGTTTTCATATTAAAAACTAAATTATGCGTAATATATATTCAAAAGTAAGTAGCCTGTACAATTTGGGATTGCGGAGCATTACTCCATAAGGCTATGATTCCACTGTGTATTGGCCATCTGCATTAGGGGACAGGTTTATGAAGGGGAGCAGCAACATACAGAAACCTGGTGCTTTCTTCACTTAGCATGCATTTTTTTCTTAGAAAGCAGAAATACAGATGTTGAAGATAGTTCTTTAAAATCCATTTTTAACAACATTTTCCTAAACTTGAGGGATCCAGTAGTTGTTTTTAGCTTGGAAACAGCTGAAGAATACTCAAGAGTTTAGTGACGCTTTTTTTTTTTTTTTCTTTTTGACAAATTATTTGGCATTTTTGACATACAAAATATTCTTTATAATCCTGGCACTTTTTGCTCTTAATCAATATTACAGAATCACAGAATCATCTAGGTTGGAAAAGACCTTGAAGATCATCTAGTCCAACCATTAACCTAGCACTGACAGATCCCAACTACACATATCCCCAAGCGCTAATATTTTACCTAGTATTCTTAGGTAAAAAAAAAGGTTTCAGACCTATATAGAGTCAAGGAGACTTGTGGAGGAGAGAAGGTAATTTCTGGGAATTTTTGTCTTAGATTTGAGTAGAGCTTTCAAAAGATACTGGAATGTTTCTTTCCTATATCTCTTGCCATTTCCAGGGGATACAAAAAACTGATGGAATTAGGGCTTGACTGAACTGATGCTGTAAAAGCATAATAAACACAAAGTTACCAAGGAAGATAACTGAACCAAAATAGCAAGTTATAAAATAAACTGACTTGTTTCTTTGTGCCCTTTCTTTTGCTTCTCATATTCTCCTAACTGTTGTCAGCCAGCGCAACTTGTGACCCTAAGGAGGAGGATCAGCTAATTCCTACCCACCTACTTCCGGTGTCTGCATAACATTAGTAAATTGAAATGGTTGGGGTTTTTTTTCAACCAAGGAATTTTGAACGGGGAGGGGGGGGAGGGGGGTGGTAAGTGGGATGAAGAAGGTGGATAAGGGAGCATGTGTTCACTTCTCTTCCAGCGCAAGAATTAGGATCTTCAAATGAAACTGGAGGTGTGTTGAAAAAACACTATTAGAGGGTATGATTTTTGGAATTTAGAAGATTTAATTCCTTTTGATCCAAAATTGTTCAGTATACTAAAACTCATGTTAATACAAATTGGAAAAAAATAACTGCCTAAATTCATGGGGTGGGGGGGAAAGATCCCATGAGATGCACAGATGTCACATGTATAATTGAAAAATGGGCTACTTGCTGGAGTTGGGGAGAACATTCTGGGAAAGTACCACTACATATTTTCCTATTGTTACATTCTTTCCCAGGCATCTGTTGACCAATGGCAGACACAGAATACAGAGCTAGCTGTTCCTCTGTAATGAGATACACTCCTTTTAACGAATAATTACTTGAAATATTTTGAGAGGAAGCAAGGATGAGACTGTTTTCTCATGTGCAAATCTTATGCATGTGGTTTTGGTATCTGAATGAAAAACAAAATCCTGATGTTAGTGTGGCACACTTGCAAGAAGTAGAAAACCCTTTGCAACCTGCCCATGTTAACAGTATTTCAACATGGCTGATGGAAAAGAACAAGATGACAGATGACTGAAGCATTATTATTCCACTGAAAATTTTTTTGAGGCTTTTAAAAGGCTTTATAATAGTAACTTTAAGCGAAATTCTGGTGATTGAATTCTTGCATATTGACAATGCAGAAAAGGGGGGATTTTTTTAAAAAAGTATTTCTTATTTTCATTATCTGAACACTTGATGGCTGTTCAAAGAAGTAGTGACCACTAGTCTACTACTCTTCCATTACCACATACATATAGTTTATCTAGGAATGGATCTGATATTATGTTTTAAGAACCTAATGCAGTCAGTAAGATTCTGATATAAGTGTTATCTCATGGTCTGATCTTGCTCCTGGTGAGCTAACATTTTAAGATTGGCTTAATGAAAAGAGATACAAAAGTTTGAGATTAAATACTATGCTTTTAAAAGATTTTGCTTGTGTAAATAAAATTCAAGACACTTTAAGTAATTACTTTGAAGATAAATAATGCATAAGTTATGACCAAAGGAGTAATTAGTAATATGGCTGGAATAAGGACACATTTTGCAACTTGGGTTAGCTTTCTAGGCTTTCACTGCTGAAACTAAAATGGAGAAGGGAAAGTAAACTGTAGCCATCAGTGTGAATGATTAAAAAAAAATCTATATAGGCCACATAATATAACACCTGAATAAAATTCAATGTGCTATAGTACACAGGAGGAAAGCTTAAACCACATTAACAGCTCCTTTAGTCTTAAATACCATAAACTTTTATGGTAGGTAAGCTGTGTTTGAAAGCTGCCAAATTATTTCCTCCTGTTTTTTTTTTCTTATTAGCTAATAATCTTAAATGCATATGGTACAGTGAGTGGTTCTGGTCCCCAGCACAGTTTAGTCCAGGTTGTCCCCTGAGGAGATGAAGGAATATCTTTACAAGCAGTGACTCTTTAAATGGTGACTCCTGCATGAGCCATAGGTGAGCACAAAATTATGATGCTGTTTGTGGCCCACTGGAGTAGCACAACATGGGTTGGCCGCTTCTAGCAGAGTTCCTAGCTCCTGTGTTTCTCTCAGTAATAGCATCTGGGCTAGATGATGGGATACCAGCAGGAAACATTATTCCTCTCTTCTGTTAATTTTGTTACTAGGCTTCCTCTGAGTCAAATTCAGTGCTTACCAAATCCAATGTTCTTTTATCTGAAGCATGACTAGATTACATTCAGAAGCAGGGTAAGTAGCTCTGAGCTTCACCCTGCTGTACTTGGACTGCTGGTGTCCAGCTTTAGATGTGCCTATGCTGTGTTGCAGTCATGACTGCAGCATGGGCACATCTTTCAGGAACTTTTAAAGCTATGAATGAGTTGTACATAGCTTTACGTGATGGAGATAGGAGGATTAACTGGGGAAAGTGAATTCTAGTTAAAAGTTCAACCTACTAGAATTTTTTTAAAGTTCTCCTCTGAAGACATATTTATAGGGCGCTGGCTAGCCGTGGATCAGATCGTGTAGGCAAATGGGAATGAGAGAAGATTAGAATTATCAGCATTTAGGTATCTTGGAAACAGAAATTGGTAACATTTCTTTCATCAGAACCAAGGAGAGAACAGCAAGTCCAAAAAGGCCTACTACTCTTCCTGTAAAATTTGTAATTACATGTAATGCTTTTCCGCTCAGTCTCTTGCCAATTTATTTCACACCCCCCTTTCTTCTGGAAGGAGCATACTATTTGCTTTCCATATAGTATAGGCAGCTATATATTTGTCTCTTGGTAATTATCATTTTACTTGCTTTCATAAAACCAGATAATCTGTGGGATTAATTACAGTCAATTTTTACATTGTTCTCACTTCATAGTTCTCACTAAAACTGTAATGTTTGTTAAAAGTACTCTATTAACTCTTGCAAAGCACTTGTTTCTCAGTACTGTCTCGAATCACATTAACACCTTCCAATAGTTCGTTTTACTAGACAAATGCTTTCAAAATATGTGGCTCTCTATAAACGTTTTTTTACTTGATAAGAAATGTTGTCCCTGAAAGGAAATATGTTAGCCCTCAGATTTACGAAGTAAGCATTTCAACTTGTGGTGGAAGTTTATAGCACAATAAATCATGTGTTTTTCTTTTACCATATCTTGCAAGCACAGTTGGACAAGAGACCATCAGATTTTTCCCTCCCCACAAGTAAAGTTCTTTCAAGGCTGCTGGACAGTTAAATATGTAAAATTGCTTTACTAGTACGTGTCAAAGTTACAGAGCCTCCGTGCTGGCAGAGTCTGATTTAAGTGGTTGTGGTCAGTCTGAGGAACCTGTGATGTGATAAGATAGCGTTTGTGAGGTCATGTGGTTTGCAAACACCCAATCTAATGTAGCAGCTTTGTCTACACAGGATAGTTAAATATACACTGTGCACTTTAGAAAAGTGAATTGCTTTATTCCTTTACTTCAGCTTGTCTTTGAGATTCAGATGTTATACTGGCTTGATAATACCAAGATTGTTACAGAAGTGTGAGACTGAACAGATTGGGAGTCTTAATTCTCTAATAACTTTCTCCAATTTATTTACCCTGCCCTTAATAAAACAAGTAGCTTTAGAAACTGTCTGGCTTAACTAAGCAATCAACAGGCAGAAGCATTATTGCACAGTGGAATCCCTGTATATTTTATGAACATTAATTAATTCAACTAATTTTTGAATGGGTGTTCATAGTGTAATTAACACAGGTGTGTTATGCTTGTCCAAAAAGGTAGGATTGATTCCATAATGATAGTACTACGTTCCACAAATCTTTGGCCACAAACTCCATCTTCATCTTTGCATCAGGTAAGGTTGATTCCCCTCCCTTCCCCCCAGTAACAACACCATCAACAAAATATCTTCCATCTCTCATGAGAGTGAAGGAAACTTCTAGATGTGAACAGTGTTACCAGGACAGTGATGTAGCCTGTCCTCAAACAGAATAGGTATGACTTTGTTGTCCTCATCAAAGCCAACAGTTTTAGGTATGAATCTTAACTGGTTCACTGCCACTACTGACAGATTAGATTCAGTGGTAAAATAAATGGAAGATTGGTGACTGTTCTCTTTAGAAACATTTCCCCCCTTCACAAACATTTTTCTTACTGTATCCTACTGTGTCAAAGCTCCAGATCTGTCTTGCTGAGCAATATTCTTGATTGTAGCATTAGGGATGAATCTAGCTAGCTATACTTAACTCTAAACAGGGACTTAGTATAGTTATCTGGATTGCCAAAGCAAGTAAACTGATTATAGATAGTTATTTCATTATCATGGCAATAATGCTTTTTTCTTGAGTGTTGAAGCTGCGTGACCTGTCTGCTGTACTAATTAGAGCTATGTCAGGGTCTGTCCTGTGTTACTGCCTATAAATCAAGTTTTGACGATTCAGAAGTGGAGGGATTGAGGTTCCACTGGTTTGAATTTACTGAGTAGTTATTCCTTGCAAAAAAAATTGTGTTAGCAACCATACACAGGTGCCACCTCTGAGAAACAATCTCAGGAGAGGAATGCTATGCATTAGCTTGTAATGTGTCTCTGTAAATTTATCTGAATATAAGTGGGGCAAACAGTAGAAATACCTCCTAAAATTCCTTTATCACTTGCAGAATGCCAGCCAGCACAGATGGAAGTAATTTCTGTAATCAGAGGCAAAAATAAATGTCACTTAGTCCATTTAAAAATGCTGAGTTTAACTCCTGCTTTAAAAGGACAGAGTAAAAGTGTGAAATGATCATTTCCTGTAACTGTTGCCCATAATGGGTACATTTTCAGTCTCTGTATCAGCCAGTACATTCTAGTTAATGTTTGAGGTTTCAGTAACTTTTGTATTTATAGCTGCATGCTCTAGGGAGAAGGAGTATTGAGATTTAGGTAGTTCTTTGGATATAGTAATTGCAGTACATTCAGTGTGACCATGCTGCTGTTTTAAAATATTTTTGTTGCCGCGTCCTCACTCCAAATAAACACTTTCATTAGAACTTCTTGTAGGAAGAGTTTCTGGGAACTTTCCTTCCACCTACCAACTAGCTATTTATAGAAACTTCCCAGGGCTAAGTCAGCTTAGAACTTTTTTTGGAATTACATACAATCTCACTACGACAAACTTGTCAGATCTTAGAAAAATTCCTTCAATAGATAAAATCTTATAGCTCTCAAAGACTGATTTATTTTGAAAATAGTTTAAAAGTTGGGTACTTCCTTAGCACTGTTGCTATTTCAGTTGCACATTTGATACAGAACTTCAAAGTTTAATTTGATTACACGGCACTAGATCAAAACCAGATTCTTTAACCATATAGTGCAGTGATCAAAAAGTCATGACCTCCCATTGATCGCTTTATTGGTTTCCTGTTCTGATTCACTGGAAACCTTCTGGTCTGAACACTTGTTGCTAGTTTTAATCTTTGTCACGTTTACAATACAGCAGACTCCTCTATGGTAAAACTGATATACAACATATATTTAACATCGTATTTCCTTTTGGCTCAAGTGCTCTTTAACTGATAATGTTGAAAAAACACTTTATAAAAAACTTAAGTCAGGAAATGTAAGAGTACATTCAGAGCAATATGAAATAGCAGGACAACTGGAGATGAGCTTTCTTTAAGGCATTAGAACTATTTCATAGTTTTTATTTAAACTTCCTGACATCTATATGGATTTTGTAAAGCATTTGTATCACTGTGAGACTGAATATGATTTACAGAAGCTGAAAATTTAAAACAGAGGCCAAATATTTAAGTGCTATTAAAAAACCCAGAAGCCTGAAATGACTCAGTCTTGGAAATTTCTTGCTGCTCTTTTGCTTTTCACTTATGACAGACTGCAGTGGTTTGAACTCTGTCTAGTGATATGGTCAGCAAAGTTCATTTGAGATAAATATTTCAGGTTGTATACCAGTGTGTTACTCTGGGTCATCCTTTTAAAAGTATGAGTTTCAAAAACAAAGGTAATTCTTATTAGATTGAATTCAAATTATGAACTCCAGAAACAGTTGTACTGTTTTGAGATATGTGCCTGAACTTCTTGATCTGCACTGTGAGACCCTGGAGACAACTAGGTATGGACAGATGCAGTCTTCCTACCACTAAATTATGGTGCAAATCAGCCTTCTTTGAACTCTTCTGCCATACTGAAAGTAATACAAAATGAATTTTCTCTATCTGCTTCTTTCTGCTTGTCCTAAAAAACCTAACAAATCAAATGAACTTTTCTCTAAGATTCATTTTATGACACTTCAAAATAAGGAGCCAAATATTCCAAATCCTCTAAGAATTTTTGTCAACTGATTTTTATCTTGGTATGAGCATTATAAAATTGTTTGGGGAGCAGATGAGGCAATGCTAGCAAGAAGCTCTGAACTCATCCATACAAAGCAGAGTTAATTTTCTTTATAGTTTATATTCTTTAGAAATACTATTTTATAGAAACCACTAAACTTGCACTATTCTAGAATAATTAACTCTTATCAGGGTTTGTTGTTGATTGTGCAAGTTTCCCGCTTTAGTCATGCTAAACTCAGTCCCAAATAAATGGCCAAATGTGCTAAGGTGGATCCCAGACAGTCTTGAGTATGCTAGAGTGCAGCTTGGCTCTTCCTACAGGGATCCTACAGGAACTGCCTAACAACTTCATTTCAGAGGTCATTGCTAGACTCCCTAAACAATGGCATTTTCTTTATCTGATTAAAACTTCTGCTGGGTGAAAATTTTTAGATGAGGAAATTAATTTCAACATTTAAAGGATATCAAAGACAAAACTATGTCTTAAATAAATAAGCCTCTAGGATAAATGAAATGTTACATAGTGATGTATTAACTGCTAAGCAAAGGAAGCAATTTTGCAAACAAACTTTGAAATGCTTTCACTGCATGTTATTTGTAAGCATGATCAAGATATTTCCTGCTTTCTTAAGTCATGGTACTTAATACACTGGATTGTTTTTAAACAGCAATCTCAGTTTGCTTGACTTTGCTTAACTAGTCTAGAATCTTGAGTACTGCCTTAAACATCACTTTTGGGGGTGGAGGGAAGCAAAAGCCAAGACAAATCATAATGCTGTGTAATGGTGAATCAAATCTGCTAAACCCTAAATTTGTGTCAGACCCCCACCCTGAACACTTCAGACTAATTTTAATATTTGTAGTTTAGGTGAACTACAAGGGGAAAAAGTATTTCTGTCCATGTTAGTGTTGTCGTAAAACTTCTTTGAAATAGTTTTCCAGATTTTTTAAATGCATTTTTAAATGTTTTCACTCTCCTTCTTACGTCTGTGACTCTTCAACAACCCACTAGAATGTGCTGAACAACTTGATTTCAACAAAATGTAGCTAATTTGCTGGGATCTTTTGAATTTTGACACAAAATTCAATCTCAGGGAAAGGAGCAATAAAGAGGACGGCATAGTAACACTTTGTATTTGAGAATATAATTGTCTAATGTATCCATTTCAAAATTAGTTAGATCTTAAGCGGAAGCAGAGCATCTTTAGGAAATCCGAGAAGACTCAGGAAGAGTTTTAATCTTAATATTTTAAAATAATAATAATAAAAAAAGACAGCTGTGTGAAAGCAATAAATGATGATTACTTCCTAAATTTCTCTACTAAGGATATCTCTGATTGTTGCAGATCTCTTCCATGCCTGCCTCACAGTGAAAGGAAAAGATGGTTCATTGTGATTTTTCTTTTCTTTCTTCCCCTTTTTTTTTAAACATATTCCTTGCATATCTTTTGAGGTCTACAGAATGTATTCTAATTCAGTTTTTAAATCTCTAGAGGTAGATATGGCATTGGAGAATCCAAAATGGCTTCGGTAAGAGATGTGGGGGTGGCCATCTCTGAAGCTTTTCATATGGATTTCGGGGAAGAGAAGCCCATAGAGTCCTTCCCAGCTGTTATCTTTCAAACAGTGAGTCCATGATATTAGGGCCTCTTCCTCAGGAGGGACAACAGTGATCGGGTAACGGGAGCAAGCAGAGTACATGGGAGTTCCTGGATTCAGCATCTGTTTGGTCTGGTTGCTTTGGGATTCTTGAATCATCAGTAATTTCCAAGAATGACCATTGTCTAGCATTGCTCATTGCTGTTATTTACAAGTTAATAATCCTAATTATGGCTGTATTTATATCTATGGCTTTAGAAAAAAACCTTCAATGTTAACTGAAGTGAAACAGGAAATTCACTGACACTGAAATAAAAGCCACAACTCTGAGCTTTGTCCTAATACAGTTACAACAATAACACATTTCTAATGTAACATATCTTTTTCAAATTTATATTTAAATTTGTTAGAGAATGTGTCACTGTTTCTAAACAAAGAAGGTTGTCATATTAATGCAATATGTGTTGTTGACTTATTTTACACATAATCTTATTTTACTTGTAATCTTGAGAGTTACACAAGTTGTCAGGAAGCTCACAAAAGACTATCCTCTGTCTTTTGCATATGATCCACATGTTTTGGTAAAAATTGTCTCATGCTTGAGGAAAATGAAGAATATCTTTAAAGTTGGTTTGGTTTTGCATTAAACTTTTTCTTTATTGCAGGATATATTAAACCATACTTAAGTGCTTTTTAAGTCTCAGAGTTTTCAAAGATCAATAAGCAATGGCTTTCATTAAAATGCTCTGGTACAGTTCTGTCCCAATGCGTGCCTAGCAGTCCCTTTCATATAAGGAAGCTGATTCTGTTGGGGAGCTTTAGAAACGCCATTTGCATTGTAGCTGTACAGCCATTAAACTTGCTAAGAATTGTTTTAGATGATGGATTGCTAATATTAGTTTCTGCAACTATTCATTTAGCTCATGATGTCTCCATTTGTGCAGTGTTCATGTTGTGACGGTTTCAGTATGAATGTGGCTCACTGTGGAAGTACAATCGTATATTTAAAAATGGGCTTCAGAGAGCTTAAGATATCTAAGGAGTTGCTTGTGTTCGTGGAAGCAAAAAAGTAGCATGAAAAGACCTGCAACCTTAACCCTGTTCATTCTCTTTGTGTGCATGTGCAGAAATGCTTCGGCATTGTAGGTACCCACTGGAAATAGTATTTGTCTGGACTGATACTTGTCTCCCAAATGACAATGTATTTTCCATTAATTCTGTCTGAGATACTGCAACTACTTCATTTTCTGAGATAATAATTTTTCCAAAGGAAGTTACTAGGAGCTTTTTTAAACAAGTAATAGTGTACTAGTGTATGCCTTACACTGGAGTGATCTTGTCACAATGGGAGAGGGTCAGCAGTAAATAGCACTCAGCTGTTAAGTATGATAAGGGATCCCGTTAGATGCTGTGGACCATTAGTCTCAGGAATTTTTAAGAACTCCAATTAAATTGCTTTTATTCATGTCAAATGTGATTATAATTTAATAGATCATAACATTTTTCATTGGCCTGTCATTCGATTTTTATTTCTAAACCTCTCTTTTCATGTTGCCAAGTTGACAATGTTTTTTTCTGAAGTACAGGACAGGTATTTGAAAATGCTTATGGCTTGTCTCTCTTCAGATAAACATGGTTAGATCATAATTTCAGCAGTATTCTAGTTTTCTTTAGAATCATGTTTGATTTTTAAGCAGGAAGTCTTGCTAAGACTTCCTACTGTTACTGAGGTGGAGACAAATAAAGAGGGAACTCTGATTTTTAGATTCCTCTTGCTCTAAGTAAAAGCACTGAAAATTTAGTATCTTTATTCTTTAAATAAAAAATTAACATACCGCCTTCTGCCCAAATCAATTTCATTCACCCAAGGCAGTCGTCATATTTTTATCATATTTTGATCTCATTTGTGTATTGCTTACTTATCCTACTGTGAGTAGATTGACTATTTATTGGCAAGCTTTGCTAAAACTTTTCTTTGCTACTTCAGAATTGAGTAAATTCCAAGAATTAGTTACTGAAGCCTTTTAAAGGGAGCAGAAAGTAACATTTTAGTTTGACTTCTTTCCACCACTGAATTCCTAGCTTTAAAAAAACCTCACAGGTTACAACATAAAAATGTCTCCCAAAGCTTAAGTAGAACTCTTTCACGAAGTCCCACTTCAAAATTTGATGTATGTTCTCTGTTTAAAAAATAAAGGGGCTTAGAAATATAACTTGTTGGCAACTGACTAGCACCCTTCAAACTATTCTATGATTTAACATGGAAGAACTTTTGAATTGTACTAAAACTTCTAAATTTCTCTTTACTGTCTCTCCTTCATGCCTGGCTTGATGAGGCAGTCAGCATCAGGTAAGAAAGTTTATTCTGAGGTTTATGGATCTGATTGTTAGCCGTTTTTCAGCTCTTCTTTCCTTGTGAAAGTACACTGTTACCCGTTCAGAGTATGTACAATTAAAGTCTTTTCAGATGTTGACCAGTAGGACATACAGTTTGTCTTTAAAATGCTGAATTCTTTAGGCACAAGAAGGTATATAAATGCAAAAATTATTATTAAGATTCTGTTCTTGATACAGCTGGCTTTTGAAGGGGTAACAATGACATAGATTTGGTCACATAATGTTAGTAACGCTTTGAAATGTCCTAAAGACCCCATGGATGTGCTTGTAGTGAAAACTGGGCTAAAGCTACAGTCATCTAGACAATACAAACTAGATTTGAGAATTAAAAGAAAAACATCTGAGTTTACCAGACCTGTTTTTTTTACAGATGTGATCAGATTTGAGATTCTTGCCAAAATGAAGTAGTATGAAATAGCCAAGGTTCATTTGAATGGCACTTGTTGGGTAACAGAGGTCTAGGTCCCTTCACATGGAGGCGGGCCAGACCCAGAACTGAAAGGCTTTAACCAATATTGGCTCTTCTCAAAAGAGAACAGAAGTGACAGACCCTGGAGTGTAAGCCCATACTCTACTCAACATGGCTGCAAGAAAAAGGGCTGTTATTTTTCTTTCAGGTGGAATGATAAGGATAGAGTAGAAGGGGCGGGGGGGGTGCGGAAATGTTCGGGTTGGGTCCATGGCCTCCCCCCGGCCTTTAGTTGGATTTCCCGTTATCTTAATATGCTTGGCTACATGAATGACAAGAGCTTGGCATTAATAATGCTTTACTTCCTACTTTAAGCTCTTTTTGCATGTTCAAATAAAACACTGACAGCAAGAATCTCAAGAAGTCTCTCTTAAAAGTGACAGATGAGCTTCAGTGTGAATAAGGTAATTCATCAATTGCAAAATCTAAGCCATACCTACATGATGGCAAACGCAGAATTGGTAGTTACAAAATAGGAAACATATTTTTGAGTTGTCACTGAGAGTCCTCTAACATCATTGGCTTAAGTGTGCCACAGCAGCCAAAACAGACAAGACAATGTTGGGCATCAATAGGAAGTATATTAAAACAAAATAAAGGGTTTTATATTGCCACTACAAAACCTTGATGCGGGGCTGGTCTCTACACCTCAAGATGGATGTAGAGAGTTTAAAGAAGGTCTGTAGGGAAGTTAAAGGGCAACTAAAATGATCAGTGGTCTTGAGCACTACCTGTTTGTGAGGCCTAAAAAGGCTTGGGACTCATCTGTCTTAGAGAGAAGGCTGAGGGAGGTGTTAGGATGTAAGTTTTGGAATCATGACTGCAGAACTGCTTTCACCACTTGTCTTTGCATGACTAGAATTTGGGGACGATTCCTGAAACAAGCAGGAGATTAGTTTAAAACAAATAAAGGAATTTCTGGAACTTCCTGCCACAGGAAGCTCTGGAGGTAGACAGCAAATAAAAAATCAGTCATGGACAACTGGTCTATAAATGGATGCTGAACCAGCTAGGAAGAGATGTATTCTCATACCTGCTACCACAGTTTCTGGACAAGTGAGCAGGGGCTTAGGAATATGAAGGGAATGGACTGCAAAAATTGGTCATATTCACATGCTTTCCCTTAAAAACAAAACAACATGGAAGTCCTATTGTCACTGTTGGAGACAAAGTATTAGGTCAATGGACCATTGCCCTGAGCCATTAGGACACTTCTTATGTTCCTATCCTGAAAAAAAGATACTGCTTTTTCTGTTAGAAGTGCAGAGCCTCACTTGCTAGACTATGAAGTTATGTGAGAGTACAAAACTTTTCATTTTAAGAAACCTCTATTTTAGAGCCTGAAGCTGGCATTAGCCACTAGTATCTAATGGCATTGGAGCACATGCTGTCTACAGGTTGTTCCAAATGCTTTGAGAAGCCTTACAAAACCTTTCTGCTGCAACACAAATTGCAGATAATCAGGTTCCTTCAGAAATGCTCCTAAACAAATATTAGCTTGAGGTATCTTCAACTCTGAAACCACACAAAACTGAAAATAGTGCACAACTGTTCCCAACCTCTTCTGTTCAATACTTTTGACTTCTTGGAGATTAGTTGCTTTCATCAATGTTCATGCTTTAAAAAAAATTAAGATGCAAATCAGATTCTACCATCAGTTGAAAAACAACCCGTTTTAAGTATTCTCAAGATTAAGTGACAGATTTCTAATTGTAAAATAAAAGTAACATTCTGTTGAAGACTAGGTTTTGTGATAAATTAATGTACTGACATTTAATGTAAAGGCATTTGGATTCAAATGACAGCATTTTTAAGAAATGCAGTAATTTTGGCAGGTAAAAAGTACTTTAATTTCTCAAACTCAAAATGGCTGCCATAAGAACAGTAATACACATCTCACTGAACTGTAATCCTTTCTGGTTGGAAGGGACTGTGGGAGGCCTCCAGTCCAACGGCCTGCTCAAAACAGGATCAACACTGAATTCAAAGCAGGTTGCTTCGGGCTTTGTCAGTTGGGTGTTGAAATCCACTGAGGATGGAGAGTCCACAGTTTCTGAGCAATTCTGATTCTGTTCTGTTCTAATTCCTAACTAGCCTTGTAACAATTATCTTCCCTTCATATTCAAACACAGCCTTGTGTTGTGTGTTATGATCAATGTCTTTTCTCCCACCATGCATTTCAGTAAAGAACCAGTTCTCTGTTATCGTAAGGCATAAGCTCCTGCTCCTTAAGCACCTTGGTGTCTTTCTACTGAATCTACTCCTGAATATCTTATACTGAGGAAGGAGTGAGGTAGCAAGTGCAGAATAGGACAGATGCAGTCTAACAAGTGCCAGATAAGAATCGGTTCCCACGATGTACTGGCTATGCCCTTGCCAATACAGCCTAGTATGCTATTAGTCTTCATCACTGCTCAGGGACACTCCTGATTATGTTTAGCCTCCTGTGTGTTGGGACTGCCATGTCTTCAGCAGTGCTGCTATCCAGCCTGTCAATCCCCGTAATACGAACAACTACTATGCTACAGTGTCTGTGCTTCTGGCTGAGATCACCATTTTTCAAGCAGACAGAGAAGTTACATAACTATGTGACCATCAACAGACTTGTCGCATATATTCTCTACAGTACATTCATGTTTCTTTCTAGCAGTCTGGTTCTTCTTGGATGTGAGGAGTACTTGAGAAAAAGGGCAGGCAAGTGTAAAGCTGCAGGTTAAAAGAAGTGTTTCTGGAAGATCACAGATTGTGCATCCTTTCATTACAGTAACAAAAGATAACACCACAGTGTTTTCCCAGTCTCACTTTAGGAATTGGCAAAGGCTGTGTCTATTCATTGTTTTTTCACCAACAGCATTTTCCACGGACTCTCATTTGAGTGATTGGAAAAGCTACTGCCTAAAACCGTGAAGCCATGATTTTGTCATGTTACCTAAATACATTCATCTAAAGGTATCGTGTTGAAGTCTTCAGGAAAACAGTTGAGGTCATTGGCTTGCCTTTCTGAATGTTCAAAACAACTAACATTGAGCATCAGCTTTATAAGGTCAGGTGAACCAATGGCTTAGCTGTGCAGACCTAAAAGCATATAATTTCTTTAATATGAAATTTATAGTCACTTGTACAGCGAAGCTTTTTTTTCTGTGGTGAGGGTGGAGAGAAATTGTTGGTTTTCATTTTGTTTTGCTGTGTTTTATTTTCTTAGTGACTAAAATTGATAGCTGTTTTGGAAACTTCATGTGGCAGCTAATCTGATCGTATTGCAGGATGTTTTTAGGGATAGTATTTCTAAATAACACAAGAATCTCTGTATCAGGCTTTCTGGATCTAGGTATATAAGCTAGTAAAAATGATTTATTCCAGATACATGTTCAGTATCTAATATTTGGTATAAGCCGATTTTGCTTACATCATGAATTATGGGGTGTAAGTGTGGAACTTGGTTTTGCTTGCCTTTACACAAGCAAGTTCCTCATGAAACGACTGCAGTCTATGTGTATGTGAAGAAAATGCAAAAAACTAACATTAGTATGTGTAGTTACAACCAAGGTGTAGATGTACCATATATACCCATATTCCTAACAGGGATGTTTTGATATACATTAAAAGCTGGAACTTTTACATGCTGTTAACATCCAATTTGATGGCTTCTAGCATGATTATGACCCCTGTGATCTTTTTTTTCAACCCCTTTTTTATTCTCATCTTTTGCACAAGCCCATGGTAAGTACAGAGATTCCTTCTTCCCCAAATGGACAGGTAAAATCATCTGTTGGTGTCAAGAGCGAGGACCTACATTGACTTTTTATTTATCAAAGTGAATATTGCATCTGATTTCTGAAAAGTCAAATAGATTTGTGTAAAGAAGCTCTTCAGGCTTTTTCTTCTTTCTATTTTCCAGGTCTCCGTTATTGTGAAAAGTCGCTTACAAAATAGCACTTGGTACATCTTCCTTTTTAAGCTTCCAGAGTGACATTAGGAAGTCTCTGTAATGCATTTTTAATGTTTTTCTGCATCCTTAGGATTTTTTATCTTAATACCCTTAGACTGTCAAACTGACCCTGAAGTAGTTGCTACTAAAAGCTAGCAAACATGAAATTCTAAAAAAAAATAACCTCAGGAATGTCTTCTATGAGTTGCAGTTATTTTCACTAAATTAACAGGGGACTTGTCAGGCTTCAGAGCTTTAGGTTTTATTTTTGAATAGCTTGAATGCATGGTTGTAATAGTTTATCACTCCACAGTGCATTCTGAATTAAAATGTTACCATATCTGTCCATGGTCTGACAATCATTTTTGTCTTGTTTGATGTTCTCTTAAAATTGAAACTACAACCTATTTATGTTGTACAAAGAGGAGTTTCTCTCATAATTCTTGATCTGAAATCTCATTGGGTCTGAACTAGATAATTAAAAGGCACTCGATCTTGCAGTGTAGACAGAACTAAACATATTCTCTGCGGTTTCTTCTGTGGCTGTGTGAACTTGGGACCCTGCTCTTTGAGATCAGGGGACAGCTCTTCTCAAATGAGAAGTTAGGTGATAAGGGAGAGAATGGATCTGTAAAAGTAAGATGTGAAGGCCAAAAGTGCTGTCAAAACAAATAGGCCACTCTAGAAAACTAAATATAAACCATCCTCATGGGGATATTAAAGATGCAATAAACAGCCTGGAGGAATCTGTCATTAGTGGTTCCTCGATTATTAAGCCTTGAAACTGAAATACTCCAGGCGTGGAAGGAGAATTTTGGAAAATTCCAAGTACTATTTAAAGATATTCTTTCAAGGTCTCTGCTTGGGTGGCCAGAAGTGAGAAGTCACTTTGTGCTGATTCTAGCTGAGTTTCAAAGTGATCATCAAATGTGCTACTTCTGCACCTATTTAATTTAATCCAGTGAAGTTTAATGAGACATTTCTTGGAAATGTGTTTGTTTTACTGCTGTACTCTTCAGCTCTGATTAACTGTTAACTTCTGCTTTTTCTAACAGATCAAATGTCTGAAAGGCCAGAGAGACTTCTCAGACCAACCCACTTTTGATGGGATTCACATTGTCAACCATTTCACAGGAGATGATGAATCATTTCATTCTTCTGATGAAGATTTTATAACTAACTCCATACAGGAGAGTGGGGTGAACTTTCATCTACACAGGAGGACTGGGCAGATGGTTTTGGATCACACAGTTGTAGACAGCAGCGACAGTGATACTGAGGAAAGTGCCCTTCAGACTGGGAGTTCAAACAAGATGGTTTCCAAGCAGAGAAGAATGGAATCTTACTCTACTACTGTGTGATTATCAATGTGACTGGCATTGAAGACTTTCGTATTTCTTTAAGGGTGAAGTTGTCAGATAACTGAAACTATCCAGCAGTTGGTTTAGGCAACTATTGGATCTGGTCTGGCCTGTGATAAATATATACACGTACTGTCTATCTGCCTTCTCTCTTTGCCAAATCTTGCTAGTGACATACCATTGCCATAAAAACAGGGTGGGAAGAAGTTGATGGATGACAGTTCTGACAGTATTACTGAATGTTCCTTGGTTTAGAAACTGCAAATATATCATTTCTTTAATGCATAAGAACCATTTTTGCTGTTCACAAACACAGGAATTATTTTCCTCAAAAGAAATTGCTCTTGTGCAATATTTTATGCTCTGAACAAATGTGTATGTTTTACATTGTTATCCATTTGTGATCAAGATGGACTTTAGTAAACCATCTGATCATGACACATATATATATACACATAATTATCTTATGTGTCTCGATTACTTTGTTTTTACTAAAGTTATTGGATGCCCACAGAAGGCTTGAAAGAAGAGCCTTTATCTGTACTACATATATGCAAATAATGGTCACTAATGTCATAAAGGTGTTTTTCACCATTTTCACTTAAAAATCTATGTGCATCTGCTTTTGATGTTGCTAAATAATACCTGGTCTAAATATATTAATTACAATAATGTTTATTTTGTACATATTTATATATCTACACCAAGCTGAAAATGTACATTACACCATTTTATATGAGGAATGTAAATGTTGCAATATTACTGTCTCTGGTATTCTAACAGGAAAATGAATTCTGTATATACACACTAGAAATTAATTACTAAATAAAGGCAAAACACTAACTTTGCATTAAGTTTCAGCCTAGCTACACTAACAGGTTCATGTCAGAAATGCTTGTTCAAAACACTATTGACTGAAATCTTTTACCTTCATATATACGTAATGAAAATAAATTTTTCATGATTTAACAAGGTTGTAGCATTTACTGTTTAGTCACTTCTAAGCTACAGTTCCTGGTTACTACATAGTTACTTGCTGGTTCTAGATTAGAGTGGTAGTTCAAATAAGGTGAAAAATTATTCATGTCTTACTGTTAGTTCTAATCAAGGCATGGTCAGTGCAGTAAAAATATCTAAGTTCAGTCTTCTTACAGTTTTGTATCGCAGAACTGTCTACGCAATAAGCTATTGGTCCTGTCACCAAATAGCTGTGACTCACCAAAGCAGTAAGAGCTGAGCTAAGCATTCTTTTTCACATTCTCCTGAAAACTGAGATCCAGTAAAATGACCCTTGTCATTTCTTGAACAGAACAAGGTATTCTACTATTGTCATGTGAACACTTACTTGCTCTCTCGGACACATTCTGGTCAAGAATATTCTTAACAGCACCTATTAGTGCCATTTTACATAATTAAATAATCCTTAAGATTTCTTTTTCTAGAAATGTTTGTAACTGTGTTCTATTAATAAAAAAAAAAAAAAGGCCATGCATAAGTTGGTACTGAGAGTCAGCATGTATGTTAACCATCTTGCTACTCATGAGAAGCAGTGTAGTTGTTTAAAATTGCAAAAGGGTAGAAACATACTGCTGAAAGCATCTGCTAGTCCTGTCAGGCATTTCCTTTACTTTTGAGTGTGTCCTCAGAAAAAACAGCACAACTGAGGAGAAAACAAATGTTCAAAGAATGATAGGGAAGGCTCCATGGAAGGAGTGCATTCTGGGTCTCTCAACAGTATTATCTGCCCAGGTGCAATCTAATTTAAATCTTAAAGCAGGTGGGTGACAAATTTCAAGTTATAGATTTCTGCGGCTCCTAACTTGCTTCAGTATTTCTGCAAAATTTCCCCACATCCTGCCAGTGAATACGTAGTTCCCAGGATAGCTGTTAGATGTTGCCATCTCTAAAGTGGATTAGCTGACTGATTCTGATTCCCTGTTAGAAATTCAGTGTATGCAAAAACAAATCATGAGCACTTTTGTTCACTAACAAGTAACAGTTGCCTTTTTTCCTTCCAATGAGCATCTGGTAACTTATGTTTGCACCTGGATAATTGTTGCCTGAGAGAATAGGTGACAAATGTCTTGTTGCCTGTCATCAGTACCAGCTGCAAGTCTCCCTTAGAGGTAATGTTCTGTAGCAGGAGCAAATTCAGTTGGAGAGCCATAAAAATCTTGTCTGTTTGAACAGTGAAGTGTTATGATTTTGCAATAACTGCCTTACTGTTCAAGTGATAGCAAATGAGATTAGTTGGCAAGGGTTATTTCCTGAACTTTTGTGGTTTTAAAGTATACTAATAGAATAAATACTGACACTGAATAACAGCATAAATAAAAATATCAAGGGAAAAGCAAAAGCCCTTACCCAGCTAAACTGCATCATTTCTAGTGATGAAGATGAATCACTGGACATGCTGCAGTTTCAGAAGACTTAGTTATGCACAGAATATCCTGGAAGACAACGCAAGAGAAGCTCCTCAGAATCATCCTGCTTTTTCTGCAACTATTCTGCCAAAAAATGACACTAATATCTTTGCCTATGTGTATTATAATTTGAATAATTTGAACAATATCAAAACATCATCAGCAGAGATAATGTATTTATTAATGTGTCAAGAAATAAAGCATACTAATTATGCTACACACCGTGACCTTCTAACAAACATTGCTGTTCGCTTAGATTTGCTCTTATGTGCAGGCTGTGAGAGCTCAATGGGAATGCTAAAAGCATAAGGGAAAAAAAGCACGTAAACATGAAAAGTTTCTTGAATATGCAAGTGCTGCAGCTGAGAAGACAGGTGAAATAGGGAAGGGGGATGCCCTGCTATATACAGAGTTTCCATGTAAATTATGTTTTATGTTTGGTAGTAAAAATGGTTCTGGTTTCCCAGTCTGATAATGAAATGTCTTCACTAGCTATAGATGCCTCAATATTTACATTTTCTTATTTCTCTAGGGTAAGGGAGTGAATATTTTAGGTCCTAATAGCATTTATGATTAAGACCTCTTTTTACTTAAGTAATTTCATTTCACGCATTAGAAGTCTGTAACATTTGTGAAAAATTGGGAACATGAATAGGTGGGAGAAAGTACATCTGGGAAGTTAAGAAGCGTGTATTTATTACGTTCACTGCCCAACATTGTTCATCTTGGTCATGGTTTTGACAAAATGCAGGCCTCATCTACATACACACTGTCAAAGTATTTTCCACTAAAATTTTCAACTGTATGCACAATTTCCTATACGATTTTAACTAAAATAAATTGCTATAAAAGTATCCACATAGGTGTTTGCATAAATTTACCAAAACCACTTTGTAAATCTCGAACTATTGAACTTAATCAGTACTTGGCTCTTTCATGGAACTGCAACACGGAAGGAATTGTGTGTTCTCTGGGGTTTTTAGTGTAATCACTGCTCTATATCAGAGAGTATGCTAGTGACTTAGTGAAACTTGATGCTCATACAACATTTATATTTTAAGCTAGAATGACCTAAAGATATGTTAGCATAAAATACCCCCATTTTAGACTGGATGTGCTGCTAACTCCCTTAACTGTAGAGGCTCCAAATAATGTTTGGGGGAAGGTAGAGGATAATACAAATCCCCTGGGAAAGCCATTAGGAGCCTGGAGACTAAAATAAAAAATCAATCTATAAAATAGAGGTTAGTACAATCTAAGTAGAAACTACAGTGTTATGTTTAATTATGCACCAGCTACTGACTGTGTATTGAGAGGGAAGAGGAAAGCTATATATATATATATCAGCTAATGGATTTCTGGATTTAATGAAGTTCATTTTTGTTCTGTGAAATACTTCCATCATATTACACCAGTATATTTTTTGTAATTCTCTGAGGGTTTTGGTTAGTTGGTTGGTTGGGGTTTTTTTTACAAACTAGATCAAGACGTAAGAAAAATCAGTGAAATACATTTATGAGTAGCCCATAGAACCAGAGATTTTGAATGATGGAATCAAAAGCACACAGTAAATTGACTTTCGATATAACTTCTATATAGCATGAAGTTTCAGCTTCAGAGTGGAGAAAACATGCCAACATATGCATACCTACACATACACGGGCACTGACTAAGATACAACTGCTAGATACAACACACAAAAGCTTAATACCCTCATTTAATTAACACCTCATTTCACAGTTATGTAAACAAAAGCAATGTGGCATATGCTTAGAATTGTACACTGTTGCATAAGTGACTGAAATTTCTAGCGTTCGGCTATGAGAACTAGAACTCCTGAGACCATTTTGCATAGTCTACATTCTGTAACATTCTGTTGATTCAACTTTCTTCTATTCATAATGGAGGTAAGTTCTGGATCCACTCCTTCCCAAAGCTGGAATCTCTCTTTCCATCCCAGCCTTCAACACCACAGCCTACTGTCACTTCCCCTCTCCAGTTTGTGCTCACAGTGATCATTACTTCTCTAATCTGCTCTGAGAGCAGCAGAAGTTACTTTGGTTTCCCCGGCAATCAAAAAAATTACTATCAAAATCACTGATTAATATCTCACATATTTACAGCACATGTTTATGCCACAAGGAGAAACATAAAGAAGGTAGTGACAAGATGCTGGGGGGAAAATAAATAATGAGCAGGATATGTTAAAAATAATTAAACATTTACAAAGAAGTCATAAAAAAACTAAAGACACATTTCCCAACAGAATGCACAATGCTACAAGTTCTAGCTGCTTCTCATATTGAAAGTGTTCTGGGTAACTGTGATCTTCAGTTTTATCACTTTAAAGTGTATATGTTACGAGTTCCCCACAGAACCACCCTCTTCACTGCCTTCTCCCAATCCTGACTTCCACACACAAGAAATTGTTTCTCCTCCCCTACATACCAAGCAGCTAACCTGTCAAATCCTGTTCTTCAAATCCTTCCTCCTGTTACGAAGTGTCTCATCGCTTCTGAACATGAAGATCTCATCTGCATCCCATCACCTTTGGTGCATAGTATCTTCTTAGATCTAATCGGTGACATCAGGCAGCTGCTGTGAACAGTGCAGTAGGAAGCTCTTCAGTTTTAAGCGTGACTATAATGTAATCCCACCCTAGTTTAAACCCCTCCTTTTATTTAATTCTTCCCCTCTTTTGTCACTATGGGGTAATGATCGTGTGCCTACCATTGCATTCAATCTTATCTTACCGAGTTTTTATGTTTAACTTCGAATATCACACTCCCTTTGTGCGTGAGCAGCTTTGTTAAAACCCATCCCCAGCCCCCATCACCACTTCAGATGAATTACATTCCTCCACCAACTCGGGACCATTGGCTTTTGGCTTTTTCACACTGGGATACAGAATACCTGGTATTGTCACACAGCTCTTACAGCGTCCCATGATGACCACTGCATACACAAGACCATCTTAAAGGTTACTGAACTGCAGCATATAGGTCACACCACAAACCAAGAATAAGAGCTTAGTCCCTTCACCTCTGTTCAGCGTGCCGTTACTACAAGTAGCGAGCTCCTCTCGGGGGTGGAAAGAGCCCTGAGACAATGGCTGTCGGAGGCCAAGGAGTGGAAATTGCCTTCAGGCCCTACCTACGGATTGTAGCAGCTGCAGCACTTTTCTTTCGGTCCCTTGTTCCGTGGAGATAGCAACCCGGCGATATTTCTGGGTTGCAAGATGAAAACGACGTGAGGGGCGAACTGCAGATAAAAAGGGCTGGAAGTCCGCGAGGTGGAAGAGGCTCACGCGTTACAGCATGAGGCGGGGCCGGCAGAGCCGCGGGAGCAGCACGGCCCGCCAGCTCCCGCCCCGAGGCTCTCGCGTGTGCCGGGCAGCCGGTCAAGGGCCGCAGCGGCACGCCGCGGGCAGCGGGGCAGCTCTGGTCCGCCTCCGCTCCGCGGCGAGGCGGGCGGCAGAGGCTGCCCCGCGGCTCCCCCCGCCGCTCCCCTCAGCGGGGTGAGGGAGGCGGCGCCGCTTCCCGCCTCCCCCGGCCTCGCGCCGCCGCCCGCGGGCACGTGGCGCAGCAGCCCACGAGGCGGCCGCGCGGAGCGGCGGCGGCTGGCGGCCCCCGGTACCGGCAGCCCGTGCGAGTCCCCGGGGCCGCGCGCCTCCGGGACAGAGCTAAGCCGGCACAGGGCTCCCGCGGCAGCCGCGGGTCGTTCTGGGCGCCAGCGCCCGCCTCCCGCTTTCCCCGTCCTCAGCGGCGGCGGCAAGCACACCGACCGTCCCGGGGAAGCCCGGGGAAGGCAGGGCGCACTCCGGGCACGGACTGGCTTTGCAAATCACGAAACAAAGCCGTTCTCGTACACTTTCTCCTCGAGTCGTTTGAGAAGGCTGACCCCCGGGAGCCTGATGTCTGTACCTGCTGCCCGCGCAGCGCCCACCCTTCCACGAGAAGATTATATGCTGAATTAAGCATTCGCTTGATTCACTCGTTTGATTTCCTTCTTTTTGCTGAAGGCTTTTAAACAGTTTAGGAAGCAGTAGGTGAGAACGTGCCGTCTGCCGGTGGGCTAAGCCGAGGGGCGCTTGGCGCGGTGCCTCCTGCCGGCGAGCCCCGAGGGGGCCGGCAGCGCGTCCAGCCCCGCGGCGGGCAGCGGGCAACTCCCCACGGACAGCACCGCGCTGCAAAGCGCGCTAAAGCGCCTGCACACATGGTGAATTTAGGTGTATAAATACATATTTGACGGTAACAAGGTCAGAATTGTTGATGAGCGTAGCGGTACTTAGCAGTAGTGTTTTCTGTTGCTTTCATTACACACAGTCAAAGCGCTGTTCAGCAAGGTGATCGAGAGGCTGTTGACCATCCCATTTCAGAGGCAAACGAGAAAGACCGTTTTTCAAAAAGTCACAAACAGCCAACGAAGACACATACATGAAATTACACCGAGTTGTTCTAATCTGGTTATTTCTACTGATTCCAACATTTATTTTTGAGGCTGACGGCGTGAATGATTTTCAGAGTGTTAACCGACCAAAGGCACAGCAAGGAGCCCGCGGTGCACAGATGCCGTAAGTAAAAGTGCTGTGCCCAGCACCAGGAACTTTCCGGCAATAACGAAGGTGTTAAGGGCGATGTGTCAGTCGTCTTCTTCAACTTCCTTTTGTGTCACTACTGAAGCATCACGCAAAAGGTTGGACGGGTTTTCTCGTCGTGGTGTTTGCTTGCTTCGTAGATTTTGGGAAGTCAGGTTAATTATGTGTTCTACGCGGGCTCACAGGCGCAAAGTGACTGATTTTTGTGTGAATGCTCGGGGGGTGGGGGAGGTGGCTGGTGGGGGGGGGTGTTGGTGAAGAAAAGCACCTGTTCGCGAAGCCGGCATGCTCATCCTGGGCGTGAGGGAGGCTGAAGTTTGCTCCTGCCTTGTCCGACTTCAGTCTCGGCCGTTTCTGAACGGGAAATGGTGATATATCTCGATTCGCTCCCTGCAGAACCATACTTTAGGCGGCCCAGTCATCGAAACTGAGTTGCTGGTGGCCTGGGATGCCCAGAGCGAAGCCCAGAACCACCTCAGAGGCTACGGAAGACCCGAGCCGGAGTTCCTGGCTGAATCAGGAACCCGAGGCTAGACCTGGAAAACTGTGTTTTGGGGCCGGGGTGTGTGTGTGAAGCAAGGCGAGCATTCTCTTCGCAGAAGGGAGCAGGCTTCTTGGCTACGCAGCGCGGGGGTCCCCGCAGGTGCGGGCGGTGCGGGGCGCTGCCTGCCGCGCCCCCCCGCTACCGTGCTGGCCGCCGGTGCCTGCCCCACGGATCCGCCCCGAGTTAGCAGCCCGAGCACCGGCACGCAGGCGAGGCAGGCAGTCGCTTCCCTCTCGCCTAGCTCCGCTCCTCTTTCGCCTTCGTGTTTGAATCGCTCTCAACCTACAGTAGCCACCGTGCGCCGGGGAAGGGGGGTGGGGGGGGATCTCGCCTACCCCTTCCATATTTAACTATTACCTAAATCCAAAGGGAAATGAGCAAACCTCTAGGCTTGGGTCTTAAGGTATTTTCAGCGCCGTTGGGCGTATTTATCCCAAAAGAGTTTTCCACAACAAGTTATTTCTAGTCTAGGGAAGGTCTCCGTCGCCCAGGGCCCTGCCTTAGCCCCGATTATAACGGCGCGCAGGGCCCGGGGGCGGCGGGAGGCGCGTCCCCCGGTTCCCGGGCAGGGGCAGGGACGCTGCGCGGGGCCGGCTCGGCGGGGCGGGCGCCGGCGCCTCCGTCCCCTGCCCTCTGCCTCTGCCCGCCTTGAGTCAATCTGTGTTTTGAATCTGTGACTTGTTCTCGTTGCGGAAGTTGAAGGGGATCCAAGAATAGTTCAGATAGATGTGTGTAATTTCTAGAGCAGAACCCCGAGAGAAATGAAACGCCCGATTCCAGAATGACACTTCGATGTCACTTCAGCGAGCCCTGTGAGGTGGAATACGGTAAGACATTTTCATTTAAGGAAAAATGAGAGACAGAGGAGGGGGAAGAGTGCTCATTTGTGAGGCTTTGGCTTTTTTAAAAAAAAAAGCTTTTTTTTTTTTTTTTGTTGCAGAAGCTCCTAACGCTCAGGAAGTGGAATTTGTGGTTTAGGGGGCCGAGCTCTGAAGGAGTTGAGAGAGACAGAAAAGAAAAAAAAAAAAAAGCCAACTCAAGCACCATTACTCCTTAAAGGGAGGCTAAATTTAAAGTCACCCAAACTACCAGGCTGCGGCGCGAACCCCGTCTGCAGCCCAGCTTCCTTCACCCCTCCAGATGGGTAAGCGCTCTTGCTTTTCTCGCCTCGTGTGGGGGCGGCTGCCGGCCGGCGGGCCGGGCTGGCACCGAGCCCCCTCCTCTCCTCTCCCGCCCCCCCGGGACGCCCCGGCCCTGCCTCAGCCGCGGCGCCTCGGGGAGGCGTCGGCCTCGCACCCCCACAGCGGCGGCCCTCGGCGGGCGCGGGCCCCGCGTGCCGCCCGGCGCCAGCAGCGGCAGCGCGCGCGGCCCGCGGGCCACCGGCCGGCGGGGGCAGGTGCCCGCGGCGGAGCGGCGGCCAGGTGGGCCGCGGGACTCGCCTTCCCACGGGCCCGGCCCCCGCGCGGCAGCCTCCGGCCTTGGGCGGCGGGCCGGGGGAGGCCGGCGGCGCCTCGGCGGCGTGGCTTTTGGAGGGAAAAGCGCCGCGCCGGGACGAAAACACGCGGCGGGAGCGGCGCCCGGAGCCCCCAACGGCTGCGGCTGCCGTTGCTGGCGGGGATGGGGGGGCGATGTGATATCGGGCCGCTTTGATTTCTCGCCCCCCTTTGCGCGGGCCCGCTCGCTGCCAGCCCCTGCTCAAGGCTGAACCGAGGCGCAGGTGGGCCTGGGCAGCCCCGCTCCCACTCGCCCGCCCGGCGCTGTGCCCGGGGGCGGTGCCTCCCCGGCAGCGCGGAGCGGCCCTGCCCCGCCGGGCGCGGAGGGGCCGGTGCTTGGCGGCGCAGCGGGGGTCGGCACCTGCGGAGCGGGTGCCGCGCCCCCGCCGAGGGGCTCGGCGCCGGCCGGGACAGGCGGGGTCCCCTTTCGCAAACTTGAGGCCACTAACGGGAGGAAGTTAAAAAAAGCGACCCCCTGAAGTCCCCTGAAAGAACCAAACAAACGTGGTTTAAACGCGCTTTTTGCGAAGTGTCAAGTGTAACGGCAGAGGCGGCCCCGGCGCTGGATGGGTTCGAGTGAACCTCTCCCGCCTTCCCCCGAGGAGCACACTCGGGGCAGCTCTGTTTAACCCGGTCCCTGTTCCCCCTCGGCCCCCCGCAGCCCCCCCCCCTCCCCCGGAGGTTTCCCACCTCGCCTCTCTCCCCGCCCCGGCTTTCGGTGCCCGCAGCTGTTGGCGCCGCGGCACCTTGCAGCTGCGGGCTGCAGGAGAGATTCCGTTTTGTTCGTTTTCGCGTTATCGTGGTTCGCGCTGGAGGGGTGAATCAGTCCCTCCGACAGCAACAGCCTCTCAGGCGTCGGGTTTAGGATGTCGGGTTTGTAACGCCTGTCCCGGCAGCAGCCCCGCGCCGTCCAGCCCGCTCTGGGTGGCCAGGACCGATAAAGCCGTTTCGCGGGTGCGTTTTCTTGGCGCCGCGGCTGCGGGCGCGGAGGCCAACATGGAGGCGCAGTGCGTCCACTCCGCCGAGTGCGGCCGCGCTCCCGTGGAGGGACGGGGGTGCACATGACCGCCCCCCCTCAGCCCCCGCTCGTCCGACGGACCGTGCCCGGCCGCTGCTGTTGCCTGTTCCCCGCGATCCGGCAGCCGCCGTCGGGCCGGCGTCCGTCCTCCGACAGGCCGGGCACCGCTCGCCGTCGGGCCGCCGGAGCGTGGCCGGAGCGGTCTCAGGGGCACCGAGGTGAGGGCGGGGGGGGGGGCTGAGTAGCCGCGCTCCGGGAAGGGAGGGGAGGGGGGGGCGAGGCGAGCGGGGCCGGGGGCGGCGGCCGGAGCCACCTGCGCGCCGCCACCTGGCGCGCCGCCCCCGGCGAGCGGCCCCTCCCGGCCGGCGCCCCTGGCCCTCACCGGCGGGCTCGGCGCCTCCCCGCAGGTTGCCTCCCCGCCGCCGCCCCGCGGGACACTCGGGGGTGACGCTCGCCGCCACCGCCGTGCCCGGCGCTTGGAGAGGGAGTGCGGCCGCGCCGGCCTTGGCAGCACCCCACGATGCCGAGGTCCTTTCTGGTGAAGAGCAAGAAGGCGCACAGCTACCACCAGCCCCGCTCCGCCGACGAGGACTACAGCCTGCGGCTGGAGACGGTGCTAGCCCAGATCTGTGCAGGTAGGAGTCCCGCGGTGGCGGCCTCGCTCGCGGTGGACACAGCCCGCCCGCCCCGCATCGCCCCGCTGCCAGCGGCACCAGCGCCCGCCGGTAGCCGTGCAGCCCCCGCGGCACGCCGGAGGGGCTGGTGCGGGACTGCACAGAGTCCGGCCGCAAACCTTGGTGGGAGCGGGACCGCGGCGGGAGGTGGCTGGCTCCCAGCGCGGACCCGCACTGAGGAGCCCCCCTCGCCCCCTTTGCCCCGCAGACAGCAAGATCCCCGAGGACACGGGGCTGTGCCGCACCGTCCTGCCCGATCCGGAGCCTTCCCAGGGGCGCTTCTCCCCGGAATCCCACCTTACCGAGGCTGCCGATGGCACCTCCGAGTCAGCGCCCAGCTGCGAGGGCAGCGTCTGCGACAGGGTGTCCGAGTTTGAGGATTTCTGGAGACCTCCCTCGCCCTCCGTCTCGCCAGGTAGGACCGGAGCGAGCGGTGCTCGGCGAGGGTCCGGCTGCATGGCCCTGTCGGTGCCAAGGGGCAGCGTCTCATGGCTGGGCGCCGCCGTCGAAAACGAGTGGAAGGGACAGATTTGCCTTTTTCCACACAGTGAGAAAAGTCAAATCTGTCCCTTCCACTCGTTTTCGGGTTATCTCTTTCGGGTTGCTTTTCAAGCCCGTCTCCCACTGCTGAGGGAGCAGTGGGTGAGAGGCTACGGGAAAGTTGTGATGCCATCGGACGTTGATTTTTTGGTTTCTGATTAATTGCTAGAGGCAAGCCGGTTATGTTTTAAAGGTCCTGGCATTTTCCTACAGGGTCCTGCTACCGGAGTTTAGGTGTTTTGTAAAACAGTAAACATTTCTACTAGGCTATCTATATACCTGTAGTAAACAGCATTGACTTTGTGTTTGGTACTACCTGCTAGACGTTTTCCCTAACTCCCTTCCAGGTTATTTCTTGCCTCTTGCCTATAAAAAGGATCTCTCCTTCTCCCTCCCTCCCCCACTTCTCTCTCTTTTTGTTTTTTTTTCTTTTCTAAAAACGCATTCGTAAAAACCAGAGGAAAATAATGACGGTCAGATTTAAACACCCCAAATCCAGGAAACTCACACTTATGGCTGCAGCGCCTGTCTCTAGCTCCTTCGTCTTGCCTTTGATGTGGTTGGAGCAGTGGGAGATGCTGTCCCCAGCCTGGCGCAAATACTTATCTCGTTTAAAAATACAATGGTGTCATTTTATAACAAAAATACGTATATATAAAACCCACTTTTTATTGCCTCGGCTAAAAAGTGACAGCTGGAAAAAAAAGAACAATTTCTGTTTTAGCGAAGGAAAAATTGTCTCAGCATTACCAACTGACAGCAGGCACCAGCAAACAAATACTTAGTCCCGTTTCCCCACTGATTTTCCTACTTTATAGTGTCCTTGCATATCAACGGCTGATTGTAATGATGCGGGTTTGCATTTTTAAAGCCTCTCCCTCTTTTAAGAGTCCTAAAGCCCTTTGAGGGGACATTCAAAATGCCGCCCAGTATCGTCACAGCCAGCCACAGGACAGTTTCAGTCTGTGCAAATGACAGACCAGACCAAATGCAGCAGTGTAGCAGTCTCTCTTTTGCTGATATTTCTCCACAAAGTGTAGCAATGTGTGTAATTTTTGTTCTAATGGGTTTGTGCCGCTCCTCTGTTCCCAAACCGTTTTCACGAGCTGTTTAAAGGACAGATGTAAAATGGAGCAGGTATTTACCAGGGCTGCTCTGCCTTTTCTTCCTCCCCACTCATTTCTTCCCCTGCTGTGGGATTCATTAGATCCCAGCCAACCATCCAGCTACCCAGGGAAGGTATCTTTGCAAAATGAGGGTGACCTCCCCAGATCAAGATTTTTCGGGGACAGGTGGGGAAGGACGGTCCTGGGGCTGTCTGATCCCATTCACAGGAGGAACGGGAGTGTAAGGGACTCCAAGTACTGTAAGGAAAGAGCTTTGTTAAATGAACTTCAGTGCATAAAGAGAAGTGCCCTTACATTAATGATGAAGGCAGTAGCAGCAGGATTAGATAGTCAGGCTTCCTCCCGCAGCTCCCCCCAACCCCTCTGCCTTCCAGCTGCTTTGTCAGATTCAGTGCGAAGCTGGAATTTGAGCTTAGGTTGCTTCTGGAAGACACACTGGTGAGAGACGGGATTTCTAGGATTGTGTTTGTCTGGGTGGGGCACAGTTTCTGTGCTTGGCAGGCAGAGCAAATGAGAAATTACGTTTCTAAATCATGCTCAGGGCAGGTGCGGTGAGTACTACTATCACCCCTTATCCCTAGAAGTGAACATAGGTCCAGGTTGCACTTCAATACACTGTGAAAGACAGATTTCGGGTTTGTCTTTGAGTGCTGTGCTGCTGATCCAGGCGGGCATGCACAGACACAATACCTGTTAACACTCTAATACGTTGTTGACTCCATCAGTGCAAATCACTTGGTTATTTAACCTCACTTTCTACGTGTGTCTGTAATCACATGCGTTTGCATAGACAGAAGCTGCCTGATAGCTCAGTGCAGCAGTATATTAGTATCTCCTGATGCGCCTCTTGATGTTGCAGTCTTGGAGGGAGGCTTCTACTGGCTATAACAGAGCTGTGCTGGGAGCGTGGTGTTTTGTGGGCTGTGGAGGAGGACACTTGAATCTTTCTTTACATATTAATCTGTTCCCAACTATTTCAGTTGAGTTTGCCTTGCCTTCAGAAAAGAGCATTGATGTTTTTTCTCCCAGAAGTGGTCTGTAGAAAGGCTGCATAGAATTGCTAGGAAGAGGAGGGAGAATCTGTCTCTCCCCATGGAGGCCTAGATGCTGTGGAACGGAGGAGAGGCAGACACAGAAGTGCCCTGCAGTGTGACGGAGCAGGGTTTGCACGTCGCCTTGGCACTGGGTATAGGGCTTGGATGGCTTGAGCTTGCCCCTGAGAAGTATTGTGTGTGTGGCTCCCCTGCACTTGTGCTTGAGAGGTCTCCAAAGCATGTGAGGTGATGGAAGGAACGTTGCACGCAAACTGATCTGTGGTGCAATGTTTACTGTGTCCTGTGTTGCCAGTTCCAAGGGCTCAAAAATCAGGTCAGCCTTCCCTCTCCTCTCACTCAACCGACTGGCTTAGAAATCAAGATTGTAAGTAATACCTTATGGATATTCAGTTCTAGTATTGAAATATTGAGGGTTTACATTTTCATGGGTTTTTTTACAGTCTGGGCTAGAAGTTGACTTTAAGAGGGAAAAAAAAAAAGTTAAGAACAAGCAAACAAAAGGAAAGCTGAGGGCCTGATGAAATCATGCAGTTTCAAGAGCTGGGGCTTTAAGATAGTTTTGAATCTTGCGATAAAATCGTGAGAGATGGCAACACTGAAACTGGTTGCAAAGACACAAGATAGATGATGTGACGCTGACCACAACTTTGCAGTCAGTGCAGAACAGGAAAAATCATGCTCAGCACCATGTCAGCTAATTTGATTTCATCGCTCTGTTCAAATGTCCCAGTCGGTATGTGCGCATATATTTCCAACCAAAAGACTGCTAATTTCAGTGGAAGAATTTGAGACTGTTAAATTCTGAAATTATGTGAAAGATAGGAAACAATCAAGTCATTCAAAGCTCAATTTTCACCTAATTTCCCACTCCCTTCTGTAACCCTCAGTGAACATTTCTCCATCCACATGGATAGCCTAACACATCACGCCTTCCTTCCCTAGCCCACCCCTGGTTATCTTGGTTTGCTGAAGGTTGAGAAAGCCATAGGAGCTGTGAAGCTGACAGGAATGAGAAAAAGCAAGAGAGAATTGTGGGTGGACAAGTTTTTGGGTAAGGGAGGTTATTCTGGAAGCCCAAGTTGTAAGCCATGCCAGTATCTTTATGAAGGTGTCAGCACTTCAGCAGTTAATTGATTCATCTTTTCCTTGGCTCACTAAAACATTTGCCCAGTAGAGACATTTGACTCTCCCAGTGCCCGTTGTGATGAAGAGTGAAAGCAGAGCACCTTGAGCATTAATCAGCATCTCTGGCAGACACAGTTGGGGTCTGATACCTCATGTTCCCTGCCCAGCTGTGCTTTCCTCTGTGCGAGGCTCCCTGACCATTTGTGCCTTTAGACACTGATCTCAAAGGCTGTGTTCCTGCCATTGCATCAGACTCTGCTATGGGCCCCCCAAGCGTGATGAATCTTATGGTGCCCACTGCCTTGGTCAGATGCCATTGCCAAGGGTGAGCCTGTTAGAGCCAGCTGAAACCATCTGAGCTTACCGTGGTGGAAGATTGCTATGATTATGACTGCTAGGAAAATATTTTTGTGTCTTCAATTTTTAATGCGGCCTATACCAATGATTTTGTGAAGTTCTATGTTTTGGGTGGACTCAGTTTCTTTACTGGGAGAAACTCGGGGCAATCTGAAACAACTGTGATTTTATTGCAGATGAGGACTGATTTTAGTTTATTTTTTTCTGACAAAGTGAGGCATGACTTTCAAGCACCTCAGAAGCTGTTCTTTATTTCAATTATGCTGTCGTACAGTTACGGACAGTTGTGGCATGAAGTTGAGAGACTAGATTTGGGTATTAAATTGTGCAACAAGCAGTTTTTAGTTTTGTTGAACAGGTAAATCTCGATACGCTTGCTCCTTCTGGCACCTCTGTAATGCCATATGTGCTATATGGATGTGTGGGATATACATCAGAGCTTAAACATGTGGACTGTCAGCTTTGATGCCCATCTTGGGACATAGAAGATACACTTTTCTGAGGATCTGCAGATAAAACCAAAGGACGTTGCAGACTTGAGTTGTTTAGTGTCTCAACAGTCAGATCAGTGTGTACACACCTCGGCACCCAGAGATGGAGGTAGACAAAATTGGTGGCTGCTTTAAATAATTTGGCTGGGACATCAGATGAGTAGGTAGTACTGGATGTACAGACAACCTTCTGTGCAATATAAAATGTCCTCCCATTAGAGATGAAAGGGCAGCCTTACTGCACAGTACAGGGGTCTGGCTTTGGGCACGTGTCTGAGCGCTGAGACGATTCTGCCCCGTGATAGTGGCTGGATTGTGGAGTGCACTAATTCCCATGCCCTTGTGTTTCTGCAGCCTCAGAGCGATCTGTGTGTCCATCGCTAGATGAAGCACCCCCCTTCTCAGTGCCGTTCAAACCATACATGTGGAACAGCCTGGGTGGCTCCGAGCTGAGGCACCTTGTGCAGAGCTACAGGCCCTGCCCGCCGCTGGAGCGAACCTCAGCCCTGGGGCTCTTCTGCGAGCGAGGCTCCGAGCCTGCCCTCTACGGTGCAGAGTGTAGCTCTTCCCTCGGACTTTATGGTGACTTCGGCTCTCCAGGCCCGGGGCTGTTTGAGCGGCCGCCGGCAGCAGCACCCGGACTCTATGCCGAGACGCAGCCTGGGCTGCAGCAAGAGAAGGGGCCAGGTGGCATCAAAGTGGAGTCGGACCTGTTGTGCCGCCCATTGCTCATCAGCACTGGCTCTTACAAGTGTGTCAAGTGCAGCAAGGTAGGGATCCCTTTCTCCCACAATGGTTATGACTCTTCCCCAGCCCCTTCTCCCTGGCAAGCCTGACCCTGTGTTGCTTTCTCCCCTCAGGTCTTCTCCACACCGCATGGCCTTGAGGTACATGTGCGCCGCTCACACAGTGGCACGAGGCCCTTTGCCTGTGACATGTGTGGCAAGACCTTCGGCCATGCAGTCAGCCTGGAGCAGCACAAGGCCGTGCACTCGCAGGTGAGAGCGGGGCGGACTGCCAGGATGGAGGTCCAAGGGCCAGGGCCAGCTGCTTGCTTTGGCTGGCTCTGGGGAGGCCTTGAAGGCAATCACAGGGCAGTAGGTGGGCATCTAAACTGAGGAGAGGAAGAAAACTGGTAGGGCTGCAGTGGGCTGTTGTGGGTGCAGAATGTGGTGGCAGGCAGAGGAAAGGGTGGACAGCTAGTGACCAAAGGAGCAAATCAACAAATTAAGGAACACAGGCTTTGTTTCCATTCCCCAGACCTTGCATGCATCTGTATTAAGCAATGGGCACTTTTGGCACTCCGGAAGTAAGAGATAATAAATAATAAATTTTCACTCTTGGAGCTGGAAATTGTAATGTGGATGTGGACTTTTTTTTAACAGCTAAAGCAACTCAGTGTGCTTTCTTTCGATGCAGCTCTCCTCATTCTTTTTCCTCCCCTCCCCCAAAGAAGTGAACCTTCCCTTGTTTGTAGTCATTGTGTCTGTGCCGGGAACATCTGAACGACCAGTCAGGTATAGAGCACAGACTTCACCCGTCTTGACACACTCTGAGTCACACACCAAAAGAATATGGTAGTTAATTTTGGTAGGAGGACTTGTAACATTTTCCACCTGCTGATATTGTGCCATATTTCCCCTTCACCCACCCACTTGACCTGGCAAATCTTCCTAGAGTTACAGCAATGGTTTTTTGCTGTTTTATTTACAATTTCATGAGTGTGCAACAGCAGAGCACACAATGAGTGGAACTATCACCCATTAAATAATGATGAAAAGAGTGGCACTGCATACTGTGTCCATGGAGGGGACAACATTTCAGGGAGAGCGTATCAAAAGCCAAATAAACTAAGGTGATTGTATGAAAGCATAGCAGGAAAAGGAAGGTATGATGGTAGTTAAGGGACAGAAAGAAGAGATGATTTATGGTGAAAGAAAGTAGTGGAGAGGAGTGTGTGAGGGAGAGTAGAGAGACAGCAGGGTCTCAATACGTTTGTTTTGATCAAAAAGCTGTTTTCCCCAGATGCTCTAGGTACCTTTCACTTGAATTTTAATGGACCTACAAATAAGCAGATAGTTGTTGCCCTGCCAGTAGAAGTCAGCCTGTGACCGAGATTTCCCAGGAGAGTCAAGGAGACCTCAGCACCCACTTTCCTGTGTACAGTGGAGAGGTGGCCTCTGAACAGTGCTGCAGCTGTTGGGATTCCCAGTGGAGTGATCATGTCTTGGGCCCCTGTTGAAATGTGCAGGCGGACTCTGCCCGGTCAGTCGGGCTGCTCTCACCTGGGCACTCCTGTCAGTAGGAAGAGCTGTTCAGTTACATTTTTGTGAGGAGCAGTGCACAGCACTGGGAGAGGGTGCATTATGTTTTCTATTATTATAGTGCTATCATGCCAGTGTTAGTGTCTCTGCAGGCCAGTCCAGCTCTCTGGAGAAGTAGAAGTGCTTGCTAAGGCAGAAGGGGCAACACTGACGTGGTGCTAGGCAGTTTGTTGCTGGTGGGATTGTTGGTGTAGTGTAACGTGTGTGTTTGGGCTCCTCTCTATGCAGGAACGCAGCTTTGATTGTAAGATTTGTGGCAAGAGTTTTAAGAGATCTTCTACTCTGTCCACCCACCTGCTCATCCACTCGGACACCCGGCCCTATCCATGCCAGTACTGTGGGAAGCGGTTCCACCAGAAATCTGATATGAAGAAACACACCTTCATTCACACAGGTCAGCCCTGCAGCTGCTGGTGTTCAGCCCCAACTGTGAGGACAGGTCTCTGAAGAGGTCTCTCTGCAGCAGTCCATTCCTCCTCAGCTGGGACAATACATGCACCTCCCCGTGCTTCTCACTGCCCTGTTGCTGTTCATGCTATCTGAGCTCTACTTGTGCAAAGGAGGGTGATTTGAATGTGGTTTCATGAACAGCAGCTGCAAAATAACCCAAATCCTCGCAATCCAATCAGTGTTCCCTTAATAGGATCCACCAATGTTTGTTCAAAGGGCTTTTGTGTAAGATGATTTGTAGAGTATTATATTCATGTAGCCTTGATTTACAGCTGAGGTCCCTGGAAAATGACAGGTGAATTTGATTGCAGCATTTCTTTTTGCAGGATCTACCAATTTACAGTAGGAACAACAGAAGTCTCCTCCTCTAGATCAAACACTAAACTGGAGGGCCTAGGGTCCAACTCTTAGTCTAAATATTTGTTCTGAGATTGTCTGCTCTTCCACCCGGACTTTCTGAGAAATGGCTGCAGTTTGATACAGAATAGGAGAGGTGCAGAGTTCTCAAGTTTCACTGTTAGTAATAAACATGGAAACTAATAAAGTGAAGGTGAATCACTGAAGGAAATTGTTTTAAAAATGTCATTCAAGGTTTATCAGAAACCTTTGAAAGAAAATCTCGCCTTTCCGACCTGCACCATTCACTTAAAGTAAAGGGAAATAAATGATGTGTGAGATACAGAAGCATTTGTAGACATGAAGTAACAGCTGTACTGGCCAAACCCAAGGTTCAGATGACCAAAATCCTGTTCCCTGATAGTGACCACTAGCAGATATCAAGGGTGAAGCCTAAAAATGGCAAATCTGTAGAAAGATGGCATTATATGTAGCACTGCTTGGTTGTGACACTTCTAGGTGACAGGCAGTGAACAATAAATGTTAATGTACAGAGATTTTCCACCAGGTGTTTGCTGGATGAAAATGAACTATTTAGGAAGTAACACAAAAAGTATTTCCGTAATAACTTTTTCAAAGGAGGCTTGATTAATTAGAATTTAGCCAAATTCTGCATCAGTCAAAACTATTATTTTGTTGTGAGATCAGAAACTCACAATTTAAAAGCCTGGACTTTTACACTGGTAACATAAAACCATGTCCTTAACTGAATCAGGCATCCCTTTCATATGCAGCATACACTTGTGAACTGAACCTCCAGCGCATTTTGTATTATTTTACGTTTCTAAGAATCTGATCTTCAAACATGCAAAGAGTTTGTTGCTCCAGCTGAAGTCAGTGGGCTCTGCAGGTGCAAAGCCATTCTGAAAATCAGGCTTGGTTTTGTGGTTGGGTTCCCTTTTCTCCGTTATGTGATAATAAACACGATGAAAATGCACTGAGATCCTGCTCCCATGGAGGCCAGTGGAGTTTTGCTACTGACACCTCCTGAGAAGTTTCGGGGGCTGGATTTATTCCCATGTACGTTATTTGCCTGCAGGAGAACTTCAGTGCTGGCTTGGGGCGACTGCTAGCATTTCAGCATGGGGAATGGAGAGAAGAGCAGATCTCTGGATGAACCCTGCCCTTCAGGGTTCGCTTGAGGGTCCTCATACCTCCCTTGGGAACAGACTCCGACTCACTGGGTTTGGCTTAACAACCTCCATCTATCTGTTCCACCTGCCCCTGTGCTGATGCTCTAATAATCAATGTCAGGCATTCAGCACTACCTAGGGGTCTTTCCAGCAGTTCCTCGTCTTTGTAGGACACAAAGCCAGTTTAAATCACACAGAGCCCATGCAGCCAATGTATTCACAAGTCATGGTGTCCCGATAGCACTCTCTGCTTCGGGCTGCTCCCAAGACTATAGTGGGCTGATGGAGGTGCAGCCAAGTCCAGGCCTGCTCAGCTGCAGTGCAGGCTTAGCTAATGCTTTGGGGCTCCCAATTGCATGTTTTTTATAAGAATGACTTCTTTGGTAATCACACAGGAATCCCTTTGATTAGCTCTGAGGCCCAGTGTGCATTTCCTGTTTGCTGTGGTCCTGCATAAGCAGCATGTTGCCTCTTACACCCTCTCTCTCTCCCTCCCCCGCCTTCTGCTTGCAGGTGAGAAGCCTCACAAGTGCCAGGTGTGTGGAAAAGCCTTTAGCCAGAGTTCCAACCTCATCACCCACAGTCGGAAGCACACAGGCTTCAAGCCCTTTGGCTGTGATCTGTGTGGCAAGGGCTTCCAACGAAAGGTGGATTTACGAAGACACCGGGAGACACAGCATGGCCTGAAATGAGTCCCAGCTGAAATACAGAGAGCACCTACAACACTATGAGAACAGACTCCCTTGGCTTCCCCGCTGGACCCAAGCCCTGTCCTGAGCATAGAACCTGGCATTACCAGCAGCTCAGAGAGGAAAGAAGAGGGCAGGGCCATGAGTTGACAGCTCAACCTGAATGACTGTGAAAGTGGAAATTAAAGGCAGGGGTTTCTCTTTTTCTCTTCCCCTCTCTGTTTCTGAAATAACACTGGAAGATAAGCCTTTTAGATATGAAGCCTGATATTCCAAAGACAGATAAGCTACCAGATATCTGTAAGCTGGAAAATATTTATCCCATGGCCAAGATGAACCCCTTGAAGTCTTTAGTAGCTTGAATCACCTTGCAGGGAAACATGGGTTTAACAGTGTTTACATGATAATGACAGTGAGCCATCAGCACGTGGTATAGGGACCTCTTACCTTGGTTGAGTTTCAGTGCTGAATGGCTTCACTCTTGGTTTCCTGTCAGGAAAACCTGGAGGATCAGGACTGAACTGTGCAGTTTGACATCTTGCTAGTTTTTAAGTAAAGGTACCAGCTTGTGCCTGATCCTGCTCTCACTTGTTCTGGTGCAAATCAGGAGCTGCATTAACAGTTACAGAGAGGCCCTTTTTATCCTCCCAGAGCCATCTCTCTCTTTCTGTGCAAGCCCTGGCTGTGTGCGTGTATGTTTGAGGCGTGGGGGGTTACTTCTTGCTACATCCACTGGGGAGAAGGAAGCTGGTGAAAGACAAATGGAAAAGCCAAAGCACAGAGTTGCGCCTTACCACTAGAAACCCATCCAACAAGTGATCCTGACTGGGAAGAGCAGGAGCACCGGGGAGGCGTGGACTTTCTGTCCAGAACCATTACCAGTTTCCGCACTCTGGGCTTGTTCTAATAACTGGAAAATAGCTACTCAATGGCATCATTTGTATATTTGGTTTTGTTTTTTAATTTTTAAAGGGAAACTCAGCTGAGGTGGGCAGGAATCATTATAAAAGTATAATTGACCGAATTTGCCTTAAATGACCCTGCATGTACCTCAGCTAAAAAAATGTTGTTTTTACTTTGTTGACAGGTTTGTAAATGTTCTTATTTCGATTTTATGGAGTGTCTTACGTTTATTGATACATATTTATTGGAACAATGGTTTAAGTTAATAAAGTATTGAGGATGGTCCAGAGTGATTTTTATTTAATATATAACTTCACATTTGTGAATGTCAGCTGTTACAATGATACACCCCAGCGACGGTCAGGGATACAGCGTTCAAGGAGGTAATGCAGTCACAGCAGAATTTGCACAAGGGCTCTGGCAATTAGGGAACACCGCTGCTGTATTTATTTGTCCAACTCCCACTAATTTCAGTTAAATGCTTCACACTTTAGAAGACTAGGACTGTCACCATAAAAGGGTTTAGAGGGGAAACAGCAGTTTTAAGTGTCTGCTTTGGAAATGTAGCCTGTCAGAGGTCCCTGCTTAGCCCAGGAGGAACTTGAATGTCCTCCTGCAAGATTAAATGTCTGTGCCTGGGAGTTTGCAGGGACACCTGAGCAGCAGGTGCATCATTTATACTTAAGCCTGTTGGGACTCACAGAATTGCCTTTTGCCTGCCTGCCTTGTCAGCAGGGCTTGCTCCATCTGGCAGCCACAGCCCATGCAAAAGAGAAGCAGGAGGATGATGGAGGGGTCCCTTGGCCCTTTCCCAGTAGAGCACAGCATGGCAGCCTGGGCTTTTATATGTGCACATAGCCTTGTTTGCCTATGTATTTGTGTTTCCAGCTTTGTACTTATATTCTGGATAAAACCAGTGAGCAGAGGCCTCCTCAGCCCTGCTGGGCTGGCCCAGCCCTTGGGGCATCCTGCCCACCCGAGGGGCTGTGGTACTCCACCCACTATGGTGCCACCCAGGTCCCTCCATGTTTCTGCTTTCTGCCACCTCTGAGAACTTCAGCCACAGTCCTTTCCTCACAGGGTTGCCCTTGCAGGCTGTGGCGGAAGTGTATCTCTGCAGGGCTAACCCAGAATGTGCCGCTTGGGCTGGGGGCAGCTCTCTCACATGGTGTTGCCCACACTGAGGCTTCACAAGCAGGGCTTTTATTAAACAGAAACATGGCACACAGTCACAGTGGTCATGGTGGGAGGCTGTGGCATAGGCGCCACAGGAAGTGCCAGGTGCTCTGAAAACCACATTAAGTCCATTAAGCTGGGTTAATTAATGCAGAAGATTAGTGTAGGAGACTAAGTGGTAATGGGAAAGGCCTGGTGATGCCCTGGGCCCTGCCCAGACCAGGGGAGGCTCCAAGGAGCGGCTCGGTGGATGGCACAGGTACGCTTGGGGCTGCCCTTGAGGCGATGATTGATATTTATTTTAGAGGGAAGCTGCTGTTGTGGATGGAGTGAGTATTGGTGGGGGGTACTAGACACAGGGTGGTTGGGGTGAAACAGTTGGCCCCAGCCCCTCTGCCCTCAGGAGGGCCTTTTCCTACTCCCTCCTGGCAGGCAGGCAGGCCTTACTCCAGCAGGCCCTGAGTGGCCTCAGTTACCAGCATTTACCTTTAAAACTGCAATAGCAATGTGTGCCTGCCCCCCCAGACTGTCTCATTTTCAAACAGGACAACTGGTGAGGTTTGAGCCTAGTGCTGACCTGCTGGCTGGGGTTAGGTGGCTGGGGGAGGCAGCTGCTGGTGGGGTGGGAGGGCTCTGCAGCACTGACACAGCCTGGGTGGCGAGACTGTTCTTCAAGGGAAGAAACTCAGCAGGTGTTTTATTGGTTTAAGTGTGTCTTCCCTCTGAGTGTCTTGTGACTTACTGGTATACCTCAGGGCACCGGTGCTGAGCTGTTGCTCAGGCCCAAACCCCTTGGAAACAGCCGTGCGTGGCTGCATGGGAGGGCACTCCCCGCCCCGCCAGCCTCGCTTGCATCAAGTGCCCTGCTCAGATGCTGATTTAGGTGAAATGTGGCTACCTCTGGGAGAAAGTCATGGCTTTAACGTGGAGAATTTGAAATGGAGTAAAAGATCTATCTGGGGAGAATCAGAACAGGCTACTGAGAGGCTGCATGACAAGTCTGAAGATTGGAAATATCTCTCTCAACGTTATTACTGTGTGTCATTAAAAATGTATTATGCATATTACATGACTCATTATTCATGAAGCAGGTTCCATACCTTTTGTCTGCCAGAGTAACAGTAGAAAGGGTAAGGAGAGATGCTGGAGCACACCTTTGTTTCTTTCTGTAAATTTTTAATGACACCTCTAGCTAACCAGTTGGTGAAGCTCAGTTCCTGCATAAAAGTGGAAAGGCAGAGCTATCTACAGGACGACTAAGCCTTTCAGAAGCTAATTTGAGCTTGTGTTCATCCACACCAACGATGATTAAATTACCTATCAAGTGTGCAGAGCTATCAGGATTCAGGGCATCGAAAAACAAGGTGAATTTATCTGATTGATTTAAAAGACATGGGTGGAACAAGTGGGTTAAAAAGTACAAAAGTCTATTCCTTATAGATATTATAAAAGTACTTCTTCTGGCAAGCTAATGAACTGTTACTTTGCCTCCGAAAGTTGTTTTGCCTGCCCAGAAAACGAATTTATTAGTTAGAATCAAAATGCTTTATCCAAATCAGTTAGCAGGCTGAATTAATTCATGAGGCAGAAACAAAGCAGCTTATTAGGTTCCATCCCTATGCCCAGCAAAGATGTTTAAAATTAAAATATGCAAACATCATCTGTGTTTTCTATACAGGCAGTTTCCAAAAGCTGATAGTAACACTCAGATTGGATATTGCAACACAAGGGAGAGAGCAGCATTTCTGGGTCTTGCTCCTTCCTCAAGCAAAACTTTTGTTGCAGTTGATGGGGGGGAAGGGAGGAAGAGGTTTCTAGAATAAGCCCTGGGTGAAAGATTGCGAGACTCGTACAACTGTATTTGCAAGCTGTGCTGCTGTTGCATGTTGACAAAGGACTGCTCCTCAAGTCTCTGCATTTTCCTTCCGTAACAGACAAAAACCAAACAGGTCAGTTGTGTCAAATTCATCTCCAACATAACCCCAGTTCACATCAGGAATGGATTTTGCCTTTATTTATGATTTGGGTGTTACTCTAAACTTAATAGTGAAATATAGCTAGGCATACAGCCCTTTGAGGGAATTCTGATTCAGAAAAGCACTGAAATATGCATGTAAGTCAATGAAGTGCTTCTCTAGCGGGGACGTTATGAGATGCCTACTCAGAGTTAAAATTCCAGAGATTTTCCCTGCTGAATCCTAGACCTCACTCCATTGCCAAGCCATAACCTGTCTGTGTGTTTTCACCTGCAGTGGAGGTGGCTTCCGAGAATGCCAAGGGTATTTTTTTTTTTTTTTCAAATTGTCAGTAGGATAGCGGTAGTTTCCAATATTTTTTCCTCTGAGTAATAAAGCAGTCTAAATAGATTTAAGGCATGTAAACGTCTGTAATGCATTATAAGGCATGCGAAGTGATGGAACCAGATTTGAAAAGATATTTGTGCATCTAAAGCTGCAGATGAATCTGAATATGCATTGAGTATAGGTATCGAGTTGTGTCTTTGACTTCCCTACTGGGGGAAGAAAAAAGAAAAAAAACCCAACACACGGGTCTCAGAAAATTTCCTGAGTCTTTATCACACCAGTTTGTAATATGCGCAACATATGGACTATAAATAGAGGGAGCACATAAATCTGAAAGAAAATGTTTCATACATTATAAAAATGTTGGCCACACCTTTTTAGAATAATGTTGCCTAACAGATTAACCTGGAGCATGTGATAAATCTTTCAAAGATGAAAGCAAACCGCTTTTGTGTGCTTGTTCCAACATGCTTCTTCTCATCTGAATTTTTTTTTTTTTTTCCACTGGAGATGACATGACAAAAGGATACTGAATAAGACAAACCTCGGCTGCTGCCTCATCCTGCCAGCTCCCTCCTGGGTAGACAGGATGGAGGTGGCTTGTCAGCCAAGGGCACAGTGTGCGTTTAAAATGGCCAATATATTCCACTGATTTAGTTACTGTCATGTAACCAGCTGGCCTTAAAGGGAAATTGTAATCCTCTGAGGTGATAGACAGTTCAGTATGATATACTATTTATGTTTTACACTTTCTTTTTTTTTTCCTATGAATAATACATTCCCAAAAGTCACTGATAGACTCAACAGGCAAGTTCAAAGGGGAGAAAGGGGTATCGGTGCAAGAGACAGGAAGCTGAACTCCCGGATTTTAAAAGAATACACTCATCTGACAAGAAAAGAGACAAAATAGATGTTTTCAGTGTTTCATATAGGAATGTTTAAGTATTGCAGTGAAGAGCCACAACAAACTAATTGTATTTCATTAAGTGATCAGCCAGAAGAGGTTAGACATTTACTTGATCTAAAATTGCTTGTAGTGGCCACTTCTAGTGGTTAATTGACCCTGATTTAAGCCAAGGAATCTTGTGTTATCTATTAAACCTGCTAAATTCCCAATTTCATAAACTGTCAGCTCTGCCTCTACTGTTGCCTTTTGCCTCTCTGAAACACAGCAACATGGATATGTAGGCAGGAGGGCAAGACCAGCTCCTGAAAAGGGAATAGGTGAAAAATGGTCTTGATGCTCTTTACACAAAGAGTTCCAACTCTGAGCTGCCGCTGCAGGAGTAACGGTTGTAGGTGTAGACATCCCTTATATTGCAAACCTGGCAGCTGGGTAACTCAGACCCTCTGGACCAGGATGCTCTTGCTTGCACTGAGTAATAGCGGGTGTGAGTCAGGGCACTGACGGCTTGAGCTCTGAGAGCAAAGAGCTGGGTCTTCCTGTGTGCTTGTGCCAGGCTTTGCACTGCAGGGGCCTGACCTTTGCTGAGCTCTGCCGCGTACTCTATGTATCTGCTGTCAGTCAGTTTTGGAATTATCTGTGTTTTCAGTAGCTTAAATTAACATTAATGGCATTCAAGAAGAGTCTCCTTCCTGTGTGATATTTCCACCACGGCTGAGGTGTTTTGCTTGTGAGCTCCGCTGCTCTGGGAGCCGGGTAGACTCGCTCCCTCCCTGCCTGTTTGTCAAGCCAGGCCTGGCTCTGGTGGGGCTCACTGCCGTTGTTTCCTACAGGGATTTGGCAATCTCTGGACTGATTTTTGTGGCCAGTTGAGGTGGTGAGGCCGTTTGCCACCTCTCCCTTCATCCCGGGTGAGGGGGTCGATGTTCCAGCAGGCACTTCCGTCCCAGTTTCCCCTGACCAAGTTGCGTCACAGACCCTTGCAGGAATGGAAAAGAACGGTTGCATTTATGGGAGGAAAGGTTTTATGCAAGTGGAGCAATCTCTGTCCTGCCTAAATTCTAATTACCTCTGTCTGAAACCTTTCATGCCGCTCACAGTGGGACTCCAGCCAAATGCAGGGCCATGGAGGAGCACGTGCCTCCTTAAGTGTGAAGTGCCTCAAACTGCTAGGCACCAAATAATTTCAGAGGAGGAGATGTTTGATTGTTACTTCTCTCTTTTGGGACTGCTGTGGTTTGGTTTTAACTGTGGCTCTTTCCACTTGCCATTTGGATGTCTGTTTTGTTCCTCTGCATGTTCAGTTGCTGTAATCTCATGTTTGAGCAATTTTTTCTGTGGGCCTCCACATGAGGGAGAAGGCTGATGCAGCCTTTGTACTGATGTTCTGGCAAGGTTAACGACCTCATTCTCTTTGCTGGTGTTTCAGATCTCAGTAGTGGCTGGAGAGCCAAGGAGCTCTCTGCAAAATACACGCATAAGGAGACATGGTTCTCAACCCAGAAAGTACGTTGGATCCAAAGGATCCCATACACTAAAGAGTGCCACAAAAGGACAACGGCAGTCGCTGGGTTGTGTTCGGCTGCTTTCATCCGAATTGGGGGAAATGCTACAATTAAGTGGCATGACTAGATGTGTAGCATGTGTTACAGTGAGAGTGTCTGTTGTTGCTGGTAGTGAGAATCTCCTAGGTAAATGTTAGTGCCCTCTGTCCAATCCCTCTCCTGGTTAGCTGCGTGGTGGGAATTCAGCTGATAATCAGTGAAGCTCCCTGAGGACACAAGTATTGGCAGTTGAATCAAGTCTCCCATGGTGGTACCCCTGCCTCTCAACCAGAGTGGCCTGGCAGTGCTGGAAGTCTGGTGGGCTTTGTTTTGCAGTGGGGAATAAAAGGTAAAAGAACTCCAAGAACAAAAACCCCCTTGTTTCCTTTTGCTTTATTTTCCTGAATGCTGTAGAAGCCAACAAATACTGGGCCTCACTTCCTACCCAAAAAGCTGCTTATCTTTTTCCTAGCTGGGCTGCGGGTGTTGCTGTGCCTGTTCTCTGCTACTGCTGTGGAGTGATTCAGTGCTGTGCATTTTCCCTGACCTCACATGCTGTGAACGAGGCGGGTCACATCTATGTGAGAGCTGGTGGCAGATTCCCTTGCTAAGAGCTGGGTCCCACATATGGGCTCCCAGCCAGGCTGGTGCATGGCAGGGACAAGCCTGTGACTGCATAGCCCTGCTCCTGGCCTGTCACTCACCTGGCCTGTGTTTTGGGTGCTCTGTTTTCTATTATTTCAGTCCCTTTACTCCAAAGGAGTTGTCTTATGTTTATTGTGAATAAAGGGTGGTGATTGAAATCAGGTATATGGGCTAAAGGAGCTAAAGTACCCCTTTAGCACAGCCCACAGTAGCCAGGGGACATGGTATAATCTCTGACCACATTGACACCGCAGCTGTCCCAGACATGCTTCTGGGAGGTTTCATGTTCTTCATAGCATAACAAAGTATTTTGTCAACTTAAACAAGTGTGAAATGGGCCTAATTCCTCATCGGGCAGTAAAAGGGCTTTTCAAAGATCCTTTTTATTGTTAGGTCTGTACAAAGCTGCCTTCATGTGACTGAGAATCTGACTTAACAGTTTTATATGATGCCCTGAGAACTGAAATTCACTTCTGTAAGACAAAAAACAAACTAAAATGCCCCTTTGTGTAAAGGGTGGTCAGGGCAGAGAAGCAGCGGGAGTAGGAATGATACCATCAGTATGAGAAAGCATGGGCCAGGGGAGATCATGTTTAACTATACCATTCTAGGGGACACAGAGACCTGCATTTGCCTTCTTATAAACTTAAAAGAGAAATTTCAAATAGGGTATTTGCACATCTTGCTAACGGTGGTGCTCGGTTGTATGTTGTAACAGTGGTTGACAAAGAGGTGAAGGAAATTCTACCACAATACTTGAGAGAAAATGTGTGTGCAGCAAGTGCCTCTGGCTCGTCCAGGCTCTGGCCAGAAAGGTCAGGCTAAGGATTCGTGAGGTGGTGCTGGAGCGATTTGATTCCTCCATGGGAATGCTTCAGACACCTTGAAGGGGGAATATGACCTGAATGTGACTTGGGAGATGGAGTATTCAAATACGTGCTGCGGTCCTGAGGAAGGAAAACCTAGGCTGAACTCACTCGGACACACAGAGCTAAGAGCGTGCTGGACTGTCACTAATTAGCTGGGGAGGGAGGCGTCCATAGCATTGTTGGTGGTGTTGATGGCTCAGAAACCTCCAGGTATGAGGCATATTGACTGTAAGAGATCTAAAGTTTCCTTGGCAGGGGGAAACCTCAAAGTGGCCTTTCTGGATTTACAACTGCATTAGGAGGCTCTGCATGCTGCTGTGATGCTGTGTCCTGAGCTTAACTACCTTACCATGAGTACAGAAAGGTGTCTTTCTAGGGACTCCTCTAAAATAACCTCAGTTCCTGAACCTGTGGTATAGTACTGTGAAGTGTCTTGGCCTCTGGTAGTGAACTTGTGGCACAAGGGAATATTTTCAAGGAAACATATGGCCAAAGTTTCAATCTCTTTTCTAGTGCTGGTTTAACTGGTCATCATGTTGAAATCAATCTGTAACTCTCCTTTTGGGGGGTGTGACATTCTTGCAGCTTCCAAGTATTATCAGATTGATTTCAATGCAAGCTCAGTGTCTGAGTAAAGTTTTCAGGGTTAGTTTCCTGCAGGGACTCACAGTGAGCCTGTAGGTAAGCTGTCTGGAGGAATGGGTTGACTGCTGTGGTGGTCCTTCATGACTAGGAAAGTTCCAACACCCCTGAATTTCCAGTGGGGCTGGGAGGCATTCCATTAGAGGTAGGTGTACGTGTGGATCAGTGTGTGGCTTGTTCATTTTTGTTGCTCTGGGCAATATCTGTTGACTGTTCAGAGGGCACGAGAGCTCCAGGTGTCAGGTGTTGTATATCTGATGAAGAGATTCACTTGTGGAAGAAGACTCAGCAAAACGTTACTCTTCTCAAGTGTTGCCTGGGATGAGTTGCTGACTCAAAGAGAATTATTTTAAGAGAGGTGGTCAAAGAGTATTGCTATGAATTTACAGTCCAACAGTCCCAAAGAATAATTCTGTTCTGTACAAACTTCTAACTATTCAGTTTGGCCCTAGGTTTTCCAGAAAACAAATACTTCTTTAGGATTCTTCCTGTGAATATACTGAACGCAATTCTGTGTTTTTCTTTTCTTCTATGCTCATTTTGTAAAGATAGAAAAGAACCTCTTTTTATGCTCCTCTTCCTTCTGAAAGGCCTCCTAAATGAATGCCCATCGACTCCCAGAATGAAACTACTGGACAGAAGGAATATCAATAGGTTACTGAATGGTGCTGAACTGCTTGTGCTCTTGTTCCCATGTTACTTTCCCTCCCTCCCCCAGTTCCCGTAACACAAGCTCTGCAAGTGCCAAAGCCACACCTGACTGATGATTTTTAGCAGTAGAGAGTAGACACACACAGGGAATTGATGCTTGGGGTGGGGAGGGACCCAAGAATTGAAAACTAAATCACCTTAAACCACTCAAACTACCTCTCTGTTGCTTTCAACCTTCTGACAAAAGCTGTTTCTCTGCTTAGATATGTGCTTTTTACTAGAACTCTTTCTAATTAGCTGGGGCAAGAGAAAAGGGAGAGGAGGGGGCAGTTAACTTCCCTTCCCTTGGAACAGCATTTTCAAAAGCTGCTGTCAGCTGGGAGCCAGGGAAACGGTGCTCAAGTTTTTGCAAAAAGCAGGCCCAGCATTAGATGCCAAAGTACTTTGGAGGACGTGTTCTGAACCTCAGTAATTTCTTCTTCACCTGGCAGACTTTTTTGGGTCTCTTCAGGGCAGGAATGTATGGACTCGTTAACAGACTCATCACCAGCAATCCTCAGCCCTTCAACTATCATCTGGGTGAGTTGCAGATGCAGGAATGCACGTGTGTGCACAGTTTTACTGTGCATTGTGGCACTTACAGCTGGCTTTCTTCCTGTGGTTAAAACCTTCACGCGCACTTCTGGGATCCAAGTACAGTGCGAACAACCTTGCAAAGTAAACACATCCACCTAGAAATTTTATTTTCCCAAATCACTCCTTTAGCTAATGTTTTAAAGATATATACGTACCACATCTGGTGCAAACCAAATATTTTCAGTCTGTTGGATCCGAGTCAATATTTGCCCAAGGTTTTACAAAGACAGTCATGAAGTTCTAACCATAGGGAAAAGTGCCCTCATTGAGGATTGGTCTTGGACTTACATATGAGCAAAGGGACACAGAGCTTTGCAATAGGGTGTCTCTGACACTGCCAGTCCCACGCTGCTGGTGCTAGTGATAGTTTCAGATGACCCCCTTGATGACAGGCCCCTGTGCGCTTGTGCAGACAGGGCCTGACTCATCACTGACGCTGCTGGCAATGCTCATGCACCTTCTCCAACCCACTGGGCATTCCCCTGGGGCAGCCAGACATGGTGGAGATGTTTGCAGCAGAGGGCTCCTCACTGGAACAAAGCCAGTGAATAAATCAGTGCATTTTGCCATGCTGGTTGTGCTCGTGTTCCAGATTTGCACCAGACTGTTTATTTTGTGTGACTTGCGGGTTCCTGGTGCCACTGCAGTCTCTGCATAGGCTTCCTGCTGACAGACTTGCTGTACTTGCAGTTGAGTTGTGGAAGCTGGCCTAATTCAGAGCTGAATCAATCTGAGAAATGGTATTAAAATCTGATTTGCCTTTTGGTCAACTGAGACTCGCTTGGGTAAACAAAGGTCAAATCTTTAGTTTCTTCTTTGGTATTTACATAGTTCTGTATATAGGCAAACTCCCGTTGCCTCAAGAACATTTAGGAGCTGACTCACATGTGACAGATTTGTCTTACTCTAACTGAAATCAAAGAGCAAGAACATGACTGTAGGATGACCTACATCTAATCTGTCATACTTAGGGTAAATCTGAGTGGGTCTGTGCTCTAAACTGAACCGAAGCTGTTTGTAGCTCCGTAACCCAGTCAGTAATATGTGGACTGCATCTAACTGATAGAGCAAGAGTCTCATGGGTGCTGGCAGGGTGTTTCTGCAGGCTAAACTCCGCAATGATCAGTCTGTTGGGGGAAAACGGATGTTTCCTGGTCACTGCTGACTATTGGAAATGCCAGGTCAGTAGGCGTTACTCTTATCTCCAGTACTTCCACTGCAATTCTGCGTGGCTCAGCACATTTGGATTTGTGCTTATGGCAGCATCTGTTTTTCACTCTGCTCTTCCTCAAGGCCAGGAACTAACATAACACTAAGGGCTACTATTAAACCTTCCTGGAGAAAGAACTCCTGCTCAGTAGCTGCACACCAGATTATGGTCAGCCTGAAATTCATTGCATTAAACTGGAAGTGGCATGTCCAATGCTATTACAGAACAGTTAAACCTCAGAAACCAGGGTGAAGAGTGAATCCATTCCTGGACAGAAACCAACCTCAACAGAGAGAGGATTACATCCTGCCTAAATGCTTGGTTTGGGGGTGCAGGTTGGTCCAACTAGCTGAATGCACACAGGAGGGTTTGATGAGTCCTCTCCTCTTTTGTAGCAGGTATTTATTTCAAATGCCTTTTTTGGATCTCTTTGTTGCATTTAAAAAGTAGAATTGTTCAGTGCCATTTTCGTTTCTTTCAGGTGACTTAGCAGTCATTACATGCTAAGAGAAGTTATTCCTGGTGGTTGCTGTACGTTACAACTATAGGAAACACCACATGTTTAGAAGTTGCCTAACGGTGTTATGGTCCCTGTTCTCATTTGCCTATAACTGTCAGACTAAAAAAGTAGGTTGAATGCTCTTATGTCAGTGCTTGAACTTTTACGTCGGTGTTTGCTTGGGTTACAGGCAATCACTGTGGTTCAGCAATCTCTGAGAACAAGGTCTTGGGGAAATGTCACTCTGGCTCTGTGCCCGTCTCTTTATGAAGCTGCAGTTCCCTCTCGTGGCACATTGGGTGGGATGTCTTCCCTTCTCTCCACACCCAGTTTGGAGTGTCCCTGAAGAACTGCTTTGTGCTGAGAGGAGGAAAAGCACCTGAAAGAGTTCATCCCTCTCAAGCTGCAGTTCTGAGATGAGCACTTTATTCCTTCACCTCAAGGTGTGTGACAGGGAAATGGGACCTATACCTGGGGAGACTAGAGAGTACAGACTTTCCTTAATGACCCTGCCAATTACCTCTACGTCATGCTTGTACCTGCATGCCTGCGAGTGGTGTCTGGATGACACCACTGGTTTTGCTGCAGTCCCTTCCTAGAGCAAAGCAGTGACTCTCAGCTAGGTACCAGGAAATCATCATGCATCTGGCTTCAGCTACTGACTTGACACTGGCTCACAGACCAGAGGTCTTTTCATTCCTGCTGTGTTGTGGTCAGTAACAGCTTGGTATCTCTGCTGCTCTTTTGTTGCTCTGGGACATTGGGATCAAGGCTGTAGCAAAGATCCTGAGTTTAGTATCAGAATTCTACCTCTGTCCAACCTGCAAGACCTACTGCAAGCTGTGAACCCACAATTCATACATATTTGGTGGAGACTTTCAAGATCTCTGCAGCTAAATTCCCTTAAGATGGTTCCTTGCCTCCATGAGGCAGAGGTGAGAACAGGCAGGCTACCTCCAGGGTCCCTCTCCTCTTCCCACAGCCTCAGGACACCAAGTGCCAGGGTGAGAAGGGTGGGACAAGACACCAAGTGCCAGGGTGAGAAGGGTGGGACAAGACACCAAGTGCCAGGGTGAGAAGGGTGGGACAAGACACCAAGTGCCAGGGTGAGAAGGGTGGGACAAACCACCTAATACAGGTGGAGGACTTCTGGAGCATAGGGGAGCAAGGGCAGGCTAAAATGAGGGGACTCTGAAATCTGGGATAAGGACCCCGGAATTGGAAATAAGCAGGGACAGGATGTGTGTGTGACTGAGGGAGCTGGAGCTTGGAAGCTACAGTCATGCTGTAAAAGGAGCTTCATTGCCACACAACAGTTTTTCTGCTAATGGGTTTTGGTGTTTCCTCCCAATCAAGACTCAGCCAACACTTAATAAATGAACATGCAGGTGTCATGGAAATGCCAGCATTTTCAGTACTGCTTGGCTGCTTGTGCACATCCATCACTATATGAGCTCTGACTGCAGGACCACAGGCTGCTCTGTATCTAGAGGATATGTTCCGGGCTGACCTGCTTTGGGAGGATGGGGTCATAAAGAAGGTGGGTTTCTGTATGATCCCTGCCTCATTGGCTGAAAAAGCTGATGGCTATGTAAGTGGGAACAGCAGGAAACTTTACAGGGCACCGACTTAATGAGTGCAGGGGAAAGCTTAACTAGTAGTCATGCTGCTAATGAGCAGTGCCAAGCCATGGAGTCTTTGTAGTGGCTGGTGTGATGCAGAGTCTGGTCTGACTCTGGGTTTGGAGGGGCTGTGTGGTTTGTTATGGTCAGGTTGGACTCCTGCTCTGTCACAGAGCAACTGTGTCATTGCCATGGGCAATGTACGCTCTGTGTCCCCAGCTCTTTAAACTGAGAATATCCCTAACAGCCAAATACGGGACACCTATTTGTGAGCATTAAGTGAGGACAAGAAACCTTTCAGTGAAATGTGGTGGAAGCCATTTCAGAAGACAACAGTTTACCCCTAAGCACATTATGATGGAGGATGCATATCTTTTGGTAGGAAAACGGTTCAGTTGAAGCATATCTATTTTAGGTGTTAGGAGTGAATTATTGCACCAGTCCTGTTAAAACTGGAAAGTTCTGATTAAGAAGTGGTGCAAACACCTACAGGTATGGTGTTTCTGTGATAGTAATAACTACTGAAGATGTTGTGCTTTATCTACCCTGTACTGCAGAAATAACAGATGTGCAGCAGCAATAAATTAGCTACACACATAATTAGGGATCTGTAGAACTGAGTGTTTCAGAGACAATACTGCTTTCTAGAAGTAAGCATCTCTGAACTAATACCTAAATCTAAAGAGAAGTGATTTCTGAGCGCAGTCATGAATTATTGCTGTTGTGAACAAGGTGTTATGCCCTGCCTCAATCTGTTTCATTCTTAGAGGCATGCTTTGCATAAACTAACACCAGCTGAAAAAAAAAAGAAATTTTAATGCACTAAATTACTACCCTTTATGTAGGACCTCATCACAACCTTACATATTGATAGAAATATCATTCTGTTAGTCCATTAGAAGTTTGAGGACATTTTCTTTTGCCTGCACTCACAAGTGCACCTACATGTGGTTTCAGGAAGCCTAATGTCAGATTAAGTGCTTTCTTGCCTATGGCTATTTTACTGGAAATCCTGGTAATGAAGACCTCAGAATAAGCATTTGTGTCAAAAAAAGCATGTTTTCAGTGCTTCCACACTGGAAAGGGATGAAGTAAGGGTCTGTGTTTCTCTTCTATTATTGATTATTTCTTGTAGTTCTCACTAGAGGATAGAGGACTAAGCTATTGTGTCTCAAAATGTCAAACCTTAACCTTTGTGCAAACTTTCTGAAGTTCAGCAAGCTATGTGAAAATGGGCCACTGTGATTGAATAACGTGAATGTGGAAATAGTTAACTCCCACACAACACTGTATTTCACCATCTGCAACGTGGCTTGGCTCTGCAATGGTTTCACAGGTCTATGACGCTTGTGCTGATTTTTGTGGTCGTTCTCCTATTTATAATTACAACTGTACTTAAACATCTGTACAGATATAAGTAGTAAATAACATTGATACATAGATGCAGATGCTAAAAATATAATTACGCTTTTGTGCTGAGCATTTGGTTGTCCAGGCTCATACCCTAGCATCCATCACTGCTTTCAGAGACAGGTTCCCATCCTACCACAGGAGCTTGCTTTATTTTTCCCAGGTGGGTTCTCTTGCATCTGGTTGTATTGAAACACATTTTGTGACTGTGTGATTCAGATCACCCTGAAACACTAACCTACCGTCCTTATCACCCTACAGCTCCACATGCTCCAATGTTCCCTGTCAATTCTACTGTTACAGATTTCTAGCATTGCAGATTCTTCCCTGCACCCCCCTTTCTTCTCCCCGCTGTGAGCTCATATGCTGCTCCCTCCTTATCTACCAAACTTTGGTTGTCATCCTCCTTCTCTTCCCTAAACCTCTGCTGATGCTTCCTCTCCTCTTACATTCGTGCTGCTGAAGTTTCCACACAGCATCTGGTGCTGACACTTCCTTCTCCCTCTCTGAACAAGTGCTAGTCAGGGGCTCTAAGCTGGCAAGTTCAGCAAAAGCTGTTGATCTGCTGTCACACACTGTATGTACCTTGTCTGTTGTGCTGATGCAATTCACTGAATGAAAAATGCCTCCACACTGATAGTCTGGATTTAAAAAAAACCAACCAACCTACCTCCACCACCAACAAACCCCCTGAAACAACCCACCTACCAATCTCCACCCCCAGCAAACCCCCGAAACAACCCACCTACTGAGAAGTATTTTTACCAAGTACAATTAGTCACAATCTTTGATCATAACCAGCCCCATTTACTACTGGATTCTGCTTGAGATTCATCAGCAAGCCGATTTTTCAGTACACTTAATGTCTCCCTCTTATTTTTTTTCTCCCTGATAGAAGGGTTTATTTTTAGTAAGTATGCCTGGTAAAAGAAGCTCAAGACTGGCAATCTTACAAGTTTGTAAGAACAGCTTCCACCCATGCCCGACCCCCATGCATCTATTTCTTCCTTTGAAATCCCAAATTAAACCAGAACTACTGTCAGACCACTTGTCTTAGGCTTCCTTGGGCCATCTCTCATACCCTCTTTCATCTTTTACTACTGAAAGCATACTGAAGTTTATTGCTGCTTTCAAATGTACTGCAATTTTGCAAGACACTTACAAACTAACGTTAGTTGGTCTAGTCCATCCACAGTGTCACAGAAAAGGACAACATCCTCATGGTTGCTTTCTCATATAGCCTGGAATAGTCCACTGTACCAGAGTGACCACATTATCTTCTACCCAAGGTCAGTTTAAAGCCCCTGGGCTAACCCAGTGTTAGGTGGCTGCAATGAGCAGCACTGAGCCACAGGATCTCAAGCTCTCTGTCCCCATAGTGCTCCTGTACTGTGCTCTGTCCCAACCAGTGGCTCCCCTTACATCTGTAGCCTCATCTTGTCTTCTTCAATGGACAGGAAGATTATAAATAGACAAGAAGATAGACAAAGTGGCCCAGATTCCTCAAAGACCTCAGCATTCACAGTTGAGGCCAGAGCAAATGGCCTGCTTTTAGTCTCTTTTTATTTTAAAATGCCTAGCCTCAACATACTTAACCATGTTCCAAATCCGTCTAAAGGTTGCAGTGGTGTATCTACAGATATATGACCCAAATCTGGTGGTGAATACTTACGAAAATCTGACCCAATTCAGATGTAACATTTGTGTTTGGTGTGGAGCCAAACCTATAGTATCAGCAACATCAAGGCAAAGCAACTGATACAGAAAAATATGCGCAGTGAACTTTTATTTTTCTTTCAGCTCTGGGTAGGGTTAGGCAAAAGAGAAAGGGAATTATTACACATGTATCACCAAGAAGAAAGCAAATACATTTTGAATTTCAAGTGCATGTTCTACCAGAAAGGGATGTTCCTTTGCAAAATGGTGGGATGCCTGCTATCAGTTTTGGTGAAAGCCATGTTAGGCCCCAGCACAACAGTGTGGGTACCAGGAGCTCAGTCTATTTCTGGCTCAGCGTCTGACATAGTCCACGTGCATGCATGAGTCACTCCGCTCCCCTTTCACTTTCCTTTTCTGTGAAAAGGGGTTACCTATCTTTGGAAAATGCTTTGAAATTGATGCTGAAACTGCTAATTGATAATCCTCTTAAAAGAGTCCTCAAATGGTAAAGAGCTCATCTCAATACATGTAAATATGCCATAAGAAGACCATTAGTTCAGTCAAAAAAATTAGCAGCTAAAAAGAAGCATGATCCTCTGTAATCACCAATCAGTTTGATCCATCAAGAAGTTGTTATCTTGGTTCAAGTTCTGAAACTAGACAATTTCTCACAACAGTTAGTTAAAAGTAGGAATGCATCTCTTCTTTCAGCAATAAAATTTTCCCTGAGGTTGCATTATGAAAGATAATGGCTTTTGATAGGTAACAGCCTATAGAAATACAGGGGCTATTATTTGGGGATTCCTATATAACAAGAAATTCTGAACAAAGCTGTTACTGCTCCTCATCACATTAGTTTTAAAAATAAATACTGTACTTCTGATCTTGCCCCTGTACTCGGCACTGGTGAGGCCGCACCTCGATTACTGTGTTCAGTTTTGGGCCCCTCACTACAAAAAGGACATTGAATTACTCGAGCGTGTCCAGAGAAGGGCAACGAAGCTGGTGAAGGGTCTGGAGCACATGTCGTACGAGGAGCGGCTGAGGGAACTGGGGTTGTTTAGTCTGGAGAAGAGGAGGCTGAGGGGAGACCTCATCGCCCTCTACAACTACCTGAAAGGAGATTACAGAGAGCTGGGGATGAGCCTCTTTAACCAAGTAACAAGCGATAGGACAAGAGGTAATGGCCTCAAGTTGCACCAAGGAAGGTTTAGACTAGATATTAGGAAGTATTTCTTTACAGAACGGGTTGTTAGGCGTTGGGATGGGCTGCCCAGGGAAGTGGTGGAGTCCCCATCCCTGGAGGTGTTCAAGAGGTGGGCTGACATGGCTCTTGGGTATATGGTGTAGTTGGGAACTGTCAGTGCTAGGTTAACGGTTGGACTAGATGATCTTCAAGGTCCTTTCCAACCTAGATGATTCTGTGATTCTGTGGTTCTACTAAGGAAAAATACATTTGAGTGTTCACATAGTCCAACCTACAACAATTTGGGAAGACAAGTGAAAATGTAAATTTTTGCAAAAAAAAAAATTAATGGTCTAAAGTGTGTTGAAAGGGCTGGATACCAGTTGATAATAATGAAATTTAACCCATTTTAAAATGAGAAGTGACTTTAGACTTGATTTTCTTTTTTTTTTTTTCTTTTTCTGTGTGTTTAGGAATGTTGAAGTGAAACATTGACAATTTGGACACTTTTTAAAGTTGAGAAATTAATCAAAACCAACCTTTTCCTGCAGAGGTTTCATTTTCAGCCAAGTAGGCCTCTTCTGATTAAAGAAGTTGCATAAAAATTCTTAATCATCTCTGAACAGGAGCACTGCTGTAGCTGTTGGGTGATTCATATCTATGTTAGAGTCAAGTTTCATAATAATCTATAGATGCTGTTGTAAGAATCTTTATATGAGTATCTTTGTCTGTCCAGCAACAGTCGTGCGTCCCCGGGGCAGTGTCCTCCCAGCTTTAGAGAGGCTGCCTGTGTAAATGGGCACCAAACCAATGACAAGTGTGAGCCTCTTTCCAGCAGCAAGGGAGAGATGGCCCGGTTACCATCCTGTGCTGAGAAAATGAGCTCTGCAGCAGATTCCCTACAGTAGCTCAGTGTGTGGATGGGAGGGTGGGAGGTGCGAGGCGGCCCTCACCGTACAGTGCTGTCCCTTCCTCTTCCCCTTGTGAGGCACAGGGAGCCAGCGTGAGGGGTGGGAAGCCCAGGGTTCTCCTGCCATGGAAACTGACTGTTGGGTGGGATCTTTACAGGGGTGGACAGGGAGCAAGCAGGAGGATGAGCTCTGGCTGTTGGAATTAGTGAAGGGGTGAAGTAGAAAGAAATTGTCAGGCACTGGGATGGGAAGAATAGGAAATATTTAGAAGAAGAGGGAAGAGACAGGAACAGAGTAGATATGAAATGGGGTGGGGTGTCTGTAACGCTGATGGCTGTGATACCCAGTTGTGAATTTTTAGTAAAAGGCTTTCAGTAGCATTAGGTATACAAAAAACTCAATGGAGTATTATCTGTGAAATACTGAATTCAATATTTTTAAAAGCCTGTGGCTCTTAGAAATCGTACTTGGCTAGCTCTCAGGCTGTAAGAGCAGATACTCTTGGGCTAACCTGCAGGGAACTTCCTTCCCCCGTTTGTAAAGGAAATAAGGATGTGAAGATATGTATCTATGCTGTTGTGCTTCCCCCCCACCCCACAACAGACATGCTTCTTAGTACTGGTGACTTTATCAGCTTTGCTTCAGGCATCATCTTACTTGTATTCAAGATTATCAGACAGAGATGAACAAGGAAAAAAGAAATCCAGGTTTTGACTCAAACCCTTAAAATATAAATGATGTAATCCAGAATCCATCATTACTCTTACACAGATCTTTACAGAAGATCAGCAGTCAAGTACCAAAACTGGGGGTCAATGTTTCACCTTTGAATCACCAGACTAAAACAAGAATGTTTCTTTCAGTGAAACCTGCTCAACAGCATTATCTTACAGTTGCATATTGACAGAGAGCCTTCAAGGCAGCTAAATATATATTTGTAGCAATGCTTTTAAATTTTAACTTTCTTTTTTTTTAAATGTTATGAAAATTTTGAACTGCAGAGATAAGGTGACAGCATGCTGCAAAGTGTGAAGTATGCTTGACAGTTTAATTAAGAAACCAGCTAGCTGGTCTTACAGATCTTTTCAGCACAAAAATGACCCCTTCTACTCCTTCTACATGTCATTCTTTGCAGGACAGTATCACGAGGCTTTTTAGGTAACTCAAAATGTTACTGCCAAGCCAAATTATAAATATTTGGCACCTTCACCCTCAAGCATTCTGGACCAAATCTTGTCCCACATCAGCCCCTGCAGCAGCAGGAGAGATGGCTTGCAGATAGGTGCTACAGCTGGAAGAGCTGCGGGTCCTGCTATAGCCTGTCCATGAAGACCTGGACAAATCACTTCACTCCCCAGTGCTCAAACAGCCTTCTGTAGCATAGGGACCTGCTACAGCAAACCAGTAGCTGTGGGTCTGCTTGCTCATGACAGGAGCTTTGCTCGGCTCCTGTCCAGCTCTCCGGTGCGCTCTCAGCGAGCAACACATGGGGGCTCTGATGCAGAGAGGCTCAGTGGTGCACACAAACCACACGTTCCCAGTGAAGAGGCCTTGCTTACCCTAGCGTGTAGCTCAGCTAGCACAGGAACACCCGTGCTGCTTGCTGGCAAACAAGGAGACCTATCTTAGTCCCATAGCAAGGCTCCAGTTTAGCTCAAAGAGAGATAAAACTCATCTTAACAAGAAAATATAAAGCGTTCTAATTAATCTTCCTGAGAGCAGTCTCTGCTTATACAGTAAGTGAGCATAAAAAATAAAAACAGCAAATGGTATTTGCATTCTTCAGAAACAATGCCTGCACTGAGTTGAAAACATTTCAGATTCATTCTTTGGAAAGAATTTGTGTGATTTCTTCTGTTTTTCTTTAAGCGTGATTCTGTTTTTCTTCAGCACTGCTTGCTGCTTGGGGTGTGTGGTTTGACACTCAGCTTGTCAGTTTAGTATTTTGAGATTGTGAGTTTTTTGAAGAGGGCACATCTGTGGTTATAGAAGAAAAACAAGAAGCATCAGATGTTCAGTGTACAAAAAAGCAGAGCTTGGGAGGATCTTAGAAATGAATAGTTATCAGAGATGACATGTATTTGACCCAGAGCTGTTGAGGGCTAATGCAGTATCTGTGAAATAATTGACTTTCCAAGTTTTCAAATGCCCTCTGGAAAAATAATCTTAATAAGAAAGAAACACTTTAACTACATTTCTAGTTGTTAAATTTCATAGTAAGCCAAGGATCTTAAGCAGCAAAAATATCTACTTTGCTTTTTTTTTTTTTTTTTTGCTTAGTGACAGTCCACAGTTTGGAAGAAAGAATGTATTCAAAACAGCTTTTTAGTGAAGGGCTTCTCTTTAAGAAATGAGAGATTGTGATTCCTAAACAAGGTGTATCATCACCAAGACAACAGTTTGCTCTCATTTGCATCAACAGCAGCCAGAGATTTAAGCAGTAAAATAACTGCCCTTTTGAGAACAGAAGGGAGTGTCGGGACTGCAGCTTCATCCCCCATACTACTCCTTTAGACTACCTGAATAATGCAGCAAGAGCCTAGGAATAGTTAAGGCTGATGGACATTTAACCAGTCTTTGTGCAAGAAGAAGTAATGTCAGACTGCAGAGGGGTGTAGGCTTAGGCATGTTTCTGTGTAAAAGTGAACTGAATGTAAAACTTACTCAGAAATCAACAGCCAACGGGGTTTACAACAGTGCCTTTGTTAAAATGCAGTGATTATTCTAGCTTAACCAGCTGCACTGTTATCAAAAGGCCTTAATATTTCAAACTTAATTTTTAATCTTTCCCTCCTGTACTGATACAAATTCACCCTCTCTTTTCTGGCTACACAGGTAAATACATCAATACAACTTTGCTTGTGCTGTCTCAGTGAAGTATTTTTAATGTATCACATGGTTGTTTCTGCTTCAAGACTGTCTTCAGCCTGAAACACGCAGGGTTTTTTGCACCAGAAGTGTGAGTATTCTGATGTTACCTTCTAACACAGAATTTTTAAGTGATGTTTTAACATGTCAACTGCCAAAGTAACATACCTATTCTTTGAACTACAGCCAGCCTTGCTGAATCAGTACTAGCCACAGATTTGTAGCCCTTTATTCTATTTGTTAAATTAACAAATCTGAACTGTCTGCAAAAGGCTTTCTCCTGACTGTGGATAGTGCCTGCAATACTGAGATGTTTACGGAAAATCCTGATCAGTGGCAAATCCTGATTAGGAAACGTTATCATTTTTTCGCATAGTAGGTGAGATAGACATGCCTAACATATGGTTGCTATAAAATACCTTAGATGAGTCAGATCTTAGCTGCCAGCTGTAAGCAGTGTTGTTCTGGCTTCTTAGATAATACCTACGAATTACGATCTTTTTGTTACTTAACTACTGTACTGTTAAATTATATTAACCTGATTTATAGACACTCTCATTTGAGTAGAACAAAAAGGCAAGATTTATGATGTAGATCCTGATCTAAGTGTTTGCAGCTTATTAAAGCTGTATCCAAAGTCCTTCAAACTCTCTGTAGTGATCACTAATTCTAACCAAATTGTAGGACTCTCCAGGAAGCTGCTGCTGTCCCACTATGTGTTCAATTCAGTTACCCCATGAATTTAAGACACTAAAAAGTGCCAGGAATGGCACTGATTTGATGTGGCTTGCAATGATGCAGGACGTACCAGTCAGTAGCCCCACTGGCTTTGTTCTCTGATCTTTGCATGCAGCTCCTGCAGGTAATCACAGTGTGCAAAACTGTACTGAAGACTTTGCCTTTAAAGTATAGGCTACCAAACCATTCTGGGGACTGACTTCTGAGGGGAGTTTCCGTAGTGGTGAGATGTGACTGCCTGATGATCACTGATGTGTCAGCTCTAGTCTGTTCGTGGAGAAGGGACTCATCAGGGAGCTGTTGTCTTGGGGTAACTGCAGCATAGCACAGTAAAACCAACACAAGTGGACATCTGAAGTGTTACAGGGGCCACGCTTACTGCATTCTTCTGATTGATAAGCCTTCCAAAGTCTTAAGTCTGCACATTCAACTATGGTGGCAGTGTCAGTAGGAAGATAAACCTGGCTCACAGATCTCAGAAACACTGGTCAGAAAGCTAGTGGCCTTTGTTCCAGGCCTTTCCAGCCCTGCCACTATGGTTAATGCTGCCCCACGTCATGCTGTACTGAGGATACTATTTTGAGGAAGATGCCCAAAAGGCATCTCACAATATTGCCCATTTTCCAGGGCAAGAACAATTTGAAAAGGCTTGTGCTTGTTTCTCACCTTTCTTCTTGCTAATTATTACTCTCTTTGGCTAGTCTTGTCTATGTTTTCAGAACTCCAGGTTGCCTTGCTCCTTGCTCTACAGCTGCAAGCAACCAAGGGGGAATGATTAACATTTATCACACACGTCCAGATCAGCCACTGAGGCAATGTATCCTTCCACTTGCTTTTTGAAACCAGAGTGCTCACATGAGAGCTACTTGAAGACATAGGTTTCCAGCTCTCTCCCCCCACCTCACCAAATCCTGTTCAGCACCACAAATGCCGCAGTTCACGTTCTATGGTGTCTTTCAGGCAGCTCGTCTCCCAGAGCACTGTCTGCAGTCTGTGCAGAGAAGTGGTTCTAAGTTGAAGTCACAAAAAGAAAGCTCACAAGAGGAAAAGTCTCTAGCAATATTACTTTCTGTCTTTGCTAATGGAAGGCACACCCACTTCCTCTGACTCTAATCAGAGGACAACTGGCTGTCAGGTGGTAGAGATACACAGTTGAGAAACAGAGGTCTTTATAGGCACCTAGCCCTGCCTTGTATACCATCTGCTGCTTATGGAAACTTAAGACTTGCTAAAGAGAGGCTGATTCTGTGTTTTCAATATTTAATGCTCATTGGAAATGACAGTTCAGCATTACCTGCTAGCCCAGTGAGAGCAAGCTAAACCCCACCCACAGCACTGGGTGTTCATAACCAATTGCAGAAATAAAAAGTAAGTATGGAAAGCTCGGAGGCAGAAGCAGAGTGTAACCTCCTGGATGTACTTTCAACACCCTGGCATTATTTTTTTTCCTGAAGACTGCCACTCACTTTGATTCTTTTGGTTTTAACTCTTAGAGAGTAAGAAAAAATTCTGTGTGAAGTAGTAGCCATCAAAATAACTGAACAGTAGGATCAGATTGCTTAGAAACCTTGGAGGGGCAGGTCCCCATTCAGTTTTGTGCCACACTTTATTACTAAATAAATTGCTCCAGGGAGAGCCAGTCTACTATGGTCAAAGTTCTCATCTGACTTTTCTGCTTGCTTTCTGCCCTCAGGGAACCGGGACAAAGGCACTAACACCGCCCACTTCATACAACTGCACTAAGGTATGATTTGAAGAACCTGAATGTAAGACCAGCAGTTCTCTCTGAATTAAATGGAGACAGGCAGGTACCTAAGATTGGATGCCTAGATTTAGAAGGTGTGAATACTGCTTTCCTCTTCTCTCTTCCTTTTTCTTCTCTCTGATGACACATCCTTTTCTCTCCAGCAGTTTAAAATCAGCGAGACTTAATGTCCAGCTGAGCTGTTCTTCCCCTCTTGCATTTTGTAGAGTTCAGATTCTCTCAAACTAGGGAGAGAAGGGTGGGACATGCAGGTTCAACACCAAGATTCATAGTACTGTTTTTTACCCCCAAAACCACAACAGATGCCTCACTTTTAAAATACTCACTGGGACTGAAGAGGAAATACAGGTGAATCTTCTACGTATTGTGTGGACACAGCCTTTGAGGCCCCAGATGTATCTTATCTCACATATCTGTTATTTTTTGGTGCTTTGTACAACCAGTTTAGACTGATAGTATGAAAGATCCTTTTGAGATGAGACTACGGCCTTTCTCCTGCTCAAAAGTAATGGGTATATGTATACTTTCTGTATTTATTTACATGCGTTTTACTCGTGTTTAAGGGAGATGAAATCATTAAAGGTAAGCGAAGAACATCCCTTCAGGGCCTTTCCAGCATATTATAGAAGTCTTTCTTCTTCATGAAGGAAAAAGGTTATTCTGTTCTCTTAGGGCAAGGAAAAGAATGGGTGAGCTTACTACACAGTAGCCAAGGAGGAGATGCAAAAATCCTGGAAGCTTACTTTTCTGAGATGCTAAGGTAGACAGTAAAAGCAGCTACAGTGAACTCTCATAAAGAGGTCTTTGGGCCTGTGACCTATTCACTCTTATTAAAAGATCATAGGTTTTCTACACAGTGAGTGCTGAAAACCAAGCCTAAAAATAACTAACAAAAAAATCACACCACTAAACTGACAGGAAGTGTAAAAACTTTCCAAATGAGAGACATTGAACCTGATGAAACACAGTCATATTCCCAGTATGATGTACATTTGTAATGCCTTCTAGGTGTACTCAGTACAGCAGCATTGTCATGGGGTAGTTGTAATCTTTATGCCCTGAGGTAAACATATACGGAACAGAACAATGGCTTGCTCAGAATCTACAGTGAAGTACTAGCTAAAAAAACCCCACCAAAAACAAAACACCAAAAAACTTACAAAGTCAGAAGCAGATAGATATAAATACAAGGTTTATGTTTTGCTCAGAGTATCATACCTATTACTCAGTCTTCTATAAGCTTATCTTTTGGTGAGGTCTTGTCCCTTCTTTGCATATGTATCAAGTAAAAAGTTTTCCATCATGGTACAAACAAACGTACCTTCTATCCAGATTACATCATGCATTCTTATGAATTTGACATGACACATGCTCTGATCACAATGGGTATTTTTTTCCTATTGCATACTTAGAAAAATGCATCGCTTCAACTCTGCATTAAAGGTTTTCCTCATTGTAAATAGTTACTTTTACAAGTTATGTTGAACGTAACTTCCCATTACAAGGTAAGTTAGGGAAAGTCAAACATCACCTAAATAAACTCTACCACACAATGAAGCTTCCAGGGAAAAGCTGCACAGGCTTGTGTTTGTTGGGGGCAATCAACATATTTATCCTGATTATCATGAAGGAACTATACAGCAATAAAATAATTAAGTGCAGAGTTCCCTTTTGGTGTCCCATTACAGAAACAAAACAAAGGAATAAACTCTGTTTTTTAAATGGAGTTGCTATGTAGCAGCCCTGGTAAGTCCTGCTTCAGCCTCAACTAGTGCTGGCATTTGCTGCAGACTAGGTACTGGCAGTTACAACTTTCTTCTCAAGTCTCTCAAAGGACAGTGTCCTAGGAACTGAGAACTATGCAACAAACCATATTATGGAATCATTAAGAATTACTAGAGGGTTAGTTTTAAATTGCATTTTATAATCAGTTAGTGACAGTAGCAAGTCTAAACATACTCAGTCTGAACAACACAACTCTTCTAAATGAAATGACTACTGAAAGCCAAAAATTCAGTTTTTAGTTATTAAAATATATTTAAAAAGTCCGGATTAGTAACAATTAGAGGCTGTTTAAAAATAACTTTTACACAGGTTCAAAGACCACCCCTTTTCTTAGAAGTAGCAAGATAAACTGGCTCTAGATCAGACATCTTTGTGTACTGTCAGCATTATTCTTAAAGATTACTGCTCCATGCATTGGGTCAACTAGAAAAATGTCAGCAGCAGTTTCTTATCACTCCAGGCTACTATGTACAGGGTTCCCCCCCCACTTTTCCAAATTCCTGTAGACAAATTTTGACTGAAAATTTCCAAAGCAAGAAAAAAATCAAACCAATCCAAATTCCTTTCTACTGCTTTTAAATAGACAGTTTTCAGATGATCCATATTTTTAGTTGTCTTCATGCATACCTCAAACAACTGGTGTTACAATTAGCTTCTCCACAAGACTAAAAAATTCTTATTCACAGGACTGAAATGAAAAAGCAGAAGTGCAAGAAGTACAATTAATACTAAATTTCATTTTTCATTTAAAAAAAAGTTCCAACAATTGAAGGTGTTCTTTTCTTCTCTGTGCCACTATTTCAGATAGCAGGAGATGTTAAGATGATCACCTTGTTCTGTGGGGAACAAAGAAGTGAGATTAGTAATGTTAATACACTAATTACTTAAAAACTATAAATGCTATATTCATTGAATCAGTTGAATATGATCAGCATAAATAGGTATTTGCTCTTAAATTTTCCAGCCTACCCAGAATGCAAAATGTAATCTCAGTATTATGCAAGAAATACGTGGCTTTTAACTCAGTTTTATATCAGGACGACTGAACAAAACAATTTCATTTTAATAATAAAAAAACTCTACTGACACTTAGCCATTGTAGCCACACAGAAATTTTTTTATAAATTGTAGTAGAACTTAAGTAAAATTTCCTCCCAAAATTGCAGTAAACCAACTATATATTCTCAAAAGATTGAAGTGATAAGTAAGCAGCTGGCATTTACTGTAAGTGACAAAATGATGACACTCATTTCCATACCATATGTATTTCTTTACTTTAAAATGTACTTACACATTTTCTACTCTGGCTGATATGATCTGTAGTTACTGTGCATACTTACAAAATGCTGAAAATTAAAACAGTTATCTGGCTTAGTTTTACAACATGCAAAATAGCTTAAAATCGACTGACCATTCAAGTAGGCAGTCTTTTTTAAATATTCTTGTTAAACTTTCCAGATCTTCTTTTTTGAAATGCAGTTCTTCCAGCAACGTAGTCAGGAACTGTGTGTATATTGGGCTCATCTGAGTAGTCTTGAAAAGTGGAGTAATTTCTGACAATCTGGCAAAAAAACCAAACCCAAACATATTTGATACAGAAAAGCAAATTTTCAATGTCAGATATAAAAAAGCAAAGCTTGTGAGTTCCAACAACTGTATTGAAGGAAGGCAGTTTATAACATCACACTTGATTCATTACAGTGCATAAGACTGTATGTATTATATACAATATGACCTGTACCAAAATACAAATTTTTATTAATGTAGTGAAACTTAATAATCTAATTAGAAAAAATAGGCTAGTAGTTTGTATGCCTCTAATCAGTTGTATATTGATGTTATATAATGTAGACAAACAAAATTCAGAACAAAGTGCAAAATGTTATATAATTACACATAAAAAAAGGAAGACAGCAGTCATTATTTTCTTCTTTACCAAAAAGCTCCTAAACATTCATACTGTAAAAGCTGTATAGTTCTGTATGAGTAAAATATAAAAGAGCTATAAAATTCTATCTTAAAGTAACCAAGAATATTTTAACTACAAATTATTAACAGGGCTCCCTGACAGAAGTTGTACTTAATCGGTCAGTCACACACTGTCAAACTTCATAAAGACATTCAAGAGGGTCACTTACTTGGATGATTCTTCCCCATTCTGTGTGCCATAAACACACAGTATGTCAAAACAGCAAACACATCTTGTTTTAAGCTGAGATTTCTCCAAACACCTAGAAGCCTCTCACAGAGGCCTTCTGGATTACTATTACTTTCACTTGATGCACATGGGCACGTGAAACATCAATTAAATTCTCAAACCAAGGAGCAGTTTGAGTAATCACAGCAATTTGATTTCTTAGTTTTGACCATCTGTACCTTAAAGCAGTTTAAATTATACTTCTTATACACTGAACTGTTTAAAAAATAGGTTTTAAGAAAGCTGGACAAAACGAGAACAGAGCTAATTTAATCTTGAAGTTCTTATAAGGGATACTAAACTTCAGCTTTAAAGCTGATACTATAGTGAAACTATTTTCTGTTTTGGTAACAAAATTAAGTGCTTGAAGTCTCAAAGTACATGCAGTCTTAGAGTACTTCAGAAAAATAAGAGAATCAAAAGGGGGAGTGAGAGGGAGGAAATTATATTTCTGAATTCAGTTCATGAAGTTTAGCTTTAAAATTTAAACAATACTTGGCCTTTCAAAATTCGCTATTTAGCAACATTTTACAGAAAATCTTGTACTTGGGCCTGATTTTCTGAACTGCTGAATAGATGGAGTTCATACAGTTTCCACCAATTTTAAAAATTACAGTGAATGGAAGCTGAAAGTAATTGCCATCTAGGAGAATAAAAGTATATACATGAGAACAGACAATGGAAATAAATAGGGCACGTCCCCAAAGAGAATGTTATTCATCATCTGAAATCATGGAAACTGCAAGGCACATGTTACTGTATATTGCATTTAGTTCCAGAATCAACAAGAACAGCGACAGAAAGCATAATCTTGAAAGAATCCAAAACCAAACATGCATAGTGCTGCTGCTAACATGCATTTCTCAGTTTGGAAGGAGCTATTGCCATGCAGATCACCTACATATGTAATATCTGTATGGAGATGAGGTGAAATGTTCAGCTGTCAGTTTTCATTTGTGCTTTAATTTTATCCGAAAGTCCTTTCTTCTTCTCATAATTCTATTGCAAAATATTGCAAAGGTAGTAATAGCTGAATAGGATACTTGGGATCATATCCCAGCAACAGTTATTTCATCTTGGATACTGTATTTAGATAAACAGTGCCATTGACACCATATAGGAAAGAGTTATTTTAGAATATGTTTGTTATTTTAGCATATGTACTTTTAATAAGAAACTCAAGGTAGTCTACAGCTTCCTATAAACTTCCCAGCTCAGAAAGCCTTGAGTAAAAACAACTGAGATCAATCTCCCTGCAGTCACTGGTATTAAGACAATCTCCACTTGAAGAAAGCTGCATATAAAAGAAGATTCTTCTAAATTAAGCAAAAATGGTGATACAACACAAACAAAGGATCTTACGAGACATAGTAAATAGAGTCTCTTAATACAAAAATAAATTTACAAAGCATTTTTATTATTAATAGATTTTTAATGAGTTAAATGGAAAACAATTTCTTTTTGGATTCCATTTCAGTACGCACATTTAGCTAAATATTTCAACTATCAAACACTGACACTTGGTGAGAAAGACTTTAAGAGATGCTCAAAGTAAGGACATGGTGTGGAAAGAAACAGATTTATGCACAAACTCTGCTACATAAACCCTCCACAAAAGAGTATTCACAGTTGGATTTGTGATTTTTGGACTGAGGCCACTAGGTTTTGTAATGTACTTCATGACAGACAGGACTGAGTTGTTTCTTTCCTGGTGAGAAGTGTAGCAGTTACTATTTAAACTGGTAAAACAGAGTGCCTCTGCCCAGGGTTGGCAACCTGGAGGCTGATTTTTGCATTATCATGTTTTATCAGCAGGGGAGCAGAGGAAGTGCTGATAGAGGATCAGAACGACCATTTCAGGGTGTTGGTCTGGAGACAAGGATAGTGGGCGAAAAACCTGGAGATGCGTTATTACTAGTCTTCAATTTGCCCTTCTCAGGATTAAGTAGGTTATATATGAACAGAGACTGGTGGCATAAACAGTCATGACTTCCTGAGTGCTGGTGCCAGGCGGCTGTAACATTGCAAAACACTCTCTTGGCAATGTTGTAGATTTACAGATTTACACACATTTTCACCCGAATTTTCTTCCTCCTGCCTTGGGCTTAAAAGGACATTAATAAGGACATTATTTTTCAAAAAGAGAAGAAAACTTGTGCAGTTTTAAGTAATATTCTAAAACTAAAATCTTTATATCATAAAGGTCACATGCTAAGGAGTCTTTTTTTTTTTTGAACTGCAGTCTGTAATATTACAGTTTCATGAATTACAAACATGTCCTAACTATCAGACCCTGTTTAAGACATTCTGTTTAAAGAGTAGCTATTACAGCCCACACTAATAAAGAAAAAGGTATTGCTATTGTCAGAGAAACTGCCAGGCATTAAATATTGAGAAACGAAGTTAAAAAAAAGACCCAATGTTTCAGCTGTAGATCAAATTTTTTTCCTTACCTGAACTTTTAAAAAACTAGTTAAGCTACTAATTATCTGATAAGCAGGAGACTAAATCAAAAAGTAATTTCAGAGGGATGTGTAAGTTTCTAGCAATTAGTTAAAAATTACATCTAGATGGGACATGTTAAACGTTTATGAATACATGTACAAACACTTTAATCTTGGAAAACTGTCTTTTTGGCATTTAAATGATGCTTTAGTCATTTGAAAAGCAGTAGTTGTTATTGAGTACTTTTCTACTTTTAAGTGGCTGTTGGAACAGAAGCAGAAGCTTTTGTCTGCAAAAGGAGTGAGCACAGGTTGCTGGTTTACACTGAGTGGTAAGTTCAATGCTCTAAGTAATAATGTATATTTGAGATACTGCACAACAGAGCATTAAGAGCTGTGCTCTCGTCTTTGCATGAAATGCTAACTGAATTAAACCATAACTGTATGCAAATAAGCCAAAACTGTATTTAGAATCAATATCTTCAAGTCACTGAAAGCTGAAGAAACTATCATGACTAATTCAATTTAATGATATACAGGATTTCGGTTCAAGGATCATCGAATTGCCTTAAAACTCTGTAGCATCTTCAGAAGACACAGAATATAAACAGGAAATAGGATACTTTGGACCCCAATAATAACAACTGGCTACTGCAACAATGCAAAAAATATAAATTAATCACCTACAGAAACACGCAAACATAAATGTTACTGTCCAAAGTTATACACCCATGCTTCAAAGGCTTGCCTTCAGCACACCCGTTAAAAGGAAGTGTTCACTCTCAGTTCATGGAAAAGTAGTACAGTATATATCATACTTCATGCAACAGTGTCGTTTCCTGCACACCCACTTACACCATATGGTAAACAGGTCTTTGTAAAGTTTAAAAAGTGTTAAAAATGTCAAACTATATCTGATTGATAAAATTTGTATTTGCTGGCTATTCCACATATGTTACATGTTCAAGAAAAAAAAAAAAAGTAGAATTCATGTGAAGACCAAGCTATTATTATCAAGCTATTAAATGGCATCTGACTATGGCAAAATGTTTACATAGTTTCAGTGCTTCAACTCAAGTCCCAAGCTTTCTATGAATTAGTTGCCTTACAAAAACATTTGACAAGTATATTTAGGAGTTTCACCTAAAATAAAGTATTTTTAGAAGTCAGTCACATTATATGAAGTAAATTTCATTAATTGATATGGTAGTGTGCACAAGTCATTCTTAGATCTATGCATACCTTAAACAAGATAGTTGAATACATTCAGAAAAGATTATGGAAGAGTCATATTTTTATGTAGGTAAAAGAGCTAATTGGCAATTCCTATCCTGAAGTGTGAATAGCCTTTCTAAAAAAATCCCTAGTTGTACAGTACCATCCTCCCCTCAGATTATGGACCTCAGGAAAACCTTTCTGGAAGTTTTGTTTAAGATTAATTCTGTGACCCCTTTGAAAAAAGTTAAATTTTCAAAGCTGCCACTGTGGTTATCAGTTGGTTACAGCTCTCTGAAATAGATACCTGAAAACAGGGGTAAGAACACAACCACCTAGGAGTTGGGTTCATTTCCATTCCCTAAAATTGGTCACTTAAAAATTACACAGCAAGTGTTGAGAATTTGAGTGTACATATTTACACAAAGCCCTTGTATACTCATGAAGTATACAGTAGTATATGAAGTACATGAAGTATTTGCTTATTCTCAAAAGAATAATAATAAGCTCCTCCTAGAAAAAGGTAAGTATTGCCAGTCTTCCTAACTTTTTCTAACGGCAGAAGCTTAAAAAAAAGAAAAGTCACTGATTGTGGCAGAAGCCATGGATCCAAACATGATTATTGCAGTCCCTTACTTTGTTCAGCATGCTTGGAACTTGAACAAGAACAGAATTATAAAGCAGAATGATGGAACAGGCAAGCACCACCTGTCCTTCCACAGAAAGCTTTGGAAAACAGGATATAAACATTTTTGTCAGTTACAGGCATTTGAGCCTCTTAAGACTCTTAACATAATCATCACAACACAGAAGTTTATTTCTTTTTAATTCTCTCAATTTCTTTCTACCTTTTGTTAAAGGCACTTAAGACTTACTTTTTTAAGAGCATCACAACCAGGATAAGTGATAACTATTAGTGCAACTAGGAGTTGCACTAACGATCACAAAAGTTTCTTGAACAGTCATTTCAGAACATGGAAACGAAGCGCTGGCAACAACTATAGGCAGCCCTTTTCTTTTTTCTTCCTTCCCCAACAAAAACACAGATGCAGACTACTGCATGTGTGCTACAGGGAGGGTGCCAAGAAGCCTCTGATTGAGGTGCCATCAACAGACTCTTGCTAAGGGTCCCTACCTGCAGGGAAGTCCAATGCATTTTTTGCTGTCTTTGGACACAAATAGGACTATGGCTAGGACCAATCGAGTCCTCTCATCTCACAAGCATTTTAGCTGAAAGTCTAGTAACACGCACTATGGACACTTAAAAAAGAGTAAAAGTGCTTATAAGCCTCTAACATCAGTTCGAGTGATTTGACATAGCTGTTAAAGGTTCCTAGAGATCAATCAGCTGTTAGCACTACTCTAAAGTATATTTGCTCTGTTGCTATGACATAAAGTCATGTCACATTGTTAACAAGGACTGATTTAGGAGAAACAATGCAAAAAAAAAAGAAGAAAAGTAATCATGGAGGAGACGCTCTGTGGAGTGACATTGATCATTACTGCCTACTGCTACACTAAAGCCTATCTGAATTAAAAAACCCTTTATACTAAAAGTCTTCCAGGATATTGCCAATCTTCAGACACAAATGACAAATATTTTAATGGAAACTCTACACTGAAGTGTGTTGCTGGGATTTGGCAAGAACTGGTTAGCGATCCAGTGCTCTTTGTATGTGTGTGATCAAATGGCTCTGAAAACAGAGCAGCTTATCGAAGTCTAAGTCTTTAATTCAGAAGCAGGGAATACCATCATTGTGTGATCCACAGATAATGGAAATTAATTTGGAAGTCTGTCAAATTTCTATTCAAAACTCACACTTGCAAGACTATTAAGAGTTAATTCTGGATTTGGAAAAACAAAGTCATGAATGTAGGACAACCCATCTTTATGAATAATTAATTGGTACTGAGAAGAATTAAGTTACAAGGCCATAAACCCACAAGATTTCCAGCTTTCCCCTGCTCCACATATTTTTTTGTAAACATTTGGGACAGTATTACCTAAATATCAACTGCTTTTGAAATTTTCAAGGAGTATTAACATGTCATCTGCCCAGCTCTGTACCTACCATTCTGAGTTGAAATCATGAGGGAAATCATCTTTGATTGCTTCTACAAGGTATAAAGGATTGGAACAGCACTGCATGGATCAAAACAAGCCATAGGCAGCAATGTCAGCTGGCAAGTGGTAGGAGAGAGATTGTTTTTCAAACTGACCCTGTGGAAGACTGGTGAAAAGGTGCTCCATCGAGGAGGCCAGAACAAGCCCTGCTGCACTGGACATACTGAGCATACTGTACTACTTCTTGGACCACAGGCAGATTATAGGGCAGTACCAAAGAGGATGCCGTTACTTAAACAGGAGCCCCTGCAGTTGTTTTAGTAATACAAGGTACTTTAATTTCATCAACAGCCCGAGACTCCTTCAGCAGCTGTCTACAGTAAATTTCCTACTCCTTGCATTGCAAGTCAAAGAGATAGCACAAAACCTCATCCACAGATTTAAATAAACTTTTGAGCAGATTTATAAAAACTAAATATCAGTATGATACTGCAGGTCATTCTCAGTAATAGTTCATATCATTTAGTATTAAAAATCCTCTAGAAATACACAAGCCATATTAAAGGAATAAATGGGGACAACCATGCAGTTATACTGTGTTTTACTGCATCAACACACAAGGACTGGGGTAATTTGATTTTGTGGTGGTGGTGGGTTTTTTTAAAAGATACTTCAAATATATTTGCACTATTCCTATGTTACAGATTTGATGGGCTTAGCAATGCAATAGAAATGTTATTAATCAGAAATGCTATTCTTTTAATATAACAGTTTTATAGAATACAGTCTTAGATTCCATTTTAATTATGTTCCTATGAAGGAAGCCTTCAACATAACTGATTAAACAAAAGTAATTGTTCTGTTTAAGACAAAGGGCTAGACTGAGTCAATACAAGTGTTACAGATCAGCAATAAAACTCATTGAAATAGATGTGTATTGCAGCCTGTAGACCATCTGCCTGTACATACAACTGGAGTGGTGCCAATATATCAAGCACTTAATAACAGTGCTTCAGTTGATGGGGTGAACTGAAACACTTGCTGCATTTATCAGTTTCATGAACCCCTACCAAAAGGCACTCAGCCATTTTGACAGAGTAAGTCAAAGCATCACTGTAACTGAATGTTCTTCACAATATATTGACCGCTTGCTTAATTTGAGGAGGAGTCCCTCACTTACTAGTATATCACTGGATACAGTACACTTGTCTAGGGACAGCAATTTTGTCAGTAAAGTATCTTAAATCACAGCAGGGATTTCCACAGACCTTAAAGCATAATGCATCCATCAGGCAGAAGTTAGTGTCAGAGAGAAAGTTGATCTAAAGCACAACATGAGTGTAGTTGTAAGGGAGCTGAAAAAAATCATAACCTTTGGTATAATTAAGTGGTTACACAATCATACTCAGAAATTAGAGAACATCACAGCCTCGACTTATGTAATTTAACTGTTAAGATCACAGTTTCGGTTAAAAAACACCACTTGCTTCTTATAACTTTAGTTTGAGCATGATTTTAAAAGCTCAATATTTAAAAAAAAAACCCTTAAAAGCAAAAGACTGTCTCTAGAGTGAACATTTTCCATTAGAACACATTAATATTTGACAGACAATCTTGAACTGGAAGGATCTAACTTACAAACAAGGTGCAGAAGTATTTAAATATATCTCTGGAATTAAGTCTTCTTTCAAATTAAAGTATACTAGTGCCAAAAAAAGAGTAATTATCAGTGTCATTTGCAACTCTGAAATCAAAGCAAACTCTAATTTGGGGCCCTTTGTTAGCATATCCTATCAGTCAAAGAGGGCAGTCAGTATTCAGGGGCTGTTTTCTTCAATCTTCCCAAATTTATTCCTATATTCTATTTTCTTAATGAAAGATAAAACACTCCAAAGCCCACAGTGTTGAATGATAACAACTGACAGAAATAAACAGGCAATTTTCTTACTGAGGGAAAAAAAGCTACTTCTCGTCTAGTTTTAAATATAGCCTGAAGATCCTATTCTCATCATAAAGACAAGAATTTTGTAGCTGAAGTGCAACTTATGTTTTATTTATTATTTAACTTCCTTTCATTACTGTGTACTGACTTGTCCACAAAATCCAGCACAGACACTTTAATCCTCTGATGGCAACAGAAACTAAATTATTCATAGTTTAAAATTTTTGTCCACTACATTTAAATCAATGCTACAAACACTGATTCAAAATCAACAACTGGAATTCCTACATAATCCAAGTATACGGCAAAACTTAAGGTTCATTCAAAAGTTAACTTTGTTAATTGTTTCCACTACCGTCATTTTTTCCTATGCAGCTTCTACAAGTCTGTTGAAGAAAAATGTTCTCTTTAATACATGTTTATGTACATACTTACACAAATTATATATTTTTCTTCTTTTAAAGTTCACCTTCCACACACATGTTTCATAGAGTCTGTGTCCAGACATAAGTCAACTCCCACTCCCTTTTAATGGGGTCAAAATTTCACTTGTGGTGCAGCTGGATGGATACAACTAACAGTAAAAGGAAAGCATACCTACAGTAACAAGGGTTTATCTCACCATTTGATAAAAGTGCTTACTAACAACTGAGAGACAAAGGATTTGCTCTTTCTTTCTTTGTCTTCCCCCCAATCAGTTATTTGTATCCAAATAGGCAACTGGCAATTCAGTAAGCAATCTGAGGTGCACCTAAAGCCGTACCAGCCCAAACACCACTGCTTTCTAGGATGGTGGTCAGGGAGCTGGGTCAGGCCCTTGGGACCAGGCTGCACAGCAGAGTTCCCTCATGTCATATCATGCTCTCCTCACATGGGCTTTGGAGGCCGAGTGAATATTTGCAAAATACTTTGCTGGTTCTACTCTAACATACCATTTTTTGTTTTTTTCCATTAGGCTGCATAAGGGAATTTTTCAAAAGGCACTCCAATGTTTTAACTGTACTATGCAGGGGAGACATGTTGAGGCAACAGGCTTATAGCTACCTTATCAGGTACAGAAACTTTATTTAAAATTGATTTAATAAAGTGCAAATGTTCTGGATCTTTGTATTTTTTTTTTAACCTAACGAACAGACTATTTGCATGAAAAGCAGGATGTATTGTTTATGCCACTTTTTTTCCTCTCTCCTGAAAGTTAAGGATCACTCCATCAGCTGCCAGCTGTTATTTATAACAGCCAGCTGTGTAACTTCAAAGATCCTGAAGTGAAAAGATTTTATAATGTTGCACTGGTACAAGATACAGAAAAGGAAAAAACTCACTGACTGAGTATTAACTTCTGTAAGATAGATGAACTTTGACTTTTAACGAAGGACAAGTAAAACACCTTATATATAAAAAAATTCTATTCACATCATTGGGTCAGTAATTAATTTTACGGGAAAAGTAAAAGTCTAATACAAAGGAACACCCAAATTAAGTCTGAAACTATGGTGAGACGTTTCATCAAATGGTGTAACAATTTAGTATAGCCATTTAGTGGTATTTCTGTCAGTTCTTACATTATATACTTGAAGACAACATGCCTTAGAACATACATTGTATATACAAAAAACTGAAAAAGCTGAAATTAAAAATGCCTCAAAAAATAAACATCTGAAACTCTCAGTTCATGTAACTCACACTATTTTACCACAAGATAATTATGTAATACAATTCTTCTCAGAAAGTAACTAGAAAATGGCATTTCTCAGTATTCCCATATTTCAGCTCCCTGTAAGCGACATAAACATGATAGCAACAATTCCCATTCAGGTGAGAGAAAATTTACAAGTCTATTGCTTTGTGCAATTATTTTAACCATTGCAATGCAAGCATCAACACTGTTTCTTCTCACACAGTATCACTCCTATAATGTTCCTTTTGAGCAAGTTTTCTGACCTTATATATGCACACATAAAATAAAGTCAGTTCCCTTGGCAATTGTCCAGGAAAGGAACTACACATTTCAGAACATTCAGCAGGTGGAAAATGACATCGCATGCTCTGCAAGCATTTGCTAGCATTATGCTGAACCTGTAATATGAAGCAGTTGGCTTTGTTAAGTACTTGGGGATCGCTGTTTTTAACCCAGGCTTAGCCTGTCTAATGAGAAAGAAGGCAGCCAACACTCTGGAAATACTTTGATGTTGCGATGCCAGTGACAAAAATTCAGGGACCCATGACCCCTTTAAAGCTATAGTAATAATATGTAATGGTTCTATTTGCTTCCTGTTATAGCGATATTTAGGAACTCTATTTCCAAAACTTACTTATTTTAAAATGACTACCAATACTGCCATCAACACAAATATCATATAGGTCTGGCAAAAAACAATTACCTGGGCAATCATATGCAAAACAGAGTTTCTAGGTATCTTTAACAGTGGGTTAGAAAAACCTCTACAAGAGGTTTCTACACAAGGCAACTAAGGAAGCATCAAAACCAGCTCAACAACATCTACTGTTTCTTATCCAGAGTACTCTTCGTACAAAGTTTTGCTGGATTAGAGACTGTGTTCACCATCTTGTATTAATAGATACAGCTGCAGGATGATTTTTTAAAAAACAAATGGAGTATTGTACCCACCTCTACATTACCGTATTCCAAAATATTACTACAACATTAGTTCACAGACATGAAGCATCAGAACTTCTATAATACTGCATGCCATTTAAAGCATTCATACAGGGATTTGTTCCAAAAGGTCTCCATTTAGCTTACTTATCTGCATAAAGCCAAGGCAAAAAGAAAGTTCACAATATAAACCCAGAAGAAATCACTATCAGCTGTTTCTCTCTAACAAATCTAAGTTTCTTAGGTACACATTTCAAGGACAGGCCTTGTTTAAAAAGCTCCATTTATTTGAAGTCTGTTTCCTGCTAACCAGCTGACAGATCAAAGGTACTTCTCAGTCCTACCATTCTACCATTTGTTCCCATTTTTCCTCTTTTTCAACTTAGTAAAAATATTACATTTAATAAATTTATTTTAAAATTGATCCTTTAATCCTTTTCAGTCTCCTATTGCTTACTTTTTGTATTCCACAAAGTTTTCCTGTGACACCTCTCAAACACTGGAATCTATGCCATTTAAGTCTTTGGGTTACTTAGCTACATAAAATTAAGCACAGGTATAAGTCTCTGTAGCATTAAAACCTGCTAAGATGTAAGCTTTTGAGAGCCTGAACCTTTTAAGTACTTTGTAAAATATTCACTGTTGTATAAATTATTGTGCACGTACAGTGGGACAATTTAATACCTAAAAGATGTCTTTATATACAAACCTGGTACATTTTATGAACTAAACATTGTTTCCTATACATCTGTTTTTGCAATTGCTGGACTTTCTTGCTGCCATATACTGGTAATCTATTCCCATCAACTCAACATCTCAGTGATATGCAAAAAAAAAAAAAAAATATCAAGAAAGATTAAATAAATTATACTGTCTTACAGTTAAAACAGCTACAATGCAATATGCTTAGGTAAATCATTTGTCAATACTTAACTTTATAAAAGGTACTCACCTGTACCCAGTTACTATGGAAACAATGGTCATAAAATTGATCATAGTTTAGTTTCTCAACTTTCTAACACTGTAACTTGATTATCTGCCTTTCAGCCCAATATACAGATCAAACACCTGGAATAACGCAGCTGAGTAAAGAGACATGCTAGGAATAGACTTGATTCCATTGTGTTCAAATTTTTTTTCTTCAGACCTTAAACATAAGGACCTCAGTATTTTTCTACTTGCCTTTCCCAGTTTTGAAAACAAATGCCAGTGCAGTTTTGGACCTCTCAAAATGAGATTCTAAAAAATCCCCAAAAGTTAAGGATTCTTAAGCACCTTTTCCCAGACATGCCAGCTCACAGTAGGTTTAAAAACAAAACCCCCCAAAAACCCCAACCCTCTTCCTGTTTAATTGTTTTATTTCCAGATCTATCACTGACTTGATGATCTCCAATAAGTCACTTTTCTACTCTTAATCTCAATTTTACCATCTCTATGACAGAAGAACCCTATTAAGGCTGATTTGTGAGAGTACACTGACCTAAGCATATACCTAAAAAAACCAGAATGTGTGATGAGGTTTGAAACAAATAGGAAGGGCCACATGAATCTCAACTATTCTTTATCTTTTGCAAAACCTGATACCTCATTTCAGAAATACTGAGTTTTATGATGAACGAGTTAGATCTATTCAATGTCTTAAAATGTTCAGATGGATAGAGGGTGGAAGAGATAGAGTGATATATGCATTTCTGTCACATAGGATATAAGCATGGTGTACATCCAAATGAAATGAAACATACTGAGATCCCAAGCCTCTAAACAGTCAAACATCTGTACAGTTTTTGCACCGACAACAGTTTTGTACCTAATAGTATGTAATTATACATACACACTTTGCAGTTTCTGGACTATGCTCCCATATACTGGATAGCTATGCTTGCTACCAGCCAATTAAAGCAGAGTTTTACTTTTGGGAAGGTATGGGAAGAGAACATGTACTGTTATGGACTTGACTGCTTTAGTTTCTTTGTATTGTGCCATGCAAAGTTTTATGAATATATAGTTATGTTTATATATACAACATTCTGGTTAACTAATGGTTGCCGGCTTACTCTGATTTTTTACTGTAATTATACACTTTGCGTCAATAGAGCCACCTGTACCCTGATGCTAAATCTGCTAGCTTGGATTGTGTGTAAATTCCAAGAGCTTCATCATAGCCCATTACCTAGAGATACACTTCATACATCATCTTGTCAGTAACATTTCCTTCCTTCCTTCCTTCTCTTCCCCAAAGAGGCTGTATTTTCTGTTTTCATATATATGTAAGGAACATATTTCAGAAAATACTGTACATTTTTTGCCTTCACTGTTAACATCCCACAACAGGATCAGAACTTAACTGCCAGACTAGATGACACCACTGGGTGTCAAAATTTTTTACATCTCAAGAAGTAACAAACTAATGAGAAGAAATACAAGCTTCCTTTGCACACAATTCCTACATTATTGGGAAATGAAAACAAGTCTGCAGTTCATCAGTGTACTGCCCACTAGCAATTATAACATTAAAAAGTAATTTGCCTCCTTTCTGAATTAATTAGTTGTAATCTCCTCTCCCCTCCAAATTTTTCATGCCTTTGAATAATTTTTAGTTTATCACTGGTCACTGTAGATTATTACAAGAACACCAACATTCTCCAACATAACATTACCAATATGAAAGCTAATGAAATGCATGTCTGTTTCCCCCCTACCTGACATAGATCTTCGATGCATGGGTCTTTAAGTAGGTCTGTGGACCACTGTTCTGATTCAAGCATATTATAACAGCTCAATTATTCAATTCATTTTGTTTTCTAAGACATAATTTGATATAATGCAAGATTTTTAAGATCTTCATGGCTTTTAATCACTTTCAGGATTCTTCCTCCTTAAAAACTATTATATACTTCATAGCAAAAATATTGTCTGCCATGTCAGGTCTGGCACTTTCAACAGCAATACGACACAGAAAACTAATCTCTGGCATGAAGTACTGTCTTTCTAGACAGCCTGTCTTAATGTCTAGCATTATATATATGGAATGTTTTACATTCCATAATCTGCATCAAGTACCACAAGGAGAGGAATGATTAGATCTTCAAAAGACACTGCTCTTTCACAGATTTTCCATAATCAAAGTTTTTCTGTTATAGTGGTTCTAGAAGAGTTAAGGATCAATACTTCTACTTTGGAAACAATTTATTGCAGTGCTGAAGAAGAATAGGACATGACACTTAGCCTAGTAGAGGTACCATTATGACACTCTGCACAGAACCAACCAAATAAATCCAGAATGCATGCTAAAAATTCTGCTGGTACGTAATACCTGGGGATCACATGCTAGGAAGCCGTAGTAACCTTTCCAATGATATGTACTTCTACATTTTTTTTGGGTTCAGAAACAAGCCAAATCAACACTGATTTTCATCTTACGATGAAGTTTCCTTTAAGTCAAAAACACTGCCTATGTGTCATGTCCCCATTAATGTAGGCTGTTCATTAGAAGGCTTACTAAGATAACGTTAAAACTCTGGAAAAAAAAAAAGCAAGTGTGTGTCAAAGTCATGTTTTTCTTTTAACAGATGGGTAATGTTTCATGATAAAAAAATGTTTGCATTGAATGTATTAGGATTAATTATTAATAAGGAAGCAAGTATATTTTCATGGGGTTACAGCTTCAGGATTCAGTTGCAAAATTAAAAGTTCAGTTTGCTCTGTGGATGAAGTTAAAATACATTTAGTTTAAAACTTAGTTTAGGGCAGCTGTTAACAGTGTGGATTACTCACATCTTACTTGCAGCTTTAGTTCAGAACTGTCTATATTACTGCGTAACTGTACAACTTATTCTGTGCTACGACATGACTTCCAATAAGCAAAGCTGTAGGCAGCAATTATGGAAGGAGGAAAAACATGACATTACAAAATAAATCTTCTAAATATATACCTTTTCAAGAGACATAAATTTAAAACCATTCTCTCTCTAATAGGGCTGGGCAATTTTTCCATCTGCTTGATCAGCACATAGTTGTGGCATAGAGTTCAATAGGACATGAACTCCACTGACCGAGTTAGCTCCCCAAAGAGTCAACGTGATAAAGCAGTCTTCTGAAATCTAGCATGCTATCTTTCAGAGGGCTGAAACAGAAGTTGCAACAAAAATCTCTTTTACTCACACAAAAGGCAAAAATGAAGTGGCAGAGGAAAGTACTTTCCCTACTACCATATCCTTAATTCATAAGTACCCTTGCAATATAAAGCTCCCAAGAGTGACCAAAGCAGAAGATCGGAAATTATGTTCAACATAAGTATTTGCAGAGTCTAACAAAAAGACTAGGCAGAACACCACCATGAAGGACAATTTATTACTAGTGATGCACTTTGCACACCAGCTCTGCACAGTTGGGCATGACTTCAGTCTGAATGCCCACACATACAGCTGCTGGGAACAGGTAGATTTCTGTGGCTTGGAGAGATTTCCAAGACACTTGGCAGATAGCCATGACCCTGCTCTTTCCTTGCACTGGGCAGCAAAACTGGCAGGTGCAGAGAGGACAACTTTCTGAGCCAATTCCCCTAACTCCACGCAACAGAAGTCCAGGAGACAGCATGTGCTAAGGCTCCATCCACTCCTGCTGACAAGGTCAAGGGTCAGAACTGTAAAGGGGAACTAATTATCCTGGACTCACCTCAGAGAGTTTGTGCTGGCAAGCCTGAAAGTTAGGCAGGACATCCAAATCCCCCATTCAGAAGGCTATCCATGAGAAATACTAGAATGGAAAAAACTGCAGCTGCATGTGCTGCAACGAAATCCAGTGTCACTTTTCTGTGTACAAGCACTACAGCAACACACTGGCATTTTTCTGGATAAGGAGAAACACCTTTGAAACTGCTAGAAGTTTCTTCTTCTATTTTCTCCCTTATGAATGATGAAGATATTTAATTAATTAATTTTCAAGTTGGAGCTGATTAATGTTCCAATTAACAACACTGCAAATCCCTCAAAATACTGTTCTATATATGTTTCCTAAGTAATACTGGAACATGCTAGGAGGAAGTAAAGTAATACTGATCTCCTCCACAGTATGCCAAATAAGCAGATTTGAGTTTGTTTAGAAAGTGCTGATAAGTAAGAACTGCTTAACAGAAAACCCATTTGAGTTCAGACTCACCAAATGACAACCCAAAATTATTAAGAGTGAAAAAGGGAAGAATATACTTTTAAATTTTTTAACGTATTAAGACAAACTTGCCTTTTCTCTGTTTCACACAATTATATAACATTACAGATAGAGACCAAGAGTAGAGACAATACTATGACCACATTAAAACGCTTTTATAAAGAGAAAGACTTTCTGGATTTTTGGTCCTGCAAACTCTGTTTCAAAAGGGGAAATAATTGTATTTCTAGCTTAACGATAAATTATTTTTCTCAGCTGAAACCTGGAACCAATCTTCTATCATCAGACTTGCTAAATAAAAGATCATCCAGCTGACTTGTTTGTGGTTTCTGGAGGAAAAAAGAGTCACTCTGCAAGTCTGATTCATATCCAGTATGTATTTGTACATTTCAGACATTCAGACATTTTCAGACAAGAACAGAGTAGCATTATCACAAACATCTGAATTCCTCTTAAAATAGTTTTGAAGTGTCAGTGTTAAGCAATAGATGTGCTCTTGTGTGCAAAGAAGTAAAAACGCACACTTGAACCCAAGATTCTCCAGTTCCTGAACTGTTATCTCCAAGAGAGTAAACCTCTAGAGTACATCTCCACATGACACATTTATCTAAAGTGGCTGCACACATATAATGATGGCTTTTGTTTAGTGATCATGGTCATTTTGAGTTTGTTTAAATACTGCAGCCAAATGCTTATAAACTAATCCCAGAACATTTTGAAATGCTTCAAAGCTTTTAGCGGGGAAACCTCTTGCATAGGCTTTGTAGATGAAGCTGACCACAGTTCACTGGAACCAGCCAGCTCAGATAAGTAAGATGAAAGCAGACATTTCCTGAAAATATCTTGAAAGCTTTCCATTAGACTGTACCAGGGGTATACACTAAAAACAGCAAGTGCCCATGCTTGTATAGCAACCAATCTTCCCACTGCTTTCTCCATTCTTTCTTGAACTACTGTATTTGTATCTCTTTATCTGCATCATTTGATGTCTTGCAAAGTTCTTCAGGGGAAAAAGATGCAACATCTAGTTTACAGTACATTATAAAGCAACTATAACATAAAATTCTGCTTAACATACTCAACATTGCAACAGGAAGGCACAGAAATATACCACTGCCAAAATTATTATAAATGACAAATAAATTTGATCTACAGATCATTTTAAAGAGTCACCCACTCCATGACAGGCATGAATGCAATTATTTGAACATAATTCTCTGGCTGTCAAGGTGTACTCTAAGGAGGTTGATACAGCATTGCTGAATGTGCTGGTCATAAAGATAGCAGTGCCTGAGGCTAGATTTTCAATAAAGGCTGAGACTGGCTGTTCATATTTTATACGATAATTTGATTGAATAAATCCAGCTGTTTACTAGGAACAGGAAATGCTCCACTGTTGCAATCTCCAACATTTTATACTTTGAGAAAGACAGTCTTTAGTTTCAGGCACTTCATTTCAGAGCAGTGAATTTGAAGCCCAGGTTTCTTCAACAGTCAGTAGACTCAAGGGCACATAAGTACTTCGTAGTTTCTCAAGGACCAGCAGACTATAAAGGGAGCCTAGGTCTAATTTAAGCACCAAAATTACATGTTACGACTATCCAACATGCTGTATCCTACAAAGAGTTACTATGCATGCCCCAATGAAGAGAAGATAGCATTATAATAACATAATGCAAAGTATTAAGCAGTGATGACGCCTGAATTCAATACAGCAGTAATGATAATAGATATTCTGCCCAGTAGCATATCACAAAAAGGGTCAGGGTATTCTGAAAGTGCACTGTGAAATTAAGTACACTGTTTGAGTCCTCAGCACACGCTAGCCATATATGAGAAGGAAGTGGTGAGCCACAATATCGATGCACAAAATGGGGTGCAAGCAAAGTCCAACAGTTGCTACTTTAAACAAACCAACCCTGTCCCCTTCCAAACAAAACAAAAAATACTTGAGGTCTTAGTAGTTTCTGAAATCCCATGCTTATTCTGCTTTCTGTTGTCTCTGTTCTTATACCTCCTGCACCCCAGGGTACCTACGATACGGTCTTTCATCCTCCTGGAAAGAGGAAGTATTATCCTCTTCCAGGGTGTTGCTTATGCTACTTCACTGTTTAGTGTTAGGAGTAAAATGGCCATCCTCTGTCTGGGACCAGGTCAAGACCTGTGAACACATCCTCTTGAAAATGTTCTCCCCTTTCAGTGACAGAAGCTAGTAAAGAGCCATTCTGACTCTGGTCCCATACAACCCTGTGATCTGAATGACATTACATGTGCTGCAACATGCATCACCTCTCAGTATAGCTAAGGGGAAGCCACAGAAGACTTTAAAGAGTGTAATTCTTTTTATGACCAGTGTTAGTAAGATATAACAGATTCCCTGGCAGACTGCAGGAGGTGAGAAAGGGCCACAATCTCAGGACCTGTCTGCGAGGTGTTGCCCAGATCCTCAGTAGCCCTTCCCTGCGCACTTCTGGCTTCCACTAAATAGCCAAGTTTGATTAGAACCCACAAATAATTAAATGTTCTGTTTTAATCTTTCCAGAAATGATGCAACATTCATCATCTCCTTGGAGCAATCTTAACACTCATTCTACCCCATCGACATTCTTCCACATCCTCTCCTAAGAGGGGGCTGACAGAAATTGTTCAAAATCTGAAGATCATGAGCTTGCAAGAACTTTACAATAAGCTGAAGTCAACAGGAGTTTTATTCATGATTTCACCAGAATAATATTAGAAATAAAATCTAGTCTATCTTAGGATCAAATATAATTTGTTTGTTTAGAAGTGGACCCTTAGAAAGCAAAAGTATAAAACAGACTTGGTACTCTGTTTATACTGATTGCCACCAAGACTGCCTGCTACTTGCATAACATTTTAAAGTAATTGTAAAACAGTCATTAGATATGTAAACATTTAGAGCTCATCATATGTGGAGACCAGCAACATATTTTAACTTCTGATCAAAAGAGTCACCATTTCCTTAAATGTACAGAAACTACTTGAAAAATTCATAAGATCTGTTTCACAAATTACCAATTCAACCATAAGAATATATAGTAAAAATGACAAAAGATTTGTTCTTATAGTTGATAAAAAATTTATGCCAAGGCATTCAAGTAAAGTTACTTTCTGTGTTCTGATTTAATGAATCATTTGAGCGGTATCTGGCTGGGTGACACAGATGTAAGGCTCGCTGAAGCCTACTCTAATGCCTGCTGGTACAGTCTTCCTTGGGACAGTAAAGCCAGAACAATGTGTCAGACTGAAGTAATATCAAGGAAAGTAAGTGCAGTACTGGGGATGCAATGAGGCTGGCCCACAACACTTCTTGACCTGTGAATGTCTAAGTACTTCTCTGTCCTACAGGCTCCAGTGACCCAGGAAGCCCAAAAGAAGCAGCAGCAGTGCGGTAATAAAGTCTCTAGAATAAGATTTTTGCAATCTTGTAATTCAAGCTGAAAGACATACAAAGATTGCTTGATGGTTTAACCCTACTGAAAGGCAGGGCCTGACACTGTGTGAAACCACCAGTGAATACTTAAAAGGTGAACCAGTGTTAAATGTTTAATACAAATTTCTGAGAGAACTGTTTTACACACTGCAAAGTTTGTTTAATACAAATTTCTGAGAACTGTTTTACGCACTGCAAAGTTTGTATCTTTAACTTCAGAAATGTACATGAATTTGGAAAATGTAAATTAAAGAAGTTACTTGATGCGTATGACTACAGCTTTTATAGATCGTGCCTCCGTGTAGACGTTTACTGACAGACACTATAATAAAAATCAGACTTCCCATTAGGAAAACCCTTGGAAAGAATTTAATTCTACAGTAAGTAGAACAAAGCTAAGGAGGACTGTAGCCATGTAGTATCATAATCTTAAACAGTAAAGATAATCCTCAAAAATAAAATACTGGGTTTCAGTATTCCTTTCAGAAATTTGGGAGTTGCTAAAAAAGCTTTCCCCTCTCAAAGAAGTTTGCTAGAATATTCACACAAACCTATTCAGAAGCACACCATATCTTCATGGAAATAATTTTACTTTAATTGCAAAAGTGAAGTCTTTTAAGAAATTAGAAGTAAAATGAGAAAAGTGTAACAGTTATGCCAAATCCAAATAATGTAATACTCATAATTTTGTTCTACTGTCACAGAGAGAGGAAGAATGTCTGTCAGCAGCAAATGGAAGACCAAAGTATACTCCTCCTTCACCCCACCAGCCCTCTTTAAAAACCCCTAAAGCTTAATTTCTCCTTTTTTAACATAAAGTTTATCCACTGTTAACATGTTTCAAGTGGGACAATCCTGTTTTGTCAGGAGAATTTAGTTCATTTGCATGAAAAAATATTTCTGTTGATTCCCCAGTTAATTTAAAGAAATCTTTCACTCCTTTTATCTGAAAATTAAATCTTACCTTGATTAGGCTAGTTAAGACAGTTGTGTATGAGAATATTTGACATTAAAGAGTACTTACACAGATAACAAAACAATAGCAATTAGAGTCCATTCAGGCATTTTGTGGATAATATTTCTGTTTGTTAACCTGAAAAATAATAAAAAAACATCAGAACATTTCAGAGTGAAAGTAAACAGATTTTAACTGCTGAACTTTGATTTAAGTCTACCATTAAAAGAATACACTGAGTTACAATGCAGCAATTACAGCTGTATCTGAGCAATTCGCCAACTTTCAGGCTTCTCTCATCCTTTAATGGAGGAATTGCAGAATTCCCAATATGTCTCTTTTTTCCTATATGAAAATGGGAGGGGGAAGACTGAACAGAAGCTAATTCTTTTAATTAGCTCACAAATAGTTCTGGCTGCTGTGAGGGCTCAGCTCTCACTTATACCCACTGGGAAATTCTCAGGAACTGCACATGTGTTTCTCAAAAGACGGGCCTTCTTACACTTAGTTTCCCCCCTGTTGGCTTTGGATCCAGATTTGCTGTAAAAGCTAATGTTGCGGAAACAGAATGGATTTTATAAGATACTGGAGACAATCCTGTGATGATTCTTGTTTTTAAAATGGAAACCTCGAATTCTAACTTACGCAATGGAACCCATTGCAGATTTAAGAGCAAGAAAATGAGGTGTGAATCAAGAAGCACACGGGTGCTCAGCAAAAGTGCTGCTGCATTTTATACCTGCTGACTCATTTGGCTGAACTTTGTAATAAGCAGATCTACTTTAAGTCAAATGTTAATCTGACTCAAAACAATTCCCATGTGAATTGCTATGGCTGAATTTAGGCATGACCCATGGTGTTGAAGACCAGCAATTTCATGGAAAAGTCACAGCTAAAAACAAAGCTGTAGCTAAGCGGACACCCAAAAAGGCTAGCAGAATTAATTTTATTCAGAGACATGGCACCATCCAACAGAAATACTGAGGGGCAAGTGCTTCCCTGTGTTTGCTTCCTTCTTGCTCTCAACTTCCCTTCTATGCAGCCTTGTATAAATTCAGATCCAGAACAAAGCTACCCTGTCATTCATACCCATTTCTACAGGCACTGGTGAAGATAGGAGGTGGCTTAAAATTAAATACCTAGAAACAAATTTGAATCCAGGGTTTTCCTCTCCAGTAAAATTTTTTAAAAGATTTTTAAAATTTCTTTGGGCAAGTATATAGTTACCAAAAAAGTGTTAAAAAGTGTAAAAATAAAAGTATGTGTACTTGCCATTGTTAAAATTCAAATTTTCTTAACTAAGTCCCTGAAATTATATTCAAAATGGTCATTAAAAATGCAGTTATTAGTAAGATGTTTATAGGATCATTTTGCATTTCCCTATTTCAGAAAGGTATTAAAAATTAATAAAATTTTTATTTAAGGATAGTAATGATCAAAGCAATATTATCCTATTTTTCTTCTCAAATCTCCAAGTCTTCCAACCAAAATAAGATTTTGAATCAATGATTACTCAAGTAGTCTCTCAACAGCCTGAGTTTTCTTAAATGGTGAAAGGAAAAGTAGTGTTTTGTGCTATATGTACAGGAATTGTCACATCAAACTAGACCAAACAGTTCTGGCAAACACAGATTATTTTTGTTATTACAAGTTCCACGTTTACCAGTTACTATTTGAAATAGCTGACAACAAACCTCATACCTGGTAAACTTACATTACTCTGGCTACAGAACAAGAGACAAAACAAAGGCTGAACTCAATACTGATGGCAGTGATAAACACTACCAAGAAATGCCTGATGGAATCATCTTGACAGGCAATTCATATGTAACATTCCAGTTAATCTGCTATGATGAGACACAATGGAAGAGACAGCTCCAAGCCACCTGGGAAAACTCTGTCAAAGAGAGAAAGCAGCTTTATTTCAATGCTCTACAAGGAGTTATTATTGATTAGAGCACAGGAAGGTGTCATTCTTGTACACAAACTGAGAGATGCAGTTATTTGTGTCAATTAACTCTTATTCAATGTTAGTATTGATTGGCAAGGCCTGAACACTAGTCATTGCCATCAATATCCTATTTATGAAGGAGGTAGTCAAAAGACACAGATAACCAGCAGGATACAGCAACATAGATCTGCTGATGCACTACTGTCACTGGACTGGATGAACAGTCAGGCTTCCACAATGAGTAACCTTTCAGTACAACACCTGTCCTAAAACACTTGTGCAGCTGAAAAAAGAAAGCATTTCAGGCAGATGAGACTAAAGCTAGCAACCTACAGGTGTGAAGCCTTCAATAATAAGGAGCACTGGAAGGGCAATCACTTTCAAAACCAAGTTGTGTCAACACCAAGGCCTATGTAGAGCAATTTCAGACAACAGGGAAGTGCAAGTCCTCTGTAAAAATGGTTCATTAATTCTCTAGCCAAAACTGTAACTTCAGAACGATCCATGAAAGAGAGGTCACTAGATTTCTGTCATAAACATACAATGTGGAAATGTTAAAACTGTACAAAACTTTGTGTACATGTGTACATGATTTGAGTTTTGCAGTGAAATATCTTCTGTTAAACAGTTTGGCTAAATTCTCCCTTACCTACCCAAAGAAAGAAAACAATATGCAGCTTTTCAAAACAGAATGTCTCTACTTTCTTAGCCTCTGTAGGGCAGGATAGGTAAGCCAAGAAAGTTGGATGATCCCAAATAGCTGTGTGGGTTGCTTAGTTGCTAGTTTGTGGGTGTTGTGGTTCACCCCACCAAGATGCAGCTGGACTCAACTGCTTCCACCATCCAGTAGGCAGCAGGCCCCATGCAGCAGTTTTAATGCTCTATGAAGGAGCTCAGACTGAGCAGATAGATCCAAGTGGCAGAAGCTGACAGGGTAAAGGACTAAAAAGAAAGATGCATAAAAATTCCAACCCAAATGACCTCCCAATAACTGACTAGTGCCCAGCCTGAAAAGAAAGTGAACTCTGATACAGAAGTTGTGGGAATACAGGGGAGTCCAAGGTTAAAATAACTAGTAAACAAAAAAAGTAAACGCTCAAGTGACAGAAAAAGTGCATACACAGTTGGTTCTACTTCTTTTCCTTTAGTTGTCTTCCCATCTGTCCTGGTTTAGCCAGGATAGGGTTAAGTTTCCCTAGCGGGGGGGGGGGCGGGGGGGGGCGGAGCTCTAGCCGGGTTATTCAGATACCATGCTGACGTCACATCCTGGCACGGAGTGCGTGGTTTTGTACAACCAGTCCTCTCACTGCTGTATCGGTAGATATTTTGCTCTGTTCATTGTTATCACTGTTACTGTTATTGTTATTGTTTGTTGTGTTGCTGTTGCACTGTTGTATTAAACCTCTCCTTATCTCAGCCTCAGGGTTTTGTATTTCACTCCCTTTGTGGGGGAGGGGCAGCGGCCGCATGGTCTCAGACCCTGGCAGGGATTAAACCACCACAACATCTAATTACCATCAGCTGCAAATTCTGTTAGCAGAACTCCATTAGCAAACGATGGCCTGATTTGTAAACACTGCCTGCTGCGGCAGCAGATTTCAGCACGTCCCTAAGCGCCCTGTGCAAGAATTTGGACAGGGACCACAAGTTACAGGAAAGAAACAGCAATGCAAGAGCTCACCAAACTTTCCTCAGCAGGATTACATTTCCTGGGATTTTTAGGAAACAATTTGATAACAGGGACACTGTCCAACAGGGAATGGCAGAGGGGCACCAGGATTATTATGCTAAATAGTTATCCCCTAAAAGGTCCCTAGCATGAAGTATTATGAACCAGATGCAAGAAAATGTAACTGGTTAATATAAAGCAATCTTTTTAAAGTTTATTTTTCTTTATACCTATTTATAAATTATAGTCTTGAGTGTTATTTCCTTTTCTAGAAGTTTGTTTATCCTTACAATGAGAATATACTTGTCATCTATGAATCTATGAGATCAATGTTCAACACATTGCTATGAATTTGACTAATAGCTAGTAGCAATGAGTTACTGGTACTAAATACACATTTGGTGGAAAAAACATTCCTTTGAACAGGTCCATGCTTGTTGTCAGTTTTAGCCAGTATGTTCAGTGTTCTTACAACTGTGAGAAAAAGAAAAAAAAAAAAAGTGCCCCAAAGGAAGAAGATTTTCTTTCGTTTCTTCATTTTACAATTTATCTTTGTTGCAAAGTGAAATCATCAGCAACTTTGCAAATGAAGCAGCCTTTTCATTCACACATCCAGATTCCTAGGTGTAGGCATACGCAACTTCAGTTCAAGAATCTGACCTGTTAGTTTGGCCATTTGCCTGGTCTGTAAGGCAGCAAGCTGACTTCATGGGATTAGAACATAAAGTTGTGATTTTAGGGGACCTCAGCTATCTACAGTTTTTCCAAAACTTGCACTAAGATGAGCTAAGTTTAACTAACCCAGGTCACAAATACTAAAGCATGGATTGTTTTTCTTTAGGCTTCAACTAGACCAATTTAACTATAAAAGACAGCTCCTCTACCCCGTGAAAAAGAGCGACATATTTACATATTGTAGTATAACTTATTTTGATGACAACCACAAAAAATGAGCTACTATTCTTAACTCTAGGCTCTCTCGTTCAAGAGAAGCCCGTTGAGAAACCACTTGAGAAAAGGTCATTAACGTTCTGGTACTTTCACATTTCCATACAGAACCTTGTCTACAACAAAATATGGCTGATTGACTTGAAACCCAGAACCTAGAATTCCACTTAACAAGGTAATAGGTAAAAGCCTATTAATAACTGTATACACAAGGTAACATACACTCGCGATACATATTTAAAAGCTAAAATATTGTCTTGGAAACAAGAGTCTTGAACACATCTTTAGGAAACAACTGGATCATATTCATTGACAGAGTTCAATGTCAGTGATAAATTCCATAAAATGAATTAAAATACTTGTGACCATAAGATACAGATGAAATTCTATTTTCAATATGAAATATTATGCTTAAAAAACCCCAACCACACATTCACAAACATGATCATTTAGCCTCGATTTATATACAAATAGCTAATTTTCTCTCGATCTTTTAACAAAGTGCCCTTACACACTCTGGAGAATTATTTGACATCTCAGTTTTCGTAACAAAAGCTTACAGGCACTGAGGGACTTGGTTTGGGAAGAGCTCTAACCATTCTAAAATGTCTCTTGAGATCCCTCTAGTGCGTTTCCCAGCAGTGGTGATTGAATGAAATGCTGCCCAAAGGAGGCTGAACTGCAAGTGTTTCTTTAAAAACCAATGGAGCTGAAAATTGTTGTTGCTTAGTTCACCACATGCTCTTTTACCCTTCTTCAGCTAAGCTCTACTACAGCCATGTGTTTTATCTCCTACCCTCTTTTGCAAGTTCTTCAGCCTGAAATATTTCCAGTACAAAAAACAGGAAAGAGCAGTAGCATTTGTCAGTGCTCCCTCCATAGTCATCAAGCATTTTAACTATGTCAACAATGAAAGTAATGTTTTAATTTTTATACCTTGCAAACATAGATACCACTTAAAATTTATCCCAGGTCCCCCTGCCAAATGATTCAACCTAAAAATCAGAGAGACCACTCATATTAAATAAATTTAAACCTACCTACAGAACTGGAGATTCAAACCTATGCCTTCATCTTAATATCTATGAGCTAGCTTTTGTCTATCAACAGACCTTTCCGTATCAGAAATGTAAGAAGGAGAAAGCGCCCAAAGTTTTTTATTGCTTCCCTATTTCCTCTATTTTTGTACTATTTTACCGTCAGTGACAATAAAACTCCATTTATTTTGAGAGAGAGATAGAGATATATATATATATATAAAGGAACTTAAAAATTCTTGTGTAGTGCCCACAATTGTCTTCAACCATCCCCTGCCTGAAATGCTGAATTTCTAAGCAATTTATCTGGAATCTTCACAGTAAGAGAGCCCCAAGAACTTGCTACCATTACCTTCAACTTACTTCTTAACAAAAAAACCTTAAAAATAAACTCACAAAGAGTTATCTGAGGGATCAGAAAGACATCAGGAGAGATTTTTAAAATATCATAAATTATTGCTACCTGAGCCAGGTATTGGAATCAAAGTCCAAATGAATTAGATCTGGTTCCATTCTGTTAATCCACAGATATGTGTGTGTATATATATATATATATATATACACACACACTCACACATATATGTATGTTTTTAGAAGTCCATTTTGACTTCCAGGCTCCTTTCATATTAACCACTTTTAAAACTTCATATTCAGGCCACATTATCTTTGAATAGTAAAAATGATTTAAAATAGAAGTTCTGCTTTTGAGAACCTCCAGGACTTCTCACATAATCAATCATACAAAAGTAGATTGAAAGAGACAAATGTAGTTTTTCCAGTTCTATCAATCCATAAGCCAAAGTAACTATTAAGTATTTAGACTGCAGAGCAACAAAACTGGTTTAAGTTTTAGGACAAAAAGATCTTATTCAAATAATTGGTATGTATACAGTATATACATGCTGCTCCGATATAACAAAAAATATCTTCCCTGGTTTCAGTGCTGTTGTTAAAATAAAAGGTTAATCACAACTTAAAAGACTGCAATTATGGAACCAAGTTCAAACACTAACAATTCTTTCGAAAGAAAGAGAGCATGCACAGTCACCAGAAAGGAAAGGAGTATCTTCCATAGTAATAAATCCCGCATATAGAGATCTGTGTTTTAGTGATGTCCTTCCAGACATCCGATAAATCATAAGGAATCAGGTAGAACTGGGTTTCTAGTCACCAAATCCTAGATTCCTTGTGGCAAATGCCACATGAATGTGTTTTGGAAAATTTACATGTAAACCTCCCTCAGGCTGGGTATGTGGGCGGGAAGTTTCAAGAGTGACAACGTACACAGAATTAGCAACTGTTGTTGCTTCTTTCCCTGACAATACTTCAAGATGCAGGACATTATCTAGGACCAAGTTATGAGAGCTGTGTCCCAAAGAAAACCTAAAAACGTTCAGAGAAGTTACCACGTGGTTTTCCCTCCTTCTTTATCCCAGTGTTTCCAAATAGTGTCTTTAGTGTTTCTGACTGAAGCAAAGCTTCATCTGTGGTGATGAAGTGTCCACTATATCTGCTTCCCCTTGAAATCAGGAACAAGACAGGTCAAAATGGACCTTCTTTCTGGCTCTAGAAGTTAGTGGTAACAATTATTAATCACATTAAAGCCATTTAGCCCGGCTGTAGGGAGCCAGAGCAAAAGAAAGCGACAGATCTCAGAAACTCATGCTTAATAGGAGGTGACGAGGTAGCAGAACCTTTAAAAGACTCACCATCATCCTCTGGAGACCACTGGCCTAGTTTTTAAAAATCTACAAATACTCCTGGTGACCTAGCCACTGTCAAGAGCAGGAGAAGGGCTGACTTGTTAGTCCACAGGGAATGTGACATTACCTACATGAACACACAGCCAGAAAAGGGCAAATCTGCAATGGGGCACTCTCTGTGTCCAAATCACAAATCATTCAACAGCTTGTTTAATTAATCAATCAAGAAGAATTTCTATATGAAGACCAATACTCACCTGAAAGTTTTGACAAGATTTTTTAGCTCTGTGTAAACATCACTTGGAGTAATCTGAAGAGGGCCCAAAACTGCAGGTAATCTAGAAGGCAAAAGACACCTGTCAATATAAATTTTCCTCTCTCATTTCTTCTCAAGTAGGACTTCCACCAAAGCTCATGAAAATTAATAACAAGAAAAAGAAATGGACTTTCGTGCAGCAGATCATGCCTGTGGTTTACATTTCAAATTCCTCTGAGAGGTGTTTGGGCAACACCCTCACTTTACAACAGCTTGTTTTCAGAAATAAGAAGGTCTAATTCAGTGTGAATGTGAAGAAGAAATTAAATATAGTTTTACACGCCTACTCTTATTAACTTCACATTTCAGATCTGACAAGACATTTTTACCAAAAAAATCAAAATGTTTACATTATGAGGATTAGAAATCCAGGCCTCATAAATGTTTCAAATGTTTATATTTACCTGGTTCAAAAATAACAATACAAAAGGAAACTACATCTCTAAATGAGGTTTGCACAGAGAATATATATGCTAACCTCAGGCTCACAGAGATGCACAGAAATAACATTCCACTGTAAGCCTGATAGTTGGAATCAAGATAGTAGTGTAATCAAAAAAATTCAATACTCCCTACTTGACTGTCTGTAAAAATTGCTATAGCACAGCGACTGCACATACTGTTCAACTAGCTGTCAGTATCCCCAAATGCTGCAAATACCATGCATTGTTTTTCACATTTAGGATTAAACTTTTGCCTCTATTTACCTGTTTAATAGTTAATATCCTCTTGCATTTGAATATCGAGTTATTTACATTTATATGCATGTATGCACATGGTGCATCAGTATTCCTGGAAGAATCAAGATTTCTGTTCTCCTTTACATCATTGCATGCTTTACAAAAACCAAACATGGGACTTTTATGATGCCAGGCATATTCATAATCCCACTGACTTCATCTGAACACACCAAGAAATCGTTGCTCTGTCACAATGAAAATAGTCTCCCTTACTTGAGTGTGACATCACCTCATGAGATTTAAAATGATCAACTAAAGAAGTAGATAAAAAAGAATACAACCTTTGAAGAAACTAAGAAAAAGAACATTCTGTCTTTCTTATCATGGAGTATCAGACTTTCTAGTTCAACAGAAATTTTGCTAGAAGCTGAAAATAACTGACAAACTTGTGGAGAAATTTGAACAAAGAGAAAACTGCTTTATCATACAGTAGTAGACCTTGGAATCTGTGCGACACTGACACTTACAGAAAGATCAGAGATAGTCACCTTTCTTACAGCACGGTTTGATTCCGTGTTTGTAGCCTGTCCACACTTGTTGCAGGTAGAGAGAAACAGAACAGAGGTTTTGTGGGGAGCTTTGGTTGTAGGTTTTAGTTAAAAAAAAAAAGATTCTGCAAAATCTAGTTTGGCCAGCTAGCACAAGCTACAACCATAGAAAAGCAAAATACCCATAACAAAACCACCACAATCACGACCTTCAAACACTCATTTATCGGCATTCCCTTGAAAACAGGAGTATTTTCAAGGTCCTCTCAACTTTGACAATTTAATAATTTTAACAGCCACAGCAGAGATACCTTAATATCTTTTCTGGGACTTCAAAGCCCTTTTATGTATGTGAAAAAGGTCTGGCATTTGGAAAGTTTTAAGATTCAACTCTGAGAACCTTTAATAGTTGTAGCTAGAGGAATACTGATACCAGCCATCCAAACATGGACTAGAAACTCTTTTAGCAAGACCTTGCTTAAACTATTAAGAGGTCTGAAAACACCGCTTCCTTCTGTGTAGATCTGTTTGCCAGTAACAGTATGCTTAATGTACAGGAAAGTATTTGCACTCCTCCCAATCAACTTCAAGTTTTTCAGTTTAGACTTGAGCAGTTGGTACATACAGCTATTTAAATAGTTCATATTTTATGTCCATCAGAATCTGCTTTTAGACAACGTACAAGAATCCAAATAGCTTAGATTATTTCCAGATAACTGAAAGGAGGATGATAAATAAAGTTGTTGTGGAATTATTTTTTTTTAAGCACACATTCTCATTTTAAGCACCATGTGTTATATCAACATTTAGATCCAAAAACCATAGACATTTTCAGTGTAATGGCCCAATTGTGTTGACTTCTGCCAACTACTGAAGATTGGGAACATGCTGTCATGCCAGCCTGGAATGCTGTCAACTACAAGCTCCAACACTTGTAGGAAGGGACAGGTTTCTTCCAGAGAACACTTTAGTAGCGAGATTCTGACATCTGCCTCAGTAGGCTGTGCAAACTGACATCTGCAACTGTACTGCAGATGAATGCCTCAGAAACAAATACATTCTTTAGGGCAACAATGGGTTTAAGGCCAACTAGAAAAAGCCAGAATGTCCTTGTACAGTGTGTTTGTTACTTAAAATTATGATGAATGAGCACCAACTTCAGGTTGACATTTACTAAAGTAAAAGATACTTACGCTTTTCTCAGTTTTTCAAGGACGATGCGCTTTCTAATCTGCATCTGTGCATTTGAATCAACAAGTGGGAAGGTAAGATCTTCCTGTTGATCATCCTGTATTAGACAAAAAACATTAACAGCTACAACCTAGTATTTAATTAAAGCCAAAGCATCAAAATAGTTATAGTTTATCAATAAACACATGGTGTGCAGCTAACCTACTTCTCCCCTTCCCTGTGCTAGGTATTTATCCATTTATGATCACAGAAACGAGCTTCCTTGAAAGCAGGCTTTATACAGCCTCAAAACTATTCCACTGCACACTTACTTTGTCTTTCCTTGGATGTTCCTCTGCTTGTGCATGTGTCACTGCCTCTTCAGCCAAGATGCACTTTCCTTTATAGAACTCTTTTACTCGGAGTTCTAGGAACTCTGTCTCTTCTTTTAACTTTTCGTAACTAGGCACAGGCTTAACTATTCCACCTGTGTCTGTGAAAGGTAAAGAATAGTTTAAGCTGTTTTCAGAATCTCCTGTAGCATCAGTGTTAAGATCATCAGCTGTATCTAAGTCATCCTCATCAAGTTCTTCATTCTCCTGGTTGGCAGATGATATGCACTCCAATGAACACGAAGTATAGTTTGGGCCATAGAGAAATTTTAAAGTTTCTTCAGTTCTCCATTCCATTAGTGTTTGCTTGAGTGCCTCTAATAAACTGCCTTTGGAATTAACTGGATGCCTCAGTTCAGGTTTTTTATGTTCTTTCAAGTTAGCTAGTGTTCTTTTAAGATGTTCTGCCCCTCTTTTGCTCACACTTAGAAAAACTATCTGTGAACCACAGGTATTTTCATAGTTTTCTGAAGCACTTGATTTCCCTAGAGCAGTATTTTTTGAAGGTGTTGCAGTTATTTTATTATGAACAGAGCAAGCATGCATTTCTGCCTGATCATCTAATTTACAATTAGATAGTTGTTCAGTGGCTTCTACCACATCTGAGTCTTCAGTTTTAGGGCTGGAACAGACTTTCTGAGGAAGCTTCTTTCTGTGCAATTGCTGTGCAAAATTGGCTGAACTTGACAGACTTCCTGGTAGGACAGAAGAAACAAACTCTTGTTCAGTATCACTACTGCTGTCACTGGCTGTGTCATGAGAACCAGATTCACATGGATTTGAAGATATCCTAGGATTTTCAATGTCAGATGCTTTAACTGCTTCATCACGCAGTTTCACCTCTTCTCCAGACTGTCCACTGTAACAGAAAACACAAGCCATGAATGAAACAAGAAATGGTGTTACATGTAATAGCTTTTCATTCTCATGCAAGATAGATAAATAAAGTATTTTCCCCTTATAGAAGTGTATTTTTTTTTGCTTTAAGAATCATAGCTGTTCTTCTAAAAGTCATCTTGAACGCAGAGTTGTAACGTTCTGCAATCAAGATGACAAGTACAGACACTATTTAGAGAAGTGAGTTCTCAGTTGCTTACTGGCAGTTAGAAAAGAACAGTAAACAAGACATTATTAAAGACAAGAGAATAATTTCAGATTTAGCATTTTAGAATTTTAAAATGAAGAGGCATCTTACCATATATAGAAATACAGTACCCTAAAATCAAGGGAACAGCAAAGCTGCTTTTAGCATATGTAAGTTTGCCACCTAATGGCCATATGTTGCAAAAGAAAACAAACAAAAAGTCACACTACACAGCAAGGTACAGAGAGATGACAGAGTAGCATGATTTCATTTCTGCTGACACAGATGTTTTAGATTATTAAGTACAGAAGCTTTCATCACATATAATTGGTACTATTTCCTTTACAAAGAAGAGATGGTATAAAATATGCAAAGTACAAACAGTGTATTTGTTTCAGATTTCAACAGGCTCAATTAAGATATACAGGCCAAGAGCAGCTGTACACTAAATCATACAGATCAAATATGCTGGTTTAGAATCACAAAGGAAAAAACTAAACAAGACAAATAATCCTTTGTGTAGGTTCTAATAAGGTCTTTTCTATAACACAGGAAATCAAAGATTCCCCTTTCACCTGATATGATGCTAATATTTCTAACTATAAGTGCATATAACAAAAAACCCATTTTGTTCAGTGTACCTCTGTCCCTCCTTCAGCAGCTCTATGTCTGGTGGTCTGCAAAAAGAAGAAACAGAATGAAGACTTTTCTGCTAAATCAATGCTCTTGAAATACACATTAATACATAAAATACATAGTTGAGGTTGGAAGGGATGTCTGAGGATCTTCCAGTCCAAGACCCTCTGTCTGAAGCAGGGTTAGCGACAGCAGGTTTATACATACGTGTTCACAGAGCGTGACTCATGTGCCTGCAGCATGACGCTATTATGTTGAACAACATTTAACAATCAGCAAGTCACACAAATGTTAGTCAGAAAAGACCTCTGGAAGTCTCCACTCTGACTTTCTGCTTGTAATACAACTGTCACCAGCACTAGATTAGGTCAGCCACAAATTCATGAAGTTTAAATCTTGAAAACCTCCAAAGATGGAGATTTCAAAACGTTGCTGAGTATCCCGTTTCATTCCACCACAACCTTCATGCGGTTTTTTTTTCCCCAATGTCCAACCTGAACCACCCATGCGATAATTTGTGACCATCAGCCTTTGTTAAGTTTTCTGCCATCAACCAAGAATAGCTTGGCTCAAGTAGTTACAGACTGCTTTCAGATGACCCTTTGGTCTCCTCTTCAGCAAAGTAAACATACCAAGATCCTCATAGGTCACAAAGTTCCTAGAGTAAAAACAATCCTAGGGCATTTATAGGAAAATGCTCCAAATTAATGCAAAACAAACAAAAAAAAGAGAATATTTTACTTTGTTAAAAATTAGGCTATCAAGTTATACTGCTTTAAGAAAACTGGAGTTCAAAGGTTTCCAGAAACTCTAAGAAATGTTACTAAACAAACTGATAGGTTTCCTTCCAAAGCTCTACTTGCAGTTAATCTGCTTCAATTCAGTTATGAGGCAGCATCACAATGCTATTAATTTTATCCAACAGCCACCTGTCCACATTTTATTCTCACCCACCTGTCCTATGAATGAAAGAAAACCTTTTAAGCACGCACTAAATGCAAGTCAATGCACTAACACCTCTCAGACAGCATACAAAAAACCCCACAGGGTTAAAAAGATGAAAGCTGCACCACTCATATGAATGAACTGAGTTTGGAAACTAAAGGTGATAACATACAATGATTTAAATTATTAACTCCGCATAACCCTTCTTCGTTTTAAGTCTAACTCGTTTTAAGTGGAGGTTGTAGTCTTTTCTGTCAAAAGAATTTCAGGTATCCTAATGTGAAAACCTGTATCACCAGGTGCACATGTATGTGGCTGTGCAAACAGATATACCTAGCCATGAACTATCTGGGGTTTTGGTTGGTTGGTTTTTGAAAATATCACCTCCCTACCACCACCCAGCATAAATAATTAACTATGTCAGGCATATCAGAACTATACACTTTCAATGTAAAGAATAAAGGGAGATTTTAGAAAAACTTTTTTCAATACAGCAGAACAATAGCACAAAAATACTGGTAAACTTACTTAAACATTTAATGAAGAGACTAATTTTACCTACTTTTTACTTTCAGATCATGTTGCTCTAAATCTCTTCTCTCATGGAACAGGTATTTCATGTAACTGATTTGAACTGTGAAAATGAGCTCACACATATAATTTCAGCTAGTTTCTTTTGCTGAAAACCAGGAGACTATGAAAAGTACCGTCTTGGAGAACAAAAGCTCAATGAATTCAGCTGAACAGTGTCTAGGCAAGTATTTATTGTTAAACAGTGTCACCTATTGGCTCAACTCATCACTTGCAAGCCTGTGTTTCCTAAGCTAGCAACATGGACTGCATCGCACTGTTCCAAAATGCGTTATTGCAGTAACAACAGGAAATGGGCAATCTGAAATTTAGACAGGATAAAGAACCTCTTCATGTCATAGTCTGCTTTCAGGTGCAAGCATCCACAGTCTAACCTTAAGACCAATGCCAAGTGCTGTGCTAAAATTAGAAAATCTCTTGTAACAGGATAAGATTAATCCATCCCATACATTACATGGTTTGTAAAAATCCAATCCTAATAAGTACATTTTAAAGTTAATAGGAGTTGACCATTATTTATGACTAGTCTGCCCTCCCAGCTAACATGGTCATGTCTACTAAGGAGTCATGAGTAATACTGAGTCATGTCAATTATTGTAATCAATATAGCAACAACACTTAAAACCAAGCTAAGCTAACATGTTAACATCGGTTACCTCTGCTTCAGACATAATTTGGGGCACTGCAGCTGATTAATTAGCATGGCAGCTTGCATAGAGAAGATAATATTCTCAGAAGGAGCAATGAATGTATAAGTTTATACTCACTTTTCTTCTTCTCGCATCCATACTGGACTTTTGGAAATTTGAGCTTCAAAATATTTAGATGCTCTATAGCAAAAGTTGCTACAAAAGCACTGGAAATGAGAGAGAAAGCAAGAAAATATGACTAAAGGCAACTTTAATTCTCATAAAAAGGTATGAAAGTAATTGGGTTTTATGCCTGTAAGATTAAATACCATTTCACATTTCTTTTTAAACCTATGACCAGGTTTTTAATTCACCTGAGAAACCTATCAAATAGGTCTATCCCATTCCCCACAAGCCACTTTAGCTGCTTCTTTTCTCCCCTTTGCTTTTTGTACTTTTATTACACACTGAGGAGCAAACCAGTGTTGGGTTCTACATAACAATAATTTTAAAAAACACCAAAACTGTTCAAAGAGCAATCCCTAACCCAACAAGATGTTTATACAGTTAAAAAGACATGCAATAAAATTCAGGTGTTTAATAATGAAAATTTTAGTTAGCAACAGGACTTGGATATTTTGCAATACTCAGAACAACACCTAATATTTAGCAGCATCTTTGAAAAATTAACTTGTATGCTTGCATCCTACTTCTTGGAGTCTTATCTGGTAGCTTAAGAAAGCAATTCCCAGAATTTTGTGTATCCCAGAGTTGTAACCAGAGGAAAGGAATGTATACTAGCGATACTGAAGAAATTTTTTCTGGAACTAGAAACATTTATCCTACAATTTAGCATCTAAGCACCTGTAGGTGACTGCATATCCTGTGAGCAGGCAAAGACTTTTACACAACCACACGCATGAATATGCTTCAAGAAAGAAACAGATTTTGTGAAGAGATAGGTTTTATGTTGAAAAGTCCTCAAAACAGAACCCTGAAGGTAGTCACACTAAGTAATGTATAAGATGTAATTTGTATTACACTACTGCAAACTTCAGTGAGAGAAAAGGATGTGCGCTTTGACCCCACTAGAGCTCATTGACTATAACGGAGCGAAACAGAGAACGCTTTTTCACAAATGTCTTTAAGAGATCCTGCTATCCAAGTAAAACCTTTCATGTTATGTTTAAATTTAGAAAGGAACTTAAGTAGTCTTTTTGTCTTTCCAAAGGGAGCATCTAGAAACTGAAATGCATGAAAAGCTTCATGTTCTAACAGTTCATGGAAATTATTTTCATAAGAACCAAACATATTGGCTCTGAATCAAGCCACTATATGAATGCTGTTACAAAGTGCATTTCTGATGTTAAGACAATATTAAACACATTTTAGAAACAGACTTGTTACCATACCTTTCTTTCAGTGATATCATAAACTCTGTTCGTTTTTGTTGAAATTCTGTACTTCTGTTTTGGCACCTAAAACAACATGCTTTCATCAGCAAGACTGTTACTTCCATCATGACTTTATAGAAAACTTCATTCTTAGTTTACATATTTTAATATGTTCTAACTAAATTGCATACTACAACCACCTTTTCTCTCAATTCTTTTGATATTGTACCTTCTCAGATGTAAGCATGGCAACTTACCTTCAATCATTTACATCTCACTATCAGTAGAAGGCAACATCAGATCTACAAAAAAGCCAGCACTGAACATAAAACAATGGAGCTGCCATGGTAGAAACTTACTCATGTGTAAGTGTTGGGCAACTACAGAGAGGTCCTTCTTTAATCCCTATCTATTCATATGCACACGAGACTGTACTGTCAGCTACCGCCCACCACTACCCAGACAAACCTAGAGAGGAACTGACATAAAATACAATAGAGTTTCCGAGTGAACTTCTGTGGGGACATATGAAGTCCAAAACAGTAGAATTTTTTATACTTGAGTAGATTTTTTTTCAGATAATCAGGTGTACCACCACTGGTATTATATCACAGGTTATCTAACTGATCTCTGAGTTCTGCTTAAGCTGTGATATAGCATACCTAAATAAGTGTGACTATGATTTTGACAGAGATAACTTACATTTTTAGAACAGATGTATATGCATTCACATAGCAATATCCCTGTATTATTTTTTCACTTCAATCCTTCTCACAGAGATATGTGGTTACACTGAAGAACAAGATTTGAAAGTTTCTGCATGCTCAAAGGAAGGCCACAAAGCCATACCGCATTCATCTTTATTACTGTCAAAGTAGATGCCAGTTGATTCTGTCATAGTGTAATCGTTGTCAACTGATCAAGTTCTACCTTTTACTTCAGAAGGATTATACTGAAATGGAATAATATGATGCCTGGCTCATTACTTGACAGTATTTTAACCTATGTTTAATATTGTCAGTTTAAAATTAAAAAGCAAGAGAATAAAAATTGTGAAGAGATTCTTATGATAACAGCATTAATAAAAAGCAACTTACATTTTCCAGTTTATTTGGACACAGAGGATAACCACATAGTTTGATGATAGACCGTTCATCAACAATGTCTTTATAGTGAGATGGAGTAATACATTTTCCCTAAAATGACAAGAAAATACTTCAACAGATACTGGGAAATTTCTCATTTTTTGTACCCAAAATCTCATAAGCAAATAAATATTTTTAATTTTATAACAGTTATCGACTAAGTTTAGTTTTACTAAACAACATTTAGAACCTACACATTAAAATGTTAAAAGGGTAAACAGGGAAAAAGACAAGAAATGGGCACTTCTTTTTACACATACAAAAGCTTCATAATTTTGCCTCTAGTGTGGCACCTATTTTCATAATTTTCCTCTATTTACATGTTTTGCACACCTATTTATCAGCCTATTTACAACCTTAACATGAGTAAGCATCATACCGTTCCAGCAAAACTGTGCTGCTAGATAAACTGTGGTGCATTACAGAGACACTGTATAAATTCACAGATGATGTGATGTAGGCCTAAATTTTTATACTTTATCTATGAGTCCAGAACCAGAGAGGCATAAACAAAGGCTGTGGTAATAGAGTGAGGATTCATAAACATATAGAATCCTGCAAAACTAGAGCATGTTTCCATCACAGAACCCTTGAAAATAAGGCAATCATCACCAGAGCTGATGAGAGAGGGAATAAATGGTTTGTCTACTTTACACTGCAGTAGATTATTCTAATAACTTTTAAAAAAAAAAAAGTTGAACACTATGATACAAAATAGTATAAAAACTTGCAACACCTACAGAACTCAGAAGGAACTCTTCAGTAATGTTCTCTTCCAGGAGTTGTTCAACAATATACAATGCTTTTTTCTCAAATTCAATCTTCTTTCTCATAGCAGCCTCCAGAGCTGCCTTCCTGTAACAGAACAGACACTGAATGACACAGAGGGCAGATTTCCATAAACAGTTCTCCAATTCTATCTTTATCTTTTTTTCTGAAATACAGTAGCTTACATTTTACTACATCACACCATGTTGGCCAAACAAAGGAACAAGTAGCTGGACTAGTAACTCTGTAATAACCACAAAGGAGTTTACAACCATGGTTTGCTTTATTTTCACCCTGATCAGGGAAATACTGACTCATATTGCATTGCAATAATTCCATACAAGGTTACCCAACAATTCTTGCAAGAGAGGGAAACCCAGAACTGGCTGGACAAAGAGCCTGGGACAACGAATTTATGGAGTGTTGTCAAGAGAATGGCAACTGGATGAGACACGAAGAACAGGAAGAAAAAAGGACTGGGACAAGACTGAGTGTGAGGGTACAAAGGAAAGAATAAATCAAACAAATCCCACTACTGTAGATTTCCTGAGTCTTGCCACTATCCTACTGTCAGCAAATACCCAGAGAGCAACCACCTAGGTGCCTCTGATCTCCATTTGGCAGCGCTGCCCACAGAGGTTGCCAATGTACAGTCAGTCTGCTGTCTTAACTGATAGAGATCTATGCTATTCACTTGTAAGTCTAGCTCTACTACAGAATCAAATTAATATTCAGGTAACTGTCCATGGCAGAAAGTGTTTTTTCCTCTCAAGTTTGATTTTTAAAGAGAATAAAGAAAAATGTCAGGTATGCAAAGAAATTAAGAGGGCAAAAAGCAAGCACTACAGAGTAAGAAAATGTAACTGTGGAGGTTAGATTCATAAACTTTTAGCACATTATACAATGCACATATATACATGCCGTTAGAAGCTACACACAGCATCACTCCAAACAAGTCTGCATGATGTTGATACTGGCAATCTCCTGAAGTTAGTCACGGTACTCTCAGAAAGCAAAAAACCACACAAGGCAGAGAATACGATTTCAAAGTGAGGCAAAACAAGATGAATGGCACATATTGTTAGTTAGAAACAATACCTTTGAGCAGCATCTTCATTCTTCAGAGCAGCTGAAAGCTTATTTCCTAGAAATCAAATATACAAATGTAGAAATATAGAAATTAGTGTACTTTCTTCCTTTAAAGTGGAAAACATTGGAATCCGAAAAATGTTAAAACCTCTAAACTGTAAGCATAGTCAAGAGAATTGCTTAGAAACTTGCTTTTTGTGGCCGAGAGTGACTTCAGTAAGCTGGTAACCATTCAGCAACTAGTTGGACATGCTCTTTTAAGTGTAAGGACAGACAGGCTCAACTCTTCATACTCTCATTCATCATATTTTGTATAGTCAGAAGGCTAAAGCAAAAATAATTCTGACAGTAATTTTGTGCCAGGCACACTCACCCTGGCTCTCCCGCCCAGCTTCACCCCTGCGCGGCACTGCTGGGAAACGCTGTCCTTTCCAACCGTCCCACCACTGGATTTTGCCCCAGGCCCGACTCGACGGCAGCACCCTCACCCTCACCGTCCTCATCCTCACCACAGGGCCGCTCCTGACGCCCTCCCGGGCCCTCCGCGGACTGCCCCAGGGCTCTGCCCGCCCTGACCCGGCTACCGACGCGGAGGACCCGGGCTGCCGCTCCCTTAAGACAAGGGCAACAGGGAGGGAAAATAATGGACTGTTATGCTTGAAACGTGACGACGCAGTTTTCGGACCAGCCACACGGCCGCTGTCACGCCCGGCGCGGGCTGGCGGCGCTGCAGGAGTCAGGCGCGCAGCCTCCGCGCAGCCTGAGGGGAGAGCGGGGCGCCCGGCCCCGCCGCGCTCGGCCCCGCCTCGCCCGGCCCCCCGCCCGGGGCGCCGGCTGCGGCCGCTGCCGACAGCCGCCGCTCGCCGGTCCCGACCGCACGGCCAGCCCGGCCCAGCCGAGGCCCACCGAGCTCGCGGCAGCGGCCCCGCTGCGCCGACCGCGGCCGTCCCGCCGCTTCCCCCCCGGTACAGCGAGTTGGGCGAGTCCGCTGTGCCGGCCTGAGGGCACAGGGAGAGCCCAAAGCGCCGAGCGGGGGGGGACCGGCGCGCGGAGCCTGCAGCCTACCTGCGCGCCGCCGGCTGGGCTTCCCCTGCGCGCCGCCCCGCGGCTTCCCGGCCGCCATCATCGCGCTGCCCGCCCTCTCCCTCTGACCTCTCACCCGGGAGGTGGAGCCGCCGTTGCGGCGTGGCCCGGGCCGGCAGCGGGGAGAGACGGCGGCGGCGCGGTGGGTACGGCCGGTCGGGGCTGAGGGGCTGTGGCACGGAGCGCGACTCCACCGACGGCCTGCTGAGGAGGCGGAGGGTGGCCTTGTGGTTTTTTAATTCATCTGTGTGTTAAAGGTTTAGGTTGGCAGCTTTTTTGTACTGGCCTGCGTGTTGTGCCCCGCCTAGGGAAGGGGCTGAGGTATGTGTTTGTTAGGGAGTTTGGTGAGTACTAATAGTAGGCGTTTTCACATGATTCAGATGTCCACTTACCCCTGAAACCTCTGAAAAGATTTAATTAGAAACTGGATTAAGCATTAAGGCCTGAGACCGTCTGCGAGCTCAGCTGGTAAATCCCTGGGACAGCACGGTGGGTGCTCAGGGCATGTTTCAGGCCTGCAAGAACATCGTAAAGTTATTGAGGACTGAAAACGCAAGAATACTAGCGTTCAAAAGTATATTCAAATTGTTTTGGGAGGATCAATAATATCCTGTAAAATTAAGAGCTCAAGTAGTACAATGTGTGATAATAAACCATATGATAATGACCAAACTAAAATGACAGGCTAGATACATTGCTAGACTGCAGTGACATAAAAATGTTAAAATAGGCTGTTGAGAATAGAAAGTGAGTTGTTTGTTCTTTAATAAAATTCATACACAGGTGCTTTTTAAGCTTTACTGAATTGCCTGGTTTTTGTAAACATCCAGGTAGCTCAGTTATCAAGATGTTCTGTGACATAGCAGAGATCAAACGAGAGGAAAGATTGAGATTGTTACATTGAGGTGTCTGTATTAATATGGAATTTGAGTGTTTTGATGAATAGCTAGCTAATTACCCAGGTGCAGAGGTAATTGACACAGTGATCATATAACCAGGTTTAGGCAAATGGAATTATGTAAAACTATAAAGATTATGATTGCTCCTATGATATATCAGATGGATAATCAAGTTTGATTTTATTTGTAATTCATGGTCCTGGCTATGTATCACTTAGTATGTACTAAACATTACTCAAATGTTTAACTTAATTGTTTTTAACAAAAAAGTTTTAAATTACAGTATATAGAGGCAAAAGGCCACTGAACTAGCTCAGTGTAGATGCTAGAAAGAAATAAATAATATTGCATATGTAATCTTGATAGGACTGTCGATATAAACTGGCATGGTGGTTGGATCAGTTGTGCATGTACCAGGTATCAAGTTAGAGTGTTCCAGTCACAGCTGAGCAGGAGCTCCTCTGGTGAGAATAGTCACAGAAAATGTAATGTATTGTGGGCATCCATGCTTGGTACACAGTGAGCCCAGACTTGCTCTGTATTAGCTGTAGTTTTTGATGTACGTGCCCAAATTGTAGCTGAGGCCTCCTAACTTCTTAAGATGACGCTGGTACTGCTTGAAAAATTGCTTCCCTCTACATAGAATGCAGGTTGTTTCCTGTCTGTAATACTGTCTCCTGCAAATATGACGAGTAGAATGATATAGTGTACACTTATTAAAAATGCTCTTTTCAGGTTTTTTTATCATGTGGTCTTCATAATACCTGTCTGTTTAGATTGTTCTCATTCCTCTATTGGCCTTTTTTTGGATAATGTAATTGTTTTTCAGTGTCTGTTTTTACTTCCTATGTTTTCATACTGCACTCTTTAATTTATAATAGTTTTCAATGCCAGAAGAACAAAACCAAACTATAATGGCTGTTGATGAACTTCAAGCCATAATACAAAGATGCGTAAGTGGTTTTCTTTCCTTAAAAGTAACGAGTATAAGCAGTATGCGTTTCTCTTCATGTATATAATTAAAATCAAAATGACCCCAAAACAGAAGACAGTTGTTAGCAGAACTCCTTGTTGGGCAACTAAGTTCAGCCTCCATGTTTCATTGACTTTTCTTTGGTGTTTATCCCAAGATGCTTGATAACTTCTGCTTCTTGGAGAAAGAAGTGGTTTTGGGCTCAACACTACCTGTCTGAAGTAACAAAACCCTAGCAGGTTGTTGTAGAAAATATATCTTCTAAACAACATGCTGTAGTCTGGATGTAGAAAGTGCTATTGAAATACTGCTTTGTCTTCTGTAGTAGCTCTTGATAGTTTTTTTTAATATGTGAAAGGTGTTATATAAGAAGGCATAGGCTACAATGACATTGCATTTAATTTTGAAACGGAAGCTTGGATTTTCTTATTTTTTATTTTCCTTTTATAAGTATGGTGTTAAACATGCATATTTTCTTTCTAGCAAATTCTGGAGGAAGCTGATTTCAAAGGAGAAGATTTTAATCTGTTTCAGGTAGCAGGTCAGAAATGTTTAGAAGATGGGTATGCAGCTCAGTTATTAGAAGTAATTCAAAATGAGAAAAATAAGGTGAGTTAAGTTTGCACTATATATTAGTTGTGCACTAACACGCTATTAAATAGATAAAACTGCTCATTAAAAAGGGAAAGCTACTTTTACTGTGGACCAAGGCTGTACATATTAATAGTTAATAAGTTGCTCTGTGTTAAGCGCACGTTCTATTGTAATTTCAGAAAGCGACTTTGGCCTTTTTTGGCAGGACAGGATTTCAGATGGTATACTGGGTCTGGCTGGCATGGAGTTGATTTTCTTCATGGCAGCCTCTTTGGTGCTGTGTTTTAGGTTTGTAACCAAAACAGTGTTGACAACAGTGTTTCAGCTATTGCTGAACAGTGCTTGTACAGTGTCAAGGCCTTCTCCATTTCTCACTGTGCCCCTTCAGTGAGCAGGGAAGTTGGGAGGGGACACAGCTGGGACAGCTGACCTGAACTGATGAAAGAGTTATTCCATACTTTATAACATCATGCTCAGCGAGAAAAACACATGGGGATGAGGACCCATTCCAAAGTAGCTGTTGCTTGGAGACTGGCTGGGCGTTGGTCTGCTGGTGGGAGTTGGTTTGTGTAATTCCCCCCTCCTCTTTTGTCCTTCACTTACTAAATTGTCCTTATCTCGACCCATGAGTTACTCTCTGTTTTGTTCTTCTGATTTTCTCCCCCATCCCACTGGGGGAGGAGAGTGAGCAAGCCGCTGGTGGGTGCTTAGTTGATGTCTGGGGTCAACCCACCACAGATAAATATAACGATATTGGCCAAAACAGTAAGGGCCAACTCAGCTAATGCTAATGTGAGAGATGCTAATGTCTGCAGGCACTTTGGAGAGCTGCGATAATATACTAAATTGTACACAGGTAAATAAGAAGCTCAGGAAGCAAGTGGAGGATGGAATGTTTTGGCAATGTTACATGGGGTTCACAGTCTGGTTTTGAATTTTGTGAGTTTGGGGTAACAACTGGAGATCTCAATCCCCTCAGGTTAAACATAATTTGTCAAAGTGTTCTTTCTTTCAGCAAAACTCTTCTTCTCAGTCCTGTTTAAAATGTATTGTCATATAAATTCTTAGAAATATATATTGACCTGTTAGTACATTAAAGAAAACTACAAAATATGCAGCTGTGTTTATAGGTATGGGGGGAGAATACAATGCATGTCAAATATAGAACTTTGTGGTAATAGTTGTTAAATTATCAGTGATGTTATTATGGTGTTGGTAACAACCAGGGCATGGATCTGTTGTCTTTTTTTGGCCTTCATATATACAGTCTTTCTGGGTTCAGAAGATACCCAGTTTTGGTTTATTCTCTGAAAATCTGTTTTTTAGGTTATCATCAAGAGTATGGGTTGGAATCTCATCTGTCCTCTTGTTAGATGTATTTTCATGTATAAACAGGAAGATGATAAACGAGAACACTGCCTGAAGATACTACATCAGTTGGCACAGGTATGTTTTTGAAATATATGGTTATAATCCAAAAACTGTAGGGAAGGGAGAGGTCCTAATTTTCTCCCCGATTTCAAAGGAAAACAAGGCATGAATACTTCTGGGTTTTTCTGTCCATTTCTCGTAACTTTTAAACTCACAGGCTAGTTTCATCTGAAGTACACACAGGCTTAGTGTTCTCAGAGATAACCTCTTATAAATTTTGTGAAATTAGTGACTGGGCAAAACAAAGAGACATAACATTGCCCAGAAGAAAAAGGCAGATAGAGCTCAAAGTCTGATAGCCAGCTGCTGCAGAGCAGCCACAGCAATACTGCCTCGTGTCTACTGCAGGTACAATATGACAATGATTACCTGATGATCCTGATGGAGTAGTAGGGGAAAAACGTTTTAATCTATAGAAAACTGGTTCCCTTTCATTCATGTACTTAAAAGACAACTTGCAAACTCTATAGCTTGAGTTAAATTCACACTGAAGTTTTTCTTTTCTGTCTACTCCTAAGGATTACTTTGCTAAGGTACTGTGAGGTTTTTACGGACCGTAGAAATCAAGTGTAGTGTCATTACTTATATGTTTTCAGCTTATATGAAACTGTACACACTTATACACTGTACAGAAGATATTAATTGTAGAGAGGTACTCATTGTTTCATATTTGTTTTCTTGAAGGTTATCTTGGATGTTCAGATCTGCTTTCTTGACGTTCAGGAACTTCTGCATTGAAGTTTGCTTGTGATGAATTTTTTAGCTTATTGGTTATTAAAAAATATGCATTGTTTCTCTCTTGTAGCTATGCAATCCAAAGGAACTTTTTTTGGGTTTACTTGAGCAGATTGAGCAGACCTCTGCAGAGCAAGTGTGCCAAACTGTCATGTTACTGCTTCAGCCTTTGCAGACAGGTAGGATTCAGTTTCTCATGTGATTTCTGAATTAAATTATTTTATCATTTGTGTATCATAGTTTAGCCTTTGCTGGAATAGTTTCAGAATATGTCTGTCCTGACAGGCTTTACAGTCTATTACATTCTGCAAAATAACACAGGATATAACTTTCATGCTTATATTGGCCTGTTAGAAAAATATTTTAGATGGGACTAATAGCATCAGTTAAAAAAGCAATATTCAGCTATTTTTCGTCATTTACAAGAATGTGGTCCTGTGACAGTTACATTTAGAGGTGTAAACCGTTCATACTGTTGTTACAGATATAGAGAATTATATGGATTTGTGAAATTCTTCATTATTTAACTTTTAAAATGTAAAATTTCATATTTTCATAGTATAAAACTTTTATTTCAGATTGAAGCAAGTTGAAATATTTGATTGGTGAGGGGAAAGCATTCTTCTGACTTACATATAAAAACTAGACATATTGGTTTTGGATACCCACTAAGTAGGTAACAAGTAGTAGTTTCTGTTCTGATATGTGAGATGAAATCAAGTGTTGTGTATCAAATTTAAGTCTGATTGTAGCAGTCTCTGAGATGTATTATTGAATTATGTTAGAATTTAACAAGAGAAGCATTTTGGTAATCAGAAGTATGTGGTTTTTTGGATAGCCAATCTGCAGTTAGCCTGAGTGCTGTTTAAAGGGAAAACCACTTGTGCTGCTTCCTCAGTCTGGGAGCCCCTCGGTTGGCTCTGGTGTGGAGTATAGAACAGTTCTGAGCTGCTTCAGGTCGAGTCAGATCTCAGAAGGGTTGGGCCATTGTCTGTGGTTTTGCCAAGCACAGGAGTGAAGGAATAAATGAGTTTTCCAGGTCAGATAAATGAGTATTACTTCAGTTAGACTAGTTCTAGAAAGACACATTTTTTTTCAGTCCTCATCATGGTGCTACAGAGAAAGGAAGAATCTGTTGAAATGGATGACTGCTTTAATACTAGTCATTCTCAAATACATGGTCATCTTAACTACTGTATATTAAACTAGTGGACGATGTTTGGTCTTGCTGGATTTGCTCATGTGATTTCAGGTTATCAGTCCCTCTCCTTCTGGAAACTAAAGGCTTTTTTATGTTTTCTTGTTTTGCTTCACGTTTTCCTCAACTAAGTAAGCAATAACTTCATGTCTCAAAATGATCTCTTTTTTTTCCTTTTCCTTTTTTTTTTTTTCTTTCCCCCAGTGCTTTTGAAACTTCAGAACAAGAAGGCCTACTCAGTGGGTTTATCTTTGGCCATGATTATGAATCAGCTTACTCCTTTACCTGTACCTTATACAAAACAACAAATACAAGAAGATAAACTTGGTCTCTGTCAATGTTGTAATGCAGTGGTGGACTTTGCTAAACCTTTTGTGAATGAAGTTGTTAAAAACATGGAGAAGTCATCAGAATACAATGACATGGAGCTGAAAGAAGAATTATTAAAATTGTGAGCATTTTATGTCAGTGTAATATATTTTTATAGACTAGTGTTTTGTAATGCTGCCAACTTATGTTAACTAATGTGGTATTTCAAAAAAGAAAAAAACCTAAATATGCCTTACATATTTATGAAGTGAGAGAAGAAAAGTAAAAATATTTCTAAGTACAGGGAAATGGTAAAGAAATATTAGCCTCTGCTCTGAAGCTGATTTGGTATTCCTTTGCTTCTCAGATTTACAACAGTGAGGGTAATCATGTTCTGGAAGTGAAGTCTAAGGATGCTTCTACAGGAGGTGGTGGATTTTTTTTTTATTCTCCTTGGAATATCAGGAGTAGCAGCAGCTAGTATGAATAGAGACTTTATTCTTTGTCATCAGTGACACTATTATAGTCTGTATTTGTGACTGTATTGGTGATTTAGTTTCACCCCTTTTTATTTCAGCTGTATGAAAAGCCTGAAATACCCGTTATTGACAGCTCAGCTTGAACAAGTTGAAGGCATTGAAGAACACCCCTTTCGGCATTTTGCAATTGAAATTATAGTAAGTGAAGTCAAAATTAATTACAATGTTTGCAAAACCAGTGGTCTAGTTCAGAATTACCTATAATTTGTTTTAGAGCTCATTTTGCTTCCTTTATTAGTTAGTGGGATGACTTACTGGTCCTCATAAGATCATGCAGGTAGATAAAGGTCTAGAACAATTCTGGGTCCCATCTCTGGAAATTAAAAATCTTGCAGACACAGTTTTGCTCCTTGATAAACCAGTTTGAACTGCTCTCTGAATCAGCAGCTGCTACTTTGCTGTAACTGCTTCTTTTGCTTGGTGATGTATGAATTTATTAGAATATCTAAAGGATTGTCTTTGCTGCAGTATTACGTCAAGGTACAATCTACATATTACCTTTAATCCAAGTGTTGCAGAGAGAGAAATCTCTAATGTGCACAGTGCAGTGCCAGCTGACTTAGAGCATTGATGCCTGACTGCTGCTGATGCTATAGCTGGAAATTCAGTGGGAACGTGTCTGCTCCATGCTACCAATGCAGTTACTCTGGTTTTGAATGTTTTACATAGTAGCTGTGTTATATTAGAGCAAGATCGTTGTGGGTATAGATAATTTTATTTAAATTTGCAGCAAAACCGAGCCTTATAAGCAGATAGTCAGGTACAGTCTGTGCATATATTGGAACATACAATATGTGTATGTTTTCAGAAATAGGACTGGGTGTGATTAATAAAGTTATAGCAAGTAGAGCTGTGCTTTGCTAATGTTTTGAATGTGATAAAGAATATTTCCTCTCCTGCACATATCCAAATGTAGTGGTTTGACCCCAGCTGGCAGATAAGCCCCCACCCAGTCACTCAGGCCCCCCAGCGAAATGAGGAAGAGAATCTGAAGGCCAAAAGCAAGAAAAACTCAAGGGTTGAGAAAGAGACAATAAGTGAAGGAAAAAAACCCCCGAGTGATACAATGGCAGTCACTCACTACCTTCTACCGGCAGACTGATGCCTAGCCAGTCTCTGAACAGCCTGAAAAATACTACCCCCACTCCTGTTTGTTGCTGAGCATGATGTCATATGGTATCTCTTTGATCAATTTGGGTCAGCTGTCCCAGCTGTGTCTCCTCACAGCTTCTCACCCACCCTCTGCCTGCTTGCTGAGAGGCAGAGTGAGAAATAGAGAAGGCCTCGATGTTGTGCAAGCACTCTTCAGCAGTAACTGAAACACTGGTGTGTTATCAACACTTTTTTGGTCACAAATCTAATGCACAGCACCATTCAGGCTGTCACGAAGAAAATCTACTCCATGCCAGTCAGACCCAGTATGCCAAATTTAAAATATTTGTAAAGATCAGTTGTCTCTAATTTTCAAATGCATGGTTATACAATGATTTATGTTGGGCTGATGAAATGAAGGAACCTTCTTGACAGCCAGGTGCTGGATTATTTTATAACAGTTTATTCAGAAGCAGGCTGGTAAATCTTGTAATGAAGTATAAGAGTGGAAAATATTTTTGAAACTAAATGGAGTCTTCCCTCAGGATAGCCAATGGGCTGCTAATTGAGTTACATTGAATAGACAGTAACAGCTCATTTGTATCAAGATTATAGCTAGTGTCTTCAACACTTATAAAACAAACTGACCTTTTTAGAAGTATAGGAGAACTGATCATTAAATGACTATTAACTGGTTATTCATATTTACTGCTAACAAAAATACAATTCTGGTTTTGATAACTGGCCATGACAATATTTTTCTCTAAGTTGTTTTCTTAACTGTGGATACATTTGTTTCTCGTGTTAATGTTGACAGTATGAAAGAATAGTGAAGTTTGAGCTTTGGACTTCGTTCTACCTTGTTATCCCTGGTTAGAGGAGAAAAATTCACCAGTCAAATACAGAAAGACAGAAGTCAAAGAATGCCTGGAGGGCAATTGTAAGAGGGAAATGGAAGTTACAGAGAAGACAGAGTGGGGGTGAAGCTGGCTGAGGGTCTGAGGAGATCCAGCTGCCAGAGGAAGATGGCTGAAATGACTGTGAACTATGAACTAGGGAGTTAGATGGCTTTCTCTATGATATAGTGGAGTAGTTAGTCCTAGAAGAGCAGAAAGACTGGGTCAGGGTGTCATTTTGGGGCAGGGAATGGCACACGAAGACTTGATGAGTTTTCAAAAGGAAGACTTGGAGCCAGCTGGCATGAGGAAAGCACACATCAATATATATGTGCAAATGTGCATGCACGCAGAGTAAGTCTGAATGTTGCCATGTGATGCAACTCTGTTTCTTCAATTTGTGTTTAAAAATCTAAGCATTTTTGCACACGGAATTCAATATCCAAATGTTAAGATTGTAAAGTGAAGCACACTAAGCAGTTAGCAAAACTTTTGGTTGTTTTTCAACAACAATTAGGCTTTCTATCATGATCACATCCATTTTTTTCCACAGCATGTCTCAGCATAGGATGGACCTGCTGTGTGTATCAATTGGTGGTTGTGCAATGAAAGAGAATCTTGTCTCTGAGACCTGTACTTCCTTTATTGCAGGACTGTCAGGGTGTGCAGTGAAGGAGGCAGGGATTACCAGAAGATGATCTTACGGTTAAGATAGTTGAAGTGTACTCTGAAAAACTGACTTTTTATCCTACCTCTCCTGTTGGGCAGTCTGAAACCATGTTTTTTATGCTAATTATGAATTACCTTTTCTTCATTTTCTCAAGAAATTCACTTCTGCTGTTTGTGGAATTGGGTAATGAGAGCTGCAGCTAAGGTCAGTAAAGTCATGCTTTGACTACATGACATCTTGCATAATCCCAATTTTCCAAAACGTGAGATCCTGGATGTTCAGTTTGGACAACCCCAGAATAGTGAGTTAACCTCGATCTCGCTGTTTCTTCATAAAATGTACAATAGGAGTTTCACTCCCTCCTAATCCACATGAATGGGGGGCGGGGAGGGGAACCACACTAGTATTTGTGAAGTACTTGGGTGTCATTGTGTTGCGCACCACTGGAAAGAAAGGCCATACACAGTGTTTCTAACTTTAAAGCAGGGCTTGCCTTTAGCAGATAAACATTGTGTTGCATATTGATTAGTGAGCAGGAAACAAAATACTGAGTGTATTCTGTGATCTGAAAAACACAGAGGTTGTATGGCATAATGTGATCATCATCCATAGCATTGTCTACAAGAGAGCCAAACTAGGGTTTTGCAGGGTGACTTTATTTTGTCTTTTGCTAGCTTTTGAGTGCTTGACTTTGCTATCTTAGTAACATTCTTCTAACAGTAGTTATTTTTCCTGCAGGGTCTTTTTTGTGTATGTGTATATATCATAAATACTCACAAAATGTATGTATTAATTTATACTTATGCTATGTAAGAGAATTTACTGCAAATACAGTTAAAGCTTCAAAACTTAATTGGTATACAGGTCTTTTAAAGGCAATCTATCTTTCTTTTTTAGAACATTTTGTGGGATATAAGAGAATTGATACCATTAGTGTTTTCACATCGTAAGGGCAAAAGTCCACACTGGGAGAATCAGGAGTTTGCGGACATAGAGCGAAAGAATTCTGCAGATTCTTTGGCATGTCTGTCATATCTGATGTTTGTTCAGCATTTTGGTATTGACTGCTTTCCAATGGTATTTAGGTAAGAACTATTCTTCCTCACTTATCCTAAGTCTGTACTTTGAAGATTCTTTCTGAGCAGAAGAAAACTTTTTATTTGTGAATAGTTATGAATGAAAACTGTGTATTTCACTAGTATTTGTTTTATGTGAACCTTTATGCATTTATATTTTATGTAGTTTATATTATATACGTAAGAACATACTCCAGTCCTGCAGATTATTATGGTTAAATTTTAGATGAGCTGTCCTTTTAAAGAAACTGGTAGGATTAGTCACATGCTGAAAATTAACGTGTATTAAATTTTCAACTGAATATTTATAGACAGTTTCCATGTAAGAGCTACTAACAGCAATTTACTATTTTGTGTCTATTTAAAAATTATTAATTCTATATTTTTATAAATTTTCCAAAAAAGACTAATCCTGTGAAATAAATTAACTCTGTGCAAATGTATATGGCTTATGCAGTTTAATGTAAACCTAATTTTTCACTTTTAGCCCGTCATACCTTCTGCAATGCAATATGATGCATATTGAAGTGCTACTGAAAAGGTAGGATTTATGGTATTTGGAGTTGGAGATAGTGGGTGTGGTCTTTTATAGTAATTCATAGAATCAAATTTCGAATATACCAGATAAGTTCAGAGGAGGTTTTTAAACCTGAGAGTTAAAATGGCAAGTTCCACAAGAAGATGGCTTCTTTTACTAAGAATTATTAAAAGTTCTCTAAAACATTTATTTATTTATTGTTTTCAGCTTGTATTGTGATACAATTTTTAGAAACTTTATTCTCAAAATGCAAAATTAAGGTCTTTTAAACATATGCTGAATAATTAGAGTGTATATTTGTACTTCTGTAACAATTAGTTTGCTACTAGAGAAGACTATCGTGATAGTATTTATTTGAATGTATTCTGAGATGATACGCAATCTGATTAAAGGTTAGGCTTTCTGAAGGAAACCAGACTTTTCTATATATTGTGATTATTTCGCCTTCTGTAAGCAGCAATGTTGACCAAATAGTTTCTAGCACTGCTATAGAAGGGAAGTGTCTCATTATGACTGCTTACCATTTCCTGGTAAAATTTAAACAAAACTTCCTGATCAAAACTTCCGGTTTAGGATCTGCTGTGTTTTTCGTAGGCTTGCAGAACTATGCAAATGGAGTCATCTGGGAAAAGTTTCATTTTCCTTGTTAATCAGTGTTTTGATACCTGTGAGATATGAGATGCTGCTTTTGAGCATTTATAAATATTGAGGGCAAAAAATGTCATTTTTGACCCTGAAGAAAGGAATCTAATTTTCAACTTTTCATCAGCCAGTTTATTCTAAAAATCTTTGACAGGATTAATGAAGATATTATATTTAGAAAATACAATGGAAATTGTTGAGGGACAAGATCTTTTTGATCTCTGTTCTAGTATTCTGAAATATCAACAGTGTCTCTTTAATTAATGACTTAAATTTGATAATGTTTCCTTTGTTTTCTAGAACAGAAGAATCTATGTTATCTAAAGGACTTGTAAGTTTTTCTTTAATCAAATTTTCAATGTTAGAAAGTTTAATTTTTCCAATTTAATGGTAAAACTTCAGTTTCCCTTTCTAAGAAAGGTACAAATGATAGTTCAGATAATAGTTTCAGAAATATTTTGAGGCTTGATTTAGGTATTCCTTAGTCGTACAAACACTTATATTTATTGAACTTTATACACATGCATAAATGCTTAAATTGCCATTGTCACTTAAGCTCCTAGGAATTTAGGATATCTGAATGAGCATTTATAGTGAAGGCAGTTTTAGCCATGAAATGTTAGGCATATAGATTAATGTCTTACATATGTTCAAAATGTTGGCAGCTTTTTTTTTGTTCTTCCTGCAGGATCTGTTTGAGAGCTGTTTATTGAGAATGGAAGATAATAGCCTTCTCCATCAGTATTTAGAATTCAGAGATTTTATTAACGTACCTCAGGTAATAAGAAGCAATGTACAGAAGTCTTTAAAGTTTCATTATAAATAATATCTAGCTGTCTTCTAGGTGTTTGAGAGAGGACATACTACTGAACCTTTATACACTTGTGTCGTTAAATTGAAACCTTCAGTGTCTTGCTATACAGAATTGATTGTCTTTTTTACCTGCTACGGCATGAAGTTCCAGTGACAATTAAAATATATGTAGTGTATGTACAGGCCACTGAAGCAGGTGGGCACTGATCTTATCTGAAAGATGGTGCTTGCTTGTTTTTGCCTCTACCTTCCAAATATGCTGCTTGACTACATTCTTATTTGGACCCAACATTACAAGAGTAGTATTCTTATGTATCAGCCCTGGGATTTCAATCACTGAAGCTAATGTGAATTTCTCTGATGAGAATTTTCTCATAGGCATGGTTCTGTGGGCAGTGGGGTTTTGGTTTGTTTTGTGTTTTTAATGTCTTGAGTAGATTTTAGTCAGTGTGGTGTAATGTAATTAGAAATTATGTTTTCTTTGTCCATCTGCAGGATTTGGTGAAAGTTATGACCCTTTGTCCCATAGAGCATCTGGTATGTAATGTGACCTACAGAATCAGTTAAATGCTGAATTTATTTGATTAGAATTAATCTGATAACATCTTCTTTTTCTTTAGAGAAAAAAGAGTTTAAATATTTTGCAGTTGTTCATAGACAAGTTTGATGCAGAGGGAAAATACACATTATTCAGGTATGCATTCAAGTTTCTACAGTAATTGTGTAATATCAGCCTTATTGAAGCTTAATTGCATAGATACAATGGTTTCTGACAGAACTTCTATCTGGTAAACCACATTGATTTTACTATGTTAATTTTTGGATAAATAATGACTTTCAACTGTCTCACACAAAATCAGTTGTCTTATGTAAGCTAGTGTTTAAAGGTTACATAGTCATCTTGTTTTTCTGTGGTAAAACTCCCACTTAGTGAATAAAGCCATGTCATCTAAGTTCTGAGCTAATTATATAGGAGCTTTGAAGAGATAATATCTTTTTGTTTGTTTGAAGGTGTTTACTGAAGACAAGCAACCATGCTGGTGTGGAAGGATACATTATTAAAAATATAAAAGATCAGATTCACTTATCGTTAACGGTGAGGCTATTACCACTAAAAAACAAGTTGCCATCTCAAAATTCTATCAGTATTATGTTGAGAAAATGGGTACAGCTTAAGCTTTGAGTGATGCGTTAAAAAAATCCACTTTGAAAAGAAACCTAAGATTGGGAAATTACATAATTAAAAATGCTGATTTGGATTTTTTCTGTGTATGTATTTTTACATTATAATTTTACAATTGTATTTTTTAATTGCACAATCTTACTGTATTTTTCGAAGTTATTACTTTTTCTGTGCTTGAAAATACATGCTTCTTTCTTAAACAGGAACTACTCAGTATTTTGCTTTATCCTCACAGTTCCTCATTTCTTGAATATAATTCAAATGCTACAGTCCAGACAGAATTATTAATTTTTTTCTTGGTTTTTATGCTGACAGTCAGCATTATATTACGAGTGCTTCACAAACATTAAATTAATCCAAAAGGGTTGAGCTAGATCAAAGCAATTTAAATCTCATATTTTATAATCATTTATACCACGAAGTTGGAAAAATTAATTAAAAATAAATTATTTTTTTTTTTCTTTCTCTCTTACCCCCCATTTGTTTTTTTTCACCACTGCTTAGGGCCTTTTCCAAACCAAATTTAATTCTCAAGAATACTGCCTTTTGTCAAATAGGACAAGATAGTAAATTTATGCATATTTTATGCTAGCATAATTATGTTAGAAAGCAGTGAATTACTATTTATTAGATCATCGTCTGCCCTGTATATTGAATCAGCAGGGGTGAAGAAGATGATAATATGAAAACCATTCCAAAAGGGGCTTACACTAATATTGAATAGGTAAAAGTATATTCTGAAATTCCCTTACTAATGAATTTTTTGACTATGCAGCTTCAGAATTCTCTTAATACATTTCTTCCATGTAGAGATCCCTGGCTGTCAAAAAGACAAATAATTTAAAATTTTATCATATGAATTTAAATGTTCTAGGTTTGTTGCAAAGCATTCTGCTATAGATGGAATGATAACAATTTCTAGTTGCTATCCATTTATTTCATCTTAATTTTTGTGCCCAGCTAGTCTTAGTCTTTCCAGGTCCCTCGTCTGATCTGACTTAACAGACAGTCACCGTTCTTGTCTAATCTCAGTTTTCCTTCCAGTCCATTTCTGGGTTTAGAAATATGCAAAGAAAACTTAAAAACTCCTGATAATCTTTCAAAAAAAAGCCAACCCACATTGTGACACTACTATTATGAAATTAATAGAGTCTGGTAGATAGCCAATTGTTCCATACCTCAATATAAAAAAAAAAAAAAAAAAGCCTACTAAATTTTTCTAAGTTTATGTAAGCAAATAATAACTGTATTGATGGTGGTATGCTGAAGAGGTGGAGAATCTATTCTGAAGAAACTGAAAAGAACAGTTTGGCATGGGGAGACAAAGTAGGGAGGAAGTCTAGTCTGTATACTTCAATCACATCTAGTAATTACAAAATACTGCTTCTAGTGTTTGATTTTTTTTTTTTTCCTTTTTCTGTTTTCCCAAAATTATTGTTAAGTTTTTTAAGATTTAAGATACTTTTAAGATTTAAACTTTGCACTCAGCTAAACTTTTTATATTGTTTTTCCAGAAGGCATGTGACAACATTTGGTTTACAGGACATCACCTGATCTCCCTTCTAGATTTAGTGCTTTTGCTTCCAGAAGGTGCTGAGACAGATCTTCTGCAAAACTCAGATAGGTGAGTTGTAATTGCAGTTAGAGGCTTTTCTCCTTTTTTAATCATTTAAAAAGACATCAAACTACCTTACCACAATGGGAGGTATGCTGTCATGTAACTAATGAGGTGACAACCTCTATATATTTAAAATTTTTGGAACTGGAAACAGAAACGATCGCTTATTTCAACCATCCTTTCAACTTCTGCATAGAAGAATGTTCCAATGCTATTACATTGATTTTAGCACTAAAAAAGGAATTCCTCTTCCATTCCCTGGGAATATAAGGCCTCAGATGTCAAATTACAGAACTAATTGGTAAAACGTTATTTCTTCAGGAAAGTATGCTTTGTCAGCTTTCTGCAGAAGCAATTGGAGGAACAAAAGAAATGTGGTATGTTGTTTTACACGATACAGGGCAATAAGAATTATCAGATACAACTTATAGCACACAGTCTTTTGGAGGCTGTTTCAGAGACTGCTGCTGGGAATCCGGTACCTCATGAGTGGAAATACAGAGCCACCTGAACAGCGAATGCTTGCATTCAGTAATATAAAAATAACTGAAATGTCTCTGAAAATCTTGTGTATAGGACAAGTATTTTCCCATGTGATGAATAGAGGTTGGGGTTGTAAATCAGTAGGGTGATAGTGTCCAGACAGACACATAACTACTTAAAAAAACAGATGTATGATCTGTAATTGTACTGTTTCTCTGGAAAAAGCAGTAAATAGTTTCTGCTAAAAAGTACGGTAAAACAAAAGCAAAAAGCATATTTTTAAAAGCACTCCAAAGTAAACATTCAATACAGTAATAAAGACGACTGTCACACTAGGTTCAAATCGACTTCAGATCACCAGTGATGCATATTACAAATCCTGTAACAAGGTTCTGTCTTTTCAGAGGACTCTTCCCCTCACAATCACTAGCCTTCTCCCAATCTGCTGACAGTTTTAATTTTGCTTGCAGAGTGTCAACTGTTGTAACGTGGGCGCTACTGCATGCTGGTGCTCTAGACTAAGCTGTACTGCTCAACAGATGAGTGGTTGTGTTTTGTACAAATGGATATATTTAGGATGTCTGGCTAATGGACAATTTAAATTACTAATATAAATCTGCGCTTTAAATGATAACTAGTACACTTTTAATTCACAGGATTATGGCGTCACTAAATCTACTGAGATACTTAATCATTAAGGATTCTGAAAGTGATAATCAAGTAAGTACTAACTGATTTGAAAATGATTGATTAGCTGAGGGCTGAGAGTTGGATTCATGTGAACACTTACCCTTGATTCAAAAGCATGGTTTTTGCATTTTTCTTTGCAATGGTCAGTAATCCAGAAGTGATGCTTTTATTAACTATGTTAAGAGATACGTGGTGTTACTTTATTCTGATGAAATTTGACTGCATTCATACTTAACTGTTACTGTAAACAAGCTAATCCTTTTACTCTGCCTGATGAACTGTGGTCTGTGTCCATAATTTTAGAGTATGTCACCATAAAATCACATCTCTTATCAAGTATTCTGATGAGAAGAAAACACTTGTTACTCCTGCTTATTTATTCACTAGTATCCCTCAAGCCTCTGAGTGGCTTTCTCTACACTAATAATACAAACCTTTGCAGTTCAAGAGATCCATTTTATTCATCTTTGGGCAAAATACTTCTTGTGCAATGTGATAAAATTGTTAGTATTAAGATTTCTCAGAAAATATTTAATAACAGTATTTAAATAGTTTTTAGCTGTGCAAAACAGTATTCTATATTTACAGTAACTGTGCAGGTGCATGACAGGTACATGTTAAAAGCTTCTGTAGGTATTGGCATCAAACAAATTCTTGTCTGTAAGATCCATCTGCTGAAGTAACAAAAAAACCCCATTCTTGACTTGAATAAACAATGTCGTGGTCAGATGAGTATTCTAACCAGCAGATAAGTATCCTAAGGGGTTTTGTTGTTCTCCCCCAGTTTCTTGACTGACTTTATGATTTGGAGTAATGGATTTCAGCACATCATTTTCTGTTTTCTAAAATACAGAAAAAATTCAGATCTATTTTTAGAGCACTTTGAGGTCTATGAATACAAGTTCTATAAGTGCCGAATGATGTTATTAGTCTAAGTAGAATAATACAGGTTACGGTGATTACCAAAACTATAATGAAGATGAATAGCAAAAGTAGCTCTCAGTTGGTGCATTACTATTTATGTAATTAGTTAGCATTGATAGACTATATCTGTTTCTCAGATTTAAGGAGTGATTACTATTTAAATGCTCATTATGGTCCAGTTTCATGTAAATCCATAGCTTTGTAAGAAAAGAGAATTCCTCTTTTAGTTTTATTAAAAATTTTTATATAGTAGCACACAATTACTATAACAATGCTGTCTAGTACCTGGCGTAAAGAATGTCCCAACAGTTTGAGAAGAAAATAGCATCACCTCTTCTGAAGTTTTCCCTTACATTTAAGCCCTGCCAGTTCTTGACTGGTCCCTTCTTATAGTGCAAGTGGGGCGGAAAGAAAATGCCTCCTTTTATGTCAGTTCAGATGTTTTGATTGCTGTGTAACGAGCACTTTCATTAATCAAGTTTAAAAATCAGTATTTTTCTGGAACGTTGTTTTTTCATTTTTAGCCTCATTCTGGTGGAAATAATTACTGCTTTTCTTATATGACCAGTTAACTTTGTGTCATTGAACATTAAAATTTGGTGAATTTTCCACTGTAATCAACAATACCATTTAACATTGAAGTTCTTATTTTTATCATCCTTACTCTGCCCTTTGAGGATACTGCCTGAAGAAGGGAATTGTATAAATAGCTCCTATATCTAAAGACACAAAGACTGCTTTGTATTTGTTTCCTTCTACAGCAGTTTTGTAACTACAGGCTTATAAGGCACCAAGGCACAGAAGTTTTCCTCTTGTGCTGTGTAACCTTGAACAGCCTTGTTTTTGAGCATCTCTTCCTTCTATCTCTTGTTCCTGAGTGCCGTTATTGTAAACTTATTTCACCCATGCCAAACTGGGGACAAGTTCATGGTCACGTCAGCTACTGTGCCTAAGGATGGGGTAGTAGCATATCCAGTAACATTCCTACAATGGTTTTTTAAACTGAACATGATATAGGCAAGACCCTTATATATTTGAGGAGCATGACATTTATCAGAGCTTTCATTTGGCATTGCAATACAGTGTTAATTCAGGAACATGAATTTAAATGTTTGCCATTTTGCTGCTGAATTATCTTAGAGGAACCTACAACTGCTGTTCACTGACTGTAGAGATTCTAGCCTGAGAAAGTGGCTAGTACCCCCCTCCAACATATCAAGATCATTTCAGCTTTGCTTACAAGTTGAAAATGTGCGTTTCCATTGCTGTAGTTACCATAAGTTTGCCTCCCACCCTTTTATTTTTTTTGACTGCTTCACCAATTTTCAACAAATAATGTGAGAGAGAGGGAGAGGAGCTTAAATATCCATCATGATGCTATTCATGGTTAAATGCATAAGTATAAATTCTTTTTTCCTCCCAGCATAGAAGTGTACGTTATAAAGACTAGTCCAAAAACTTCTGCTCAAAACCCCAGCATTGCAATGCTTCATTAAACCTAATTTTTGACCTTCTCTGTTCTGTTTGAATAGACTGGTGTATGGACCACACTTGCCAAGATTGAGCAAAATTTTTTAAAACCACTGCACGTAGGACTCAATATGTCAAAAGCACACTATGAAGCAGAAATAAAGAATAAGAAAGAAAACAGAAGAGGTTAGTTGTTTTCTTTTTTTCTTAGCTTTGTTCATATTTAGAAACTTTGGAAGCAAAGAATTGGTGAGTGCTGTATACATCATGTTTTATTTAACTTTTGACACTATTCCAGATTTCAAATAATAGTTCAGTATTTGCTATATTTGATATTAATAATTTTCATAACTGGTCAGAAAAATCTGAACTTGTTTATCTCTTGTCACATTTGTAAACCTTATGCAACCTGATAGAAGTGTCACATGAAGACCTGCAAAGCTTGTTCTGCATTTATACTTTTGATTTTAAGGTTAGACAGGAGCATCTAAGGCTCTCTGAATATATAGCCCTTAGGTTTCATGCTAGGTGTGGGGAGGCTAACAAGAGAAGAAATAATTCACACAGCAAATAGGTGCTCTCTTAAAGCCTGAAGGACTACATTCTGGATTTTTTATTTTTTATTTTTAATCTGACACACAGAATCAGATTCTGCTCTTTGTTAAGTAGACACATTCCACAGGGCATAAGAGCTGTAGCTGCTTCAGGCGATCTCTTTGTATGTCAGATCCTCTGTTCCTTTGTGGTCTCCAGTATAATTAAGAGCCCAAGGAACTTGCTTCTGCTACCAAAAACATCGGTACAGCGCTTTGCCCCTAGTCATATCCTCTTCTGTGGCTGTAAACTGTATAAGTATGAGGCAGAGAAAGGGAATTTTTCTGAAGGCGACCTGTGGATATCTTTAAAATGAATCAGGAAGCTTTTTCTTTAAGTCCCTCTTACATTTCTCTAGCCTTTGACAAAGCATAAAGAGATCTGAGTTCAGGAGAGAACATTTAACTCGTAACAGTAAATGATTTAGTCTTTTTCCCCAATGTATAATCTCTGTAAGCATTACGTTGAATTTCAAATATGTGGTTTGAATGTGAGAGGTTTTCCCCTCAGTTTTCAGACTTGTCCTTGTAGTTTTGTGTGCTGCAAGTAAGCTGCCTGAAACAGAGAAGCCTGCAGGCTTTTCTTAATAAAATAAGTATTTCATGTCTGGATTCATTTAAGTCAAGCTAAAGAACCTCTTTACTATCTCTCTGGATGTGGAAATATTAAAAATGACCAGATTTTTTTTTCTTTCCTTTTAAAAGGAGCATTTTAGCCTCATAAAATTGGCTTGTGTTGCAGATATTACCTGTTCAGTAATGTAGTCATACGTTTTACAGAACGTGTAGATAGCATCCAGCCCAAACTGTCTTCCTCTTAATGTTCAGCACCTTCTGTCTTGTGTTTGGTCAATCCCTAGGTTTGTGGTTTTTAACAATTACTGTCTAGAAATGCTACTATATTAAATATTCTTTTCATTCTAAAAGTTACGGGAATTGGCAGCCTGATCTCTGGTTGTTTTTTTTTTCTCTACAGAGGCACACAGTTCTAACACAGTTTGTTCTGTAACTGTTAGTGGGGAAAAGATGCCTGCCATGACTACTGAAATGCAGCTTCAGGTGAGTTTGCATTTCCTTCGAACTTATTCAGAAGTATTGAAATTTAGTTTCAATCTGGAGACAAATGTATCTGTACAGTGGGTAAAGAAAATAAAATTTTTCTAATAAAAGTTAATCTCTTGTCATTTCAGGTTTTACACTCGGCTCTCTTCACATTTGATTTAATAGAAAGTGTTCTAGCTCGAGTAGAAGAACTCATTGAAGTGAAAATAAAAGCTGTAATGGATGAAAACAGTTAGGTCAGCTGAAGTATTTGAAATAACATACTTCTTACCAGATCATTTTGACTATGAGACTTTAGCTGAAAAGGAGGCTACCAATCTTTAAAGAAGAGTGATTTAGAGTGGCCTCTAGAATTGCAAATGCTGCTCTTCATAAGTCTTGTTGTTGTTCTTATTTTCTTTTGCTATTGTTCTATGCAATTCAGAGATGTCGTATTTACAAAAGTACTTCTCTTCTGAATTTGATGCTTTTTCTTAAGTTTAGAAACTAAAAACAAGGGGGGTTTTTTTGTTCTTACGCTGTGGCAAGGAGGTATGGTTGTGCATTTATTTTTCTGTTAATTTTCAAAATTTGTTAGATGATAGTTGCTGACTGGTGTTGTGAATTACAAAGATTTTTATAAAGTGACTGGAAAACCATTAATTAAAAATCACTGTTTAAGCACAAGGTATTTTTATTAACCCTTTTTAATGTTGACAAACAAGCTTCTGTATTTACAAACAGGACTGTAAGCTATAGATAAATAACAGTAGAAACAGTATGGCAAAGGAAACCAGGTTTAAAGAAAAACACATCAACTTTGAGCCAAATAAGATGTCAAGGCTTAGTAACACAACAGATAACACTCGTGTTTTAAAAACACACTGTATAAGATTTCATACATGGACCTGTTTATGCATGGGAAACCTGTATTTTGGAATTGTTTATCATCCTTATCTTTAAGGATAAAGTTTTCCTTTGGGAAATTATTATACACAGATGAGCTCATAAGTTCAGAATCAAGTTAAAAATAAGGATGGCTTTTCTGTAGTGCAGTTTAACCACTTTTTTTCTTAGAATGCAGATTTGGTATAATATATGTTATTTTTCACTGTATAGTTATTTAATATAAATTTTCATTCCAAATGCATAAGCTGTATATAGTCTTTTGAAATGTAACTATATATTTAAGAACATTCTATATTTTGTTTAAAATGTAGCCGCTATTTATGAATAAAAACCCCAAATACTAAATTAATTACAATGCAACTGGTACTCCTGAAGCATCTTCCAAACTGGACTGTTTTCTATTATTTGGGCTTTTGTCATTGCCATTTTGTAACGAATATCATCTGCTCGTGGCTTGGAAGTTATCTTAGAGGAAAGAACAATATTGTGAGTAGGACACAGTAACTCTTAAGTAACAGAATATTCAACATCTTATTTTTCAAATAGTACAAATGTGAAATGATTCAGCAGTAAAATCTGAATCATGTTCTCTGAAGTAGATATTCAGGAATGATGTACACAGAGGTGATCTGATGTATCCCTTTAGGTGCAAGACCAGTCGTAAAATAACCAGTCCTGTCAGCATGGCATCTGAATATCTGGATTGTATTTCAACAGGAGTTGGGTCTGGTAGCTTGGGATTAGTTGGATGGTATTGCTCCCTTAGCCAGGTCTGTTAACCTGGGGCAAAAAAAGTTCATCTCGTAGGCTCTATACCAGTTAGGGATTCTCTGGCAAAAGATGAGCTCATTAAACTGGCTTTGTACTGCATCAGTAAGAAATAACGTAATGGCAACCAACAGACTTGTGTACACTAGCATCACTTCTTAGGGGGCTCTCCTGCTCAAGTTTGGTGTAAACATTCTGAACAAGTAGAAAAGCAAATTCAAGTTTATAGGATCAGCAGTAATCTTAAAAGCTTTTAGGTTAATGCTGTGTTAAGAGACTGGGCCAGACATCAGTAGATTCCATAAAAAATTTAAGTACAACGTTCAGCATTGTAATAAGTATTTAACAACTTTTGCCATATAAGTGAGATGTAGCTTACACACTTTTAAAATTATGAATACTGCAAATAGGTTAATGGTAATTATTTTGAGATGCTTGCTTCAGGAAAGGATAAAATGTAAATTCGTATTTGACTCCTAACATGTCATTCAACTTGCTCTTTTTATTTTTGGTACATGAGATGCTAGTACTGTTATAGTTAGTATCTAAGTTAGAATTTTAATGGAAAAATGTTCTTTAAAGAGGCTCAGTAAATAGATTTAATTAATAATGTGTTGATGCATACAGGGTATGTTGCAGATACACAGATAAATTACACTCATTAAGCTGCAGAAATAATATACTAGTATGTGCATCATTAAAAATCCACAAGTGACTGAAGTTTTCAGATTGGCATTTTTACTTTGTCATTACATATTTAGATTCTGTGCTGGTTCTGCACTAGTAAATGAAGACAAGACATCCTAATTTAACAGTGGTAAATCAGCCGAATTCGCTTTTAAATATCTAATCTCTCTTCATAGCTTTTAAAGTTACCTTTAACTGTAGTTCAAAGCATCAGAGTAACAGTCCTACCTCAATATATGACATGCACTGTGGTCAATATGACCCAGAAAGTTCCATTATGGAAAAATAAATATTTTATAGTTCTTGGCTTACCCTGGCTGATATGCTCTGAAGAATGAATATTTTTAAGTATATGCAACCAGACTTACCTTAGCTATAGTTAGCATTAACTTAACGGTTTCAGCAGTATTATGAACTGGTATTATACGTAAATTACTGCCCAGGAATCTGCATATCAAAATAAATTAAGGTTAAGGTTACTTTTAGAATGCACATTTCATTTGTTATGCCATAAAACTCAAAAAGCATTCTCACATGATGTAAACAACTTCTTACTGTGCCTTCAACACACATACAGAGATGATTGCTTTTATCTTTAACAGCAACTGGAGTGTTTATGCTGTTTGTATAGCCATCTGTCCCATTTCTGTACCACGTGTTCGGGTGGGATTTGGAAGGGCTCATTTCTTTTTCTAGGGCTCTCTGACAATCAGTCAACACTTAAGCATGTGTACGTTCAGAGAGAACTAAACCCTCTTCTGCTATACTGTTGAAGACTGTCCATTCTCAGTGCCAGTAAAAAAATGTTTGGGGGTTTTAAGGCTTTGAAAGAACACAGGAAATACCTAAAAACACTGTGTTAAAAATACTTTAGAATTTGAACTAAATCTTTGTAGTGTTCTATCTAAATATAGCAATCTGTACGTCAGATGCAGTTAAGATAATAGGATAATTCTGCTAAGAATTTCATGCAAAGACTTGTTCATTCAAATAATTTAACCTAAAATTATTTCTCTTTCTATAAATAGTATTATTGATGTGCATTCATTCTTGAGAATGTAATCTGAAGATTTAAAATACTCGCATCAGTTATCATTCAGTGCAGTCATGGAAGACAGATTAAAGCTTAGGCAAGCACAGAGCCTCTCCTTAAGACTTGTTATTTTAAGTGTGTTGTAACAATGACAACAAAGTTAGCATTGCTCCATTTTTTGTTGTAGAGCTACAATGTGATAGGGACTTAACAACAGACAATGAGGGATTTTAAATAATCAAAAATTTAATCCAAACAAAGTGCCCAGCTGCTCCATTGTATACTCCCCTGTGGCCTCCCTGGGTGACTACCACCTGTTCTTCCCCTCGGTCTGTTTGATGACTTGGACTCATTCACAGTAAGACCCATGCTGGTTAGATACCTGATCTGAACTTGGTTGCCTGCCCTTCTTTCTTAGCAAAAATAAATGTTCTAGGCAGCGTTCTTCCTTAAGAGTAGGTACTCAGGCCCCTGTTGAGTTTTGCTAAAACCTGATGCAGAAACTGTGGTTCGATTCGCATTTAGGGATTAAGGAAATAAACAGATGCAATTTTGCTAATACTAGCAGTGGGCTAAGCAAAGCATGAATGAATGAAGTGCAACAAAGGAACAATTACATGTTACTTACCTAGATTCAAAAAAATCCATTTCTATCACTAGTTTTGCTTCCAAACTACAGCAGGTCTAAATTTAGTTTGTATTTATTAATTTGATCAATGGCCATTAGAACACAGGGCTGATCTTTGCTCCAAGGTGTTTAAAAATTAACGTACAGATTTACTGTGGATATTAGTGGAATGCTTATTTGAGCTGGGATGATAAAGATGGCTTTTCTTCTGCTTCCTCCATGATACACCCAACCCTACATAAAGTGTTCATGTTGTTGAACAACAATTCTATAATGTTGTTAATAAAGAAAGAAATCCTTCCCCAGTGGTAACAAAACCATAGAAGAGCAGAAAGAAACAGTAATACAGGAAGGCCTGAAAATACCTGGGGACTTTGTTTCTTAACAAATCCAACAGATGACTTGTTTGAGAGAATATGGCACAAGTTTCAACCCCACCAATGCAAAAGCTCAGTGATTTACATACAACAGCAGAACTCCAAGCTGTCAGGTAGTAAAAAAGCACATGCATCTAAAATATAACTGTGCCTTGTCAACATCAATTTGGTATGGCCTGCAATGGCAAAACTATTATTTTTATTTTAATAAAACTACTGACGCTAAATGGAATACAGTTCCAAAACATCACATTTGTTAGTCATCAACATATGCACAAAAGCTGTTGTACATAACCACAAAGTAGATTAAGAATTAGCACTGCCATCAGCTGAATAACATGTTCTTGCTGAATGGTTGCAGAGCTTTTAAAACCTCTCATGAAAATTTATGGAATTTTTACAAATGGGTAATAGATTCCCTACATTTCATCCCATACACTCTGCTACTCATCAGCATTTGGCAGCGTGCCCAGGATTTAACGAAACTGCTGCTGGTTTCAAGGAGGTAAAGATCAAAGACTCCATTAGAATAGTCACTTCTCTGACACCAAGAGGGAAAACCAACTGCAGTTAGGACGACTGTACCTTCCAGAAAATAGTTCTGGCTACAAGTACGGGGTGCAATCTGATCACTGTTGTCAGCAGGTATGTACTGAAGCATGCAGATTTTCAGGCTTCATTAGAAATCACAGATAAGGGTTCAAAACCCACCAGTTTTAATGTCCAGTATTACACTTTTGGTGTAAAATAACATTATTTCAGTTGTTCTAGCTCTGTATAATAGACACTGTTCCAGGAAAACAGATTTTAAAAGCTGGTGAACAATCTGTGCTTTATAACAAGCCTTTTCTCATGAAGGAAATTTGCCTGTTCTGTTTTGGAAGTGACTATGAAAAGATGCTGACAGAGCTAATAATATTGCCTAATTTTCCAGTTCATGGGATGTTATTTGCTATGTTTTGAGGAATGTCTTGTTTTGTTACCTATGACAGGTCAGACTGATTCACTTCGTATTCTTTTCATTTGCCATTAATAAACATATGCTTTAAATAATTTTCCCATGCATTAGCAAAATAAAATTCATATTCCTGAAAATAATTCCTAAAAAAATGTTCCTGAATCTAGGACTGCTACTTCATTTCTTCCTAGCAATAAAAACTTTGGTTTGATGATGAAATCATACCTTCTCTGAATCCTAAACATGACATTCCATTCTTCTGGTCCATGAAGAGCAGCTGACAAAACCAAAAAACTGTTCCGATGAATGTTTATGAACTTCTGAATTCTTTCAGAAAACTGTTCTTCTCCTGTCATAAGCAAGTCTTGAGTGTCTGACAGTAAAAATGCAATACCTATTGAAGAAACGGATGTAAATGTACATGCCATGGCAGTAATGTGATTAAGTTCTCACCAAAAACCAGGCAGCAGAATTCTTATTCAACCATTAGTTTAAAAGGTGATGGAACAAAACACAGGAATGAATTTATATATCTTGACAGTGAAATGCAATCATGAGATTTAGCCAGCAATGATTAGTAATTTTAAGATAAAACTACAAATAACTCAGACATTTTCTACCATAACATCAAAAAAACCCCAACTGTTCAATCCACTCAAAGTACAGACATCTGAATGCCTTTGAAAGCACACGCTTCAGGAATAAGCAATTGCTATAATGGAATGAATTTAGGGCAAATACAAAGACTGACTGAAGAGCTCCACAAGTCCTGTTTCTAAATGACATAAACACATCTGTAACATCTTAAAAGTTAGCTAAACTGTCTACCATGAGAAATGAAATTATAAACCTGTCAACTAAGTTATTCTGAAAGGGAAAGTTAAGGCGGCTGAAGTTTAGAAGGCTTAACAATCGAGGATGCAAAAGACTAGGCCAATGTGTGCCTTGTTAGTCCTTATAGTTCAGGAAAACTTCAGATAAAGGGTCTTGCCTACCTGTCTAGAGCATCTTCTGCTCTAAAAAAGGAAGGATAGATATTTCATGTTTGTAGTTTCAGTGATTTTGTAATCAAACCTGCCCAAAAAATCCTTTCCCTAACTCCTCTGCTACCACCAGGTCTGCAAATTCAACCTGGAAGATGAAAGCCAAGAGTCTCTTGTGTTTACAGCCATGAATACTAAAGATCTTGATGGCTGTCTTACATGTTAGTGGCACTCAACGTGTTTGCTCAGTTATAACAAGAATTTACGGAACCATTCAACTGATAACCACCAAATCTAATGTAGCTGTTCTACAATACGCCCCAAAAAAGTAAAAAACAATGAAAATGTTTCATCCCCAAAGTTCTCTGCTCCATCCTCCGATTTACATGCAATCACAGCACAGCTCCTTCCACTACTGCACGACATTCCAACAAGGCAGCTTTAATTCAGTTCAGTAGCCTACAACAGGGCCTGACCTTGTACCTCATCAGAGTTCATGAGTTTAAAAGCATGAACTTCAAAGTACCGTACCAGAAAGAGAAAAAATCACGGATCCAATTTCCACTGAATCTGAATATCGAAGTCGGTGTTGCTGCCTCCGTAGAATTGCAGAAATTTCATGATTCTAAATAAATTTTAAAAGGTTATTTATAAAATATGTTTTCAGCCAACATATTAGAAATATTCTTAAAGCATTGTCTGAACCATTACAGATAGAACTTTGGCCTCATTGTTTAAAAAATATTTTTTATTCCACTTGCAATAAAAAATAGTAAAAAGTTAATTAAACTTTTTCAGGTAATGAGATTCTGAAATATTTGCCTTGGAAGTTATCAAACATTGAATGACAATTTTGTATGCATACACTCAGTTTGCCTCAGGAAACTCCTGCATAATACATAAAGATGCTCAAACATTTTACAGTCTATTTTTGTAAGATGTGCTAAAGGAGGATTTGCAGAAGTGAGGAACATACAGTAGTGTGTTTCTATGACTCCAGTTAATTAGACTGCATTATTTTCACAGATGTCAGCATTTCATCTGGAAGATAGTTCAGAAAATCTGTATGGAACATGATTTTCTTTAAAGCTTTTTAACAGAATGCAATCCACTCAGGGAAACTAGAACATTGCACTATGCAACATAATCATCTACAGAATGGAATGGGTTTGGGTGTAATTTTCAGCCTGCAAAAAGCATTTCTGCAGTATGTTCTACAGAAGCTGCTCAAACACACACATTTTAAAGATTAAATCATTGAATCTTTTCTAGCTAATAACACGTTCTTTAACGTACCCTTTTAAAACATAGCCAACCTGCCTATATAGGGAAGTGTCCTGATTTAGTGGAAGAGTGCAAAATAAAGTCAGGATAGCAAGTGAACCCTGAAGGAGACAGTAACCAGAAATGTTATGCTTTTGATTGGTCTGGAAAGGGAACATTCAATGACAGCTGCTTATGAGGTATAACTACAATTTTGGAAAAATTCTGCTTCAAAGCCACTGCTGACAGTGAATTATTTAATGCACAAATACAGATAACAGCTATAAGAAAAGGATAGCTGCACAGGGAAGAGAGAAATCTCATAACCAAAATGGATACAAAGCACTACCTTTGTAAAAGAAAAACCATCTTAGATTTGTATTCAGCTATTTACGTATCTTTGCTCACTGGGAGTCCTTACTAACAGCAGTAGTTTTGAGTAGAGCTGGGGCCCTTATTAACAGGAGCGAGTTATACTGGTATAGCCGATGAGATGACTGCCCTTCGATACCTCTTACCATATTATGGATTAAGTTGCTCTTGAAGCAGTTCCCCAACTGGAACAGTTTACAGGCTGTCATTTCAAGACAAGCAAGCAAATAAGAACAGGCTTTAAACTGAGGTGACTGAGGAATTACTTCAACACCATTCACCCATTTACACAGCAGAAATGGGGTGATAACCTTGTCAGCCAAACTAGTATAAGATATCCTTGCTTATGAATCAAAGCCCTTCTGCCTCTAAATTCTCTCCAGCTGGCATGAAATTGGCCTCAGCTGCAGAAACTAATTACCAGCTCCTTGACATACCCTTTCACTTTACTGGGGAACACAGTCCAGGCTTCTGATATTAACAGATCTAAATCTAAATCAGTATCTGTAAGACTCACTGTTTTAAACTGAGTTGCACACTTATTGAGCAATGTTGATAGTGGGTAGTAGAAAATAAAGTGTTTAGGGAGAAATTCAGAAAATGAAAAACATTTCTGATGGATTTATTTATAGTGCTAATTGAAAGCAGCATCAGTGCAGTGTGAAAATGATGAGTCAGGAGGACAATCCTAAAGCAGTGTAACTCAGAATAGCAGGTGGCAAGAATACTAAATAGATACAGAAGTAGCTAGGAGAAAAACCACACACACACATAAAGAACTGGTACTATAGTAGGAGCAACTTCAGACTAATATCACTGTTTTATCCTCAAAAAGCTATATTCATTGACACTGCATAAAATATTTCCACATATAGAATATAGGAAATGCTTCTTTCAGCATTTCTTAGTGAGTGAGATGCTGCTCTTGACAAGTGGTATTGTACCTGCAGAGCTGTACTCATAATAACTGTTGTTATCCATCTTGACTGTTCCTGCCCACCACTTTCTGTCATTTTTTCCAAGGGTTTAATGGCTTTGCAGTGAAATCTCTGGTGCCACCTTCTGAAAAGCTTGGAAAAAGAAAAATGACAAACATTACCTGCCAGTTAGAGAGGTGAAATATTTAAGGCACACAGATCCATTAAAGATGTGATTAAAAACCAGGGCACTACCTAATTCTTCAAAATGTATACAGTTGCCTACTACCATTGAACTAATTTAAGATGGCAGTTAGATACCTAAATGACTTTAAAGAATCTGCATCTGAGAGGGCTTAACATCTCCAAGGCATAACAGGGAGAGCAACATAATCACAGAATCACAGAATTGTCTAGGTTGGAAAAGACTTTGAAGATCATCCATGAATGACCATAATGAATAAAGGACTTCAGAAAAACATTCCTAAAAGCACTTAAAACGACTAAGGAACATTTGCCCTATTTTCAAGGGGCACGTTTGTCACTGTGCACCTTCTACATTAAGATACTTTTGGGAAGACTGCCCTGGGCCTCCTGCCCAGCCTGGAGCAGCCCACTATGCCGCAGGCTTGAGCACTAGCTCTTTTTCATGTACGTTTGCCTTTCACTCTTCTGAAAATATTCCTGGTATCTTGGCAGGCGCTTCTAGTGCAGTAAGGCTCATGTGGTGCAGCTGGGGACACTCACTGAGGCATCCAGGAGGGCGGGCCGGGCCGCACGCCCCTGAGGCGCCCGCCTGGGGCGCGGTGGCACCGCGAGCCGCGCGGGGGGGCGGGGGGAGGGAGCGCTGGTTTCCGCGACACCTCTGTGCCAGCTGGTTCCCAATACAAGTTGTAACCGGGCCTCTCCCCGTTTTAGAAACCCCCGTGGCCCGCGGGGCTGCCTGGAAGGCAGCGGGAGCGCCGGCGGCGGGCAGGACCCGGTGCCTCGCGGCTGGGCACCGAGCAGGTAAGCCCTCGGCAGGGCCGCGGCGGGGCCCAGACTCCTTCCCGCAGCCCTCAGGAGGAACCAAGGTTGCCCCTTAGCGGGGACGGGCGGCAGCTGAAACCAACCTTGCCTCACAGGTCTGAGAGGTTACGAGATGGCAAACAGCAGCTCCCAACACCCAAATGAAGTGCCCGTAACTTACTGCTCGGAAAGGAACTCAGGCCTTGGTGGCCTGAGGAAGCACCGAAGCCGGTTCCCGCCTTTTCTCCGTCCCGCTCGACTCGTGAGTGCCGGCCTCGTGTTGCCCTGTGGGCACTGGCTGCTGCTGCTGACAACACTGCCGTCTCTAAAGTCTTCCCATAAAAAGTCTTCCAGAATCTTGGTGTTGGCCTGGGAGACTGCTGCCTTACAAGTATAGACTGTGTGACATTTTTAGATTATAAAAAGGACTGAAAGGACAAAAATGTGAAGGACATCAGGCAAAACAAGTGGGTGTTATAAACAATGATGGTAATAAATCTACTTTTGCATAGGAAGAAACCTTGAGAGAATGTTTTTAATGGGCAGTTAATTTGGCAGCTGTTTCTGGGGAAGAATATTGCAAATTATTTTCTATGATACTCTAAACATAGAAGTTACACAGTACAAAAACATGAAAGCAAGAAACAGCACCACTTTCAGTGAAAGAATGTTGGAGATTTTTTCATCATGTAAGAAGAAACTAATTTTACACAGTAAAGAAGAGCTGGAGTGCAGTCATTAAAAGTACTTAAAAAGAACATTGATTTCCACCCCTGCTCTTCACCTAGTGTGCAAATCTAGACTCATGACCATCTACTGAAACCAGTATTTTTATTGAAAATTTGAGATTGTAGTAAAAGTTTTTCCTTTTTAGAGCACTTTAAAATACAAAAGAAGTAATCTCATTTATATATTAAAAATTATACATTTAAATAGCAAATTGTCTAGCTTGCTTGGAAAGAATTAGACATCTTAGTGATTTAAAAATTACTCTTCTTTCTGTTTCAGACAAGAAGTGGATTCGCATCTGATTTCCTACTTCTGTTGCTCAAATACACCCAAGTTACGGTTACCCCTCACTGCAAGAGTATGGAAATGTCATGCAACTTTTAATAGTAAGTCAAATATTTCTAATACTGAAATTTTAAATTTCTGTGGAGTATAAATGTGAAAGTTAGCAAATTAAATGAAAATAACAGATGTATGAGGTACCCCAACTGCAGTGTTCTAGAGAGCTGTGACAGGACCAACACACTGTGAAGCCATTTCCTGTAACACAGTGGAGCCATGTGCTCTGACTGCATACAAAAATGAGGGAGTTAAGAACATCAGGAATTATTTTAAAATGCAATTACAAAATAATAAGGCAGTTTTATGGTGATTGATGATCCCGCTGACATCTGCCAACGTGAAGTTTGAATTCATGCACACTAAGGATGAATTTGTGTTTCAGTACACAAAGTAAAGAGTAGGAACTATTTTGTTGTAGTGGTTATACTTGATTTATAACACTATAGTGTATCTGAATTCATATTTTGGAATATGTCTAATATGTACATGCATTAATTGAATTGCAACAATTCAGATGGAGAAAAAGAATAGGCAGGAATAGAGTGGAATAAAAAGATGATTCACAGTATAAATGTCTTAACAGGTGAGTAGATTTTTTTTTTCCTTCGGTGTAATACTGTTAGAAATGTATGGTACATAAAAGAAAGGATAAATATTACATTTAAAAAAAAATTACAGAGAGATTTAAACACTGGATTTAGGCTCCTGGGATACCAGCAGATGCCTTTTTCCCTGATAGCCATTTATCATACATGAAGTTGGACACTCCCCAACTCAAAATACCCACTTGAGAGGCATCAAAGTACAATGATGGGTAAGTGCAGGACAATGAGAAAAACCAAAACCTTAACGGAAACTGCTTCCTGTCAGTATTTTGACTCCAGTTGTTATATTTTAACTTGTGTAAATTCTGTGTATCTTAGTTTCATTCAGTTGGCAAAAGGTTATACTGGAAACTTCACTGAATATATTTCTACCTGTCATTACATTTGATAATAGTTCACATTTGAAATAAAAATAAGACTCTGAGTTAGAAAGTTCAGAGGGGAACAGACCCCACTGCCTCCTGCGTAAGAGCCACCCAGGCCTAACACTCATCTGGTCCAAGTCTTACGCAATGGGACATGCTGAGCCCCTGGGCTAGGAACTGCTCAAGGAACAATTCTGGTACTAGTTTGTTTTGCAATGCCATTTGAGTCTGAATCTCTCAACATGACTTGGCTTTCTCTTTTTATGAGCCTCATGTCAGAAGGCTAATTAAAAAGATCTTTGACTCAAAGAAAATTTTTCTAGATTGTGTATTCTTCAGAGCATTCTTCTCCCCAGTAGTTTCTCTTTGAAAAAAATGATTTTGAGGGATTCTGTGCTGCCTGATATTATGAGCTAAATTTATTTTACTACTTACAGTTTTCTCTGCTGTGACAGTTTCTAATATTTTGCTAGTCAGCTTTAAATCTCAAAAGCATTCCTTTTCCACATACCTACATGGTGCATTTCACATATAGGTGAAGCTGCAAGAGAGAAAGAATAGCACTGTGGCTGGCACCATATCAAATAACTCCTGGAAGCAGAGCAAAGAACCCCATTTAGGCAGGAATAGAAGGATCTTGGGATTAGAACTCCCATATGATGAAGATAATGGCTTGAGCATTTGGATGAATAACTAATTTATAACAAGGCAAAATCTTTCATCAAATTAGTGTTTCTCTGTGCTCTCCTGGGCCATATCCTGTATGTTCTAAATCAGCACCACTTTTTGATTTTGTAGGGCAGTTACATAGGTATCTTCCTTCTTTCTGTATGAGAACTGATTGTTCATCTTCACACACATCACCTGTCTTGTTCTCTGATGACATGATCCAAGAAAAAGTAGTTTTTTCCTTTTAGAGGAGAAAGAGGAGTGAAGGTCCACTAAATGGATAGAAGAGGAAGGTAACGCCTTTTTTTGCAATTTACAGAGCACAAATAAAAATTGATGGCAGCAGTCCACAAGTTCAATGAATTACAATGACTCAGCGTTCAAGTTATACATAGGGTTTATTATTTTCTGTCATACAGAAATCAACTAAGACTCTTCAGTATGTAGCATGGGGAAGAAAGCTTGTGGGACTATGCAACTGTACAGAGATTCTGGAAACAGAAGACCGTGTTCACAAGGAGTCATTTGGAAATATGCTTACTTAGGCCCCACCTAATTATCTAGGTTTGAAAAGCAAGCAGGTGGAAAACATGCAAGCATTCAGTTTGAGAGCTTAACACCCTCCCTGACCTTCCCAAAGACTGAGTGGTCAAAATATTCTAGGACCATAAAGCCATGGACTACAGGTAGTGACTCAAAATTTTTCTCCAAATGCATCCCATTATACATATATAGGATTAATCTTGATTACTAGAACACGATAATCCAGAAAATAGAGATTGAAGTTTCCTTCTCTACCACAAAGATACAGGAGGACATTCTGTTACAGGTAGGAAGTTTGACTTATAGGTGGGTCTCATGTTCATTCTATGAAGGTAACAAAAAATTTTCACACTACCTACACTGAATCTGTCACGTACATAAGGTTTGTGCTATTTATACGGATCTTAAGCACACTGATATAATTCTACTGACAGGCAGGATGCCATGCCACACTCAAGGTTATAAAAAAAGAAGAACTAAAATTTTGTTAAACACAAGCGTAAGAAAAATCACACAAATGACTAAATAAGGATTGCATAAACAAGGATGCTGTAGATTTAAGTCATTTGGTAAGATCAGTCTCAAAATTGGCTTATACAGTTGTAAAGTTACATGAGCCAAAATTTTTACTCAGGTTACCAGTCTTTCTTTTCACTTAAAAATATCCTGAATTTTATAAATGTGGATCTGATATCACTCACACTAATTTCAGTGGGAGCTGAGAAAAAATCAGTCACTTTTACTTGTGTGCATAAATACAAAATCTGATGAACTACCTGGGTAATTGGGCTCAGTCCAGGTTCACCAGTCACTCTAATTCAGTTAACAGTCACCATCTGTTAATATAAAAAACCTATTTTGATCATCGATGTCCTTGTTAAATATATCTAGTTACTGAGTTATCGTCAACTCCCCCCAAATATTGAAGCTTCAGTTGCTGAAGATCTGATCAGTATTCATATTTTACTGTGCAATAGGCAAAAGATCTTTTGTTGCATGTAATGCAAAAAGTTAGATTTCTCAGGACTTTGATTTCTCTAATGGAACAGTCTTCTGAGCTGGGAACTTCAGCAATAAATCAAGGAGAACAGGGAAGCAACATAATTGAATTCCATTATTAATTATTGCATACTTTAACTGCATCCAGGTGGTTCATCAGGATTAGAACCTCTCTGAGTACCATGTAAAAATGCAAGTATGCACAGTGCCTGCCCCCAGTGCTTGTTTCATTACCCTTTCTGAAAAGTGAATATTAACCTGAAAGCCAATCCGTAAATGTTTAAGTGGATTCACTCCCATGTTTGTAGAACTGTGGCCTAATTGGCTATACAGTATAGATTGCAATGCAAAGTATAAAAGGAAGGTCAAATGCAAGAAATAAACAGTTGTGTGCACACATGCATTGTATAGCTTCTCTACTTATTAGTTACCAAGGTAAAAAAAAAAAATCAAACCCAGTATTTTTCCGCAATTTATATCCACTTTTTATATAAGTCACTTTCCTCTGTTACAGGTTTAGTTTCCTTAAACACACATAGTACTTGTCAATAGGAGGCTTGGTTTTAAATTAGCCAAAAACCAGATTTGAGCTGTAATTTTTTCAAAATTGAACACATTAAAGCTTATTTTTTAAAAACAGCATGTATAGCTTGTGTTCAAGAGATAGAGCTGAAAACCAGTATGAATTTTCTGCAAGAGATGAAGGCTTCTAATTGTATTGGATTTCAAATCCAAAAGCCCATTTCCATGGCATCAGCCACTGTAACAAAGCTGCTACTCCCATTCTATCTTTTGTCCTCAGTTCCTGTGTAGTCCCAGCAAGAATGTCATCTATCAATGTACAGATGTTAAATCACCCCAGTCATGAAATATTAACAGAATGCATACAATTATGACTTTTAAATTGAAGTCTTTCTAGCTGCAATTTGTCACATCTACAATTGTACAATGTTATTAGTAGAGTAAAACTAGAAAACTATGAAATAGATCTATTGGAAAAATAGCATTTCTAGTACATGCATTTAATATAGGTAAGCCCTGAACCTGCTTCAGCTGAGGTCAACAGGAGTTTTCCCTTTGACATTAGTGGAAGCAAAATAATGACTTCTCAAATGCCTTGATTCTGAGCAACAGATGAACAACATAATACCAGTTCTTAATTCCTTCATGCAAAAGTTTAGACTTTCTGGAACAAAGTAGAATGAGCATGCCAGTAATTATTTTCCAGATGGCAATAATACATATTCAGAGTTTTGAAAGAGTCTCCTACAATTGGTACCTAGAACAGATGCATTAATTTTTTTTTTTTTTTTTCATATTCCCTGAAAGAAACTGAGAGAAACAATGCTAGGGGAACAGATCCTATGGACAGTCTTTGTGAGAAACATGGGAAGTTCTCTGGCCCACTAGTTCCTCCAAAATAATAATAAAATTTGCAAACTCAAAAATTCAGTGTAATTTTGAAATAATTTAAAACTAAAAAGTGTGGAATAAGATTATTAAATGTGTACAGTTCAGTCACATACCATCCAGAACTTTAAAGTATTGCAAGCAACCCATATTTCTTGTATTTCATTACTACTCTTCCAACAATATCCAGAGTAGTTTTATTATAATGAGAATAGTTTTCTCTCAAGTAACTATTTCCTGTGAGCATTGTGTTCCTGCCTGCTGACTTTTTACATTTTACATGCTACGGACCTTGACAAGGCCCTAGCAACCTGTTCTAACTTTGAAGTTACCCCTGCTTTTAGCAGGAGGTTGAACTAGAGACCTTTGGAGGTCCCTTCAAGCCTGCGTTTTTCTGTAGTTCTGTGATTTTTCTGCAACTTTTCTGTAATTCTATGATTCCGCAGCAAGTTTTTCTAAGAGAAAAAATGATGAATATATGGAGTGTCCTCTCCACTACCCCTACCACAGAAGCAGATGTTTGTCTTTTCTTATGCTCTTATCTGATCACTTGTGGTAGCAGCCCAGACTGCCTGCTGATCTTATTTCATGCCTACTTATCACTCCTGATCTTCACTTTAGGTCTCAGTCTCAATTCTTTTGCTACACTATATAAACATGGTATAATCTCATGCCTTTAAAAACCAAACCAAAATATATTCTTAACTGGTGTGCTTTTCTAACCGTTGCATCTCTCTTAATGGTTAAGCTTAGTTTCCTTCCTGCAATTGTCATACTCCACCAAACTGGCTTCTGCCTGTCTTTCATTCTGAGGAAGCCAATATCTCATTTTGATCACAGTCCCTAAGAACATGTTCTTAACCAGCCTCAAAAGTGCTATTTTGTACTCATCTGTCTTGTGGGCCATCTTCAATGAAGCCAATGGTGCATTTTTCTTTATATCCTGTCATCATCATCCTCATTTGACTCCTGTAACCATCTTTGTTTATTCCATTTGCTTCCCTAATTGTTTTTTTGAGCAGATCATTTGGAAGAACCTCCACTTTCCTCTAGGGTTCCAAGTGTTTGGGCCTCCATTTCCTTCTCTTTTCCCTTCGCAATATATGTGTTGGTAATTTATTCCACAAATACTATTTTAGCTAGCATCTATATGTGAAAAACCTGCAGAGCTGCTTCTCCAGTCCAGACTAGACTCTAATTTTCCAAGCAAAAAAAGCGATTATGCCTATTGACATCACCTTTTGGAGGTCTAGCCTATTTTAAACTTAATATATCCATACATGTAAAACATCCTTATTTTTGACTTTCATAACATGTCATTCAAGGTAGGCAAAACCAGGGTCATTATAAACTCTGATTTCCGAGTCCTCTCCTCTAAATTTCACTGATATTTCACTGAATTTCTTGCTACTACCTGTAGGATACAGACATCTTTACCCATTCACATAACAATCTCATGTAAGCTGTCAGTATCACCTGTTGACTGCAACACTGTCTTCTCAGGCTTTGACAAAGCAATTTCATTGCTCTTACTCATTCAAAACACTACAGCAAAGGTAAATTCTTAAACATTATTTTGACTATGCCATCTCTTTCTTTAGTTTCTTCAGCGATGCCCTTTCACTGTTTCATCAGATGTACATACCTTGTCTTTACTTTAGGGGTCATTCAGGACCTCTTAATCACTATTCATTTGGAGCCCATGACACTAGCTTTGATTGCTTCTGTATGAAGTTTTCAAAACAAACCTTTGTCCATTCTCTCATATTTTGGAGAAGAGGCCAATACAGTGGCAAAATCACTGTCGGGAGACATGAGCAGGGCTCCAGAGAACTCAAGTGACTGATACTACATGTGCTTAAAGCTTGAACATTCTCCTGAATGAGGAGGGACTGCTAAACAAGGTCAAACAGGAACAAATGGTTGGTCATGAACAGGGCTCATCAGGAATATAGATTCTTACAGCTCCCTCATTATCCAGCCTCCAAATCCCACCCTCTGATTTCCCCTTCTCATAACACATACAAAGAAAAAAATGACAATATTTAAACTGATGGTATGCTGAAACCATTGCTAATCAGCTAGACAAATATTGACAGTTATTTTACTTTTCCATCCATGTTTTTTTTTGTCTTTTGTCTTAACTTGGATTATAACCACTCTGTGGGAAGTCTTTGTTTTTGTTCTGTGTTTGTACAATGTCTAGCCAGTGAGATGCTGGTCTGATTAAGCCTCACAGGCACTCTGGTAACGCAAATTAAAAACAATACCACTTTCTATTCCTGCTACTTCTACAGACACTATCTGGCTGTGGGAAACTGAATTCTATGGCTGCATATGTACCAAGTGAACAATACACCGAATCCTGATCACTGGTCTACAGCAAAACTATTAAAGGAATTGCAACAACATAACTGGGGACTTGAAGAGAGAAGCTAGTTTAATTTTCATAAAACTGGAAAAGTAAATTCAAACTAAAAAATAATTAAAAAACCCCTATACATGATTGTATTTTATACGACAAACATGGAACTTTATACGCCACTTTTCAGTGTTACTTTTTCAATTCAGCAAGAAGTTAAAAATATGGGTAAAGCAAAAAATAGACAAAAGAAACTATCAGTTTGTTACTTTTCCTAATCCTTTATCTTCTTTCGATCATTTAATTTTGTTTAACATGTGAATGCCCACTACCAGAATATCATCAGGATTTTGAAGTTGATTCAACTTTATTGCAAACAACTTTTACTTTAGTGTTTTACACAGAAATTGAGAAAACACCATTCCTCTGCCTTCTCTAAGAGCTTCTCTAGAGTTTCATCTTTTACTATGGCTAATGCTATAGTTCTTTCATTTATCCAAAAGATTATCCGCTATCAATATACCTTGTAAACTTGAAGGTGAAAAATAGGTTTTCTTGATGATTTCCACTTCTATAAGTTCTAACTCCCTCAGTATGGACTGAGGTAAATATAACATATTACATTTAAAACATTTTGAATATCTAAGACTATTTATGCTCCTGAAAGCTAAGAGTAGGGGAAAGATTTTTATTATGATACTGAACATCTTCCTTCCCTGAGTTTAGAGTCCTACTTCTTCACTGACACAAAGAGAAAGGAAGGCTTTCCTTTTTTTTTTTTTCCTGCCTTGATATTAAAGAATGAGATAAAATTCTTCTTCCATTTATTTGGGGGAAAATAAAACATCACTTTTATTTCCGTATCAGAAGTTCAAGAAAGTGGCTTTCTAGATAAATTATTTTGCCTCACAGCTCTTCATTATGTCAAGTCCAAAGACAAGACAAGTCATAACTTCTTTAGTCATATGCTGGGGCAACTTCATATTTTCACAGAACTGAGAGTTTCTGACTACAAACAAAAAGAAACGAAGTTTCTTAAGAAAATTAAGGTGCACTGTTGGAATTGTGCAAAAGCTTGCAAAACTGACCCTGTTATTGGTTACAGCCATCTTAAATTGTGCACTTATCTTAAATAATTTTAACAACAAAAATGTTAGTAGCCTTTTACTGCCATGTGGTACCCACTTCTGAAGGCACTTCTGTTAATGACTAAGAGGAGGTAGAATACTTCCTGATCAGATTTTAAGCTGTGGGAGTGACAAGCCCTGCTATTTCCATAATGCAGATATCTTAGAGGGCCTAATCTTTGCAGGGAAAAAACCTGTATGTTTCAGGAGGAGTTCCTACTTTGTAAGAATTACAAATATTTTCTCACTCCCTCCCCAACAAATCAGAAAAGACAATAAATAGTCCTATCCACACCCAAATTAATAGCCAAAAGCAGCAGCAGAATGAACAGTACCGAGAAGTATATCTTATTTCAGTCTTAATCAGAAGAATGGTTATGTTGACATTTAGTCTCAATATAAAAGCTCCACTAGAGGTATTAGTGAAGATGCAAGAATGCTGTTACCGCTCCAAAAATGTAGCATCTATGAAAACAAACAAAACCAAATTCCTGAGACTCTTGCTATGCCTCAGACAGCATCAGAAGGGTGCAAATGTAAGGAACTGAAGCCTGAAAGTAATTCTAGTCCATGTCAGACTTCTGATACAACACTGACCACAGCTACAGACTGAGATATACTTTTGGAGATATCAGACATACTGTTTTTTAGAACAGGAGCATCATTCTACCAACTCTGAATTCATGCACTATGCCATTAAAAATATTTACTTAAATATGTGCATTTCCAAGAAAGAAACAATGCTCTTCCTATAGCACACACCCTCTGAAATCTTGTATTTAAAGGAAAGACAATGAAAAAAATTTATTGGAAACTTCTAAACAAAACAAGCCAAAAATACAAAAATCAAATCTGAAAGAAACAGAGGAAACAAGCTGCTCATATTAATAAGGCCCAAGGCAGATTCATGTTGAAACGTTTTCTTTGAACATAAGTATATGTTTCCATCATTTAAAGCAGTGTTGGCACACATCACCTTTCGACACAGCCATTCTGAATCTTTATTGTTGTAAAATGAAGTCACCATATAGAGAGGGGGGGGAAAAAAGGAGGGGAATAGCTCTACTAATTGTGCAGTCATCTTTAAATTCTTGCTCAATGAGAACATTAAATGTCAGAAAGGAAGATAAAAGGGAGGGTGGAAACCAAAATTTTTCTTTCATGTAATCTAATTTTTCTAACAATTCTAGAAAATACATGCTCAAAGTTCATTTTTAGAAAAGACATACATTTAAGTCTTGAAAAATTATTGTAATTGTGATTAAATCTAGATTATAAATTAACATATTTACCTCATTATATCAGAAAGATTGCCTCAGTATCAAGAATTGCTCGTTCTTGACTGATCAGTATTTCAGTATTGTTTGGAAACAACTCATCAAAAATAGATTTGGGGAATGGGTTGGAGTTCAGTTGCAAACAGTTGATCACCTTAATGATGGGTTTCCAGTTCAAGAATTGTCCATTCCCCTTGAGGGGATGAACAGTCTTCAGATGAAAAGCTTGCCACTGTAATGCTTGCTGAGGAATCATCAAGTGGAGACATAAGTTCAGTCCACCTACTGAATGTGTCAACTTGTGATGTACCCTGAGGATTTGAACCATCTCGTGCCAGAAACAGTGTCTGATTGATAAGACATTGTGCTAAGTTAAGGTCTTCAGGAACAGAGTTTTTGAAACCTATATTTGAGTCCTGCTCAGATAACAATTGCCTGAGGAGAGTCCAGTCCTGTTCTGCAAACTGCTGATCTTCAAAATCCACATCTAGAACTGCTGTTTCTGAATCCATCCTCTGCTCAATTGCTTCTCCAACATCCATCTCATATATTGGAGAAAGGGTTTTTGAAGGCCGATGCTCATACATGCAGGTTTGTGCCATTGTGTCATAATCATCTATGTCTCCTGAAATAATTCACAATACTGTACAATGTAAAAATTGCAGATGATCCTCCCCTCAGGGCTGTGTAGAGCAATATTTAACTCATTCAAGAAGGACAATCCAACCAGGTTAAAAAAGGGGGTATGGAGGGTTATACAAAATTGACAAAATTTGAGGCATTTATTTCCTATATAAAAAACAAAGTATGATTTATAAATTAAGTTAAAGCAGCAATCACCACTGGTAATTAACAATAACCTCCATAATTAAGTTTCTGATACAGAAAATGACAATGTAAATATACACTTAATGCACATGAAATTTCTCATTTACTACATAAATTAAATTTAGACCAGGAGGTGCATGGAGGGAATTAATAGAGAATAATTACTGAATGGTGACTTAAGCTATGTCAGCTTAGAAGAAAGTTAAACCCAAAATTGTTTATCCACAGGCTTATTTCTACACTGCACATGCAAGGGCAGCTGCAGGCAAGGGCAAGCAAACTTAAAAAAAAATAGTACAACTTGTAATGTCTTCTTATTCTGTGGTCTGGCTGAACATAGATCATCACCAGCATTTCACTACTCCTGAATACACAATAGTTGTAATCAACACTATTGTATATTTTTGATGGGATAAACAGACTGAATTATAGGTATAAAGAAGACAAAACACAAAACTAGACAAGTATTCATCGAGCTACGTGAAACATTAGAACTTTTCTGTGTATAAGCATTAGTTCTAAGTATAATCTCTCTTTTAGGAAATAAGCTTTTACTGGTAAAATGTAGAATTTTAGACATCTCATAAGTTCTAAATCAGAGTTCAAACCTGCTCCCACTGATGTATATGGCAAATATTCAGTTATATTCAGTGGGAGAAGGATCCAAATTTGTGTATAATATATAAATAAATAAATTACAACAATAATGCATATAGCTGTTCAGGTAAACAGTTCAGTGCGCTTTAGTTAAGGTTATTACTGTAGTTATTGCACATCCCATTCAGACATACTATATGTTGTCAAGCAGACAAAACAAATACTAAGATTCCATCAAAAGCTGATGCTGTCAATGTTAGATTGGATCAAAAATAACTCAAATACAGACAACTGCATCCAATCTTTCTTTTAGCATTACATAAAATCTTTTTTCTTGTAGTCAAGTTTCTCATTGAACAGCAGGGTATTGACGGATATTTCAAACAGACAAGCATTCTCTACCCAAGTGAAATACTTAAAAATATTTAAATATAGTTTCAGCCAAAATTACTTCAGTTCAGGATTCAATCCCAGACAAATTGCCAAAGCTTTCCCTATTAATTTGTTTTTGAATGACTGAATGTTTCTATTTCTGTACATTACCTGGAAGTAAATCAGTATTAGCGCATTCAGTAGTTGCTGGTTGACTGTCTCTCACTTGACCTTCCTGAGTCAGTATCTGATTCTTACTGGCTTCTACAGGTTTTGCAGAGCTGCTCTTTTGCACATCAGAATTAGCTTCTCTCTGATGAAGATCCAAATGACATGGTCTTTCTTGAGATTTTACATCACTGTCTAAGTATTTATTGCACTGGTGAAATTCACTAGCCACCTCATTCTTCATATTTACTTTTTGTTTTTCTCCTGAACATGGACTAGCTGCTGAATATACTTCCTCTGAGCACTTTTGTTCAGTCATTGAAGTACCTTGATTCTCCTTCCCTGCAGTTTCACTGCCACGAAGATGTAGGAGAGAACTTTCACTTTTATCTGATTTATTGTCTCTATCCTTATGCTGTTTGCAATCCAGGAATCCCTCTTCAATTTCCAGTGAGTATCTTGAATAAAAAGTCTTTCCATGGTGCTCTTGAGAAACACTGTCAAATACTTCTGAAGGAGTAAGAGAATCTATTGAATGGTGACGTGAAGTATGAGTTTCCACTCTATCATCAGATCCCAATTCTTCGCATTCATCTACTGAAAGTAAAACAGATCGTTTGAAATTTTTAGTTTTAGAAAACTCTTGACTTGCAGTATCATTTTCTGTTGCATCTTCAAAAGCTAAATTATCAATTCCTTGGAACTGCTGAGTAGGAACATTTGATGGAGGAAAGTTTTCCGCAACATTCTCTGCTTCAGATCTGTCATCTTCTGTTTCATCAGCAGAAGAAGAAACTTGGTCTGCTTCCTGAGTAAACTGTGCATTACCAAAAGCAGAACTTTTGCTTTCTCTGCTATTGGTCCTTGCACTTTCTTGATGGGACCAAATTTCAGGTCTTTTTCTTGGTATTTCATCATCACTCGTTGAATTAACACGGAAGAGATCAGAACCCTCTTTTTTCATTTTCACTTCTATTCTTAGGCTGCTGTCATAAATTTTTAATTCCTCAGGTGTACTTGTGTCACTGCTGCTTCTTCCAAGAAAATCGTGGCATAACATAGTGCTGCATTTAGAAATACCTCTTTCATTGGATCCTTCATCATCCTGAGAGCCTCCAGCATCATAATCTTCTGATCTTGGTTTTATATCATCAGAGGATGTGGTTGCACTGCCAGTATCTGATTCGGGACTCTCTTTTGGATCTAGTGCACCAGTACTCCAGCGGTCCACAAAGGGAATTTCTGCATTTTCATGGTTTTCTGGCATTTCTGTAGGATCTATAGGCTCTGTGTAACTGGGTGAACATTTTTCTGTTATTTGTTCTGTGGAACATTCTGAAACATCATCTAAATCTGCTGTAACTGATTTGTATTCAGTCAAGGCTGATGTATCACACAGCAGATCAGCTGTAAGAAATCCCTCCATATGAATCTGAGGAGATGATGTCTCATCCTCTTTATTGGTTATCGTTCTGGAAAAGCTTAGTAAAGCATTTTCATCATAGTTAAGACCTGTTTCAGAGTTTAATTTATCACTTTGTTCAGTACAGACTTTTGTTGCTTTTGAATGTTTCACCACCTCTCCTGAAGCAGCAGCCTTCTGATTGGTTTCCTTGGAAAAGTCTGAGTATCCATCACTGGAAGACTGCGCATAACAGTGAAATTCAGCTGTATTATCATTTTTTTCTGTATCTTCAATCTGTTTAATTCCAGTCTGATCTCCACAGATTTCTCTTACTTCCGTTTCATTTTGCAGTGAAACGTGCAGTTTAGAAATAGTTTCTTCTGTAATGAGAGGAGAAGATTCAGATTGTATTTTGTATTCCACATTTTCAGAAGGATCTGATAATTTTTGTTTATTGGGTTGACAGGATGCCAGCAGTTTATCTTCACTGCTACTTTCCATCACAGATTTTAAAGATTCACTTTGCTTTGCAGAATAGCATTCGTTATTGTCATGAAGCTGACCTGCCACAGCATCAGCCATGTTTTTTTCAAGTCTGTGTCCTGAACTTCTGTGCTCAGAGGTTTGCATATTCTTCTGGACAACAGGAGATTCACTCCTTGAATGTTTTTGGGCAGAGGTTTGAGATTTTAATACAGATTGCCCTGCTGTTTTTGGTTTTGGGTCTTTATTATTCATAGTATCGGCATGCTTTGGTGGAGCCAGAGTTTTAGATGTTGTTTTTGCAGTGGCTTTTGCTACAGGTGTTTGTGACTGCTTAACACTCTTCTTCTTGGCTGAAGGATGTTTTTCTGGGAGTGTTGTCTGAACCAGATGTTGTAACACATTTTTTTCTTCGTTACGTTTTGGAGACATTCCTGATTTCAGTGAATTTGGTGATTCCCCCTGAGGTCCTAACAAACAGTAAAAAAAGAGACTATAAAGATTGTATATGCCAGTCAAAGTATATTCACCAAATTTATGTTAGTGTTTGTTTAAGTTGAGAAGCAAGTTATTCAACTTCTTATGTAACTAAGGCATTTAAGGCTTGTGAAAGAATTAAGAATTGAGAACTTAAACAGTAGACAAAAATGCCATCTTGCATTTACATGCCATCTTTAAAACTGAAGCACTTCATAGACTATACGTAAAGGAATTATTTCAACCTCTAACTAAAATAGTCATCACTGGGGTAGAAAGCAGCAGCTATCCAACAGAGCATAGAAACACTGCACAGCAGCTTAGCACAAAAAGTGATGAGTACTGTATTCAATTTATATTGTAGAGGAAATGAGAGTAAGCAGAAAATAATTATATTACTTATAATGTGATTAGAATACCAGAATTAATGTCCCTGCTCAGTCAGAATATACTGCGAGGTCTTTAATGACCACAAATTGACAGGACCTGTGTTTTCTACATCATAATGCATTTAAGATAATATAACTTGAGTTTTCTTTCCCCCACCAGTAAGTGCCAAGTCCAAACAGGATTAAAAAGAGCTCCATCCTTAACACTTTGTTTCTCTGTAAAGTAGGGTTTCCTCTCTGTGGTCTACAATGTAATTTCCCACACTTGCTATAAAAAGCTATTGAAATCAAGTATTGGTTTTTGTGGGGTAGGGCAGTACCAGTGGTGCTGCTGCTAAGGGGGATCACCAAAAAAGGGAGGCATAAACTAACAGTTCTTAAAGGAGTTTGCAGTCCAGATCTTTGATATTATAAATGCTTGACCTACAGAATTTCTATTGAACTCTGTCATGGTTCCAAGTGCAGAAGTGCAGGGGATCAAAAAATAACAGACTCTGCAAAGCAGATTAAATAAGCAGAAGAAAACAACAACTGGCAGTGAAGACCATCCTTTAAACATTTTGAAGTTGACACACATTCATTTGCATTTTACAGTTTAGGATTATCACCAAAAATATAGAAAATAAACAGAATTTTTCAGAGGATTTTGTCAAATGCTTGTGCTAAAAAAAAAATAAAAATAATGGCAGACTGTTTCATTGCTGTAGGAAACTTTACCTTGGTTCTTGGGAGAACTGGCAGATGTGTTTTGACCCTTTTGCTGTGCTGCAGAATTGCTACTCACATTCCCTTTTTTCTTTAGAACAGCTTGTGTAGTTTGTTCATTACACCCTTTTCCAGTTGATTTTTTTGTCAGACTGCAAAGAAATTATTATAGCCATTATTTCCAAGCTTAAGATCTAGCAGTGTTTAATTATGTTTAAACAAGCAATAGATGAGCTTTAATATGCACATATATATAAGCATTGAAAATGCAACCTAAAAGGTATACTTTTTGAAAATAAAACTTGTACGTGTGTATATATATACACACACATATATAAATGATCCATTTCACAATTTCACAGTGCTTCAGCTTAATCCAGTTTAATTTAAGATATCCCAGAAGTGGTAAATTTACACCTTGTGTAGTCATTAACTGTTCCATTATGCAGAATTCTGAATGACCTATAATAATTTTAAAATGATTAGCATGAAACAATCCAACACAGAAGCCAAACCAATTTTATATTTACAGCAATGTTTCCAGTAGCTAACTCAAATTGTTTTGCTAATAATGAGCAATAGACAACCATTCTCAGATTAAAAAGAACATGTTAACGGTAAATTTAATAGTTCATCTGAAACTTTTTTTCACAAAAATACACACACATATATATATATATGTAAAGCAGCATATTGATTTGTAACATACCTGCTTGTTGTGACATTAGCCTCAAGCTCAGTCTTTTTTTTTTTGTTGGTGACTCCATTTGATGTCTTCACAGATGACTTTGTTTTCACTACTGTAAAGTAAATTAAAAGTTAATTATATGGGGAAATGCATTGCATCTGAGTACCAAAAAAATTCTAATATATGAAGATCAGCTGTTGAAAACAGCATAGATGCTAAACTTGTAAAACTTTTACTATTTTATGTGGCTATTAGTAGATCATAATATAAGCCAGTTAATAGAGGAGAAATTTAGTATTTTTATCTCAAGTCAATATTCATTTACAGGGGAAGAAGGTGCCTCTTATCAATCTATAGTAGATTTTTTTAAAGCCTCCCAGGCTGTTTTTTCAGTCTATGACCAGCCTGGGACAAATCAGAAGGGGACTTTTAAAAAGAAAAATGTTAAAAAATTACCAGTCTGTTTTTTCCCTTCTTCTACCAATTTATCCTCTTTGGGTTCCTCTGTCTGTTCACTGGCAGTCTGGATATCTGTGTTTGAGTTTGCTGGCTTGCTGGAAGTTCCTGCCACAGTCACTAAGGAGGGAGATTCCTTCCCTGTGGTTTTTTTCAAAGGTTTTGTTTTGATCTGCACACTTGAGGTTACTGTCAGCACTTTAGGTCTGGCACCTGCAATTTTTCCTTCATGGTTCTTTAGTCCTTTGCCACTTCCTGAATTTTTTTGTCCACTTGTAGATGATGTCTTTTCTGTATCTTGCTTGGTAAGCATGCTTTCAGCCTTCACATTTCCATTATTTTCTGTTTTTGTCTTTATAACAGCTCTAGCCTTCGGTGAAGCAGCTTTTTCCCCAGGTTTGGAATCCTTAGTAATCTTGGAACCTAGTTTTTTGCCATCTTTCCCCTTTACATCCTCATGCTTTGAAGCCTTATTAGCACTGTTTCTATTGGTGCTGGATGTATGTCCAGATGCTCCTAATCCATCAGATTTCATTTTATCCTGATTAGTGGAAGAATCTCCCCAGCAATCTTTCTTGCTGTGTTCTGTCCAGGAAGTATTCCTTATACCAACAGATTCAGTAATAGATTTGTTTAGCTAGGAAAAGAAACATCAGGAAAAAAAAAAAACAGAAGACATTTATAACACCAAACTAGCCATAATCCTTCATTTCTGAGACACAGCTACTTTTTAAGTAGTACATGAATCTAAAGCCAAAAGATTCAGCATAGAAATACATTTTTTAAAAATTCTATTTTAGCTCAGATCGCTGGCTTTCAAAGATATAAAAGTACCAGAAATAACTGGAGTGCCTAGTAAATCTCATGTGAAATACTGCTCTATATAGAGGATATAGAGATATCTAAGCAGAGTTTCACTTTTACTTTGGACAAATTACTCTGTAATATTTATTTATATTATTAGTGTCTGCTGAAGTAAGAAAACTTTTTTTGAGTTACATGTGCATATTTTCCCAAGATAAATAAAGACTATGAATTATTACAAACATAAACCCAAAAATGAATTTATAATACATGTGATGTTTTTGACCATTACCAACAGTATATCCACCAGATAAGTGACAATATTCATTTCCTCTCTCAGGTAAAGATATATACTGAAACATGGAGAAATAAGTGCATGAAATGGAATCTTTGTGATGCCAGTGTCATTGCAATGTATCCAAGACTGTCAAATCATGTGAAACCTGTACTGGTTGTCTAGCAAATAGTAATGTAGTTTTGAGTGTGAGTCTGAATAGAAGAGTTGTTGAGGGCACTAAAATATTTTTTCAGGGCAGGGAGTGTAACAGACTCAGTGCTCTGGTGGCTTGTGATAATAGCAGATATTCATTAGCTCAGTAGCAAACCATTTGCTCTGGGAAACAAATCAGTTTCATTACGTAGCAACAGGGGAATGTGTGATTCTGAACACAAATTCCTGTCTTTTATTTGAGCTTATCTGTTTGAAAATGTAGCAGAGCATAGGCTGGGTCCTAAGATGTTTCCAGTAGTGGCCATTACTGATTCTGCATAAATAACGGTTCACAAAAAATACAAATTTTTCAAAAGCAAGTTCCATTAAATAATATGACAAATTAATATTAAATTTAAATCACATGATGAAAATAGTTTAGTTCTGGTATTTTTAATGTTTGGATATAATGTTTACCTGAGAACTAGTGAATACAGGTTTTTTGCCAAGTCTTCGGTCATCACCCTTGTCAAATGCAGCTGTAAAAGTAACAAGCAGTTTCTTTACTATTTAGCAGGAAAGAAGGTAGACAGAAAACAATCCAGCCTACTAATTAACATATCTGAAATCAGAAAGCAGTTCTTCAGGTCCTGTAATTATTCTAGGAAGTCTAACTTTGGTGACATAGCAAATATTAAGTGGAAATACATGGTTTTATGTTCAGAATAAAAAATGTGGTATCTGTAATGAGATCACATGGCCATAAGCAAGTTGTTTAACTCTTCATTTCCCCATTTCCATGGTAAGACACAGTTTATACAAGCTTAGTTTACTTAAAGCTTGCAGTGCACTGAGACCTTTGAAAGTGTACACAATTTACAAAAAGAAAGACACCTTCCAATTTAGAGTACTAATGACTTTTAAGTGATGTACTGTAATTTCTAGAATATTTATACCCTTTAAAGAAGAGATTAAGTAAATTGTACTAGTTTTCAAAAGTGGTAAAGCCAAAATATTGAAGTGCACACAGTAAGATCATAGTGCCTCTTTAGATAGCATGCAGCGTAATGTCATGAGAGTTATCCCTGTGATTGTCATGTGGAATTTTCAGGCAGTGAATGCCTTTTTTTTTCCTTCTGACTGGTTTGCTCTGGGAGGGAAGCATTTTTCAATAAAGCCTTTAAATCAATTGTGCTTGTAGAATACAAAAAGGATATTTATAGACACTGTACAGACCCAGAATCGATAAGGTTTTGGTTTTGTTTGTATTAACAAAGCTGAAAAAAGATTTTACAAAAAATGTTTTAAAAAATTTAACCATTCAGTGGCTCATGTTCTGACATACTATTTATACATGGATACATTTTTTGTATGTATAACACAAAAATTCTGCTGAATTCTTATTGAAGATGCTAAAAAGTAATTTTTATATAGGTCTGTAAAAATGACACAAAAGGTATGCTGAAAATGGCACCCCAGGGATCTAATCCTTTTTCTAGCAATGACTCTGCACATTAATACATACCAATATATTAAGACAAAATCCATATAAACTTGTGCCTAAGAAAACACAAGACATGTTGTGAATAAAAAAACCCTACAATATCATCTGTCTTCTTTTGGCATTTTTCCTTTTCTATTATAGCCTGCTAATTCTATATAGGTTAAATCTCTAGAAGATAAATGACCACCAGAAATCTTTAAGATGAAAGTTGATTTAAGTTATCCTAGACATATTACACCTGAAGATTAAAATTTGTCTACCAGTATTGTGTGATTGCTTTGCCTGTTATTGAAAACAGATAATTTATGCAAACATTTCAGCTTGTCTGTTTACATATAAAATGTATGCTAGCTCTGAGTTATAATTTAATCTACAAGAAATCAAAACAATTTCTGGCAAGATGGAGTTTGGACAACTAAGGCACACCTCGGTTTAAAATATTGTTTTGTATTGAAAGCACTAGTGCAAAGCAGCCTAAACATTATTTACAATAAGGACACGATTATCCTAAAAATAAACCACCCCAAAACAAAAAAACCTCCACCCTTGTTTCTAAAGCCAACTACTCACCTTCTGAAGGATTTTATAATCCAGAAAGAAATCATAAACCTGTTTTATACGGTAGCAGTGAGATGTTATTTGACTACATCCTTAAATCATGCTTAGAAAGACTGTCACTGCATCCTTCTTTCAGCATGTAATTGTAGAATAAAATTTTCATCTACCTATAGCCATAAACAACTTCATAACTATCATATCCTAGCTACTAATGTCTTTAACAAAAAGGACATAAAGATGTTTGTTTCTCCTTTGATCAAAAGTGATTTGATTTTAGAGGAGTCTTCAACACATTCTTTTCTTTTATAACACTGTACTGTCAAAGCTAATATTCAACCATAACCCGAACTCCGTCATCAGTTCTGCATCCTCAGAATACTTGTGTACTTCAAAACAAAGAAACGTTCAGAACAAAAACTCCTTTTTGTTGGAAGTGCTGTCTGTTAAAATTTTGAGAGAACACCATGCAGCTCCTTAGGGGCTCTCTGCAGTAGCATACACAATATCACAATACCAATCAACTGTGAAGTCAAGCTATCTGCATTTACTCACGGTGCACGAGATAAGCATTATGCAAGAGACAAGCAATATTTATACGTTATGGAGAAAAAGATAAAGGATAGAAACTGAATTCATAGAATGGATAATCTGCTTTGTGCCAATTTAATTCATCCACAGTGCTTATCTCCTTAAAAATGACAGAGATGAGGTTTTTAAAATCCTACTGCAGTATTTTCAATAATTTAGAGTAGCTGTAAATAAGCACAGAATCAATCTACATGGTTTTGGTTCCTATTATATACAGTCCTAAAAAACAAAAGCAGGGGAGACTTTTCACAGAACATGACTTACTGATTTCCATGTTTGAAACTAGCTAAGCATTCTGTCATGCTTCTATTCTGAAATACCACTTCAAAAACCTAAAGCATTACAAATTTTGCTTTAATTTCTATCTGGCTCCACCATACCACCTACAGTTTATCTACTAAACAGATTGCTAAAAAATTCTAACGCCATTTGATGCTAGACATACCTGCTTGTATTTTATGTTGATGGTCTGGCCTCATCAGCTTCCAGCCTTCTGTGTGACGAACAGCATAAAAAGACTGAACCAGGAAGACCCAGAGCTTATCACGCAGAGCCTGGATCTTGCACGTAAAACCCTGTGTTCAAGTAACAAATCAGCAGCTGGCGAGGGGCATATTGTCATAGCAACCAGTCATTATTCCTTTCAGAATCTACTTACTCCCTAAGCTAGATCAATGATGTCATCACTTATATTTTATAATGGTCTGGTAGATGGAGATGCTGTTTTTGAAGGATTATTGCCCACCACAGTAATTTTTACAATACTTTAAACCAAGGCATACTACAGCACTAGAAAACACATTGCTTTTTTTTTTTCCTTTTTTTTTTTTTTTTTTTTTTTTTTGAAGAACCCCATAATAGCTCTTTACTGTCAGCTGTGTCACAACAAGGTCAAATACTCTAGGGAAAAATAATGTATCTGATTAAATTTTCATTGCTTTTACCAAGAAGATCTACGATAGCACCAGATTGCAGTAATTCATTTTGCATTTTTCATTCTTTGCTTGTAGCATAATTCTGGATTTTAATCAGTATGTCATACTATTCATGAATTATCCCCAGCATTACAGTCAACCACAGCTTAAATATCATTGTTTAGATTGTGTAGGTATACAGGGTATGTTACACACATGGAGACTGACACCTCCCTCCAAACCAAAACACACACACTAGATCACTTCAGAGGACAGTCTTAAACAAAAGCAAACGTAGCTGTGACTTTTACAAAAAGGGGGGTAGAAGTACACAGAGAAAGAGAATAAGCTCTTTTCCCCCGTAAGTTAAAGGTAATGCAACATTTTGATATTTTTTTTCTCATCACAAATTTAAAGTGATAGTAAAGATCAACAGAGTGCTGGTGCCCATGGGACTTACATTCTCAGTAATACACAATAATTTTTTTATTGCCATAGATAGGGTTTCTCTTTAAAAGAAAAAATTGTTAATATCCAGTAAACAAATGGCAACATTTTCTGCACTTCCAACAGAACCATGGATTTATGCAGATGCTTTTCTGTGTGACTCCAACTGCAGGACTGAGCCACCTGAGCTCAAACCACATCATCTGATTTGAACCATTACATGAAACAAACAGCAGAATAGTTTTTCCTACAAACACTGCACACTGAAAAACCTACCATCTCCTTCACATTTGTGGAGTCCAACAACATATCCACAGCTACAAGAAGAAAGCAGCTATTTTCATTATTAATACTTTTTTCAATTGCATTAAAAATTAGTTCTAGAAGGTCAGGTTTGCTGCTCATTGCCTGTGCCTGAGGAAACAACAAAAGGCAGCCGTGTAAAACAAAAGAGTGTACTTCATATGCAAAAGCATTACTGAGCAGAGAGGATCTGCTATCACGCTGTGCAGGAGGTATTCCAAAGCTGAGCATCTTCCTTTGTATTCATTCCATAACCCCACCCCTCTCCAGGCCTCTAGCAAATCATCCTAAGGCCTCTCACTAACTCAAATTTTAGGAACAAGCATACTGTGATGAATTTACAGCCACATGCAACTCTAGATTCAAAGACAAAATGTTTTAACATCTCCCTCTTTATTTTTTTAACCCTCTATACATATTTAAAAAATCTTTCATGGGAGAAATGAACCAGCTAGATGACTAGATATGTTCTCACCAGGACCTGCAGCATTGCCCCATTCTTGTGACTCACAACAAAAATCAGTAGGAGTTTGAGTATACTGCTAATACTCATAATCATTCTTGTAAGTATATGCTGTTGTTCTAGGGCTCCAAAAGCTTTTTCAAAGCTTATGTATATACTTATCTCTTTTCAGCACAGAAGCTGTCCCACTAAATTCATTGGAACTTTTGCTTCACTGAGGCACATAACCTGAACTCAGTATCAACCCTGTGTATCGAAGTATTAATGTGCTTTAAAACAACACTGAAAAAAATGCCACCCCCAAAACCAACTTAGCACTGCTTAATTTTTTTTTTTAATTTTCCACAGAATTGTACTTTAAAGCAAACGTTGAAACTATTTTGATTATTTAGCAGCCTAAACTATCTCAAGTGTGATATAATTCAATTTATTTGGAAGCATACAATAACTTGAGGGTACTTTTACCTGCAACAAAATAGAGAAGCCTTCACTTTGTACTATGTGTAGGAAGTTTGCCACAATAAATGTTACACATTCTTCTTGTAGACTAGATGCCAAGGCCACAGCTGTCTCTGTCCATTTCACTTGGGGAAGACTATTGATCAGCCGGTCAGTCTCCATCAAAAAGAAAGCAGCATTCTTATGGTTCTTAAAATAAAAACAGAAATCAGCCTGTTGCCAAGTAATCACCTAAAGAATTGCTGCTCGTAAAATAGCTTCTGTTCAGTTACTGAATACTTACACAAGGATCCAATCATGTATTAGTTTTCCTTCTTTAAATAAATTTGGATTTTGATAATTCTGAACATTATACCTTTGAAACTAAAGCAGAAAAAGAAAAATCTACTGCTTCTGGTTTGCCTGCTGAAGTTAGGCAGCAAAGTTTCCAGTAGCTTTTATTGTATTTTTTCAACTGTGTATCATTACATACTGCAGTCCTGAACAAAATAAGGTAAATGTTAACTGGAGAAACTGAATAGAGAAAAACCTTTTAAGTCACCCAAAGATGTAATAAATTCTCAAATAAAATGGGTAAGTGAAAGTTTTAGGTGAGTATGGATGGCCTAGCATTCAGGATTCATAAATACCCAAGCATTTTCATAGTTATGAATCCTTTAGCTTTATTTGAAGGAGACAGACATCAAATATTTGTCTTCCCAGATGGAGTTTTAACTGAACTTACCCTCTTTGTTGTCTAATGTTTCTCTAAGAAACATAACAGTTATTTAAAACAAGCAAACAGATTTGCTAATATTTATTCCCCTGGTCTGTGCCTTTGGTTCTTTCGTGCATTGCATCAGCACAGTACCTGGGGGCAACTTCTACTGACTAACACATCACTTAAAAAGAACTTGCAATTTATTGTTATCCACATTAGAATGGATTGAAAGCTCTACTCAACATGACCTAGCAGGTCACTGATAAATTACGCAGGAAGATCAGTAACACTGAAGAAAGCAACAATTCAGATAAATACTTGACACAAAACTCCCTACTGTAAATTCAGATTATAATCATGTCTGTCCCATGCAAAGTAGAAAGCAGGGAGGATTTTCTTCATGCATACTATAGTTACAACATAAAATCTGGTCAGCCATTGTTCAAGTATATGCTTTTTATTATTTTACTTATCTGTGGGCAAAACCAGTTTGCTTCTATGCATATAAGGTAAATTAAAGATTAAGTATATGCTTATGGTTTGATCTTGCTCTCACTGGACTCAATTACAAGCTTTCTGAACTGTCCAGAATTCAGCCTCTGCTCACAAGGCAATAAGCATTTACTCCCATTAGACACTTCCAGTGAAATATAAAAGGCCTTCATTGACTTCTAATTAAATCAGCACTTTGTAGGAGTGGCTTTAACTGAATTTTACTTCTTTTGTTGTATTTTTTTCCTAACCATTCTCGAGTAGAGTGCACTTATCTAAAAAGACAGTAATTTTCTTGCATGTAGTTGAGGCACCTGGGATAAGTAACTGAACAGTGTTTTAAACTGAACTCCTATTTTAATGTTTCTATGTTCATCATTGTGGCTTCCCAAAGATTTTCTGATCAGCAATCTCCTTTTCTTTGTACCTTTTCTTCCTGAAATGGGCTGCCCCACATGAGCTAGGTTTTACGTTTCCAAGACTGGTAAATGAAAGGATCAGTAGAGTCATACTCTTTAACTGGGTGTAACTATTAAAAAGTTTTACAGCAGAGAACTGTAGCAGTGGAGAAGAGAGGATCTTAAAACATACAGTAGCCCCTGCAAAATTAATGTCAGACCTTTTCTTCTTTCTCCCTCAAGCAGCTTTAAGCATTTTTGCAGATTTTCAAAAACTCCACTGGGAATCCTACGAGTTTTTGGACTGGGTGTCTTAAGAGCTCAGCGCTAAATGATCACTTACCAGAACTGTTCTGTGGACCAAAGAGGCTTATGCTTTATTTTTTAGTTTTGGAGTTCTAAATGCCTTCTAGGCTTCAGTTCATAAAATACTAGTGATTCTTGCAAAGACACACCAATGCAAATTTTAAATTAGTAAAATGGGAACCAAAGCACACTTTAGTTCAGACTGCAAAAGTGTTCCAGAGAAGCTGGGTATGCAGCTGGAGCAGTACTGAGTACCACAGTGTACCACCTGAATATGCAGTAGCAGCTGCCACTCACAGCTGGCCTGCTGGCCTCAGCGCTTGACAGGGTAAGTACTCCATCAAAGAAGTCCTGAGATAAAAACAGTCCCAAGAAGCCTTCACAGCCCTTTCAGTGAGGGGCAGTTCTTGGCCAGAACCACTTAAGAATGCATCTCTTGAATTAGGGGTATGTTTGGCAGCGTGGGTAGCCATACCTGAGCTATTTAGCTTGGATAACAAGTAACAACAGTAACAGAGAGAGGGGGACAAGGACTTCAGCATGAGATATGAGACATCACATACTTAGCTATCTGGTGTGTGCTAGCACTAAAATCATCTTGTGAATGTTGCCTGAGCGAGTTACATGACACTTTGTGTATGCCAGTCCACATTATGGCCACATGCATACACAGGCAGCAGCTGTACAGGTTTACCTTTAGCTCCTCTACGTACTCTTCATATCTCTGTTATAATTCAGTGCATTTACAGGCTAATTGCCAGACCAAATTCCTGTTAACAGGTCTAGTTCAAAACTTTAAGTCAGCTCTGAGGGTAGTTTTATACAGAAACACAATTAGGAAGTAAGTTTAGGCAGATCTAAATTGGAACAATGTTAAGTATATGCCACAAAAAAAGAACGCTAAGCTTTGAGGGGATCAATTCAATAGTTATCTGAGAAGTAGAAGATATATATACTATACTGTTGCTTCATTTTTGAAAAGTCAGCTTGCCTGCAAACAAATGGCTTGTGATCACTGATAGCCAGTGATCACCCAAAGTCTGGAAAAAAAGTACATTTTTTCCGAATTAAAATATAGACAAATAGGAAAAGGCAATCACAAATTATATATGCTGCCACCTAACATAGAAATTGATACAGTGATTTGCTGTTCCTCACTATCCGAATACATAATGCTGCGCTATGATGTCACAGCTCTGTTTTATAACTTATTTTGTATTGTTATGCTGGACTTGGATGTGATTATCACTAGACTGTGTGCCACGAAGCATAACAATGATATCTGCATAACAAAATCTGGTTTTTGTTATTTTAATGGGAACTTTTATATAGTATAAGCATACTACAGATTTAAAATACTGTATTTATTATCTCTTAAATTACATTGTACAGCTAAATAAGGAAAAAATTTACATTGCTCTATTTTTATATAAAGCACACTATATACTACTTACCAAAGAGTTAATCAACATAACAAGACAGTTGTTCTGAAGTTCAGTAGGTAAACTGGCAAAGCTTCTCTCTGACAAACATTTTGCAAAATGTTTTCCTACCCATCTGTTGAAAAGAGAGCCTTTCTTAGGTAAGGAAGATGAAAAATGTTCTATCTTCACTTGTTAGCATAAGTGATACCTCTACATTATTGTGAAGAAAAAAAATGTTTAAAATATGAACATTTCATATGCCAAAATAAACCCAATCTCACAAATAATTTCAACAGAAAGCAGAGAAATTAAAAACATAAACCATCATTTATTTTATTTTACTTACTTCATGCAAGCAGAGTATAGGTTTTCGACTCCCAATGAATGAGCAATAGCCATGCATTCTAGTACAGGTTGCTGTTTTCCAGGAACAGGCTAGAGTTGTTAGCAAATCATCACAATTATTGTACATTCTAACTTATGGAAACTGTACACAAGTAGTTCAAACAGAAGTACTGGTAGCTACCATGGTATTTGTCTTTATGCAGAACAGGGAAATCATCTGCCTCCACCCATGTCAATAAAGTAGTATTCAGCCTAGTGCATGAAAATGCATGAAAATGCTCAACTCTAAGCAGTTGTTTGTTTTTAAACTAATTTTAATTGAACACAAATATTTTCTACATATATGCCAATGAAATCTGATATACAAATATATAATATTTCCATATTCCTATTAAGAACAATTATATATACAATGGAATGTATTAAATTATACTCCATGTAATTTAATATATTGAATGTGTGAAATACTGTTTTTCATCAGTTGTGGTTTACAAGTTTCTATACATACGTGGATGGTATTACAGGCCTTACTCCCATCATCAATCCCAGTGAATTTAGCAGATTTACACATAAGAATAGGGTCCATTGACTTAAGCTAACACTTTGACCACACAGTTAAGTATCTTGTCAATATGATCTGTAAGTAATAGAATCAAAATTCTTCTTAGGCTTTATGGCTCACAAAGTAGCATGAGAACTGACATACCTTTTGGAAAAAATTGCAGTAATCTCTTTTCAGAATGTAGATAGCTACTTCTTTCAGCCCATCTAGCCCATACATATCTGCAATGCCCAACATGCGACTAAAAAGAAAGCAGTAGCAACAGGAATCAAAAATCATTTTGATATATGCATTGTGCTTACAAGACAATTTACATGCTGATTTCACCTCTGTGTTCAGTCAGAATTTACTGCAGAAATAGACTGATAACCAAGTGTGAAACTTGCCAAAGAATAATGTTCAAACAGAAACGTGTATTGACCTAATAACAATCTCTCAACCACTGAGTTCAGTCTGTATAAAAGTTAAGCCTCAGCCACTAGCTGAGAAACTGTTTAGAAGACTCTCAGTTTCTCTATTTTAAGGTAGCAAGTGAAAAAGATATTTGTGCAGGCAGAGTTCTGGCATTTTGTAGGTTTTTTCCAAGGATTACATAAAATGTTATTGATGACATTGTATCTGAGAATTATGTCCGTTTCAAATACTAAAAAGCACTGTGAACAAACTGTTATTCTGTATAATATATATATAAATCATAGTTTTATTTCCTGCATCAATTCATTACCTAAATATTGACATTGTGGCATATTATAAACAATTCCATATTTTTATTTTAGATAGATAAGATTTGAACAACGATTTCTAACATTAAGAAATAGTAGCATTTTAATGTTTAGTGGCAGAGTTCAACAGCTAGTATAGAACTGGTTTCAGGGAATGATTCACACATATCAGAACTTACTTCACTAATACAGGATTATGTGTACACTGTGATTAAAAATTATCCCAGAGAAAATGCCAACATTTACATTGGTTGCTATATATAATCTTTTATGGATCTAAGACTCACTACTTAGCCTTCACATCAACTTGAATGATCATTTAAAAATAAATTCCAAATATTAACTGTTAAATACTATCACACATTGTATATATTATTCTGAAAACTAAAAGGAAGATACAGGAAAATTAGAAATTATTTGGGTCTAAAACACACTTCTGTTTTTCACTCTCCTCATAGAATATTCCAAAAATGACCGGCACACCTTTTCCAGTAGCTGTCAAATAAACAAGATTTCAACAGCTTTATTTTTATAATTTCCTCAAGTATGTTTAGGCGTAAAGATTATTATATTTGACATTTTTGTCTTATTCATACTACAGGAAGAATTTTCCTTACAGAACAAGTTTGTTCCTTACAGAACAAGCACAAACTACAATTAAAAAATAATAAAAGTTGACATATACCCAACATCAACTTTGTCTGGGAAGTCCAGAATACCTCCATATATAAAATGCAAGATGACACTCATTTCTATGTGGCTTATGCTGCAAAAAAAGAAAGAAAGAAAAAAAAAACAAATAAAGATATGTCCAGAATAGAATATAACACATTTCTTAGCCAAAGGAAGTTGGTCAAAAGGCTGATACATCATCCAGCTGCTCTGTGAATGGAAGGTGAATCTGATAAAATTAAAGCTATTTTCAAGATTACTGCAATGTAAAAGTATATGTACGTCTCAGTGTGCAATCTTCAGAACCCGTAAGTGCTGTGTACATTAGTATAAATGGATTATAGTCATGCAGATTGAACTAAGACCCTTTAAAACATTAGTCATGTTTAAGCAACAGACATCGATGACTGAAAGCAAAAGGAAAAAACAAATGTTGCAACATGCTGAGAAGCAAAATCAGCACAGTTGTCTCTCTGCATATTAGTACATGATAGCCATAAAATCAGCAAGAAGAAGTTTCCCCACAGTCTTGCCAGCTGTTATGCAGAATTTTCATTATTTCAGAGTAAGCCATATGTACTTTATTTATAAGTGTTTAAAAAGACATCACGGAAATCTGCACCAAGCAGAAAACTGAACTAGAAAAGGTAATATTATGAATATGATTCTTAGTAACATAAATTATGAGACATTGGCATGAGAATATACTCCTATAAAGATTAAGTACTTCTCAGGAGAAACCCTCTACTGAAAAATAAGGATGAAAATTTCTTAGCCATGTAAAAATCAATTACAGGGAGAGAAGTGTAAATACCAGAAGTAACTGTTGACTGTCAGTCTCTAAAACATACTGTGTATAGCATAAAAGCTAAGGAATCAATTAAATGTGTATTGTTTTATAAGGATTAGGAAGTTATAACCAAATCAACAGATAACCTTCCTGATTTTGCAGTAATATTATTACACTGACAGAAAATGAAAATTATGAAAATACAAGAAAGTATCACTTGGCCAAACAATTTTATATCAGCACAAAGCAATTATATTTTGCAGCACTGTAAGGTACACAGTTCTTTCTGAAGAAAACTGAGTCAGCCAACATCATGCCTAAACAAAAAAGCTAACATGTTACAAGTATCAGTATTAGTTTGCTTTTAAAGAAAATTTAATATATTTCAGTTTATTTTTCTGATAGCGAAAAGAAGTAACCTGGCACTCCCCAGTTTATCTATGAAGTCTTAAGTATTCATCCTACACCGATAGCTCCATTATTTTCAGCTCTCACACAGAAAGCCATTGCAAACAAGCACACCAGTCAAAATTCTTTTAGCGTATGATGCTGAAATATAATTATTAAACACTGTTTGAGAAATGTAATTGTTTATTTGTCTTTACATTGTAAATATACTTATTGTACAAATAGGTATGAAAATAAATTACACTATTCAGACATTCATAATACTTTTCATGACATGTACAACATGAGGTGAAAGAAGAGAATTGTAAAATCGACTGTGAATACTAAAACATACTTTACAAAAAAAGAGTAGTACGCTTCTGCTGATGAAAAAGACTTCTTCCCTGAACCATCTGACAATATTAACAAACACACTACAAGCTGTTTCATACTGAAGTCAAAACAGTGCTCAGGAAATGTATCAGGTTGAAGAAAAGTGTCAAGGCAGATTAATCGTCAGTACTCTATACACAGCACAGTTGTTACATATTTGCAATGATTTTAAATTGCCTACCTTTGCTCCCACACGACTTGCAAAGACAACACTTACCCTTGAAGAGTGATGTGCTCTTGGGAGCTTTCAGCCCAACTTCCACTCAGCATAGCAGCAAAGTAACTAGATCTGGCACATAAAATGGCCCTGAGAGAGAAAAAGTAAACATTATTCCACTAGATACAAAATTTATTATGAGACTCTCTGATAACATTGACTTAAATCTTTGCCCTTTATGCATTAAGGTGTCATCTGTATACTGCATGCCTTTTCTTCCAGTATGTTTGGAATTTCAAAATATGCTAAAGAAAAAAACAAACCGTACTCTAGATTTCTCGGTTAAAGCTTGTTTCTAGTATGACTCTGACATTCACGTGGAGGAAATCTATTACCACAAGCATTTTCCTTTCATATAATATAAAATTGCAAATTTATTTCTTCTGTTTTATTTACCAAGTAACACTAAATAAGCTTGTTTATAAGGCCCTATTTTAGCCAAAATTTTTATATATATAAATATATATTCTTTATATTCTTTTTATACTACAAAATGTGTATTTATTAAAATGAAAAGAGAACTATAAAGCTTTTTTTATTTGAAATTGGCTGGCCACCTACCAGCACATCCTAAAAGTCAAACAAACTTGATACTTAGCATATGATACAACATATCACATATACAACATATGAAACAGTGTGTTTCCAGCACTGTTTAAGAAGAGCTATCAATTACTTCTGTTTAGACTTATTACGCTTGTATATTTATAAGGCATAACTGGCCATAAAGGGACTAATTCAATTTACTACTACTTCCACCAGAGACAATAAAGGAAGCCCAGACCAGTAGTCTGTGTAGCTCAGTATCTTCACCAGTATTACAATCTTCAAAAAAACAGATGAAAAGACGTTTGTAATACAAGCTTCTCAAGGTGGATGTGGAAGTCCAGAAAGGGAGAGATAGTGGATGACAACTGCTTTATGATTTCAGCCTTCCAGATTTACACCAGTTAAACCAGTTTAACCAGTGTTAGCCTTTATATCTCTTACCTGCGCTATTGCAGCTATAGATAATATTCTCATACATACAATTTTCTTCTGACACCTACTAAGCTTCCTATTATTTATAAAATTACTTTATGTCTTGTCTTCCTGTGGCAGAAGAAGCAAAGTGTTATATTAGGCATGTGAATCCCTTCTTTTTACATGTATTTGTTGGCTCTTAAAATGTTTCAGAACGCTCTCATTTTGTGTAGGAAGAAGTATGAAGAATGCTATTTATGGTCTCTTTTCTAGTCATTATATATTCTGGAATCTCTTATCTCTGTTCCCTCCTCCTGCTTCCCAAGTCTCTGTACTTTAAATTAGGAACTTCTCACACATTCCTCCTGGGGTTCATCCAGCAATAATAACAAAAAAAACTTTTACAGAATGTTTCATATCTCAGTGAAATACATCCACATGTAAATGGGTATTACATCACATCTTTGAGTATGTGAAATTCTGAATACACACACAATCTTGTTTTTGTAAGATATAGTAGCACAATATCATGGAGATATGAAATACACTATCTCCAATTTTGTCATCTTCTTCCAAATAAATTTTAGTAATGAACAGGCTAGATCAACTTCAAGGATGTAGTTGAAGTGGATATTTCAAAGACTCATTTTAAATAATATGGACAAGTATGTATTACCTAAATATACATTGATAAAACTTTAACTTTGGTGATACCAAATGAATTTGAAGTAAATTTATCTGTGCTTTCCTACTGTCATGGTTTGTGCCACAAGTTTATTACTGGACAAATTTGACTTGCTCCACTCAGAGCTCTGTAAGAATACAACACAGCACTAGGGAGACATAACTTGGCAACTCTCTCGGAGCACTGCTGCTCACACTGTAAAGTCTATTGGAAGTTCATAGGACTTCATGAGAAAATAAGGAATACTGAGATAAGTGGGTGGGAGAGGGTACAGGCTTAAACTGTCTCCTGTTTGAGAACGTCAAAAAACTTCTTAAAATAAATAAATCATACTGGTGCCTCCACGACAATTATACCCAAAGTTAGATTTCCCTTATTGACTCCTACTGTTCACACGATGCAGTACTAAAACAAGCAAGTCTTATGACCGTTTCAGAACATCCTTGTTTTCTCTATCATTTACTGCTGTATTATTTGATGCTGGTTAGAGTAGATACGTTGCTCCAGGCAGTAAGTGGCCTAAATTAAGGAAGCTCTGCTGATGGAATCTTTCTGTTGACTTTCTTTTTGCACTGAAGTACTTGTTTCTCAAAGTTATGGACCTGAGAACATGTAGTTTTATAGTGTAGACCAGAAGAAACAAACATGCCTAACTACATTCTGGAAATTTAGTATATATCCAAATAATCACCCCCCCACACTATTATGACATACATTCTGTAAAGATATTTGTGATGTCAGGAATATAACCCCCCACACTGGTTTTGTGTTGAGAAAATACTAGAAGTAGTGGAGGGCTTTTATAATCTCTCTGTTATTTATATACTCAAAGGGAACAAAATACAGGCTGTCTAGTTTGCTATCTCAAATGCAAACAGAGTCATATCAAGGTTCACGGAATGGTACTGACACTTTAATTTGCCTTCCCAAGCTACAGAAGTCCAATAAGCCAAAGTTCTTAAATGGTCTTGGACTTTAGATCTAATAAAGGCTGCTGACCAATCTTTACATACATGACTAAATGAAAGTAAAATCAGATTCTGTATGCACAGATCCTGAAGAGCAGGGAAAAAAAATATAATTACAACACCAGAAATTTTCTAGCTGTATGGTAATTTTATTCAGTATTAATAGCTGAATAGTTTATTAATAGATTTTTCATTTTCTTCGGAGAGCATAGATTATTTAAAAAAAGGTTAGCAAAGAAAACCTACACAGTATTTATACCTGAGTATATACACATGATATGAGTTTACAGTGGCAATCTTAGAAGTGCTAAAACCACAATTGTTTTCACAATAGTTGCTATTAATGAGATAAATAATTTTCATTAGTATCAAAGTACGGCCACTTCTCACATAAGACCTAAAAACTATAATGGTTCACAGCTAGATAACAGCACCAGCAATAACTTACTATAGATACATCTTAGCAGCAGCATTTTATACTAAAAGGATTTTGGTTGAAAAATTTACAGTAAATACTTATGTACCTGTGAGCTTGAAAATCTTTGCCTTCTATGCAAATATTAATATCTGGACAGCAGCACTTTTTGTAGAGCATCATTAAGTCTTCTCCTAACACAGATGCAGTTTCTAGTTTGGAAACACCTGCAGACAGAGGGAAATAGCTATTTTTCACTTTGTCCAGTGTAGACTAGACTATTGGCAGTATACAGACAACTTAAAGTGTTTGAAAAGAAGAATCTGACAAAAAGAAATTTTTTAATATTGCATATTCAAGCTAGAATTTTCCTTGAAAGTTTTTCCAGACCATGCATTTTACTTCTTGTTTTATCTTGAGATACCAGATATTTGACCAATGCTTCGTATTTGATATCTACAGAAGTGCTACAGTTACTCTTTTGTAAGATTATATATCCAAGTTCATTTTTTCTACAGAGATCTGGTACCTCTGCATTAAAGAAAATAAGACTCTGAGGAAGTTCAGGGTCATGTAGCACTGTAAGCTTCTACCAGAACAGATTTGTTGCTTGATCCTATTTTAATGACACAGCTGTAGCAGCCAACACCTCTGGTGTAGATGCAGTTACACATTTCCTTGTGTTACTTATTTCATTCACAGTTGTAGTAGGGAAGATTCTGAAAGATTCCAAAATCCTCATAAACCAACAGTGGAACTAGTATAATTTGCTAGAAAAGGAAGGGAATGGAGGGATTCTGCTCTATTGAAGTCCTGCGTGGTGAGGACTCAAGTTTGCTGTATTACAGAGTAAAGATAGAACACAATGCCTGATGCCTGGCAAGTCCTGTCAGTCGACTTAAACTGTGAGTTAAAGTGAACCACTCCTGCCAAACTTCTGCAGCAATTCATTTTTTTACCGTGTGAGAGAATGAGGTATGCCGTAGCAAAGAATATCCACGTAAACTGTGTTATAACAACGCTTTAACCTTTGCCTGCATTTTTACATCTGTATAAGTCTTTGGATAATTATTTAAAAGAAAAAAACAAAAATAAACAAAGATATAGTCCCAAACCTACCTGCAGTGGCTTTGTTGCTTTCTGCATCAACGACTACTTCTGGCATTTCCTCTTCAATACAAGATAAGCAAGCAACTTCTTTCTGAACAGCTCCACTTGGAGTATTCTGACCAACAGGTGTTCTTTTGCCATCTCCAAGACAATTTATATTTTTTTGAGTGTTCTGAAGAGTAGCAATGTTGTTTTCTTGTATTAATTTGGGTTCCAATACTTTTTTCATCATAGCCAGCTCCTCAGCTTCTTTAAGATTTTTATCAGATGAATATACAAGCCTAGAAGATGACACTAAGTTTACTCCTGTAATTTTTTAATTGATCAAAACAAATAAAAATTGACTTTTTTTGTCTAACAAATTTCATGACCAAAACCCAAAAGTAGGACTCTACAGTGCTTAATAATAAACCAAACCTTTTAAAACCTGTATTTCTGGAAAACTTATTTCTGCAATGCTTGAAAAAGCATGAATCATAGAATCCTAGAATGGTTTGGGTTGGAAGGGACCTTAAAGATCACTTAGTTCCAACCCCCCTGCCACGGTCAGGGACACCTTCCACTAGACCAGGTTGCTCAAAGCCCCGTCCAACCTGGCCTTGAACACTGCCAGGGAGGGGCAGCCACAGCTTCTCTGGGCAACATGTGCCAGTGTCGCACCACCCTCACAGTAAAGAATTTCTTCCTTATAGCTAATCTACATCTATCCTCTTTCATTTTAAAACCCTTACCCCTCATCCTATCACTACACTCCCTGATAAAGAGCCCCTCCCCATCTTTCCTATAGCCCCTTTAAGTACTGGAAGGCCACTAGAAGGTCTCCCCAGAGCCTTCTCTTCTCCAGGCTGAACACCCCCAACTCTCTCAGCCTGTCCTCACAGGGGAGGTGCTCCAGCCCTCTGATCATCTTCGTGGCCTCCTCTGGACCTGCTCGAGCAGGTCCATGTCCTTATGTTGGGGGTCCCAGAGCTGGACACAGCACTCCAGGTGGGGTCTCATGAGAGTGGAGGGTAAGAATCCCCTCCCTCGACCTGGTGGCCACACTTCTCCTGATGTAGCCCAGGATACACACTGCCAGGTCATGTTGAACTTCTCGTCAACCAACAAACCCAGGTCCTTGCTTGTCCGTAGACAAGCATTACAAACAAAATATAGTATCAGGTTAAAAGCAACAAAGGTTTCTTTCCCCCACTTTGCTTTTTTAATTTAAGAAACATTTGTCTGCTCTTTATAGCTCAACTACTGGCAAAAGCAGAAGCAAACTGTATCAGTAATGATGACCAATTTATAAATTAGCATGACCAAGAAAAGGCATTTGATTGTCCTTTAATATCATCAAATTTACAAACCCCAAAATATAAAAACCTTCTAATATCAAGGTTACAAGTACAAAATCATAAGAATGGTATAGAGATATAAATAAATGGTATTAGAGACAGAAATTTTAATTTCAAAGGAAGTGCTTGAAAGCATGAAAATTTGCAGTTAAGATTACCCAAGAGCTTTCACTTTGCCCATATAGTAGTTCCAGCTTCCCACTTTCCCATCTGTTTCACCAGCTTATTTTTGGCTCAAGATCTGGAAAGGCTAACAAAGCCTGCAGTCTGTGACTGCAAGGATCTTGTATTTATAGAAAGATGCTGCACTCCAGCAACTTAATGAAGCCTTAAAAAGTCAATGTGAACAGTTAACATGCTTTATCAGTGCTTTCATACCATATAGATGAAGTTAGCAAAGTTTAACAGAAGAGCTACAGTTACTTTGGATTTAGCAGACATGTACTTACAGATCTGCATTTAGTCATTCATTCCATGGCAAAGAGGTTTATTGTTAATACTGGGAACATAGTAATTTGAGTATGCTATTTGAGCACTGTCCTCTAAAGGGGCAGAGAAAACATACAAAGAAATCATCTTCCTTCTTAAGTCCTGTATTTAAAGGATTGAGTTAGGTAGAATTTTTTCATCTGTGTGATACAGGTTGTCACCAAGAGAGAATGACAAGAAACAAGAATGTAGGGAATGGGAATTTTAGTATTTTATTAGATCTTGAAATCAAGGGCCAGAAGAATGTGTGACAGGAGTAATAAAATTTCACATTGAAAGAGTAAGATTAGTGGACCCTCTTTACATGGGTTTTTAAGGTTTTTGTACCTGTATGTGCTTTCAGAACTTCCAACCTGTGAACTTCACCTGACCATCTATTGCTTTTCGTATTTACAGTGCTTTCCAACCCAGCGTAACAATAGCATGAGGGAAAGACAAGTAATAACATGCCGTATTACCAAGAACAGGACCACAGGTTGCTTGCTGGAGCAGGGGGACTTTACAATTCTTCAGAAAATTCAAGACCATGACTTCTACACATTTTCCCTCTTCACTATGCTTCTCAGTACTTAACGTCCATGTTTTACAGCTCTGTGGCAATAGGACTTGAGAACAGAAATTCAGAGTAGAAACCCAATTAACCTAGAGATTTCAAAATCCCACAGAAGTATTCTGAAGTTTTGTCTTCAAGTTATTTCTCCACATTAGATCTTCCAAGAAATGTCACTATTAGACAAAATCTAACCATTCCCGGTTTATCCCTGCATCTTCACCAGATATAAGCAAATACCAGAATTACAGAAGTAAACTGGTAACACATACTGAATGTAAAAAACTGCAGGAAGATCCCTAGTAAGGGTTTGTTGAAAGAAAATTGCCATTCATAACATGTTAGGTTAAATTTGCACTGGAACTTTACTTATTCACCTTTCTGTTGCTGTGGAGCTATTGCATATTCAACATGTAAAGACAGTACAAACTGACTTTGAGGGAGAAAGAAAATTAGGGGCAACAAATACACTGCTTTGCCATAAATTTATTATTTTAATATTCTTGCTTACTTTCTGCCAGTAACTGAAAAACATATCCATAGGGAATCTGATAAGCTAGGCAATGAGGCAACAATCTCCTGGGAATCCTCAGGGTATTTTCAGATAATCAACATAAGAAACCTCAGGAATGCAATTCTATTATCACTAGGCTTAAGTCAATAAAAATGGCATCCTTACAACTAGGAACTCTGTAAATAAAACAAGTAAAGTGGCATGTTGTTAAAGCAGAACTAAGTAACTGGTTTCTAGATATGAAAAAGTTATTCTATTTGAAATGTTTTCTCCTGTAAAAAGTCAAGGAACCTTCATTACTTCAGTTAATGTTTAAAATCCAGTCATTGTCCTAGATTTATTACTTCCAAAAACACAGCAGAATATCTGTATATTAGAGTCCTGCTTAGTACAGACTGTAAATTTACTACTTTGAAACACTCATGGAGGCATCCATTATTCTGCTTCACAGACTGCAATAATGATTTTGGCACATCTTTTAGAAATTTTCCTTTATCTCAGTTAAATCCCATTAGATGTTCCTTCCAGAATGGAAGATTCTGCAGTTTTCTAAAATTGGTTATAGAAAAATTTGCTTGGCAACACCTTTTATTTTATAGGCTCATTTCTAAAGGCAGAGTGATGTTTTCTAGAGGGTCTTTCTACAGAGTATCAAATGGCACCTTCCTGCATAAATAAAAGCTAGGGAAATCTTTCATCCACACCAAAAAGCATAGCTCAGACCTTGGAGCTCACATGTTTTAGTGATAATGTAAAACCATCTCTTTAAAACACAGTTGCTGTAAGAAAACAGGACCCTTACTGCAGAATTATGATAGAAATAGTTTTTACTGTTCCAAACCTCTTGAGTAGGCATCATTCGATGTGACATCTTAGTTTAGTAAGTTAAAGTGCAGAAGATAACAATTCTACAGAGTTACAAATTTCTTCTTTGAATCAGATAGAGGTATCATCAGGAGGTCTTAGAGCTTGACCAGTTTTGAACCGAGTTAAGTATTTACAAGAAAGCAGTTTTCATAGTCATCTGAACAATCCAAGAATGCATAAAAACGTTCCAGTTCTTCTAACATCCCTAATGATGATCAGGGACGGACTAGATTGTACTCACTGTGACCCAACAGCTTCCTAGGACATATAAGCAGTATGGAGTTATATTGTTTTTATAACAACCCATAGCCTACACAGACATCTCAAAATGCACTTAGAAGAAAAGCATGTACTTTGTAGTTTGCAAAATACTAAGAAAATGATAAGTAGCCCAACCAAACTTACTTTTGAGCATCTAAAGATTTCATTCCCAGTTTCATTTTTAAAGGTGTCCTGAAGTTATATCTCCTCTCATTCCAAATGACTTAAGCTAAATTCTTTGGGAAGTTTCTCAGCCTTAGAGCTCTCTTTAGAGCCCACCTATTTCCATGAATTGTAGACGCATGACTCCACACAGTCTTGTAAACCATACAGTCTCACTAGAAGAATAATCATCATGCAATTCTGTTTTCAGAACAGCCACAAAGCCAATACTGACTAGAATGAGAAAGACATTTTTATGCTCACTAAAAATATAAAAAACATGATCACAAAATATCCTAAGGTAATATTTGTGTCGAAAAAGAATTTTGAGTTATGATCCACTTCTTTGGTCCTTTGAGTCAAGAGGTACATTTCACTACTGTGGGCCACATCCACTGTCTGCAGGACTGACAAAATCCCAAACAGAAATGTTACATGCCAATAATGACCCTGGAGACAACACAAATAACAAGGGAAGTGAGAAAGGGCAGGTCTTATTTTCATGAAATACCATATTTAAATGCATGAGGAACTCATTTTTTTGTTACTTCCACAAACACCGAAAGTCACTGGAATTAACATCATCATCATCAAACTTTACCGAATGCTGTTAGGACAGCCTCTCCTATTGTCCCAAAGTAGTTGTTAACCAAATAAATAAATAAATAAAATTTCTCATCTAATTAGGCATCCTCCTTTCAAATGCTCCCTATAGCAGCTTCCACTTGCTCTGAGTGAGAGTTCTTCACTGAGCGGCCATCTGGAGAAGAGTTATCTGCCATCTTCTCCTTACCCACATTCTCCTTAAAGTTATACATACACACACACACACGTCATTGATGTCACTAGAGACGAGCTTTTGAGTTCTCAGCCACTAGCTGTTTAAACAGACAGGCTCTTATACATTTTGTTATGGATATATTGCATATATGTCCAGATTTGCAGAGCATTAGTAAAGAGATTACAAAGCAGGCTTGAACAAAAGCCATTAATGCCAGGAGAGAGGATTTTTCTTTTTCTATCTTGATGTTTTTTTCTGTCCACTAGCAACACAGACTGATTGCTAATGCTAAAGTGTGTCAGAAAACCAGAAACTTCTCCATCATCAATCCTATGGATAGCAAGTAGCTGTCAGCACAAAAGTCTGACACACATAAAAACAAGAAATTCTGCTGTTTGACAGTGTATCAGTTTAATTGCCCTGAAAAAAAAATTACTATGGTAACTTTAGAACAGAGTGACAAGTACAGATGCCCAAACCAGGATACTTACTTGGTAGTGTAAGGGATAATACAATTAATGAAAACAGACAAAACAAGTTATGCTTTTCTTTTATTTACAAGTTGTACAGATGCTGTGTGTTGTTTTCAACAGGAACTTGGTATAGCACATACCAGAACTTCACATAATAACTAGATTAGCAGTGAGATATCTTCTGTACATGTGTAAAACACCATATTGTACAGTTTTACTTAAACAAAGCCATGTGTTATCACAATTAAATGCCAAAATAAAAACAAGATCTATTAACTTTGTTAATAAAAATAACATTGAGAATGTGGGAAGTCTCTGAACCTCTCCCTGCCCACGGTTTTAATGCACTGATGTCTTTAGCAAAACCAACTGCAGCAAATACTCTCATACACCGCATTTAATCTTGGTGGACCTGCAAAAATATTTCAGCAATACACCTGTAGCAGTGAATCTTTGTTAGTGCAAGTTAAGCATGTCATATGCACAACTTCAACCTACCTCAATCACTTAAGATTCTTTCATTTCCCTTTAGATTTGCTAAAAGAACCGTCTGCTTAATTTTTGCAGCTAAGATGGTTATTTTAACTTAATTGATTTCTTGAGACAAGTATTTCAGTAAATTTCTTCTCATGAGATGCAATATCAACTGCTTTGCTGCCTCACACTGATGCCAATGTTCTGATTTCCTGTGAAAGAAGAATCTGGCCCTTAAGCAATCATGGTCCCAGTGAAAGGTTTCTACCAATTTCTCATAAATTCAATTTTTTTTTCTTGAGGCATAAATCCCTGGCATTAGATACTATGTTTTCCAAAGCAAGATGTTAGTATCACACACGTACCAAATATACAGCAACTTGACAGTTTAGCTTCTAAACTTCCTCTGAGAAATTGAGATTAGATATAAACATGGATTTAAAAAAAAAAGCAGGAAGAAAAAAAGACCAACTCAAAGTTTCTATGTATATGGAAAGCAGATAAGGTTGCCAATGTTTGGCATGTGTTTAAAGCCTGTTTTCATCAAAAGAAACAAGTCACCATGGTGAAGGCTTTCTTCCTCCAATAAGGTATAGCATAAACTACAAGACTTACATAGTATCTTACTTATTTCCCTCCCTCCTTCCTTGCTTAGCAAAGTCTCATTATTCTCACTGACTAGCTTAGCTTGTATTTATAACCACAACAAACTAACTTGGTGCTGTAGTAACAAACTCAGACCAGAGAATATTGCTGTATGAACGAAAGCTATTAAGTTAAAATAGCTTAGCTATTCAGAGGAGCAAATTCCTTAATCCCTTAATTTGGGAAATAAACACTTTGGTTCACAATAACTGGTTCTCAACTTTCTCAGTTTTCACTGTTCACTGGAGATAAACCTTTACAGAGCATTTTAACTTCCACAATTCAGGATTTATCATTTCACAGAGTTTAAGACAGTAACATCAAATTTCCCATGTTGCCCATATTTGTAGAGCAGGGTTTGTTAATTCCATTTGTTTTGGGAGGGATGATTTTCTTCAGCTGTACTGCTGATTTCCGTATATCTTAATGCAAGGAAATGAATAGTTGTGGACCCAAAAAATGCACCTGCAAGTACCACAAAAAGCCCTTTTGGCAGTTAGCTTGTTTTCAAGTTACATGAATCAGTCACTCAGAGAAGATACTCCTTGCATGGTAGGGTACACCACAACAGGCACGAGTGATAAGAGGATAAAAGGGAAGGACCATATCAGAATAAACTGTATAACCCACAAAATTTCAAGAACGTGGAAGGCATGCTATTCTTCTGAAATAGAGTGGTCTGCAATCATAACCCACTAGAGGGGAATGCACAAGCCTAGATATTAAGAGTAAGATTGCTGAGGCATAAGCATAAAGGAACTCTGTGTGCATGAGCAGAAGTCACATTTGTTTCCTCCAAAATACCCAGTATCCAATGGGGACTATGACAATCTAGCAATCAGTAAGAATAATCTCAGGCACAAGTTATTTAAAGAAATATTTCCCTTTTTCACTACTTTGTGATCCAGTGTTATGGAACCATAACTGGGAATTGTATGTAAATAACAAATATTCAGAAAAAAGTTGTGTTGTATTTGGTGCAACTGCTTTATGAAAACCTCACATGCAAGAGAAGGTCAAGCTGAAAATAGATGTAAGCCGTCATCTTCTGTAGTGTCAGTCTGATATCCTGTAATTTTAACAGGTACCCCACCTTCTGGCTTGGCTTTTTTCCTCTTGCACACAGAAAAATATTCTGACAGATAGGATCAACAATGATATTGCAAGAGGTGTGACTAAGTGACAGGTGAAACTGGAACAATGCTATAGGCTATCTATTGTATTAATAGCAGTTACTACAGCTGAAGATTTTTTCTACAAAGGAAAGGTGTGCACAGACTCTACAGAAAGAAGTTATTTTCATCATACTCTCTAGGAGTTTACCTTCAAGAACATTTATGCCTGCACTTAAGCTAGATGTAGTGTCCTTCTACTGCCCAATACAGAACTATACAAACATAACACAGTCAGAGCTTATCTGGTCTACTTTGAATCAACTGCTGGTACTGCAAATTAACCCCCGTGGCAGTAAATGTCACAATGACAATTGTATTCCTTTGCATTTGATCCATATTTATTGCTTTGTAACTGGATCTGACTGCCATTAGATTCTTCTCTGTCTGTCCTTAAGTCAGATCCCTTTAATACAAATATTAGGAGACAATGAGAATAATAACTAGATTTTTATTTCTGAAGCTGTATTTTTTTCTGACTGAAAGGGTAAAAAACAGTTTGCCTCTCAGTGGACAAGACAGTAATGCTCTAATGATCTGTGACAGACTATTGTCCTTCAGGGATGCTAAGTTTCTCTCTTCTTGACTGCAATTGTTGACCCTTTTCTAGTTGTGTTATGAAGAGTGATGGAAGGCTATTGGAAGGCAGAGTCAATATTACATTAGCTTCATCGGGCAAAAACATAGGGTGAATGGTGCCTACAATATGGATGCTGCACTTGCTGGTGACCAGCAGTTTCTTGTTGGTGTCCCCAGACAGAGCAAGTATAGGGAGGGAAGCAAAGCAGTGCTCAGTTGCTCATCTATTTCATGCAGAGGCTAAGCAGAAAGATGAGTATGAAGTTCACCATGCCCTCCATCCTGCTCAAAAATGCTCAGAAGCCTGGCAAGAGGAGTGGCACAGCCTTCAGCACACAAGTGACATGTAGCCCACATCTGTCCTGATTAAGAGAGACAGAGGCCCCAAGGAAGTACATCTCACAGAGATGCATGCCAGATAGAGCTTGTGAGAAAAAAAAAAAAAAAAAATATCCCCAAATCCCCAAGGAAAGATGATATTTACTTGGGAAGATAAAAGCTGAACACAAACAGGAAAAGGAATGAGCTTTTATTATAACTCTGATGAACTCTTAATACTGTATGAGTATTCTACTTCTCCTATTCTACAGGGAAACAGTATTTATAACCAGAAAACCTAGAACTTTTGTAGAAGACTACAACTTTCAGGAGCTCAACTGCAGCTATGGGTCTTAGTTAGACTTTATCATGGTGATTCACATGCTCCAAGAACTAGACTAGCTTCCAGTAAACATCAAGCTGTGATTTAAGGCACTGTTTTGGATTTGTGAAGATCTAATTAATATGTATCTTAATGATAAGAAACCACTGAGATGCAACAGCCACTGATACTAGCAGAAGTCATAATTTGAACAATGAAATAAGGCTCTTTTCAACCAAAGCTGCTTCCTTTCCTTGGTCCAAAGCAGTTCACTGTGGTCAAACTCCAGTGCAAGCTGCAACACAAATTTTCACAGAATATGCTAGGTTAGAGGATGCAGAAGCTGAGGTATCAAACAGCACCGAAGACTAAGTTGAAAAAAAACAACCATTGTGCAAAATGCACTTCATACATAGCTTAGAATATATGAGGAGGTTCATCTGAAGTATCTAAACTTACAGTGAAAAGATAAAACGTTTATAATTAGATGAGCTGTTCTGAGTTTAAAGGTGTTTTTCAATACTATGCTTTTTGGAGAACATGCCGGACTCTAGAAATCATTACTTGCCTTCCAGCAAACAGACAAAATTGAAAGCAAGTATCAGTGAACTGTAGACATATTAAATGCTTACCATTAAGAAAACAACGGAATAATGTAACAGTATATAATTAAAATAATTATTCCAAATAATTATTTCCCAATTTCCAATTTAAAATAATTTAGGGTTTTTTTAATTTGCATTATCATGCTTCTGCATGAAAGTCTTCTGTATCACTACTTACATGAATGTGAAGCAAATTAATGAAATCCAAAAAATAAGAAAGATATGAGATAAAAGCCGTGCTCTTTTGTTTCTTACTGCTTGTTTTGCTAATGGTCCTGCCAGACTTTGACAGTAACCTAACAAATGCCAGTCTGTCAGCCTGTTCCACTAGAGTGTGTTTTAAATATTACTCGCAGTTCAAAAAGTTTTCTTTTATACTTGTTGTAATTTTAGTACTGTGAACACATATTTTTAGCTATCTGCTGCCGTATTTACAAATGTAAGGAGAGAATGAGTGAAACCAATAGGGAGACGTCCGCCTAGGTTATAGTTTGGGCACTAAACTTTAAAATTGCACCACCTTTCCCTTCCTTTTGCCAACAATGTCAAAAGGTTGCAAGTGCATACATTTTTTAGGCACATCCTGAAATCATCTGAATCCCAGCGTGCCTAACCACTTTGCTCCTGGGCATGCCCCGAAGTGCCCATCAGCTTTAACATCAACACTGTTTTATAGAAGGTAGGTGGCACCACCACAGCTTTGCTGAAGAAAAGCAAACACTGCTCAGTTCTTTGAAGGAAGGATTAGAGGCACTTACAGGCAAGGAGGATTGCAAGGTCTGGTGGTGGCACCAGCCAACACCCCTGATGTACTCACCAAAGGTTTGGAGCAAGACGAGCGAGATGTCAGATATGTGCTAATAGCTGGCAATGGGAAAACACACTGGCCCTTGCACCAGGCCCTGGGGAGCAGTCAGCCCACGCGACGGTGCAGCACGCCTCGCTCCGGGCTCCCAGTTCGGTGGGAAAGCTGTGCTGTGTTTGGCCTAGCCCATGGATCACTAGGACCTAAGTGACGACCACACAGTTTCTAACGATGTATCCTCTTGATGCATCTTCATCTAACTTGATGGAGTCCTCCCAAGTTTTCAAATCCATAACTTTTTTTTTTTTTTTTTAACATGACACTCGAGTGGTTTTTCTTTGTTGCTTTCATTAGGTAGTCTTGCTAACAAGGGTATTAGCAGGCACAGACAATTTAAAAGGATACATTCAGGATTTCTGCTGTTTTTTCTCTCGGTCTATTACAAAGCCTTTACATACCCTAAAAAACATGCTACGGTGAGAGCATACCCATGCACTGTCAGCAGAGGGACGAAGGCAGAGGAAAGTAAGTTAGTTACAGGAAAGTCCTCTGCAAACGCTGCAGCAAGGCTGTGAAGTTACTGCTTTGACCGGGAAAGCTTTAAAACAGGTGTTAATACGGGAACGAAGAAGAGGAAGGACACCGGAGAGGTAGTGCTGAGGCCAGCCCATCAGCCCGAGGAGCGGGGCCGGTGCCCGCGGCTCCCGACCGCCGCGGCCGCGCACTCACCGCAGGAAGCGCCGGAACTCCGCGGGCCCCACGCCGTCCAGCCGCAGCACCTCGCGGGGCGGCCGCCCCCCGCCCAGCTCGGCGAAGAGCCGGGGCGCCCGCGCCAGCAGCACCGCCCGGTGCGCCCGCACCGCCGCGTCGCCCACACGGATCGTCACGTCGCAGCGCGTCCCCTCCGCCAGCAGCCTGCGGGAGCGCACCGTTACCGCCGCCTCGCCTCGCCTCTCCTCTCCTCCCCTCCCCGCCCGGGCCGCCGCCCCGCGCCTACCTGCCGAGGTCCTGCCGGAGCTCCTCGGCCAGCGCCTCCTTCAGCCGCTGCCGCTCCACCCCCGCCGGGCCGGGGCCCTTCGGCGCAGCGCCGCCGCCGCAGCGCGCCATGTGCCAACAGCCGCCCCGCTCCGCGCCCGGCGCGACGGCGGGAACGCGGGGCGGGGATTGACAGGCGGTCCCTTCGCGACGCCGCCGACGGTCGGCCCGTCGTATTCACGACAACAACCGGGGCGGCGCCTGCCTTCCCGCCAGCGCCAGCCCCGCCGGCAGCCGAGGGACCGTCCCCCGACGAGACGCGGGAGCCCCGCGGTGCGGGCTGCGGCGCCCGCCCCGCTCCCTCGGGGGGCGTGGCCAGAGGTGCCCTCCGCCAATGAGGGCCAGCGGCGCTCCGCCTGGCCCCGCCCCTCCCCCGGGCCCCCCGACGGGGGGTGGGCGGGCCCGGCCCTCCCCTGCGGCCGGGGCGGTACCTCCCGGCGGGGGCGGGGCGGGGCGGGCAGGAGGGGCCTCCCCGCACCGGCCCGCCTTCCCCTGCCGCTCTCCTTCCCAAAGGAAGAGTAACGCCATCGCACGGCATCGGTGCCTGCCCCGGCCGGTTGTTTTAAAAGCGGAGTCAGGCTTGGGATTGCTGCCCGTTGCCTGTCCACCTGCTGCACACAGAACCGAGCGCCAGCCCGCAAACCGGGGCACCGGTGGGCAGCGCTCTGCGGCGGGGCTGCCGGCCAGCAGGTCCCAGCGAGGGGGTGCTCCCCACAAAAAACCGTCCTCCCCAGCACCGACTTTCTTGCCAAGAAATTAAACTGCTGCGGAGGTGATAAAAGTCGCTCTACAACACCCTTCTGAGACAACGTTATAGTTCAAATAAAAGAAATATGTAATCATCTAAGTTGATAAATGCTGAAACTATTCAGGGGAAAATTATCCTTGAAAGGGAGGTACTAGCCATGGATGGAAAGGGTGAGATCAATACCATTATCACCATACTGAGAGCTCTTCCTCAGATTTTGCAAACTGCATGAAAGGAAGCAGCACATCACCAGCCACAAGCTAATACGCAGCTGACAGCACCCCTCAGTCCACTTTCTTGCAAGGATTATGCCAAGCAAGACATCAGCAGGGGCTGCGCCAAGTACCTGTGTGGGGCACCGTGGCTCAAAAGAGATGATGTGTGTGGTGGTGTGGGACTTGTTGGGACTCCCCAGTAACTGTCGTCTCTCTTCTACTGTGGTGTGGACGGTTGTTTCTGGCTCAGCTGGCTCCACTGCCTCTTCCGATGGGTCCCTGTTCATCCTCGACTGCTCCCAGGGCACCGCGCTCACTCTGCAGGTGGAGAGGGAGCCTTTGGGAACCCTATAGGCAGGTGACTCACCTCTTCTGGGGACTCATGTTTTGTGCTTCTTTTTTCTTTGTTGTTAGCATCCAGTTTTCCTCTCCCTTGCCATTACATGCAAGTTAATTCTACCCTCTGCTTCCATAATCAGTGTCTCTTCCTCCTATAAACGCAGGAACTTGGCAGCAGTTCTTGGAGACAAGAACGGTAGTTGCTAACAGAGGAAGAATAATGCCAACAACGAGGCATTATTTCCAATAAACTATAACAATCATAGCATGAGGAAGGCTGCACAGTGGACAGACACTTTAGCTATTCAAATCCAGTTCTTAGCCTCAGTAAAAAATCTCTCCATAGGAAGTCAGATAAAGGGAGTAGTTTAAGTTGCATTTTATTAGACAGAGGTGGATTTGATACAAGTTGTATCTTAATTTTCCATTCTTCTTGTTCAGACATGTTGAGTGTACAGGTTTCCCATTTTTTAGTCAAGAAAGAAAAACACATCGCACAAAGCAGCTGCATTCAACAATACAACAAGATACGTATCATTATTCACTTGAAGACTAGAAATGTGCCCAGAAATTTTTCAATCATTCAGTATGCTAAAATATAGATAATAAAAAGAGTTAGTTACTGTTTAATGGTAAAATACATTAAAAAAATTCAGGCGAATCAAGAATGAAAACACATGACTTCCTTCAGTATGGCACCACTCTATTGTTTCATTATAAATTTGTAAAAGGCACCACACATTAAAACTGTAAAGCAAGGGAGAAAACAAAACCAAGCAACTTTCCATTATTTTCTTTCTGTACAAAGACATATATATCTTAAGGCAGGTGTCTTTATGTGCAAAATACAAGTATACAGATAAAACCAACGTTGGTATCATATATTCTCATACTCACTTCTTTTAGCAGTAACATTGGTGTCCAAATGTACAGTACATTGAAAACACTTTTCTCTAACAGAGCTCAAAATAGAAGGCAGGCTGGAAATATGGCCCTGGTAACAATTAGTTTTTAAATCTGAAGAGCTTTTATGTAGACGCCTTAAAACATGTACAAAGAGTCATTCTCTTTTTCTTGTTGTCTCCTCCTTTAGAAAGGTCCATATCAACTTGTTCACTATGTCAGGCTGATCCTGCTGAAGCCAATGGCTGGCTTCAGACAAAATAGTTAATCTGAAATGATTTTTAACATAAATCCGTGTAATTTCTGCCATCTCAACTTCCATAAATGCATCTCTTTCTCCCCATAACAGCAGGGTTGGCATGATGACTTCATGGTGCTGCAGAGGTAGGCAGCTTTAAAAATAAAACACACTTACTTAGGTCTTATTTTAACAAAAAATCACCAAGACCAATTTCAGTCAACTTAGCTTTTCAAATGAACACAATGAATCTCATTGCAAGCTCTCTAGGTTCCAAGATATCTTCTACAATACCAAGAAAACACTCCTGTGACTCAAAGTCCTTTAATTGTTTTTAAGGATGATAAAATTGTTAGAAGATACTTCTACTCTAACTTGTCTGTAATCAGCGGTTGATTGCAACAGAGGTCTTAGTTTTGGAACATGAATGATGCTTCAGCATGGTGCACAGCTCAGGAGCCCCATGATCTCTGTAAAACGGAATGCGGAACATGGCCAGAATTTTGTAGGTCAGTGGCTTTCTCTTGGCTGATGAATGCTATGGCAAGTTTCTGAACCTGCAATATTTACTGCAAGTAGGTTTTAATGAAATATGATGCTTTAAATCATTTAGATTACGGTGTTCAAGGCAGATAGCTACCTGAGTAGCCAAACGGCCTTACCAAAAAATGGTTGTCCAGGAAATGGAAGGCTGCCATTTTTGGACACTACAGAAGATACCAGCTAGAGTGTTTCAGACCTACTCAAAAGTAAATATCATGTAGTACAACTAAAAATGAAAATATTTATAGTAAAAAATATTCTATAGAACACTGATGTCTGAAATGCTGAACTGAATTCAGTTACATTCACTCATCTATGAAATTCGTGCTAATACTCCAACGGCATCAGAGATCCCTTTACAGAGAGCTACAGTATGTTTTTGAAGGCCTTGGACTTACATACCTACATCTGTATGCAGTGAAAGAAAACTGTTCCTTAAAAATCTGCTTTTCATGGAGTCATAGTCTCTTTAAAACTGCAACATCACAACCCAGAGCTTTGGCAGACTAGAAAGCGTTTAAAGATAAATACATTATAAGACATTTGAAGAATACTTTGAAGAAAAGCCCTTAGAAAGTAAAATGTTAATAAAAATTATACCACCACTATCACCTATTTAAACTTCTAGTAAAAATTTATTATTTTGTCTTAATACAATTATTTTAAATGGAATATTTTATAAAAATTTCCTCACATTAAAGGTAGACATTAGGAAAGATACAAGAAAGAAATGAAAGACTATTTCAACATAAACCATATTAACCCACCAGAATTTATTTCAGCTCATCTATTTTAGAGATGCTGAAAAATTTATCTAATTTATGCTTCAATTGTTTAATGTTAGCTACATATTGTAACAGAGTAGCTGCGGCAATTCAAACCAGATTCCATCTGATCAGATAAAAATCTTTATTGTTTTAATGCTCTAACATTATTATTTTAAACCAGTAATGTACAAAAAAGATTTTCTAAACAAACTTTTACAACATACTTAAGTGCTAAGTTGAAACTTAGGAGTTAGTTCAGGGACTATGCTCTGTAAAAAGGGAAAGAAGATGGCATGCATTAGTTTAAAATAAGAAATGGAGACTTTGAAGACATTCTTCCTCTCTACTTATACATAATGTCAAGAAGTATTAATAAAAGGTCACTATAAATAATTATTTAATTTCATTTTGATTGATGAATTAGGAAAATTCTTAAAATGGCTTTCGTAGCAGTGGATTTAAAAACTCATCTTGCAAACAACCTGACCTCACCCACTGAACCACAGCTTATTCACAGTATCAGTTTTAAAAATTGATAATCTGATTATCTGATTCAGTGCATTTAGACTAATCTCTACCTTTTAAATCCAGTATCCTGGATCTCTTCACTATTCATATGTGTATTTTTTCACTACTGTAGGGTTTACTATTTTTCTTTTATGTCTAAGTGCCTTGCAAAATTTGTAGCTTCACTTTGGAAAACTCTACTAGGCCTTTTACACAAGCTACATAGATAAACAACCTGTCATTTTTCATTGCCTATGAGCTACAATATATTTCTTTTTAGTCTGGAATATGGGACACTATATTATGCCTGAAGTTTCTAGAAATCTCCTTTACAAAGATTAACATGCAGATTTCACATTTAGACAGGGAAGTTCTACTCATGAAGTTTAAGTCTTTGAAAAAACAGACAAACCTTCGTACAGCCCTGTTACACAGTTCTTCTGTAAACAAACAGTGAAGGACTTCTTAATTGCTGTAAGAGAACTAATCCCATTTTCTAAAAAAATTGACATATCAGAAGAAATTCAAGCTTCAACTGCTTACCTATCTCTCTTAACTAAGCATGATATAAAAATGATTTTTATGATACTTTATGATTTTTATTCCTAAAGTGTTTGTATCTAAAGTATAGTGAAGGAATGACTGCTGTGCTTTTTATACAAGGATGTGTTGGTGATGGATGGAACTATGTGATTTCAATCATCTCTTTGGAAATAACTTTCCAGAAAAAATAAGCTCTGAAGAATGAAATTCCAGGTTGACAGTAATGAGTTGGAAACTTTTAACACATAGGTCACCAGTGCCAGCCCACTGGGAGTTACGGTGAATACAAGTCATTAGCATTGGAGTGCTGCTTAATGGCTTATATGAGAAGTGAAAATTTCAATCCAGTTTTAATATTTAATGATTCACATCCCATAAGGTGCGACCATGAGAACTGGCGGCAAGAACTGAATGAGCTGAAGACTAATCTTTTCCTTCCAGTCCAAAGCCTGCTGCACTGTGGCTGATAGCACCTAAAATAATATTCTCTGAATTCAGTACAGGTGTACTTTTAGTAGAAAAATAAAGCAAACAATGCACAAACACACACACATGTACAGAGGAATTAATAGCTGAGAAGATACTTTCTGATTAGTAACTAATACTAGGTTTTTTTGAGCCTGAAAAGGCCTGAAACAATAGTTTAAACATACACAACTGTTATATTCATCTCATTTGAATCCCATTGCAATTCAGCTATCAGCTATCACAGATATTTCACTATTATTGTCAGAGAAGCATCTGGTTAATGTGCATGCTCACTGATGCGAGGCACTGTGGCAAATGTAACGAACAAGGCTCAGGGCGCTCATGCCTCTCTAGCTCCTCATTAGCCCTACCCCGGGGGCTCCTGCAGTGCAGTTGCAGAGGGCCAGGGAGCTGTTGTGCAGCCACACAGCTCCCCATCGCCCTTGGACATCCCAGCTGATGTCATCAACTACTCTCTGCATAGCTTTAAGTATACTGTTACCAGCACAGCCATCTTATTTATTCCCCATTGGTGTCTGTGCTTGGTGTTATCTTGTTTAGAAGAAAATATACCATCTCTCTACTTTCTTGATCCAGTTTTGTTTCTTAGCCTGTACAAGACCTAGCTCAGATCCCTGTTTTCCTCCCAGTATTTTCCTGCTGACTGCTCTCATGACAGTGACAGCACAGAAGGCACAGAAAGCAGTAAAGGTGGCATCTAAATTTAGACCGGGGAAAATGAAAAGTTAATCTACCTCAAACACTTATTGTCTTAAGTTTAGAGAAAGAAGAGAATGGTCATTTTTAAAGAATATTGGGAAGCTAGTCTTGTGTTAGAGAAGCATGCAGGAGATTTAGCAATGTTGAAGACTGGAGGCAGTAAATGAAAAAAGAGTTGAATCCTACTCTTCTTGGCACAGTCCTTCAAGTTGGGGCTGTAAGTCGTAAGTAGAGTATATGCAGAGTTAAAAGACCTTCTGGCCCTGTTAAGTTTTTGGTAGATAAAAAGGGGGCATCAGTCTCTAAGGCCAAGCTGACTCTTTCCAGAAAAGTTAAAACCATTAGAAAACTGCTTGAGAAAATAAAATAATATTGAGCTTGCAAAAATATTTCCTATTATGATACTCTCAGTCTATGTATGCTTCCTGCTGTATGTGCTTACTGCTGCCAGTGAGTCTGATGAGACCAATGCAGGAACAACAACTACAAAAACCCTGTTAGTTTTAGGATTAGTTATGAAAAACCTGCCCCACCTTTTAAAAAAAAGCAACCCAAACACAATAAATTCAAGTCAGACATGCTTTTGTAAAGTTACAAGTGAGGGTAACATACTTGGATGCTATACTATCTAGTAGTATTATCTAATAATAATCTCTTCATAGATATTATTATTAGATAATATGAACTGTAATGCAAACAATTAATTGATGTTAATTTTGTAAGTATTATTTAAGAGATGGATTTTGGTGATTGCCATGGGTTCTGTGAATGAGGAAGGGTCTTTGCTTTATTAGATTTTGAAATAACGATTTTCCTTATCTGCACTCTGGTTGTTTCACCGTTTTGTGTGGATACCGCATACAATTCACTGTGCATCACACTGCTTGACACTGAATGCATTTGTTACCTGTTGAAACTTTAGAAACAGATGCGCATTTTCTCCTTCTACTTTAGCGGCAGAAGATGCAATAACATTTTTGGCCTCCAGGGGTCTCTAGAATATTTTACCTTGTTTCAGAATGTTATACTGACCTGAAAATATTTCTGTAATGGTTAATGGGTCCAGTTAATGCTCCGGGTTGTGAAAAGACATAGAGATAAGCTTCAATATCCTCTGCTGTTAATCTGCAGCCTTTCCTTCCAATTCCAGTGGCCTGGCTGGTAAATAAACTTTTCAGAACCTACAAAAGGAAGCATAAAAAGCCACCACATAAGATAGCTAGAAAATGTGATTTCTCTCCTTCAACAGGACACATCTTTCTAAAATCTATGTATACACCTCTTAGGGTATAGTGAATGGTTTAAATGCTTTTTTTAGAGACCTAAGTGTAAAGCATACGGTAAAACTATTTCTGGTATAACTTACTTCAGAATAACCAAGCCCAAGTTACTCAGTTCTGCACCCTGCCCTGCCATCAGTGACAGGCAAAGGAGTGCAGGCACCGGCTTTCCTTTGGGATGGACCCTGGCAGCTGACAAGGCGGGAGGGAGAATGCTTCAGGATCTCCCCTGCTTGCTGTGCCCTCTGTGCATGCAGCACTGGGAGCTCTGCATTGGGCTGTACGCACCGAGGAGGATGCATGCCTGCAGCTGCTTCTTCCCTTTATATGCTTGGACTTAGTTTTTAAAGTTGTACAAGGTGCTGGCCTTGGTGGTTCCTCAGGCAGAATTAATTGCCTGGCTGAATTTGATGCCCAGACTCCCAGGCTGCCTGCCCTGTAGAAGGCTCCACGGGATAAGAGGATGTCCCGCAGCACACAGGAGCTTCAGATAAGTCAACAGGAGTTCCCCTGGCACCAGATGTGTTCCACTGGCATGGACAGAAGTAAAACCAGCTGACAGGTAATGCACTGTAGTGCTGGATGTTAAAGATATGTACCTGAACACCTCCCAGAAATGCACAAGCAAGAGTTAATCTCAGAGACTCTATGTACTAATACCCTACTTTATATAAATATATAAAGTTTAAGAAAAAAAATCAGAAAGCTCCGTATTTTTTCCAGTAATTATAACTACATCAGAAGTAATCAACGTAGGTGGCAATTCTTCCATCACTCACAGTTAAATATATAAACAAGAGCATTCATTTTGCTCACCTTGAAATCATTTACTGTAAACATGAATTCAGGAAACCATGGCATTTGGAAAAAGAAGTAGTAACCAGATTTAATCAATTGTGATGGATGTCGTAGAATGTATTCTGAAACAAAAATGTCCATGAATTAAAAATGAAAACTGATGACTCAGACAAAATTACTGTTAATATTACTATTTTTTAAACTTAAAGGAATGTTTTAAAAAATATTACGTTAGAGCATGCTATGTGACAAAAGATGATTATTGTTTCAGGAGTAAGTATATGATGTGGCCATTAAAACATACTTCTTTTATATGTGTTAATAGAAACAGTCAGCAAACCACAAGCCTGCCAAAGATTAGGTGAGGGCAGTGACATTGGAGAGTTTAATCACATGATAGGTTTTCACTTAGAGATCTATTTTTGTAGCTAGCAATTCTACAGCAATTTTTTCAGCTGTGGAATAAGAGGCATAAATACAAGCCTTTAAGTATTTCTCTCATCAAAGATGTGATTCACAGAAATCTGTAGATGATAATCCACTTACATTCTAAAGACAGCACCAATCCTGTTTACAAAAGTGCAGAATTTTTCTAACAGTTGTCTTCTGGGCAATTTCAAGAACCATAATCAAGATTATGCAATGTCACTTTTTAAAGACATTGGAGCATATATAATAAAAGAAAATTATATAGCCAACTTTGCATTAAGTATTTTTTTTATTGTAATTTTGTGTCTCCAATGAGTTGCAAGAGCCATCACTGACATTAAAATATCTAACTTCCTCAAAGCAAGCACAGAATGTATGCAGGTACTAGGAAGATGCAAATTCAGGAAGGCAAAACTGCACTCCCAACACAGGAGATCTCTCTGAAATATTCATTCTGATAGTGAATAAAAATGGGTTTTAAAACAAAGTAGATTGAAGCGTCAGCTATCTTCTAAGCTTTCGTATCTTAAACATTCTTAAATTGCATCACCCTTTATATTTTTCCTTAACGGACCATCATCAACGCTGCTCGCCTTACTTTTCTGCACAATTTATAAACCGTGTATTTTCATTTAATCCACAGTAGAACAAATTTGATCCAGGGAGACTTTATGAAGCTACAGAACAGATTTTGTCTTTTAAAAAATATGCAAACACCAAGAAATACTGTAATAAAATGTATTTGTCTTCTATACAGCCTGGCTACTACTCTCGGTGAAAATACTGCAAAAAGCTTCTGCTCTCAGTGAAAATACTGCAAAAAGCTCCTGCTTGCTCAGGTGGTGGTGAACAGACCTTTCTTGGGGTAAGTGAGGCTTAAACTATCTCACAAAATGTTCTTTAATATCTTAGAAAGGTGACCAAGAACACTGTGAGAACAACATGTGTGAATGGTTCTGATTCCATGGTGGTGTAAGGTCAGATTTACATTCAACTGAAATGAAAATTAAAGCTGCACTGAACATTCTTAACTATTTCTGGGGAAATGAGATGAATTTTAAAATGAAAATAGGGTAATGTCAGCAACTGAAGAAATTAAAATTAGTGAGATACTACTTTCATTTTAATTACTGAATGTTGATCTTATCCCTATGAAATGTTTTGTAATTCTGGGTAGTAGACAAGCTCAAAGCTATCACACAACAAATTCTGCTAGTGCACCTAAATCCTTGTTTCAACTCACTACTAGTACATTCCTGAGCCTCTAGTAAGTAGCCTGGAAAGGCTGTCTTGTTCCAATGAATATTGTACCAGATCATAAATTGTCACTTGTCACCTAAATTAGGATTAAATTCTAATGTCTGATTCACATTTATACAAAGGCTGTTTTATGCAGATTTAATAATGCAGTGATGCCTTAGCCTAGGTGTAATGCAATATACACCTCTCTGCAGGGAATTTTATCCTGCCAAAGTGGTATAAAACAGATTACTGTATATGAAAATTATGTTTGTGGACTTCCAAGGATTAAGAACATCAGTAAGTTTGGTTGCACTCCCACTTCTTACAATAAATTATTTCCAAAAGTTAAATACTTGATACCTTACCGCTTCATAAAATACAGTCCAGATTGTGAGAGGCACTGGCAACTTACCTACTGAACATCTAAACAGGCAAGTAGTTGGTTCTTCTTTAGCAACCTCAAAGCAAACACAATCATAATGAAAATGCAGACACTCTGGATTAACAAAGACTACTATAAAACTCACCTGTAAACACAGAAGGATGAGGAAAATTAACCACAATCAGCTTAGTCACCATTTCAGGGTAACATATAGCCACTAACCAAGCGATCATTCCTCCCCAGTCATGGCCAATCAACACACACTTGTTGTATCCTACCACATAAACACAGATTTGTGCTTTTATTTCAATGGAATTTGTATCCATACAAATTATCACATACAATAAAATCATTATTGGGCAAAATAGGTGGTCCAGCACATTTATTAACTATTTAATACTGCACTACTTCCATTACTAATGGCCAGACAAAATAGTGCACTGCTATAGTTAAAAAAATAACAAATAATTAAAATTATTTAATTACACTTTAACTATACTACCTCAATGTCAAACTAAAGTCACTCGGTATCCAAATGGCCACCCTGTTCACATCTTGGCCAGTGCAGGGTCAGATATAGAATTCAACTTGCAGTCATTATAACGCATGTACATGTGTCAGAATTCAACTTGCAGTCATTATAACGCATGTACATGTGTCAGAATTCAACTTGCAGTCATTATAACGCATGTACATGTGTCATGTTTAGGGAGTTAGGAATTTGAAACTGCACACAGAAAGACTGAGCAATCTCCTGAGCCCCCCCTGAACAAAACTAAACCTTATGAATTTCTCTGAATATGGGAGGTTATTTAAGCACTGAGCAGCAACATTATGCAAAAAGTAGTCATTATACTTAATAGGCATGTATATATAGCATATATATACACACACAGAAATACACACATTTATATACTTAGTAGGCCTGCAGCTTTTCTCCATATGCTGTTTTGATGGCAAATTTTAAAGTTCTCAGCATTCACATACTTATGCTTCCATTGATAAAAATAGTAATTTAACAGCAATAAAAGGGGGGAGGAAAATCATGACTAAGTTTTTGAAAGCCTAACCATTCCTCCTTTAACCACTGCTGGAATACATACTGTAGTGTCAGATACCATCACCTTCCTCACTGAGGACTGTAATGTTCAGCACATACACTACAAATGAAATGCACAGAAGTCAAACTGTTTAGAATTTTGACATATATTTGGACACAGTTGTCAAAGCACCTTATAACCTGTCTTGAATAGAAATCTTTTGGAGCACTTCAGATATAATCAAGTAGTCCAAAAGAATTTAACGTGGGGCTAGAACAAACAAAGATAACAAGCCTCAGAAATACCTATTCAAAAAAAAATTAAATCCCTATGAAATTGAATTACGATGAGAGCACTTCTCAAGCATAACCATGGCATTACCATGGAGATTAACACAACCAGCAAAGGTTGGAAAATGTAAACATGGTGTGGAGACTGCCTGCCCAATCTTTTCACAATATTCAAACATCACAAGCAAAGCAAATCCTGTATTCAAACCTCAGAACTGTAATCACTGCTTTACTATTTCTTCATATGAAATGCAGTAAGTTGTTTCACTGTCCCTAGAGTATCCAGGGAATTAAAACAATTCAGAGAAGGACAGTCTAATCCTGTCTTGCTATTGGTATGGAAGCGAAATACCCTTCACTAGGTGTTAAGAGTTTATCACCAGAACAGCTTTTGCTTTGAACCGAACCGGAGGGGCAAATTTTGCAGACTCGCTTCAGCTCTAGACAGTTACACTGTGTATTTGCCACAGGGAGCAATGTGTCCCTTGTTCTCCCTTCTGTTCTCGCTGTTGTATAAGACAGAGTGATTCAGCTCTTGAGAACTGACTACTGTGCAGGAGTAGTATTTTGGGATTTTTTTTTTTAAATTCAGCAGATGTACTGTCATCATCTTTATAAAGCCCACAATATTTATTCTACCCTGTTTGTGGAAGAAAAAATGTCACCCGATTTAAATCCTTTGGTCTTCAAGGGCTATTAGATTCTAATTCAGAACATTATCCACTAAGTGCAATGGTTAAGAGTAAGCAAAGACCTTTTTAGGGAAGAAGACAATAGGTTTGTACTGCTGGATTTCACAGCCCATAGGGAAGATTTTTTTGAAACTCATGACAGAAAATCATCTTTACATATTGTTTATACCAACATTCACATCATAATTAGTAAACAAACCTTTTTCATTGATCATAGTCCATAAAACGAGTATCCTTAGATTTATATCTGTACATATCTGTAATGTGTATATATTAAACAGAAGGCAGTTTTTTAAAAAATCAATGCTAGATCTTTATGGGGTTTTTGCCAGAAAATCAAGTAATCATTGAGCTAAGTAGTTTGTGTTCTACTAACGCACCCAGAGACTCCAAAATATCCTTTATATCTGTTATCAGGCAATCTAACTTGTAATCTTCTTTGTGAGAAGGAGCATCTGTTTCTCCATAACCTCTCAAATCCAGGGCCACCACTCGATATTCACTTTTAAATTCCCGCAACTGATGGCGCCAAGAATACCTAACAAAGGGGAAAAAAAAGTTGGAGTTATAAGGTCAAGCAATATGATACCAAAATGCACTCAATGCTTTTGCTCTGAAATAGTTGAGAGTAAATTAGCATGGCTTTGTTTGTAATGAGATTCTTTTTTCTTTCTGTGGTATGCTGATGGTCCTTTGTGGCTACAGTAGTTTTGTGCTCCCTTCCTGAATTCCCCAGGGAGGAAGTGCAGCTGCCAGAAGGGGGTATGGCCAGAGCCTGGGTGTTTCAACAGTTCCTGGAGTCTGGCATGGTCCCTTTGCTGCAAAGGAAGCAAGCATAAACCAGAGCACACAGAGGACTAGTCTGTTTTATCCTTGGAGCCATAGTACCATCAAAAAAGTAAGGTCTGAAAAGCTTCCTCTTCTCCCTTGCTTGCTTACACACACATTTTGATGGAGTAGGGAAACATGCCTCAAGGCATGTGTTTGATTTTTTTTTTTTGCTTTTCAGAAAAGGAATGTCAGATAATTCAGACACTAAATAAACCAAAGAAAGAAATACAATGAATAACAAATTAACTTGGTGAAGTTTTTATTATGTACACTTTCATCTGTTGTCACTATACTACCAGAATTGTTCCAGAACAATTTCTCAACGTGTTGGTACTGCACAAAGTATTTCACTGCTTGTGTTTCTATGGAAAAAAGTGATAACATTACACACATTAGAAGACATAAAAAACTAAGAACTCAGGCAAAGGCCTGGGCTATTCCTCATTCTGTAACAGTACGTAGTGACTACATGTGTGTTATGAAGCAAAAATAACAACACAATGGTACGTCTCATCCTGCGAGAACTACCTGCCCTTCAGCTGTTATTGAAACCAAGTAAATTTCAAAATAGCCAGTACCAAGACAGACATGGCCTTATCTTGTACTGTAATAGAAAGATATACGAAAACCATGATCTTTCTAGGTATATATAATAATGGCTGCATCCCTCTGTGCTAGGATCTAGCTTTTACTTCTGCTCATTTCAACAGTCTCAGATAAACAATGTATAACATTTGGATCATCAGCAATCTTAAGAGCAATGCACAGAATTCTACCTAAATTCAAACTGTGTCCGTATCAGACCATTGGCTCTTTCACTTTAGCTTTGCCTCCAGCCTATTAGGGACTTTGAACATAAGTAATATTACAGTAACACTCATTAATTTGTATTTATATAAACAGAACAGTCAGAACCTTTTCATTTCAGTGCCACGTAATGCAAATACAAGATACAGCTGAGATCTCCAGGAATGAAATTTTTAAAGGCATTATACAATGACTTGGCAGCTGAATTTGCCATGGTAACTGTTGTAGCTATTCTATATCCTTCAGTAAGAAGAAACAACGAGGCCCATAAATAAATAAACTATTTTTGTTTTCAGAAAATGTCTACTTGCTATCGTCATCTTCTGTTTTCACAACAGTCCATCAATGTCTGACCTACCAAATGGGTAGGTTTTATAGTCAAAGAAACCCTTTCACCACGTATCAAGTATAACTATTGGACAACTGCTTTGCAAGCAGAATTTGGAAACGGTGAACGCTTTCATGTTCATAAGGTTGAATCATGGAAACTATTTTGTGACTTTCCAATCACGTTATTTCTAAAAGGCAGCCTGTACAAAATTTAGCAGCTCACACACAAGTCTAACAGGTACCCAGCTGTCTCAACACATTATGCCCAATTTCAAATATTTTGTCTTTCCACAACATTTATATTGATTTTCAAGGTTTTATGCATCTAAAGCACTTAATGGCTCTGGTGCATTATATTCTTAGGTGATCTTTCATCTTCAGACATTCCCAATCTAGGGTCAGTATTATCTGGTTATAGTTCTCCTACTTATAACCCTGAGATATTTGAAGGCAGAGGATTTGTTACAATTAAGAATTGTAACTGTGAATCATATCTGTATTGGTTTTGTGGGTTTTGCTAGACAAACGATACAAATTTGATGCTGCTTTAAATCTCTTAAATCGTGATTATTTTATCTTGTGCTCTCAGCACAATCTCTATTCTTGCATAAAAAATTCTTCACTGATTGAATTAACAACCAACATCGGTATTGGTAGCGTGACTATTTTATAGACTACTGGCATGTAGTCTTCTTTTTAAAAACAGTTATGTAAAATATGCTATTGGTGGTCCCAGTGACCTATATAACAGTTTCTTATTCATTCCTTTTGAATGGTCAGATAATACAATATATTAACTGTCACTTAAAGTGTGACTCACCATTCTAAACTGTAAGACTGGCTTTCTGCTTTTTGAAGATGTTATACTGGATCTCAGTAGAATACGTATATAAAATGCTAAATTTTCTGTTGTTGTTCTCACTGTGGGGGAAATCAGCTGTAGTCTCAGCTGTCTTACTGTGTTAGAATATGCGTTACGCAATGTATGCATAAATGTTTGTATAGAATATGCACCCCCCATCTAACTGTCTTTTTAATCTAAGTTTACAGTTTTAATCCTTTTAGATAGCAATTTATTATTAGAACAATCTACTTCTTTGAAAATTTATCTTAAATATGACTTTCTACCATCATCCTCAGTATCTACAGGAAATTGCTAAGGGAAGAGAACTGACCTCTGTTTTAACTGGGTCAATTTATCATGGTATGACCCGAGTCCAGCTTGAAAGATCACAGTTCCAACAGTGGACCCTAGCTCCATATCTGAGTTTAGAAAGGAAAAGTATCATTTAACTCGCTGTTTAACTTCCCCTGTTCCTTATTCTTTTATTGGTGCAATGTCTGTAAGCCATGCTTCACTAGTTAAACCTGGCAATGACAGCCTGAGCAATTTGGTTAAATCATTAGACACATGACTGCTTTTCATTGTTATAAACAAACATTTAGGATTGGGTTTGATTCATCATTCATCTTGTGATGAACTAATAATAGAACCTTTTTCCCTGAGTAGCATTCTGAAATTAGGCTGCACAATAGCCTGTAGAACTCACAGTTCTTCCCCTCGCCCAGTTAAAAATTAATGTATAGTGTTTTTAATAAATGCAGCGATCCATATTGCACTTAACATGTAATGGATCCTTATTTTAACACCCTCTGCTATAATTCATAATTTTAGCCATATAGTACAAATGGTATCAAACCAGGAAATTCATTAAAAATGAGCAGTTCCTGCCCCCAGTTTGAAGAAAAGTGTACATACTTGGGGAAAAATGAATTGACAATGCAAAAAAGATGGCTGGTTTGCGTCAGCCTGCAGGAACTTTTTTGTGGATGCTGCAAGTTCCAAAATGTTTCAATGGTTTGTTCTCTACTGAAACTTCATGCCGTTAGTTAGTATTCATAAATACATAAAACGGATCACACTGGGTATACTTAAGCTGAGATGATCACTCTTGTGTATCATAAGCAGCCTCTTTTATACAAGAAAAGCACGTTGGGAGTTTTACCAGAATTCTGGAAAGCCATGAAGCAGCAGCATGAGTGGTTTACCCCTTTCGCCAGCAGCCACATAGTGGAATCTTAACCCTGAATCCTAAAATGAGAGAAAAAGAAGTGTGTTTTTATTGCTGCATTGAACTGCTATACTGGGATTTGAGAATGAATATGGTTTCAGACAACTGTCTAAGAAACAATATATTGCTCCTGAAAAAAAATATAAAATTGTCAGTTTTTGAAGCTGAAGTCTTCTGTGATTCTGAGATCAGTTATCTGCTACACCCCGGCAATGCTGAGTATCCCACACCTGGACTGCCACAGCTTCTTCCAGGGAGGACCGGCTCTAACGCATGTCAGGCTATGTTGAGGATGTGCCAGTTCAGCCGTGAGCATGCTAACATGTCCGAAAGAGCACTGCCTGGCAGTCACCAGACTAGGAAACGCAGATTACTGTCAAAGCTAGCACCTTGATTTCACATGGAGAGCAGTCATGTGCTTTATGGAAAGACTTTAAGACATATTATACTTTAAATGCACCTTCCATCTTTCAGTTAGTTTGTAAGATTATGCAACTATTTAAAACCATCGTGTTGCCTTCTGGCACTATAAAGGACTGCATGGATTCTTAAGAACCAAAAGCAATCAAAATTAAATAACTGGAAAGCAAGTGGTTTTTGCTTGGTTTTACTGTTCAAGGTTTCAGACTCGCTTCAGAAAAGAAAGCCTTAATGTTATAATCTTCTTTCCGCCCTGTCTATAGTCACTATTTCTGAGGCACCTTTTAAGAAAATGGGTCTTATGAGAATTACCAGCAGGCAAGTTACTTACTGTTAGCAGTGCAGAGGCTGAACACTGAAATGCCATTGAAATGAATGAATGTACACAAGCTTACATTAACTCAAGGTCAAATCCAGTAGAATTTAAACAAGCTGAAATGTTGACCTAGAGCATTTACTGAATTCTCGCACAGAAGTGGATACAGAAGTTGGGAAAGAGTTAGCCCACAAAATACAACATGCTGTTTAGAAGTCATGTGAAGGAAACAGCAGGAAGAAAGGTTGTACAGCTCCTGAACGAATGTCAGAGCCTGCACTGTCTCTGCTATTTTAAAAAGGGAAGAAAACCCCCATGTCTTTGCTGTACATTAAGAGCTTGTATCACGCCAAGGATCACAAACAAATACAAAAAGTTCTTCTTGCCAGAGATGCTTCAACTTCTCTGAGTTACCTTGGCATTGCTAAATCACTAACCAGCGACAAAGCCATTAACTTACGTCTTGATTCTTGAAAGGGCTCTGAAGAGGGAACATCTGGGGGTTTTATACTCACTATGGATATAATAGGGACTTTTGCTCAGTTCTGCCCAAAATTACACTCATATTTCTCCTCTGGGATGCCAATGAAGTTGAAGTCCCTAGAGGTAAAAATAAATCCCTAGTAAATTTTAGGGCCATAATATCATCTTCACCATTCTCCCTATCGCTCTGCCTTGATCATTTTATATTAAAGAAGTTTCTCAGTTTCATTCCACGGTTTCTCTTCTCAAATTAGTGAGTAGTGGGTAAGCCTTCCTCCACCCTGCTTCCTTCAGTTGGTGTTCTCTAGGGATTTACCCTCAATCTTTTCATTTTAACGTATTTATTGCTCTTAAGGACATCCCCTTTACTCATACAAATTCAATCATCACTTGTATAGCAGCAGTTTAAATGTCACATGCCCCAAACTAAGCCCACCCTCTACCTTTTCAGTTCCTCCTGTCCCCTTTTTCTGCCCCCCCAAACAGACATAGGATGTTGCCATCTTTTCTGAAACAGACTTTTTCTTTATTCTGTTGAAATCTGTACAGATCTGTACAATACATGCATTTGGAAAGTGACACATTAGCCTGCTGTTATCCAACGGCAAGTTTCGTATTTCCTGAAACGGGTGATAGACTGTCATACTGACTGCAATTTGATTTGCCCCCAAATGCTCTTTTACTGCTGTCATACCCCTCACTTCCCCAGCAACCCGTTCATTTATTGCTTGGTGCTACAGGAAAAAAGAATGGGGCATATGAGTAGAAAAGCATGCACATGCCTCTTCATGATGTTAGAAAAAGAAAACAAGCCAATCGTGAGCAACTGAGAGGCTCAATAATTCCTATCAGTACTGCCTGGCACAAAACCATCTGCACAGAGAACTGAGGTCTTTGTGCTTGTTTTACTCAAAACAACACTTGACAAAATTTGCTGTGCGTTCTTTGCTCACCTATAACTACAAAAGAAATGGAGCTAATACAACTTCATTTAGAGCATGTGGCAGAGGAGCAGATCACAGGGAGAGGTCTAAGACAAGGATACAGATTGACTGGGGGCTGTAAACGGTGCAACCTTAGGGACAGGGCTTACCTCTTTACATTTTCCCGGCGACCCTGATGCACGAAAGATGCTGCCGGGTGCCACTGGGCAAGCCGAAGGTAACAGCGCGGCGCAGGGGAAGGTGCGGGCAGCGGCGGGGCACGTATCCGCACCCCGGCTGCGAGAGGCCCGGGGCCGCCCCCCGAGCCCCCCGCACCGCGCCCGGCCGGGGCCCGCTCCCTCCCAGGGCAGCCGGGCCGGGCCCGGCCTGCGGTCCCCCCCGAGCCCCCCGGGGGCAGGCGCCGAGATGCGCGCAGGTGTGCGAGCGCGCAAAGCCGAGCGGGCACGGTGCCGCCGCTCAGCCACGCAGAGGAGGGCCGGCGGGCAGGCGGGCGCGCAGGCAGGCAGGCAGGCAGGCGGGCGCGCAGGCAGGGGTGCCATGCAGGGGAGGGACCCGCGGAGGGGTGCGTGTGCGCCCCGCCGGGCCCGCCGCCCCCGCCCTCACCTTGATCCGGACGTAGCAGTGGGTGCCCAGGGAGGGGTCGTTGAGGCAGGCGGGGGGGTTCTCCCGCACTACCCAGCGGAAGGTCTCTCCCGGCCGCCGGCCGATGCTCCAGAGCAGCCGCAGCCCGGCGATGCAGGCGCACACCCCGCAGTAGCTGTACACCAGCGCCCAGAAGAGCAGCGCCCGGGCGGCCACCACCACCCGGCGGGCAGGCGGCGGGCACGCAGCGCCGGGTCTCGCCATCGGGCCCCGTCGCCGGCCCCGCCGCCGGCCCCGCCGCCCGGGAGGGGCTCGGAGCGCCGCCGCCGCCAGGAGCCGCCCGAGCGGAGGCACCGGGAACGGCGGCGGCGCGCCCGCCCCGCGGCCCCCCGCGGCCCTCGCCCCGCGCCGCCGCCGGGCACGGCACCGCCCCGCCCGCCCGCCCGCCGCGGCCCGGGCGCGCTAGGCCCCGGGCGGGCAGCGCCGCGGGGGCGGTGGCGCGCCCACCAGCTCGGCCACGCAGGGCTCTTCGCGTCCCCGCGCTGCGCCCCGGTATCGCGTCGTGAAACACGGAGAGACCGTCCCCGGAGCGAAGGAGCGCGGCGCTGAGCCCCGCGCGCTGCCGGGACCGCCACGCGCGCCCCAACTGCCCCGACAGGGGAGCGCGAGGGCGCCGGGGGCAGGCGGGGCGGCCGCGCTGGCTCGGGGGTCACGTACTCCAGCGCCCCAGCGCGCAGGGACAGGGCTGGGGCGTTTGTCAGGGCTGTGCCTTCTTTCGGGGTTGCTTCACTAGTACCCCTTCAAAGGTGATTCTGTAAAGGCATTGCAATTGCAGTTACTACAGGCCGACGAATGAGTAGAAAAGATAGAAATTTTGAGCTCCAGCACCAAAACGGATAATTTTTCAACTTACTCTAATAGAGAAATTTGCTAATAGAGGAACGTGGATCGTTAGTACTAACTGTTCCAACACAGTTAATTTAGTGCTGAGATCTCGGCCACCTAAGGCTCACCTTAGAAGTTGAACAAATCTTACGCCTGTCCCTTAGCTGCAAATTGCTACGTGCACAAGCTGAGGAGTCACAGTCACGTATGAGGCCACAGATGCTGGCTCCAGTCAGCACTTAGCTGGTATTAACCTACTGAGGTGCAGGTTAAAGGGTAATTTAGAATCAGAACGGTTCATGTAATCCAAAATTGTAAAAAAGAAGCATAACTATTATTAAGCAATTGATTTGACAGATGATGAAAATGCAGGTTATGCAAAATTACAGCTTATTAGTTCTGGGAGGTAACAAAACATGGACATAGTAGTTGCTGACTACAAGAAATGTAGAATTGAGCTTGCATGTCAAATCCTGATCCAACTCATCGCACAGCCTGCTCACCTTCGCCCCTTGATCTAAAGCCCTTGCTTCTCAGACTAGAGAGTACAGGCAGGTTCAAGACCTGTAGAGGCCACATGACAATCACAGCTAATAACATAGGCCCATGTGCAACTGCCTGCCTTTGGGGGGGGGGGGGGGGAGGGCGGAGTTGACAAATTTACTTGAATTTGACAAAGACCAAAATTTGTTCTTGGTCCAGGTGAGTTTGGAGAATTAGAATTTAGCTTCCAAGAAATTTTCTTTTGCTTTGTCCAGCAGTGCAAGTAGAAGCTGGTACAAAGACACTATGCATCTGTTAAGTCTAAGATATATAATTTAATAAGTTATTTAAAAAAACCAAATTGGATAAGCATGTATGCAGACAGAATATATATAATTTTTCACTGTGCATGGAACACAGCTTGTAGACAATTTTTGTCTGCAACATACCAAATGCTTTCTCCTACTTGTTCTAAATTCAGCCTTACAAATATAGACACTGATGTTGAATCCTAGTCCCACTGAAGGCAGTGACAGAATTAATGCTGGTTTCAACAAGTTCAAATTTAAAAAAAAAAAAAAAATCAAACAAAAACCTTAAGCAGCAGAAAGGAATGTTAGAAAGAATTACCCATTACTGCATTTTTATGCATTTGAAAGTTTTAATAAGATACAAAACCATTATATGAATTTATTTTTTACTACTAAAGATAACATCTTCAAGTAGGTGTAAAAAGCTGCCTATCTTCCCCTTATCAATCATAGGAATGAAATATCAGCAACTCACATCAGCTGACAACACTGAGTCATGCTGTTCGTGATCCCTGCTCATTGTCTGAATGTGAGCCCTACATAGTTAAGGTCAGGAGCTTTATCAGGCTGCTGGGGAAAAAGATGCTGGGCTGTTTGAGGCTCCTTCCTTCTCTTGGGCAAGAAGAGAAGGAACAACATCAGAAGCTGATGATTCAGTTAAGACACTAACCTCTGCAGACTCCAGTAGGATTATATGAATCATGCCTACCAAGCCTGAGCCTTCCGTTCATGCTCAGATTACTCATACCGCCAACCCTAGGATTAGCATATAGCTAATCTTTTATGCGTCAGACTTTGTGCCAATAACCTTTTTTGTAGGGAAGAAGTTTTCATAGATTCTCAATATCAGACTAGCTGCAGCAGGATTTTCCCTGAAGTGCACCTCAGTAAACCAGTGACCCAGTTAGATAAATTAGAAAGCTTGGCAGGAGCAAAGCAACCAGTGTGTTGTTTATATCACAGTAGTCTGAAGTTCCTCAATAAAACAGTATCAGAATGATTTAGTGGAAAACATCCCCTAAGAAAAACTGGAAAACCAAGGTTGGAAATCCTGGAGTTGACCACAAGCTTCCACTTACCTCTAAAGAAAGGGTGATGAAGGCCCAGCGATGGGTTCGACACAGCGTTCACAAAATGATAGTAGCTGTCTAGAATACAAGAAGGATTAAAGATAGAACCGTGATGTGCCTTATTATAAGCACGTATTTGGCCAAGCTATGCCATATTTCTTGTACAAACAGCAGAGCTAATTTTTTCACAAGAATAGAACTAAGTCTATTTTTAGTTTATACATCACTAAATACCTAGGTAGTTTTATGTCAGACTTCTAAAATTATACAAACCTTTTGCCCTTGGAGCTTGCTGTGTCATCTTCAGATATCAGGTACGGAGCCGTTATCAGAGCTAGGAAGAAGATAGCACTGGGGACCTAGCAGTTCTGAGCGGCTTTTGCCCAGTGAAATCGCTGCACACGCGGCTGCACATCCTAGCTCATCATTTCTGGGCACCTCCAGCTGTGCTACCTCAGCTGTCCCGTTTGCCAAGGAAGCAGTAGAATTCCTCTTTTATTGAGGAATGCTTTCTTTGTACTCTAGGACCATGCTGTCTACATATGTACGGCAAACCTGTTTGTACAAGGCAAATACCTTCCACGCATTTTCCCACATTTTGCACAAGAAAGCTTATAATCTTCTATGTATCTCATATGAATAAGAAAAATTGAGAACCTCAACAATTATTTTTCTGTCTTCCTTATATTTTGATTTTCTCATCTTCTACTCTAAATTATTGTTCTAATGGGTGCCAAGCCAAACCAACCCCAGGGCAGATTGTCTTACATGCTTTAACAGTGTGCTTTGCCCTCCATAATGTGCCATCTGCCTGCTATCTTTTCTCAGTTCAACTAATCCTATTTCTCTGAGAGACAAAAGAGGACAACTTTGCACATCACTGACTCCAGCCTGACCAACTCATAGCTGATAGTAAAAAATTTAACATATTCCGCTTGTTAGCGACAAAGGAACTTTTTAAAGCTTTTAACTGTTTTACTCTTCATTTACATGTAGATACAATCTACTAGTGTAGACACAAGTATAAAAATGACACATTAGTGCAGCTATTTTCACAAATGATCAAGGTAAATTAACGGCATAACAGAACTTAGTACACATTTTAACTGTTAGGTAACTAACAATACTTAGTCTGTTTAAGCAGCTTGTTTGCAGGGGGTATCTACACAAGTGGTATTCCTGCTTCCTTGAGTGTGGTGACAGCTTTGGGCAAACACGGTCATTACAGGCTTGCTACTCACTTATGTTTGAAGGCCACCTCCCTTTGCTCTGAACTCAGCCTTCTGTCTGGAGGTGGGAATTGATTATCCTCTTTGAGGGACTTGCAAGTTGCAAAAAAAGACTTCATCAGATTAGTGTTAGCAGCACTGACATTGTGATGTTAAGTCATCATGACAATATAGAGTCATGGAAGCCGGAATTAGTTTTTGAAGGGGCAAAAGTACAAGCTCACACCGTTAGCAATACCCGTATAGTTATATAGAATGGATGAAATGCAGAGAATAAATTCTTGCCCTTCCCTCCATTGCCTTGTATTTCCAAAGCAAGAGATCTTGAGCTTGCATTAACCCAGTCAGGAAGTATGTCCAGATGACAGCAAGGTAGGGAGTCCCGAATGTCAACTGTAATATTTTATTGTAGGGCAAATAGCTATTAATGGTGTATAAGCTACAAATGAGGGCAGGCCTAAGTCACTTTTGATGTGGATGTGAAATAAGACATCCTAATGGCACCATTTTACATTATAACCAGTCTTTCACCCCAAATCCCCTTCCTACCAAGTATGCAAATCTCCCAAACTGCATACACTTGAGCACGCATCCAGGCAAGGCTCATGTCAGAGGACTTCCCTAGACATTCCGAAGGGTGATACCCCAAATCTGAGCATTTGTCAACACACACTCTTTCTGCTATTGAATGAAATACTACCATTCCAGCAATGGCAGAAGTAGAAGATACAGAGCAGTATTTTATTGCAGAATAGGTGTTTTGGAGCTAGCACTAGCTCATTAGCCTGCTATACAAAAGACCAGGCTACTATTTCTAGGAAGGCTTTAGCTGTCATTTATGAATTTAGATGCAATTTATTCCTTTATCTGAAAATTCAGTTATTGGTAGAAAGTCTTGTGCACTTAGTTTACTTAGTTGGGTGGTCTGTAGCAGACCCTCACCACAACACTGGCAGTGTTACCTTCACTTCCAACTTTGATCTAGGAACTCAACAGACCAGAGGTCTCCATAAGGAGAGAAAGTTTTGAGGGAGAGGTTCAGCTAGATCAGTGGTCTCTGAAGTGGAGTGTGGGCAGAAAATATTTAATACAAAATATTTTTTTAGAAATTATAAAGTAAAACTAAGCAAAATTAAATAGACACTATTTAAAATATTTTTAATTTATCTTTTTGTGCATTTTAAAATAATGTAAATAATGTATTAGTACAGTAGAACATGTATATAGTTTATAAATGAATAAATATACATGTCTTGGGGTGCGTGCTTAAATTTTTTAAATGATGGGTTATGTGATGAAAAAGGTTTGGAGACCACTGAACTAGGCTATCTCGAGGGGGCCCCTTCCACCCAACATTTCTGTAATACACATTGTGTTTTGGTATTAATTCTATAAAAAAATGTTTTATTAGTCCTGTACTTAATTTGAGAGAGCTATATGTAATCAACAAGAATGCAGGATTTTTACACTCTAGTTTCTACTTCAGACAAGTATTCCAACATTAATAAAATCTTGCATTAATCAGAAAGCCTTTCAGACTGGAGCCAGAAGTGGGATGTTTTAGATAATTTCTTTCTATGAGGAACCAGAACTATCTGGCAAACATGCTTACATCCTTACCTAAATGTTATGTTAACATAAAATACATTAAACAGAAGATCAACATGTCTGGGCCTTAGACATGCAAGTATACAGGATTTGCTGCTGAAATTACAGTTCCAGGAAGTGTTTTTTCACTATTACAAATACTGTTACACACCCTTTAGAAATTATCACTGTTATTGAGGTCTTTTGTCACAGCCCAGATGCTGTGCAAGTGTGTCATAGTAAAGTAATCGTTTTAATAGCAATCACATAATTGATGAGACCTTAGTTTAAAGTAGTTTCTATAGGTGCATATTTAGTATGCTATGACTTAATACAGTCCAGCAAGAATTTGGGTCTGCTCAGTATAACAGATCCTCAAGTGTTTCTGAAAAAAACAGTTTTTAAAAACATGAGAAAGAAAGTCTAAAAGATGGTATTTTCTCATTTATATACATAACATATGAAACTAATCAAAAGACAACTACGTTTCACTGTGTAGCAGACTGGATTACACATATTATAAATAAGCAGCAGAAAGATCTTGTGATCCTTCAGGTGGCAATGAACAAGCTTTAACTATTAAGCATTTTAGAGGAGCTTACATGCTTTTTAAAGTGGTCTTAACATTTAAGCTTGTAACTAGTACATTTTCAATGTTGTACAGTTTGTAGTAGCATTGACGTTAATGTCAGCTTTCACTCAAGATATTCTTCAAAAGATGTCATAATATCACTCTGCAGATTCATATCAATTATACAAGCCATCTGCAAGAAAGCAAATTAGTGTATTTTCAGAAGTCAGACATTAATGAATATTATGGAGGTCAAATATTTAACTAATATTTAAGAAGAAACTACAAAACTTCTTCACCAAAAGTGTATGCTTCCTCTGTTATTACAAGTTTGAACGCGCATGTTGTTGAAACCCCCTCTGAAAAGAGCGGAACAGGACAAAAGCATCAGTAGACCTTATCTGAATCTAGCATGACCTCACACTGCAGTTCTTACATTCCATTGTACAATGTTATGAATTTTTAAAAAAATATTTAATCTAAAAAAAAGTAGCAATTAAAAAACATTCATTACCTACACCAATAAAACCAGTAAGTTAGTTTTAAAAAGGCTCAGTTTTGGTATTTCAAACCAGAACAGTATGACTAGCACTTTTGTGGACATGGAATGCATAAGAGGGGATAGGCTGGTTGCAAGACTTCAGGTTTGAAATTATTCAGAGGGCAAGGACTCCTCTTTAAAATTTTATTTTACCATGCATTTATTCAAAGCTTATGGGAGCAATAGGACCAAGCAGATAGTTTTTCATATTGCATCACTTGAATACCTGCTTTGAGTTTCCTATTTAATTTTCTGAACTGACTCTTCAGGTAGCATAGTTCTGTTGCTTTCAATCAGTAAGGACCTTTCCTAACATTTTTTTATTCTCTAAAGTTGAAACAAAATCAACTGGCAAGAGTCAACAGCTTACTACTTCTCTCCTCCTGCGTTCTTGTTCCATTTTTCTAGCCAAGTTACGGTCTTGAACAAGAGTATGTTGTTGAATTTCAGGCAGCTGTTTGCTCTTATGCTCTTCTTTTTGGGGCTCACAGTGTGTCTCTGCCATGGCATCCAATTCTGTGCCTTCATGGCCCCTTTAAAGACAGAAGAGATCAGTGTAGAATAAAAGTTGTTTATTCCTTTTCTTCATAACAAGCCTTTGCACCTAAACAGAATTCTGCAAATAATTTAGTTGATTCATAGTAATTTCCCCTCACAAAAATTATGTGCATGCAATTGTTGGGCTGTAGTAGGTTAAGGTTTCCTGTGTTCTATTTGCAATCTATATGCACACAGGATTTATATATATGCTACACAAAACTTACATGCACTTTCTTTGAAAGACACACACACTTAATGTTCTGTTACTTTCTTGGCCCGTGATGTTTTGCTTCTACCTTTTTCCCCTTCAACTAGTTATTTGAGGTAGATTTCACTAACTTCAGGCAAGCATCTGTAAAGTCTTATTCCATAGAGCTACATGACTGGGTTCCTCCTCATGGAAACCTGTAGTAGCTGAAGGTGCCTGTTCGCTATACTTTTTGAACAAGGAGTGTACTCTTAAGTCTCTCGAATGCTCTGTTTATTGAAATAGTACACTGCAAACAGGTGACCTCTTCTAATACAGCCAGTGATGGGCAAGGGCGGGAGAATTTATGAACCAGCTCAGACTTAATCTTTCACGGGGTCAAACAGACAAGAAAAAAAAAAAATCAAGACTAGAGAAGAGGGAAATATTACAGAAAGCAGAGTTTCAAAAAAGTGGCAAACAGCAATTTAAGATACTACTGCAATGCAGTAATTAGTAGGCACTTACTTATCCCACTCAGCATAATAATAGACCTCAGACTGGGATACATATGCGGGCACTCGGCACTCGCTAAAACAGTGGTGGCAAGCAACTAGGGAAGAATACTACACCAGTAGTTTATTGAATATGTTTCTCTACAGCAATGCAAAGAATGCTGCTGTCTGAAGTGGCGTACCCTGGAACTCCTTTAGCTTATGTTAAAACCAAGTTCTTGAAGATCACGTTATCCTGCTTCCCCTTATGATAGCAGTAAGATGGGGATTTTCCTGGCTACAGATATAGGAAAGTAAGATACTGAGGACGGTGTGAATTCTGGTCATGACCAGAGGATTGAGTGTTCCCAGGGACAAAAGAAAAAATAAAGTACCCAAGAAGTTTGTTTGACTGCTGAAATGATACTTATTTGCAAGGGAAAAAGCACCTTTGTGAATTTTGGATATGCAGTTGTACTTAGAGTAGTACAGCTCCCCCCCTTCAATTGACACATGGCATTTACCTAATCCAAAGCACTTGTTTCTGAATAACTAGGCCACCCAGTACCATAGAAGCAAAAAAATAGAATAATATTTAAACATATGTGGTTACAAACCTCTCTTTTTCTTGAGAAAGGTTTTTCAGTTCCCTCTCGGCTTGCACCAGAGGCCTTTTCAACTCCTGTGCTTGCCCACTCCTCTTCTTTAATGCTGCTTTCCTGAACTGTTTGAAGCTCTCAGCGGATGTTTTTATGGGAGCTGGAAGCATCATCATTTTACATAAGCTTACCCAGGAATCTGTATTCTTAAATCCTGTATCCTGAAGTTATTAGAAAAAAGAAAACGTGAAAGAGGCAAAAACACAGCTATTAATCATCTGTTATCTACTTAGTTCTTATATTAGCACAATGTTGTTTTGACTGGACTTCTTAGGAATATCTACAACAAAATATCCTTATTTTGGCAGAACATTAGTGCAAATACAGCAGTCTAAGCAGACTTCAATATGTTTTCTCGTCAACTTTGAAATTCTTTAGCCATATGCTAAAATTTGTTAGCGTTTGTAGCTGTTTCTACCCAATCCTTAATGCCCAGCTTTCCGTTGTTTAATTCCCAAAAACATGAATTCACAAGACTGAGCTTATGCAAGGTCCGCTAACAATATTGCAGAGAACATCTGTCTCATTTCTACACATCATCCTTACATAACAATAGTTTTGTATTAGGCTTGTGGGTTTTGTTTGTTTTAAATAGCTGTGTTTTCCTCCCCTCTCTGCCCCCAGCGGCATTTTCTTCACAGCGTAAACCCAGTATTCTTAGGAGGTACCACTTCTAGTAGAAGATAACATGTTTATGAAGGAAATATGTATTTTTGAAATTGAATTCAGTAAGTTAGTTAATACCTTTCCGAAAGCTAAATGCCTACAGAAAAAAATGAGAAATATTTCGATTCGACAGACATATACAAACTTTTTAGGTCCAGAGGCTGACATGATCAGTTATTTAGACTAGTAATTTTAATTTGATGTTTTTAAATAGCTGATTACCACAGAAGAATTTAAATAATAGGTAAGAAAATTCATCTGTTCCTCCATTTAAGATAACTTACTGTATGCTAGGAAATAGTAGGAAACCCTTCAGATTATTTATTTCCCAATTGTAATATCATCAAAAGTGTATCATCCTGTTTCAGAACAGGTTTTTCAATAGCACCCAGGGCTATATTCCATGCTACTCTTATTTTTGTTCCTGGATCAGCAAGGCAAAACACACTAATAGCTTGAATATTAGAACTAGATCAAGATCAAGGAACACTACTTCCTTGTTGAAATATTTAAATTAGATGAGATAAGCCATATTTTTAATGACAGTATGGATACATTATTTTTAACTTAATCTTATGTCATTTACCTTCTGAAATGATCAGAGTCCATAGATTGTTTGGTTTTAGCACTAGAAATGAGATAAATCTGTATGGATTATAACAATACCCAGGACTTATCAGACACTAAATATTTCAATCATAAAAGACCAGATTTTCAGAGATCTCAGAACAGGGAATTATTGTTCTTAATAAGTATACTCAAGCTCTTCTCTTAGAATAGGAATTGAGCAACACTTACCTTTCTTGAAAGAATTTTGGATTTCGGCTCTAGCGTGTTTTTACCATTAGGTTTATCATTAGGTGTACAATGACCTGATAGAAGAACAAAGAAGATTTTCACTCATGTTGATATTATGGATTGTATTTGCTCAAATTTAAGTGATAAAAATTTAGTCATTCCAGAAATTGACTTAAGAATTTACACTGCTGTTTTTCTCTTATTATTAGTATTTGGTTCAGAATGATAGAAATTTTCTCAAACATTTCCTAAGCTTAAATTGAACTGGGCCAGTTCTCTCCAGTTTGGGGCAGGGGAAGGAAAGGTTAAGCTCAACTACAGGTAAGGTTAACTCCTGGTTAATTCTAGGAGAGGTCCCAGCAGAATACCCCAAAAGTTTGGTCAGAAAGTCTCAACATAGCACCTTGCCAGTTGCTTACCTCCCGTGCCCTCCCTACCCAGCCCTCTTCCATTTTGATTCCAGCATTATTTAAGAGTAACTCATTCATCATGTAAACTCATTTTGCCTAAAGCTCTCCAGCCTATTTCCTTTTTCCCTTTTTTTTTTTTTTTTAAAAAAAAAACCCCAACAAATAGGTCAGCCAGTAAGGGCTAGTCATCACATTTCCAGTAGCCTACAGGATGTACAAATACTCCATGCTGTTACCTCTTTATTACTTGTGAGGGAAAAAATCCCCCAACACTTACACAGGCGAAGTCAAAGTGCTATTTTGATAACATTAACTTGATTAACATTTCTGATACGCTGTGTTACTGTAGAAGATCCTTTCTATTTTGTGTGAAAAAACACTTTTGCCAAAATTTTTAAGACTTAAAAAAACTTCCTAATTGCAGGAGCAGATACAGTTTCCTACAGTCATTATGGTAAGCCTGAAAATAGACTTTTGTAATGCTAGGGACCAGCCAGGATACCACACTATTAACAAAAGCCACATATTGTAGGGTAGTTTTGTTTTGTTCTGGGTTTTATCTTGTGTATTACTTCATTTTATTCCCTTCTAAAGAGCTTCTGGGATGAAAATCTAGGTGTATTCTGAAGAAGCCACTGTTTTAGAACCAGATATTAACAACAGATATTTTATATCATTCAGCAATGATACTCTTCTGAGGTTTGAGATTTTCAGTACTTAAGTCAATGTTTAATAGGAAACTTAAGATAACATGATGGGGGTTTTTTTTTTGCAAAGGATAAAGTTCTACATGTTTGAATCTAGAATGCTGAAGGCTGAGTATCAAAGCTTCAGCTACTTTGTCATAAAAGGGGTTTTCAGAATGACCTCACAGCCTCCAAAAGTCAAGACAAGAACAGTCCCTGGCCTTTACCCTATGGCCTCCTGCAGTGCCTGTGAGATGGTATAATTGCAAGTGGGCAGGAGACTTTTTATGATACAGTGGAACAAAATAAGCTTGAAAGACCTCTGAAGCCTCTCAAGTACTATTGAAGAGGGTTCCAAATCCTGATATGTCCATTCTCATGGATTCCAGATCCAGTTAAGCAAAGTCTACCTGGATCAAATTCTGTTATCAGAGACTTGTTCTCCTCCAGAGTAGAGGACTAGTGTGTTAGGTGTTCCTCTTAATACAATAGGCATCTTTCTTTCATAATTTATCTTTGTACAGGCAGCTTGAATCTTCAAATAAGAAGCTTGACAGTCTTGAGCACTGAATACTCCAGAATAAAGCAAGAGCTTCACATACCCAAGAATGTCTAATCCCAGTGTTCAGATCAATTTGATCAACCCATTATACCTGTGAAGATCTACCTGACGCAAACTTAAGATGAATTTAAGTTTATAGTCATGTCTGTCTTAAAACTCTCTATATAATACAGGAATATGAGGTTGTGTCAAAAGTATTGGCAGCCATGGGAATCAAAGCATGCCTTTTAGAGCTACTTACAGCAATGCCAGCCTTCATAGAACCTCTCATTGAGAGACACTGCTTTTTAATCTGAAGAGAAACTTGTGGTTACCAGTTTCATAAATTAAGCTTCTTAACAAGTCACCACTGAATTCAGCAATACACCCAGCCTGCACCCATACCAGAGGTGTCACAAGTCTAAAATCAAGAACTCTTGTTTCAGAGATGCAGGTAACCTCACAGAAATGCCCGAGACAGTGGGATTCTCTACAAAATTCAACAAGTTGCTCTAAGCATCCAGTTCTAAAATGAGTTTCCCTGGTTTGATCTAAGTAGAAACATCACGTACTGAGCACCCTCTCCACTTTCTATCAATAGATTACAGGCCCTACAACAGTTCCAGTTTAGCAAAGTTTTTATTGTTGTTTAAAACAAAAAAAACACCAAAAGCCATAATCCTGTATTCTCCCCTCCACTTCCAGTTTTCTACAGGAGTTAATAGTGGAACAGCCAAAATAACACAGAGCACAGCTGGGGCATGTATCATTGCCGGAACAGTGAAACACCACTGTGTTATGGAAGGGTACAAATAACTAAACTCACATAACAGTGTTAAAAGCTCTGCTATGCAACGTAATGCTGAAGTTCAAGTGTACTCAAAGGCAGTTTCATTACTGGATAGTTCCCATATTAAACACAGAGCTCCTCTACAACTGTCTACACAACTGTCCCTTGAAAAAGGGAAAAGATAGAAACAGTACAAATTAAATGAGTATTAGGAATAGGAAAGTTAAGAGGAATAAATACTAAGCAGTAGACAAGAAGTATGGAAGGGAACAAACTTTCTCAATAGTTTTGGCTATGCTTTTTTTCCTCAGATTTAAGCTCCATAACACAAATAATCTAACATATAAATCCTTTAACATATTAAGGTAACACCAGGATCTTGATAGTTACAGTCATGCAGTATATAGGACAGGAATTGAAGTTTTAGGCAGCATCAAAACTTTGTAAGTGAAGATCATGAACTGAATCCATGGAAACTTGTATCAGCTTCAGCTGCTGCAAGTCTAAACAAAGTGGGTCGGTATGTTTATAGACAGGTGTGTTAAGACTATTAAAATACTGAATAGAACATCTTGAAGAATTAAATCTCCATTTTTAGAGTTGTATTAAAGCAACTGAAGTACCCAGCATTATTTTTTGGCAAGAATTAAAGAGTTAATCAGCACGAAGGCTGCGTCTTTTAATTTCATCAAGTTTTCAGAAGCTTGTTCCCTTCCCCACTCAAGCCTATACAGGTAGTCTAGAGAGGAAAGAGTAAAGGAGGAACCAAACCAATCATGTCTGGTAACACTAGGCTCTCAGCTTGGATGTTCAATGTCCAGCTCAGAATTCTTTAGTTTGAAATACGTATGAAGTCTGATGCATCTCTATATGGAATGCAACTTTCAGAGAACCTGTGTTCTTGTAATAACTGCAAGTTTGTTCCATGGTGAAAGCCTATTTGACATTGATTTACTGTCAGATCCTTGTCACCAAGAGCTGGAGATGTTAAGTCAAAATATATACAAAGTGCCCTGAGAAGAGAGCTCCATGCAGCTTCAGCAGAAGACAGCTTAAAGGCCAGTGAAGTTCGACAGATTGGAGCATTGGTTCTCTCAGCCTTCCTGGAAGACTGGGTTACATATGCCTAGTACTAAATTCAGAAAGCTAAGTTCTTAAATCAAAAAGTCATTTGCTTTATATATTTTAACACAGAACAAGAACCAACCATTTAACTTCTTTTTTTTGAAAAGCAACAAATCGAAAAGAAAAAGACCAAGCAAGGAAAAACTGTATCCCCTCCATTATTCTACAAACTGATTAATGTACAAGTGTTCAGCATTTTATTTCTTTAAACCAGCTTCATATACATTTTTAACTTTGCACCCTTGATGTCAGTTACAGTTTTTATTATGACAATACATACTTTGTTCTTGACTTATGGATATTGAATCAGCAGTTCTCTCACTGGCCTTGTTTTGAGGTTTATTTGATTTGTCTAGATGTATTGTTTTCTCAGCTTGTTTACTCCAATCAGCACCGTCAACCTGGGAAGTTGTGTCAGATACCTAGAAGATAAGTTAGTGCTTCAGAACGTATTTTCAAGTCTAAATACGCGGATTCTTATTACATACAGCTGGATTACAGATTTAGGAGCTTAGAGCAGTAAATTGTTACAGATCTAGCTTCTGTGAACACCAGGGAAGAATAAGATTTCATTCATATTATGGTAGTCAAAGCAAGTTCTTACATTAACACTTTGGATTTAGAACATGAACTGCTTGGGGATCCCAAGTGATGGAGGGGGTAGAATAGGCTCTTTAGCCTGTAACATGGTACAATGTAATAGAAGTTGGCTTTTACTGTTGTAAAGCCAGTTGCTCTTCTCCAGCTTATGGATCAGAGTGAAGGCCAGCTGTATTGCTTCAGTTCAGTGGTAGTTTTGGTCTGTGCAAGATTGTGTAGTAACCCCCTTGAACTGGACAAGGTGTTGCACAAACCTGAGTCATAATATATACTGCTTGCTGCCTTGGATAGTGGATGCAAATGGGAAAGGGAGAGTTGCTTTTCTTCCTTTCTTGCAGGACACATTCTTGTGCTCATAGACTCAAGAGGTAGTTTTTCTCCATTTCAGAAAAAAACCTATTAAAACCTGGCTAAAGCAGCTATGTTTGAAACCACGTTGGGAAAGATAAACATTTTAAGATGGAAGAGATCATGCTGCTGCAGTAACATCAATAACTTCCTTTGTAACATAGATGCCCTTCTAACCAGAATACTCTCCAAGAATGTATTGAGACAGAAATCAACAGTAACTAAATATTTCACAACCTCATCTATGACCCTGAAAGCCTCAGTTTCTGTGGCTTTAGGAACAGGAAGAAAAAGCAACACACCTTTCCAGGATAGCCCCTAGAATCTTCAGAGTATTACTGAGCTTATGAGATTGATATTTCTAGAAACAGGAACGCATAGTATAAGCTGCCTATCTCTTTTGTAAAACTGTGGGTTTACAGGGTGGGATTTTAACCTCTAAGTGTGCAAGAGTTGCTTAAGTTTAAGCTATAGAACTTAAAAGAAATAAAATAAGCTTCATAGTACATTGTAAACTTGATATATTGATCAGCCAAAAATCTTTCCTTTTGTGTTGCAGCTGACATGCAATGAATTAATGCCCTATTAAAGCTAAGAATCACTTTGTTAGTGGGGTTTTAGACAACTTTTGTTGTAAACCTTAAGTGGTCTTCATTGCATCAAGATCAAGCCTGAAATATTAGATCTTATTTAAAGAAATAAGAATATGCATTAAAGAAGTTATTTGAAATGAATGCATTGAAGAGAAGCATGTATTCACCTCTGGAAGAGCATGTATGCACTGGGTGATAGAAGACTTATTTGTCCTTGGAGTACGCCGAGATGTTTGCTGGTCTGGAGCATCATGCAGAGCAGATACAGCTGAGATTATACCTGAGAAAGAAGTAGTGTATGATTTCCCCTAACTTGCAAGTGCAGACCTACATCTCAAAATTAGGTCACTGTTTAGATCTGTGAATTAACTGGATATGAAGATATGTATCCTAGCTGCACAATTTGAGACAGTTACTTTTAATTAGTTTTTAATTGATTTCTTAGTTAATCAGCTACCAGCTCAAGCTGTCTTTTACCAAAATCTCACAACTGTCTGAAGTTATTACACCTTTTGAAGTGAGGGAAGGAAAAGAATAGCTCCTTGGATCAAGTTTCTAAGCAACTTAATATTTGCTATGTCAAGACAACAGCAATCAATTCAGATGGCCTATGGCACCAAGCCTTAAATTCAGCTAACAGGGATTTCAGACATAAACTAAGTGGTGGTGAGGGGTTTAAGCATCTAATTCCTGTCTTAAGGTGTTCGGCACTTCCTGCAACCCTAGGTTCATTAAGGTATCATTTTCCATCTCAGAGGGAGTTATGAATACCTCCTCCTGTTTTAATACTGTTCTGCCCCACCACAAGTGCCCCAGAAATCTGGAACCCTAGCCAATCCTCCATGCTGCCACACTTTTACTTACATCATGCTCTTTATAATCTGTATCCTGCAATATCTTTTTCTATTACCCACTTGATAATCTCCAAAACCTCAAGATAAGCTTATTGGGCAATAAAAACATTAGTCCTGGCATCCCTTCTTTCCTCAGCAGTCAAATCTATCCACTATTCTTGCCATAAAGATGTTACCTGAGGGATACTGGGCATTTTGTTCCGATGGTTTAAGTGATCTATTCTGTAAAGGCTGAAGCCTCTGCAGTACATTGGGAGGTGGCTGCTGCAGTTCAGATGATCCATGATTTTGCAAGCTACTTGTAAGAGATGAGGGCTGTGCTTGCAGAACAGCATTGCAGGATGTCCTCTGTAAACACAGTGGTATTCTCTAGAAAGAGATCACAGTAGTTAATACAGCCAAATCTTAATTTTCATAACTATTTGATCCCCTTTTCTCACCACCACCCCCATTTCCACTGTTTATAGGATTCAGTAGTCCTTGTATTGTGATACTTATCTAGCATTTTCTAAGAGTTTAGATGACAAAAACCCGTGAGGTAAAGTGCCACTGCCTTCACCTGACAGATACAGAAAATTCATGAGAACAAAGGGTAATGTGAGGATTTGAAGAATGATGTTTGCTGTTACTCAGAAAGTCAGTTAGGGGCTGTTATGACTGACCAAGCTGAAGCTTAATTCCTGTATCCCATTCTCACATTTATTGCTGTCATTCTGTCACTGCAGAGGCTGCACTTTTTAAACAAAAAAGTGTGTTGCATAATTCCTCCCCTCAGTCTTTGCTTATGAAGGTGCAGAAGGAACAGCTGAATAATAAATTTGCAGCCTAGTTTCCTGTATCCAACTAAGCACTTTAAGTGAAGGCAAGCCTATTGTAAGAAGGATGAAGGCTTTGCTGTGATCTTGCTTTGAAATCCAAGGTCTCTAGCTCTGGTAGCTTCAAGGGAAATTGTGAAAGGCAGCTAACCCTGACAAGACTTAACACCCACTGTATATACACGAATAGAGTGGTTCAATATTAGAGGCATTAAAAATTATTTATAGATAAAACTGCTGTTGCTGATAATAGTACCATAATAAGTAATATAAAGCATCCTGAAAACAACCAGTGTATTGTACAATTTATTTACTTTCAGATGTAGAAGAGAGGTTATTCATAGATAAAGAAAAAAATATTTAAATGGGGCTTGCATGGTTTATTAGGTCAATTCTATACTCAAAGATCAAGTTGGAGAGGATTTTCATTTTCTGGGGGTGGGTGGGGTGGAGGGGTGGGGTGTGTGGAGCATTCTCCCTTCCTCATCTTTTCCTTTCTCCTTCACCCAGCAATGATGGTAAAAAGTCTCAGTTCTTCCAGCACATCAGTTTCTATACAGATACATAAACTACTTTTACACACAGCAGATTTTAAATCTCCATTAAGTCAGTCCTACAGAACAAGTAGCATTCAAGCCATATTCATTATTTCCTGATAAAGTTGTGTCATTTCCAGTACTATTGTATGTAACAAATAACTTTGTTTAGGGCAAAAATATTATATCCATTCCAGTTAGTTTACCTTTGGCTTTTCCATAGACGTTGGACAGTTCTGCCTGGCTCCAGATTGTTTTGAGCAGGTTTCTGTAACAGTAAAGACAGTGAGGTGGGTGGGGAAATAGAAGATCAGTCAGTCATTCGCATATGTTTCATTATTCACACATACAAGATGTGAGTTGCAGTTGTACCTAGAGAGCCAAACCTCAGTGAAAAGAACATTCTTATCTTGAATACTTTGACTTCAGCTTGATGTGTTTAGAGAACTTCTCAAAAAAAAAAAACCAACATAAAGATTCCTGCAGGATCAGGGTCTCTGCTACCATCGACGACTTCACTGTGCTTGCTTCCCCACACTGCAAATGGTTGAGCAATATCCTCACCTTACACTGTTAACTCATACAGATATCTACATTGTAGACCTCTAGTTTGGCAGATCTATTCTATCCTAGAAAAGTGAAGAGAGTTCTGTGTACAGAGAAAAACAGCACTCTGATACCCTGATGCTGCAGCACTGCAATATCCCTTGAACAAGCTTGAGACAGCTTAAGCACCAGGGTAGACTTTGGCTCTACAGTCAACGCTCTTGGCACTTTTGTCCCTTAGGGACTAAGCCCTACCCACAAGGTAAGGCACCCTCGTGCTGCAGCCCAGAAGATGAAAATAAAGTAAATCACACTTTCAAAAAGGAATCAAAACCACAAGAGTAAGCTATAGCCCAATAGCCAAGTCTCCAGGTTAGATACACAGACCTTTTGCTAGCTGATTTCAGTCTCTAAAGTCTTTCACTGAACATCCATTCACTGAGTGGATGTTGTAGTGGTTTGTTGTCATTGTGGTGTTGGATTTCTTGTTGTTTTGTTGTGGGTTTTTTTGGTTTTTTTGGGGTTTTTTTTGTTTGTTTGTTTTTTTTTACCCTACAAACTCAGTATTAAGACACTTGTTTAATAGCACTTGAATTGAGCCTTCAACATGGAGCAAACCTACAAGAATAACTGAAATCCTTGGTAAGCATGTAGAACAGTAGATGCTAACTAAGAAGGCAGATATCTTTTGCCTGCACAGACACAAAAGGAAGCTATCTGACCCGATTCAGAGTCGCTGCTATCTGAGGAGCTAGAACCACTGCTAGTGCTGCTGCCAGAGTCCGAGGAGCTGCTGCTGTCGCTCAGTCTGCTTGGCCCAATGCTGGACTCAGCGTTGTTTTCAACTGCAGGAGAAAAAGAAAGAATTTAGAACAACCTGCAGTAGAGCAGTTTTCATATACAAGACTAGGATCGCTCCCATATAACAGTTTGTCTTCTGCCATTTCCTTGCCCACAGTCCATCAGGCAGTGGATTTGAGACCTTTATAGAGGAGGGAGATTTACCAGCAGCAAGTTAGTTGAATGAATGAAATAGCCAAGGAAGAGCTGTAATCATACAATTTACAATCCTAAAGTAGGTTAAAACTGTGCTGTCTTAAGACAAAATTCAAGCAATTTTCCCCTGTAAGTTTTCCTGCTGCTAACAGCCTGTTTCTGTGCTTGCTGCTGCTGCCAGACTTGCATGCTGAAGTCTATCTGTAGCCAACTCTCTTCTTTCTCAAGCCATATGTACTCCAAAATCGTAATCTTTTGCCACCTCCCCACCATCTGACTATTTTGCAACTGCAGGGTTGATTTAACTCAGTTTATAGTGATTTTGCAGTGAAAAAGCTTTTTCAAGGTGTGTTGCTCTGATGGAAACTTTGAAAATGGATACCTGTTTCCCTGGACACAAGTCTTTTTTAAGTGCCAGCTTAAGCTCCTCCTTGTTTACAAGCCAGATGCCAGTTGTAAAGATTCCCTGGCCTGCCCTCTTCCCTCTCCCTGCAATGTATCCTTTGCTATTGATTTCAGCTGCTTCTTTAAGTTTTTCTTTCTAGGATGTTTTCAAGCCATCATGTATACCAGACAGGAAGACTGTTGACTGAGCTAATGCTGGATGCAAGCCTGTGTCTTGCAGGGCTGTTTCTCTCATTTCAACTAACTGGTTTTACATAGGAGCTTAATAGATATCTAATAGAGGGCAATAATAGCACTCACTAGTTTAATGAGGAACAACTTGACCTATAATAGTAGTGTCAGCTGCATTGATCTGACGACAACTACCAGTAAGTGTAGATATGTTCAAGTACGCACTGAATTTTTGGCTTTGATACTGAAACACATTATTGCCTGAAAAACTGAATTGATTCTCCTAGGACATTTCTTTAAGATGAAGGCAACACAGCACACCTGTCACCAGTGCAGAGGTTTTGCTAGCATGCAGCCTCACTAATGCTGTCAATCTAACAAATATGACTAGGGTTTGTTATTCTTGAATCTTTAGGCCGCAGAAAGTGAATTGCAAATACATAGACTGTGGGATGCTCCTTCCTCCCCACTCTGCCTTCACATGTCAGCATGAGGGAGAAGGTGTTCAGAGTCCCTTAAGCTATGAAGGTGTTATCCTCTTTACCTGTAATAAGGGATTAGGTGCAAGAATAAGGAAGATGTTTTAGACAGGAGAAGTAACTGACCACATTTGCTGCTGTGTCTCCAGCTCACTCAACATAAGAAGAATCTTAAGAGAAGCTTCCCATTGCTAAAGACCTCAACTGTTCTGAGGAGAAAGTCCCCAGCTGCATAACAGTACATAAGCCCAAGGGGAGAATCCCACTTTAAGCTATTTCTGTTGCAAATGAATAAGAGTCACTTTACACTTCAAGTTCTCCTCCTTTGGCTTTAGTTGACCATTGACATCCAGCAGTCTCTTCTCCAGCTCTTGTTTCCTCTCAGAATTAAGTTGTTCTTTTGACTTTGTTGTTTTTTTAGCTGCATGGAAAACAGAAGTTAACATTGCAGCAAACCAGAAAACAAGTCTAGGTTGTGGGGTGGGGTTTTTTTTGTAAAGTATCATTTGTGCTACATACCCTGCTGCTTTCTTGGTCTCTTCCTCAAACAGGTTGCCACATATTTTTCTAGTTCTCTGAGTGTTGAAGCCTTTAAAGTTTCAAAGTCTATTTCTATCTCATCAGGGTTAGAGTTCCTCAGTGAATGTTCTCTTGACTGTATTATATGGACTACTTTCCCAAGCTTATCTCCAGGAAGTTTATTTATGTCCAAACTCAACTGTCGTTTTTCATCATAATTCATAGGCTTGGCACCATCTTCATCTTCTGACTTATGTGCCAACAAGACCTGCTGCATGGTTTTCTTTGATTGACTGCAAGAAAAAAATATACCGCAGTAACAGCAGTTTAAAATAATTTGACACCCACATAAGTCCCCCACACTTACATGTTTAAAGACAGCTTTTTCTTAGATTTCTTCTTATGTTTTAGTTTTTTCTTCTTTTGAATCAGGCTTTTTATTTTAGCTTTTTCCTTGGTCTTATTTTTCTCCCTTTTAGTCTTCCCTTTTTTCTTTTTCAGTCTAGGGAAGTATGCTTTGGTCAAAGACCTCAACTGCTGGTGAACAGCTTTAAGCTATCAAAAAACAAACAAAAAAATGCTGATAATCTTATGCAGTGTAGGAGGAACAATAAACTGGTCCTAAATATCACAGGAGATTTGTGGTAGCTGAGTGGATATTAATAGGATGTTTGCTTTCCAAATCAGGTTTATTTTCCAAGCATCTTACTATATTATAGATTAGTCACAGACTATGGATATAGAAGACATAAGGCTACTTATTTTATGCAGACATTTCTAACAGCATATGTCTTCTAGCATCCTGTGAAAAATTAAAAAAAAGAAAAAAAAAAAATCACTGTAGGAGCATCCAGCAGCCTCTCTTTAGTTTCAAGCATTTGGGAAGTATATAAGCGCCTTATTAGTTTAGACCTCTACAGCATTACTGAATTAGGCTAGTGGGACTGTGCTTGTGCATCTTTAACCCATAAACCCCAGATGTTTTGTGATATAAAATGGCTAGTTGGAACATACTAACAGTTTCAGTGAAAGACCTAACACAAGTTTGTTTAAACCTCACAGGAATTAGAAGGAAGATGAACAGTTGATGAGAATTAGAATTTAGACACACTGAAATAATTCAGTGTTGCGAAGGCTGTCTTATAGACTTTTGGTTGTCCTTGTACCTATATTCATAAATTGATGATGTATTTTCTACTCTGACAAATACTGGAAAATAAACTGTCCCTCCTTTGACTAGGAGAAAAAAAAAATGCTAATTTTCCCCACAATTTATAGATACAGCAGCAGCGGCATTACATTCAAGCAAAAGCAAGACCCATTCCACTCTTAGCCAGCAAAACAAAGCGGTGCTTCACATCGGTGTGAGCACGAGATTCCTTTCATTTTATTTTATGCTGAACTTCCTGAAGTAGAATTTAACAACTTGCTTTTGTGTGGTTCAAAAGAGACTGAGTGTCAGAACAGAGCTCTTCAACCATATGAAGGAAACGTCATTGTTAGAAGAATATGCCACTAAGCTATGTGTGGAGTATCTGGATGCTCTCATCATACCACAGCAGCAGAGTTTTATTTTTTGAGAGTCATCTGAAGAAATGGTAGGCAAGAATACTAAAGCAATGATTTGCTAAGATCAATTTATATTGCTGAGGCACTATTCACTTAACATTTGGAGGTGCTTCCAAACAAAAATAAAGTTCTATATTATGAAAAACAAATTACTATAGAATATTTTAAATACTGATTCTCGGTGCTAAGTCTTAGAACAATTGCAAGTAGCACTATCAGAGAGATGATATCTGTCATACACATTGAGAGCTAATGCTTACTTGCTCCTGAAGCTTTACAAGGTGCACTGTTCTCTCCTGCTCAGAGTCCTCAGATGATTTTTCTTCTGAAGAGTCATCATTACTGCTCTCACTGGAATAAGTTTCTGTCATTTCTCTTGTAGGTTGTGGCAAAGGAACACTTGCAACAGGTTCATCAGGAATTTTGGCAAAGTGCTTCTCAAAAACATCCTAAAGAGTTAGGTTTGGGAACAGCAGAGAGGTCAGCATGTTTTTCAGATTTCTAAAAGCACTATGAAGTTGCTGCTTGTTTTCCAGAACTACATTAATAAATGCTACATAAGGGCATGAGATGACCACAGAGGAATCTTATAGTTCTACTCTTTTTCAAAGTCTGACTTAAGTGATAACTCACCTGAAATTTTCTTGCCATAGCAACTATTGCATGGTCTGGAGAGTTATGTTTGTAGCAGCTCATAAACATTAATCTAACATCTGTAGCAAATTCTTGTATATCACTATATTCAAAGTTATCCATTTTCTTCTAGAGGAAAAGAAAATTAATGCACATTTAAGTCTTAGAAGTAGAGAGCATCACCATGAACTTGCAGAAAAAGAGGAGGAACAAGAATGTTGACAACCAGTATCTGGTTCAGCTTGTATCAAGACAGTAAATATTTTAAGAACCATTATGGAAAGACCTGCTTCTCATTTCAGAATTGTCCCTTTTACAAAGTAAGAGAATTTCCTATAAATAGATTTGCTAACTGTAATTGCTGTAAGGACTTCATAGTACTAGTTTCAACACTAGGTCAAGACAACAATGTTTGGGTGATTTTATTTGGTCATGTACTCAGCACTTGTTTTTGATTCTAAGCACAGTATTTATACAAAGCCTATTCCATAGTTGCTTGAGTCAAAGTAATGGGCTAGAAATTTGGAAATAACCTTTATATTGTGCAAGCCAGTTTTCAAGATAATTCAATAGACTGTTGAAATTCAATCCTCCCCACAAAGATGGATCTTAACTTGACTAAATGTTTCAATCCCAGACAGATGTGTCCAATGTTCAAAAACCACTGGCCACATATCTCCATCTAGAAGGGTTCCTTTTCACAAAAATTGTGAGAGGTGTCATGTAAATATCCAGTGTTGAGGCTCCAGGGCACTTCACCAGGGATAATAAGATTCAGAGGGAAGCAGAAGTTGACATTACAGAATTGCACGTCCTTTCATAGAGCATTAGTAACAGCATTGTGTTTACAGACTGAAAGATTTAACATGCAGCCTGATTGGAAGTGCTTCATGGAGATGGTAGTTCCCTCACTACTTATATTAGCTTGTTCAACAGATAAGTAGATTAGCCACTATGCACATAGTCACAATGAGACTTAGAAGGGTTTTTTCAGCAAGCTGTGGCTTAATTGAGAGAGTTAAGTGTATATGGTTTCTATGCCCATTATTTCTTTCAAAGGAGAAGCAGCTTTCATGACACCTTTTCAGCTAACACTATTAAAATACAGTCATTACACAAGTTATCCAAGCAAGCACACAAATAATTCAGTTCCCTCTGAAACATACTTACTTTAATGGTTCCCAGGTCTGTTGGACATTTGGTGATCCCTTGGTTCTCACCAAGTGAGAAAGATGCCACATCTATAGGTTTTAAGAAAGGCCACGCATATGCTGCATGTTTCTTTGAAAACATTTCTTTAAGTATTTCATTACAATGTTTTAGTTGTTCTGACAAGTGAATCTTTTTAAGAATTTCAGGTGACTGTTGAGAATGTGTCAAGTATCTCTTCAGAAGCTTATTTGGCATCACACATTCATTTTCACCTCTGTGTGCTTTAGCAGCTTTTCTTTCATTAAACATTGCAGAAGATTCACCACTTGCTGTGAATATTGACGTAGTAGGAGTTGTAGTGTCAGCCTTCCTTTTCACACCTTTTTTTGCCTAGAAAAGAAAATTTTACAGTCTAAAATACAGGTGTCCAGAACAGTGAGAGAACGGTCAGCTTTCAGATTACACAAAAAAAAAAAAATCTAACAAGTGTCAGAACTTTTACAGCTATTGAAATCAGAACAGAATGTGGCACTTCCACGAGTTTAGACTTAAAACCTACAAGGCATTACAAGATCAGCATGCCAAGCTCAATCTTAGATGTAGACGAAGGAACAGGGTGTACTGCAGGTCAGGTTGTGGTCAGTTTTTAGCCATTTGAGAAGACTCCAAGAAGCTGTGGAGGGTTATGAAGTTACCATGAGATGACTGCCATGGGGAGGGGAAAAATTACTGCAATTCATTTTTAGGTTGGTTGAAGGTTTATCTCTTTTTCTTTAACCTAGGTGGTATTTGGTTTGGAAGCTATACAATGTGTACTTTGCCATCAGTGTTCAGACTCTTCAGTAAAGTGTAAATATACACTGTAGGAGAGCCTGGCACACGTGTCTATTCCTCATTGGAAGAGCAAAACCAAAACTAAGTCAATACAAGAGTGTTCATCTGATGAAAATGTCAGATGTTCACATACAATTCAGATTGCAGTTAACATAAATTTGCTTTTGTGAGCTACAAACATCTTCCAGGCTAGTTACACAGTGTTTAAGAAAACATGCTATTTTTGGGGAATCAAACATTTGATTTGCCTTGAAAATGTGAGAAGTTATTAAATAGAACTTGGAAAGAGTTTATTTTAACGCAGAAACCATTATCTACACCTCAAGGAAAGAACAGTTTCTACATCAAGGTAAAGCCTGCAGAGGGTATAGTAGTACACTTCAAGAATGACCATCTTAAAGTTCACTTTATTTCTTTGAGAACAACATTTTAAAAATCACATTTATAAGAAAAGATGTACCAAGAAGTCATGCCAATTTCTGCATAGTTTCTAGAATTAGTACTGGCCCAATTATTTAGTAGAGACCTAGAAGATTTAATAGAGGTCTCTTACTATCTTCTATTACAACAGAAGTTTTGAAAAGATATTGCAATAAGCATGCCTCCTATGGTTTTGCTGTTAGTGCCTGAAGGAGCAATCTCAATACCTTTCTTTCTGAAAGTTATTTGAGGAAACTTACTTTTGTTATAGGGACTGCAGCTGGCATTAAAGCAGTCAGCTGAGCTGCTGACAAAGGAGCTAGTGTAACCTGCTGTAGCTCTTGAGTCATCACGGGAGGCTGCTCCCTGCTTTCAGCTTGTTTCTGCATTGTGCTTTGTTCATTTGAAGTCCCAGGGTTGGGCTGCTGTGGTTCTGGTTATTTTAAAACAGAACATTTTAAAGTTAGGTCCTAAATGCTGCAGTTGACAACTGTTTAATTTGATCATGAAAGAAATAAACAGGACCACTCTTACACACCCAAACTATACAAATAAATACAAACAAGAGCATTGTCACATGTAGCAACATTGGTATCTTCCTCTACTCAGCACCTTTAGGACCTCAGCTAGAATACTGTACATGCCAAAGGAATGAAGGGACTTAAACAGCATTAATACCAGCAAGATGGTGTTACAAAAGCAGTGCAACAAGCTGTTGCAATCATTTGAGAACCAAAAAGCTAACTCAGCTTCCAATGCATTTCTGAACAGAAGTCTTTTCTGGGAGTCACCTGTACCTGTTCAACCAACATATTCTGTCAAGGCAATGAATTGCTTGAGATTTTATTCAAATAAGCTAGTAAGAGCAGGAAGACAGATGAGTATCCTCTTCTTCCTCCTAATCCCCTACAAATTATTATGAAAGGACCAAGAAATCCACTGCTTTTCCATATCCATCTATCAGATCACTGAAAGGTAGTGTTGCTCCTCAAATATACCCTGAGGAGAAAGCTACAGAGATCTATCAAACTGTAATACTATTTTGAAGAAACATTTGTTTCAGATACTACCAGCAACAAGGACCACCACACCACAAACAGCAATAAGAGGCAGCAAATGAAGTCATCAAACCCTGAGGAGCTGTATAGTTGCACAGCTAAATAATAAGATCATCTGTTAAGTGGTCCAGTAAGAACTGAGCTAGCTAAGATCACTGGTCTGTGGCCATTGGAAGGCTAATAATTAAGAGGTATTAGGGTGAAGAAGTGTTGCAGCTCTTTCAAGACATATCTAACATTTCCCCAACAACTGACAGCAGTACCTCCAGGGCAGTTTGGAATACTACCTTGGAGGTCTCCAAATGAACCCATTGAGATGCACATCTGATTCCACGAACTGCATAGTCTTACTTCTGTCAATATAAATATTTATTCTTTGGCCATGTTGAGAGCTTAGATGTAGAAATGAGCACTTTGTAAAAGTGAAACAGGTTATAAGAGCAACTAAAAAGGCATAGGAAGTCAGTGATGAGTAATACATTGCAGCTTATCACCTGCCCCCTTGCAATCAGGCTTCCCAATGTTGCTTCAAGCACTTACTATGTAACTCCCTCATAGGTTTGAGATGTCTTGATTGAATCATCCTTTTTGTGGGCAAGAGCACTGCATTTCACCAGAAGTTTGCCTGTGAATATGTGCTGTTACACTACTGGTGAATCTGTTAATTCTGATTTTTACCCCTTATTAAACACACTTTATTACTAGAAAATAGAAAATTTAGCTAGTACCTGTAAAAAAAATATGGCTGCACTGAATCCACTAAAGTGTTATAGCAATGCTGTTGCTTGCTTGATATGTTCTGGGAGGAGTGGAGAACACCCAACTGCTCCAGGGTTGAGTTGTGACAAGCTACAGAGGATTCCCCGTTTCCAGCTTTTGCTTGTTTAATATGTTAACAACTAAACATGTAATACAGGCCTTACCTTCTGGCTTCTTTAGTTTTCTCTTTCCTTTGTTGAGAATCACTAGTCTTTCTTCTGATGGCATTTGGGCTATTTTCTGCATAAACACTTTTTCTAGTTCTTGGGCCATAAACACAATGTCATCACTCGGCTGCAAAATACAGTCAATAACATTCAGAGTAAATGAGAGGCTGCAATAATGGAGGGCTACCTTGTAAAATAAACAGTCTATAGGATCCTGCTCCAATAGATTGAAACAAGCCACCAGTACCAGAGAGGTCTAAGTCCTTGCCCCCACAGCTCCTTTTAGTACAAGTTGCTTCGTTATTGACATACTCTTTCTCCCACTATCCCATTGACCAGTCCTACTTGCTTTATAGCCACATACTTCACACAGCAAAGGGAGAAGGGGACAGATCTGTAACTCCCTTATTCATTCCTATGTTCAGAAGCAAGCTGTTGAAGCTTAAAGATACTAAGACACAGCCAACAAGCATCCAAGCGCAGGGAGATGCTCACACTTCAAGTTAGGTTAGTTAAACTTGTTGGAGGAATGGAGCATGCTTCAGGGTTGCTAGCCTTAAACCTATATAGCAGTTACACAGTGCTTGCTGTTCATGAGCTCTGCAACTAAAACCCAGAGATTTTGCAGGAGGAATCCTCATGCAGGAAAGACTATGCACTCAGTTGTTGTAACAGCAGGCTAGACCTCACTTATGTGCCCCCAGTCAGTCCTAGCAACAGAGCCACCCCACCTTTCAGAGAAAGTAGTTTCAAAAAAATTACAAAGACATTAGACCAATTTCATGAAGGCTCTAATAGTAATTTGCTTGGTTTTAGACTTGCTTGTGTTGTTCAGTAGAATTGGTTACTGGTAAGAGGTTGTGCTTCGCGTACCTTGTTATATATGTAGCAGTTCAAGAACATAGTTTTAAAGTCTTCAATACATTCTTCAGCTTTTGTGTAGTAATTGTGTTCCAGACGCTTTTTTATGGTGCTCAGGTCCATAGGTTTCTTTATGATACTGTAATAATCCTGTGGTTTTGAAAGAATTAGTCACACAACAGGTATCTTTAATATCAAGACATGAAGGGTCTTACACATTTAGTTAAGAAAGTTAGATTGCAAGAGAGAATTGCATTATGTTGGAAGGAATATTTTCTTTAAAAAGAAGACTTTACCCTATAGTCATAGGTACCACAAAAGCAACTATTCAGGAACTCTTCACCTCATATTTTCTCCTTGCTCTGTCATATAATATCGACTGTTCAAAGCCCCAGAGAATATTTATTTCAACAGGATCCAGAGCTATACTGGTAGTAGTACTTATGAAAGTGTATGTACTTCTCATTTGTTATCTCAAAGCCATTTACCCGAAGTAGCACTCCAGTTTAAAGAACAGGGGGAAAAGAAGCAAAAGGCAGACTTTGACAAAGACTTAGTCACTAATAAGAAGCCACCAAGTTTTCACAGTTGCTGATCAAATAACCCCTGGGTTATATTGGCTCATCTCTTAGGGTTAGTCTAGTGAAGATGTGGCAATATGACTGAAAGGCAGCTGGAATGTGAACTATTATGATTATTTTAGTAGCAGGACTGAAAGCTTGTAATTAAGAGCATGAGGCTAGTTCCCTGCTGGTGCATTTAAGAAACCAGGACAGGAATATCCCCCCACTAAGTTTACATATACATTGTAGTTGTGTGAAGTTACTACTACTTCAAGAGTCTTATAAAGCTGTCCTAACAGTCTGGTTTAGTGAAATAAAAAATGCTAAATACACCATAGTGCAGACTGTTGAATTTACTAAAACAAAATGAAGAAAACTTAAATAATGCAGCTAACAATTAAGTATTGTCCATTCTGCATCTTCTAAGACCTGGAGGAGAGAGGCAGAGGCAGCAAATACCTTCATTGTCCCTGCCATGGAGCCAGAGGTTTGCTTGTTATTGTGCAGCATTGAACTAACACACACTTTTAGAAGTCAAGTGGCTGTCTTAGAAATCTGGAGAGGCAGAACTGGCCTGAGGCCAGCTTTAAATGTTGCTACAACTCTGACTGAATGACCCTTAATATTAACCTTAAGTGACAGTTCTTCCAAGAAGGAAAAAGGGTAAGAAAAGACACAGAAAGATAGTCACTTTGACTGTGCTTTTGGACAAACTGACCAAATGAGTTTGTCACAAAAACCAGCTGCAGATAAAGGCTTTTGTCTGTTCTAAACAGAACAAATGATTTTGTAGAATAAGTCTTGGAAATCTGAGAAAACTGAATACAATTTGCTTAAGCTGGGGGAGGAAAAAAAAAAAAGAATCAAAGGAAATGTACCATGGTTTTATTTAACACCTTTCTACTTATCTACCAAGAGCAGTATCTTCCAGGTCATTTCAAATACCATTGTGTGAATAACCAATGTTTTCATTTGACTGAAAAAGCTGGGGTGATCCAAAACTGTAGCTTAAAGATACCTCAATTAAGACAATTTGTGACAGGACATTATATTAATTCACTTTGTTGCAATTAAATTGTAACATAAATAAAACTCATAAGGCAATACAGAACAAGAATTTAAGCACCAGATCTTCTATTTCCTAGAAGAATGTTCTACCACTGTGTTATGATGAGAACACCATATCTCTTTTTCCTTCCCTATTTTTGCAGGGACATTTAATTCCTCTAGAAACTTCAGAGAAAGATGCCAAAGTTGATTTGAAATAAAGAAGTACTACAAGTATAATTACTTCTATGTGTCAAAGTGGATACAGATTTGTCTGCCTACCTTAGGGTCAATCAGATCTGCTTTTCCATCATAGAATATTTGACACTGAAAGAGGCTGGCTGTCTCTTATTAAAAATAAGAACCTCAAAGGCAAAAAAAAAAGTACTCATCATACGCAGTGTCAAGAAATGTGGCTAAACCAGCAGGGAGGAGGAAAGAAGACAAGACAGAATACCAACATCCAGTAACTCCAAGAAGCCTGTTTAAGCATTCTTATTATCCCTTAGAAACATTGATTTACTACAGTCTCAGATCAGAAAGGAAACAAAGATGCAGCATTTCATATGAACCAGAGAGAACACACAGTTTTCTTGCAGACTTGCATTAATGAAAGCAGTTCACATGCAAAAGTAGTCCTCCGTGATCTGTTACATCAGAAAAAACTCTTTTAAACTAACATTTAATCATAAATCCTGTAATACTTTACATACTAATGCTCCAATTCCAAAATGGTTCTTACAGGAAGATTCAGTGCTGCTGCATCAACAGGCTCATGAAATGGCCAGGAAAAGTTGTGTCTCCACATGGCTTTCATGACCACCCTCTGTAAGTACTGAAGTTGGTTTGTTTGACAACCACTATTTTTTTTATTTATGTATTCTGGTGGAGGAGGGTTAATAATAATAGAATGGTGTTGGCTTGGAACAGACATCTTTAGCAAGTTTGTATATCCACTTGTTCAAAGATCTTCATTATACATCTAACCTAGGGAAAAAAAAGAAAAATAAATAGTATTCAAAGAAGGTATCTAGATTTAATGCTGTTTACATGTTCACTTCTGTTTGTAGAGTGTCAATGCTGTAGTCACAGGCATACCTTCATGGTTTAACCAAGACACATTTGTTTTACAGTGCATAATTGGATGTGCTGGACCACTAGAGTCAAGGAATACATCCTCTGCCTCCCCCGCTCCACAGATGGAGCCCTATAGAAGAGGTTTAACTTAAGAAGAAGCTTTACAGCAAGTCTCACTCAGGACACAGCAATAGCTAGGTATTACCTCTCACGCATCTCAGCCAAGTCACCACACAGAAGTCCTACAACTGCAAATGAAATGTTTTAGCATAAGTGTATTTTGAAACAGTGCTTTTCAAGTTTGTGTATATTCACAATAGTATTTTCTGCCACTGCACATCAGCTTTCTTATGTACCAGAGGACTATAAAAGGTTAATTCCCTTTACCAAACAGTTTTGGATCATTTGAAGAATACTGCAAGGAGCAACCATGGTAATTTGTCACAGTGTTGCTGCGCTGGAGCAGAACATGCAGGTACTTAGGAATGGCAGAGGCTGCATTTTGGGGTGCATAACACCAGCACTAAGCTAGGAAAGACCATTGACAAGCATGATTACAGAAGTTCCAGTCCTTGCCCACCTTCTTAGCTCATCATTGAGTTACAAACACTCAGTCAAGAGTCTTACTTTCTTCTCCCTATTAAGACAAAAGACCGCCATATTTTCTTATTCTATAGTCCCTTGGTTTAGCAATGTAACTTTCTTTTTGTGCATCCATTCAATCAATCATTACTTATTCCATTCTCAAGTTCTCCTGCTTTCTGCTAGAAAAAAAAATCTGATAGCCTGCTTTTCATCATGGTATAAAGTATTTCATGAGTTTTGGAAAAGGTCATAATAAGCTAGATGGCTACTGTTATCAGCACACTACTAGAATAGTATCTATGCCCCACTCTTACAACAACTGTAACATTCATCAGATGTTACGTATCACACATCTTACATTTTCATCTTTGTTCTTTATTTCAGAATTCAAAAACATGCCTTGTCTCAAACAGCTCTTGAAGCTAGAGAGCTGTTCTGATTTCTCCCCCATGTGTTCAGTCTAATCATTTACAGAATGACTAGTCTTTCATTGAACAGTACTGCCATCAAGGCAAAAGTTTTCTTTTTTCTTAAATAAGGAAAATGTATCAAACCCAAGTTATTTCCAAGAACAGTTCCGGGCTATGAGCCAGCATACCTACATAGAAACTACATCAGTAATAAGTTTAGTACAAGATCAGATTGTTTTGAAGTCCACAGTAAAGCACGTATCAAAACTACTGTTATTTTTCATAATACTGATTTCACTTGAGAAGACAATTTTAATAGTTTAGTCATGAAGTTTTAGTTTCAAGTCATATAAATAACAAGCTGTGTTAATTTTAAATTGGAGAAAAATCATCCTGTCACCTGTGTCTTCAGATGAAACCAAATCTAGCACTTACTCTAAAGCAAATTTCAGAAAACCCAAAGGGCACCTAGTTTTGCTGGAATAAGATATTCAACTGCCAGGGTACAGTATGTGCAAAACAGCTTGCACTCTACAGACAGAGAAGATAGAGTCTGCCTTGTGCTTAACAGTGTGCTAACTCTGAAGTTAGCTAGTTGGTACAGCAGTAGGTACTGGAGCGTGCTGCAGGGGTGAACTTAGTCTCTCTTAATTCAGAAGTAACTTCACAATCTAGTATTTTTCCTCTGTTCTCAGTCTTTCCTTCCAGAGGGGCTTAGAAACACCATAACTCACAATATCTCCCCTTAAAATACTGAAGTCCCAGCTACTTCCTGACAGAAAAGTTAGGAGTTTTAAACTGTTAGCGATATATCATTTTGGTCTCAGGTTCTGAGGCACTAACAATATAGCACAAAATGCATTGCATTTTTGTGGTTGTCAGTCTTGCAGCAACTTATATTCTTCTGGGAGAGGCTGGTATCAGACTAACCTGCTCTTTTTGCCCACTCATTCTGTACTTGGAGAGGTCCGTAGCTACCCAGAGGAAACCCAGCCGGCTGGAGTATTGAGAACAGCCCGACTGGCATTGTTCTTCCAGTCAGCGCAGAGCCCTGCCTGCCTCCTGGCACAAGCCAGGGGCAAGCTCAGCGGACACCTTCTGTTGATGCGATACCACATAAAGGCATCCGTATCACTCTCCCGCTGTGCAAGAAACATCCATTTATTTTCTAGAGTTTACTGCACACATTTAGAGTTCTCATGCCTTGGAAAATAGCAACACCTGCCCAATACGAAAAGTGAATGCAAATGTAATTTTTATTACGAACTACACAATCTCAAGCCTTGCATGTCTTTTATTCAGATGGAGACACATAAGCAGGTAGCAGTATCCAAAACAAGAAAGGACCAGAACTTCACAGAAAGTTTTATGCTGAACTTAGAATCTGGAAGGCCAAGTGAATTCCAAATATTGAGTTGTTTTGTGTACTTTAGCAAGAGAGGGACGAAAGGAAGGAGCAGAGCACAAAAATGAAGGGAATAACAGCTGCAGAAACTGCAATTTCCTCATCCTTTCCAGCACTGCAGACATACAAAGATTTTATAACAACATGCACAAATAACTAAGTGGCATCCATTCTCTCCATGCCAACATATGTTTCATATTTAAAGGAATATACACTCCCACCCCCAAGCAACATATAGCTGCATCTGAAAATAAACCATTTCTATTGCTATAAGGCATTTCTTGCACCAGCAAGAGCTTACAATAGAAATTAAAAGAAGCCAGGAAAGCTGAAGCTGAACTCCATATACATTACACCTTAGATAAGAAGAGTGCATATAGTTTGCACCATCACATATCACGCTAAATCCTAACCTTTTCACCAGTGCATATAACTCAGAATGGAAAAATCCAGACACTCAGAGGATCTGCCTCTCCTATAACTGGTCAGTATTAGAGGAACTGGGAAAAGTTCTGAGGCAGTTTTAAGAACTCCCACAACCCAGCCAAGTCCATCATCACCTGCTTTCATCTATTAGGCCATGCTATCATTTTCCTCTGATTCTTTTTCTAAAAAACACACTATGTAATATAAAGCACAAGTTGTTTACCTTCCTCACCTGTGGCTCAGAGGCTAGAAACTGAGGACAGGAAGGGAAAGACTACAGTTTGAACTTAAAAAAATGCGCTCATAAAAAGCAGATAAATAATATTTAATACTGAAATAAGAACATAAAACAACATCTAATTTCTGGAATATTTTATGAATTAGCACAGTAGAGTCTTGAAGTAAGCTCAAATTTGGCATTAAGAGTGCCTAAGGAAACCAGGAGATTGAAGTTTTGTGTACATAGCACAGTGCCTTGGGCCCAGATGCCTAGCTTTTAAAGGCTTAAATTTATGCTGTGGAAACCAGCTTCCATGCCAACTGCATCCTCTAAAGGACAGACAAGGGTTTATGTTTTGGTCAATCCCTCCTCTACTGCCTCCCCCTCCCCTTCTCCCTAGTCACATAGCACTCTACTCTAGCTTAAGATAGGTTTATATACTGAAACAAGTGTTATCACATTCTGGCCAGCTAGATTGTTTGATATTTTTCAAAGCATGCCTTCCCAGACGCCTGTGTCCTTAAGCAGCTGATACAGGTCCTAAAGGTCAATCATTCTCAGAAAAGAAGCCTTGAATACTTCCTTAAGGCCCAGTTTGAAGTTTTTAGCTAACCTGATAAAGATATGGTTTTTAGTTTAAGAGTAAAAACCAAATAGCTCATGTGAATTACATCACTAGAGAAGTCAAGACAAAAATATCACATCTTGTGAGAATTAAACCATTTTTATTATTTAAGAACAAATGATTTGCTATCACTGATAGCTATCCAAAAGCATGCATTAGCTAGCCTACTGAAAAGGCAACTGTTTCCCCTTGTTTTAGCTTAACATTATAGCTACCAGTATAGAACCTGTATATATCATCCTACTTGTTAGGAACAGCAGCTCAGAAAAATATTAACATACCACATACAGAAGAGAAGCATACAGTCTACCAGACCCTACATGCTAAGAACATTTCATTCTTCAAGACCTTTTTAACAGTTTTTGTTTAGCTAATAGTCAATTGTCACATAGAAATTTTATAAACAATATTGAAGAACCCCTTAGATTGATATACTAGGGCCACCCAAAGCAGAGCACAGCCTTCTTACTCCAAATAGCACAATCTCTTCTTTCAGAAGAACAGCTACCCACTTACAAATACCCATAAAATAGCATTTCATTATTTTTAGGACGTCTCCTAGGACACATCAAACAAACATTAATCATAGAGACAAGGCATATAAATATTACATCCTAAAAAACCTCTGACTTACAGCTACTACCATAACTAACCAGCCTTACTAGCCTTGAGCAATTCAAAGCTGAACTACCACCCTTGGAGCAGACCAGACATCTTTTTACCTTAATTTTCAGGAAAGCCACAACTCACTTGTTCCCCATATGAAAGGGCAGAACTTTAAAAGAAAGGCAGAGAAGTCTTTATAATCTACTCACTTCCTCATTTTGCTCTCTAGCACTGTCAGCCACACACCTGCAACCCTAACAAAAATCTGCCCTATCAGTGGTTTTCACTGGGAAGTTATTAGTATAAAATAGGAACAGCTGCTAAGGGCTAAGATACACCAAATGGTTATTTATGCTAGATCTACTTGCTCTTTAGTCAATAAAACAAGATGGAGGTATGCAAAAAGATGAGTGTTTTTGTTTAGATCAATTTTGGTTTGATTTTCTTATCTTAGCTTTAAAGTCTTAAGATTAAGATAATGAAAATGTTTATGTTTTTTCAATTTTCCTGGGTAATACTGTGTTATGGCATAAGAGGGATACATAAATAGTAGGTCTGGTTAAGGACTGTACAGTATGCACACTTTCCTTTGCTCTACAGATCCATTACTTAATTTGAAAAACAAATATATTTAGTAAGTACATAATAGCATAAAAATGAGGGCCAGATTGTTTCCTAATAAATTTGATTTGTTGTTATTAAAACTACAAAGACTTGGAGTTTAGCCAGCTTGTTTTGAATTTTGGCTATTGACTAAGCTTTTGTTTCTCTCAGTACACCAAAAAACTTCTTTCTGAGCATACTGTTGTATAAGGTAGCTCTGCAAAATCAGATTTGTATTTAATGTAATGTTCTATTCAGGTGCATGTGTTGAGACCAAAACCTGCTTGGATTCTTATCATGCAAGTGTTTAATCTGTATGCTTTTCTTTTTCTCTCTCTTTCCCCCCCCCCCCCCCCCCCCCCCAGCAAGATGTCCTGGTGACTGGACCAACTTTACTTGGACAACTTTGTATTTCTGGCAAAAACGTGAAGTACTTGTATAGGGTATAAAATATCTAGATAGATCCAGCATGTATTCTGACTTAAGCAGCCCAATATGTTAGGAGCATATGGATGAAGTCATTGGGGAAGCAGTAAACAGCTGCTTCCTCTGACACCTCTACTGAGCTGGCAGTAGGTAATGCAAAGTTAATTCTTTACAGGTGACAGGAAGGGGATATTTTTACGGGGATGGAAGCAAAGTATTTGAAGCAGGGCAAGTAATAAGAAACCTTGCTTAATAAAGTGAAGCAAGGAATGGGAGCGGAATCCTCTGTAGGTAGGTCTTACAGTTTGCTGAACTGAGTGATTTTCTTGCTAGCAGACTGTTATTGGGGAGTGTGAGGTTTTGTCACTATTGATGAGACTGGGCAGTGAGATGGGAAGAGTACTGACAAAAATCTCAGTGGTGACAAAAGAAAAGAGACGTTGTTGTCCATTAAGCATACTTGTTTGCTGTTTTATTCTGCTTTCTGCCATTAACTTCCAGATTGTCACTGCTTAATCTTCCTTTGAATCTTTTTGTCTTGTAAAAATTTAAGTTAGCTGAATTTGCTAGGCTACACTGTGAATGGGGAAACACTGTGTTTGGAAATTGTAGTGGTTTGGTTTGTAATCACTTAGAAAACTAAGTTTTAAAGAAATTGCTATCTTTGTGTATCTGATGTTAAAATAAGCTGAAAAATAGTGTATTACAATAATTTTTGATTAATTTAAATATGATGTTGAAAAAAGAGTTGAAAAACATTGCAGTTTTCCTTGCTGGCTCTGCAGTTACAGCACTTGCTACAGGTTTTGATTCTGGCTGTCTGTGACCTGTATGTAGGTAGCTGCTAACAATTCTTTTGGCAGTTCTCCCAAAGATGATAACAAGGTAGAGAGGAGAAGAGGACAATGAAAGTGTGGAGAGAGGTGGTTGCCTTTATGTTTTTGTCCTCACTCAGCATCTGCTACTTCTGAAATAGTCCTAGTGCCATCCACTTACATGAGAGATTAGAATGATATTCCTGCTATGCTCGGGAGAATTAATTTTACAAGTCTGATAGGATGGCTGAAATGAAGTGGTATTTCAGTGGCAGACTTCTTGACAGTCTTCTCCTCCTGCAGTGGGCTAGACTGCATCTTTCTGAAGATATTCAGTAAAGACTTTTAATAACTTACATCTGGGAGACTGTAAGACAATGTCTGAGTGAGTAGCCTTAGACTCCATAAATGTGGTGAGTATCGTGGAAATAGATTGATGACTCTGGATTTGGTATAATATTTGAAATTATTCATTTGTTTAGAATGTTAAAGCAAGTATCACTGATCATTCTTAAATGTCACAAAGGTAGAAAATATGTTATGAGTGGGATCTGACCTACTGAACAAAAACATTTGAAGGTCCTGTGGGTAGCAGGTAAATTTTTAAATGCTTGCGAAGGAGATGTGAAATGCTGAAGTATCTATTTCTTGTCATCTTTAAATAAAAAATGGTATCTTGCTATAGGATATGTTTTTCAGTTGCTATAGATCATGTTAGCTGAGGTTTGCAAGTTTTATACTTTCTGGTGAAAATTTCTCTTACAGATAGCCATTTATTCATGAATCACAATGAACTCAATTATAACCATCCATGTAAAAATTGTTTAGTGATGATAATGCCAACTGCACACTGGGTCATTGTGAAAGCTGAGGTTCAGAAATTAAAAACTAGTGTTATCAAAAAGGAATTTGGGCATGCAGTTTGAGCTAACAAGGAGGGCTTTGTTGTTTGTTTTTGTTACTGTGACTGGAAGGACCTCACTGACTTTAATCTCCTCTTGTCACCAACAACCATGTATGATACCCCTCATAAAATGTTTAAGCTCTGTCCTAAGGATAGCTGGATTTTCAGCCCCTATTCCTTAGCATTTGGAATCACAGAATCATCTAGGTTGGAAAAGACCTTGAAGATCATCCAACCATTAACCTAACACTGACCGTTCTCAGCTATATCGTATCCCTAAGCGCTATGTCAAACCCTATTACTTGTTTCATTGACTATCCCTTAGATCTTTCATATGAGATCACATTTCAAGTATAGTTTCTAGAGTTGCCACAGTATGCTCCATCCAGTAGAAATTCTCTATGGAAACCTTTGTCTGCCACTAATACACCTTTACCATATATCACCTTGAAGTGATAAATGCAGTCTTGTCCCTGGAAATGTCCACGTTTCCTTATTATTCCTAGGCCAGTAGCAAGAGGCTAAGCAAAACTATAAATGTGTTGTATATGTGGTGCAGCTTTAATACTGAATGTACAGCCAATGGGAAACTCGGAAGGAAAGATCCCTGGAAGGAACAGGAAGAAGGTGTCAAGAAAACAGTCTTTGCGGACAAAGGATAGTGATTATAGTTGTTATCTGGATAAAATTTTCATATAAAGAATTTGATTTAGAAGCATGGAGGTTATCGTGCTTTGTCAATGTAAAACAACAGTTTATAACACTGGAGTCTTTGTGGTAAGAAAGGTAATGTGTTTGGGTCACAATTAAGTTCTTAAAAAATCAATTCTATTCTTTCTAATAACATTAAAATACTAAATGGAAAAAGGGAACAGGAAGCTGTATTTTCATAGATGTCTATACTAAAAGAACTGTCTGCTATTCCTTGCTTATAATGTAAGATGATATTGTGGTTAAGATACCAGCAGCTGTCTATAGTCTTCCTACCTATTGTACTTTTTCTACAATGCTTGAATTACTTCCCTGGAGATAGTGCACTGATGAGAGTGCTGACATAGTTGTTCCTGAAACAGTTCTCTGTGCCCACCTAGATCTGTTCTGAATAGGATTTCATGAAATGGTGTCTGAGCTACTGTAGCGTTACTTCCTATTATTAGTTTAAAAACAACCCTTGAGGTGCTGCTGTGGGTACTGCTGCATTTCAACAATATTGTCTCTATGTTTGGAACAGAACAATGAACGAAGGCAAACTCTTTGCAGGATTGTACAGGCTGTGTTCTGCAAATAAGATCTTGGGGAGAAATGGAGATAAGTGAGGCAAGATAATTTATAAATCAGAATCCTGACACTTTTTTTTTTCTTGTCCCTCACCATGCACTTACATCTTAGCAATTCCTAGGTTTAATCATTATGGAGAGCACTAGCCTAGATAGTAACATTAATTTGATGCATATGTTAATAATTTACATTGATATATGCTTATGTAGTTTTGTCTGTTGCTCTGAGACTGCTGAATCAGCCTCACAACACATGGAATGCAAACAAAATTGAAACATTGTGAATTAATACTTTGATTTGTTTTAATTTATTACAGTTGAATGGTATTTCCCAAAAGTATTCACTTACAGCATGTTAATTTTGTTCTCCCAGTGAGCATTTAAAGCACTGCTTCACACTGTGAATGCTGTGTGACAGCACACATAACTATGCAAGTAACAAATACTTCAAAAACCATGGGAAACATAGTAATGGTGGCTGAAGCTCCCCACAAACAAAACATCATTACAGGAGTCGGGTCTGCATCCCAGCAAGACACAGAAATTGAAGTTGATGACTACTTCTTTAATTTATAGGCCAAATTTGGCTCTCGGATACCACTGTAAATTTGGAATAACTCTACTAACTTCAACAGAGTTGCCTTAGGTTTCCATCAGGGTAAATGATAACAAAGTGTCATTGTCCTATGCTATTCATTTAATTCATTGTATTGTTTTCCCAGTTATGTATAACTATGTTCATCTCGGACTCTATGGCAGAATACCCATGAAAGTTATACTGGCAGGTCTTTGGCACATACAGGAAATGACAGTGAAAAAATTCATCCGTCCCAGAAAGCTGCACTGTTCCTGATTACTGCTGCCTTTCTCCCCCATTAGAGTGGTCTCACTTGCTAGAGAAATCTCACACTTCATTAACGCAGCCTTCAGCTAGTGTCCAACCAAGGGACTATTGCAGAATGATCCCTGACTGGGGCCATATTACATCAGCTGCTGATGGAGCTGGCAACTACTTATTGCTCTCCCTGAAAATTAATTTCTAAACTCTTTCATTACAATAGAGTCAATTATTTCTGACATTCAGACAGTGACATACTCCCTGTACCCCTGCTGCTGCTCTCCTGGTGTCTGCCAGCCTGCAGATGAGCAGTCTTCTCTGCATTGCTCTCCCTTCTGGCACTTCATCTTCTCACCCAAAACAAATGTGTCTCTCCAGCTGCTTTGCTCCCACCTAGCCTTACTGTTCATTGGGTCAGTAAGGGATGTCTGCTTACTCTTGTTCTTCTAAGGTCCTTCTTTACCCATATTCCCTTCACTAATTATCTCCTCAAAATAATTTCTGTCTGCTCAGGACTTCAATTGTGATGGGCAGCTTGCTTCTGTGCTTCCAGAGACCACACCTGAATGCAGAGATGGGGACTGCTCTGCTATGAAAGAGAGGGTGTCCTGTGAAAGCGCCCATTCCTCTGTACACTGAGCATGAAAAGAAGCCCTCGGTTACTTAAAGACTGGTGTGTGATTTTCCTTATATAGGACTTCAATGCATTATTCTGAAGAATTCAAGTGCATATCAGTTCTTTGTCCCATCCCATGACTTCTAGGCATACAGAGAGAACGGGGGGGGGGGGCGGGGGGAATCATAAACTCCTCTGACATGGAAAAGGGGGCTCTCTTCATGGTGTGTAAAACTAGCAGAACCAAATTCTCAGCATGCTTTTCAGAATCGAAGATTTAAATAGGTTACGAAGACTGGGTTGTTCAGTATTTTTTTATACTCCCCAGGAGGCTGATACTCCATATCAGCACTAAATTTGTGTAAAGTTTGTGGTTATTAGAACCAACTAGGGTTCAACGAACAGGAGAAACAAAACATATTGAGTGTGAATTTCACTTTTTTCTTTTCCTTCCCAGGATACCCTCTTTGAGTATGTCAGAAAAGGGCCTGCTCCTTTCTAGGAGGTTCTCTAATGTTCACCTAAAGCAACAGTACATGATAAAATCTTATGTGTTTAGTCATAAATCAGGGATGTAATTTCTGTTATGTAAAATATGTTAAATCACATAATTTATCATGGTTTGGACAGAATTTGTGGCAGTAATTTTCAAGTGCAGCTATAGTGTGGCAGTGCTGCTGTCATATGATTGACTCCAGAGAATGTAAGTGCCCCTTTTGTGCGTATTGAAAGGTTTAGATGCTCCCCATACTGACCGTGTCTTCATTGGGCTATGTGAGAAACTATGGGTGGAAAAGATGCCTTCACAGCCTTATCTGCATACTGAATGGATTTTGTTGAAGTAGGGTTCTTACGCTACTTCAAGTCCCTGAGAAAATAATCTTTTTTCTGATTTAGTAATGGCTTATTTCAACATAATTTGAATTTTTTAACTCTCTGGCTTTGTGCGAGCTGGGCTGACTCTACATTGCAGCTGGCTAGGAGGAGGTGCATGTTATTAATTACTGTGCCTCAGCTGAGACCTAAGAACTTTTTCAACTGCTCTAACACAATTGCAAGCTATTATGTGTCCATACCCTTTATCATCTAAGCAAACCCAAAGCAGATCTGACTAAAATGAATTGCAGTACAATTGTTTGTGTTAATAAAATTGTCTCAAAGTTAAGCTTGAAAGACAAAGCTTGAGGTGATGATTGAGGAGTTATATCCCCCAGCAATGTGCCTGATCCCTCTGTGAGAGGTTACTACCCTCACAGCAGAATTGCATGAAATTTATACTTTTAAGAGCTCTCATCCTTTCCAATCCCAGATCATTCACCAGGTACCCCTTGGAGATCCTTTACAAAGTATCTTGCTGTATGTTTCCTGATTGTGTTGTGTCCTACACTGTTGCAATCTTCTACCAGTAGATGTCAGCTCAGAACTGGTGAAAGTTTATTGTTTGTTTCAAGGTAGTTAAAATTAGTGGTTCTGTGGCTTTGGCCTTGACTTCTAATATCAGATTGCTTGTTCAGAACATCAGGAAGCATGACGTCACTATTCAGACATTCAACATATGACCAGTGTGACATTTGCACACTCTGTGACATTTATAGAGAGAGACAATTCAGACTGAATAAGTGTGTGATTGAAAAAAGAAAGCCAGTTATTCTGTAGGTTATTAAACTTTAAGGAAAGATTTTTCAAGATTGGACTCTAGTTCTAAGTTGACATACTTCTAGATTAAGCTAATAAGGGCAAAGGAACCACTGTGGTGCAGAGGGTGGTAGGAATTTGGGCAGCCTCTACGCTGCCAGAAACAGAATTACTGGAGCATTTGGAGTCTCTGTGAGACAATGTGAGGGGGCATATGCTTAGTCTCTACTGCTCTATTGGGGTTTTTTTTGTTTTCTTAGGACTATAGGGCTATTTGTAGTTTGTATATGTTGCTGGAACGTCATCTGAGAGGCAAAAATTTGACCATTGGTCTTTAGAGTAGTGTGGCACTGTACACACAACCACGTGCTGGAACAAGAAGAGGTATATTTCTCTATATATTTGTCTATATACTGTGGAGACAGGTGCTGTAGTGCTGTCTCTGCTTGCTTTATTGCATCTGCTCTCCAGGCAGACAGAAAGACTTACTACCATGCTCTTGGGACATGTTCTTGCTCAGTATGTTCCTGTGTTTTGTGAGCAAGCATGCAAGGGACAGTCTTACATTCAGAAATTCCTGCTTGGGGATAAAAGTATGCTATTACTATATTCCCGCACTTTCTTTACTGATGTAGCTATTTCTTCTGAGGACTTCTGGAGGCCTACCCCAGAGATCTTGGTGCCTCAGCCATGGAGCTATGCTGAGTTGGGCTGTGGTACACGGGGAGGGCTTGCTGTGCCTGGTGAGGCAGTGACTTTATCCCACCGACACATCTAACAGGCTTTTCCTGTCCTGTGTGTTCCTGAGCCTTGCCTGCTCAAACCTGCTTTTAGAAGTGGGTTGGTTGCTCCTGCTTGCAGGCGAGTTGTTTATGCTGTGGAGTAGATGTTTGGTGCAAGCAGTGGCACTCAGAAATGTTTTTTCCCTTTGAAATGCAGAAGGCATGGGACATGGAGGATGAGGACAGAGACTCAACAGGTGTGTGAATGCTGCAGTTGCCGTGCAGTTCTGTGGAGGGACTGGAGCTCTGGGATGGGCTGAAACCGCGTTGTTGTACACATCTGGGAGAACCAACAGTGGGACATCCAGGAACTAGACCATGGGGCTGAATAAGGAGCTTCCTCCCAACTGTCAGGACCTTGAGTGCACCAACAGGCTGGGCAGCACCCTTCTCCTCTCCTGGGAGTGGGTTTGGCTGCTTATGTTCAAGGCCAGTCCTGACACAGTGCAGCTGTGTAGCCCTGGGTGAGACTGCTATGAAAAGAGCAGTGTGAGAAGGGGCTGTGAGGGGCTGCCTTGGGATCTTTTGGCTCAGGTCCTTGCTCTTGACTGAGCTGTGTGGTACTCATGCCCATGCCTGGCCTTATTTCTCCTAGTCTTGACCCCAGCTGGCTTCCTGGCTTGGCCTAGGACCTGCCTCATCACCATGAACTTGTCTGATGATCACTGAACCATTGGCTGACCCTGGTTACTGTTGTCAGACCTGCTCTGCTCACCTTGCTTGGGCGTTTTGGGATGGGGACCTTGCTGGTGAGGCCACCATCACCATTGGCTCCGTGCTCACCTTCCCTGGTGGAGCAGCCAACTCCTGCTGCTCCTTGAGGCTAACCTGTTGCTACCGATGGGTAGCTATCACAGGCTGATTTATGTATATTACAAATTATAATTTATAAATGCACGTATAAGTTAAAATTAAACTTGGCAGTTCAGTTCTCTATATTAGTACCATGGAGTCTGTAAAGCAATTAATGATGTCTCTCCTCAAAATTCATGAAGATAAGAAATAATAGATGATTTTCAGAGATTAGGCCTTTTGAACTGATAAGTGTCTTATAGACCGTATACCTGCTCCCGCTTGGTCCTCTAAAAAGAGAAAACAGATACATCAGTTTTAAGGGAACATTATTCCTCATTTTTGCAGACTGTGGCCTAGATCAATGCACAATTGTCAATGCCAATATATTAAATTCAGAAAAGTTAAGTTGCACAGTTCTAATGTCTTTAGGAGATTAACTGCCTGTTTGCTTAAAAACTTGGCTCTAGTGACATTGCTGTTTACCATGTGTCATTACTTGGGGGGGGGGGGGCTTCCTCAGTATTGCCATTGTTCACCAAATGGTAACTCATTAACATCAGAGGTTCAGGTACAGTAGAACTGTCTGTAAATGTTTGACAATGGAACGAGGGTGATTTTCTTGAGCTGAGTGAAGGTTGATGCTGGTGACAAAAATCCATTTGGATACCAGTGTGGTCAGGGCCACCAATTAGGTTGAGCTAACAAACCCTGCACCTGCAGACCCAGAGGTGTTTTCATATGGGGTGTTTCCAGGAGCCTGCTTGTTTACAGAGATGATACAGGCAACCAGAGAGAGTCCCTTCCTTCCTGGGGCTGGAATAAGACAGGTGGGGAATTAAGAGACACCCTGCATACTTACATCCAAGTGACATAGAATGTGAGGTTCTAAGGGGGGCTATAATAGTTTGAACAATTTTAATCAGTTTGTAATCAGATTTAACTATACAACCATCAGTTAATTTGTCACAGGTTTTATGGGATTATAGGTTTAGCAAGATTTTTTGAAGTGTTAAGTGACCATATGTTTTACAGGTTTAATGTGGCTTTAGCTTTTAGGTGATTGTGACATTTTGCAACTTTTTAAAAGCTTAGTATTCTGTTCCTTGGCTCTTCTGCATGTGCAGAACCTATGTAGCAACATATTTTAAAAACAAACCAAATAATTAACTTATTCAGTTAAAGCCAAATCATTTTAAGCCTACTAGCTCCTTGTTCATATACAGAGAAAATAATTCATGTGCAGTGTGAATTGAAATGATCTGTATGTTTGTGTGCTCAAAACATTTTAAATAGTTATAGTGAAATTATGTGAGTCACAAATAAGATTATTGAAGGTCAGTCTCATTGGTAATGGCTTCCTGAAGAACTCTTCCACTTCTTGGCCATCCCCAGACTTTAACAGCTTCTATAACTGCTTGTATGAAGTGACTTGGAGCTGAGCGTATGGATGCTGGTGCTTCAGAGCAGTGGCACTGGTATTGAAGCTGATAGAGAAGCTGCTATGAAACTGCATATGCAAACTCTTGGCCCCAGACTGGTGAGTGATTTCATGAGCATGAGGTCCTGCTCCTGAGCCTCTAATCCTTCTGCAGGGAACCTGCCCTACCTTTTCTGCCTGTGCAGATTGCATCCACTTATGTGGAAAACTCATCCAAGGCCTGCTTGACTTTTCTTCGTGGTTAAATGCTCCTCCCTCTGTGCATGTCAGCAGCAGCTCTTGCTATTAGTGTCTACAGGCACATGATGTTAAGAACAGTTTAATAATGTTAGAATTTGGCCTGGGAGAGTCTCTGTTACCAGTCCTGGTTTTAACTTTGTTTCGGGCCAGAGAAGTCCTGGAGAGTGTAACAGTTGCTAAAATACCATAATGGAAAAAAAGAACTAATATTCGAGACCAGTGGGAATATTCCACCTCTCTGTGCCAAGAAGCCTGTGAAGGGAGCAGTGTATCAGCAAATGGAGAGGCTTAGTAAGTGACCAGTGCAGTGCTCAGGAGTTTGCCCTGTCCAGAAATCTAATAGACTGTTACTGCTCTTGCTCTAATAAATAATGCTGGATAGCATTATTTATTAGGGAGGAGAAGTGATAACGCAGTGATGCACTGGCATGCAGATGCTTACTCTTGGAAGAATGACTTCTCCCCCTTCATCCTCTTACCTCGGCTGTGGTTTGCAAATAAATGAGGAAGGATGAGCAGTGTGGATGTACAGCTTTATACAGCTGTTCTTGCAATAGTAGTAGTCCTTCACTAGTCAGAAATGTTTATCACCATATCAGTGTCACAATATATGCTTTTGCACAGGGTGAGGTGGTGTGTTAACTAAAACTACAATGCATAGCGAAGGAATGAGGAACCTCACACAGGAGGAGACGAGAAGTCCTTGCTGAGTCCCACTCTTGCAGCTAGGACTGTCCCAACTTCTGCATGTCCTTGGCGATTGCCTGAAGCTGAGCAATTTATACAGGGACAGCTTTGAAGGTAGCAAAGGAGAACAGACTACTCGGGTTGAGACTGCAGCCTGTGTGCTGATACTTCTGACCCAGCTCCGAGAGCTGAAATGTCTAGAGCTGCAATGGGCAGGGGAGTGTATGGAGAGGCATGTTTCTGGGGGTGAGAGATGTGGCTAAATTCTGGACTCTGGTACTTGTGGACAACAAATAATGAGCAGAGAGAAGGGAAGAGGGTTTTGGTACAACCTTTCTTTTAACTGATGCTAAATTAAATGTATGTTCAGTAACATTATATAATATTTAAACGAATGTGGAGGACTAACTGCTCCACAGGGTGTGTGCAGAAGCTTCAATATCTGATTCTCTGAATCCTGCACTTGGTCCTCCAGCATGGAATTGCATTGTGCATATCTGGTTTTCTTCATAGGAGGGTCAATATATGTTAAAATCATATTTTAAAACAAAAAATAAAATACTGAGGATTTGCAGGTAAGAAAGAAGCTGAAGGCAAGTTGTAGATGGGAAAACTGTCTTTTTGGAGATGGCTAGCTGGAGTCTGTGTTTTAGCTTAAACAAGGGTAATACTATTTACGTAAGACTGCAACAGCAGAGCATATTTATCTAACTTTTGTTTATTATTATCTAGTTTTCTGAATTTCTAAACCTCTGTTTCAACATATTTAGAATTCCTATTTAATTTTCACAAGACACTACATTTTGTGTTATGCATTTGGCTGTATTGCATATGCAAGGGTTAAAAAAAAAGGCACTATATGTGCATTACTGCTGTACCTTTGTATTTATCTACATGCCAAGATTAATCCAAGATGCGGTAATGTTTTGCCTTAGAGCAATTGTACCAATGAACCTTAACCCTGATCTTAAGAGACTTACTCTCTGTTCCTGTGACAGTTTGTTTATTCTTCACTTCAGGGCCTCTTTTGAGCTAAAACAGCCATTAAGAGCAAATTGTTCTGGACAGCTTTTCTGCCTCTGAGTAACAAAAACTGTGCAACTTATTTTCATTTCTCCCTATACCTTTTCCAGGTGATTTCTGCAAACATAAATCCTCTGTAGTATCCATCCAGCACTGGAATATTCTAAATGTGGAGAAATAATGCGACTCATTAACAGTGTGACCTTTCAGCATTCTCTATTTGTAAAAATTGCTTCATGCAGGGAACAAATCCCACTGTACTTTGTGTAATGATCATTGTGAACACAACGGGTACAGTGTCCATATTGGAAGAAAAAATTATGTCCAGGTACTTGGTATATTTTCAATTATTTGTGTAGGTTCTTGTGCTGTGTGAGTGGCAGATAATATTCTTTTACAATATGGCTATAATTTTATGTGTTGAGGGGTTAGTCCTAAAATAAATCTAAACACCTGTAATTCAGTGGAAGGTGTATTTGATTAATCCAATCAACTACTAATAATTATTAAAAAGAATCAATAATCTCAAAGTTACTGAAAATGTATCTGTATATTAAGCAGGAAATATTAGGGGTTTTACTTCATTATAAACAAATATATTATCTGTGAAAGGGTAAAAGAACAGAAATGAAAAAGGATTGTTTGCCTGTAGTACAGTGGATATACCAAGGGAAAAATGGAGCCTACTTCAGCTGCTCTTAAAGTTAATAAGAGCTGGATCAAACCTAGGATTTCTTGCAGCTCTCATGAGGCACCACAGCTCTTGACTTCACTAATCAAGAATTAAAACTGAATAATTATGAATTATATCTTTCTATTCACTAAAGAAAAAATAACTCCTGGGTAGATTTAACACGGTAAAACTTGTTTTATTAAACCTTTTTTAATTAACCAAATACCTTACAGTATTTCAGGTCCTGCTATACTGTTTTTTTCTTATCAAAGAACTACTGAAACAGTGACAAAGGTCAGTTTAGGAATAAAAAACTATTTTAGAATCATATCTAAAATGAAAAGAAGTTAATCAGAGATGAAGGTATTAATCTTTATCAAGCTAAAATCTCAGGTTGGCAGTGCAAATAAGTTTATATTAGAATAACAAATTATTTACTATCCTTTTAAAAACATATTTTGTTGAAGTGCAGTTGCAACATAATTTGCAAATTCCTGGAAAGGAGATAGAATTTTTTTGTTTGTTTGCATTTTCACAGAGATTTTTCTTCCTTTGTTGCTGCTGCAGAACAGAGACAGCAGTTATTTCTGTAATATGTCAAGTATTCTTCCTTTCTCTTTGCATAATCCTAACATAAGTACAACATTTCACTACTTAGATTGAGTAAAAAAATATTATGTATGTATAGATCCATACGTATAATTTTATGCAATTACTGATTTTTTTAATATAAGTATTTGTATCATTAACTCTAATTGAGGTTTCTATCTTGTCCCTTCTATTTCTATTTATTAGAAATTAAGATCTAGGAAAATATGAACAAGACAAAAATTGATATAGTGTTTCATATTGCTTCTCATTAATTTTAAAGCTGCATAATTGTAAAATTTACAGTAATAATTCTGAACAAATTTATAGGCAGTTGGATAGATTGAGGAGCTGAAGTGGAGTCTTACTGGATACTTAAGATATTCTGTGAATACTTTGTACTACATGTATTAATGGTAAATTCTGGTAAGTGTTAAATGTTGATGGATGCCGTGAACAGAGCTGGGAATAAGCTTCATTACAGCTGCATCAGTTTGTAAATATGAGGGTTATGACAGCTTAGAGAAGCTGAAACCAAGAAATTCTTGCAGAATAAGCACCTGCTCATTGGCTATGCTACCAAGAAAAATGAAACACTGATCTCTGACTGGTTTTTCTGTGTAAAATCTGGTTATGTTCAGGTATTATTGTCCTGCAGTGAGGATATGCGAACCTAAGCAGATTTTACAACATGGAGAATTCTTGTCTTGTCGGTATGATTTTACACAGAATATGTAAATTTCTCAGGTGGTATTCAGTTAGCTGTAGTTTTCAGCAAAATTATGTAGAAACATAAATAATTCTAATAGTTCATGAAATATGAATAAAGGCCTATTTAATACTTTATTTTTTTGAGGCTCAAGGGAAACCTAAATTGAATGGTGTTGCTGAAGCTCTTTTGAAGAAAGATTCTGTAAAATTTTTAATATGCTTCCTACTTTCCATTAATTTGAAATAGTTTTCAATTCTTTCAGTGTTCCCTTATGATTAAAAATTTTGTCAAATGCCAGTCCTCAGTTATGCAAGGTTTCCAGCAAGGGCTGTTGGACTTGTCCTAAAATTGTTAACCTCAGTGCTGGAAACATTTAACTTTTCTGCATTGCTGCTTCTTGTTATTACAGAAGGAAACAGTCCTCTAACTGTTGGGCAAAGCGTTTTGCCCCCAGGTAAAATTATAGAGATATTGGTACTTGTCTACTTGACATATATGAACACAGAAATCCCAGTGCTGCTGCTTGCAAGGAATCCTCAATTCCCTATGTGTCCACTCACGCAAGGGTCTTTCCCTGCATCATGTCTTTGTGTACTGTGAAAGTAACAGGAGTGGAAAAGACAGAGTATCTGTCACATATGTCACAAAGACTCCTGCTGCCACAACATCTTTCTCACCCCAAATTACAGCAGGCTACAGCAAGATTAGTTTGGCCAAAACAAAGAGATAAAAACCCAGAAAAGCTTTCAAACAGAGAGAGGTGAAAAACTCCAAATAAGATAATTATATACCTTAGATAAATAAGCTGTGTCGTGATGCATCTAGTCTTTTACAAAGTAATAGCAAATGTTGATACGTTAGTGCAGGAACAACTATTCACTTTACCTTACAAAAACACTGTGAATAAGGTATTAACGAAACTGCAATGTTTTGCCTGCAAACTTGAAAGGAAGTTTTTTCATACAACGTTTATTTTCCTTGGGGAAATCATTATTTCAGGATACTGTTTGATACCTAGAGTTTAGTGGGATCTAGAAAAGGAGTTGACAATGAAAAAGAATACCCAACAAAAACTAAAATCCAAGCTTACTCATATTTGACTTACTGTTAAGTAAAGTATGAAGCATTTTAGAAGAGATAAATTCTTATGCTACTAACTCATGGGCTCTAGAAGAATCTTTACCTGAGGCACATGTGACCTACTTACCTCTTGCAAAACTCCTTGAAGTTTTATGAAGCAGCTGTAGCCAAGGACAAAGCTCTGCACCAGCTGAACCATGGGCCTGATCCAGCATGATTGTTACGCCTCCATTCCAATAGCAGTAGTTCCCCCATGATGTAGAACAAGGTCCTTGCAGCGCCCTGATACCTACTAGTTGTAGGGGAAATCAGCTTGTGTGCAGGCAGTTTCCTAGGTCATACCAGGTAAGAGAAGTCAAGCTCAACCTCCTACATTGCACTAGCTTGTAGAAGCAACAAGCGTTGAAAACTGCTACTGCAGTTTTGGAGACATAAATGTAGCTCGAGTACATCAGGTACACAGGCTCTGCTGACTCCCATGTAGCTGGTGAGGAGCAGGAGCTTCCACTCTTCCTGCCAGGAGGCCTGTGTCCCTCTGCAGAGGCCGGACACTGCCAGGTACATCTTGCTGTAGTGACTGTTTAGGACTGGGGAAAGGGAGTATTGGGCCACCTTCTGCTAACCTCCACCATGGGGGTCTCTGAGACTCCAGGTGTGCCTTTTCTTTCCTTATCTGCTCCCCTTTTAGCACACCTTGGTGACAGATGCCTTGGAACTTGTGAATGAAGCAGAGAAGGATGAAGAAAATGAGTTAAACAAGGAGAAAGATGAAGATCCACCAAGAGGGTCACTCTAGACCAGGTATTAAAACCAATTCTAAAAAGAACCCCAGAAGGATCATTGCAGTGGGTGACTCCATTCTGAGGCGTGTCGAAGGCCCAATATGCAGACTGGACCCGCTTCATAGGGAAGTCTGGTGCCTTCCTGGGGCTTGGGTAAAGGACCTCACAGTAAAACTCCCCACTCTAGTGAGACCTAAGGACTACTACCCTCTCTTGGTTTTTCAGGTAGGTAACAACGATGTTGCCAGGAGAAGTCCTAAATCAATGAAGAGAGATTTTAGAGCCTTGGGGAAACTGGTTAAGGGGTCAGGGGCACAAATTGTGTTCTCATCCATCCCTTCAGTTGTGGGGATGGATGAAAAAGATTACAAGAGAACTCAACTGATGAACTTGTGGCTCCAAGACTGGAGTTACCAGCAGGACTTTGGATTTTTCCATTACAGGTAAGTATACAGGATGCCAGACCTTTTGGCATCAAATGGGATGCACCTGTCCCAGAGAGGGAAAAGGATCTTGGGGCAGGAGTTAGCTGGGCTCATTGAGAGAGCTTTAAACTAGATTTGAAGGGGGAAGGGAACAAAACTGGAACTCCCAGACATAAGCCCCAGGGTAGATTACCAGAGTTTGTGGGCTGTTGTGCCAGTGATGACCCTCACCCTGCCATCTCAGTGGAGGTAAGGGATGGAGACATGCAGCACAACAAAGATGCAAGGGACATTGATGGATCAGTAACTGTGGTAACACCTGTGAAAGGTCAGGCCAGACTTAGGACCTCTAAATGCAAAAAGGTTCTGGGGACATCAGCCCAACTGAAGTGCATGTATACCAATGCACACAGGATAGGTACCAAACAGGAGGAGCTTGAAGCCATGAAGAAACAGGAAAATTATGATGTAGTGACTATCACAGAAACATGGAGGGATGTCTCCCATGACTGGAGTGCGCCAGTTGTTGGCTACAAGCTCTTTAGAAGGATAGACAAGGAAGGAGAGGTGGTGGGGTGGTGCTGTATGTCAGGGACTGTTATGATTGCTTTGAGCACAAGTATAGTGAAGACAGGGTGGAGTGTCTTTGTGTTAGAATCAGGGGGAAGGCCAACAGGGCAGATGTCATAGTGGAAGTCTACTATAGGCCACCCAACCAGGACAGAAAGGTGTATGAAATATTCTGTAGGCACTTAAGAGAAATCTCACAATCTCTTGCCCTTGTTCCTTGGGAGACTTTAACTTCCCAGACGTCTGCTGGAAACACAACACAGCAGAGCAGGACCAGTCCTGCAGATTCTTGGAATACGTGGAAGATAACTTCCCGACACAGCTGGTGAGTGAACCGACCAGAGAAGGTCCTGCTGGACTTCTTGTTTGTGAACAGAGAAGGACTGGTGGATGTTGTGGCAGTTGGAGGCTGACTAGGACACAGTGATCATGAAATAATAGAGTTCTCTATTCTTAGAGAGGCCAGGAGAGGGGGAAACAGAACTGATGTCCTGGACTTCCAAAGAGCTGACTTTGACTTGTTTAGGCACCTGCTTGACAGAATCCCTTGGGAGATGGTCCTGAAGGGTATGGGGGTCCAGGAAGGCTGGACACTCTAAGAAGGAAGTCTTAATGACACAGGAGCAGGCTCTCCCCAGGTGCTGTAAGAGAAGTCGGCGCCAGAGAAGACCACCGTGGCTAAACAGGGAGCTTTGACTGCAACTCAGGGAGAAAAGGAGAGTTTACAGCCTTTGGAAGAAGGGGCTAGCCACTCACAATGATTACAAAGATGCTGTGAAGCTATGCAGGGTGAAAATCAGGAGATCTAAAGTCCAGCTAGAAATTAATCTGGCCTCAGCAATCAAGGACAACAAGAAATGTTTCTATGTCAACAGCAAAAGAAAGACCAGAGAGAGCCTCCATCCCCTGCTAGATGCAGGAGGAAATGGTAACAAGTGATGAGGAAAAGGCTGAGGTGCTTAATGCCTTCTTTCCCTCAGTCTTTAATAACAAGACTAGTTGTATTGAGGGAATCCAGCCTCCTCAGCCAGCAGACAGAGACTGGGAGAATGTCCCTCCCTCAATCCAGGAGGAGACAGTCAGTGACCTACTGCATCACATAGACATACACAAGTCTCTGGGACCAGATGGGATACACCCGAGGGTGCTGAAGGAGCTGGCTGGGGTGCTTGCCAAGCCACTTTCTATCATTTACCAGCAGTCCTGGCTGACCGGGGAGGTCCCGACAGATTGGAAATTGGCCAATGTGACATCCATGTATAAGAAGGGTCGGAAGGATGATCTGGGAAATTACAGGCCTGTCAGCTTGACTTTGGTGCCTGGGAAGCTGATGGAGCGGATCATCTTGAGTACCATCATACAACACACGCAGGACAACCAGATGATCAGGCCCAGTCAACATGGGTTTATGAAAGGCAGGTCCTGCTTGGCAAACCTGATCTCCTTCTATGACAGGGTGACCTGCTTATTGGATGAGGGAAAGGCTGTGGATGTTGTTTACCTTGACTTCAGTAAGGCCTTTGACACTGTTTCCCACAGCATTCTCCTGGCAAAACTGTCTGCTCATGGCTTGGATGGGCACATGCTTCGCTGGGTAAAAAACTGGCTGAATGGCTGGGCCCAAAGAGTTGTGGTGAATGGAGTTAAATCCAGTTGGTGGCTGGTCACGAGTGGTGTCCCCCAGGGCTTGGTTTTGGGGCCACTCCTGTTTAACATCTTTATTGATGATCTAGATGAGGGGATCAAGTGCACCCTCAGTAAATTTGCAGATGACACCAAGTTGAGTGGGAGTGTTGATCTGCTCGAGGGTAGGGAGGCTCTGCAGAGAGACCTGGAGGGGTCTGGAGATCTGGAGAGAGGCTGGAGCGATGGGCTAAGGCCAACTGTATGAGTTTCAGTAAGGCCAAATGCCGGGTGCTGCACTTGGGTCACAACCACCCCCAGCAGCGCTACAGGCTTGGGGAGGGGTGGCTGGAGAGCTGCCAGTCAGAGAGGGACCTGGGGCTGTTGACTGACAGCCGGCTGAACATGAGCCAGCAGTGTGCCCAGGTGGCCAAGAAGGCCAATGGCATCCTGGCTTGTGTCAGAAATGGCGTGGCCAGCAGGGACAGGGAAGGGATCTTACCCCTGTACTTGGCACTGGTGAGGCCACACCTCGATTACTGTGTTCAGTTTTGGGCCCCTCACTACAAAAAGGACATTGAATTACTCGAGCGTGTCCAGAGAAGGGCAACGAAGCTGGTGAAGGGTCTGGAGCACATGTCGTACGAGGAGCGGCGGAGGGAACTGGGGTTGTTTAGTCTGGAGAAGAGGAGGCTGAGGGGAGACCTCATCGCCCTCTACAGCTACCTGAAAGGAGGTTGCAGAGAGCTGGGGATGGAGAGGGAATGGCCTCAAGTTGCACCAGGGAAGGTTTAGACTGGATATTAGGAAGTATTTCTGTCCAGAAGGGGTTGTTGGGCGTTGGAATGGGCTGCCCAGGGAGGTGGTGGAGTCCCCATCCCTGGAGGTGTTTAAGAGGCAGGTTGACATAGCGCTGAGGGATATGGTGTAGTTGGGATCTGTCAGTGTTAGGTTAACGGTTGGACTACATGATCTTCAAGGTCTTTTTCAACCTAGATGAATCTGTGTTGCTTCCAGTCACACTCTACTGTCTTTTTGCTGGTAAAAAATGCTGATTGGCATCCTAATGAAAATCTAATTGATACAATCAAACTGTTTCTTGTTGATCCTGAAATGCATGTGGTGACACACTGTAAAAAATTTATTTTCATGTGTAAAGGAAACATGTCACCTTCAATGTGCCCCTGCTTTACATTAAAGATACACTGTTTAGAGTTTTATCTGATAATTAAGAACCTACATGAAGATCAAAAGTTGATTTTAATTTATACAAATAATTTCTATTAAACAGCTTCTATGAATGAGACTCTCTGAAATTGAGACCTTGAAAGTGCTCTACAGTAAATGTAATCTTAATATTAGTACAGTAATCTTAATATTTGCTGCTGAAATATGATTAATTATATATTATGCTATTTACTGTGAAAGTTGGATGTTCTTAAACTCTCCTTGATGTATATGAGCTGCCCAACTTGGATGCTTTTTCATTCTCTTTTTGGCAGTGGATTTCATACATTCAAAGTGAAAACTCCCATCTTATTAGTGTTGCATGTCTGAATTCAAATCTCTCTTACAATGCTGGGTGTGGTTTTACTTGCTTTGTCATTGGCATTTCCAATAGTTCTATGGTGGTGATTTGGAACCTAAATAGTAGAGACATCCCATCTCTAAAGTAATGTCAAAATCATAAGAAAAACTGAGTGCAATACTACAAAATTAGGCCCTTTACCCCCTTTGCCCCTCCCTGTCCCCAGGGCTGAAGTTGGCTGAGCCACAACTACTTCAGTGGAGAAGTTTGTTTACAGTCTTATGCAAGGGGCTTTTATTCTGCATATGTTACAAATAATAGCTTTGGACTAATAGGAAGATCCTAGAACATTACTCTGACATCTGTAAGTCATTATTGGAAGTTACATTCCTGGTAGAAGGATCTTTCCAACGCTCCCCTTCTCCCAGACCTCTGCTGGAAAAAAAGCCAGCCCCTGTATGTTTGAAGAAACTCGTTCTGATATCGCTTATAGTAGCTACGTGGATAATCCTTACGGTAGAAGTCTGATCTGTCTTATATGTATCAACAATGGCTTAACTACATGAGAATTATTGCAGTAACAGAAAAAACCCTAACTTTTGGGAGAGCAAATTGTCTGGTGAACATATGTCTAAATGCTAAAGTTCACAGGCTCTTTAATCTGAAGTGGCCTGATTCAGCCACCCTTACTTGTGTCAAATAATGGGTGAATTTTCCCAATTAGCTTAGCTAACAGGACTGGGGCCTCAGCTGAGTAATGCAGTATCCTACAGAATAGTATGTACTTTTTTCTTTGCTTATTTTGGCCTGAGTCTCATCTTTGTTTGAGTCTTGGTCTTTGGCTAGTATTTGTTTGCTAGTACCACTAGGAGATCTGAACTCACATAAACTGAAATAGTGAGGGGTTCCAACTTGCATCTCTCCAGGCAGATGACCTCATTACAGCTTTAGGCAATGCAACTGAGACACTCAGGCAATCTCATTAATTCTGAGGGGAACAACTTATTAACTTATTGGTAAAACACATCAGTAATTGCTTGAACTGGGGCTTGATGAAGATGTGCATTATGGATAAAGTTCCTGAAAAACTTCACTAGCAAAGATGGGTAAGAAGATACCCTAAATCAGAGTACCAGAATAATCCATTCACTGTTCTGGCATGCAGAAGAAACATAAATTAATACTAAAAGTAGTAAAGTAAAGCCACTTTGTAAAAGTTGGGGATTTTTTTTGACATGTAGTATACAGAAAAAGGAGAGAGCAATGTAATTAGACATTATAATCAAAATGTTTTGTGAAATTTCTCAAATTAGCTGACAGTTTTTATAAGGTCTTTTGTCAGATCCATAAATCAAATTAAATTGATTTTTGCTAATTTTTTTTTAAATTGAAAGGAAAACTATTTTTTAGTCTGACCAATTTTAGTGTATATAGAAAACGTATGGTAGATAAATTGAAAGACTTGCAAACAATTTGTATGTGCAATTGATTGCTTCTCTTTTCATACATGCTAACTTTAAAATCTAAGTGATAGCACATTTCTACAGTATATAGTTGGTCAAAATATAATTTTAAAAATTATGAATGATTTTGAAAGTTTTCGAAATAATGCTTATTCTTTTGAACATCTTAGAAGGACTGTAAGAAAGCAGAAAAAGGGGTGAATGAAAACAAGATTGCTCACATTTACATAGCTAAATTAACAGTGGGCTTGTATAACACTTTCCTTTCTAGTGTGTGATAAGCCCCATGTGCAATATCTGTATTTGTTGGCAGATGGAAGATGGGAGCAGAGGGAGGTGTTTCTCATTTAAATGGATCTGCTTTCTTTTTTTAGTAATAACCAAGAATAGCTTGGCTATATGTATTTTGTTGCTTAAAATTGCCCTGAGCATATTAATAGTATAGCACAGCATTCAAATAATATCATTTGTGGTGGGTGTGGGAGTGAAGACCTCATAGTTGGTTTGGGAATATCTACCATGGGAAATCTTTTATGAAATAACTGTTACTTCACACAGTGTGGTCCATTCCAAATACTAACCATTTACTCTTCAGATATTTTTCATGAGCCTTGCAGATAAGATATCTCTGTGGGGATTGATTTAGCTGCGTTCAGAAAATAAAGCTCTCACCAGAGATGGGGAAATCACCACACCTTTCTTTCAATTTGGTGGTAGAATATTAATGAGGGGAGTGTTAGTCTCTGGAGCTTCCTCCCACCCTTAAACAAATCAGATTCATATTAGCAATATTTATTATCTAGAAGGGTGACTCAGTGTCAGCTGCTTTCAATTTTTGCTTATAGCACCCTGGAGAAAAATGTATACCTAAGTAACAATTTACATTTTCATTTCTATTTTATTGCAGTGGAGCTGGTCACAATACCATAGTAACAGTTGCTTTGCAGATTTACTTTTGACAGCATTTGATTCTTCGCCATAGTGAAGGTGGTTAAAAGGCTTGCTTGCGGTAAGAACTGGTAAACCTTCAATTCCGAATAATTAAGTACTATTATTTTGTTGAAAGGATATAAGCAGGAAACATTTGTCTTTCTTTAAATAAAGACCAATATTTACAAAAATAAGTAAAAAGAAGTATTTAGTGCATTATTTTGCTTTGGGACTTTCTTCATACATAATGTGTATGCATATTATATTCAACAGCATATGCAATGTGTAAAGACAGTTTTACAACTTCTACAGCTGTTCACCACATGTGTGGCTGCATGGGGAAAACAAGTATGAGCTAAGAATGGTCCCCAGCTTATGCCCCTATGAGAAATGTATATGGTTACAGTAAAAAAATGTACATATAGGTGTTGTTAATAAAATGCTTATAGTTACCAAGGACTGAAGTTTTGAGTAGTACAACAAACTTGTATTTCAAAAACCTCATGTAGAACAAGAAAATTGAACTAAGCTGATGAATATGTTGGTTTGGACTTGTTTTTTTTAACCCATAGAAATTCAACAAATAAACAAAACCCAACACAGGCTTTAGTTTTACTAATTAGGATAGGAATTGCTCTCAAACATTAACTGCAATTCTTGTAGCTAGAAAAGAGAGCAGCCCAATCATATGTTTTGTGTCTTTTTACTAACTTGACCTAACAGATGATAACTTAGCCTTTCCGCTGGATAGATGGTTTCATTTGTTGCCATCACACCTTTTTTACATAAAACGTAAAAGAAAGTATGTTGCATGAGAGAAACCACTCTTGGTTTTGGTTTAAAAAAAAAAGTGTTCTCGTACCTGTGCTAAATAAGTCTGTATTATCATGAATGCATGTGAGATTTATTATGCAGCTGTTAAAAAAATTACCTTTGTAATCCATTCTGCACTAAAAAGAATTTGCTACCTTTTGTATTTCTAACACTGAAACTTTGGACCCAAAGAATTCAGTTGCTTTTCTCTTCAGGGATCTGAATTTCATCCCATACAATGAAACAGGACTGTGGTTGAATATTTTTACCTTGAAGTAAAAGCATTTAAGAAATAAAGGTAAGCACAAGAAAGGATCTCCTCTGGTATATCTGCCTCACACATACATGTATGGATACATAAAGCTCCAAGTGTAATGGAAGACTCCTTTGTGTTTTGTTTGAGAGGGGAAAGAGGACTGGGGATAGGGATCCTGCAATCCCTTCATGGACAGTCAGTGACGTTCTGCCTAGCAGAGGGCCAGTACAAAGTCTGGACACCACATGGAGTCAAAATATGAATGAAGAAGGACAGAGCAGTACATGAAAGCTGTTTCTCTGTATTGGCATAGATGTCAACCCTGAGAAGCAGAGATCTAAAAATGTTTTGTGAATTTGAATTCACTTTGAGTGTGAACATCTTAGAATAGTATCAGATGCATCTATTTGGCAGGCAGCAAGGGTTAGTGCTGTCGGTGCCCTGCAGTATCTTGTCTGTAAGTTCCTCTGGCCCATGTGGGTCCCTATAGAGCAATTAGACTAAAATTGCATCCTGTGAGGTATTTGGGATATGCCTACTTCAGCATTTTAGGTTGGATCAGGAGAGGGCTTTGGAAGCGAACCTCCTAGTCATTCCTACATGTGGGGTTTTGGTTATCAAGATGGTTTGCAGTGTCAGAGTATACAAATGGGATTCCTCCTGAGTGAAATTAAACTGTGACCCAGGACCTAACATGCTCCCACAACTAGTGGATGTGCAATCCACACTGGAATTTGTTGGGAATAACTCCCCATAAACTGTGTGTAGTGTAGATATCAGATCCTCAGCACATACCGTTTTATTCTGTAGACTCCTTCCTATTGTACTATACTTGTTAATAGAGAGATACCCACAGTCTGATCATTAACACGTCTTGCTCTTTTTAAAAAGTATTATGAGAATCTGTGCCTGTATTTCCTATTCCTTCTGGAATTAATTACTGTTCATTAACAAAGTGGTTGGTCTATTTCATGGGAGAAACAGGATGAGACAGATGGAGGCCAGCCAATGTTCTTTAGCACGAGGCCTTTCTCACCCTTATAGTGATAGTTTTGTGGCTTACATGTTAGGAACAATTTTCAGTGTAGTTAAATATTCTGCTTCTGTTGCCTCTTCATACCAAAATATCTTGATGTCTAAATATATAGATATTGAAGTAACATTAAAAATGTGTTCTCTTTATCTGTGAGATAACAAAAGCTCTCTCTCTCCTGTCTGTGTGTACTTGGGATGTATCAGTATACTTTCTAGTGTGGGCAAGTGTTTTCCTTCCATGTTTTAAAGAGTATGTCATGTAGAAATGGTTTGTGGCTTTTTTTTTCTTCCCAAAGAGCAATTGAATGAAACAAATGAAGTATCAAAAAGAAAATGTAAGCATATGATGTTTCTTTCTTAGTAATTTTTGCTACTTAAGCCCTATGCAAGTTGAATTTATAGGTATGCTTTGGCTAGTTCAGAAAAGCATTAATTTTTCAGCGGAGCTTTGAAACCTCTTGCAGATCTATATTGCTATGGTGGATACGTACCATGACAGCCTGTAAATACCTCAGAAAAAAGATTTTTGTGGTGCAGATGGAACTCCCAGTCCTCAAGATAAAATTAATCCTTAAGGCAACAGCAAAATTGAGAGACCTGAATAGCAAATGTACTGGACACATAAATTTATGATTTCTGCTAAAAGTATAACTTGCCTTTGATTTCTTTCTTTTTGTCCATGGTTTTCAACAGCACCGAGTGTGGAATTTTGTTGTCTGTCTGATAAACTTCGGATGGTTCAACAGATGCACAGCTCACACATCGTAAGCAAACCTGTTTTGTACAAAAGGTTCTTGGCCTTGTGATATAGCAGGGCCTGGATTGTCCCTGCTTTTAAGCAATTTCCATGTGATAACACTGGGGGCACTGGCTCTGATGTACTTCGTTTGCTGATGTCCTTCAGCTCATTATCTCCTTCATAGTTGGCATTGCCAGTTCTGTGGAACAAATAACTTAGTAAGAATTTTATGTATTTCTAAATTGTGCAAGGCAGGGAATGTTGGTGGGTTACAAGAAGCAGCTGTGAGAATTACCAAGGCTAATGTTTGGGCCTTTAGTGAGGAATATTAATGAAAATACAGCTAGCTGAATATACTCTAGACTGCCTGTGAACTGATGTGTCACATTTTTTGTCTTTGAATCTGTGCTATGATTGGTATTGTTGGTCAGTTTGTTTCAAGGTGCTTTCAACTGCTTTCAATTTAACTGCATGGACTTCTACGTTGAAAGATTGTCTTTCTCCATGACCCCCATTCTCACTAGGGCAATCAAGAGACTCAAGAACTGGACAGACCAATCTCTTCTCTCAAGGTTTGTTAAAGGAGCAGATAGGAGGTTAGGCTGGTTTTCTTCCTCTCTTTCTTTTCTCAAGACCTCTCTTGATCTTTTGTTTATATACTAAGGAAAAAGAAACTTATATTTGGCTTTTTTAATGTGTGAATGGCAACAAAGAATGGATTTTGATAGCAATTCACATGTCTACACTAAATAATCGATACTTTATGAATCAATGTATGTCACAAAAGTCTTCCAGTAGCAAATTACGTGTCAAATTTAAGTGTAAACCCTTCAAATATTGTATGTATGCACTTCTCTTACATCTCCACTTAGACTCAGTGAAGGACAGTTAAGATTGATAGGTCACATTTCCTGGCACATGTGTTATTGTAATTCCAAGGACGATGAACTAACATGTGGGAAAACCAAACAAATATCCAACATAAGGCATTAATCAGTAGCAGTCTAAAGCATAATAAGGATTACAATGTATTACAGATCACTTGAAGGGATGAAATTGAGATCCAATGCTTGCAAAAAAGACTCCAATTCTCATACATATACACAAAGACAAAAGAATATGTCCTCTGAAATAGTTAACACTACACAGTATATATGAAGGAAAAACTTTTACATTCATTCATAATTCCAGCTAGATCTAAACTGTAAGTCACATAGGAAAGTATAAAATTAAGCACTCTTACACATTTCTTCTGTAGTAGTATTGGTAATTTTCATTGCAAAAGAAAAATAAAGGTGTGTTCTCCAGGAGCAGTTCTAAACCTGAGCATGGAGCAGCAGTGCAGAATTTCTTCCTTGAACTTCTGGAGTTCAAACACAAAATAATTTGGAGCCTGGGCAATAGATTGCTTGGTGATTCCCAAATCCAGAAATTTTGCCACAGGTTGGTATTTAAGTTTGTATAGTTAGCAGCTTTAAATGGGTGACTTTTCCTTGCATGGCAACAATTTTGGAAACAAACTGTATACTAAAGAGAAGCTCATTTAAGGTTCTGCTTTAAACTGTGGTTACCTAGATTGGGCTCCAAAAATGTCATGTTGTACCGCCTTATAAATATTTTGTGACCTCCTCATCCTCAAGCCCCTTTGCAAACAGACTGATAACAAATCAGTAGCTTTATTTAATAAAATAAGGACTTGCACTTCTGTGTTTTTGTGGGGTTGGGTTTTGTTTATGTTTTTTTGTGGGGTTTTTTTTTAGTTTTTGAAATTGTCTAGTTTCACTGGGATCTATAGCTAGATTCTGAACACCTAGCCAATTTATTTTGGGACAGAAATATAGCTTAAGCAGTCTTATTTCAGGCATTTTTACTGTGCTGGATGAAATTTACTTTAGGAAAGATAATGACTATGTATCCAACTGCTTGATTTTTGGTTCTGCTTCATCTGTGAGGCAGGCTGTACTTGAATCTCCTTTCCATTTTGATGTCATGGCCTAGTGGTTCGTGTCCTTGCAATTAAATCAGATTAGGAAGGCAAGAAAAAGAGAAAAAAAAATCAACAAAGGATCAAAAGGGCTAAAAGAAAATATCCAAGCCACATAACTAATACAGTGTGTCAAACCTCAATGCTCAATTACTTTGTCTTGCATTCCTTTCTTTCACTTACCTTTGCTAATTGAAGTTGTTAGTTCTCTATGCAGCAACTTTGTCTTGATGTTTTTCAGTAAAACATTTGGCACCCTGTGGATATTATATAAATAAAAAATAATAAAGTAATTAAGCCATTGTATACATGAGAAGATTTTAGCCTGTGATATTTATGTCTTGGCTGCTAAGAATTCCACCCATAATATGGTCTTGAAACCACAAGCATGCAGTATAAAGTTCATAACAGAATACAGCAGTTTGGGACCCGATTCTGCAAACCACATTTGCAATTTTAGTCATGTGTATAATTCCATATTTTATATATGAACAGGGGTGAATGAGTTATTTAATACGTGGGCTTGAATCTGAAAGTATGTGTATATGTTAATAATTAAATATTTTATATTACTAAGTTTTAGGTGTGCTATGAATAAACTTAAAGAGAATTGTCCAGAACTGAAGAGTTTAAAGTCACCTTCTGCTTATTTGATTAGGTTTGGGATTGGGCTCTAAACAGACAACATGCAGTATGAGGAGTGGGATCCAGCCAGGAAGAAGTGATTGAGCAGTGAAGGTATGCTAGTTTCACATTTTTCTTGTTTGATCTTTTGTTGACTTTTCCCTTCTCTCATACAATCTCTCTTTCTTTCCTCCCTCTTCTGGTCTGTTGTGTTTGCACTTGTTAGGTTGAGGACCTATAAACATCTTATCAGAAAAATGTTGGAAGGAGGTTAAGGGACATATCAGAGTCAGTAAAGGAGGAGTGCTTGGGTATAGGGGAGCCTGTGTAAGGCATGCAGGTCTGAATGGGAGGCACAAAGACAATGGTTAGTCATGCTGGAGGGTTTTAGTCTTTTTCCTTCCTTTTTTAAATCTGAAATCTTTAAGAATGTGTTATTTGAACTGGATATGTAGCATTGGCTTTGGGTTCAAAACCCATGGTACCTTCCAGGATTGGGTTGTATGTGATTTGTTTGTGTTTGGACTTATTCCAGGTTTGCTGCTGCACTTGAAATTCATTCCCTGCCTTAATCCAAAGTAACTTTCAAGTGTAGACAAGCCTAACAGTTCAACACTAACGTTTACTTACCTTTGGCAAAAGTTTTGGGTGTTCAAGGAATGCAGGATCATTCAGTAAGGAATGTAGTATTTTACCTCATTAGTTTATATTAATGAGTTATTTCCTAAGAACCTTTTAATGGCTTAATTTTATTAACTGAGCCTTCCTATTAAAGATTGTATGGGTAGAGTCATATAACTGTAATGATGGAGTTACTGCAGCATAACAACCCATACCTAGTCAGTGACCTACAGTTAAGGCTTAGACCTTCCCTTTCCCTGCCTCCAGCTGCACAATAAAGCACTTCATCGTAAATCAGAAAGTTAATTTTAAATAGTAGCATTTTACCTCAGAGAGGGACAGAATGGGTGACCTGGGCCATAACTGGACTCATCTGAACATACTCCTTGTGCTTGTCCAATTCCAAACCAGTTTTATGTATAAGATATCCTTGCAGGATGCCATTTCATTAATTCCTTTTTAAAAATTTAGTGAATTAGGATATTTACTCTTTTCTGGACTTTCAAAACTACCAATGCTTCTTTAGTATTTCAAGAACATGGCTGCTTGCCTGCTTTCTGGATCCAGGGTAATAGAACCAGTGTTGACTTAATGTAGAGCATGACCTATAAATTTAAAAACAAACAATCCAACAGTTCTTAGAACAGTGTGGTTCTTCCTATCTTTGATTTCTTTTAGCCTTGAAAAGATTCTTGGCACTGTATGAAGTAAGACAGAGTTTTGTGAGAATTAGTCCTTACTAATGTCCGAGAATAATTCTTGTGATCTTGAAATACTTTGACAAGAAAACATTTTCATACTAAGTTGCTCATTTATGGAAGGCTGTGCTTTCAGGGTTATAATCTCCAAGTCAATTTGAGAATAAACATTTTGTAGAGCTTTTGTACTGTCCTTTCTTTTGGTGGGTGAAGTACTTTTAAATAATGCTATAAATAGGCACGTGATCATCAGATGCCTGCATCCTGCAGTGACTATTTAAAGCCCACTTGTGGTAGTGGATTCATCCTAAGAATATTTTCATTAGTAGGAAGTATATTCAGTGCTGTACCAACTACAGCATGTAGTCCTTAGCTCCATGTTTAGTCCCAAGGCCCCAGTCTAGCTCCTTACATAAGGCAGAGTGGATTCTGTGTTTCTTAAAACTGCGGAAATTACCCAGGCAATAGTGTTTTTAGTATGGTAAGGTTTTGAGAACAAGTGAACTCTAATTCTGTCATTAAACTCCAATGTACTAAAAAATGTTAGTTTAAGTGAAATTTGATTTCACAAGAAGTTAAATGCTGTGGCTTTGGTTCAATAAAACAGCATTTGTTAACTATAACACTGTGTGATCTTCAGTAGTGTCTGCTTAGAATTATGTGCTTAAAGTTGTTTGTTAAATCAGTGGTAAATGTGCTAAACTGAGCTTCTTGCTGGATATCCAGGATGTTGGGCATTCAAGAACCTGGCTGATGTGAAGGCTGTTAGGCTCTTTTAAACCCAGAGTAACACGGGAGGTGTCTGTACCTTATAACAGTGTGATGTGAAGACTTTTGACTTAGGGTTGATGAAGGCTGGTATATGTATGCTGCTTATTACTGTAAAGATCTAAAATAATATGAAGAAAAGCTGAGAGAGTTGAGGTTCTTGAGCATGGAGAAGAGAAGGCTCTGGGGAGATCTTATTGTACCCTTTCAGTACTTAAAGGGGGCTTATAAGAAAGATGGGGACAAACATTTCAGCAGGACCTGTAGCAATAGGACAAGGGGTAATGGTTTTAAACTGGAAGAGGGGAGATTTAGAGTAGATATAAGGGAGACATTTTTTACGATGAGGGTGGTGAAACCCTGGAACAGGTTGCCCAGAGAAGTGGTGGAAGCCCCATCCCTGGAAACATTCAAGACCAGGTTGGACGGAGCTCTGAGCAACCTGACGTAGTTGCAGATGTCCCTGCTCATTGCAGGGGGGTTGGACTAGATGATCTTTAAAGGTCCCTTCCAACCCAAACCATTCTATGATTCTATGAATATAGAATGGTATCCACATTAATAAACTCTGTCCTGGGAAGGATTAGTTTGTTCAGGTTGGATGCCATTCTGGCTTGGGTGACATGAATTCAGCTGACTCTTCAGTGCAGGTTAGAGCTTTATGACCATAATGTGAAGTTAGTAATTTAAGCTGGCCCTTAATTTTGTGTGAGTAGTAAATGAGTAGTTATTGTCCACAGAAGTATCCCTTCTGAATTTCATGGGCCTTGTATAAATAAAAACGTTGGTGCCGATGTCTCAGAATTGATGCTGTCTTTAAAAAAAAAAAAAAAAAAAAAAGAGAAAAAAAAGAAATTAAAGCTACCAAATTATGTTAATAGTTTTTACTTGGTGCATAGTTTTTAAGGTATGAATTGACATTTACTTAGGCTTAATTCTGTAGCACTCTGAAAACCTCTAAACCTCTTGCAAGAGAGAACTGTCACAGCTTTCGTACATCTTAGTGTTACATTGCTGGATTGGGCCAGTGTGTGCTAAGTGAAATAATCCTGCCCTGGACAAGAAGTTAATCACTAGATCAGCACATGCTTAAAAAGTAAATAGAAAGGTGAATTATGTATATAATTGTGTTCCACAGCTGCAAAGATTGAGCAGTACAGCTAAGATTACAGGAATTTTCCTTGGTTTTAATAGGAAATTAGGTGTTTCCTGTTTATTCTGCCATGAAATGTAAAAAAACAAATTTGCCAAAGCCAACTGTATATCATTATGTTCCTGGGTGAGCCAACACATGCACCTAATTGTACTTTTATGTGGCAGTTTTTTGTCTTCAGTCCTTGAACTTCATATACATCAACTCTCAGATGAGTTACATATTAGTTTATAACTAAAAATCAATGTTGAGCATGTCTTGGAAAGTCTTGAACTATTTCAGACACCAGGGGAAACAGTGTAAAGTCAACTATGGTCAAGGATGCTCAGTACCTAACAAAGTTGGCCCCAAGGACAAGAATCGGTTCTTAACCAACATCGGTGAAAATGGTGAAAATAATTTGGCTGGGCTCAGCCCTGTGTACAAAGAATTTGATTTTGCCGAGACTTGTGCACTCATCTGTCTTCACCCCCTTGAACAGCTCTTGTGGCTGCTCATTTGAGTGAACCTAATCTGTTTAATTTAATCTTTGCCAGATTGGCACTTAAATGGGTATTTAAAATAAAAATAATCGGTTTGCTTAAGTTTCAATCCCATTTTCAATCAGTGCTCTGGAATTTCAGCTAGCGGAAATCTAGTAGACACACAATATGCATTGAAATATATACGTTGCATTTAGTGCTGTAGAATATTAATTTTCTTCTTTGTTGAAGGGACTTCCCCCACCTCCACATCTCTCCTTGCAAAGATTGTGCATCCTACATATAGACTGAGAGTGATAAGAGAGGAGTATGTCATGCTCCAACATGCGCAACTTTTCAAAAATTGTGTAAGTGGGCTTAGGCTGTCAACAAGCAGTCTGAACTTGTATTTTACTTGTTTCTGCAGGTTTTATAAGCCTGTTCGTGGAAATATTTGATGTAGACTAAATGCTTATTTATAGCAACCTTCGATTTACTTGCTAGAGGTCTCTTATATACAGATAATGTGGACGTTTTGAGGCCTAGTCTTCGGGGGTGCTCAGCACTTCCCAGGACCCGGCCCTTTACTGATGTATGGTACGTGCAGCAGAACTGTACAAGTAAGACTTGTCCAAATAGGTAGAGATCAAAATTAAGTATAAGTGACAATGGTTTATTCTAGGTTGCAAACTGGCATTTCAGGCATGGCTAAATTGTGTCTGAACTCTTTTAAGACACCTTTTGGGTAGATGCAAGAACTCAGCATTGATGATTCAGGGACAAATGGCCCAATTTGTTAATGAAGTCAAAACAGCACTAGAAAAAAAAAATCAACCACCCCCACTCCCCCCAGTAAAAAAGCAGATTAAACCAGTACAATTCTGTTGAAACATTCTGAAACCGCTCTGCATCTTCGCATGGTCTCCATGCCTATACAGGAATATTTGCTTGTTTGGATAATACAATGTTGTGATGGGAGCTTTGCTGTAATAATGCTTGCAAAGGGCCAATAGTGCTAAGAATTACCATGACTTTTAAAGGCTGTATAGGTAATGAGAACAGCAGAGCAGCACAAACCTGTCTTTGTACTCTTAGGAAGCTGTGTCAGAAACTAATTCTCTGCTCATCCTTGCTGAAGCAGAAGACGATTGTTGAGCCGGGCTATGGGTGGAAAGGTTTCACCTGTGATGCAGCTTCCTTAATGGCAGTTTGCTCCAAAATTAAATAGTCTTGACATTGAGACTGAAGTTTTGACAAGCTTCAAAGTGTATTCTGGAGTCTTCACAAGTTTAAAAGTGTATTCTGTACTATACAACCTTTTCTGCTGTCTTCTATCACAAAGTAACAAGCCGCGCATGGTCTGGACTATTCTGCCCAGTGTATACCCCGGCAGCTGCGTGGGGTTGACTGGAACTCCCTGACGGAGGCTTTGGGAGGGGATCAGCGGCCTTCCCAGCGCGGGTGGCTGCGCTCGGGGGGCGGCCCGGCCTCGCTCCGGCCCTCTCCGGCCGCGGCGGGAGCAGCGCCGGGCTCCGGCCGCCTCCACCGGCCGCTCCGGGGACGGGACCTTCGTGCTGCACCGGTGCTGAGGTGCTCGTTCATACCGCGGCTTGTACTTAGCGTCCGGTATTGCGGACGAGTGCAGACGGAATTATCTGCCGTGATGTGCCGGCTGCTTTGCCTGTGTTTCAGCGCAGACGCTCGGCAGCTGGTGCGGCTGCGGGCCGGAGCTGCCCTGTGCGGCGGGGCTACCGCCGTTGTGCCCCCTGGCCCCGCTCCCGGCTGCGGCTGCCCGAGCCGCCGGGCTCCGCGCCCCGCGCGGGGGCTCCGCTGCAGGCCGGGGGCGCGCGGGGCCCGGGACGGGGCGGGCGCGAGCGGCCGTCACGGCGCCGTCCCCGCCCCGCGCCCAATGGCGGCTGGGTGCCGCCCCCCGTCCGCCCCGCCCCGCCCCGCCGTGTGCGCGGCGCTGCAGCGCCATGGGGTTACTCGCGGGCTGGGGGCCGGGCGGGCGGCTGCGCGCCTCCTCCGCCACCGCCTCCCGCGCACCGCGGGCCGGGCAGTAGTGGCCGGCGCTGGGCGGCCTCGGTGAGGGCTGCCCTCCCGTCCCGTCCCGTCCCGTCCCCGCCCTCCCTCCCGCCCGGCCGGCGCCGCCGTGCCCATGGCGTAGCCGCGCTGCTGCGCGCCTGCCCCCGCGGGACGCGGCGTGGACAGACCTGCTGCCAGGTGGGTGCGGCGGCCGCGACCCCCACCCCGCCGGCGGGCGGCCCGGGCCGAGGGGAGGCGCCGGGCGCCCCGCAGGGATGCGCCGGGCGTTGGGGCGGGCGCGGGGTGTGCTCCCCGCGACATGTCACCCTGAGCGGGGGCAGCAGCGGGCGGCGGCGGCGGCGGGAGGGTCCCCGGGGGGCGCCGCCGGCCTCCGCGGAGCCGCCCGGCTCGGGGGTGCGGGACCTGCGCGGGGGTGAGACGGGCAGTGTCCGCGCGTGGGCGCGTGTGCGGTGCGGAGCGCTGGAAGCGGCTCGCCCGTGCGGGCTCCGTGTGGGAATGAAGCGGGGAGCCGTGCGGGGGCCTTGGGGCGAGTGAAAGCTGCAGGTGTCCCAGCGAAACTCGTCTGGGTCAGGCTGGTCGGAACGTGCTGGGCCAGGTGACTCACCCAGTGAAACCCTTTAGAGGTGCTAACGCCACTGTGCGTGTCGGGGTCATTGTACCTGCAATGAGGCCAGCTGGGAACTTAGTAATGCACGAGCAGAGTGTAAATTCAGCACATGGGAGAATACTATAAAGGCTGACATCGTGTCACTCGTTATAGTTTCACTGCGGAGTTGCTGACCTGTGGGATTTACCGTTGTGCATTTTGCAGGGGATGTACTGGGGTTGATTCACTGCAGCCTTCCGAGCACGTCTCTCCTAGCAATAACCATAATATGCCATCAAGGTTACATGTAAATGAAGTAACTTTTTAAACTTTCCTCAGTTTCAGATGTGCTTGTAATTCCAAAGTTATTGTCATTGAAGTCAAATGGTATGGGAGATGATACTTCTTGTCTTTTTCAAAATAAAGGACTTCAGGTATAGCTGCATGTGTGGTTATGCCTTTTCCACTTGCTGTGGATGTAACTAGATATAAATCTGTTTATTTCAGTTCTATTAAGCTGTAGCTGTTATAATTTAATTGCTATCATTTATTGTTTTCTTCTCAAATGTATGGTCATCAGCATAGTTCAGCTTTTACGAAAACCTCTCGATAGAGTTTGTAACCTCTTAGAAAGAGACTTGGATGAACGAGTGCCATGATTTTGTTCTCAGAAAGAAATTTTTTTGGTTGGGTCTGTATTTATACCAAACTAAGTATTTACCTTTTTTTTTTTTTTTGGATGAGGCCAAACAGGCTGATATTAGACCCCCTCTGGGGAGAAAACCCAAAGGGAGAGTGCCATTTGCGCTCTAATTGTGGGACCAGTTAGGTTCGACTCATAGTGACCTGGACCACTTGTTGCCATCATAGTCTCACATGTGAAAGACTTTAAAACTACGCGTGTAAATACAACTTCTTCCAAAGACAAAATCTATTTGTTTATCACTTCTTGCTAGGAATACTTTCTTCCCCTCCAGTCCAGATTTCTTCCATGAATGCTAGGGACAACATGAGTTGGTAGCTGGGTTTTAATTAGCACTGCACAGGTGTCCTGTCAAAGTATTTCCAACAAGAGTGTTAGCAAAATGTTAGTGGAAGATGCTTATTCATTTGAAGGCTCCGGTTTAACGCGTGGAAGCTTAAGAGGGCTTGAATTCTAGCTGAGGAGGAGCTGCCCTTGTTCGGACACAGACCTGGGCTGACACCAACCGCTCAGCATTCCCGGATAGCTGGGGGAGGAAGGGAGGGACGGGTGTTGGAGGGGGGGCAGGTTGTTGGCTTCCTTCAGTGAAGAGTCCTTTACTCTGAAACTTGCTTCCCCCAATTGTTTGCTATAGTCCAACGTTGTTAAGTTTAAAGTGACACTTCAATTTTTTTTCTTCTACCATGCTTTCTCCCTCTGGCGAGGTCTTGTTTGATCGTTAATTCTGATGGATGTTTTGCGTGTCCAGAGCTTCATCTAGTCAGAGTATGTAAATGATATCCACCATGGATGTGATTTCTTTTAAAAAGTAAGTTTCAATTTTTGTTCTCTGGCATGCAAAACATCTTTTAAGATCCCAGCATCTTGATGCCTACCTCTAGGAACAGTGTTTTGAAGTTAATTGCTAAACCAGCAGGGGGAACACAAAACTTTCTGTCAGTGAAGTCTCTCTTCCTACCACAGTTGCAACTTGTTAAAACTTTGGGCCTGTGATTTTGATAGTATTTCTTTAGAAGATGAATATCAATTTGCTCAAGGAAAAAAAAAAAAACAACCATACATTGGAAAAAATGCATTATTTTTGAATGCTTGTTTATTAGTTTGCTCTAGCAGGCATGTCTCCCACTCTTCTGAATGGAATTTTTGTCGGATTAGCCAGAACTGAACTTGAAAAAACATTGGAGGTTTATTTAAGTGAAATTTCTCTTTGAAGATGTTTGAGGTGAATTAATTAAACCCAAGAAATTATATTTTGAGTAATCCCATAAAATTTTAGATAACGAGCTAGAAAAAATATTTTCACAGTAAAACTACTACTGTATTACATTTATGATTGTATATAGAAATCTTGAGAGCTACAGCTGAGTCACAAAAAAAGTTGTATTCTCACAAGAAACTATTCCTAATATTTAGGGTTTCCATAAGAGAGAATATTTTTAGATATTCTCTTAGGTTTTAAGAAGTCATTACTAGCTTATTACTAGGTCAACTGACGTTCCCAGCACAGCTCAATAATGCTTTTTCTCTTTAATTTGTATTGGTGTAAAAATTGATGATGTCTTTTTTGCCGGGAATACTGAATGTAAAGGCAGTTGCCAAAGAAGGTTATCTGGATGACTTGAGTAGATCCATATTGCTTTCTAGTCTGTGAAGTCTGATGCAGCCAAATGGCAAATACTTAAGGTATATAAACAGATTGCTGAACGCTAAGTGAAGAATGGGAATTTGCAGCATGTCAGCTATTCCCCAGTAAGAGCCAGGGAATGGGCTCTTACCCTGCAGTAAATGTGAGATATCTTGCTGTTTATACCTGGGGTTAAGCTGTCTTTCACTGATGGTGGGGTCAAAACATGCCTGGGAGCACTTGCTACAGAGTAGCTGAATTGCTACTTGTGAGTGGTAACAATTGGATATTCTCCTAGCATTTGGTCTTAGAGCAAGGGGAGACAAAATACAGTTCAATTGATATTAACAGTCCCGGGTCAGGTTTAAAAGAAGATATGTAAGCTCCTCCGTCTCTGGCACTGACGGCATACTGAGGTACTAAATGAATCTTCTTTCCGTTGTTTCAGTGACCAGGAATGCATATATTCCAATAGCCACGCATTCTTCTCTAATAGCATTATCTGAAGTTGCCAAATACTGAAGGAGCAAAAGGATGTATCTTAAGTAAACATTGGTGATCTCCCTCTTCCCTCACTTTTGTGGAATCACAAAACTTTCTCCCCTGTACGGTTCTCTGAGATGCTGAAGTACATAGTTGGTAAAGTCAAAGTGAGATTTCTGTTTTAATGTTATTTGAAAATAGAACTAAAGCTTTGCCTGATTTGACTTAGGGTTCTTTTGTTTGATATCTCCAGTAATATTCTGCTAACATTTAAGACATGAATTACCAAGTCTTGGGCAGTTTATGTAGATCTCAAAAAATACTCTGTGGGAGACAGCTTGCAAATATCTTTGCAATCATATTACTTTTGATCTAGTTCCACAAAATATTTGTGTATTATAAATAGGCATTACTTCTATAGCAGTAATATTTGTGGTGATTAACAGCGGTATGCTAGTTTCTAGCCACTTCATGAATAGAAGCGTGTTTTGCCATAAAAACGTACTAGCAAAAAAGTAGTGCAATTGGAACTGCTTTATCCATAACTGTGGATTCACATTTTTATGTGCTGGCAGTCACCCAATAGAGCAACATTTCTTGCGCTATTACAGCAACAATTAACTCTATGGTAGCCAAACTGAAACAGATTTACACGTTTCTGGAAATCACTGAAAGAGGGACTTTAAAGCTGCTACTTAGTATATATCCCATATTTTTTATTTCCACTCTGACAAAGCAGATTTTTTTAAAAGAACATCCTTTATGACCTTGAGGATCTGAATAGTCAGCAGAGAACATTTTATATACTGCATTGTAAGTGTTATATTGTTGGATTGTACTGCTTACAAATAATTGTCTGGCAAAATATGCTAGTTTATGATGTATTTATAATGAAATAAATTAATTTACTGAGGGAAGTGTGAAAATCATTATTTCATATTAATTCTGTGGATAGTAGTTTAAAATGAGATATATCTGTTTATTGCTAACAAATTTAATTCTGTTATATTTAACACTTCTCTTTAATGGTCTGTCTAATTTCAATACACTAGTTGGTCAAGTTCAGATTTTTTTTCTGTTGTAATATGTTCTAAGATCTCAGGAGTCAGCTGGGAAGGGCCCCTCTTTTAAAAAAGTTTAGTTGTGACCTTGCAAGGGACCTGTTTAGATTGCAGGAGAATAGCTTATCTAGAGGTCATGGGTCTGGAACAGGTTAATTACAGAGCTAACGTATAGATTGTTTTTCTGCACAGAAGGCAGTAGGGGCTGTGATACATAAGGTAGCATTCATGATTCTGAAAAAAGAATGGCAATTCACACTCCCATTTCCTTTGTAAGCCTAAGCATTTTCTGTTGGAAATTAGTGAAGGTTGTGTGAATCAGGGACAATTAAAAAAATCTCAAAGTATCCAGTGAGTTTACTGTATAGTATAGATCTGCTGAATGCATGTATTTCTTTGCCAAGAAGGTAGAGGTGGATTGGGGACTGATATGTCCTCTTTTGTGATAGATTTATAAAAGTATTTTTTTAGACTATAGCTGCATTTACCATAGTTCTCAATCACATTGTGTCAGTGTTTTATCATCAAAGCAATACTTTGTTTTTGACAATGGTTTGAGTGAAGCAAAATTCTGTTTTGATTTAGAAAACAGCTATTATGTATGGTATTTGAAAACATAGGCCTTTTCTTATATTAAGGCTATTACATTAATGGACCAAGTCATTCCTCCAGTATGTACAGGTTGTGTTATGTGATGGATTAGTTCCTCACTTCAGTGTTTAAAATGACAAGTATTTCTGAATACTTGTAGATCTGGTGGTTCAGTTTGCTCCAGTGATGAGGTGCAGTGATTTTCTTGTGGCATACAAGATGCACAAATTATTTGTATGAATATAGGAATTTATTGTGGCCTTCCATCTCCCTAAACTTGTGTTTGAACCTTTTTACAGTCTTCATGTGTGCATGTAATATGAAATAATGAAAGGCAGGAAATTCTATGTGGTAAAAATTATATGGGAGTATATCTCTATTCTGAGTGGAACATGCCAGTGATGTGTATCTTGGTTGAAATAAATCCTCATCATCATGCTTATAAATGATAATTTTTATGAAAAAAGTTGTGCCTCAACCTGAATGTGTTTCTCTGCCCAACAAATTAAACTACACTGGTTATTTGGCAGACAACTAGGGAGAGGGTAGATTACTCCTACACAAAGGGAAGCTCCTTTTGACTCATTCTTTTAATTGTGTGGCACTTTAAGGTCTTCCCTATTTGTGTGGGAGAAGTTTCCTATCTTACAGATGCGTATCTGAAAATTTAGTGGCTAACAGCTAACTTTTGATAAACGTGTTTATCTTGTGTTCTTGTTTAGCAACCTGAAGAAATAATCTATTAATCTACCTGCTTTCTAGAGTATGCCTTATTCTAGAGAGCAAAATTCAATACATGCTGCGTTTGGTGTTGTTTTTTTCCCCAAATACTTACATCTTATAATATCTTATGGCCAGTAGTAGTAGTGGGGAGGGCTGATTTGTATCACCTCGTACAATTCCCATGTAATGGGAAATGCTGGTTTTCAATCCTGTTCAATTTGCTGACACCCCCACCCCCCAAAAGGATGGCATCCTTATATAGCAAATTTCTGCTTAATGCCATAGTCTTGCTTTTCACCCCTTATGGGTGTTTCACAATTATCCCAGAGAATTTTGAGTATTTGTAGGCCATGATTTCACAAACACTTTTCTAAATGTGTAGAGGTCATTTCAAGATTTGAAATCCAACAGAGATTGATGTAGCTTTTTCTCCTGGTAGGAAGGTTCCAGCTATTCTAGCTAGAATATTTCTAGGTACAGTTCTAAAGTTTTGTAGTTTAGTCTTGGAAAAATAACAGCATTGAGCATTCATTGACAGAATAATGTGCTGAAATCTTTTACCTTGAGTGGAAGAAGTCTTGCTGAGTTGTTGGTAACTTTCCATCCTGCTGTGGTTCCGTCTCCACAAGGAGATGCCTTCCCTAGGGTTATATCTATCTTGATAGGTACATTAGAGCTGTTAGCTGTTTAGTTTAGGTGTGCAATTAGAAACTGAGCCAAGTAAAACTTAAGATAAATTAAATTTGTGTGAGGTTGTTGGCTGCTACTGTGTTTGTGAAGAGTAAGATAGTCCAGTGCCAGGAAACCTATTCTGTTTCCAATTAGAAACCATTAAAAAAAAAAAAAAAAAAGTAATTAGGCCAAGGAAATTTAACTATGAGGAGGAAAGGTTGTAGAGATTTGTTTTCATGCAATTTATGATCTTCTTGTTCAGCCTGAAGATTCCTATGCCCTAGAAATGTTTTCGCTTCAGGGTAAACTTTTCAGAAGCGGCAGGTCCCATTTCAAAAACACGAGCCTGGTTCCTGTTAGTTGTGGTGAGATATTACTGTCCGAGTTCAGTGGGAACTTGAGTTTTATTTAAATGTAGGTTTGAGACTCATAGATTTCTTGGGCTGCCATGAAAACTTTAACCTAGTCTTTATGTATGTACATTTCTAGAAGTCTGCTCTTCAACTCTGCTCCCTGACTGTTCGTCAGGAAAGTGGTGTATAATTGTGCCACTGGTATTCCCTGATAAGAGCAGTGAGATTTTTTCATCCCTTTTATAACTAGAAGACAGAATCAGAACTGCCTAAAGTAGTGTTGTCTTTCTAGGTAGGTGTTAGGGGGGAGCTGCTGTGGCCATGTTGAGGTTCTGTTATGACTTTTTTGCTTGTGAAAGAATGGCCTACCTGTGAGTTGCACAGAAAATATGTGGTTGAAGCTGGTACTAGATTGCAGATTGCTCAAGCCATTATAGTACAAGAACTGTACAGCATCCCAATATCTTGCTTTCTCCACTCCCTTTAGAGATGCTCTGTTGTAGGATATCCCTGAGGAGTCCACATTAAAGCAGAAAAGTTCTGTTTCGGTACTTGAATTACACAGAGGGTGTTGGTCTTGTTAAACTCTGTCTTCAGTGCCATGTGTGCTCCTTTCTGTAGAGATTTGGTAACCTCTAGGAATTTCTGCTGTTGTCCAAAAGGAATCTGTTCCAGTCTCTTTCTCGTGGAAGAGTCTTGTGTATTCCTTCCACTAAGAGTCCTGAATGCATTTCCTTCCCTTCCACCTATTGAAACTCTCCTACATCCTGATACTGTAAGAGGCTATTCTCTTGTTTACATTTGGTAAGCAAAACCTTGCCCCTCAGCCTATAAAGATTCAGCTGCATACCTCCTTGCCTTTGGGGGAAGGGAAGTCCTGGGAACATACAACAGAATGATTTTTATCCTGTTTCTGTAAACTGTCCCTTTTGTGCTATATTGTGCAATGGTTATTCAGCTGAAACTTCCACAGTGTCTGGTGTCATGACTTTATTTTGCTGATCTAAACTCAGAGTAATTCAAGTCAGGTGATTAGAAACCAGAAGCTGGGAAGCTGAAGGGAAAGTTGGTTATGAAATGATACTGAGAATAGACACCCTCATTCAAACTGGAGCTTCATCCTAGCTGTGGGCAAAATACATACCAGGTAACAAAATCAACTTCAGTAAACCGTTAGTAAAAAGGTGGAATGGTTTCACATCTTTTATAGACTCATTTGTGTATATTTTGTGGCTTCCTGTAATTTGGCAGGCTACATTGTAATACGTTAATAAGAAAATAAATAAACAAAATGTTAAAACAAAAGTCACATGGAATAGAGGGGCACAATTGCTAAATGGCATAAAACATCTTCCCTTGGCACTTGTCCAGTTCCCATAGCCTTTAACTGTGACTTGTTGAAATGTCCCATTACAAGCACAGCAGCATGTGAACTGCAGGACATCAGAGTTACTTTTTCCCTGGGCTTTTGATATGTCAGGATTTTTAGTTTTATTACTATTCATATATTCTCTGAAAATGAAACCACTTTGTTGTTCCTAAAACAGAATCTGGCCCCTTAATAGTTTATGAATAAATTACCGGTTTGAATTTTGAATGGTGGAACTTCATGTATATGCCTTGGACATAGGCATTAAAAAATTAGATACAAATTTTCAATTCCACATTAATATTTGTTAACACTGTTAGCTGTCCAACTTGTATGTGTGCAAATAGTCCAGAATTGACAGAGGATAAATGTAATCTAATAAAAAAGAAATCTGCTAAAATGCATATTTAATAGGACTAGGGTTATAAATAAACTATTTCAAATAGTTCTATTTCTAAGTTTATAGAACTGCTTGTGTAGTTAACCATTTGTGAATTTTTTTAAATTGAGCTTGGATGTACTTGATTACAAATGATTGCCTTTTTTACTTGTGCGTGGAATGCATGTATTCATTGCATTCACGTAGAGAACCAACATGAACAAGTGGGAGAAAAACTGGTTAAATAAGTTAAATGGTTGCCATGCGTAAAACAAACAAACAAAAAGTGGAAAAGCTTTGGCCGTGAAGGCTTTCTTGGATGGCCTAGAAACTTGGGTTCATGTTGCTATGGCAAAACAACACAAAGGGACAGATCCTGCTGGCTTCGCTCGAGTATCCCCATTCACTTTGGTGGGACTTGTGACGTGACTTAGAGGAGGAGGATTTTTGGCTTGCTTTGGTAGAGAACTGTTTGTTACCAGTGTTGTAGAGAGCTGTGCAACCCCTGGCACCATGCATGGAAAGAGGAGGGAATTACCAGAGTCCATGTTGATAAGGAGGAGAGGAAGTGGAAGTTATTCTTTAGGCAGTAAAGGAAAAGGTTAGACAACGAGGAAGATAGAGTTAAGGCAAGGGAAGAACATGTATGGGAAGGGTAGGTGGTGAATAAAGAAACAGATGGTGACTATTGGGGAAAAGGCTTAAGGGAGCAGAAATAAAAGGGGAAAATAAAGCAATAAGAACCCAATTCAGCAATAAATGTGGCAAATTCCTGTGCTGTAGAAGCCTTTAATAAGAAACAGAAACACCCCCAAATCTGTGGCTGTGGCCACCTGCAGGCATATGTATTGCTACGTTGGACTGTGCAGAGAAGCTTTGAAAAAGTAGTAAAAAAAAAAAAAAAAATTATCTGGAGAAGAAAAGTGAGTAAAAATTGAAGCTAAGGAGGCCACTGATCTTGAGTAATATGTAATAGATATTTTGCTAGAAATACAGAAACAGGTTGAGGTAGAAAGGTGCTCAAATGTTCTGAAGACAGAGCTTAATCTTAGGGCTTTATACTTGGTCATTTTCATTTGTAGTTCTTCAAGCACTTCAGAGCAGAGTCCTGTCCTTGTTTTGGAGAGCAGTAATCAGGCATGGGGATGGATACCTTTCTACTGGTGGCAGAATGGTGCAGAATGTGATTTCTTAGTAACAAGCCATCCATAGACCACAAAGCCTTATGTCCTGGTAGCTCCTGTCAGTGAGTGCTGGGAAATCCTTAGGGGAAAGGTGTTTTTTTTGAGAGTAAGCAGCATGCTTCTAGCTTCTGAATTCTTTGGTCATGTTGTAGTATTAAAGGTGACTTTTTAGTTCAAAGGATAGCATCAAAAATCCACAAAAGACTGGAATTCTGAGGAAGATGAGTAGCGGATTTTTACAAAGAAAAAGTATTTCAGTTAATGAGAGGTAGAGATATCAGTAGTGCACTGAAGTGATTTGCACTTTGTGCTTACTGCTGCTGGTTCTCACAAAGATTCTTTTAAATACCATTGACTTAAGGAGCGTTTGTTGTCCATTAACTTAGGGTAGCAATGAGATCCGTCCTTGTGTGGCTGGCCACACTCACAGGCCAGTCAGTACATCCCAGTGTCCTCCAAAAGCATCATATTTTTCACTGGTTTCTAGCTAAGCTTTATGCATTAAACTTCTCATGGACATTAGAGGTTCCTACTTTAAACCAAATTAAAACCTCATACTTCCTCCTTTTCTTGTCTTCACATACTTAAAAATGTGTTTTTTCCCTTCCACTCCCCCAGTCGTCTTTCAAACCTAATAAAATCTAGTAGTAGTAAGATCCTTCCTGATGTTCCCAGTAGCACCCATTCCTGATTGCATCTGCAAAATGATACTTCTCAATAAAACACGCTCTTATGTGCTTTTTAGACCCTCAGTTTCATCACGACTAGTGGTCTTTTATGACAGCAAGCTTCAGTGAAAATTACCTCAGCAGACTGTGCCTCTTAGTAAGTCTTCAATGGCTATGGCTGCAGATGCCCTCTTTTGTCAGACTTTCTTGCAGCTTGTAGTAGTATAATGCATTGGCATGAAAACTGTTTAGTAAACCCAAAACTCTCATGTAATTTTCTTTTCCTCTTCCTCATTGGGATTTTTTGGTTATACTTTTAGTGTGCCCTTTTGTGACCTCAGTTACAAAAATAGCTACCCAGATATACCCCAAAGGAAAAGATGATTCTCTCGGAAATTTCTTTTGAATCTTGAATTGACTAGCAGTTGTGTTTACTCCTTGGATAAATAGCTTAGGTTCCTGATCCCTTTGTGCAGCTTTCTCCTCTTATTTCAAAGGAAATGTCCCCCTATTCTGTGGACTACCTCAACTTTTTCTAGTTTGCAGGTTTCACATATTCCTCTAGTGACAGCAGTTTTCACATCGAAGCAAGATCTGGCATGTTTTGCACCACAGCTGAATTTTTCTCACCTATTTTCATATTCATTTCTATTTGGTACTGTCAGATGATCAGATAATAGCAGCTTTGTAGCTGACTTTCGTCACAGGTGAGGATGATCAGGTTTTCCAAAATGCTGACAAATGGCCTGCTTAGTAGGTTTATTCTTAAATGAATTACTAGTAGCATTTTTGTATGTGCTTTTTGACTTGAATTGCTGCTGTGTAGCTGACAGTTTGGAATTAATCCATCCTAAATTCATGAAACTCACTGTCTGTCACCCTTTCACATTGTCTTTCAAGGTTTGAAATTTGCCCTCCTTCTTGAAGTTTGTGAATGTGTATCTTCAAGCAAGTGAGCCCTTTCTTTAGAAAGCTCTTCCTAATTTTCATTTAGGTCTGCATTATTCACCCTTCACAAGCTGGCAGAATCAGTAGAAGCCTAGGGCTTTTTGATCATATACTGCCTGCCCCAAGTTATAACTTGTACGTGTTAGTGGTCAGTGGGTTGTGGTAGGAATCAAATCAGTCTTTCATTTTTACATACAGATGGAAATGTGTATGTATTCTCTCTCCCTTTTAAATCATCTTTCCCAAATCAAAGTGGAATCGCAACTTGGCCTTTTAACATACTTAGGTGGCTGACACAGAATGGGATTCTCAGCTGCTCTCGGCAGCATTGCTTTATCTCCAGTTCTTTCCCTGCGTTCCCTATTTCTGCACAACTGTGTGCCTCATAAAAATGTCACTGAGGAATGCGAGGTTTGTGATGATGGAAGAGTGATCTAAGTAATGTCTTGTGTTTTCCTATTTAGTATATCACTGAGCGTATGTGCTGTAGTTGCTCTTTTTCTGGTTTCTCTTTTGTTCAAAGTTGATGAAATGTTATACATCAGTAACTCAGGTTTCAGAATGTTTATTCATTGCCTGTTTGCACATATGACATCTTGCAGGACATTATGATGGTCTTTATAGCTTAGACTGACTAGAAACCTCATGATTTTTTGTATTTGATCATTTTTCTTTATGGCAACAATTGAAAAATGAGTTAGCAACCAAATGCTCTCACTGAGTAGATCGCATTTCTTTTCACCTAGAGAAATAGCAACAAATGATTCCAGCTTACAATTGAGTTCCCAAATGGTGTTCGATATTTGTCATAAATTCCTTATGGCTTGCCATTTTGGCATTAAACCTGTTTGATTTGGATTTTCATGTTCAAAAGCTTCTGTGTTAAAGGATTGTCCAACACTCTTGTCAACAATTTATTATTTCTGTTTAATAAAGGTTGGCCTTAATTTACCACAAAGTTTAGTATCCCTCGTGGATTTGAGGGTTTAGCTATATAACCTTACACTCTACGGGGAGATGAGAGATATCTAGGAACGCATTGAATGCTTCCAGTAGGTTCAGGATGAATAATTTTTACAAGCCTTTTAAATTACCCAAGGAAGCTGTCATTTTGTGAGGTTCTCCTGTTTTGAGCTGTTTCTAGCATTGGTTTTGTGTGTGTGTGTTCATCATTCTCCAGAACTTTTTTTTTCTTGAAGATGAACCCGCCTTCTACAAAATGTTGTGGAAGAAATCTCTAGGTAAATCATACTTGTTTGGGGTTTTAGGGTGGACTATTGCTGCTTTACGAGTCTGTGTTGTTTCTCTTGCTATTAATGATACAAATTCATTGCAGTGTCTTGTTACCTCAGTCATGTTGTGTGGTAGTATTGTAGTCTCATCTAACATTTTTTTGTATGTATTGATCCTAGCAAGCAGTGGAAAGACTAGTTCATGACAGAGAGCCTATAAGTGACGAAACATTCAACCTCAGTAACACTGATATGTTTTACTATGGAATAAGCAAAATTGTACAGAACTGATATTACATGAATGATAAGTAGGTATTTATTTATTGAATTTTTTTTCCTCTTAGATTAATTAATATGTATTCCTAAATTTCTGGCCAGTTTTAAAAAGGACAGTGCATGGAAGAGAACAAAAATGCAGTTTGGGCTTTGGGGTTTTTGGGTTTGGTTTTGGTGTTGGTTTTGGTTTTTTTTTTGGTGTTTTTTGTTTGTTGGGTTTTTTGTTTTGTTTTTGTTTGTTGGGGTTTTGTTAATTTGTTTGTGTTTATTTTTGTTTTTGTGGGGTTTTTTTTGTTCCGCTAAGGCTATTTTAAACATTCCAGGATAGTTTTACAGGTTCTTGATTTTTGAGGTCAAGGTTTTAGGTTAGTATGACTATTTTCACAGATAGTGACAATGTTGTATAATTTAATTCTGATGGAAAAGAATCATACATTAATCATACATAACTTTGTGAATAGCAGATAACAAGACACCCAGATCTTGTTTACACTGTGCAAAATGATAAGCGTAGCACTTCAGAATCAAGAGTAAACTCCCTTTCCTCAGATTGAGGCCAGTAGGTAGAAGATAAAGATTACTAGGTAGCATTACTAGAGTTACAGTTTCTCTATGGGTTTCCTTCATTCACTGCTGTGGTCTGACAATGTTTCTAAGCCACTGGAAGGGAGGCGATGAGGAGGTATACACAGGGGAGAGAACCAGTTACAGAATTTCAATCTAAAATACCCTTTGTCAAAAGCAAACAGGAAACAAAAGCAAATGTGTTTCTTGTATGGGACACTGAGCTTGAAAGTGAACTGCATGAAACCCAATGTTGTAATAGGTACTCAGCTCCTCCCTTGCCTCATGTGTTTCTGTCCTGCAGAAGCGTGGTGTGTGGGTGCTCCCACCAGCCTGCAGGAGCCCTCCTGAGCTCTCTACCCACCCAGGTGGGATCTGGGGCCCCGCTGAGACTGGTCAGAGGTCTTAGGGGCTGGGTGCTGAGTGAAGAATCTGTTGGAGGCTGTAGTTCTGGTCTTAGGCACTCACAGCCCTTTCTTGGTGGGTAACCGCAGCTCCCTCTGCACAGGGCAGTGCTGCCTCTGCTGAATGACCCCTGGAGAAATTCTGCAAAGGAGTTTCTGGTGTTTTCCTCATAGCCGTAGGAGTGCTATCAGCAGATATCTGGAAGTGCTGGTCCAGGTGCAGGTTTTCCTTGTGCAGACTTTTGATCATGCACAGCATGGCACACACTGTATAACAGAGACTAGCCTTCGTACTTCATTCCATTTTAATGTCAGCAAGAACCTTTTAAATGGTATTCATGTTGTCACAGTTTAGATTTTGGTCCTGATTCAGCATTTTGCTATCGCTTAGCCCTGTGATGGTTGTTTGTAATTGCTTGCCTTGCTTTGTGGTGAGTGTTAGTGGTTGCTGAGGCACCATCTGTCATCTGCTTCTGTGGGCTGGTAATGAAGTAAATTAGATAAGATTTTTATTTGATTGAATATGATACTAATGTTCTGGTTCCTTACCTACTTGGTCTATAGTTTTATTCTAGACATCTAGATGACTGAGAATAGATTTTTAAAAAAGTATAAGAGGATATTGGGCATCTAGTAAGTGTTTCCCCTTAAAAATCTGCAACATGCATTCTGGGGGCAGAATTTATGATGTTTTTAATGCCTGCAGCTGTCAGCTGTATCGTCATTTATTTGTATAGCACATTTAAGTTGTTTTACTGACCTGGTATGTCATGTCTTGAAATCTCTTAAAGTAAAGGTTCTGAACAGCTTTATATTTAGGGTCAAGTGGCCTTGAGAAGTTTTCAGAATTTGTGATACTGAGAAATGATGAGTTAAATTTATTGTGTTACCTGTAAACCAGCTAGAGCACATGTGAAACATTTCTCCATGGTATAATAAAGGTTGCAGCAGATAAATAAGCAAACAAATGTTTATATGTCCCAGAGAAAGTCCAAATACTTAAAATAAACATGTCTGAGGCTATGAGTACCATTGACAGACTTCAGCAGGACTCCAGTATTAGTCAACAGAAAGGACTCTGGAATTTCACTTCCAAGTAGATCACACCTTGCACAATGTATAATATGAAAGAGCAACAGCTGCAATATGGGGGGGAAGAGAACTAAGCTATCAGTACCTAGGGTATCTGGCAATATAAAATGCACTCCTTTAGTAGTTCTTTAAGAAAGAATTCTGTTTCTCTTGTTACAAGAGAGATAATTTTAAATATCTAGTAACATTTCTGTAAGTTATATTTGTATCAAAATGTATTTTTACTTCTTTCTGTAGGCAGTTAAAAGTCTGGAAGATTTCATTTCAAAACATACCACAAATTTCAAAGGAAGTAAATCTACATGAAGAGCTACAAAGGGAGTTGATTTGAGAAGATACAGCATTTGCAAAAATGTCTTCAAGTTGTGTGACTTCAGTGTTTGCTTTGATGATTTTGTGCTTTGCAGCTGCAGGTAGGTGACATTATGTAAATCATGCATTCAGTGTAAATTATTGTATATATTCAGAATTATTGATCAAAAATACTTTTTCATGCTGGAAAAATGTAGGTCAGCTAAAGTTTATATTTATGTCTAGGTTTTATATAAAACTATTGTGATCATAACTGCTAGTATAGTGATGTGAGAAACAATGCTGTTCCTATAAGAGTTTTCTTGCACCTGTGTTCCCCCTTAAAATCATTAAAGAACTGCAGTAGTAATGTAAATTATTTTTGTAATATATTTATTTGAAAAAAAAAAAAAGGAATTGCATGGTGCATATATATATATATATAAGGTTGCTATAGAAGCCTCTGGGAGTAGAAGCAGGGTAGCTCTGCCAGCATGATGCTGAGGCCAAACTATTAACTCTGTCAAGAGGCTGGATTTATTACCCTGGGTGCAAGGTTGTGCTAGTGAAGCTGAGCTAGGATCTTTCTACAGAGCTGGTCTGAAAGGGTGTAGCAACTCAGCTCAGTGCTGCCTTCAAGGTCTGTAATCTGGAATTAAGTCCTGATTATTTTAGTTCATAAAAAGAAAGTTCTGACACATACCCAGAAAGGTTCATAATGGGCCCATCCATCCTTCCTGCCCTCAATCATTCCTGACTAATTGGTTTTAAAGTTAACTGTCAATGGTGATGGCAAAGATCTTTTAATAACACTTGTCAGTGTTACTGGAGGTGTCATAGGTTAGGAAGATGCATTACCATTTATGGGGATTGTTCTTGTCCCATGATTTATCCTAGATAGGGATTCTTAAAGCAGTGTGTTGTAATAACTTGTGACAGAGAAAGGAAAGATCTGTAGTGTTCAAGTACCTAGCTTATACTGTAGTTTCTTCAAGTGCTGAAGTGATTCTTCTCAGTATGTATGTTTGTCAAAGTTCTTCCTGTGGTTGCAAGGGGAAGCCTCTTCTTATGTGTCCAGCTTGCATACAGCACGGGTCACTGGAGAAGAGGCCAAGTGGATATATAGTCAGTAAAAATGAGGTAGTGGGAAAAGTGGACAGTGGACAGATGGCTAGCTTAAATCTGAGATGTCCTCACTGTGGAAACGATGACCAGCTTTGGAAGAGACAGGGCTGAGCAATTAAATGTGTTACAATTTGGCTTCCTTTCATCATCAGCATGGAAAATTATGTTGTTTCAAGCCCTCAAGCCTTGTGGGACTTTCTCTGGGGTTGACCTCCTGAAGGCATCCATCCAACATTAGTAACTTCGATTGTTTAATAGTACGTGATGCTAACATTTTGCAATAGCTTCATTACAGATGAACTTTCAGCAGTCCAGGGCGTGTCTGAGTGTGTCTGTGGCTTGAGCTGAGGATATGAATGCTGGTCTTGGCTGAGAGGAGCGATTACTTGGAGCAAATCTGAATCATTATAGATGCATAAAAATCTACTTTAAAAGAAAGAGCCAATGTAGAAAAAACTGTTCTAATTGGTCACAACCACAATTCCATTTTGCTGCTGAGGAGATTGCTTGCCTAAGAAGTCAGCTTACCTCTTAATGCCAGCTTTAATTAAAACCCACTAATTTAAAAGTGCTATCAACATAATACTACAATTAGAAAGTTATCCAGTGTTCAGAAACCTTAGCATGTCTGTCCTGAAGTTTATTGTGGTTTTTTTGGTTTTACTCCCTTATTCTGTGTTTTCCTCTGGCAGCTGTTCTTGAAACAAACTCTTAAAAAGCACGATGGCCTTGGATTTGATCAGATGCTTATTCATAAGTAGAGTCATAGAATGATTTTGGCTGGAAAGGACCTCTGGAAGTCTAGTCCAGCCGCCTGCTCAGAGCAGGGCTAGCTTCAAAGTTATTTCTTTCTTGAAGACTGATTCTTCCCACTATCTGCATGGGAAGAAGATAGCTGAAGGAAGTAGAAGGGGTCACAGTTTGTTAGGGGGAGGTGAGGAAGCACAATCATTGTGGTTTCTAGCTGTGCCTGTCCTGTGGGTTTTGGTTTTCTTCCATGCTTTTTATTTTTGCAGTAAATTCTTAATGAGAACAACTAGTTAATGTCCTTTAGAGAGTATCATGAGTACAGTAAGATAAGAGCAATAAGGAACTGATGGACTCTGATGAAGGGGGGAGAGAAAGAAAGAGATATCTCAGGCAGATATAATAACAGCTGAGGAAGGACAGCTCTCTGAAGGTTATTTAGATAGAGCTTTTGCAATCTTTTTCTGTTAGTAGTCACTGAGTCGTGTTAACCCAAACAATTATACTTTAAATGAAGGGTGTTTGTGACTATAGGTGAAATACAAGTGGGAGCAAGCAATGTATTCTAGTTGTGTGTGGAAAAAGCTGTGGCAGATGCCCATGAGCTGTTGTCAGCATGATGGCCAGGATACTGCAGGCTTGGCTCTTAATTGCCAGTGTATAAAACCCACACTTTTTCAGTCTTGAACCATTAACATACTAGTATAAATAAAACTGAGAAGTATAAATAAAACTAAGATGTATAAATAAAATCCCTACATGCCTGTGGTGAAGCCTGGGGGAGGCAGGGGGCAGCATGCCACCTCCCTAGGGTGTTGATTTTTATATAGTGAGCCTTTTTCCAGCTTACTCTTTGTGAAGTAGTGACGCTGCTGCAGGAGAGCACACCTTTCTTTCGTTTGCCAGTCCTACACTGACACTGCTCTTATTGGTCTAGGTTTCGTTGCTGACTTTCCAGTATCTTCAGCATTGTTATCTTTTTCAGATATAGGTGATCTTCTAGACAGAATATGTGGGGTTTTTTTGTGGGGTTTTTTCCTTTCCATTCCTGGTTTTTAAGGTATTAATGTGTTAAATATATCTCAAAAAAACCCGAGTTAGATGACATGATGCACAGACATGCATATTCAAACCTGAGCCACAAAACTGCATGTTTTCGTGCTAATAGCTTAAAGAATACACCTCACTAACTTTGCATTGAAAATGGTCTGTGTAAATACTCAAAGAATATTTGTCTATTTCTCTATCTCCTCTTACTTCCTGATGTATGTAGCTAAATGCTTATCTGAATCTGATGTACTTTTAGCTTTACACAGATTCCTTGTAAGCTCATATTGATACACCTTAAATTGTACATAAAAAGACTGCAAAGAAATCCTTGATTACGGTGAGATTTTTCTTCCCTGTGTAAAGTCCAAGGCAGGATGGAGAGGAGATCTGCTGGCAAACTACCTGCCTGTCTGAAGGAATTATGTTTTTGAAGTGGGCTTAAACCTAAGGTCTGGCAACCTGCAGCAGGAACTCCACACAAACACTCAAAACTGCACACGCTACAGCCTTGGATAACCTCATAAGCAAGTCTGGCTTTGTAGTCTTGGGAGCAAAAATATTCTGTCCTAATGTGGCTTAAATCAAAGGCTGAAGCGTATTTATTTTTCTTGCTGGCAAATTTGTGCAGTTGGGTGCATGATGTCTGTCTTCATAAAATGTCTTCGAGGACAGCTGAAACGCACACCTGCCCTAGACACCAAGGGCCAAACTTTCAACAAGATATGTTCTTCCATGAACGAATGGGAAACTTTCTTTAACTTGAACTTCTTTTCTTCCTTTTTCTTTCCTGCCTTACTGTGCAGCTGGAAAGAAGATAGAAAGGTGATACAGCTTGTGTATCTGCACTGGCCAGGGGTCTCATTCCAGCCTGCTGGGGTAGATCCTCTGGTGGTGAAAATCATTCCCTCTGCTGACAAAGCCAGTGCAGCTCTGGCATCTGATGCCAACTAGAATTTGCCCATGCAGCTATGTTCTCTTTCCCTCAATCCCCTGGACATTTGGTGTTGCCTGTGCTTGCTTTGTAGACACCTCTTTCCTTGTGACAGTTTCATGGTTGTGGTCAGGCTGATGGAGAGAGTGTAAGAATTGGATATATTGAAGAATTTACAAATTTTCTGTAATACTGAGCTTAATGGTTTATCTACTCACACTAGTTCTGTCTCTCTGGTCTTCTTTCAACAGCTCTTTATTCCCTGGTTCTCTACTGTATTGTTAATCTAGCTTTTTCTTTCTTTCTACATACTTGTTCTTATAAGTAATCTTACGTTGTTCAGAGCATGTGTGCTTCATTTTCAATAAGTCTGTTTGCTTGTAAGCTAATGTATCTTCTGGATCTGTGCCCCCCGGATATGGTGGTGATGGGGTGCCATGTTAATAAGAGTAATGACAGGAAGAAACAGGCCTTGTCATGACTTTTGTTTTTAAAGAGGAACTTCCCCTGACTTTGAACACTGTGCTTCCAAAAGCAATATAGGATCCTTCAAAGTATAATAGAAAGTCCTTCCACTGGAAGGTGAAGGACGTGATTTAAAAAAAAAAAAAAAAAAACAAAAAAGCGCTGGGAGTCACTCACAAATTTCCTTCCTTTTCAAACAGTGTTTGCTGGGTATTTCCCTGATGTAATTAAATTGTAAGTTTTATTTTTCCTCAAAATATTTGTTGCAGAGGTGTGGCATTTTTTGTTTGTTTAAATTGTGGTTAGAGGATGAGAACCAAGGGACAGAGTCTGGCTCTTGAATTATTCGGACTGAAGTAAAGCACATACTGGTTGCAGCTTTTGAATGGATAGAGATTTCACTCTCCACCTCTCTTTTCTTTCAGTTCTTTCTCTTTTGTTGGCGGGGTGGAACTAGATGATCTTTAAGGTCTCTTCCAACCCAAACGACTCTATGATTCTATAATCAGCCAACTTCTGCCTCCCTTGAAAAACTACCCTGTCCTATCACTTTATGGTCTGGATAGTCAGTCTTTTAGAGGATGCGATGAATCACTACTCAGAGTATTTAACGACTTGCAAGCTCAGAGAAGATTTAGAGGAGCAGAGGGCTGCTTTGCGAGCTGTGCCTTGCTTGTTTTCTATCTGTGCCACTGCCATGCTTTGGGTCAGAAAGCCTGGGAGCCCTCCTGTAGGGGCCATAAGAGAGTGGCTGTGCTCTTTTCATGAGAGCCCATCATGCTCTCAGTTCTGAGGAATGTTAATTAGGAACCACTGACTAACTTTTAAGGGTGGAAATTGTTCTAATTTTTTTAATCCTTTCAGTGCTGTGATGGTGATTTGAAGCATCTTAATGCCAGATGTTCATCTGATAGGGAACCAAAGGTTGAATTCCTAATTTGTCAGTGAGTTTGGTGAGATAACTTTAAGAAGCCAAAATATACATTAAAAATTGATAGTTAATCTTCTTTTTGTGTGAAATCAATACCTTTCAAGCAGTAAATGATGTTTTTAAGTGAGCAGTTTAAATACAAAGACCAATTAAAACTGGGAAACTAGACTAAATCTGTAGGTCCTCTGAATTAACGTTTCTTCGGCCCTGCCATTTGGTGATCTGTTCCTGTGTAAATTCACTTCTGAATCTGATTTTCTGTCTGTCTCTCGACCAACTCCATTGAGTCAGATCCTGTGCCATTTCTGTGTGGTTTATGCATAAATAGTATTTTTATCTTCCAAAACCACACAAAAATTCTGAAGAATTTTGAGTGTCAGGATACAGAGAAAGGTTATGTATTTTAGAAGAGGTAACTGTATCACAAACTTGAATGGCTTGAACTCAGCAGACTGCATTTTTCCTGTATCAGCAAGGCTCTGAAGCTAAAAACAGTTGAATTTTGGCAGAGTTCTGCACCCACGTGGAGCAGTAGGATGTGGGGTTGTGGGTCCTGATTCAGCAAAACACAACTGAGCATATATCTAAGTGCTTTGCTGAATGAGAGCATTTATCAGTAAACATGAAAGTCTGGTCCTTTGATTAAAACTGACTCTGGATGATGCCAAAGGAATTCTAAGAAATATCAAGCCCATAATGCAGTACTTGAATTGGATAGATACAGGCAAATGGCAGCATTACTGACTGTCTCTGGAGGGAAGTACTCAACTGATGAAAAGTAGTTTTGCAGAAAATTTTATGGCATGGAATGGTGAATGGCATTAATCCTTGTCTTTCTAAGGAAATTTATTGAAGTTTTTTTAAAGAAAAACTTGTCTTTAACAAATTCTAAGCATCAGATAATTATTTTATAAATACTGAGCTAAAAATAATTATTTTGTTTTCTGAAGGGAGTTGGGATTGTGTTTGTAGATCTTTTAATATCCTTTCTGTACTGTAGGCCTTTATTAACTCTTTCTTAGCTTCTCCATTTGTCATTTATCTTAAAAATAACAAACTCTTGATCTCTTTAATTAAAAAAGAAAAGCAAAAAGGGCATATTTACTTAACTAAATATGGTATTTTTGTCTTATCTGATAAAGGAGAGGTAGAGAAGTTTTCTGAACTCAAGGGTCTATGGAGTTAAGTGGTAGATACTTTGGGGCATATCTAAAAAAAATTGTCTTCTAACTAATATGTATTTGCCTTTTTTTTTTTTTTTTCTGTTATCAAAATGACCGCAGAGGTTGATATGTTGAACCTGCTTACCTTGCCTCTACAGAATGATAACTTTATTTTGTGCTTGTTTGGCTTTTTTTCTGCAAAATAATATAAATTCTGTCATGTGGACTAAGCAGGGCATGTACAAGAATCAAACATCATAGTTTTATCTGTTGCCACAGGAAGAATTAGGCTCCAAGGGCTGTAGCACCCCAAACCCAACATTCCCGAGTGTGATCTTAGGGTGTCTCAACAAGAAATGGAGCATCTGCTATTTAGAAAAACAGTTGTTATTTTCACATGAAAAATGTAATGAGTTTCTGCAAGTTTTTTTCTTTTACAAGCTTTTTCCATTTTTCCACTGAAATATATTTGCATGAATCAACATTGCTGTTTTACTACTGGTTACGTTACAGTGTAGAGAGAATATAGGGACCAGATATATGTGTCTTCAAAGAACAGAAATAATTTCATCCTCTGTAGGTAATGACAATAAAAGGAACTGAAGTCCCTCAGGCAGTAAGTCATAGGAGAGATGAATTTGGAGGGAAAAAAAACATATTTAGCACAAAGACTCTGTGCCATGTTTCATTACCTGAAGGCATTGAGTTGGATTCCTCTTTAGTGTAAACTTGTTTTAAGTCAATGGAATTTCACCAAGGATAAATTTTGACCCCAGGTGACAAAAGCAAAGGTTTTTAATAATTTCATAAAGCGCAGCTGCTTCAAGCACAGTGTGCTTTTCTTCATATTTTTAAGTATACTTTATAAAAGATGGATGGTATTGTTCCCTTACTTGGCAACTACTTCACTGTGAGACTTACTAATAGGCAGTTAATAAAAAAGGGATTTTACATGTCAGGGATGGAAAGAACTAAACTGAAAATGTTATTACACTCATTATTGGAAGCAGTGCATAGAAGAAGTAACAAATAAAGGAATTCAGGGCTAGACGATGGAAACATTTGTAAGGTTCGTTGCTGGTTTATCTCCTGAGCAAAAAGTTTACTTTCCTCTAGAACAGGTTTGGTGTTTTGGTGTTGGGTTTTTTTGTTGGTGTTGTTTTGTTTTTAAATTTTTAATGCATTTACTTAACACTTGGAGCCAAGAGGGGGTGAAGAGTTGATTTTGTGGCTATCTTCTTGTCCTCTTTTCTTTTTCTTCACTTCCTAGATCACCAAATTTGCTTTGTGTCTGGAAAGGATGGTTGATGCAATTTTTCTTTGAGTAAATAGAATTTTTCTTTATATTATTAATTTCCATTTAAATGGAGCAGTAAAACATACGTCCTACTAGAGGTTCTCCTCAAGCTATTTTGATTCAAGCTAAGTCAAGCTGACACCTTTTTCCTTCACAAGACTGTGTGCCTTTCAATAATATGTAATAATCAGTGAGCGTAAATGGCCATTTAGCATTACAATGTCATAGCGGTTCTCTAGGCTTCAGCAATGGTATGAAAGTGAGTAAAGGTGAAAAGGTTATTTGAAAATGTAGCTATTGCTTAAGTAGTTTAAAGTAGTTCCATTTGCACATTTGGAATTGCTTTAAGGAAATCTGTAGAAGATGAGAAACTTTTATATCAATGGCCACAGATTGTATATATTTGTGTGTGCGGTTTCTGTGTTTAGTCCAAATGGATGAGTCCAGGTTACTCTTGGGGAAACAATTGCTCTAAGGCATAAAACCTCCATGTGGCTCAGGGCACTGCTGGGCAGGTGTACTGCCCGCTCTGCTGTGTCTGAGGACCGTGGTGGAGTCTTCTCCTGCCTGTTGACTGACGTGCACTTTTCATACAGCCAATGCACAGCTGCCCTGTGTGACTTGACATGCGGATGTTCATCCTGTGTGGTGACTAAATGTAAATGCCTGTGTCTGAAGAACCCTTGGGAGAGGGTGGAGTGAGTTACGGGCTGTCAAATCGATTCTTCCCAGCCGTGGCCTGTCCTCAGCCAGCTCCTCCAGGAGCAGGGACTCCTGGAACAGAGTGCAGCGATGGCTGGACTGCCAGCTGGACCAATTCTTCTTGCAGAGTCCCTGTGGCCCAGTGGCCATAGGTGTATTAAATGCATAGGACAAAGTTATGAGCCTCGGCTTTTGACTGAAAGATGAAAGGCTTGTATCTGGATTAGTGACTTTCTCTGTGATCTTGCCACGAGTTATTTCATCTCTCAATCTTGGTCTCTTGATATGTAAAATAGATGCGTTCTGCCCCATAGTCTTCCATCCAGGACTGTTTGAAGGGCTAACGCAATAGCTTTAAAGTACTCGGATCACATCAGTGCTAACTGCTGTTATCTCGTGAATTCTTCAAAACCTTATGCCTGTCTCCCCCCCCACCCCCCCCTTCCCCCTGCCCCTTCTTTTTTGGAGGCATAAAAATAGCAAAAGGTTTTATTTAAAGGTCTGTCAGACTTTTTGCCTTCCTTGTTTGTGTTTAGACTAATGGATGCTGAACTGCACAAGTTCCTTGTGGTCTCGGATAAGGAACAAGATGGTTGAAGTTTTGGCAAGTCATAAATTAGTTATGATGTCCTGAGGAGTGTCTTAACTGGTGGAGCTGCTTCTCTTTTCTCTTTCTTCTCCTGCCATGCCAACCCTGATTTAAAAAAAAAACAAACCACACCATTTTTACAGGAAGTAGAATCAGTCATACTCGAAGCAAGGGAGTGAGACACTTCCTTTACTGTAGGCAAAAGGATTTTCAGGTGAAATGTGACTCTTTTCTTGCATCATTAGAAGAAAGCTTACAACAGCAGGTAGGACTACATTACATCTCATGCATAGTTTGAGCAACATGTTGCAAGTTTAATGTGTGGCTCGTTTCTTGCATTAGGGCAGACTTCATCTTTGGAGATGATTTGTTAAACTATGTAATTTGTAGGAGTTGCCAGCTTTCTGCATTTTCTGCTTTGAAATGTTAGATCGGTCTGGCAAAATTTCCTTTTATAGCACTAATGAATTCAAAGGAGTAATTAATTGTTCTATGGGATATTTTCACCTTCAAGCTGAAAAAGTAATGGGTGTTTGGGAAAATTGGCAAGAAAACTGTTCAGAGATTACCTTGGATATTACTTGCCTCAGTTGCTTTTTGGAACTAGGCCAGTAGTAGTTGTTTTTCTTGCTGAAATAGTGCTTGTGGCCATATTGTTAGTTGTATTCGCTTTCATTCTCCCAGTGCTAATGTTTGATCTCTGTGATAACATGTATCATCACAGATGGAAGTGAGAGAGCTAAAATATGCATCATAGGAAGGGCTCTGAGTTTTTTTTAAAAGATTACAATTGCCTAAACTGTAACACCTAGGCAAATGCTTCTCCAGTGTCTCTTGTTAAAACACAAGCTGACTTTAGTAATAGCTTCTATAATAAGAAAAAAAAATAATCATATAACTGAAGTGCACAGAATAAGGAATGCTTTATGCCAGTAGCAGAAAAATAAAAGCAATCTTGGAAAAGACCCTGTTCTGTTGCTTGTGAATTCTGTTGAAATCTCTATTTTTTGAAATTAGCAAAGTTAGGTTTTTTTAAACAATTTCATGCCCAAAGTAAAACAATGTTTAAGATTCTCTGCGATGGTTGATTTTGAATAAAAGAATTTTAAAAAATGAAGTTGCTTAATTCCAGGTCTCTCTTACGTTTACTGGATCTCAAAAGTACATTTGCAGTGAGAAGCGTGTGAGTAAGTCAGCTCTTATGAATACCAGACTGAACTTCAACTTTATTGATATGATTCAGGAGAAAAGAATTCTAATGAAGCAGTTCTGAGTATTGAGCTGCTTTATGGTGTTGTTAAAATCTTCCTGTATGTGGAGAAAACCTAACCAGCTAATTCTTCTGTTTGTTTCAACATCACACGAGCACTACACAAAAGTATTCAACAAAAAAAAAGTCTAACACATTTCAAGTAAAGGTTGCTAACAAAGAACTCTCTTTTTTTTTTTTTTTTTTTTTTTATCCCTGCCTCTAGGAGTCCTAGAATGTAGCTTCCCTCTTTCTCCAGAGAAATAATAATGCACTTAAGATGGTTTTATAGGTCAAGCATTCATGTATGTGTCTATGATTTGACAAGATTGCTCAAAGAAAAAGTAGAGTGAAATCAGGATTTATTAGGGAGGATTTCTGAGCAATGAATCAATGCTTTTTTGGCCTAGTGGACTGGATTAATTTAATTAGAGCAATAAAGATTTTTTGTTCTAGTTGACTGAACTAATTAAGTTGATTCAGTTCTGATACCTGTGTTTTCTCCTTGTTCCAGTTGCTTTCATTACATTTTTGAAAGGAGCAAGTCCAGTAGGAGTGTTGTGATTTTTCTAGAGTGCTCCTCAGTACAAGCTTGTATGCTGGTGTCCCAGTGCTCCCTGGTGGGGTCCCTTGCTGGAATGCTTCTCTGGGGATTCAGTTTGCTGCTTTGCAAGCTACAAGTCCCTGCAACTGGAAAGGGTTCTTGTCTAGACCGTAACATTTTGCAGAGTTGCTACATTTTCTGCCCTTTAATCCCATTCTAAACCAGTCAGTAGGTGTCTGATCCTGATATGGTCATATAACATTACATCTCTAGGACAATTTTATGGCAGAAAGTTTAGAGCAGTGTAGCACAAATCCTTCTTCCTTAATGGAATTAATCCTAGGGTTCATGTCCTGAAGTGGTAACAATACAGTTGTCCTGGTCTGAAGTCTTGATATTCCTCCTCCATTTGTGATACATGTGTGGGTTTGCTTTTTCTTCCTATCTACTTCTTGTTAGGTCCTCCACACTATTTTGATAAATAGGCAATGACTTGTACAGTTAGAGAGAGATTTAGTGGGAACCTGCTGTGCAAGGGCTGTAGTGCCCATGGAGGGACTCACGCTATTACACACTTCTAGTGGGATCCTGCAATGAATGTGATGCTCTCTGCTCCCCTCTTTCCTTGGGGGTACATTCTTCCTCCTGTGTCTAATTGTAACTGTCTGTATCCAAGACGTGTGTTAGTATGTTTTCTTAGTTAGGGTGATCTCATCACTAATAAGCATTTGATGCCTTTGTAATGCTCTTAATATATGCGTAGAGCAGCTGGCACAGACTTTTTAAACAACCATCCTTGTAATCTCCTGGATAATCTCAAAGAACGTTTAAATACAACAGTGCAGTCACATTGGAAGTTTTTAATATAAACTTTTTTTTTCATACAATGGCTTTACAAGGTATTGTGGGTTATATATGGGCTCTCTCTTTGCATTTATGGTGAATGAAAACTGCAGTCAACTGTCCTAGGTGGTGAACTAAACTGTTAATGGCAGTTAAAGAATTGGTGAATGAGAGTACGCTTCTGTGCTTTATTTCTGAATATATTTGATTTGATACTCTAGCCTTGTTATCCAGAGAAAAGGGCTTTTGTGCTCAACAAGAACTTTGTTCTTCCTTTCCAGCCAGGCTTGTGGCACTGGTAGTAGGGCTGAGAGTAGTGGGACTGCTGAACTGCTCAGCCTTGTTTCTTTCTTTATTATAAGTCAGGTCTGTGTTGACCTTGCGGGGAGAGGTGCAGTGGGTGGGTGTCTGTTTATTCAGTTGTTTGTGTTCCATTAAAAAATATTGGTACCACTCTTCAGTTAATCAGTAGGTGGTGGTTTTTTTAAAGCAGGGATACAGTCAGGCTTACACTTAACCAAGTAACTTCTCTTGCAGTGTAATGTTAAGACTGTCTCTGCATTGTACGGCCAGTAAATTATCATGAATCTCATGAGACATTAGTAAAATAATGGGTGTTAACTTCATTGAGGGGAATGGAAGTTTAACCACTGGTCCACTGATAGGAAGAACAAGTTTCAGCCTGGCTCCTGTGTGCTTACGTGAGAGTTTTTGAAGTCCTAGAAGAGTGGTTGGTTTTCCATGCACCTTCATGATTGCTAGAGCAAACACAGCGACCCTTGAAGGTGGGTGGCAGGGGTAGTGGAGCCTCCGTATTTTGCAGCAGCTCATGTTTGTACTGGATCAAAACTGAATTTCCTCTTACAGAAGTAGAGTATCAAAGTATTGTTCAAGTATTTTGAGTAACTTGATCTGTGATTCACCTGGTGGCAGTTAGACATCAACCACCAAGTAAAACATATACTGTCAGAATTGGAGCATATGGCAACAAAACGATTTGATTTAATGGCATAGCTACACCTCCTTACCCAAAAGTACGCTATAAGCTGATAGAAATGCTTTGTTCATGTAACTGATGTAACTGTACCCATAAGAAGGATTTGCCAACTTAGAGTTTCCAACAGTGATATACAATACATTATGGAAAGGAAATGCACCATTGTACAATGCAATGTTGAAACTTGCATTATGTTCCTATTAAAATTATTAAATAAATGAGAAGCAGCGGTCCTTGTCAGGACTCTGAGCTGGAACCCTTCACGGCCAGTGTGTTATGCTACAGTGCTAGCAAGTGAAAGCCTGAAACATCTGAGCATATCTAAACCCTACCAAACAATATGCAAAAAAACCTTATGGTGACTTAACTGGGCCCTGTATTAGGTTCTTTGCTTGTTTTTTATTAAAACGCTATTTATTTAATATGCAACTTTTGTCAGCTGGGAAAGACACCTAACTCTTGTTTTTTGCACCAGATCAAAACCTGATGTTACCCCCTAATTATGGATATGTTGAAATGGGTCATTTGAATGCTATTTTCTTCTACAGAAATAATAGTAATAATTTAAAAAAATCTAGGTATGTGAGATGCATAGCAGTGGCCACCTTCAGACTTATAAATTCCAGCAAACCAGATTTTACTGTACAAACTGCCACCACCAAGTGCTGACTCAGTGATAGCTTTTACGTGTACCTCTAATGTTTAGCAGGAAGATATATTACTCATTTTATTTAATGCCCTTTCTGGAGGACTGTTTTAAAGCTTGCAAAACATGTATGAGGCCCCACAGACTGCTGACTCTACTGCAAAGTTATTTTACATCTAGTAAGTTGCAGGATATGGTGACTCTTTTCTAAATAACACTATCCTTAACTTTGTTTTCAAGTACAATCAGTAATGCTGTTCTAAGTGTTGCCAAGTCACTCAGAAAGTCTCACTGTAAGGTGTCTCACTGTAAGGTTTCTCATGGCTCACCCCATACGTAGGGCTGGGCTGTTGGTTTGTCTTTTTGTTGGAAGGGAAAAGCCACCCTGCTCACCGAGGTATCTGCTTCCAGTTAAGTCACATGGCAAGAAAGCTTCTGTGATCTTGCAGCATGAACATCCTCAGGCTTTTAGATCTAGTTAATATTTTTGCGGTTAGTTTTTACAGAATCTACCTGCATTTTTTTTTTTTTCCTGAAGACTTGTTTGTTTGATTGTTCAAGAAGGAGCATCTAGAATTTTTGTGGACTGGAAAAGAGAATGACTTCTACTCCATCGCTGGCAGTTGGGTTCCCTTTGTGAGTCCCTGCTGTCTGTAGTGTCAAGGGGGCTCCTGCTGTCTTCAGGCAAGCCCTTAAATGGGAGTTGAACCCTTGCCATACAGGATTTAGGCACCTGTGGGGTCTCTGCAAGGGATGTACTTCAGATGTGCGTGTGAACATTTTATGTTTTTGTGAAACCTGAATTGGCTTTGAGGTTCCCTGAGACTTTTTTTCTGGGCAGCAGTGATACTAAGACACAAGCCTTATAAAGGCTGTGTTAGCATTGGGCACAAATGACTTATTTCCTGAGTTAAAACTCCTTTCCCCAACTTCCCTTTACAAAAAAAAAAAAAAAGCAAAAGTCAATAAAAGATTATTTGAGGAGAAGAGCCATTGTGATTTCGTATGGAGGCCATCTCAGTTCTCCTTTTATATCTGATGCTCGCTTGGGAGTATATGCTGTACTCATGTCCTGGGCTTGAATTGTTTTCAACTTATTAATAGTTTTGAAAATGCATTTAACAGTTAACTGCCAATGTGCATGCTCTTTTTGGTTACAGCTAACAAGCAGATGGTCAGTACATTAACAAAATGTGGACTCGGTTAACTCTTGTGGAACCACATCTCTGAATTTCTTCAAATGCTCTTGTCAGAACTATATGGGGAGAAATCTGGTAGGATAAAACAAAGGGCACATGCTTAATAAGGGAAGGAATGATCAGAAGGAAGTCAAGGAAGAGAAAATTTTTTTGTATTTTGAAAGGCAAGAAGGAGTGCAATGACCAGGGTGTGAGTTGTTTCCTAGATAGAAACAAGATGAGTGAGTGGTAGCATTTAGTAAGAAACTCCTTAAACAAAACTTTACCTCAAGGGAAATGGAAAGAGAGGCATTAGTTAGTAATTCATTTAAGAGCTGTAGCTGATATTGCAGATAGCCTTTTGAGAGATATTTCTTAAGTGAGCAGTTTTACTTGTTCATTGAGAATTATTTTGTTCTGGTGTGGGGTTTGTTTAATTTCTGGTGGAGGTCTGGAGGGCAGAGAAGAGACTCAAGGGTACTAGTTAGTGTTTTATTTTACAATAGAATTTATATTCTTTTATGGTTACTTTAACAGTTTTGAAAATCTTACTACTGGACTCATTCTGTCAAAATCTACATTTTGGATAATTGAAATCATGCCTGTCCTGTGATGAGCCTTTCTCCCTTCAATGAAGAAGAGGCGCAAGTATAGGATATATACGGCCAAATCTTTTTACATGTGGCTGCCATCTGCGTGAGCTAAATTACTCCCTATGAATCAGGCGTACAATATGCATGCTCTCTGTTCTGTATAAAGATCTGCTCCCAAGTTGTTTAGAGTCATCCTTTCTCACTCTCCATTTAGTCCTTTCTCTGGCAAATCTCCCATGGACCTCATCTGGATTCTTGCCTGATTAAGGACTAAGAGCTTGACCCTGTGAGATAATAAAAAACCCAGCATCCCCACAAGAATCTACACATTTCAATGGGAGTTGAAGGCGGTATGTGCTGCTAAAGCATTCAGCATGTATGCTGGGTTTAAGGTAATGATTTCAGGATTTGGCTGTGTTACAATATACATACTTGCTGGCCCTAACTTGATTAAGCTGCAAGTATATTACCATGATTTGAATCCTCTATGGAAAGGAAAACATATGGTCTCTCTGTGGATTTTGTGGCTTATTTAGAATGAATTTTCATTTTTTGCATGTGTATATTGAGATGTCCCTCACCAGAAAATTCCAGTTTATTGGTACTCGTATTCTTTCGGAGCTGTTTTCCTAAAAGCAGGGAACCAAGAGAGCAGATTCCTTTGGGAGGTGGAGGCCATGAAATTGTAAAGATCTAGGAAGGGTTATAACTTTGACTCTTATTGCACACAGCCTTCCAAAATGATTCACTGTTTCCTTAAAAGATTCTGGTATCTCCAAGTTCTTGTTAAAAACAAAGAATCACAAAGCTAGTTATCACATCACAGAAGAAAACACATTACAGAATTAGGCCATATAATGAGATAATGAGCACGGTTGGGTAGTGACCTTCAGCTGTTTGTGTGGATAATGCCCTTTAGACTCTCTTTGTTTTAAGAGTGAACTACCCAAAACCAAGGCTTCTCGTTTAAAAAAGAAAAACAGAACTCCCACAGAATCTCACCATTTAGAAGGGAGAAAGAAGTATTGAAATTCTCACACAATCCCCAGATTAGCTTTTAATTAAAAAACAGGTAAGTATAATGCAGTTTAACTTGCAAATAATTTTTGATGTTAGCAAAATGTTGTTCTTTAATGTTGTAATACTGCTTATAGATTTATCTCTGAATGCTACTGTGCCTAGGCATAAGGAGGAGCCTGAAACTCAATTTTAGGTTGAAGGGATAACCCTTAAAAAACAAAAGTTTCTTGAGTTGAAGGCTACAGCATGGCTACAGGATGCCTGCCAAGAAAAATCACTTTCTATTGAAAAGCAAACTACAAACATAGGTAGTATTTAATTAAAGCAACATTTGTTGAAAACGTAGATGTATTTGTCACTTAAAGAACTAGGTAGCTTTTTGGTGGTAAAGCTCTTTCAGTCTTTCAAGGCAGGCATTTCCGTTTTTATAAAAGCATTTTTTGGTGCATATCATCTCTTTTTTTCCCTATAATTGGCTCCATACAGGGTTCATGGAGCTGGGTTACACTGTGATTGGACACATGGTTGCATCTGGTCAAACAAGATAATACTTGTGTTAAAACATGTCATACTTGTTATCTTCCTGCAACATGGACTTCTGTAGTGATGACCTAGTGACACATAGTGTTTATGCAGATAGAAATAGTGGAACTTGGATGCTTATAAATCAACCTCCATGGATATCCTTTTGCTAAGGCCCAAGTGATGCCTGACCCAAAGAGATCATCATGGAAAAAGGTATGAAACAAAGACTGGCAAAGGCATTCTTGAACATGCAGCAGGGTGTACAAGATGATGGTACCAACCAATTTAACTTGTTCATTTAACATTTATTGTAGAGGCTTAAGGAATTAAATATGGGGTTTGACTGAGAAGAGAAGTGAGAAGCTGCGGAAAGAAAAAGTAGAAGGCAAAGACTGTGAAGGGAAAAAATGGAGGAAATAAAGCATAATTTCTGTTATAAAATCTATATTGTACAGTTCATGGATATCACTGATACATGGGAGGAACAGGAAGGAGGAAGCATAAGGGCTTGCCCCTCACCTGTAAATGCCTTTTGTTGTCTTCAGCTGGGGAAGTCCTTGGTGTCCCTCAGCCTGTGAGGAAAGGAGCTGGTAGGGTACAGTGCCTGGAAGAGGAGGGAGCATGTGCCTTCATGCCCTGTTTCTCCTGGCAACTGGTACAAAATAATCTTTCCAGTCCCAATTTTTTTTAAATAATTCTGAGATTTTAATTTCAGTAGAGTTTGTGAGCCTCTGTCATTTCCCATTTATGGCTGGTATTGGGTTTTATGGCTGGACTAGTATGTTCAGGGGAGTGGAAGATAGGCAGGGCATGCGATGTACACTGTACAGTGGCACTCTGGCCAGGTGTTGTATGATTACATACTCCCACTGTCAGTTTCTCTTCCATTAAGTGTGTTTAACAATATGCTTTTTTTTTTAAAAAAAAAGGAAGATGTAAATAATAGTTAAGTGGTGTTTTTCAAGTAAAGCATTCAAAGAGAACATGCTGTCTTAGGTAAATAGGGTTAATTTGAAATCTCAATTAAAAGCCACCAAGTTATTTGCCTAAGGACAAGCTAATTTTTTCAACTCTAGATTTCTTTTCCCTATAAATCAGTGGCAGTAATGTTAACAGGTTATAAAAGGGAAAATATAGCCATGGAGTCACATTAGTGAAAAACATTTATCTAGAGTGCTAAGCTGCCCTTTAAATAATAGTTATGTATTTAGGAAAGCTACGTCTGTTTTGCTGCGTCCAAGCATTTCAAAAGTCTCAGATCCTCAACTCCTTGAAAATATTCTGAAAAATATTTGTCTAGGCGTATAGGTGGATCTGGCATTTCTGGTTTAGGTCATCTTGCTTTGAGATAACTTCCCTGTGATGATGGCAACACTGAGCTGTGGTGGAATGGCCTGTGGACTAGTGGAGGGCTGGCTGGATGTTTTTCACACTTCAGTATTTGCTTAACCACTGAGTTTAATATGTAACATCACACTTTAAACAGAGTATTTTCGGAGTGTGGTGTAAGCACTGATCTTGTTAATGTTCAGGTATTGTTTCTGTTGTTTCTGGTCAGCCTTTTGGTGTGGAGGTTCAAAACAGGGATTTCTTAGGCCACTTGACCTCTGCACTTTTATTCCAATCATCCTGTTGAGTCAGCCTTATCAAGAGGACAGAGTTCAATTTCTTCCAGTTTTGGGAGGAAAAACCAGATGGTTTCTGCTTTTCATAGCTATAATCCAAAAGCAGTTGGTTTGAAGAGCAGATCTATCTAATTGTCTGAATATTAATAGTTTTATAGAAGCAGCAGCAGAACATGATAAAAAAAACATACACTTGATCTAGACAGCAAACAAACCTCTGGATGTTATTGATGAGAAGATGTTGTTGTGTTTTGTTTTTTTTTTTCTTCTTAAAAAAAGCCCTTTTATGGTTGAAGACCATAGATACAGCTGTTTATGATTAGATGGTTTCAGAGCTGGTCTGAATCAGAGGTGCTTTTCCTCCTATAGACAGTTTTCTTCTCCTTTGAGGCAACAAACTGTTATCAAGTCATCCTGCACAATAAAAGCCAATAATGGAAAGGGATTTGAATTTTGTCATTCAAATTCTGTGTTGATGTTTCAGACTTTCTGGTTCCCAGCTCTGTGTATGGTGGATATGACTGATAGTGTCTCTGTAGTGGAGAGGCTAGTGACTTTAATACAGGTACCTGGTAGCAGGGGGTAATTTTGGCATAACCCAAACAGCCAGCTAGGCAGAATGGTTACAGACATTGAAATACGTGCAATTCCCAGAAACAACATGTTTTAATCTGACTTTGAGCTACTTTTGACCACTTGGGCCTTTACCTGTGTTTTAAGATTCAATCTCTGTAAATGTAGCTGGCCTCTTGAGTTAGATGTTTCCCAGCTGCAGCAGGCTACCCAAAACTATCAGAAAATAGTCTACTCTTTCCTTTTTCACCATGTTGTCTCTTTTTGCCTGGAAGCTTCTTCTGGACAGAATAACAGGAGTTTGGCTGTTTGTTCAAGACTTTCTGGGATCTAGGAGCTTGGTTAAAGGTACTGTTACTGATCTGGAATTGCTTCCAGGTGTTTGGAAGTCCTGGACAAATGGCTGCAGTGCATGGACATACTGGACACAGGTGCTGCATTGCTGTATAGCCACCCAGAGTCTCCCCATGATGGGAACCCTGAATTGGAATGAAAATCCTTCTGTTTTTGAAGGAAAAGATTGAACATTGCAGATCATAATTTTCAGGGGTTTGTTTTGGGGTTTTTTTGTGTTAGTACCTGACAAATGGTCACTCCTCTTTATATTAAAAAAAGTTCAGTGAGTGCAGGGCGAGACAGCATTTCACACTGATCCATAAAGCGTTTATCCCAAACTCTACTATGGCAGGGCATTTGTGTACAAGCAACCTTTTCTGCCATGGCAGAAGACTTTAACTTTTAATATTGACCCTTCCTATATCCTTGTAAATTTATCCCTGGATATACTGTTATATTTTAGAAAATCACCCCATTTCATTAGTTATGTAGGTGAAGCTGTGTGTGGTGTGATAGTTATTTTAGGCCTTCAGATAGTATGGTGAGCTGCAAGGTGAATGTGTAGAGAAACTGCCAGCAAAATAAGAGATGTGCAATAGTTTTTAAATCTGTAGCATCTTTTAAACATACATTTTGTCCCATAAAAAGATGATATAACAGTAGCCTGGGATAATTATAAGAATCTGTAAACCAAACACTGTTTACTCAGTATCTGTTTAATCAAAACAGTAAATAAAACTTCCCAATCCTCATTTTCAGGTGTTTTTGTTGGGGTTTTTTTAATAGCATTTCCCCCTCCTCTTACCCTCCCCTGAAAGCTAGAGGTAGGTCTAACTTGGACCAAGAGCTGCTCTGGTGAAAACATTTGACAACTCCTTCAGTCTCCTTGAAAAATGATTCTCTGTGGATAAAAAGCATTAGGTTAATTCAACAAGAGTAAGTAACTTCATGGTATCTGAAGGACTGTGCCATGGGATCCCAAATATATAAATGAATTGAGGCTACAGTATATCCATTTAATAAACTTAATAATTTAATAAATTATTAAAACCACTCAAACTTTAGACTTCTCCCATGTTGGGTCTAATACTGCTACATCTAAGACGATCTTTGCAATGTAGCTGTAAATGCAGTTTCCAGAAGCTTAACACAGAAAGTGAAGATGGGAAGGAGGGGGGTGTGCTGAAATGTCATTTGATTACCACTTAAAAAGGAGGTAGCCCCAGTCTTGCCTTCCATCTAAGGTATTAATAGCAGGCTTATGGGATTGCTGGTTAGGGAAGTAATTTTAAGAGACCTTGTGTCATGACTGCAATGTCCTGTCATTGTAAGTGGTGACTTCATTAATGCTGAGGAAAGTAAATGAAATTGCTTCAGGAAAAGCTTTTATGTTCAAAAACAACAGTCTTCTGTGTGCTCTTCAAAAGTATAATACCTTTATATGACTTAAGTGTGATTGATCTCATTTCCACTGAATTTTTTGTCAACATATAGGTCAAATAGTTCTGGAGAATGTGTGTGTGTATATTTACATATGCACATATATACATGGAACTTAGGGAGGTCTTTTATGAAGCCTTTTTGGTAATCAGAGCAGTTGCTAAGCTGTGATTATTTGTGTTCTCCACCATGGAAAGATTTAGTCAAAGTGAAAACGTATGAGGGGCTTTTGAAAGTGGTAGTTTGTGTCACTGTTTTGCTGATCGTGGACTAGAGGGAAAATGTATTTGCACAGTCAGCACATTTCCTAAAATCAGCAGTATCTCTTTCTAGGAAGGTCTCTTCACATTCAGTCTGTGGTTTCATGAGCACAATCAAGTCTGATGGCTCCCTGCTGCCCACAGTGGGGACAGGGGTGCAGGTTACCCCACTGCCCTTGGTGGGAGCTAGCCTAGGTGCTCCTCAAGGCTTCTTCCCTGCCATTCAGTACACCAAAGACCAACAGAAACCTGCTTAGTCTCTTTATTACTGGGTTAGTTTCCTGTCATGTTAGTGAGTTGAATCAGCTCCTGGGGAAGGCAGTTCTGACGAGCATCAAAATAGGCATAAGGTAGCTGGGAAGTGTTGGTGGGAAGAAGAGTGGTGGAGGGAATGAGACACCCTGGCTTTGGCTGTGGTAAGATGCTGAATGATTCATCTTGTCTCGTAAACCTGCAGCACTAAGTTTCAGTGGTTTTTCATTCCTCGGCCTGTAGAATTAGCTGATCATGTATAGGTTTGTCAAACCTGCCATCCCAGAATAGCCGTGCCCTAGATGCCAGTCACAGCATTTGTCACCAGCCAGCCAGCCATCCGGTGCCTGGGGCCTGCCCTGCACCTGGGCTGGTGCTGCCTAGCAAGCTTCAGATAACATCCCGGCACCAAGTCACAGTGCCCAGGCACTGCCTTGGCTTGGGGCTTCATCCCAGTGTGTGGCCCAACTGCTGCACATCCCCACTCATCTGCTTGTGCCATTCCCTGGCATAAGGGCTCCCATCTCCTGGACAGGAAGCAATGCTGCAATTTCTGCAGACAGAGTTTAACTTGTTCCAGTGGTTGTCCTATGATTTTTCACCTCAGAGGATGGTCTACTTTAATAGACTGAGGTTTTTTCAATCTCAAGTACAAATTGAGAGTAGATATAAAGGGGGGAGACTGTAATTGTATAGTGTGTGCGAAATCTAAATTCCTTGATTTTTCACTACTAAAATTGTGTGAGGAACATCCTCTGAGAGGATTTATGTTTGGTTTTTCTATGTACTTCTGAATATGCTGAGCCAAGTCCTTACTGGTTGATGGCTCTAGGAATATTCATAGTTTTGCTGAGCTACATAAGCCATCATGGCTACAGTCAGCCAACACTGATTGTGCTTAGATGTCTTAAAAACGATGGTTATGGGAATTAGCTCGCAATGGTAAACTGCATGGGTAATGCCTATTACCACGACAACTTAAAGACAGTTCGTATCTCTGCTGTGGTGATGCTTCTGTTTTAAACAGAAAATCCAGGTGCAAGTTTCAGTAGGCCTTGCTTTTTTATTTTGCAATTACTTACCTGCCTTGAGGATTAAAGTAATTTTGCAGCTGACCTTGTCACACAGCAGGGAATCCAATATCTGGTAATAAGTATTTAAAATAATGTTTTAAAGATCTTAGCATGTGGACTTTAGAAGACTCTTTTTTTGTCTTATTGTGCAATGTGTCATTTGACACTGTTTATAAAACATGGGCAGATGCTTGTGGATCTGTATTAACATATAAAGTTTATTGTTTAGCTTAAGATAATCAGTCTATATGGGATTTATAGTATAATGTATATCTTTACCAAGGAGCTTGAAAGCTAACATGATAAAGGATTTTTTTATTATTTTAAACAAAAATCTCACCATGGGAGAGATTTTTGAGAAATAATTGGCATATATGGAAATAGTGAAGAAAAATGCTTTTTAAAAGCCTAAATTAGGTTAGCTGCTCACATTACTCTAGAATATGTCTGCATACATTTTCTTTGCTCCCCAAATTTTTCCTGTATTTTTTGATTTTTGGTGTACTATTACTTTAAGTGAAATAGAGGGGAAATTTTGAGCTGGAATAAAGAGCGACTTTGGGTGATCATTTTGTGCTTAAATGAAAAGCAGGGGGAAAGGTATTCAAGTAAAAATTTTTCAAGTTGCATTCTTGAAAAACTTGATGGCAGGTGGGATGCACTGTATTTGGGCAGTCCATGGCCTGCTAGACATTGTGCTAATTTCTGTCTCTTTGCTTAACACCAAATGTGCCTAGAGTTCTCCAAATATTTTATCTTTGCTTGCTTGGTGAAACTTTTTTTTTTATTGTTGGTGCTGACTGAAGGCTGTTCTGATTGATTTCTGTTCATAATGACTCAGAAGTGTGGAGTTTTTTTGTCTTCTGCTGCAATATCTAGGTGTGTAGTCAACCCTCAGAATTTTTCAAGAACAGCCATGCACCTTATCCGTCAGACTTTTTAACTGAATTTGGTATACAGACCGCATATGAGCAGCTGAGCCATCAGTGACCTGTGGATGGCAGTTCTAGGACCATTCCTCTGTTATGCTTGTAGCCCTCATTGGAGATTCAGCTGTGTCTTGAGCTATCTCCAGCACCAGCCCATTCAAGCCAACTTGTCTGAGGTACCTTGATGAACTTGGAAAAACATTTGCCAGCATTTAGCTTTATGGCTTTTAAATAGGGGAGTGTGGACAATGTTCCCCTGTCCAAGGCGATGCAGTCCTTGAGTTCAGGACAGAGCAAGGACTTCTATAAGCATTCCTCAGCACTGGGTACAACCTGGTGTTTCCTCCTCTCTTTTAGGCACAGAGCCTTGAACAATTTTGGGCACAAACCAGATAATAAAATTCACAAGTCGAAAGAGAAAACATGTAGCTGGACATAATCCAGAATTTATTTCCTTGCTGATCCTACAACAGAGACTCAACAGAGTTGGTTAACTGAGTGGGGACTGGGGAAGAGTACAGTAGTTTCTGCCTTTCTTTTCTTTCTTTTTTTGTATAATTTTTTTTACATTTTTCAAGACAAGACTGAAACTTTAAGTGTTTTGAGGAGGGAAGATTTATTTTGCTTAAGCACTTGACACAGATCAGTTTTCAAGGTTTGTGCAGTGAGACGTTTAGTGATAGTGAACTCATCCTTAAAGGGTCAGTTACAGGAATTCAGCCTTCAATTGAACTTGTAATCTTGTTATTTTTAATTAGGAAAGGGCTGGTACTCTTTCAGTTATGTACATATCTTCCCCCAAGACTGTTTCCTTCCTATTTTTACTCTATGTAGGCTTTTGCTGCTTCTGAGGTCCACTGCATTTGATGGGACGAAGGCAAGCAATTGCCAACTGCCACAGCAGGAAGCCTGAGTAACAGAGAAACATGCCTTCATTTTATGAAGGGGTCTGACCACTGATCGGCATTTTCAATATGTTTGCAGCTGAGGAGGTGGGAAAGGCAGCCCCAGCATGTCCTGGTCTGGCTGGCAGCATGCAAATTGCACATTTCAAAGCCACTGCTCTTGCTCTGACTCTGCAGCCAGCAGCATGTTTATCAGATCTTTCTGACGTTCAGCACTGAGCAGATGTTCCCTTTTTTAGTAGAAAGTGATGTTCCTGACATGCTAGCTGAGATTAGGGAGGGGAAGGCTTATAAAGTTTCATGCTTGAGTGAAGCACCTATATGTCAGCACAGAAGGGCTTCTGACAGGCAAAACCAAGTGGGGGGGGGAACCAAACCCCAAACCAAAAAGCCCTCTCCATCTGCTTTTCACTGAATGTGTGGTGTTGCAAGCAGGGTCCACATGCTTTGGTACAGGCCAAAGATTAGAGGTGGTGACTGCTAGCTGGTTCTTCAGATGCATTAGACACAAATGGGAAATCTCCCATGTGCCCCTAGGGGCAGTGGTAAAGCTAAAGCAGAAGATGACTGCACGCAAGTTGCTGTTGAGCTGAAAGCTGCACCATCTGGTACTCTGCATCTCTGTGGCTGTCAAAAAGACGGTATCTTTGAAAGGAAATCACCTCTCTCTCTCCAGATGTGCATCCATCCATGTGCACCAACATCCAGAATTCATTATTTCCTCTCTGAAGACCAAAAAATGACCTGCCAATAATCCAAATGACAGATAAAAGCAACGCATCTTATTGAAAGAAGAGCCCTTTGTATGTAGGTGTAATGAATGACAAGTGCTGGTGAAGCTGAGTGGACTGTGTAGGAACTGTTTAATGAAATAATAAGGGTTGGATAGAAAAGAAAACAAATCACGGGGAAGTTTAGGAGAGTTGTGGAAAGGAGCGCATAGAGAAAAAAAAAGGTACAGACAGAGCCCCTGTAAGTTCAATGTGTCTATGTATGTGAAGAAATGGAAGCAATTTGGGCCCAGATAAAAGAAATTAAATAAAAAAGAAAACTTTGTCTATGCTTTTGTTGTGAGCTTGGATGACCTATCAAAAATGATGTTAAATGTTCTGAATTAAAGGAAAAACTGTTAATGGTTTGTAGAAGTCTGTAATACTGTAACTGTTTAGAACTGCTTATTGGGTGTCTAATAGTTTCAGTAACAGCAATTATCAAATTTTCTAAATTGGAAGAGTAGCTATCAACTCTATGGTTGGTAGGCACCTTTAATCTCTCCTGATGTCCTTGAGGTTGCTCTCATTAGCCATCAGATAAGACTTTGGATATAAACTCTTTTCACTGCCTGATAGTGCCCCTTGGACAACCAATATAGCACCATGTATTTTTAGGCAAAAGATGGCTGTGTATGTAGCTCCAAATGGAGTCAGTGGGGATCAAGAATGTAACAGCTACTTGTGTTTCTGAAAAACTGCTATAAGATTTTTTTATTTTTAAATCATTCTGAACTGAACTTTGAGAAAGAAAAACAAACAAATGACAACAAAATCCACCTAAACCAAAAATCCTACCCCTGTCCCCAGTCTAATGAATATGCTCTATAATGTTACTATTACTGTGTATTTTGGTACTTTTATCTATACCTATTGATGCTGCCTGAGATGGGATACCAACATTTCTTGTGTTGGTTCAAAAATCGCTAGAATTTGTATCGGCACTTTCAAGAGTAGCCATGAGTATCCAAAGAACTGAAGTAAACATTTGCAATTTAAATAGGTAAATTTTGCTGAGAGAGACTCAGAAGACTTGTTTTCTTAGATAAGCATAGACTGCTGAGGCCTGATCTATGTTTACACGTGTGTTTTTGTGCATGCTCTTTGATGATGCATGAATTCTTGTGTGGCTGATTGTGAAAGTAAGTATGGTTCTCTCTCTTTGCCTCATGAAAATGACTTTGTGAAGTCTGGAATTTCCTGCTCTGTCATCTTTAATTTACTCATTTTCAGGAATACAGTAACAGCAGTAGTGTAGGTAGGATGGTTTGAGGAGTTTCAATGCTGATTTATTAAAAATACAATGGTTTTGAAACCTGTTTTAGTTATTTTTACTCTATGTAGGCATTTAATTTTTACAGGCTTTTTTTTCCCCTTTTGGCCCCAATACAGAGCTCTCATGTAAACTGAGCAGAATGCTTCCTGTCGTTGTCTGATAAAAAGTGCACTTCCATTCATTGTTTCCATGCAACTTCCTATCCTTTCTACGGTAAAGAGGGATAAATCTGAGACAATTTATGGACGATCTCTGGGGAAAAGAGACTTTCACAACAAAAAGTTTGAATGTTGTTTGGAATAATGAACAAGGGATGTTAGAAATAATTTGTGTTTTGTTCACTTCTTCCTCTTTGTACAATCACGGTGCTGAAGACAACTTCACCCATTAACAATGATGAAAACTGAATGCTACATTTGGTTCTTACATTAAGGCTGTTAAGGCACAATGATTACTTGCATTTTAAGTACTGCTTGTTATCTGACATAATTCTGTATCATTTACAGTCTTGATACAAATTTCTGATGGAAGTGAGGCATTTCTGAACTACAGCCATGTCTGTGGGGGGGAAGCTCTCAGTCTGAGTAATATTTGCCACTGTTTAAAAAAGGATAGGTGCTCCATGGGATTTATGCAAGAGGATCACCTATGTTTGAATTTTAGACCAGTTGCTGGAAACTTGTCTGTTTTCTACTACTTGAGGATAACAACAGGAAGAACAGCAACCTTTTCTGAAACATTGGTGGACTACTTTGTTTTCAGTTCTTTGACATGGAAAACAGAAATTGTGCTTTCTGGGTTTATTTAAATGAAAGTCAATACATTCATGCTCTTCTGTTTATAATGATTAAAAAGATGCTCTTATGTTAGTGGAGTGTTTTCCAAATACTCACTTGGGAGAAGGGATGGGGAGAGAGCATGGATGAGTGTACACATTTAGGCATGGAAAAATACTAGAGAAGAGTTCCTGTAAACAGCATTTTCTGCAAACCTCAAGAGAAGGTAGGGCTCTGACAGTACTGGTCAGAAAGAAGTACAGCAGAGGTTACATAGAATGTAGCTCTGTGGTGCAGTATATCTGCTTTGAAAGACTTCTTTGTTTTCCAGGTACAAATGTTTGTTTTCTAAGATTATGCCTCATGTGTAGCAATGTCTTAAAATTGTGTTCAGCGGATGTCAAACCAAACAGGTTTTTCATTCATTGCCTTTTCTGTTTAATTAGTTCAATAGGTGTATAAACAAGGCATCTGGAGTTTCTTTTGTTAAACGAGATACTGATTGACATTGCCTAGCTTTTGTGTTGCTTGCTCAGGTGTTGATATGAGTTTTGCTGTATAATGAGTGAATTTGACTCTGTCGATTTACATTTTTTCATAAGATGGATAGTTTAGGTATAATTCATCATTTCTAAGTAGAAGTACGTTGCTACAGAAGTTGAGTTTTATTTGATAGTTAACTTTTCCAATTGAACTCACATCAATTTTATGTCCTGGTAAGGACAAAACATCAATACAAGCTTATTTTTAAGAAACAGGAAGAAAGCATTTCAGCTTTCAAAGTGTGCTTTGAATTTTTTCCCACATGGAAAAAAATGTGAGATTTGTGCAGGCAACACTTGAGGTTAGATCATCTCTGCTGAACAGATAAGCCTCATGCTTTTACCAGTGGCTAGAAGCAGTGGGAATGGATATTTTGCAACACATCCTCCAGAGAGGCATAGAAGATTATTTTGCATAGAAGGAGAAACCAGCATCAGGAGTTTGTACCAAACGTGACAGCAACCCAAAAAAGGTATGGCACATGTCATCTGTAGGTCTGAATGATTCCCGGTGGGCAGGCAGGTACTAGATAGACTTTATGCATACGAGAAATGTCTAGAAATACTGCAGAAAATAGAGAATCAAAATACATTGCAGATTAAGTGTAATCTAATATATTAAAACATCTGAATAGTTTGGCCCATACGTGGAGTAAGTCTGGACAGAGTTGATGATAGTGGAATGGGAATTAATTGGGGGCTGGTAGTTAGAGATTGAGAGCACATAGAGCAAGGGTCTGATTGCACGTAGCATTAACAGTAGAAACCAGTGTAAAGGTGAAGTATGTAGGCTAATGCATAGTTTCAGAGGATAGGGGTTTTTTCCTTGGAGAAAGGGGTAAGGAGCAGGGAAGGTGTCATGAAGTGGAGTTGCTGAAGATTAGTGGTCTTCAAGCACTGGAATGGGGAATCTCTGCTGTGTTTTTGAATAAGCACGTTTTTAGTTAGTACAGCTTGTATGTTTTAACTCCTTCTACAACTAAATCTTGCCATCTCTACTGAATATTTCTTGAGGATATATTTTTCTTCTTCTCTGAGATTTTAGGTGTGTTGGTTGGTTGGTTTGGTTTTTCAAAATAGCCAAAATCAGTCCATATCCGTGAATCTTTTCCCCTGTAATTTTAAACCTCTCCCCCTTGCCCCTATGGTAATTCAGTCAAAAGTTGTTCCACCATGAAAAATACTCTTTTCTTGCTGACAAAAAGCCTGTGCTAGATGTGGCAGTAAAAAACTGCCTGAAAATGAAGGATTTCAAGGGAAACTTACCAAGCCCAGTGTATAACAGCTATGCTGTGTTTGTGTTTTCAGTACAATTCTTCTGTCTCCTTTTTTCATATGCCCCCACTTGATTTTTTTGTGCGTGCCATTTTCTCACGGACTTTTTTGCTCCTTCTGTCCATTTCTGCCGAAGCCCTAAAATGTATTCAAGGGCTTTCAAGAACATTTACTCAATTTCAGTCCTGCTTCTGTTGCAGTTCACAAGGGGTCTGCTGTTCCTTCTGCTAAAGTAAAATCTGCTCTAAATTCAGTGATACCGGTCAGTGGTTATGTTGCAGTGATTGAACAAACTCTCATCAGCGTTACTCAACATATGTGGAAAATGTGAGCTTTAAACAAGTTTTAAAATATTTTTCCTGGGCTATTCCTAGTTCATGTAAATAGTCTTTTTAAAGGGAGATATCAGCTGCATTTCAACGCAGTCCATAGTTGCATGAGAAAAGGCTTATAAGACCTAATACGTAGTAACAATAATAGAATAAGTACATAAGTGTTGGGACATACTATAAAAATGCCAAACTTTTTTCTTTTTTCCTGGTATCAGGTAAACTAATAAAAATGAAAAAGAGGAGAGAATATCCAAATTAGAATGGAATTTATTTAATACTGTAAACTTATTTCTTTTTTCTCATTCCCCAGCCCTGTGAAATATCAAAGCTTTTATTGAAATACTGACTGTATCCTATGCTAGTTTTTTGAAACTTAAGGTTAAATTACTAGGTGCAGAGTATAAATAAAAGCTAATTAAAAGAGCCCACTCCACACTTGAAAATATATTTCTTAAATACTAAAATATCCAGAAATTGCTTTTTTTTTGTCAGAACAAATCTACAACATTTGTTACTCCCATGCATTTCTGACTATGTACTAAGGCAAAAAAATTGTATTGAAACACACCAAAATTTTGTTGGTCATTGAATTTCTTCCTCCTCCTGTACCAAAATCATGGCAGATTAGCAGTTTCATTCTGTGTTACATGTGCTGTGTTGCATCAGAGTTGGAACTGCTTCCATGAGCTGTATAGAACAAGGAAACCATAACACTTTCTCCTCGCTTCCCAGCCAAACAGTCTGGAAGACACAGAAAATAAATCAGCAGTAGATTAATATAAATATAAAATGCTTTGGACAGTAATCTTCTACTTTAGTCTTCCTACTGGCCCATATGAAGGTCCAATGTACAAATCTTCCTTTCAATATCTTGCTTCTCTCCCCTGCATCTTTCTTATGGTGATCACACTTATTCAGAGAGCAAAATCGCGTAAACCAGGAAGAGTCTTGGATAGTCAAGCTCCTGTTGTTGGTGATTGTGGTGGAAATGCTTCTCCTTTTCCATGAGGAGAAATGCTGCAGTTTCCTCTATGCCACTGCGTCTCATCGCAAAGCAGCTGTGATATTTCCTACTATCTAATCTTGTTTTTTCCATCTTTCAGGCCTTAGGGCTGCTTGCTAGCATTGACTGATCCTGAGCAGGGATGTCTTACTCAAGTGCTTACTTAGGAGTGTGAAACTGTTTTTTCAAGGTTGTCTGTAGTAAAAGCTGCTCTTTGTATTAATGGTGGAGGTTGTCCGTTATCCTTTACACCATTTGAATCACCAGGAATTTGGCTTCCCAGGTGGTCTTCTGTGAAGGGGTGTGCAGGAAGGAATTCAGTAGTTGTTGTTACAGACACCCATACTAAATAAGTAGTAATGACTTATATTTTCTTTGAGTGACAGACATCGCTTCTCCCTGTAGACTCTTACTGCCTCAATCCTTGAGTATAAATTTTTGGTATAAATGCTTCCCTCATTGAGAAACCCTTTATGAGAATGTTGTGTAGGTGGCAACAATTACTCCACATGGAACAGTGGCCCTTTGCCCATGCACTTGTATCTTTAGAAATGAATGATGAAGGTTATAGGAAGAAGTTATTACTAAGTCTGCTCAAGTGTTCTGCAGTGAATCTTAAGCTTTTCAGTTCAAGAGAAAATGGCTTCCCCTCCTCTCATTTTTACAGAACCCTGTTGTCATTCAAAATTAGGTTTGAGGATCCTGTCTCTTTTCTTCTTTCTTGTTCCAGTCATCATTGTCACTAGCTGATGTAAAAAAAAAAAACCCAAAAAAACCCCACCCTTAAATTAACATTATTCAAAAGAACTTTTGTGAAAATCTGTCATCTGGGCATACTGAAATCTCTGCTTGGATAGTTAGCCTCCTCTAAGACTTACTTGCTTTTTCAGCTTATAAAGTGATGAATTCTAGCAGGATTTGCAGTAATTTATATTATTTTGTACCTGACAGCACAGACATCCCTGGTGTTCCTCAAGTCTGGATTTTAAAATCTTTGTCTTTATGTATAATGATTAGATTTGTGTCATTCCCTCATTGAGAAAACAATTAGAATAAATCTGTCCTCCTTCTACGGAGTGTTATATCCCATTGGTGTGGCTTGTATCCTCTGGCGTGGCGTATAGGAACCATGCTAATGTGCTGTGGAGCCTCCAGCACAGATTCACGCAATTTGCAGGAGCTGGTCACACTTTTCAGCTGACAACACTTTAGAAATCTCCATGGAAATACAACAGAGAGTATATTAGCCTTCACTATTTGAATAAAATCCATCACAGTTATGAGTTGGTCTTGGGTTGTTGTATTATCCCCTTTAGTGTCTTACTCTCATTTTTGCTACTTTCTTACAGCAGAGCACATGTTACTCATTAGTACCATGGATGATATGGGAAACAAGAATGTTGAAATTGTATTGAATGTGTTCCAGATGTTAGTATCAAACAAGGTTGGGTCTGCATTAAGATTTCCTTTAAAATATTCTTATTAATTGGAAGTGGAAAATAATTCAATACTAAATGCTTCTCTCAAATTCTAAATTCACTAAACATTTGCCATCGTAAAACACATACATAATAAGTGGTTCTTATAAAAATGCCTGACCTGCTTTACATCTTCAAAAGGCTTTGCAGGCATTAAGCAACTAAAATTTGATTGTGGTAAGAGCCAGGATTCGCTAACAAGGTTAAATGGATACATGCTCCAAAGTTAAACAAAAGCTGAATGATGGCTGTGCATGCACACTTACCTTCTCAGCAGAGAAGGGACTAAAGGCTTGTAACTGCACTGGGATGTATAAACTGGAAGATACTTTTGACTCTTGTCAAGATCATCAAGGCGATGAGATGCAAGACAGTATCTGTATGTGCTTGAAGCTGATGAGGCAATCTTGATGAGTTAATTGGATGAAGTGGCCCTTAAGCAGTGATGATAGTGAATTTTGGGAGGATGTTGGTGTCACTGATGCAGGTGAGGTCAACAGGAGCAGAGTGTGGGGCTGGAGCAGGAAGCTTAGCAGAGCCTGATCCTGGTGTTTGTGCAGGACAGAGCAGCAGAACAGTAAAGCTCAGGCAGGATGAGGCTGTGGTTTTGTGTTGGCTTTCAAATACAAGCAGGTGGTGTGGAGGTGATAAACAGTCAGATTAGTAGTGTCATAGAAAGGGCTTTCTGTTTGTTTTTTCGAAGTGGTAAATATGCATTTTGTAGGATTTAAAGTACCTAAGGGAAGTAACTAGCTTTGCAGAGGAAAGTGGCAGGAAGGAAGGAAGATAAGCAGGAGGGGACTGTTACGGAGCCAAGAAGAACAAGAGCCCCTGACTTGAAAAGAGAGCTCTTGCTGCTCCCACTGGAGTGACAGTGCCTCGGAGTGGCACCTACCTGTCTTTGACTGGGACAGATCTGCAGGTGCAGTAGGAAGTGCTGGAAAGAAATGTTGCTAATAAATGTTTAGCAAATAGCTCAGGCAGTGCTTGGGTGCATGCAGGGTAAGAATAGACTAACATACAGCATAAATTAAGAGAAGGTGACAGAAAGAACTGTCTTGTGCCATGTACAGGCTGAGCATCAGTGGACTTTGTGATCTAGAAAAGTTTTCCTTTTGCTTGGCACTACCTCCAGGTATGCAAGCATATGCTGGGCATGGCACTACATCCAGTTTAGAGGCTGGGCAAACAGGCAAATTTGTGTGCATGAAGACAGCTGTTTGGTACTGCCAGCACATTTAAGAGAGACAATGTTCGTAAGAGTCTTGTTCCTAGGAAGGGTAGTATGGGCCTGGGACATAGCTACACAGGCACCTATGTGGAACCTGTCAAAAATGCAGCATCTGGAGTAACCCCTCTGTTATTTACCCCACCATCATTCTGTGTATGTGGGCAGTCTTGCAGCATAAGTGGTCTGAATGCAGTGGAGCCAGCCTCCAGTAGATACTCTGAAGTTTGGTTAAAATTTCAAGGTCTGTATCTTGGTCACTCATGAGGCTGGTCTGAAAGCAACTCTAACCAAAGGCAGTAACTCCCCAAAAAGTTGGTTTCTTATACTGAACAGTTTAGAGCAACTCTGTGCACCCCTTCCTTCAAAACAGAGCTGACAGAAGTGGCATGCCCCAGGCTGGCGGGGCACAAGCCAGCACGCGTCCAGACACCATGCAGCTGTACTGGTGTGAGAGTGGGCCTATGCCAGTAAGCCCTGCTTAAGAAGCCCTGCTTAAGACTGGTACAGCCGCACGGGCTCACTGCCAGCAGGGTGACGGGGTTTCTGTGGGAGATCTGGCCCACGTCCAGCCGGGACGGAGCACAGGCAGAGTGGGCATGCTTCGGTCTGCCCTTCGCTCTGCAGATAAGCTCAGCTGCACACAGTTATCCAGGATGTCAACTTCTGCTCCTTCCGGGGAGTATTTCCATCTTGCATGTCGACCAGAACAGAGGGCATTGAAAGAAGGGCCATCTTAATGAGCACTTGAGGTGCTGGCGAGGGAGGCAGTTACAGATGGCCTGAATGTATCAGTCCCTATCTTCTTCATGTGGATGAGTCCTTGTAGGAAGTGAGGGGAAAATCTAGATGTCTTCTCCTCTAATGTGGCAAATTTGTACAGAATAAAGACCAGATGAAGGCAGAAGGGGAGGATTGGTAGATGTACTGCATGGAAATAGGTGTTCACAAGGGAATCCATCTCCTGAGAGGAAGGTATTAGCTCTTTCTCCTGAACCTTTGCTAAGGAAAGCACACATTTTTGTCAGCAACTCCATTTCTGTCTCGTTCAAAGTCTTGCACCTTGTTCTTCATATGTGTTATGATAGAAGCATCTTAACAAATGTCAACTCCATTCTAGTCTGAGAGAAACAATTCAGTGAACAGGTGCTCCTTGGCTCTCAGTTTGTTCCCCAGCCCAAGAAATGCTTGTGGAGTTTAGAAATGCTTTTAATGCAGGTTGTATAACACCGTCTGCTGCAGGACTTACACATCAGTGGCTGAGCTAATTGATTAGTAGGTTCTCTGATCTGCCCTTGTACATCAGGAAAATAAGGCCTCTCTCCTGGTTGTGGTGGTGTTACAAATTCTAAGTTTTTGGTGTTTTTTAACTGAGCATCACTGTTTGGACTGGTCCCATTTTGTATGCATATTTCTAAAAAGGAATTTAAAACCCCCAGATAAACCTCAAATCTTCTAAGCTGGTGGTCAGTGCTGCTACCAAGCTCCTCATATAGAAAGTAGAAGGTTTGTTTATCTTCTGTACCCCAAGCACAGGCATGCGTAATTTATGCCTTGAGCATTGCCTTTAACAAATATTCCTGTTCTGTGGGAGCTGGCAGGATATATGTACTATGCACCGGTGGGTTTCAGGAACGGCCCCTTTGGCAGGACAAGGCATGCACAGCCCAAGGCACTGCAGAAATCTCTCTGAAATCTCTCTGTGCTCAGGGGCTTTGCTTTTTCTGGATAAAGTCTGTTTTAAGATGGACACTGACTTTTAAATGGCCAGCTGCTAACTGTATCTTGAGTGAACTGTCTTTTTAACCAGCAAGGTGTAGCTCAGTGCTAATATAATTAAACATATGTGTACACCAAAGTCAAATGATCTCTAGTGCTACAATAACTAGATGAGGATGTCACAAAACCAGACAGAGCTCTGCAATTTGATCAGTTGACGATTTTCTTTCATTCTGAACTTTTTTGAAAGAAGCATTTTACTTCAATTGCAGATGTATGCTATCTGGAAAAGAAAAATCATGCTTGTAGCTTATATTTCTCTTTCATGCCTTGTAGCCTCTGAACTGACTGGTTCATGTGAGTCTAATTCTTATCTGAGTGACTTTGGTGCAAATTAGGGGTTAAGTCAATTACGTTCTCCTGTGACCTGAATCAAAAACATACTGTATCTGTTACTGTCAGGGGTGGGTTCAAGCCATTTTGGAAAAGCAGAGCTGCTTTTCATAAATATTTGTCTTGCTTTAGTTTCCTGAGATATAGTTTAAATGTAAACTGCTCCGTATGTTTCAGCTTTTGTGCTATCTTGCTATATCACATCACACTGTCTCACGTACTGTATAAGAGTATGGCACTACATCATGCTGTGGTGATTATTTGAAAGGGCGTACACTCTGGTTTGGACTAGATATCTGTTATCAGTGTAGATAATTGCTGTCAGACACAAAATAGACTCAGTAAACAAACATTTCATTTTATCATGTGACAGATGCCTGCTGTTTTGTACAGTGTATTTGAACAACGTTCACTATAAATCAACACTGATTCAAAGGCAACAAATCCAACTCGCCCAAATCCTTCCTTATGTAATTACCTTTATACTAGAGATTAACTTCTTATTGTTATATATACATGATTACATTTTTTAATGTTTGGAGATAACAATGTTTGACATAAGCAAATAATTCACATCTATGACGAACCAATTCCTCCTACCACTATCACTGCTTTGTTTTTATTCCTCTGGGGATTTTTTGTGGCTTTTTTTCTCTTTTATCCTTGGTTTCCTCCATGGTAAACACAAGGCTACCTTCATTTTTGGAGTTCATACTTTAAATTTAGACTTTCAGAGAGAAATGAGTTAGCATATTCAGGAGAACTTAAAATAAAAGTGGAAATAGATGTCTTAATTTTGTAGATAATGAACGTGAAGCCTCTGCTTGTGTTCCTATGGGTTTTGTGGCCAAAAGGATGATGATTATTTGACAGGTATCATCTATGTATTGTTTTTTTCTCCAAATGATGTGCATCTATGTTTTCCATTGCAGGTCCTGTGCCTAGGAGTGAATGTGTCTTATCACCCGTTAACAATTCACACCCAGTCCATGCCTTATTGGAGAGTTTTACAGTTTTATCTGGCTGTGCAAGCCGAGGCACAACAGGCCTGCCGCAAGAGGTGCATGTCCTCAATCTCAGAAATCCCGAGGAGGGTCTTGGTCATCATGAAAGAGAGGTAAAGGGGAAAGTACTTTTTGTCCAGATCCCTGGCTACAAGTGTGTCTGCAAATGGGATTGTTCTACATTAATTTGCTGAATAAAGTTATTTCTGAATTGTGATCAGAAATACTACAAAGAAGCATGCACTACTTGCGTGGATAGCGTCCACCTTTTCGTGTCATATGAGTAAACTTCTTTCATACCCAGCCACTCTCTCCATCACCTTTCACAACCACAAAGTATACTTAAAAAAGGTGACGGGGTGGGCAAAAGAAATAAGAAACAGATTTAGATCTACAAGAGGCCTTTACAGAATTGGCTGTCTTCAAAAGCAGATCGTTTACCTAAATGTGTTGTAAATTAACATGAATACCTTTGGATCCCTGCCATGACCACTATAAACAAATATGTAAGTTCAGATTCTTTTACCCCTGTAATACGTCCTTAATGCTTCACTGAGGGGGAACTGCCAGAAAGCAACTGTTGTTGACTATGGTAGTACTTAAGTACAGCCCAATTACTTATTTATGTACGTTGCACTCGGAGGGACTGGAAAGAACTTTAGCTGCTCTAAAAGCAATAGCACAAGAAGAAATTTTTTGATGTTATGTTGTGCAGTACTGTTGTTTACTCTTAAAACACATCAAGACAGAGTGCCAAAGTGAAAACATTGTATGCCATGACAGCTAGGCTTCTTAGTTCATGTTCTTACAGTATTACACACACTAATCCTTAGTACTGCTGCATCCTGCGAGAGCAACGTGCGTGTACGCAATGAGCAGAACTTGTAATGAGAGAACAAAGATGATGATCTAGCAGGCGGAAGCTTAGAAGAAGTGGGTCTAAATCTGTGCTGAAAGAACTTTTAAGTGGAGTCTTTTATAGTGATTTAAATAAAGGCAGATACTCTTGGCCATAATCAAAGTCTTTCCACTGAGTTCAATAGCAGCCTTGTTGGGTTTGTGGTGTGTTCAGCTCAATGTGTATTGTATGCATCCATGAAACTTAAGCTGTTGTGTTCACTTTCAGTATATACAGTCTGATCTGTCTGATGTATTATGAAAAAGTTAACTATTTTTTTCAGTAGGCACCTCATAGGCTTCCCTTAATCAAAAATGTCAGGTCTTCTTCAGTTCTGTCATGAAACGAATAGAAAAATTACACTTTTTTTTTTGTAGGGCTGGGAATGAGAAACAGAGATTTTTATATTTGGTTTGGGTTTTTTTTGTTTTGTTTTTAAAAGCCTTTCTTAGTTTGCCAGACACTAGATTATCAGCCTGATGAGTGCACTGTGAATGCCTAAAGAAAGTGTAGGTATAACCAGTTATCTGGGAATGAAAACCAAATTGTACTTGGAATCTCTTTTTTTTTTTTTTTTTTTTTTGGTAACATGGTCTCTTATGAAAACTAAACAGCCTTATGTGATTCTGCTATGTATTTGTCAGTGCCTCTCTCATCACACAGGAACCTTTAAATCCATTGTCAAGTCAGCAAGTCATAGACAATTTTGGTATGAGGGATAGATGTCACAAGGTAATCACAAATTTTGTTGAAAACAGAAAAAGAGTGCCCTTGCTGTGGGGACATGGTATAGTGGCAACTTGTAACTTCTTAGTTATTAAAGGGTGCCTGGGGATGGGATGAAGCAGGCTACAGCTGGAGCTTATACCTCCTGAGAGACCAGAATTAATCAACTGCAAAGCACACATTTGATAAAATTAAACTTCCCTCTGGTTCGATGCTCCTAGCACTACTTGCATAACAGGGCTGTTTCTGCAGTTGTGTGCACACACGACATGAGCTCGAGTCACGCATGCATAAGGTTGCAGGCTGTGCCACTACTAATTGTCTTGACAGAACGATAGAAGATTTAAATATCTGGCTTTGGATAAAAATAGTTGCTGTCTAGCAGAAAGAGGTTGCTTATGCCTCTAACGCACTTGCAGTAAGAAAGCGGTTTGCCCCAAGCTGTCTTCTGTGTATGTCTGTGATATACCTAAGAGCAGGGCACAGAATATATTTCACAATTTGTAGCCCTTAGCCTCCTTCTCCCATCTCCCAAGCAGTTTCCAGTCACAGCTCTTGGAGATGGCTGCTCTAAAAATGCACAGGAAGCTGGAGCAAGGTTTGCTGGCAACAGTGTTGAGCAAAAGAGTGTAAACAACTTGGAAAGATTGGATTTTACTTATAGGATCAGACTTGGAAAACAAAGCAGAACAAATGTTATCTTTTCCATTATTGTAAAAATCAACTCCAAGTGGCCTTTTGTCTTAAAGTAGAATGTACCCATCACCTCAAGTTACATTACTTTGATTTACCAGCTGAGGTCTTTCCTGTTGCCTGCAAATGCTGATAGCAAAGGTAGAGAATTGTTTGTCATGCAGTATTTCTAGTATACTCCAGAATAAAAACAGTATTTTTGTTCAACAGTATGTTACTTAGATTCAGCAGCATTGCAAGCATATTTAAAATAAATCACACATTCATTCAGAGGTTGGCTGAAGTTCTGATAACATGGAATGCAAGATCTGGAAATCTTTAAATGAAGGGTTGCTTTGGGGGAGGAGGTCGGGTTTTGTTTTGTTTTTAACCTGCCCTGTGCTAGATGCTGCTAAATTACACATTCCTTACTTGCTGGGAGGAGTGTAAACTTCCCCTAGCAAATTCCTTGGAGGGCTCATGCATTAAACATACTTGTGCAGTTATCCTGGTTCTCATAAATATGCAACATACATGTATGCATTAATTTAACTCACTTTGGCACTTGTGTAGAATATACAGACAACAAGGTTCGCAAATTTAAACATAGGAAGGTGGCTCTGATGTGGGGGGAGGGCATGACAGGGGCATGTGTTCCTCCTATAACACATGCAGGCTTTTCTGTAAAGACTAGTAAGGTTTGGGTGCTTTTTCTTCCCTGTAAACTAAAAAAAAAAAAAAAAAAGGTAGTCTGGAATGGGATTATGTATTCTGAATAAATTTTGCAAAACTAAACCAGTAATTTAGCACTTTCATGTTAAGGCTGAACTCTGGTAAGTATAAATGCTGTGATCATATCTGTGATCTTCAAGGAATTTGTTTGTGTTTTACTTCATTAATTCCTGTTGGAGTGACATCTCATTTGTTGAGACTGTGAAGACACTTTCTTCAAGTAAGAACCCCAAAGTTCCAATCTTTTTCAAGTATTTCTTAGAAATGTGTTTTATCACAATTCATATTGGCCATGCTTTATCATAGGAAATAGAATACGGGTGCATGTAATAGTCACAAGTGTTTATATTGAACTTGGCATGAAAAATGCAAGCCTTTTTTGTTTGTTTTAGTTGATCAAATATTCCTGGGGAAGTGAGTGCATGTGTGCGTTTCTGTACTGATCCAGGTCTCAGCTGAAAGCCAGGAACTACTGAACTCTTACAATAACTTTCTCTTCAGCTCTGGGTATCTTCACTGCTTCAGTTTCCCAGTTTTTAGAAAGGAAATAGTTGCTTTCTTACGGAGCTGCTTGTTCTGCTAATGAGAAAGAATTGTTGTTTGTAGAGGCACTTTGAAAGTCTAGAGATTTGTACCAGAAAAATGTGTATAGAAAAATGTAAAAATTATTTTAAGATGAAAGTCACTCCTTGCATAGGTGTTTTATCAAGTCCTAAATTAATGGAGGATTCTCTTATTATACCTGTCAGTTGAATTTCCCTGAGCTGCTTCAGGCATGCTGCCCACAATTGAAATAGCTAAATGGAGAGCAGGGGCATATAAAATTAATCTCATGTGAATACTTAAGATTGAACACATAATGAACACATGGAATCAGAGTTCCTGGTAACCAATTCACTATTGTTTTCACTGACATCCTCATCCTCAGTAGCTTTAAGATGTTATGCCCAATACAGATGTTTAACATGCGTTATATGAAACGAAGTCAGGAAAACGAAAGACTCATCTTTATAATTTTGAGTAACGCCACTGAGGCTGTAATAATTTGACAGACTTTTTCCTGACTATCAGTGTTACTTGGCAACAATTTCATAATAAAAAATATTTTCCTTTGAGAGCAAACCTGATATTAAAATGCCTGTTAGTTCCTGTGGAGCAGGCTAATTATAATAACCAGGTACTTGCTAATGATGTATCAGGTTCCTGAGCCAACCCACTTATATAATTTTGCCCATCATTTTATGACTTTTAAGTCCAATATTTAAGAACTTTCTGAAGAGATCTTCTAAGCTGTAAAAATGGGACAGGAAAAGACTCTGAAACAGTCACCCGATAATGTATATCTACATTCTGACCTTTGCAGTGCATCCTGAATTCAGGATAATCCTGTGTCACAATGCTTTTGTATTTTAGGACTATGAAGATGTGGACAGTGAGGGTGATGAAAACCTTGTTCATTTTGCCTATTTTTCTATATATTTATGGTATTTCCCAGTGTGTTCATTTTAACACAGAAGCTTAACACCACAACAGCCTTATCCAAGGCTATGTCAGGGAAAAATGTTTTGTTTCATGCTCAGACATCCAGAGATCTGGGGACAGCCTTGAGATTCAGCCGCTTTCTGAAGGGGCCGCTTTCTGGGCGTGGTTTAAACATGCTGACCTGCTGCACCAGAGCTGGTTGGGAGGGCCTGGAGGTCTTGTGCTGACAGCAGGCAGGAAGGGAATTCAAGGCTTGTTATTTGATGGCTGGAGTTAGTGAGGGTTTTGTTACCTAGTCATTTGTTTTATTCCATTTTGTTTATTTCTTCTTCTAAAAGTGCATTTGTAAATACAAGTTTCCATTTAGTACCAATCAAATGTCCACTTAGGCTGTTTTCTGAGACTTCAGGTTCTCACAGTAAAAATAAGGTCAGCTTCTTTTTTTACTGTGGCTTTTTAGTGCTGAGCTCTTGGTGTCAGCTTGATGAGCAGCACTAAAACTGACAGGACAGGCTAGTTTGACTTAAATTTTTGAAACACCCTGCAGTTTGGGCTTAATAATCCAAATTAAAATAATTAGATCATTATCCTATGCAGTCCTAAACTCAGACCAAAATAAGAGGCTCAAGAATAAAGTTTATTACTTCTGTGAGATTAAACTTCTGAGTGAGATCACACATTTCACTAACATTAATACTGGATCTGTGCACTGCCAAATTACTTGGCTGTACAAATTTGATGTTTCTGGTGAGCTGACCAGAATATGTGGTGCAGAGTTAGGCTGGGAAATGAAGGACATGTTGCTTGGTTTGCCAGGCTGCATTGCATCTGCCCTCTGCTCATTTACTGTGGTACAGTGGGAAGCCTATGCTGCTGCATGTGGGTATGTTTGGTACTTCTGGTAGGCCAAAGGCCTTTGTTTTTAAGAAAAATAGTTGCTGCTTTAGAATCTTTCAAAGATAAAACAAAGCACTGTGCTTGTGCTTCTGCCAAGGTACAGACTGGATCTGAACACTGCAAGGGTATTTTGCAGTTCTTGCCTCTCCACTTTCTGACCATCTTTGCTTGGCAGCAGTAATGGATATCTAACTATGGCAGCAGACTTACAAGTGGCGATGCAAGTATACACAGGGTTGAACCAGAAGTGGCATGAGCTACCTGTAGTGAGATGGCTTGAGAGAAGGGTGGTGCAGGTGGCTATGTTGCTGCCCAGCCTGTCTGTGGATGAAGGAGAGGAGATGAAAGTAGTGGAGATGCTTAGTCTTTCTGGGGATGGAGAAGTCTGAGGTGAGATTTCAGATGAGAGGACTGATAACTTGGTGGCAAAGGATCTTGTTCCAAATGTGAGACAGTAAACCCTAAAAAGAAAACTACAGTGTGGGAAAGGTTTGTCGAGAGTCTCGTCTGATCTCATCCAGCTTCATGAGTCAACCAACAAGAGACTGTCTTTCAGGAAAGATTGTCAGTTGGAGTCTGATACCCTAAGTTGTGTAGCCAACCAGTTCAGTATTGGGAGTTGATAGACTCCAGAGTAGTTTGGGAAGCGACTTTTGCCTTTTGGCAAGTTCTTGCCTCATGCTTCCTGTGCTTGGCTTTGCAGTTTTGCTGCCACACATATGCTACACTTTGCTCACACTGGCTTCCCCAGCTGTCAGGGTTTCAGTGGGGCTGTAGATCTTTCCTGGTAATACATTACCAAGGAGTGGTATTTATTTTTGTACTGCATGTTTTTGTGGGCCACTGTGAACATTTTAAGACACCGTCTCTGGGTCTGGGTGGCTGTGTAATATTCAAGTTTTCCACAAAGCTTGGTTGGCTTCAACCTTGTATATGCAGGCCAGGTGTCCTGTTATGCTGATCCCATCAAGATCAAGTTGATCACTTTCACTCTGTTACTGCTTGTTTCTTGATGATCTGTGGCTCACAAAGTCATGCAGAGGCAACGTTATCAGCCCAACAAGGACCTGCAGTGGAAAACGAGTTTGGCCACCTGCAAACCTTTCTGTCAAGGCTGAGGTTGAGTGCTGCTTTTTATCACAGTCTTCTTCCACAGTGTTTTGCATACCACTTGTAAGAGTGAGGAAAGGGGCCCACATCAGAAGATCGAGAATGGGAAGCCCAGATAAATTACTGCTTCCACTAGTGCTCTGTGCCAGTGAGGTCTCAGAGTCAAGTGTGAGTGATGCTGTGGCAGACGTACTCCAGGAACACCCTGTATTTGTTCCTTGGAAAGCAGGAGTCCCTCATCACATGCATCTCTTGATCCTGGCTATTTTCCAAAGCTTGTCCACAGCCTGTGGTAACTCCACTGGCTCACCAGGGTGGTTTCAGTAACAGACTGCTTTACTCCCTTTCCCCACAGCCTTGCCTAAGAGCCCTTTCTGGGCTGCCAGAGTACTGGACTAAATCAGAAGTGAAGCACTTGATAGACCTTATGAAGCCTTAAAGATACTGGCAGTGTGCTCCACAGAAACTGTAATTGTTGAGTGTCTTTCTCGGATGATGCCATGTCTACTGAAAGCTGCAACTCCCATGCAGTTAATACACTAAAATCACACTGATGTCTTAATTGCTTCAATTGATAGACCCTGCATTGCTGTGTCTTTAAAAAACAAAGAAACCAACAGACATTCCAGCCTCCATTTCTTAAAAAGCCCTCACAGCCCTCTTCCCCCTCTTCTCTTCGTTAGCACTTTGAAGCATCTGTGCTTGCATAAAATCCAGCCTTTTTTAATGTGGCTTTTTCATCTTGTTTGCTCTGGATTGCAGTCTTTGTGGGTTGTTTTTAGCCAGCTCAGGATTTGCTGGTCATTGGATTTGGCAATTGTTTCAAGTTCTGCCCACCAGAACTGCCAGAGGAAGTTATGTGTTGGCCAGAGGAGCCTGTTTGTGCAGAGCCTGCTGTCCTGCAGGAGCATGGCTTGATGGGTGTTTACCCTTAAAGAGGCAGCATTGACTTCTCATGACTTGGAAAGTGCTGTGCAAACCCTCGGTATTTTCTGGTTTTAGAAACAGGGCTGTTTGCTGTGCACAGAAAGAGACCTGCTCTCAGTTTGAAAGCTGCGTGGAATGGTGTCTGAAGCCATGCCAAAGGCCCACCACAGAAGGCTAAAGGGTTCAAAAGTAAATATGTCAGAATGACTTCTGATTGCTCAATTTTTTTGTTTTTGCTGACTGCTATTTAAAATGACCTGTTTGAAGCTGAAAATTGGACTACTTTGTTTTCCTCTGCTGCAAGTGCCCACAAGTACTGATGTGCTGTTGCAGGACTGTAGAGAGAAATGGGGCTGCTACTGCTGTATTTACTAGATGGACTCTTCTTCCTCCCTCTGTGTTGCTTGTGTGTGTAAGCACACTGTGCACATGTGCTCACATGTTCTTTCAGGCAGATGGTTGTGTTTTGATTTTGATCATAAACTGTGATTCACATTCTTGGTCTCCAGTTCCCTCTTCAAAGCTTCTATCTGACGTGCCTTGGAGTATTTCTAAATTACTGCTTTGTCTATAGTCACTTTCCCCAAGAAAAGATAATTAAGGAAGCGATGACATTTCCAGGAGTCAGTTTATATTGCAAACTTGATGGACAGGTTCTAGTCTAGCTTTGTGCTTAGACGTGTGTGTGTGATATTGGAGCAACACTTGCCATGAGTGGTCATGTTTATGTTGTTCTCTGGAGTGTCTGTTTGAACCAAAAGCTGTAATAAATGAAGTTGTTCTCCTCCAACCTCCCAGCATCGGGGAAAATTTCCAACATAAATTGTGTGGAGCTTGCTGTGCCTGACAGCTATGCTTCTGTATCAGCTGAAAAAGTAAAACCTTGCAGTGGCAAGATATGAGAAGAGGAATAAATGTTTTAATTTTTTTTTTTAATGTAGATCATGCTTTTGATAACACTTGTCATACACAAGTTAGTGTTTCTCTAGAAGAATCTCTTATTTTCCCTGTGAAACATAAAAAGAGTACTTCTACAGTAGTAAAACGTCTTATTTAAAGAAGATGCGAAAATAGCACCACCGTGAGGTACAAACATCTGAAACTTAAATTGCTTGAAAAAGTTTGAAAAAATTATAGGTTATTTTTAGCTGATAGTGTCTCTTTAACAATTGCCATGGCAATTTCTAATACAGAAATATTTCTGTTATGATTGGAGCTTATGCCGTATGTGATAAACATGATGGTGGCAGTAGTTAGTGTTTCTAGATGAGAGGTAGTATTTGGTGATGACCCAAATCTCATCAGTGAGGGAGAAGTGTTAAAATCTGTCACTTGTCTGGAAATAACCAGCGTTCTCTAACCCTGAAGACTGATTGAAGTCTGGCTCACTCTTCTGTCATCACTCAAGGAAGCAGAGTCTTCATTTCTTCTACATGAACACGATCTGCTAGTGCACATGAATACCTAAGGAAGTTTTGAGGCCTGTTGGGAAATGTGACTCTATGACATTGGTTTTGCAGAGAAGCACAGTGGCACTTGCTTTGTAGGTATCTTTTCATAACAGACCATTGGAACATGCCTTCTTTCCTCCACTAGTTGGGTTTCAAGTGATACTTGCAATGAGGTAACTTGAGCACTGAAAATGCACCTGAAGCTGCATGGCAAAATACTGCACAGAAGGAGCAGCTGTCTGTTTTTACACTGTTAGCTGGAAAGCAAGACAGTATTTTCTTCAGTAAATCTGTTTTCAAGCAATAATCGTCAAGACAGTGTAGATACAGAGTGCATGGAATGGCATCATTGTGCAGGAAAATACTTGCATGACAGCCTCAGTAATGTCTTCTGGAGGATTTTGTCAGTTTTCATGGCTTTGATTCTGGAAGTATATACAGAACTGAGTAGTCTTACTTATGTGCGTAGGCCTGATTAAATAGAAAATTTGGTTCCTTAGGGGTTTGGTGGTTTTGCGTTTTTTTTTTCCTGTATAGTCAGTATCATAAATTCATTCTTTGAAATATTCCCAAAATACTGTTTTATTTGTAAAGAGCGTAAAAGTTCTCATTATTTTCTGAAGTTTGAAAATAGAAAAAATTCGGGAAAATGAAGACCTGCCACAGGGGAGTAGAGAGACAATGTATGGGTGACAGTTACTTTTAATCTTCTGAAAGCAGTTTCCTTTGTATTTAATTTCTAATACCATTTGTGAGCATATGTATTACCTACACACGCTTGCACCAATTCTTACTCAGGCTGGTGGGTTACTGACAATAAAGTAAACAAAGCTGTTTCCTAAATCTGGTGCTGCTGCTTAGGTTTTCAGTTTTTTATGACTCATGCACACACGCTGTTCTTTACCCTGGCTTGGAAAGCAAGAATTTAGTTTTACATGTCCAACAAAAATGTGAACTCCACATTTTACACTTCCCTGTGACTGTGCCTCTCTAAAAGACACCTGTAGAATGATGTTTCTTTTTTCCAGTCATCTGGATCTATGTGTGGTCTGGCTGCAAAACCTTTGAGGAGCAAATTGTTTTATATGTAGGGGCTTTCAAATGGCATAACCTTTTGTCCTGCAGTCTTTCCATCATCTGTTTCATGTTTGTTTGTAATCTTTTCTTGCTTTGTGAAGCCTTGTTGTCTCAGCCTCTTCCCGTTCTCCACCTGCAGATTTTGAAACAGTGGAAAGTAGGGTGTTCATCTGTTCAGGATTTACCCTGAGATTTGCAAATTCTGTATTTGGATTCCAGTTTTGCCATGATGTTCTTATGACACCATGTGCTATGTTACATCTGCATGGTGTTTTGCAGTTGAGATGAACTATGAAGTTGCTGTGTCTACTGTTAAAGCCTGGTAGAGATGAGATAGTGCTAACACAGAGTCTCTGAAACCACAGTTAGTATCATACTGAGCTATCACTAATAAGACCTGTTGAGAGGCAAGGTGTATCAATACCATAATGTTACATTAATGCAGCTATGTAATTTCTGGTTGGGTGGCTAGCACCTGTCTGACTTGCTGAAAATACAGACAGCAGAAACTTGTGTTTTCCTGGAAAGGCTTGTGTAGATTTGCTCAGAATGCCTCAAATGTGTTTAAGGACAATGGTCCTGGCAGAAGTTTGTCGTCTGTCTCTTATCTGTCAGTTTAAGAAGCATTTTATTTGGGACAAGAGCTGCTTTTTAGTATGTACTCATATATCCTCCAACATAGTAGTGACCTCCCTTTGTTTTTTCAGGACATTGGGCACTATGTTATACAACTATCTGGTAATAGTTTAGGAATAGCAAAAGTGGAGTATAAAATTAAACTTACTTTGCAGCCCAGCTGATTCACCAAAAAAACCCCTTAGATCTGCAATATATGTATGCATAAGTGCAGAATAGAATATTCTCTGGGAAAATGTTTCCTTTTCACATGAGTTTTCTACCCTAATTGTAAAGTAAAACAGTCTGATGTGATACCATTTTGTGAACAGGCCACTTAACAACAGTAGGGGTGTACTTGTAGCATACAGGAATGGATCCTGTGCCCTTAAACAGATCTAAAGCCAACAAGAAATTTTCCCACAAAATGTATAAAAGGAGAACTTTCCCCTTAGGGTTCATTATATGGCATGTGAACAGTATTGACATCTACTGATTTATGCATTGTGTTTTTAGGTCTCGAGTGCTGGGAAGCCTGACTGCTTTGTGGAAGGGCAGATGACACAAATGGTTTCACTTAGTATTTGAGAGTCTGAGTGTCTAGCTTGGGTCACAGGAGAAGTGGGCGAAGTGGTTCCAGCCTTGCACTGGTGGGCATGGGCTTTCCATTGAACAAACCGTGGGGCTGATCGCTGTGGGCAGCCTTTGCTCTGCAGGTGCCCAAAGCGGAGATAGTGTGTGAAGATTAGATTTGGCTGGCAGAGATGAGCAGAGATGCTTGTGCAGAGACTGTCTGCTTTCTTTGCTGTAGTCAGAAGTTTTTGAAAAATCTTACTTTTCAGGAGAACTTGGGTTCTCCAAACTATATATGCATGAGATAACACTGAAGACATAAAAAACAGATTGAAATATATATGCACAGGGAAAGCTGGATCTTTTATTGTTCAGGTAAACAAAGCTAAAGTAAGCAGTTTACACATGTGTATGATCTCTACATAAAAGTTATCAGTAAACTGTATGCTAATACAGTTATTACCCTTTGTATTCTGAAATAGTTGTCCTTATATAAAGCCTCAAGTTTTTTCACTTTTATTATTCTCGCACTATGAAAGTAATACCACTTTCTAGTGCAAATAGGACTTCAATAACTGTCCTGCCTGTTTGCCAAGTTATTTGTATCAGGAATAGCTTTGGATTTTTTTGATTACCTAGGTATTTGCATAAATGATTAACATCTAACATAATGTGATTGCATTTGGCAGCTCTAGCTTAAAATAACAACTTTGGAACACTAGAAATTAACTGGCTACGTTTTTATCTGAAGATAAATTATGTCACTGAGCTGTGGGCAGAAATGATCCAACATCTTCATGAAGTTAGAAGTATTTTGTAATGTCTCTTTGTGTCAGAACTTTCTGACACTGTGTGAGCTGTGGTGCTTTCTGAATGGGCACTTCAGTGAATGCATTTCCAGGAAAAATTTACAGGCATGGTTGCCTACTCTTACACTTTTGAGGAGAAAGTATCGCTGGTGCAGTAAAAACATCAGTTATGAACGAGATACAAGTGACAGTGCTGCCAGGTACCGAGCAGTAATTTTAATGCCATACAGCATGCGACTGTACTATACTGTACTCATCTTACACATGATGTATTTGATAATGTTATAGTACTAAATTTTACTTGTAATTTGCTTTTTTAGTCTTTTGTCTGGAGCAGCTGAATTATGAATCCATATGAGGAGATCTAAACGTGCTGTAATTCCATCCTGTTACACAGATCCTCAGCTTGTTCATTTAATATTTAGGGCTAGAAAGGTACCAGAACTTAGACTGGAGGAAGAACTACAGATAATATTTGAATATGCTGCAAGCACTTAGGCTTTTTTTCTGATGGACTCTCTTTCATCAGGCTGTTGGATACAACTACTGTGTCAGTGGATGGGCAGGTCAGTTTTCAAGCTGGTTCTGAGGGTAAACCTTAGATCTTCGTTAAAGACGGTATGTCCATTTGAGTACATTGCTTTGCTCTGAGCATAATAGATGCCAAATGCAGGGGTGATGCTCCATGCTAATTGAGGGCAAAGGGAGCTTTGCGTAGTTATCCACCTGAACACATGCGTTGGGGCTGCCATTTCTCCTCTGCATCATTAATAATGCATCTCCATGTTAAAGTGACCTTCTGGGAACATCATGCATACTTCAGAATAGTTTGTTAGTGGATGTTGGCATGCATGTGTGGTGCAGGACTTGAATGTCTTGATTTGTAAGCTCTTTGGTGAGGGAACTGTCTGTGTCTAGGACAGCGCACCCTGACCTTTAGCCCCTGTTGCAGGACAAATAGGAAAAAAACCCAGGAGATTTCAAACACCTTTCAGTCAAAGGTTTCTGACAGTACTTCTTAATGAAAAGCATGCCATGGGCCGTAGATCATAGTTGGGTAGTCCTTATTAACTTTTCTGTTTTCTTGCCGCCTTTTTCATGGAGCCCAGTTTTCCAGTCTGGGTGGTAGACCGTAAAGGGTTAGCAGATCGTGCAATAGTACTCTTTTTTATAAGGTAACATATGGGACCACATCAGTCTCTGGCTTAATGCCAGTAGTTTCAGTGGAATTATACCAGGGGTGAACGTTTCCCATGATTTTCACAATTGAGCTATAACTGCTGTTTAGTCCATCTGATTCTTTCTGCAGAGCATGGGTGAGAAGGTCCAGGCAATGCTAATCCATTTGCAACCATGTATTTAGGATAAAATGAGCAAAGGGTTGATTTTGGAATTAGTTTAGTGTTACCTGAGCCTTGGAAATAAACTTAAGTCCTTCACACACCTGGTAGATGCTACCAGGGACTCAGACCCGTTCCCCGAGGACTGAGTTGTACCTCATCCTGGCAGTAATGCAGAAAGAAAAGGACTTTCCTTCCCCATGTATGCCTCATGCATCATAGCCCCCTTCCTCTCTCCTGAAGGGGCAGGTCCCTGCCACAGCAGCATCCTTTAGCACTGGCCTGACAGAGAGAAGAAAGCATGGTGCGTCTCTGGCAGGGGCTGCGAGGGTGGCACAGCTTCGAGTTCTGCTGGAGAAAAAGTAACTGTGTGTGGGTATGAGTGCTTGTTTTTTAGTGGTATAGCATTTTTCCTGAAAATATTTATTACTCTTTATACTGTTCTGAGGATCATCTGTCTCATTGCTGGGGTGAGTTTTCAAAAAAACAGGTGCTTGCCCTGTATGAATAAATGAGTCTGCATTGGAAAACCTTTCCAGAAGGGAAGTGGTGGGGTCTCATGTGCTTATAGGAACTTGCTTATACAATTGTTTGATTTAAGAGTGCAAATATGTAACCCCTTGAGCAAAAGTACTTTCAATCAGGCTTACCATGCGAACATATTTTGTGTTTCTTGGAAAAATCAGCAAACTTGGTCTCAGAAACTGTTGGCTCCTAAAAACTGGACATTGCAATCTACTACAGCTGGCTTGGTATCAAATCTGTAACACAATATTCAATGAGCATAGCAAAAATACAGCGGGGGGAAAGTGGTCCGTTTTGAATTTACAGTCCCTGCCTAAAGAATACCCTTTTTCTTTACTTTCATCTTCAAAAAGAAAAGAATTGGCCAGGAGATCCATCCCAAAGCAATAGATAAACACTTTTGGAAAGAAATACAGTACTGGCTCCCACCACTTGAGATGGATTCATGGATTAATTCTTGACTGAATTCTTTTATAGCCAGTGTATTGACATTATATTTTTCAAGTGAATTTCAGTAGAAATTCTAAACCTCTTATTGTATAATACACACTGATGAGCTGTAAAGCTAAATTTCTTCATATTAGTTGCTTTGACTAACCAGAATAATTTATGTCCTATAAATATTATATTAACAAAAAGAGTGTGAACAGTTATAGAGGGCAGTGATAGGAGTAAATTCTCAGATTTGTGTTCTAAATTTTGCCACCTTTGTACTAATTAATCTTCACAGCTGAATAATGAGTTAAGATGTCATAAATCCATCTTTAGTGCATCCCTTATAAGTCCAAAAATGTGTTTATATGATCTGAGAGTTAAAATTAATTTTTCTCTTCTCCTTTAGAGAACAGCTGTCCTAGCCTGGGCAGTGTAATTCAATACAACACAGAATATTTTGTCCTGGTTTAGTAGCACAAATTTGTAATGGCTGTTTTGGAAAATGTGCTATGAATTTATCTAAAGGCCTTCACACTGGAATAGTTAATTCAACCTTACAAGTCCTTGGCACTTGACTTTCATCTTTTTAGAACAAAACACAGAGTCTGTGATTTGATGCCTTGCAGTCAGCAAAACAAAATGGTGCTTTAACAGCAGTATTTACTTTGATCAGTTTTCAGCATTTGTGCCCTTGCCTTTCACGTAGTACAAATTGCTTTACCAGAGTAACGGGGCAGGAGCCCGTAGACTGTTTTTGTAGTTGGTTTCTGTGGTGATACTCAGCCTTCCATGAAACTGTGATCTCTGGGGACAGAGAAGACTCTGCAGCTGCCTTAACCTTGCTGCTGCTAGAGACCTTAAAGGAACTCTTTGCAGACTGCAGGCAGCAGTGACCAGCCTGAATACATGCACATATAGCTGACTAAGTAATGCCAGCCTGTTTGATAGACACGGCACCTATGAAATGGGGTATCTTTTTAGTCTTTATTTTATTTTTTTACAGTGTTTATAATATATATTGAAAAATGTGTTCTAGCGAAAATGATAGAACTTCTCTGTGGTTCACGTCCTAGTCAGAGTTATATGCTTTGTTGTTGATATCCTTTTTAAAAATGAATGTGTAAGTTTTGTTGTAAGATTTTTAGAATACCTTCAATCTTTAATTTTTGCTTATGACCAAGTTGTCATATTCCTTTCAAGTTAGTCATGTATTATTTGGAGGAGTATGTGCCAAAGGAGGCTGCGAAGGGCAGACATGAGTCTGGAAGAGGAGCTTGCTCTGACAAACAGCAGCTGAAGCTGAGCCTTTCTGAGAGGACCATTGCTGACACACATGTCCAGAAGGTCTGGCCTAACTATTGATTGCACAATGAAAATACTGGCTATGCAACAGCTCAGTGATCAAATGAGTCCTTTGCTGGGAGTGAGAGATGTGTTGGACCACATTGACTTATTTTCCTGTACTGTTGTTATGCTGCTGCCTGCTTGGTTAATGTGCTGTCCCTTAATGTGTTTTAAAAATAACATAGGCAGAGCAATAGCAGCTGCTTCTTAAATGAATTAGGTGACCTGAAAGTGCTTTAGTCTGTTTAATGATTCTGGTTTAATTTTCTTTGGGTATTGTTTGACCAAACTGCTCAGAGAGCTGTCTGAGATGCAGAAGACTTTTGATTCAAGTAGTACGTTGCTGAGAAGTACAAAATGTGTGTATTTTATAAGCTCACTTGAACCTATAAGAATGGATGGAGAATATATCTTTTTAGATCCCTCATTTAAAGAAAAAAAGCTTATATGGGAGTTTCAGAAAAATAATGAATTTTGCCACAGAGTTCAGTGAGTTCAGAATTTCACACCATGTCTTCATATCTAGCTGTACAGTGCTGAACACACGTAGCACTGGTTTCTGATGGAGTTTCTGGGCAATGCTTCACATAAATATTTAATAATATGGATTCTGCCAGTTAAAATACAAAAAGAAAGGGAAAATTTCTAGTTAGTTCTTCTGCTATTAGTTAGAAACATTTTGTTTGGTGGTTTGAAGTGATCCAGTAGCTTTCTATTAATTTGTGGAGTATTTAGAAGGTGCTATGAACTGTCTAGACATTTGAGAAAGTACATGCCTTGAAGAGCTCACAAGCTAATATGAGACAGAAAGGTGGCTGGGGAAAGGGGAGCACCACTTAGGATTCAGCCAATATATGGTTTAACTAGAGCCACAGTGGGGACACTCTAGCAGAAATGATGTTTTGGTGAGAGATATTGTTGTAAAGAGTAGGGGTGAGGATCTTCCACTGCAGTGCTGTGGATGGAGGCAGCTGTGCCAGAAGTTAGCAAAGGGGCAAGAAGGTGGGAGCACAGATGTGACAGCAGAATATTTAACAAGGCAGAGCTAGAGAGAGGGATGGTGTCACGCTGGAGGTGCTGGTACAGCTGAAGTGTGGAACTTGTGTTTGTGTCAGTGGCATAAGCTTATAACAGCTTACAGTCCTGTTAAGGCTTTCAATTTCTAAAGCAGGAGTGGAAGAGGCATTTGCGTACCTCTGGTGCATAGTTGAAGTCCAGGCTCTTACTTGGACTCCACAGTTCAAACTACTGCCTTCCACACAGAAACACCTCTCACCTCCCTGGTGAGCTGTTTTGACCACGTCTACCTTACTTGGGCTGAAATTTCTATGTGATAGCCCACTGACTGTTGTTATGCAACGTAAAACCTGTATGTTTGGCAGCTAGGTTATTGGCAAAAAGCTCTTGAATGCTAGTAACTCCCCAGCAGTTTGCTTGAAAATCTTTCCAAGGACTAGGAAAACGTCTCCCATAGTAGATACCCCTGTTGTGCATCAGAAAGCAATCATAAATATTAGGAGGGAAAATAGTTCCACTGTGAGGAGTCTGTTAATTTCGTGCGAGTTGTCAGCGGGAACAGTCACATTCAGGCTAGGCTACCCTCTACTGCTCATCAGTGCTAGCTCTGAAGAAAAAATGAATTATGAAAAATATGATGACCAAGATGGTGCTGAGTGGTTTTTAAGCAGCTCTGTGGGGTTTTTTTGGTCTGGAAAACCAAGTTGGTGCCGAAAACTCTGTTATGCCAAGAAGTATAGTGACAGCGAATACATATGCCAAGGAATATAGTGACAGAGGCAGCTGCAGAAGCATGCTCATGTTAACTATATTCTTTCTCAAGTTTAGGACTGGGAATATGAATTCCACATTATGTGTTTTGTTGCTGTCTTACTCGTAAGCAAGCTGAGGAGTGCAGTAATGCAAAATTAAATTTATTCTGAAAATTTTCACAGGAACACTTAATTTACTTATAAAAATTAACTGATTTTGTGTTAAAGTCCTGTAACTTTTCTTAAGGATCAGCTTGCACGTTTCAGGCAGAAATGTAGGAAAATTCCATTATGTGATATAACTTATGCTACAGTTCCAGCCAAAGGCATGGATAGATATGTCACCACTTCTGAATAAGGCTCAAACTTTGTTGATTATTTCCATGCATGTATGGAAATAATCATATATGTGTATATTATATACATATTTAATTTCCAAAGCCTAAAGGAATTGCAACTATGAAATCTGATATTAGATCCAGTTGCAAAGAGTCTCTGACTTTCTCACTAAGGTAGTATGATTGCTCTGTATGCTCTCTCATATGACCAAACCAACAGGCAGAAATCTTCATGAAGTCTAAAACATCTGTCTTGTCTGATAGATGTTGGCTTTGAATAAACTTGTCTGAGATCAGTTGAAACAGAGATACTTCTCCATTTCCTTATTATCCAAAGGACTTGGCCTAGCTGTTTCTGAGCTGAAGTTTTCAGTGTGTGCTATATTTCTTCTATCATTTCTGGTTTTAATAAACACCAGCAGTTTTTAAATAGCAAAAATTTCAAACATTTCTAATAGGAGCTGCTTCTTAGTATTGACTTGACAGTCTAATAAAAACACAGCCAGGGTGCAAACCCAAGTTGAGTGCCCCCGTTGGCCAGTGTGAGAGGATTGTTACTGTTTTCCTGTTGTTGGTTATTAAAGTACATAAACCTATATTATAGCTTATTTCATCAATATTTACATTAGTCTACTTCATTTAGGATCAGAAGAAATCCCTTATCATTACGTGTGAAAATGTGGCTATGGGTGCGTATGATAAGAATGGATGTGTTTAATATTTACTCAATTTAGTGTAGTAGATTTTCTCTTTGATGCTTTAAAGTTTAGAGAGTTTAAAACTGAATGCACTTTATGCCATTTGGAGCTGAAAAAATACCAAAATAAAATTTGAACTCATATTGAAATTCAACAAGGCCAAGTGCAAGGTCCTGCACATGGGTCAAGGCAATCCCAAGCACAAATACAGGCTGGGCGATGAGTGGATTGAGAGTAACCCTGTGGAGAAGATCTTGGGGGTATTAGTGGGTGGAAAACTGACTATGAGCCAGTAGTGTGCACTCACAGCCCAGAAAGCCAACTGTATCCTGGGCTGCATCAAGAGAAGTGTGGCCAGCAGGTCAAAGGAGGTGATCCTCCCCCTCTATTCCACCCTCATGAGACCCCACCTGGAGTCCTGTGTCCAGCTCTGGGCCCCCCACCATAAGAAGGACATTGAGCTGCTTTAGCACGTCCAAAGGAGGCCACAAAGATGATCAGAGGGCTGGAGCACCTCCCCTGTGAGGACAGGCTGAGAGAGTTGGGGGTGTTCAGCCTGGAGAAGAGAAGGCTCCAGGGAGACCTTAGAGCAGCCTTCCAGTACCTAAAGGGGCTCTACAGGAAAGATGGGGAGGGGCTCTTTATCAGGGAGTGTAGGGATAGGACAGGGGGTTACAGTTTTAAACTGAAAGAGGGGAGGTTTAGATTAGATATAAGGAAGAAATTCTTTACTGTGAGGGTGGTGAGACACTGGCACAGGTTGCCCAGAGAAGCTGCGGCTGCCCCCTCCCTGGCAGTGTTCAAGGCCAGGTTGGACGGGGCTTTGAGCAACCTGGTCTAGTGGAAGGTGTCCCTGCCCACGGCAGGGGGCTGGAACTGGGTGATCATTAAGGTCACTTTCAACCCAAACCATTCTGTGATTTGCTAGATCAGGAGTGCAAAAGATAGAACCGGGCTACTTTGGTAAACTTAGATTACAGTAATTTTATTGCTTTAAGAAAACATAACCCCGGAACAAGGTAATTATATTTAATAGTTTAAAGAGCTTATTACTAATTAGCTGTGATTACAGCTGAAAAACCACAAGAATTAATGAAAGCTTTTTAATAGCTGTAAATTTAATAGCAGTTCTAAACACCTTTTTCTTTCCCCTTTTGCCTCTTCATTTCTAGACAGAACAACAAAGTGGGAGTCTTGTAAAACAAATAATTTTTGTCTTCTCTCTTCTTTTCAACTAACAGAATTATTTTGGCTCTATAGCCTGATTCTGTAAAGCAGTATTTATAGCTAAGATCCATGACTATTTGACATTTGAAGCCTCTGTCATCCTGTTAGCATTCAGAGTGCTAACACCCTGCAGTTTCCTAAAATGAGGTATTTTATTCTTTTGAGACAGAAATAGAGAGAAATGGGGTCCCTGGAACATGTGGTAATCTGTGGTACTTAATGTTTTCTTTTGGAAGTGCATAAATACAACTAGGGCTCCTGCTCCAAGAGGCCAAGTACTGAGAAAGGTGACTGCCTTTGGGTGGAAGGTGGCGGTGCCCAGCCTTCCTCCAGGCAGAGCTGGCACTGCCCCTGGCTGCTGAAGAGAAAAGGTGCTCGTTCTTTAAAACAATCTGGTTTTAGTACAAATACAGAATTATTCTTTTAATATCAGTTTTCCAACAAGTTTAAATCAAGCATAACAAAGATGAAGATAGGGACATTTGACATCTGTTTCACTGTGGGGACTTGAGACATGTTCATTCAGTGGCTTTTAAAAATCTAGTAAATTCTCCATATAAGCATCTGCTTAACAATTGGCCTGGTAACACAGCCAGTTGTTTGCTAGCTTTTTCACAAGTTCTTTCTGCTGCTCTCCAGGTGTCTGTCAGACCTGAGACCTAGGTTTGACTTTGTCTTTGCAGTGATGGCAAACTTTTCACTTGGGGCGGGGGTGAGGAATAAAGGAGAAAAAAAAAAAAAAAAAAAAGCAAAGCTAACTTTTTGTTTTGGAAAGATTTTCAACAGTAATGGGTACCTAATATTCAGTTTGGTCTCTAACTGTCATCTAGTTAGTTGGCCAGATGAATCTGCATTTACTTTAATGGTAAACTAACTCATACTTACCACTATATAAGAATAATGCAATAAACGATACATAGTGGCTTCTGTGTCTCAGATTTCCTTTCAAATTCTCTAGCAGGAGACAAAATTCATTCTGAATTACCTGTATGCTCATTTCTGTGGGTCATGACTCGAATTGGTGGTTGTGTTCATGTTTGCTCCCTCTATACCTTTTCTAGAAAGAGCTGTGATTGTCAGAGAACCTACCTGCCACCCACTGTTGTGAGACATCAGCTTGCCTGCTTAGTCTGTGTGATGTCTCTCCATTGCACACTAAAGCTTTTTACATTTAAAGCAGGATGAACTATCAAGCCAAATGCTGACTGCTTAAAAAGCTTATTAGATACTGCAAAAACACTGTGACTTCAATTACAAGATGTTATATGCTAAAAACTGACAGGCTGTTCTGTGTCATATGTTTGGTTAGGGTTTTGCCCCACATTGGCCCCGTTCTAGAAGGACAGCACTGGGATATGAGGAGCTGGGCAGGAGGGGCTTCCAGCAACCACAAGCTGGTTGCTTAAAAATCACCTTTAACAGGTTGCCTCACTTTTGTGATGTCTACTTTCCTCGGATCATTTTCCCCACGTATCCTTTTAGTCCCTGAAGACAGGCATTTTCCTTCCCTAGTGTATGTTAAAATTTCTGTTGGAATTCCTTCCATAAACTAGTGCGGTGCTTGCTTGTGTTTCTGGATTTGTTCCTGCTGTTTTTTGTTTGTTTAGTTTTATTTGTTTTGCAGGTTAGATTTATGCCCTAATAGCAACAACAGATGAGGTTTGTACTCTAAGCCAGCTTTGTAGGCTACCATCTAGAAACCAGAAATTGGAGTTTGCCTTGCAGTTCTTTTTATCTCCTTGTTCTCCAGCTCTCAGCTTAGTGGCTTGACCTTTTGCATAAGCTATTTTTCATCAGCATTTGCCAAGGTTTTCTTAAACACTTTAGCAGTGCTTTGCAAGCGTAGAGCACAAATGTTAACTATTTCATTCTTTGTATTATCTGTGCTCTGTTGACTGATTTTTTTTTGGAAGTAGATTAGTCTATAAACGAGCCAAGATGTCTGAATGCTGAAAACCATGATATAGATATAATATAAATATAATATAAAATGACCTTTGATTCATTTTCAAATTTCACTTTGGTTTTGAAACTTATAAGGAAGTATTAATGTATTTCTGTGTTTTTCTGTAGGTCACATTACATTTGAATCCAATTTCATCAGTGCATATTCACCAGAAGCCTCTGGTGTTTCTTCTCAACTCCCCTTTGCCTCTGGTCTGGAAGCTGAAAACAGAAAGACTGGCACCTGGAATCCGAAGAGTTTTCTTTGTAAGTATGCACAGTCCTCTGGCCTGCTCTATATCATAGCTACTTGTCGCACAAGACATGGAGTTAATGGCATTCATTTGGAAAGTTTTCAAACATACATTAAAAAAAACAAGTTAACAGGAGGTCAAGTTTCGGTGTAGGGCTCTGGGGAGCAGTTAAGGTGGTAGGGCAGAGCAGTTTGGAAAAAGTACCCAATTACTTGTTATGTGAATTCAAGGAAAAGAAAGCAAAACTGCTTTTTCAGAATCTGCATATCATGTAGTTATTAACACTAGCAGCCATTCCAGTTCAAAAGCTGTGAGGTTATAACAGATTGCCAGTCCTGATTAGAAGTTTAATAGTACCATAATACAAAAAGCCTTAAAGCAATGGGAAGTGTTATGGGTGGACGCTAGTTGTGTGGTCTGTGACCAGACCGAAAATCTGTATGTATTGAGCTCAACATGTACAATTACGGTTTATGTCTCTGATGAAGCTGGTCTATGGAAATGACCGAGCTAAACCCAGAATGAAGTCATTTTTATTTCTCAGAAAGGCTGGAGCACTGCTTATAATGTAGGATCCAAATATTACCTAGTATTTGTAAATCATGTCCTTACAGTTTGCCAGGACATTCAAGTTTGCTATTTGTAATGAAACAGACAAGTTGTTTGGATTAAATTTTTAATGTGTGACATCATGTCTAATCATGAGTTGTCTTTATTAAAGTTGCAGATTTTACTATATTCAACTCTAATTGCAGAACTAAACTTGATTATTTTTAGCTGTATCCTTATAGGGTTTAATTTTGCTCCTCCAGCACAGCTGTAAGAAAGACTGTTTCTGCAGTACCTGATAGGAATTTAATGGTGTCACTGTGCATCAGCAGGAGGGGAAGGTGGACAGTGCTGCTGCATTAGCACACTGGGAAGGGACACTGCTCTCTCAGTTGATCTGATATGGTGGTGACACTGTTAAGTGCACCAAGAGTCCTATCACTTGCTGGACACCAAAAGCTTTCTGGGATTGTTTTTCTTTTTCCTGTCGTCAGGGTACAAGAGTAGGAGTACCCTTGATATTTTGAACTTTGAAGGACTCCCTTCTGTTTCCAGTACAGTGTGTTACTGATTGGTGCAAAGAACGCGGGCTTGTTTGTGTTCTAAGGTATTCACAATCTCAGGTGTTCTTATTACAGTTAGAGGCTCTTGGTTGTTATCTTCTTGTTGACCATTCCTGGTATATGTCCTTAATGCAACCAGTACAGTTCAGGTACGCTTAGAAAATGACTGAGGAACAAGATGATAAACAACAGTATGATAAGAGTCCTCACTCCTCTCCTGGCCAAAAGAAACAGCAGCTTTCATCAGTTAATCAAGTCTTGGACCTACTTGCAGTTTATTTTTGATTTCCTCCTACAATTACTACATCATCACTCCCACTTCATATCAGTTAGTTTGTGTTCAGCTATCTCTTTCCCTTTCTGCTTCCTCCTCCAGGATTTTCCCTCTCCCCTCGCCATGCCTCTGTGAGTGAGGAGGAGCTCTGCTGAGAGCCATCCATTTCTGCTCAGCAGACTGCCCTGGTGTTCAGACTGCTCTGCTTGCATGGTTTGCCTCAGCAGGGCTTCAGCAGGCTGCATTAAGGCATAGGAACAATTGGAATGTGCCTAAAGCCTCAGCTGCCAAAACCGTACCATTAGCTAAGTGTTTGCTTCAGAAAACTGTTTGAAGCTCTTGTAGTTACAAAAACAGGCTTGAAAACATCAGCAGCAGCACTCACAATTTGTTCCAAACAAGATGTTGTCTGACCTCGGGAACAGCCACAGTAAACCTGGCCACTGATGCTGGGGCAGGAGTACCTGGCAGACACTAGAGGTTTGGTTCTCTGTTGGTGGGACTCAAATGCTTCCTCTCAGTACTCCAGCCACTTAGGTTCTGCAGGCAATTGTAAGGGCTGAAAGTTGTGGTGCCTCACACCATCCTCCCAGCATGCACCCATGGCACTGGAATAACACTGCTCCCCATAAGTGGTGCACGTACAGGAGCTCACCTTTCTGTTGCAAGGAGTGAAATGGCTCTCAATGTTGACCCATCCCTAATCATGTTTAAACAACTGAATAGCTCTCCATGACAATTTGGGATCTCTTCAAGTGCCATGTAATTTATGTATCCTTCTTTCCACCATGTTAAGGTTTCTATTTGTCTTTTCTATAAAGACCTTGAAGAATGAGATTGCAGAACAAAAAATGCCGGAGTAGCAATCCACCATTATCTCTCCCAATTTAGTCCCTGAAGTCCCTCTCACTCCAGCTCTTCATTCTCTGTGTTCTTCCTCAAAGGCAATATTTTTGCTACAAACATAAGCTAACTTCAATCACTTATCAGGGGCTCATCAGCCTTACCACTTTTCATGCACCAGTTTCTCAGTTGCTAGTGTCGCTTGGGATGATAGGCCATGAGGTTACAGGCTGAACAACTTAAACTCTGGTGATCATCCATTGCTTTTCCACAGTTCCTCTGTGCTTGCAAAGACAAATGCATTGTTTTCCCAAAAGCTTTCTGAAGAAAAGAGCACAGAATCATGCAGCACAGAAAACATGGGAAATGCTGAGGAGTACCTGTGGGCAAGTGCCAAAAAGAAATCAAGGGGCTCTAGTTTTGCAGCAGAGCTGTTTGTCTGTGTTGGGCCGTGCCAGTCTGCAAGCTCTGGGACTGCCTCTGGCCTTCTCCTTTTGCAGAATCAAGGGTTCTTGTTGTGGGGCAGATGGACATACTGCTTCTACTCTAGTAGCAGAGAGGCTCCCTGGCACCTTGCCGCCTTCAGTAAGTTTCAGAGAATTGAGCCTAGGAGTGTAAATGGCAGCTCCAAGGGCTATGAAGTGCAGACCTCGCTTCCTTGGCCCTTGTTTGAAAATATTTGGCTTATTCGTGTACTTCTGCAGCTCTGTCTTGTTCATTCTCCTTAAATGTATAGCCAAGCCAGAAAACAGAGTATTTTGAATCATAAAATATTTCAAATTTTAAAAACCTTTTTTAATTCCCATGAATTCTATGCTCAAAACAGAAATCTGTGTCACGCATACCATAGGAGTGTCATAACTATTGTGTCTGTCTCTATGGAAGCCTTGGTGAGGATAATCATTGACTTTCCAGCTTCTCCTTCAGACTTTTCATACAATACGTTCATTCACAATTTTATTAATATACTTTATGTAAAGTATGATTTGCACTGTTTTATTGATTGATCCCTAGTTAGAAAGGTAAGTAGTGTAAAGAAGTTTAAATGGCAACTTCTGGGACTTATTGCTTGATAGAGACAACGCCCCTAGAGTCAGGTCAAAGTTTGTAGTTAAAGGGTCATGTAACCATTAGTGAAGTCCTAGCTGTTTATTTGTTTTTATTACTAGCTATTATTTTTTCCCTGTAAAACATCATAATAAAGGTCTCAAACTGTTAAAGGGAGGTATGTTTTGAATAAATAAATAAATAAATAAAAAATACAAATTAATTGTATTAGAAGATCCAAGGTTATTTCTAACAGAGAAGATAACTCCAGGATATGAGCAGATAATGAATCGGAGCACTCTGTAAAATGTTGTTAGTTCCATTGTACAGATGGAGAAACTAAGGCACACTGATGATGTTTATATTGGAGCAGAGGGTAGAGTTAGGGCTGTGTGTTCTCCGTGTCCTCATTAGGAAGACGGTCTGCTACCTTTGCTCTGTGAATTCATTGTTTGAGTTTCCACTAAAGCTAAGCTGCCCCAGATTGCTTTATTTAAAGGAAAGGATGAAAAGATATAAAGCTTGTGTCACCACATATTCAAAAGACCAGGAAAATACCATACTGCGGAGTTGGGCTGGAGTTTAACTTCTTATCATATTGTTCAAGCTTGGATTTTTGCCTTGGGCCATCCATTGGTCCTCCATTAGGAAGAAGTTTAAAATGAATGGGGGAGAAATTCAGCCTTTGGGTGTATGGTTATAGTATAGAAGGAAGCACAAAATACCTTCTTGGTAAACATTTTTCAGTATAAAAATGTAAATTTGGTGTATATGTGTGGTTTTGCACTTATTTTTATCATGTGATGCACATAGCTTCACTCAGCACAGTGACTCGTCACATGCTTTATCTTCATGGAAGCAACTCACAGTCTCTACTGGTGGCTAAACCTCACAGTGGAATAAATTATCATTAAAATTAAATAGCATGCCCCAACCAAACCAAAGGTATGTTCTGTTAGCATCAGAATTTTTTTTTTTAATGTCATGTTTTGAAGACTTTTTTCCAAACCCATGGCACTGAATGGAAGCATGGTGATGCTTATGGAGTGACAGTACTTTGGAGGAAGCCATCTGAGATGGGGCACGGGTGCTAAAGGGAGTTATTCTTTACAAGTCTATTGCCCTATTGTGTTGTCATTTTGCTTCTTGGAACATCTTTCCCCATCTATAAACCAGAGAGAACACTAGTGAGCAGTCTTAAGAGAAAATTTTGGCATCTTGATAAAAACCTGACATAAATTTCTGTGTGTGTTCCAGAAAAGTAAATATATGGTGACTAGTAGTTCGGTGTTAACAATACATTTGGCATAGACAGGGTTATTTTCAGGCTCTGCATGAGTTATACATCTCTTGATGGGTGGTGCTGGGAAAATTATTGTGATTTTAGTAAAGTAAGTCTTGAGTTTATTCTCATCATATTAAAAATAACTATACCTAAGTATCATGGCATTTCAATCTGAAAATACCTGAAATGCGTTAGTGCATGAACTCTGCCTGACCTAATTAATTGTAAATCACCACTTTGATTACTAGTATATCTAGTCATATTAGTCTGATTGGATATTTTTACATGTCACAAAAATACAACAGTTTGGGAATGGGCATTTTCTGTTCAGGTGTTTCTGGGCTGGACCATCAGCCCTCTCATCATTCAGAAGAGCAGAAGTGCATGGATGGGAAGGTCTGCTCAGTTCAGCAAGGGAAATACTCAGCATCTGTGCTAATTTTTTTTTTCCTCGGCAGGAAATAAATGCCAAAATTATATTGTAAAGGGGGAGTAGGAGAGGAAGTTGAAGGACATCTTCACTGTGATTAGGCTGCTTAGATTATGACAGATTGCAACTCTACATAAGATAGGCAACACCTGTAGAAAATGCCTTTGCCTGTGATCTTATTGCAGGTCAATCTTGGAGAAAAACCTTACCAGACCTCTCCCACTACACCACTCTTTTCACATAACAAAATAATTTTCATATAACAAAATAATTTCCTCCCTTTCCATCAAGTCATTATTTCTCTCCTTCCCTAAAAGCGGTTTATTGTGAACATGTCTTGGCAGAAAACCAGAAATTTTATGGAACTGCCGAGAAAGAGTTTTATAGGTGCTACTCAGCAAGTTAATTTTTTCTTTAGATTTGGTAGCTTTCTCAATTGCTTTTATAGCCTAGGAATGTCTTTACTGGGCAAGTAAAGTAGTGAGAATTAAATCAAAGCAAGAAGGGACCCAATCCTTTGTGATTTCCTGTTAGAATAGATCCAAAAACCCCTTAAATATCTACATGTGTGATTTTATATAATATTTAATTTAAGATGTGATGCTTCAGCGCTCTCTCCAAGTTCAGGCGATTGAATGAGTAAGAGTTATGGATGAGAAAGCACTTATGCAAGCAAATAACCTTACTCACAAGAACCCCTTTAATAGGACTGAATGTGTGTGTTAAGTTAGTAAAATAGAGGAAGCAACAGCAGTAATGATAAATACAAAACCAGATCACATGCTCTTGGCTTGAGATTTGAAAAGAAAAAAGAAAAGCTTTAAAGAAGAGTAAGTGATAGAATGAAGAGTTTAATTATTAGTCATTGCTGTATTTCTAAGAAGAAATAAGCCATGTTCTTATTACTTCAGCCAATAGCTGGTTTATTCCTTTCACTTCATGAAAATATGGTTCACATATTTTGGGTCTCTGCCACCAAACCACAGGCTGTTCTATGGTTTGCACTAGATTTTGGATGACTGACAAAACTCACTGAAAAACAAGTGCTATTTGTTTTCCTGTGCCTAGTATTTAACGGGAAATCAGGAGGCTAAATTTCCAATCACTGGTTGAACAGACCCAGATGTGAACAGAGTGCTCTGCTAGAAGAAGAGTGAGGAAGGATAGGAAATGCATGACTAGTGATAGATTTAGTATAAATAGTGACCTTTCACTATTCAAAGTAAAAGCAGTAGATTTTTAGTGTTGTGTAACAGTGTGAAGAGGAATTTAAAAGGACGTTTACATTTCTATAGAATCCTGGTTTGGGGTTTTTTTTTTTTTTTTAATCTTCATCGTTCTACTCAGGAGCTGGAAATAATCCTGTAGTTGCCCTTTTCCACTTGGCAGAGTTCATGTTCCCCCTTCCCCTCCCCACGCCATTTCCTTGCCTTTTGAAAGAATGTGAAAATAACATTAAGTGTCTAATTAAAAGCAGTATTTAGTAAATAGTAACTCTTATTATGCTTTTCACAATAGTAAATTTCCCTGGAGACTATCTCGTGGCCTGATTCAACCCCCTGCAAAATCCTGGTTTTCTAAAGTCTATATAAGTGGTTTACTCCCAGAAATATCAGGGGGACCTTAGGCTATGTATGGTGCTTGTTCTTACATTCTTGGCAGTAGAGTGGAAGGATTTGTCAGAAGTAAGGATGGCAGAAAATGACAGGGTGGTAAATACATGTTTGAAGTGGTGCATTGTCTGCATTCAGTAAAAGGAGTACAATAACCCTAGTAAGGCATCTTTAAATATCTAGGCTTGGGTGTTTGGTTTTTTTTTTCATTCAAAGCTTGCTTCAGGAAGGTGTTACAGAAGAGAAGTGATATTTCTGGCTTAAGAAGCAAGATATAGTACATGAAGCAAATATGCAGTGTATTTTAAAAATGTCTATATGTGGTAGTGTGATGTCCAAAAATACGGAAATTTTATGCATAGGTGTCCTCTGCTTTCACTGTAAGCACTCTAGTTTGGGCAGAAATATTTCAAAAATACCAGCTTGCCAGTAAATTTCAGAGGAAGCACAGCAGGTCCATGTGCCTTAGTTCCTCCTTTCATGGGACTTTGAAGTCCTGTGCTTTTCTGGAGCCTGGTTTGCTAAGAGTATCACATAGTTCATACTAGATCTTCTCCTGTCCCAGGTGATTTAAGCCATTCTTCAAAACTCAGGCTTTATTGCTTGGTATTTCTTTCAGCTTCAAGAGTGGGCTGTCTTCATGGGTCACCACTCCAACCAAAACTTTGTGTTAGGTGTGTGGATGGGCCAGATCTAGATGCTGTTGCTGCTTGGATCTCATGCTGGTCTTTCTCTTTGCTGCCACTGACTGATCCTGACTGCTGTTCCTTCTCACGGTCCCTCTGGGAGCCTAGACCCATCACTTCCAGAGCAAAGGAGGCTGATAGTTAGAAAGACTTGGGCTTTAGGTTAAACCAGGCTTCAAAAGTAAGGAAGGAACAACATTCTGGCATTTTAGTGGTTGAGGTGTGTTCCCAGACCCATCTTGCAGGAGGCTGAAAGGCCTGGAACAGGCGTCTCTTCTCTTCTGTATGGTCAGAGCTCCTTCCTTTCTTTGCTTGCTTTGGTAAACAGGGGTTTAGCTAGTGGAAGTTTACAGAAGCAGGCAGTGGATATTGGCAGACTACTGGTGTTAGTGACGTGGAGATAATAAATCACAACAGGTTGTGTTACTGAGTCATCAATTCCAGTGGAAACTATAGCTGCAGTTGCATAGATATGCTTTAATTCTCCCCTTCTCTTCTTCCACTAAATTGAATCTAACTTGAAACAGAATCCCTGGAAAAGCTTCTGCTACCTTATTTTGTTCAGATCAAATGGGTGTTACATTGAGTCTATTAAGATTTTGTTAGATTAATGTGAAATGAGTGGACAGTTACCTGTGTGCGATTAATAAACCCCTGCTGAGCCCTAAACTTTGAGAGCAGATTTCCCCTTTACGTGGATTTTTTGTTTGTTTGTTTCCTTTTTATCATTCTAGTAACTGTTCCATGGGGGTTTTGAAAGTTGCACTTGCTTTGACACAGTTTCAGCTTTGATGGAAAATCCCAGGATCTTCTTTCTAGATACGTAAAGATGTGCAAGAGTCTGATCCCACAAGATTCTGCTTTCATTCCGAGAAAGTGTTGATCAGCCTTAATTCCAAGATCTTTGGTAGCTGGCAAACTGAGCACCTCCTAGGAAGTAGAATTAAAATCTAAAATGTAATTAAGATAATGCTGCTTCTTTTATATGTTTATTTTCAAAAATGTGAAAACTGGAAGTGGAATTTTATGATGCCTGTAAGTGGTCTTGAGAACACTAAACTGAAAATGAAAAATTTTACTACTGCCTGATACCATCACACCTCTGTGACTGGTAAGGACTATGCAAAGCTAATAGGTGATTCACAGATGTTGCATGTCATTTCAAAAGCAGCATGTTTCTTAGTCACTTACCAAAGAGAATTGTTCTGTTGGTGATTACTGTATGTTGCGTGTGGATTTATGAACAACAAAGGAGATCATTTTTAGTTTCTAAATACCTGATATTTCTCCATCCATGGCTTTACCTTTCCTCTGTAAGGGGACCAAAGCACATCAAAGTACATTATCAAAAAACACCATCTGAGTCTGAATCCCATGTGGGCTGCTCTGAAAGTTGGTTCAAGTTTTTGAATTTTATTCTGAGCAGATTTATTTCTCTCCTACGTGTTCCACCAAAGGTCTGATACTGTATAGCTCAGATAAAAATATGAAGGATGATGCTTTTTGTCTGCTAGTATATTTGCCTTAGTCTTGGCTTTATGGGTGGCTTTGTTGGTCACTTGTGCTGGAGGAACCTTGGTGGGTAGTGGTGTAGCTGTTGCTGTGAGGCGAGGGATTGGTTCATGCTGTGTAGCTGTGGACACCTAACTTTGTATTCTGAGTCATCTCCCAAAGGTGCCTACCTCCCTCTCAAGGCTGAATTATGAACTTGCTTCCTACTTGGAAGTTCTGAATTATAACTACGTTAAATACTTAAAATGTTATAAAATATAAAACAAACAAAGTAAATATTCCCCTTGGATCAGGTTCAAAGGAAAAAAAAGCAATAAACATTTAAAAGGAGAGAAGGAAATAGGTAAAATAAGAAACAGAAGATACTATTTTGAGTATGTGCAGTGTTCATGGTCACCAGTGTATATATTTGAGACGACTCAGGGTTGGTTCTGAGAGTTGCTCCTTCTGGGGAATAGTAACTTACACCATTTGGCACTTCTGCCAGGTAGCTGGTGTCCTGAACTACCATGGCAGCCTTGCAAAGGCAGTTTTTGTAAGACTGGAAAGTTTTCTTAAGGGACATATAAAGGCACTTTTTTTTCTAGTGTGAGGGGTATATGTTTCCCTGCCTCTGTACAGTGCAAAGAAAGTCGCAGTCCCTATTTTCCCCAATGATCAATGGGGTAGTAGTGTGTGTAATCAAGATGTGTTCCTAAACATGTTTTGTTCTTCAATAGAATACTCAAGTTTTGGTAGCAGATTTTCAAAATACTGTACTGGATCCGCATTTTCTCTGACTGCAGAGGAGCCCTTTGAACTTCAGTCCTTGCTGTAGTTAGTGGCCATGGCCAGTATTTTTTTGTCTTGCAAACTGATTTTCCATGCCAAGCTTGGAAGTTTCCTCATTTAGCCTCAGAAATGTGACAGGGCACGTAGGTGAACTCAGCAGCAGAGGATGTTTCTGGTGCAGTCACTTTTAATGTCCTCACAACGACAGGAAGAAATAGAGCTGGGGCACTTTTTCCACTCTGCAACCTCTGAAAGTAACCACTGAAGGAGATGAAGTGAGGAGATAAAAGTGCATGTGGCAGCAGTTTCTTAATCCCCCAATCGGCTGCGTAATGAGTGCTCAGATAAAAATTGTTGATATATTCCCAAATATTTAAAATATTTTCTGGTTTTAATGCTCTGGCTTATCCTAAGTACATTAGAGAGATCTACTTTTGGTTTGTTCTGAAGAGTAAGTAGTTAATGTTCAAGGCAGGTGTTGAAACAGTGATGGTTGCCTTTTTTGGACGAGTCTGTTGAATTCTTTCCAGAAAAAATAACGTGCTTGGCTCACTTAACTTTGCCTTAGGTCTGTGTAGTAAAAATCCCAATATTGGCAGGCATAGCAGAACTCTGCACTCCTTTCTAAAACCTGGTAGTGGAACCAGCATTTCAAATAGACTTTAGTATGTGATTAAAAAAATAAATTATTATAAGCTTCATGTTTATTTAAAGATGTTTACTGTATGATCATTTAGTGAGGATGCTTGTGCCAGACTTTTTAGTTGCTCTGCTTTCTGTCTGTCTGTTCCTCCCTAGTAGGACTCGGTAACTTCGGAGTTCATTGATAGGATCTGTCTCTCAGGAAGACATTTGTCATGCTGCAGGATGATGCAGAAGGTTTTCAAGTTTTAATTAGTAATAAATGGAAAACCAAGCATATTCTGAGGGAGAAAGCTGTTGTGTTAGCAGACATTTAAATATCTCAAATCTCAAATGAAAAATACAGTGAAAATGCATTATTGCAAGCTAATGCATTTCTTTGGTCAGTATTTAGAAGGAATAATATTTTCTCTCATGCTTTCCTCAAATGTCTTAAAAAGTTACACTGATACTTCTTTACTCTGATACTGACCATAAAAAATACCAGAAACTTTGTGAAATAGTGTCCATGAAAAGTAACTACTGTACTTATTGGATAAACTAGTATTTTTGAGGTAGTTAAGGAGATTTGTTCCTGAGAGTGGAATGCCAGCATCTATTCAATATCTGTGCAAAATAATAACTGTTTAAGTCCTTAAATCCTGTAATTTTTATGCACAGGAGATTTTTCTAGTTAGGCCAGAGCTCTATAAAGATGTCCCACATGCCTCAGATATAGAAGACAGCATTGCTAAGAGGTGTGCTATATGCAGTCCCTTCAGGACCTGGCTTGTGCTGTGTCGGTGTTATCCTACGAGACTGTGTACGCTATAAAATTTAATGTGTTAGGAGCATTGTAGAGATGCCCCATAAAATCAGTCCATGCTGTGGCTGCTTCTAAGTGGTAAAAGTAAGTGAATGCTATTTGCTAAATATGTTTTAAAGATAACTATTGCCCTCTTTTTCCTAGTATTGTAGACTTGGGGGCAGTGGATTTACTCTAATGGCTGAGTTTACTTTCTTGTTTAAGAAGTATGAGAGTATTGAGAGAATATGGTGTATTCTGTGTTACACTGAATAAAGACTTTTTTCATTTAAAGGAAATGTTTTATGGTGTAGTCATATGAAAAACAACAAATAAGGAAGATCATTCAGAATTGAAACAGATGTTAGTTTAAACTTTGAAAACTATTCTGGCAAAAGGATTCCTAAGCTGGTTGTTGTGACAAGTCTGGTCAACCCGAAGTCTGAATTACAAGGGCCTTCTCTTAGAGGAGAGTATGTGATATGTGCATAATAAATGCTAATGTAATGGCTGGAAGCACAGAAGAGAACTTTGAAATTCTTTCTGTGTGCCAAAGGATGTAATTTATGTGTCTACTTTGACAAATATTTGCAGGTGCTAAACAAACTGAGATATAACATCCTGAAATAGTACTGGGAACAATAGCTCCAGGGCAGGTAATAGTTGGTTGCCATTAGGTAATTTATGTAGTTGGAACCTGACTTCAGATAATCTCTGTTAAATAATTGCTATTGATGTATTTTGTTGTTTAAAAGGTTAGAGATACTTATGACCATTAACCTGCTATAACATGTAAGTAATACTCAGGACAGGTTAGAAATTGTTATGATGTATTTTTTACACTCTCAATCATCATCATTAGTAGTTTTGGATTTTCAGTTGGAGAAAAAAATATACTTTTGTTCCACCGAAGAAATCTGGGTTAGTAGAAAGACAGCAAAAGGGAAGGGGGATGAGAGCAGCAGAGTGGCTCAGACTTCTCCTGGGCTTCTCTGAGAGCAGCACAAGAAAATGGTACTTCTTTCATGAAGCCTTGTCTACTGCAGCAGTCTGGAAGTAGAGGCTGTATGTTATATCTGGGCAAGCACTGCTTACACACTACTACAGGGAATATGTCCGAAGATATCTTCACTGATGCATTCAAACCTGAAAGCTTATTCATCTCACTGTGCTTTCTCACTCAAGCGCATGTTATTCTTGACTTCATGTTTTACATCTTAGTCAAAGCATTCATGGAAGGACCATCCTGGGTAGGGCATGCAGGCCTCAGTCCTCAAGCACCTTGAAGGAGGATACAGTGATGTGTATGGATGGGTGATGGCTCTTGAGGCTGGGCAGATGAAGGAACGCTCTTCTTTCACCACTTGCTATAGTCAGCTCTTGAGAACTGACAAATGTTCTGGAAGTGTTGACCACATCCCTCTGCAGGGACAGGAGAGTCAAAAGGCTGTTGTTGGGATGATCTTGCTTTGCAGTAAATCTGGAATGACTTGTTTATCTCTCAAGACCAATGAAATTGAAGCAGATCCCAATCTGAAAGAGTCTGACCCTGCGCTGCCTTATTTTCTTGAATGATGCTACTGCCACTCCAATGAATTTGTATTTGAAAATTTTAGGCTTTCCCGCAGAACCCATTACACTTCTACTTACTGTTTTTCCATTTTGACTATTTTAAACAACATTTTAGTTTTTCCAGTCAAGACCTAAGTTAATATAGCCTATTCATAAGGATTTTTCTAAAGATGTGTAACTCATCTGCTTTATGCGTTAGACTAAAACATTTCCTTGCTTCCTGTAAATAAAGCAAAAGTAAATATCTTCCCTTTCTCTTAGCCTTTCTCTTTCCTTACTCTGTGTTTCTCTGTTGGCCTTTATCTGTCACTGAGCTTAGGCTCATGTTCTTTCTGATTTGGGATTTACTTCACTAGTTCCCAGTTTTATTGAGCTTCACATCCTTCTCTCCCTTCAGTTTCTCAGACCATCTTCTTACTCTCTCCTGTCTTAATTTTCCTCTTGTCTTCCAGCCTTCCCCTTGCCCTCACAGTTCAGCTCCCCTTGCAGCACTGTTGTACCACTTCTGCAGCAGTACAACTTCCAAGAGGAGCTCAGAGCCCTCTGTTAGTCAGCTGCCATGTGCACCCCAGGCAAGCTGATGGATGGTTCATTTTTTAAAAACATCTCTGAAAAAGGAATCATTATGCAGATGTTAAAGCACGTGAAGTTTAGGCATTGTTGGAAATAAGCCATGATCACCTTCAGTGAATGCAGTGACAGATTACATTGCTTAGACAATGGTACCTGTCTGTGCAGATAAATGTATCACATTGAAAATATGTTTTTATTCCCATCAGGTGTCTTTAGGTTCCGTTGTTCAGTTTGAAAAGGGAAATTTCTCCTTGTCAGCAGAGACAGAAGAAAAGGTTTTTCCTGAGAAAAATGAACATCTGCTACAGTGGGCCCAGAAGGAATATGGAGCAGTAACATCTTTCACGGAGCTCAAAATATCAAGAAACATCTATATTAAAGTAGGAGAAGGTAAAACAAAACAAAACCAACAGAATTGATACATGCTTCTAGATGCTGAGAATAAGTCTCACTGTAGTATTATTTCACATTTTTTATTTTAATCTTTAAACATGCCTCTCATTTTCTAAGAGATGTGGTATGAAAGGGGAAGGCAGAGATATAAGAACAAGTCTAAAGACCAGACCTTGGATTTAGGCAACTTTTAATGGATTCTGGTGCCATAATTTTATGCTCATAAATGTGGATGCGATTGGCCAGAATCTTACAGGAGTCAAAGCTTCACCTTTTTAAAAGGAATAAACTACTCATGGTGATTGTTTGAGTGTCTTTATCTAAAGGACTGAAGTGGAGAACCTGAGGTACGGGTAATTTCTAGAAAGACCTGAGGTGGGGTGGGGCGGGGTTCAGTATTTGGTTGTATAAGGATCCAGACTACTCTGGGCAAAGAAATACTGCTTTCCTCACCAAGATAAGTTGCCTCAGTCTGATGTCCTTGTGTATTTTCATTCCAAGGAGAAAGATTTCCTGTCCCTGTGAGCTGCATGCCAAATTCATCAGGTGGCCTAGGGCAGGTGGGAGAAGACTCCATCTCCTCAGGGATTTCAGAGGCCCATATTAGGGGAGGGTTTGGGCTGTAGCTCTGTAGCTGAGCAGTGTTGGAACAACTTAACACTATGAGCCTCTGTAGCACCTTCTGGCTCATGCTTTCCTTTAGCTGGCTGCCAGTCACACAACATGTCTTCTTCAGGGAAGTTCCACCTGAGCTGGTCATAAACTGTGGATAACACAAGAGCCACAGCTCTTCTCTTCCCTACGTTCTTGGAGCAAGGCAGTCGGTTCAGGAGGGTTTATGTCCCACTTATCTCTATTCAAGTTCATTTTCTGGAAAATATATCGTTAGTGAAGGGAACTTTGCAGGGAGGGCAGCCTTTCCTCTATTGTGCAGGATGATTGGGGGTGAAATTTTCTTTTTCACAGGTATGTTTTAAGATATTAGTGTTCTTTACCTAATGGCCTGCAATTCACTGGTTTTTTCTTTCTCTGAAGATGTCATCCAAGTTCAGGCTAGAGCAAACATCCAGGTTTAGGCTAAACCAAAAGCAGTAAGAATAAAGGCTGGTAAAAGTGAACTGGAACTGATTTGCATTGCAGCTATCGGTCCAGATATTTTGAAACTAATTGTTGTCTCAAGAATCTCAGTGATGAGAAAAGTAGAAATCAATAAAACATTTTATCAACATCCAACGAGTACTGGTGGGCTCAGCATTTGCTAGCACCAGCAACCTAATTTAGTAGTACTTCAGCAATACTTCTACAGAAACTCATGCATAGCTGAACTAGTTGGCAACAAAAAAATCCCCAAAAACCTTCTGTGGAGAAAACACTCTTTCCTAACCACCTGTATCTGATCATTTGATTTCCTGAAGCATGAGGCTTGCCCCCCAAAATCGGAACATGCCTCTGTTGGTTTTATCCAAATCCTGCCAAATTTGTACAGGATTCCCCGGCATGATTTTTGTTCTACTTGGCACCAGTCTTGGATTTTAATGCCAGAAAATCATTCAGAAATATATTTATTAGCTTATTAAAGTGCTCTTGGAACGTATACATGGGAGTAGTGGTCTCTGCGTTGCAGAGATGAACATTTAATTAGATATGTCAAAAAACAGATAAAATTTTGTTTGTTGATTTGCATGTCTCCAGTCATACTAGGCGGCTAAATAGGAGAGCTTTACATCATCTCTAGAATGTGTTAAAACACAATTTTATTATGAGTAGGTACACAAAATGGAACTTGGCAGGCAACCAAAATAGACAGTTTCTACAAACTAGCTCAGCTGTAGCCATATTCGATTTTTGATTTAAATTCTTGGCAGAAGAATGAATATGTGTGTATGTGTGGGGGTTATGCATGTGTTCAGGGGTGGGGAGAGGGTCAGTTCTTGAACTGCAGCAGTCATGCGAGGAGTTCTATGGAAACCACGTGGTACGTGGACCTGGTCTGCTTCTCTGAAGAGTGAATGATGGAATCGCTGGATTCCACAAACCACAGTGCATGCTGATGGACATTTCAGGCTTTTCATACAAAACTCACACTCCTCAAGTGCTTTAGTCAAGTACCGTCAGCTGCCAGTCTGTGAATCACAGCTAGTATTACTCATAATCTATAGGTGGTCATATGAAATAGTTCCTTGCTACTTGACCGATACAGAACTAATGGCAGTATTCATGTAATTGTCTACATTTGAGCTTCACTCAAGTTAGAAATATCTGAAACTGAAAGATGCAACATTTCAGAAGTGGAGGCTGTAGCTGAATACAGCAAATTGCAAGCCAGAGGACAAAAAGATCTGAAGAAGGGTGATCTTTCATAGATCTTTCAAACTGCTTCTGATACCATGGGTCTCCGAAATCATTTTTGAAGGTGCAAAAGAAAGGCAGCTGAGCAAGCTAGTGAACTGGGTCAGGGCCAAGTGCATCTGAATCATGTTGATTCAAAAGAGGGGCTGATCAGATACTTCAGGGATGGTGAGCACAGTGAGAACTTATAGGGACCAGAATGAGGGTTTGGACGAAGGGGGCACAAAAAGTGGGGTTCTTGTTCTTGCTTTGATTTGTATAGTGAAGGACATGGCCATGTGATTGCTGTGATAATTGCTGTCAGATTCTAGAAAGTGGGACTGTTTATGGTGAAAGTGATCTTAGTACATGTTTTTCAGCAGAAGTCAGTTTACTTTCTCATGCTTCAATAAGATACGACTCTACAAGTCAGGAAGACTTATCAGTTAGCTAAATGTTGCCTAACACATCCAGTACCACCAGTGGAAATCCAGGGCAGATGTGCTAGCCTGGAGGGAGCCTAATTTCAATGCATTTCTTAGCTAAATAAGAAAAAAAATAGTCAGCTATAACAATAACTACACTGGAAAATGTACAGGCTGTTTACAGATGGTAACACTGTGCTCCTGTCCTTGCAGAAGCTGAAGCTTCAGTCCTGACTCTGAGTTTGTAGCCTGTACACACTAGTGCACGTATCAGGCACACCGTACTTGGTTTAATACTTGTAGATGATTGCGTTGTGTCAGGCTTTAGCTGTGTGTCGTGCTGGGGGTGAGTACCACTGAAAGTTTCCACCCTCCCTCCAGAGACCTCTGCAGCCCCTTCCCTGCTCCTGTTTATACCCTGCTGTTAAAAGTCAGTTGAGGTTCTGATCTCTGTCATGCTAAGGGCTAGTAAACTGCAAAATACACACAAAAAAGCGCCACTATGAGAGTGGCTGAAGAAAATCCCAAACACCTTGCTTATCCTTAGCTCAGACTTTGAAAGGCAAGCTCTGCCTGGATGGGATTTTTACTGCTGAATCAAACTGCTGCTGCCCAGGGTGCCTGTTTTGGAGAGTGACACCTGATTAACGGTGCTCATTTTCATAAAAACCTCCTCATGATTTTAAGCTGGGATACTCAACAGTTATCCAATTTAGCCAAGAACCTGCGGATGGCACCTAATTTGTGCAGAACAGAGCAGATGGTGTCTGTCCTCATCTGTAAAATGGAGGTGCTGTCCGCAGAAACTACAGATCCCAGTGTGCAATCCAGCATCTTCATCCGAGCAGCCTGGCACATGCTGAAGGAGAAGGCGGCTGCCGGCTGCTGCGTGTGGCTCTGCTGCCTGCCTTCTCACTCCTGGGGCAAGCAGGGCCCCACAACAGCCGGGCATTCTGGCCAGAGACCCTCTGCGGAGGGCATTGCAAGTGAACCTCATGTCTGATTCCATACTGGGAGCCTGTGGAGATTAGAGAGGCACAGGGTCCATAAATTGACTGTTTGCTGGCTGGTTTAGTAGGGTTTTTAATTGATTGCAGACACCTGCAGTCCCTTTCCAAAGTAAGTAGACAGCCCTGAAACTAAAAAAGAAAAGAAGTGGGGTGACTAAAGAAAGATGAAGTGGATCCCCTTTTCTTTTGTGTTCCAGTCCAGATCTTGGTAACTAGTATGGATGAGAGTAAATATGTTTTGCTAAAGTAAGGGAGTAAACGTGTATGTCAAGTAGCCAGTGACAGAGTTAAAATTTGCTACAGAGAAAAGCGTGCTATCGAGCGGAGGCCCAGGCTGGGGAGCCTCTGCACTGGTGGTGGCAAGAGCAGCGGTTTTTGAGAGCTCCAGAGACATTTAATGGCAGTGCCAGGAGCAGGAACCAAGTTCTTTGCAATGGCAAACAATAGCACGTGTGGTAATTATCCACAAACTACTGAGGCTGCTATTTTATGGCTTGAATTGTGTTGTGTGGCAGCTGAGAAGCAAATACTTAGTATCTGTGTGTGTGTGTATATATAAATTCAAGCTCAGCACAGACCATTTGGGATCATTTTCCATTCTGTGCTGTTGTGGGAGGAGCTGGCAGAACTGCAGCTGCATTCAAGGCTAATCTGGCAGGGCACATACCAGATGTTAGAGGAGTGCTTTGCTTGGGCAGTATGAATAGCTACAGCCTCATACAGCTTTCATAGATTCTGTAGGGAAGACAGCAAGGTTAATATTCAAAGACTACTTTGTGTAAGATCAGGAGAAGAAACTCCCCTAATTGTTTCTGCAGTGGCCAGGGTCACAGGAGTCTCTGGTCTCCCTGCAAAGTTGTGTACCGCCCAGAAATGTGCTTTAGGGGTGACATTTCAGCTCTAATTTAGGGAGCAAATGCTAACAGTGGTCTCAGCTCAGCTTTTAAGAGTTCATCCGCAGTTTTGCATTCATAATGCATTATATTTGATTTTTTTTTTCTTTTTTTATCTTGCTACTGACCTTAATAGGAAAGCCTTCTTTGTAAAGTAAAGGTCAAAGAGCCAGCCATTTGGAATTATATTCTTACAGGACTTTGTGTCTTTGAACACGATAACTAGTTCTTCTGTGTATTATAACAATTCATATGTAAAGTTATCTCAGAAATACAAAGTATTTCTATTTTTCAGTGGAAATACTGCTTCTTGGGGTACAGCAATGTAGGCTGTGCATGAGAACTTCATACCAAGTGACTATTTTTTATATTTTGTATTGTACCCTAGTTAATGCTTGTGATCAGGTGGGCAGTTAAAACCAAAAGAAACACTAAATATCTACTCTAGAATTTCTTCATTTCAGTTATGGATATTATGGTCAGACTTCCTTAATAGCAACAACCGATTTCAACCTTTTCTTGCTATATTTGATTTTCCATGCACAAGAGAACTACAATATTTCTAGACAACACTGACTCTGCCTACACAATATATAGGAAAATATATTGAGTAAGGAAATGGAAAATACTGTCTGAGATCTTTTAAATAGGGTAAATTTATCATAACAAGAATAAAACATTTTCTAAAGGGAGAAGGAATTAATCACAAAAGTTTTCTATGAGTTAATTTCAAAAGAAATAAATATTTTTTTAAAGCTGCAAGGAACAAAATAAATGTATTTTATTCATTTTGAAAAATGCTCACATATTTTGCTTCAGTATTGGTTTTAGATTTCTCTTTGTATTTTCTTTAATATTTAATCTGTAAATAGAAAATGTTCAGTTTAGAAGTATATACTTTGCACCAGATATGTGCTGTGTTGTTGCAAGTGATCTTCCTTTTAATATTATGTTTATTTGTCATAAGTGCTTGTGATAGATAATATATCTTTTAGCCTAAAAACCTTTGTCATAAAATATAGTGCCTCGCTGAAGTAGATGCAGTACAGACATGCATGTAAGCTGATATCTATGTGTAAAGGTGCATATACTTGCTTTTTTTTTCCCCCTCCAGATCAAGTTTTTCCTCCCTCGTGCAACATAGAAAAGAATTTTCTCTCTCTAAATTACCTTGCGGGATACCTACAACCAAAAACAGCAGAGGGGTGCCTTATGTCTAGCTTAGTCCAAGAAAGAGAAGTTCATATCATTGAACTAATCACTCCAAATTCCAATCCATACAGGTAAAGTATCATCTAAATAGAGTCAATTTGTTTGAAATCACAGCTAAAGATTTCACCTGCCTTTTGAAAATTAACTCAAAGTAGCTATTTCATCCTTACAAGAAGAGCTTGGACCTTAGTATTTTGCCTTAAATAGAAATTAGTTCTTCAGTATGTAAAGATTTTGAATAATGCTTCACAATCCCAGGATTTTTCTGGACAAGACTGCAAAACACAGTTTTTATGGACTGTATCCTGCCCCCCTTCTTGCTCAATCAATCAAATATTTCCAAGAATAAGGTGCATAAGGGAATATGAATTAGGGCAGCATCTGACAGACAGGATTTAAGATGGGACCACTGTATAAGGAGTTGAGAGAGGTTAAAAGTAATCTTGACCTGTCACAGGTAGGGATGACTGACAGCAAGGCATAGGGCAGTGGCTCCCAAGCAGTGGTCCAGAGGTCACAGGTGATCTGCAGTCCATGATAATAGTTCCACAGTTGGTCTGAAGAATTGTAACAGTATTTTCTGTCAAGTTTCCAGTTGAGTTTAAGAGATAGTTTGATAATTGCAAGAAATGTTAAGGGTTGACTGTGGTCCACTGACCAAAAAAGTTTATAACTAGTGGTTAGGAAAAATTACTTAACTCTCTGCACAGTTATGAGGATTATCTAAATTGTCAAAGGTACCTTTGGGAGGTAAGACATTTAAAACATTCATCCTTCGCTGGTCTCTTCTAGGTGTTAGTGGGAGCACGTGAATGAGGTTTGCTTCAGGTAGTCATACCTGGAAAAGCTCTTCATAAGTGCTGAGTATGCCTGCTAGAAGAGAAATTTGTTATGAAACTTAGATGATTCTCCTTTTTGCAAGAAGAAAAGTACAATTCCATCAGAGATAAGGTAGAATTAAAATCCTGTCTGCATATTGCAGACACTGGATATCCAGCATTGTCCAGCTGTGCTCCTCATGCAGTTACATTTGAGTGCATCCCATCCTTAGTGAGGAAATCACATGGGGAGATAGAGGTGGGAGGAGGGGTCTTTGCAAGAAGGGTATTTATCTCATTGCAAGATGGTGAACTCAGAGCCTACCAACCTTGGGAGAGTAAGAAAGTGCTGAGATGTAGTGGAAGTGGAGTAGGTAAGCCCAAATGATCTGCCTCTGTGTGGTGTGAGTTGCAGCCCCATCCTGAACAGAGCTGTTCTTTACCATCACCATCATTGTAAGTCCCTTGCATTGTCACACAATGACAGCCCTGTCTCCCAGCCCTCTGGGCTTTTGGCTTTGGCTGATAGTATGATAGGAATCTGTTTTTCAGATGATAACACTGCAAAATGTTTAAATGTTTTGTTGTTAAAAGTAATAAGACAAACTCCTCCTGCTTTATTTTTAGTTTTATGTATTATCCACAGCTATCTTTACATTTCATATCCTCAAAGAAACATAGAGAAGCTGAGCTGGGCACCTGTAAAACTGCAGGAGGTGAAGTGAAGTTCCCTAGATACTAAGTCTCGGAGCGTAATATTAGTTGAAACCTATTACTTCGGGATGAGCACGTTCTTGTGACATATGGCCCCATAAGACAATGTGGAAGTAAAGGTTTTTCTGTTGAATTAATAGTTTGCATGACAAGATGTTATTGATGGGTACAAACCCATTTGCTCTACTTACTTTACCAAGGTCTTGAAAATCTGGATAGTGTTCATCTATTTTCCAGCAAGCAATAGGCTGGACATCTGTTTTCTTTTCTTTTTAAAGTAAGTATATATCCAGAAGTATTGGAAACTGAATACACAGCTTAATTCCTCAACACATGCAAGATTCTAAGCAAAGTAATTTCCACAATTTAACTGCCTAGGCAGAGACACTCCCCAATATAGTATTTGTGCATATTTTTGGTATTAACCTGCTTAATTTGTCTTTTTGCTTTCTTAAGGTATTATTTTGAGTTTTAATACAGTTATAGCCAGAGGAAACTGAAACATCTATATTTAGGCACTGTCACAGTGAAATATGAAAACTTTATTTACTTTATAAAGTAAACTGCTGGTCATATAACTAACCTGCTCTAAATAATAGCTGAAATGAGTGACACACTTGTAAACAAGAGACAAAACTATTATTTGTCTAAAAAGTATTTGTTTCTATTGTTATGCAAAATCATTTAAGCATATGTGGAATAACAATGTGTTTTGCACATGTTGTGTTGCCTGGGATAATCTCCAGCATTTTAATCAGCTGGCCAGACAGTGGAAACATGATGGATTGGAAGAAGGCTGATAGCTGAAAATTTCTGGCATACTGGTCTAACTTTCTCTCTATTTTCCACATACAGTGCTTTCCAGGTGGATATAATCGTTGACATTAAACCATCTCAACCAGGCGCCAAACTTGTCAGAGACGTCATACTTATCCTCAAGTGTAAAAAGTCTGTCAATTGGGTTATCAAGTCGCATGATGTCCAGGGAAAGCTGGAAGTGATTGTAAGTTAAGGCACCTTTATTTTTTGAAAGATACCATACTGCAACAGTATAGAATCCATTTAAATATGATATAGTGCTAGACCATATTGATTTTTCACTGCTTTCTCTTAGTTGCTTTCTTTAATTATTACTGCATTTCAGGGAGTAAATACAGAAACTATAACTTTTTTTCCCATTAACTTTTAATATATGGGCTATTAAACTGACCAGCACATCACAGAAACCAGGTGGCTAGTGCAAGGATTTAAGATCTACGTCTTTTGTCTTCTGTTGAAGTACCCTAAACACAGAGTTGGATGTTCATCTCCCTTTTTGCTGTTGCTTTGGTGAGTTGGATCTACAGGTTCATCTCAGAAGTTGGAAAGATGCCTGTGAGTGTAGAATGGATACTCCTAGATACACGGCACACACTCACATCCCTTTAGAAGTGGAAACTTTTTTACTTCTTCCACTTGTGGTTGTAGTATTCTCTAGCCCTCTTCCCTGCCAGTACTTCTGTCCCCAGAAAGTGTTTGGTCAAATTGACCTCACCTCTCCTCAGACCACAAATAATAAGTTTTTAAAAAATTAAAACTAGGATCTCTAAAGCTAAACGTCTGCAACTATACTTACGCATAATTGGAGGTTCTGATTCAGAATGATTTTTGGTGCAGACTTTGTGGCTCAACACCATTTCTACTAAGAAAATGTGTTTTCCCTTGCTCTGAAATAAATAAATAAATAAAATTGGACTGATCTTGCAGTCTATAAATGTGTGGCCTATTTCTGTCTTAAGTGATCATTTAGGAGCACATTGTACAGTTGAGCTCAGTGTTTGCTCAGGACCACCCAGTGGCCTCCTGATTAACAGTTTTGCAGTAATTCAAATACATTTTCAAACTCCAGCTATCCGTAAGTATAAGAATTTTACTTTGTTTAGTAGCTTTCTCCTTTTAATGTGTGCAAGGGCAATTCTGACAGGTTCCAAAGGCTGCTTGATCTAAATCTTCTAAGAGGACAGATTGGTAGGCAGGATTTCATGCTAGATTTTGGGAGTGAGGGAAATAAAAGGAAATAAGTTATAGTGTTGCTCAGAAAATTGAATGGAAAAATTAACTAGGATGGATGATGAAATTCCCTTTTGATCCCTGACACATCTTTATCCTACAGAGAGGAAAGGATGTTCTGGTCATTCTGTAGGTCCTAAATAATCAGCCCTTAAAGAGAAAGGTCAAAGTTAGTTGCCCAGGATTACCACACATGTAAGTAGAAGGACAAAAAACAATGCTTGACTTGAAAGTTTCATTCTGGGTTATTACATAAAATTCACCAGTGTATACTGGGTCTACTTTCACAGGATAGAGAATTGTACATTAGTTTACTCATGCTTGGAGACAGCCAAAGTGCCATATTTCATATCCATGAAGCTACCTCTTTATGAATGATGAATTTTCAGGGAAAGGAATTCTAGAGAATTTTAAAATGTCTAAAGTGCTGCACTTGAGTATAGAAAAGCAAGACTGCTATTCTTTCTTTTAAAAGTTCTTCTTTATTAATTGTTGGAAGTATAAGTAAAAAGTATAAGTGAAAATTCTTTCTGTAATGAGTGGCAGAAGTTAACATTTTATTTAGATTAACAAAAAGAGAAAGGAATACTATATATGGAAATGTCAGTATATAAAAGTCTTTGTATATTTATATTAGGATTTGGGAGTAACTGTTTGCTATACTGCTTCATTTATATAGATGCTTCATTTTCTGAATGTTTGTTTGTTCTCCTTTTATTTAGAGGGCGGGTGTAGGAGAGAACTAAACACCCCTATGTCATTAAAAAGCCTGTACATCCAGTATTTAGGCTCTGCTCGTGTCTCTATTAAACTGAAGTCCTTTCCAAGCCCAAATTTAGACAATGCATAAAAACATTACTAAACAATTAGGTAATGTTTCACAATGTTCTTTTTATTAGTTGAAGCGGTTCCATGCACTTCAATTTTCCTAACTTCTTGCCCTCAGTACAAATCAGAATTGTCTTCAGGGCATTGGCAAACCAAGAGGGAAAGGTTAGTGCTAAGCTGTCTCAAACCCAGGACTGTCAGTTATTAAGGTCTAAGTTCATAGACAAAAAATGAAAAAGACTTTTCAGGTCATCTAGCACATCTCCCAGCTTGCTGTTTTTCTTGAAGCTCTAAAAGAGTATGGACACAAAACTTAAGTAAAATGGGAATAGTTTAGGTAAAGTAATTAATTGCCCATAACGTATGTGCACTGTTTTCCTCCCAACCTGTGTTTAACTCCTGTTTGTAGTCAGTCCTTACGTCAAACCCTGTGCAGTGCTTCTGTGCTTGTGGACTACGTGCCGCTCACATTGCTTCCTTTGGATTTGGTGTCCGTTTACAAAGCTGTGGGTTGCACTGTGGACAAGGAAGCGAAATTGCAGAAAGAAAATAAGTGTGTTGAGGGGTGAAGAGTGAGAGAGGGGAAATGCGCAGAACAAACCTGTGAGGGTTTCAGAAGCTTGGAGGGACTGTTCTTTACATGAGAACAACTGCTCACCACTTTCTGAAATGGTGTCTCTCTGTTTTGAGTAGGTTAGTAGGTGGCTCTGAATACCTGGTTTCATACACTGCATGTGAAGGTGTTGGCAGGGCAAGTGAAGGAAGGTATGTCTATTCCTGCAAGCCCTTGTGCTTGGTTTTGTTTCATTGAGGAGATGCAGGGCTGAACGTTTACAGGCTCAGCCTGGAGTGGAGAGGTATAAACAAGCCCTGGAAATGGTCATATGCCAGCTAGAACAGTAAAATTCTGAGATAATATTTGTTCAGCTGTCTCCTTATGACAAAAAATAAAAGGAAGGCAGAGAGGGAGATCCAGCAAAGTTGGGGTAACATAATAATTCCAACTAGTCAAAGCTGTGTGGTAGTATGAAAATGTGTGGTAAATCATGTCCAGATTTGTAGCTGTTGAAGAATAAAAGATTATTTGATCCAAAACAGTAGTAATGCACTAAAATTAGGATACCTATTGCTTCCTTTTTGTTTCTTATCTTCAGTGGCCTTTGCTGGTCATTGATAACTGTACTGGTAACAGTATCCTCAAACCAGACACTGCACCTAAAATTACCTTTAAATTTCAATTATGAAGCTGTGAGTGTTTAAAGGGTGCAGAAACTATGCTGTTCCATCAGGACTCTCTATGAGCTTTATTCACTTTGTTCAGAAGCTCCATTTCTGAGGTCAGGTAGAGAAGTGCAACTGAGCTCTGTGATGCCAGGTAGCAGGTCCATACAACCATGGTCTAAAAGTGTTCTGGGCAAGAGATCAGTGCAGTCAATCTTTTGATGTTCTAGGGTGAAAGAGAATTAAGATTTGTTCACATTGAGGAATCCAATGGGGATTTACAAAAATGTAGCCTATATGATGGAGAAGGTAATCAGGCATGAAAATGAAAGTGTTTGTTGTAGAGCATTCAATGGTATCATCTGCATATAGGAAGTGCAAGTCATTCACATTGAAGAATTGTTAAAAAGTGGGTCATTGTGCCTTTCCTGCTGTGTGTATGTCCAGCTTGTTCTCTAGTTGTTGATGTGATGTTATAGTGATAGTAATGTTGTGAATGTAAAAATATATATGTATTTAGCTTTGTGTGAATACATGTTAAAGTTTAAGATGCCAAGCACTTAAAAGCAAGTTAAAGTGTAATACCAGTGTATATTTTCTAACTACCCCTCTAAGAGCTAGAGATGCTTGTTATATTCCTTTAACTTGCACATTTGGACAAGAAAATTTGAAGTTTTGCAAAAGGTTTACAGGAAAACAAAAGCTAACTGACTCTGAGTCATCTGTGTTCCATGGCCAACTTTGATGAGCTGTTATTTGTAATTATATAATAATAAAAGTAAGAGGTCAGCAAGTGCATTTATGAGTTTGCTGTATCAATGTATTTCTGTAAAACTTATATTGTTAATTAAATTTTATTTATGTGTGGAAAGTATGTGTTGTCTTTTAAGTAGTTTGGCCTTGCATAAACGTGTGCGCTCTCATTTTTCTCTTGATTAAGCATTTAATTCAGTCCTGTTTAACATACTCAACATTTTGCAGGAGGCACACAACATTTCTAGTATGAAGCTCATTCAGAGAGTCACAGAGTATCCTCAGTGCCAGCTGACTTTAAAGCATTAGCTGGTACCAGCTCTACTTCATGAGCATGCTATGTTTTGCCTTTTTCAGTAATGCTCATTTGAGCAAAGGTTTTCCCATTATGTAGCTTAAGTAATGCTCTAATCAAGAAATGAAGGGGACATTTGAAAAATCAGTTGTCATCTTGAGTTGACTTCAGAAGTAATTTCAGCTCAGTTTCGAAGAAAACATGGCATTATACAAATGGCTGTAAATATGTATTTCTCCTTTAGGGATTAACAGTTTCTGACTACCTTGATTTATTGTACTCCAGGCAGTAGCTAGGAGGAAGGGGGGGCTTTTCTCCATGTGTGCAGCAGCTCTGTGCCTAAGATGGCAGAGTTTGGTTTATTTCCCAGGTGCTCTCAGATTGCTGTTATTTAATAGAGTAAAAACAGAGTAAAAAACATGTTCATTCAGTGTCACTATTCCATTTTAAGTATCATTAAATGGTAAATCATGAAACAAGTTTTCCTTTGTTTGCAGACATCAAATAGTATTGGCTTTGGAAAGGAAACGGAACGATCCATGACTATGAGTAAATTAATAATACCTGATATTCCCTCATCACATGAGAGTTTGATCAAGTGGGCTTATGAGCATAACTATAGTCCAGTTACGTCCTACACAAAAGCCCCTGTTGCTAACAGATTTCATCTGCAACTGGAAGATACAGGTAAGCTTGAAGATGGACTTTTATCATATAGAAAAAATATATCTTGTATTTCCAAGAATATGATGATTTGATAGGTGCTTTCTCAGTTTTGAAGCTTTGTTGTTGAGGGTTGCAGTACTTCAACTGCTCATCATCAAGAATGCTGGTAATCTATGAATGCTGGTTAAAAAAAAATCTGTGGCTTTTTTATTAGAAAAGGCCAGGCAAATTGTGTTATTTCCTGAAATGTTGGTGGAATTAAATGGTTGTAATTTATCCAACTCACAAGCCATTATAGCTGACCGTGCTCAGTGTTCACTGAAATGGACTTCAGCAACTGGGTATCTTGTTAGTTAATAAATCCAGCTTTGATTTTTTTTTTTTTCTCAAAAGTATGAGCATAGTGTTTCCTTGAGAAAATTAAATAAATTTTTAAATTGTTTACAGACAAAACTGGCTTACCAAAAAAATCTGAGCAAATGGAATAAATACAGCTGTTAAAAATAATAAATCAGTTATTTGGCCAAAGTCACAACTGATGTAAAGATATCCAGGTCCCCTGAAGCAAGTGGAATTGTATCTGCTTTTACACCAATTCTAAATTTCAATCACTAAAAAATATTGTTCAGCTGTTTTGATAAAACTTATGTTCACATTACTTTTATCAATTGCACTCTCATTTCTGTCCTGAGCAGCTGCATATATAAGACAGTAGATAGTGTTCTCATTTACTCAGTATAAAGTTAACTCTTGTTTAGCTTCACTCTGATTATGTAAGTAGTTCCACAACAGTGGAGTGACTGAATTTGTGATGGAGCAGGTAGTGAAAGAATTTCACCCAATGATTTGCACTTAAGCTATTTCAGCAGTGCTAAAATAGTGTATTTGCTGAATGTGATGTTTCTTTTACCTCTGTGGCTGCCTTTTGCATATAATAGGCCCACTCCTCAAAGTTTATTTTCAGCTCTTAGTGAGGCAGATTTCTAGCAGGGATTAAATATACCAAGATTAGATGCCTCAGTAACAACTAAATCCTTAGTGGAGGAATTGTGGCTAGTTACCTGAAAAGTACAAAGACGCTGCTTTGGATGCGCTTCAAGAGCTTCCTTTCTGGATAATATTTTTTTTTGTATGAAAATGAGTAGTTCTGGATACTTCTAGGAAAAATATCTAATAACCTAATGTTCTTTTTTTCCCCTCCTTTTTTTTTTTTTTTTCCTTAGAAGAGATGAATGATGAAGAAGACCATTCGCTTCCTCCGGAGCTGACAGAATTGCTGGGTGCTAACCCACTACCTGCCCCAAAGAATCCTGCATTAAGTGATGGCCTGACTTTTCCTTTTCACATCAACAGAGGAAGACATGACACAGTGGGAGAAGGACTCTTCCCATCCAGGGACTCAGTGGATACATTAATAAATCATGACTTTGAGCATTCCCTCTCAAAACATCAAGAACCTGAAGAGGTTCAGGGCAGTGCTGATGTGGCCCTGTCAATAAAGTGTGATGACAAAGTCATGACAGTAGCTGTAGAAAAAGACTCTCTGCAGGTTGGTGTGATCTCTTGTTCTCAAATTTGGGCAGGCTTTTTTGGGTAGACCATTTTATTTGTATTTTGATTGAAAAAATAAACATTCTAAGATCTACAGCCATCACCACCTAACTGCCCAAGCAATAGTTTGATGAGGAAACTATACTGTAGATATTCTTTGCCATAACTCAGGGTCATGTTTCCTTTTCCCAACAGTCCAGTAGTTTGTAGAGGGATTTCTGATTAAAGCTTTGCAGGGTTGGTTCTGTCAAAAAATTACTGTACTCAAACATCAGTCTGAGTTTTTAATCTCCAAAGTACAAAGAAGCTGCTTTTGATAGCTGTATGGGACCTGAAAAGATCTCTCTTTACCATCTACCAGCTGACAGGTTGCTTGTGTCCATTTGTATTGTGGAAAAGAGCCTGATACAGACAGCATTTTTAGCTCATTTCAGACCAGAGTCAGCATTATTAATCAGCAGATTAATAATGAACCTGTTGTTTTCTTTGTTCCATGTTACATTTATTCCCTGTCTTCCCACGTATAACAGTGTTTTGAGAGTGACCTTCCCTGGATGTCAGTACAATGAACTTCACTTCCTTGTATCCGCAGTCATGAACAGTATTCTGAGCTGTACTTTAAGCAAGAGCCTAACACAATTGTGTTTCAGCACTTACAAAGCATCTTTGTTTCAGGCTAGTGGCTACACAAGGACAGAACTCTCGCTGCTGGATCACTCTTGCAAAGCCAGGATGAATGGTACCCATTTCATTTTGGAGTCTTTGCTGAACAAATGTGGGACTCGGACAGCATATATCTTGAACAAGATTGTTTATTTTAACTCTGTGAGTATTTTACAAAGAGGAGGCACATTCTGCACTGCACATCATAGTGGTACAAGGAAGCCATTGTAGTTAGCTTTAGTCTTAGCAAAAAGGAGGCATCCTGATCTTTTCCTGTCTAGCTCAAACCTGGTTGCAGCTACAGTCCCTGTATTCAAGGAGGTATGAAGACTGCACATTCAGTGCGCTCCTGTGGTCAGATAGTATCCTAAAGCAAAAAGGAGGAATTGGAGTTAAATACTTTTACAAAACTGCATGTCTGCGCTTTGGGGACCATCTGTACCAGCCTCAGAGAAGTTGCACCAGCTTTCCCTATGCAGCTTTGATATACCCATGCATGAATAGTACTACATAGCTGTAAGGAGGAATAGGAATGAAGTTCTGTGATTGCACAAAGCGATACCATTTGATTCATATGCTGAATTATTTTAAGTGAAATTTTTTCTTCCAAAACTGTGTGTGAAAAAGGCTTTCAAAATGTGAGGAAAAGACATTATCTGTGCATGCTTCTCTCATAATTTGGATTCATATTTGCTATCAGTTGATGTACATGATGAAGGGACTCTTGAGTACTTGTATATGAGTGATGATGCTAAGGAGCCCAGTTAGGTTCTAAGCGGCTGCTCCCAGACTGGCTCAGTTTATGAGCTTGAGTACAGTGCAGCTAATCTGGATTGGAAAGTAATGACACGTTTATTTTGCTGAGCTTTCCAGTACATAGAAGTAACCTTGGCAAATGATGGAAAGCTTGTGGTCCAATCCAAACACAGCTAAGGCAATCTGATCTGACCTTGCCTGGTTAAAACTGTTCTATGCTGGCAAGTCTGTAGCACCTAACTTTAGAAACAGGCCCAAACCAAAACGGTGGATAGAAACATCTCCAAACTACAGAATAGCGTGTGTCCAGAGCTAAATACAGTCATTGTCCTTGTATTCTATTATGGCCCAAACTAAAATCGATATTTGCCTCCTCTCCTTTCTCCATCATGTCTTTTAATAGTCTTGGCTACTCACTTAACTTTGAATCATGTATGGTATCTTCCAGAATTTGGGATCATTTCTCCTAAAAAATAAACACCATGCAGTGGAGTCTCAAAAGCGCATATGTCACTTCTTAGCAGTTGCTCTAGGTCCAAGAAAACAAAGATGAACTCCTGGAAGGGAGGGGGCTAACTGAAGAGCTGCAGGGCATACAGAACTAGAGTGCAGAACATTGGAAAATAAAACCAGGAATTTTCAGGTGAAGAAATAGAAAAGTGTGCAAAGGAGGAGAAAGAATCAGTAAAAATTCAGATAAAAACAAAGAAGGGAAAAATGAAGAAAGGGACATCATGTTTTTGGGTGTACATCTCTGAAAAAAATATGCAAATGACAGAAAAGAAAATCCTTTAATGACTTTAACACAGTGATTTTCCATGAGTGCATTAAGGAAAACTAAGTTGCAAAAAATTACTTTAGAAAACCATTTCTTTTTTCAGTGTTGGTTATAGAAATACCAGAAATAGAATGGAAATGCTAGGCAGACTGGTGTCTTTGCTGGCTCTGAATTCTGGAAAAAACCTAAGGGGTGTTCTCTAAGTATAACCTATGTATCTTACATGCTCAGCACAAGGCTGTTTAAGATGTGCTTTCTCCATCTGCTTAGCTGATGCACTTCTTTTGGCCTTTGCTTTGTTCTGAAGAGAGAAGAAAATAATAACCATGAAGAGAGAATGCTTGATTATCACCTAATTTTATGCGTTTGCAATACCTTTTGTGCAGATTGTCATTCAGCTGTCATCACCAGCTGAAAGCAGTGGCTTTGATGATGATGACATGGAATCAGGTGATAATGGATTTCCAGGGGATGCTGATGAGGGAGATGTTGTTTTCTCAAGCTGGCCTGAAATAGCGGTATGTAACTCTTGGGTTTGCACCTGACAGTAGACAAACGCCTATTGTAATAAGCACTTCCCATAAATCACATTAATTGTATAGCAATTAGTTTGTCTTTTAACACATTTCTTCTCACTTCTATTTCTTGTGACCCTGTTGAAGATTGCACTAAGTAGATGGAGCATGGGAGGGTGTGTATTGTACGCTCCAAATTTGTCTTTATCCAGCTACCACTCCTGACTCAGGATGTTATTGTATTGGTTTTTACATTTCAGTTTAATTGCACGTTGCACCAGCCAGAGGATGACAGAAGCATGTTCTGGCCTTCTGAACCACGCATCACCAATGTGACCTTCAACATGGAGCTGTACAAAACAGATCTGTTCCTTGCTCCCTCCCAAGGACTCTTCTCTGTTGCTGAGAACGGGCCAATATATGTAGAGGTAACAAACTGAAAAAGGCTTTCAAACTACAGGAAACATCTTGCAAGGCCATGCAACTGAGCCAGATCTGTTCTTGTCAGTTGAAAGGTCTCGTTGTGCAGTTGCTTTAGGCAGACAGGTAGGTACTTTGGTGGCTGCAGAGAGTAGAGACTAGGATAAGAAGCAGGACAATGTTTAGGGTCAAAACCAAAGGATTCTTGCAAAATGGATGAATTTAACTACAAGGTAAATTGGTCATTCTTGCCAAATCTGCTTTTCTGGTCTCTGAGCTCTTGCTCTGAACTGGCATTTCCTGATGAAGACTTCAGGGTTCATCTTATTGGGTAATATGGCTGAACCTGCTTTGAAAGATGTAAAATGCAAAAAATGATTATGAGTGTCTGTCTTCCATATGCTAGTGTTCTCGGGTTACAAAGTTAATATGGATTCTGATCTCTCTCCGATCCACTTACAAACACCAGTTACAATCCTTTTGAATGCTACCACATAAGATCTAACAGCTTTAGATAAATAAGACCAGCAAAGTCAACAGCCAGGTACTCTTGATTTCAGCTGTGTTTTATTTCCATGGTAATATTTCCATGTGTTGCTAAGTTGCTTATGAAATCTGGGGAATTTCAAACCAATACAGTCAGTATTTCAAAGATAGTCATGTGAATAGAATTCTGCATTTTTCAAATAATGGTAGGCATTAATAAATACAACATTGGCAATGAAGTTGTATCACTAGTTTATAGATGAGTAAATCACAAGTGGTGACCTATGGGCTTGTAAGACCAGGAAAATTAGTATATTGACTGAAGCAGTGCTGTGCCATGTTTCTCTTGCCCAAGTTAGTTCCTCTTTGTGAGCCCATGTTTCACATGATAAGCATAGTGGCCCATTTGACATTGGAGCAGTTTTCTTCATTGTTTCAGTGTGTTGTCTCTTCCTCATTCTCTACCCAGTGAAAAGTACTTAAGGCAGTTGAAGCAAAAAGAAAGTATATCATGCTCAGTTAAGAGTATGTTGGTAAAAGACACTTTTTTTTTTTTTTTTTTTTTTTTTCATTTGGATAAAACCAGCTGCTTCCTTCAGCAATCTGGGATGAATCCCCCTGGCTCTGAGCCCTCTGGATTTGTCTGGTTCTGGAGTTGTTTATTCAGACAGATGTTCTGATTTCTTCATCACCTGTCCTGGCAGAAGCCTTTTTTTTCTGTTTCTCCTCCTTGCACAGTGGAAAATCTGTATCGGTTTTGAACTTCTGTGACTCCATTTTTAGCTGACACAGATGATTTTTTCTTTTTTTTCTTTTTTTTTGTTTTGTTATTAACAAATATTTTTGGGTTTTGGTCAATAAATTGCTTAGGTCATAATCTGTAAGAACTCTATCTCTGCTAAAAATGTTTTTTGTATTTTAATATTTTGGCTTTTTTTCTTTGTTCTCTACTGTCAATTTCTTATCATATTTTGGTCTCACCTTCCTCCTGTAGTTCTCTTCTTTTCTTGAGATATTATTCATACTTTTATTTACCTGATGGTGTTTCATGATACTGTAGTATGCCTGTCCTCCTTGCCATAATCTCTTTTGTAACTAGTTTACACCATCAACTTGTTTACCTGTCAGTATCTGTGGCTTGACTTTCATTTATCAGTCTTTATTTCTGTTCTCTTTAGAAGATGATCTTTCTTGCTTAGATGCTTCAGCACATCCCATCATCTCTAATTTGATTCCTGCTCACATAAGGGAGAGAAAAAATGAGAAATGCCTTTATTCACTGCACAACTCATAGCATCCAAAAATTTCTGTGTAGACCACAGGAAAATTTGGCAGGCTCTTCTTTAAATATACATGCAGTGCATATGGATTAAGTACACATTTAAAGCACATATCTTCTAAGGAAATTATTTCTTGTGGAACTGTTTTCACCAGGTAGTGTTAATGGCAAAACACTTCTGTTGTTTATTAAGAACAACATGCTTCATTTGTTAGAAATTCCATTTAAATCTTTTTCCTAATTATTCTGTAGCATTTGTTGTCTGCATTCCAGTCCAGCTGAACAACATCAGTGCCCTGGAAGTTTGCAATCTTAATTATTTTTCATAAAATAATATGAATTTTAGGCTTACAATAAAATAAAAGGATCATTTCAGAAGAAGTTATGGCATTATAGGAGGCTCCCCTGCCCCCCAGTCCAGGAATGCCACCCACACATCAGACCATGACCTCCTCTCTGCCTCTGCATTCCTCTCCTGGCTGGGGGTGGGTTCTCTGTTGTGTCTGTGGCTTTTATTTTTTTTCTTCTTTTTCATTAAAGTTTCAAACAGATACAAAGACATGGAATTAGTAATTGACTTCCATACAGCTCTATTATAGTCTGTGTGTCTAAGGGAAGAAGCTCCGTCTCAGGTGGCGATTGCAGTCATTACCTACATGTCTGATCTGGACTGTGTTTTTCATCTGCTTTCAGAAATATAAGGGATTACTGTATTTATGCATGGTTATGCTATTAAACAGCCGCTGATTTTTGAAACCACAGATTTTTTGACTCTCAGTTTGACAGTCTACCCTTAGTGTTTAGCTTTCAAAATAGTTCAGACTGGAAGTGGCACTGGAAAACTGCTTAAAAGATTGTTGAAAGCGTTAATGAAATGTGAACTAAAAATGTCATTTCTGAGATCTTACTGTCTCTTTCTTTTTAATGCAGGTGTCTGTGACTAAAGCTGACAGATCCTTGGGCTTTGCCATTCAAACATGCTTTGTTTCCCCATTTTCAAATCCAGATAGAATGTCTGACTACACTGTTATAGAAAACATTTGTCCTAAAGATGAATCTGTTAAATTCTACAGTATTGAGAAGGTGAACTTTCCAATACCACATGCACAGAAGGACAAAAAAAGATTTAGCTTTGTGTTTAAACCAGTGTTCAACATCTCACTGCTCTTTCTTCACTGCGAGTTGACTTTGTGTACAAATAAAGACACAGATACTCAAGGACTGCCAAGGGTCAGTAATTTATTAGTCTAAACTTCTGATTTAGGGGAAAATAAGATATTCTTTTCATCTGACTTTGAAATCAATAAATGGTTTTCTATGGAATTGATGTAATGAACATGATATCTCTAGGCTCAAGTTATGATGCTATGCATTTTGACTGCATAATTTACAGTTTCTGTTTAAATTTCATTAGGTGGTTTCATGGGATAAATAGAAATTGCTTTTTATAATGCAAGTGGTTCAGATTTATCATTGCTATCCATATCACATCCATATCCAAAGTGCAAAAAATGTTAGCTTTAATTTCCAAAACCATGCATAATATCAGATAATATTGCAATTTGATTGTTACAAAAGAGCATTGCCAAATTTTGATTTATAGCTAATGGAGATGGCTGTAAATTAGTTGTTAAAGAATTTGTTCTAAGAATGTTTTTACTTTGGGGTTTTTGCACATCTCCCTTAAAATGTGGGGGTTTTTTAAGGTGGTTTGTCATTGTTGGTGGCCACAGTTTTGGCTACGAGATTTTTAAAAAACATTTATCTTAAATAAAATCATTACTACCATTCAAGTTCAGTAGTAACACTCTCATAAAGGTTAGAGGATCCTTAATGAAGGCAAGGGTTGCATCCTGAAGCACAGCTAAGAATTACCTTTGCCAGTACATTACACAGGGGTGGTTTGGAGGTTTTCCTCTTTTTTTGGTAAATAATACAGGATAAAACTGATAAGGAGGCAGCTGTGCAGCTGGCACAGCTGTCCTAGCAGACGGGTGACTCTCTGACCTCACACACTGTTTTTTCTACCTGCAGTGCATTCCTCCTGATGAAGCTTGCACCTCTCTCAATGTGGATATGATCTTGGCCATGATGCACAACAAGAAAACCTTCACCAAGCCCCTTGTTGTAATAACACATGAAGGAAAACCAGAAGGTATGAAAATGAGCTTGAACTGTTTGTTAAAGCTATATATATTATATTGTGTATACATGTTATATTGTGTATACACACAGCTGCTTGAAATGAGGGAGTACTCTAAGTGTGTGACATCGTATAATCTTGCGGTGATACTGTGTTTGTAAGATGTTATTTGTTTATCCATCTCCCTAGCAGCCATCATCATGGCAGTTCATTGCCGTTTTTTAACTGACTTTATTGATCTCTGGACATGTGGTTTTTCCAGGCATTGAGAAAGGAATACTGTACTACACAACACTATGGGTTTCAGAAGTATGAATATAGCAGTAGCACTTCCAGCAACTTCTTGTTGCCCAGAGATCAAAGGCAGTGCTCTGCTCCCTGCTGTTTCATTTCTTTATTGTGCTTGTAAATGCATATTTAGAAATAACAACAATGGAATTACAAAGTACTGAGAATGATAAAGCCTGATAAGTTTGTAAAGCAAAGGGGTGGCCACCGGACAGAGGCTCATGACTGTTAAACTATTAAGAGCGAAAAATGAGGTGCACAGAAGTATTTTAGCTCCACTTTGGTGGGGCTTGTTTGATTATGTAATCTTTATGGAAAAAAAAACGAGTATGGCTAGTAACTGGTTGAAGGAGTTGGAAAGGCTGAAGAGCATTATGAGATAATGCCAAACGGCATGATGAAACTGTACTCAAGCCTAGGAATATGCCCTGTGAGTGATGAAAAATAAGAACTGTTTCCACAGTTTCACTTAATTTGAAAGTTTTTCTTACTGAATCCCTCTGACAACAGCATCAGTCATGTTTTGATGCATTTGTAGAAGAAAATATATGTGCATTATCTTTTCTTTTTTTAATCCTCATGGGAGTTTAATCAGAAGCTTCAGTGGCTTCACGTGCACATCAAAATCTTCCAATTGTGTTCAAAGGCTGTTTGACCTTTGGAATGCTTTTGGGGGAGTGTCAAAAGGATGGGGATCAGAAGTCCTTTAACCTCTGTTGTACAGTGTGTGCTTTTTAGTCTTCAAACAATTTAAAGTACCATACAGCCATACAGCATTGCTAGGGAACATAAGCAACAACTGTTTCTGTTTAACTCTGCAAGTCAGCTCATGTTTAGTTTTTGGGTTTTTTTACAAATTTGTTAATACAGATCAAATGCACTATGAGTTAAAGGCAAGTATTTGATCTGTCAGTGTGGTACAACTAAAACTATGCTTTGGGCATGATTCTGTGCTCTTTCTTTTTGCAAAGCTCTCATTTTTTTTCAGTGGTTATTCTATCGGGAATGAGTAAATCCTGCAACTGAAGTTCAGCTTTCAATAAACAGACTCATACTCTGAGCTCTCTTGCCCTTCCGATGTGTGGAGCATTGTGCGCAGCTCCCGTCTCAGGCTCCACTCAGAATGTTGTCTTTGTCAGAGACACAAGGTCTTAGTGTGCAAAGACGAGCTAAATTTATAAAGATTAGTTACAAGACAACAGTGTGATAGAGTATTTTGTTGCATTGTGGGTGATTTAGTCTAATTGTGGGATGTTTGGTGGAAATCTCCCCAGCATATCACAGCTTTCAGGCATAATACAAAGTGGCACATTAACAACGTAGCTTTGTTGGTATGCAGTTGTTCTGCAGTGAATCAAGCAACCCCTGTCTAAAAGCCAAATGCCATTGTTGGCCAATACGTGAACCTAAGATTTGGAGAAGAAATTATTGCATTACTGAACAGGAGAATTTACATCTTGGAGGTGGTGTTCTTCATTTTATTTCATATGAACAGGCCAGCTTTCATTGTTGTGAACCATATTATGTGGGTTACAGCCATTGGATCTCCTCTCCAAGCCCAGTGTAGAAGTCATGCACTTGACATTTCAAAAGTCAGAACAAACTGGTCATTGCAAAGGTGTAATCTTTTTTTCTTCAGACATAAGCTTGTGACTGTTATTGACTGTAATAGAAATCACAACTGTATATCTAAATGAGAGTAAATCTTCCTGCCCTCCTAATTTTGTTAGTTATTTTACAAGCTCAGTTTCTTACATTATTGCAGTAGATCCTGATGGAATTGTCTAAAACCTAACTCCATGCCACATTCTCTTTTCCTTTGTATTCCTGCACTTCACACACATGCTCTCCCCCACTTCAATGAAAGGCATATGGATGGCCATTTAAATGCTAGGAAATACATGTTCTTCTGTTGAAATAATCTACCAATGTCATTGTTCAGATTTTTGCTAAGTGTGGAAACTTCAGAGGTCAAGTGAGCAGCTAGTAAGTGCCTCTATCCTACAAATGTATAGAAAATCATGATAATTTCTAAAGGCTGGCTGCTGATGTTTTTTAATTAGATGCTTTTCCTGGACCTCAAGGATTCCCACAGCTTCTGTGTTGCTCTGAGCACACCACATTAAAATAGATGTAAGAAATGGACAACTGGGGAGAATTGATAATGAGCTACACAGCCTATCATTAATTAGCAGACTTTATATTCTTTGTAGAGAGGCCAATGACAAAATGAGCATGGAAAATTCATTCTCCCCTCAGCTCAGAAGGCATTTTCTTGGCACTTGGGATATGTTAGTGGCGTGCTTGGACAATCTGATAGTGCCATTACCCATGTTTGTACTGTTTAGTGCTCTTTGGTTTCAGTCCAGCCCTCCTCACAAATCTTACATTCAGTTATGCTTTTGCTGTTATGTGCGCTTGATGACTTTCCAGCTTATTTGTGCATGCACACACACCCACCCGCATGCCCCTCTATGTCCTTACCTGTTTCCTACAATTGGTCCACCTGTTTCCTACCATCCTGCCAAGAGTGTTCTGGAAGAGATACTTGTGTGTTAGAACAGGTGACAATAATGCAGTTTAACAATAAAATCTTTTTTGGATTTTGTAAGCACATGTGTCTCGGAACCTAATGATCTTATAGAATATTGCTGAAAGTTTAGTGCTGCCATTTGGGTTTTAGAAGTTAGAAACATAGTCTTAGTTTAAGAATGCTTTAAATAAATAAATAAATATATTTTCAGTATTTTTGAGCTGCTATGTTTACATAGTGATTAAACTCCCTTTTTTTTTTTTTTAGTTGCAAAAGATACAAAAACAAGTATTGGGACACTGTCTTATCAAACCCTTTTACAACTGTTGCACCGAACACACTCAGATATGCCAGAATTTAAATGAGTTCTCTAGGTTACTGAGTTATCCAGAAGTAAACTGCAGCTAACCAAACAGGTTCTCAGGTCTGAAGCCAGAATCTCTGGCTCTTCTGCTTGAGGTGCCATTCTTGGAGAAAGATAAGAGAAGCCAGTTAAGCAAAAGAAAGGAAAATTCTTCATTTTTTTAACATATGTTTACTCATCTCTTTCTGTTACATGCTGATAATGATGATGATATTTGATATTCTTGCCAAGAATAATAGCTTTGATATAACAGCTATGATCTTTTATTTCCTATATATAATTAAAAAACAAAACAAAAAAACCACCCAACTTCCAAGACAGAATACGGAGTAGGACTCAGGAAAATGTGTGAATCAACACATATTCATGCAATTTGGACAAAGCAGTGTGTTTCATGCCATAATACTGACTTTTCTTTAGAGCTGATAGTCAGTGTTGATTTTAATTTTGTTTCGTGATTTACCATGCTGGTATCTCATGTTTGTGATTAGTGAGTAGTCAGATGAATATAATCACCTTAAAACAGCCTTTGCAATCTGTGCTTTTTAAGAGCTCCACATAGGGATAACCAGAGTTACTGTGGGTCTGACCTGATGACATCTGGATGGGAAAGGTTGGAGTGTACTTGCCAGCAAAATATGTGATGCATGAACTATACTGTAGATATGTTCCCCCAAGGAATGATCAATATACAAATAGAATTTTTCTGAGCTGAGCAAGATTATTGAATTCAGGCTGGTTTTCCTGAAGTTCCTGGTTTGTAAAAATTGCAATTAATGTCTTTATCAGATCCTGAAGGTTGCTTGTGTAATTTGTAGGCTGGTTGTGGAACCCTGTCTAATGTTTTGGGGCTTTTTGTTTTGTTTTTTTAAATTAGATCCTTCCCTTCCAAAGCCAAATGTGAGACAACCACGTAAGTAACTCTTAAACCAATCTCTTTTAAGCCTTAAACTTTTGTCTAGAAAGTATTAGGTCAATGACGAAAATTATCCTCAGTCTTTCCGAGTGTGTGTATATGTGTTAAACTCTGGGACAGAACAGAATTCTGGCTGTATTGCTGATTGAGAGAGTCCCATCAGCATTTAGAGAGAAGGGCTGTGACCTTTTGTATATGTAAAAATTGAATTTGGGATTGAGAGACTAGCTCTTAGCAAGTTCATTTGCTGATGTGTGTGTGTTACTTCCCCCTTCTCTGCTAAGTCCACTGCTTCCCAGTACCAGGGTTTCACCAGCAGTGCCATCTCACAGAGCTCCTGTGTCCTACTCCAAGCCTCGCTCCTACCCTGCGCTGCAGCTGACCACATCCCCAGTTACTCTGGCATCAGCACTTACAGGTCATGCTGTATATGAGATCACTGACTTGATAGGGATTTGTTTCTTTGGTTTTTCTGTTGTCTTGGTGTAGTGAATTATAACTAAGGTCACTACTGACCCAGGAAGGGAAGAAAAGGAGACACACAGCACTAGAAGACAATAATGAACAGGAAGGTAAAGATGATTTGTAGCCAAAACCAAGAATGAATGGAGAAAAAGGAAGATTAGAAGAGGAAGTGCAAATAAGGTTTTTTCCTCTGCTCCTGTCCCTATGTCTTTGGGACTAAATTTGCTCAAAATAGCAAGGGGAATGAGAAATCATGCTTCTGCCACTTCAGCCTCCATGTGACTTTCTACTCTCCACTAAGTTTCCTCCTAAGAGGAGAGGACACTGGCTGGTGCCTTGTGGAAAAAACAGTTGAGTTTAGGAGAGTCTTTTCTGTTTGCATTTAAAACGACCAGATGTGGTCAAAGGAATCAGAAATAGTCTGATAGAATAAATGGGAGAAAAACCTTCTAAGCCACTATCTGTCAGGTGTTGCATGTACAGACTTGGTCACAGGCACCCAGAAATGGGTCCTGAAGGCCCTTGCCAACAGAAACTGCTGGAGAAGACATTTGTCAACAGGGGAAAAGGGGAATGGCCCTGAAGGTGTCAGGAGCTGTTGGGCTAGGGGATGTCCATAGGGACATCTGATGGATGCAAGAACGTGTAAAGTGAGGGTGCTGGTTGTGTTTTCAGAACTGAGATTCCTCTGAAGGATACTACTGAGAAGATCCAGTCAGCTCATTTCCTGGCCAGCTTAGTAAAATGTTATTTACTGGCCTAAGCCATTTTGTGCACTGGGAGACATTAAAAATACTGAAACTAGAAATCAATTTTGTAAGAAGAAATTTCCCCAAATGTTGCTAAAAGAGTGATGATTATTTTTTTGAAGTATTTCTAATCACCAAAAAGAAAAACACAAAAGCTGAAAGTTGGTCTGTTTGGATGGTTAACATGGGGAGGCAATACATCCAGGAACCAGATGCTGTTACCCTTGAAATGGTACTGCAAAAGAGCCTCTCCCCTAGAAAGTTTGTGCGCGTGTGTGTGTTTCTATTTTTGCTCTGGAATTAATTTCAGTTATTGAAAGCATTGCCAAATGTGAAAAACAATTGTTTCTATTTATGTTTTCACTGACTTTTTGCTGGCATCTCTTCCCTCTTAACAGCAGTTCCGTTCTCCACCTAGTTTTCAGACTGAACTTGCAGGAGATGTAGGGGAAAGTTTGCTTGAATGTTAGGGCATTTAAGTGAAAAGCATATTTTGCCAAAAATCTCAGGCTTTTTAAAACACATTTTTAAGATAAATGGATATTTAATTGTAAGCAAGTTATTAACAGCCAACTGAAAATGCTTAATTTTTGCAACGTTTTCCAGATTTGGGTGTGCTGAGCTGGGGTTTTGTTTTGTGATGTGAAACAGTTGGTTGGACTGAAGCCAGTCTCTGAAAGCATCACTTTTATTTCCTTGATGCAAATCTGCTAGTCTGTTCCTTAAAATGGTGCTTAATTAACTAAGAATTTTTAACAAACTTTTCCATGAAAGTGTAAGGGTGAAATTTGTAGCACAGTATTTGCCACTGAAAATAAAAAGTCCTTATTATGTGTGTTTCCCTTTTGTAGCTGTGTTCTACGGTCTGGACACGCTTACTGTCGTGGGCATTGCCTTTGCGGCATTTGTAATTGGAGCCCTGCTAACAGGAGCACTCTGGTTTATCTACTCTCACACAGGTAAGGGTGAAGGCTTTTACAGATCTCAGTGCAGATCATGCCACAGAAAATGCAGTGTGAACTCTTACAAGGTGGGAGGGAAGGGGAGGGGGGCCTTTTTTTTATTACTCTGTTCTTAATAGAGTGTTTTCCAGCAACTCCTCCCATGAGCCTGTTGGTGCATATCAGCAGATTGATACCTATCCTTCCCTAAAGGGAGGTGTTATGCATTATGAGCATGATTTAGAATTTGCTAAAATAATTTTAAATGCGAATCTTGAAAACTCACCTGGGGCATAAGTAAAACTGAGTATTTCTGGCTTGTGCATTATCATTAGTAGCATCTCTGTATTTCAAATTTAGTTAACATTTCAGTTAATGGATCCCTTTTGGTTCCCATACTCCTTTTTTAAAAATTTTTTGCAGTTACTATATTAGACTATGACTGGGAATAGGATGTGATCAATACAAGGACTGGGCCAAATGTCTAAAAGAATGCTTTATTTACATAGATGTATTCTGAATATATCTAGACTTCAAAATGTTTCTTGGGCCTTGATTACATATAATTTTTGCCCCAATTATTTATCCTTCCATTCTTCAACTGTTACATTAAGTTGATAGAAGTCATCTCACTTAATTGTGTCCAATCAAATAACCAGGAATGTGCCTGAATTGGTGCAACCTTTATGCATAGATAATTTTTATGTATCTCTTCAGAATTTTTTTCCATACTAACCTAGGTTAGCAGAAATACAATACTGTATTGGAAGAAGAGGGAGTTTTGGGAGCTTTCTGTTGCATGTAATCTGCAAGGTGGTACAGACAGAAACTGGACACTGATGGTGCCTTGATTTGCAGCATCAGACCTTGGCTGCTTGTGGATTATGGGGTATCTCAGGATCCCTACCACATGCTGGACTCCCAGCGACTTCCACTTTTGACTTCACAAGACCCTACCAAGATCTCTGGGAGGTGGGGAGAATGTGAGGTCAATTACTCCAAACCTGTGCAGCTCTGGAGCACTGGAATTCTCCTGTAGCCCCTGCAGGGTTTTTTCAGCATCTAAAACTTCATGAAAGCTATGCAGGAGTAAGAATCTGGCCCTGTCAGGTCAGAGCTTCTGTAAATATTATGACCCAGGAGATTATGTTAATTTGGGAAAAAAAACCCTCTGTTGGTTTTTTTTCCCCAGTTGGCAGTACAACAACTTTGTATAAGCAGTTTAATACTTCTCAATGCATGAGCTATGTATGAAGCTTGTTTGGAATTGAAGCAAATGTGTAATATTTAAAGTTTGTGATATGTATAAATAGTATAATTCTGCCTCATATAATACTGAAACATTGTGGAAGAAAAGCAAGTGCAGTTTCAATGAGTAAATATGTAAGGTAAGAAGGTAATTTCCAAATAGGTAGTCTTTCTTAACAAAAAATTAAAACAATTGTTAAACTAATATCGTTGGTCCTGCATTTGTGGAAGTTCAATCTCTGTTCATATACAGAACCACCTATAGACATGTGTTGTGTGTCAGTAGCCAAGGAACACTGGGAAGCCAACATGATAAATCCTTCAGCAACAATAGGACTTGGACCAATCCCATTAAAAGAATTACATTAACAAAGTACAGAAGTCATAGTGACCTTGTACAAGCAGTGGAGGGGGCAGCTACTCTGGCTTTGTGTTTGAGAGACGAAAATAAGTGGAGAAAAAGGCCAGACAAAAAAGTAATAAATGAGAAGAAAAGAAAGGAAGGGGACACTGTAACTCATCAGATCAGAGAATCACAGAAATAATAAAAAATATCTAGGAAGTTATCTGGTTCAGATTTTCAAAGGATTGTGAAAGTGAACCTATGCTCCTGTGCACATAATTTTTCTGTGCATAATATCTTGTATCTACACAGCAGAACTTGTATCAGAGTGCAGTGAAGGCTCTGGCAGGGACAGTCTCTTAGAGGACGACTGCTGTGGCAGACAAGATAATCCAGCTACAGTGGAAACATTTTAGAGCTGGCTGCAGACTTTTATTAAAATAAGGAGGAAAAGGAGGAAAAAATTCTAAATTTAATCTACCTAGTGGCTGGTTTTTGCCATTAGAGAATTCATGCATTGCTGAATTGTGTTCTGAAATATCATCTTTTGTTGAAAGTAACACTGGGTTTTTAACACATGATTTACACCAAAGGTTGGAAAATGAGTTCTTTCTAAAACTGTGTTTTGGTGATACTCAGAGCATGGACAAAAGCTACTGCTGTTGGAGAATGGCAACTTGGGATGTGTGAAGTAAGGTATTTTTGTTGCTGTAGTGCTAGATACAATACAGCAAAAGGCTGCCTTTTTGCCAGTAGTAAGGTTTGCCCATACACTCTTATTAGTATGTCTCTACTGGCAGACTCATGCTAGCATAGAGAAAGCTTTACATGAATGAGCTCTTTTGTTCATCCAGATAGTCTATTAACATTAAAACCTAAACAACTGATAGCAGAAAAGAACTACAAAATAAGTAGAATTTCATCTCCAAATACTGAACAAGGATTGTTGTGTTTTTTCACATAGGGTTTTTGCTGATTTCAGTCATGAAAAATTTCTGCCACAGCATCAGAATTGTGCTTTATGATACGCTAAGTTCTCTGAAACAATTCAACGTGGAGTACAGGTGTCCTAAGACACACAGGTAGTAGGGGAAGCTAGGATTATAACAGAGGAGAAATCTTAACTGACTTTTCTGCAAAAGGACTCTGTACTTCTGATCCTGTCTCCAGTTAGTTAAAGGAGGTCAAAGGTGGCTGAAAGCTTTCCACAGCAGTGTTGGTCCTGCCCAGAGAGGACCCAAGAACAAAGGGAAACTAGGAGAGATTTGCCACAATTAACTCAATTTACCTGGGTGTCTTATGAAGAAGCAACAATTTTACAGGATGGATGCATAAACCCTTCAAAGTTTCACTTAAACCCTTTAAAAATTAATTTAATAAATATCTATCTATGTAATATCTGTCTTAAGAGGGATAATTGACTATGTTTAGGAAGGCTCGTGCACAAGTCTGATTAGTTAGGCTGCTAAACTAAGTAAACTGTGTTATACAGAACATCAGTTGCTTCATTCTCTTAAAAAGCGTGCTTTACTTCTTCAGGCAGTGTTGCATGTTGAGAGGATAAAATGTTCCAAAATCTGGGAAGTTAAAAGCGTCCCTCCTCCCCCACTTCTGCCTTTTTTATGGGATCTGATTTAAAATAAACTGACATAGCAACCAATTATATTTGGCAAATGGAGATAGAAAAGCAAACATTCAGACTTCCTGGACAGGGAGTACAACTGGCGGCTTTCCTAAGTGTGAATAATAAAGTGCATGTTGTTGCATTCAGATGGGTAAAAGCTTGTTTACTGTCAATAGAGGAGACATGTCCATTTTGTGCAGTTCTGATTCAGTAACATGAGATACATGAAGCTGTTTACACAAAAAAGACAGATGGGGAATGCCTCTTCAGTGATAGTTTACATTTCTTTACGTCCTTTTCATGAATATTCTTTAAAAAAACTTCGCTACAGATTAGCTAGGTGTTGAGGAAATAAAATGCAGGAAAAATCAGCCAGTCCAGATTTAGTTCCTAGACTGTGTTCATAACATCACTGAGATTTCGATTTTTTTTCCTTGAGGACATGAAGAATTTGTTATCGTTCAACAAGTAATAGTGGTATATCAGAGCTGCTGATCATGCTCTAGAAATGAGATGCTGCAGAGGCAATTGAATTACAGCAGAGGGAAGGGGGCTCCCACCCCAAACTGAAGGGATGGTGCCTCCTAAGACACTTTCCAGAGGAGCCAGGAGGAGTAGAACACGCTGTTGGGCTCCCACAGGGACTCCAACACCGGGCTTGTCACTGTGCCATAAAATAAAAACAACATGTGTTTAGCTTATAAATGAATTTATGGTTAAATGCATACAGATTGTATTGACATGCCGAGGCTGACGCAAAGCTGTGTGTAATCATGTGGTTTGTGAAATGGGTGACAGTGGAGCTGCACAGAGAGCTGGTGGGAGGGTGTGGGGGCCGGGGGCCCCGCGGGGGAGCGAGGCGGCCGCGGCTCCTCTACACGGTCCTGCCGGCTTCTCCTGCTGCTGGGGGTAGCGGTTCGCCGGCTTGTTTTCTGACGTTTGTGTTTGCTTGTTTTGTTTTAATGAAAGGGAGTTTGCTTATCACTGCCTGTGTAAATATATCCTGTAGTACAAAAGGAAGGAAGACATGTACACAAACAACTGGAGGAGAAGGGAGCAAGTCAGGAGGGGAAGACATCCAAACAAGGCTTATGAAAGCTTTTACAGCACGATGACACAGACATTGATTTGATACAGTTTGTTCTGATGGGTTGCAAAGTCGTTTCCAGTGCAAGTTAGAGCTGAAACTCAGTTTGTTTACAGATAACTGGGGGTAGATTCTGACCTGCTGCATGTGAGCAGAAATCCGCTGCTCATGGACAAATGACGTAGTTATTTCTTACACTGGGAAAACCAGAATCAAAATGTGCTCGCAAGAGTAAATGCTGGACTGAGTGCTGAATTCAAGAGCAAGATCCTCACCCTCTTTTTAAACATTTCATTGGCCTCCTGGGTGATGTGGTTTAGTGGTTTAGTTTGTTGTTTTTCTGTCCTGTCCCGTCCCTTCTTTCCTCCCCATTCCTAAACCAGTGGGGTGTAAGGCAAGAGCTGTGCATTGTGGGGCCTTACATGCACTTACAGCTGTGGCTGCAGCGAACGCTAGCAGCAAACCTGCTGGTTTCCATTACAAAGAGCATTTGCAGCCTCTGCTGTGAGAAATCCTCAGACCTCCCTTGTTTGTAGCAGAGCTCTGAATACTGAGCAGCCTGCAGAAGGACATTTTCTGGCCTGAGACACAAAGTGTTAAAGGCGCACTTCCTCCGTGGCCACATTCCCGAGGAGCTCGGGGCTCAGGCAGCTGGGCAGCAGCACAGAGGGCATGGGGATGTGCCAGAGCAGCTCCTGTGGGAGGAAGCTGGCTCGTCCCTGCTCTGTAACCCTCTGGATGCAGGCTGTGCCTCCAGCCTTCAACCTGTCACTGAAGCAGTCACTGGGGAACAGGAGCTATACCAAATCCTGAGCAGAGAAGAAAAATTGGACTCTGCAGACCTGGCCCATAGTGTCAGGTTTCGGATAACCTAGGGCAATGTGAAGCAGATCTGCGTCACTGTAAACTCATGAGGCGGGAGATGTACCAGCCTTTGATTTATTTTTTTTTTTTTCCAGTCGTTCCTGCCCATGCTCCGGCAAAACATTTCCGTCTTGCTCCTTTGCTGGGAAAGCAGTCATGCTGGTGCTGGCTGCCACGGTTAGTCTGCAGCTCGAGCAGCAGCAGTCTGTCCGTGTTAACTGGGCTGAGATCACAGGTTCACATCCGGAGAGATGAGCTCAAGAGAGGGGGCAGCTACAGTGCACATTATACAAACTTAGTCTTGCCATCTGTTTTGAAGAGACTATTTTGTAATATTGCTAAGGTTGCAGATTTGACCACTGTAACAAAAAATGCCACAGTTACTGTTTCCTACGTGGCCTCATTATGATTTTTTTGGGCATTCACATAATGGTGCAATTTTTACTTCCATGCTAGTTGAGAATTAGGTTTTTTTCCATAGGATCTCAGCCACAGGTGCAGAAGAAGTGTGAGGAGAGCAGACAAAAATATAGGTTTTATCAGGAGCCATAAATCTGGCTTTAACTCCCAGTGCTTGGTTTGGTAATGCAAATAACAATGGGCTTTTAATTTGTCAGTAAACAATTAACAAGAAATACTAAGACTTCTTCTCACTACTGGTTATAAGTGCTACACGTACTGTGGTAGCTATAGGGGAACATCCTGCATGTTATATTTGGAGTAAATCAAGTCAAGCTTGCAGGGTAGCCCGTTGTTTTTCTACATGAAGAACACTGACCATGTCTCAGGATATGCGGTATCCGGCTGATTGAAGAACGTTGTCTTCAGCTCCACTTTCAGTAAATATGCTGCTTTATAAAGTGGCATTAAAACTAAAGCCTGATTTTCATTGGCCTTTCTCCATGAAACTGCAAAGCTATAAAGGGGTCTGAGTCATGTAACAGGACCCATTTGAGTGACAGCTGACAACAGAAGATGGACAGTGTCTATCTTGGCAGTTTCCATCAGCTGCTTTTAAAATGCTTGAGAAAACAGCAGTATTATTTTCCCCAGGTGCCAAAATCTGGTAATGTTTTCAACAGCACTTTGTCAGAGGTCTGTCACCCAAGATATTAATTGCATGGAAATACAAACCATCAGAAGAGGAAGACTGGGAAGGAATGGATTATTGTTTTCTATGGCAACTAACATGTTCAATTCCCTTCTCCCGACCCCACTTCTTCTCTCTCCTTTCCCTCAGGGGAGACAGCGGGAAGACAGCAGGTCCCTACATCCCCACCAGCCTCCGAGAACAGCAGTGCAGCGCACAGCATCGGCAGCACGCAGAGCACCCCCTGCTCTAGCAGCAGTGCGACCTAACGCGGGGGAACACCGCTGAGGAGCAGCATAGGAGTGCAGAGGTTCAAAGGACTGTGTGTGGACATCAACTTTCTTAAGTTAAAAGGATTGGTTTAGTTGCTTTTGAAAAAAATGAGGAGGGATTTTTCTACAGAAAAAAAAAAAAAAAGACGACTGATTTTCTTTTGGGGAAGCCACTGTGTGTGTGAGTGTGTATATGGGCACACAATGCATGGATAAACACAGCCTGTTGGATCTTCTATAGCATGTTGTGCTACATGTGACAAAGCTACTAGTTTTACAGTACTGCAACCTGTTCTAGGGGTCTGTGGGCCCGCAATGTGAAATCTATGCCAGTTTGGAAAAATGCTGCTTTGTCTATATGACTTTTTTTCTTTCCCTAAACCTTCTCATTGACACAAGGTATTCATTAAGGGAATTCAACAAGATAAGCAGAACAAAGATAATCTTAGGTCAAAGGATTTCTATTTGTCTAAGCGAGCAAGCCTCAAGGTCAGATCCCTTTGGTTAATAACATTTTATTACTTCAGCTATGTTTAGCCACTTTTGAGTAACCTTTGTTTTGTTAAGCTTAAGCTACAGCATCTCATTTGCTTTCCTGTTGTGTTTGCAGCTTCAGGTTTGTTCCAGGTATTTTTATTTTAATATGCATTGATCTGCTAATTGGAGAAGAGCACAGTCTAACATTCCCTTTCTTGTTCTCTGGGCCAAAGCTCTTTAATAAGAGATTTTTTTACTCTACTATACCAAATACAGGCACACACACAAACATTAAAACAAACAATGTTCTTGTGCACTAACATAGATGTGTGTGTACCTTTAATGGCAATGTCTTTATGCAAATAGATGTATATCTAAGTATACAGAGCCTAACTTACCACTTTAACAATTGGGAAATTAGCTCAGTGTTCCTTCCATACATAAAATATGTAATGCGCATATATATATAAACCAACTGTCTCTTCAGTTTATAATAGGTAGATAGAGGAGATAAAAAAGATTATTTGGTTCTAATCCTTTAGCTAGCCCAAATTCCCTTTGAAATAAGAGATGGTTTTGAGGGCACAAGGAGTGTACAGTAGAGCCTGTTGTTTGTGCAGAATACTGCCTGTCAAAATGAAGCTCTTAAGACAGTTGCGCAGTTGTTTGTGTCAAACTGTTGTATGAACATTGCAATTGGATAGTCCCAAAGTAGTGTTGGAATATGGAAATGGCAGAAAGGTACTTATTGTCACAGTATTTTTTTAGTGTCATTGACATATCTTGACCTTCAAATCGATGCCAAATGAAAAGAAAAAAGACACTTTTCATGTGTAATTGTTTGACTGTTACGTTGCCACTTTGTAATTTTAATGTGTTCTACTGATCCTTCTCCTTTGAGGAAAAATGAGCATTGTTTTCCTCTAAAAATGAGATGAGTAACTTTCATTAATTTTAGTGAAGGTTACCTGTGTTCTGCAAGAGGAGAAGGGAATTCATTACACTAGAGTGATAGTCTGCTCTGAAGTCTGAGCTGGAGATTTCTTTTGCTGATTCTACACTCGTGCCTTGCTGATGCCAGGGTGGTCAAAGTGCAAGATATGCAATAGATGCAAGTGCCCAGGATCAGGTGGAATATTACTCACTTTAAATCAAATCTGTTACTAATCCTGCAAACATTTATGCATATGAGTAACTACACACCTCGTCTTTGCTAGTACAAGCACATGCTCAACTCTACATATTATGGCTATTCTGAGTCCATGCAGATAGTCAGTGTATAGAGTTACACATACAAACAGTGTTTTATGTTACCAGTCCAATGAGTAGTCCTGGTAACATTGACAGGATTGTCAACATAAGCGTAGTTATCCCCATGCGTAAGGGTATGCAGGATTGGCTCTGTTACGAGGTGTCGGGAGGATGAATGTGCTACCTGTGTGGTTGAAAAGAAAGCGCTTTGCCTAACCTTCAGCAGAATGTATTGTATAAGCATATTCTATGTGTAAAGTCTTTAAAGATGTCTTCAAAGAAGACTAGAGTCTTTTAAGTTCAATCATAGCTATATTTTACTACATTAAATTTCTGTATAAAGATATATTTAAATGTTTTAGATAAATGTAAGTTACTCTATAAGAAATGTTTAATTTCAATTACTGTGAAATTTACATATTTTGTAAATTCTTTTCCCTGTTTTAACCCTTTCCTTCCTCAGATATTTTATTAAGTAGTTTCTCATAGGAAGTATTAGATTTGGTTGTTGGGATGGACAGGTTGAAAACTTTTATGTAAAATAGATAATTGTATATTTTTGAACATGCTGCATTATCAATGTTTTTATCAAAAATTTACTCTAATTTTAAAATAATTTACAGATTTATATTACCATTGGATAAACCAAAAATATATAAAGATCAAAGATTCAATTTGTTGACTTGTATTCGAGATACAGTTTAAATTAACTGAACTTGGTGTACTCAGCTATTTAATTCAGGAATTTTAATCGATCTATTGGAGGTTACCAAAACTACATGTAATTACTTAGCAGATAGATAGAACAGCCATTTCTGTTTCAAGAAAGAGAGAAGAACCAAACCCGGGCATTCCCAGTTAATAGCTTTATTACAAAAATGTATAGTACTTTCCAGCAGCTGTTAAGCTGCCTGCAGGTCAGAGTACTGATACACCTATAAGCTCTACTTTTATAGCAACCCTTTGTCTCTACTGCAAGTTTCTGTGTGTGATGTGTCAAGCTCCTGAACGCATAACTGCAAAGCCCCTGGTTCCCACCTCCATCAAACCTCATCTTGCCACGCTGGACTTCACGTGGCAGATAGCAGTGGGGTGTGGAGGCCGGCGAGACACGCCTGTCCCAGCGCAGGGCTTTAAAGCAGGGCTTCAGAGGGACAGACTCAGTGGTAAATTTCAGCACAATGGAATCGACTGCAAAGGAACTTTTTATATAAGAATGAGAGGATTGGGCTTAAAAGGGACACCTTCTGTTTGTAAAAGCTATTAGTAATGTAAACTCTGAAGTTGACTGCTCATTGTGTCATGTGTTGTCTAATCACTAAGTCTAACCTTTTACAGCATTTAGTTTTGGACATTACTATATTCATGTTTCAAGAAGTCAGATCTTTCTCTGTTAGGCTATTTTTGTAGCATTTTCCGTATGGAAATGGATTTTGCAAAATGTCTGTAGATGCTGATGATTGTAACCTTCCCCCTGCCCTTTTCTTACCATTTGTCTCCTGTATGTACCGTTCTTTGTTATGTATATCTACCTCATGCTTCACAAGAAGACTGTACTGTTGGTTGTGCTGACCAGCCCTTCACGTGAGGTGACTGTTCTGCCCTGTTGTTGTGTCATTCATGGGGATGTTCATAGAGTTATCAGATCTTTGCTGCCATGTTCTCACCTTTGAATAAATAAGTACAGTTCTTTAAGATCCAAATGCCAGATGTTTTTTTAAATCTAAGAATGGGAGAAATTTACTTGCTAATACCTGTGGCCAGTCTGAACACCCCATTTGTATTTCATATTATGTTCAGTATTTCAGAGATTTGTGGAAATGCGTAGTTGTACAGTTTTGATAACCACAGTGTCATGTCATCTTAGTCTCTTGTGCATAATAAAGTATATATCAATTTATTAATAACTGGTGCTGTGATTCATTTATTTGAAGTTATACAGAGCCAATAGCAGTAAATCAAGTTCTGTCTCACTTCCGTGTCCTCATGTCTGTAACTTTGGTGGGAATTGTGTGTGTTAAGGCACGATTTGATTTTGTGTGACCACCTCCATTTTCTCCTTTCTGTGTTCTTTTATCCATTGGCTTTTGTTGGCTTCTCAGTATCATGGCTTCTTGCAGAAGCCAGTAGATATATTTAGTTATATGCTGCTGTTCTTCACTCTAATTTGAAGTCCAGAGCTCTGATCCTGTAGACGTTTAGTTGTTGCATGTCAAGACACAGCCTCAGTCCCATCCTGCACAAAGCCTGGCTTGAGCACAGTCAAGCCTCAGGGTCTGCTCCTTGCCCTCTGGCTGAAGCAACAGAGCTCCCTTGGGCTGTTGTACCCTTGACTGCAAGTGCACACTGGAGATACATGAGCAAGGCTGAGATGTGTTTTCATTAATGAAGGGTCTTCCTGTGCTAGAGCAGATAGTTTGGCCATGTATCAGCAGGGCAAGCATTTGGGTGTTTACTATCCTGCTTACTGCTTTGTTTCCTGTATTTCATGTGCAAAATATTTTTATGGACACTCTGGCAGAGCCAGCCTCAGCGGTATTTCCCTGGATTATTCAAAGGTTGTGGTTATTAACTCACAAAAGGGTTCTCTAAGAAAGGGATCTAAAATGTTTAATGATCACTTCTAAATATCAAGATTCCTTCAGTACAGAGAAGGCTGTTATTAGAAGCAATCATAAACTTACATGTTGCCTGTGACTTACAACCCACAGAGGTGTGATACATTTATTGCTTCATAACAGCCATATTTCAGTTTCTGCGTTAAGACAGTTTTTTTCCTTTGGAAATAAGCTCCGTAGAGCTGACACTAAGCATAAAGATATTGGAGCTGTTCTTCACATTTAGGATTTGTATTTTGACTGAAACATGGTGTGAAAGCATGATCGGTGTCTCATATGAGGAATTAATTTTAAAATGCTATTATTAGCCAACAAATTGTGATATATTTGCACGAGACATTAAGAAGTAAGAGTCTTACCATATTACAGAGTAAGTATCAATGTTGTGCTTGTTTGTTTCTGTCAAGCATTTGTGAGCGAAGCAAACATTTTGGAGAGTCAAAAAATACCAAGTGCCAGTTTCAGGAAAAATACAGTCCAGAACTCTTCTAGTTTAAACAGAATTAAATTTACCACGGTGTTCCCTCCAAGACAATATAAAAGAAAAACCAGCCATTATTTTGATAAATTTTCGCAGCTGTCACTTTGTAATTGTAAAGTAGATATTTATGAGGCTGTAGGGTCTGTTTGCAGCTTGGGTTTTGTACTGTGTTCCCAGATCTCCAGCCCTAGACCTGGCCTTGCAAACCTGTGTGCATTTACACTGTTTGAATTCTTTGCATAAGAAAGATCAAATTACATTACCTACCCAAAGAAGGTTACAGCTTAAATTACATTTTTATAGTCTATTCTTCCCTAGAAGCCTTCAGGAACTCACTGCAACATGTCCAGAAGATGGTGTGCACCGAGGTGGCTCCAGACCTGCTGTGCAGCCAGTCTCGCCTGCCTGGCATTTAGTTCTGTGCTGTGCTGTGGTTTCACTCTGTTTAGGAAAAGTATAAAGAGGAGACCATTTACAGATAGTTGAGGAAAAAAAGCAGCACAGAAGTGTTACTCTTGCACTTTTTTAAAATGACAAATTTTTTTCCATCCAATTATTTTGGCATGTATATCTGAAGAATTGGTTAAAAAATATTTGGGTGGAGTCTCTTTTTTGCTCTGCTGTTACTTACTGCTGCTTGTAAACTGCCAGCTCTAGTAAAGAACATACTGTACTACTAACAAAAAATTAAATCAGTATTTTAAAAATCAGAATACTGAGTGTTAAGCAGAGAAGACTGATGATATTTAAAGATGCTTTAAGTCGCTCAGCAAACTCACTCTCTGTTATGTCAGCCATGTAAATTTTTTATGGTATGCCTGCTAAAATCAAAGTGCAATCCCTGTGAGTGACTGTGGTGTTCCCGATTCTCTAAGCATTTAACTTCTAGATTTGCTTTGCAAATAGGGTGAAAGGATCAAAAAGTTCTCAGTCTGTCCTTTAGTGCAAGCAGGCATGCCCCATGGGGTCATAAGAACTTGGGATGTACCGGAAGTCTGCTCTATGCAATATTTTTATTAGTCTGTGATCCTAAAAGTGATCAGTAACATTAGCTGTTAAGAATGGAAAGTAAAATAAACAGGAAGATTTAAGAGGATCATACACGCAGGGCACTTACAGCAGGAATATTTAGGTTTTCACAAAATTTTTGAGTGCCAAAACATGTCATAGAAAATTTAAATAACTGAAAGGAAACCATAAAACAACATGAAGGAAGCAGTTAGAAAGTGTCTGGAAATGGCAGGGTGAAGACTCAAGCCACACTTCAGCCTGAAAGGAGCTGGAGCTGGCGGGCTTCCAGGGCTGCCACGCACCGGCTGCAGAGGCAACCTGCCCCCCGCCTGCGGAGGGCCTCTGGGGTGGGACGTGACCTGTCACCAGGAACTCACGCTTAGAAAGTGCTGGGCATCAGCAAACCGAGCAGGATTGTTATTGACGAGGCTTGCGATAACAACTTTGGGGTATGTCTATCCTTGTGATACACCCTTTATTAACAGACAAGGTTTTTCTGTAAGCTAAGCAGCGCTCTCCAGCTTTTGCTTCCAGAAGAAGGGCTGTAAAATACAAAAGGCTCCAATTAGGAGTCACTAAGCCAAATGGCAAATCACAGTGCTCACGCTTGGGACGGTCAGATGGCACATGTTCGCATTGCAAGAACAGTAAAATGCTAGTGCTGCCTTCTGGGGAACTCCACTGCTAAAAAACATGCTCAGGGGTTCAAAATAAAAATATCTGTCATGAATGAGAGCAAATTTCTGCCCTTCCCTGTCCAGCTAATGCAGGAGCAGGGGGGGCAGGCGCACAGAGGGGTGGCCCCACCATGGGTCGAGGTGAGAGCTGTGGCTTCTCAGGCAGGCTCAAAATGGCAGTGTGGGCCTTGGCGCCATCTCAAGCGGGTTTTGTGGTGAAGCTCAGACAAAGTGAGAGGGGAGGCAGCTGCCAGCACGGGGATGCTGGCGGGGCAGCTGAGGGGTGCATGGCAGCATTTGGTAATGACTCCTCAGGGAAAGCGAGTGTTCAGGTGTAGATTTGAGAGGACAGCCATGACAGTCTGTGTATGCTCGGTGGGCATGTGTGAGGTGAAACACAGAGCTGTTGTGAACCTTTTTTGACAAAATTAAATAACGCTGTTGCTGAAAGATGCACGTGGGTTTTGATGGGGAGGGAGGGTGACCCACATTTTTAGCCCAATAGTTCAATTGCCATCTAACTGAACTGCCATGTGGGGAGCAATGAGGGCCCCTGTGCCCTCTGGGACAATAGATGGCTCTGTAAAGTGTCTCTGCGTGCAGATGGCACCTGCATGGTCTGGGGCTCTGGTCACAAAACAGACCTGCCCTCACTCTTTTGTTTTACATGGAAAGAGACCCAAAACTGGCAGTGCCCTCAGTCTGATGATGCAGGGAGATGATGTTGGTAATTAAGGATGGAAAAAGGAAGGAATCCGTGATGAGGTTATTGTCAAGTTGTTTGACAGAGAAAGTTGGATCAATGCTGTGATTGCAAGTATTGGAGCATGAGAAGCAGAGTATGCTGGTTTTGTCCGGGGAGGGTTGAAGGATGATTACACTGGAAAGTGTGCGCCCCGCTGACACACTTGTACCATTACAAAGCCAGAGTAAGTACACCCATGTTTTTACTGGCAATGCTTAGTTAATTTTTCTGTGACTTTCCTTAAATGTGTGTCCCTGAAGTGAGTCATATTTTACAAGATGTTAGACAACAAGTGTCTGTCATAAACCAAGAGGCTTTTGCTGGGCTGGCTGCCTGGCTCTTCTCCTGTCCCCATGGGCTATGAACATACAGGGTGATCTGCTCTGTGGACAAGGAGTGATTTCTCCTCTTTGGGTTGTGCCCATCACCTGCATCATGGCGTAACCTGCCGAGGAGGCCACAGTAATACCGTGAACTTCAGAATTCTGGCTCTGGCAAGGCATTATGTATGGTTGATTTGTTTTCTGGTTTAATGGTAGGAGTAAGGTTATGCCAAGTTGATTCCAGAAGATTTCTCTATTGCTTGCTTTTGTAAAGTTTCATATATGGCATGGCTCTTTCATTCAGAAGTAAAAAATGAAAAGCTTAAATAAAAATTTACATCATAGGCTAAGTATATAAGATGTTGAAAGTCAGACCTCATACTTCTACAGTGCGTACTTCTTAGTCAATATCTGGTTAAACAACTGTGAACCAAGAACAAATTTGCTATTCTCTCTCTTAGAAATTGTAAGAAATCTTAATTACTGCATTTATTTGAGTAATGACAAATAGTATGGTTACATGGACCCCAGCTACATTTTTATAGCTTTCCTGTGCTTTTATTGAGCAAAGACAAAACTGTGATACCAAAAAGCTCAGTAGTCATGCATTTATGTTTTCAAATATAAATGCACACGTATGTACAAACATACATTGTTCCATCTAGTAGTGGGAGAACTCAAGAAGGGAAAGTGCCAATATGTATGTTAGAGGACAAATGCACATGGACATGAATAGTGCAGAAAGCATCTAGAGTATGCAAGCCAGTGCTCCTGTGAGCAAGCGTTTTACATCTGGAAGATATGACTCAATTGTGTTCTCTTTCAAAATCTTAAAGATCTGGATTCTCTTTGCTTAGTTCAGGCAGTTAGGGGAGCCATCAGCCTGTGCTTCCTATATGGTCGCTGAAGGCAGGCAGTTCCTGAGGCTCAGTACATCTTGCCTGTCTCCTGTATGGGCACTGGGGACATGCTAGAGTAATTCAGTACCTAACTGAGCACCTGCAGTTGTCTGGGATGAATCTGGATGTCCATCTTCTCTAGATGGTGTTGCTCAGGCTGGGGAGCAGTTCTTACAAAAATCATGTAGTTGAATGGGAATGAACTCATAAATTCTCAGACCTTATGTGTGCTGGTGGTGCCAGCGTAGAAATACAATAATGTAAATTTATATTGAAACAATCAATGAAGATAACAGGTACATGGAAGGAGGCTAGAGGAGATCAGGGTCACTGCCGTGCAGGTATGCAGCTTCTGTCCCTAGGTGGGATAACTCAAGTGTTGCCTCCTGCTTACAAAACTTTTAAGAAGATTTTCCACAGCACTGAAAGAAACCAATGTGTGTGAAACTGGAAGCACTTGCCAGCATCCAGGCCCAGTGCCACATTTGGAAAAAGAATGAGTTTGTTGTTATTCAGAGTCCATATTTCATTTTTAGAGCACACTAAGGGCTAGATTCTCAGCTGGTATAAACCTGCTCCTTTGACTACAGTCAAATTCTGTCTGTTTACACCACCAGAGCATCTCTCAAGTGTATAAGCTGTTCTTTAGTACTGAGTAACAGAAATATAATCTGACACGCAGCCAGTTTGAACAGCTGCCAGTGTACATCAGATCCAAAGATGATTCCTTGAACCCTAGCTCTTCCCTCCTTCTTTAGACTTTTATTGAAAACAGGACCTATTCCCTAGTCTCTCAAGTCATACTTGCAACTTTAGTTCGGCACACTACCCACTTTCTCCTAACATCTGAATTTTCCTCCACAGCTGTAAAGCCTTTTTCCTCAACTCTAATTAGCATTAAAAGCTCTTATTTTCAACTGAAGTTCTGAGAACTGTGGTGCTGGTTGTCCTGTTTGCATTTAAGTCAAGAAGGCTCACATTTCAGATCAGCCAGTGCAAAATGCTGTACTCATTTTTTTTAAATGTATGTGTTCTGAGCAGGTTATGCAAGGTAGCAATGCACTAGACTGATTCTGGCTTCAATGAATTGTGTAGATTTTACTATAAAAACCTCCAAAGAAGGTTGAAGCAGGTGTTCTGGGCAACACACATACAAACATATGAATAATGTGTTAATTAGTCACAGAGATACTCTACAGCAAAGCCCACAGGCTCTAGCTGACACTGCAAAACCCTTGGTGGTTCTGTACCTGATTACAGCACACAGAGGATTGAAGGACACTTGAGATCTCTTCACTCCTGGAGTGGTTGTGGGCTTGCCCAGACAAGTACACCATGATGTATTTGACAAGTTGTCTTTCTGGGGCAATGTCACTCTTGTAAATGAAGAGAAATGCTGCTGATGTGCAGAGCACTGAGCTGTGTTTCCCAGGTGCTGTCACTTCCGAACTTGTAAAGACAAACAGCTTCCAGGCTGCTGATGGGCTCGCTCCTGACAAGGGTGACAGCCATCAATGGGCCACTACTGCTCTTGCGCCTCTTTTCTAAGCAACACTTGGTTAGGCTTCCAAGGAAAATGCTAGCATTAGTCATATGTGAATCAGCTGAACTATCCCACCCATTATAAACCCTATTCACATTGCCTGTTTCCAGATGTTTTTAACTGGCAGCTACTTTAAAGTACGTCCATGCTCTGGCCAGGATGGGGCTTCTTAGTACTGCATGTGATGAAGCCCCCTTACCAGTGAGTCTTAAAAACTCCAACTTCTCAGGAGGGTTACTTACTCTTTTTCTCTTGAGCTCATTGCCATTCCTGCATTGAGTGCTGTCCATTCACACTTCTGTGAATGCTTTTTGGACAAAGCAAGCACATCCCTAGATTGACATTTTTGCCTTTGTCTTCTGGAAGTGAGTTTGAAAGCTAGGTGACCTCACTGGAGACAAAGAAGTAGCATATGATGTTTGAGCTCTTCAGTATTAAAGATTTCTAGAAAACAGTCTGCAAACAATATAAAGGCTGCAACTTGCCTTCAGGACTCATCAAATGCCTTGGAATAGCAACCAGAATAGTAAAATCACACACTGCTCTTAGACAAGTAGTAGGTAGGGGAAAAAAAAGCTATATGAGCTAAGTATGTCGGCTGTGTTGGACTCTTTGGGGAAGATTTTAAGTCTGTGGAAAGAAATTACTGTCCAGTTCTGTAAACAAAGACACGTGAAGCTGTTGCACAGTGCTAAAATAATTTTTAACTAATTATAGTTGTTCCTTTATCAGTCATCAGAGTTAAGGAAACCACTCTTCAGGTATCATGCACTATGCTTTCAACATACTCTGTAATTCATTGTCCAGGACTAAGATATTGCAGGGATGTTCTGTGAACTGCTTGTCTTTCCTAGGACTGACTGCCATAGAAGAACACATGACCGCTGATAAAAGACTTATACAATACATGATTCAAACTGAGACTTGACTAAGTCTTTCATGGGAAATCTTGCATTTTCTCCAAAACTTTGATTTATTTTCCTGAAGGCTTCTAGTGCTAAAATTAAGCCTATTTTAAACTGCTTTACTGAATTATGTCACACAACTTTATGCCTCTGGCTGTGAACTCGGACACCTATGGGCAGCCAGTTGAGGAAATTTCACACCTTTGTTTTATTCTTCTAAAGTACTTGATAACTTCCTGTGAATGTCATCGGGATAGTAAAAACAGCTCATGGAAGGGTTGCCCATTTCTTTCTTCTTGAGGAAGATCGGTTGATCAAAGCTAGCATATAAATCTTGCAAAAACGTCAGGTTTTACTCTCCATAACACAGTAATAAGAACCTTTCACTGGTGATGCTAATTAAGAAAAACATTTCTCCACAGCAGTGGGATTTTTTGACATTCCTATCAGGCCAATGCAAATAAACAAATGCCAGAGAGCTGAAACCATATTGCCTACTAGTATGTCAGTAGTATCTAATACTGCAGGTCTGTTTTCCAATCAAGGCACATGGTTTTTTTGTGTATAAATTGTTGGAGTCCTAGTGGGAATTTCCCATGTAAATCTCTCTCCTGCAGATCAGTTGAACAATTGGCTCTTTACTGTTCATCTCTGTTTATGTATCTTCCTCCTTTCACAGGTTGAGTTCATTTTTCAATAAAAGCAGTTTGTGCTTATTTCCTTTATTTTTAAATCCTGATAGTGACAAATAGGTCTTAGCAGCCTATTTCTGGTTAGTTTTTGTTATTTCTGCATACTTCAGGTACTGCAATACAGTGGAATTGCATTTAGAATAAAAGGTTCACACATTGTAAATTAGACACAGAAAATATCTATTTAGGCCACCTTGCCTGCATGTTTGAGACATCTGGAGGTTTGATGTGGATTTTATAGCAGCGAATTAGGGCTGATTTCTGTGACACAACTTCTGATTATTACCTGAGTCAGGTTTAGACACAGGAAACAGGAAACTCAGAGCAGATCTTGATAGGTCTAAATCCAGGGGATTGGGGATGTATTATTATATTGTTTGAGATTTATACAATCTACTTTAAGCCCTTTGGGGGCCACTCTTATCTGCTCTGTTTCATTTAGGCATCAGTTCTGAAGAATGACGTTCCCTGGCCAAAATGCCATTCAAGAAAGATAACCTTGTATTTCCTATGCAGCAATGTAAACCACTCTGTGGGGCACAGCACAGTGGAGAACCCAGCTCTGCCAGTAACCCTGCCAAGGCATTTAACTTTTCTCTGCTTCACTTTTCTTTCACATGAGGCTTTCACATCCCCTTTAGCACATTAAAGATGATGCACATCTGAGAGCTGACATTCTGGGGGAACGCCTCTGTTCTACTTTAACTAACTTCAGCAATCTGCAGTAAAATGTGAAAGGTTAAAAGACTTTGCTGTGTTTTCTAACATTTCTTGCTGAAAGGCACATTTTGCCAGGTGCAAAAAAAAAGTATTCTTTCACTATATTTTTAAAGCATTACATCAGGAAAATTTCCCTAACATTTTAAAGTATGGATTTCTTGTTTCTATTGTTAATTTGTTTTCCCCATGCTATCTGCAAAGGTAAAACAGTGGAATACTCAGTACTGTTTCCTACTGCAAATAACACCAGGAGTTAGAAATAAATGAGGCAATTTTATCACTAACAACAGGCATGTCCGTGAAGAAGTGGAACTCAGGAGGTGTTATTTTATAGGCACAGTCCCTTCATTAACAAAGCTGACTTTTTAAAAATCCTGTTCACTTGTAATCCACACTAAAGGATAGTATGTAGGGTGTAAGAGGCTGTTCTTCCTCTTTTCTGCTCCATGTTATCATCTGGTCTGTTTACAGCATGGTGCATCTGTCACAACATGCAGAATTTGTAGACGAGTGAATCTGCATGAGTGTTAAATGTCAGGCTGCAAACTAAACACTCCCAGGAATGGGAGTCATCATGGAGGGATTCATGTGGTGAGGCAATATTGTTGTCCAGGGTAAACTTGAAACAACCATGTTTTGTTGACTCCGTATTTCAAAACTAATTGCATGTTCTGAGATTACTTTGGCTCTGAGTGATGAATGCCATGCTCATTATTTAATAAGCTTTTCACTCTTGTGTAGAGGAATGTTCTGTAAATGATGGATGTAGAAAATATCCCAGCTTAATGGAGTTGATTTGTAGGTCAAGAGAATTTTGTAGGTCAAGAGAATTAATCTAATAATCATTACAGGTGATTAAAGGATGCTGAAATACACTGGATCCTACCCCTTCACTGTGCCTAGTTTATTTTAAAATTTCTCATGATGAAAGGATGAATGTTGTATCACAGCCAGGTGAATCACAGCATCCAACGAGACATTCAGCACAAAGTATCCTCCTATTTAGAGACCGGTGTGACCACAGCTGGTGCCTCTGGTGTGGCTGAGGGTCAGAACCGCTCTTCCCAGCTCCCAGGCTGAGGCTGACCACCAGGTTGGGGGCTGGGATACCTCAGTCTGATCCTAACCTCTGTTTGCTCTGTAATTTGGACAGTTTTCCTTTTTTGTACCACTGTTTTCATTGCCCAAACTTTGTCTGCAGGAAGTCTGAATGTTTGGCAGCAAAATCTGCCTTTCTCTTTGTGGGGCTTTGCACTGCGAGGGTCTTGTCTTGCTAGGAATGGGGGGTATCTTGACCCCTCAGAATGTGTTGGACTCCTGCCCACCATCTCTTGCTGCTATAACAGGCTGGAGCGTCCTGCAGCAACCGTATTGCTCATGGCTCTGGGACATCTTCCTCCATCTCTAGCAAGACAAATCCAGCCCACAGAAAAGGCTCCTTCCATAGAATGTCTTCTCCATTTTGAATTCTTCCCACTGTGCTTCTCAGACTGGAAAGCAAGCACATTCAAATAAACAAGAGTACTTAATAGTGAAAAAGCCATGGGCAATAGTTTTACTGGGGGGGGGTGTGTTTTATCCATGATGATTTCTCTGAAATCAGGATGAGAAATTGGAAGAAGTGGCAAGGAGCAGCTCAAACTGTTTTGGAGATTTCTTGGAAACACAGATTGCTTTTTGAGACATTTATTTTGTGTGATCTGATTAGTGTATGCTGGGTGAGTTATGGAGGTGACTCACTCGTTGCTTGGGTGCAGGGGGTGAAAGAGAAACAAGAGCAGTTGGCTGTATCCTTGCAGAAAGCTTTGACTTTTCTTTAGTAAACTCTCTGAGGGATTCCCGTTCTAACTGTCAGAGAAATCTTCTCATTGTATTCTCAGCCTAATGATGATTTTACTTGCAAAGGAAGACATTTTCCCATCTGTGCAGCCAGCTTGGAATAAGGGCTACACAGGAGATGAGTAAATAGCAAAGGAAGGAGAGGTGGAGGGCAAAAGGAAGATTAATTAAAATCAGAACTATATTGCAATATCAGAGCTACATATTGCAATTTATGGTTGTTCGGGGTTGTATAAGTACTTTCCTACAATTGTTTTTACTGCAGTGTAGTAATCCAGATATTAACCTAACAGAAATCCATTTAGTCAGTTAAATCAATAGGCACAAGAGTATGGTTCATGGTTTTTTTACTCCAGTTAACTCTCCCATACAGAGTATGCACTAACATTCATGTTTCTACTAGAGTATCTGTTTACACAGAATATTACGTTCTGAAATCTTACTTTAATTTTTGACCATGACAGTAAGAACTTATTGCCCACAAAAATCTGCCAGGCACGGCAACCTGTACGTGGAGATAGGACTCTCTCCAGAGAGGAGACCACTTCATTTGAATGGTGACTTGAGTGGAATAGGATTACATGAAATCATTCTAATGCTTCTGCTTTCTCATTAGGTCAGTTCATTGAATTGTCTTGAGGTTTTAGTGACAAAAGTAGTGTTTTGTTTTCAAGTGACTTAAATGAGATTTCTCCTAGGTGCCTTCTGTTGCTATTACAGCTAGCACAACTGAGCATAGCTTATTTCCCCAGCTCAGTGGGAAGGTTTTTTAAATGAACATCAGTGGGTCAACTGGCTACACCTGCCTCCCGGCTCCCAGGTGTGTGGGTTGGGTGTCCTAGGAGGGGCTGTTTCCTGGGGACTGTTTCCTGGTACAGGATGTAGGAGGAAGGAATTGACCACCTTTGATGTTAGAGCCTGCTCTAAGCTTGTCAGGCAAAGGTAAGGCAGATTAAAAAAATTAATGTGCTGGATTTTTATTTTTGATACAAGGCCTTTGAACATAAAATTGCAGAGGTATAATGCATATGAACCCTACAGTCATTTTGCACGTAAGAGTAAAGCTATATCCAATAGTAGGGGGGAAAAAAAGAGCCCCCGAACTGTCTTTATTTGAGTTTTGTTAGAAATAATGTATCGAGGCTAATTTGAAAAGCTGTGTGGACAGATCTTGTGGATGATGAAATGGAGAAATTGCTTTAGCTAACATATGGAAAATATTTACAGATCTTACACAATGGTGATATATAAGAGTAAACAGAATGTCAGATAAGCACTGCATTCCTTTATTTTCACTTAAGACTCAGGAAAAAATATATGCCTCTGCTAGCAGTGAGAGAGGAATAGCTCGCTGTTGGAGGGCAAACTGATCTGGGGAAAAATGTGCATGTTAAGCAAAGTGAAATATCAGTTTTAAAATCCTTAATAAATTCACATGTCAGAGTATCTCCTCTGAAGTCAGTGCAAAAATTAATTTTTGTGGAGTAGGAGCTCAATTTTGGTTATGGCTCAATTTTCTGTCTGCTTCCATCTAACTTGCAATTAAAAAAGAAAACATCACAATGATGACTTTCATCCTGCTCATGGTGGTAGGGGTGGGGTAGGGGTGTCTGTACAGGCTGAGGAGGGAAACAAGTTAAGCCCCTAGGGCAAGTTGAGGCTACTCTTCCTTTCCTTGGCCACCAAGGTAATACCAAAGGATTTCTCATGGAAGGAAAAGCCTGGGAGACTGAACGCAGCAGGGTGTCACCGTGTGATAGCTCAGACAGAGGGAGAGACCATGGTATGCAGCACTGGGCACTGCCTCTGGCTCTTGCCCCTCATAGCTGTGAGCTGAAGGCAGGACTTGGATACTGAGATTGTCTTTCCAGAGCTGAGCCCAGCTGCTTGGTCTTAGGTGTGGTTCCATTTTCCTGTGGCTTTACACTATTTCAGTGTTTGTATTAATGTAAAAATCTGTAATCTCCTGCTCCCAAAGCTCCTAGTGATTCCCTGGGAGCATTGCAGAGGAACAGTACTGTGCTCTAGCGCTTGAGCAGTGACTGGGGCCCAAGCATCCCGGGGTCATTGCTCAGGAGGAGAAAGGCAGGAGCATGCTGAAAGCCCAACTGGGATGCAGCTGACCATGCTCAGCCTTCCAGCAGCCAAAGCAATTCCAACAGGCTTACAGACGCGGACTTGAGTTACTGGAGTTTTGCTGTAGATTTTATTAGTATGGAGCAGGGTCCTATGCAAATAGTTTCTCATCTACCTCAAGTGATGAAAGGGTGGAATGATGATGATTTTTTTTTAAATTTATTTTAAGGCATAAAAGATAGCTGGCTTTCTAACAGAGGCAATGTTGCTGATATATGGGAAATTCAGTATGTTGCTAACTCAGTGAGGAAAAAATGTAACTTTGAACAAGTGTGTTACTAAAGCTGAGATCTAAGAAATGTTGGCTTGTGTAAAAATATTGGTGATTTGAAACAACGACATTTTAAAATATTGCTGACCTAATAATTTTCTTTCACTTTTACTGTTGTTTCTTTTGGATATGCTTAGTTGTTTATCTAAGCAACTCTGGTCATTGAATGAGGTTTGAAGAGAAAAGGCAAATAAAGGAAAGAAATTAATACAGGCAAATACAAATAGCTTCTGCTATAACAACTACACTTCTTCCATTTTGCAACTCAAACTATATTAAAATGTATTGATTCAGTAAACTTTTCCATGTTTCTAAAAAGAGCAGGATTGAGAATACTGATTCAAACTGAAATGCTTAGGAAGTACCCAAGATTTGTTAGTTTTGGCACAGGCCTGCAAAGGCAGTCTAATGTCATCATGTTTGAAAAAGGAGGACAGTGGCAAAGGGTGATTCAAGTGCAGCATAAACTTGGTTAATTTACAACATGGTCTTGGTTTTAATAAAAACCAAGGGAATTGGTACACAGTGTTGGCACAAAGTCTGAGGCCAAATCAGATTTAGTTGTAGATACCAATAAGGAAGCACAGCAAATGATTGCCATTGCTACATTTATTTATTGCTGCTTAAGCTTTTTAGGATGACTAAATCTGTATGTTAGGGTTTTTTGTTTTGCTTTTTTTGTGTTTTTTTTTTTAAAAGTCCAGCCTGTAACTGTGTCTGAAGTACTTTTTACATGACTGTGGTATCCTGGTCTGCTCTAAGTTCCACTGACAAACATGTACCAGATCACTTGCTGCTTGGTGCTTACTTGCATCAATGTTGGGTCCAAAAAGAACCAGCTGTGAACGCATCTGAGCTGTCTCTGATACAGCTCCAAGTCTGGAAAAACTAATTCCTCCCTCTCTATGCAGACGGTGTTGTGCAATTGTCTGAGCTCACTAAATACTTCTGTTGTACAATGGAAAGTAACCTAGGTACAGCATCTGCTTTAACGGCAACTGACTTGTTGAGGCAATAGATGTTTGGGGTTTTTTTACAATCTGTGGTCTGTTTCTACCAACTAACTTTTGTATGTTGATGGAGTCACAAGAGATGGATATAACCATGCCATCCTGGTCACTATTTCCGTACTATTTTGGCTGCTAAGCAGACCTGAGAAACATTGTTTTATGGCAGACCTCCAGCAATCAGCTTAATTCTATCATGGCTGTACAGACAAAACCAGTGTTATGAAGTTTCTGTTATCTGCTTACAAACTGCTTTGAGAAAACATTTTATAAGACAAATTTCCTGAAGATGTTAAATGGTACCATGAACTAAGGTGGCTAATTATTAAACCCTATGGAAAATCAAATGATAAAGCAAGAAAAACAACCAGGAACTTTTGGTATTGTAATGTTTCCTGAAAGTGGTGATCTTGGCTAACAAGATTTCTATCATCATCCCTTTCCTGTTCTACCCCCTATATCCCTTGGCTCTGTAGTGCTCTTGCAGGTGGTGTTTGTTGCAAAATGCACCTAACCCCCAAAGAATCTTGATGACTACTTCTCAACATACAATATGCTATTGTGCCAACTGATCTCTGTTTGTGCTTTTGGAGTTAGAAGTTTGCCATAGTTATTCTTCAAGAGGTTTTTGCCAGCTGCTTTAGTTATTTTAGTGTTTACAGGTCTGCAGTTGTTGACACCATTAACAGTATTGTTTGTTCCCTTTCCTTCTGCAAGTAGTCTGATGTTACACAGAAGCACCATCTCACCCACTTTCCTATTTTAGGACTCAAGCAAGCAGTGTAGCATTCCTGGGCTGTTTATTCTCTGGAGCCCTATTCCAGCATCAAAGACAAGGGTCCAGCATGAGGGCTGACATATAGAAGCTGTTAATGTGTTCAAGTAGTACAGCATTAATATTTGTGCTTTAACTTCATAAAATACTAATGCTAAGACAAGAAAATGGCCACAAATATAGTTTATGACAGCACTGTGCTTACAGCCTGCAATGCTAGCCTGCAAGGCTTCAAGCTGGTCTGTCTTTGTGAGCAAATGGATATTCTAATTTCTTATCTCCTTTCCAGAAAATATAGCCTGTACTCAGGGCCAGAATAATCAACTGCTAGAGTTGGTGGAACTGCCCTGAGATTAGCAAGAACTACATGGCATGCTCAGAGCTGGGGACAGCCTGGGTTTGACAAGACTAATTATTAAAGTGAAAAGGAGCAAGAAGGATCAGGTCTTGAAAAAGCTCCAGTGATCTTAGAGGATGTGGCTAAGACCAGGCCCAGAGGTACAGTTCTGGTAAGAAGTGGAAAAAGCCAAGGGCTCCAAGTGGTGTAGAGGTAAAAAATGGTTACCAAAGGCAAGGGGTGGGCTGCATGAGGACTTTGTCCTTGACAATTTAGGGAATGGCTGGTGGATGTGGGAAAAGGTTCACTCCATGCTTAGTATTACACTTGGGTTTAGTGTTAACAAACGGACAAAGCCCAAACCTGAACCCTGATCCTAGTCATGGCCTGAGCCCTAAACCATGACCCCCAGTTATGGCCTAGAGGAATAAGCTGCCAGGGATCAAATGTTTGCACAGCCTACCCTTCCCTCTGGCAATCCTTAGGTGCCCCACTCCAACAGGTGCTCCTAATCCTAGGAATTCTTGTTTACCCTAACACTACCCCCAGATGTTGGCTGATCAGTATAAGATAATAATGTCCAGTTATGGCCCAGACAAATACTTCAGGAGTTAATTTTTTGTGTGACTGACCTATTTTTTTGGCTGCCTCTCTACATTCTGGCCCTGATTTGAGCTGTGTCTCTCTCATAACCCTAGGCATGGGCTGAACCTTAACCCATGGCCACAAGGCATGGTTCAGAGACCATGACTGAAATCCTTGTGCAGCCTACCACTTGCTTTGGCAGTCCTTTTTAATCCCACAGTAGTTGGAGCTATTCTTTCAAGGTAAAGAGCGGATTAGGTGGTGATTATCCAGCCCTGATTACATCATGTACCTAAGAACAAGTACATTACAAAGAAAACATAAGATAAGACAAGAAATGTTTCCTCTCCAGGCCTATCCTACTTGGTACGTTGTTCTCGGACCCTGGGCAAATGACGTCTCTGGTAGGGTAGTTCAGTATGTCCTTTCTCCAAGGTCACAGTTTCATAAGGCTGAATAATTGTAATATTTTAGGGCTGTGATTCTGTATTTAACAACTCCATTTTACATGTAGTCTTGCATAAATCATTACTAACCCAAGCCATTTCAGCTAGGGACAGAATCACTGTCAGGCCCATGGAAATACACTAACGAACGTAATGCTGACCAAATGTCTAGTACATCATATCACATTTTTGAGAACAATCACAAGGTAAAATACTCATTCTTTGGCAAGGGGAGATCTCAATTAGGAGGTGCCAAAGGAATTCACAAAGCTTTGGAAAGCTCTATGTATCCTTTCCTCTAGGGAAAGGGGGAACTCAAACATTATTTCCTTGACTGTTTACAGCTGAAAATGAAAGCTGGAAACCCATCAGGGACACAAGAATTTCAACACAGTTTTGTTGCCACAATTGGCGCTCTACGGAATATTGATTCTGAGGCTGTTGAGCTTGTTCTCAGGAGCCTGTTTTGTAATTTATAATGGAGGATTTGCATTTTATAATCTAATTGGAATTTGTAAGATTCTTATGCATGCTGATTTATAAAAATCAACCTTATGTACTGAGATTTTTAGATCTCTACTGTGCTAACACAGATAAGAGAAGGGTGTATTTAACAGTCCAGTCACTGTTAACTCAAGAACTAACAGACCACACTACTTGGCCTTGGACAAGACAGCTAAGATAAATTAAGATATAGAAGGTCATTAACAGCAACTTCTCCTTGTAGTGTCCCTGAGATAACAACCGCTAGAAACAAATGCTAATGTGAAAGAGTATATTTTGTTCACCAGTTTTCCCTAACACTGGACTTACCATACTACTAGTATTATTGTTTGATAGTTTAAGAATCTTCCCCTGCATCTGGTGGTGTGTTTGATGTGAGTGCAGGCGCATTGCAGAATGGTAGTGTCTAAAGCAGCAGTGTCTGAATCTTCATACCGTCCCTGTTGGCGATGAAATTTAGTCTACCTTGGCAAAAAAGTGGGTCACAGGTCCAAGGATCCTTAAGTATGTTGTACAGCAGTCTAATCATCTCCTTTGGAGTGGCCACTTGTGCATGTGAGGGGTTGCCATAGTCTGTGGACCTCTATCTCCTCCTATACCTGTGTTTGGGTGGAAGGCCGAAAGGATTTTATTTTAACAAGAAAGGAAATTCTGGTGGTTTAGGAGGATTCAAAATGCACTTTTTGCTGCAGCTCCAGGGAAGAGTTGTCATTTTCTGTGTTGGTGAATTAGCCAAAACCATCACCAAGAACTGGTGGAAATGAATTAGCCCAGATAACCAGGGAAGGCAAGTTCTTTCATTTGAATTTGTTATGAGCATTTGTCACGTCATTAATAAGATGGCACCAATTCCCTCTCATTTGTTTGTCTCTTATCTGCATAGCAGTTACCATAGAATTAACCAAGGCTCATTTGCAAGGACAGCTACAAACTTAAGTTATTCTTTCTGATGAAATCTGAGGTTTTTATTAAATAGGTCCCCAAGACAAAATTGAAGAGTGGTGATAAAATCACAATAGTTGTCAACATGGACTTAAACCAAACTCTTAATCAGTCTTTCACCACCCACCACCCCTTTACAGAGCAGAAAGTAAAGCTGGGTGCCATTTCTGCTCTGTGGGGTTTCTGTCCATCAAAAGCTTCTGAAGAGGAGGTCTTCCCTGCTTTCTCTTTCAAAGCAATTTCAGATGTGAACAGTACATGATACTCTATTTCCAAAATCAAATCTTCAGTATAGCACACAATTCAATATGTAAACTCTGTTTATGACAGTCACTAATTTGCTCCTTTGCTCCTGAGTGCCTAGTGTCTTGTACAAAAATTGATTGTCGGACTGTTGCTTGTCCTTAACCTCTTGTGTTACTGAGGGTGTTGAACCGTTAGCGATGCTGGGAAGCAGTACCAGTTAGGCAGGAACTGTTATTTCATCATGTTGCTATGGTGGTATGAGCTTGCTGACACAGTCTGTGATGATGGATCCAGACAGTTGGCCTTGGAGAAAGTCTTGCCTGTTTAAGGGCTAACATAACGAGAGGAAAGATAGCTGTCATGCCTCCAGACCATTTCTGTATAAAAGAAACAGACCACTGGACTGTTTTGCTAGTTAGGGTGGAAAGTGTGTTTGGTTTCTGTCTCATATAAATAATAAAAGTAATAAAAAGACACAAATACCTTACCGCAAACTAAGCGGTCAGGAACAAATTGAAGAGAAAAACAAATTGCTGACCAAAGCACATTAACCACTCAGACTGAAATCTGACTTCAGTCTGCAATAAAAGGCTTTATTAGCCTCTACACTTGATGTACTCGGTGGATTTAAGCACCTAGGGTTTTTTCTTGCTTCTGGCAAAACAAGGACCGATTAGGATAATTATGTTCATGAATGTCACTAGCTGGGGAAGAAGGGTCCTGGGACTCCTTTGCTTGTTTGCTGTTGTCTCTGCCCAGGAGACCAGTCAGTGCTTGCTCTGTTAGGAGACACTGGCAGGAGTGTGTGTTTCCTTGGCAGAAATGCAACTTGCTGTATTCACACACACAAAAAAATGTACACAATGTCCTTTTTCCTCAAACACTGGAAATGAGCATAATGCTGTTTCCTTGCTCAGATATCCAAGCCTGCCTTCCAGCAAGTGCCATGCCTGGGTCCCAGCCCCCAGCTCTACATGCTGCTGGCTGGGCTGGGGCTCAGGCTCCCTCTGTGGCACGGGTTCCCACAGCTGCAACCCACCTGTGCCCCGGGCTCGTGTTTGTGCTCCATCACCGAGAGAACTGCTGAAGCCAAATGGTTTGGTTTCAAATCGTCCAAGCCTTGCCATCTATCAGCCTATATCCTGGGCAGTGGCTTCTGGTGTCTGTTTCTCCAAAATGCAGAGCTATTGCTACTTTATTTAGCCTGAATGCAGTTTTCTGATGTCTCCTAAGTACATGAAGGCTGTTGTCATCTCCTTGCATAGTCTTTTGTGGAAGATTCTTGTTGGCAGTGGTCGACTTTGTGTTTGAGGACCAATTCATATTTAGGTGATGCTTTTTTTAAAAGGTACTTGATCTTTAAATGTTTTTTTTCTGCCTGCGCATTGTTCAGAAAGGTTTGCCTTACTCAAGGCTGAGGAAAACACTGTAGGCACCTTCTGCTGGTATAAACTGCCATTAGCAAAAGCCTATCAAATACATCAGCAGACAACTGGGGTTCTTAAGTGCTTAGGAAAGATTATAATAGTTATTGTACATATTTTAGTCATTACTACATTTCTGACCTTTATTAGAGGATTACTTCACACAAGAAAACTCGCAGACCAGCCATGCTGTGCCAATGTGGCATGTAGGGACTGTTTGAACACTGCCACCATGTTTAGAGGGACAGGAAGGCAGAGGGGACTACAGCAGAGTTGTCTGCTCTAGGATAAAACTTACTAAAACCAAAATCCCATCATTTATAAGTATTTGGTTGTTAAAGAAGCTACCTGGGTTATTCCTGGGAAGGAGTGAATTTTTGGTCTGCAAAAAGAAGCAATTTCCAAATCCCTTGGCCTGATGCATCATGTGCCAGTTGGGTGATGCTGCAGGGTACCCCGCTGGCTGTGGATGCTGATGGAGAGAAAGCTGAGACTGAGCAGACTACCAGGGTTTGTCTGAAGACATTTTTTCCAGATACCAGGAACTATAATCTTTCCTGGCTTCCTTGAAATGCTGAGTACTAAAATAAGTGCAGTAGATGGAAAAACTGAAGGAGAACATACAAACAACAGATCAAATGGAGTGAAGGCACAAACTTTCACATTTTGGTATTCCTTCAGAGTGCAAGATTAGATTAACAAAGATGTAGACGATGATACATCAGGAAAAACAAGATATAAAATTCTGTGTTATATATATTACCTCCAAAGAAAACACACAGCATTTCAAGTCTCAAGAGCAAAATCAGTTTTTCTGAATATGGTAGATCAGGTTTTCAGGATAGTACGAACAATTTTCAAAGTCTGAAGGAAGGAACAGTTCTGTGATTTAAAAGACAGGGCCAGTGCAGGATGGCGCAACCTGCTCATCAGGACAAAGCTTCCCAGGACATCCATCTTAAGTCACTGCTTGATTAGTTGTTGCAGTCTTCCCAGGAATTTCTATGTGGAATTTTTACAATATATGCTTTTCACAGTTTATACTATAGTTGAATAGGCATTTATAACTTGCAATTACAGTAACTTATAACACAAAACTGAATATAACTATATAATAAAACTTCAAATGGCTTGAAACAGTGTTTTCAGAGAACATGCTGCCTCCCTGGTGGTCAGCAGGGGTTTTTGAGCTGGAGTTCCCCCAGATAAGTGGGAGGGAGCTGCCGGTGAGGCCTTCTCATACTCCACATGAGGTGCTCTGTTTGGGAATGTGCTGCTCCAAGAGTCTGCCAGATGTTGGACATGTTAGCTCCCTGGGTGCCTTGCAAAGGCCATCTTCTCCCTTCCCTGCATAGCCTCTTGGAGGGTGTGTGCTGAAGTGGATATGTTCATGCTGTAATTTTTAATTCTGTGGGATATGTGCCCAGAGTAGTGCATGGGCGCCTCCAGTTGTATCGTAGAATTTTGAAAAACTACTAAAATAAAAAAATGTGAAAAACTTAAGTTCTACAATATCTCAGAGGATCTTGTTTAAGCAAAAATGTTCTAACTGAAGTGAGGCCTGGGAATGCACGAGCTGTTGAGTCACCTTCCACCCTGACGTTCCTTCTCTTTTGCTCTTACCACAGCATGTTTCCCTCATGTGGAGGCACTCTGTCAGCGCTTCATTGTAATTAGCTTGCTTGCACTGGGAATGGCTCCTAACAAGCCAGCTTGATGCTGCCTGGGTCTCAGGAGTGTGACTGACAGTGAGGAGTTGTGCACAATAGATGCAAAGATGCAGAGTTTGCAGGAAAGTGCGAACTTTGTGTAAATAATCATGTAGATCCGATGTGTATGTTCTGGATAATAATTCATGCTAGAAGTTTAATTTGAAGTGAACAGGAAAAGAGAGTATTATCAATGGCTTGAAACTGATAGTTGCTGAATACTTTGGAGTTCCCTGGGGAGGTTGCATAGAGCTTGAAAAGCTGGTTCCTGTTGCATGTTACTGTTCCCTTCTTTTTTCAGTATTCTTCTGTGTAGCTTTATTGTGTCTTTATTTATAGGCCTGATTTTTCTCTGGGATGTTAATTGAAACCTTTTTTATAAACAAAACGTGTGTATGTTAAGTACAAAGGCTGTGCACTCAGGAGGGCTACAGTGAGTTTTAAACAGAGCAGATAAGAGTGCCACCCCTGCCCCTGACTGTAAAGCTCCGTGGGGTAGGGACAGACTGTTGTGCATGCAAGGCAGCTTTCTTGGGGAAACTGATGTTTCCTTAAATTGATCTTTTTAATGTTTCTTGGGAGAGTGTTTGACAGTAAGAGACCAGTGGACTGCATTGAGGAAACATTTAAAAATAAGGAACGCTTTATCCCTTCATTTTAAGGGGAAGCAAATCTGTCTTCAGAAGCAGAACCAAGCTCTGACTGCAGGGGGTATGCCTCATGGGACTGCATATTCTCTGCTCCCCTTGGCTGTACTGAGATGTCCAAAATGTTAGCGGGTTCATAGTTTAATGTTGCTAATGCTAATGAGAACTGACAGAGTGCAACATTTCTCTCATTGAAAGCCTCTCTGAATAGTTTTGTGCAAAGCTCTCTAAAGTCAGTGGAAATGTTCCAGCTGACCTCAGTGGGCAGTGAATCAGGTAATACATCACATCTGTCCTAGTCACCTGTGGATGTACATAAATAACATGCTGTTGAAGGTGCTAAAGCTGTGCAGCACAGTTCGTGAGTTTTGTAGAATGTATAAAAACTTCCTTGTAAGTACTGGAATACAATGCAGTCCTTTTAAAAAAGTAAAAACAAAATAAAAACCAAACCCACCACCACCCCAAAAAAAACCCCCCGCCCACCCCACCCCCCCCAACTTCTAAACCAGAAAACCACACACACAAACTGGAGGATTTAACTATTGAAGTTAAATCCTGAAGGTCTGCTTTGAAGAAAAATTCTCTCTTATTGTGTGAAAACTGGAGTCCAAAAACAGTCCAAAGGAGTTCTGTGACATTAAAAAACCCCTAGAATTTCATGTTGTAATAAAGTGTACTCAAGGAGCCTGTGGACCACTGTATTTGGAAAGAACAGGTATATTAGCAAATTGATTATAATTGCTTTATAGGCTTGCTCTATTTAGTGTTCTGAAGCTGAAGTCATCTCTCTGGGTAATAAAACCTCTTGCCAGTACAGATATGTAACTCCTGTTAATGTTAGAGAGTGGATGTTACTACTTATTGGCATAGGATTTAGCCTTATCAACTCCTTACTAGCTCTCAAGTATGAGCATTTTGTCTAAACTTCAAATTCTTAATAAATTTGTGCTTCTCCAGCAGCGATACAAAGTACCACAAAATGTGGTAGCTGTACTTCAGTGTCTTCATGTGTTGGTTTAATAGTGTGTATGTGTAGTGTGTGTGTATATATACATATACAGATATATGCATTAAAAAAATTAATTTTTTTAATTTGGGTCAAGGACCGGGAAAACTCATGTCTGTGTTGTCTATAGGTAGTTTAAGATTAATTTGAAGAATCATAAACTTTCTAAAATGGATACTACTTTTATTGCAGTGCAAAGTAGGGTGTTATTTTTTTATTTTGTGGTCAAGAAAAGTAAAAGCTCTGGTAAAAGTAAAGCTCTGGTGCTTTACTTCTTCAACATTCACTCTTTAAAACATGGTGCCTCATGCACTGGATTATTTTTTTTTTCAGTATCTTTATCATTATTTCAGGCCTATGGTGCAGAGATCCCATTTTGTAAGATGCCTGTGACTAGCAGCTCATGAAGTCCTTCCTAGAATGATGTCATCAGTCATCATTAGAGATATCTGTCTTTTGAAGCCTTTGAGATTATTCTGATGATTCTGACAGCTAAGAAGGCTGAGGGGGCAAAGGAGCAGCAGCAGCCCTGTTCTTTCAGCAGGAACTGAGCTCCTTTCCTGCTTATCAGCTGTGATACCCACTTGCTTCAGACCTTTGTTTTCCTTCCACATGATTTTCTTCCCAGTGCTGGAGATACCCACTGACAACTTGGTCTCTTTAAAACCTCTTTGCATGCGTTTTCTGTGCTGGATTGAAAAACTTCACTAAATTAATGACAAGCTCATTTTCAGAGGCAAGCACATTTTCCTTTCAAGCCTCTTGTGGCGGAGGGTGAGAGTTCATATTTTCTTCAGCTGTTATGGTTGACTTTTGACTCTTTTTACTTAAATGACTTGATTTTTCACATTCAGAGCTCTGGTAATATGTACAAATATTTACAGATGGCAACAATAGTTTGGAGTAATGTCCTGATAAATAGTCTTCTTCACAGCAATTAGGATATCCAGAAAGAACTGAAACTACAAAAGGGTTTGCTAGACACCAGCAACAACAGATGAATAGCCTATTCAGTGGAGATGGCTGATCTCCATTACGATTTTGAATTTGCTCTCTCCATCTCATTAGTCTACATTATTAGAGAGAAGTGTCATCTAAACCAACTTTCTTTACTTCTGACAGAGCCTTTTGTAGAGCATTTGGGTTTGAGGACAATTTCACATTTCATGTCTCACCTCCTATTTCAGGAGCTTTCAATATGATAAAATGGACATTTGTATGTACCCAGTGAGGCTGCTTCTCTCCACAGCTAAACAAGTATGTGCTTCTACGCATTTCATCTTCTCCACAAGAAAGAAACAGGATTATTCTAAAGACACTACCTCTGTTTCTGTCAGGAAAAATAATAGCGTTGGCAAGATTTCATAGTCTAAAGCAGATCCTCTTTCCTCACCTCTTGGAAGTCATCTGTTGCAGAAAACAGCACTGTCTCTGGATCGGTCCCTGTGGAGGTCAGGTCATAGCGACACTGATGCCTTCATCAAATGAAAGACTTGGCTGCTGTGACTGAGGCAAACCTGCCCTTGTACTAGTTCTTTCCCTTGTGCCAGGACTGGCGTTCATATACGTGAGTATCTGGCAAACCAGACCAGAGGCACACAGGCAAATGAAAACTAAACTTTTAAGGCAGAACAAAGGGGAGGAAAAAGTATATTTTTAGCCAGGTCATCTCTCTGATTTGTCTTATGGTTGCTACTGGTAAAAGAAGAGGAGAATGTAAAATCGTCTCTTCTGACAGCAGCCTGCACTTCACTCAGCATAAGGCAAGTGTAAAACTCCTGTCTGTACAGCTCCCACATCTGGCAGGAGAGTCAGAATCACAGTTCTCCACAGGTTTTGGTTTGCCATGTTAAGCACCTGGACTAGTCAGAAATAGTGAGTGAAAAGTTGTCCTGTCATTAGTTGTAACTATGAAGAGCATGTGGTATGGAATTCATGCAAGATATTGATATTCAAAACAGCCTCAGATCTCCTAAGGACCTTACATGCTCTGAGGCCATAGCTGTATTCTGATCTGATTAGAATATGTCCACAAAAAACATGGAATGCCACAAATGCTACTTGATTACCCAGTGCAGCTTTTAAGGCCTTCATAAAATTATAGAATGGTTTAGGTTGGAAGGGACCTTAAAGCCCATCTAGTTCCAACCCCCCTGCCATGGGCAGGGACACCTTCCACTAGCCCAGGTTGCTCAAAGCCCCGTCCAACCTGGCCTTGAACACTGCCAGGGAGGGGGCAGCCACAGCTTCTCTGGGCAACCTGTGCCAGTGTCTCACCACTCTCACAGTAGAGAATTTCTTCCTAATATCTAATCTAAATCTACCCTCTTTCAGTTTAAAACTGTTACCCCTTATCCTATTCCTACACTCCCTAATAAAGAGCCCCTCCCCATCTTTCTTGTAGGGCCCTTTAAGGCCGCTCTAAGGTCTCCCCGGAGCCTTCTCTTCTCCAGGATGAACACCCCCAACTCTCTCAGCCTGTCCTCATAGGGGAGGTGCTCCAGTCCCCTGATCATCTTTGTGGCCTCCTCTGGACTGGCTCAAGCAGGTCCATGTCCTTCTTATGTTGGGGACCCCAGAGCTGGACACAGGACTCCAGGTGGGGTCTCATGAGAGAGGAGTAGAGGGGAAGAATCCCCTCCCTCGACCTCCTGGCCACACTTCTCTTGATGCAGCCCAGGATACAGTTGGCTTTCTGGGCTGTGAGTGCACATTGCTGGTTCATAGTCAGTTTTCCATCCACCAACACCCCCAAGTCCTTCTCCTTAGGGCTGCTCTCAATCCGCTCATCGCCCAGCCTGTATTAATGCTTGGGATTGCCCCGACCCGTGTGCAGGACCTTGCACATGGCCTTGCTGAACTTCATGAGGTTTGCCCAGGCCCACCTCTCCAGCCTGTCCAGGTCCCTCTGGATGGCACATCCCTTCCCTCCAGCGTGTCGACCACACCACACAGCTTGGCATCATTGGTAAACTTGCTGAGGGTGCACTCAATCCCATTGTCCATGTTGCCAACAAAGATGTTAAACAGCACTGGTCCCAACACCAACCCCTGAAGAACACCACTCATCGCTGCTCTCCTCTCAGACTTTGAGCTGTTGACCGCAACTCTTTGACTGTGACCATCCAGCCAGTTCTTTATCCACAGAGTGGGTTACCTATAAAAAGCATGTCTCTCCAATTTAGAGACAAGAATGTCATGCGACAGTGTCAACTGCTCTGCATGGGTCCAGGTAGATGACATCAGTTGCTCTACCATTATTCACCAACACTGTAATCCCATCGTAGAAGGTCACCAAATTTGAGGCACAATTTTCCCTTAGTGAAGCATGTTAGCTGTCACCAATCACATCCTTATTTTCCATGTGCCTTAGCTTAGTTTCCAGGAGGATCTGCTCCATGGTCTTGCTGGGCACAGAGGTGAGACTGATTGGCCTGTAGTTCCCCGTGTAGTTTCTTTTTCCATTTTTAAAAATGAAGGTTATGTTTCCCTTTACCTCCTTGTAAATGAAATTATGAACCAATACCAACAAGACCCTGATTGCTGCAACCTGAATGAGTCCTGAAAATATAATATCTCTTTCTGGAAGTTGTAATGAGCTTCCTAAACAGTCTTTCTAAAATCAGGTTGTTCAATTCTTCAGGAGGAGGAAAGTGTTTGGAATGTGGAGATGACTGGTTATTGAAGTTTACATACGTTGTTATTTACCTGAAGGCTTCTAAATCTATTGTAGCATGGTAGACCTAACTTCCATAGACATCCAAACAGGGACATGTGTCAGTCTGCTCCTTCTCCTTCTTTCCAAATGCTCCTCTGTTTGTTTCTTCCTTTGAGAAAGTCCATTTCAAGTTACTCTAATCCTCTTGACCTCCAATGTCCACGGACCATCAGCTGTAATTGTCTCTTATCTACACTTGAGTGTTTGCAGAGAAGACCATACCCTGCCCTACCCTCATCTAGTTATAAAATAAACATCCAAGTAACTGTGTAAACATTAAACATTCATAAATGATTGCAGAGAAGCTCCAATCCATCACAACAGAATCTTGATAAGGCTAAAGCCTGTCTATGTGAACTGTGTTGTAGCAGTTTCTTGACTACACTATAATTTTAGTGTGAAACAACCATTACCCTAGCACGGGTTTATGAAATTATTTTGTAATATGGTTGCCACTGTACACTCTGAAAGAGAAGCCACATTAGTACCTTGCTAGCATGGAATACAGTGAAACGCATTTCATGCAATGGACTGGCTTAGGCTCTTCTTGGTCAGAGAGTACTGAACTCCAACTTCTAGATGTGCTATATGTGGAGAGTTTAATGTTTATTATCAGTTTCACTTATTTGAAGATATTTGATGCTAAAAGTCATCCAAAAATCAATTGTAGAGCTAATCCTGTATTTCTTGTGCATCCAGTATTCTCACTGAAACCAATATCTTCATTTGCAAAGAATGTGTAATTGAGTTTCCATTTTTACAAAGAGAAGTGCTCTATAGAAATAAATTTTAAATTCCTTCAGAAGTCAAGATGAAAATGTCAATGGCTAGGGTGGTGCATTGTAGCCATGACTAATATCAGAGAGCAAAATGGTGCTGTGTGGTAGGAGCTGAAGTTGATCTGTAAATGCTGCACACAGCTGCTGCTACCTGTGGAGTACAGTATGCCCAGGTACTGCTGACTGATAAATCCCAGCTGACGGCATGCAGATGACTGCAGGATGCATGATGGTGCCTCATTGCCTTGCACTTCTGCAGCACGAGTGCCAAGCTCTCTTTTGATTTTAATATGTACAAGTCACTTTGAGATGCTACATTAGGTAGCATGCCATGGGGACGAGGTGCTCTTCAATGTGTGTGCAGAGAACAGAAATCACAGCCTTTAAAAAGCTTTCAGAGATCAAAAAATAGCCTTTAAAGCAAGACTTGGTATGGGAATCAAAGGTGTATCTAGTGATCAGAGAAGTGACCACACTGTACTTCATGTAGCATTTATCATGAAGTTGCTGAGCATGATTTCAGCTTTACAATGTCTTTATAAAAGTTTTTTCAAAGATCCCTAGTCACTTATCTTGGCAAATCCAGTCTTAACCAAATTATGAAAAAAGTATTACTTAAGCTAAAGATATCAAAAAATTATTTGTGTAGTTAAACCAGAAGATTAAGTTATGGCAAATAACCATATTAAATGAGGGTCAGGTTGCTCTCTTAATCAAATAACTTTGCCAAATATTTACTAAAATAGGACAGACTCTTGTAAAAGTATAAATAGTTTGTTAGTTATTTAAATAAAAGATCCTTACAAACCTTATTTGGTATGATTCTTTAATAGTGTTTATGAGGGGTTTTTTAATAGCAGGATTTCCATTGTGATTTTTTACTAGTAAAAAAGAAGTAACATTTTTTTCTGGCAAAGTAGATTTTCCCTATAAAGATTTGATAGAAAACATACTACTTAGTAAATTATGAGATATGTTATAAACACTGTATACATGAACTTTACCACTAAATAAATATTTAAATAGAAAGGATGTTCCCATTTCTGGGATTTGACTAGATATTTTGTTTCTGTACAGCAACTTGTAATCAGCAAGTTCTGAATTCCTGATAAGAAAATGCTTAGAAATGCAGGAAGGAGGGGAAATGTTCTGGAAGAGAAAGCTTGCAGTCTTTTGCCCAAACATGTTCTTTGTACATGCTTGTATTTTGCAGAACAGAATATGTCCGGAAGAGAGAAGATAGAATTTTTTAAAAGGTAATACTAGAGAATATATGTAAAATAATTCAGCATGAATATTGGGAGCAAATATGCACATTTTCAGTCTCCCTGACTGACTTGGCGGAGGGTGGAGTGCCTGTATTCGTGGCTTGCTCAGTCCTGTTGTGTAGAATTCACAATGCTACTTAAAAAAAAGACTAAAAAGGAGTTAGAAAGTACAAATTACTCTCTCATAGTGTAAAAGTCCTGCATAAGGAAATTTAAGCACTTATGAAGTGAAAATCATAGAATTATAGAATGGTTTAGGTTGGAAGGGACCTTAAAGCCCATCTAGTTCCAGTCTCTCTGCCATGGGCAGGGACACCTTCCACTAGCCCAGGTTGCTCAAAGCCCCATCCAACCTGGCCTTGAACACTGCCAGGGAGGGGGCAGCCACAGCTTCTCTGGGCAACCTGTGCCAGTGTCTCACCACTCTCACAGTAGAGAATTTCTTCCTAATATCTAATCTAAATCTACCCTCTTTCAGTTTAAAACTGTTACCCCTTATCCTATTCCTACACTCCCTGATAAAGAGCCCCTCCCCATCTTTCTTGTAGGGCCCTTTAAGGCTGCTATAAGGTCTTCCTAGAGCCTTTTCTTCTCCAGGATGAACACCCCCAGCTCTCTCAGCCTGTCCTCATAGGGGAGGTGCTCCAGCCCCCCCTGATTATCTTTATGGCCTCCTCTGGACTGGCTCAAGCAGGTCCATGTCCTTCTTATGTTGGGGACCCCAGAGCTGGACACAGGACTCCAGGTGGGGTCTCATGAGGGTGGAGTAGAGGAGGAGAATCACCTCCCCCAACCTCCTGGCCACACTTCTCTTGATGCAGCCCAGGATGCAGTTGGCTTTCTGGGCTGTGAGTGCACATTGCTGGTTCATAGTCAGTTTTCCATCCACTAGTACCCGCAAGTCCTTCTCCTTAGGGCTGCTCTCAATCCACTCATCACCCAGCCTGTATTTGTGCTTGGGATTGCCCCGACCCATGTGCAGGACCTTGCACATGGCCTTGCTGAACTTCATGAGGTTTGCCCAGGCCCACCTCTCCAGCCTGTCCAGGTCCCTCTGGATGGCACATCCCTTCCCTCCAGCGTGTCGACCACACCACACAGCTTGGCATCATTGGTAAACTTGCTGAGGGTGCACTCAATCCCATTGTCCATGTTGCCAACAAAGATGTTAAACAGCACTGGTCCCAACACCAACCCCTGAAGAACACTACTCATCGCTGCTCTCCTCTCAGACTTTGAGCTGTTGACCGCAACTCTTTGACTGTTCTCCAGCCAATTCTTTATCCACTGAATGGACCATCTGTCAAATCCATGTCTCTCCAATTTAGAGACATGTATGTCATTCTGCACAGTGTCAAAAGTGAAGTGTAATTACAGCTTGGACACTTCTTTATATATGAGAAAGACCATAATTATTTGATTAGGTTTCAGTGCCATAGATGTTAACACCGTGTAATTACAAATGGTTTGGGAAAGTGGTAAATGTTACCATGTATGAATGGATGACGTTCAGAAAGCATCCCTGATGAACAGATTAGGCAATGATTGTTCACCAGAAGGTTGTCCTGAACCTTCTTTTTGGTTGTTCTCTGCCTAGTATGTCTCAAGATTTAGCAACTGTAAGGCCATAGTCCGTCTTAGCTGAATGGAAGGTTACTTATGAAATGTCACATAAAAATGTTGGGTTGTCTTGGAGAGAGACTGAAACAGATTCAGCGATATTTTCAGATAGTCTGTGTATGAGAAGCAATTCGGCCTAAAATCTTGAAGACTGAAGTGTCTGGCTGCAGATTTCAAAATAGTACTATGTCTGTATCAGTTTTGGTGCTATTTTTAGGATTCTGATTGTGTAATCTGTAATTGCGGTGGTGAGCATTTATATGGTTCATTTCTCTGGCTCTGGCGGAAGTGGTCGTGGGAATAAGATTTACCAACACTATCAACCTCTACTTTCTAGTTCTATTTTTGTTCAACCTTGCTCAAAGCATCTATAGGAAGTAGGTGTGCATTGTACTGAGGCATTGATCACAAGTATAGAGACTTTAATTTCTTTCTTGATGTGAAAATGGCCTACTCTGAAGGGATCTTGACACAGGACTCCATAGTAAGTGCTGAAACTATTGCAAGTGACAGTCCAAGAAAGGAACAAGCCTGGTATTCTCCAGGCAAGGTAAGAAAACCAACTGGAGTCCCAGCTATAAGCCACCAGAAGCTAGAACCATTAAATAAAATGGTGGCTGCTCACTTTATTTTACAAAGGCTCCATTCTGAGGTTCTGCCTGTCTGCACGTCATAAGGAGTAATAGGGTATAAAATTATTTTCAATTGAAGACCAGAAAGATCATTGATAGGACCATAAAAACTGTGGAGTATGCTACATTCCTAAAAAGACTTGAAGTCACCCAATAGGAAAATGAAGCTAGCTAAGAGCTAGACTGCCATCTAACTCTAAGCATAATCTCCTGTAATATTGTTTTAAAAGCCTGGAAGTATTCCAGATATGTGATCAGATGATTTAAATCCAAATGATATCTAAGCAAGTGAGGTAATAAAGGCATTAACTGTAGATGAAGCAACTAAAAATATGTCAAACAACTGAAAAAGGACCAACAAAAATGGAAACAAACATAAGGGGTACAAAACCATAGCAACAGTCAGTGTTGCTGGCTACAATAACCTTGTATTAACTGGAAATAGAACTAAGTAACTCAGGGATTGAAGAATAAAAGATAAAGGCAGTTTTAGTATTTTCTGTTTTAAACCATGCTGTTTATGGAGGAATACAGCAGAAAGCAGTGCAGTTTAAACAAGCAATGTAAAAGGATGGGAATAGATAATTCTGTGAATGAAATGCATTCCATGTTTAAAACTCTTCAATGAAAGAAAATTCAGAGCATCAGCAGTTTGTGCTTGTCACAGAAAATACTGCTGATGCAAGCAGATTGCACAGGGTCTTTCCTGTGCAAACGTCTGCAGAATCATCAATCATAATTAAATGGCAGTCTTTAACTGGTGGCACTGTTTATATGAAAGGCGATGCCAGTGCTAAAACAGTGTGAAATGTAATGGCAAATGAAATGTCTTTTTAGTAGGAGAAAGGAGAGACAAGCAACAGTACCAGACTTACAATACTGCAAAAATTTGATGGGGGGGGGGGGGGAACCACCCTGAAAATAGACAACAGGAAAGAAAGTGAACAACAGCAAGATTGTGCAATTCTGTTTATGTGTTTCAAGGGCTTGGGAGTTTGCCAGTACTATGTACTAGATGGCTCTACTTCAGCAGATTATAAAGCATGAGCATGTCTTATACCTGCAAGTATTCTCAAAGAGTTGAGGTAGTGCCTGTGGAAATCCAGCTGGGCGCTGATGTAATGCTTCAGGCTTTCTGCTTGCAGGTTTCCTAGCAGGCTTGTGGCTGAATTTCTTGCTGTCTTATACTGTACTTGCATACATGCTACAGATAGTCCCCTTGTGGGCAACAAATTTGGGTCTCTTCTATCTATGGGTCAGCTATTAAAAGATCTTAGATGTTTCTGTCCTTTAGCAGATTTGGTAGGAAAGGTCAAAAATGGCTTTGTGAGGGGGTAAACAAGTGATAAATGTACAAACAGTATAATCGCTAAAACCTCCTTACTGTAAGAGAGCAGACTGAAAAAGCAAGGCCTGCTAATTAATGCAAGGATAAATGTATCAGTTGTTTAACTTAAGGGTGTGTTGAGTTGAGTGAAAGAACAGGTTGGACGGGAGAATGAACGGCTGGGACTCATTTGATTGTAACACTCAAAGCACCAGACATTAGCGTCAGAATTTCTGCAAAGCCGAGAAATTCTCAAGAGAGCATGCTCATCTCCTGACTTGAATGAAATAGTGGGAAGAATAGCATCAGCCAAATGACTTTAATCTAGATTTGCTCCAGCAAATACTATTTGATGAGGCAAATACCAGAATATTCGCTATAAATAAACTGTTTGGACAGCTTTGATTCCTGTTTTCTATTAGTGCTCTGCACCCAGTGTTCCACTGGACACAAATGCAAATATCTGATGGTCACACAATATGTTTTGACAAAAAAATGCAGAAAAACACCAAAGCAGCATGCTAAAACCCATGTTCTCTGTTTGTAATTAAGGCAGCACGCACTTTTTTTTTAATTGATAGAAATCACAGATACTGGGGAGTACAGAGATGGGAAAGCCTGAAACAAACAGGAAAAAGTAAAGCAACTCTAGGCATGCTAGTGCACTACAATGGAGGAGATGCTTCTTACATATTTATTTTTCTGTGGAAATCCTTACTTTATACTTTTTTGAATTTCACATAACCCAGCAACAGGGCATTGTTCTGTGACCATCTGTACAGGCCAAGGGCGCTTATCCTACCTGATCCTCATGCAGAATGGTGGGCACTCCTCTGAGAGCAAAGGCTGCAGCTCTAGCTGGGGGGTCTGCACCACTGACCCCAGCAGTGGCCAATGCCTCCACCCAGACAGAGCTGCTGAAGGGAGAGGCAGGGAAAGGAGGCAGACCTGCCTGCAAAAGGTGTGCCCAGGTGGAGGAGCTCCTGCAGCAGGTGGCTGAGCTGCAGGAGGTGGTGAGAAGGCTGCATAGCACAGTCTGCAGCAGACCCATGGCCAAACCGCCAAACACTCCCCCACCGGTACACACAGAAGGAAGGGGGACCAATAATGCAGAAGAATGGAAGTTTGCAACAGCAAGAACCTGCAGGAAAAAGAGACTTCACCCAAAGCCTGAGGTGCCCTTGCAGAATGGCTTCATCGCTCTGCAGACTGGAGGAAAGACCCATCACATCAAGAGAGATGCTAGAGCTGAGTAAGATAGCCTGGTCTGCTCTCCATATAACAACCAGCGCAACAAAGAGAAGGCCTGTGCAAACCTCGAAGTTCAACAAGGGCAAGTGCAAGGTCCTGCACATGGGTCGGGGCAATCCCACACACAAACACAGGCTGGGTGATGAGTGGATTGAGAGCAGCCCTAAGGAGAAGGACTTGCGGGTACTAGTGGATGGAAAACTGACTATGAACCAGCAATGTGCACTCACAGCCCAGAAAGTCAACTGTATCCTGGGCTGCATCAAGAGAAGTGTGGCCAGGAGGTTGGGGGAGGTGATTCTCCTCCTCTACTCCACCCTCATGAGACCCCACCTGGAGTCCTGTGTCCAGCTCTGGGGTCCCCAACATAAGAAGGACATGGACCTGCTTGAGCCAGTCCAGAGGAGGCCATAAAGATAATCAGGGGGGGCTGGAGCACCTCCCCTATGAGGACAGGCTGAGAGAGTCGGCAGTGTTCATCCTGGAGAAGAGAAGGCTTCGGGGAGACCTTAGAGCGGCCTTAAAGGGCCCTACAAGAAAGATGGGGAGGGGCTCTTTATCAGGGAGTGTAGGAATAGGATAAGGGGTAACAGTTTTAAACTGAAAGAGGGTAGATTTAGATTAGATATTAGGAAGAAATTCTCTTCTGTGAGAGTGGTGAGACACTGGCACAGGTTGCCCAGAGAAGCTGTGGCTGCCCCCCGCCCCCGGCAGTGTTCAAGGCCAGGTTGGACGGGGCTTTGAGCAACCTGGTCTAGTGGAAGGTGTCCCTGCCCATGGCAGGGGGGTTGGAACTAGATGGGCTTTAAGGTCCCTTCCAACCCAAACCATTCTATGATAATCTAGGTAAAACCACTTTGCTATTGTTTTGAAGGTGAGGATGGATTGGAAAGTGAGGTACTTTTAAACCACCTTGTCAATGTTGTTATGTTATTCAAAAGTTGAACTGTTAATCAGCTGTTTCTGATCTGAACTTCAGCACCAACATAGTTGTAGTACCAGCAAAAGAAAAATTTCCAGGAAAACATGACTTCAAAAGTATTTAGCAGAGCCGAAGAGAGAATCTGTATTTTAAAAAATTACAAATAAGACTGTAGGCTTGTGATAGATGTATGTGCTCTATATATGCATGGGCTGGGATTTTTGATGTGCCCTTTTCAGTGGCTGTGTGTTATCCATGAATTGGGATTAAATGAACTTGAAAGTATAGCTTGATACTTTTGCTCTTCTGGCAAAGCCAATTAGAAAAAATTCATGGGTCTCCCATGCCCTACTCCCTCCATCCCCCTGTGCTCTCCTCATACTACACTATCTCTTTGGTTGCACTCTTGAAATTGTTGGTGCAGTTGTGTGCTGATTTGTCTCTCTGAAGTGATACATCAAAGTCTCTAGGACAGGGTGGGGCTCCTTTGTTTCAGTGGTTCACTTCACAGCAAGGTCAAAACAGAAGCTGTGCCAGTGTGAGAGAAAGGGGGAGAAGGAGAGTAGGGGATGCTCCTCAGTAGGAGGGATCCTCTTAAACCAAGTGTGTTTCTGGAGGAAAGGTATTACACTGCATCCTTCAGGCATTGCATCTCAAGTGTTTGAAGCTGTAGATTACTAGTACAATCTAGGATGTAAATGTAGTGAAACCTACAATTGTTCATACCATATTTTATTTTTTTTAAAGTGATCCTACTAGTTATTTGAAGAAACTCATTAAAAGCCGTATTCTGGCCATAAGGGTATATGGCACTTCTCCCCAGAACATACAAATTATCCTTCAACTCCTACTTTATTTAAGTTTTAACTTGAAACTGAACTGTTGTTGGGGACCACAAATAGCTCAGCCAAATCTATTCTGCAGTTTCAGAGCAAAGAAATTAAGAGAGTAGTTGTGCCAGCTTGCCAAGAGGCTATTGCCTTATATGTAATACAGAAATTGCAAAGGGGAACTTCTGAATTATGAAACTGTCCACAGTTATAGAAATACATTAATAACAGCAACAGCAGAAGGCACAAGCGAGTCAGTGTTGGAGTCGGCGTTGCCCTGCAAAGCCAGGAACTGATAGCTGAAAGACTGTTGTTGCTTTGTACTTTGGATCAAAAATGTACTGTCAGGCAATACTGTCCTGTGATGGCTCAATTGCTACATGTTCTGACATGTCTTGTTCAAAGAAAGTTTTTTATTCAAAAAAGCTTGGGTTATGACTCCTCTCTATCACCTAAGAGGAGGTGGTTTGCATATGGGAGAGTGTACCTAGCCCAAGAAACCTGGACTGAACTGCAGGTTCAGTGTCCTAAGCCTGGAGATGAGACAGTGTGTTGCAGAGTTTGGACAGTGGTCCTGGCTTTTAGCTTCTCTGAAGTCTTCTGGTTGTGCGTGATACCTTCAGAGAGATGAGGCTTCTGTGATGAATGTACTTGTGTTACATATGTCCCATAGATGGGGTAAAGTAGCCTAGTCACTGTGAGAGGAATGGGAAACAGAGACTGTTCCTCCCATGGTAACCACTAGCATGTAGCAGTGGACAAAATTGATTCCATTTGGTATCTTATTTGATATAGATCAAAATAGTTTTAATTACACTAGCAAAGGAGGTGGCTAATCTGTGGAGCTTCCACTCTGGTCTGAATATCTCTGCATGTTTCTTCTATAGCCTCGACTTTTTTTTAATGAAAGCATGATCCAATATACTGTGCTTTAAAAACTACCTTTAAATGATAGGTAAAGTTAAATTAGGAATAAAAGCTTGTTCTGTGTCTGCCTCAGTTCCTAATGAAGTAAAGATATTGAAAAGCTTACAAGCCCAGATTCTAGTTTTTAATACCTAAATTATTGTTATTGTTGTTATTATTCCTTGGTTTAGATTTAGAAAGACCAAGTACTAAAAAAAAAATATCTTAGATTTCTGTGGTTTTTTTCCTACACAAACACACCCACAATTCCCTCTGTAGTATAACATCACCTTCCATCAGGGCAGCCATTGTCAGGAACAAAAATTCAGTATGGCCAAGTATTTCCCACTTCCTCCACCCATCCAGGAGGTTGTTGGATAATTTTAATTTAGCCTGCATGCAGATGGAAGCAGGATACCAAGGAAGTTTGGGTTTTTTGCTCCATTTCATTGATATCCCAAAGAAATAAACTTGCTAAACTCAGAAAATCTATTTGATTCCAGCTTCAGAAGTGCAAGAAAAGTTCCAGAAAAGTAAAAATCTCCCTCTTTGGTTTTTCTCTGTGAGACAGTAGATACAAATATTTTCATTTAGAATTTCAAATTTGTGAATGCTGAAAATTATAAAAATAAATTCAGACAATGCAAGTATATATTTTGACCGTTTAAACATGTTAACTAAAATATCAAAGTGGATATACAATGTTTGACACAAACTGTACTTTCTGACTTAAACATACCCAATTTTGACATGTCAAACTTGGCTTTGATTTTGGGGTTTTTTCCTTTGTTGCTTCTTGGATGTTTTTTGATCAAAACATTTTTCAAAAATAGCTTTTTGTTATGAAGAATTTTTGATAAATCGGGATTATTTTTCTCCTGTAATGAAAACTTCCTACTGCGACATTAGCCAAAACTTCTCACTTCCAGGTTTTGGACTAGGGACTTGAGTTATCCCTAATCTTAACAAATATCTATTTGACAGAACACATCATCAAAGAAATGCTATCAAGTGAAATTAATGAAATTTAACTGAAGTAGTCCATTTAAAAAACGCCTTGATTAAGGTATAAATTGTCAATGCTAAGGAAAGTCAGTCTTGAGGTTTTGCAGCTATTCACTGGGAATCTTAGTATGGTATAAACAGATTTGGGTTAAAAGCCAGACATATAACAGCTGTGTTGCTGGAAAATCGGGATATCTTATTCTAAATATTTTAAGCCAAAAGAAATGTTTAAAAAAATCTGCTATGCTTCAAAATGGTCTCATGTGAGCAATACCATTATCTTCAGGGGAATGAGGACTATTTAACTGTTTCTAGATCTTGCCCTTAACTGGTGGTGTATTTATATTCTGAATTCAGAAAGACAAAAAAAAAAAAAAAGAGAAAATCCTGAATTCTGGAGAATATAGTTGAAGTTACTTGGGTCCCTTACAAAACCAACTTTTTAAAATACAATGAAGAACAGATCTGTCAAAAATCTGAGAGGATGTGATTTCTAACTTTAGCATAACCAACAGATCTAGCTATTTCTTAGGTTTTTTTAATGAATAAAACACATGGGGCGTAGTGGGTGGAGGAGCTTGTATTTCACTTCCCACCACCTTGGCACTGGGGGGAGCTCAGTCAGTAGGAGTCCCAAGGTGGTGGGCTCCTGCGCCAACTTGGAAGCAGCAGATGACTGGATGCAAGCTACAAGGGTCAGTGTGCTATGTTTTGCTTACAGTAAATGGGTAACTCATTTAAGACACAGGGGAATAGAAGAGTGTTAACTGTTAATCATCAACTCATTGTCAGTGCTGAGTAGAAATGCTGTGTTTTCCAGTAACCTTCTGGGTGACATACAGTGGTGAAACCCTCAGACCATGAAGAAATTATGATACCTTGATCCTGCTACAAACACCTCATGAAGGGCTGTTTTACGTTCTAGCTCTTAGGGAATGTCATCTCTGTTTGGAGAGGCAGAAACTAAGAGGGTCACTAATGCATGCTTACTAAATAACAGTTTGTGACAAGCAACGCTGGTGGTACTCAAGCACTAACTTGGGTATGAGATGGAATGCAATTCAAAGAGCAATGGGATTTGGGAGGTCTGGTCTCCTGGGAACAGCAGGTGTGTGGATTCTGCCACCAACACTGTAGGAACCCCCTTAGCACAGATGTTTGTACACTTCTATTATGGCTCCTGTACTTGCTAAACTTAAAAAAACCTTACTGTTCTTCCCACTTTGCTTGTAAAACTTGTTCTAAACTATCCGACTAGCCGCCTCCTTCTAGAGTTCCCAAGGGTGGAGATAACACTGCCTTGAGTGGCCAGTATGAAACATTATCTCTGTTACACTCACCCTTTCATGCAAAAAGTGAACCACATGGCTTGGGGTGGGGGAGAGGATGAGTGTTTCTACGTTTCCACTGAGAAAGATAACTGTTCATGTTTTGGTGCAGCGGTTCAGACCAGCTCCTTCAGGGGAAGGGGATTTGCAAATATTTGATGTATCTGAATTTAGCATGTTGGATCATCTATGGAGTTGGAGTCTCCTTTTGCTTAATGTGCTCCTGGGTGTTAGGAGAGAGCAGGTATCTTGTCCAGGTCAGTAGGCCTGTCCTGAACTGGGACTCTAGGGTTGGGCAACCTGTCCTGCAGCAACATCTCCTGGCAATTGGAAACATTTGGGGTGCTTGGCACCAGAGCCTGAGAACAAGACATCTCTCTGTAGATCCAGCACTCCCAAAAGTAAGCCCACTCTCCTTTCATTGCTCAGAGCAGCCACCTGATTAGAAATGATGCAGCTTGGAAATATCTGGGGCATGAAGAGGCTGGGATAGGAGTTAGGAGAAGAGAAGGAACGGGACAGGTTGACCCTTCTGAGTCACATTTAGTTGGATCTTGCTCTTGTATGTTCTGCTGCAGCCCAGTGACCACAGTGAGCACTTACTCATACATGCAATATGGTGTGCTGACCTACTTTAAAATACTTGATTTCAGCTTAGTCTCACTCTGCAGACCCAGCAGTAGGCTTGCTTCAACGCCTGCCTTATTTTCCTTTCCCAGACTAACTCTTTAGTGGAATAATTACTGTACAAACTCCAAAGCCGAGTGAGCTGCTCCACATTCCAGTTTCACAGGAAGTAAAATCTGAGCTTGCCAAGTCTACTCACTCATCTGTGGCCACTCGGCATCCCGAATTCCTGTGCCCATTAGCAGGGGGTTACGTAACAGGCGCACACCAGGTCTGTGACTTCTTTTTTTTTTTTTATACGGAAAACCAGAAATGAATGAGTGTGATGTGGCAGGAAGCAGCTTGTATGAAAGGCACAAATGGAGATTGAGAGATGACAGTAATATGTTTTCAATACTAAGTTAAAGCAATGAAATACTCACTTGAGCAGCAACTCTGAGGTCCCTGAGGCTGGCTTTAAAAGGTATAAATGAAGTAAACCTCAAAAATTGCATGGTCAATTTATTTGACAGCATGAGCTTAAATTACCCTCACAGCTGGTTTAAGAACTTTTCTCTTAAGAGAGAGACAGAAGCACTGAGGCAGCTGTCTGTCTTTTTGGAAACATGATGATAAAAGCAATAGGATTACAATGGTAAACTCCTCCTGCAAGGAGATGAGCAGTTAAGGTTTGAACCACTATGTTGGGGCTCTGAGTGCACCACCAACCCTGAGCAGCCTCCCCTGGGGCTGTGTTTCAGCTCAAGCATTGTAAGAGTGCCTGTCTCCAGCCCTGGCCCTGCCTCCTGGATGGGTCTTGGGTCTGTGTTGTGGCCTTGTCTCCAGCTCCATCTCTTTTTGCTACTGACTGGACCCTCTGCATAGGCCCTGCACCCAGTTTATATCCCTTTTGCTTTATCAGGGACTGCCACTGTGCCAGCACCCAGCTCTGCCTGTCCTGTTTACATGCTGTGAGATTGCGTCTTGTTGGTGAGGGGGCTGTCTGCCCTGTGGTTACCTTGGCTCCTGGCTCACACCCCTTCATGGAGCAGCCCTGCTCCTGCTGCTCCCTGGCATGCTACTTTTTACCGGCCTTTGGCGGGCATTTCCTTGCTGCTGAATCGCAGCTGATGCTCATGCTGGGAAGTACCGGACAGCTGGCACATAGCAGTACATACCAACTCTGCAGCAGTGTGTCTGCTGAACTCTCCTGCACTTCATCAAACTGCCACAGAAGCTGATGGAAATCATTTCCATCTTGAGCAGGATTGCACTATTCATGCATCTCAAGGGGTTACAAAACTTCTCAAGGTGTCTGCCTGCGCATGTACTCAGACTAAGCTGATCACCAGCATGTTTCCTGACCTCTCTTACCGGGTCGTATCTTTTTCCTGTGTACTGGGGGCATTGATTGCTTCTTGGGATGAGCTCAGGCTTTTGTTTAACAAATTTCCTGTTGTTGTGGGGACCAGGGCAGGGGTGACACTCAGTTTCTTCAGTGTTCTTCCTACGGTGTGTTACCAGGCTTTGGGGCTCTTGTGCAAGTCTGAACCTTGCTGATGTTTGTTGAGAAGTGTTTTATAGCCTGTGGTGATATTTGAAGCCCTTCAGGGCTTAATAGCTATAGTGCAGATATTTTAGACTTGAGAAAACAGAACTCTTAAGCAAGATGCCTGTCTTGGTTTCCCCACAAAAAAAGAGGAGATGATACAAGGAAACTTTTTTTGCTCTATGCCAGGTGTGAAAGTTGGGAGATGCTTCATCTCTGATGGGTAGGGTTGGGGACAGTTCTGATTTCCTCTGCTAGAATGCAAAAAGACGGTTCCTGCCTACTTTTTCTGGCATGAACAACCTCAGGGGGGGAAAAAAAAAAAAAAAAAGCTTGGCAAGCAAGCAGGACAGACAGATCCTGCCTCCACCGCTGCTGCAGTGGAGAGTGAGGTTGGTGGTGTGGGTGCTAAGGAGCAGGCTGTGCTGCACTAAAACCTGATGTTGCATGCACATTCCCTTTCCTCCTTCCCCATACTGGCTGGCCCTAAATGGCTCTGCCCCAGAAGACAAGACCTCCATCCTCTGGCAGAGCCCACCTGAGCCTTGGTAACTCTGTGCTTACCTGCCAAGGTTGTGCTCATGTATCACAGACAGGCTAACCCTACCTGAACCAGGACCTGCAGCTCCAGCAGCACAGCAGTGGCTGGGCTTCACCTGGCTGGAAATGACCAACTACTATCTAAAAGCTAACCTGTGTTTCGAAAGAAATATATGGTAAGATCTCACTAAAAATCAGCAAATTATGAACTAAGATGTAAGATGCTCCTTTCTAAAGGTTAACTAGAAATAGGAGGGGGGAGGGGAACAGTATGCCTATCCTGTAGTATTAGAATCAAAATACAAAAAAGATGGAGGGGATTTGGGCCATAATTAGTTTACCAGGATGCTATAGCTCTCATTTCACTGTGCTACAGTAATAACTAAATGAAAATCCAGATCGTGTCTGAGCACATGAAGAAATAAACAGTTCCTGTGTATTTCAGAGAAGAATGAATTTCATATTGCTGTGGTTCCCATTGGCTCCTCAGTTTACTTGGAGATGGTCGTTATCAGGATAGTAGATTCTTTAAAGATGAATTAAACTTGATTTTGTTTTTGAAACGACATACTTCTATCATCATCAACACCCTAAGCAAAACACTTTGTAAACTTTTCTTATATTATAGTTTTATGATGAAAAAAATTTAAAATATACATATGAAATTTATAGTCAGTACCTCATGACCTTCTATCTTTTGGGGGTATATTCTCTGGTTCCTCTGAAAGGATTGTTAACCTGATGCTCGAGAATTCTGGTGCCTCAAGCAGTGCCACATCTGAGAGATCACTTAAAAACTATGGCTCTCTAGGGATGAGAAGAAGTATCTTACATGCTTCTAGCACTGTTTATTATTATGAAAGCTAATGGAAAAATTAGATTTGGAAAAGATATTATGCAGATTCTGTGCTACTAGAAATCCAGCAATTTTATAAAGAATTTTAATCCTTTCTGCTACAGATCACCCATCCCTCTCCCTGTGCTTCACTGTGGGCGCTCTCTGTGCAGAGATGGTGGAATTTGTGTGAAAATTCAACCAGGGCTTTGGTCCTGTGTGCTGGCCTGACTGGGCAGGTACAGCAAATGCTTACACAGGCTGTTGATCATTTTTAGATCTGATTTTAAAATCATGTGTAGAGTATTTAATAGAAGGAATTTTATAAACAATATAATATAAAGTTTACCTTTTATAGATTTTATAATTTTTTTTGTTGTTGAGATTTTTTTTAAACTATAAATGAAAACGTTTCCTAGTACACTTAAATGCTCCATATTGCATTTGTTTCTATCGGGGGCATATTCCTGTTGTTCAGATTGCTTGCACTTACATGTGTGCATTCATCCCTATGATGGATGATCTTCTGTACAGCTAAAGTTTTTGGGGAGCCAGTCTGTTTCAGCAAAATCAACCAGATAGAAAAGGAAGAATCTGCACATATCACTGCAACTCTCACATGTGAAAGGACTAAATTCATTTAACCTTTTAAGAGAAAGGTTTAGGTTTTCTTCCATAGATTCCTCTTAAATGTATCGTTTAACTTGCTCCTTCACTGTATGCTTCAGAAACTAGGAAGGCCTAGAAAATACTTTTTTTTGAATTGTGGCGAGACTTGAGCATCTTGTGACCCTCTTCCTCCCAAATGACATGTGCATCTGCAGCTTTTTGGAAAATAAAACTATAAGAAAGGAGTATTTTCAGTGTAACTTGATTAGCAAGTCAGTTGCTGTGTATCTGGAGCACCAGCAAAGGATGTGTATATCAGTTTGTCTCCGTAGTCAATAACCTTTTGCAGGAATACACTCATTTATTCACAGACTGCTTATGTACCTCTGGCATAGACTCTTTTTTTTTTTTAACCAGCAGATCTTGCAATCTATTTCACAACCACCCTTGTCTCCTATATGTGTTGCTTGCCAACTCTAATTAATGGACTGAGTTTAATAGGCAATGCATGAGCATGTTCTCTATATATGTCCTAATTCTGGCAAAAGCTGCATTACCCAGGCCTCACTATGAACTATATTTCTGTATGAAATCCTAGCATGTGTGTGTGTATTGAGCAGGCTGTTGAGATGGCTGTTGGAAACTTATCTTTAAAGCTTTATTGCAAGCCAGAATATTTCGAAACTTGGCATACTGCTTTTGGAGTGGGTGCAGTTCATTTCGTTAAATCTGGGTCTGTCTCCTGCTCTCTTTTTATAGTCCAGGTTCCCTAGGGTAGAGGGAAGTATCTAATTGCAAATCTGTCTTGCCAAGTACTTGGCAACTAGAGTTTTCCCCCACAATGGAGTTTGTCTCTAAAGCAGATAACGGCCGTTTGGAATAACCTGGCACTTTAGGCTAGGAAAGGGCAAAGAGTTTTGAAGAATAGTTCAGAGTTTAAACTCAAGTATTTGTAACACACTTATTCATTTCTAGACACTGTGGATACAATACTTTTTTAAAGTGTCATTAGTTGAAAAGAGTGTCTTGTAACAATCTTAACTGTTTATTTTTCACCTTCTCTTGCATTTTTATCCTTGACAGCTGTTGGTTTAATGTGGCATTTTAGGATATTTGGGTCAATAATCAGGTTATGAAAACATTTTGTACCTATGTAGCCCACAAATATATATTTTTTTTTTTTAAATTTCAAGAAGTTTACATGCTCTATTTGAATCAACTAGATTGCTAGAGGTCACAAAGTACTTTTATGGCTTTGTGTATGCTACAGAAATCTGGCATCTGAGGCAGTGTTTGCAGTATGTGCATACCAAGGAGCACATATCAGTAGAGCAGAGGTACCAGCAGAATTAAGGGCCTGCAGTTGCTGCTAGTCAGTCCTGTAAATCTGCAATACTGCAGAGTCAGCACAGGCCCCACTTGAGCAGAAACCTAAACATCTGTTTAACTTTAGGCATGTACTTAAGCTTCTTTGACATAGTGAGCTGCTAAGTAAGGGGGGTGGGGTTTTTTTAATCACTATTCTGAGTGCTTTACTTCACAAGGTTATGCTTAGGAGGCACTTTTCAAGCAGGATGGAGTTTGTTCCTTAGGTTCAGCCTGCCTTCACATAGCAGGGTAAGATGTAGGCATGCAGTCCCAAAAGTTCTCTCTTCCTTTTCTTTCTCTCCATATACTATGTTTGCAGAGGGAGGAACCTTGGGTGCCCCAGACTAAAAGAGAACTGTAGCTTCTTCATGTAAGTCTCCAGTGTGGAGAATCAAAGGATGAAGACTGCAGGACTGCTGGGTGCACACCTGCCCAGCATACAAATAGCCTAGAAAATGCTTAGTGTTCTCATTTCACTTTCATATTGTGTGGTATGTTCAGTAACACTTCAGTGCATAGGCTGACCAGTATTCATGCAATTATCTTGAGGGACTCTGGCTGTCAAAACTTGCAGTGGGCTTGTTCCTTTTACTCCTCCAAGCTATGAAAACAAATTGCTCTTCCTTTTGGATTGAATTCCATTTCCATTTCATTTTGTTGCTGCTCCTCCTCTGTTTCATCTATTTTCTTCTGCTTTTTGCCTGTCCAGACTCTTTCTGTACTCATGCTGATAACTAGCTGGAATAGTCTGTATAATATATTCTATATATTATTCTATAATAAAGTTCTGAATTAAAATCTCAGTTGTCCTAGCTCTTATGATAGCAGGGTCAAAGAGAACCTTTTGAGAAGGACTGTGGCTGAAAATGCCAGGAGGAAATCACATTATTGCCCTGACACTGACACGATATCTGAAAAGCTACTGGCAAAGTAGCACTGGTCTGTTGAAGCCTTTGGGTTGAGCTCTGTTCTCCCAGACAATAGAAACTGTTACTTTGTTCCACCCAAATGAAGGAACTCGACTTGGAGGCCTCTTCTGACTCTTTGGTCACCAGCAGGTTTGAAAGAGTTGTTAAAGATCCCTCCTGTGCTTGGGTCACTATACTAATTATGTGTTATAAATTTGATAAACTCATTTTGGGGAAGGAGAATGTAGAAGTCAGAGGAAGGGGGCAGGAGGGAAACACTTTTTGCTTATTTCTACTAGAAAGACTTAATTCTGAACCAAGGGAAATAAGGCTTAATAACAAATGGTATGTTTCTTTTAAGAGACCAACAAGATGATGTCCCTCCCTCCCTCTGAGTGGGGGGATGTTAATGACTCATTACAGTTTGTTTGATGGGAATTGGAATTTATTGTGGTATCTGGTAGCATCCGTCTTTCAATTCTTCATCTGTTTTGATAAGGAAAAAATCCTGTGCTGCTGTGTCCAACTCCGTTCCTCCTGATAAATAAGCTGCATATCTTTAAAAGCCATCTATTACCCTCTGTTTGTCAGTTTTATAAACTGGAAAAGATTAGTGGGAAGAGAAAGGGAGGGTTGCTGCTTGCACTGTGTGCAGGGCCTGACAGTGTCGGGGAGGCAGCAGGCTGCTCCCTCTGAGCAGGGGGCCAGGAGGACACCCCACTGGGGCATTTCCCTGCTTCTGCCTCTGCAGCTCCTGCCCTGAAACCCTGCGTGGCCCCAGGAGACAGTGCTGTGATGTTCTCTGGGTCTGGGTAGCTGCTGGAGCTGATTAGTTGGACCAGTGTTAACTGTTGAAGAATAATTTCTTCTGCTGGGCCATAAGTGGTGCCCTGGGAGAGCTGCCCTCCTGGTAACCACCACCTCGAGAGCCTGCGGCCGGCAGAGCTCCTCCTCTGCATCCACAGCTCCCTTGCTCAGTCATAAGGACACTTTTAAAAATGTGCCAGCTGTAGTGCTTTTGGGACCCTGAGTTGTCCCTGCCCCTGCCCACTGAAACTAGCAGAGATAGCTTAGCACTGCATCCCTGCTTTCCTTAGCAGAATTTCAGAAAACAATGGGCATGGGATGCTCACAATCCAGGCACATAAAGCTAAGAGAACAAGCACAGCCATCTAGAGCTGACTTACCCCAGCCTCAGCACCTAACAGCACTTTTTGGAACGCACATGCAGACATGAATGAGGCTGTCAAGCCACCTCCGAGCACTGTGGATCACAGTTGTCCTGTTCTGAGAGGTGAGCATTCCTCTCCCAACATCTGTAATGACTGCAGGTGTGTTTCTGGTTGTGCTACCTGAATTTTTCTTTTGACCTCTTATTTAATGTAGCCTAGTTTTTACAGAAGTCTTTCTCATTATTTCCAGTAAAATCATGAGGAGGAATTATTTTCCAAACTCCAGTTTGTTGTACTGGAAGATAGAAATAGACCTGCTGGGATTAACCCAAACATGCACTTGGCTGAATCACAGCACTGAATTTCTTCCCTGGATGTTCTGAGACTTCTTTGAACATTGCAGATTAGCATTTCACTTAGTCTGATACTAGCAATAGGGTATGAGTGATGTTAATATTTGAAAGTTGTGTGGTAAATCTAATTTTCAGGTTTGCATGACAAAGCCTGGCATATACTGGGGCACTTTAAAACTGATATATAGATGTTGTAGCTACAATTTAAATGTGTGGTATGTCTCAGCATTTCATGGCCCTGATATGCAAATATTAGAGGGTTAAAACTGGTGAGTTGTAACCACAATGGTATGGCTATCTCTTTTGAATAATTAGTACATGATAGAACAAAACAATACCATCTCACAAACTGTGATTATGGTCAGTCAGCACTTGAAAAATATTTTGTTTGGTAATTTTAATTTTTTACCTCAAATTTTACAGGGAGGATGTAGGCAGTGTAAATCTTGTCCAGTTTATACTCTCATCTCCAAGGATCAGTATGCAGTCCTAAAGGTGGTGTGAGAGCAGGAGCTTTGTGGTTCAGCAGCAATCAGCTGAAGTGGCACAGTAATATCCTACCAAATTCATTCGGATCTGAAATGGCAAGAAACAGTGAGTTTTATTAATCAATTTTATGTGCTCTGTGAAATTTGTAGGTGATGAATCTTCACAGGATTGTTCCAGGGAAAAGCCCTAGATTAAGTCTCATTTTATAGGCTCTGAAAGAAGGCCAGGGAATACAGTTCCGGAGCACTGTTGGTCCAGTATATTTGCATCAATGTCCAAAATAATTTACCAGGGATTCTGCAGTCCTTGTTTTGCTGGCTGTCAGGAGATTTACTATATCTAAGTCATAATGCATCAAATTAATTTAATTGATGATTTTTAACAAACAAAAAGCATAGTAGTCAGCAGGTAACTTGAACCTCTCTCCCCTCCCACAATAGGCTGCCTCTAAGTGAATATTCCAGAATACTATAATTTTTACAAAGACAACTGGGGTAAATACTGTTTTCCTGAAGCAACTGTAGTGAATGTGACTCAAGTTACAGACCTAGTTCCAAGCAGACCCGCAATGGAAAACATATGCCAGATTGCACATGTGAAGGATCCCAGCAGGTGATAACCACTTGGCTATAAGATGTGTGCAGGATAATTCTGTGCTGTGGTGAATTGTCCATGGTAAACTACCCTAGTTCAATCCATTAAAACAAAAAATACTAAAGAAACGAAAAGATCCCTGATCTGACTTGTGCTCCGCTGCAGTAAGTCAGCTATTGTAGTCCCCTCACTTCTGGTGGAAGAAACCCCACGAGTAGCTATGGCAGCCCGTGGGAGTGGGCTGCTAATCAGAAGGCAGAATAACTTTTTGGGGAGCTTTGAAAGAAATTTTGAAACAAAATTTATAGCTGAATATGAATCTGGTGAAGGAAAAGTATGTTGATTTGTTTATACAAGGAAGAAGAAGGCTGGCTGTAGCATTTTGTGTCCTCTGAGTTCAACGTTACTGCCTCACTTCAGCACTTTCCTCTAGTGTAAGACAGACAGGTGTGTAGACACATAGAAGAAATTTCAGCAGAAGTTAGACTTCCTCTTTCATTTGAGATTGGTATTCCGAGATCAGATAAGACAAGACTATGGACAAGAAAAATGAAACACTTTGGAGAGCTCTAGAATTTCTTACCTACACTGCCAAGTCCAAGTTGAGGCATTTTGATAAGGAAACAGATCTTTGAAACAACCAAATGGACAGTAGAACAGAAGCAGGACTTGAGAGAGGACTCATAGGACACTTGGAAATAATTGGTGGTTTTCACATAATGCACAGTAACTTTCAAAGCAGCAGAAGAATCATTAAAGACAAATACCTTATAGCAACACAGACTGCAGGAATCTGATCCTCTGGTAGGATTTTTTGGGAGAGGTGGTGGGAGGAAACAGGATTGGGAAGTATGAGAGAGGTTTTATTGATGAGCTGCCTCCTGTTAGACATGACCTGTGGCATTCATTAAAACAAATTATATAATCTTAAATTATAATAAATTAATTTTCTTTGAATATTCCAATTTCTAGGCTACATCCCTATCTCTTCACAGTAGGAAGTAAAACTAATTATGCATTATTTGTTACAAGAAGTTTGTTTATGCCATATAAAAAAATGGATCAAATAGATACCTTAGGTCTTAGCACTAGTATTTTTGAAACAAAGGTATAATTAGGGCTTAGATTAAAATCTGACTCTTCTGAAAACCATGGAAGAACTTTATGCGAGAAAGCAAATAACATGTAACAAAACCACCCTCTTCCCTGCCATATCCCCACAGGAGGATTTAAGTCTTTCCAGAAATGGAAGAAACAATACTCTGGGGATAGTCAGGAATGCTTATAGTGGTTAGTTTTTAACATGATACAATAAAGCATTGTATAGGGATAATATTCTTGCAGAGTCAAAGGACATGAAAGTAAAAAGGGCTGAGTCAAGGACGGGCAGAATTAAGTATACAGCAGACACACATTTAAAAACCCTTTATCTGGGTCATGCTGTACCTTCCTGACGCAAAATACCCAATTTACTGGACCCTCACCTCAGTGGTACCAGAAATTTTTTGTTACCAGAGTAACAAAACTCTATATGCTGGCCTTCGTAAGCCTATGATCAAAGTGACTATCCAATTTCCACCCACTGTATGCAGGCTGCCAATTTAAATATTTACTACCCCTTGAACTGGCCAGCCAGGAACGCAGCAGCAGAAAGGAGTATGAACCACACGTGTACTGCCACTGACCTGGTACACGTTCTGTTTTCTGGAAAAGGTACAAGAGTAATTTGAAGTGAACATGCTGTGGCTGCTTTAGTAGAAAAATTCACTATGTGCTTTAAAAAAACAAACATTCAAAAAAAAAAAAAAAACCCAACCAAAACCAAAAAACCCATTTATAACTATGCTGCAGTAAGAACATTGCTTGAATAATCTCAGAGAACTGTCCTTGCTATAAGCCTACCAATTAATATATGTTGTTTCGTTATAGAATAGGAATTAATGAAGCCATTATGTATTAATTTCCTTTAAAATGCTGTTGTTCTATTAAGTGCCTTCAACAGCTAGTCATTTTCTCCCCATAGCCACAGTGTCTTTGAAATGCAGCGATAAATTGAACAAATGGGAGAAAACTGAGGTTTTTTTACTTCTGTTGTCTTGTGTGCTCTGCCTTCAGGAGGTAGGAAGATGGTGTGCCCTGCTAAATGCAAACACTTTCTTCTACATAGGACATCTAGTTCAGAAGAACATACCTCTTCATCACCAACAAATATTTGAGGCAAGCTCTAAAGATTTTTTTCTTTTTCTTTGTGTTTTGCTGACTAATAGAATGTAATGGTCAGAAAGATGCTAGAAAAATAAATCATCTTTGTAAAGGAAATACTTTCTTGCTTTTGACAGTCCTATCCAAAATAAGACGTTTCACTGTAGCCAGAACAGATTCCAAAGCCCACCATGAGTTTGATGTGTGTTTTATTCCTGCAAAACCACAATGCACTGATTGCTGGATTACCCGTGTCAGAGCTGCCCTAGAATGAAAATCTCCATGTTCTACCTTAAGGTCCAACATAGCTCCTGACCATAGGAACTTGGCTGGATATTGGGCAGTTATGGATGCACTTTAGGATCCCATCACACCTGGTGGCCTCAAGAGGCCACTCAAGGATTCGGGGGAGCCTTTTGCACCTGCACAGGAAGTCTTGGCTGCATATTGGTTTCACATTGCCTTTACTTTCTGGAGAGCAGAGAATATGTAAACTTCAGATACAGCTATATAGATATACTGAATATTCTCAGACAGAATATTGTTGTCCCATTTATTTTCTTATCCACATAGTATTTTGCTTTAAATAAACATTTTACTGAGTCCAGTCTCAAAAGTGACAGGACTACAAACTCAATACAACTTAAAATTTCATTTATCCCTTATTATCACTATTATCCAGAAAAACTTTGATGCTGTTTTGCAGGTGTTTCCTCAGATACTCTTAATAAGATGACCTCCTGTTTCCTAATTATCATTTACAACTAGAAAAAGTATCATGAACTTAACACATGCCACAATTTCCCCACCTAGCCTAGTTTAGTACTGAGAATAAGCTAGTCTTCCCTATGCTCGATACACAGATGTATTTAGATTTGCTGTTCTCAGGATTCTACGTATCAGTTTCTCTTCCTCGTTCCAATCCATGCTGCTTTTTGCTGCTGTTTTTGGTTTCTTGCCAATTTATTAATATCCTTGTCATAGCACAGTGTCCAGAACGTAACAGTAATCCAGCTGCAGCCTCACGACCACTGCACATGTGTTCCAGCGATGTCATTTCTGTGCAGTTTCTTCTACTTGCAACTCTCATGGTAGGAGATTCACATTCAGTTTATAAACATCTCAAATCACGCAATTAAACTTTAAAGGAATCTTGGTACTTGACTCTTACCTATGGCTTTGAGAGATTCTTAGAATCACAGGAAAGAGAGAAGCAGAAAACTCAGTGGCAACCACTGCTCACCTCTAGTGTTTTCCTTAATTTTTTTTTTTTTTAATTTTCATTGGGAGCCCCTTGCATTTAACATTTTACTTCAGACTTCCATTCTTTTGTGGAGTGCTACAAAAAGTACTTCATAACCGTATGCTTGTTCAAATACCTTTTTCTTTTCACTTTATCCTTCCCCAAAAAAACCATCTCCAGGCCTGAAATACATAGCTATCTGGAAGAAGGAATGTATTCTTCTAGCTTGTTATGGAATATACTGAGCTTATAATTGCTCCTTACAGAATTTTATTTACCCTTAATGTTTTGGTAAAAACACTATTAGAAATAATTTTCCCTTTCTGGCTATTAAACTTATGCAGTGGTTAATTGTTGTAGTGCCTGCTGCAAGGAGCTGTTCAATGCTGGGGTTAGCAGGAAAGCTTAAAAAGCTGAAGCTGTTTAGAAAGTTCACAATAGATAGTTGACATATTTTTGCTTCTTGTCAGCTCGTGCTCTCATAAGACCATAGACAGCATGAGTGAACGTAGGAGGAAACAATACATCTGCAGACACTGGCAGACAGCATTGCTTGCCAAATTTGGCCACAGTTCCTTTAGATAAATAATTTCTCAGTGACGTACTGTGTTGAAATTATATAAACAGCAAAAATTACTAAGACCTGGGCCCCAGGGTCTTGTGGATTTCAAGATTTTCTGCAATCAATATTCTGACATCTGCAAATATTTTTCTCTAACAGCTGATGCCAGGAGCAGAGCAACTTTACCATTACTTTCTATGTATTTGAGATTTTTAATATATTGAAATGTCTCTTCAGCCCCAGCCCTGGTCAAGACCTTTGCACTATCGTAACCACCAGCTCATGAGAAGGCTTATACAAAAGTTATCAAAGCAGCAATCTTTTCTCAGAATGGCTTGTAACCTCTTATAGCAACAACTCCATTAGCATTTAAAGAAATGTACATGGAAAAACACTGTATTAAGTTTCAGTCTCCAGAATTATCAAGGGTTTTGAAGTAACTTCTGCTGAACATAATGCAATTTACTTTGCACATTGAATGTACAGGGTTAGAGGTTATTAAGGTTGTTTCTTCTACTTAGGACCAGACAATAGCTAGCTTTTAGCTCTCTGGTAAGACTTCCTTGATAATTAAGATACTTCCACTATGACAGTCATATACACTAGAGCTATCTGAAAAGTGTTTTCTATCACTGAGAATTTATGCAGTAAATAAACATGCATAATACTTCCTGAACGGAAACACACCCCACAGGAAAACCTTACCTGACTAATTTTTATAGAAGCATCTCTAGACAATCTTCTGAAGTTATAAAAACAAATCCTTTATTTAACAGATATTCTTTTAAAAAATAAGGTTCTATAACAGAAATCAAACCTATGCATGTCACATGAGACATCCTGAAGGCAGTTGCTGTTGAATAGTGAGTTACTGGCACTGAGGAAACATGGGCTATGCAAAATGAGTAACTGCATTTAGTACTATTGCCTAAGTAGGAAAGACCAGACAGGAACAAAAATGTCCTTTTAAAACAGTTATGCTTTTCTTTTGATGATATAACTTCCAACACCTGGCCCCTCCTCTAGCAACACTCCCAAAGTAGTAACTGTTCTCTGAAAATATTCTGAACAAAATTAATACACTTTGTTCCATTTTCAGTCCCCCACGTACTAATCAGGAACAAAGCAGAGATATGCAACTATGTAAAAAAGTCTCTCAAGCACTTTATTTCAGTCCTACCTTAAGGCAAATTTGTAAATTTTAAGGGAGTATCTTGAGAATTAAGCACAAAGCTTGTGAAACTCTTTTTCTTTGTAGTTTTCGATCAAAGTTAACTCTCTCAGAGAACAGGTGTGCCCTGCAATAACCCCTCAGAAGTGTCTTAGGATAAGACCCTGTTAGTGATGTTTATGTAATTTCTACATCTGCAAGTATTTCTTAAAGTAAACTGACATTTGCAGTCCAACTGCACAAGACTAAATTTCAGTAGTTCTGTACACAGTGTGATGGTATTCCAATGAGTGTAAATGTTGAGGTCAACAAGGTAAAACTACCTCAGTATCTCATTTCCACATAAAACATGTGAAAGCAATAATAGCATATGGTATCTTCTCAGAGTCTCATGTCTTTAAAAAAAGGATGCAGCAAAGCCTCTTTTGCAGTTATTCTTGTTGCAGGGTTTAAGTCTAGTAGCTTATCAAGTAGGTCATATGCTTCATCAGGAACCTGATCCCATCCTTTCATGTCTGTTGCCTTCATTTCCAAAATACCATCACCTTCCTGAAAGCTCTTTAAGTGTTGAATTTGTTTTCCAAGTGTCTCAGGAGCACACTGTTTGTCTACTGCAACTGGCAAAGCTGAGTCATTTACAGACTCGCTGGGCACTTCACCCTGCGATCTCTTACAGCTGCTATTTGTTCCTCTCAACTTCTCACAGAGGGTTCTTAAGTTTTGTGCTGGGACAACTTGGGTACACAGAACTGATTTACCTAGAAAAAAAATTTTACAGTAAGTGACATTTTATTATATTTTCTATGCAACTGTAAATTCTAAGTTTGTTTCAGAGAAACTTCATGTCTTGAAGTGTAACCAGCGTTTAAAAAAAAAAAAATTCAAACCTCTCAAAAAAACCACATCCAACCTCCCCACTCCTCCAAACCAGCCATGCTTTACAGCAATAGCCCCAGCAAGTCAGCAGGGTAATAGTCTTGGTTCTGCTCGGAACAAAGCTGTTTGGGTTTGTTCGTGAAGTTATGTAGTGAGAGGTTGTCACTCACCCCACACACCATCTTTTTGCATTTCACTGTCATTTTAACAGAACTGAAGAAAATTAGATACCCTGATTTTTACACCTCTGAAGAATGAAAATAGCTGCTGTCAGTTACACTTCCAGGTAGCAAGTGCTGCAGCATTTGGCCTGCAAACAATTAGGGGAATGGTTATTTTAGGGGTTTGTGTGTTTTGTGGTGGTTTTGGTTTTTTAAACAGGCCATCTGTTGGTTTTTTGTTTGGTGTTTTTTTTTTTTTTACTAGCCCTTCTAGAGGGGGGGAAAGCAAGGTTTACATCATCTAAATATTAAATCATATTGACTTAAGCCTCCAGGACAAATTTTCCAGGAATAGAAACACTGCCTCAAGAATTCTAACCAAATGCCAGTAGAAAAAATTTAGTTGGCATATTTCACCTCAAGTGGCCCTGACTGAGTGAAAGGCAGTAGACAGGCTGGGAAACCTATGGCATGAAGTACCCCAAATACAAATTATAGAAGACAGAAAAATACAAAACTTTCTTAAAACTCTGTATACATAGACTAGTACTTTTAGTGTTTTACATGATAAAAGTGTAATTTACCTCCAAGATGACTCCCAAACCTAAAAATATATTTTTATATATTTAAAAAAAAAAAAAATCATAGATTGTAAGTCCCTGCATTAAATAGCAGACCAAGCATACGTTTTCCCCTTTTCCCCATAATTAAGGCTTGCATACCAAAAGTTTTAGCAGCCTGAATGGTTTCTCTGGATCCACGAACTGTCATGATTTGTGCCAGAGCAGTTAAATCATCACTTGCTTTGTAAAATGGATACCGTCCACTGAGCAGAGAAAGGAATACGATCCCCGCAGACCACATGTCAATTGCTGCAATTGAAAGCAAACTTAGTAATAACTAAACTCACCACTTTATCACAAACAAAATCACAACCTTCTTTAAAAAGAAATTATGACCTGAGAAGCTTCTATCAGAAAAAGTTATGTTCTGAAGTACTTACTGACTTTGGTCACATAGATAACACTTTAGCAAACAGTGGAAATTACTATAATTAGATGGAAGAATAATTTCCTGATTTGATGCAGAGGGAGTATTTAAGCTTTTCCATAGAAATTTTCATGAGTAATTCCATTAACTTGCTAAACTTACAATGTACCACAACAATGTTTGAGGTTGTATTACCCAGGGAGACGAGGGGGTGAAAAACTCTCTAGTTTTGATACTTATTTACGTTTGCTTCACATGAAGAAAACCTTATATAAGGATCATAAATAACAAATAATTAACAAATGAATGTGAATCTGAATTTTTCTGGGACTGAGGCTGCCAGTTAGACAGTACTAAAAAAATTTATCTTAGTATGAACTTTGTTCCTCTCTAATATGAAATCACCTGACAAGATAGCCAGTTTAAGAACTGTAATAGTTAGAAGTTATTCATCACTTTCATTGTGTTATGAAGAGTACAGAGAGTACTCTGGGGAGAGACGCCAAAGCGCGATGGAAACTTTAATACTAAAAGTTATGAGAATACCTGTCTGCCATAATTTTTTGGCTCACTAAGGTGCACATTTTGAGAGATGGCAAGGAAAGTGAAGGAGAAAGTTTGAAGGATTCTCAAACTCTAAAGAGAAAAATTAACAGTTGGGAAATAAAGCCATAGTTATTCTACTTCTCTTCAAAAAAAAAATGAGTAGTAAAATAGGCAGTAATTAATTTGGACATTTTAGTTAGAAACACTATTACCACAGGACTTTGGGGGGGGGGGGCGGAAATTAAGTTGACTTCGGTTGCAAAACCAGATTTTATGTCTTTTATTAAAAAATTAAAAATCCAAGTTAATCATTTGGCACAATTGACAGTGGAAAAATTTTGTATCTTCTTCATAGTTCCTGTTAAAAAGTTTTAGTATTACTGTATCACTGTTGAAAAGATCATATTATCTGAGGTGTTGTGCATCATCCCGATTATGTGGTTGGGAAAGCTGGAGCCATCAAGGTGAAGACCTTTAAATAAGTTTAACTACTTAACTCTTACTGAAATTAATAGACTTTATATGTCTGAATGGCTAGTAAATCGTGGCCCTACAATTCTGGTATTGCTGAGATCATTATCAGACTGCAAGATCCTGTGCAATGGTATCAAAATCATGATTACTCTCTATGCTTTTGTCTAGTGCTATTGAACTAGTGAGGTAGAGCAAGGAAAGGGGAGCAGAGGGACAAACCAAGTGACTAGACCCGTATAACATCAACCTGGGAGTTTAGGTTGTATTCCCTGCACTGTGAACCTGGATTGGATGCACTAAGGTAGCTCTGGATAGTCAACTGGATCTAGCTGTTAACTTCATCTCAGCCCAGAGACCACAACTAGTAGTAAGACTGGAAGGAATACAAGGAGGTGACTACAGCAGTCCCAGATGGAAGCAGAGAAGATCTGTAAGTTCAAATACAACATAATCTCATAAATATTAGTATTAGTCTACCCAGTTCTAATTAAGGCCTTTGTTGACATACTACAGGAGCTCAGCACCACTGACTCAGTATTTTTAGGACTGTCTGTGCCACACCCAAGGGTTTCCAGATTAACCCATATTTTCTGTAATCCTGCACTCCATTGCTCTAGAGAACAGAAAACTGTCTGAAAGCATACTTAACACCAGCATGTGTCCAAGATTTCCTAGGTATGTCTTCTTTCTGCCTAAATTCTGTCTAGACAGATTCACAGATTGTCTAAACTTGTCCTGGATTTCTGGATGTCTTCTAGCCAATAAAGCTGGCTGTTACAGCACAGGCACAGTAACTCCAAACAGGCTGCCATACCCCTTGAAACCCCAGTAATACCCACAGCACAGATGTTGTTTCAAATAACACTATCTAGGGATAAGCTGGTCAAATGTAGTTAGGTCTATTCTGAATGTGTACACACACTTTAAGTACTGAAAATTGACAGTTTTCTCAAAAGGTATTCAGCAAAACAGTGGCTAAAAACGGTTATTTTAAATCCAATTTTTGAGGACATTGTATTTATGCCCCTTTTCATAAGTCAAAACTCCTGGTTGTACACCAAATGTTTAACAGGTAACTTTGCTTTTATTGGTCCTCCGTTCTCCAGGTAGGCACAACCTCTCCCATCCTACTTGCACCAGCTAATGCACTAACCATCCTTCTGCTCTCCGATATCTACCCAGACTACTGAAACTTATGTATTTGATAGTTTTTAACCCAGAGAAATTAAACATTTAGTAGGAAAAAAATATGACATTTATAGACCAGCTATTTAAAGCACTAGCTAAAAGGAAAAAGATATGATAAAAAGTATTAACTAATGCTTTCTAAAACACATTTGCAATTATACCATTAACTATGCCTGTTACGAGAGCAAACTATATGTGACAACCTGTCTAGAAAAGTATAAAGTACATTCTCTCCCCAAGATTTATTCAAGTAAAATCTTGAATCAATAAGCCAAGAAACTTGACAAAAATTACAACTTTGTTTTCTTTTAAAAGTCATTATATTCAACTCCTGCATATGGCATTACCCCTCAAATGAACAAAGGCATATTCAAGTTTCAAACACAGGAAAAATATTCCTAACGTTCTTACTCTGAATACTAAACTTTTAATTAAAATCAGGAAATGCCTGATAAGTGTTAGAAGGGATGATATGAATTTCACATGTAAACAAAAACCCTCCCATACAACATAATATGCATAAATGAGAAGGATCAAAAGGTGAAAAAAGGCATTAATTTCAGTCTGTTGTGCAGTACCTGTGGTCTGAGTGGGACATTTTGTTAATACTTCTGGTGCTCTGAATCCAGGTGTTCCTGCCCTGGGAGCAACTTGCTGACACCTTGTAATGAGACAAACATGTTTAGAAAATAAAAGGTGATAAGTAACTTCTAGTTCTAATAATGCTTAATATTATATACTTGTGTAAGATGTGTAAACAGTCTAACCCTGCCTTATTCAAGTTTTATAGAAGTTTGAAGCATCTTATAATTATCTAGCATGAAATTATGTGGCATAATAGACTTATATTATCTATTGTATTATTATATTTTTATTATATTATCTATCATAAGGTAATACCACAGAATACTTATTGCATACTTCACTCACAATGACCTTCTTTAGTTTCATTCAACAGCAGGCTTGTTTTCATAGGAAACTTTAAAGTTGAGACTGATTAACCAAAGGCAAAAAATGCACTAGATTAGTGAATGTGGATGCTCTGGCTTTGTATTACTCCACAGCAAACTAAGGTTCAGTACTTCTGAGTGTTGACAAGAATGTACTTTTCATTAGATTAACTAAAAGGTATGAGATTATCATTATTTAAAAAAAAAAAAACAAACAACTTTCCAGAGCTTTCTTGTATGGCTTAAAGTGCCTTCCTTCTATGGGCTACTTCTGAGTCTGGCAAATTCCTCATGTTTCATACTTCCGAAATGAAGTTGATATCACCATATTTTGACAGTCTGGGAAGAGAGGGACCCCACAGTTTCATGACTATGCCTAGTGAAGCAGAATTCTCTATATTAATCTGTGTTCCTTAATGTGTGGATAAAGGCAATAGGAGATCATAACCAAAAGTAACTGTAGAGGGATGGAGCTGAACTGAGTTATTAAGATTCTCTAACCTATTATTAAAACTTAAACTTTATTTTTTAAATTAACAAATACAAAACAGTCATGCTCCCTTTTTATTCTACATTTCATGATTTCCAGAATCCAAGCTGTTGGTGTGATTTAGGCCTATTAGATAACTATTAATGACATATTGATGTATTGTCTTCTAAGTGTTGTAATTAACTTGAGTGATTGGCTACAACACATGTAGGTGGATAATAAAATACAACAACAAAAAATCATTAACAGTGAATCTCTCTTGCTGCAGATAGCAGTGAACCAATTATTCCATGAACTATTCTTGTTTAAAAAGAGCATACTCAGTGTTTTAAGGGTTGCACAGATCAAATGCTATCTTTTACCAACTAAATCAGCTGTCTAGTAAATCTAAGTTTCTGAGCGTGCTTGACAGCACAGCAGACAATTTTACAACATTGTCAAAACAAATTACCTTGAAAGGCAAACACTGCAAACTCTTTCTGTTGCGAAACAGTCACAGGTCAGGTTTGAGGGACAACCACTGGCAGCTTTCCTGGCTGCCCCATTGCTCACTGTTTTGGTAGAAATAATCTTCTTCTTTGTTACTAACTTCCTAGATGAAACATCTATCATCTTTGATTGTTTTATGAGCTGCAATGTAGATATTTCAGAGAAGGTGACATAGTTAAGAAGCTTCCCTTTACATACAGATAGGCCAGTTCCTAAAATACTATGACTGAACAGGTGCTCATGAGCAAAAAGCTGCAGTTTTAAAACAGAAGACAGCAAACCTTTTTAACAATAGCACATCTATAAAATAGACACTGGAGCTTTCTAAATACCCTGAATTTTTCCTCCCCTTCCCCTTTAGAAAACATTTTTCAGTGTTTACTAAAACACAAATACATTAGGTACTCTGAAGCTACAAGACAAAGATTTTTCAAGTTACTATCATGTTTCAAGAATTCTTTTGGTTCAACATGAAAATTAAAAAAATGTACACAAAATGCCACAGCAACACACAGGCTCTAATTCTACAATAAGATGATCACTGGTGGCCAAACCCTCTAATTTAGTTGGGGTTTCTCCCTTGTCATATTAAATACTAATTACAAGAAGTACAGAAAAGTATTTACTACAAGTTTTCTCTCTAGCTTCAACTGTAAAATGAAAAGAAAATGAAGTTTCACAAGATAAGTACATCCTAGTTGCACAGATACATGTGTAGGAAAAAAAGATAAATTTAGCATACAAACAAGATCAGCTAGAGAGACAGCTCCAAAACTAGTTCTTTTGAGTTTCAAAAGGGACTGAAACAGAAATGAAAAATTCTTTGAGCCTTTCAGCAAAGACACACTTAATAATCTGCTCAAAAACTTCTAGTCCCACAACATCCTGGAGTAGTGTCCAGTCTTACAGAACAACCAGTTCTATAATTTTTCAAATATGTAACAGATTGCTCTTCCTGATGAGTCATACTTCTTACTTTTGTGCTCGAGTTCTCCTGGTATGTGGAACTATAGACATTGAAATTCCTCTCTCCAAAGACAGAGCGCTGGACAGAATGGTGCACAGAATCCTCCTACAATACCAACAAAAAGGACAATAAGGATCCTATCTAACACACAGTCAGCTGAATACTGACAGTTAAAAAAAAAAAGTGTGAAGTGATATAAAACAAGAACAGCTGCATAGTAAGTTATTTTCAGGCATCAGTTTACTGTGGATGAAGAAAACATGGTCTAGACAGAACAGCAAACATGCTTACAAAACTAATCACACCTCAGAAGTACCCCAAGACAATCATCTGTATGGCATTTGTTATGCAACTAATAACTAAACGTAGATGAAAAATTATTGGCTTGGAGAAGAGTTCCGCAGTACATGTCATTTAAAAAAATATTTAAGGCTGTCTAAATAGTAATCCGTGCTAGGGTTTTATACCACCTTTGGCATTGTGTTGTATCTAACAGATAATGAAATGCCAATAGGGTTACATAGCCACTTTGATAAGAAAACTGTGATTCTGCGCATCACATTAGGATCCCCCAAGATACGCGTGCACAACTTTTGTTCAAGTATTACATCTCCCCCTGTTGGATGAAGTAATACATTAAACATACAACAATATTAATGAAAAAGACTGAGAACCTTTCCTCCTCTTCCTTGTTTAATCTGTATTTTTGAAAGTGAGCTGGACCTTTTATCAGCTGCTTTTGAGGCTGACTGTTGAGCTATCTGTTTAGCTGCTGTGACACTGACAGAAACCCCATTTCCCAAGGCTATGGTGGGATTATTTTGCAAGCAACTTCCCTGCTTGTCTTCAGAGTGGGCAGTTTTGAGAAGTTCAATTTTCGTATCAGGGGTTCCTTGTGCTAAGCCAAAATCTACCAAGGCATACCTGAAAGACACAAATTTAGAATCAGGAGTCACAAAGTATCCATCAGTCAGTTCAATTTACTATTCATTACTTGTTTACTTATCTTTCTTTCAATTTTACTCAGTATGTTGCTCGTCTGCTGTTGCCAGCACCACAGTCCTGTTTTCCTCCTCCTCCTCTTGTCCTACCTTACCTATGCCCTCAATGTTTTTACCCTATATCCATCATACTTCGTTGTTTCTTGTACCAAAATCTTCTCAAATGCATACTTTCTCCAGTGGTGTTAAAAAAATACTCCCAGCAACTCTGTTGTGGGGTTCTTCTAATCCTACAGCTCCAAACCTTCAGCCAACAATGAAGTACAAGTGACTTGACCCTTGCAGGATTCCCGTGGGCAGAGAAGAAATGTAGCAGTGAAGACAAACAAGACTAACAATGCTGAGATTTTTTCCAGACATCAAGCCATACTACTGGAATTTATTTCAGTCTTCAAACAGGTAAGACTACATTAGTTCACAATTCAGATCCGTCTTTAAAAGAATTATTTTTTGCTACAACCAGTACAAAGACAATCCAGCTGTCTCTGGGTCTCAGACAAACTCAATTTCATGGCCTCCACATGTAAAGATTAAGGCTCAAACAAATGCTGGAAGAGCCAAAACAACAGTACGAATTATTTTGACGCATTTAAAAAAAAAAAATAAGTAACTCAGTATTTCTCAAATTTTTAAGCTTGTGGTTTGACAAAAAATAATCAAACCTCCCCTACAAATTTCCACTACATAGAGTCCTAGGATCATTTAGGTTGGAAAAGACCTTTAAGATAGAGTCCAACCCTTAACCTAGCACTGCCCAGTCTACCACTAAACTGTGTCCCTAAGCACCACATCTACACATCTTTTAAATACCTCCAGGGATGGTGACTCCACCACTTCCCTGGGCAGCCTGTTCCAGTGCTTGACAACACTTTCAGTGAAGAAATTCTTCCTAATATCCAATCTAAACCTCCCCTGGCACAACTTGAGGCCCTTTCCTCTTGTCCTGTCACTTGTTACCAGGGAAAAGAGACTGACACCCACCTCAGTACAACCTCCTTTCAGGCAGCTGTAGAAAACGATAAGGTCTCCCCTCAACCTCCTTTTCTCCAGGCTAAACCCCAGTTCCCTCATCCGCTCCTCATAAGACTTGTGCTCTAGATCCCTCACCAGCTTCGTTGCCCTTCTTTGGACGTGGTCCAGCACCTAGTGTCTGAATTGTACATAGCACAATACTCACCAATACAGCCATAGGACTGCTAGCACTAAAACAGTACTTTATTCTATCTATTTCAGCTTCACAAAAAAGCAGCACCTCGCTTTCTACAGTCTTTAAATATTGTAATTTGCAGGAAAAAACCCAGCCCTACTAGTTCTAAACATTAATTCAATGTAAAGTGAAAACAGCCCAAATTCAGCTATCTTATCTGTATCAGTTTTACTCTATCCACAAGTAGAAATTTACAAGTATCAATCACAAGTCACTATTAGCTTTTTTATTAAAAAAAATCCCAACTGATTTTATTCTTCTCATTCTTATTAAAAAATGTAGTATTTGTACCCAATAGTAAAATCTTCATTTTTTCAGGTACTTGTCACTCTGAAGCAGATACTACATTAAGTATGAAAAAACAATTCCTTCCCTCCTCAAATCCCTAAACACTGAAAGAAAAATTTTACAAATAAAAAACTACTTTTTTAGTTTTATTATTTAAGCACATGTTATGCAGCTGGAAGGAAAAAAAACCAAAAGCCTAATCGACTCTGTTCTGCCAAGGCACACATCCCCAAATGAGATCACAATATGGTCATCTGGACAGACTTACTCTTTAAGCTGCCTGTTGTAGAGGAAGTTACTGGGCTTGACGTCACGGTGAACAATACCAAAGTGATGAATGCGCCTCAACGCTTTAAACAGATTAAACATGTATTCCCTCACTTCTTCAAAGGAAAGAGAATTCAAAATGTCCTGGAAGATTATTTGGATACTGTAATTATGCAACAGTTTTTAATTTAAAACTTTTACTACACATAAGAAGTCTGGGACTCACCAAGAAGGATTCATGTTCCAGATATGGCATAACAATAACCACATGGTCATTTTTCCTAAAGCAATATTTTACTCCCATAACATTATCTTGTCCCCTAGAAGAAAAATAATGTCACTGAATAAAGATCAGAAGATGGATGTTTATTTTCATTTACTTCTTAAAAACTTCAATCAGGCTTTCTGTTATAATCTGATTTATATTTTGACAGCAGTCTTATCAGCAGTCAGTAGTTATGCTGTTGCCTCTCATTGCTATGTTCCATTTGAGTTCTGCAATCTGCAATGAGGTATCCACAGATTATCTGTGGGGCCATGATTTGTAGTTACTGCTGTAATTAAATGTAGGACCTAACTTTCATGATACCAACTGCTTTAAGAAGGTGCTATTTAGCACACTCTGGCAACAAGTATTCATTCCTAAAACCACAGTTTCTGATTAAGAGATTATTTTTTCCAAGCATTTCAGAACTGGAATATTAGTTATCACAGAGATACATCATAGAATTTCTCAGATGGAAAATACAGCACCATCTGCAAACTGAGACGAGTAGAAAAGGGCATCCATTGCAGGTAAGACACTCCAATTCTTATTTGCTCTTGATAGAAAGAATATACATTTCTGCGGTTAAAAAAAGGCAAGCAAAGTGCCAAAACTTAAAATAAATAAATACAGAACAGTGAGACAATGTTCAGCAGCTTAGTCATGACAGTCATAACTTTTTTGTTTATGTACCCTGCTACTGTGAGGCACTGAAGTTCAGCAGCAATTCGCAGAGGGTGGCTGGTTGGAATCAAGTGCTTCAGAGCCATTTTTTCCTCGTATCCTGTTTGTAGTTGTGCTGTGGCCAAGTAAACTGAACTAAAAGTACCTGTAAAAAGGGGAGAAAAACACTGTCTTCAGCATTTTTAATTAGGTCAATTCAGATTTTTGCAGAAGTGATCTAACTGTTCACAGTCCCACAGTATACTTGATACTACATCAAAAGCAGATTCTAGAAGAGAAAAATGCAGTTCCTTTTTTTCTCCTACTGAATTCAGTGATCTTGTATACAAGTTTTTTATGTCAGTAAAAATGCAAATGTAACACTGTCTAACTTGCTTGAGACACAGAGCTCTTTGAATGTAAATTTCCTGTCTTTGATTTGCTTTCTTGTCTAGGTACCTTACTTTCATCTGACATCTAACTCTTCTCTCCTTACGATGTAAGTGGGGTATATAATGCTAATCTGGAAAGTACTGCCTTTACTATTCAAAGAACTTCTGAAATTGCTACATTTTTCTTAATTCTGTTACCTTATCTACAAAGTAAGACTTCTCACATGATGTGTAACTTTACTATTTGTTTGCCCAGAGCATTATCGCATAGACAGAACATGATAGACCCATTTGAAAAAGAGAATATTCAGACCGTATGCTAAACTTACCCACCCATTTCATTTTAAGGATATTCTAATATACCTCTTAGGAGGTTCATTTATCCTAATGATCTGATATCTGAACATACAAGTTGAAGCATTCTTCCATATGAATAAACAGTACAAATTACTTTTGATTACATTTTAAGTATTGTGCTTGCATCATGCTAGTTTAACAGTCTGTAAGTGCATACATACATCAAAATGCCAGCAAAAACTCTAAGTACTTCTTGCAGTCATAAACAAAAAAAAATCTAGAGTCTCATACATTCAGTAGAATTGATTACAGCAACAAGGGTTACCAAGTTGACCTTAGACATTATTTTTGAGAACTACTAAAATGAAAGTGACTCCAGAGTGGAATCTTAAGTTGAAGCTTTTCTCATAATGCTGCAGAAGTGCAAGTATTTTTTAAAAGCATTGTTTGCTCCCAATAACAAAATCAGAGTACTATTCATAAACAGATATTTTGTTTAATTATACTGTCTTTTTTATGACAGGCAGAACACCTTTTTTCTGTTGTTTTGTTTTTGAAACTTTGTATTGCTGTGGTATATGGAACTGGGGTTATTTGGGGGCGGGGAGCAGAGACAAAAACTTTTAGCCATCTAGCCTGCCATCACAGGTATTCCATCACAAAATAGTTGTTAAACAACCCAGCTCCTCACCAACATCTTTGTTTAAAAGTGTGAAATATCACAAAGCATTTCAGAGATCAAACGGGTAAAGTTCCAAAAAGTGCCGAAACCTGCACTCAGAAGTACCTAGGAATCTATTTAATAGTCATGATTAACAGTCATTGAAGGTATCAGCAATAGTATCTGTTGAAGGCAAGGTATACACAAGTGTTCTAAAATTTGATACTGTATGTCTTAAAAAAAAAAAAAGTTGTTTTTTTTTTAAATATCAGCTATAATCTTTCAGTCTCCTTCAGTTCTGCCCACAGGGTTTCAGCAGAAAGAAAGACATCTTAAGGAACAGTAGTTAAATATATTAAATAGATTTCATGTGTAAAAGAGAAAAAGAATGGAGTTAGTTATTCAAATCTATCTCAAAAAATTTTAGTTGTCAAAACTGGAATGCTGTTTTTTTGAAAGGCTTTAATATACCAGATTTTCAAGAAAATATCTTGAAAATGTCCCTAATTAACATACCTATGCGCTCAGCAACATATTAGAATTCATACAGAGACCAAGAATTAAATCAAAAATGCATCTGGCTTGAATTGCATATATTGGGATCTTAGATTTATACATTTTAAATTAGAAATACCAAAAGAAATCTTAGTCTAAGCAAGCTAAAATAAAACATTTACCTTCTCCAATTTTTTCCTTGATTTTGAACACATTTACAAGCTGTGGCACTGCTTCATAAAGTTTTTCAATGTCTTTTTTTATTCCTGCTGTGGAAAAAATGGGAAAAGTTAGGAAATTTATTTCTTGATTCCATATCTGATCTATATTTGCAATCACAAATCACACTTGAGTTCACAGGACTGTGAATTCACATAAATAGAGGAAAAAACAGCAGACAGGTATCTATCCCTGCTGACATTACCATCTGCATACTTGATAGTGTTGTTGTTCATCACGCTCCCTTTTAAGCTGCAGCATTTAAAAATTTGGTGGTTTTTTTTTTTTACTTATCTGCTACCTAGCAGTTCCTGAGAGGACAAAAGCCTTCTGGTTAGTAAGACATCAGATTACAGCTCATTGATAAATGTTTTCATGAGATTTGCAATGTCAATTTCATAAAAGACAAATTATAATAGTTGTTTCTGTAAGCACAGGAGCACATCCATCGGATGCAAATCAAAAAGGTAGGAAAATAATTTTTTTTTTTAAGATCAACAATGCATTCTTTCACACTGTTACTTAAAATAATAAACGCCAAAAACCATGTTTGCTCTGCATTTAAATTGATGCACTTTGTGCTGCGATCACTAGATGGCATGACAAGGATGTTGTACTGTATTATTTCAAAAAATTATGTAGTTTTCCATTCAGTTTATGAATCCTTGTCATTTAAACGTTCTCTATACCCTGCATAGGAATTCACTTCTTTTGAAGCTGTGAAGTATGTAGAGGCTGTGACTAATTTCTGTAAAGCAGGGGTGAAGAATATTTTATTATGTAGAACTAAGCACAAACAGGTATTTGGAAAGCAATCAAATAGAAAAAAGAAATGTGTATACATTTTTCATCCTAAAAATAATAAATTAAATTTAACATAAATATATAGTGTTGTATACATAAAAATGTGCTATGTTTTACCAGGAGCAAAAGTCATATGCAATGAGAAAAATTTTCAAAATATCACTGATATGCTAGAAACAAAGTATGGATTAGCGTGCATCCCCAATCTTCTATGCTAGCTCACTTTGTACAGCAACAGAATCTGTCTCCCTAAAGAACCCTTTCTTCCTGGTAAAAGCCCAGTAAATTAGTTGGTAATTCAAGTTATAATTTTTGACTGTAATTTCTTTTTATTTCAAAAAATTGTAAAACCCAACATACATTTGAGAACTGAAACCTGCTGCCTCTCTTACTATCCATTTACTTTTTTTTTTTTCTTCCCTTTAAATTGTTCCCTCTGCTTCTCCAAGTTATTTTGTTTTAAGTCATTTCGGTAGGGATATTTCAGAAATGAAAAAATACCTCTGTACTACACACCAAAACCATTAACATTCATAAAAGATACATTTGATTAACCAATAAAAGGTTAATCAGTTTTGCTAGGAATCATATTTAAAAACTTCAAAATATGCTAGGATAAAAATGACCAGGCTTGTACTAACAGTCAAGATGTACAGGACCTTGTGTCTTAATAATCCCTGAAGGAAAAGGCTAAGGAAAACTGGTCAACTGTACAGTTATTCTGGTTATTCCCCAATTTTACAGAGCCAGATTAAGCTAAATACCTTGAAAAGTAGGAAATTGAAAGTTTGCAAAACCCCTTCATTTTCCTGTCAATATAGTAGAAATTTGTTGAAAATACACTAAAAATTCAAGAAGTTACTACCTAACATTGCTTTCATAGCATTCATATTGCCCATGTGCTCTGAACTTTGTCAAGAAATTTATCTATTATTGCTGTAATTCTTGTTGTTTTGTCACTAAAAAAGAACTGTTGATAAAAAGTTTTATCATTTAAAAAGTAGTATTTCCAGTTAGTTTGCACAGTAATTTCAATTTTTCAAACAAATGTTTGTGTATTACATAACAAATGTAAAACATTCAAGAAAGCTTTCTGAAATCTTCAGAAAATACAGGAAGGGTAAAGGCTGGTATTTGTACCGTGTTCCATTTCCCCCAAGAATACTCAAAAATGTTAAGACATGAAACCACATAACAACTATAAAGAACTTAACATTGAAACATTATTGCGTCGCTCAAAGACCTAGGCTTTCCCCTCTGGAAGACAGTCCTGTTACTGGCTTCTGAAACATCCTACACAAACATGATCCCAAGAGGTCAGTAGCCACAGGACAGAGCTACAAGACTGTTTTCAACAGTGATACAGTTCTGACAGGCTCTGTTAGAACAACATTGCTTAGAACTAGTTTGCTATCTAACCTGCTCCAAATAAAGCAACTTAGTTTTGTTCCAATACTTGCATTTTACTCAGACTTCTTACGAGAGTTGCTTAGGCTTCAGTTTTTACTAAAGAAAAAAGTATACTGACAGTAACTTACCACATAAAATTTGCACTGGAATTTCTCCAGTAAAGTTGCTTGGTTAGGAAAAAACGTGTTACTTCTTGCAAAAAGCAAGACTCCCAACAAGGACTCAAAAGACCTTTTAAGTCTTTAGAAACTGGCGGATTTCTACTTTCCCTACCCATATCAGGTTTTGGGTTGTTTTGTGCCACCAGTCTAACAGTCCTAAGGTAGATACTAACAATCATGAAAAGCTCTCTCAGTAACTGCTACAGCATCTGCCAAATACTCCATTTTGTCTGACAATGAATTCAGGTTCCTGCCTGGACAAAGTTCAATGCTATCGGAGCACGAACAGCTGGGTTACACAGGTAGCAGATTCTAGGCCAGCGTAGTGCCTACCCAAGGCACTGAGAGCATTCAGTAACTCAGCACAGCTTCTTGTGTTGAAAGATCCCGAAAAGTGCTAGAAACAGTCAGCAACTGTCCTTGTTGACAGACAGCAGTATAAACATCATCTGTTCTCTTCTGGGACCTGAATCCCCAGTTGGCTATAGAGAACATACAGTCATTGGATATTATTATTATACACTGATGGTACAACATTTCTATGAGCAGATTTTAAAGTAATTTCTTTACTTCCTAGAATGAAAAGAATTTGCCAAGTGAGACAATTAAACGTTATTCAGCATCACTCTATGTAATTCTGGACGTAGATGTCCAGGGGACTGACAGAGGACTACCTTTTTCTAGGAAAATTAGTAGCCATTATATATATAAGCTGGCTGACCACCCACAATTACCGAGCAAGCATTGCACAGAAGGTCCAGATTGTGAATGTACTTCAAAGAGACTCAAAAACGAGCAATAAAAACACTATCAGAACACGTTTTGTAGTTCAGCTTCTCTGGTAAGAGCGAACAGTGTTTTTATGCACATAGACACATCTAAAGATATTTAAGGATAAGGCTGGCGACTATAGGTTAAAAGGCATGTGTACTTGTCTGGTCAGAGAATTTTATTCTCAGCGATTGCCTTTTTTGAATTCTGGTATCCTCTTATAATAACATACTCTGTAATAAATAGTAGGGTTCCTGAATTGTGACAAACTACTGCTGCTGAAGTTTTGTAACACACAAAAAGCAGGAATAAACTTAAAATCAAAAGCCACCTCAAACATTGTCATTTAATTAATTCTTTATACAATAGGATCATATACTGACAGGCTTATAATTGATGCTGAAACCTCCTGAAGCGACGAAGCAGTATGTCAGCAACAAAACATAATGTTAGCCATCTCTGTTTTAGCATGTACCTGAAAGCTTGCTGTTCTGCTCATGCTTCCCATGGAAGTCTTCAGCCTGATGAGGGTGCTGTTCATCACAGTGAGCCTTCAACACCGTCTCCATCACAAAACAAACCTGAAGTTAAAATTCCAAGACTTTGAGGACCACTTCTGAACACCTGGGGGAGCAAGCATATCTGGTTAGACACTTCCTGGCCCTGCACTTAGTTACTGAGGTGAAATTTAGGGAGTCTGAGGAGTTCCTCTGTGCTACCTAAAACAAGAAAGCATAACCCATAATCCCAGAGAAAAACTAACCCAGTAAAACCCCTCTATCTCTAGTAAGAAGAAAAAAGGGGGAAGAGAAGGAAGACAGGAGGATAAACTGAGACACAAATTATGTTCTTTCATCTCTTGTGTGTTTTCTCATTCACATTAAAGCATTATCTTTTCCCTGAAGTTTGCTTTGAAAGACAAGGAACTGATGCACACAGAAACAGCTGCATTGGATACTGCAACACCCATACAGACAGAAAACCTGAAAGAAATAAGAGAAAAATATATCGTCTCAATATGAGAGATTTCTCTCTCTTCTAGATAAAATCAACAAAAGGCATTATTATTTGTTGCCCTCTCCCATAACAAGAAATAATAGCACATGCTTATTTTGAAATGCTTCTTGCCTGTGAATCAGTAAAGTGTACTAATATTGTACATGCAAAAAATACTGTACAACCAAAAAACTGATAATATCATGAAGAAAGGCAGAGAGCCCCAGGGCAGGATAACCAGTGATAAGTGAGCCTGAAAGCACCACTTCTTACAGTTGCCCAACACTGGTTCCATTCAAAGATCTTCCTTGCATGTAACTTTGCCAAATCTTCAAAGTTCTAACTGAGCTTTTCCACACAGGGGAAACATATTCTGAAAAACTTCAAATTAAAGGATTCATCTGTTTCAGCTATGGAGCTAAAAATATATTTTGTCCCCAAAGAATGTGAGCTACCTTGAGTCTGTCATCCTTGTGCAAGAGAACAGGGACAGGCAACAGTCTCTTTTTTTGAGGGAGCTTTGCTGGAAAGTGGGACTTGGGAACTAATGGAATGAGATTAGAGATATTTCTAGACTCTCACAGGTAGACACTCCCTCCGCTAGTGCTGAGTAGGCAGACAAGCCTGTTCCAAACCTGAAACAGCATAGCCTCATTAGCAGAATAAGTAGTGCAAATTAATACAAACACCCCTTCTCCCCGCCGCTCACTGCCGCTCACCACGGCCTACTTGCTCTGATTCAGCCCCACGCCAGCCTCAGTTCTAGGCTCTTCCAGTTCAAGGCAGGTCACAAACACCTTCTTTGGAAAAAGAAAATGCATGCTTCTGTCTGCCTGCAAACCACCATAGGAACATGTTCATGGCTTGCTGGCCATGAGGAGGGTGAAAGGGGCTCAATAACTCAAGGTGTCATTTCCATTCATTTATGTTAAATAAAGAAGCTACTATCTGCAGAACTGGATACCTCGAATACTTGAGTATATTAAAAAATGGTTTACTACTCTGGAAGTGGGCTTAACAGTTATAAAATGGAACATCAAACAAAATCTGATTCAGATATTTACTTTTTACATTAAAAAACACTCAAAAGACACTATTAGATAAAAAATTAAGAGGAAGACCAAAATGATCCAAAGTTTCAGCTCAGACAACTTGCTTGCTGTTAAATCACATCTCCAATTTTAAAAAAAATGTTCTCCGTATCAAAACAAGAAAAAAAACAAAACCCAGATAACGACAGATTCAAACAGCCCACATTGCTTCATGGTCTTTTGAGTCAGCTATCTGAACCCTGCAGACAGAAATTAGTGACAGTGCTGCTGACTTCTTGGCTAAAGCAACGCTGCTAACAGGAACACAGTCTGCTGCCACTAAAATGCAAAGCTCCTTTAAGTGGGAATTTACACAGACACCCCTGGAAAAAGCTCAGCACGCCAAAATAAAAGTTGAGATTAAGATCTCTTTGTCATTTAATAAAAGCAAATGTTGTGGCTGGATTAAGTCTTGCAATAAATTGATGTTTTCTACAAAGACGAAATAAATCCGTCTATTACACGACAAGCAACAAAAGTCACACATCTAGAACTTCAATTTGCGCTGATGATGCCGATGCTGCCAGACAAAAGGAAAACGTCTGGTGCTTGTCAGAGCAGGTTGGCTTTACAGGACAGCCCCTCTAGCAAGGCTCCGGGCCAAGCCCACGTCCCCGGTTGCATTCGAACTGCAGCCTGAGAGCGCGCAGGCTGCAGACGGGCAGGGGCACCCGCGAAACGGCGGGGTCGGAGGCACCGTGCGAAGTGCAAGAGGTTATAACGAGGCGGACGGGGATCCGCGCGGGTGGGCCAGCGGGCGTGGGGCTTCCCGGGCGGTCACAGCCGCCAGGAGCGGGGAGAAGCAGCACCCCACCCCCACCCCCGGAGCTGCCCCTCAGCACCCCTCCGCCGGGCCAGGCGACCGTTCCGACCACGGGAACTGCCCCCCGCGGGGATCAGCCGGGACTAAGGCGGGGGGGAGGCAGCGCGGGGCCTCCCCACAGACGAGCAGGCCGCACCGGGCTGGGCCGGGTCCCTCCCCCGTCCTCACGGAGAGGCCGCGCGAGACCGGCGCCCCCGAGCCGCCGCGGCCGCAACCCGCCGGTGGGGAGGGGTTAGGGGGGTGTGCGGGCCGGCCGCGGTGCGGGCAGGGCAGGGCCGGGGGCTCGCGCGGGGACTCACGCGGGGCGCGGGCTGCCGGAACGCGCCGGGGTTTTGCCTGCTGCCGCCTTTTCCCGACCGCCCCTCCGCCACCAATCCCGGCCCTCGGCGGAAACCGCGGCCCCGGCCAATGGGGCCGTCGGCCGGAGGAGAGCGCGCTGCTATTGGCCGGCCGGCGGGGAAGAGGCCCGCCCAGAGCGGCCACTGGCGGCGCGCGCCAGGCGGGCTCGGCGGGCTCGGGCCTGCGGTTGGGGGGCCGCCGGTGGGGCGGCGAGTGAGGGCCGGGCCGGGCCGGGCCGGGCTGGGCCGGGCCGGGCCGCGGCTGCAGCCGCGCCACCCCGCGCAGCCGTGCTCCGGCCCGGGGGTGGGCAGCGCGGCCCGGCTCGCCCCCGGCCGCCGCCGGCTGCCGGGCCTGGTAACGAACGTCGTGTGGCCGTGACTGAGCGATCGGCGTTCAGCCAGCGCTGTGCGGGCGTAGAGGCCGTGCCTCGTGCCCGCCGAAGGGCCGAGGTGCCGCAGACCGAGGGGCTCCTCTGCCTCTCCCTGGGGCGGGGTGACGCTCCGCCGCAGGCGCCCGGGCAGGAGAATGCGCGGAGGCGGTCGGTGCGCGTCTTGAGACGGGTTGTGTGGGTCCGCTGCTCCGGGGGTCTGGAACTGTTCAAGATACTCGTGCTCGGTACAACAGTATTCAGCCCTTGTACATTTTATTTCTTACATGTGATTTCTGCGAAATAATTACAGTCCCTGGATAAGATCTTGTTCTCATTAGCTCAGCTATAAATTCAGTTAAATAGTTGAGAGTCCACGAAACGACTCTCCATTTACACCAATAATAACAGAGAACATAACTTGGCTTGCAGCTTTGTCTTATTACCTGATTATGTAACAAAAGGAATTGCACAGAATACAAAATTAAATATGCATCTTGATTCTGGTCTGCACTGTAGCCACTGATCAACCATGAGCAGGACTAGGAAAAGAGACTATTTATTGGAATTATGTTTTGCTGTTGAAAGTGGTTGGATTTTACTGAAGCCAATGCAGTTGCATGTTTGGAAATAAAAGAATTTAGCACTTTTTTGTCTTTCATCCATTTTGGGCATTATTTATTTTTATTTTAAGATAAAATAATACTGCTCTTTTTAAAGACTAGCTCTCCTGTATTTGACAATGTATAGATCTCTTGTTCACTAGAACATGAACTACAATACTCTTGTTTATTGCATATTCCATGTAGAGCTATCTAACTGCACCCCTTGGTAAATAACAACCAAGCCTGGGGTTGCCCAAGTGCCCAAGGCAACACTGTAACTTGGCTATTACCTTATAATATGCTGCGTTTAGGTTAAGAAAAATGTTAAAAGCAAAAACAGGTTCCACCACTTTTGCAAACTTGCGTTGTTTTCTATGACACAGTTCAGAAGGAGGGTGCAGAAACAAGTTGCTGAGCTGCTTGGGGGGGTGTTTTGATGTGTGTGTGGTTTTTTCCAACAGTTGTTTAAATTTGCACTTTCTGTTTAGAGCTCTAATGAACCAGTGCAGCAGCTTGAGATTTAGCTACGTATACTAACTCTCAATAATTTCAGTTAAGAGTGACAGTATTTAAAAGCAGATTATAGCAAACATGAATTGAATGAGGAATAATGACAAAATAATGCAGGCCAAATTCTGTTCTTTCTTTTATCCATGTAATCTTACAGAAGTTAGAAGAGTAGCATAAACATTCATGAGCATAGGCTTGTCCTAGTGCTAATGACAGGCACCGTCATTCTAAATTAACCTCTTGTGACAATCTTACCTGCATTCATTTCTGAATACTGTATTGAATCATGGATTACTTTTTCAGATTAATACTTGCAAAATAGCTGGTGATTATTTATGGGTTGCATATTTAGCTCTGCTGTCTCCTGGATAGGTCAGGGTTTCCGACAACCTCCCTGGCCTCACTGCCTAGGAGTTGTCATCGTGTGAAATACCAAATCATGACCGTTTCTGTACAGCCCCCATTATTGACGTTGTCAGTCATATCCATACTACCTTTCTCCCCATCACTTAGGTTGCATTCATACACAGCGAGAAATTTGTCTGATTATATCTTCTGATCTAGACCTTGTCTAGCTGTGGTTTCTTTCCCTGCAATATCTCAATTTATCTTGCTTCCAACACCTAAAATCATTTTCATTTAGATACAGGTCATTTATCTACCTTGATCACTTGTTCCTCTCCATTTCCTCCTTTCCTATTGATCCAAATGTGTTGTGCTCTCTCGTGCTGTCTTTCCAGTGATTCTGGTTCTCCATCATGTCAAATTTACATTTATTTGTTCTCGGGAGCATAACTACCCTTGTAATATAATCTAATACTCTCTCTTATTTGATTGTCCTACTCTTTTTAGTCTGCCAGAAATGCCAGCCTTGATGCTCGCCTTCATTTATCTCTCTAAAAAAGGCTTTTTCCCTTCTTGCTTCTCCTCTGTTTAAGGAGGAAGTTCAGGCAAATTGGCTATGACTCTCCTCGTATGAATATCTTCTCAAAAGTCACCTCTTCATCAATGTCTCTCTTCATGTACATCTTCACAGGAGAGTGACAGATTATGTGTACTGTTTCCACTATATTTCCTCAGTACTTTCTTAAGTATCTCTAGTTTATTTTTGCTTTATCCAGAATGAATGTAGAATAGGTAAAGGCACAGCTTCTGCACAGCTTCTGTGCCTTTGCTACAGCATGAGACACTCCTGTTGGCTTGGGTAAGCAGAAACCCCTTCTTTGCTGTTGGGGCAGAGAACGTTCCATCTTCTCATTCAACACTGAGCTTCCAGTTCTAACAAATACCCAAGGTAGGAACTTCTCTGAAGGAAGGAGAAGAAATTGCATCAACTGAATATGACAAACAAAGCAGCATGTCTAATGCTCTGTAAGCCAAACTGCTGCACTGTCTTCTCTTGTGGCTTTATCTCTGGGTTGGATCTGGAGGATGAGACCAAATGACAAGCCAGGCCTGTGCAGAACATTCCTTACAGCTGACAAGCAAATCGCCAAAGCCCACCTCTGGGACCTCGCCAAGAAAGGATCCAAACGTTGCTGTGCAATTGCATCCACTGCTGCCAGAATCTGCAGCTAAATCAAAATTTTGTATCTGCTGACAGATCTAAAAGAATCCGTGCTGACACTAGAGCACATCTATTAACCTCTTCCTAGGTCAATTAAACTAGTCAACGTCTCCCTGTGTTTGTACTGTCCTCCAGCCTTGAAAAAAAGATAAGCAAGATCCAGGAAGATAATTGATGAATGTGTCCAGCGCAGACAGAGGTAGGAGATCCTTACATCCCCCTGCTGCCAAGAACATCTGCTCATAAATTAGAAACTTAGAAATCAGAAACTACTTAGAAATGAGCAAATAAAGGTAGCTATTGCCCTGGCAGTATTAAAAATATATATACATATACATGTATACAAAATTAAATTTCAGTGATCATATAGACTGTTAAAATATATTAGTCTTCATTAGCTTAAATGCCACATTTTCCAACTTTTAATTCCTCTTTTTGTTAAGCAATATGATTCTATGGCAAAATTTTTCTCTCTTTAGCACCAGGTTGAGACAAATCTCTTCATGCTGTTGTGCCCTTTAGGAATACTGTCAAATTCAATCATTCAGGACTCATGAGTCTTGCACTAACATGAAGAGATTGATTTGAAAACCAGGGGACTAAAGTCCTTTTTTCTGTTTTTCATTTTCCATTTCCATACCTTAACTGTTTTGCAGGAAAGCTGAGATTGCCAGCTTTGGTCTCACATGCAAATGAGTGCTTCCCGATGCTACACAGCCCTAGAATATAATACACTCAGATGTCCAAGTGACTGTCTCTGCCAGTATTTTCTGATCAGTTATATTTGAAATGTCAAGAATTATTGTGGTGTCAGAAAATATACCAGAATATAGCAGTCTCTACAGCCTATTTAAAGGGAGTTAAAAATAGATATAAAAATTACCTCAGGGAAAGATGCAGGGGATTTCTTGACCTTTTATAAACTGGGTCCCATTCAAGCAAAGTATGTTTTAATAAAATCAATAGCAGACATATACCTAAGAATAAGGAATGCACGCTCTCCTATACAGTGGAAAAGTTTGAAAAGGACTGATGAATCAGCTGATCCATTTGCTGGGGCAAAAAGGGTTCATGCAAACCTTGACTTACAGACAGAGTGCAGATGTTAATGGTGGCAATTTTTACCTGTATGTGCAAATTGCTGAGGGTGATTAAGGCATGGTGTGCACAGTTCTGATGCTTACATTGCAAGATGGATACTGAAAAAATGGAAGTGAGTATAGAGAAGGGCTACAGAATGAGCTGAAGTCAGATAAAATGCCATGTAATTGAAGAATTAAAAACCTAAAAGATTGAAAGGTGAGTTGATAATAGTGTATACATATATGCACAGGAAAAAATATTGAATATAAGGGCCCCTTGAACCTACCAAAGAGAGAAATAAGAAAGAATAGTGCCTAGTAGCCAGAATCAAGCAAATTAAAATAGAGTAGTCTTCAGTACCTAATTCAGTACCACTGACAATAAGCAATCCTTGGAACAAACAGTTAAGGGCTGCAGTTGGTTCCTTGGCTCTTGATATCTTCAGATCGAGATTCAATGCCTTCCTGGAAAACGCAGGCTAGCCAAACACAGGCTACATTGCATTTGAGTATAGCAGGTTCAGTTCCGGGTTAAATACAGTTGCCTGTTATTTACAGCAGATCAGACTATATAACCCCATAGTCCCTCTTTTCTAGACTTCATAAATAAATTTTTGTTTTAAACTCTCCAAAACCTCTATAAAGAATTCTTTTCCTCCTATCACCCCAGTTTTAGATTTCCTTTCCATGTATGTGTTTGACTATCCTGTCCCACTTGCACAGAACTGTAGCCAGAAAAATATCACTGACAGGTAATGGGGAGATGACAGCACCCACTTGTGCCAGCTGTTGAGACTGTTCAACATCTCTCAGAGGAGTTTCTTATCTCTGGCCCTTGCCTTTATTTGTCCTCTAGGAGAATGCACTTTATCCATCCATCTCTCTCTATAGCTGGTCTGGGGTTGTACTTCAGAGACTTTTTTGGCCTTTAAAAGAAATCAGAATAGAAAACACCAAAGCTTTCCTCAGCAGCAACAATCAATTTAAAGTCATTTAAATGTTCTTATATTTGCTACAGCTTTTGTGATCGCTTACAGCCTAACAGGAATATTGGGCTTGACCAAGCTGGTACCTGATGTAACGAGGGGGAAAAGTTGCATCTTACGCATGTTGCTGAGTGCTTTTCCTTTCCCCATGTTGTATATTGTCTTTACTTGGAGCATCTGTTTGAATGTAGAGCTACAGTTTTCTTTGTTGTTCTCTATATTTTACCAACATACAAGGTTTTTCTCATGGTTAAATAAGAGATTCTGTTCTCCTAATAGATATGTAGATAACACTGTGCTTTTGCTCCACTATCTGACATAAGGCTGAATCGGGTAACCTCACTTACTGAATAATTGTGTTGTCACTGGGAATACTCACATATGTAAAATGATCAGGACTTGGCCCTTTGGTCCTATTTTTGTAATAAAAGATAAAATGCGATTTTTAGAAAACTGCAACTTATGACCATAATATTTATGAGGCTGTCAGGACTGCACTGTAAAAATTCATATTATTTAATTCTTCACTCTGACACTAAAGCATCATTTCATTTATATGCAAATAAGAATATACTCTACTGCTGTTTCTTCACTGAAGAAGCTGTTTGAATTATTCACATTTTATTAATAAAGCTTCATAAATAAGTATTTTTTCTACTCAATTGGTAGTGGCCAGGGGAGAGAATCTATTTATCAGACTTTGTTATTATGAGCTTCATAACAAAATATGAAGATTTATGGAGTACATAATTAGACGTTATGTGATTGTAATGGAAACATTGGGTTATCCAAATGAAATACTCTTTTCTTTATGCATTTCTCCTTGGTAGAGACACTTTCTGGAGAATGGATTAAACCCATCCCCACCACTAAATTCCAAGAACTGCCTGTGAAAGGAACAGAGCAATTTAATACCTTTTTTTGATCATACACTCTGAAATAATTTTGAACAATGAAAAGATGCTTAAGGAAGACTATAAGGAATGCCAGGGAGAAGCACGCGGGGAAAATGCTGTGCAGAGGTGCTGGTCTGCAGACCAAGGATTGACTGTGTGTATCCACAGCCTGAAACTGCCTGGCCTTTAAACCATCATTTAAGTATCCAGCATTTAATGTTCCCTTTGGGTACAGATCATAGTCAGAGTACTCCTGTGGTAAACTCAGACCTGTGCAGTCAAAGAGGCTGCCTACAGGGCTGAGACCCAGCACTGAACCCTGGTTCTGGCCAGCCAGGTCTGCAACCTCCTGATGGGTTTAGGCAGAACAGGGATGCCGTGGTTCTCAGCTTAGTCAAGACAGTTTCTACATGTGCGCAGCAGGAGGACTTTAGGAACCCAGGTATTTTCTCCAGCAAAATCAGAGCAAGCCATAGAGACTACAGTGACTAAAAGAAGTTTCTGTAAATTGCTTTGTCCAACTTAGGTCCATATATTGCAGTTAAAATAGGCACTTTTTGAAATACTGGCACTGAATTCTCCCTGTGGAGCTGAAGTATGAGACATATAGAGCAATACAGTCATGAGATGTCCAGTGTTATTGCACAATAGCACCTGTGTGCTTATAGATAACTTAATGAAAATTTAAGGGAAGAAGGCTGCGTGTGAAATACCTGCTGAATATTACAGATCAGCCCACAGAATTTTATTACTGCATGCTGTAATCCAAGTAGAGTTTTAATCTCACCCCCAGCACCTCTGAAATTCACCACAGCAAAACTACTGTAAATTAGAAGTAGTCGAGCACATCTAGGCTGCCTGGGCTTGTGCAGAGAGCTGAAGATGTTTTGTGGGAAAAGTTCCTGGCTTGTATTTTGACACTGCTAATTGGATATGGACTGATTTTAGTGTTTCTCTGGAAGCAAGACCATGGAGCATGTCTTGTGGAAGTCTTTCAACATCTCAAAGTTATCAAGACTAAGAAATTGGCCTGTAATTGTATACATGACTGTTCTTGAACCGATTTTTTGCATGTGAAATAAGGGCCTGCAAGTCACTGTACTGGGCTTCATCCAACTAAGCACTTAAGTGTGTATGTAACTTTAAACATTCGTGTAACCTTGATGAAGGCACTGAACTGGGTTGTGTGCTGCTGTTAGCAGCACGTGCTAGATAGATAGGCACATGTGTGTTTTGAAGAGCAGCAGGAAGCATCCCTCTATAACAGCTTGCAGCTAATCGAAGGATCTGGTTTGGTTGACAGAATCGGGGAGGCAAAGAATGTTCCCAAAATTTTCAATTCTGCACAGTCATTATGGACCTAATGCTGGTCAGAGCAAAATTTAATCATTGACGTTAATTCTGTGACATTTTACACACAATCAGGTGTTTAGAATGACAAAATTCCTCACAAAACCCCACTTTTTATGCTAGCTTGTGCAACCACAGATTTTATTTTCATTTATTTTTATAACATTAAGTCCTGAAAGCACTACACCTAAAACTACACATTAGTTTTTGAAGGATCAATATTGTAGCACTGTAACTTTCATTTCTCAGTTTAATTTTTTAAAAAGTCATTACAGTAAACTTTTTTCTGTAGACTCTTTAATCTTCTGCATGTCAAATACAAGCTAAAACTTTTAGACAACAGCAGAATGCTGTTATTCCTTTCACAGTATGTATTTGCTGCCTATTCACAATATTATTCACAATTATTCACAATAAGCAGAGTCAAAACAGAAAGTAAAACAAGTATAAATGTCTGTTTTGCTGGGATGTCTGTGACAGCATTGTAGCCAAGAATAACAAATTTTTAAGTCTACAGACATTTGATATGCCAAAAAAATTCTCTTTGAAAATAGACTCAAATTCTAACCCCTAGGACATTTTATGAAGCTTTATTTACAAAAAAAAAGAGTAGTAAAAGGAGCAGAAGAAAATTCTTGAAGTGCATGCTAATTTTGGTATGTTTGATCCCCCCTGGCTGAAAATTGAAACCAAAATAAGCTTGTATATCATCTAGAAAGTAATGTTGTAGACTGTTTGCAATATGCTAGCAAGGTTAGAATTAAAAGTACAGATGAGTTCAGAAAATGTGCATACAGTTTTCTTCAATTACATAGTTTCACCTACTGAATTCAGTAAATACTGAATCTGGAGGCATGAGTTGTCACCTGCACATTACATCATTTTGTGGGCCTCAGTAGAAGGGATACGTTACTGATCCAAAAATTCATAAGCAGTTCCTTCCTCTCCATTCCTGGTAGAGGACAGATGCTAATTTTCACTACTGAAACGAATGGAAATCTTACTCCTAGCTCTGCAAAGGGAAGAAAACCAGGGATATGATGATTTTTTCCCCCTGCCCTTTTTTTTTTTTCTTGGAATTGGTTACATACATTCAGACTTGCCAGGGCCCTGGGGGCACTGATAGGCTTGATGAGCCTTGGTCAGCCCCACCTGGGTCTTCTCTCCACCCTGCCCAGAACCCTATTTCAGCCCAGACTGGGGCCATCAGTCTGTTTTCTGGTGATGCTGTAACTGCTGGTCTCCAGTCTCTACACAGCCCAGCCTGGTTATGGGCTAACCTGTGGGCTGGTGTCCTGGTTCAGCCTTGGGCTGTCCCAGTGCCTGAGATGTTAGGTGGGTGTTGGGGGCTGGCCTGGCTCTTCCCTGTACAGCTCCCTGGCTGGGGGTGGTGGCTGGTGAGGTCCTGCCTGCCCTGGGGGTCCCTCCCAACTCTCAGTACTAAGAGAGCTCTCAGCCTTTGATGTGCCCTGACAAGAATATTGTTATAGCTGAATTTTACTGAGGAAGAAATCCAGCACTCATCATCTTAGTTCTCCATTACTTCCTTCCTCCATTAGAGAGATGTACAGCAGAGACTCTCTATGAAAGCCTTCTGGACAGGTAGGTCTTGACCTGTGTGTTTCCAGCCTGGCAGCAATCTTTGCGTGAAACCCTATATGCTTTTGGTTCAAAATCCCAGGCTCTTTGGCCAAAGGCAGCAAATACAGAAATTTAAATTGAAAACCATACATCCTAGTCTAGGCAACTAAGTAACCTAACTTTGGGGCTCTCCTAGCCCAGCAGTAAATCAGAACAATTACTCAGTCTGGGTTGTGATATACTTGTTGCTTGATTCTGTTGCCATTCCAGTTCTTCCTTGGGTCAACAATAATAAAATCTGAGAAAAACAATTAAGTTCTTGCAATCTGCTCTTACTGAAAGTAGTCATACCTCTAAGTCAGCTGTCTCCAATACTACTGCAATGCCTACCAGCTACTGTAAGGGTAATAGTTATTGGACTTGGATGTATAACCTTGGGGTTTTTTTGCTTTCACTAAGAGGAGAGGCTAACATGCCTTGGAAAGGCATTATTTAAAGTGTGTACTGGTGCACTGCAGAGCTTGTTCTGTATTAAATTCCAAGGATGAATTCTCTTGTGAGTAGTTTGCTGTGCCTTGATGGAATCATTTATTTTTTAAAAAAACTGACTTTCTTTTTCCCTTTCTTTCCTTACTCAGCTACAGGTAATGAAATGAAAACTAGCTTCACTGTTATGCTATGAAAAACTACAATGAGCTGACTTTCCTAATTACATGAAAAGTTGGTAACTTCTGTGAGCTGATAGAGGAAAACATTGAAGCTTACTGTGGCTTCTGACCCTGGCGACAGGCATAGCTCTGTGTCAGGGTACAGCAGAAGGCCCTTCTTGGGCTCTGGCACAAGGAAGACAGTGAAGTGATGGTGTGGGAAGGCTGTTCTGTGTCTTCTCCTTCCTGTGTGGGAAAGCATGCTGTGTTTCTAGTCTATGGTGACCTCTGGCAAATAAGCAGAGCCATGCTTTCCTTGTTACCAAGGTACATGTTTGGGTGTATGAGACGAGAGCTCTCCAGACAGATGAGGAACAGTACCAAATAGCACATATGGCTGCCTCTGGAATAGGCAGGACAGTCATTTAAAAATGAACTTTTTTGAGCCCTTAAATGCCACACTTCTCTAACGTTCCTCTAAACATAGAAACTCACCTAGAAAACTTTATTATGTCACATTGCCTTGCCTGTATCTGGTTGCCTGCTTTCTGCCATAGTATGTTTTTGCAGGGTGGCATTAGTTTTTCCAAAAGTCCTCCCACACACCACCACTTCTGGAGTTTGTGGATCTCTTTCATATCCTCTGTGAGGAAATAATTTAGCGCCATAATTTGGTGTGGGCATGCTTCAAGTAGAGGGTTTGGCCGCACATGAGCTTTCCAGGGCAGAATTTTGATGACTACATTCTGATTTTTATTTTTGTTCTTCACTCTGTGGTATGCAAACCACAGGACCATATGGCAGAGCTACAGAAATGTGTGAGCTGATTATGCAACTGCTTCCTATTATAGCTACAAAATATGGAAATGATGAGTTAAATGGATCAAAAATAATGTCACTGTTCGAGAAGGCAGCAAGCCCCAAACATTTATCTGTGAAAACTGAAATATTGTTGTCCAAGGCATTTCTAAAATATCTCATGTTAAGAAGACAACTGAAAATTAAATTAATTCACAAGTAACACAGGAAGGTACTCCAGTTCTTTTACCTAACTGGAAATGGACTTGCTACTAGCATCCCTAAAAGGGGAATGAGGGAGGCAATGGTGGTTGTTCATACTTCATCCATAAGAGTTGTCAGCTACCTAGTGGCTCACACATACATTCAACAAACATGAGGTGTTGAGATGTTACTGGGTTTGGTACAGCTGTGGTAGTAGACTGACACTTGTGCAAGTCTTTGGCACTCTTCAGATGTTGCTCGCTGTCACAGCAATCTCTTTTATTCTCTCTTTTGTTCCTCTGTTAACTAGAATTTGTAGCAAAATAAAAGGAGTCACTCGGGTATTATCATACGAAGTTCGAAAACAAATGGGAAAGCAGTAGTACTGTATGGAAGGACTGAGAAAAATGGGGGTTTTGGATAGCAGAAGCAGCTCAGGAGCAGTTTTATTAACACTGCTGGTAAAACTGTAACAAAGGACAGAATGGAGAATGGTGCTAATCGGGGGGAAACTCAGGAACATTACAGCTTTAATTTAGAGATGCTGGGAAAAGTGAGAAGTCTTCATGTTTGTCCTAGTTACAAGGATCTTTAAGCTGTTGTGGAAGCATACGGCTTAGCAGGGTGTTTTCCTTCAGAGATTTGAGTAAGGGAAAAGAAATAAGGCAACTGTAATGCCCCCCTTCCCTCTATGAACACTGCCTTTCATGCCAAAAGAAAGGCTGACAGGTTACTCCATCACGATCCCTATTACATTGAATATTCTTGTAGCCACAGGCTTTGTGTCCTAACCCTTCCCCCTGAAAACTGAATTTCCTCTTGTTTTTATCCAAAATACACCCTTTGGACACAGTTAGGGGTATTTTGTGTCATAGATGGTCTGTTTATCCCAGGGCACTCTTGCATACCACTGACCAATGGGACCTTATTCTGCACTGACTTTAATCTGCATTTGTATATATACAATGAAAACAAAGCTGTATGTAGCACAGGCTTACTTGACAGCACTTGGTACCCATGCAGCTTTGATGAAGGTTACTTTCTAAGGAGAGGTGGAATGGAAAGGCAAGCCTTTAGATGAAAAGGTAGTCTGGAGAAAATCCATGGAGGAATACAAGGAGAGACATTTTGAACAGATCCTGAAATCAATGAAGAGCTGGTAGGGATAGCTGAAGATGAAAATTTATACATTTTAATGTATTTATACATTAAAAATTGCTTTAAGTGGATTAATTTGAATGTTTCTGCTGGGTGCTTATATTGAGAACCATTAAGGTCAAAATACAAGCATTTCAAATTAGGAAAGCAAATAGCTTCAATGATAGCTTTAAATAATCACATTTTTTTTAACACGAGACTTTGGTGAGGATGAAATTATGGTAGAAAAATAGATGGCTAAAGCTATGAGAACAGTAATACACAGCCACGAGAGATACAGGGAGAGGAAGAAAGCCAGGCTCAAGGATGAAGTCAGCATCATAGACGAGACAACCATTAGGTCAGAATGGAGTAAAACAAAAGAGAATGAGCAATGCATGTATATGTGATAGACGGGGCCAAATTCTGTCTGAGCTTACATCAGTTTAACTTCATTGGCTGAATCTTAACACAATGTCACTTTCAATACGATCTAACAACACACATGCAGGGTTTTACTTAAATCAATGCATAAGGCTAAATTTTCTACTCTCTTATGCTGTTTCTAGGCTATTGTAACTTCATTGTTCCATTGTTGTTACTATTATGGTCCTTTAGGTACTGCTGAATTTCTTCTCCTGCGTATCTTCTATGAGTAAACATTTACCTATTTCACATCTGTATTCTGCTTTAGGAAGATTAAATTCTTCAAATTAAAAGATCATTTTAGGAAAGCATGATACTGTACATTATTGCTTGAACAGTATACTGTTTTATGCACACTTTAAAACTGTGAATTCTACCCATCAATGCTAATTTTAAAATATTTAGGGTTTTCACAGTATTAGTATTCACTTTTTTCATATTTTGGCATCAGTGGTGTAAAAAGGAGCAGTGAAGAGGAGAATCAGCTCACAGAATCAATAAGCAGGAAAACTGACTGCTTGAAACATTTTTCTTATCATATCTTTTACACTTGTAGCATTGATACTATTTTTAAAGTTGTCACTGATGTGAAAACAGTTATTTTAATCTAACACCTGGTTTTGCATACAAATAAAACTGTGCCCACTTACCTGCTAATATAGTTTATGCATGTGCGCGTGCATGCAAGGCTTTACTACTCTAAAACCAGAAAAAGCTACAGGTATTTATGTTTTTAAACTCTAGCTCTTTTATTCCTGTTGTTTGGCAGAAAACCCCTACAGATGATTTTACAAACAGCCAAACAAAAACAACAAGCCTTTCTAAGCCCACCCCTCCCACAATAAAGTGACTGGTGTGGTTTCAGTCTTTGCCACCACTCACGACCCATGGGAAACTCTGCCTCTAACTTCTACAGTTTAAAATAAAAACTTAATTGTAAGTCTCTAAAAGCTGCCAACTCCCCAAAGCTCCAGGCTTTAGCCACTCTTACTTACCTATATTTTGTCTTAGTTTAGCATTATAGACAAGACTGTATTTACTCGTTGTTTACATGAGTGTAACAGAGGTAGAATTAACCGCTTAGTTCACTGATTAATGAAGAGCAGCAGTGGTACCGTCTGGTCTTTTCCATGTGCCTACCACACTTGCAGTTCTGAAGCGCTACCAACACAAGAACAAAGAACCGCGGTTCATAAGAAAACTGTTCCATACCCCCACATAGAAGAAGGCAATACATACAAAGAAAACTGTGCCATATCCTGCAAGGCAGCATCCCTGGCGGAGGTGTGCCGAGGTCCCAGTGGGCTGAGGGAAGCAGTTTGGAGCCCCCAGCAGACAGCAGCGCTGGGGCCCCCAGACCAAAGCAGTCTGTCAAAGAGAGATTTTCTACTGAAAGTAATACATATATCACTTAAGGCATCTAGCTTAAAATATTAAAAAGGAGGACAGAACTATGGAAAGGGGGGTTCTTTTAGAAAATTGCCCACAGACTGTATTTTAATGTTCTGAAGTTGTTCCCTCAAGCTATTTCACACAATACCCAGTTTTCTCAAGTTTCAGAAGTACTAATGATTCAATGGATGCAGAATCACAGAAAGCTCTTGAACTCATCTTATGCTCCCCTCCACCGCCTTGAAGTCTTATTTCCAGCTAGTGTTTCAGAACTACAGAGCATTGCAAAGGGGCAAAAATCCCTCTGCAGTATTAACTGTTATCTTCTTTGAAAGGAATTCATTTTAAACCAGAGAAATTGGATGTATATGATTGAAATATTTTGTCTCTTTTTCCTGAGAACTGGTAGAATATTAACCTAGAAGCTTGGTTTAATGCAACAATTACAGTAATGAAATGCAGCATTGTCTTTTGTATTTAGTATCAGGATTTTTTCCTCTCTCTTCCAATATCTCTGTAGATATTTCTTGTGGGTTTTGATGTTTAAAATAGCAGTTACCTGAAATGTCATGGATATCAAATAGACATTTGATAAGTAGCAAGCCCCTCTCTCCAATTTAATATGAGGATAGTGCTTTTTAATCCTTTCCAAACACATGATCAACAGTTCTTCCTATAATGTCAAAATATAACAAATACCATTTAATGCAAATGTTAACTATATGTGACTTCAGATACGTGCTGCATACTGTCTTGCTATATAAATCATCATGGTAAAGATGGCTTGTTTTTATGACAGCAGCAAATAACATTGCCGAGACTTCCACTATTAAAATAAAACTAGGAAATATGTAGAAAATGCAAAAATGTAACTGAATTTTTTTTTTAAATAAAACCTGCAAAATCTCATTTTAATGCCTTTTTCTACAAGACTGTTCTGAATGAATTAGAAATTACTGCAACATTGTTGAAGCAAAGCCATGTTCTGCTGAAATTTCATCATAATCACAATACTCCACTTGGAGATGCGTCCTTTGCCCAAGGTTTTGATTAAAAGTCTCAAAACAATTGGATATTTTAAAAGGGAAGCAGTCTGGGGTATTAGAATTTTACCAGTATGAAAACTAGATTTTTTTTTCAACCAGCTCTGGGTGAAAATGCACTACTTATTTCTTCATTCCACTGTTTTAATTCCTGTGTCACATTAATGGTGATCATGATATTTCACTAGCTTTTACTTATCTGTCCTCTGTCAGCAATGAAAGCTCTCCTCTTGATCTTGAGAATAGACCTGATTCTGTCCTACTCCACCACAGCATCTGAAACGTTCTTCAACAGAAAGATGGCAGTTTTAACAAACTAAAGCACAGTGTTAAGGTAAATTTCTCAAGCATCTCCTTCAGATCTGTACCAAATTGTCCAAGTGTAAAGACAAAGCCAACCAAATTGTCTAGCACTAGTACCATATATCTTAAAATCTTACACTTCCCCTACTGTGATGATAATGCCTGTGGGCTTCCCAGAAATCAACAAAGGAATCACTAGTTATAAGAGTTAAAAACAAAGGTATGCTTTACTACCAGAGAAGTGAGGTGGCAGTTACTGGGAAATTAGTCCAAGTCCTTGAAATTCCTTCTATTTCAGTGACACGTTGTACAACTGTTTAATTGGCAGGAAAGGAATAATGGTTAAAACTATTATTTCAGGCTGGACGTGCAGCAGTGGTGGTCTCAAAAGGGGGAGTTTTGCTGCTTTCTTGTTCCCTAAGGTAACTGCTGTAAATTAGTTTTTGCTCTTAAAGCTATATGTACTAGTACCATGTGTGTGCTTATTTTTCTAGGTTTCCAATGTACATTGGTCTGTATTTAGTGCTGGAGGCATGTTTCATGCTCTCAGTGTCAGTAGGAAGGACCAGGTGACACCCAAGCTGTGTTTTCAACCCTTGAAATACACACAATGCACACCCCATGAGCTAATGACAAAGCAGAAAGTCTCTGTTGAAAAACCACTATGCATTCCCTTTAGTCTTTGTGAAAGATGACAAGAAGCAGTAGTAATGACTCTGTCTTAAAAACTTAGAATGCATTTGGGGAATTAAGAATTTATTTTTGAAACATGAAATACCTGTGAGTAAATGGGACCAGATCTTTGGGATCTAAGGCAGGTGCTATCAAAGCTGGGAAGTCAGGATCTAGATGCCTTTCCAGGAGCATCAGCCACTCACAGAGCCCTTCCCTATCGCTTCTTCCTCTTTTTCTTTCTTTTGCAGAGTAATCCTCCTCCACTGAGCTCATGTCCAGTGTTTTATTGCACGGTTATTATTGCAGTGAGAGATCTCAGCTCCATCATGATAACTGCCTTGTTATCTCTTGTAACTCTTTGCTCTCCTTTGGCATCTAGAAAGCAGTGGTTAGACCCATGTAGCAGAGCTGCCAGCTGCAGTGTGCTAACTGGCAACATGATAAATACGTGCTCTAAAATTGCACGAACACTGGGCTTATGTCTTAACGCTTTGGTCATTTCTGTTGCTCACACTCCATTTTTTTAATTACTGTTACTTCTAATGAATACTGTGAGTTTATCGAAGTTAATTCTCAAGTTCTGTAGATCTATATTCTGTACCTCGTGTGCTGGTGGTTAAGATTCTTCCGCATACATATGAAGTAGCTGGGAGGAATAGCTTGGCACTATGATTTTTTTTTTTTTTTTTGAGATTTATCCTAACACTTTGTTTTCCCTGGTACTCCTGCTGTTGCCACTTCTGTTGCCCAAGGAAATGCTTCTGCCTCAAATCCCTCTGCTTCCAAAGTCTATGCACAGACTGCAAATATAGGCCAGAGGTCACACTTTGGAGAAAACAAAAAAGGGTGGAGAGAAAAGGAAAAGTTACAGGTCTCAAATAGGTGGTGACTTGGTGAAATTTAATGGCTTTTTACATGCAGGAGCTCATGTTGGAGATTCTTATGGACTCCCTGGTCTTAAAACTATGGCTCTGCAGAGGCTAAAGCCAAGAGAAGAACGAGAGCTAAAACAAGGTGACAGGAGATAGATAACATTTTCCTGATATTCAGGTAGTATTTTAATTAGCTAAAAATATATGCAAAAAGAAGTCTATCAGTGACTTCTCAAGAAACAAAACAACACTTCCTTGTCATGAAGACATATTTTTTTCCACACTGGGTATTTTGTAGTCAGCTTATAAAGACCAAATGTTAAAGTCATTTGCCTAGATGTTGCAAGTCCAGCTTGTTTTACAGGAAAATAAAGTGCTTAAATGAGTATGAAGAAGTAATGAATGCTAAAAAACACTTGAAACCCACATTTTCTAATTTTTAGTGATGCTGCAGCAACAGTTTAGGTTAAGCTGATTGTAATTTTTTGTAAGTTAGTATGATTTGCAAAAACATTCTGTTAAGGTACAAGTCTTTAATCTTTAGTTTCTTTCATACTGAATTAAAAAGTTTTAAAAGTTACATAAAATCCACTCCTGAAATTCAACGGTATTAGAATGTGAACAAATTACATTTTGCACTTTTAAATATTGATTTGACCTTTCGGCTCTCCTTGCAAATGTGATCCAAACATCACTGATGTCACTAGAAATACCTTGCTTGCTTATAGTGGATATTTGGTTGGGTGCCTTTGCATGAATTAAATATTTGGACAAGAGTGCACATGACACTATTCTCTTGTAGCCTAGGGGAATGCAGCGATTTGGTTGGGGAGGGGTGTCCCAACTCTCAGATGATTTTCCTGAGCCATACAGTTGTGTTGGCACATATGCACTCTTTCTACATAAGGTTTAACTATTCCATACCATTTCAAAAGGTTTTACCATGAAAGAGCTGAGACAGGCCCGGCCCACAAAACCCAACAATTGAGTAATTGGGAGTTTTCACTCAGAAGGTGGGAGATGTGGATTGAAATCACTTCATAAAAAGGGAAGGGATCTTGAGTGAGTGCTGTAACTATAATGCTGTTTGGAAATATGTATACATACTTTGTAGAGCCTTGCTAGATTCTGTAAGTTCTCAAGTCTTCCACAGAATTATGCAGGAAGCTGAAGCTTTCCATTTTCCACAGGATATTCCAGTAAATAAAACACTACATTCCAGCAGAAGATGCACAAAACTGTTGGAGCATTACAGCATCCTGGCTTCTTCTGCACATACAGCTTCAGTCCACTGACCTTTCTATCTTTTCTTTATGTATTTTAAATATGTATGTCCTCTTCTGAATATCTTAGAAAAAATTAACCAGTAAGTCTACATGGTCTGAATTACTACATGAAAGGGCTGATGAGTGAATAGCTGGACTAAATATGCAAATTACAAAGTTTTCTTCATGGCTTTATATAAAAAGATGTTTTAAAAACTTTATCAATGTCAATGTGTCAGCCTGCACTTCTCTGTGAAATCTTGAAACTGCTCTTTCATCTATGTTGTAAACACATCAACAAGTATGTAGAATGTCTTGACTTTGAAATGCTGTCACCTACTTTCTGTATCATTGTCAGTAGTCAGCTTGTTATAAAAGTGTTTCATATCTAGCTCTGTTTCTTTTGGTAGTGTGTCGACATACTGCATTTTTCAACTGCGTTCCTTGCTGCCTCTTCCATTTTTATCAAAAATTCTGTGTGACAGAAGTTTTTCTTGCTTTGCAACATGTTGGTGTCTCAGGTTCTCCACTGTCACCAAAGCAGTTGTGCTACTTTGAGGATAAGTTGAGTCTGTGTAAACCATCTTCAACGTTTTGTGCCAAAGTGCAGTGGGATTTTGAACTCAAATGTTTTTGTGATGGTGAGAAGTCCCCAAGCTTCAGTCATTGCCTTTACTTCTTCGTTTGGAAGTTTCCCAGAACACGTTCAATCTAATTCAATGCCTATTCCTGACACACTCCGCAATGTGGAGTCCACAGTTTGCTTGGAACAAACCCATCTGGTGATGGACAATTTCTTAAATGTGAGTGTACTCAGGCTTTCTATTGTGCTGCTTCTCAAGTCATTTTCTGTTTTGTTTTCAGAAAATAACATGTCAGGAACTGGTATAATTGCCTCAAGTGTCCCAACTGAAAGCTGAACATCTGTACAAGTTACTGCATTGCAGAATGTAAGACGCTTGCTGTTTTCAAGTTTTGAATTATACTTGTTTCACAAGGATTTTCAGTCCAAAAATACAACACTGCTGAAGCTTACAGAGGTACAAAATTGGTTAAATTGGAAAAGTGTTCTGTTCAAATGCTTTTAAGACTTGTGCAATAGAATTGCAAAGACCTGTACATGAAGGTCAGCGAACCCAAGAACTAGGATGAAGTACCTGACATAATAGATACTTTAATATTAGATACTTGTATCACTCTTGTGTTTACTATGTCAACATCTTGTTGCATCTACAACAGTAGTTTCCTCACAACTTTCAAAGGCCCACATCATACACCAATACAGTCCGAGTGCTGTAAAATACATTTTCCTGGTATCCGATATGGAGTCAGGAGGGTTGGCTTATGTCCCTTCCATCATCTGCAAGGATACGTACTACTTCTGCACTTGTACCTCCTACTGTTTATTACTTTTACTGCATAATACCCTAAAGCTCTACTCAGGACTAGACCAGACTGTGTACCAGAAACACAGTTTTGCACTTAACCTTTTTATGAGGCATTTGGTAAATACTGCTATATTATAAAATTATTACATTTAAATTCATAAGGCTCAAGGCAATGTTCTTTATGATCATAAAAGTTAAAATAGATGAGTATGGAAGAAAATACAAACTTTGAGGAATGTATGCTTTCTACTTTAATGCAAGGAAAATAAACTTCATTTCTGAAGAAAGATCACTGTATGAACTCTTTTCCCCTCTATCAGTATAGATCACATTCCTGATAACTAACATACCGTAAAGAAATATCTTCTAGTTACAGTATGTTTCAAAACCAGGTTGACATAAACCAGAGATCAAACAAAATCTGTATACATGGACCTACTTTGAAAAAGTTAAGGATCTGTAGGATGTTCAAATCATATAGTCTTCAGAAATTTAATTGGCATATTGTTGCTGTTTAACTTAAAATGCACAGCATAGCTACAGTACAGATTACTAGAAATAACTGAGTAAGCAGGCTGTCATCCTAGGAAAGACAGGTTAAAATTATCAGAATTATCTTTAGAATACATATGTGTCTTAGCCGTGACTACATCAAGCCATTAATCATATCAGCTGGACCCCATTCACCTCACATGTGGATGACACTGCTTCTTTAAACATGGTTTATGCTGCTGAGTCACTTTGTTCCACCTTAATCAGCATAAGTTTAGTAATTAGGAGAGGAGCAGGAAATGAAGAAAGGAAGATGAACTTTTTGAGACATCTTTGCATGAGCATTTCAAAGGGGACAGTAGCTGAAATATTTGCTGCTTCTTTTTCCTAAAGAAGAAAATAAATTCTCCTGAGGAAGAATCACACATCATGGCCACTTAACATCTATATGTCACACAAAGAATCAAGGTCTCCTTACCTCTTGTCCTCTCCTCAAACCATTGTCTGCCAAAATAAAAAACATTTCAAGAGACAAGCTCTCTCAGTGAATGAAAATTCTAGGTGTAAAACATAATATATTCTAAAAATTCACCTTTTATCAGACCCATATTTTCAAAACTCACAAACTTTCTTCTGTCCCTTGATTGTGAATAATTACTTCAGGCATATTAAGATTTCTGTATAAGCACCTTTTCCAAGATAAGAAACATCCCTTTTCCTGAGAATTATATTTCCTGATTTATTCTATGGACCTTTCTTTCCATAATCTATTTTCTTGCTGGTTTAATGAGCAGCAGCAAGTTATCAGGCTTTCACTTACAATCCTAACTTTAAGTCAACTGGTCTGTAAGTATTACTGATGAATATTTGTAGAACTGAGGATTTGGAAGATGAACATTCTGGATATATATTTATTCAGTGATGCATGAAGACTACTATGAGTAAATTTTTTTTAAATTGCCAGAACTGTACTCAAAATGAAGTTCATAAACAGTGCATGTTACTTCAAAACATGTGCAGAAAAAGACTATTATTGTCTCCAGGGAACTAGTTTGATGAAATGATGAATAAGCTCACACTACAACAAGAAAACATTATCACTTAAGTTCTCTGTTCCTGCACAAAGCTCACTGCAGAACTGGGACTAATTCAAAACTTTAATTTTTTTTAGAACTGTTTATATTTCTTACAAATGAGAAAATGATTCTAAGAAAAATCTATAGATGTTATAATACACTTATCTAATAAAAAGAAGTCTACAAATGTATTCCTTTTCACGAGTTTCTGAAACATTTTTCTCAATGACAGAATTACAGTTTCCAATCCAAAGCAAGAAATTATGTTGACAGGAAATCTTGTCAAAGTGAATGAACTATCAGAGGATCTGGAATCCAGATGTTAGCCATTGCATAGTAGTAAATATCATCAATTTGTATTAATTTAGAGCAAGAAAATAGCATTTTGTTGTACCTTATACTTCTGCTGAGATCTGACTTCAACAAAATAGCTCTAGCTTAAAAAACATTCATTCCTTTCCTCCCTTAAAGTACATTGTTGGAACTGACAAGATGAAAATAGCCAAGTTAGTTATTTTCCAAAACAGTGGTTGCAGATATAACTTTCAGGTTTATTTGTCATTTATTCAAAAGCAGACTCCATGGGCACTGTATCAACGGGACATTCATTATGCTTTTAAGGGAAGCAGCAATGACTTGCCTCTTAGGAGGTACACTCCAAAAGAGCAGTTATCACCATGGCATTAATCTCATTTTCTTTCCTTCTGCATACGTCTCATTTTTATCAACTGAGCCTATGATTTAAATATACAAAAATTAAAAAGTATCAGCTATGTGAACAATAAAATCTATACTAAATCTAAAATATATACTCAATAATACAATCTCATTTGCCTATATGCAAAATTTCTGATGTCTCTAAATAGTATGTGACAAAGTAATGTGTTTGTACATGATGAGATTTGTTCAGGGTGGAGTTGTGAATGTAAAATGTGCTTATTTTGTTAATTTGAAGAAAGATGCTAATACTATACATAATGAAAATGGTTCTTGATGGTTAGTCTATGCTTGAGGGGTTCAGCGGGAAGAGTTCATCTCTTAAAAGAAAAAATGTATGAGTAAGAAACTGAAAAAGGAAACAAAGGTTAAAAAGTACTGAGAAAAACGCTCTCCCCACCTCACCATGGAAAAAGATAGCATTAAAAATATTTTACTTTAGCCACATAAAAATCGAAGTTCAAGATCTAAACTTCCTGGGGAAGCATATGTAAGGAGCACAGCAAGAGCAGGCTGCCTGCTACAGCTCTGGGGAGCAGTGCCTTGTATCAGGTCTGGGAGATCCCCTCCAGCAGACATGCAGAGCAGTATTGCCACTTCCCAACGGGAGCTGTGTTTAGCTCTCTTAAGACCCAATCTTGCAAACACTTATGCACATGAGTAATTTCAGCTGCCACAAATCAAGTTATTCACCTGCTTTAAGTTTTTGCGAGGGTGGTGTAACATCAGGCCCACATTTGTAAGTTTTGGCTAACAGGATAAAATGGAAAAAACTTCCCTTTTCCTCATCTAGGTAACTTTGGTTTTCTTGTATTTTTATTTCCCAATTTTGACTGGAAAAGGTTACAGCTGCAAATATTTTTTTTAATTCTTGAATCTTACAATTTCTTTAATAAATTAATCGTTGCAACCATCTCAAGCATGTGGTAAAAATCATACAATTCAGGAGTTGCCTGTGATTTTAAAACGTTCCAATATTTCATAGTGATTTCTGTTACAAGATAGGGCACTTTAGAGTCCAATGGTTTTGTCATGTCTATGAAACTGTGGATAAAGCCAAGCAAAGGAAACTGAGAGAGAAATGGTGATGATTGTCAGCCTATTTATGTCTTGATACTTTTCTGCATTTAATTTGTTTGTAGCCAATTTGTTCAATTTGTAAGTTCTGGAGAAAACGGAATCTTCTAACAGCTTTGTGTTTAGTAAGTATGAGTATTATTCTGTTATCATATGGATCACTGACCAATGTCTGGTGTTCACGATTTTCTAGTTACGTTGCTCCAGAACATGTAGGTTTATGACTTAGTATGTGATCTCCATGAGCTGAAAAGACTCAAAACATATGGCAGATCAGATGTTAGGCTTGGGGAAAATCAAAAATTAAACTGTCTCAGAGCAGTTGAGAGACTGCTTTGCTATATATTTTATGTGATTTGTGTGTGTGTTGAGGGAGATGTCACCTAGGGATGGGAATCGAAGAAAAAATAGCTTTAAAAAACGAACTGTTTGTATTATGGCTTTAAACTTTAAAGCCTGGTCAGCTAAAAGCAGATGTTGTGAACTAAGATGGAAACTTGCCTGGGGCCAGAATCGAAGAAGGCATTCTTTAATAGCAAGAAGTAAAAATGCTTTCTGGTTTCAGAATTTATTATAAGCACAAAATGAATGCTTATTGTATGCTTATAAACACAAATATTTTCCCACTTTTATTCAAAATACTGAATAATATTGGTGGCTTCAGAATTTAATTTCAGACAATGGGTTCATTAGCAATCCTGATTGTATTCTAAGCTCTTTATCACAAAATCTTTTGTTATTCTGTGCTGGCCAAGATCCTGTCATGTTGGAAGTAGGAATGAAGTGTTGCTTTCCCTTGGCTGTCTGCCCAGTAATTAGATGGGGAGGTGGATTAAAGCATCCAAACATGTGGTGCAAATTTTGGAACACTGTAATCTGACACAGTTCTGATGTGAGTCTTTTTAAGGTAAGAATAATAAAGGAAAGACCACATATACACAGAATTGTAAAAATGAGCATAATCTTTATTGCATTGACCTGGGCTTGCACAGTCTGAGAGAACACACTTACATTATATAAACCTACAACGTCTAAGAATTTGAAATGGAAAGTTAAAAATTAATATTTTCAAGAAAGAAAAACAAAAAAGTTGATGAAATGAAAATTATTTATGTTAAAATCAATCAATATTTGAGAAAATCTTGTCTCCTTTTCATCTATTTATGTATGAGGAAATACATATTTACAGTAGCTGCCTCTATAGTATTTGTTGAATGGCATGAAGCTTTGAACCAGCTTAAAATTTAGTCTTTGAGACAGTTCTGCAATTTATTTTGAATTTACTAGTTCAAAAGCTATGCTCTAATGGCAAGTCCAGAATTATAAGTTGCAGTATTTCTGTGAAAAAAAACCCAGCAATCTACTTCTGCATTTTAGAAATACATTGTATTATTTCAAATCATACAAATTGTTTGAGGCAGCTTTGTTGCTCTAGTTCAGCAGCAATAATTAAAAAAAAAAAATTAAAATTCTACTAGAAAATATTTTAAGGATCAATATTTTCAGCATATGTACTTCTTCTTGTAGGAATCCTTTTGATAACAGAGTCGTATGGCACAGGAATCGGCCACCTTTTCTAAGTTTATACCAAAGACTTTTCATGAGAGGGAGTAATTCCCAATGAATCCACGTTTGGACAAGCTCTAAATCTGGCACCAGGGGAGTCTCTCCACGTTCCTTTTTTACCGTTTTAAGGAGAATTTAGCCCCTTCCTCTCCCATTGGTTTCAGGATTTGTGAGTGTAGGTGGTTTAGTAACCACCCGTCATGTCACGGCCGGGCCGCGCCTCCGAGGAAAGGCAGCCGTCGGGGAGCGGGCCCGCGCCCTCCATTTCGTGCAGCGGCAGCCCGCACCCCCGCCGCGGCGCAAGAGAGCCAGAGCCCGCCAGCTCCCGCAAGCTCTGGGGGGGCGGCCATGGCCTGGGGCGGTGCGAGGAAATGGCCGCTACCCGCTCGGTCTGCCGGCCCGACTGAGGAACACTGACCGCGCGGCGCTCCGGCACCGCCCTGGCCCCTCGGTTGCCGCCATTTTGCGCGGTGGTGGCGGGAGGCGCCTTGGTGAAGTGGTGAGCGGCTGTGCCCGGATTCCCTTCCTCAGTCGAGGGAGGAGGGCGGGAGAGGGAGCCTGACTGTGAGGGGGTGTTTATGGGCTCGCAGGAACGTGGAGGGAGCGCTGTGAGGTGGGGATGCCCCCTGGTCCACCGCTGGGAGCGAGCAGTTGCAGTTTGTTTGGGTCGGCACTGCTGAAAGTTGCGACCTTCGCTCTGGGCCGCCTGGAGAGAGCACTGAGGTGAAATACTGAGGTCTGAGGAAAGAATTCGGTTTTGGGAGGGAGGCGAAAAGCAAAGGGCGTTCAAAACGGAGCAGACCCCCTTGTGGCCTGCAGTGTCTGTGGTTCCTTAAAGCAGATACATGAGAGGTCTTTGCTTACAGGAGTAGGCACGCATCTCTTTGTGTGAATCAGTGGTCTGTGCTGTTCCTGCAGAACCTAATCATCTCGCTCGTTCTGCCATCTTGCATATACATTTTCCCTGAGCTATCAAAAAACACTGATAGTATGGAAAAGACACTTCGATATCTGTCTGTCTTGGAGACATGTTTTGCCCTTTTATTTGTATCTTCTTCTTACTTTAAAAGTCTGAGAGCCTTTTCACTATTGGCTGGGGATTTTGAGGGGGATATCCCAGCTGACAGCTAGCAAGCAGGTGGATGAATACAGAACTGCATAAAGGAGTGTTGTGCCAGGGTTTTCCAGTCTCTTAGAATGACCATTTTTATTTACATTATTAAGCAATTGGAATTAATAGAGCCAGTCAAAGAATAAATGACATATGGAGAGCAGAGGCCTGAAGGGCCTGGGAGATTAAATACTGTGTATAACAAAGACTGCTTAAGGATGGGAATCATAAATCCAGTTTGTTTAAATGGGAGTTGCGTAATTGTAGATTGATGATTCCCCACCTGAGGTATGAAAACCGTATCACACTGGTGTGCAGTGTTTGCAGCTCCTTGGAGCTGATGGAGTGTTGGTTTTTCAGTTGTATAAGCACTTAACACAGATAATTACTACTTGAATTGCAACAACTTGACAGTAGTACTACTACAAGTGCTTGCTGCTGCTGCTGCTGATACCCAAGCCTGAGAACTCCTGCTTTAGATTACTGACATTAAAAGCATGCAAAAGTATGGTGGCAAAATTAACCAGCTTTGTTAGATTTATTGGTGTGACTTCTAAATTCTAGATTTATTACTCTGAAGAAAAAAGTGGCAAAACCTGGCGGTGGGGAAGTGGCAGAAACTGGCAGAAGTGGTGTTGCAGACTTACTCTGAAAAGAAGTGTGAAAGGGACACTGACAGATTTCTTGTTTGAAGTTCTAAAACCTATCTTCTTCACTGTGTCTTCTTCACAGACAGTTTTGATTACATGCTCTATGTTCTGCCGGTATTGTGAAATGTTTTCTGTTTTAAATTTGAAACATTTCTCTGGAATATTTGAAGTTTTACAGCTTCTGTGGAAGAAAAATATTTTTTAAATTTTTGATTCACAGCTGACAGTATACAGTAATTAAGTAAACCTGAGTCCTATTTGCAAAGCACTCTAAAAGATTTTTTTCATATGTTACTAATGAGATGCTGGAGTACAAAAGAAGTGTCAGCTTTGGTTTATTTCTGAACATAAAGAAGATAGCTTTGTTTTGTTATTTTATCACCAGATTTGGCCTTTACAGAGTTTTATAAACTCTGTTGAAGTTGATTTGGTAGTCTACCATTTGTTTCAGTGAATCTAAGATTGTTGGCTCATGAAATGCTTTCTGTGGTATTCTTTTAGTGAGATCTTTGCTCTTTAAAGCTGTCCTTAAGCAAAATTAAGAGCTGTGAAAATTCTCAACACAAACAGATAAAGAAAATATGTCTAATGCCTAGAGTTGGTGCTAAATGAAAAGCATTTAAATTAACTGGAGTATTTTTAAAACTGGTGTACAAGCTAAATAATTTATAAATAATCTCTGGTCCTGATGTTTCAGAACAAACCTGTTAACAACGTTAAGGAGTTGGGCCCATACTCCAATTATCCAGGTAAGAATTTGCATGTAGTTTTAAAAAAAAAAAAGTCTGATTTTCTTGTAAATCAAAATAATTATTGGGTTTTTTAGATAATAGAATAATTAAAAAAAAAATCATAAAAAATATTTTTCCATCAGAATGGAAACAAACAGGAAAATATATTTTCTGCAGTTGTATAAAAGAATTTTAGCATTATTCTTAGAAATGAAATAATTTAACATAGACTTTATCTGGATCTTCACTCTTATCCACTTTTTCCCTCCTGACATGTCATGATGATGTTGTTTAAAGTGCTGTCCTACAGGATTTTTTGGTCATAAGTAATAGCAACGATATTTTATCAGGAGAGAGATTCTTCAAAGAATTAAGGATGCAGGCAAGAGCTCTAAAAAAAAAAAAAATCTAGAAATTAGGCATTGGCACCTTTAACTAAGAAGCCTTCTATTGCTTATACAGGTTCAATTCTAGTAATTTCAGTTTCACAGTTCCTTGTGCTGCATTTTGCAGATTAAGAGACTTCACATTTGATCTAAAAATGTTCAACTCTTCAGACATGGTTTTTTCATTGAATGATTTATTTTATGAAAGACCGGATACAAGACAAAGGTAAATCTTTATTGTTAAATATATATAATTGTTTTCAAAGTTTTTCTACACTCTGAATCATTTTACAGCCAAATATTTTTTTGTAACTTCCTTTTCTGTTTACAAATAAAAATGTGGGGCTGGAAATTTCCGGGTTCATAACTCATACTTCGAAATGTTTTTCCAAGCACACTGAAGTTTGAATGATGCAGGTGTATCTTAGGGCTGTAAGAAATATGGGTTAGCAGAAGTTTTGCCTCTTAAATTTTCTGTGATTAAAAATCACACAAATTAAAGAATATTTTTTAGCAGGAGAAACAGTAGGTTATTTATGATTAGTGATTTTGAGCTAGGCATTGTGGAGGGTGCTTAAAGAATGCTTTCACCTTACATTTATGTGTTAAAAATAGGTATCTAGAAAATGAAGAGCCTAAGATTTGGTGTGTTGCACCTGCTCCAGCTATTGCTGAAATTCCAGCTGCAGAGGAGTTACAGAGGGAACTGGAAGAACATACCACCAACACTCATCTGGGTAAAATATCATAGAATAGAATCATAGAATCATTTAGGTTGGAAAGGACATTTAAGATCAAGTCCAACCATAAACCTAACACTGCCAAGTCCCACTAAACTGTAATATTTGAGATTCATTTTGAATGGCTTAACAAATAATTAGCTTGACAGTTAATTTCTCCTCTCTCTTTTAATGCTGTGAAATATGGAATATTCTAGGTATGCAAATATAGCCAAAGAATGTATTTTAGTTGAGAGTAATGGTCTTGCATATCTTTGGGGTATTAGCAGCCCTCTTCGGGAGTATACAGGCTACAAGTTTACTGTGCAGAAGTGGGCAGGGTAAGAAGCATGATCAAAATTTCAGCTATTCCACATTGTTCCATGAAGCATCATAACACAGTGGGAAGCAGCTGTACGAGCATAATGCAACACATGGATCGGTGGCCTGTCTCCCACCCAAGGAACAGAGAGTTTGTATGAACCTGACTTTCTTCTTTTCTTTTGGGGCTTTTTTGAAATTGCTGTTCAGGAGGCCAAATTTGAATCTGGCCATTGATTGCTGCTAAGTGGAGTATTCCTTCCATCTAGACATTTGGGATCACATTAAGGAAATTTATTTTAAAGAATTTGGTTGCTTTATCTTTGTCGACTAGATTTCTGCATTTCTTAGCTGTTGTGCTGATTGATGATATTCTTTATATAGGAATTGTATTGTTAAGACAGAAGGGTTTTTTTCTAATTTATGCAAGAGCAATTCCATTAAGAACTACTCATTCAAATAAGCTTTCTGGTGTTTGTAGAATTAGAAATGTCGGGGTTATGTCACGAACAGGCCATTGTAATTTTAAGTTTCTAGATGGATAGCACTGAAATTAATAGGCTGTGGAATAAAGCTACTCTGTAATCTTGTTGCATTCAATTGCTTTTTTCTGCTCTTGCCTTCTTTTTGCTGACAGCAATACTGGTATGGTCAGCCAGATCAGGACACATCCTACTGAGAACTAACCCTGCAAAATGTGATAATTAACCAAGATGACTATGAACCCAGCCTGCCACAGACTTCATTATGATTTTGACTGTTGAGATTGCAGGGTTTATCTTGCAGCTCTCTGTAGTAGGAACTGCAGGCTTGGTCATTGTGTCATTTTTTAAAAAAAATCATCATTCTGGGACAGGGTGAAGAGTTTCTATCTTACAAACTACTCTGTAGTTCTGAGGAATAGTTTTGCTCTATTACTTTGTATAGGAAACATAGAATGTGACCCTATTTTTCTAACTTTTTAATTGACAACTGGCGCATTACATTCATCAGCATGAGTCATAAAATATATAAAAAAGTTCTTGCAATAAGATAGAAGTATCAGTTCATATAATATATATTCATTTGGCTTATTCTGTGTGGAAGTTATTTAATTAAATTACTATGAATAGGAATATGAATATTAATAGATGCAATAGTTTATTGGTTTTGTAGGAGGGAGAAAGCACCAGAAGTTTATACAACAATGTAAGACTAAAGCTGAGGAAGTAAATGATCAATCACCAGCACCTGTTCATTTTGGGATAGACTCTGAAAAAGAAGTGCTCCAATTAAGTGTAGGAGAAAGAGAGAAAATTGGTTTTCGGTGTGAAAGTCTGAAAATGGTTTCATTGTTTCTCTCTTCTGACCAAGATAAATCCAAAACAGGAACAGGGGTTTCTCAGCAAGCTGGTGCAAATTTTTCACAAAATAAAATACTAAGCAGTTTTCCAGCAAACAGTGATGATGAGAGTGTCCATTCAACACTAAGAAGAAGGTACGTGTCTAGTCAATTCTGCTAATTTATCAGCTGTCAGAATCGTATTATTATTTTAGATACATTTGTTAAATGCAGAGTTTTGAATCCTTCAATTGAAGGTACTTGAACAGGGCTCCAGACACTAATTCTTTTTAGTATAAGGAAAAAAGGTGTTTCCTTTTGGCAGTATTTCAGTACTGTAAATAAATGTGGCCTGAGCTCAGCCTCTTTTATGGGAAAAGTAAGTATGAGGTATGTTGCTTTAATTTTAAATAAATTGTTAGATAACAAAAGTTTTTCAGAGTTCTTTGTCTACATGGTAATGAGCAAGAAGGCTAAGATCACTTGCTTTTCAGAGCAGAGGTCAGCCCAACCAGGAATACCTTGAGCAGTTCTCAACACAATTTCAGTGCTGCCTGGGAGGAGAGGTTTTACAGATAAACTCATCTTCTATGCCTATCTCTTCTCATTCCTCAGGATCTGTATGTCTCTGTTGGTTTTAATCATGCAGAGATTGATAGTTAATCTGCTAGTGGGATTCAGAGCCCATCTGGACAGGCAGTTTATTCTTTCAGGTTCTTTCTAGAATGAAAGTAAAGTTAAAATTTATCTTGAAAGGAGTTTTCTTCAGATAACACAGTATCAGAGCAAATAAAGTTAGATACAAACTTTTCTTGTTGTATCTTGCTACTTCTGCTTCTAAAACATACATATTTTTCAAATATTAGAGAAACTGCAACATTACAACAAACTAATGAAAATCCTGGATCTTTTTCAGCTTATTTAACATGTCTGGTTATACGTATAAAAATACAGAATTTAAAGATAGTTCTGTGGATGTGAAAGAAATCGATACTTACTTAAATAGAAGTGAAAACATGAAAGAAGTGAGAAAAGAAGGTTTATGGAGTAATAATCATCATGCTCCAATAACTAAAGACTCAGATTTCACTCTGCATAGGGTAAATGCTGGGGACATTGCATCTAAAAATGGAATTAAATCTTTTTCCAATGCTTTGGAGTTTCTGGATACGACAGGTAATTATAATTACTCTATTTCAAGAAAAACAGTCCACTGCCTGTCTTTGGTATATAATAATAATAATAATAATGGATATCCATGATCTGAGGTAGAGTGAAGAATGTTTTCTCACCAGCTCAAGGTGGTATATTTGGCTAGACATATTGCAATTCTATGGAACTTAATTGCATTGTTGTTTAATATGAGCTGGGTAAACAATTTATGAAGAAGAGTTACATTTTCAAAAGTGCTAAGTCATGTAAACCTTTTTGAAAATGTCACTTTAAATCAGTCCCCTAAACAGTTTGAAAAAGAGCAGCCTTGTCCCTTCATGTGGTAAATAGTCTGATCTGTGTTTGAAATGAGAAATTGAAAACAGAATGTTTATTTGTGATGTGAAGCATTTGTATCTTTGTAGAAATAGATTTTAAATAGGAAGAGTCATTTCCTTGGATTTCAGTGAGGCTTTTCATAGAATTGTAGGATGGTTGAGAAACACTGTCTTCCACAACATTCTTGTATCCAAGTTACACCATTAGGAATGGCTGGACAATGGCATGGGTAAAAAAAAAAAAAAAGGTGGTTGAATGATTAGACTCAGAGGGTGGTGGTTAATGGGTCACACTCTGCCCACATGCCTGCCACAAGTGGAGTAGTGCAGGGATCTGTCCTGGAGAAGGGGGTTGCCAGGGATCTCATGAAGTTCATTCAGCAGGAACAAATGCAAAGTCTTTCCCCAAGGAAGGAGAAAAACCCCTGGGTTTCCTCTGGGATGGACTGACTGGGGCCAGCTCTGCAGAACACATCCTGGGCTTTGTCAACAGGAACAAAACCAGGAACTTGAGGGAAGTGATTATCCCTTTCTTTTTGGCACTTTGGAGACCACTTCTAGATACTGCATCAAGTTTTGAGTCTCTGGTACAGGCATCCTTAAACTGGAGTGAGTTCAGAAAAAGCCACCACGATGGTCCTTTCAAATCATAACCTTGTGACCTCTCTGTCCTATCCTGTCAGCTCCTTCTGTATCGCCTGGCCCTTGTTATAGGCTTGCAGCTCCTCACAGAACACATAGCTTGGGGTCAGGAAGACATTTTTCATGGTTATTGATTGAAAACAAATCTGGTTTTATAAATTAACTGCTTTTATTTCTTTAGGAACTGCAGGAAGAAAATTGGAAATTTTGAGGGCTGTTACAGAAATACGTATCCTTCTATTTGCAGTATCTGATTTACTGATTTTACAATGCTTTTACATTTACAAAATTATAGGTGTTTAATTTGTAGCCATAGGAACTCATGCATTATACTGTAATAGTTTTGATTTGTAATGTAATGCTGAGAATCAAGTGATGAATGGGTGTTTACCCTTTGGACTTCCAAAACTAGAATGAAAATAGGACAACTTATAGATCATTCACTGCTAAGCAAATTTATTCTTATTTCAAACATTCAAATTTTATTCTCAAACCTGTTTATTTTTAAAATGTAAAAAGTAAAATTTTTAGTTTGCATAATATGAATTTCAGGACAGATTTTATATGCAAAGACACATATACACAAATATGCCCATACACTTTAAATAAAGGAAAAGTGAATTAGTATTTAAGCTTACTGGGACAGCTGAATCTTACTTTTTGTCCCATTTTATCAGGAGAAAATAAACTTCATGTATTCCTTATAGATCTGTATTTATGTTGTAGTGTACATACAGCATATTTCCATTCTTTAAGCAGATTTTACAGTAATTGTCCGCCTTCTTGCCTCTGCCTTGAACCCATAAGATAATTAACCATCCATCTATATCTGTCAAACATTTTTTGCTTTGTTTACACTGTCATTTCAATATTTTGTTTCTAGCAACCTGTCAAATGATAGGTTAAATAGGAAGGGGAAGTGTCTAAATTTAGGCAACTTAAATTAATGTGAGTAGCTTTAAGAAGTGTCATAATTTCCAAAATGAGTAAGGACTCGGTTGTTCTGATGTTGCCAATTACAGATAGTCAGTGTTCTGCATTTTGGAAATAGATCACTTATTTAGAGAGGTCTTTTAAAAAAAAACCCTGCTTTTCTTTAGTCTAATATTACTTGCTTATCTTCACCTATTTTTAAAATGTTTATGTTTAACTAGTTTTATTTCTTGGTTTGCTCACTTTCTTCTTTATTTAGTCTTCTAATGTAACATCAATCTGAGGCCTCATCAGTTCATTGTTCTTGTTACTGTTGGTGTTATGTCTTGTGTGTTCATCCTCAGCCTGATCGGATGGTTACAGTTAGTCTGCTTGTGTGGCTTCAGTGCAAGTCCAGACAAGGATCAACTCACTGTAACAATACTGTTTTTCATCTTACTCATATTTTAGATAAGAATGTGGTTGTCTGAAGAATACACAATATTAGCAATTGAAAATATCTTTAAAATCACTTTCAGCACTAAGAGATTGTAGGTGAATTTCTTTGCTACTGTTATGACTGGATATACAATATTATGCTAATTAATTTGTGTTATATTACAAATATAATGACCATTTCAACTTTAGATATGCTAACAGCAGTGCTCTGCTTGCTCTTGTATCTGGTTAGCAGTGTGGAATAAAGCTTTTGTCCCTTTCAGTTTCACATTCTATAATTGCATGCTATTCCATGAAGCCTATGCCAAGGAGGAGGTTCCTGATTATTGGTATAATCCTGAGACCTCTCAAATAGGTAGTAGGTTTTTTTGGTGAAGTGGAATATATGGCACACCAAGAATCTAAATGAAGCTACTAAATCATTTAATAGGTTACTTTTTGATATTTTTTTACAAGCCGGCATCAGTGAAAGGTTGTTGCATGTGTTTTAAGTTTGCATTTGAATTACAAGAGAGAGATGCATTTAGAGTTCTAAAATAAGTTTTATAATATTCACTCAATTGTTTTCAATTCCTTAATGCTGTCAAGCAACCCAGTTTAGAAGTATTTTTAAGGAGTTCCCATATTTTAACTATGCACAGTCTAAAGCTTTGGATGATGTAAGTATGAAACATTACCTGCAGCTGCAAGTAGTACTTTGTAGATAAATTTAAATGATACTTTGATATTCAGAACTTAGAAAGAGTTAGAAAACTAATATATCTAGAACCTCTTCCTGGAGTACTTGAGCAGGGTTGTGCTTAGCTGAGAAAAGAGACCAGAAGACCTTTTAAAAATGTTTTTCTCAGTTTTAAATACATTTGTGTGAAGATGTGAATTATATGTATATTTATGCATACAGATTAATAATTTTTTTCAATGATTTTCACAGGAGGATTGAGAAAAGCAGAACTTTAGAGAAGGTTGTCCTTTTGGAGAAGTGATGTTTATCCATGCCCTTTTTATCAGCTATGCTCTTTCTTTAAAACCTGAAACTTATTTTGAAAGCAGCTAATTTGAGAAAGATTGTATTATAGGTATTGCAGAGAGGAGATACAGATTCCAGCAGAGTCTTCAACAAAGCATTTGAAATTTTTATTCAACTCTAGGGGAAATCCCAGTGTCATTCACGAACATTTCTAGGCATGTTTTTTTGAGTTTTGATGTTGTGAATGTTTTTGTTTTAATTTCTTATCCACTATGTTTTATAAAGAGAAGATTTTAAAAATAGTGCTTATGTGAGTGGAATGATCTTGTTTTTAAATTATATGGGGAGCTGTATTTTTACCTTTTTTCCTTACGTTTTTAGTTTTATGTATAGATTTGGGGTATTTTTCCTTACTTCCAAATTTGTGTTTATTTTCTGATGAGAGTTATACATCATATTGGCCTGTAAAATTATCTGTACGACTCTTCGTTCCTAGAAAAATGGAAGACCCCAGCTGTAATCAAGATTTACTCTCATGAAAGTTGCAAAACAGAGTTCTTAGGGCAATAGTTTAAAAAAAAAAATAATAATTTTTTTTGTTGAGTGGCTCGTGTGTTGGTACTCCTAAATATAAACTTGCTTGTAAGGTACCAGGAAGGACAAGGTTTGCTTATCACTGATGTATGACGTGACATGTTGTTAAAAAATGAAGAGAAATCGGCTTATTAAAAAGATAATGGTCTTGTGGGATTTTTTAATTGATTTAGCTTGCAAAATTCAACTTGTAGCAACTCTCCAGTTCCAAGAAATGAGTTGTAAGCCTTCAAATTGGTAGAATTTCTGTGGTTGATTCACAGTGAATGTTACAAAGGATTATTTAACAGAAATCAGGGAAAAATTTTATATTCATACAGCATTCATACTTCACTGATTTTTGTGAGCATTGGAAAATTGGGAATCGTAGGTAGATGAAGAACACAGGTAATTCTTGTAACTGTTCAGCAGTACTGTCAGTGTCAGTCATTGCTACAGTTATTTATAAATCAAATTCTAGGTAATTCCTGCTCATCCTTGTGAGCTCCTAACACTGATAGAATAGTTTTATAGCATTAACAGCTAGAAGTAAAAAAGAATGAGAGTAGTTGAATCCATGAGGAGTTGGGAGGGAAGGAAGGAAGGAAATGAAGCTGCGCAGAGCATGCTGCATGGAGGGAGGATGGGTGAGTGACACTGCAGAGGAGGAAGGAGGGTAGAGTCAACCCAGTCAGAGGAAAGTGAGGGAACCTGACATGGACATATCTGGCTTCTAAGATGGTGGAGGATAGAATGTGGAGGAAGGAAGGAAGGAAGCATAGTCATACAAAACCTACTTTTGTCATTGTTGAAAACTTAACATTCTATTAAAATGGTATCTATTCAACAATGTTGGAATTTTAAATGCAGATTGAATTACAGAAGGAAAACAAATTACACAATGAATTTGAGCACAGAATAACTCTTTCTGACGAGACTATGTTTGGTTGCAGTTGGACTTGGGCAGTGATTCTGTATTAATGTCATCTAAGGCTAGATACTGGGTTTTTCTGTTTGTCGCAGAATTTCATTACATAATAACCTTAGATGAACAGTATCTCATTTACGTTTCTGTGGTATATGTGTAGCAGATGATGTTCTTTCTTTTGCTGTAACTTAAAGTTCACATCTAATACAAAATTTTTTAGTCTACATACATCAATGTAATAATAACTTCCTTGTGTCATTTTCCCCTAGACAATGCTTTTGGAATGTATGAATAGGTACAATGGATAGCTGTGTTGTATTTACTACTTTGCAATTCTTTCCTAGCTTCTTTATACAGATAGGAATTTTGTGATTTGTGCTCCAACTGGCTCTGGAAAAACTGTGATGTTTGAGCTAGCTATTACCAGATTACTCATGGAAGCCCCACTGCCTTGGTTAAATATTAAAGTTGTTTACAGTAAGTATTATGCAGCTTTAAACATTTTGGTGACAGCAGTAGGAAAAGTCATTCTGTAAATGTGCAGATCTGGAGTGAGTGCTTTAGTAGTATTGAAATTAAATATGTTAAAAAAATGTGACCTACCTCATTCTTTTAAAAGTTGTTTATTTTAGGGTTTGTTTATTTGTGATACCATTGTAACTATTACTAGTATTTAACAGCACTGTGTGATTGTAGTGTTCAGCATTGCCTATACAAATAAAAATCTTTAAAAATCTTGTAAAGAGTTTGTCCTCTAAGAAGGCAAGATGTACATTAAAAGAGAAGAAGGAAGCAAAGGAAACTAAAACCAATTCTTAGTGGCAGAGCCAGAAATTATGCAGTATCTTTTGTATGCCCGTCTGTTGCTCTGAGATGATGATCAAATTTCCCAACATTCACTTACCTGGCAAGGTTTCATGCTAACTGTTGCTTTCTGTCTAACAGTTCAGAGGCAACAGGACTGTGATCTTCATGCGTTTAATTGATCTGTATAGGAACTAATGAAAATACTTGAAGATAGTCACCAAAATTACACTTTTTTTCTTTCCTTCCTGGAGAATTGAGTTCATATCATGTAAATCAGATTAAATTAGTGGGTTTGTCCTAGTTGTAATTAATTCATACAGTGATATATTTGTCAGTCTTGCTATTAATGGTCAATCTTTATAGTTACAGAAATTTCAGCTTAATTATCTTTTTTTTAAAAAAATTCCAATGTGTTCACATTCTTACAATAAAGCTAGTGTTGATTTAGAGTTTACTGTGTATTATAAACAGATCTTTTATAAACAGGCATGTATTATAGTTTCTCTGTCAGCGGATCAAGGTGGAGCATTTCAGTGTACTGTAATGTTTTTGATTGCCTTGGTAGAATTGATACAAACTGGCTGGTTGGAACTTTTAGTAAGGAAATAGTTACCCACTAGTGGTACTAGATCTGCTGACCTTTCCAGGTTCGACAATGATGGAGAAGGAGACAAGTCAGTTTTCCAAACATTGGAACAGAGGTGTTAATCAGATTACACACTGCCGGAGCGTGCTCTGGTACCTGGTTCATCAGTGGACCAATGTATGTGAATTAGTTTGCAGTAGTTGTGTAAATTAAGAGTTGTTTCCCAGTAGCTTTATCATATGCTAAGGACTGGTGACCGAAGTTTGGGGAGCAATCACTAGCTTCTTGCATTCTTGAAGAGTGAAAGATTATTACTTTTGCAATTTTGTGAGTTACTTGCTGGTAATCAGTTTTCTAGAGCTAGTGATTTCCCCTGCTTTATAGGCCACTGATATGTTTATGAGATTTTTACACCTCTTTCTAAAGTAGAAACTGGTTCTTTGTATCCTTTCATTTTAAGGATCACTTGTCAGCAGATATGCAGAAATGGTTCATATTCCAGTGGCTCTAACTAGCCTAGAATGTAACCACTGCAAGATCTATTTTATTACTGCTGTTTTCAGATCATGTGTAGAATACTATTTCTTTCACTTAAATCACTGCATTTTCTATATAGATTATTCATCCAGTATAGACTTGCATATGTTGCTAGTATCAGTCTTTGTAGAGGATTACTTCTGATTTCTAGAAATTGACCTCATCTGCAGAAGTATAGTATGTATCCACAGGAAAAAAAAAATATTAAGAAATAGGTTGTTTTAGGAGTCTACTCATGAGGACCAGCATCTGCTACCTGCTGTGTTAGCTGCTTGGTATGACCCTGACTACACTTAACTGTACATTTGGTTTAGATAGATTTTGATTTCTTCTGGTATTCTGTCTCTCACTTGTGGATGGTTTCTCGTTTATAATGCCTTTTCTCTCTGAATATGGAGTGCTCAAATCATTCTGAACTGGAAAAAGGTTGGTATTTGTATGATCTTCCATTCGAAAATATGTGTTTCTTGTGGTTTCTTCCGTTTGTGAGAAAACCTTTGATAGCTGAATGATTGTTTCCATGTGGGATTGAGGAAGAGATCAGGATTAAGAGAGAGCATAAATAACCTTAATTAAAGGGTTCTGTTTCTGATTGCTGATAGGGAAGAACTGGAGCCCAAAGCTCAACAATGAACTGTACACATGGAATAAGATAATAAGGATAATAATACCAGTTACAAATTTTGTGCTTCTGAAAGCAAAGCTGAAAATTAGGGAAATGAAATTCAAGAAGACATCTTTAAAATGTATGCATTTAGCATCTTTAGCAATACAGTCAAAGATTTGGGTTTCCTGATATAACTGATTATTTTGTGTTGTTTTTAGTGGCTCCAATAAAAGCTCTATGCAGTCAGCGTTTTGATGATTGGAAAGAAAAATTTGGACCTGTAGGACTCAGCTGCAAGGAACTGACAGGAGATACAGTGATGGATGATTTATTTGAAATACATCATGCTCACATTATTATCACTACACCTGTAGGTTTCAATCCCAATTCTTACAAAAACCTAGAATAAGCAGACATTTGTAGCCTACTAATTGTATGCTACTAGGACTGCTCCTTTTTTTAATAATAACTAGTAACTTTATGCTTGCCCGCACACTGCTGTGCATAATATGAGTTCATATAAGGAACAGTTAGTAATATAATAATGTGCCAGATGAAACATACATGGCATTAGCTTGAATTGATTTAACTGATTTTATGTAAAGGTTTATTAAAGTTTAAGCATGTCTGCCTGTACTTACTTCTGGCATATGTTGGCCTTTAAAACATCTTTCACCTTCTGTTGTTGTTTTGTTGAGGGTTTTTTTTTCCCCTAGGAAAAATGGGATAGCATGACTAGAAGATGGAGAGACAACTCTATAGTCCATCTTGTACGGCTGTTTCTCATTGATGAGGTAAGAAAATTAAAGTTTTATATGCACTAGTTTTGTTCTTGAAGATAAAAGGAAGCTTAGAAAATGTAACGTTTATTTAACACATGTACAGACTGTAACTGGAGAAATATATAGCAAATCTAAAATTCCTAATAGGTGCATGTTATAAAGGATGAAAGCCGTGGTGCAACATTAGAAGTTGTAGTCAGTCGAATGAAGACTGTTCAGTCATCTCTTTGGCGTCTTTCAGAGAATCATGACACTGTTCCTCCCTTGAGATTTGTAGCTGTTTCTGCAACAATCCCAAACGCTGAAGATGTAAGAGTTAATTTTAACTGTATTTTAATTAATGTAGTTGTATTTTATAAAATTTACCTGGAGTTATAAATTCAGATTGATAACAAAGTTGTCATTTTGAAGCTGTCAGCTGAAGACAGCTGTGAGGTTGATGTTAATGTAACAAATGACCTACAACCATATGGAACTATCAGCCAAGTATGGACATGCTTCAGTTTTAGACTTCTGTTTGTGTTTTTTTGACTCTTAAATATAAATCACAACAGACTTGAGATTTCAGTCCACATTATATTGATCTTGTAGAAAGCAGAACTGCACCTGGGATTTTGAAGATAAAAGCAATGTCAAATGTGTTAATAGTTTACATGTGACAAAAGCTAAGTTAATTATTGTGTGATGCAGTTAAAGCAGAGCATGATTAAACCCAGAAATTTATAATTTCCATTCTATTTCTTCTTTTCTAAAGATTGCAGAATGGCTTTCCGATAGTAAGATGCCTGCTGTGTGTCTGAAAATAGATGAGGATCAACGACCAGTGAAGCTACGCAAAATTGTGCTTGGTTTTCCTTGCAGTGACAATCAGACAGAATTCAAATTTGACTTAACTCTTAACTACAAGATAGCTAGTATTATACAAACATACTCGGAACAAAAACCAGCGCTTGTGGTACAACAGCTTTTTTTAATCACATTTGAAATTGTTCCTTTCTTGAAAGTGTTGATTCAAGAAAATATTTTCTTATTTATAGTTTTGTGCCACAAGAAAAGGAGTACAGCAGGCCGCTTCCGTTCTTGCAAAAGACGCAAAATTTGTGCTGAGTATAGAACAGAAACAAAGGTATTTTTATATTTGAGTTCTTAATGAGTGTTTTAGTAATCCTGTGACATCTGTGAAGAAAGCTGTTGAGCTAATACAGTTTCTAGCAGAGTGTCTGCAGCAAAATCATCATCACAGTTGACATTCTTTTTGGTAAATTGGCACTTTTCTTGGAAAGTTTTATTTGCTTCTCAGATTTTTAGGGTACTTTTAACAAACATTAAGTTGTTTCTAAAAGCTGCTTTTTAAACATACAGATGTTAATTCTGATGGCCCTATAAGGCCTTGCAGTGCAAAGATTAAGCATATGCATAGTTGAATTGGATATGGTCTTACTAGTTTTTTAAGTTAAGCCGTAAGAAGTCTTTGCATTATCAGATAACTTTAATAAATACAGCCCTCATCCATATTAATTATTATTTACTTCAGGGTTGCCTAATCATGGCAGCTACAGAAGCTACTTCCTGATTTTGGACCTCAAACATTGTCATCTTTGCCTTATTTGAACAACACATCTGGATTGTAGGTTGTGATTTAGAAAGATGACTGGGTTTGAAAGGCTGCAACAGCTGCCCTGGAGAGTCAGTTTGTTCCCTTTGCAAAGGTGGGAAAGGTGGTGGTTGAAAATATCCAAGGAATGTACATTTTAAAAGTTACTTTAAGACTGTGCCCTTTTGATAGTCTAACATGTAGTTGAGAACTAAGAACATCCGTAAAAAGCACAAATGCAGTAGAGTTGTGGGAACATGTGTAAAAAATGTACATTATGTCAAGGAATACACCTTACAATCTTTAGTGAGGTAATTGTGTATCTAGTTTCATGTGAAGCTTTATTTTTGCTTTTTAAAAACATACTTGCATCTTTGTATATTCCACTTGCATTAGTGAATCTGTTTTGTGATTTTGAAGTATTCTTTTTTTGTGTGTGTGTTGCATAGATTACAGAGGTCTGCAAATTCATTGAAAGATTCCAAACTGAGAGGTAAATATAACCTTCTACTGCTCCACTCTGAATGAATACTTTCTTGAGTAAACTTAGTGAAGGATGGATATAATTATTTCATTATCAGATCTTTTAATGTATGGTGTGGCTTATCATCATGCGGGTATGGAGATATCGGACAGAAAAATAATTGAAGGAGCTTTTACTGTAGGAGACTTACCAGTACTTTGTAAGTAAATTTAACTTTGAAAGTCAAAATGTTGTTAATGTATCCTGAGAAGATTGCAGTTTGGAAGTGGTACTACTTTATGATTCTATAGTGTGTATATATATAATATATAACCTTTGGAGTTACTGGGAAAAAAAAAAAAAAAGATGTGTTTGTGTTTCACATGCATGTTTACCCTGTGAGTATACATACACACTGTTACTAAAGACCATAGAACTTAACTTTTCAGCATACATGGAGGTCATCCTCCCTCATATGTCTGTATAGGTCTGGCCATGTCCATTTCCTTCTTGTACCACTGAGTCATCCTGTTTGAGGTGGAACTCTCTGCTAGTGTGTCTTTCCTCAGAGTTCACATGATGTTTTCTTTGTTTGTCATTTGCAGTAGTGACTTCCCTGAAGGTAATCTTTTACATTTGTGCTTCTCAGATGGGCAGGATATTATCTTCAAAATCCCATGCAAGGTTTTTTGACTGGTGGGGAGGTTCCTAAGAAATATTCCATCTGCTGTTACCTGAAATGAGAAGGTATCTGTTTGAGACATCATGGTCTCAACTCATCCAGGCTTTCTTCTTCTGTAAAAAAGATTCAGACCCTATGGGGAATTGTCTGTGTGGTTCATGTACAACACTGAAAGATTCATGGATTCCTTTTCTTTCCTGTACAATGGTCATGACTCACTATGAAAATTTAAGGTAGATACCCTTACTGTGATCTGGCAATGCTGCTAGAGTTGCAATGTCCATGGTATTTAAAAAGTCTCTACATCCCTGCAATCTACTGTACTTGGCTGCCTGGTTCACTGTGTGTGGCTTTGACAGCTGCGGTCCCATTTCTGAAATCTCAAGCAACTGTGGTTCTACAGTTGCTCTTTGCAAAAATAACGTTGAGACCCTATGCCACGGCTGAACACGATGTGAATGTACATATGGACTACCACTGAATGAATACAATGTTGCTTATTGGTACTTCATTCCTTTGAAAATTATAGTTTGTATGAATATTTCAGAATCATCTGAGATAGTAGAATTACACTTCTACAGCTGAGGGGAAACTGAAAGAGTATGGGGCACATTCCACTTCATATGTCTGTGAGCATGATAGGGCTAAGGTTTTAACACACCTTTCACACATACTGCCAAGGGGAAAAATTCTTTGGTCTTGAAATGGTGTATGTATACTCACAATGTGTATGTATGTGTATATACACACACACATACATGGACTGAAGCTCTGATTGCGCTGGTAAGTGACCTTTCTTTGCAACTTTTTAATGGTTAGGTCATTGTGCTTTGACAAATTTCCCATTTTGCATACCACCATGATATGAAAAACAAAAATATTCTTACAAAGTGGTGTGTTTATGCCTTTAGTTTAGATTGGATTCTTTTTTCCTGATGTACCTGATTACTTATTTTAGTTCTCCTTTCATTTCAAAAAAGAATTGGAAAATTCATTAATACTCTTTTCTAGTGGACTGGAAATGTCAGTTGGCCTGTATAGCTGGCTTTCCATGTTCAATTCCTGCCACCCCATGTATTTGTTAGAGAAAGATTAGAAAACATGAGTGTGAGATAATCTGCTACAAACTTGACTGGTGTTTTCCGTATGCGAGTGCATATTGGTAAAGTATTATGATAGTATTGGTGGTGATTCTGGCTTGGTACTATGGATATAAACAATGCTAATGACTGATGACTTTAAAAAATATGTCTTAAAGATATTGATCCCTACAAAGCAAGATGAAGTCATGGCTGTAATCAAATATCTATGAAGAAATATGAATAACATTTCTTCAGTGTGTGTGTGTTATATTGAAGATGGATTGGATTCTGGATTATCTCCAGATGTTAAGGAATGTTTAAAAATATCTGGGATGTAATTTGTTGAAGAATACTTGATAATAAATTAATGTTGATGATCAGATACAAAAATTTTTATGCAAATACATGTCTGTATTAGTCTAATTCTTTGTGGGGCAGAATGCCCACTGACTTCACTAGAAAATAAGAGCTCTTATGAATTAAGAGTTAGTCACTTATTTGCTGCTTGTTTAACGTCTGCCAGACGTTTCAGTGGTGTTCATCTTGCAATCAATATACTTTAATCTGATGTAGTTACTACTAGCACCTTAGCTATGGGAGTCAATCTACCTGCACATCTGGTGGTTATAAAATCCACAATGCACTATGTTGGAGGAGTGTTCCAAGAGTACAGTGAAACTGATATTCTGCAAATGATTGGGAGAGCAGGAAGGCCTCAAGTAAGTTAATGCTATATTATATTGATGCTATCTATAGGCAGATCAGTAGAAACTAGTCTTGGCAAAAAAACTACAATTCCAACAATTCTACTGCAGCATTTGGTTTTTAAAGGGTTGTTATTAATAGTTAAATTACTCCTGGGTAACTTCTTAATTGAGAAATGTTTGGTTTTGCATTGCTCACTAAAAAATACTGCTCCACCTTGCTGTGGAGAAAGATTTAAAGATTACATTTGGGTTACATAATGAATGGGGATTAGAGAAAAAGGAGGAAGCTGGCACACAATTTACAAATTGCATGATAAAAAAATCTGGAATATTGAATAGTATAGAGAGCAATGTGCTTTTGTTGTCATCAGAACAAGAAAACTTCTAGAGTAGAAGTGGAGCAGAGGGGGAGGGTCAGAAGCACTGCCTTCAAAGAGCTGTAATTCATTTTGCTTGCCAAGAGGTTGCTGTTGCCAAGAACAGTATGTCTTAGAAAGGGTTTAGACATTGCTTTGGTTGTAAAAAGGAAGGGGGAGTGGGATTTAAAAATTGTTATTTTAATCATATCTCTTTAAAGTCTCCAAATCATATGTTAAATCTTACACTTTTAAGTCTTCTAAGTTGTAGAAATACAGATAAAGCCTAATACGGGTGATAGCTTACCCTACATCTGTCTCCAGAGGCTGCTTATATTAGCCACTGTGGTATGTTGTGTACATGACAGTATTTATCTGGACCTAAGATCTAAACTAATATGAAAATTTCAATATTACTAACTTTCTTAACTGATTGGGGTTTTTTTGCTAGAGATTGTAATTCAGTAAGATTTTAAAAGTTGTGACTCAGAATCCTGAACAACTTTAACTTACTGAGTCAAAACCTGAAATATTTACGAAGATCTACCTTTCAGTATTATATACACTAATCTGATCTAAAAAATGCAAAAGACAGGAAACTTCTCATACACAAAAATAATAAATCAGTCTAACAGCATTTTTTCCATTACAAAACAAAATAATCTAAGTGAGGTGGCTTTGAGAGTAGATGATGAAGATTATAAAAAATTACTTGCAAAAGACTTGATGGCTCATTCAAGTCTTTCTAATGTTTAGGGATTACTCATGAGAATTCATGTCAGTAAATTATTTTCTATAGTTGTGGTTAGGAATCCTTTCCTTAGCTGTGGACCTTGTAAGGGGGTCAATAACAGTTCACACTTGTGTTGTTTCTTGACTTGTCTCTGTTACACGTACGTTAGCACATGCAGGCTGCTGTGCTGACCTGCCTGCCATCAGTGGCTGGAATCCCAAGTCCTGCTTACTACCCAAATGAGTTAGAACTTGCCTTTAAGTTAGAGAGGTCTTGGCATTCAACAGCCATTTCAACAAGGATTTTAAGAAAACAATTTTAATGGTTTCAACAGATATGTGATGCATATTCAACTGGAATTTTTTTGCTAAGACCTAGAGACAAGTTTTTGTTTGTGGCCTTATTTTTCAGTTTGACACTACAGCTACAGCAGTTATTATGACTCGTTGGAGTACAAGGGAGAAGTATATACAAATGTTAAATGGTGCTGATATAATAGAGAGCAGGTACCTGAGTATTTTTTACAAGACTATATAGATGGTAGCAATGTTTCATAGTTTCTACAGAGTGTGTTTTTTCAGGTGGGTTTTGGGATGGCTTTTTGGTCTATTTAGAAGAAATTTATGAAAAATTTAAGGTAAATCAAATCAAGCTATTCAGAAGTTAACAGCCTGTTTTATCAGCTGAAAACATCTTTAGAACATCTTAAAAAAAAAATAGTTGTAGATTAGCTGGAAAACTGAAGAAACTGAAATAGTACATATTGCAAAGACAGAAAGCAAGAATTGACCCCAAATTGTGTCTCTGAATTTTTAGATGATAGTCTGGAAAATTCCAAACTACAGAATTCACTTGATGTGAACAGAATATCAAGAGAAATATGTAGGAAAGTTAAGACATTAGAGGGTAAAACAGGAAATTTTGCTCATGTAATTTTGTTAAGGTTTAATTTTTCAAATATATTCAAAATATCAACACTGTGCTGTAACTTTTAAATGTATGTAGCTTTGTTTTCTAAATAATTGTGAAACTTCACAGTTGACAGAGGTTTTTTTATTTTTGTTTGCTGGACATTGCCATAATAAAATTTATTGATTATCTACATATTCTTTACTGTTTTCTATTGATTTCACTGATTAAAGTGAATAGCTGACACACCCCACCCCACCCCCCAGCCTCCAAAATAACCAGAAAATTGTTGTGGTTTTGGGGGAGGGGCTTGGTTTGGTTTCTTTTTTCCCAAAAAGTAGTTTAGCGCTTTTTGTGATACTCATTGGTAAATGTACTTACCTTTTTTTTTTTTTTCCTCCTAGCTTGCACAGGCATCTTGTTGAGCACTTAAATGCAGAAATAGTGCTACATACTGTCACAGATGTCACTGTAGCTTTGGAATGGATACGATCGACATTCTTGTACATTAGAGCCTTAAAAAATCCAACTCATTATGGTTTGTTGGGGTTTTTTTAACTGATCTAAATTATGACACTAGGATGTATTAGATCCATATTATTTGTTTCTGTCATTTTCTTATGAACCATTATTTCATAAGGGGTTGAAAATAAGATGTGTAATATGGTCTGTAACATTTTTAAGAATGACAGTTTCAGTTATTTTAATATAAGTAATAGGAATTTTGGCATGGTATAACATCTAAAAACTATGAAGAAGCCATTTACATCATAATGATCTATTTCTTTTTATCTTAATACACTAAACCATGTATTAATGCAGTATCAAGCCATAATGTTTTTCAGCGCTGAATATGTAATCTGCTAGGAAAAAAAAATGTCTAATACTTCATAGTTTTTCTAAAGCGAGATTTCAGTTATCTTATTGCTGGTGTCTTCAGTTTGTCTTGTACAGAACAGCCTCTTGGTCCCCAGCCCTGACCATATCTTTGTTCCTGACAACTTGCTCTACTCCTGATTCTGAAGTCATTGGGCACTTGCTGGAGAAAATTTTTTTTTTAAGGATTTATAGAATGCAACTGGAACATACTACATCTAGTGCTTGAATGGATGTTACAATTTAGGTGGCTTCCTGTATTATAAAATAGGAAAACTCTACATGTGAAGTTGCTCACTGATATTTCTTCAACTTTTAGGACACTCATAATTTACATAGGGGAATATCTGCAGCTTTTACCTTTGCACATCTGTTCTAACAGCCACTTACTGATACTTAGATACTTACACTATGTAAGGCTTTTGACTTGTTCCCAGTATAATAAATATTTACAAGTTCTTCCCTTTGGGGTATTTGCCTGGCTCCCAAAAATAAGCAAATCAGTTTTGAGGAAGTAATGATATTGAGAAGGAAGTATATCACTGTATTAGGTTATAAAGCCTTTTGTTTTTTCATGAAGGTTTTTCATCTGGATTGGATAAAATTGGAATTGAAGCAAAATTACAAGGTAAGTGGCTTTTAAGCTTTTTTCAGTAAGATACTACGTTTTAGGTCAGGTTCATCCATTTTTATTACATGTCTCCATTAATTTCAGTGATCCCTTCACAGAATAAATGTAATTTACTATGTCGTGCTATTGATTTTATTTAATTATTAGTAATTTTGAAACACTATCAGTGCATTTTGATTTGTGAAACAGTTTGTCTTGTATAGAGGAAAAAATTAAATGCCTTTACCTCATCTCCATATACATACTCAGAAATATGGAGCAGAGTACTTTAATTTTGATTGCTGATCATTCTTCCTAATTTTCCTTTGATTGGTCTCATTTGCTTTCATTAATTTTTGTTACTATACTTGCAAAAAAGCCTTTTTAAGAAATTGTCATCTTCCCTTCATCATAAATTTAGTGTTGAAAAAAAAGGATGTAAAACGTAAACATCACCTTGTTCAGAAACAGTTTAAAATTGCATGATTATAGCATGTTAGTCAGCAATAATAAAGAGCAGGTTGAGAGAGGGAACACATTATTTTTTTTATGAGGGATATTTTTGCATTGGTCATTCAAAAATGCATAAATAATGTGAAAAAGGAATTTTAAAGAACTCCAGAGTGTGGCAGATCTTGTCCAGCAATGGACTCGGTGAATTGGAGGATAGGAACGGATCTTAAATTCTGTATTTTTGTACAGGTAAATCAGAGTACTCACATTGTATAGGTTTGCTGTTCAGACATCTGGACTGATATGATCTGAGACTTCCACTCTCTGACCATGACATTTTGCATTGGAGATGCACATTCTAGTGCATTGTTTGCTTGTTTCCTGAAATTTGACCCTTATGGATTGAATTACTCATTTTGTTTAGAGGCATCAAGGGAAGACTTGCAGTCTTTCGAAGATTTCTGTGCATTAAGCAGTCCATACAACATCAGTCATATCTCAGATGTATGGATTCAGTAGATCCTCTTAAGAATCACTTTGCTATTTTAATTCCAAATTTAGTTATGAAATTTTCATATGAATAGCAAATGCATAATAGCAAAGAACTGAGAGAATGTAAATATATAATTAAGAAATCGCACTTGGTCTTCAAGTGAGCAGTAATGTGAGAATGAGGCATCCAACTTTACAGATACAAAAAAAAATTAGCAGCACCGTGTTTTTCCTGTAATACTCTAAAAACTACTGGAAGACTACTTTTAAGAGGCTTTTTTTGCTAAGCCCTGAGTAGAACCCAATTACTGATTTTTTTTTTTTTTTTAAAATACTGCTTTTTAGTTATTTACAATTCCATTAGAAAACCTACAGCTGACTAAATAGTTTGGAAATCAGTGCCTCTCATCTTTAAATATGGAAATAGCATACAACTCTTTTATTCATTTATTTTTCTTAATGTACATTTTCTAGTAGATCCAAAATAAGTATATTAATAAAATACTACATACTAAGATTGTAAATGGAGTTCTGCAAATCTACAGATGCTGTTTTCTCTCTTCATTGAAAGTCCTCATGTCCATTGTAATTCTGTATTTGTATGCTAGACCATTTGGAGCTTAAATATCTGGAGGGGGGCCTGGTACATGAAAACATAGACTGATATATGCCCTGAAATTTGTAGAGCAAATACTTGGACTCCACTCACACATTTATTAAACTTTACACAATTGTGTAGAAAAATTTGTGATTGTTGTTGGGCTTGGTGGAACTATGCTGAGGCTGTTTATTTTGTAAGGGTTTCAAGGACCCATCTCCACGGTATATACATATATATACTTAGTATATACAGTACTGCTTGAAGTCTCCAAATATGAGAGACATTGACTATGACTTGCAGATAGGAAAAAAAGGAGTACTTACCAGTAAGAAAAGTTACCTAGTTCATATGCTCATTCAGTTGTTTTCTACCTTTTTCTGTATTTTAGATCAGGACATTCTGTTTTTGTCACATAGGTTGAAAGGAGTGGAGGGTATGAAGTATGTTACTACCTAAATAAGCCTTTATGGGAGAAGGCAGGGTTTGAAATCACCTCTACAGATAGTGCTAGGGTAGAAGGCTTCACTTAAAAATGCTTTTTAGGTGTGGGTTATATTTCCCTGAAGTTCTCTGATCTTACAAACAATCTGTATTTAAAGTTCTTACAGAATCTAGCTTCTTTTCCCTGCACACATGAAATATTTTGTAGTAATGTATATAGTTATGTTTTCATACATTTCATATACATTGTGAATGATTTCTGGTTGCTATGGGAACTATCACTTTGAGTGCTTTCCCAACTCAATTTTAAATTCTGAACATTGTATTAATATTTGCCTTTTAATTACCTTGGTTTTGCAAGAGAAAACCAAAACATTTTGGTCATCCTCATGCAAATATCTGACTAAATAGGTTTAGTGAAGTAAATACAAATGCACCTGATACAGTATGAAAATTTCTGATTAAGAATTCATAAATACCTGTGGATATTGCAATTTCAACCATTTAAGTGTTAACACTGTTGTGGAAATCTTTTGCATAAATACTGTGGGCTCTCTGGTCTGGCATTCAGAATTGAATGTGGCAGCCTACATTCCATGCATCTAGTTTCTTTTACTTTGCTGCTTTTGCGTTACTGAAAAGAGTTGGGTTGTCCTGTATCAAATATCTTTCAGGGAGCTTTCCCCAGGCAGAAGTTAACCACCAACTTTAGTAGAAGCAGGATCATGTTCTAAAACCTATACTTGAGTTCAGTGGAATTACTTGGGTATACATTCATTGCAATTTGATGATGATGTTTCTGGTTTGTACATAGATAAGTTTTTCTGCATGTATTAAAAATAGATATCTTTTCAAATTGTTGACAGAACTGTGTTTGAAGAACTTAAATGATTTATCATCTTTTGATTTGATCAGGATGGATGAAGCAAATAATTTCAAACCAACAGGTAGCACTTTTTTTGAATAAAATAGTTTTCAGGGTCATGTTGTGATAGTAGCGAACTATGAAGACTCACAGTTATTCTTGTGACCCGTTAATAGGAGTACACAAATGTAGTAGAGAGCAGAATCTGAGGGATTGTTTGGCTAGAATATATGAGCAAGTTTCTTTAACAAATCATGGAAGTTCATTCTCTTCATGTTGATCCATTAATAGATCTTCTGTTGCTGGAAATTTTGTTGTAGATTAGGAGAAAATTACAGAACATTATCAGAGGATGATTGGATGTGACACAGTGCAATGAAGGACAGGTTTTATCAATATCTATCTTCTCTACAATCCTCTGCTAGAGGTGGTTGGATTCTCAGCAGCCACGGTTCACAGTCTGGTATATTAGTGTGAATTCATCTCCATTGGAGAAAACTGTAACTGGCACATGTTTCTGCCACTCTATAATGGGATCAGTAATATCTATCAGACAGCTGGGGGCAATAACATGCTGAGTCAGTGGTGGTAAATCTCATATAGCCCTGTAATAAGAAAATTAATTTGATTTGTGACTTTAAAAAAATACACTAAAAAAATACTTGGCGTATTTATTTTTTAAGGCATATTCTTCTTTTACAGAGACTGGAAGATTAATGGCGTGGTATTATATTGCATTTGATACAGTGAAACAATTTTTCACAATTAAGGGAACAGAGACTTTAAATGAATTGGTAATTTAACTTTTTAAAGAAAATTTACATACATTTCATTGATTTTTAAACAGAATCAAAGATAAGCAGAAGTTTTTATTTCTTTTAATGAGCTCAGGCTTAGTTTATGTAAAGTATAAAGTTTTAGAGAATACATCTAAATAAATTCCATATGGAGTATTTTTGAGCCTTTGTACTCTGAGATCTTTCAATTTCCAACTCTCTCCCCTCACTAACCTTGCTTACGAAGATACAAAGTTGCTGAACCTGTTCTCTTTATGTATTAAACACTGTATTGTTTTGTAGTTTAGTAGTTATTTTTTACTGCAAAAAACAGCTGAATGGAGAGCAGATTTTACTTCTAAAAGAATGTTTTTGTCTTTGTGTTTTAAGTAATTTTCCTCTGTCAGATAACAGGTTGTTATTGCTACTGTTAAGTCACAAAAGACATTTTGTTTTCAAGCAAATACCATGGTAGAACAGATTGGCCATGAAAAAAATGGAATGCCTGTTCTCCTGTGGCTATCTTTGTTACTAAAATATGAAGAAAGTAAAGTGAAATACATAAAAGATAGCAAAAAGTATTTCTATTTGCCTTATATGTCATAAAGTGTTACCAGTGTGGTTGATTTTTGGATAATTTCAAGTGGAATAGCAATCTAAAAACTGAAAGAAAAATCTTCCCCTTTTGTTATATAACAGCCTTTATAGGAAGATGAAAGAAAGTTGGTCAGTATTAGAAAAAACTGATTGACTGTCTTCTCACGGTCATAGTGTTGAGACAATATATTTTTTTTAAGCTTTTTTTAAAAAAAAATTTGGAAGAAATGGTAGAAAAAATGGCAAAGACATATAATTAATCAAAAAGTGAAATTGTTACAGATTACAATGATCTCCAACTGCACGGAATTTCTGGATGTCAAGTTAAGAACAAACGAAAAGAAAATACTGAACAGTTTGAATAAAGACAAGGACAAAATAACGATCAGGTATAAAAAATAAATACATTGAAAAAGGGAGGTATCTTTTTAGCAATAAATAAAATTAATAGCAGAATATATGTATATTTTTATGCATAGGTTTCCAATGGAGGGGAAGATAAAAACAAGAGAAATGAAAATAAACTGGTAAATACTATATTGTGTTTACTTTTTATTGGAAAGCTGTCATTTTATGGCTGTTGAAGTCCATGTTAAAATTTGTCTCACTTTATAGAGGACTAAATCTTGCATTTCATTGTTTCTGTTCTGAATTTTCTTTTGTTTTCCAGTAGAAACTTTTATGTTGGTATACTCTGCTTACTGCATGGCTTATACACCCAAAAATATTTTTTTTCCCAGTCTTATTCAGGCTCAGCTAGGATGCATTCCTATTCAAGACTTTACTTTGACACAAGATACTGGCAGAATATTTAGAAATGGCTTAAGAGTTACTAGATGTATGGTAAAATTTAATCCTTTTTTGGTACATATAATAATAAGCTACATTTTATTTGATTAATACAAGTGAATCTTATTTTTACAGGGTTATCTGACTTTCTGGCATCATGTAAGAACAACTTTTCTGCTTTATTAAACTCTTTGATTTTAGCAAAGTGTTTCAGGTGCAAACTTTGGGAAAATTCACTTCATGTGTCTAAACAACTGGAAAAAATTGGTAGGTACTAGTCAGAAATTATGAAGGTGTAATCTGATAGAGAATCAAAACTCATAATTAGCCTGCTAATTTCTGGAGTGTTTACTTGCATAATTAAATGAGTCTCTCCTAATTACTCATTTGCCACAATTGGGTACCACAGTTGTCAGAATAGTCTGTCATGATAAAAGTAATCCATGTAGTATTTTTCTTCAGGCTTGCAAAGTATTTCAGAGTTGCTCTTTTTTCTTAATGTTCATGAGTATCTTGGGCATATTCCACATTTGTGTGATTGCACATCTCTGAATAGGCTATGCCTGCATTTCCAAACAGCTGTCACTGTTACTCATATGCATGAAAGCCCTTTAATTTGCATTGACATGGATAGAAATCATGAAATAGAAATAAATTTACTGTGCATGAGGTTCCTATACACATGAGGATCATGAGTTTCTAACAATCTTCTTCCTATCACAGTGTCCTGTTACTAGACAAACTTCTGTCTGGAAGTACAAACTTGTCATAATTATTTGAAAAGGAGTTCAGAAATTTTGGAGTCCTCTGTATTACAAAAATGTAGTTATACTTGTTTGAGGTAGTAGTATAGCTTCCTGATTTGATGTCTGGTCTTACTGTACCGTCATGCTTTCAGAATTCACTGCAGTGTTCTCTGTATTTGCTCTGCAAATTAGAGAATAGCTAAGACAGAAGATCCATATGGTACAGTACATTGCAGCCTTGCCAGCTCAGGTGCAGAAGCTGTATTGCTTCAAGGAGGTTGCAGAGAGTGGGGATGAGTCCCTTTAACCAAGTAACAAGCGACAGGACAAGAGGGAATGGCCTCAAGCTGTGCCAGGGCAGGGTTAGACTGGCTATTAGGAAGTATTTCTTTCCAGAAGGGGTTGTTGGGTGTTGGAATGGGCTGCCCAGGGCAGGGGGGAAGTCCCCATCCCTGGAAGGGTTTAAGAGTCAGGTTGACATAGCGCTGAGGGATATGGTGGAGTTGGGAACGGTCAGTGTGAGGTTCATGGTTGGACTAGATGATCTTCAAGGTCTTTTCCAACCTTGATGATTCTGTGATTCACGTGAATTCAAAGCAAGGGACAGGGCTTAGCTTGTGCACAGCACAGTACAGTGTGGTGGGAGCCCATTTCCACTACTTTTGGATCTGTGCCAATGTGCATATGGTCATTTGGGGAGTCTGCCTCATGTTCAGCATTTCTAGGGGGTTAGGATGAGTGGAATAAACATGGCACTTGCAGTGTAGACAAACCCTCTCTTGTACACTATATTCAATAGAATAAAGTCAGGTTTATTTTTTTTAATAATAGAAGTGCTATATATATACATCTCTGTCCTGGTTTCCTTTTTTTTGGTATTTTTTCCTATGCTGTCATTGCTCTTGCAGCATATGTTACAAAGAATTGCTGACTTTCAAAGTTCCATTTGTTCCACTCACAGGCTTCTTTTGAACCATCTGCTGACAGTTCACTCTTTTTTCCTGAATCAAATATTGAATTGATGCCTATATTATGATGTCTGATTCTTGACCTCTGTCATGCTATGGCTGCTAAGCCTATTCTATGTCTTTGTGAAGTTAAGTGAATTGTTTGAGCTCACAGAAATTTACTGATACTATGTAACATATTCAGAAATCCCTAATTTTTAAACTCTTATCTCAGTATATTTTTTTTTAATCTTAAAAAAGTCTTAGTAATCAAATCAGTATTTCCGTTATAAGAGTGACTGTTCTTTAACAACATTTGGCCTTACTGAGATTGAGGATTCAGTTGAATTCTTACTGCATTTCTACTACTATCTCAATTTGTTACTCTTGTCCAATAACGATGTTCCCTCTTGTTGCTGTATGATATGCTTGATTTCTGTTTGCTTGTTCTGACAGACAGGATAATGACCAGCTGCTGTACAGCATTCTATCATGTTTACTACTTGTTCAGCTTGATTTACACCTCTGGTTTTTTCTTGCTCAGAAATAGATAAAAACAAAGAGAAAAATTCCTATTTATATCTCATATTTTTTTCACTGGTGGAAACCCTTCTGCCATGTTAGGAATTATGACAAAAGAACTAGTCTTCAGCTTCACTTATAAAAGAAGCAAGGTAACAGCTCTAACTGGAGTAGCTGCAGAAGTAAAAAGTAAGAGTCTTAAGTCTTCAGACTGTTTGCAAGAGCTTCTGCAAAGGAGAGGGGAGATGGTAGAAGATGCCTTCCCTAAGTCAGACCCAGAAGGTGTTCAAATACATATAAAAGGACAAAAGGTCTTCTCTTTCTCTAAATCATTAACTTCCTGAGTTGAAATGAGTCTTTTCTTACAAGATTGCTGTAACATCTTCCAAAATGCAATCTAAGAGTCTCCTGAGAGGTTTCCCACTTAATTTGCAGATCTCTTTTACTGTTCTGCAGCATTAAGTGTGAAGAATCCACATACTCATTCTAAGTATTTGGTAGTATCTTTTATCTAAAATTATTGCAGTTATTGTAGTAGGCTGTAGTTTCAGGTAAGGGAAATGCCTTTTCAAATGTGTTGAAAACTCTAAATCTCCCTGGAAGTTTGAAAGAACTGGGAATCACAAAGATTGTATGTGGAATTCTCTGCCAGTCTGCTTTTGTGGCAGATAAGCCATGGGAAAATGTTTTGCTAAATCTTCAAAGCCTCCTAGATGCTTATAATAAATGGGTTTTTGAGTGAATTTCATTATTAGCTTGCTTAAAAACATTGAGATCCATATGACTTTAACATAGTTATATAATTTCTTGGATAGGGAAAAAATTTCTGAGACAAAGAATGCTGTGTGACATGCTTTTTTTCATCATATATATGCAGAACACGTTTCTTGATTCTTGTAGAAAGTGATCTAAAATCTGTTTTACTCTAGAAGACATAACTTAAAATTGTCAGTATTGAAATATTGAATGTTTTCATGTTTGATTTGTATTGCATTTCTTTTTACTAATGGATAAGTGAAATTAAATAATACTAAAATACTTAACTGAAAATAAATTTAGTAATATGCTGGGCAAAAAACTGGGACAAACATACTATAAAATTATTTTTGCTTTGGTTTTACCTGCTATAATGCAGTTGTTGAGAGTAATTTGAGATTAGTGATTGTCATTTAACAGCATAAAACTTAAATTTTTCACAGGTGTATCACTGTCAAACACTATGGTAAATGCTGGGCTGACATCATTAAAAAAAATAGAAGACACAAATGCAAGGGAACTTGAATTGGTAATATATTATGTTGTATGCAGATAAATATGATAAAGAAAATATTGAGTATTAATAATGTTACCAGTAAAAGCGGGATGGTTAATATATGTATCTGCTATATGATTGTCAGTAAAATTGAATGGTTTAAGTGGTTTATTCATTTATACTAGTGAATTAAAAAAAAAATACGTGGCTACTGCTATTTTTCCTTGAAAATATGCATGGTGTTTTGTTCTAGCAAATTTAATGTGGATGACTTCACTGATTTGGCTGGTTTTGAAAAGCAGTTGCTTAAATATGTAGAATTTCATCATTAACATGTTTTGAAACAAAGGACAATCCTTTTGTATAAAGGACTCCCTTTTAGGAGTGTTAGAAAAAATATCAAAGGGAATATGTATTTACAGATTCTCTTAATGTATGTTAATGACGAGAATCCTGAATTTCCATTATTGCTAGTTTTAGTTAAAAATAATCATAGAATAAAATTCTTCTGAATCATCTATAAAGCACTTCTTATTTTAGGGGAGTTAGATTTTACTCCAGGACAAGTTCTTCAGCTCTTGGCTTCTTTTCTGAGGAAACTGTTTTTCCAGTGTTCTGTAAGATACAACATATTCGGAAAGGAAATTGATCTTACTTGGATTTTTCTGTTTTGACTTTAGGAATTTGATTCTCTTTTCTGCCCCCTTTTGCAGTTTTCCTGTAATTTGTTTTGTTTTGACTGAAGCTAGTGCAACATAGAAGAGTCATCTCCTATAAAACTTGAGTAGTCAAGTTTTGAGGTCATTGGCTAGTTCATTGCCTGTTACATGAACAGCAGTGGTGGCAACATGAAAAAGTATTGGAATTTTCTTTTGGTTATGTTGCTATTCTGGGCATCACTGACAGTAGAGAACCAGGGGTGATAAGGACTTTTGTTGATAGCATGATTACTCTGGTGACTTTGATTCCTTGGATTTACATTTCTGTTGGCATCTCTGATTAGCTGAATCTATCAGAAATTAAATTGAATCTTTACAGATTTTAAACAGACATCCTCCTTTTGGGAACCAGATAAAAGAATCTGTTTTGCACCTTCCAAAATATGAACTTGACATTGAACAGGTATATGCTTTTTTATTTATTTTATGTTTTTATGCTGATATTATTAAATGAAAGAGCAAATACTGACTTAAAGAAATTTTGAGCCTTCGCTGATAGAAGAATACACGATATTATGGCCTCCTTCCACCTTAGCGTGTATAATCAAACTCTTAAACATCAACGGAGAGCCTTGGAATAGACATTCCCTATAATACATCGGCCTCTCTCTCATTAATAGCATTTTATGTTACAGATGCAAACCAGTGTATTCTACATTCTAGCATTATATGTGAGTCTGAGAGGTCTCTTCTATCTTGAATATAAACAAACCCTAGAGACAGAAAAACATCCATATAAAACTTACTGAAGAAGCATTAATTCATGTTAATTTTCTACATCACACTTGGGAATATAAAGAAACAGTAAATTATTACATTAACCTAGCTGGTGCCATTTCAAAGGAAGGGTGCAATTCCCTGTGCAATCAAGAGCTTTGAGGTTCTGATTTTGTCTTTAAACAGGTTACATAGCCACTCTACCTCTCTGAAATGCAAAATTTGAAAAATAGTCTTAAAGTGTCTCATGAATTTGGTACAAAGACACCTTTGAAGTTAAACACTCAATAAATGTGTGAGCTAATACTGTTATAATCAGTTCTATTTTATTTGACATAATAGCAGATGAGTATCTCTGACATTATTCTCAAAGATTTAACAATTATAAATATGGAGAAATGTTGGGATGCCAAAATATACCTAGTTTTCTTCTTGCATCTCTACATTGAATAGAGGATAATTTTTCAAGGGCTTAATGTAGACTGACTTTTATTCTCAATACTTAAATCAAATTTAGGATATTCAGCTATGTGCAAGTTAGTACTGTATAATAGTGTCTCAGAACAACAAATAAAAATTGTACCACAAATTGAAATTGCTTGAATCGAGCTTTTGTGCTTGTATCAACAGTTAAAAATTTATGGAAGGGTGTATATTTTACTTTGCATATTTTAGCAGTAATGTCTTCTTCTATATAATTTTTTCCTAGCTTCCAAAATACAGTGATACATTGGCTGAAATCTTAGTAACCATCAAATTAACAAACTATGAGCAGCTACAGACAAAGAGAACAGCAACAGACTTTCACTATGTTACATTGGTCATAGGAGATGCTGACAACAAAGTCATTTTTAATCAGAAAATTATGTATGTATGATCAGGTTTTTTTGCCTCGCATCTTTTAAGGGTGTTGGCTTTTAATCCTTTCTGTGACTTGCAGTTTTTGCAATACTTTCTACTGATGCCAAATGGTACAAAATAATTCTTTATCCTACAGCATTTTCTAGTCACTGTTGTAATTTAAAATGCTGCACAAGATGCAGAAACCCCCAAAATATGCCAGTGTGCCTGTCAGTACAGAGAGTATGTGTAAGTATCTGAACAACACTGGCGTAATATTATGGAACTCATAATTTCCACATAAATGTAAAACAAGTAAAATACCTATTAAAAAGACACATCCTCAAGTTGTTCTTTACTCTTATTAGCATATTTCTTTAATTATATCATATCATCAAAGTTGTTTTTCACTCAGAGTTGAAATTAAATTCTCCAGTTGGCAAAGATATGCTTGGAGCAAATGGGAAAGGGAAACAAAATCTTGCGTGACCTTCATGTGAGTTCTGGTCGAAGTCTGGCACTTCTGGCAGAACTGAAAGTGATCTGCAGGATCCTGGCACTCTTATGGCCATAAATCATATATTATTGGAAGGTTATTCTTAGGCCACCTATCAAGCAAAATCCAAGAACTAAGACCAAGTAAAGGCTCTTTCACTTGGTTACAGATGCCATAGTATACAGGTTTGTTTTCATTGTCCATGTCTAACAAAACATTACTGATCTATTACAGGGATTCTGTGCTCCTGAAAACTGGAAATTGGATGAAGAAAATAGAAGTGAAAAGAGCTCTTAAATCAGAGGACATTAGTATAAATTTAATTAGTTCTGATTATGGTAGGTTGATTGTTATGCTTTTAATTTAAAAACAACTGCATAGGAATTTTGAATAAATTATTAAAACTTTATATCAAGCAAAAAATATTATAAAATGAAGTGATCTGGAAACAAATTTCTATTACATGTTTTTTACTGGGTTGGGTATTACCTAACACTCTTAATTACATATCTGTTTGTTTCATTTACTAGCATATTAATGAACTGGGAAACATCAAAACTGTTACTAGGAGATACTATTTTGCTCTCTTGATACAGATTAAGATTCTCTTTTGCCCCTCGCCTTCAAGTTGAATTAACTTTCAGTAGTGATAACCTATCAGCTTGATAGGTTATTTATGCTGGAAAGAGTTGTCTTTGTGAATGGTTAGGTTTTGCATTGTGATAAAAAAGTATTAGATATGGATTCATCTCCACTTCAGTAACAAGAAATTTCTACAGTGGAAAATTCTGTGCCTTAATGTGTGTAGATTTAAACATTGGTCCCCTCAGTGTCAATTTCCATAGAATTGGAACTATAGCAGCAGAGGAGGAGTGACAGTGATGACCTTGAAACATAGAACTTTGAAATACAGTTTAATAGACTGGCTCTATTAAATTCTGTCATCATGCCCACCTGTAAAGAAGATTGCTGTGTGCTAGGTTAACTGAAGTATACTTGGTGCTTCCATGATAAACATTGAATATTGAGACTATTACAGTAATCAAGCCTAGAATAATCTGTATTCCTATGGCTAAACTTGTGGCTTAGGAAAAAGGAGGGTTTCCTAACCAAACAGAGGTGAAGAAGTGTAGTGGCCAAAATAATTCGCATGTCGGGGTCACCAGTTGTGGCGGCCAAAAAAAACTGAGTCAAAATTTTCTTCCTTCTTTCTGCAAGGCAGGGACCATTTATTTTCTTTAATCTCTGTTTTTCTTCTTACAATAATAATACTTATGCAATAATACATACTTATGCTCTCATTCAATCTCTTAACTTCATAATAAGCAAATCAGCACTAGACAGCCATCAACCCTCTCCCACAAACAGTTCTGTACTTTTCCACAGCTCAGCGTTGCAGCTGTCCGTTGTTTTTCCTTGCCAGCTTAGCACAGCCTGGCAGTTTCTTATCTTTCTTCCAAGGCCTGTTTCAAAGCCTTGCTGCTTCTCTGGGCCTGCACAGAGCTGACTGGCTGATGTGGATTTGCCTCTTAAATTGAATCTCCCACAGCTGTGCAGGGCTGACAGGCCAATGCCGACTTGCCTCTTAATCATTTACCAGTAACATATTGAATCTCCCACAGCTGCGCAGAGCTGACGCTCCCACAAAGAAGGAGTTGTCCTTTTATTACTACTTGGCTATCTACATGTTCTGATGAGTTCAGTAAAACTCAACACAACAGTTAATTTCTCTGAAATTGGTAACAGTGAAGTTAGACTAAAAGCAGGTCTTCCTAGTCTTTACTTATTTTAAAGTCTGCTTCTGTTTCAGACTTAAAGACTGTCTGGTTTTCCAGCAATATTTGCCTAATAAAAGACAAAAATACTCTTTTTACAAATGGTGTCTCTCATAATCTTACATGAATCTGCGTTTAATTAGAACTAGAACCATTACTAGCATTCAACTTCAAAAATACTATCAACACACTCATTTTATGCCTTGGCCAGTACTGAGCTGCCATTACTCCTGTAACACAGACTGCAGTACAGTTTTAAAGTTTAATTATCTTGGCAGTGCAAAGCTGTAAATAAATGTAGTTTTCAAACAATACAGAACAATTTTTTAAAGGTGCTAATTTTGTTACTCAAGTAACCATGTCTTTAAGTCTGAAAATGTTTGGTTTTTTAAATCTCAGTCATAAAGAATCCATTCATATAATAGCATGGTTTTAATGGTACATTATCTTAACAAATTTACATGATCTTTTAATAACATTTATACTTTCTTAAACTCTTCAGTAAAACTAAAAAGAGTAAAACTAAAGAGTAAAACAGTTTATAGCAATTTTAAATATTTTTGTCTTTTTTCCTTCAAAGTCGGCCTTGATGTACAGCAAGCATATACAGCCTTTTACTTAACACCAAAACCAGTGGGAAGTAAAGTGGTTACAAATCAAAAACTGAAAGCTGAGTCTTCAGTTGATATGCATTATGGCTCACCACAAAGTCTGCCAGGAGCAAAAGTAGATACAGGTAAACAGTCAGATCACAACATCTGCTTAATACCAAAGTCAACAGAAAATTTAATTTTGTTTTTGGTAGAGAGCTGAATCTTTGTTTATCCATACTGTTTCTTTCTCATGTTAAATAAAAGTACAATGCTGCTGCTTCTGCTTGTCAAGTACTACAGTGCAGTTCTTTGAATTTGAAAGTAAGAAAAATCATAGGTGTTTGGTATCTAATATTACTGTTTCAATTTGGGAATGTGGTAGTAATTCTGTTTTTCAGTAGCATTGATTAATTTCTTTCCAATTCCATTGCTTGTGCCACCCAAAGTTTTGCTGAAAGCAACAAAATTCTAGTGACCCAGATTACTTCTAGCCTTTTACTGCCTGAAGTACTCTCTTAACAATACATATGAAATAAAAAATGAGCATTTCTGTATTATATTTATCTAGGAGGCAGATCTAAACATGAGATTACTTACAAGAAATACGGAAACAGAGAATGCAACCATCGCTGTAAAAATAAGGATGTGTGTGGGCATGACTGCTGTGAGTTTCATTAAATCTACAATTTCTATTACTTTTAGACAAATATAATTTCAAATAGCTTCATTTATATCAATAGATACATTAACAGAAGCAGTGTAAGCAAGAGAGTCAGGCCTGAGTTGTTGCTATAATGTAGTCATAAAAACAGTAATAAAAAACTTTGTCAGTAACACTTTTATAGGCACTACAATGATTAATAATATTTTTCAGAACATCTAGCATATAATTTAAGAGCAACGTCAAGCTCGTTAAATTTTATATAAACATTGGTGTGTTAAATCTTTTAGGATCTTTCATTAGACAATACTAAGCTTAGTGGCAAAGTTTCCATTGATCTGCAAAGAATTAGAATTTATCCCTTCTAAACTAATCTGAAGATTATTTTAATTCCTTTTCTCAGGTAAAACTGGAGTACCTCCAAACTCTGAGATGAATGGAGATTCAAAGTTTTCTTTGTACCTAGCTGATTTAAGGAGCAGGAACTCAATTTCATCTCTACCACCAGTAAAACGATTAAAGGTTCATTTGAATACAGTCAGACATTGAATAGATTTATTTTAATCTGTTATGTATTTGTATATATTGTTTGCAGAGAGAATTTTATAACTAAATATGAACATTCAAGTTTGTCTTTTCTGTATAGAATGCAAAAAGCAAAGCAGTACAAAGGTCCAGGAATCTTTGAAAGGTTCTGCTGATGTTTGGAATACTTCCAGTGATCCACTTCTGTGCATGTACTCTTTGTTTTTACTTTTATGGCATTTGATAGATTGTGGTGAGGTGAGGTACAGGGGTGTCGTTGGAAGGTACTGTACTGTGTCTTGGTTTTGGCAAAATATGATCTGAATGACAATAGTGGTATTTATCAGAGTAATGATACTAAGAGATGTTTTTGCATTGACAGGTAAATCCACTTGTTTATAAGAAAAGCAACCATGTTAGTTTTTAACCTCTGAAAGATTTCATGGCTTACACTTTATTCCTTTGAGTGTAATACTAAACTAGTTCTTTCTGCAGCAAAAATGGCATTTGAGATATTGGAGCGTTTTATTTCCTCCTCAGTTTTGCTTTCTTGTTTGCAATAGGGAACGAGTTAGCCTATAGCTAATACAGATGAGGGTTAGTGATAATCAGTCAGACTTTGCCAGGGTACTTGGATAACTCCATTAGAAGCATGTAATTTAAACCTTTTTAACTGATTACGCTAGATAAGCAGATACCAGAAAGATCTTATATATGATCTTTAAAAATTATGCGAACTTAATATTAATGATGTCATTAACATTGTTAAAAAAATGATTTTCAATATGTTTATACCCTATAAATTACAATAATCTGCTTTCTTTAGATGCAGATGTTAAATCAAACTCAAAATGTGGATCTCAAACAATTTGTTTTTACACCTAAGTCTTTGCTGACATTGCCAAGGTACTGATTAATATAAGTAACAAACAAGAAATCTGCCTTATTTTAGATAGTATGTTAAGTTGTAACAACTAAAAACTGTTTTCTTAACAAAATTATTTTGCAACTTTCTGCAACTGTTTTACTGACATGACTGGTTTTATTTTTTTTCAATAGGTCTAGCAATAAAGAGTCCTCTGCATCCCCTTCAGTGGACCGGGAAGATAATGTTAATAGCTTAGGAGTATCTCAGAAACAACTGCAATCTTGGAATTATGGAAAGAGTAGTAAGTTATTGCTAATGTTTGAAGTTATGATTTTCACTGCTTTGATCTGAATATACTTGTAAACTCAAACTTGCTGAAATCACTACAACAACCAGTATAACATTATAGAACACTGAATGTATAGGGAAATATAGTGGCCTTAACTGGCTTTCCTTCTGGCATCGGTAAGAATTTCTAATGTAGATCTAAGCCTCTAAATGTACCTTTAAATATAACAGTAATGACTAAATCGAATATATGAGGGCCCAAATCTGTAAATACTTCCTGAAAGGTATTTTACTCCTTTCTGCTGGAAGAAGTTAGTGAAATATGAGCTTTTGTTTGGTAGTTGACAAAATATGACCATTCAGTAACTGAGTTCATAACTAGTAAAATATCTCTATCTGGAAAAAAATTTCCTCTTTGTTTCTCTTCAACTGGAAAGGCCACAAATTTTTTTACATTTGGTGTTAAATGATCAGACTTCATTATCAGTACACAACTATGATGTTCTCCTCACTGCATGCCTTTTGCTGTTGTATTTGGTGACAGTAGATTGATGTGAATCAGATTTTGATTAATTTAGCTAATAAGTGGTAGCTCCAATGTTTAGGTCATACTCAGACATGTAAGAAACACTGTGCTGAAATGAATTGAAACGTTTTTTAGTTCATACTTCTTTAACTGCTGGCAGCTATGCTGCATAATTTCATTTTTACTTAATATTTTGATGATGGGATTGTAATTCCATTCCTTTAATGCTCCATGTTTTCCTGCCATACTAATTTACCTGTTATAGTTGTTATCTAGTCTTAAAATGGAAGACTGTTGCATAGCCATATCATTGGTTGCTGGGTGGGGTGGGCAGTTAATGTATGATATGATTGTGTTAAAAGAATAAAGTCCTGGGAAGACAGATGGATATTCCAGTAGAGCTATAGTCTATGCTCAAGAAGATCTTGAGGGAAATCATACAGAATCAAGGGGACGTAGTAGATATTGCTGACTAAAAACCATCTCCATGGAATAGTAGCAGAAAAGATAACCTTGGCCAATTGATTGGGCCAGCTGCATTTTAAAAAATGCACCAAAAGTAGTTCTAATGAAGTAAGGCATCAGTTCATATGATTTTTATAGGGTTAACTGCATCTGTAATACGGTAACTTCCCATTCCATACCAAAAAAAAAAAAAGCAGGCAATTAAGAATACACTGTGAAATTGTAGTAAACTAAACCTGTACAGTTTGTCTGTGTGTCTGTGCAATAATGCACTGTGCTGACTGTGCACATCCAAAATTACAGTATCAGTGCCTTCCTGGAGTTGCCAGTGTCTGTGGAACAGGATTTTTGGTTTGAGCCTGTCCTGCTCCCCCTCTATTGAAAGGGAGACCTGGATCAGGGTTTTCTAGGCATATTAGGGCCATGACAACAGAATGAAGATTCCAGCACTGTCTGATGCTGGAGGGTAGTATGGCAGAAGAGAGATGAAAAAAATTAGCACAGGGAATTGGATTGGTGATGAAAAGAGAGAACACAACAAACAAAAGGGAAAGAGAATAAGAGAGGAAACAGGAAAGTCATCTTTGCACCAGAAAAAAAGTATTCTAAAACATTAACTCTCACATTTAAATTAAGAATTTTAACAATGCTTAAGAGTGTGTTTGTTGTGGCTAGTTCTTAGACATTAGATGTATAGGAGGAAGGCAGCATTTAGAGTTCTTTAGAAACTGCGGACAGAAAAAGGGACTGAATTGAAAGTATTAAATCTGGAATCAAACAATGCTTCTGACACAGGGAAGGAATGAAATTGCAGTGATTTTTTTATAAGGCCTGTTTTTCTAGAATCTACACTGAGAATAACTTTTCTCAAAATAACTCAGGAAAAAACGCGTATGTGACAATCCTTTCAATAGATTGAACAACTGGTCATAAAACATAGTACAGTTTTTGTTCTACTTGTCCATTACAAATATATTACAGCTTTCTCTTGGAAACATTTAGTGTTTGTGAGTGAGAACAGCTAAGAAACAATGGCATAAAAAAAAATCTTTAATACATAACTTGACTGATACAGATAAAAGCAGATCCTTGTTTTTCAGATGCTTTGGATGTGGACTTTGAACTGAGAGATGATGTTTGGGATGATATTGATGATGAGAAATTAGTATTTGCTAGCAATTTTGCCAGTAGAGAATTGGGTAAGGTCATTTTAACAAAATTCTTTGCTTCCTACATACATATTATTTTACAGGCTGCTATTTGAGAATAATTTATTGTAGTATACAATGAATAGAACTACCTGAAATTTTTTGGTTAATTGATTTGACTGCCAGGTTTATTACTCTATTTTGAATGTCAGCTGTATTGAGACAAATCTAATATGGAAGGGAAAGTTGAGAAAGTCGTCATAATTTTTTTTTTCAGATGGCCTGCAACTGCATATTTGTTATTTTATCTGACTGCTTATCTCTGCTTATCTTTACATTAGCTCAATACCACAGAAGAAATATGTCAAGTATTAAGACATTTGAATAATTTTTAAACTACTATTTATCATATTATGTAAAAGATTTACAAGGGCTTTCGGCTGGTTTGTGACTTGGTTTTTAAAACTTTCGTTCTTATGTGGAACATGGAAATATCTGCCTTCAAATCCCAGATGAGTGTGAACCACTTTGCCAGTATACAAGAAGCAAAGCCACAAATGACATTTCAAAAGAGTAAGCATTATATAATTTATGACAGTTTTATTCAGTTAAAAATATTGTCTGTATATCACATGTATCTGTATAATTAAATGTATTCACTCATAAAAGTGAGTGGAATTTCAACTTCTAAAAGGAATGAATTGTTGAATGATTTGAATTTTTTTTTTTATTTAAGTGTGGAAGGAAGTAAGTAGAAAATCCTGAACTGAAAAGTAAATAATTTTGCACTTCTGTAAAAATACTTAAATTATTCAACTTAATATTTTCAGCTTGTGCACATTACAAGATGAAACCAATATTCAGAACTCAGTTGTTTCTGTGGTTAACAGCACATCAAAAGTGAATTTATCTGTACAGAGTGGAAATATAAATATGGTGAGTAAAAGTATTCAAACAGAATTTCATATAATTAGAGTATTTCATGTGTAAATATGTTTACCATATCTGACTTATGAATCAGTTTGGACATGCTGAATTTCTGAACCATTCTGTGTTGTCCAAACATGCATGCATCCTGTTGATATTCATGATTCGGAGAACTAAGACTTGAATTTATTTTATATAGTATGACTTCAAAACTATTTACTGAATTTGATTGTGATGTGATTCTGCAAGTCATACAGTATATAACTATGTTTATCATGTGCTTGGTCCTTGTCAAATACCATAATATCAATATAAATATCTGCACTACATACAACAATCTGGCAGTTTCTCTTTTGGTTAGTTGTTTTAACCATATACGTTTTTTAACATTTACATTGCAGTTCAGTTTCCAAGAAAAAAAGCATTCAAATCCTTCACAAGATCTGAAAAATGTACAGTGTTCTTCAATCTCAAAAATAATCTCAGATTCTTCCAAATTCACTAGGAAAGAGGATTTTTTTATTTTCACAAAAGAAAAGGAAAAAGAAGTGGATCCCAGGTACTAAAAAGTTGTGTAATGTTTTTCTGTTGTCTTGGTCCTCTAGTGCTTAGTTCTTCATGGATCACAGACATTAAGGCAGTGTGTTAATTTATAACATTAATTTTTAAAAGATGAATTTTCACAGTAATAGTAGCAATTAACTTTTCTTAGAAAGGAAAATACTTTAAAATTATTTTGCTTGTGTTGGTATCTCTTGACTATACTTTGTATAGTGTTCCTGATTTCACAGGCTTTGATGTACTATACCTAATTTAATTTTCTTGTTTGCTTAATCTTCATTAGATATCTTCTTGATGATGAAATCAATGATGTCAAGCCCTTTCTTGGAATATTTGATGGCATTTTGTGAAACATATAAACAAAATACATTGTAAATGCTGAGGAAAAAGAAGTTCGTAATTTTTACAGTGTGAAGTCTTCAAATTCAGTTAAGAGAACTTCATTTCTGTTGTATACCTATTTACCAATAGCTGGATTGCTGCATAGAGTAGATAATAACAAAACTGATGTCTAATTTATGGAATTCTAGGTATATTATCTTATTTTGAGATATTCTTAAATATTTGTTTGTTGACCTTGCCGTTCTCAGGATTACAAAGAAAAATACTGGAATGTGTCAAAGGAGAACAGTTCTCAAACTGAGGATGCTTTTATAGATAAAGTAAAAATCACATAAGGAAAAGTAAGCTGTTTATTACATGCCCTGCTCACAAGTACTCTTTAAATGTATGAAACACTCTTTTCTCAGAAATTTCTTAATGCCTTTTGGTTTTGTCTTTCTGTTTCTCTAATGCTGAATAGCACTGATTTTGTAAAATAATTAGATTTACGCAGAAGTAATAGAATGGTAAATTATTCTAGACTATATTTCTTTTGACAGTGCTATCAACTCCTTAATAAAAAAATGTAACTTCCTTCAAGCAAACATGTTTCCAGACTCTCAAAAACACAGTTATAAAATATCTATAAAGAGTATTCGAAAGTTGTGTTTGGCTGTTCACTTTGACATCTAAAGTCATAAAATGGACATTTATGCATCCTAGATTCAGGCAACCAAACATTGGTTTTGGATATCTTCTTGTAGCTCTAGTGTTTGAACATTTGACCTCACAAGTTCAATAGTTAGAAAAATACATGATATTGCCTAAAATCCAAGAGAATGTTAATTATTCAAAATGTGTGGAATTAAAATGTTAAAATCACATATGGAACCTTAGCTGTCTGTTCTTGCAAACTTGTTTGTGGTGCATCTAAATGCAACCATGTTTTGCTGCACTTCCTGGTTGTATTTTTCTCAGCTAATAACATTTTACTTGACTCCACTGTTTCCTTGCACTTTTGACTTACTTTCTGGTATAACTCTTTCTCCATATGGCCTAGCACAAGCAGCCTCAACACTCACCACTCAATGTGGTTTTGACCATGCCAAATCCAGCAGGCCCAAGCTTGTAACTCACTTTGCTATACCTCAGATATTTCATTGCATTTGGAAGTCAGTAGCATGTGAGATCTCTTTTTGTCTCAATTTTTTTTTTTTTAATTAAGCTTCCAAATGGGGGTAACTCAGAATTACTATACTACTGCTATGTTTAGCCCAGCAGTCCTAGTCATGTACATCCAGGTCACCTCCTAGTTCTGTGTCAGGGTGAGATTTAAGAATGCAGAGTGCCCAATGTAATTTTAGATGCCCCAAAGAATCTTCCCTCGGCTCCATCTACCATGCCAGAAGAGCATGGGTCTCCTACATAGAGGTGTTCCAGGTTTTCCAGGGCATCTAAAATGGTACTCGGTGCCAGTGTTTAAGCACCTGACTTTCTCCTTGCTGCTTGAAATACATACATTTTTTTTCCAATTTATAGTTCATAGTTATATAGCATACTTTAATTGCCTTTGTATCCTGCCTTTTCCTAGGGTTTTAGCTTGCAACAACTAATTGAGCTGTTCCTCAGTTTCTTCAAGTTTGACAAAAGCTTTTACACAGCAACACAAAGCTGAGCTTCAAACATGGGAAGTGGGAGAGGAAGGAAACAATTAGTATAATCTTGTGATTATATCATTTATATAATTTATATAATCCTGTGATTATACAACTTGCAAGTTTCCAAAACCTCTCACGGGCTGGTTGCTCAAGCCTCACCTGCAAACTGGGGATGCTTCTGATGGCAGGGTCTGCACTTTTTCCTGCCAGTCTGCATGAAGCTCCTTCTAAAGGTCCTGAACTGTGAGGTGGCAACTGTAGTGGAAGCTGATTGTGCTTAGGTCTTCATAAAAATGAATAAGGTAAGCTTCTATTTATTTCTCCAAAAATACTAAAGAAAGGTAATAGTAAAAAGGTACTAAAGAAGTATCTTTTTGAGTATGTTTCTTGGTCCCATTTCTACACTGAAGGTGTATTCCCTTTTTTCTGTGAAATATTTTGGTGGTTTATATAATGTCTAGAAAGTAATTGACATTATTGCCGGGTTTGCTTCATTTTTTTTGTATAGGCTAAAAATAACCACTTGGGTTTAGTTAGTTTATAGGAATAGGTTTATATTTAGACTGTTACTTCAAAGAAAATTATCCTTGCAGGCAGGTATTTTATTTTCCTCCTTGTTTTCCCCAGTGCAGGAGTTCAGTAGTTATTATTGAGTTTCTTCAAGATTCAGGCTGATTAATTTTCTCATACTGTATTCAAATTTTTTCCTTTTGATTTTTAAAAGGTTTTAATTTCCAATTGATTCATAGTCAAAACACATGATAACAAATGCATTTCAGTACTTTCAAGACTAATCAGAGTACTTTGCAGATGGTTTATAAGATTGTTTCCTGTCTCTGTTTTTCACAAGAAATCAGCATCCTATATCATCCTTGGAAAATTAGAAAATCATGCTATTGCTGCTGGCAGTATTTCACAGATTTCAAAACATAAATCTTTCAATACTGCAACGTCTTTACAGTAATATTGAACCTCTGGTGCAAACCCATTTTTTTAGAGATAAGGGCTTTATTTGACATTGTTCTTTTGCTTCATTATTCATATTAGCTCTATGACTCTTTAAAGTCTAAATCACTTTCAGAAAACCAATTTGGAAGTACTTATATGCTGAAGTGTTCTCTGTCTCAGAAGAAGGAATGACTTTTCATATGGTAGCATTTGTTATTGTTCCATTTTTCAAATCATAATAATTTAAAGATCAAAAGTGATAACCATAGTAGGTCTCTTTGGCAATAATTAATTGCACATACACAGTGACTATACCTTGAAACAAATACAGGCAGAAAGAGCAAATTGACTGCAGAATTAGAAAAACCCAGTCAAATCTGAATTATTTTTCTTAAATTAAACTTCCAAACTGAGATAACTCACAATTACTATACTACTGCTTTGTTTAGCCCAGCAGAATGCAGAGTTTACCTCCTGCCCATCACCGTTGTCCAATTTCCATGGAAATCAGATGGCTCCCAGGCAGGAACAGTGGTGATTCTCCACAGATGCTTTATATGAATGGCCAGGGCACCAAAATCCCAGGTCATGCCCCAAATGGTTAAGTATAGACATAGCTATGAAGAGCTGTAATTTTAGTTATTTAACTGAATCACCTCAAGTGATAAACCTAGTTTACCTGGACTCCCTGTGTAGTCACTAGAAAAAGGCAGACACTGTCGGAAGATGATTCAGATCGTAAGTGGGCTAAATTGCTCTCTGGTGGAAGTCACCAAATTACCTATGATGAAAGTAACCACATGGAGTTAGTATGGAGAAGCTGATGTGCTGTAAATTCACAGCAAGACTCACTGAATATTGCCTTTCTTGTGCGCGTGAGACACCTGAGTTCTTTTATCCACATAAGGATCCAACTTTTCTAAGTTTTGAATTGTCTTATTTCTGTACAGCAAAAGATGGCTGTGCTCCACTAATGTTGCTGCATGCAGCTTCCTTTCAGGTGCTGCCCAGATAATAAAACAGACTAAATTCAACAGAGTAACATCAGACCATTTCACTAAGCTACTACCAATAGATAAAATACAGACTAAAATACATAAAAGCATTGTTAAAGTCTGAAAGGATCCTTGTTTTTAATGCTGCATAGAGTTGTAACATTAAATGAGTGGCTTGAGTTTGAATCAGTGGGATTATGTAAGTAATTCTTTGGGGATACAGAAGAATGCCACAGACTTTAGTCTGGGGATGATTCTATAAAATAAAAATACTGTTTCCCATAATGGAATAGTGAAAGAAAATTCAATGTGACAAGAAGTCAGATTTTACTATCTTACTTGTCTGATTCTCCCTAATAAAATACATGCTCATACCTGCTTTTAATTTAACTTCAACTTCCTTATATGCTTCCTTGTCCTATCACATATATTGGTTTCAAAATATAAACTGAGGTCAACCATATCTGTGCCTGAAGAAAATGCAATATGCACTCAAAAACCATGATCTTCAAAAATTGTTAGCAGAAAAGAAAGTATAGTGTTTAAACATGTTGCCAGACACATTTGTGTATAAGGTACGTTTATAGCATATAGGATACTGTAAATGTATTGTGACATCATTTTAATTGTATGTAGTGTGGCTTGTGATCATTTTAATTATGTAAACTTTACTAAAGTATTCGAGGACTAACAGGTTAAACATTACAGTATTGTTAAAATAGTAACAGCAGTTGCGACAAATCAGACTCTTGTTATTTGGGTGTATTTTTACCTAGATATATCTTCACAGATAGTTCCATGAGGGATAAAAGTTGGTGCTCTTAAAGGCAGTCAGCATAATGATAAAGAGTGAACAGAAGTTACGTATGGAACCAATATGCACCTGAAAAATAGTTAAAATCAGTCATTTTGTAGAGCACAAACAATACCTCTCTAAGGCATCGTTATGACAGATTCAGTGGCATCTCTTCTAAAAGAAAGGGTGTCTTGCATTACCTCTTTGTCACCACTTCTGCTTTTTATATAGAAGCAAGAGAGCAGTACCATATCAATTGTTTTACTGACAGAATCTTTAAATTATATCCATGAAATGAGATCCATGAATGCCTGTGTTTTTTCTAGCTCCTTTGCTTAACAGTGAAATAGAAAAGGAGATACTAGTCAGGGTAAAACTGACTTCCTGCAGAGGACTAACAGCACAGTGAATTTATCAAAGGTTTACATGAGAATAAACTGAAGCACATACTGTGTGCTGATAGTTCACAGTAATGAAGTTCAGCTTGACTGAAAAAAATCCGATAGAAAAAGAGCAGTGGTTCATTGGCTGCCACTGTTCAGCTGAGATAAGGGCCATCCCGATTGAACCATGTTTCTGTATTCGTTCTTTAAACCTGTATGAGATAACTGTATCTGTCCAAGCCCTCGCTTTTCTCCCAGTGTTGTAATCCTTGGTCTCCATGTGCCGTACTCTTGATAGGTGTTTTGGATGGAGTGAGCTGGCATAAGGACTGCATCTTTCTAAGTAATAGGGGCCTTTGGGGCCCTTTTGTCTCTGTCCTGGTTTTGGCGGGGATAACGTTAATTTTCTTCCTAGTAGCTGGTATAGTACTGTGTTTTGCATGTAGTGTGAGAATAACTGTTGATAACACACTGATGTTTTAGTTGTTGCTGAGCAGTGCTTACACTAAGTCATGGACTTTTCAGCTTCCCATACTGGCCTATCAGCAAGGAGGGTGGGGGTGCACAAGAAGCTGGGAGGGGACACAGCCAGGACAGTTGACCCCGAAGGAATATTCCATACCATATGACATCACACTGAACAAAAAACTGGGGGGAGTTGGCCAGGGAGTGGTGGCCCACTGCTCAGGGACTGGCTGGGCATCAGTCAGCAGCTGGTGAGCAATTACTTTGTGCATTACTTGTTTTATATATTCTCTTATCATTGTTATTATTTTCCCCTCTTTTTCTGCCCTATGAAACGGTCTTTATCTCAACCCATGAATTTTACCTTTTTTCTGATTCTTTCCCCCATACCACTGGGGGGGAGTGAGCAAATGGCTGTGTGGTATTTAGCTGCCTGCTGGGTTAAACCACAACAGTCTCCCATCTTTCTCTAGGCGGTGCTGATCACTGTTGCTCTTCCGTGTGGTTGTGAAGCAACTGGAAAAGCTGTGCTGCTGTTAACTTGCAGTCCTGCACTGCATGTCCTGTTCTTAATAACAGGTGCCAATCCAGACAGTTTATAGCAGTTAGTGAGAGTTAATTCCCTGTTCACTTTAGTATGCTACCTACCACACTAGAACACTACACTTTCATTCTGGTCTTGTGGGATGATGTGCTTCGAGTGCTCCTGGGTCTGTCCTCCTGTGGTTTTTAAATGGATTTTGTCCATGTGCAAGGACTTGAGGGGCACACCCGATGGGTTTGCAGAAATGCAGGAGATGACACTGGGTGGACGTCCTTTGTATAAAGAAGGTATATGTTCTTTCAAACACAGTAAAAGTGCCTGCATACAATAGCAAGGAATTTCTTCTTGTATTTAACATATACTATGTGGAGCTAGCATGCAATGATGACACAGACTGTCCTTTTGATTAATGCTACATGGCAATGTCTACATTTTTAGATAGCTGAGCATAGGGAAAAATGCAAAACATTTTGTTTTGAAGGCTTGTAAGGGTATTTTGTTTATATAAATGAAACAATGTTTCTTTTGTAACTGTGAAACTTCCTATTAAAGGATGCATATAACTTTCAAAACAAAAAGATGCTTGTAACTGTAAATGGCTATGATGTATTTGCTGCTCCCCCACCCATTTAGAGGCAAAACCTATTTATGAGGCTTTATTAAGTGCAAATAATTCCCATGGCTTCAGCACAGAAGAAACAGCTGCAGAATATAGTCTGATTTGCATATAAATGACATGATTTCTGCTCAGAAAAGGATATTGAAAAATATGTATTTCTACAGTGAAAACCTGATAGTCACACATATTAAGGTCAGCTTCTGTAACTTTTTTTTAAGCTGCTGCATGTTGATACCTGATCCCACTTCCAGCTAGATTCAGGCTTTATCAGTTGTGCCCACTATGAAATTGGGAATTTTTTCTTTTGAGCTAATTAAGCGATAATTTGTAGAAATAGATTCCAAAACATTTATCCTAACAGAATACAAGTGGACAACTCCAAACTTGGCACTTTTCTTTATCTTCAGTATTGTGAATTTGTGATGACAGGGAATTCCTGTTGTTTGGGTAAGACAGAAAAAGTCCTGCTAACTTGCTCTAGTCATGTTAATAAATGGTAGGATGTAATTAAAGCAGATACAGGGATATTACTTTTACTGTCCCAAATAGTTTCCTCAGGTTATCTTTTTGTATTAAAGATAAGTTCATGCTTCTAAAATTTCTGCCTGACATAGGCAACCATTGATAACTGAGATGCTTGGCCAAAACAGAAAACAGGTGCTTCAAAGCTAAAGCTGTATATGCCGTTTTATTCCAGTAGTTCCAGCTCACTGCACAAATACTTTAAAATACGGTATTTATTACAGTAGAAGTATTAACTCTAGATAATTTTAATAATGAGCTGTCTTCAACAGTAATCTAATTGCTGAACTCAGATGTTACACTGTTCAGCATATATACTCATACAGAGCACCAATATTCATACAGAGAGCTTAGGCACCAGCAAAACCAAGCTCCGTAGAACAGACCCCTACCACTCCCAGCTAAGCTGGCAGAGTTCCCCCAGATTCTTGAGGAATACCCTTGGGAAGTCAGCTAGTGCGTGAGAAAACTAACCCAGGGTTCCAGTCAACAAGCCACTTCCCTCCCTGAAAGGCTGTAACTGTGACTTTCAGTGGAGGGTTCATTTACTGACAGGCTCCTGCTGCTTCTTAAATATATCCTAACATAAAAGAAAGATGCTGGAGAACAAGGCAGTAAAGGGTTTAGAAGAGATCTGCCAAACCTTGGTTCTCAAATCCCTGCTTGGCAAAGGCCTTACTGAGCTGAATGCTATTGCCAGAAGCAATAGATTGTCTACTCAGAGATTGATTGGCCACAGTGAGTTGTCATTAGTCTGAATGCCTCTTGGAGAAGCTTGATACTGTTTAGTAAAGAAAAAGTGGAAGTAGTGCTGTCTAGAAACTGTGCAGGTCAGAACTTCCTTTTCAGCAATTTCTTTCAGTTTATAAAGGCTATTAATTTATCTGAATGAAAATGGGGCAGTAGAGTTTATTACTAGAATTGTGATTTTTTGTTTGTTTGTTTTTCTGGTTGTGGTGTAATATTTTAGCTGTTGTAGTCCAGACTTGTTACCTTACTGGGTGCAGGAAATAAACTACTTTTATCCCAGGGCTCCATTCTTGTGTCTTACATGTTATGCCTAGAGGAGGTTTTTCTGCCTAGCTGGAAATTTCTACTTAAAGAATAGTCACCGAGCACCTTGGATCATTAACATTTTCAGTATCTCAGTATTATAAAGATTTTAGGTTCTGAGGTCAGTTGGGTGGTTTCTAAAAATTGTACTAATAGATGTAAAATGAGCATTCACCAAAGCATCACTACATTATCAAATAATTTTATTTCAAAAGTATGGCAGTAGAAGTGATTAAGAAAGTGTGGGCCATGAAATAGGTCTACTTACCTTGTGGTATATCACAGAGATGCATTTCAGAGACTCGAGGCTTGCTTAGTGAGGAAAATAACCTGTATTAGGAAGATAAGAGGTACAAGTGGGTCTCCTTCCCTCCCTCTCTCTTGGGTGTGATTGTCTCAGACAACCATATTAGCAGAAGCTTAGATGCATTCTTAGCTTCTGGAACCGATTTACCGAAGTGACAGTGCATACTGAGGATGACAGTAATAAAATGGGCAGTGTATTCTGGAAGAAAATAAAGTTGGCAGCTTGGAATGCTGGAAAACAGCTTCAGATAAGCATGTGGTTCAATAGAAATTAGTCTCTGTCCATAGACTTTATAGCAGCCCATCAGAACTGCTCTTTCAGTTCAAGCAGTTAATAATATCTCAGCACTGTAGCTTAAGGGATACAATTTTCAAAATTATTGTAGTGTGGGACCGATAAATTTCAGCACAAAGAAGGCAGTATTCCATATAATTTATTTTAGATTTCCATCTAGGGTATGTTCTGACACTCCACATGAAAGTCAAATTGTCCATGTAAAATGGTTTTCAGGTGATAAGTTGACCCCTGGGGTTTTAGTAAAATAATAGATTCAGAATTCTATCTGACTCTCCAATCTATAAAAGCTAGTTATCAGCTGTTTGAAGGATTTGATAAGAAGGAGAAAAAAAAAAGAGCTTTTGTATAGTGACATTTTTCTCATTAATGGGGACAATGTTAGAATCACAAACTCCTTCTGGATTTGGTAGTAAATACTCTGCTGATGTGTTTTGGGAGGTGGTTGTTCTGTGTGAGGAGTCTATGTGTCTAATCCTCTGTGATATGCATATGGAACAAGGAATATTTCTAATAGACAGTACAGCCCTTCAAAAGAAGGGTGTTTACTGTGCCACCATCTGGCCATCATTTTTAAACGCATTCTATCACCAGAGCCTACCTCTGAAGAAGCTTTGCTGGAGAATGACTGTCTTATGGTGCCTAGAGAAACACTAGAAGAGTAACAACATAAACATTTTTCCTGCCAGCATTCTTCAGTATTTAAATGTAGTGCAAAACAAACGGTAACCTGAAAAGAAACAAGGTATTACTTCCAGTTCTTGTCTGAACACTCTTACAGGACCTGCTGTAGTTTTTTTTTTCTAGTTTTGTTGTTTTATTTAATTGTATTTTCTTGAGAATACTTACAGGTAGTTCCTAGTGTATTGTGTGGCTTCACTGTCGGTTTAAGGAGATCCAAAGCTGGGTAGAGGCTTTCTTGCATTTTGTTTTAGTAGATGGGTGTATCTGCATGTACATGTGTATGAAATGCAGCACTAGTAAGTAATGAGGGAAAGTTGACAGTAAGATAGGACTAGCCATAGTGACAGTAAAAGCTTGCCTAATAAATGCTAGAAGCATGTTTATGTTTAGTGCAGTTGAGTGTCCCTTTGAATTTTCAGCAAAGAAAATACCTCCTGCTTTTTAAAAACAACGATGCTCAAGAAAACTTGACTTTTTACGGTCTGTGTAAACAAAAAGGATTATCTCAAAACCCCAAGTCTCTCTTCAGTTGTTGCTCATGTTAACCACTGCCCTGGATATTTTCCTGCTCTGTGATGAACATTTAGTTCACTGCAGAAGTACTGCCTATTGTACTCTGTTGCTGGGACTTCTGCAGGGCATAAAGAAGGCTGCAAGGAGGGCGCTTGTTTGCCTCCTGCATTCTGGGTTACTGGGGGAAGAGGCAGATGTCTCCTCCTCTGAGAGGAACTGAGCAGTGCTCAGGGGTGGGGACAGCTGGTATTCCCAAGTGGGGTGGAGAAAGGAAATGTTAGCCAAGATCTTGTAGGCAGTGTCGTGGAGGCGCTGGGATTTTGCTTGCGAGACAGAGCCAAGAAGTGACAGGAGAAAGGGGAGTTCCCTAGAGCTGGCTGAGGGATCTCTGTGATGCTCTGTGAACCATTTGGAAATTTTCAGATTGAAAGTAGGCCTGGAAAGAAAGATTTACCCTGCAGTGACACAATGGGGAGACTAATTTTCAAGCTCCTCTATTTAATCTACCTCTCCAACAAATCAGACTTCTCATGATTTAAAGAATAATTCTGTCCTGCCATTCTAATAACATCTGCTCTTAGAAATCTGGATTCTGTGAGTGTGCTTATCAAAAGGAAAAGCTTCTACCTAAAGACAATTGTTAATTCATGGTCTCTGGGGATAGGATCCAAAAAGAACAAACCTCTCTTAAACCTTGCCTTTTTCTGGTTTTGGTTGGTTGGGTTTAGCGTTACAGAGATAATTGGGTGCTGGTCCTGCAAGTAGGTAAATTACAGGCCTGTTCACTGATTTGAGTGAACAGCTGCTCACTCAAATGTATATGAGCTCTACTGAGGTTGTCTGGAGTGTGCTCAAAAGCAAAGTGTCTGTCACGTTCTTTAAAGTGCTTTTCTTCTGGAAGAGCAGATCTGGAAGAGTTTATAAGTAAATCTGACTTCTGCGATTGACTAGATTTAATCTGCATTAACACTTTCCAAAGTAGCAGTATATTCTCCTTTGGGTTGTTTGTCACTCTGAGGCTGATTTTGAAAATGTATTATCCAATTTCAAGGTTTCATGTGTTAGCACTGAAACATTTACCTATCCACTGAGGTAATTATCAAAACGTTTGTATTTGTGGCCCCAGTTAATTGTAGGCCACACCTTTTGCTTACTTGAAGCCCTGTGAGAAACTCTTTCCTTTCCTGGCTTGAGATGATTCACAGGAGGAAGTACAGTACTTTATCTGTATTCCTCCATACCCTTTATATGTTCTGGAAGTGCCAGGCTGGTACACTCTCAGGTGCTGTAGCTGTGTTAAGTGTTCACTGAAAAACCTGTGACTGCAGCCATAGGTAGAGCTAGTGTGGGACATGGAAACATGATACAGGCCTGCAAGGAGAGTCCCAGGGCTCTGCATAAGGGAAAGCCCAGAGAGCAGCCATGTGCCCAACATCAGCCTCCTCAGAGCAGCTTGCCTCGGGACAAATACAACAATCCATTCCCCCAACAGGGTAAGATTACTAAGGAAGCCTTTCATAGATGTGTTTTTATGAAAAAGTCCCTCCCATAACTTTTAATGTGGGAGTGGGGCATCTGGCTTAAGACTTCTAATTCAGTTCATCTCGTAACTAAAAAAAAACGAGGCAAAAAACCTGGACAAAGTATTGCCTCCTTCAGAGGCACAGCTTTAAGAACCATCTGTTGCTTATATGAAGCGCTGAGGCTTCTGGAGCAATGTAGGCACGTTAAGTTAGGGACATACCTCACCTTCATTGCCTGTATTTTGCCTTGTCCATAGGACAAACTTTATGCCATGTTTTCTACTGGTAGAGAAGGTTGTGCTGACTGGCCAGACATTTCTGGAGGTTAGTATGACTGGAAGGTGGTTGTGAAGACATGGGAACTTAACCAGTAAGGGAAGTAAGTACTCACTGCAAACATAAAGCTTGTCGCTGCTGCTGACTGCTGAGCTCCACTGCTGCCCTGTGCCACCCAGCTGTTGTGCCAGTCCAGTTGTTCCATAGAGTTGTTGTGTGAAATTAGTTAAAACAAATGTGTGAGTAATCTCCAGCCCCCCGCCTCCGTTTTGAGAAGCCTGGCTCTTGGCAGTGCTGTTATTGCTAGGAAAAAAGTGCATGCATGCAAACAGCAAAGCACGCTGAAATGTTACCTTCTACAGTTATATTTCACTCATCTTTAGATTGGAAAATAGCATTTGTTTCATGTATATGACAAATGAACTACATAACATTAATAAAATAGAGATCCTAAATCCTGCATGGAATTGCCATTGGCAGCTATTAATGTATCTTCAATTGTATTTTTTATTTGTAGCTTAATAATAACTCATCAACATGTAGTTGGTTCTGCTTGTTAGCTTTAGATGAGGTTGAAAGTGCTTGGGATGCTCCAAGGTTTCATCCCAGCTACACAGCCTTCCACATTGCCTTGCTGGGTTTTGTATCTGGTGAAAGAGCTGAAAAAAGAGCAGCATTAAATTTACATTTCCAGTTGCTATCCGGATGGAATGGGAAATGGGCTCTTTGCGACCAAGTGGAATCGGTAATGTAATTTCAAGTACTGGCTAACATCTGTAAACATCTGTGTCTTCCCACAGCCTCTGACAAGAGATTTGAGAACGTATTTCTTTAAAAAGGGCATTGAGGAATACAACCCCCAGGATGCACCGCACGTTAAGGGGTTTAATATGTCTTTTGCATAGGCCTCATATTGGACATTTCCCCTTCTTAACGACGCTCACAATCGCCGGCCCGAGGCACGCTGAGGAATCGCCCATCTGCCTTGCAAAAGCTGTGCGCCAAACGAGCCATCTTTCCTCACGGCGGCGCCGCGCCGGCCCCTTCCCGCACACTGGCGGGTGCTCCCGGGCGCTGCCGGGCTGAACGCTGCCAGCCAGCCCTCTCCCTGCGCTCGGGTACCGCGCCCCGGCGCCGGCCTCGCTGCGGGGCGCCGGGGCCACACTTCGGGGCTCGTTACCCGCCGCCTTGGGCGGGCCGCCTCCCCCTTCGCCACCGCCGCGGTCCGCAGCGGAGGGGCGGGCTGGGCCTGGCGCGGGCCCCTGGGCTGCGGGGGGGCGTTGGCGCCGCGCCCCGTTTCCTTGCGCCCCCCTTTTTCGCGGCTGTCGCCATGGAGACGGGCGGGCCCAGCGCGGCGCTCGGCGGGCGGGGCCCGGCGTGGCAGCCATCTTCCCCGCCGCCTGCCAGCGGGCCGTCGGCCCGCCCCGGCCCGGCTGTTGGGGTAGTTAGCCGGTGGCCCTCGCGTGTTACCGTGCCCTCCACCTTGGTGTTAGTAGCACCGGGTGCAAGGTGAGTTTGAGGCATTGCAAAGGTCATGTTGTAACCGAACCATGGTGTATTTCGCAGTGTTTATCCAAAAACCTCTCAAGTCGCCGCAGTATGAGGCGGCAGAGCTGTCGGGGGGAAGGGGTGCCGCAGCGACCCCGGGCAGCCACGGCTGCCTCCCCAGGCCGCTGAGGGACCTGCTGGCTGGGCACGCAGCTGGCTTAAGCAGGTTTTTCTGGACCTAAAAGAGGTTGCCCTAAATACTGAACGCTTAAAAAAAGCAATTTAAAAGCGAAGGTGCCGACTATACTATAGCACTGGCAAGAACTGTAATTTTAAATGGGGAAAAGCCTAAGTAACAAGATGGCTGCTTAACTGTGGGCTTGAAATGTATTTTAACAAAACAGATTAAATCATTAAACAAGGGACCGACATGCTGCAGATGAAAGGTTAACATACCATCCTCTCAGAATTTTTCCAGATGAGGGAGTCGTGTGACCCACCCCAGAGCTGGAGTTCCCTGATGACTCTTTTGCTTTGTCATTCTTGCCGATCCGGTGCAAACTGAGCCAGCCAGGAGGGGAGGGCCACCATTTTGTCACTTCCTTTTCCAGCTGCTGCATTACACTCACTGCTGCTGCAGAGACATCTTGGTGTGCATTTCCTCTCTGTGCAGAGCCCATCTGGGTGTCTGCCCCCAGCCAGCCGATCATCCTTGTTCTTGGAAAAAAAGAGAAGGAAAAGTGCGTTTTCTTTAATGTTTGTGGGTTTTTGTTTTTGTTTTTTTGTCTCAGAATTTATTATCTCCTGAAAAGGAAACTGCATGCCCAAAGCAGCTGTTGGGCTGATCTCCCTTCCCTGCATGTGTGGCCCCAGTTGTGTGCCAGTGGGGGGAAGGGACAAGTGGTGAGACTTCACTTTACTCTGTCCTGTCCTGACCTTGCTGGGTTTGGCTCTGCAGCTGGGGGCCGAGTGGTGGGTGGTGACTCTTGGCCTGAGGAAGGCTTGGGTGCGCCTGCACACAGGGGGCTGCACCCAGACCCTTCCCTACAGGAGAGCTGTGTCAGCACGTGGACTGGTACCTATCTTCACATTCCCTTTCAGAGTTCATAAGATGTTAACTTTCAAAAGGGAAGTCCCCCTTGTGTATTTACGTCAGTGATTTTGGGGTTTAAACTATTCATGCATGAAAAATGACTGTAGGAACGGTATACTCCCATGTGTGAATAATGACTACATGGGAACACAGATTACAGCAGTTTTGCACTGAGAGTGCTGCAGTTTACATGCTCTCTTTGGGAGCGTTATGAAACATTTTTAAATGCTGGTGCATGTTAATGCGTTGATTTCAATCAGTCTTCTTTTTGTCCCTTTTGGATTTGTTCAACTTAACAGTGTGTCTCATGTTTGCTCTAAGATATGCCTAGCAAATTAGGCAAATTAAAAAATGCATGCAAAAATATGGCAGTATGCACATGTATCAGGTTTGTTATTTATTAATAGACTCCAATTTCCATACGATAGCCTACTTTTTTTTTACTTTGGCTCAATGGATAGTTTATGCCAATTACATGTAGCTTAACAGCTTTGTAATCTGTTTTTGCTTTTCTTATGCATAAAGACATGGATTCTGTTTCAGGTTTTAATTAAACTCTACACTGGCTTTAAAGATTCTATTGTCCTTTTCATTTAAATAGGATTTTTGTTAGATCTTTAACAAGACCTCAGTGGGGTAATAAATCTAAGCAATTGTCCTTATTAGGAGTAGATTATTCTCAAGAGATGGAAAGTCACAGAAGTAACTAAAACCATTTGTAGAGACTGAACTAAAGCTTTTTTTTTCCTAAACATTAAACAGACTTGCGAATGACTTGCTTGGGCGCTCAAATTAAATTAAATGATATTTTGTTTATTTTTCACATTTTCAGTGTAGGCTATTTGCATTTACTTAAACTTTGAGTTTCATTGAGCAAAATTCACTCCTGGGTAAGGATCTTTACTTTGATTACACAAGCTGTAGATTAAACTTGGTATATCCTGCAATTTCTTTTGCTAGTAACCCTTGCAACACTTGTAATGTCTAGGACCCACGGACCTAGTGTGTTCTTAGTTCACTGTATTTGTCAGAGGACACGAGTCCTGGCTGCAGAATTAGTCTTGCATTTTGTCCCACACCCCCGCCAAGTAGAACAACTGCAGAGCACGTAGCTGCATGCAGCTTGTCCAAAGATCTCCTCGGATGATGGACTAGAAACCCAAGTTCTTAGAGAAAACTTGCCACAAAACCAACGGTTCTGCCCACGTTTGGCCTTCACATGTCTACATATCGCTAGGAGGGGTAAGGGGGTTTGACTCCAGTGGTTCTTTTTGTTTCAGCTGCTTGCTTTATTTGAGGGTATTTTCCAGTCTGTAAGTGCTCGGGCCCTGTTTTGTTCCCGGTTTTAATCACAGGTTAGCTTCTGGTGGGACATGGCCTCCTTTACACACACAGTCTAACCCCGAGTTTCTGCCGCGTGTTTAATTCCCAAATTTGTTATACACCCTGGAGTGCAGCTTTTTTTAAGCATCCGGTTATCTGGAAGCTCCATTTCGTGGTGCCAGGTTCGAGACGCGCATTTCTAGGCCTTCGTTCTACGCAGAAACCAAGAGGCGAAGGCGCCGCTGGCGCGGGCAGGGCCGTGCCGCGGGGCTGCCCTCTGCAGAGCGCGCCGCAGGAAGCCGGCCCGGGCACACGTGACCGCCCGCCTCCGCCTCCCCCGGGAAGGAGCCCACAGCCCCGCTCAGCAGATGAGGACAAGCCCTTCTTAGTTGCTGCAGCTGCCCCAGCTCTCAGCCACCAGGTATTTAATGTCTTGCAGCTCTCCTGTCCCTGTCCTGCAGGCCGGCGTCTCTGTAGAGCCAAGTACTGTCAGCCTCCAGCCTGCTGCTGCTCCCCACATGGTACTCTGCTGTGTTGCTCTATTGAGGGACTTCACCTCGACCCTTCTTGTCTTCTAAGGACACTGTAGTGATAGTTTGGGGTAGAACAAATTAGAGTAGAGCAACATAGCTCATAGTATTTATGAGCTATGCTGCTCTGCTATAATACTAATTTCTGATTAGACATTTGCTGTATATTGTGGGCAAAATTGCAGATTTTGAGCCTTCATCTCCTGCTTTCCATATCACTCAAATGGCAAAGATTTTGGCATGGTAAGTCACAGAGGGAGGTGGAAAATCTGGTGCAAAGTGAGATGATGTAGTTTTTCAGGATCACAGCTTCCCTGTGCCCTGGTAGGAAACTCAGAAAAATGGAAGGTGCTGACAGCAAATAAATCACCTGGTTTGCTGCTCTGCTTTTGGCTAAAGCTGAGGGAAAGCAGGGGGAGGAGATGTGCACCCTGGCTTTTAGGCTCGGATTGCCACTCTTCCTGCCTCCCAATGCAGTGCACATTCACAGAGTGACAAACCTAGGCTGAGTTGTTCTACTGGTTTAACGTGACTCAGTGCACAAGATTATGAAGCGACTAAGAGTGCTCAGCCTTTGGGACAGATTCTGGGGGAATTCAGAGACTATCCATCCTGTATTGTGTGGCAATTAGACCTGATTTAGGCAATGCTGTATCTCAGACAAAATCCATCGGGCATAGTTTTGCTCCGGATTCTAATCAGGATGTGGGATTTTCCCTCATGTTTTCTCCAGCAGCAGGGCCAGGAGCTAACCTGTTCTTGGCTCTGCAAGGTGAGATTGAGAGTGTCCAGCACTGCATCTTGCCAAGAGATAAGTCTCGTCTCTTCCCCCTTCCCTCCACCCCTGTTTCTGGGAATGTATGGTGTAGGCACAGGCAAGTGCTGGGGATCTGTGCCTGCAATGTGATAGTGATAACGTGTGGACAGGAAACGCAGGGCTAGCTAAGTGGGCTTCCACTGCTTGCTGATGTTCGTGATCTGACAAAAGATTCCTTTCTTGCCTTGCACTCTGAAGGAATGTGTGTTGCTTTCCAATGCCGAGTATATACCACAGCATCAAATGTGGCTAGATGCTGTTTGCACATTGGCCGTGTGGTGAGCCAGCAGCATTCTCCCCTGTTCGCAGCAACCTCCCTGGAGGGGGAACAGGCTGCTCAGAAGGTCAGGAGGGCTACCTGTGCATCACAGGTGTGAAAAGCTGCCCTCTTTCTGCCCTGAGGCACAAACCTGCTTTCACTCTGTGAAGCAGAGCAGAAAAGATGGGGTCCAACACTGGTAGGTATCCCTGAGTATCTACAAGATGAAGGTGGCATGTGGGTGTAAGAAATCCAGTTTGCTTCTCAACATGAGTAGGTGAGGTTTGGGTGGGAAGGTAATGGGAATGCTAAGTGATTGCTGCTAACACTTACTAAAATGACAGCAAATCTTCTTTATATTAAATGTTCAACTTTTGAGACTAGATTGAATCTTACTTTATTAAAGAAGGTAGGAAGCCTAGAAGTAGCTCTTTAATCTTCAACTGGAAAATACAATTTTGAAATCCATTATCTTAGGAATGCAATAATCAGAGTAATAACTGATGTTAAACCTACTTTGAATGTTATTTAAAGTACTTCTTGGATGGAAACAAAAGTCAGGTTCACTTGGCCATCTGCTTTGCTCATGCAGTTGCCCACATGAGGAGGAGAGGTTGATCAACGTGCCTTTTCTGGCTGTATGATGGTTTGGGAACTATGGAAGGCTAAAAAGTCATTATGTGATTCATAAATGCTTTCATTTGCTATTTGTTCCAACAAAAGGTTGTTGGAACTCTATCAGTGTTATTTTGTAAGTGCAGCTCTGCCCATCAGGACTTCACCACGATGGGTACCCAGCGTCCCGCATCTTCAGGAATCTTCAGCATTAGAGAGAAAAGACCTGTTAGTCTCTCCCCCACTACTGCTGAACTATTACCCTTGGCACATTTTTGATCTCCCCTGGTCAATCTGTGCCTGATCCCATGTATACACATGTCCTGTCATTCCCCACACTGTATTACTCTCCTGTTTTTCCCAAATGTTGTCACATTTCCTTTCTCCTTCCCCTTGTTTTCATCTCTCCATGCCCATTTGTATAACACATCTGCTCTCTCTGTTGTTTTCAGCTTCTAATTTAATATCACTGGTGAATTTCTCAGTCTCTCTGCAGATCATTAAAAAGAGGCTATGTGGGACTGCTTGTAAAAGAAAACGCTGCATTCCCAAGATAGGTTACAGACTGGTGTGTATCAGTACTCTTTGTTTTGGAACTTTTAGCTTTGTTTAGTTCTTTAACAGATGCAAAATGATCTCATGATCTCTTGTTTGCTGCTTCAGTGTGAGAATACAAGGAACACAAATTCAAAAGTTGCAGGACTTGAAAGGACTTGGGCAGCCCTAGGGAAAGGGCAGTTTGCCATGTAAGCAAAACAAAAAAACAAATTAACAAAATCCCAGCCCAGCCACAAAACCAGTCTGGCCCCAGCCTGTGGGCAGGTGAGGGAAGCCCTTTCCACCTTCCCGCTCTCTGTACAGTCTGTTTCAACCCGCCATTGTGCTCAGTGGCTGGAGAGTTGGCAGAAGTGGATGTGTGCCTGAAATACCATCACATAGTGAAAGGCCGAGCTGGCCCACCTGTGGTGTAAGGTGAGAGGAGTTCTGCTCTTTGTTGCCGTTTTGGTGCTGCTCCTGCGAGAAGCAGGGGTCACATGATCGCTTTAATCCACCAAAAGTCTCTGTTGGTGGATGCTGCCAAAAGGAGCATTTGTGTGTTGTGGTGGGTGGTGGGGTTGGGTGAGGGAACAAATCCACTGCGAGTATGGCGTTGCCTCATCAGGCCCAGCCTGAATGCTGGTATTGACACAAGGGAGGGAGTTGCTGGGGCAGGAAGGGAAGACGGGCTCACACGGACTGAGCACTGTCACTACAGGATCAGTGGAGAGTGAGGCTCTTGGTGCAAGGGTCCCTCCCTCGTGCCTGGTTTTGGGATGTCGATGGCACTGCTGTGCCTGTGAGGGCTGCGTGTGTCAGGTGATGCCCAGGGTAAATCTGTGCCCAGGCATTAAAGCAGCGTTGGACTGACAGACCCATCCCTTCATTTTGCTCATGCTCCCTGCTGGAGTTTTTTTGCTATGAAAGCTCTCGTTCTCAGCTCTTGTTAGGCCAGGGGAGATGGTCTCCTAGGTGCGCCTCTGACTGGGTTAAAGGATGGCCTTGGGTAGCAGCAGCATTTCTGAAAGGGCCCTGCAGGCTGCATCTCTTGGCACAGGCTCCCTGTGCCCTGGGTTTTCCTTGGCTGCAGTGCTGGAGGCAGTGCACCATTGCCCGGATGGTAGTTTTAACTCTTTGTTACCTAAAATTCAGACAGTGTCCAAGCAACAAAGTAGTAAATAAACCACTGGCCCCTTTGTACAGTCACATCCTTCATGTTGCCCCTGCTACTAGTGTTAATAATGTGTGCGACTCCCCAAGCACTGACTGGGAATTACGGAGTGTAAAGTATGCCTCAGGGGGCTGGTAGCAGCAGTGAGTGTTTGAGGCTGGATAATACCCGCTGGTGCTGCATGAACTTGCTGTCGGGTAACTGTAGGTGATGTTTAGCTTCGGTCAACAGCAGGGCTGTAAACTGAAACAAATAGCTCAGTCCTGATTACTTTTACTAGAAGGGATGATACAGAAGGAAATTGAATTAAAAATTAACTTTGAAATGAGCTCAAAGCTTTTTACCAACCACTCAGAACTTTAAAATATCGGAGATTAACAAAAGAACCTATTTAAAATAATGGTAAACTGCCATCTGCTGGTAAAAAAGTAATGCACATAATGAACAAGCAGACTTTCGAAGTGATAAACAATTCTTTTGTATTTGACATGCTACAGTCAAATATATACATGACATGGAAGCTGCATATATTTATTTTACTGTTTTTTATCTCCATTTGCATTTTCGTATAGAATATGCTAAACAGATGCCTATAACATAACTAACTTTAACGACAAGCGCAGAAAACCAAAGACAATAAGAATAAAGAATGAGGACTAATAAAAGCAGATGAGCGATCAGGATGGTGACAGCCTCCAAATGTGTCCTATTTACATTGCTAATAATGAACCACAAGCACTTCCTTCTTTGATCCCCCCCCATAGACCATCCCCTATGACCAGAATTGTAGCACTGAGAAACATTTCCTGGCTTCTTCAATTTGATTTTTTTTTGTGTGTGTGGTTCCTTAGTCAAGCTTATAAATAGGAACTGGGTCTTTAATTGTTCCTGATTTAAGTAGGTCATCTTTGCCAATACACAAATCTCTTGTCTTCCTGTAAGCCAGGTCAGCTATTGAAAGGATATGGGAAATACTTATTACACAAATATGACCAGAGAAAATAATTTAACAAAGGACCACTCCCAAATTATATGGTGTTACACAACGTTTCCATAAATCACAAGTATGAGTGTACTACAGGGGAGAGACTATCAGATTTCATGTTTGTATAGTGCTTACCAAGTAGGTGTGCTGAGCGTGACTGGGTCCCTAAGGTGCTGCTGCACTATAAATAGCAGTATTAGCGTGAATTACCTCCAGTGCAAACATCAGGCCACTTGCCTTTTTCATATGCATGCAATTTTCTTTTATGATTGTGGTTATTCCAAACACAGCCCATTGTTTTAGCAAACTGATCTTGTCACAGGAAATGTTTAAAATGGGCAAAGAAAAAATAGGTCAGTTCTTCCTTTGAAATCAGAGAGAAGTGTGTATTTGTAATATTTCCCAGGTTTATTTCCTTGGAGCAGGTTTGGCAGGTATGAGAGGAAGTTAAAGATTTATTTTTGGTGCTATGTACCAGATGTCATACCTGCTCTTCTGAGACAGTTGCTTTTATCTCCAGCAGTGCCTGCTCTAGTAGCAATGAAAAAAAGTGACTTGGATCCCATTTAAAGCATGTAGTGTGCACTGTTCGCATGCCACTAAAGGAAAGGGAAGGCTTGTTTGGGAGACTCCAGGCAGAGTCTTTATGCGTCATCATAAAGCAAACATGTTTGCATCCCTCTCAGCAGTGTTTTTGCCTCTCTGAAGAAGTGATGAATTAATGTGCCCAAATCCAAGGCTTGCGACCCCAGCAGAGGCTGAAGGTCTACAAAGATGTCCAGTCTGAAGTGCCATTGTTTCTACGGGGTCTCTGCATGTGGCTCATTTTGTGGCATCCAGGTGGTTCTTTGTAAAAGACCATTACTGGGGAATCTGTGGTGCTTTGCATATTCCATTCACACTGGTCTTAATCAAACGCTGCTCCTGCTCTGTATCTGAGCATCCTGATGAGGCCTTGCTTGGTGGCAGAGGAATGTTAGGAATATAGGGACAAATCCTCAGCTCAGGAGAACACCACAGGTTTTTTTGACTTTTAATCTGGGGAGGACTTTGCCTGTGGTGCATGGTTGCAGAGGCACATGCACCTTGCTCTGGGCCTGTTTACTGAGATGCTCCAATAGCAACACAGCATGATCAAAGGGAGACAGAGCCAGGGGAACAGCAGTGCCCATGGATACCTATTAACAGGCGGGAGCTGAAGCACACAGTTGCCATCAAAGACACTACTGTCCTCTGCTTTGCTCTGTAGCACTTCAATCTCCCTGCTAACGGGACTCTGCCTTCCAGCTGAAGTGTGACTGACAGTTGAAATAACAGTCCCAGTTTATTCCAGGTATGCCAGTGACCTGCATGACCTATAGGAGGGATAAGGTAAAGGCAATCAAAGCAGCATGCTCCTGTAGCCTCTAAGGGCTATAAAAATGGAAACATGGGAAACAAGCTAGTAGATATGTGAAGGAAAGAAATGAGGATGGGGATTCACTGTTCCCTGCTAATAGGCTAAATCGGGAGTTCAGTGAGACTGAGATTTGACCCAACAAGAGAAAAGAGATTAATAAGAAATAATCAAGAGATAGAGCTGGTATTTCCTTCATGTTATGCTAGAATCACTCTGTTCAAAAAGTCTCCTGAACCATGGAGAGCCGGGGCGGGCAGGGGTGAAGAGGTGGGTTATGGTGATGGGAGGGTATTGTCATTACATAAATTGGAGCAGTTCAGGTCTGTTTAATGCCACATCCCATTTGTCTTTTCTGAGCTTACTTTGCTGTGGGATGGGGGAAATCATGCTGACAGTGCAAATGGTTGGTTGGCTGTTTCCTTTCTCTCTGTTTCCAGAAAATTAAGCACTGTGTCCAGCCTATGCTATGCTCAAGGTTTGGCAAAGGGCTTTTGATGGGTTTGCCATCCTTTTGGCCGACACTTAGTCTTGTTTCCTTTTCATACTATCCCTCCTGTACTAAAATGGAGTGGTCAGGCTAAGTGACAATAAAGCTACTAGTGGTTTACCAAGGAGCGGGAATACCGTTAGTCAGTGGCCAGTTTCTAGCAAAGTGTAGTTCTAAAGCTGAATGGAGATCCTTGTCTTTGCAAGTATTACTGCATGGTGGACTCAGAAGTGATACCTAACAATTAAGTGCTGTTCAGAAAGTAATAAAACATTCACTTTAAAAATCAAGAAGCATGAAATAGATAGTGGCACAAAGAAGGGGGAATGCTAAGAGAATCATGTAATGGCTGCACAGTTGTTAGTTTCTGTGAATATAGTGACATTTGGAGAGCTCTGGTATTCATTTGAAATAAACAATGAAATAAGACTCATGTGCTATATGGTTGTCAAAGCCAGGCGTAGCAATCAGCTAATATGCTTATCAGTCAGACAGTATATACGGAGATACTCTGCTTTCACACTGTCTGCTGATTGGAATTGGGCCCATGAAGAAGCCAGGTGATTAATCTGCAGGGGTTTATTTTTTCTGAACTGTTAATGTCCTCTGTTTCAGAGCAACAGCCCATGGCTCATTAAGCAGGGAAGAATTGAATGCAAGTGTGAAGGGCAGCACACAAAGATTCTCCACACATCTCTTGTTTGAGCCTTGGAGATTAGAAAATGAAGTATTGGAGAAAGTTTGTCCTGTGCTGGGGCTGAACCAGTACTTTCTGAAAAGCAATGATATTGTTAGACAATTTTTTTGTATTTCAGTCAACAGGGATAAAATCTAGAGCTACAAGGCTCTTGTGAGGTGGTAGTGGACACTTGGTACTAGCCTAGAAATGCACAGCTGCCACTTCAGCTGACCTGCTGTGAGAATCATGCTCTTTTTAAGTCTGTTGCTCCATTTCTTTGGTGATTACATCTCTCTCTTGCTGCGTTCTTTCCACCCGTACTGTTGTGTACTCTGGCATCAGATGCTGAGAAAGCAAATGGGGCTGCTGAGTCCAACTGCCTCAACAGAAATGCAACAGGGGAAATAAATACTCACTCTGAAAGATTTTGCAATATTAGATTAATCTTAAGGGGATCATCTTGAGGTTATTAGCCACCATTTGTAGTCTGTGTTGTACCTGTTTGTAAAATTAACTTCTGTCATCAACTGAAATATTTGAAAATATGTTGATTTAGAGAAAGGATTCTTCTGACAATATGGTGTTCTGTAAGCATTAATTAATTTATTAACCCTAGTAATGTTCTTGAGAAATAGGGAAGTATTTCAACATTGTTTTTACAGATGGGGAAACTTAAGGCTTAGATGTATAGATTTAGATCTGCATATTCTAGTATCTGCTAACTAGGCATTTGGCTCTGCTCACTTTCACTCAAGTCTTTTCCTCACCTGAATTCCTGGTCATGGAGCAGCTGTGTCCTACGCTCCTGGCACCTCTCTGATTGCATCCTGTGAGCAAGTCCGTGCTGGCAGGGAGGGTAGTTGTGAGGATGGGTTATTGTGGAAAAGGGGTGAGGAAGATGAGTGAAGGGCCGTCTTGCTTCAGACTGTAAGAAAGGTGTGCCAAGCTCCCATTTTGAACCTGGGGACCAGGAAAGGAGAGTGGCTGCATGAGAGAGAGCAGACCCAGGCTCTGTGCTTCCACTCACACATGTTCAGACTGGACAAGCAAAGCCAATAAGCCAATATTGGGAATACAGACTAGAGTTGCAAAATCATGGGCCCAATCTAATAATTTATTGGCTCCAGGAACAGGAGACTGTTGTAAACTGTTGTAATTATTGTGGACAACAAGGTCATTCGAAACGGGAGTGGCCAGTATGACAAAACAAACCAAGCCTCCCCAAAAGACCTCTCAGTCCTATGGTGCAATCTTTCTCTGCTCTATGGGCTGCTCTAAATATAACTATTACATTATTATTTACCCATGATCTGGACTTCCAATGGGCTGTGGAGATGCAGTGACAATGGGGAAGGATTGAGGATGCTTGTGAGAAGGGAAAGCAAGCAGGTTTCAAGGGTTTCTGGGCTTTGCTGTCTGCTGAACCTCTACTGGTTTTTTCTTTATTTTTCTCTCCTGTTATGCTTTAAAGTTCTACTGTAAACAATTAGAGGAAATTTAGCAATAATATTGCCTGTGGAGACTAGGAAAGTAAGAATACATTCTACATCACCACTTCCCTTTGTTTGTCTTTTTAATCTTGTTTATCTTTGATCAGCTGCAGATGAAATAACCAGCTAACTGATTTCCCATACAGGGCTGCCACTCATGCTGATGAAACTCTGCTGACATGGGAGTATGCTCTGTAGCAGTCTAGCAGTATCCATTTCTTATTCCAATACACTGACAGGTCACTCAGGGAGACTAAAAACTCTATTCTGAAGTGGAAAAGAAAGTGCAATTTCAATTTTGTTTTTATTTGAAATTTTCCAGCTACCTATCAAGACCAAATCCTTGAACTATTTACTTAGAGTAACTGGAATACCCCTATTTGAAATAGTGGATATGCAAGATTTAGCCATTAAAGAGTTGGGGTAAAATTAAAATCCCCTTCAATAATAACTAAAGTCAGAGAAAATCTTTCAAGAAAATTAAACACTTGATCAAAAAGAGAGAAGGGTTATTGTCGAGAGCATAAAGATTAAACAGGAGAGTTGTCTCAGAGAATAACCATCAGTGATAAGTAGCAGGCAGTTAATAATATCCCCTCAGGGATCTTCTTTTACTCATGTAGGTTTTTGGACAAATACAGTATTACATTTCTTATAGTTAAAGCGTGAGAGAGCTTCATGCCATTCCAAAGTAGCAATAAAACTTCAATGGAGAAAGGACAACTGGAGAGGTGGGGAAGGGGGCGACCCAGAAGCTGAAACAGTGGGGAGCCAGTGACAGTTCTCTCCAAATAACTCTCCTTTTTAACCTTCAGATTCTGAGATGTGTTCTCAGTCTCCCTGACATGCTCTTTTTTCGTATCCACAGCACTGTGTTAGTGCTGAGATTTTATATGGTATTGCTCCTCATTATATAGCATCTGAAAATGAATGAGAGACCCAGTAGACTAAGGGTGTGACTCCATGTTGTAATTAAGAGCTGGTTTAAAGCTTGAACATGCAAATGGTTGAATTGGCAGAATTAAAGGGATGGTAATCTGCAGCCAGGGGAAGGCGCATAGGGTGGAAAGGATGGGGGCAGGAGGGTTCAGAGAACCTCTCAAGCCAGCTCTGCAGCTGGAGAAACTGTAACATGAAACGGCTCCCTTGATCTCTCATTTTTCTTCTCTTATTCTCTCCTCGTATGTAATTACAATAATAAATCTTTTTGTTTCTTAACCATCTTGTGGCCATTGCAAACATTTAAGAATTAATGCAGTTCTCACACATGATGCACATGTTCTGCATGTCCCCTTGTGTCCCTCCATTTATTCATTTATCATGTACACACAAAATTCCCATAAAATATTAATCTGAAATACAAATCTCTCTTTGCATCCTGGGAGCATTTGCATATAGTAATGTTAACGAGATTATTAATTCTGCATGTGCAGTCTGTGGACTGCATAGAGGGCCAAACCTCTCTCGGCAACCATGCTGAAATCAGTAACAATTTCAGAAACATTTTCATATTAAAAATGTTGAGTGGAAAGTGACAGTTTCCTAGAACTGAAGTATTGTCCTTAAAACTCAAAACAAGAGGATTTAAAGCTTAGTTTTCGATTTTTCCTTCTAAGAATTCCTCTGTAAAAGGAATTTTATACTGCTCTATGTTTCTGCCCAGTGGTTCCTAATAGATTAATACAGTCTGGAAACAAAGGGATTTTTTTTTTTTTTTTTTAACAATGTTATAATCTATGGGGAATCTGAACATTTATTTTGCCTTTTCTTGTTGGGAACATCAGGAGTAGCTATACTTCTGCCAGTTGGATCTAGATTGCCCTGGGAAGGGCAGAATGTGCTGGTGCATATAGATCAAAAATAATTCAGTGAGGCTGGAGAGAGTATCATTTTCTCAGGGGTAGCAAAGACTGAAAACTGTCTGAGCAGGCACTCGGAGAGATGGACTTGCCAGAAGGATTCTCCTGTGGTGGGGAAAATCTCTGCACCTCTGTCCTGGCTTTGAGCATTGGCAGGGTGGGGCTGTCCTGCCTTCCACAGGGGCAAGCCCTAGGGCACCTTGGATGCCTGTGGAAGCTTGTGAGGGGTGGCTCTGGGGCAGGGACATGGTGGAACAGTCTTGTCTAAGCCTGATAGTCTGCACCGGCCTGCTTGGATCCTTCACCGTTCAAGGCAGGCTTAAGACAAAAAGTTGTACCAACAATGAAAGATGGGTTCTTTGGTCTGCAGCCACATCCCACCAGACACAGAAATATCGGGGCACGTTACATACACCCCTTCCCCAGGTTCAGTTCACCCCCTAGCAAGTAATTTTGTTCTCGGTGGTGGATTAGTAAAGAGTTGCATTTCGTTCAGTGAAACTCAGGTCACTGGAGGTTTCCAAGAGATTTTTACTGGGAAAAGGCCCTGCAGCTCAAGTTGGACCTTTTCTTCTGCTGGGACAGGGAGAGGTGAGAGGTGGTTGCCAAAGCGGACCAGGTCACCAGGTGCTGCACCCTGTGGGGGAACCCGGGGCTCTCAGTGGGGAGCACGTAGTGGGTCCCTGGTGCTGCTCTGGGTCTCAACAATGTTCTGTCTGTGCTGCAGTAAAATCAAAGCACTTCTTGGTGTTTCAGGAAACAATGTATTTTCAGTTTGACTTTATTTCTATTCTGATATTCAAATTCAGATGTCTGTAATTTGTGAAAACAGTGCTTTACTGTCTACAGTAACAATGCCGTTGATCCCTCAATTCCTAACTGTAAAGCATTCATTTGGCTATACAGCTTTTAAAAATACTATAAATGAAGCATGTGAGACAACCTCCACAGCTGGAGTTAAGCACTTCCACGTGCTTGCTGAATCAGGGACCAAGTTGTTAGAAAGATCTTTCAGGACTGACTGGAGATCCATAAGAAATTGTCTTGACTTAACCAAGCCATCATATTTCTCTTAATCACTACTACTACATCATCTTTTTTCTTTCACTTCCTTCTTATTCATGCTTAAATGAGAAACATCTGTTTCCATTTTTCACATTGTTCTGTTATGTGAGTAACGATACCAAACATCTTTTTTTTCCTGCCCTGTGAAAGAATAAATTAGTGTTAAGTTTTGTGAAGTGCTTTAAAACACTAAAGCAAAACATCTGTTTCAGCTGCAGGTCATTAAGATGAAAAATCCTAGTCTGTGTGTAGTGCAAAACTGCCAAAAAATTTATCAGCCCAAGCACATTTCTTCACCTGTCTTTTACTCTAACAACTGAAGATGGCAAAAGGAGATTAAATCTTGTCTTCAGGGATGGAGCAATTAGAAGTGCTCAGTGCTGTAATCCACAGCAATACCTTGTAGTACTGAATCCTGGTCTGATCTGGAGATGCCTGGAGGTTGCTCCACTGTCGTAGACTTCAAGCTGAGAGTCTCCTTGAACTCCACATCTTCCAGCCAGGTGCGGCATTGTGCAGGATTGCCTAATCCCCTGTAGATGTTTGTGTCATTGAACTTCAGCTGAAAATCGCTCCCCCTGCCCCCAGTCATTTAAGATTTGGAGATTGTTTCCAGGGCAGATGGCCAGAGTAAAGCTCAACTGGCAAATCTACTTTACAGGTGAACTGAGATGCTCTTTCCGTGCCAAAGCCCAAATGTAGATGTCTGTGTTCCTTTGTTGATAATGATCTCCTTTGTAAAGCACTCTGAGGTCTAGAGATGCAAAGCCAACAACTACCTGAGAGCTTGGCAATTAATAAATAAAATAATGAATATTAACAACAGTGAGTGCATTCCCTGAATTCTGTAGGAAATGCCAGATCTTTCGGGCAGGTCCTGGCAGGCAGGTAATAGCTTACTCCAGCAAGAGGCTGAGTCCACCCTCGTTTCCCTCTGTCTTTAATTAAAAGGTCCAGATCCTTCCTGAGTGTAAAGGAGGTGTTCAGCCTCTGACAGGAATGGGCTCCAAAACTGGATGGGGCTTCTCTAGCACTTTAAGAGGAAATGCTTGTTTGTTCTTCCAGTCTGCTAAAGCAGCAGCCAGTGCAGTGTTGAGCAGTTCTACTGCACTGTGCTCACACCCTCCCTGAAGCAAATCAACGGGATGGTTTGGGGTCTCTAGCAGCTTTTTAAAAGAAGTATTGTGGCTCCCATTTCATATAAACCCAGAGTTTTTGAGACAGGAGACTGTATATATGTTGCTGCACTGAATCTGTTCACCTGCAGCTCTCCCCACCCCCAGCTTATAAGCATGATTTCCTTTTATGCACTGCTCTGTCACAGCTTGGCAAGCTTCCCAAGACAATCCATACCAGAAAGGAGAATATGGCTGCTGAGCAGCGTAGACAGGAGAAATGCCTTATGTAACAGATTCATTTAAATACTATGAAATGTTGAGACAGGCGAGACATAACTGAAAGCAAAATGCAGCCCTTAATCTCTAGCATCAGTTCTGCTTGCCCTCACCATCATCAGCATCTAATAGTCACTGACTGTCTCCATTCACGGCTCCATCTTTTTCAAGAAACTGCCTGCGGCAGAATGTACAAACAGCTTGGGAAGCGGTTTTAGGGGCACGGTTTTTATTTATTTTTTTTCTCCTAATTCCTCATGAGCCTCATGAGCATTTTCCCACTAATATGCCTGTGGCATCATTAGGTGTTTAATGAGAGTGACGTTGCCTGAATATTGTTTTTATAGCTCATTTTGTTTTGACAAGTCTTCAGTTTTGTGGCAGTTTATAGTGTGCAGACTTCTCCTTCCTGTATCTGACTTTCAGAATTTGTAGCAATATTTATCACAGAGGTCTTGTCATAAAACCTGAAATAAAGAATTGTCAACATTCATTATGTTCAAGTGCAATATGTGTTCAACACCACAGTAGTTTAATGACATCAATTAATTATTTTAGTGTATTTTTTTTGTATAATTGAAGCACCAGGAATAGTCCAACAATCCAACACGTCTCAGATAGCAGGGATAGCAGTAAAGTGCAACTCTGCAGATGAACAGTCCTGTTTGGCTTCTTTTAGCAGCTCCCTGAAAGACCAGTACGGACTCCAGCAGGTCATGGACCACAGTCTTGTTCCTCTTCTTCCTCATATCCAGAATCTTGATCATGATATGTTGTGCTCAGACAAAAAATGCCAGCATTGTACCTGCAGAAAACAAGGCTGCTAAAATTGTAAGTCTTCAATAGATGCATACAATGTCATTTTACCCCCTGCATTTTGTCTACATGTTGCCTGTGCTGCATCCATTTCTTTACTGATTAAATAAAATGGATGCAGTTTTTGTGTACAGACAAGACTATAATTCTTACTTAGGAATGTGCCATCTTCATTTACCATGTCATATGGATGATCAATGCTGAGCAGGGCATTTATTCAACAGCTGTGTCTATGTGAGAAAAACACTAAGTAATGCCCATTAAGCTCTCACTTTTATATTGTCTTCCAAGTGATTTTACCTGGTTTAGGATGCCAGTGTGTGTTGTCTTATTGCCACAGTGGCAGAGCCTTTAAAACAACTAGCTGCTGTCATGAATTTAGCTTGCTTATCTTTACTAAGATGAGAAAAGTTATTGGGGAGAAGGACAAGTGAAGGTACTCTTGCTGCTTCCTTATGTAATGTGTGTGTCCTGCATGACAGTAAAGGGGGAGAAACTGCACCTTCTGCAGTCCCTCTTCTCCTCCCACCACACCACAGCATCACTGCACAACCATTTTGCTCTTGGGATTCCCCATTGCTGGTTAGATGCTATAGGCCCCAGAAGTCTATGCCTCTGTTCCCAGCACAGCTGCAGTCAGTGGAGCTGCACAGCCCTGGGAGCAGACAATGTTAACAAAACTGTAATTGTATACATAGCTACTGTTTCAGATGTTCATATCCTGGCTTCCAACATCTCCATTTTTATGTCCTTGTTTATATTTAATAGCAGTTACAGTGGTTAAGTGGCTTTATTTTGGTAACCGTGACATTTCTCTTGCTGGTACTGAAGCTGTGAAGATCAGAAAGAAAGATGTGCCTTTTTACTCTGTTTCTTCTGATAGGTTTTGTCATTTGGCAACTGTTGTTCTATTAGACTTTGCAGAATTTGGACAGGATTCTGATCTCCTACAAAGTGACACACACACTTATTAGAATGCAGGAGCAGGTTTGGGGCCTTTTTTCTGATACACCATGCTGAGTGCCATGCATGAGAAATTAGAGTCTGTCTGTTATTATGTGACCAAACAACTGCAGGAACTTCTAGTGAGTACTTTTAAATAGTAGTAAAATAAAAATCGAAATAATATTCTCACAAAGCAGAATGTAAAGCACAGGCTCTCCTTCTGCAAGTCTCCCAGGCTCTAGAAGAGAATGTGCAAATCTGGACCAATCCAGCCCTCTTAGACTTACAGTTCCATTGAAGTAAATAAAAAATAAGGAGAAATTTTGGATTCTTCTACAAGCTCTTTCATGATAGTTCCTGTTTCTATAGTCTCTTTTCAAACCCAGCCCAGCGTAAAGAAAAAAGAAAATTGTAATTTCTAAATTAAATGAAACACAGGACTTGAGATTTTTTTTCCTTTAATGCCTCAAAAGCATATTTTTGAAAATCATATAATCTTTGGTAGAAGGGATCCCATGATTAGGGTGCATTTCAGTTGACACTCATACATCCTACATTTTATATTAGGTTATTTCTCCTTTTAGGTGCACAGATAATCACTCACATGGCATTTCCAAATAAGCAGTGGGGAACTCCCCAAGCCGTTTCATTTTCCTGCTCCTACTGGGAAATGGGATTTGTTCAGTCAGCCTCCCTGCAAGTAAAATATCCTCATCCCACTCAGAACAAAAGAACTGCCAAATGTAGGGAGGACAGATAGCTTTGTCCTTCTGTCCAGCAGAAGTGCTCCCATGCCACAATTAAGGCTCTATTGCCTGAGCATTGTGTGCCCTCTGGGACTTCCTGGGAGTGCTCCAGCTAGGATGCTGTGGGGAAATTCCTCAGTAACCACCTCTGTTTCCCCCACCCCCCCACACACATATAGTCTGGACCATCTCCGCTCCTCAATGCCTTTCCCTGGAGCACCCCCATACCTGTCCAACAGAGCCATATGGCTTGGCCCTGACACTACAGCTCTGCACCTGTACGTGTGCCATACCTGCCCAGACCTGTTCAGCACCATCTGGCCATGCAGCCCTCTGGTTTACAGTGACGTGCCTTCATCGCCTTCCCAGCCCAGCCCCCCCCAACCTGGTCCTCAGCTGCCATCTGCAAACACTTTGGCCTTCTCATAGTCTTCTTCCACACTTGGGAGGCCCCAGCTACAAGCCGAGCTTTTTCTTGCTTCTGTTAACCCAGGGGAGGATCAGCAACCTTCCTTCCCAGAAGGATCAGTGTCCACCTTCTCCATATTGTATGCAAAGCAAAGGGAGAGCACTATGGAGTCTGTTTCTGAAGTGAAGGCCTGAGTGGGTTATCTCAGAATGGACTGAGAGACCACAGAGGTGCTGGCTATCCTGGGGAGATGCTTCTGAGCAAGATCAGAAGGGTGGTGATCAGTGAGGCTTTTTACATAAAGGTAGGGGTGTGTAGGATGCAGGAGGTATGTGGTACAAATATGCTGATGTCACAGAAGGGCCTCAACACGGTATTCTGCTGATGTTGTGGGATCGATGTGCTTCATTTGCTGTGCCATGCAGATGTGCTTAAGAGACCTGGAGACCTAACACAGCATGTAAGGGCACCCCCTGTGCAGCTACCTTGATTCCCAGCATCTCTGCATTCAAGGACTCTTCCACTAGCAGTTACCTCCAAGCTGTACTTTACAGTCACCCTTTTCAGCAGGAGAAATATAAAAGGGCCAAGGTTAACATATGCCTGGGGTTAGAAATGGTGGCTCTGTATTCTGAATGTTCACCATCATTTCCAGCCCTGCTCTTTTGCCAACAGCAGGCGTCAGCCCCCTGAACTGCTACTAAGTGCTGTGATCTCCTGTTGGTAGGTCCTCCACAGCAAAAGCAATATGTCTGCTCAGATGGCATTTTCTGCCTCTCTGCTCTCATCATGCTGGAGAGCTGTTTGATCAACACAAACGCTGACAGTCGGACATCATTAATTTTCCACAGCCTACTACTTGAATCTCCTGAAAGGACGGGCTGTCACTGTTCCTCATAGCCCTTGCTGGCCTGTCCTGCTGTAGCACAGGCGTGCTAGATGCCTTAAGCCACTGCTCTCCTTCCTTGGGCCTGGGATTTAAATTCTGTCAGCTCTGTCAGAAAAAAAAGAACTCTCAATATATAATTATTTCTTTTTAAAGGATGAGATAAACTATAACACATTAATGATGGAAGTGATCGTATACAATTCATGCTTAGTGAGTATCCATTGTATTAAATTAATCCTAATAAGCACTGTTTTCCCCAGCATGTGCCATTTTAACAGTCATTGTGAAAAGATATGCTTCCTAATGTACTGTCAGAAATGTGATAACACCCTCCTTGTTTAGAAAGCATAATTGATAAAATGTGACAAAAATATAGTTATTGCTTATTCATAAATGGGATACTTTTAAAAGTACTCTCAGTCTTCCATTGATTGGGTTAAATGACTTGCTGATGAAGACCTCTACATGAAATATTAAACCACCATTATCTGGCTCCTGTTAAGATTCAAAATCAGGATTCTCTTTTGCACAAAGTAAGTAAAAACTGTTCTGCTGTTTTAAAGCAGACTATAAACATTGTAACTCAAAGCCAGAGGTATATTTGAATGACAATTCAGACCTAACTTCTTAAAAAGGAATTTTAATGTGCTCGGGATGGAATTAGCGAGATGCATCTGATATACTAGTAGATAGATTTGAGTGCTTCCTGAGAGTGTTCAGGCATAGCTGCTTTTGCTGAAACTACTCTGCTAACTGTTTCTGCTTTTACAGATACCCCATTTTTACTCTGTGAATTGTCTGTATGGTCTAACTAAAAATACACTTCCAAAGCCTTACCTGAGTCCATTTCCACACACTGACCTATGAACACATTGTTGGAAACCAAAGCCAAGGACTGTGAAACTGGGACAAATTTTAAAAGTGAACATGATTGTTCTTCTGAGTTTCTTCATTCTTTCTTTTGTCTGAAAAACCTCTACTCAGCATGTATTCCAGGATACTGAAATAACTATTTTACAGTTATTTTAAATACGTAGATTTCTGTTACTAGGAAAATTAGCGCTAGAGTTCTCTTTCTTTGAGCATGGTTGAAAGCTCATTAAAGTCTTTGCAGCTATTTCACTGGGCTTATAATGAGACATTTTATGTTCCTGTGAGCTTCACACTAAAAGCAGTAGTATTATAATACAAGATCTGCCTGCAAATCCCAAACCTAAAATGGTATTTCCTGAACGGGATAATGGCAGATGAACTGCTGTTCGAAATAATTCATCTGAGAGTTTAGGGGGGATGTGATCTGGAAATACTGGATGAACAAGAAAGAAGCAAAAGTTTTAATATAGCTTTGATCATTGCACTGAAGATACTTTTTGGCAGATGAGTGGTAATGGAGTGGCCAAGCTGAGGAGCTAGGAGATGCTTCTCCTCTGTTGGCATAGAGGGGGACCAGCAGGGAGGTTGGAAAGAAAAAAGTTACTGGGTAACAAAACTCGCATTGTAATAACCCTGGGTTGTAACTTGCTCTTTTCATTTTTGTCAACCTACCATGCCATATACTGATTCTGTACAACCACGGAATCTGATAAATAATTTTTCAAAATTGCTTATTAGCTCTAAGAGTATGTTAAACTTTCACAGTTTTATATAGTTTTTTTCCTCTCCCTTTCAGGATTCAATTATAAAGTTGTCTGTTTTCATTCCCTGAAGATCCATACTTTTCTATACAGTACAATATACTCTAAAAAAGCTTTTGTAGTTTTTTTTAAGCTTTATCTCTGATGTTAGAAAGACTCAGCTATATTCATAGTTAATTGTCTTGATCAAAACCAAATTCCTTACAATTAAGAAACAAACAGAAGGTATGGCATATCAAACAGACTTTCTGCTACTGTGATCTTACCTAAACACGAAATAAGTTCCTCAGTACTTCCACATTAATAGTAAGAAAGTGCTTTTTTGCTTTCTTTACTTCTTTAAATATTATTAGTCTTCCTATACACAAACCTCTGGTGCTTTACAAACAAACAATAATAAAGATTTATGTAATTGTTTGTGTCAAGCGTAAGGACAAGAGGGTGTATGTCCATCGGACAATGAAAGAAATCACAATTGCTGAGCTAGTAATTGCCTACGGGGCAGAACAGTAGGAAGTTGTGGGGAAAAGAAGGCGGTTTGAGGTCCTGCCTGGTATGTAGTTATACACTGGCCATGTCGTTGACAACTGAGAAATGCTGTTCATTTTTCAAGTGCTGCTAAAACATATGGCACTTGCTTCTAGAGCAAAGGTTTTTGGTGAAGATGTCTTCCCTTGGATCTTTGTCCTGACTTCCATCTGGCCAGATGACTTCGAAGTACAGAACTGGTGGGGGTTGGCTGCCAAAACCTTTTCCTTTTTGTGAGGGTGTTCCCTTGTTGTTCGGTCAGGGGAGGTGACTTTCCCTATGTTGTGTTACCTGTGTCCTTCACTGGGACATGTAGAAGTCACAAATTTGGAGATGGAGTGTGCCTGAAAGGATTATTGTCACTAATTCCCCACATTAATATCTCTAATATATGCTGTAGACGTGGGTGTGACCCTTAATGCTAGTCACAGAGGTGGGTGTAGGGAGAAGTAGGGTGTGATGCAACTAGGAGACCAGAACATGGCACTCTACAGGTCTAGTGCAGTTGCCTTCTCATCAGTAACACTTTGCCAGCATAGGACAGTCATGGTGAAGGTCAGGGATGTGGTCAATAGTGGTAGGAGCTGGACTCTTTTATGCCCTGTCCTCTACAGGGAGACATAGAGGACTGAAACAGGAAGCTTGAAATGATTCTCTGTCTTCTCTCAGTGTGTCATTTTGGCACTATAATGTGAAGTGAATCATCAGACTGGGTTAAGCAGAGCTATGATAATTTATACCTATTATATCTAGGTCCTTTCCATCATCTACTGAAGGCCAGTTTATTGCCACAGCTTTCTTCCTCTCCCACTAAATTATAATTCATCAACAGACTCAGGAAGAAATTTGTTATGGTTTTGTCGCTCATAGCATATTTTCATATATTAATACTTCCTGTGCATGATGCAAATGGCAACCCTCCAAGGCAATACATTGTTGTTTTTAAGAAGGTCAGTGCTATAATATATGGTGGTATTTTCCTACACTAATCTGCTTTCTTGTGATCTTTGAATTCTGCCAGTCTTCAGCTCAGTAACTCAGACATGAGGAGATGTCAGGTCCTCCTGAAGGGAACAAGGATGTAGGCTTAACTGTCAACTTTTTAATGTGGGATGAATTAGAATAACACAAGATAAAAGAAAATAAGCATAAAGACTAAGGTTAATTAATTACTATTGATAATTAATCCAGGATTTGTTAATTGGTAATGTTTATTATGGTGGTACCTGAGGAGCTGCTAAGAACAGAGCCTGGTGTGCCAGGCAGGCAGTGCTGCCCCAGCAGCTGCTGCTCTCTGAGCAGGGGCAGATGACAATAACACTCCTTAGTGGTGAGACTGAAAACAGGAGACAACTGTGGAAGGCTGGGTATGGAACTGCTGCCCTCCTGACAAAAGCTGTTTTGTAACCACTAGCGCGGGCCTAGCCAAGGGGAGCAGGCCTGAGCAACAGACACGGTATTTTCGTACTGGTGCCTATGAACAGAAGCCTAGCAATGGGGAAACAGAGCACCAGTTGTCTTTATTATGTAATGTGGGAAATCTTTTCCTCGCTGGGAAATTTAAAACACTTGTAACAGTACAACAGTTCTAAAGGCAATTCACAGTGGCAAGCAACAGTATTTCCCTAGGTAGAGTTTCTAAATATTCTTCCATTGCAAAATACTTTATTTCAGGACTAACTTTACCTTGGGATCACTGTTAAGAGAGCCATAGGTTTTAATGGCTAGTGGTTTTAATTGTACCTATACATTCTTACTGCCCTCTTATTGTTCTACTGGCAATTCTAATAGTTTAATTGATACTGACAAAGATGACTAGAATCTTGATTTATAACAGAGACTAAATTTATATTATAAATAAAATACATTTTTTGTTCTGTCTGAAAAATAGACTAGACAATCCCCTTTAATTAATGTTTACAACTGTATTTCAAAAGAGCCTGTGAAACAAGCAAGCCAACAAAACATGAATCAACAGCTCAAACAACAAAAAAAAAGTTAAGAAAATTCATTTTTTCTCTTTCAATTTTTACAATGTTGAAATAAATCAAACTGCTCCAATTCATTCTGTTACTAGTTCTTCTAAAATTTCAATGGAAATAATGTTAATTACTGTTTGTTGAAACAACCCGTACATTGAGTTCCTAAATTTGTTGATACTGGAGATAGGAGAACTATATTTTTGTAAGAAAGGCCAAGAAACCAGAAACATCTCTGTAGGATGAAAAGCAAAGAAAAACTCTGTGGCAAGTTGAGTAATAACCTTTCACATCATGTTTTTGGGGCCTTGTTTTTGTAGTTATGAGGGTCTAAGGGCAAAGACAAGACAAACTCTATAGGTAAAGGTAAGATATTTTTTTAAAACAACCATCTTAGCTGAAAAAAAAACATTTAGTCGGGTACTCAAAAACTCTAATTTTTCAGTTTATAGTAGTGGATTTAATAAAAGGTGCTACTTTTTCCTATAAACCCCATTTTTGTCTGAAATTCAGGCATCAAAGATCATTTCAATTTTGAAAATGTTATGGAATACAAAATTTTCTACCAAAGGCTACAGTATAAAGATCAGATCAAAGTAGTAATTGGAGAGGGGAAATGGATGGGATAAATGCAATGTATCCATTACATGAGTGCATTACTATTTTGAAAATCATACAGGCTTAAATTGTTCTACAACTCAAAACTATATAATTTAATCTTTTATCTGTGGTTGTTTTGGTTGCTATATACAGGATAAGCAGAATATTTTGTTATTGAAAGAAATGTGTCAACTGAAAATGAAATTTTCAAAGAATGATGCATAGTGGCTCTATTTCCATGGTGAAGCTTTTTGCATAGAGTTAATGAAGTGCTTGGGGTCCAAGGGAATAAAAGGTGCTATATAAATGTAAAAAATTATCATTAAAAAGTTTTTCCCTCCAGGCATCTGGGATTTTGCTGTGTGTCTTACAAGGAGGCATTTGCAGTCTTCTTTCATTCAAAACGCTTCAGCTTAGACCTGCTCCAACTCTCCCTCTGCAGCTTCAGCTACAGAAATGTTTATATGAAGAAATAGTTTCTAAATTGGTTCCAGTTAATCATATTTTGCTGCTAACATGAAAGAGCCTGTTTTGGTTTAAGCTTTTTATAACCATGTTGAAGACCAGGAGGAACTAGGTAGCAACCTTCTCTGAAGAGGTTTTCAAATGCTGTTTTAACCATTATTAGGCCCTGTCTGCATTGGTGGAGAAATAATACAGGACACAGCCAGAATTCTTGGAAACTAAAAGCCAGCTGTGCAATATCTGGCTTAATTTTCAAGAATCGTATCATATGGTCCTCTACCGGCTGTACATGTTCTTTCACTGATCTGAGTGCCTCACTGGAGGCTGGTCCTAAAATGTCTATTTCATGAACACATGCAATCCAAATTTTGCATCATTTTGAGTATATTTCTCAAGTCTTCTTAATCTAACATGCAACCTTCAAGATCATCTACTGCTTTTCACATATTATAAGCATAAGTGGCAAAGCTGGTAGAATCAGAACAAGAGTTCTGACACCACTGGACATAATCTTTTATTGCACTGCCATTTTGATGAAATGTTGCAGTTATGTGCTCTGTGAATTCACACCAAATGTGGATTTTTCTTTGGATCCACAGATTGTGTAGATCATAAGCATTTTTTAGAGAGTCTACTACTGCTTATGGAACTGGGTCTTTTAGCTCAAGTAGTAAATTAAACAAAGTGCCAGGTATCTTTAAACTCTTAATAAAATTGTGATATTTGGCAGCATTAGAACTAAAGTTCATATTTCCTTGTGCTAACCATTTTACTTGTTCACAAATAGATGTGAAATATAATAAAACACTGCAACTTCTGTAAGTTTTCTTGCTGTTATAGAATTTGGTATTTTCCTTTAACAGACTTGAAGCAAGAATTGCTGTTGCTTAAACATTATCTACCAGGGGACAAAATGTATGTAAGTGTGATGAACTTAAAATAATTGGGCACAATAAAATATATCCAGTAAGAAGCATATGGGTAGTATTAATATTTGCTTTTTCATGTTCTTATTGTTTGTATTTTGGTTAGCGTGAAGCACATATGACCAAGAATCTTAAGAAGAAATCTGTGGATTGAATGAGATGATAATGTTTCTTGTGTTTAAGAGCAGTGGAAAACTGTCCATATGTGCTCCAAAATATCAGAACTTGATTTTATAAATGTATCTTTTCAGAAAACAAGCTTAATTCTCAGAAGAATAACATTAGCACTCATTAGGGGACTGAGTGCTTTAGGGTATTGTTAATGAAATTCATAGCCTTTTGCCTGTGGGCTATCAGTTTGAATTCAGTCTAACTCAGTGGAGATTAAAAATTGGCCTATTTAATGGCCTTTTAGTCATCTCTGATGAGATGAGTTTGGTGGGTCTCAGTCCCATAACATAAACCATTCACACTACCTTCTCCTAACTGGCAAGCTCCAGAGAAACCCAAAAATTTAATGAATTCTGGGAAAAATTAATCTCTAGTACCATGAAAAAAAACAAAAGCAAAAGCCTTGATTCACACTAGTTACATGAGCACTAACAAACACATAATTTTTAAATGTGGACTTTATATTGATATATAAAGTTTATAAATTAACAAATCAGCTGAGTATGTGACATATGTTGCCACACAGCTATACAGAATGTAATATGACAAAGACTCCCAAAGGACATATCTACACCTGTGCATAAGATCACACCAACACATTAAACGTTTGAATGTCTCTGGGATTCATTTCTATCAGAAAAAAACAGGATCAGACCAGATAGCTGGATAGTAACTGCAGTTACAGAAAATTATGCTGAAAACAATGATTCCTAGACTGCCTCCATTAGTTCACAACAGAGTGAAATGCTTCTCATTTTTTCTTGGGGATATTTAACTTAGTCTTTAAAAAAATATTAATGACATTTCCAGAACCCTCTATAGAACATATGCCAGTTTTATTTATCCATATCATAGTAAAACTTTTCCTAATGTCTAACCTAAATTTCTTTCACTGCAGTTTGAAACTTAATTTTTGCCCTGTCAGCAATGGATTTAGTGAACAATGTATTTTTCTCCCCATAGTCTTTTCTTCTCTAGACTAAAAAATCTCAAGTGTTCCTATTTTCAGTTAGGGTCATGTCTTTTAAAAATGTCGATTTTTTTTCCCCTTCCTTATACTCTCTTCTACTGGATTTTTTTGAAAGACATTTTTCTTGAAATGTGGAGTCCAAATCTTAACACAGTATTAAAGCTGAGCTTTACCAGTATTAAATGAGGGTAGCTTCTCTGTATGTCCTAGATATGACAGTTCTGTTTACATGTCTCTGTACAGCAGCTTTTTTCACAACGGTGTGACACTGTTGACGCATGTTCAGTTTGTGATCTACTCTGGTCCCCAACCCCTTCTCTGAAGGCCCAGTATTTATTTGTCTGTTCCCAGTCTTGCAATTGTGCAATTGTTATTTTCCTGCTTAAATGTTGGAAGTTGGCACTTGTATTTATTCAGTTGCATACTATTTCTGCAACCAGTTTGTCAAGAACATTTTGAATTCTTTTCTTGCCCTGCAATGTGCTTCCAGCTCTGCCAGTTTGGCATTGTTGGCAAATCCGATCAATGTAAACTGTACTCTGGCATTCACATAATTAGACGTGGTACCAAACTCAGGACACACCTCCAAGGTATTGCTATATCTTGCTATTTGTCACAGTGAAGCACTGCTGAGGTAGTTTTGCACCACTGCGGAGTAATTTTATTATGTCTTTTGCTTGGTCAATTAAGAGTTCTCCGAGGTGGTATCAAAAGCCTTAAGTCAAGCTGTAACAGATCTACCGCTAGTCCCATCCAAGGCCTGTTACACCATCACAGCATGGGATGAGTTTGGCACCATACGATTTTCTTGACAAATCCACGTTGGCTGTAACTTATCACTTCATTAGCTACCATGTACTTAAAGATGCATGATTATTTGCTTCAATACTTTTCTGGGAATAGAGGCTAGAATGATTGACAGTTCTTGGCTCTACCTATTCCTCTCTTTTGAATTATATGTGTTGTGTTTTTCCTTTTCCTTTCTCTTGAAATCTCAGTTGTCTTTGTGAGCTCTCAGTGATAACTGCTCACACCTCTAACGTTACCTTAATCAACTTCTCAATCTAGTGTAAAATCCTCCGGGCCTAGCAAATCTGAAGGAAAAAATCTCATTTATCAAAGCAGTCTCTACTTTACACGTTTACTATTCTCCCCTGAATCCCTGCCCTTTTGAATCGGGGTTTGCCATCAGCAGCATTACTCTTAAGAAAAGATGGCACCGAATGCTTCTACTTTCTCGGTGTCACCTCATAGCTTCCCGCCCCCCCGAATGGACTGACAGTCCCCGGGTCGTCTCCTCTCTCCTCGCGTCGCTTTCTCTGCTCCCAGGTTTCCTGTTCCCCTCTCACGTCGTTCGCCAGCCGCGGCTTGTCGGAGGAGCCTGCCTTTCTCACTGGCACGGCGAGCGCCTTTGTACAGCTCCTGCAGCACTTGACCTAGTTTTCCACTTTCTGTGGGAAAGGCACCGCCAAGCAACTGACACTCCGACTTCCCGCTCCCGAGCGCGCTGCGCGGCCTAGCGCAGGTGAGGGGAGGCCGCGCCGGGCGGGCGGCGGCCGCGCAGGCAGTCTCTGCCTTCTGAAGAAAGGGCTCTTAGGAAACCGCCCTCCCGCCCGCGGGAGGCATTTCCTTCTCGGCCTCGCAGACCCGCCGGGAGCGACCCGCCGGGGCCGGCCTGCGGGGCCGGAGCTACCACCCGCCCCGAGGGAGCCGCGCGCGGCGGTAACGGCCGCACACCTGCCCGCGGCGGGAAGCGAGGCGCGCGCCCCCCCACCCGAGCGGCTGGCGGCGGGAGGGGGGCTGGGGAGTGCCGGCGCGGGAAGGCCGCACGCATGCGCGCTCCGCCCCCCGGGACGCGTGTGCGTGTGGGGCTCTGCGTGCGCGCGTGTGTGTGTGTGTGTGTGTTTGTGTGTGTGTGCAGCCGCCCGCCGAGTGGCGGGGGGTCGGAAAGGTTGCGCGATGACGTCATGACGCCGCGCGCAGGACGTAACCCCGGCGTGACGCACACCCCGGCGAGCCCGTGAGTTTCCCGTTATGCTTTTTTTTTTTAATGCCCACCCCCCCCCCCTCCCCCGCCGGCAGCCGGGAGGGGAGGGGAGGGGAGGGGAGGGGGCGCGCGCCGCTCCGCGCGGCGCCGCGTGGGGCGGGGGCGGCGCGGGCTGAGGCGGGCGCGGCGAGCCGGCCGCCCTAGCGGCGGTTGGCGGGGAAGGCGGCTCTGCCTCCATCCTGCCGCATCGGGGAACATGGCGGCCGCCTCCGACCTGGTGCGGCACCGCGACTCGGCCGCAGCCGCCCGCGCCGCGGTAAGTGGCCGGGCGGAGGCGACGGCGGCGCGGCGGAGAGAGGGCGGGGGGCGAGGCGCTCCCCTCCCTTCCCCGGCCCTCCTCGTCGCCTCCCTCCGGCCCCGCCGTCGCCCCTCGCCCCCTCCCCGAGCCGGCGAGCGGTCTCCCCGGTGCTCCGTCCGGGCCGGACACAAAGGGCTGTGCCGGGGAGGGTTTTGTTCGGTCACATGAAGCGGCGCAGCCAGTGAGCGCGGAGCTGGGAGGGGGGAGCGGGGCCGCCGCCATTGCCAGGCGCGGAGGAGCTGGGCAGCCCGGTGCCGCCGCGGCGGGGCCTAGGGCGCGGGGAGAGCCGCCTGGGGCCGGGACGCCAGCAGCGCGGGGCCGCGGGGAGCCAGGTAATGCCCCGCGCGGCGCCGCCGCGGCCGGCGGGGGCCACTGGGGCTGGAGGATGCCGTCGCTCGGGGGTGGCCGGGGTCACCCTGGGGGGCTCCGGCAGGCGTCGGTCCCCTCCCGCCGCCCGCCCCCGGCGTGCCAGGGCGGCGCGGCGGGTCCCGCTGGGCGGACCTGCGCTCTGCTTCTCGCTGCCGCTCGCCTCCCGAGTGCGGGTCGCCAGGCACGCTGCCCACCCGGGCTCACGGTCAGCCGGGGAGAGGCCGCCTGCCGCTGTCCTGGGGCAGGGGTATCGTGCGATCCCCGCCCGCCCCTTCGCTCCCTTCCTTCTTGGCATGAAGCAGGGCGGCTCTGAAACGCACGGTGTTGTTACAAAGGGCTGGCAAGTTCCTGGCCCGCCGTGGGACTGACTGGTCGGTGTGCCCTGCGTACCGGGGGCAGTGCTGCTGTCTGCAGTGCGCGGGGCTCCTGCAGCCGAGGTGGTTTACAACAGCGAAGGAAAAGTTAACAGTTCAGGTATCAAAGTCGTGTTTTCGGGCTCCCAGCTGCTTCAGGGTCTGGCGGTTTCTCTGACAAAGTTTGTTACATCAGGTCGCAGTGATGAGCATCATCTTGACCAATGTAATTTATCTACAATCTAGAAAGTTTTCTTTCTTCTTACGGCTTTAACCTTTAGTCTACTGGAAATACTTCTGTTGGGGTAGTGTGGGCTGTAAACTGACAAGTCACGGTGGTAATGAAAAACAAGCATGGTATATCAAAATAGGTTTCCATCAGTGTTGTACAACTCTGGCCCTTTAAGCAAATTCTCATTCGCAGTGATATTCTGATTCCTGCCTCCCTTTCTAGCACATAATTTAATTATGAAGATTGTGTCATGGAACTTAGCTTTCAGACGCATATGGGGAATGAATGTGCACCAGATTTTAGAGTAAGAAGCCATTTCATGTTGTATAGATAAATGAATTAACACATGGGACAAACACTCTTAAGAGGCTGATAAGCATCTCTGGAATTCCACCACAGAATTGTACCTTCTACTGAGAAGTTTATGCAATGTGTTATTTTTTTATACGAGTTGCCAAATAATTTTTCATTCAATTATGGGACAAATCTGTAAAGAGAAGATTCTTCACAGTTGAGAGTGAAGTGCTTCAGAGTTTTGTTAACTTCATGTGATTCTTCTGTGTAGAATTCTTCGCAACCTGACTTGTGCAAGACAGGTGATTTGAGGGCAGAATGAATGGACTGATTAGACAATGCAAAATAGATCTGGAGAAGCTTTTAGTGGGTCACTTAGATGCAGAGAAAATGCAGCAATTTTCTTATTGGAGAGGAGTTTAAGTAGAGTGCATGGAGGAGCAGTGCAGTGTGACAATCCTATTACACTGACTTACAATCAAAACTGATGTTGCAGACCTGTCTAATGTAACTGCAGAGGGATGTGGTGCAAAGTTATACAAGAATTACAAGAAGAATTGAAATGAATAATCTTCAAAATACTGTCTTAAAATAGGTTCTTCTGACGTCTAGCTTTCATTCAGGTTGATTTTTTTAAAAAAAATAAAAGATCTAGGAACAGGAGTTTTGTGGAGGGAAAAAAAAAGTTATTGTTAACGTCACCAGAGAAACTTCTTTTTATAGATATATTTTTTTATTTTGCCTTCTCTAATCTGTATGGTATTTTTTTATATTAAAAAAAAAACCTTGGCAAATATCATTGTAACAAAATTAGAGCAAAGGTGTACTACTTTGCCTTTTTTTTGAAGGTTCATGAAGTACAGCATCTAGTTTATACTGAGTACCACTAGAAGGAATACGTCTAGGAAAATGTGTATGAAAGTTCTTAAGAGAATGCTAAAAGAGAATACTAGTGTCTTGAAATCTCAACAGGTGGTCTGGCTAGTAGGAGGAAAAGGCACTGATCACTTAGACCATCCTTGTGAGGTTATTTACTACAGCAACAATTGATTGAAATAGGAGCATCAGCAATTGAATAAACAGGATGTTAAACAATAGTGGCAATGCCTTCCACTTTAAAATAACAGTGTAGACTAAATTTCAATATGGACACTGAATTCAAGGGTTGTCAGTGGAATTTCTTGTGGAATAGTTTTAGTATTAGCAGGACCTACTAGCATGTGTACTTTTTTCTGATTCAAGACTTTTGAAGTCACTTCTGGAGAAAACAGAACTGAAAAGGGAATAAAATTCTCTGTAGTAATAAAACACACACACATGCTCACACACAGTTATTAATTTCAAACACTTTCAGACTTTTTACCAGCTTGCAAAAGATCTGACAACTTAAAACTGGAAAAAATGTGGAATAATTGTGTCACTTGCTGTGCAGGTTCACCTGAAGTTGGTATGAATTAAAGGTCTTTGAACAGTTGCTGATTGGCTGCATTTGCCTAGCCAATAACTCACTTGCCTCATGTTTTTACATTTCCAAATAACTTCTTGTCTTGAACAAAGTTCAAGTTATGCACCTATTAGAGGACTGCGTTAAGATGCTTGTTTTATTCTATTTAACACTAAATGCTAATGTTAACAGTTATTTTAAGCCAAATTGAATTAGTTCCCTCTGTGCTCTGGATTGTGACTACTCTGTATTATGTATTCAGAGATTGGGAGGAAAATCATTTAATAAAATGAGGTTATAGCTGAACAATGTTGCACTCACTTAAATTGACTTTGAGACTGGTTTCAGTTGGCATAGCCTCCAAAGCCTGATTCCTTCAGGTGAAAATAGTGTCCACCCAACTTCAGAGTATAAAGAAATCCCTGGTGAAATAAACCAAAACAAGTCTATCCTCTCTAAAAATACGTTCACCTGTCTTCTTGAGCACTCCAAATATAAGCTGATTTTTGATAATATTTTTCCTTGCTGCTTTTTTTTTTTTTTTTTTAATGTGGATGCAGACTTCATATAGCTACTGGGAAAAGAGCTTAAGATAGCCAAGGAAATTGTGAATGTTGGTCATTCTGGCTGATATACATAAAGATATTACTGGGTTAAAGGATTTCATGTAGTTTGTAGTATCATGACAAAATATCCTTTTCATGCTTAATTTAAAAAAAGAAACACATATGCTTTCCTGATTGTATACGTTGTGTCCCTTAAATCAGAATTTGTGTCAGTTAATAGGAACCATTCACACAGGCAGTGATGGTAGAAAAGTCATGCCCACGTTGTTCACAGAACTGTAGAAAAACTTCTTGATAGGCAAGGGTGTGAAATTGTCACTCTGACTTTCCCAGTTACGTAAAAATGGACACAAATACAATGCATCTCTACAGTACAGTAATACTGTGAGATGTAATTTGATGCCCAAATCACAGCTGTCTGTCAAGAAAGACCGTGTAATGAGTTTGCAAAAGCTTCTAATGTGTGGGTTTTTTTCAAAAAACTGAAAAGAGCATGGTAGTCATGGGATCAGTCATGTTACCTAGTATGTGATGCAGTGTCACATAATGAGTATTTCGCCTTGGTACAAAGTCTACCCAGGCTTCTATGCTATTTACTCATGAGTGGTATTGCTTCATTGAAGGAGAGCAAGCTTTTTTAAATTTAAAATTAAAGAAAGAAAATAATCCCAGTGAGTATCCAGTTGTGCTGCATTTCTGTCACGGTTCAACTGTGCACAGCAGCTGTTACATTGATAAAATGTTGCAGCAATGCCCTTATGTTGCCAATGAGGTTAAAGGGAGGGAAAACAGTGGCTTAACAGTGAGTGTGCATTTTTTGGTTTTGGGTACAATAAATATTAACTAACTTAATATTTCTGAACAAACTTGATAATGCAGAGAACTCTCACTCCAGTAGATGTAATTGTGATACTCTTGGTATGGGAACTGCTGGTTTCAGATGTGGCTAAATCTAGCTACTGGAAATGATAAATCTCTAGTTGACATTTATTTATTGATACTGACTGCTTAATCTTACATATAATCAACTAGTTGAACGATGATGGGATATTTAGTAATTCAGTATTTCTTGAAACATAATCCAGAGGATGCGAAGTTCGTGCTTAAATCAGAATAAAGGTCAGATTGCTGGGGCTTTGGAATATTTCAGGCCTATTGTTAGTGTGTAGTAACTATTTTCAGTATGCTTAACATTGCATGTTACTTACCATACTTATAAAAGCACTGGAGTTTTGGAGACTCTTTGGAGTACAGTCTTACTCTTTTCTGAGTGAAAATAAAAAAGGTAGAAGTTGCAGTCTGAGATATTTTCGATCAGATTATTTTCTTTATAAAGGGACATTATTTTATGAATATTTGAAGGATTATATTTTTTGTTTGCCTTAAAGGAGTACTTGATAATGTTGGTGTCTTCACAAAGCAGCTGGAGCAGGGGAAAGGATGCATCCTGGGAAACAGATGGAAGGAATTACAGGTGCCTTATTGATTTGTCCAATTGTAGCTGAGGACAGGGATCGAGATCATGGTAACTTTCCTGTTTTCTGGGTCAACTGTTAGCACTCCCTTGTAAAAATACTTTCCACAACAAAGTGATAGAACACAAGCAAAATAAGGTGCAAGGTATGTGTCTTGTATAATTTACCTTTATTTATAAGCTTTTGCCCAATGCATCCTTTTTTAGTTTGAGTGAAAGAAATGAGGAATTCCTTAACAAATGTAGTCACTGTAATGTTGAAAAGTAGTAATGAATCTCTCCTGCTGGCCTCTTCACAGAATAGTAATTCGGTGCATTGATAGCATGAGTTGTGCTTTATCCCATCTACTTCCCCAGTGTGGCTCTTTTATGGAGACAGGAATGGGGGTTTCCACCCAAGATTTCTTTCTAGAAAAGGCATATGACAGGACGTCAGGGGACTGCTTTCGGAAAACTTAACTTACGTCTGCTTCTAAAGCATGGCAGCTCTGAAGCTGCTCCTTGCTGCTGCTGGTAGGAAGTGGTGGGTATCTGTTTCTTGTCTGGCTGTAGTCAGTGGGGTGATGGGTGGTGATTATGGTTTATGGTTTTTTGTTGTGTTTTACTGCTTTTCAAAGAGTGTTCTGGTTGATAGGTTGCTCTTATTTTTAACTTCAGGTTTTGTCTTCTTGAGTGGTTGTCCTCTGAATATTTTTGCTTCTGATTCCACTCAGCTCTCATAGGAGCACTACCTATGTGATACAATTCTTGAGGACTAATTTTGAAAAAGCCCTTTATGTTTGTTGCTGATAATCTTTCTTCATCTTCAAATGTAGGCACATACAACAGTTTTGTGGCTATAGAGTTTCAGAAACTATCTCTACTATTAACTTAATTTTCCAAATTTATCTGAGTCAGAAGAGGCAAGTACTTTAATAGAATTTATATCCTAAAATTAGGCTCCCAACCACCAAGACAGTGGTTTTAGGTTATTGAAATGTTTATTGTATTTGTGATTATTTTGTTTGCAAGGAAACCATGTATTCTTGCAGATGTGCTTGGGAGCCTTCAAAGACACTAGATTCTGTGTTCCCCTGTGATAATTGGTGGGGAGGAAGGAGTAAGGGAGTATTTTTTCCAAAAGCTGCTTTTTTTGTTGTTACTATAAGTTGGTTTGGTATTAGAAACGATATTTTCAACATAGGACAGCCTTTGCCTGAAGAGTTCCAATATAAATAACTTTTTTCACACAGAAGTGCTGCTTTCTGTTGTTTTAATACCGTGGTTGTTATGAGTGTGTCTTCTATGAGAAAGTCTTGATTGTATGTGCTATCACAGGGAGTGGGAAGTGACAATTCTGCAGCTGGCTTCTCCCATCTCTCTCACAATGAAGTGGTTACTCTGTCCTCTTCTGCTTCCTTTTTTTTTAATATATTGTTGTCAGTGAAATCACCTAATCTTTTCTGTTCTTGAGCAGCACTTAAAAACTGAGAACCTGTGGCATGTAATGAAAATAACTGCATTGTATACAAATTATAATGAATGTTAGAACTCTGAAGTTACTTTAAAAACAGGTTTTCATCTTCTGAGAAGTTGAGAACAAAATACTAGTTAGTGCTCCCTACTCAGGTACTTGCTAACAAATTAAAATTTGTTGTGGCAGTTTTCTTCTGGGGGGAAAAAGGGGGACGATAAGTTGGGGGGACATGGATGGTGATTTAACCTAGATAAGCTGTGATGCAAAAATTTAGAGGCTTTGGAGCAATTACAGAATGGGAGGAAGTAGAGCTTACATGTCTAGTATGCAAACTGAACTGAAATGCTGATGAAACTGAGGTGGAAAGGTTGCTTGTGTGGTGTATAAACCAAAGACAACTGTAGATACTGTCTATTGTATATTCTTTCTACATCTATATTCTTTGGGGAAACCTCTGAAGGTTTGTTTTGTCTGTCTTGTTTTCTTTTAAGTGCTCTGGGATAGTGATTGTCTTTTTCTGTGTCCTTATAAAGCCTTGCATGTATTGGATGATAGTGACACATGTTGTGGTGAGAAGTGGTAGACTTGCTGATGAGCTCCTTTAGCGTGGATTCTCACAGACCTTTCTATTGTTAGTGTTTTGAAGTAAGGTGGGTACATCACTAGTATTCAGTGTCATGTTCTGTAAATGACAAGCCCCTGTTACTAGACTTTCTAGGTGGTGAGACTTACTGGGTAAGTTCACTGTGATTCTCACTGCTGTACATGTGGCTAAAAGTGCTGGTGGAAGAGAGAGGTCGTTTCTTTCCTGGTGTGTGTGAGGCTTGGAGAGGAAGAGGAACAGCTTGTCCAGAACAAAATTTTTCCCCAGGTCTACCTGGGGCAAGTACCTTACTGGAACTCTAAGATTGATGTTGCTTTTCACAATTTTACCAGCAGTAATGTGCATTAACAGGCACAACGTATTTCTGCACAAGGGAGAGAACCAAAAATAGAAATAATACTTGGGAGAAACCATTCAGGTTCCTATATAACTGAAGTGTCACACTATTTCTAAAAATATCGTACAGGTACTGTGATAATTCATTTTTAGAAATCTTTTAGACACTAAAACAACTTGGGAATTTGCCTTGCATTTTTTAGTCCAGTGAAGTTCTAGCAGAGGTGAGCAGAGAATATGATGTGCAAGAGGTAGTCTAGCAAGGATTTATGTCAAAAACAAACAAATAAATAAATTGCAATATTATAGTGGGGGGTGTGTGGTTTTAATCATTGCAGGATTTTTTGTGGGTGTGCACAGTTTATGTGTTGCTTTGCCTATAGATTTTTATAAACACTTATATAGAGACAGACAATTAAAACAATCTTTATTGTTTTCCAGTGTAAGAATATTGTATTATGGAACTAAATACAAAGTTCTAATTTAAGGCTATATTTAGGGTAACGTATTGACGTTAGTGAAGGTGTGAAGACATCCAGGTTCTGTAGTCTCTTCAGAAGTCCGCAATGTCCATTAGGGAATTAGAGAGATGAGTTTATATGCTTGCATAAAAGGTACTGCAGTATCCCAGCAGAACATTTCTTCATGTCATTTGGAGATTAACGACGAGTTGGGGTTTTTTGTCTGTTAAGCCATTTAGAGAAAAGTGGGTTTGTTTGACTTCTGCAAGGTGATCATTTTGATGATTAGAATGTCAAGTGCCATTTTAAATGGAAGTTCTATTTAATATATTTCAAATAACTTGGCTTTAGGTTCATCTAGTAAGCTGGTCCTGAAGCATGCTGATGCATACTATTTTCAAAGGATGTAAATATAAAGGAGAAAAGATTAATTAGTGATCCCTTGTGTTGTGGTTTCTGTGATCATCTTAAAACAAGGTCTTCTTCCAACTTAGTATTATTAATACTAGGACCCAGGGTGATTTTGTTCAAAGTAATTTCTCTGAGAGTTCACTTTTATTCTGCCAGTTCTACCTTAACTTTTCTTTCAGTTTTTTAAGTCATCTTCTGGAATGCCATTTTCAGCAGGAGAAAGTACACTGGTTTTTACATTCTTGAGGTTGTCCTTTTTCTTCATGTTCTCTGTCACTGTAGATTCATTAGCATTTCTTCCTGACCTTAAAGAAGATTTTAGCATTCAGAAATGAAAACCATTAATCAACAGCTTATTTGAAAGAACACAAAAGTATTAAAACATTACCTTTTGTTACCAGTACCTTTCTATTCAGAATTCACACTTCATTTTTAATAGGACAACCCTATCAGTATAAAAAAAGAGCCAAAAATAACCAACCCAAAACAGAAAACAACAAAAAACACCCCGAAACCCCCTGCTTTTTCTTTAGTCTTGCCTTCAGTACAAATCTGAATGTTTTAGGACTGCCTATACCTCACAAAAAATTAAAGACACAAATATCACATTGTTTTCCCCTAAATATTGTAAATTCCCAGCAATTTTTTGATAGGTTTAAATATAGTCCAGGAATAGATTTGGTTAGGGTATTCTGAATTCTAATTTTGGAAAAGTTGACCTGTTCTGTGCTGTAACTTCCTTTGTTTTCTGTTTTATTTGTTCTCTGAATTTTCTTAAGTTTTGTGAATCTGGGGATAAAGACAGCTTATTTCTTAAATTAAATTTGTAGTAATACCTTTTATGGCTCTTATTTTCTCTGAAGCTGTTTAAAGTTGATTAGGTGGGAATTGAGTGAGTTCTGAGCATTTTTATTAAAATTGCTCTAATTAAGTATGCTTCTATAGGTTGTCTGTGAATTTAAGGAAAAGTTCCTCTCTCTCTCCTTTAATCCCTTTAAACCAGAAGATTTCACATTCATAGATACTCTATAAGCATTTAGTGTTGATTATAGTTTCTTCAGTGTTCCAGTCAAAAACAAACATTAAATACTGGAGCTAACTTTGAACATCTAACTTTTTTGTTTACAAAATTACCAATAATGAACTAAGATAGTAGCTCTGGGGCTAGTCAGTAGGCAAATAGTCAACCCTATTTATGGGCCTAAAAGTAGGCACAGAACCTCTGTTGATATAGGTGACTAAGTTTTTGAGACATATTAGTCAATATCTGTGTGAATTTATGAAGCCTTTGCAGGAGGTATTCTGGTGGTCCTTTTGTTTTAACTGTGGGTATCCAAGACTGGCAAAGTTTCCTTTATCGTAGGTGCTCACTTTCATTTCTTTTAAGAAGCTTTGTTATTAGCACAAATAACAGAAGCTGTTTACTTGCTAGAAGAAAATGTTTCTGTCTCAGGGTTATGTGCTTTTTAAGGTTCAAGGGAGATGTGGGAAACATACACCTTTCTTTGCCTCAGTTAAAAAACTGTCATCTGTGTCTGTATTCTGAAATGGAGTCATGTATATGGCTTGTGCCAACTGTGTGTATATTTATTTTATACTTTTGATTTTATGCAACCTTAGTCCATGCAGATCTGGTTCTTTTGCACTATCCCTGTAATCCAGTGTGAAGCATATGAAACAGGTTTAGACTATATGTCTTGTCTCTTCTGTTTCTTGGGCTACTTCTGAAAGTTTGGTTTGGTCAGGAAAACTGACAAATAAAGTGTGTATATATATATATATTTTTTAGCACCAACCGTCTAAGGACAGCCAATGGGCTGGATATGCGCGGATGAGGATAACCAATGTGGCATGCTTTTTGCTGCTGTCTTTTCTGAAAATCTTGTAACTTCTTTGGGGGCGTACCAGAAGGATGCTTTCCTGTGGCCAGATCAAGGGTATTGACTGCTGTAACTGATCATATGACAGAGACATCAGCATTTTTATCATGAGATTAGTATTTCATATGAGTAGCAGTGTATGTTACATGAACAAAATGGTGGCAATGAAGTGGCCAAATACATGCAATGTAATTAAGTTTCTGTTTTGTGTTGTGGCAGGTATATTGTGGCCCTTAAGTATATTTGTTAAAACCTGTACGCCCTGCCTCAGTTTATTGGTTGCATTATCATTATGGCTAGCTAATGGAAACTGGGCCATACCAGATAGGTATTTGGAGATGTGACAAAGCAGTAAAAGTATACTTTGCTGTGTATATACAAATGAAGAGAGGTAAGTCTCTTCATAAAACGCTGCTCGCTTACACTTGAAATCTCAGATATCTTATTACTAAAAAAGTACAAGTTGGAATGACTGAGTTTGTCCATTGACTGTCATGTGTTTGGAAGAATTAATTCAAATAGTAAAAGAATCAAAGATTGAAAGCTATTGTCCAGTTGATGGCTAAGCAAAAGGAAGTAAACAGTGGAACAAAGTCCACAAGCATTTAAAGAGTTCTAGTTTGAAGAGAGAAGGATTAATGAGGCCTTAACCTTGAAATAAAGCCTGCCTAGGACTACTGCACCTTCTTGCAATCTAACATGGAGACTCCATAGAAGTTTATTAAACCATGTAGAAAGTAGACCTCAAGGTGCTGCATAACTTGGGTAGAGAGACCTTGGGGTACATCTTGAGAATACCTGCTTCATAGCAAAATGCTTTTCATAGAATAATTTTTGAGCAAATACTTAGTAACTTTACAAAACACTTGGAAATTATACTACAGGAAACAGTTCTGTATGGTCATTAAGTGTGTTAGTAATAAAACTTGTGGACACTGATTGAACACAGGGACCGTGAATAGGAGCTTGCTAATGAGACATGGATGTTGTGTCAGAGCTGATCTGTGGTTGTGGTACTGGTGATGTATGGCTGGTTCGATGGAGTGTTGAAAATGCTAACTAGTGGTCTCAAACTACATTTCAAAGAGATGTGTGGAGGCATTTGCCCCAGTTTGCTTGGGAGGTGTGGTAGCATAGCCTGGGTGGTTGTAAGGTGTGGATTGTTCCTATTTAAAAAAAAAAAAAAAAAAAAAGACCTAATGCAAAGATATAAAAATAAACCACAAATGGTTTAATTGTGTTGCATTGCTACAGCTTATCTAAAGTAGGAAATAGTTTTTTCCTCTTTCTGTAGGTGATGGACAATGTTGGAAGCTTAAATTGCCACCAGACCAAGAGTGAATACTGAGTAGCTCAGTGAGGAATGGGTTTTTACTTATTTTAAAAAACATTTTCAGTAGCTATTAAGGTGGTATATAATGGCTTCATCAAAAGCCATACTCTGTCATAAAAAAAGCAGACTCCTGCAAAATGAAGGAAAGGCTTTACATTGGTTATGTATATGTGATTCCCCAAAGTGACCATTCATAGATTATAAGTAATAACGTGTATACAAACCCAATTAGAGAGCAGAGTGTTTTGTAGCTTCACTTCAAATCTGATAAGCAGTAGTTGAATCCTATTGTATAAAATATATGTATATTTGATTTGGACAAAACTATTGCAGGAAGAATGCTGATACTGGAATTTATGTTTTTAGGTGATTGTTTTATGTGATTATTTTCTTCACACTGGAACATTCATTGTAGTGACATCTTAGTCCTCTGATAAGCAAGCAGGGTCTTTGGGAGTTAGCAGTGGTGTTTAAAGGCGCTAATACTCCAGTGTGTCTACTCTGTCCTCTGCTGGAGGTTTCTGTCATAGGGATATCAGAATAAAAGGTCTCAGCCACACCAATTCAGAGTTCAGCATAAACTTAACCTTCATTTTAAGCTTAAGCCCTTACATATGAGATATTTATTACTAGTTTATAAGCAGAGGTTCACAAATACTTATGGAAATCTAAGTGTGCATAAAATCTCTAGGAAATTTTTGTTAGATTTTACATTTTCACATGCATAGAAAATACACTTCCTCTGAGGCTCTGAACAGGAGATTCCCTTTCCTGCCGTGGTCTACGGGAAGTGTCAGAAACACTGTCTAGACAGACGGCAGCAGGCATTAGAGCTCGTGATCCCAGCATAGCTACCCATTCAACTGGAACAAACTTGTGAGGAACTGAATTTGGACTTAGGATCCTGTTTTGTAGGGGGTATTTATGCACTAATACCAGTTCACTATTTCCTCTGGTTGCTGTTACAAATAGCAATGTATTTATTTCACTTTCTTGTTAGTGCCCTCCCACCATTGCTTGCTTTCAGACTGTCATGATACAAGAAAGGGAGATTTTTTTAAAAGAAGTTAAAATAGTGTCATTTATCACTAATTTTGAGCTGTAAGATTTTAGGTTCAACCTTTTTTAAAAACTGCATTGCAGTCTTAAGAAAGCCAGGAAAGTGTTTCAGGTGGTGTAATTTTTAAGACTGCAAAAATGTAGAGGAGGAGTTGGAAATGAATGTGTGTGCTAGTTTTGTCTTAAAACAGTTTTCTAAATACAGAAAATTCAGAGAGATGTCAGTCTACTAAGAAATTGCTTTTGGCTACAGCACTTTGATTTTGTAATCTGTGATCTGAGAAAGGCTTCTGTGTGGCTGCTGTCAGCATAATGACCAAGGCTATAAGCTTGCTACCTGGTAATCTTGTCTTGGGCAGTGTTCTGAGAGCCTGCAGGTTAAAATAATGAATTGCATTGCTGTTCTTCTCTTCCAGTGTCCTGCAAACTGTTTAGTCTCCTAAATGCAGAGGGGTTTTTTTAAAAAGTGGACTGCATAGTGTTATATTTTCATTAGTGTAAACTGACATTGTGTCAAGTTCAGCATTAGAGAATACTGTTAGGTAAGTGCATTAGACTGAAGAAGACAGTCTAGAGGGAGGTATCTGAAGTATGTAGCCAGAGAGAAAACTACTGAGCAGTTTGCCGCCTTTGGGTTTAAACAGAGATTGCAGGAAGGACTGTTGGCTTTGGAACAGTGTTAAAGCTGAGAAGAAAATGGCTACCAGAAATCATTGTTGCTACAGTAACAACATGGCTTGACTATTAATGTGCTGCTTTAACTACTATTAGCAATGTTGTGCAAGATACTGATTTCAGGTAAGTGTCTTTAATGGGAACAGAGATTTAAATCCACTTAGATTTTAACAGATATCATCAGGCTTGTTCTTTTAGAATACCAATCTATTTATTGGAAAAAGTGATTTCCAGTAAATATTTTTAAAAACCTAATTACTGCTTTTCCTACCCAAAAAATTGCTTAATGGTTTTAAATTGTGTTAATAAACATAACATCCTTATTAAAGAACTTGCAGAAAAAACCTGGTACAGACTATTGATCTCTTGTGATAATCTTTTTTTTAAAAAAAGAGATGCTGTTTCACAAAGTAGTGGTATCTGGTAACATAATTCTGGCTTTCAGAAATTAAGCCCTTTTATTTTTTTTTCAAAAAATAATTCAAAAGCAAAGCTTTTGTTTAAGATATTTTAATATTTTGAGTTCAAAATAAAAAAATACGGCCAACCTAAATCCTGTTCAGAGATCTATAAATAAGGATCTATTTGGGGATCTGCATTGTATTTAATTTTATAATGATGTAAATGTATGTATTGTGGAGTAAACTTTTTGCAAGTTATTTTATTAATAGGGATGAGTGCAGTTACATTGAAGAATTTCAGATGTGTGTAATGTGGTACATCAGGAAAGGGATATGTGAAGTGCAGTGAGTGTGTGAAGATTAATTGATGCGTGTCAGGATTCCATGGGTGGCAGATTTGATGGCAGGTATAGACTGACAACTGTGTCTGCTCTTCATCAAAGTCCCATATGTGTGATGTGTCCCATATACCTATGGCAGATCCCATTTTTCTGTAGTTCTTTCATTTTTGTGGGGGAGAGGTTTGTGAACTTCTCTGACAGATTTCCCGACTGAAAAGGTACCGGATTCATTCAGTGGAGATGGAGCTGATAAGTCCCCTGAACAGAGGAATAGTTTGTGAAAGATTATTCAGTGGTCATTGGTAAAAATTAGAAGGCCTTTACTTAAAGCATACATCTTAAAATACACAGTTGTTATGACTTGGAATGCAAGTATCTGTACTTAAAATGTGGCATTTCTCAAGTAACACACATGCTTTATTTACTTTGATTGTATATATGTATTATTTTTATTGTATAATCTTACACCGTCCTTCAGTATTTTGTATGAAGCAGTCTTCTGACTGATTTCAGTGGAATCCTGCCTCATTTTCAGGCATATGTGCCAAATACATAAAATGCAGCTTCCAAGTTGTAGAAAAAGACATAGTATGTAAAGACAGGTCATTTGGACAATAGAATGTTGCTGCTTAGTGGTACGCAAAAGGGGATGCACTAATTTGATGGACACAACCTTAACTTGAACTTTTTTTATTCTTCTTAGCTTTGTCTCCTTCATGTTTTTATTAAAATTCTGTGGGTTTTGTAGAAAGGAGAGGATGACACTACAAATGTCTAACACCACTGCAGAGTTTGGTATTTTAAAAACAAACCTTGAAATGTAACAGGCTGTTTTCTTAAAATGAGCACATGGAAGGTGCTGCCTCAGATGTTTCTAAAAGCTTATTTTAAGACACAATATGCATGTTTTTGAATTAAGGCTGTTGGTTTCCTTAGGAAAGCACTTCAGAGAAGCAGCTTTCTGTTTTGAATTTCTGATTACTTAGTTTCAGCTGAGAAATTGTGTGTGCAAACTTGGGCTAGAAATTTGTAAGGAACCATAATCAATTTCCATGAGATAGGCAAGATCTCATGTAACTGTTTCCTGGAGTGCATTTTTGCAGTGCTTACAGTCAGAGTGTGTGTCACTGTATTTTGGGGTGCTGTATGTAAAAGCTCATGTGATGATACTATGAAGGGATGTATAGTAAGACTTGAAGGAGAGAGTGATTCCATAGCTGAAGGGTAGAGGCAGTTCCTGCACAGGTAATGTATTGATGAGATTCTGCTGACGGTGTAATGAAAGAAATGTTCAGTGTCAAGGATGATGCCAAGGTTATGTACAGTGCCATTAGTAGTTGGGAGTGGAAGGGAAAGATGATGTCATTCTGTGCTTTAAGCTTTTCCTGGTTGAGGGAAACTGTTATATTTAAGGTATATAAATGAAGCAAATGAAGAGCTAGTTTATGTGGTCAGGAAACATAGGCTGAAGGGTGACTGAAAATGTACAGGTGTTTATTATACAAGTGGTATGTTGATCTGTAGCTTAAACTGGTAGAGAAATGATAAAGTGAATTATTTCTTTGAAGCTTATTGCAGTTCTCACTGTGAAGAATGCCATTCAATTCAGTTGCATATTGATGGCCTGTAAACTTATTTATTAAATATCAATGATAATTAGAATGTTACACCTCATCTTAGCTGGGGGGGAAACTGCATTGATGAATAACCTTCAGAAACAACACATTAATATTTTCTCTTAACGCCCTGAAGTTCTAAATGGTTTCAGAACTCCATCTTTAAACCGATGCTTCAGTTTAGTACTTTTATGATGCCTTCATACAATTGTATGTTGATTACATACAAATTTGTTGGTTACATATTTACTTACTGGATAATGTATGCTCAAAGTAAACAGCTCTTAAATTATGTTTGTTTCCCCTTGCTTCTCTGTAGACATTTCTGTCTTTATTGTGTACATCTTTAAAATGCTTACTTTGTTATCTGTTTAGTGGTGGAGAGGATAAGTAACCTTTTGACCAATAAATGTGGTGTTGGTCCAGACTTCAGTCTACTAGAGTATTTTTCCCTCTAATGACTTTTCAATTTTTTGTAATTTACGTAATACAGATTTTTGAAATGATAATTAAATCTGTTGTGTTTTTACCATCAATTAAGTTAAACAAGTTCTTTTTTTGTTTTTTTGTTCAAGCTACTCTCTCTGACTACTTTTTTCCCTACTGTGATGCTCCTATTAATGTTGCATTCATCTACGTGTAATCTTCTTGTTTGGACTGAAGTAGCTTCACAGTCTGAGGTATGATCAGTTGTGTTCATTTGCTATGCTGTCACACTTTACCTTGAAGTGCTTCACTGTCCCATACGGGGTGTTGTCAAAAAGCAAAACTTTCTCCAAGTAGAAAAAGGAGAGATTTCAACACTTCCTTGTGAAAGCCCTACCACAGCTTTGGGAACTGTGCATGTGGCTTTTAACTGTGATGAAGAGACAAAGAAAGAACTGTAACTTCTTTGAACTATTTTTCAGATAACTCTCAAAATCTAGCAGGAGATTCAAAATGCAGGAGGCAGTCTTCTCTCTTGCAGTTCCTTGCTTGCTCACTTTTGTTCAGTCACTGCAGATTCTTTGAAGTTAGAAGCATCTCCAGTAAAAGGACTTAAATTTTGTCTCTTCATGTTGTGAAATATTAAGTTTTTTGCTTGATTTGACTTCTGGGTAATTCAGGCTTCAGTAGGATACCTGCACTTAAATATCACTTTGCATTAACCATTTCAAGAAGATTGATTGTTATTTTTCCTTTGCAAAACTAATTTTGGTAAATTTGACTGTGGCATTTTCAGTTGATTATGGTTGGAACAGCAGAGATTGAGCGAAGTTTTACAAATTCTCAAAGGGAATTAATTTTGTGATTTTAGAAAACCTTATGTTTAAATTCGAGTCATTATTTAAATTAATCTACACTGAATGTTAGTTCTAGATATTTGTGGGTACTGAATGTAGATTAAGCTATTTTTGTAGTTTTTAATAGAAATCAAAGAGCACCAAAGCTCCTTCAGCAAACAGAAAGCAGGTAACTGGTTTGTACAGACAAGGTCATTGCTGACTACTTGTTGGGAAAATGACAGTATAGACTTGTATTTAAAGAGCTTTTCAGCTGTATTGACTGATTTAGGAGACTTTTGTCAGCTAAGTTTCTGCTTTGTCAGTCCTCTTCTGAAATGATTCTTGGTAGTTGTGGGTACAATTTTAGCTGGAGCTTCTTCTGGGCTTCTTGTAATAGCCTTTTCTTGGAGTAATCTCTGCTTTCTACTGGATGTTTTTTACTGCATTGATTGTTAGGATTATTAGATTCCTGTAAGATTATGGACATTTTCCAGAGCTGCATAAGATATTAGAATGAAATTTCTTTCTCCCCTAGTCCCCCATCCCCAGCTTTTGAATTTAGCAGATTTTAATGCCAGGACAGCAGGATCCTAGTAAATAAATGTAAATGCCACTCTCAGCCAAGTAATCAAATTTTGTAAGTCCTAGAAAGTACTTGAAGTCAAGACTACAGTTGCAAGCCTTTTGCTGTGTTTTTATGTTAAGCTGGTGAAATGGACTGTTTAGCCACAGCTTATACCAACAAAAATAGTTTGTATAGTATAGTTTATTCTAGCCTTTGTTTTTTTCTCTTCCTTCCTTCCCCCACAAGCAGAGTCAGCTATAGAGGCAAAAGCTAGTTTTGTATTATATTGTAACTCTCTTTATAACTTCTATATGAATTATGTTCCTGACTGCAGCTGTTCCAGGAGAAGGTGATGGTTAAAGATGGTTAAGTGTCTTTTTCCAGATAGATGCAGAAATGTCAGTTATCACAGATCTGTTAGGAAATAAGGGCTAAATAGTAGATAAACAGATCAAAGCTCTTGTCAGAATTACTGCAGATTTTATTTACTCATTGTGCCCCTTTGCATTCTACTGTTTCTCAAACTTTTTCCCCAGAGGAGGGGCATGTTATAGGAGATATCTCATTATAGCAAACAGAGCCCTAATAATGTAAATAGAAAGTGAAGAAAAGTAAATTTAGGCTTGACGTAAGATCCAACTCTAATGACAAGAGGAGTGGTTAGGCAAGTTTTGTGTGGTAATTGGCATTTGAACTCAGATTAATTGTCTTTATTTAAACCTTGTATTGTGAATGGCTATGAGCTTGATGCAAGTAGGATAAAATATTTTCTGCTATCTTCATGGATGTGAAAGTAATTCTCTTAGTTGTTCTTTATGAACCTGAATTTTGAAATGTAACTGTAATTGTTGTTTACTTGGAAAGCTGTATTGTGGAAGCTTTTGTAGCTGTTCTCTAGCTAGCCAGAAAGATTAAAAATTTTAACTAGTCTAGTGTGATTATCTGTAACAATTATTTTACAGCCTGTATATATAGCCTTTTGAATTTTTCCTCAAACAAATGCTTTTTGAGAATCTCTTTGTGTGTCTCTAGCTTAGATACACTTGAGGGGGGGTTCTGTCTCTGAGCAGTATCCCCACATACATGACTTTGTCATTGCATACAGACTGGAGAACTTCTGGTGCCTACTTTGGCCTTTTTGTGTGTTGCATGGAAAGAAGTATCATTGGCATGCTGCTTTTTTATTTTGTTGCTGAGCGAGGTAGTCACTGCTAGCACTGAACCAGCCTTGGTTCACATTTACCCCAGTTAGTGATAAATGCTTGTGCTTTTAAGCACTTTCAGTCTATCTGTGTTTCTGTAGTATCACTGGGGGTACACTTGAGATATCACCTATCTCCACCATTACAGTGTTCTTCCACTTCCTGTTCTCTGCCTTTATCAGAACAGGCGGCTGCTTATTGGTGATCAGAAGCTTAACCATTTTGTAGCAGTCCTTGTACCTGCTCTGGGCCCCTTTTCACTCTTTGAATGGCAAGACCTCAAGGTGAACACCCTGTAACTACATTTCTTCCCTGCTCTGAGTCCCTTTTGATGCTGACTTTATTACCTGGTGAGGGAGAGTGGTTTTCATTCTCACTTTCTCTCCTGATAATGAGAATTAAGACAGGAAAATCAGAGCCAAAGCATTTTGTGATTTTGAAATCTTTGCCTTTCCCTGAGGAGTCTTAGAGAACTACCTCTCCTGGATCTGCTGGTATAGAATTTCAGGTGCTCAGTTATTCCAGATGTCAACACCCTTGAAATGAATAGTAGGTGTTAAGAGTTTGATTTTTTTGTGCTGGAGTGAGACGAATCTTCCTTGACAGCAGAAAGACCTTTGAGAGGTGAGTGTTGGTTAAGTACGGTAGGTTGGATCACTTTAAACAGTGAGAGTTTCAATGCTATTGATAGTTTGGGCTAAAATCTGGTGTCTTGATGCAGATTGCATTGCCTTCATCCAGATGTTTGCATGCCACTCTCTCCCATTGGGTGGAGCTTTGAAGGCCAGTGGGTTTGAAATCCTGAAAAGGGGAGTTAATTCTTCAAGGCCCTTTGAAGTTTGTAACACAGGGCTGCAGTGGCCAGCCCTTTGGTCCTTCAGCAGTTTGCTTATTGATGAACTCTTTGTGAAACTTCTGTCACCTTTCCTTCAGCTGGACGATATCCAAATTATGATGGCCCATCTCTATTCCCTTCTCTTTCCCTCTGTGCCAGATGTAGATATAGAGCAAACCCAGATTTATACCCAAAGAGGTTTGTGAGCTCCCTGTGAATCAAAGAATGCTTAGATTCAAGAGTACTTCCATTTAAGTTTTCTCCAAAGAGCACATTCAATGAGTACAAGAGTACATGCCCTCCAGATAGACAGTGTAAGGTAAGACTTCCCATTTTATGTCAACAGAGTGAATTGATTGGTCTGAAGTAATGTGTTTCCATGTGTTTCCCCTACTAGTGAGTAGCGGATTGTATGACAGCCTGCTGTGTTACCACAGTGATCTATAGTTGCCTGGGCTCAATCATTTGATGCAAAGATTCTGTCTGCACTTGAATCACAAAACATGAAATCTATGTTGAGAACAGTTACTGCTAATGTTTAGCTAATTGCAGTGTTCAGAAGATGCAAGAATTGCTACAGTGGTGGTGTGAGATCATTTTGCATGGGGGCAGAGTCAATGATACAGTTCCTACTTGCAGTGAGAGAAGTGTTAGACTGGGATTGACTCTCCCCAGCCAACTTGCGCAGGTTTACTGAGATGTTTGGTTTAGTGCTGATCTTAGTGTTTGATAATGTAAAGCCTGCATAGACCTTCTTCCCCATTTTGGCTCTTCGTACATGTGGGGTGTATTTTGTAGCTTTACATTTATGTTCTGTAGCATATACAGTAAGACTCCACTACTGTTTGAAAATAACACTTTTGCTTCTCTAGACACATGCATATTACTCTAAAACCTGGCTAAAGAAATTTTTTTTCTGTAATACAACTTATGTGCGAAATGAGCATATGTTTTGAATAAAAATAGTGCATAAAGGCTACAGTTTAATGTGATAATTAGGAAATGATCCCAAGGTTAGAGGCTTGGAGACTTGTCTTCTGTTGCTTTATATTGCCCAGCAAGACTTTTTTGAAAGGTCTGTCTTTACTCTCAGTCTTTGTAATTTAGGCAGGTGGCTTTGAGACAGTTACAGGCTGACTGGGACTCAGAATCAAAAAAGCCTGTGTATGAACAAATTGAGGGAAGGAATCTTAAGCAGTATGTGAGGATAGGTATCTCTTTCAGAGTTAATTTTGTTGATGGATACATTAGTCTAGATATGAATAACCCTTTCTGTAAAGCTGTATGCTAGTTGTTATGTCTTCATTAGAAGTAGATCCAGTTCTGTGGAGGTGCTGTACTCAAATCCATTCTTGTTTTTGTGCAGTTTCAGTGACTTTCAGAGTCTCTTCCAAATGTTATATAGTCTGATATCTCCAACTAGGAAGTGAAAAATTTCTTTGTATAGTTAGTTCTGTTAAAGATCTGTGAGCAAAACTGAAATGAGAGCATTTAATCTGCATTAATCAGCTTTCATGAAGGCAAAATAAGTTACGATTTTTAAATGGGTCAACTAGCCTTAAAATAATAAACACAACTTTGTCCTAGGAAAAGTGAGGAAATAGTGAGGTCCAGTTTTAAAATACTCCAACACTCAATCTCAGATATGTTGATTGGTTTCACTAAAAAGATTTATAAAAAGCTTTCATTTATAACCATTTTCTTTCTGTGCTTCATTCCCCATTCAGGGAACTTAAGGTAACTGACTTTGAAGACACTAGCAGAAAATGCAGCAGAGCTTTTCGTGACATGCAACTTTTTCCTCTCTTCTGCTCACTTAGTTTAACAGCATGTGTATATTTGATATGATTGCTCAGTGGATCTTTTTAAATTAAACTACCAGCATCTATGTTGTTTGAAAATTACATGTGTATTTGAGAGAAGACTGCTGGAATTTTGATATTTCTACCCTAAGACAAAACTGATGGAATACTTTTGTAGCTGTGAATTCCTTACCTCTGTGCTTTGCCTGTCTTGTCTGATGGTCTAGAAGACAAGCAGAAATGACAGCTGTACAGTAAGTTCTTGTTTTATTTTGCAGGTCTGTTTTAATGTGGAAGTGGATCTCACAGCTTAATGTAAATCTAACAAAGGTGAGTGGAAGTTTTGGGGTTTGATTTTTTTGGTTGGTTGGTTTCTGGCTTTTTTTTCCCCAAATTCCTTGAATGCTTTAGCCTGTACTGCTAAACACTCAGAAAAATTGGTGAGTGAAAATTGTGTTGAAACTTGTATCTTGATTACTGTAATTTATGGATGTAATGTTATTTCTATGATACCAAAATAGGAACACACCCCCCCCAAATATTTAAAATTATGATGATAATTATGCTTTTCTTCCATAAACTATTATAGTCAAAAAGCTATCAAGGCATTCTGCTAGCTGTTGAGAGCCAAAATTGTGAATACTTAGATGAATTTCATCCTTTGCATATTGTCCACCCGGTTTCAAAGTACTGAAAGAGTACTTTGCATTGTCAAAGCAGTGTGTTAGTTACACTTATTATATTAATAAATAACTGTGTGGGAAATTTGACCGGATACCAGCATAGAATTTCAAATTTTTAATAATGAAATTCTGTTTGTTTGGGGTTCGGGTTTTTTTCCTTTCTTGTCCTCGGGAACCCTTTTGGCAGCTATCTGAAAAACAAAGTATATGAAGATTTACTGCTGGTACTCATGAGCTTAAGTGTCCCATTTGCAATTGCAAAGTGTTTGTCTAGGAAAAATTTTCTGTAACTGGCATTTCTCCCCACCCCCATTATTCTGAGAAAAAGAATTTGGGTAAGACCAGATTTTGTTTCCTTTCATGTTACTTGATATTCCACTTCAGGAATACTTTGAACTATAAAATTAATCTCTTCTCCATTAAGTTATGTGAAATATTTAACAAAGAGCAATTTGCTTTAACCTGTTTGAGCTTGAGTCTTTCAAGATTATCTTTAGGTAAGGCCCACAGTTTGTTAAATTCTCTGCTGTGGAGACAAGGCATGATGGACTCATGTGCACAGAATTCCGTAACAGACAAAAGCTGGCTTCTCAATTTTCCTGCTTGCTGTTTGACTAATATGACATCTTAGAATACAGCTGCTTGTGGTGACTTGATATTTTGAAGAGGTGAAAGGGAAATCCTGTTTACTCTAATGAGCTTGTTCTTCATTTCTAATCTCTGATTAATATGTAGACTTAATGTAGCTTTAAAAATGTAGTATGTGCATTTTAAAATAGACATGACCTGCTTTGTTTGTATCTTCTGCTCTTAAGACTTTTTTTAAAGCTACTGCTGTCAACATTAAAATACTGATTATAGCAGAATACTTTGTGGGAAATTTAAAATAATTCTTCTGTTCAGTGTTGTTCCTTTGTATAATGTATAACTGATTCAGGACTTTGATTATGAATTGTCTTCTGATCTATGAACAATTAAAAGTAAGCTATACTGCTGTAATATGCATATACTTATGCGTAGAGGATGTTTACTGCCTTAGCCTGAGTTTGCAGATTTGTGGAATGTGCTGCTTTGAGAAAAGGAATAAATATAACTCTGCAAAAGGAAATACTTTTCTTTATCTTTGGATGAGTATAAAACAAGAATTGTGGCTAGGGAGGGGACTTGAATTCACAGTAAGATTTAGATTGTTCCCTGTGCCTTCTAATGCTTTCAGTATTTAATGCTTACAGTTTATGTTCTGTCTCGTCTTAATTTATGTGTTACCTCATTACTGATTTAAATACAGAAAATTAGTTGAGAAGTCTAATATATAAATGAGTGTGTTCTTTAAGCATGAAATCTTCTGAATGAAACTCCAAAGACCTTTCATCTTAATGGTGGTTAGCTGTGTATAATAGAAAAAAGCTGGTCTCTCAGGAGAAAGCCTGTACTCTTGCATACATAACAAGAGGATATAAAAATGTGTAAAAGAATACATGGAAACAGTGTAATGACGTTTGATCAGTATTGTTATTGCTTGGAGGAGATCTTGAAGTTCTGACAGTTCTGTAAAAATGACAACTGAATAGTCAGTAAATCAATTAAAATATTATGCATTATCAGGGAACAAAACAAAACCAAGAACAAAACAAAAACCAGATCTGTTTATTCAAATTTGTGGTGTAGCATAGATGTATTGCATTGCAATGTGTATTGCTTCTTGAGTACTAGTTTAGCCCTGTGACTGAAAAATGACATAGCAGAGCTGAAGAAGGTTCAGAGAAGGGCAGCAGGGGTGACTTGAAAGAATTAATTTTAGAGAACAACCTGCATTTCCCAACTGCCTCTGTCTTCTGTCTCCACTCATCAGTGTAGTGGCTGCAGCATCTTGTAGACTTCTAAACAATGAACTGAACTCCCACAACTCACTGCAGATTTGTCCTTTTGTGTAAGCTTGTCATTTAAAGCAATAGCTGAAAGTGTGATTTAATGATTTGCTCAAACATTTTTCTTGTACTCTTGACCAGAGTGCATTTCCTGATGACTCTTGATAGTGTGCTTTTCGTGTCAGTTTTCTTTGAGTAAAGGATTTGGGGTTTTGTTCTTCTAATTTCAAATCATTCACTTTCCTAATGCAAATATAAAAGGTATGATATCCTGATGTTTGGAAATTAAAAAAAAAAATAAAATCTATTGCCAGTTAAAACCACACAGGTGTAAGATACTATTTACAGTGAATATGCTTCATTGGTATAACCATAGTCTTTGGTTTTAGATTTTCTGACTTCCAGACTACATCTTCTGAGCTCCATAGGAGGACCTATCTTGTTTTAAATATAGGGAAGAGTTAGGAACAAATAATCTTGGTCTCAAGGTGTTAACAGTATAGTGTGCCACACTTCCATGTAACAGGAAAGGTTACAGAAGGTAGATGTTTGTGTTGAGTTTCCCTGTAACAGTGTGTAGAGTGAGGTCAGATTTTAAGCATTTGAGATACCAGGCAAAACCAGACTTGCTTCCAGAAACTATCTTGAATGTATTGAATATTGCTTTACCTAAAAGTAGAGCATGTAGTAAATAAATAATAGCACCACAGATGTTGAAGAAGGATAGGTTATATACAGAATTCTGCACGGGATAAATTTGAGTGTGTGGGATTTGTGTTTCTTTGGCTCAGACAGGAATCTCATACAATTTTCATCTTGTTCATATTATCCTGGTGGCATGAAGTTGAGTTTTCTGCCATTAAACCACTTACGGTGATGACTTTTCTTTTAACAAAAAAAACCCACCAACCAAACAAAACCCAATTATTGGGGGAGTGACCTTATCTTTTCTTGTCACTTGGAATTATGAGTTTTCTCTGTTCATCTGGTTGTGTGCAGTGTCACATAGCTTTGGGTCTTTTAAAAACTCTTACTTCATATGTTCATCAGTAAGGATAATAACTTTCTCGAAGTTGACAGAATTTTTTTGTTCTTAATCTAAAAAGGTACAAATTTTTTTTTGGCCTTACCCGGCACTGTTACTTACAATCTTAATAGCTTTTTAACCCTTGGTCACTGAAAGAATATAGAGGATGATGAGAGCTGGTTTGCTGCTAAGGGTGAGTGAATATTACTAATGTAATTCATTACACCAAGGTTCTAAATTAAATGAGTAAAAGCAAAGTGTTCATTTCAAGTATTCTTTTTATAACTGGGAAAGATAGCATGCTTTAGGAGTCAAGAAATCTCTCTACATTAGCAGGAGAGACAATCTTAACATTTGTGATGCTATTAAAATATGTACAGCCAATAGTTATCAGCCAAAAAAAAAGCGTGAGAAATTGCTAGATGTGTTTCAGGTCATGCTGGATAAAAAGGATTACAACTTTAATATGATAGGAAATAAGGACAGAATTTTTCCAAAGTTGAAAGGTGTGTCATGCTCAAAGATCTAGCTCAGTAAAATTGGATTAAACAGTTCATAATGTCATCTTTAAGAAAGTTGTACTGTACATCCGTTATGCAACATCATGTTGTCATGCAAGTTTTCATCTGATCTGTAGGACTGACACTTCAGGACTAGTTCATGCAGGTAGCTAACAATATAGTTTCATGAATTTGAGAAATATTCCTGTAAAAATAGTCAAATATACTCAACCTGTAAAAATCCTTCCCAGTCTGGTTGTGATCTTTATGTACCAACAAAAGTACATTGAATAACATATCCAAATAACAAGCTGGATAATTATACCTTCAGTTACTGAATTCACCTTTCTCTGAAATTTGGGATTATGGTAAAAATAAGACTTCGGTGGCCATGTATTTGTAATCATTGGGGATTTGTGTAGAGTAATGGAAAACAGCTAATTATTAGAGTCAGTTCGTTGATATCTATTGGATTTGTATTGGAAGAAAGTGTTCTTTACTCAACTGCTCGCAAAAGGTGTCTGAACAAAAAGACTAAAATGCAGGAAAAACCTTTCTTTTAAATTGGAAGTCAGTTTTAGATTTGGATATGAAAAATCTGTAGGTTCTGTTTGATTAATTTTTAAATGTCTTTGTGTTAGTACACCATCACTCATATTTGGCTGGGGGAATGTTTTCAGTTGTGTGTTCTACACGTGGGGAATAATTAGATTTGCGTACAGAATTTCACCACCACTTGGTGGCAGTACCTGGCTTCAAAAGGACTTGTTTCTGAGCAGATAACGTGACTGATTCTGTAAAACTATAGGTTAAGGGGGAATAGATATATTTTAAGAATTTTAAAAGTTAGTGATATGTTTTAGCAATGAAAATACTTTTTATTTAACCTACTGGAAGGATTTGCATTTCTGAGTCTCTATGGAAAATCTAGCTATCATGTCTAATATGTAATTTAAGATTATTTCTTGTGTTAATAGTATTCTCAGAAGATGTATTTAATGTTCCCCAGTTGAATTATTTTAGCATTTACTTTGAGCGTTTTACTTCGATTGAGTCGTGTACTTCAAGTAATTTTAGAACATAAAATTTGCTTCATGGTAGTGTTATTCATAATGTTGTCTTTTGCAGTTAAATAGAAGACTGCCAAAGCTGCTTTTTTGCCTTCTGAGATGTTCTCTGCATTTTCACTTTTTTATTTATTGATATAAATTTTAGGAAAAGATTCCCTAGCAGACTTTTCTGTGAACAAAGGTAGTAAAAGTTTGTGCCCTTACTCACAGTTGTGCCTCTCAGCTGTGGGTCCCAGCCATTTAAACTGGATCATGAAATTGTTGATAAAGTTTGAAAGGAGGAATGTGGGGGAGTGAAGGAAGGCAGGAGTTATTTAAATTGGCTTTGCTGCAAAGAAAAGTATAATTCCAATGTATAGCACAGTAATTTGACAGCATATGGCTCCATGTTGAGACTACTTCCTCTTCTCTGCAAGCCAAAATCTTCTGCAGTGACAGCAGGTCTTTCATTTTAGTATTATCCCCCATGTAAGGACTGTAGTGGTGAGACTAGAGCCTGGAAGAATGCAGGTACTTTTCCTAAACATGTGCTCTTTGTGAAATGTCTTACTCACTGTGAGTGGAGTTATAACAGAGCATTGCTGATGGGAGTGGGTTCTATGAGGAGGAAATATTTTTTTCCTGAGAATCCAGCATGCTTAGGCCTCCCTGAAGTGTGACATATCAAGAAGGCATCTAAGTAAATTGTGACATGGAAGAGGGACTCGTCCTGTGGAAAGTCCTGAATTGTAGAAATACTAATAGAAAATGAGGTGGGACTCGGGAAATGCATGTTTATAAATTTGAGTGTGATAATATTATTTTATTTAGTGAGAGAACTCTGGAAAACAGGAACACTGGAAGAGAGATGGAAGGGAGAGGAGCATCAAATTATAGTTTTGCTATGAATATGTTCTATATAACTTGGGATAGAGAGAATGTGCTTGTGCTATATACCTAATTATTTTTGTGTAATTATCTTAAGCTGCCAGAATTATAAATCTGGAGTTAGTGGTTGGAAATTTCTTTTTTAAAATTAAAATACTCTTTTGCCGATATTGCTGATATTTTGAAATGAAAGAAAAAAAATGAATAGTCTGAGCATATGGAGCACTCTAAAGAGGAGTAAAGTAAGCGATGCTTGTGTCACAAAGTGTACTCTTAAACAGAATCACAGAATAGTTGAGGTTGGAAGAGATCTGTCTGGAGATCTTGTCCAATCCTCTGCCTTAAGCAGGGTCACATAGAGCAGCTTGTCCAGGACCATGTCTGGACAGCTTTTGAATGTCTCCAAGGATGAAGAGTCCCTAACCTCTCTGAGCAACCTGTGCCAGTCACTCTCAAAGTAAAAAAAGTTTTCCGTCTTTTCAGATGGAAACTCACATATTTTAGTTAGTACCACTGCTTCTTGTCCTATCACTGAACACCACTGGAAAGAGTCTGACTCCATCTTTTTCTACCTTCCCTACATAGAAACGTACACGTTGATGAGATCCTACTGAGCCTTCTCTTCTTTTCTCCAGTCTGAACAGTCCTACCTGTATCACCTTTCCTTAGATTTCCTCAGGTTGAGGAAAGGTTGACAGAGTTAAGAGAGATGCTCCAGTCTCTTTAATGGTCTTAGTGGCCCTTTTGCTGGACTCTTTCCAATAGCTTTGTATTTCTTCTGGACTGGGCAGCCCAGAAATGGACACACTAATCCAGATGTAGCCATACCAGTGCTGAGTAGGTGGAAGAATCACCTCCCTCAGTGTGCTGGCAACACTCTTAATGCAGACCGGGATAATGTTGCTGCCTTTGCTACAAGGGCACATTGCTGGCTCATGTTCAGCTTGCTCTCCAACAGGACCCCCAGGTACTTCTCTCCAAATACTTTGCTTTGTTGAACTTCATGAGGTTTATGTGAGTCCATTTCTTCAGCCTGTTGAGCCCCATCTGAATGGCAGCACAACCTGCTGGTATATCAGCCACTCCCCTCAGTCTTGTATCATCAGCAAACTTGCTGAGGGTACCTTGTGCCCCATCATCCAGGTCACTAACGAAGCAGTTGAACACTGTTGGACCCAGTATTAACCCCAAGATACAGTGCTAGTTACTGACCACCAATTACACTTTATACCACTGAAAACAACCGTTAATTTTTTGGCAGCCTGATAAAAATACTGTTTGACAACAAGGATGGGAGCAGGGCTTTTGTTTATAGACTGTACTGAGGAAAAACTTCCTTGTTTTGTAATGTTGGTAGTCAATAAACTATTCATTGTATTGTGTGTAGATAAAAGCAATTTTTGATACCGTACTTGAGGCTTAAGAATACATGGTGACGAAAGAGAAGAAAGATGAGAGTATGTGAGATTGACATAAAGGAAAATAATTTATCTGTGCATGTAAAAGTACTTAAGGGAACAGTTTTGGAGAGAAATATTGTGTATTACCACAGAGCATTAAGTCTCTATTTTTCAAACTTCAGTGTCTCTTACTGGAATGCTGCTAGTCATTACCATGTATGTCTGAATTCAGAAAAATTCAATATTTGATTGTAGTTCTCATCTTTAGTAGAAACTAATGGTAGTGCAATTCAAACTAAATCTAGTTTTTAGTACTACTAAAAATCCAAACTATACAGAGAGCTGCAGGAATGTGGAGACTTAAGTACTTGGCTGACTATGAACAGGGTTGTGGAGTGCTGGGGGGAATTGTGGAAGCCTGTGGAGTTCCTAGACGTGTGACTGTCCTTAAGTTACCAGATTCAGTCTTGCTTTTTGTACTGGCTAGGCATCTTTTAGAAATACTTAATTCACTTTGAAAAGTCTCTACCAGTGAAACCATCTTAAACTGCTGCATTAGCACTTACAACTAGAAGAGTATTTTAAGTTATACATCTGATTCTTGTGACACTTAAATGGTATTGTCATTTATTTTATTGATTTCAGTATTGAATTTTAGCATGATGCACCCCATTGTGACAAACTGGTGTATTTTCTCAAGCAAATCAATATTAGAGGAATAAGATTAAGAATGGTCAGTGGCAGCAATGATATTCTCTTCTATTATTTCTGCATTGCAAGACAGTCAGTTGTGTACTGTTTCCTTTCACATCTGAGATGTTAAAATATCACTCGAACATTTTAGACTAGCAATCAATTTTGTGAATTTTTGACATTTTTAAGGAAACATGGGGTTTTTTTCCTCACTGCGTGACACACAGTTTTGAAGAAATTGCTTCGTTAGAAACAGTTTCAGGTAAATAAACTTTCTGAAAAGTGTGCTTCAGGTTTGATGTTCCCAAGTATAATGTTACTGAAAAGATGGCTGCTTTTGTGTGATGACTCCTCTATAATTCAGAGTTTATCTTTGGTGAACTTTTTTCACAGACATAAGACAACTCAGTGAAATCTTTCAACGTGTGAGTGGCAATGACTTTGTATTTCTGTATTTAGGCATAATACAAATTCTTATTGTTGTATCAGTAATTTTTCTGGCTGCTTTAAAAAATAATTTTTAATAAGGGACTCTGATTAGCTATGGGAGTTTTCCAATGTTTGTGTTCTCCTGTGAACAGCTATGGGTCTGAATTGAAGATAACTAGCTTTCAGTAGAACTCCTCAGACTGAAGTTATATTAATAACCATACACTTGTATGTAAAGTAGGTGTAGGAGGGGAGTATTCGTGGTGGTGTACATATTAAACAAGCTGTCTCTTCTCTACAGAAGTTTAAAAAAAAAATCCAGAAATGTTCAGGTGGATGTGTAGGTTTCAGAGCTAAGTAAGCAGTCTACAAATAGTCAGTGTCTGCTGTGCAGAAGGGAATGTATTTTCAACAACTTAATTTGCAAACACAGATAGAAGCTGGAGGAAGACAAGGTGAGTCACAGACTCATCCTCTGGTTGTCAGTCTTTGTGGTTCTGTCTCCATCTGAAGAGTGGGTCTGGATAGCTTTTTAAGAAGAGATAAAAGTGGAAAACAAGTAATAGGTATTCTTCTAATGTTCAAAGTATCTTAATGTTATTAACTTTGTGTATTCATATTGCTAGATAGCACCCAAAACTCGGGAGGTGTGAACTGTGTGCGTTACTGTATGGAAGAGGCAAAAATATTCTGCAGTTGTCCTCTAAATAACTTGATTTTTTTTTTTCTCAAGATGTGGCTGGTTTATACTAATACACTACTAGTTCCTCTATTACTCTGTACAAACCTTCATTTTCCAAAGGTTCTTAAACATTTCACTTTTGATGGAAGCTCTGTGCTTGATGTTTGCCGTGATTAAGTTGTTAAAGGAATAGACTGCGTAATGGGGCAAAATGGAAGGAGACACCTCTTTACTCCTGTGCCATGATGTACTTAAGCTCTCTCTGGTCTGCTGTTGCCTAAAAATCTGTGACTTTGGTTCCATCCACCCATCATCTGTCATTTGAGAAAGTTTCATTACAGGAATGCTTGTGGATAAAGTGGTAGGGTTTGTTAGTTTATTTACATAACAAAGTCTTGAAGAAAAATCTTAATGGGAACAGTGCAAACCTGATACACCTTTCCTATCTCTTGAATATTTGAATAATCCCTTGAATGTCCTGGTTATGCACATATCTGCTTAAAGAACTTGATTTAAGAGGAGTTACTTAGCACAGGACAAGCATATTTTTGCCTTCCTTACAGCACTGCTGAAAGACTGTATTTCTTCAGTTACTTTAACTAGGCTGATTAAATTCAATCCATTTAGGAGATGGCTTCTAAGTTTTTGTGCCATTTAGTAGTCACTCTGTGCTTTTAGCTTATTGGCTTATATTTATGAATTTGAGAAACTTGATATTAGAACACATAAAAGCACTTTATGCTTTTCACAAACTCAACCAAATTCTTCCATCTTAATTTTTCAGCTCCAGTGTGCTTTCAAATCTATTGTAAGTCCTTGTAAAATAATGTAGGTGTTGTAACAGAAACTGACAAATATCTAACTACAGCTGCTAGTAGGCAGAAGTGTAGTAAACTTAGCACCAGAGTGTAAGCTTTAATGAACTAGCATTGCATGAAGGCAATACTCTTAATTTGGTGTGTGACCCTATTACATAGCAAGGGTTGTCATTATGAAATAAGAACTTGGAAATGTCGTAAACCTATCAGTAATAAATACAATTAATAATGTACATAGAACGATGCAATTAAGTACGTTCCTATCAAAAAGAATTATTAATGAACAGAAAGTGGACAGCATAGATCTGATGACAGGAAGGTTGCATCTAATCTGAATTACTGAGTGACCTAGGAAGCTTGCTCAGAGGGATTACCGAATAATTATGTTAATATGCAATTATCACCTCGTTTCTTCTGTAGTAACCTCAAGATGTAGTGTGGTAAGGGTGTTATAGCAAGTGCTGATAGTTTGCAAAAATACTGATGTTCAAGATTTTTGAGACAATAAGATTAGCTTAAGGCATTTAAATTATGATCTGTCAGCTTGAAGATAGATCTGACCTTACTCTTTTTTAATACTTAGACTATCTGGCCACAGGCAGTCGTATCTGCAGAACTCATTATTTAAAAACCTGGTATTTTATGAAGAAAAACAAAATTAAAAACGATGTAAATTTAAAAGTACTTAATTAAATAGGGGTGGAACGTGGCTTAGTTGGCTAAATAATTAGTTGGTTTCTACTTTTGAATATGAAAAATTTCTATATAATAAATAGCGTATCATGTAAACCAGGAATAACAGTTAACTGTACTACTGTCAATCTAGGCTTAATGGAAACCATTGAATTAAATTTGGCCAGCCTTTTAGATAAAGTGTGTTTCAAAGGTATGAGCCTGGGATTGTGTAGGCTTTTTTGAGCCTTGCCATTTTTACACTTATATTTCCAAGTATATTGCACTATGTGCTTAAATAAAAATTGCCTCAAGTGTATAGTACTTGCCCTGATAGAGGATATAACAAGCACTGTTTGCAGCAAATTTAAAGTTTAATCTCAATGTTTAATTTTTCAATACACTAAGTAAGGATTAATTACTGTATGTTTTGACAGAATTAATAATTTTGTATTTCTGATATGGTATAGAGAAGATAATTTTTAAAATGTGATGCAAACATGCGAAGAATATTGCATAGCCTTGGTTATGTCTTAGTTGTTACAATGATTGCTTTTTATTTATTTTTTTTTCCCCCCAGAGTGTTCAGATTAGGTAGTGTTTCAGTTTGGGTGTTGTACTTTGTGAATGGCACGAGTTAGATGATAACATTTCCTCAAAAACGATGGCATTAGGTGGAATGTTTTCTTGCATGTGTCTAGTTACACCTGTCATTGTTACTGTATAAATTTCTACACATAGAGTAGATAATGTAAATGAAGTATTGCATCTTGGCTCAGTGTCATCTCAAGACTCTAAATTACTGTAATTTAAAAAGATACTTTATATGTTTTCCTTAATAGCATGCTGTTAAAACTGCTAAATTTCTTGTTGTTCTGCATGCAAAATAGTGAATTGTACCACCCCGATAGCTGGAAAAAATGTGATAATTAGCAGAAAATTATTAAAATGTAACAGCGTTATTATTGATACAGTAAGCATTTCAGGCTTGATTCAAAGACTGAAATCTGTGGGGACAGCTGTATTACCATAGAAAACTTTTAATCAGATCCATATGGAATAGTTCACAATCTCCATAAATACACAATATGGAAAGGAGTCTCTTACAAGATTGCACAGTGTAATGTTTTAGATATTGCTCATGATAACTCTGACGGGAGTCTCAGTTTAAAGGTGATCGTATGGTGCCCTAGCCACCTTTTAAACTTAAGCTTTAACACTAATATTTAGTGTCAGTATGGTTTTGTATGTAGAGCAACATAGTTTCGTCTTCATCGGGTAAACCTGTGAAAAGTTTTCAGGAGCCATTCTGGTTAATGAGGATTGCAATCTCCAAGCAGGCACAATATTCTCAGTTTGCCTCCCCGCTGTTCAGGGGTACCAGTGAAGTTGCTTTAAATGGGAAGCGTCTGTTCTTCCTCTGAACCCCTCACACCAGAACAGATGGGTGGAACGTGGAACATGAAAGGCTTTACCTCAGAGGTGGTAACAGTGAAGCCACTCATTAACACTGAATTTACCACTTTGTTAGCAACATTGCTTCCTGTTGAGAAGAGCTAATATAGGCTTTCAAATTGACTGAGCATACATTTGTCTACCTCTGCAGTAATAAAACAAAAACACACATCTTTCAGGCAAAACCAGCTTACTAACGTTCTTCTAAACTTTTTGTGAACGTTTTTATACTCTGCTGCCTGATACGATATGAAGCTTACACTATTCAGTTGTAAAATTGTAGGAGCTGTTGTGCATCCTTGGAGGCTTCACTTATTTTAACTGACTTTTGCATTACTGATTCTTAGTGCATGTTTGCACTGCCCATTTCTAACTTGTGTACGTGATGTAGACTCCTGCTGGGTGGTGCATTATCACCATTTTAGGGTGACAGCTTTGAATGTGATCTTATTGGAAGTCTTTATTATGGTGGAAAATTGACCCATCTCAAAACAGCAAAGATGCAAAAATCTAAGAAATGGGAAGATCAGAAACTGGGGTGTCTAGTAGAACATTTGCATAAAGATATGTTATAGGTAAATAATACAGTAAAACACTTCATACACATAAGCATTTGTTATGCATCTGACATGAGCGTTGCTGTATTTCTAAATTGGCTAGTTCAATGACTGAGTAGCAAAGGAAACATTTTTTTAATGGCAAAAATTTTCATTATATTTCTACTCCAAATGTAGTTACTTTTGTCTTCAAAATGGTAAGTAAGTCATATTAGTTTAAGGTTTGTTTTTTACAAACTTAGAGGAGGTTAAAGTATTTGATTTGTCCTTTTGCTGATTTGAAACAAAAGAAGCAAAATAACGGAGTTTCCATGAGGCTGTAGCTAGTGTTGAATTGTGTAGATAGCTATCATAATGTTGAATTGAAAAACTAATAGAAATGCTAGACCCAAATGTGATGTATAAAGATGGAAGTGGTGTCATTTAACCAGGTTGTGTTTTCTCCTTAGGAAAAAAGGATGTCAAGAGTGGTCTTCCTTGATTTCGATGAAGGACCATTGCAGGGAGCCATGGATATTAGTTGTGAGTTATAACTTCTTAATTCAAAGAGTCTAGGTAATGACTCCTTTTAACTGAGCTCTATTCAAAATGTTAATTGGTAACTGAAACTAAGTATGGAATAGATATATAAATATAAAATATATTTTTATTCCTTCCTTTGGCAGGAATCAAATCCCCCAAAAGATCAAAGTGAATAGTACTCTTTAAGGATAAAATACGTGATTTCTGTAAAATATAGATAGATGTTTCCAGCTACTAGATGGGTATTTTGATGCCTTATGTTTACCGTGTTCTGAGGACTCATATAAGAGGTAACTGCCAGGGTAGACTTAAGTTCACACTCCTGCTTATTACACACTGATTTTCATGTGTAGGCAGCTCCTTTGTGCTTACTAAGCATTGGGTAGATGATATGGTGTATGAAAGTCACTTATAGAAAGACACATTTATGTACATAAGGCCTCCCAGAGGGAATTAATATGTAGTAGCTCTCTGTACTAGTAGATACTATTGTCATGCTCTGGATTCAGCATGATGATTTCCTCTGATGTGTAAATCCTAATTAAATGTTTCTTTCTAATTGTGGGGTTTTTCCCACCTTTGTTTATCATTTAAAAAGGCCTTATAACATAAGCAGAATCTAATTTATTTATTTTAAAGCAAGGAGAGCCCTTTTGTAAGAAGGGTACTGAAAGACATGTAACTTCTTCAGTGATTTTGATCCTTTGCTGTGGCTCTATCAGTAATTAGATGTTCAAAATCAGCTTAGTCGTGTTTTTTCCTTTAATACCAAAGTATTATTCTGCAGGCTTTTGTGTAGCATCAGGTCAGTTGTATATAAGTGCTTTGAAAAAGTGCTACCTTGACATACGTAAAGGTTATTTGAGTTTCCTAGGTGGTAAAGGGAAGTATGGGTTTTTAAAAAACAAACAAACAAACAAACAAAAAAAACCACACTAAAATGACTTGGCAGATGTCTGGGTAGCCTTTACTCCTGTCTGGGTAGCCTTTACTCCTAACTTGTTTTACTTCTAGAAAACAACTAAATGTAAACTCTAGTTTTATGTAAATGTACAATTAGAATGTATTTGCACAGTTTTCGACAATCTCATTTCCCCCATGTTGCTTGTGTGGAGCTGTTCAGGCTTTTTTGAACTGGGACACTGAGCAGTGACTAGTTTGCTGTATGGTTATTAATATAGCACAGTAAAAAAGTATAATTTTTTAATTGCTTCATTTATTAATTTTAAACGTGTTGAATATCTTAAATAAAAATACATTTTTAGCAAGTTCAAAACATTTTTAGATTACAGTGTGAAGAAGGGTGATCCTGAAGAAAACTGTAAATTAAAATGGCCATTATTTATTTCTGTGATTGCCTGATTCTTTTCTTCTTTGTTTTTTTAGTATAAATGTACTTATTGGACAGACCAGCAATATGGATGATTTAGAGATAAATGCTGAAGTCACTGGTGCTAAAGAAGAAGAAGAAATCCTATGTGATGATAATTTCATATCTGAGGAAGAGGGTGGCATTCCTAAACCACAAGAGAGTGACACATCATTTCAGAAGAACAATACGTTGACTCTGCCTGAGGAGCTGTCAAGGGACAGATCTGAAAAAGCCTTAAGTGGAGGCCAGACTTCTCTATTTATACACACTGGTGCTCCTACTGTTTCTAGCGAAAACTTTATCTTATCTAGAGGAACTGCTGTTAATGGACCAGTTTCACACTCCACCTCAACTAAGACTTCCATTATGAATAAAGGCAGTGTTTCATTAACCACTGGACAGCCTGTAGGTCATCACACAGATTCCTGCTCAACTTTGACAGTGGTTCATGATCTTCAGCTGCCTGCAAAGAGTGCAACACAGAAATCAAATCAGCACCAAGTTTTATTTTTGTTACCTGATGTAGCACATGCTAAGAACCTGACTCATTCCATTAAAAATCTACCTACCTCTGCTTCAATTGGTTGTGATTCACAGAAATCAGTAGGAAATAGTGTAGATAGCACTTTAGTAGGCCAAGTAGAAGTTTGTGAGGATGATAAAAATTTACTAGTAAAAGATGATTGTGTCGATACATTAACAGGCATTTCCTCAGGTACAGGTGGTTTCAGATCGGGATGTGATCCCAGCTGGGATCCACAAAAAGAGTTTATACAGTTTCTTATGACAAATGAAGAAACAATAGAGAAGTCTCCCATTCACTGTAAAGTAGGCTTAGAAAAAAAGCGAAAAAGGAAAATGGATGTTAGTAAAATAACACGCTATACTGAAGACTGTTTTGGTGATACCAGTTGTATTCCTAGTAAATCAAAACTATTAAACGTTGACTTCTTAGAGCAGAATGAGGAGCTACAAATAGTAGAACCACAAAAATATTCATTGAGTAAAGTAAAGCCTGAATCCACAGATGAAGAGCTGGAAGCTGTTGACGCTATCCAGCAGCTCATTTATAGTCCTACTAGTAACTGTGCAGAAGATACTTCTCCTGTTCACACTAGCACTTTTCTTTCCAATACTTTAAAAAATAAATGTGAACAGAATGATTCTGAATCTCCATCTACTTTCAGTACTGATGAACCATCATTTTATCCCTGTACAAAGTGCAATGTGAATTTTAGGGAGAAGAAACATCTGCATAGGCATATGATGTACCATTTAGATGGGAACAGTCATTTCCGACATCTCAATGTCCCCAGGCCCTATGCATGTAGGGAATGTGGAAGGACATTCCGAGATCGTAATTCACTTCTTAAACATATGATAATTCACCAGGAAAGAAGGCAGAAACTGATGGAAGAAATCCGTGAGCTGAAAGAACTTCAGGATGAGGGTAGGAGTGCACGGTTACAGTGCCCACAGTGTGTATTTGGTACCAATTGTCCCAAAACATTTGTGCAGCATGCAAAGACCCATGAAAAAGATAAAAGATATTATTGCTGTGAGGAATGCAATTTCATGGCTGTGACAGAAAATGAACTGGAATGCCATCGAGGGATTGCTCATGGAGCAGTAGTCAAATGTTCAATTATCGGTAGTGACATGTCCCAGAGGAAAACACAGAAAAAGGCATCCTTGAAAGACCCATATTTAGGATCCTCAAAAAAGTCATCGACGTATATGTGTAAGATGTGTCCATTTACTACTTCAGCTAGAAGCATTTTAAAAAAACACATGGAATATTTGCACCCAGCATCATGCATTGATCCCTTTGGTAGCCATCTTAGACTAGAAAAAAGAAAAGGCAGCATAATAGAAGAATCTTTAGATTTTGGTAGCAGGACAAAACAGTTGATCAAACAATCTTCTACTTTTCCAAAGAACTCTGTTTTAAAACAGGATGTAAAAAGATCATTTGGCTCTACTTCACAGTCCAGTAACTTCGCAAAACTTCACAAGAGACCCTACAGGATACAGAAGGCTCGGAAAAGCGTTTCACAGTCATCTGTAAGTGTGTGCAATCTAAATTCTACAAACAAGACCTTTTTGATTAGAAATAGCATTGAGCAGAAACCTAAATGTTTTCATCAAGCAGCAAAGCAGAAAGCTAGTGTGAAAACAAGCGGTAATTATTTATATAGACACAAATATGAAAGCTACAGGATGATTAAAAAATCTAGTGACTCTTACCCTTTGCATTTAAAAAAGGAAGAGTCCAACTCTGTCAGTTCTTTACATTTATTTTCTTCATCAAGTAGTCCCCGTAATAATTGTTTTGTCATGGATTCAAATAATCTTGATTGCAAAAGGGCAAAAGGCTGTAAAGATCGTAGGCATGTAGCTGTAAAAAGAGTGGTTAAAGAATCCAAGAGGGAAGGCTCTGTTACAGATGATTTGGATTGCTATCCAGATTTTCTGCATAAAATGACTGTTGTTGTTTTACAGAAACTTAACTCTGCTGAAAAAAAAGACAGCTATGAAACGGAGGATGAAAGTTCATGGGACAATGTTGAACTATGTGATTACACTACACAGTCTGTGGAGGATGAAACTTACAGTGATATTAATCAGGAGCATGTAAACCTATTCCCCATATTCAAAGGTAAAATGGAAGATCATGAAGCTGGTGATAAATCTTCGCTTAGTTATGAGCAGAATGATGGCTTTTATTTCGAGTATTATGAAGATGCTGAGGGTAGTAACTTCCTGCATGATTTGCATGATCCTCAGAATTTAGAAAATGTGGGATCAGCATTGCCAAAGCATAATTCAGTTTTCCATTGGACTGATTTGTCGCTTGAAAAGAAGTCCTGTCCGTACTGTCCAGCAACCTTTGAAACAGGTGTTGGATTGTCCAATCATGTCAGAGGACATCTTCACAGAGCTGGACTAAGCTATGAAGCCCGTCATGTTGTTTCACCAGAACAGATAGCTACAAGTGACAAAATGCAGCATTTTAAAAGAACTGGAACAGGAACTCCTGTTAAACGTGTTAGAAAAGGTAAGTTGGTTTTTTGGGGGGTTTGGGGTTTTGTTTTTTTTTTTAATTTGGGTATAAAGTAAAGGGTACAAAGGTATTTACTGAGTACTAAGCAAGACTTGCTTTATCTTGTTATAAAGTCTCTCTTGTGATTTGCTATTGTAATGTTTAACTATATAATTGTCAAAAACCATGATAATTATTTTCTTTGTAGCAATTGAGAAATCTGAGACTTCCTCTGAGCATACATGTCAGCTCTGTGGAGGCTGGTTCGATACTAAAATTGGATTGTCTAATCATGTGCGAGGACACCTGAAGAGGCTTGGCAAAACCAAGTGGGATGCACACAAGTCTCCGATCTGTGTTCTGAATGAGATGATGCAAAATGAAGAGAAGTATGAAAAAATCCTAAAGGCTTTGAACAGTCGCCGCATTATTCCCAGACCGTTTGTTGCTCAGAAATTTGCATCGAATGATGACTTTTTATCTCAGAATGTTATACCTCTTGAAGCATACCATAATGGCCTAAAGACTGAAGATACATCTGTGTCTGCATCGGAGGAAGAAGGGCTGAGTTTCCTAAATGAATGTGATGAAACAAAAGCAGTACTACATGATGAAAAAAAAAATCCGTCACTTACACTGATAGAACTCCTGAAAAATAAGAGGTTAGGAGAAGAAAGGAATCCTGATATTTCTCCTCAAAAGATTCATAATCAAACAGCAAGAAAGAGGTTTGTTCAGAAATGTGTTCTTCCATTAAATGAAGACAGTCCATTGATGTATCAGCCACAAAAAATGGACTTGACTATGCAGTCAGGTAAGAAGATGTTTCTAGCTGTCTTGACAACATTTCCAAAGAATCCTTTAATTCATAGAAAATGTACAAGTGCAGAGTATTTTATTTGGGCTTCTGTTCATTTAATTCTTGTTTCATTTCCAGAGAACACTGACTGCGAGAAGTAGCACAGAAAATTTTTCTGACATGTTTTTCCTAAAGTAAAAAAACCCTCAACAGCACTGAGTGGTTTGTGCATGGAACATAGTTCCTGTTCTGCATATGACTGGGCAAACAAATTCAAAGTGGACACAAAATGAGCCTCAGTAAGGAAGAAGACACATCCTGCAATAGCAAGTTGAAGTGTCCATGCATATTTGGTAGACTAACAGTTCTGAAATGTTTGGGCTTGTAAGCCTGTTTCAGGGCATTAAAAGAACTGGTTTGGGAACGACCATTTAAGTCTTTTGAGGTTTGTGCAAAGCAGCAACTGCTTAAACTAACAGAACTGTTAATACCATTATAGATGCATAATATTCCAAGTTAGTGAATCATTGTCAAGTAATTATGGTGGTTTTAGGCAAACATACTCTTACAACATAGAATAATTCTTGTTTGTTTCAAATTTGCGGCTGCTGTGAGAAACTGGTGCTTGCTTAGGGCCTGTCTGTCCTGAGTGAAGACCTGTGCTGGTTCAAGCTTTGTCGGAATACAGTTGTAGCCAGCAGGTTTCTAATGCACAGCCCCTGACCAATGCGGACAGTGATTGCCCCTCCACTGAGAATTGTGCTAATGAAACAATTCTATAATCAACCTCCTAAATACTCTGTGTACTAACAGAGCAGGTTTTTAGAGTGATGTTTTTAACCTACTTGTCACATAAGAGTTACTTCTAGTCTTGGAGAATTCTTACAACATCCTTTTTAATGTGTATGTAGAGCTTGCATTTACCCGTTTCTTGTTTGGACACCACCTTATAATGCTGCAGGATTCTTTAGACTGAGGATCTTATTTTTATACCCCTGACTTTTTTTGGTTCTCTTGGTTTTCTTGTTATTACCCAGTGCAGCTTAGTAAAACTGGCAGTGCCTAGTACTTTTTCACCTATATTCTTGTCTTCCTTTAAACAAATGAAAACAACAATCCAATGTGTTCAGAAGTTCTTTTAAGGGACTACAAATGTGTGGCAATCAATTTCTTAACAAAGGTGGCTTTCTAAAATGATGTAGCAGAGGTGGAATACAATTACATTTAATGTCTTCTGGACATCTGTGATTGTCCTTTAAGACAGGAGATTGCTTAATAAAGGGAGTGTGTCTTTGACAGGCTTAATGATTTGAAAAACAATGCTAAAGGAATAGCTTGCCAAACCTGACACTGTGTATTGCTTTCTGTTTAATATTTACCGCTGAATACTAGGTAGCACCTCGTTGGTTGTGATGAACAACCAGGTAAAAATAAACATATGCTTGCAGAGTACTAACAGTTATGTATGGGGCCCTATAATTATCTGTGGCTGAGGTAACAGAATTTGACAACTAACGCACTGTGCCAGTTGAGTTATTAAGAAAATATTTAACATTAAGTTGAAATTCTTCTGTTTTTCCTAAAAAGGCAAATATTTCTAATTCTGGTTTTAGCTTTTAAAAAGGTTTTTACCAGCCAGGTGTTCTTCTTCTGTACCTTGCCTGACAAAACAGCATGTCTTCTGTGGGCTGCTGGAGAATAGGATTCTTTCTTTCCTGCAAACAGAGGCTTTCCAGCTGAGTAGTTTTAGCTTTTTCATTTATTCTTCTAATAATCTGTTAGTAGAGAACTTGAAATATTAGTTGACCAAAACAATACATCTTTTGTAAAATGGAGGGAGAAACATGGTGAAGTTGAGCAGGGGATAAGTTATAATGGTTTCTTTCTCTGGTAAGTGAGGAGTTCAGTATTGTTTCACTGTTTTCTTGTGATAAATAGCATGTTGCTTTGTTGATCATTTATTTAGCACAAAGATTTTAGCAAAAAACTTCAAATCATTAACTTTCATTATCGATTGCGCATCTAAAGTAATGAACAGAAAATGCACTGAACAAAATGTTCTGTCTAACAGCTGTTCAGTGGTGTGTTTTACCACCTTTTTCTCTGAGCCTTCAACAGCAGCCTAATTTAGTATTGAGCTCTTCAGTCTTATGGGTAAAACACTTTTAATTATCACTTTGTCAACTAGACTTTTAAAATTCTCTTTATTAGAAATGTTACAAGCTCTGAAATTTCTCAATAGAATTGTGCTATTCAAATTGCAGGATTGTATTTTGGGATTAGACCTTCATAATGTGGAGATCTGTAGGAACTTGATAGTAGGTATTAAAGCAGAGTAGCCTAATGGGCTCAAGTTGCCTCCTTTCTGTTCTTTTTCAAATAACATGGTTTGGCTTAAAGCACTACATGGAAAACTAATAACAGTTAACTTGGATCCTTCTAATATACTAAACAATTGCGTCAATGCAGTGAATATATTTTAAACCATCTTTATTGCAGAAAACTTTTTACAACGCTTTGAGAATTTCATTTTTTGAAGAGAGAACTGGATTATAGTTTTCTTTTGAATGATAGGTATGCCTGTGAAGCTTAGAACGTGTGTGCATTGCAATACGACGTTTACAAGTGCTGTTAGCCTGTCCAACCACTTACGCGCTTATGCACGAAAGAAGAGTGCTGGACTTTTGACTGGGACAGGTATGTTTTGTTACAGATGTAAAAAGCAAGTCTGTCTATGATACATTTTTCTCATCAGACTGGACAAAAGCATATGTTAATTCAAAGTAATTTTGAAGCTTCTGCTGGTAAACAATTTATTTGCCATAAAACTTCAGCAACTTGTAAGAAAAGGAATGTTGCTGTTGTCCACTCTCATGTCTGATTTTCATTCTTACTCATTTATTTTGGATCCAACACTTAAGGTATGTAAGCAAAACTAAGAGATGGTGACTTAAATTCATTCTCCTACAATATCACAACTTCCAAACCAGCTAGTTGGCCTTCTAATGATGTGTTTAAAAGCACCTCAAAAATGAGAGGGAGAAAAAAATTTAAAAAACCACAACAAACCAACAAGTAATTTTTACAATCTAGTACTTATAATTACGAAGAATACTGTAGTTAAAATAGGAAAAGGAAGTAATTTTACAGTTTGTGTATTTCTAACAACATATTGTATGTAGTTGGTTTCATTTCTTGTTTGGATCACAACCCAAAAACTACCTGGCCTGCCATTGCATGAGTGTGATACAGCATTTGGCACTGCTGTTAATGTTTTTTATTAAAACACACTTCATTTTGAAATTCCCTAATATACCATATTTTGACTTGTTTCCAGAGACCTGCAGTTTGCTTGGCTGTCAGCAGTTTCTGAGTTTACTTGGATTATTGCTGAGATTAGTGGGACTTTGTATGATCAACAGCAAATTGGGGAGCAGAGGTGGAATATAGTGAGGAAAATTTGGAGCTCTGAAGTCTGGAATATTCAGTAATTAAGAAGGGCAACCACCAGTTTTCTGTGTCAGCAAGCACAGACTTTTACATAATGCTTTGGAAAAAATCCTTTTTTTTTTTTTATCTGCAGATGTAATTCATTGTGATAAGAATGACAAATAAAATGAATTTCAGGCTTTCTCTGCAGAAGGCTAAAAGAAATATTTTTACAAACTGGGCCTGTAGCTGCCAGGTCTTATGGTATACTAAGTGCTATAACAAAGTAGATTTAGAAGGAAGTCAGCAGATGCAGTAATACCCAGTGTGTAGGAGTGTATGCCATTAGTTAGTGATTCTGAAAGTTTTCATGTTTACTCAGTAGAGAGATGATGATAGTGGACTTCATTTACCACTGCTGTGATTTGATATTAGCCCCGTGGTAAGTTACTTCGCTTGTATACCTACCGGTGAAATATTTTTGAATAGCTATGTATTTAAATTACATGTTGAAATCTTAACAGTAATTCAGTGGAGGGAGATACTGTGGCGAACAGGATAGTACACAGAGATTGGATCCTGGACAAGGTCCTTGTACCTCAGCTTCCCTTTTGCTAAATGGGAAAAGTGAAGGTAGCTTTCAGGGATTTTTGTTTATTTTCTTTAAGAAATGTATTTTGCTAGTGAAAGTAGTAGCTTACTCATCAGAACAGTTGCCACTTTCTTTAAAAGAACTGAAAGAAAACTCCTGAGTTTTCTTGAGGTCATTGGACCTGGAAGTTTGTTTAAAATTAGGTTAGAAACAAAGCTTTTTAAAAAAAGTTAGAAACAAAACTTTAAAAACAAATCTTTTGATCTCAAAAGCTGGACCTGAGCCAGATAAATAGCCTGTACCGTGTGAATAAAAGCCTTTCACTGAAACCAATAACTTGGAGAGGCTTAAGTTCTACCTATAACATTATGCAACCAATGTATATTTGTATTAACTTAGTCATTACCATTAAAACTGTTGTAACTGTGAAGTTTGTAAACTTTGCTCATTGACTTTTCATTCGAGCAAGCTCAATGCAAGGCTTGTAGACCAGAAAATATGCTTTTACACGGTGGTTTTATTTGATATTCCACTTTATATTACAGGTTTTGTGAAGACAATTATTTTAATGCAAGATTTCACTAGCACACACTAGTTTTAATCTTTGTTATGAGTGTCACTCTTGGGGAGATCTCAGTTTTTCTTATTAAAAAATGGTTGCGGTTGAGAGCAATTTTGAAATGTCTTCAATTTGGCTTCAGCCTGGAACCTGCATGGATACAATGAGGATACCTTTATACAGGTTCCTACTTCTGTTTTCACAAAACCTGTCTTATAACTTCTAAAGTAAACATAACTACCAAAAAGAAATCACCTTGGTTGAATATCTGTCTCAGTTTCTTGCTGTAAATACATAATTGCGTGTAAACATAAATGCTGTAATTATTTTATTTGGCAATTGTTATCTAGGCATTACTGTTTAGTAAGAGAGTAATGTCTGCATGTCACCAAAGTGAGACCTTTCCTACGGCTACATTAGCTTACATACTAGGCTTCTGCTCAGTTTTTCAGTTTGTCTGCATATGTTTTTGATATTGACTATTATCATAGTGCTTTTCTAGCAGATGCCCTGTGTTTTCAGTCAGTAATTTGATCACATTTAGTTAAATCTTACCTTTTTTTTTTTTTTCAAATGCACCTTGACAGTTTTAGTGGTATAATAGACTTAGTTAATCATAATGGTAAATTTTGAGATGGACTTAAAGTCCTCGAATGGAAACTTTCTAGGCTGTTGGCTGTTCAAGGTTAGTGTTTGTTAAACTTAGTGGTGCCTATAGTTATGCAGTATGGATCCACTGTATAGCAAATGCCAGTCTAGGTTCATTTGGATAGTTACTTGCTTTTGTATTAGTGTTTGCATGTTGGTCTTCAGATGCCTCACTGGAACATAAATTTGGGGGGGGGTTGTTATGCAGTCCAGTTTTGAACAATGTAATGATTTAATTGCTCATCTTGAGTAAATGCTAATTTCCTTTTATACCTGTTTTGATGAATAGCAACACATTAGTGTTTATCAGAGCATGTGGCAAACCTGCTTCTTTCTTCTGATTAGAGCATTGGACAGACCTATGCAAAATCTTCAAAATGCATCTCACTCTTCTTGGTACAGTTGTATATCCAGCTTCCTTCCTTTTCTTCTCTCTAGGCCTCTCTTCTCCCCCAAAGTCTCTTGATATTCTGTTGCACCCTGCCTTTTTACACCTTCTCTTCGTTGACTCTTCACATACTCAGTCTCTTCTTACCAACTGTCATCTTCTGGGAATCACCACTTTCTTCCCTGGTCTTTGTCTCTCTCTCTTCTGTAGATGGAGACTGCTTTTTCAGAGGTTTGAGAGAGATCAATAAAATACAGAGCAAGGAGTCTGGCCTTTGAGCCAACAGTACAACTGAGGTGGCAGTTCAAGCAGCCACTGCACTTTCAAATGATTTCTAATACTGCTTTGTCAAAATTATGGCTTCAGGAAGTTTACGGTGGAAGCATATGCAGCTACAACAGAAATCTTGAGATCCACTGGCTTTGTGTGTCTTTATTTTGTTCTGTTACAGTTATAACTGATCAACTGGCACTATGAGCTAATTTTTAGTATTCTATAAAATCCTTTAGGGAACAAATTACTGGAGGGTTTTTTTTTAATGCAGTAATGATGACGATAGCTAGCAAGTGATTGAATTTGAAAAATTAGTGAATAAATATGTAAGAAAGATAATTTTTTTTTACTTTTTAATTGGCAGTGTTTTTAAATGGTTAATTAGATCCACTTATGCATGCAATTATTCAACTTGTGTTAGCGTACATACACTATAACAAAAGACATGAAGTCTGAATAAAGACACAACTTCAGTCTTCCTGAAGTGAGAAGTGTTCCATGTTGGGGGACATCAAGAAGTGGAGCATGCGAATTAGCATAAATGCACTTTAATTTTGAACTTCAGACCAAATGTCGTGGCATGAAGGACCTCTAATTGTGACTTTCTAATTCCATGTTGTCTTAGGCATGCTCATTTTAGCCTCTCATCTCCATCTGCTTGTATTATTTCTTGATAAGCAGTCGCAGAGGTAGAGGAGGTTTTTATATGCAGCCTTTTTACCTAGCATATATTTTTCTAAAGAGCGTGCTCTGAAATTGAACTTGAGTGCCTCAAGGAGATTCCTTCAAAGTTTGATTGTCTTTTGTTTTAGATGGGTGGTTCTCTGTTGTACTGTATCAGAGGTTTGATGAAGTGGTGTAACTGGTGGTTTACACAAAAATTTTTGGAGTAGCAACTAGGAAACACCAGGTGGCCAAACTTGATGGAAGGAGGCTTCTTCCAAAAAGAATTGGGCCTTTATGGAGAATGAAGGATGATAGTTTGGGAGTTGCGGTAGCCACAAAGTAGGCATTAACAGTAGGTAGTTCCTGCCTATCTCTGGCAATTTGCTGCAATTTCCATGCAGCTCACTAGAGCTAAATTATCCTTGGTCTCTTCCTGAAAGTGCTAAAAGCATAGTTTCTGAGGAGGTCATGCTTTGTTACAGTAAAGGCATTGGAAGAACAGTAACTTGAGTTTTGGTCAGAACATGGCTATGCTTTCTTATGGGTGAGGCAATGGTGTGACTTGATGCTTGCAAGCACTTGTAAGAATCGTATCAACAGAGTACTTAAGTGTGTGCATGTGACTTCATTTAAACTTGTTACTCTCTAGATAGACAAAAATGAAATTAATGTGACAGTTACTGGTACAATTCTCTGATAACTGGTGTTGGAATTATGGTTTTCAATCAGCTTTACCCAGATGTTACTCTTTCTCCACTTCCTGCTTCATTGGAGTAACTTCAAAATGTACTTGTGCTGCTTTGTGCCCCCTAAAATGTGAAGGAATATGTTCACTAGGTCAAAAGACAAAAGGAACAAAAAATACCGCTTGCAGAACACAGGTTTAGTATTAGTATTTTCTACCTTTTGTAACAACAGCTTCTTGCTTGGGCAAATCTACTTCCAATCTTAGCTAAATTACTCTGAGAATGCATTGAGTGATCTGGATTTTTTTTCTTGATGTCTTTTACTGTGGTATTTTCTGTTCTTTGTTTTGTAATTTCTCTATCTAGAGCCTCCGTCGTAAATGGCTCAGAGAAGATGCCTATTCTTTTGTTTTCCTTGTTTTCTCATTGTCCTTGGAAAAGGTACCTTTCAAGGAAGTAGAAACTACCTCTCCTGGTACATTATGGCAGTTTCTGTTTGTGTTGCTGTCTATTTGATTGCATGGTAGTTCAGAAGGGTTTTTTCTTAGAAGATTACACACTGAAAACAATTAGGTTTCAGGAACTCTGTTGCAGAAGACCAATGTAGGTCTAGTAAGAAAGTGAAAGCTCTCTGAAACGCTTGGGATGTATGCGAGTAAAATCAAATTCGTTGATGGGAGTGAATGTCTTAAGTTTGCCGACGTGAAGGAAATAAGCTGTTTCTTGTTTCAAATGCATGTAGGCTTCTCTAGGAGGAGACTGCTGTCTACTGCTTTATTTTTTTTTAACTCATATCAACTGACATCAACTAACTGACATCGGATGCAACTCGGGTGTGTTTGCATTTGGATAATACTGACTTCTGTTTCCCTCTTTCCCATGATGTTCTGCACAATCAGCAATGGCAAAGTGCTTGCTGTAATAACTGCTTCAGATAAGTTGCCCTTTATGCAAATAATTCTCTTCAGAGAACGGGTGTCTGGGATTCAGTATTTTATCTTACATTTCTGGTGATGTTGTTACTGATGGTGCGGTATGTAAAATATTTATATTACTTGGTAGTTCCTACAGCCTGAAAGCTAGTTAGCTTTTTTCTTCCTAACTATATGAAGAATATGCTTTTGATGAGAGCGTAAAGCATTGAGAACCCCTTAACTTCTGGAAAAGTGAATAGGTATCTTGGCCATTTCTATTGTTCTCTTCCCCCGCCACCTTGGGTTACTGCCTTTATATCCAGACTTTCATTGTTGCTATCAGATAAAATGCTGTTGAGCCTCATCTTCCTAAATGATGGCTTGACCCAGGGTCTGAAAGAAGTCTATTTAGGTTGGTATCTGCTTTCTACTTTTTGATTAGTTCTCTGGTACCTTCAAACCTCAAAAAATCATTCTAATTTTTCTACATACTGTAGAAATCTTTAAATCTGGAGATGGAACTGGGAAATGTCTGGTGTATCTACAAGTTAAAAGTTTGGCTACAGGGTAAAAGCTTGAGAGGTGCTCATTTGGAGGACATAAGAAAAATGAAGGATGCAATCAAGACTGTGTGTTCTTTAAATCAGTGTGTTTTGCCTCCCCAGATGATGTCTTATGCTTCAGAATGCTAAGAGGTTTATTCTTCCGTTTTATATTACAGGAGTGAAAACTTAAGTGTAATAATTTTTTAAATTTTACTGTTAAGATGCTTAAGTAGCATAGCATTATGCCTTTTTGGTGTCAAGAACAGCACTTGTTACTGTCTCTCAGGTTTCTGTGGAGTTTTAGTGTCTTGTGTTTTGGAATAGAGTGTAGCTAGATAACTTCTCAGTTCAAGCAGTACCAGACTTCTTGTTTTTTCTTGAGCTTTATCAGGTGTTCTTAATATAACAATATTGACTCAGTTTAATCCCCTCATCCCCCAACTTTGGCTGCTGCTTTGAATCTCCAGGTTTTGTTACAGATTTCTGTTACATCTTTTTATGGGAGATACAGACCTCAGTGAACCCATTTGCTATGCATTTCCTGTTCACACACATTATTTTAATACATAGTTTCAGATGCTTAGACTGAATTTTAAAAGTGGCCTTGCTATCCCTGTTGATTGTCCTAATACCAGCTCCCACTGCTGCCAAGGATTGATACGTGATTTTTGTAAGATGTATTAGAATTCAGTCAGGAGTGAGGGGGAAGCTTCATTTGAAATTCTTAGAATAAAAGGACACTTTTGCTTTATGTTGAAAACAAATGACAGGTGTTGTATTCAAACTAGAAATTCTTGATTTTATTAGCTGAAAGCTACAACTTTGTGAAGTTGTAACTTGGTTGAACATGAGTGGTCTTATGATGATACTTGAACTACAAAACAAGTTCCAAGATTTTGAGAGCGTTTTATGCATGAAAGGGAATTTCCAGTGGTGCTTTGCTTCTGTATAATTCTGCAATAGGTTAGTAGGTGCTTGCTGATACTAAAACAACAGTTTAATGCTGAATGTCAATTACCTAGTCTTTTAAAAGAGCAAGCACTGTGCTAAACTAAAAAACTAAGCTTCCTGTGTTTTGCCAGTAAATTTCTCAGAGCACACTGTAATTATTTTGGATTTAGATTATGATTAAATGTAGAATAACAAGGAGGTAGATATCTTTTCATTGTTGCTATAGGGAATGCTAACTATAAATATCTCTGGTTAACAGTCACTGAAGTATCACTTTCACATATGGAAATTTCTCTCTTCTTAGCTTTAGACTGTAAGCAAAAGAAGTCAAGGTCAAGATCTGGAAGCAAGAAAAAAATGCTGCCATTACCTCATAGTGCTGATGAAGTTTACATACTCAGATGCAGGTACATAGGGTTATTTTTAATTGAAAGAACATGTTCTTAAGAGCTTGCTAATTTTAGTCCTAAAATTTAAGATTGTATCCTGTAAATGTGTTTGTGATTAAATTGAATAGTAAGGGGGGGAGAGCAGTTGCCTATTTTCATTAATTTTAACAAGAGGACTTGAATCAGTCATACTCGGGTATTAGATTGCCAACTGTTTCCCTAGCTAAAATCTTACTGGTTGTGTCTGAGTAATACTCTGTCCTTCAAATACCTTACGTAAGAACAACAGATTGTTATTGCTAGTGTTAAAATGTAAGAGTGTAAGTTGTATAAACTGCAGATTTTTTGTGCTCACAGTTAATATAAATGAACTCAATTACTAAGGTTTTCAGCTAAAATATGTAGAAACAAACGTCAAGAAAATTAAGACTTTCCACTTAATGTCTTTAGTTCATAATTTTTCAGTAGAGCTAAATATATCTTGATGAAATAATTTTAATATTTGCGTAGGTTTTGTGGTCTGGTCTTTCGAGGACCTTTGTCTGTTCAAGAGGACTGGATAAAGCACTTGCAGCGACACATTGTCAACGCAAATCTTCCACGGACTGGAGCTGGCATGGTTGAAGTCACATCACTACTCAAAAAGCCTGCTTCAATTACTGAAACTTCATTTTCTTTACTGATGGCAGAAGCAGCATCATAGAACAAGGAAACATTTTGAATTTTAATTGGATGTAAATTTGAAATACTTTGTCATTTTTTAAAATAAATCGCTACACTAAATTATGTTTATAAATGCTAAAGACAGAAAATAGAGGAAGTGGATTACAGTAACATCAAAATAAATTGAATACTTAACAGTTACAGTAAGTAGTCTTTATATTTTATATAGGGTGGAAGATGTGTTTTTAAGGTTTATTATGTTTTTGTCAGTTACTGTGTTCACTATCAATACAAGACCATTACATGTATGGCAGCCATTTTTAAATTGTTGCACATGGGTACTTAAAAGACAGATTTTAATAAAACAAAGAAACCATGTTCTCTTCAGTGTTACCCAAATCAAGGCTCTGTTTATTCCAAAAAGAATTACATAGTAAAATAAGATATTATTATATTTTGTTTGTATGTATGTAGTGTTTTGTATAATACCAAGAACTGCTAATACAATTTACTCAACTTAGGGCATTAAATATCATGTACTTCATAGTTCAAGAGACTGTTTCATTCAAATAGGGCAATTAGTACTATTCTATCTAGGTGTGTAAGTGTTTTTTTTAAATCACATGAGACTTTTTGTACTAAAAAGTGGAGGGAAACTTGTTTAAACAAATTTCTAAGAGAAATATGTACATAATACTGGAAATTTATGGTAAGGAAATATTCTTTACTTCAGTTGCATTTCTCACTGACAATAAAGTGGTGCATCCATGCTACCTCCTACTTGTCAACAAAGATGGTATTTACCCTTATGTTTTTGTATCATAGTAGATTCAATCCAACTTTCTTTATTACAAAGCATCTTTTTGTTAACAAGTTTGTTTCTTTATGATGATTTACTTCCAAGTCTGACTTGCTTACAGAAGTTTGCCTCTCTACTATTTTATTTAACACTGTAGAAATGTACTAATAAGCATTGCTCACTACACGGTTAGAGTAGACTTTTCATTTATAATTCTGTTTAAAAGATTGATCAATTTAGAAAATTGAACACAGATTGAAATGTTTCTACATATGAAGAGAATGTTTACAACTTAAATTTTAGAGCTTGTTTTGGATGTGATTATATGTATGAAAACTGTAACACTATGCTCATGCTAAGGACCTACTTACAGAATTACTGAAATAAATGTGCTGTGAGGATGGAAATATGGTGCAGGTGTCTTGGTCATGATGAATTGTGTTTGTTCATTTAAACTGTCTTCAGAACATGATTTTTGTTTAAATCAAATCAGATTCCTCTACAAATCAATTTTGTATGCAAGTAACATTTCATTTTACTCATATAGGGTAACAGATACTGTAGTTAAGCCAAGGATATGCATTGATATTTTCTTTATATGTAAATAAAGTTAAAAGCAGTTAAAACAAGAGGAGTATTTTGGTAGAGTATATACATACCTCACTGCCAGTGAAATTGCTTTCCTATGGTATATCTCCTTACCAGAAAAATCTCTAAATAAAAAGGTTTAAAGAAAATCTAAATGTCTATAATGTGAAGCATTTATTTGCATTGTGTGAATTAAGTTTGTGAAATTGATTTGTCTTGCTTGAGATTAGAATCTTCTCATGATCTTAAGTAAAAGTACATTTACTTGCAATAAACTGACTTGTTCACAGATGCATTACATTTGATTGGTGGAAAATACAAATAAATGTCTGTCTTCCTGTATGTGCGCAATTCGGAGTTAACACATGAGGCTTGTTAACATCCTGATATTATAGATGGGCTAAAAATGCACAGCTGTGCAGGATAGAGTCCTAAGACAAGGCCATCCTAGCTCTGTCAAGGCTATCATTAAATTAGTGCTATCAGGTGTTTTGCTGTAAAAGTTGCTACAGGTAACTTTAGCTTTATTGTCAAAATTTATTCCCTTTTTTAAAAAAAAAAAAACACCTGGAAAATCTACGTCAGTACATTTAAAGGCTGGATAAAAAATACTTTAGAGATTTTAGGAAAGATAGCTGGGATATTGAAGTTTATTGCAGACAAATTATGTGTATGCAGACTAACAAATTTCTAAATTTGTGGATGATTGTGGGAATTTTTTATATGCTGTGAAAATGGAAGATATACAGCAATGTGTTGCAACAGAAGAGAGAAGTGATCAAATCACCTTGAATGTTTATAATGCTTTAATAGAGTGCTTGTTTACCCTTCTCACCAAAAAAGGTGCTTGTGAGAGCATCATATTTTGTGGCTGTTTAACAGATGAAAAAATCAAGTGCAAATGATATTTATCTAGTATTGTTAAGAATGCTCGTAAGGTGAAGCCATACCGTGCGGAAATTCGCAGTAGCAAATATTAGGTTCATAATAATAAAAAAAATAGTTAATTCTATTTAATTCATTAAACCCCAATAGTGAGCTGCTTTGTGTAACACTAAAATGCAAGGTTATGTCTGAAGAGCAGGGAGCTCTAGGCCTGATTAGTTTCCAAAAATAGTTTCTCTTGATGAGGAGCAGCAATTTTCAGTGACAGGCTTTCTGAGTGGGTGCACAGGAGCTGTGTGCCCTGCTTGCGTCAGATCCTTGACAATATAGTTTGAAATATATACAGAAGTGGTAGAACTCTTCTGAATATTAAATTAATTGCATATATGGTTGATATGGACTGAATGATTTTTAAAAAAAAAAATAAATAATTGAGTACCCTTAAGCTTTCTTTAGCCTCTAGTCCTCAAGTGGGGCTATTTGTTTTCTTGGTTTCTGCGGTTTGGAAATACAGATCTTCTGTCCTTACCTACAAGGAGATACAAATCCCCCTTTCCAGAGTTACAGTATTCTAAATAATCTGGTAGAACAGAGTTAATTAAATCAGTCACTTTATTATATGAATCTCATGTTTTGAGATGTGTGGCTTGAGAGACTCTATGGCAGTCTGTGCTGGACTTCCAGAATTGCACATATAAGCACGAGTGTTAGTCTGTTCACGTTGGCTAGATTGCTTTGGGGTAGAGGCTGCAGAGGCATAGTCATTTTTGTTTGGTTGATTTTGGTTCCTTATCATAATCTCAGTTGTTTCTGGAGTTACCCTAGTTTCTGGTAAAGGTCTCTTAAGTAGCAGCCTTTGAAAAATTACGAAGGAATTTTCAGAATGTTTAGAGAAGCCTAGGAAATGTAGAAGACCACCCCCCCACATTCTGTAAGATGATTGCCTGTATCCCCTAGTCGCAGTGATACTGCCAAATCATCTTAAAAAATGAGAACTCTGTTTGCTTTCATTGAAAAGAGGTCTTTGCAGGACCTTGGAAAGACAATTTTAAAGTGCCTGTGGTAGCTGCTGCCAAGTGGTAGTGTGTTCAGGCTCTATACATGGAAAATGGGAGATGGAGGCAAGTGGATAACAAATGTTGGCTCAAAGCTCCCTGGGCATTTACTCCTGTTGGCCATATACTGCTTCATATGGATTGTGTGAATTGTATTAAATGGACTGTTCCCACAAGCTGAGGTGGTCCAGCTCTGCCCACAGATCCACCTTCTGCTGCCTCAGGGCTCACCTTACCCAGCCAGGATGTGAGCTGCTGAGACTCTTCTTGATGGGAGAAAAAGTACAGACCAGACAATAGTTAACACTAGCCACTGGGGAGGGAGAGTGAGCACCTAACGTTCCAAAGATGGGGATTCTAACAGTTGGGGGTTATGTCCTAGGCCAGACTTTCTGTGTTTGAGCTATGTGCCTCTTCAAAGTCCTACCTTTTCAGCTACACTCAGGGAAATCACCAAGGTCTTTGAGGTAAGTAGATCACAGGAGGAACATGAGTCATGAATTGGGGCTCAAAGATGTGCATCCATCCAGAGTTTCAAAAGGTCAGTGTCACAGGACTGAGATGGGGAGATCTGTTCCTGCAAAGCTATTTTGACTCCAATGCTTTTTCTGGGCCAGTTGTGGTTCTAGATTTCCTGCATGTCACTAGTGCTTTAAAGAGGGGTTATTAAAATTCTACCTGATTCTGAAAACCTATAGAAGACAAATGTCTGAACAAATGTGGAAAGATTAACGGTGAATAACAAGTACTTGCTTTTAACTAAATGGTAAGGGCTGTGAACAAAGCCTGTTTAGTTGACCACTGGTGAACAGACTTTTCCATTTTTTATCACAGTAGTTAATGGCCTGGATACTTAAACACCAGTTTCATATTTAAAAAAAAAAAATTGTTTATATAGTTTTGACTTTGTTTTTAAAAAGATCTTTTTAGGATGGTACTTCTTTCAAAGAGCTGACTGCATTATGATTTCAGATATTTCAATCCACCATGCTTTGTAGGTGCTGTTGCCTGACACATGGGTAGCAATTTTGATGTAATGGAAACATATGGCCATAGTGCCAGGTCTGTAATCTCTTGCAATAAAATGTTCTTTTTTAACACTGCAGGCTTCTTGGTGTTCTTCCCATTGTTCGGAGGTGAGCTGCACGGCATGTGTCACTTAAACTGGGGACTTCCATCTGAACCTGAATAGTTTCATGGCAAGGCAAAGAGAGCAGTTTTCCTGGCTGTAACCTGAAAATTCACAGGTGAGGTAGGGAGAGGGTATTTACATTCCCTTATTGGAGGCCAAGAATGAATATTGGTGGTGGAGGGAACATCACCAGAGCCAGGGGCCCAGATCTGAAGCCAAATCACAAATAACAACAGCTTTCACCTGTGCCTATCCTCCCACTTCTCTTCCCACACAGTCTAGTCTTGCTGATGCTTGCTTTCCCAGTTAGAAGCAGTTTTTCCCTACAGCGCTAGCTGTGCTGTGGCTTCCACGTGTACCTGGACCCAGAGATCTCTGAAAAAAACAACAGTCTACTGGGTGCTCTGTAATTCCCTACAGTCTCCTGCTGCAGCATGAAAGGATTCATTGCCATGCCACAACTGTTCACACACACACTGTAAGACCAAAAATGCAGAGGTTGATCAAAATTAGCATAAATGTGCCTGGGGTTCTTTTTTGTTTGCTTGCTCGTTTAAGCAAGGGGGGTTGCCTCCACACTCTTGTTAGGCTTGATACTCTGCCACTGCTCGTCTTCGTTTCTAGTTGCACTATAGGCTGATAAACTTGTATTTAAAAAAGCAAAACAAGAAATCCCTCTAACTTTAGTGCCCTATTCCCCTATTAAGATTTGAACATGTCAGGTAACAGCCTTTTTGTAAAACTTCTTAGTAATACTAAAGTACATCAAGTAGAAAAACCCAGTGGTCCAAGTAGCTGGGGTGTGTCTGCAGCGGTGTGGGTGCAGTGCTTTCCGTTTGGGGAAGCAATTCTGGCTGCCTTAGCTCAAGTGCCAGAATGGGAAGTAGGGAGGTGTGTGCAGGGTGTCACTGGTTACAGAGATGGTTTGCACATGTTGCACGAAGACTGACGTGCTCTTATTTTGGCTAGAAATAAAAATTGGAATGCATCCCTGTAGGGATGCTTTTCTCTAGGTGGAAGCAAAGTTTGTTATAAAAGCCCTGAAAGACCTTTGTCATGCAGGCTCTGCATGCTTTTTACTACAATGAAAACCCAAGCAAATAACATCCTTAGTAACTGTGAGCCCAGAGACCTCAAAATTACAACTTACTGTCCAGTGGGGAAAACAGAGGGATCCCTGGAGCTTTCTCACAGCTTCTGAAGTGCTTGTACTATACATGTTGTATAAATTGCAACACTGTTGGTCTTTCTATCCTATATTTTCACTTAAAAGTACGCTTTTAACTCATAATATCTGAGGTTTACATACTAAGTGATGATGGTGATCTCTGCTTTTGTGGCAGAAACCTGCAACATGAGACATGTTTACATGATGTTTATAGTGAGTGTTCCTAAACATAATCTACCACTTTCAAATAATCTGTTTACTGGAAACTGAAAACTTCATGTTTAAATATTTGATTATATATCTTTAAGCCAGCAGCAGCTGTAAATCATGTTTGCAACTCTCCATGAAACTCATCCAAATCCATCCTCACTGCTGTAGCAACAAATGCTGAAGCTCTGAATCCCATTGTGCTCTTTGAAACAGCTTCAGAAAAGTGACTGATAAAGCAGAATGCAAACACCATTAACCTGTGTTTTAACCAAATAAGGAATAGTGTGTCACCCAGGTACAAGTATTTCTGACAAGAAATAGTTCTTTCATCTGCCTCTTCCCTGAAAAAACAATTGTGTGAAAGTGGGAGAAGGAAAATAGCCTTATTTGATTAAAGAAACAGGAAGAAAAATCTTTTAAAAACAAACAAACAAAAACCCCATAGGTTGAAACAGAAACTGCAAACAGGAGAAGACAGTATAAGCCTGAGGTTGACACTTGTTTTGTAGTCCCTGAAATCCAGCTGATAGCTGCATTTGCTGTGCCTCCAAATCTTCAGGGGTGCGTTTGGGTTCCTGGCACAGAGGAGGTTAGGGCAAATATTTTCCTTAGCTGAACAGCCAAGGAATAAGTTTTAACCCCAAACTGTTAAAAAAATAGGCAGTGACGGGGAAAGGGGGCTTTAAATCTGATTTCTTGTGTTGAAAGTCAACTGTACCCGTTCCCTTTGCTATCTGGAGTACATTTACTGATGTTTTTTAAGTGCTGTATAAATCCATAGACACTTGGTCTAGTCATGAAGGAGCATGAGCTGCTCTTCCCACATACGGCCTCAGTCACAGATTTGGTACTGAAATCTGAATTTCCCAGGTTCTGTTCATGTAGGGATTACCATTCATTGCCTCCAAAAAATCTCTCCTCTCTACTAGTTGGCATCCATCATTTTGTAACATTTTCATTAAAATAACCTCCACTACTAAACCCAGTGTTCTCTGACTGCAGCTGACCATGAGCGCTAATCAACAACTAAAGACCCTGACCCAGAATGTGACTGTTCTTCCAGGAGCCCAAACTCATTTCTTTGCCCTCAGGCCCAGGTTCCCATCTGGGGACAGTACTTAGCCTCGTCTCACTGGGCTGCTAACCTGACCATTTTCATTATCTTCATTCCTAGCCTGGTTTGTTTTCCCTTTCCTCTGTTTTTGCTTATATCCACATTCACTTTTTCTCCTTCATTTTTCATCTCTCTTCTTCTTTAGGACTTTATTTTACTGCTGCCTGCCAGAGATAAAGCTTTTTGGGGAAAGCTGTATCACTGTGAACACAGATAGAGTACTGCTTAGTATTCTTAAAAGCATAGCTAGTGGCCTGATTTCTGATTTATTTTATATGGAGACAGTAGCTGTCTATACCCGAATGGTAGGGAGAGGAGGAGATGTTTAGATTTTAAAGTCACTTTGGAAGAGAAATTACACAGAACAAAAATCCCGAGTTATACAGTTAGTACCAAGCCAGGACTCTGGAGTTGACTCTGTTGTGGGGAGCTGAACTCTTGCCTCGTGAGTTACCTTATGTCGCATGAGCCCATTTGGGACAGTGAACGTTTTGTACCATCTTTCTGTTTTGTTTGCATAAAGGTGGATTATTGGCTTTTCTTTTTTTCTTTTTTTTTCTTTTTTTTTTTTTTCCTGACAGCCTTTCTGAAATCATGGAAATATTTAGAAAATGGAGCATTTGCTTGAATGATTTTTATGAACAAGCATCTGGTTAGCTTCTTTGAGCAAAGCAAAACAGGGATATCTATTAAAAACTGGTAAAAACATATTGGAGATAAGCATCTATTTGCTAGTAAATGATGAATGTGATAGCATGTAATTCTTAGGAAATTAAACTGTGATTTCAGATTTAGGTGTAGAAATGTGCCAAGAGTATGTGAGCAGCCCCCTCCACTGCCAGCAGCAAACAAAAGCAGCAACCTGCAGGTTTCTGTAATTTCCTGCAATATCCAGCAGCTGTCACAGAATTTCATAAAGGGTAGGGGGAAGAGAGGGAAGCCCTTGCTTTCCAGTGGCTCCTGCTGTAACACATGTTGTGTGCTGAGCTGTGAAAGTTGTATGATGATCCAGACTATGTTTTCTTCATGTTACCTTAGAAATTGAAAGCAGAAGGTATGTACGCAAGAGTATCTAGTAGATGTGTGTGATACCTGCTACTGTAGCAGCCAGATTTAGAGTGCACCCATCTTTTTTTTTTTTTCTCTTTTGAAGCAGTAGATGCTTATCTTGCTGTCGTCTTCCAGATTTCAGACATCTTTCCTACCTTAACAGACTGAAAATCTCAATCCTGGCTACCTAGTGTTAGGTACTTAGCGAGTGTCCTGGTCTCAGAGAGATCCCTGAATGGCCGGTGAGAGCTGGTATTCACTGCTGTCATGAGGAGCTTGTTTATCATCAGAGAAAATCTGAGCACTTTCCCTACTTTTTTGAACTTTCCCTGCATGTACTTTCTCTCACAATCCCTTTCCCCTGTCCCCAGGAAAGCATTAGTTATGCCATTTTTAACTAGAAATGTTCTCATTAGAAGTCTGTGTTAATTCTAGAAGATTTGCAAAAGTGAGATTTCTTACCCCTCTTCACCCTGCAGATCTGAACTACTTCCCTACCAAAAAGTGTTCTCTGCCTGCACAGGTTAATGAGGCCCATCTCCAGTTTTGTGCTTAGGAACTAAATCAAATGAAATAATAACAAATATAGCCTTTCACTGTGTTGATACTTTGCCTCGGTTAACAGTCAACATTATTTTGATTTTACTCAACAGGGAAGCTATGAAAACAGCAAGACAGTATAAAATCATCGTGCTGTTTAGTTATGGTTAGTGCTGTAACTGGAAAATGGAGAATGGCAAAGCCATGGCCAAGGGTGGTGCTGTGGACACACCAAATGAAGCCACATCCTAGTTCTTAAGTTTTCCTGAATATGAAATTCTCCATTAAAGTCCATGTGATCTCTGACATGATTAGTGCTGGGAACTAATTGGATAGGAGAGAGGAATTGTGCCTACTGCTAAAAAAAATTGCTCAGAAAAAAATGGTATGAGCCATCAGAAGACATTAGAAGTTAGTGAAATGCATGTCCTTTAAAATACCCTATTTGAGAAGTTAATAGTTGGAGAACAAGAAATGCAAAATATAGTATCTTTGAAAAACAGATGCAGCTGACATCTGACATAGAAAAATATATTGATACTTCCAGATCAGGTATTATGTAAGAAAATAGTGAAAGTGATTAAACCACTTCAGGGAGCCTTAACAGATGTATCTGCTGCTTCTAAAAATGCATGTAAACCTGAATATTTTGTTGTCTCTCTCCCACACAAAAACCGTCTTACACTATAGAATGGAAAATGCAAGATAAAAAGGAGAGAGTTATCTCACTGCGGTATTTACATTAGGATTGTGCAAGATAAGTAATTTCCCATAAAAAGGGAGGGGGAGCGAGCTGTGGAACCCACGTGTGCTGCAGCAAGGCTGGTAATTAGAATGTAGCCAGGCAAAATCACAAGGGGGTATGTAATAAAAGAAAGCTTTAATGTGATTTAAATACCATGACGGAGTTGCATTCAGTGACAGCCTGGTCACCCAGTACAGTGCGACATCCTCCTCTATAGAGATGTGCTCCTGCAAGAGGCTTCTGCACCGGCCATCTGGCTCGGCTGCAGGAGCGCTGTGCGGTGAGGGACACGTAACCCGGCGGGACACACCAAATTTGCTTTAACATAGACACAGCATCTTCTCATAACAAAAGCTTGAATATGGCCCTAATTTTACCTCGTGTGGGAGTATGCCATTTAAAAGAGATTAAAACCAAAGATACAGTGTATTTTGGACACATGCCTATAAATCTCCTTCACGTACTTTTATTGCTCACAGGTGCAGTGGGTGAGGTATGTGCTGGGCAGCATAGGCTGTGGAGAAGCATTACACTTTTGCTCAAGAAAGTTGGCAAAGGTGTAACACGCAGTCGCAGTTACAGAAGCCCAGCAGCGGCAAGGATGCGTGAGCTGAGCTTTCCTTCTCCATAGCTTCCATTTGGCAGACTACTTCTGCTTTTAAGTCCTTTAAAAAGGCACTGGTTTTCCTGTTGCCTGTATTTTAACTGTATTTTATTTGTCTGGTTTCTTCTCATCAGTGTGTCACTAATGGGGGGTGATTTATTTGCTTCCACTTCTACAGTTCCTGTGCCACCTACTAAATGTTACCCAAGTCTGGCGTGGGTGCGTGTTGTTGTCCTTTAAAGTATAATGGATTTATTTACCTTTCACTGGTCCTCAAAGAGAGACCATCACTAGCAGCAGGCAGGGCAGCTCCTTCTTCTGGAGTCCCCGCCCAAGCCACCCTGCACTCCTCCAGGGAAACAACTTCTTTGAGAGCGGATCTCAGTCACTTCTCTCTCTGCTTTTCTTGTCAACCCTTGTCTTAGCTCTGATGGGAATTGTCCCCTTACATCTCGCTCCCTCTGATAGTACCATGTTTAAAAAATTGGCTTTTTTTCCTTGCATGCCATAAATACATAGGCATAATATTGTCTGTATGTGTAAGGCTCTATCTGGGCCACACAGTTTTGTTAGTCAAAATTATTCTGTGAAGTACCAAGTAACTGGATATAGATATATCATTACTATAAACAGTTTCTATAAGTTAAATGGTTTTAATTTAAATTTAAATATTTAAATTAAGTGGTTTTTTTCAGAGGGTAGTTGGATTTTGAATTGTTCACCCATGTAAAGGACAAACTACAGGGATGAAAGGCACAATTTAAAGACAAATGAGGTACTGGAGTTGCAGAAATCTTAACACTTCACCTGAACAGAGAGGAATGCCCAATATGTCAGTAACGCAGACATTAGCTAATGCCGGAGCTCTCTAGAAAGATCAGCTCTGCTGTGAGCGCTCAGTACCAAGAACGGTTATTCCAGCCAATACTTGTGTCTTCTGCTTGCTCATTTGCAGCACAGACAAGGCAAAAAGAAGATGTTTCCTGCCCCACTTGAGCTAATTCACCACGTGAAATTCCTGAAGGCAACACGTCATGGTCACAATTTGGACAGTGAATTGATCACACAAGATCAGTGACCAAAAGGCTCAGCAACACCTACACTAAGGGCTACCAATGTAATCCCTTGTGCTAAGGCAATAGTAGGCAGAGCAGAGACAGGGACCTGAAATTCTGCAAGACTGACAATGTTTGCAAGAGCAGAAGGTACGCCAACTTGTTTGTCCTCCTCTTGTTTGTCCCAAATCCCATTTGTGAAATGAACTATTCTGGAACAAATGTGGAGCCTGGTGAAGTTTAATGCATGGCCGTGCTGCTGCTCGGAATGTGAGCTTGTTTTCCTCATTTCGGGTTGTGCTTTTTCCTTTAACCTACATTTCACTGGTTTTGTACCTTGATTTTCAAGCATAATGAATACTCTGACATGAGTAGCATCAAGAGAGGAATCAGATGAGCTCTTTAAATTCTACTATGTGTGACCTGGAGTAAACGAGAGGGCTGACACTGAGCGTGTTAGAGCTGTGTATCTCAGCTGGTGGAGATACTGGCTCTCCGTGGGCAACTGAGATGTTCAGTTATTTCTGAACAGTCGCTTATCACGTTGAATGTTACTGCTGCTGTTCTTAAAGTTGGTAGAGAACTACTTTTCAGAAGTTTTCTTTATACTCCAAGAGGATGGAGGCAATCAATGATACAAGTATCAACTGTGAGAACAAAAAAGGATAATCTAGAAAATTTTCAGTGATGGATAATCAGTCTCCAGGGCATTGGATTCCTAATTGCTCCGGGCTGTCATCAGGATTAAGGGAAAGACATGTTTTCTGTAATATTGCAATAAAATAACTTACAGACCTCAAGGTCCTTTCCAGCACCTGTATATAACCAGGGCAGATGAATCATTAAGAGATGATGCAGATACAGCCATTCGGATGCTTCATCTAACAGTTTCATCGGGACAGAGATTGTATCAAGCAGGCTGATGCAGGTACAGGCTCTGTCTGCAACATACTGAGCAACAACTGCGGCAAAACCGGAAAGCAACAGCTGACCACCTATAACTCATTTACTGTGTTCTGCAATAAGCCTTACAGAAAAATTTATGGAGCAGATGGGCAAGAAATGTTCATGGCCTTATGTGCCTGAGACTTTTTGTAAACAGATACAAGCGAATGTATCTCAGGAATTCCTCACTGAGGCTCTTGGGCCATGTAAAACATGAAATAGGCCTGCTGGAGAGGATTCTTGAGCTTTGAAATGAAACCATCATGGACGCGATTAAAAATAATACTTGTTACTCTTACAGATGTAACATTTGTTTGTCTAATACACCTTACAGAAGATCAGGATGATGTAATTAGAGCATCTGGTGCTCCAAGTGAGAGTGTCCCATATGGGTTTAGGAATAGGGGAGTTCTTAGCAGGGATTGTCACTAGGCAATGTAAGCACTGATGTTTTACACTTCACTCCAAAGCAGGATGCCAGTAGGATCACACTGATGCATTGTCTGTGACTCTGTGGATGGACTCCTGGGCCATGATCCTGCATCACGTCAAAACTGCATTTGGGTGCAGATGTAAGGGAGCGGCACGAGCGGGGCTTTCCTTTCTTTCTGGATCTGTTTGCAAGGGCAGCTTGCAGTGCAGCACCAGTGCTGCTGCAAGAACCCTGCCCGGCGTGCCCTGGACCAAGGACGGGCGCAGGCCAGCGTGGGCAGCAGGACGCCAGTAGATCTGTGCCATGACTCCTCAGCACCCATGTTTCTCCTTACTGAAGAGGACTCGTGAGAGCCAGATGTAGGTTTGTGGTGGGTTTAGTGTTGCAGACTAGAGAAGATGGCCGTGCTGGGGCCGTAGGCTTTGTGCCCGCAGCTGGGCGTGCATCCTCCTTGTGCTGGGCTCCAGGCGTCTGCAGGCTGGCGCTGCCTCTCTGGGCTTCAGGGCGCCTGAGTTGCTGTGGCTTCCTTTAGTGTTTGCAATCGCTGTGAACCTTCATTACCAAAAAAACCTCCTTATGACTCAAAATAGCATGACACCTTGTTTTTTTCCTCTCTTGCACAATTTTGGATTAAAAATACCATGAGAAGAAAGGCTGATACTTTTTCTGTACCATTTAATATATTTTTGATTGATACAAAAATTAAATGAAACAATGAACATATATATATACACACACACTTACACACCTGCTCACACATGCACATGAAATGCAGATAATTTACAGTAGCATTTTCTCACTGACTTAAGTGGGTATAAAAATCCCAAACGTTTATTACTTTTGAGATGAAGGTCTAAGGTTACCTTGGTGGATTGTGATTCATGTTATTCCCCAGAACAAGCCGTTCATTCACTGTTTTAATTTCTAACTCCACAAGTTTTTATTGTTTCTAAAATCAGTGCAGAGGCAAGGCAAAGTTAATTCTGGAAGCAGTGGTTTCCTTTCATTTGCAGCCACAGTCAGCTCTGGGATGACTGTGTTTGCAAACGCCCTGCTCCTTTCTCCCTCCTCCTGTCTCTTTAGAGTATCAGCTCTTGAGAAACGAATCATCTTAGTTTTGTATCTGCATAACTTTTGGTACTATGGATTTAATTTAAAGTTTCTTCTTGGTAATACAAATAAAGAGTAATAATGATGGTTTGTACTAGGCAACAATAAATGAGCTGCACAAGCAGCGTGCCAGGTTGAGACTGGTTAGCTCATGAGGGGAGGAGGGGACAGAAGTTGTCACAAGGATATTCTCAGCCAGCTTTTTGCCGTGATTTAATTCTTGTGTGAGAACAGCATCAGAAGATTTATTTCGTTTAGTGGATTTGAGACTATTAGCTATGAGAAGTGAGATACAGTAAATTGTATAGTGTACAGAGCATATAAGTGTGATACAAGAATCCTGTTACTGATGTATAAGAAGAAAAGGCCTGAAGCCCTGTTTTATTATTCCGTAAATATGCTGTGCTAGAGGCTCTTAAAGCAAGATGAAAGTAGAGGGGTTTTTTTTAATGTTCATTACAAAGGAGTCCTTCTCACACTTGGGCTGGTGAATCCCCTTCTCCAACTGTGACTTCATGTGGCCACTTGCCTGGAGAATCCCCAGAGGTCAGCCCTAGTAAAAGGTTATCAAATACTGAAAAATGATGGACTTCTCAGTAATCAAAGTCTGCTCATAAGAAGTGCCAGATAATTTATTTACTGTCTAGAAACAATAGAACAAAAAATGGATAAAGGAGGACATTCATTTTCATAGAAATATGTAGTAGAAAATAATTTTAAATAACATTATTAAAATGTTGAAGATAATTTTAAAATTGGAAAAAATGTAGCATTGAGGTGCCAAATTTTCCGTATCAAGAAAAGGACTTCAGCTGATCTCATTGGTGATGTGAAAATGATGCATATGAACTGCTATGTGCAAAGCTTCCCTGCAAAGCTATGCATAAGGCTGCATGTTTGACATGCTCAATTCTATACTCAATATTGTACAACTAATTTCTGAGCTAGTGTAAGCTGCTTATGAAACTAATTATGGTTAAAAGGTACCAAAAAGATAACAAGAAAGAAATAAGTTCATATTAGGAAATCCTTCTTAACATCAATCCTCCCTAACATCACAGGCAAATTACAGTAATAGACAAAAATTGATTAGGGGAGTAATTGAAAATTGTAGTAAAATGTGGTTAGGAAAGTGGGAAGAGATTTAGGCTTAGAGAAAGATTATTTTTATCTGACCTAGACTTTTTTTTTTCTGGTTTTTGGTTTGGTTTTTTTTTTTAGCAACTTGCTTATTTACTGGGGAAAAGCCCTGGCATTATGATATGTATCTAGGGAGGAGGACTCATGTTCTGCCTTCGGGGATCAATAACCAGATCTGGGATCACCTCGATGATCTGGTTACAGACATACACTACACCAAAATGTTTAAGGTATCTGAGAGTCGTCTAAGTACTGAAACTGCCCCGCGCAGCACACAACATCTCCGCACTCGGTGAGCCGCAGGGCAGAGGTAGAGGAGTAATGCTGGACCCTGGGAGTCGGGCTGTGCCTGGATGAGATGGGGTACCCGAGCCACACGCCATCTCCAGCCTGTCCGGGCAGGACCGAGTCGAAAGGAGACAGCAGAGAAGGGCCCCCTCTGGCACCGCAGCCCTAACGCTCTCCTTGGAGATGGAGAGATGGAGGTTCAAATCCCTTCAGGCAGAGAAGGGATTGAACATGGATCTCCCACATCCTGGGTCACTGCCCTAATTACTGGGTTAGTGGATAAAAAGAGAATGACAGCAGCTGTGGTGAATCCAACCTCTTATTTCCTTTGTGTTTTTTTGTTTTTTTTTTTCTGTTGCAAGTGCCCAAAACGAAACATTTTGGATGAAACAAAGCACTTTTCTCACTGCAAAATTCAGGGGATTTGTTTTGTTTCAGCAAAGAAAACTGGAAAATATTATTTCAGATTGATCTGAACATGGTTTGTTTTTTTTTTTTTCTTATTTTAGTTTCATTCAGTTGCTTTACAGCAGAATCAATTATTTGCACAAACCTATTTGTAACAGTTTAGGCTTTGTCAGTGGACCATTGCCTACAAAATCTCAGCCCATGCTGGTCGGCTGTGATCCTCCCAGTGAAAATAACTCCCAGTACAGCAGAGCTCACTGAGGCAGTATGATAGGCTTGGACCTGAGAGTAAATAGGTATGTGTATGCACCATTGAAATATTGAACACTATAAAATATATATTTACATTAATTTAGAAACTTTAGTAAAAAAGTGGCAGTCTATATTCCATTGATGCCTTTCATTGAAAACAAGGGCAGCTGGTCCCATAGTATCTTTGGGAAATGCAGGTAAGTGTAAGACAGAGTGGTCTTTCTTGAGGAAGGATAACGATTTGGTACAAGCCTTCCAATGGCTCATTTTGAATGACTATGTTTGGATGCTTTCATGGTGGCTGGATGAGCCAGCAGGTCATAACAGTACTAAGCCTTAGTTATTGGTACTCCCTGGAAGGAGGCAAGGTGTGCTGTGAGGACAGAGGGGGTCAACAACTTCAGGCACGGAAGGGAAAGGGAACTATGGACAGCTTTGCCATATTTTTTTTAATATTCAGGATTGTGTTTCATTTTTACTACTCATCTGTTGGTCACCACAGCCAGCATAGTTATAGGAAGCAAATGTACATGATTACTGTACTTCTATTATTCCCATTTTTGGGCCATTGTGGATTCCAATATGTCTGTTAATTGTATTTTATAAATGACATAAATGTACACGGAACATTACAACAGGGAAAATATGACAACAGTAATACTACAAAGCATAATCCCTGCCTCAGGAGCTTGCTATCAAAAGGTCTGAACATGTTGATTGTACTTAGAGAGGGAGTAGTATGGAGATGTTATCTGCACGTGGCTTAACACAAGATCTGGGGTTCCAAGAAATGGGCAGGAAGAGCAGCTGAGAACTGAACTGAGCCTCTCCAGGGACAAAACATCTGGGTTTGAGCATCACCCATGAGGTTCTGGTGCTCTGAAAAACTCTTCTGTGAGATGGATAAGAGGGATTTCAGCTCCTCATTCTAGATAATGGGAAATGTTCAGGGGTTTTGTTTTGGAGAAATAAAACAAAAAGCTGCAAGAGTTTACTTTTCATTTAATTCAAAATGATCATTAAAAAAGCAAAACCCAAAGTGTAGTCAGAAATTCGCACAGCCTTGCTTAACACTTCTCAGGTGTGGCACACTTACTCTCACAGGATCAGGCCCTGAGGGGACACCAAGAAGAGAAATGCTTGAAAGCAACATATGGAAATTGAACACAAAGTAAGAGCTCGAGTGGAGTTAGGTGGGTTTGGGAGCCGTCTGCAGGAGAGGGAACCAAGGCTACGCAGTGGGAAATGTGTAGAAAATGAAAGTGTGTAGAAACTGAAATGTATTCAGCTGCAGTCATGTTAACGTAATCCATGCAGTCATTTTCTCTTGACGAGGGTATGTGGCACATCACAGAGCTGGGCCTGTTGTCAGGGGAAGGTAAAGGCAATATATACATGTGTGCATGTCATGGAAGGAACAACAATGTGAGGGGTGTGAGGCACATATGGGAGAAGCCACTGTACAGAAGGCTACAAAAGATGAAAAAATATTCAAGAAGGGCTGGTATTTTTGTGATAAAACTGATAATTAAAAAGATATTAAAACATAATTAAAAGAAATGTTTCCCCAAGGTCACTTGAAATTTTTCACTGGGATCACAAAGCTGTACTAATCTCCACTGGTATTAGATCTTGAATTAAATGTGTGCTGGCATCTGCCAGGGTAAGTATCTCTGTTTTCTCCTCCCACCCCTTATAGGAAACTTGGTTAATCTGGAAGGAGTTAAGTTCTGGAAGGCTCCAAGCCCTACAGAAGTGGTTTGGGGTGCAGCAAAACATCCCTGCAAGCACTTGATATCCCACAGAAAACCAGCATCTATCTGATCCCGATTCCCAGAGACCCTGCACTGCTAAACATCCCACTGACTTCCTGACATGCCTAAGTGTTGGTGGGGTTTGAGCTCTGCCAGTCAGCCACGGGGACATGGAAGCAACAGCTGCTGCATCTGTGTGGAATGATCCACATGGGAAGGACAGGCCACGCTTTGGCTCCCTCAGACCAAAAAAGTCAGTCTTTGAGCTATTGCTTTTTCCCCTGAAGTTAAACGTTTTCCAAGAAGGCTGCCATACTCGTGTCTCTTCCTGTTTAAACTTATATACAATATGGCTTTTGACAAGTCTGCAAATCCTTAAATATTGATCTCCGCACTCCCAAAATTTCAATTGGACTTGCAGTACTTTTTTATCCATGAACACCTCAACTTTATGAGGGCTGCTGTACAAATTTAAAATTTCGCCTTGCGTTATTAGATTTGTATTAACTAGGATTTATCATTATTACCTAACATCCTCCTCAGCCCAGAGCATTTGTTGTGATGCAGGAGGGGTGTATAATTAGCTCAAGCATCACGGGCTTATTCAAGCTTTTTTGCTTTCCTGCAGGTAGGAGTTAATTGTGGCTCCTGTTGGGCTGTATCTCCTGGCACCCTTTTTGCCTCTGGCATTACTCTTCTCTGGTCACCTACACCCTTATTCTTCTGCAGCAAGTGTTTAAAACCTGGAGGGACTGTCACGGGCCTCCTCAGTTAAATGGGCAGTTGGAGTCCCTGCCACATCTGGGCTGCAGTTTCTTAGCATTTACTCAGGCATTGATTGCTCGCTGCTTATTAGGGGGGAAACAGAGAGGCCACTTCATTCTTTGTTTGTATCCAGTATTTTTTTCCAAGTAAATTGTCAGGATAGGCAGCACATTTTTAATACTTTGTCTCTTTATCAGAGTCCAAGACAGCTGATGACATTATATTGGGCATTCATTTTAGATCTGCTGAGCCCACAGAAATCAATAGTTTTCCATTATCGGGTCCGGCTGGGTCACTGGTCTGTCAATGAGCTGTTACAATCGCTGTACAAGGGTGAACCTGACCAGTCAATTGCTGCTGACAAGAGGAAAACACGCTGACAGCCACTGGAACAAGCCAGAACACAGATTTGCACTTCGGTTTGCCATCCGAGGAGGCTGGGAGTGGGGCCATTTCCAAGATGTAGGGCACGCACAGTGGGAGAAGAGGCCTCCTCCTGCCCAGCAGGCAGGCCTTCCCTGCTCGGGGAATTAAGGTCTGCCTCTGCAGCCCCAGACCCCAGAGAACTCACCAACTGGAGATGAAGGAACCACCTTCCTCAGCGCTGTGTTTTTCCAGCCAAAAATGAACGTGCTAAAAGGGAACGCTTCTGCCGGCAAGGCCAGCGTGGCCAGTCCTCTTTCTGCGGTGGCCATTGCTGGGGGATGCTGGGCTCGGGGGCTCCTTGTCCGTGGCAGGAGACTGTGTTAAACCAGCCAGGAATACAACAGGATTAACTCCAGTTCTTGTCTGTCGGTGTTTTAACACTGACTTCTTATGAAACCTGAGAGCTGAGCAAAAATAAATATTTAGAAATTATCCCAATATTATGATTTTTAATTTTCAACTTTATTAACTTCTTTCAAGTGTTAAATCCTGACCGTTTTATTTACGCCTCCGGTCGTCTGTTTGATTCTCGCAGAAGTCAATATTCACTTGTGTTCTATCATCAAACAAAAAACTGGTAATCAACTTTATCACTGGAAGCCAACTAGCTGGGTTTTAAAAAATACACTACCCAAAAGAAAGATCATTTTCTTTAAATGAGAGGAGAGGGAAGTCTTTTTACCAGAGAAGAGCAAACCTTCCTTTACTGGTAATTAGAAACACCAGTCTTATATGACTTGCAGCATTTGGTAGCTCAAGCCGCGTCAGATCTCTTACAGCATTAATTAAAAAGAATTTATGTTTTTTTAATAAAATGCTTCATGTTTTAGCCCCTTTTCTTCCTCCTACCAAATGTGATTATGGGGGCTGAAGGGAATTCAGGTTAATATGTTGACACACTTAACAATGCGGGGTCATGTTGCACAATCCGCTTGGCTGGTTCGGTGCAGCGCAGCCCCTGACAGGTCCTAATCAACCGCTGCCCTAAAGGCAGAGGCAAGAAGAGGATTTTAATTACTGCTCTATACGCGAGTTTGCCAGCATTAAATTGAGACATAATTAGGCCTCCGAATTTTAATAATTGTCCTAGCTAATTGGGCAGACAAGTACGCTCTGCAGCGTGGCGTGATTAGATAATTAGTGTTTCCAAATGACAAAATTGGGCTCTTGATTGCGGTTCCAGATGCGGGGGGGGGCGTGGAGCGGGCGGCTCCCTGTGCGGGCAGAGCCGCACCGAGCCGCGCCGGGGGAGGCGGACGGGTCCCGGTACGGTGCCCGTGGGGGAAGCCCGGCCCGGGGAGGGGAGTGAGCCCGCGGGCGCGGTGCGGAGCCGCGGTAGCTCCGGGCGGGCAGGGGCACATCCCGGGCGCCCGGTGCCCCCCTCGCGACGTGAGGCGATTGACTTGGCGGCGCTCATTGACTGCCGCAGCCCCAGGACGGGGCGGCACCAGGGACAGCCCCCAAAAAGACATCGGGGCGCGGGATGGTCCCGCCTCGCCGGGCACCGGCACGGCGGGAACGCACGAGGCGTCTCCGCCCCACGGCCGCCAGGGGGCGCCGTTCCCGCGCGGCGGCGGCGGCGGCTCCGCGCCCCGGCGGCGCCCGCGCGCGCTCCGCGTCCCCCGGCAGGGCCGGCCGCGGCACCGTAAGTACCGCTACCCCTGCCCGGCCCGGCCCGCCGGTGGGGGCACCGCCTCCCGGTGCCCGGCCCTCTGTCTGCCCCACCCCGCCGGGCCCGGCCCTTCCCCGCCGCTCAGCAGGTGCGGAGCGTCCCCGCCGCCGGCTCTGCGCTGAGGCGGGTACCACCGTCCTGCCCTGCTCCCCGTCCCCCCGCAACCTGCTAGGGAGGTTTGCTAATGGCATCGATCCATATAAATATATATCTCTCTTTGATCTAGACCGGGGGCTCAAATGGCCGCGGACACAACCCCGGTAGCCTCCGACCGCGACGGCGCGGAGCGGGCGGGGCGGGAGCGCTGCCGCTGCTCGCAGGTGCCGCCGTGCTGCTACCGGCATCGGCGGGTTTCAGTCCCCGAGAGAGTCTTTTGCCGTTAAGATTATTTTATTTTTAATGATATAACCGAGCGCGTTATTAATTTTTATTTAAAAGTGTATATATATGGGGGGGGCTGGGGTAAATCGGTAGCGAAGTGCCGGGCGGCGGTGCTGCGGTCCCCGCACCGTGCCGCCGGTGCTCCCAGGCCTGGGCGCTGCCGCCCGGTTGGTGCTCCCCCGCCGGAGGACAGCGTGTCCGTGCCGGTGGGAGCGGGGCAGGGCAGCACCCCCGCGCTCCGGCGGCAAAGAAGCGCATCCATTCCCTGGGGGGAAACGCGCCCAGCCCGGCTCCGTCGCCCCGTTTCCTGGAAAGACAACGGGGAGGAGGCGAGGGAGACGCTCCAAAGCAGCTCCCCGAGAAGAGGTCCTGTCCCCTCTCCTGTCCCCTCCCTCGGCCGCCCCGCCACCGCCGCGCAGGTAAGCGGCCCCCCGGGCCCGCGGCCCCCCAGCGCTGGGCCGGGTGGGCAGAGGTCCCACCGCGCCGGGGAGCCCCGACTGCTGCCGGCACCCCCGGGTCACCCGAGCCGCCCCAGAGAGGAGCCACCCTCGCAGGCTGCCAGACCCTTCCGGACGAGGACTTGCTTTTTAAATTTTCTTTTTTTTTTTTTTTTGTCTGTGAAGAATCAGGCGGTTTTACACAACGATATCAAGTTGAATCACTAATAACCGAAAGCTAAAATGCAAGCGCTTCACTAAGAAGCATTTCACGCAGCTGGTGCAAAATCTCTTTTATTTTTTATCTGCAGGAAAGGAAAAACAGTTTTATGATTTTTTTTTTTTTCCCTGTGTGTGACTGCACCGTCATCGAAATACAGATGCTTTTCCTACATCAATGATTTTCACTGCAGCCTAAGGGCTTCTTGGCTTTAAAGGTCTAGTTATTTTTGCTAATATATCAAGATTTTAACTCCTGACTATTTAATAAATCAACTTCAGATGCACTGTACAGTAATTATATACTTATATTCAGAATTATATTCTAGCTCAGTAGATTGCCGTCTCACCGTTTCAGTGCTTCAAAGCGATGATGTTGGGAATTGTCAGCTCTGAAGACAAGGTTAGCTCACAGGAGCAGTATGTGCTGTGTAAAATGCTGATTTATAAAAGTGTTACAATCCATATATCTTGCAGGTCGAGTTGCATGCATTATATGATCAGAAATACATAGAGGATTGATCTGCCAGTGCATATTTAAAGCAAAATTAATGTTGTCTTCAAAGGTGAGGGTGCCGGGGATGCACCGGAACAGAAGCTAGAAGGCACATCTTACAGCCACCCCCCAGCCTGGAGAAGCTCTGGCAAAGTCCTCCCATGTTCTGGTAACAAGCTCCTGCGGCCTAACGCGCGCAGTCCTCAGCCAAGCCCTTGCTAGGAGCGGTAAGCACCTTGCCCTGCCAAAAGGGAAAAATACCTCCTGCGAAGCAAATAGATGCCTACTCATTTTTTTTTTTTTAATCTTTTCTGACTTTGATGGGCTCTTGACCACCAGGTGACACATCCTTGCTGCCTACGAGCTGCCGAGGGTGTTGCTCTCCCATAGCCGGTTGCTTTCTGAGCAGACTCAGTTGCCTCTGTGCCCGAGGGGTCCCCGGGGGGGGGGGGGCTCCGGCGGGCTCCATTTTGTCATCCTCCCGTCAGCGTGCGGGTGAGACTGCCAGCAGAAATCGGTAGGCTTGTGGTGCTCCTATGAAGGTGACATCCAGCTTCAAGTTTGCAGTTAATCAAGTCCACGCAGTGAAATTGAACAATTTAATCAGTGTCTGATGAAGCCTTGTATTTATCTATGCTATATCAAATTCTCTTCAAATCTAAATCTCTAACCTCATCAGAGGTTAGATGGGGAAACTTAACAACAGAGTAGTAGTCCCTGCCCTGATCCTGCAGGGAATGCTGTGCAGTCACATCCCGGTACAGCTGTGGGAGCACAGCAGCCTGTACTTCTCTCTGGTCATTGCAAGGCCGAGGCCATGGTGAGGCTCCTGTTTTCAGGACACTTTTGTGCTGTTTACTAACCAGATTACAACTTGGGTACACTATTACTTAGCAACCCTTGTCAGGAGCGCTTTTTTTTCTGCCTGGTGAAAAGGCTGGGACTCTGGCTTCAGGGGCACTGTTAGAGATAACTGTCCTGTCCCTTGTGCGCAGTTTTTGTGATTTGGCGGCAGGGCGATGGGAGCTGAAGGCCACTGAGATGTGGCACTGAATGCAGCTGTGTGAGTTTGTCCTGTCTCGCAGGAAACACGCTCCACCTGTGCTTCATGCCCTGCCCATCCCGCAGCTTCATCTCCAGGTGCAAAGAAGGTATTTTTTGGCTAAGATGCTACTGTCTTGAGACCTGGTTATTTTAGAAAGTTTCTTTCCAGTTGCAAGCTAGTACAATGATTCTGATGAGTTAAAGTACAGAAAATGGTGACCCCTTCCTGTCTGATGGCTTCTTGGTCAAGCCAGACTGCATTTGTTGCTTCTCAGCTGGTAGCTGGGTCTTGCTGGTTTTGCAGATCTTCCCTGGGGTGACAGAGCTGACTGTCCACGCTGGGATGGACAAGCAGAGTTGAAGAAATTTATTTACTTTGTGAGTAATATGATTTTTTTTTTTCTGAGTACCAATTGGATTAAATAGTTTGGGGTTTTTTTCTAATGAGTTTAATGGTGCTGAAAAAAAAAGTAAAAAGTAAATAATTAGACCTATAAAATAGGTCATATCTTTATTTATAGTGGTGTAATTGAAACGATTCAACCTGTTAGCCTAAAGATAGCACAATCTCCTTAATGTGCATGCGGCTGCAGAAGTAGGAAAGCATTTTAAACTAGCAGAGGGTTTTTCACTCCCGTTCTCTTTACGAAGCGCCGTCTCGCTGTTCCTCTGGTCTGAAACACGACTGCAAAACCCGGCTCGATCAGGCGTCTCCACTTCCACCCGCGTTGGAAGGCGCAGCCAGACGGCCGGCGGCGATGCCCGCTGCCTCCGCCGGCCCCGGCACGGCCCCGCCTGGCGACGGGCTGCAGTCCCTGCCGGGGCACGGCTGCCTTTCGCGGGGAGCGCCTCCGCCCGGCGCGGGCAGCCCGCCAAAGCCATCCCACAGCCTGCCCTGCCGCGGGGCGGGATGCGCGGGCCCGGGGCCCGGCGGGCTCGGCGCCGCGGAAGGGAGCGCTTCAAAAGAAGCCGTCGGTAGCGAGAGGGAGGCCGACAGAAGCAAGCGCCCGACTAACCAACGCGGCGCTCTGCCGGCCAGTTTTAAGGTGTTTTAAGTCTCAAGAAGTGACAGGGCAATCATCTCCCCGGCTCGGCTGCGGATGGGAGGGTGAAGTCTTGCTAACAGCTCGTGTATCTGTGTATTTAATTGCGACCTGGCTGCATGTTCCTGTTGAGGAAGGATGCAGATGACAAGCGAATCTATAAAAACACAGTTGACAAACCCGGGAAAGGGATAACTGACAGATGAAACGACAGTCGGCGCGGAGCTAACTGGCAAACGCATCAGTACAAAGTCATATACCTTCTGAGAGGAATAGCAGTTTGTTTTATTCCGGTTCTCCAGAGTTTTATCTACTGTCGGTGTGATGGGGGAAAGAGGAGCTAATGTGCCCTGTTTAGGATACAAACATGCAGATTAGATCAGACTTCAGACACCGCGTTTCACTCAAGTCTTAAAACAGTTAGAGGAATAAGCCAGGCTTCCCCCACTGAGGAAAACATAAACACATGAGTTATTTTTTAAAAAATGTTTTAAAGTGGTTTAAACACAACCGTTTCGCACACGCCTGTAGCGAGCTACGGTTTGTTGTTGGGGGTGGGAGCTGGGGCCCGGAGCCGGCCGCCACCGCCCTCCGAGGCTGGGTCGTTTGGGAGAATATCAGCCCGGCTCCCGTTTTCTTCACTTTTGTATTACTTTAAGTTTTCAATGAGGCTAGTGTAATTACGAGGCGTTTAACTTTTTGCCAGGCTCTTTCATTATGGCTTTGCATTTGCACCTCGCTTTTAAGAGAAGTAATAACATTCACAGTCAGGGGCAAATCCTGTTAATGAACAAATTAAAGTTCAAACAGTTATTCAAGTTCACAGCCCTGCTCGCTGCTCCTTTAATAAGAGTTATACATGTTACTTTCTCTGGGGATCACTCCCCCTTTTATTACTTTTTAAGCTTTTCATAAGCACTGGCGGGCTATATGGGCAGGTCCCAGCCTCTAAAGAGCCCACAAATCCTGAAGGGAGCCCTAATCCGGCCTTAATTTGGCAACTTTTGTAAAAGACATAAAAGCTCGGGTGCCACCCTTGTGCGCTCAGATGATTATATCTCAGGGAACAAGCCGGGGGAAGGCCCCCCCTCTTTCCCGCACCCACCTATTTGTGCTGGCTGCCTCCCCTGCGGAGTCGGGCAAAGAAGCCTCCGTCAGACCCTCCCGGATGCCGGGGCAGAAATTAGGATGTCTGATCGATAGCCTGGGAATTTCCACCCCCTCTCCCGATAGCTCTGCCCGGTTCCACTGGGCGCGGGCTGCCGGGGCGGCCGGTCCCCTCCAGCCCGCCCCGCACCCCTACCCCTGGGCCGGAGCCCGGTGCCTGCTACCGGCGGCTGCCTGCAAGTGTTAGCAAAGTGCAGTTAAAAAAAAAAAAAAAAAAAAAAAAAAAAATCCCTGCGCTCTTTCCTCTCTTCCCGCCCCCCCGCCCCGCTTTCTTCTTTTCCTCCAAACCTTTCGCGATTGGAGTGTCTGCGCTCACCTCGGCGTTTGCATAACATGAATCTTAATTCCCCTTGTCAGGGGCTGCCCGAGCCCGGGGGAGCGGCGGCTCCCGGTGGGGACGGGCGGGGAGCGGAGCGGCCCCCCCTCCCCCCCGCCGCCGGGCCGGGCTCCCCGGGCTGGGGGGCGACGGGCAGAGTCCAACAAAGCCCGGGGAGTTTAACACTGGTTCAAGGCAGCGTCGGTGCAAAAGCGCTGTCTGTGTACAAATAGAGGAGATCACACTCCCCATTATCTACCTCCTGGCGAGTGTTTGATTTGTGACATCAAAAGCTTATCAAGGCAAGCTCACAAAAAAAAAAAAAAAAAAAAAAGAGAGAGAAAAAGAAGGGGGGAAAAAGAGCACCTCTTCATGGAGGGAGATCGCTCCGGTTTGGGTGATGGAAAGAGGAGGGGGCCGGTGTTGCCAAAGCGCCGATTTGTGCCCCGCCCGTGTCCCCGCGGGCCGGGCGGTGGGGCCGGGGCGGGCGCGGAGCGCGCAGGGCGGCGGGCGGGAGGGCCGGGCTGGCCCCGGCGGAGGGCGGGAGGGAGGCCTTGATTCCTCGCAGCCATCCGCACAGAAGTGGTTTGATATAATCACCATGACAACTGCCGCCTATGAGCATACAAATAATAGAGATGAAATAGACAAAAGATTAGCATGCCATGAAAAGTACAATAAGTTTCTTATTTAGCATTTAGATAACTGTCTTTCCTTCGGAGCAGGCTTCAAAGTTGAACCCAGTTTAGACCAAGAGGATTAATTCTTTCTCCCGCATGCTTCATTGAATCTCTCATTACCAAACTTTGTCTGTATTGATGTAAGATTTGATTGAAGATTAGAGCATTTAGCAAATCTTGCTTTTCTGCATGTATCAGGCCTTTTCAAGCACAGCCCGCGCTGCCCAGTGGTCAATACCCTTACTTTTATCCAGTGTCTGCTTCATTTAAACTTAATCAACTCCCTCAATGAACTGGAACAGGGAAACGTCCCTGCGGTAAGAATGTTGTGCTTTTCTTAGATAATTCTTTGCTCCCTCTCCCAGTCCGCTGGCGTTAAACCTAAAATTGCTCTCTGATGAACTTAATCAATATGATAATGACAATTGGGGCTGAATGGCTCGGCCTGGGCTCCGCGTGCAAAAGGTAGATGGCTCTGTCCGTTGCCCAAAAGCAACTTCTCCTTGTCTCGCCTCTCCTTTTGTGTGCGCTGCTCCCACCTTTCTTTCTCTCTCTCTCTCTTTTTCCTCCCCCCTCTCCCCCCCCGTGACACCGACCGCTGCTCACGCTGGAGAATGATGCTTCTTTGTGCGGCGGGAGGACTCGTATGTCACCGCCCGGAGAAGCGGAGCGGAGCGATTGGCTGGGTGAATTATCTGCCTTGTTGCAGTGAATTATTTGCGCTGTTTCCTTTCCCAGTCAACAAGTTTCTGAGGTATAGTGCAGATCAATCAAAGCTGACAGAGCGCATGTGAAGCTTTTACTGTGTAAATCTGGACCTCTTGTCCCGGCTTCGTTGGCACTGGCATCTGTATATCATTTTTATACTGCTACCAGTAGAGCAATTTCAAAAGTATTTGCAAGGAAAATGGATGTCCCCATCTGTTCCTGGAATCATAAATGTGCCACTTTCGGAGGGTTTTCACTGGTAATCATATCTTTAATGATGAACAAACTTGTGATATATACCTTTCCATAAAATGGGGTTTTCTTCACTTTATTGTGATTGGCTGGGATAAATAGCTTTTCCATATGTTAGAGAGATAAAACATAAGATTACCAGAGCTCGTTTGTTCGATCATAAACAAAAGAAACAATTCGCTTCAAACACTCTTTAAACAGAAACAACTGCAGAATTAAATTGTATTAATAGGCTATCGATGGGTCAGGAGGCAAACAACTGTCCCCGTGGAAAAGACAGCTGTTTTAAAATAGGAATAGACGGTCCTTCTCGCCGTTCAGGTGACCTTAATACAGACGTGGGTTTTAAATACTCGATGTTAATTTTATTTTTTTCCCCTTAAAATTATCTTGCTTTTGTCTCTCTCTTTTCCTCCAGCTTGACTTTGAATTTCCCTAAGTGCAAGAGCGAGGATGCGGTGCTAGGTAGTGGATTGCCGTGCGCTATATTTAGAAAGCAGCTGGAAGAGAAAATGTCCTCAGGAATCCGGACTGTTTTGTTGTAAATGTCCCTCCAGTCCCAGCACTGTAAACGTAAACGCTCCTTCTTCAGCCGCTCCAGCGCTTCGCGCTGCCTGGGAGCACTGGACGAGGGCGGCTTGGGGGAGCCCCGGTTAATCCTGCGGCGCAGGTAACGGCAGACCTGTCACACGGCAATCAGAGGTGCCGTCGCCAGTGCTGCCCCGCACCGCGGCGGTGGGGCTGCCTGACCACCCCCCGCGGCGGGGGAGGGGGGGCGGCACCCCGGGTTTATCCCCGCCGGTGGCAGCCCTCTCCGCCCGACGGTACCGGCGGGTTGCGTGCGGCCGTTTCTCCGTGCCGCGAGGTTCACTTCCCGGAGCGGACACTCCACTTGCATTTCGGCCGCACAAGCGCCCCGGGGCGCAGGCGGAGCCGGGCAGTCCTCTCCCTCCCTGGAGATTCAGCACCAAAGCCAACCCCGAACCCACGGCCGGCTCCACGCGGGGAGTGAGGGACGGTGCTAAACGGGGTCTCGACCGCTGGGGCTTGGCCCCTCGGGGATGGGGACGGGGTTCCCGGGGCAGGCCGTGCCGGAGGGGCACCCAGCCTGGCTGCCACTGTGAGGGGGTATCTCCCACGGCCCCTGTCGAGCTGGCCACGGAGCATCTCCGGGGTACAGCCCCCTCCGCGCCCGGCGGCCCTGGGGATCCCGTGCCCGGCCCCGGGCCCCCGACGGGGCGGGCGGCCGTCCGGCTGCACACGCAATCCCGCGACCGTCGTTTGCTCAGCGGCGGGGCAGGTCTCCCCCCTTCCGTGTAGCGGTCTCCCAGCAATCCCCTGCCCCCAGACGGCGAAGGGGGCGATAGTCGCGACACCGCCATAGAAGGAGCCGCCTCCGAGCCCCTCTTCCCCCCGGCTGGAGCTCCTCGGTGGGCGCAGAGAGCCCCGGGCAGCGCTGAGCGGGCGGGCCCCGGCTGAGCAGCACGGCCAGCGGCTGCCGCGCAGCGGGCGGCTTCCCCCCGCGGCACCCACCCGTGAGGGAGAAGCCGGTTCCCACCCGCCCCGCACTGGGCTCCCGGGGCCGAGCGGGAGACCCGCCGCCGGGGGATGACTCGGTACCGGCGGGCGGGCAGCGGGCGAGTTAATGTCTCTTCAGGCCGGAAGAGACCGTTAAATCATCTGCCTGACCTCCCGCGTTACAGGGCTGTATAATTTCATCCCGTTCCTAAGGCAATAAGACCAATAATTTGTGTTTGAGTAAAATGTGCCTTCCAGAAAGGCCCCTGGCCCCGAGGGTTTCAAGAAATGGCGATTTTACTTCTGTCCTGGAGAGTTTGTTGTGGCAGTTAACCCCTGATTCAGGGATGAGCCTCATTGCCACGACAAGTTGCCTTTGCTTAAATTACTCCGAATTGCCGGGCATATATTTCGGAGCCTGCAAGTGCCGTTGTTGCCTGTGGCCACCTCAGCTTTCTCCTCCCTTTCACCCAGGTAGGTGTCATGCCTGGCGTTAGCACAGACGAGGGCCCGGTTCTTCCTTGGGCTGCCTGGGCCCTCCCGGGGCATTCGGCCCCCGACTTCCAGCTCCGCCGGCTTGGTGACAGCAGCAAGGAAGAGCCCCAGCACCTCAGGCTGGGTAGGCCGATGGGACATACCATTGAAAACTGGTGCTCAAAGCGCCTAGTCCTGCCTTACTGTGAAATCACTGGCCAGCACGTCTTTCTAACCAAGCCAGCACCCGACGGGAGAAGGACGAAGTACCTTCGTGGGAACTTCTGCTCCCCGTTGGGCAGGCACAGCGTGAGGGCGCCTGGGTGCGGGTGCTGGGACACCGCCCGGCGGTTCACAGTGTTTGTGGAAGTGGAGTACATTGCATCTGTTGATCGCCTAGGGTTTAAAAGATTTTATTTTTCTAGTAAATGGTTGCTGCTCTCCGTCCGAGGTGAACGCCTTTGGCGGGCACACCGCAGCAGGACGGAGCCAACCCCTCTTCAGGGAACAGCCCTCCGGCTGCTGGCGCCGGCCCTGAGGTAAGGGAGCTGGGCAAGAGCTGAGGAGCTGGGGCAGGATCCTCGCCACCCCCAAGGCACCCCACTTGCCCCTTTCCCTCTGTGGGGCACCCGCGCGTCCCGGGTGCCCCCCTCTCCCGGCGGCACGGCGGGTGTCCCCCGCGCGGGGAGGGGACATGCAGGGGGCCGCGGTGGCTGTCCCCGCCCGGAGCTCATCGCCGCCGCC